>NC_050097.1:10738094-13238094 GCF_902167145.1 Zea mays
TCAACATTTTCACCGTTTAAATCGCTTGTGTGCCATTGGAATACTCACATGTGTTAAGTATTTGTGACTAGAGGGAGTATAATATAAAGGGGTGCCAGCCATTGATCACATCCATTATGATCTCTGAGAGCATTTGAAAATTTTCTTGTCTTATTTGCCTGTTTATGAAGTTAAAGTGTTGTTTGTGTCTTAAATTTTAGTTTGATGAAAATTCTTAGTAATTCAGCTGAACACAAACATTGATGATGCAATGCAATGATTTCAAGTCGTCCGACTAATCGCGATTAATCGCGATTAGTCGGGCTGGTCGGTAATTAGTACACGATTTGCTGGACGACTCGACCAGATAACCTAGTCGTCCTGGTCGTCCGACTAATCGTCGACTAGGGTGACTAGTCGTCCGACTTATGTGTCCTGGTCGTCCCGGCTAGGGTTTAGTTATTAGGCCTTTTTTAGCCCATCTACAGTCACTGCACGTCTCCTCTCCTCTCCTATTATAACCTACCCGCCAACAGTCTCTGGCTCTCTACACGTCTCCTCTCCTCTCTTGCACCGCCCCTGCAGTCCTGGACTTTGATTGCTGACGGCTACAGCACCCTGCGTCCCTGCCCTTTCTCCTGGAGTCCTGCAGCCTGCTGCACTACTGCAGTCTCTAATTTATATAATGTATACATGTATATTTATATATATACCTATATACGTATAGCTACTAGTGTAGGACGACCAGGGACCGACTAGGACCGACTAGGAGTCGACTAGTCGCCCTAGTCGTCGCCTAATCGCGACTAGTCACCTGGTCGGTCCTAGGGTTCGACCAGACGACTAGGCGACTTGAAATCATTGATGCAATGAACAAGTATGGTCGAAGTAATGGTTGTGTGCAATTCTTCTGGATTGTTTTGCTCTCACATTACAACATTTTATATGTTCTTTAATAATAGTTATTGACCTTAAGTTTCTGGTTCCTTTTTGCTTATCTTAGGCTGGAGAAAATGAGGCTGATTACATTGGTCGCATTACTGAATTTTTTGAGGGCACTGATCGATGCCACTATTTTACTTGCCGTTGGTTTTTCCGTGCAGAGGACACGGTGTGTATTGAGCTTAATGTCATTTCTATTTATATCAAGAATTAGCATAGAACTGAACCTTAACAGTGCAGGTCATCAATTCGTTGGTGTCGATTAATGTTGATGGCCACAAGCATGACCCTAGACGTGTTTTTCTTTCCGAGGAAAAGAATGACAATGTGCTTGATTGCATCATCTCCAAGGTCAAGATAGTCCATGTTGATCCAAATGTAAGTTCCCTGCTAAGAGCTTTGCGGTTTTGCTATACACATAATATTTCTCACTACAATTGTTTCTTTGCTTTAGATGGATCCAAAAGCTAAGGCCCAACTGATAGAACATTGTGACCTATACTATGACATGTCTTACTCTGTTGCATATTCTACATTTGCTAATATCTCATCAGGTAATTGCTTCTACATCATTCTTTTTTGGTTGACTAGCTGCATGGTTATTAAAACGACGAAACGTTGAAACACTCATGGATGGACTTTTAACTTTTAAACTATTTAAACAAAGTTTAAACGTAGTTATAAACAACATAGGGAAATTTCAATATATCATAATTTCAGGGGAAATTTGGATCCATACCATTAAAAGATCACCACTTTAGATTCATACCATTACTATCTCACTTACATGTGGGTCCACATGAGTCAATGACATGTGGGGTCCATGATATATATCTAAAGTTTGGATCTTTTAATGGTATAGATCCAATTGTTCCTAATTTCAGACAATTATATAAAGTCAAATACCAAACAAGCAACATAAGTTCACATAATAATATTGTGTAAAATGACATGTCCACAACCACATTACCACAATAACACAAGTTCAACTAATAGCAAGTCGACAACCGTAAACAAAGTGGAATGGGATGTCTAATAGTCCACCATCAAAAACATAGCACAAAATCAACTAAAGTAGAATGCAATGTCCACAACCACAAGCACACAAGTGTTACTCAAGCACTCAATAACCATCATCCAAATCATCTAAACCAATATCATCCTTGTCTTGCTCATCACCACGGGCACCACTGTTGTTTGTTTCTTCTTCATCATCCATATCAAGGTCGTCAAGCACAAAATTGTAACCTGGGCGGAATCTCTAATTGGGCTGGGCCAAAATTTACAAGCAGGCAACTTAAACGTTCGAAACGTGGCGTTTAACTATATATCGCGTTTAAACGTCAAAACATGACGTTTAAACGTCGTTAAACAACGTTTTACGAGGAAGTGTGAAACGTTTCAGCGTTTCAGCGTTTCGCTGTTCTATTAGCGTTTTATAGTTTAAACGACGTTTAAACGTTGTTTTAATAACCATGACTAGCTGAATACAATTTACTGGCTTTGCTAAATTAGTGGAATGACACTACTAACCAAATGATCTCCCACTCTAATGCCTTTTACAATATTTCTATGTTATGCTAGAAAAAAAATTAACTTTTATGTTTCCAATTAGATTTACACTGAAAATCAGAGTTTTTAAGGCATTAAGCTGACTGGCCCCCTTTTTACTTTTTAATCTTTATGGTGTAAGATGATGTGACTCTTGTGTAGTATATAGAAATAGGAAATACAATAGTAAATAGGATCATAGTCTCAAATAAATACTCTCTCTTCGCTTGAGTTTGTCATTCTAGGTTTATCATAAGTTAAATTGTTTGAACTTTAACCAATAATGAATATATGATTAAGTTATTTTAATCTAAAAGAATTATATATTATGATAATTCAATTTATGATAAATCTAATAATTTTATTTTTTGTTGTAAAATTTTATAAAACATCTTATATAACCGGTCAAAGTTGATAGTGATGGACTTAATACAAAACTAAAATAACAAACTCATATGTATGGAGTAGACAGTAATAATAGTACTATATAAGCAATAGGAGTACAAGTTAACCTAAACTAACATATTAGCTATAAAGTCTACAAAGAGGATAATTCACATTCACTTTACCATTTAAAAAGCAAAATAGAGTGCTGAACCGGTATTGCTCTGACTCAACATAGGGTGGGAGCAGAGAGAGCAGCACCTCCTGGGTCTAGGCCGCTCTCGCAGAGAGAGCAGAGAGGGCGAGGGGAGCTGGCCGATGTTGGACGGTGATGGATGGCGGGGGCAGGGTGGAGGGGAGCTCGCGGAGGCAGGGCCACTGACTGCTGCAGGAGAGAGGGAAGAGGCAGGGGCGCAGGGCGGCTAACATCGCTGCCGCCTAGAGGCAGTGAAGAGGTAGGGGATCTCGCGGGAGGCAGGGCCGCTGCTGCCACCTGGAGATCCCGAATCCCGACCGCCGCCGCCTGGAGCTCCCAACCGCTGACGCCTGGAGTGTTTCGCGTCGTAAGGCTCTATGTACCCCGCGGCCCTACTTAGGGTGTTTGGTTCTTTTAGAGCATGTAATCCCTTTGCCATTCAATTTTGATCTCTCAAATCTCCTCCATTATCACTGCTCCCAAAAAATCCTTAGAGCGTGTTTGATTTTTAGTCACCCTTTTAAACTTTAGTGATTAAACCTTATTCTCTAAAAAATTATTTGGAAGACATTTTTGTCACTCCGTTTAGTATTTTAGTGAATAAAAATAACTAAACTTTAGCCATTGAAATTGAAGTTTAGGAGGTGGGAGACAAACACTTCCTTAGTTCCTAAACTTTAGGACTAAACTTTGTCCTTAGAAATTATATTTGGAAGACCTATTTTAATCAATCTCTTTGGTATTTTAGTTTTAAAAGATGGGAACCAAACACCCCCTTAATCCTGCGTACCCTAACATCAATCTTTTACCCCAAACCCTACAAAGGCTAAGATCTTCGCAAATCGAAGCGCCAAGGTGACATATCAAACCCTAAGGCGGATGCCTTTCGAGTTGCTGCAAGTTTACTATGACGCCCTAGCTGTCGAACTCGCCTTTCCACTTAAGCTCTATCTAAGTGATGCTTAATTGTTGCCTCGAGTTGTTCTTTTTAGGAGAGTACATAATCATGTTTTAGTATCATTGAAGGATAACTGAACTGTCTACCTTAGACATCTCTATTTTAAAGTTTGTTTTTGGCTACCGGCCAAATGCCAAAAACTGAAATAAATTCAACTTTTAAAATTAGCTTATGAAGAAGCCAAAAGCAGGTCTAGAGATGTTTTTCCTGTCTTTTTTTTGTATATGAGATAGCAACGTGTATGTACCCATATGGTAGTACTGTTTCATATTCACAGTACTAGATAAAATTCTATTTGCCATGTCTGCATAACATGTACCCAAATGTATACTTGTTATAGACAAAATCCTAAATACATCATGCAATTAAAATCTAATAGTGTAAGTTTCTGTAAACAAAAGGACAATTGTTAAATGTGTATGTTTTTTTTGCAAAACCTCACAATTGTTTTTCTACTAGAAAATGGGCAGTCAGGCAGTGAAACCGCTTCGGGTATTTCTTCTGATGATGCGGGTTTGGAGACGTCATCTAATATGCCAGAGAGGACAGCAACCCTTCTTGACTTGTATTCGGGCTGTGGGGGCATGTCCACTGGTCTTTGCTTGGGTGCTGCTCTTTCTGGCCTGAAACTTGAAACTGTAATATTCTACCTAGTTATCTGTTGGATAGAACATGTTCTTACTTACCACTGATTCTACTGTTATGGCTATGATTGCAGCGATGGGCTGTTGATCTTAACAGTTTTGCGTGCCAAAGTTTAAAATACAATCATCCACAGACTGAGGTATGCATATTAAGCTGCATCTTGGATTCCATCTGTTCTGTCCAGCTGCTCTCAAAAAGTTTCTTTGGACCTTTGAATGTAGGTGCGAAATGAGAAAGCTGATGAGTTTCTTGCTCTCCTTAAGGAATGGGCAGTCTTATGTGAAAAATATGTTCATCAAGACGTGGATTCGAATTTAGCAGGTTCAGAGGATCAAGAGGATGCTGACACTCTTGACAAGGATGAATTTGTTGTACAGAAGCTTATTGGAATACGCTATGATGGCACTGGAAGGAAAAAAGGCGTATATTTTAAGGTATTCAAGCATTATCTGTTCATTTATACTTGATTCCAAGAAAAAGTTCAATTACTATGATGATATAGGAAAAAGTTTTTGAACAATGGACATTTCTTTGCATTTTGGTGTAATGCTAAATTTCTGCAGGTCCAATGGGAAGGATATGGTCCTGAAGAGGATACATGGGAACCTATTGATAACCTGAGGTTAGTATTTTGGTAGTGTCATCTGCTTGTTGCCTTGTATGTCTATTTGTACTCTAATCCTTGTTTCACGAACCAGTGACTGTCCGCTGAAAATTAGAGAATTTGTACAAGAAGGGCGCAAAAGAAAAATTCTCCCGCTTCCTGTGAGTATTTAGTTGGGTGTGGTTTTCCTCTCTGTTTAGCTCCCCATTTTTATTTGGTGACATCTACCTAATCTATTCTTTCAAAAGGGTGATGTTGATGTCATTTGTGGAGGCCCACCATGTCAAGGTATAAGTGGGTTTAATCGGTTCAGGAACCGTGATGAGCCACTTAAAGATGAGAAAAACAAGCAAATGGTGACTTTCATGGATATTGTGGCATACTTGAAGCCCAAGTATGTTCTCATGGAAAATGTCGTGGACATACTGAAATTTGCTGATGGCTACCTAGGAAAATATGCTTTGAGCTGCCTAGTTGCTATGAAGTACCAAGCACGCCTTGGAATGATGGTGGCAGGCTGCTATGGTCTGCCACAGTTCAGGATGCGTGTGTTCCTCTGGGGTGCTCTTTCTTCCATGGTCAGTTTTGTACCTTGCTGTTTTATATGCTTTGCTAGATTTATATTGCATTGTCGACTGGTGGCTAATCAGGTGTAGTTGACAATGTAGGTGCTCCCTAAGTATCCTCTGCCTACATATGACGTTGTAGTACGTGGAGGAGCACCTAATGCCTTTTCGGTAAGTGCAATCACTACATCGAAATCCTTTGGAATGTGTAAAATTTGTTGACCAACTGAATTTGTTTGCAGCAATGTATGGTTGCATATGATGAGACACAAAGGCCATCCCTGAAGAAAGCTTTGCTTCTTGGTGATGCATTTTCAGATTTACCAAAGGCAAGTGTTTTGTCAAGTTCAAGTATTTCTCAATGTGCATGCAGTCTTACACTTACTCCTCTCTGCAGGTCGAAAACCATCAACCTAACGATGTAATGGAGTATGGTGGTTCCCCCAAGACAGAGTTCCAGCGCTACATTCGACTTGGTCGTAAAGGTAAAAGGCCCATTGAACTTTACTGGTTGACCTCTTCTAATTTTAGAAGAACAATCTTTTTTCTTGGTGCTTTTCTGCAGCTACATATGAAGTTTACTCTATTTTTATTCTTTCAGACATGTTGGATTGGTCGTTTGGTGAGGAGGCTGGTCCAGATGAAGGCAAGCTCTTGGATCACCAGCCCTTACGGCTTAACAATGATGATTATGAGCGGGTTAAGCAAATTCCTGTCAAGAAGGTTGGTGGCTTGATAGTGTTATTGTGCCTTCCTTTGTTGTTTGTCCTGAAACAATCTTCACTCTTTCCTATGACAGGGAGCCAACTTCCGTGACCTAAAGGGTGTCAAGGTTGGAGCAAATAATGTTGTTGAGTGGGATCCAGAAGTCGAACGTGTGTACCTTTCGTCTGGGAAACCACTGGTATGTGCTGTTCATTGCTGTTGTTTCCACAACAATGCAACATTTATGCTACATGTTCAAACTTAAAACAGATGAGATGGTGCAAGTACTGTGAGATTCATGGTTAAGACATGCTAAGTTATTGCACAAATCTTTGTCATCTAGGTTCCTGACTATGCGATGTCATTCATCAAGGGCAAATCACTCAAGTAAGTGGCAAAATGGTCCTGCTTTCTTTATTTTTTTTGGGGGAAAAACTAGGCTATTGGTTACTTATCCTTGTATATATGATGTTGTAGGCCATTCGGGCGCCTGTGGTGGGACGAGACGGTTCCTACAGTTGTGACCAGAGCAGAGCCTCATAACCAGGTCAGCTTCAGCACAAACTACTCTTATCCTACTCCCTGCGGCTGTCTTTACTGCTTGTGTAGTCTGTATACGACCCTGATTGAACGTGTCCGTAGGTTATATTGCATCCGACTCAAGCAAGAGTCTTGACTATCCGGGAGAACGCAAGGTTACAGGGCTTCCCCGATTACTACCGATTGTTTGGACCGATCAAGGAGAAGTAAGTTCCATCTTTTCAGTTTGCTTGTACTTGATCTATTAACTCTTGGCAGTTGTCAGCTGTTAAGGATTGATCAGTCAATTACAGCTCTTGAAATCAGAAGCAGTTACTGACATAAACTGCACGGCGATGTGTTACTAACATGTGGGCCTAGGGCCCTAGGTGCTTTAGACCCATAGGGATCATGCTGCATTGCAATCCTTCTGAACAATGTGTGCTTTCTCATGGCTATAGGTATATTCAAGTCGGGAACGCAGTGGCAGTCCCTGTTGCACGGGCACTGGGCTACTGTCTGGGTCAAGCCTACCTGGGTGAATCTGACGGGAGTCAGCCTCTGTACCAGCTGCCTGCAAGTTTTACCTCTGTGGGGCGAACCGCGGTTCAGGCGAATGCCGTTTCTGTTGGCACTCCTGCGGGGGAGGTAGTCGAGCAGTAAAAGGATAGCGGAGCAACCCTGGTTGGTATTTTGATTCGAGCCCATCCAGTAGCATGTTTACCAATAAATAATCATTGGTCGTGCTGATTCTTATGGTTGGAGATGAATGTATGTAGGGTGTACTCGAGCTCGAGTGCTTGTTGTACTGTAGGTTGAGGTTTCTCATCCATTGGCCTGCCTATTTGTGGATGACGTTTCATTTCAGATTAGCAATGTGCTTATTTAAGGTTTCGTCATGTACCTGTATTCTACAATCCACTATTGTTTCCAAAGACAGCATTTGATCCTTGTTCAACGCGAGCAGATTTTCGTCCACCAAAGCTGTGTAGGGATCGAAATGTCAACAATGAATTGAGTCATTCAATCATTTGTCTAATGTTAATGTGTCCTTTGCATTTATTTTTTTAATTCATGTCTTCATTTAAATGTTTTTGTAAAGGTAAATGTATTTGCAAAAGCTCAAGCTTATCATATTCAAAAACTATTTTGAAAACCAAATATTTTGGACAATCTGTAAATTCAACTGGTGTGAGTTTTTGAGAGTTGGAGATCCTCCCTGCTCAAAAGCGGTCGAACCTGCCCTCAGGGCCAGTTTCTGCTGAGGAGCTCTCTGTTCAAGACCGGTTGAATCGGCTCCTAGAGCGGTTCAATTGGGGTTTACTCTCTAGACCTCTCTGGTCAAAACCGGTCTTGGGGGTGGTCCAACTGGGGTCAATGTTAGACAACCGTTCTAACCTCTGCGGGACAAATTGACTGGTAGACTGACTGCCAGGCGGTTGAATCGACCCTAGCGGCTCAACTCGTTTTGTCACTTGACTTACAAGTCAAACTAAACCTTTTGAACTTCTTTTTGGCACATGTGGTTCTGGGACGGGTTAAACCGGCCTCCACATGAAAAGTTTCAAATCTCATCACCTTCTTAAATTCATATTTATAGAGTTGTTTAGATAGCTATTGGGGATATGGGTGGTAATGGAGTCTAAATTTTACATTGTAAAATTTATTATGTGTTTGGTTGCGAGACAGTCAGAACAGGAGCGTCCCTCTTTCGTTCCTCAAATTTTAAGGGATAACTGGGGACAACACTGGGATAGTCATGTCCCAACCCCTGACCCTGAACCAAACAAACTTATTTGAGAGATCGTCCCGTCCTATCCCGTCCTGTCATTGCAACCAAACATATTAAAGATCGGATTAGGATCAGACTATGTTTTCTATTCATTTCTGAACTAAAATTAATTAAGAGTTTAAATCAATTGTGAAGAAACATTTGGATTATGATCCATTATCACTCCTAAGTGCGGATGTTTTTAGGGACTTATATTGTTAAGTGTGATAGAACACGAGGAGTCTTAGGAGCTTACACTGCTTGGTGCTTCAGGACGCGAGGGGCTTCGAGGTTTGTACCGTTAGGTTTATAGGATAGTAGAGGCCCCCACTTACACTGTTGGATGCCTCAGGGCACAACCACATCCATAAACAATGATATCGTAGCTTATATAAGAACAAGCACATCTAAGCTCTAGCCTTAGATCTATGATTTAATGTGTGATAGACGAAAAGATTTTTCAACCTCAGTTTAAAATTCTCATAATGGACTAAACTCAGAACCTAAGTTATGTTATTAAGGCCCTGTTTGTTTCAGTTTTTTTCAGCTTCTGGCCATCAAAAGCTATTGCGAATTGTCAAATACTCATCTTTTCAGCTCGCTTTTATAAGATTCGATTTGGTAAAAATTATACAAAATCAACATAAATACATAATCGACCGATTCGTTGCAATAGTAAGAATATGTCACTTTCTAGATATCGAACCTTATGAAAACCTTTATCTTTCTGCGCACGTAAATTATCAGAAAAACTGGTCAAACATGCACCGACAGTTTGGCAGCACAAAAGCAACAGGGCAAAGGTGCTATGCCGTCCGGCTCCTACCGTTGCTTCTACTGCTAGTAACTGCTGCTTCTGCTCGTTCACGACACCTCTGTTATAAAATATAATCAGTTGCTCTCTGGTGGCAACCGACGTCTTCCAAAGGGACGTGCCCCTGCACATCCCCCACGTACGGACGTGGCTTTTGACCCCTCCTTTTGTGTCTCCTCCTCTTGTATAAATACATTGCTTTATTCAATAAAGAAACAGAGGTTCTCATTTCATTCTCGCACAGTTTCTACTTTACACGTTATCAGCACTTGCTTTACAAAAGAGAGAAAAAAAAGCCAAAACAAGAACAGCGGAGGCAAGGAGTTCTTCATCAAAAGAAAAACAGTCGGGTACGCTATGATCTACAAAGATCTTTCTGTTGCCCTCCTTACCTTCATCCTTCGGTTTTTGAACGGTGGCCATCATCGCCGGCGAGGCGCTGACTTTGCCGCACGTCATCTTCTACGTGCTGCACATCGACATGGTCGCCACCATGCCAAGAAGCGCAGCAAGAAGGACGCCCGGGCCACACTTGACCCTGAGCGCGTCCGTCGGACCGGGGGTGATCCTGGCGCTGGTCCCAGCAACGTTGCGGCAACTGCTGCACCGCCGCAGCAACCGCCAGCGCCACGCCAAGACCGATGGGTGCGTCCCCCATCGCCTTCGCCGGAGCGGGTTGCAGAGCGGTTGCGTGAGTCCGAGACCCAGCAGCCGCTCCGTCCAATGCGGTACTGCCCCCTCCATGGATGGGGGCCGTGTCCTGCTCGCCAACCGCGGGCTCCTCCAACGGATGCAGACACCGCCGCCCCCGCTGTTCGATCGAGCGGACTGCTCGTTCAAGTCACCTCTCCAGCGCGCCCTCGTGCCCGGACACGGCTGACTGCGCGGAAATCAACCGGCCCTCGCGGTCGCCCCGTCGGCCATATTGCATCCACGTCCACTGCGACGGTTGCTGTCGACGCCACCTCTTCCTCCGACGACGATGAGAGGATCGCCTTAGTCCTCGGCGACGGGGTGCAGCAGCGACTGCCTACCCCGACTCCCGACGACGGCCCATCCGGAACGGTCTCACCGTCGACGCTCTTGAGCCCGAGCGGCAACAGGGTGGTACGTCGGCTGGCGCACCACCTCTCTCCACGGCCACTCGCGCCGGGGTCATGGTCGGCGACAGCGAGACCGTCTGACGATGACGACATCCGTGAGCGCTCGCGCTCACCGCCTCGCCGTCTTCTCTGAACGGGCTCGCCCGGCCTCGGGTGCGCGCGGCGCGGCGGCTCCCTGGCGCGCCCCGGCAGCACGCTCGCCCGGCCTCGGGTGCACGCGTCGCGGGCGGCTCCCTGGCGCGCCCCGGCAGCACGCGCTCGCCCGGCGCGGCGGCTGGCCCGGCGCGGCAGCGGCTCGCCCGGCGCGGTGCTCGCCCGGCGCGGTGCTCGCCCGGCGCGGGAGCTCGCCAGCCCGGCGCGGCGGCTGGCGCTGCAGCGCGCTCGCCCGGCGCGGCGGCTGGCCCGGCGCGGCAGCGGCTCGCCCGGCGCGGTGCTCGCCCGGCGCGGGAGCTCGCCAGCCCGGCGCGGCGGCTCGCCCGACGCGGGAGCACACAGCCCGGCGTGGCGGTTCGTCGAGGACGCCCTGCGACTGGCCAGCGGCGGCTGGTGACGGCAGTGGTTGTAAACCCTAACTGCCATCACTTAAATGGACCACGCACGCCCATAGATGGGCCGGTTTGCTTACCCATGTCGTAGGCCTAGTTAGCCATTTTCCTTTTTATTTTAGCTATTTTCAGTTTTCTAAATCCTAGAAAATTAGATTGCTTTGATTAAAGAAGTTTATAAATCCTTCAGTAGCAGCTTCTGTCACGAATTTTTCCAAAGTTTTAGTACTTGGAAATTGTGTCAATAAATATTTTCTTTACATGTGATATTTATTGCCATGTGTTCTATTTTTGCATTCCTTAAAATGCAAACTCAAAACAAAAAAATTCATCTCAATTTAACCAAAAAGGTTTAATACGAGCAGAATTAATTTTTTGATAGAACATATAGAATAATTAATATTCATCTCAATTAAGTTATTCAAAACTTAATACGAGCAAGAATATTTATTTATTTATTAAATTCCATACGCAATTCTGCTACTCATATATTCATCTTATTAAGTTACTATAGGTACTTAATTTCATTTGAATATTTTATTTACTACATAATGAAATTTTCGATCTCTTGCATCGCTTTGTGAAAGGGAATTAGGCTTACACCTAGTTCCTAAATAATTTTGGTGGTTGAATTGCCCAACACAAATAATCGGACTAACTAGTTTGCCCAAGTGTATAGATTATACAGGTGTAAAAGGTTCACACTCAGCCAATAAAAAGACCAAGTTTTGGATTCAACAAAGGAGCATAGGGGCAACCGAAGGCACCCCTGGTCTGGCGCACCGGACTGTCCGGTGCGCCACCGGACATGTCCGGTGCACCAGGGGAACTCAGACTCAAACTCTCCACCTTCGGGAATTCCCAGAGGCGACTCGGCTATAATTCACCGGACTGTCCGGTGTACACCGGACAGTGTCCGGTGCGCCAAGGGAGGTCGACCTCAGGAACTCGCCAGCTTCGGGAAACTCCAACGGCTAGTCCACTATAATTCACCGGACTGTCCGGTGTGCACCGGACTGTCCGGTGCGACTCCGGAGCAACGGCTATCTCCGCGCCAACGGCTCTCTGCGGAGCAATAAATGCGCGCACAGGAGTCAGAATCGCCCATGCTGGCACACCGGACAGCAAACAGTACATGTCCGGTGTGCACCGGACACCCAGGCGGGCCCACAAGTCAGAAGCTCCAACGGTCAGAATCCAACGGCAGTGATGACGTGGCAGGGGGCACCGGACTGTCCGGTGTGCACCGGACTGTCCGGTGCGCCATCGAGCAGACAGCCTTCCAACGGCCACTTTTGGTGGTTGGGGCTATAAATACCCCAACCACCCCACCATTCATTGCATCCAAGTTTTCCACTTCCCAACTACTACAAGAGCTCTAGCATTCAATTCAAGACACACCAAAGAGATCAAATCCTCTCCAAACTCCACACAACGCCATAGTGATTAGAGAGAGTGATTTGCTTGTGTTCTTTCGAGCTCTTGCGCTTGGATTGCTTTCCTCTTTCTTGATTCTTTCTTGTGATCAAACACTCACATTGTAATTGAGGCAAGAGGCACCAATTGTGTGGTGGCCCTTGCGGGAAGTTTGATTCCCAAGTGATTTGAGAAGAGAAGCTCACTCGGTCCGAGGGACCGTTTGAGAGAGGGAAGGGTTGAAAGAGACCCGGCCTTTGTGGCCTCCTCAACGGGGAGTAGGTTTGCAAGAACCGAACCTCGGTAAAACAAATCCGTGTGTCTCACTTCATTATTTGCTTGCGATTTGTTTTGCGCCCTCTCTCGCGGACTCGTTTATATTTCTAACGCTAACCCGGCTTGTAGTTGTGTTTATATTTGTAAATTTCAGTTTCGCCCTATTCACCCCCCCCCCTCTAGGCGACTATCAATTGGTATCGGAGCCCGGTGCTTCATTAGAGCCTAACCGCTCGAAGTGATGTCGGGAGATCACGCCAAGAAGGAGATGGAGACCGGCGAAAAGCCCACTACAAGCCACGGGAGCACTTCATCGGAAGAGTCCCGCACCAAGAGGAAGGAGAAGAAGAAGGACTCCTCCAAACGAAAGGAGAAAAAGTCTTCCTCTTCTCACCACAAAGAGAAGAAGGAAAAGTCTTCTTCCCACAAGCCGCATCGGAAAGGCGACAAGCACAAAAGGATGAGGAAGGTGGTCTACTACGAGACCGACACTTCATCATCATCGACCTCCGACTCCGATGCGCCCTCCGTCACTTCTAAGCGCCAAGAGCGCAAGAAGTATAGTAAGATCCCCCTACACTACCCTCGCATTTCCAAACATACACCTTTACTTTCCGTCCCATTAGGCAAACCACCAACTTTTGATGGTGAAGATTACGCTAGGTGGAGCGATTTAATGCGATTTCATCTAACCTCGCTCCACAAAGGTATATGGGATGTTGTTGAGTTTGGTGCACAGGTACCATCGGTAGGGGATGAGAACTATGATGAGGATGAGGTGGCCCAAATCGAGCACTTCAACTCTCAAGCAACAACAATACTCCTCGCCTCTCTAAGTAGAGAGGAGTATAACAAAGTATAAGGGTTGAAGAGCGCCAAGGAGATTTGGGATGTGCTCAAAACCGCGCACGAGGGAGACGAGCTCACCAAGATCACCAAGCGGGAAACGATCGAGGGGGAGCTCGGTCGGTTCCGGCTTCGCAAAGGGGAGGAACCACAACACATGTATAACCGGCTCAAGACCTTGGTGAATCAAGTGCGCAACCTCGGGAGCGTAAAGTGGGATGACCACGAGATGGTTAAGGTTATTCTAAGATCTCTTATTTTCCTTAACCCTACTCAAGTTCAATTAATCCGTGGTAATCCTAGATATATTAAAATGACCCCCGAGGAAGTTATCGGGAATTTTGTAAGTTTTGAGTGCATGATCGAAGGCTCGAGGAAGATCAACGAGCTTGATGATGCCACCACATCCGAAGCTCAACCCGTTGCATTCAAGGCAACGGAGGAAAAGAAGGAGGAGTCTACACCAAGTAGACAACCAATCGATGCCTCCAAGCTTGACAATGAGGAGATGGCGCTCGTCATCAAGAGTTTCCGCCAAATCCTCAAACAAAGGAGGGGGAAAGACTACAAGTCCCGCTCCAAGAAGGTTTGCTACAAGTGTGGTAAGCCCGGTCACTTTATTGCTAAATGTCCATTATCAAGTGATAGTGACAGGGGCGACGACAAGAAGGGGAGAAGAAAGGAGAAGAAGAGGTACTACAAGAAGAAGGGCGGCGATGCCCATGTTTGTCGGGAGTGGGACTCCGACGAAAGCTCTAGCAACTCCTCCGACGACGAGGATGCCACCAACATCGCCGTCACCAAGGGACTCCTCTTCCCCAACGTCGGCCACAAGTGCCTCATGGCAAAGGACGGCAAACGGAAGAAGGTTAAATCTAACTCCTCCACTAAATATGAATCTTCTAGTGATGATAATGTTAGTGATGAGGAGGATAACTTGCGTGTCCTTTTTGCCAATCTTAACATGGAGCAAAAAGAAAAATTAAATGAATTGATTAGTGCTATTCATGAAAAGGATGACCTTTTGGACTCCCAAGAGGATTGTCTAATTAAAGAAAACAAGAAACATGTTAAGGTTAAAAATGCTTATGCTCTAGAAGTAGAAAAATGTCAAAAACTATCTAGTGAGCTAAGCACTTGCCGTGAGATGATTGACAACCTTAGAAATGAAAATGTAAGTTTAAATGCTAAGGTTGATTCACATGTTTGTAATATTTCAATTCCCAATCCTAGAGATAATAATGATGATTTGCTTGCTAAGCTTGAAGAATTGAACATTTCTCTTGCTAGCCTTAGAAATGAAAATGAAAAATTGCTTGCTAAGGCTAAAGATTTTGATGTTTGCAATACTACTATTTCCGATCTTAGAGATAAAAATGATATATTACATGCTAAGATCGTTGAACTTAATTCTTGCAAACCCTCTACATCTACCATTGAGCATGTTACTATTTGTACTAGATGTAGAGATATTGATGTTGATGCTATTCATGATCACATGATTTTAATTAAGCAACAAAATGATCATATAGCTAAACTAGATGCTAAAATTGCCGAGCACAACTTAGAAAATGAGAAATTTAAATTTGCTCGTAGCATGCTTTATAATGGGAGACGCCCTGGCATTAAGGATGACATTGGCTTCCAAAGGGGAGACAATGTCAAACTTAATGCTCCTCCTAAAAATTTGTCTAACTTTGTTAAGGGCAAGGCTCCCATGCCTCAGGATAACGAGGGTTACATTTTGTACCCTGCCGGTTATCCCGAGAGCAAAATTAGGAGAATTCACTCTAGGAAGTCTCACTCTGGCCCTAACCATGCTTTTATGTATAGGGGTGAGACATCTAGCTCTAGGCAACCAACCCGTGCTAAGTTGCCTAGAAAGAAAACTCTTAATGCATCAAATGAACATAGCATTTCATTTAAGACTCTTGATGCATCATATGTTTTGACTAACAAATCCGGCAAGGTCGTTGCCAAGTTTGTTGGGGGCAAACACAAGGGCTCCAAGACTTGTGTTTGGGTACCCAAAGTTCTTGTTTCTAATGCCAAAGGACCCAAAACAGTTTGGGTACCTAAAGTCAAGAACTAAATTTGTTTTGTAGGTTTATGCATCCGGGGGCTCAAGTTGGATACTCGACAGCGGGTGCACAAACCACATGACCGGGGAGAAAAGAATGTTCTCCTCATATGAGAAAAACCAAGATTCCCAACGAGCTATCACATTCGGGGATGGAAATCAAGGTTTGGTCAAAGGACTTGGTAAAATTGCTATATCTCCTGACCATTCTATTTCCAATGTTTTTCTTGTTGATTCTTTAGACTACAACTTGCTTTCTGTTTCCCAATTATGTCAAATGGGCTACAACTGTCTTTTTACTGATGTAGGTGTCACTGTCTTTAGAAGAAGTGATGATTCAATAGCATTTAAGGGTGTGTTAGAGGGTCAGCTATACTTAGTAGATTTTGATAGAGCTGAACTCGACACATGCTTAATTGCTAAAACTAACATGGGTTGGCTCTGGCACCGCCGACTAGCCCATGTTGGGATGAAGAATCTTCATAAGCTTCTAAAGGGAGAGCACATTTTAGGATTAACAAATGTTCATTTTGAGAAAGACAGGATTTGTAGTGCATGCCAGGCGGGGAAGCAAGTTGGAGCCCATCATCCACACAAGAACATCATGACGACCGACAGGCCACTGGAGCTCCTACACATGGATCTATTCGGCCCGATTGCTTACATAAGCATCGGCGGGAGTAAGTACTGTCTAGTTATTGTGGATGATTATTCTCGCTTCACTTGGGTATTCTTTTTACAGAAAAAATCTCAAACCCAAGAGACCTTAAAGGGATTCTTGAGACGGGCTCAAAATGAGTTCGGCTTAAGGATCAAGAAAATAAGAAGCGACAATGGGACGGAGTTCAAAAACTCTCAAATTGAAGGCTTCCTTGAGGAGGAGGGCATCAAGCATGAGTTTTCTTCTCCCTACACTCCACAACAAAATGGTGTAGTGGAGAGGAAGAATCGAACCCTATTGGACATGGCTAGAACCATGCTTGATGAGTACAAGACACCGGACCGGTTTTGGGCCGAGGCGGTCAACACCGCCTGCTACGCCATCAATCGGTTATATCTTCACCGAATCCTCAAGAAGACATCTTATGAACTCCTAACTGGTAAAAAGCCCAATGTTTCATATTTTAGAGTTTTTGGTAGCAAATGCTTTATTCTTATTAAAAGAGGTAGAAAATCTAAATTTGCTCCTAAAACTGTAGAAGGCTTTTTACTTGGTTATGACTCAAACACAAGGGCATATAGGGTCTTTAACAAGTCCACTGGACTAGTTGAAGTCTCATGTGACGTTGTGTTTGATGAAACTAACGGCTCTCAAGTAGAGCAAATTGATCTTGATGAGATAGGTAATGAAGAGGCTCCATGCATAGCGCTAAGGAACATGTCCATTTGGGATGTGTGTCCTAAGGAATCCGAAGAGCCTCCAAGTGCACAAGATCAACCATCCTCCACCACACAAGCATCTCCACCAACTCAAAATGAGGATGAGGCTCAAATTGATGAAGGGCAAAATCAAGAAGATGAGCCACCTCAAGATGATGGCAATGATCAAGGGGGAGAAACAAATGATCAAGAAAAGGAGGATGAGGAAGAACCAAGACCGCCACACCCAAGAGTCCACCAAGCAATCCAACGAGATCACCCCGTCGACACCATCCTCGGCGACATTCACAAGGGGGTAACTACTCGATCTCGGGTTGCACATTTTTGTGAACATTACTCCTTTGTTTCCTCTATTGAGCCACACAGGGTAGAGAAAGCACTTCAAGATGCGGATTGGGTGATGGCGATGCAAGAGGAGCTCAACAATTTCACAAGGAATGAGGTATGGCATTTAGTTCCACGTCCTAATCAAAATGTTGTAGGAACCAAGTGGGTCTTCCGCAACAAGCAAGACGAGCATGGTGTGGTGACAAGGAACAAAGCTCGACTCGTGGCCAAGGGGTACTCACAAGTCGAAGGTTTGGATTTCGGTGAAACCTATGCACCCGTAGCTAGGCTTGAGTCAATTCGCATATTATTGGCCTATGCTACTTACCATGGCTTTAAGCTTTATCAAATGGACGTGAAAAGTGCCTTCCTCAACGGACCAATCAAGGAAGAGGTCTATGTTGAGCAACCTCCCGGCTTTGAAGACAGTGAGTATCCTAACCATGTTTATAGGCTCTCTAAGGCGCTTTATGGGCTCAAGCAAGCCCCAAGAGCATGGTATGAATGCCTAAGAGATTTCCTTATTGCTAATGGTTTCAAAGTCGGCAAGGCCGATCCAACACTCTTTACTAAAACTCTTGAAAATGACTTGTTTGTATGCCAAATTTATGTTGATGATATTATATTTGGGTCTACTAACGAATCTACATGTGAAGAGTTTAGTAGGATCATGACACAGAAATTCGAGATGTCGATGATGGGGGAGTTGAAGTATTTTCTAGGATTCCAAGTCAAGCAACTCCAAGAGGGCACCTTCATTTGTCAAACCAAATACACTCAAGACATTCTAACCAAGTTTGGAATGAAGGAAGCCAAGCCCATCAAGACTCCCATGGGAACAAATGGGCATCTCGATCTCGACACGGGAGGTAAGTCTGTGGATCAAAAGGTATATCGGTCGATGATTGGTTCATTGCTTTATTTATGTGCATCTCGACCGGACATTATGCTTTCCGTTTGCATGTGTGCAAGATTCCAATCCGACCCTAAGGAATCCCACCTTACGGCCGTAAAACGAATCTTGAGATATTTGGCTTATACTCCTAAGTTTGGGCTTTGGTACCCTCGGGGATCCACTTTTGATTTGATTGGTTATTCGGATGCCGATTGGGCGGGGTGTAAGATTAATAGGAAGAGCACATCGGGGACTTGCCAGTTCTTGGGAAGATCCTTGGTGTCTTGGGCTTCAAAGAAGCAAAATTCAGTCGCTCTTTCCACCACCGAAGCCGAGTACATTGCCGCAGGACATTGTTGCGCGCAATTGCTTTGGATGAGGCAAACCCTGCGGGACTACGGTTACAAATTAACCAAAGTCCCTTTGCTATGTGATAATGAGAGTGCAATCAAAATGGCCGACAATCCCGTCGAGCATAGCCGCACTAAGCACATAGCCATTCGGTATCATTTTCTTAGGGATCACCAACAAAAGGGAGATATCGAGATTTCTTACATTAACACTAAAGATCAATTAGCCGATATCTTTACCAAGCCTCTTGATGAACAATCTTTTACCAAACTTAGGCATGAGCTCAATATTCTTGATTCTAGAAATTTCTTTTGCTAGCTTGCACACATAGCTCATTTGAATACCTTTGATCATATCTCTTTTATATGCTATGACTAATGTGTTTTCAAGTCTATTTCAAACCAAGTCATAGGTATATTGAAAGGGAATTGGAGTCTTCGGCGAAGACAAATGCTTCCACTCCGTAACTCATCCTTCGCCATCGCTCCAAGAAAAGGACCTTGTCTTTGGGGGAGAGAGTAAAAGCCCAAAGCAAAAGGACCGGACTTCGTCTTTGGTATGACCAAAGGGGAAGATAGTACTTCAGGGGCTCTAATGATTCCGTTTTTGGCGATTCATGCCAAAGGGGGAGAAAGTATGAGCCCAAAGCAAAAGGACCGCACCACCACCAATTTCAAAAACTTAGTGCTTTCTAAGAATATTTATCAATTGATTTTCCTATTGTGTTCAAAAAGGGGGAGAAAGTAGTATTTCAAAATGATATATCAAAACCCTCTTGAACACTAAGAGGTGGATCTATTCTAGGGGGAGTTTTGTTTAGTCAAAGGAAAAGCATTTGAAACAAGGGGAGAAGAATTTTAAATCTTGAAAATGCTTTGCATAATCTTATTCATTTACCTGTGACTATTTGCAAAAGAACTTTGAAAAGGATTTCCAAAAGAGTTTGCAAAAACAAAACATGTGGTGCAAGCGTGGTCCAAAATGTTATCTAAGAAAGAAACAATCCATGCATATCTTGTAAGTATCAATAATTGGCTCAAATTCCAAGCAACTTTACACTTACATTATGCAAACTAGTTCAATTATGCACTTCTATATTTGCTTTGGTTTGTGTTGGCATCAATCACCAAAAAGGGGGAGATTGAAAGGGAATTAGGCTTACACCTAGTTCCTAAATAATTTTGGTGGTTGAATTGCCCAACACAAATAATCGGACTAACTAGTTTGCCCAAGTGTATAGATTATACAGGTGTAAAAGGTTCACACTCAGCCAATAAAAAGACCAAGTTTTGGATTCAACAAAGGAGCATAGGGGCAACCGAAGGCACCCCTGGTCTGGCGCACCGGACTGTCCGGTGCGCCACCGGACATGTCCGGTGCACCAGGGGAACTCAGACTCAAACTCTCCACCTTCGGGAATTCCCAGAGGCGACTCGGCTATAATTCACCGGACCGTCCGGTGTACACCGGACAGTGTCCGGTGCGCCAAGGGAGGTCGGCCTCAGGAACTCGCCAGCTTCGGGAAACTCCAACGGCTAGTCCACTATAATTCACCGGACTGTCCGGTGCGACTCCGGAGCAACGGCTATCTCCGCGCCAACGGCTCTCTGCGGAGCAATAAATGCGCGCACAGGAGTCAGAATCGCCCATGCTGGCACACCGGACAGCAAACAGTACATGTCCGGTGTGCACCGGACACCCAGGCGGGCCCACAAGTCAGAAGCTCCAACGGTCAGAATCCAACGGCAGTGATGACGTGGCAGGGGGCACCGGACTGTCCGGTGTGCACCGGACTGTCCGGTGCGCCATCGAGCAGACAGCCTTCCAACGGCCACTTTTGGTGGTTGGGGCTATAAATACCCCAACCACCCCACCATTCATTGCATCCAAGTTTTCCACTTCCCAACTACTACAAGAGCTCTAGCATTCAATTCAAGACACACCAAAGAGATCAAATCCTCTCCAAACTCCACACAACGCCATAGTGATTAGAGAGAGTGATTTGCTTGTGTTCTTTCGAGCTCTTGCGCTTGGATTGCTTTCCTCTTTCTTGATTCTTTCTTGTGATCAAACACTCACATTGTAATTGAGGCAAGAGGCACCAATTGTGTGGTGGCCCTTGCGGGAAGTTTGATTCCCAAGTGATTTGAGAAGAGAAGCTCACTCGGTCCGAGGGACCGTTTGAGAGAGGGAAGGGTTGAAAGAGACCCGGCCTTTGTGGCCTCCTCAACGGGGAGTAGGTTTGCAAGAACCGAACCTCGGTAAAACAAATCCGTGTGTCTCACTTCATTATTTGCTTGCGATTTGTTTTGCGCCCTCTCTCGCGGACTCGTTTATATTTCTAACGCTAACCCGGCTTGTAGTTGTGTTTATATTTGTAAATTTCAGTTTCGCCCTATCCACCCCCCCTCTAGGCGACTATCACTTTGCAATTGAGACCTTAAATTATCATTCATTTATGCAATATCGCATTATATTGCATATTTTTCATCTCAATTGGATTTTTCTCTTAAATCCAATACGGGCAAGAA
This sequence comes from Zea mays, assembly GCF_902167145.1. Classification (NCBI taxonomy): domain Eukaryota; kingdom Viridiplantae; phylum Streptophyta; class Magnoliopsida; order Poales; family Poaceae; genus Zea; species Zea mays. Next base: position 10,759,479 of record NC_050097.1, read on the forward strand.
TACATGTATGTTGTGTACAACACACATATTACAACACACCCATGATGATTTCTTAACGAAATTCTCTGGTTGCTTGTGTAGGATCATGGCCCGCGAGTTCGAAGAACTTGCTCTTGATGGTCACAACTATCCTACCTGGGCGTTGGATATCAAGATCAGCTTAGCCTCAAAGAATATTCTGAGTGCACTACTCCCTCCCAACGAGAGGGTTGACCCACTGCATGATGCTTATAAGTACAACGCTTTGTACATTATAAGACATCACCTCCATCCTGATCTGAAAGCAGAATATGTGATGGAAGAAGAGCCAAATGTATTATGGTTATCTCTTAAAAACAGATATGAGCAGCAAAAGGCTGTAATCTTACCAGAGGCGAATCATGAATGGACCCATATTCGTCTACAAGACTACAAGTCTATTGGTGATTACAACCATGCTGTTCATAAGATCTGTGCTCGCTTGCGTTTCTGCGGCAAGGAACCATCAGATGCGGATAAGATTGAAAAAACACTTCAGACTATGATCCCATCTGATAGGGTCCTGCAGCATCAGTACCGTGCTCGCAATTATCAGACTTACTCTGAACTCATACATGATCTACTTCAGGCAGAAAAGCATGATGAGCTTACGATGAAAAATCATAAGCAACGTCGTGTTGGAGCTGCTCCTATGCCTGAAATACATCATACTGTGAAGAATGAGAAGAAAGGGGATGGCCCCAAAAGCCATCCCAAGAAGTCTGATAATTCAAAGAAGCGCAAACGCAACAAGCGTCCGGATAAGCAAAATACAAAGGCTCCGAGGAAAGACACCCCCACTTCCAAGCAAGAGAAGTGTAAGAAGTGTGGATGCTACAACCATCCTACTAAGAAGTGTCGCATTCCTCGCCATTTAGTGGAACTGTACCAGCAATCTCTTAAGGGCAAAAATGCTGAAGGACAGGGATATGAAGCTCACTTCACTACCCCACCTAACTTGAAGGATGGAGCTGGTTGCTCAAGCATGGCTACAATGGAACCAAGCACGACCAATCCTCCGCTTCTGACCGACACCGATCACATGGACTTGGACAACGCCATCATCGAATATGCTTCGAGTGATGTGTTTGGAGACCTCAACTAGGATCCTTATGCTCCACCAGATATCATCTATCTGTAGTCTATGAGTGTGTGCAACATGTGTGCTGTAATAAGTACCTAGACATTGGTATTTGTGTGTATACTCCATACTCTACTGTATAACTATGTATGTACTTATATGTATAATTAATTGAGTTCTTGCAATTCTTGATTATATAGATTATGCGGAAGTCAATCCAATGGAGGAAGAATTATGCCTTGTAGACAGTGGTACCACCAACTCTATTCTTCGGGAAACAAAATATTTCCAAACTCTCACAAAGAGGTCAGGAAATATCTTGACAATCGCTGGGCGCGATGCAAAAATAGTTGGCTCTGGACGAGCGACTATTACGCTCCCTATGGGTACACAAGTCACTATCGAGGATGCTTTATTGTATCCCGATTCAACTCGTACCCTTCTGAGTTTTCGAGATATTCGGAAAAGTGGTTTACATATTTCTACTCATACAGAAAGCAATGAGGAATTTCTCCTCATTTCCAAACCTTCTGAATATGGCACTAACATTCTGGAAAGAATACCTTCACTTCCATCCGGATTGTACTACACATACATAAAACCAGTACCTCATGTTACGTACAAAGTGATTTTTCAGAATGTAGATTCATTCAAGACCTGGCATGCACGCCTTGGTCACCCTGGAATAGGGATGATGCGGAAAATCACAGGTAATTGCATCGGTCATGATTTAAAGTCTGCCAAATTTCCTAAACCATCTGATTTTATATGTACATCATGTGCAACGGGAAAGCTAATCTTAAGACCATCTCCTCTTAAGATTCACGCTGAACCACTCAAGTTCCTTGAACGAATTCAAGGTGACATTTGTGGACCCATACAACCATTATCTGGACCGTTCAGATATTTCATGGTATTAATTGACGCATCTACACGATGGTCACACGTGTGCCTTCTGTCTACACGTAACCATGCTTTTGCTAAAATCATGACGCAAGTCATTCGATTGAAAGCACATTATCCTGAACATAAAATCCAGAAAATCCGCCTAGATAATGCGGCTGAATTCTCTTCTAGAGCATTCAATGATTATTGTATGGCCCAAGGAATACACATTGAACATTCTGTGCCTTATGTACATACTCAAAATGGTTTAGCTGAATCTCTTATTAAGAGGATCAAACTTATCGCAAGACCTTTACTTCATGAATGCAATTTACCTACATCCTGTTGGGGTCATGCAGTTTTACACGCTGCTGATCTTATTCAACTTCGCCCAACTGCATATCATACAACATCTCCGTTGCATCTGGTTCGAGGAAACCCTCCAAATATATCCCATCTGCGGAAATTTGGATGTGCGGTCTACACCCCTGTATCACCGCCTCAACGAACAGCTATGGGACCTCATAGGAAATTGGGCATCTATGTGGGATATCAATCCCCATCGATCATCAAATACCTAGAGCCCCTTACAGGGGATTTGTACACAGCTCGTTTCGCTGATTGCATCTTTAACGAGGACCATTTCCCGGCATTAGGGGGAGAATTTAAGTATCCTAATGAATGCCAGGAAATCAATTGGGATGACAAATCCATCCTGTCCTCAGATCCTCGAACCCGGGAATCTGAGCTTCAAGTTCAGAAAATTATAGAATTGCAACACTTTGCTAACAATCTGCCTGATGCGTTTACTGACTATAATGGTGTCACAAAATCCTTGAATCCTGCTGTTAATGCGCCCAGTCGAGTGGAGGTACCACGAAAAACCATTCAACCATCTTCTCAACCGAAGAGGGTGAGGGCTGCTAAGCAGGATAATGCTTCTACTAAGCGTCAAAGGAAAGAGAGGAACATTCGATCCTCCAAATCAGTAAACGAAAGTCAACCACCAGTTGATGGACACCAAGTGGATACTGTACATCCACAAACCAGCACTCATGTGCACAATTCAGATGTTGCTGGTACATCGGAACACCCCATATCTACTCTTCCTGTAAATCAAGAAGACTTTCATGGGGTACAAGAGATTTCCATTAATTATACTAGTTCTGGAGAATTGTATGATCGTAAAACTACGGTCATAAATTCATGTTTCTCATCAATCATAGCTGGTAACCTTCTATCTGACCCAGATCCTAAATCCATGGCAGAGTGTCAACAACGCTCGGACTGGATCAAATGGAAGGAAGCAATCAACTCTGAATTATCCTCACTAGCAAAAAGAAAGGTATTCACCTCTGTGATACCTACACCTCCTAGAATCCATCCTGTTGGATTCAAATGGGTTTTCACCCGGAAACGGAATGAGAACAATGAGGTTGTGAGATATAAAGCGAGATTAGTTGCTCAAGGGTTTACCCAGAGACCAGGAATTGATTACAATGAGACATATTCTCCTGTTATGAATGGAATAACCTTCCGATATTTAATTTCATTGGCAGTACAAAAACGTCTACTTCTGCAGTTGATGGACGTCGTGACCGCATATCTTTATGGGTCACTAGATTCGGACATATACATGAAGGTTCCTGATGGAATACCTGTACCGAATAATGGCAAAAATCGTAACATGTTTTGTGTCAAACTCACCAAATCTCTATATGGCTTAAAACAGTCAGGGAGAATGTGGTACAATCGACTGAAGGAATTCCTTATGAATAAGGGTTATTCTAACAGTGATGATTGCCCATGTGTCTTTATAAAGAAATCTTCTACAGGTTTCTGCATCATATCAGTATATGTGGATGACTTGAACATCATCGGCCATAAACGTGATATTGATGAGGCACGCAATCTTTTAAAGACGGAATTTGAGATAAAGGATTTGGGTAAAACCAAATTTTGCTTGGGTTTGCAACTTGAGCACCTTCCCACGGGCATTCTCATTCATCAGTCTGCTTATGCACAGAAAGTATTGAGTAAATTCAATATGGATAAAGCATATCCGTCTAAGACTCCTATGATCATCCGTACCCTAGAAAGGGACAAGGATCCTTTTCGACCACGAGACGAAGGAGAAGAAATTTTGGGTCCTGAGTACCCATATCTTAGTGCAATTGGAGCACTTATGTATCTAGCAAACAATACAAGGCCCGATATTGCCTTTGCGGTAAATTTACTTGCTAGATTTAGTGCATCCCCTACCAAACGCCATTGGACTGGAATCAAAAATATTCTTCGATACCTCCATGGCACGGCAGATCTCGGTCTATTCTACGGAAGAAATCAAGATCCTAGCCTTGTAGGGTACACAGATGCTGGTTATCTTTCAGACCCCCACAATGGAAGGTCTCAAACTGGGTTTGTATTTCTGAATGGTGGAACTGCTATTTCTTGGAAGTCATCCAAGCAAACTCTAGTAACAACATCCACTAATCATTCAGAGATTATTGCCTTGTATGAAGCCTCACGTGAATGTGTCTGGCTTCGAAGGGTGATTAATCACATTCAATCATCATGTGGGATCCATCCCATTGAATCACCCACCATTATCTATGAAGATAATGCTGCTTGTGTTGCTCAGATGCAACAAGGTTATATCAAGAGCAATGTCACCAAACATATCTCCCCTAAGTTATTCTACCCTCATCAACTTCAACAGAGTGGTGAGATTAAGGTCATGCAAACTAAGTCTTGTGACAACCTCGCAGACTTATTCACTAAGTCGCTACCTTATTCCACATTTCGGATATGTGTTAAGGGTATTGGTATGCGTCGACTTAGAGATTTGCTTGCATCAGGGGGAGTATCTCTTGACTAATCTAATACTGACATCACATTGTACTCTTTTCCTATATGAGTTTTACTACCATGTTTTCTCATGTTAGGTTTTTAATGAGGCAATGTCAACACAAGCATATGTCAGTCTCTTGATTTTTCCTATCAGGGTTTTTCGATAGAGACACCAAAGACATACCATATACTGTTGATTTTCTCCAAATTTTTCCCACTGGGTTTTTCTGAAGTATTACACAGTATATTATTGCAAACCACCTTTTGCTTACAGGTTTCAAGGGAGGATATACATAATGGACAACTGCTTAAGGGGGAGTGTTATAAAATATAATCAGTTGCTCTCTGGTGGCAACCGACGTCTTCCAAAGGGACGTGCCCCTGCACATCCCCCACGTACGGACGTGGCTTTTGACCCCTCCTTTTGTGTCTCCTCCTCTTGTATAAATACATTGCTTTATTCAATAAAGAAACAGAGGTTCTCATTTCATTCTCGCACAGTTTCTACTTTACAACCTCAACACAAACGACGCGCAACGCGATGACAACCCAGCTCCCAGCACTAACAAGCCAGCTCCAGTAAAGTTTATTTTCAGCAGGGCACGTTGGCTGAGGCGACGGATAGACTCTATTATATGGATTTGCGACCACATTATGTCCCTCTTAGGTCCAATCTTAGGTTAGAGAAGGAGATATTGACGACTACTGGCGGTTTCATTACGGGGGCAGGTCATGATCAAAGACTCTAGAATGAACAGGTCGCAAGCAGAGGAGCTGCACGTTCAGCGTCGTCTCGTCTCGTTGAGGACGCACACCCACGACCAAAGCAAATCTGCAGGCATCAACACCATCCCCGTCATCCGTCAGAGTTGAGATTTGAGAATGAGAACGCACTCCTCTGCCACAACAGTCAACAGCAAATGAGTGTCCAGGCACAGGCGGCAGCAGCTTACCACAGCCAGCCATGGATGTCGGCGTCCTGCTGCAGGTTGGGCTGCCGCGGCTGGAGCCTGTACCCATGCAGCTGCGGCGACAGCCCGAGCGCCGTCATCGACGACTCCGCGGCGTCCCGGCCGTGCAGCAGCTGCTGCTGGCTCTGGCTGCCACTGCCACTGCCACTGGCTCCCACGTCCCACCACGGGAACGGCCTCGGGTTAATTCCCACCATCTCGCCAGCCTGCTGGTGCTGCCCGCTAGCAATAGCCGCAGCCGGGTTCTGTGTTTTTTCAAAGGCCACAGCCGTGGTTCAGTCAAAGAAAAGTTTTGGAACAAACAGACATGAGATCACTTGAGGTTAAGGGCTCGGGAAACGGACCAAGCACCTTACCATGAGGCACAGGTAGCCGCCCTGCTCTGCTGGCATATGCATCTCCTGCGGAAGTTCAGAAAGAAACAGAACTCTTGTGTGTCACAACAACTCGGACCTTTTGAAAGAGAGATGTGTATAGGCTACCAAGCGACGGATAGGAGGTTGGAATGCTGCGTACCCTTTGGTGGATCTCGAGCAGCTGCTGGTCGAGTAGCTCTTGCTGCCAGAAACAAAACAAGTGTGTGCTCAGCGTTAGCAGTTAGCACTGAGGGCGAGGGATCTCCAAGACTGTTTTTTTTCGTCTTCTTTTTAGATAAAGAACTACAAGAACCTACAAGAGGCTACTCCAATCAATATTATAGTTAGTGCTTAGTTACCTTCCTGAGGCGAACTTTGTACAGCGAGAACTCGATTTGCTGCTCAAGGTTGCTCAGATCCTGCGCGGAGAACGATGCCAGGTCCTCCGCCATGTACTGCGCCATGATCATCCTCAGTCTGTTCCTCTCATCCTTCATCCTAGTCATCTCCTGGACGATTTTCTTTATGGGAAAGGAGGGGGCGAACATTAGGTGGTTATACATCACTGGAAAACAGAGATTGCAACATCTTGATTCAAGAGAATAAGCCGCACCTGCTGGATGTCCATCTCCTCGAAACGGGTGCTAGGGGCTTTCAGGTACCTGTCAAAGACGCTTGCTATTCTGCAACCAGAAGCAGCAGTGATATATATAGCACGGTATAAAAACGTCGTAAAACCCCTGATGGCTGCTCAGTCATAAATAATCACTATTGAAACTATTAACCGCTGGCAACATGAATATATGATACCCGTCTTATACCACACACCTAATCATCATCTCTTCTTTTTTTTACTGAAGGCTTCAAACTGTATATGGTAAGTTAAATGGTTCCATGATGCATGCCAAGCTATAAGATTGTAGTTGGCAGGAATAATTGCAAATCAGTTCTGAAGCTCTCATGAATTTTTTGAACTCGTTACTAAAGTCTAAAACCATATAGCAGAATAAAGTTGAACCTTATATGTTACTGTACTAAACAAGCTTCAGAAATAAATAAATAAAAAAAGAATGCTTCACGCACCTCCATGGAGGGCTGGAGTACTCGTACATCCTGCCACTGCCAGAGAATATGATGACTCCGATTTGCGCATCACAAAGAATGGCTAGCTCATTTGCCTTCTTGAACAACCCCATCCGCCTCTTGGAGAAGGTAACTTGGCGGTTTGTTGGATTCTCAATCTTCTTCAGCTCTACTTTTCCACGCCCCATTGGTACAGCTTGGTGCTTCCACTCTTCTATTCAACCTACAAGAACATATGCTGCGAACATTGACAGTCATGATTCAGGACACCAAAGCACAACCATGATAAGAAACAAATAAATATTTCATATGTGTGAGAGGAGGTAGAAGCAAATGACTTCAGGCTTCAAGTTCCATGAAGATCAAATGAATTTAAAAGGTTGAGAAGATGAAAATATTTCATAAGCACGAGAAGACGAAAAGATTTTATATGTATGACCAAGAGATGATAGCAAATGGCTTCAAGCCAATAAAGTCACAAGAGATGGAAACAAATAGGTACATATGCAGGATACAACAGAAAGTTATCTATACAGAAGCAAATGCTAGTAGAACTGTGCAGTTCTTATACTGTATTTCGGAAAAAATCAAACTTTTATGAAGATCAGATGTATTAAAGCATGAGCAGGTCTATAAAATCAAACAAACAACATTTGCGCAAAATGTTCTTGTGCTAAGTTGCAGAATGAGAATATGTGTGTGTGTGTGTGTGAGAGAGAGAGATTTCATGGAGGAGTGGTATCACCTGTATCTGCTTCTTCTGAGGTAGAGGGAAGCCAATGGGGTTTGCTCACCTTTATACATGGTCGACAGAGTTCCTCAGCTCAGACTCAGAGTTTATTTATTTATTTTTTATTTCAGAAAGTCATTATTCACATCATCACCTATCCTGCTGTCCCACTAGATACCACATACAAGGAAAATATCAAACTGCAAATTAAGAAATTAAGTAAATGGAGAAGTTTATAGCACTTAACTTTCTACTGTCTGTTCATTTATCGATTAGTACGTACGGAGCAGGCTCTTGGCCTAGCATGTACGCTACAGATCTCTATCAGGCAAACTATCACATCCAACAACAGTATGTGCTTGTGGCTCAACTACTTGCAAGCAACGCATGTCATGTTGCGCAGCATGTGTGTGTGTGTGTGTGTATCAGAAGATGGCACCAGCAACCGGATGACTGAAAACGGCAATGCTGGAAAGAGGCACAAAGAACCATGCTGTGGACTGGTAACTGACCTGATGAGCTTTGCATTGCATCTAGGCTCCATCTACAAGATGGCAAGTCTTGAATTGACCAAGACATGGGATAAGTAGGCCCAATAATGCTTTCCAGTTTCCATAGGTAGACAGGCTTCGGGTCCACACTACACACCTACTAGCAGCTAGATGTCAGGCATAGTCAAATGCATGACATCTCACATATCCTACTATGATTTTGTTGCTGGCTTCAAACTAAAGCTCTTGTCTTGGGTTACAGTTTTCGGTTATCATGGCAGATTTCACCCTCCTAATTCAAAGTGACACATACTAACTTACATAAATGTTTCTGAAATGGGATAGGCCACATATTACCAGTCGTTTCATAGACGCTGCATTCTAAGTTCTAACATGAAGGCAATAAAATTCATGTAACAATCATAGTTAGTCCAGAAACTATGGTTTGCTCAGCCTTACAAGACAGTTCGAATGGGAGAATTTTTTTTTTCAGAAAGAAACTTGTGAACTGGTACCGTCAGAGTTCAGATCGTCATCCACGAGTCATGATCAAAGACCAGCAGAACGAGATGGTACAAGAGCTTTTTCTTAAACTGGATACCTCCGAAAGAGTTCACGGCACCGTCATAGTGACTTATAAGGCAAAGAAATGATTCTCTCCTTCTCACGCGGCAGTTGAGACACAGGAGGAGAATCGCACAGCTTTGCTTGCCTGTCAGCGTCTTGTTTTCTTTCTCTTGAAGATCTCCATCTCCATTGTGTTCACACCTGGTATGGTATATAGTTGTTACATGTTTTGTTACATATATAAATCCTCTCGCTTTTCCTGATTGTGCAGTAGCTACAACTTTGATGAAGTGCCCCATTTGCAATGTTTTGACACATATGTTTATCCTAAACTAGACTGAAATTTATTATTCAACATAACACCTCGATGACACTATGAAGAGATGAGGGACAATTATGCTGTATTTTGTGTTCACAGCACATAACGTGAACGTTTGGCGACAAACATCTTGGCTGGCATCACATATCAATCAAAACTGTCTCAAATGGAACTTAGAAGAAAGAAATGTACTGTAAATATGCCAAGTTACTCAACTAAACAAACTCGCTAATTAGATTGCAAGAGCCACACAGACAATAAAGTTCTGTAATAACATATTGATCGATGCTACAGATCACACAAATGCAAATCACAATTTGCTAGATGTTACACCAACACCAGAGGCCCTAACCTTCTTCTCAACCACCTTCGACAGCTCCCTAACTTCCTCCTTGGGAATATGGCGAGGGTGACTTAACCAAAGACCTCCATCGACCACCAGTGTTGTCCCATTTACATATTTGCCTGCAAACATGATTATGTCAAATGTCTGTGTTTCAGCTGAATTCAAACTGTTTCACCGCTCTATGGATTCCTTTAGATTACACCTAAAACAGTGTTAGACTGTTAGGGCTTGTTTGGGATAAATGGTAATGGAGGGGATTGAGGGGGCTATAATCCCTCACTATTCAAAATTGAGTAGTGAGGGATTCTAGCCCACTTAACCCACTTCATTACCTTTGATCCCAAACAAACCCTTGGTGTCTGTCTAAGTGCTATGGGCCTAGAGCCCAGTTCATATAATCCACTACCATTGGGTATATCAGTATATGTAGTAATTTTCTCTTCCCCTCTCCTCCCTTAGCTGCCGCCGCCACCTAGGCAGCATGACCCGCACTCCTACCCCTCCTCTCCTCTCCTCTCCCCTCTCCCTCGAGGCTGGGTGTCAGTGGTCGCGGCACCTCCACCTCTCCCCGCCACCGCCCCCTCCACCCTAGCCACCGCCGCCGTTCCCCGAGCAAAAATCACAATATAGAGTCGGCTAAGGCCTTGTTCGGTAATTACTATTCCATATAGATGGAATGAAATTGGAAAACAATATGAAAGATTTTAAATTGTTTGGGATTTAAACCCACTCAATCCAATACATTGAGAGCAAAACGAACAAGCCCTTCTATTAGCTCTGTGGACAATATCTTTCGTAATGACCTTCAGGTAAGTGGTGCACATCTATTGTTGAAATTATGTGAGTATCTGACTTACGATAATCTCGTTAGGAAATATGCAGAACAGAACCAACCTGCATCAGAAGCAAGGTAGAGCGCAGCCATTGCTATGTCCCGCTTCTCCCCAAATTTGAACAATGGCATCATTTCTCGAAGCCCCTTGCTCATTTCTTCAGGTGCAAGCTTCCTCAGCCCCGGGGTGTCTTGAATTGGTCCAGGTGCAATCCCGTTGACTCTAATGTCATAATCTGTTCCCCACTCCAGAGCCAGTGATCTTGTGATGCTATCAACCCCAGCCTATACAAACGAATCTGCTTACTCCAATTATTTTCTGTTATTAAGGAGTGATTCAGAGAAGAACCAGGTACCTTAGCAGCAGAGACATGGATTTGGTACCAAGAAGCACTGTAATGCAGTGTTGCACTTATGTTAATGATTAGTCCACCAGTGGACGGGCCTTTTCCTGGCCCACCCTTTTTCAGATACTTGAGGGCTTCATAGCACATTGTGTATGTACCCAAAGTGTCGATCTCAAGAACTGCAGAGAGAAATTCAGTCATTACAAACTTGTCTGAAAAAAGCGTAATAACAAACAAAGTAAAATAAACAAGTTTTTGATCTAGCAGGCAATCACAATTGCCCAAACCAAAGACTCAGTGAATCTGAATGGAAACAAGAGCACATTTTGATGAAGTACCAGTTCTGAATCCCTTGGGCGTCAAATCCTCCGGGGAAGCAAGGAAGTTGCCAGCTGCACCGTTCACAAGAATGTCGAGCTTGCCAAAATGTGCAACTGTTGCAGCAAGCACTCTGGCCGCGTCCTCCTGGTTGCGGACATCTCCATCGAAACCAACAGCCTGCACGTCACACCGAACTTGGATGATTAAACGGGAACACTTATTTTGTGAAGGAAAAGGTATACCTTTATACTACCCCAAAGAAAAGGAAGTATGGTTCAATTTGTGCTCATTAAGATCACTGCAGGGAACTAGCATACGGGTTTTATTCCACAGGTTTGGCATAGGCACGTTCAGTTCTGAAAACATCTAAGCTGTTCGATTTGATGCACTGACTGCATTCGTCAGGAGTCTGTTTGGGTACAAGAGCTAATAGCTAGCTAAAAAACAGTGAAAATTAGCTCTAGTCCATCCAAACAGGAGAGATAATCAGCGGAGTATATTTTTAGCCAAGTCTTTAGCCAGTGGTTAGTTACAGCAATCCGACCAATATTCCTTACCACAAGATAAACAATATGCACAGCTAGCGAATGGGCAAAAATGTCGTTTTCCCCAAAACTACGAACAGAAAGCATAAACGGGCAGCAGGCAAAATCTAGCCCAAGAATCGCAGCGTTGGGACTAGGGAGTGAGTTCGATGGGGGGGGTGGGGGGGGGGGGGGGGGGGGGGGGGGGGGACGGCGTGACGCGCACGAACCCGGAGGCCCTGGGACCGGAGCGCGGCGACGGCCTTGTCGAGGACCTCCCGGCGGCGGCCCATGATGGCGACCTGCGCGCCGTGGCGCGCGAGCTGGGCGGCGATCTCAAAGCAGATGCCGGATCCCCCGCCGGTGACCAGCGCCGCCTTGTCCTTGACCACGTCGGCCCGGAACGGTGACTCCATGGCCTCAGCTCAAATCTCGCGCGCGCCGGCGACGGCCTCGCTCGCGGGTCCGGAGGGATCGGGGGGCGCAGATGGGGAAGCACCGAAGGAGTGCTTGACAGTTGGCCGGTGGCTATTGGGTGACGATGGTTTGTTTGTTTGGGTCCGGGAGGGGGACGGCGGAGCGGAAGCTGAAGTTTCGCGTTGGCTGCTAGCTGCCGGCGCAGCCGGGCTCTGCGCATCTTTGTTTAATACTCCACAGGCCGCACCGCGGCGGCGTTGATCTTCTCCCTCCTATTTTCCAATCCAAGCCGGCACGGCACAGGAACAGGATCGGCGCTACCGCTACGCTAAGATTCGAGGGAGAAGATCGCTAAGATCAGTCGGTCAGAGAAGAGAAGGAAAATTCGAGGAAGTCGCCCCCCCTCATGCTCGGTGGGCCGATTGCGATTGGGTAAAGAAATTATGCCGTCCTTCAGTTCCCACCAGACAGTTTCTTTTCTTTTCCTTTGGTTTCTCGTGGAGATTATGCCGTCCTGGCGACTGGCGAGGGCTCCAAAACGACGTTACATGACTTGATAAAAATTCCCTCTCCTGATCCTGAGCTCGGCATGCATTGAAGTGAGATATGTTCGCTTCGCTACGCAACATTCCTCAATCTCATCCACAACGACCTGAACAAGCGAGAGCAGTGGAAGCTGCAGGTTCTCCACAGACCACAGCACGTCACGCCGTGTGTTCTTGGCTGGGATTGCATATCAACCATCACAAACAAACCTATCTCAGCCGGTAATCTATGAAAATGCCTTCATGTAATGTAACCGGCTGATGAGCACTACTGTCTGTTTAGTTGAGCGAATTGTTTTCGAGGAAAACGTGGAGTGCGAGTATACGACGATGCAGGCCCAGTCAGGTAAGATTACTGTGATGACGGGATTTCTATCAGCGGGCAGAAACCGGCCCAGCCCTGTATGGTTTCGTAGATTTGGATCGGATCGGAAGGACTCCATGCATGATGAGCCACCACGTAGTACCCTGCGTCCTTGTCGTCTTACAGGAAACAGCAGCCCCGGCGTCGCGTCGTGCCATTAACCTGTCTGTCAGGGCCAACACGGCGGCCGATCGAGACCACGGATCGGGATATGCCGGAATATGCCACTCGAGGGAGCTAAGGCTATCCGCACTCGTGAAACCCTAAATTTCTACTCTAAAAGAAATATTTCATCCTAATCAGCAAGATTCTCTACTCTATTCTATAATACTTCGCGTTCATATTCACCCTAAATATCTACCCTATACCAACTATCACATATTCTATTATTTTTTCCCACACTTTTTTATTCCCACTACCCATCCAACTATCGAGGCGCCGACACGTGTGCGGTTTGTGCTGATAGCGTAGATGTCCGTACTACTCGCAGAGTACAGTTTTTTGCTGGCCTACTGCGCCGCGTGGAGTATGTTTCCAGTACGCCGCTGCATTGTTTTTTGCACTGTATATCCAACGCTATCCTTTACAACTCCGGTTCCAGTACACGACTGCGGCTAGCCTAATAGTGGCGCCAGTTTGTCTCTTATCTCGCCATCGCCCATCGCCATGCATGCTCTCCATCGCTATCCATATTCATGCTGGTTGACGCGAGAGCGAGAACGGCCACCACATACAATGGTGCTGCCTAGTGCCTACAGGCCATACTTGACATTAGCTTCTATTATTATCTGTACAATACATCTGGACTCCTGGGACTGATACATAATTGACCTTAATCCATTCATTTAAATGGGTTTTGCTTTATGCACTTTTTAAAATTTTGATCTGTAACGGCCGACCCTAACACCACATCCACTTTTAAGCCACTGGTTGGTTGTTAATCTTGTATGATCATAAACTATCCCACGGTATAGACCAACACGAGTCTACGCGCTCTGTCCTCACTCATGGCCATGTTCTACGAACATTTTGAGTATACGTCAGTTGATGTGTGTACTTGTCATGTGATTTGTTGTGCATGTGATCGTGGAGATCAAATAGGAAAGTAAGCCAAGATTTTGTTTGAGTGAAAACACGTATTCACTTCTCTCTGGTCATTTTCTTGGTTCTTCAATAGTTAAAATATAGCAAAAACCGGTGTCTATAGGAAAACAATGGAAAACACACACTGATGCATTGGTGGAAGAACTTAGCTATGTTATCGGGTTGTAGTAGGAAGGGACTCAGAACATTATTGATCCTTGTTAATTGGATAATATGGCGGGAAAGGAATGTAAGGACTTTTGATCGCAGGTTTTCGACCTGTCAGCAGATCATAGCACTGATTAAGTGTGAGACGACAGCCTGAATTGCAGCCGGGGCTAGATAATTAGCTACTCTCTTATCCTCATCAACTTAGGTAGGTTGCTAGTTGTGAGTCTTCTTTTAGTTGCTAGGGATGCTTAGTAAGTCTCTATTGCGCTTGCCATTGCCTTTGTATTGATTCTTTTGCCTTACGACATTTCTCTCCTTATCAATATATAAGGGAGAACTCCTGCTAGCTTGTTTCAAAAAAAAGGAGGTAATTATTTCCAGTTAAGTATTAACTTATATCTAAATAGGGCCATTCTCACACCGTCACACATGCACACGCACTTAGAGAAAAATAAGAGAATAAGCTAGATGATGAAGAGAGGAATACTCATCCTGTCACAAGTACCAATCCATCAAGAGAGCATATATGGTGGCTTGGTGGAGCATGCATCACACCATCTGCAGAGAAGAATAACATCCACTTACAGGTCCGATGCCATTGTTCTCACTCGTTCAGATAAGCCATTCAGGCTATCTATGACTGACTCGTGGGATGTGGCGCCATTTTGCATTTGCCCCCGCGCTAGGCCATGATCACGATCAAGGGACGGACCTAGAACAAAATATAACTGAGAGCATACTTAGTATTTAAATTTGACTGAGCAGGGGATCTCATGATAAAAATCTAAGCTCGAGTAATTAGAACAAAGAAATGCACCTGTGACGATCCATTCCTTATTTCAGAAACTCTCACTATGTCATGCCTCTTTTTTCAAATGAAAGGAGGGAGGGCACAAGCTAGCGTCACTTTCTGTAATGGATAAACATACTCCGGACTGCATGCATACCTACACTAGAACCTAACCTGGTGGCTGCTGATGTAGTGCAGTGGCTGCAACTGCACTAGCCGCCGCGCTCGCCGTCTGTTCAGCAGCTGCCCTGCTGGCCCTGACGCGAATGTTGGCATATTCAGAACACGAACCCCTGAATGAAAGCAAGAGAAGGCAGGCAGGGCTTGCGAAAATAAATGTCTAACTCATGTTTTGAGAAGTTTTTTTTAAATATAATTAATATTTATAATATATAATATGTATCATTAGACTAAAGACATGTTTAGAAGCACACCAGTTTTTTTATAAAAAAAACTCAATTCTAGAAACTGGTTCATGAAAAAAAGGTGGAGGCGTTTGGAACTAAGTTTCTAATTAAGAAACCACCTTCTAGTTATTTGATACACAATTACTAGCATATCTTTCACCTGTTTTAAAAAGCGGTGGCAATAGATGTAAATTACAGGAAACCAACAAGGGCAAGATGTAATTAAACAAATAAAAGTTAGTTTTGGCAAGGGGAGTAGATTCTTGTTTTTAAAAAGCTGGTAATCTAGTTTCTATAAACTGAGATATAAACTGATATGTTTGGAATTATTCTAATTTCTATAAATCAATTTTTAAAAAATGTGTGCTTCCAAACAGGCTCCAAGTATAGAGTAATTTTTTTTGAAGATGCTGATATAGGTATTGTTCTTTGAATCAATAATCATTTTCCCCCAAAAAAGATTTTTTACTCTTATTTTAGGGTGAAAAGGAGTATGTTCGAATGTACTAATGCTTACTTGCTTAGTCTTGAATATTACGAGAAACAACTCAACAAGAGGGTTTTGCACGAAATTATTTTTTTTCCTGTGCAATGGCTTGTATGAGTCTCCATGCGGTGGTAAATCTTGTGCAACTATTGTGAGTAATAAAAAATATTTTCTGATTTTTTGGTGGCGAGAAAGGTCACAGGAATTAGTTCCCGGGCATAATTCCCTGCACTATTACCTGACAAAATTATCGCATTGCGTTCCAATTTTCTTGCATAATCGAAGCGCTTTTGTTCCTACAGAAAATCCCTACAGCCTACCTACCAGCATGTTTCAGGGCCGGACACCAAGTAGCTGTCATCATATGTAGGCCTCCCTGAAGAGACCAGACAGCGGCAGACGATGTGATTGTTTTATCCGAAATTGGTCCTTTTTAATGCTCTAAAAATGAGTATTTGCAAGCAAAATAATGCTTAGAAATTCTAGAAAGGGCATAGCTAGATGGATGGGGAGAGTTGTAGTAGGTATGTAAATGATATTTTGTACCGTTGTACGAGTACTTCGTATCATTTTGGGGTGTTTGATTTTAGGAACAAGTTTAGACCATGTTATATTGGATGTTTAAATATTTATTATGAATATTAAATTTAATACATTTATAAAACTAATTACATAACTGAAGGCTAGAACACTATACTCTGGGACAAATTTTTTAAGCCTAAATCTATATTTTAAAAATGAGTATATTTTGTAGAATTTAGAACATCAATAAAATAATTTGCTCCAACAGTAAAGCTCCAAATCTAGATTATAGGGCAACCTACTATAGTGTAATATATTTGAGGCGCTCGAGATAATGCTCTATAATATTTTTTTTACCAAATTTTATAAAAACGAGACATTGCTAGAGTAGTTTTTCTGCGTAAAACCCTATATTTTAATTTGAGACACCAATTTGAGGCATCGCCAGAGAGGCTCTAATTAGGCTTAATAGGTTAATCTTGTTATTTAGTTCTTATCTGTGTAATTAGTGTTGTAATTAGACTATATTTAATATTTTTTCTAGCATCTAAATCTCTGACGTGACATGGGCTAAAATTTAATAGTTCTCACCTGTCGCAGGTATACGTTGTGCTTAATATTTTTTCATATAAGCTTCCAAGAGTACAAAATATACTAAGGCTAATAAGATATGGCTCAGATTGTAGATCATTGGATGAACTTAAAAAATGGCACTCTAAACTGACTATTGGCTGTTGTTGGTAGCCTAGAGTACTAGAAGTCTAGAACTCCAGATACTGTAGAAAAATCCCAGCGCATATAGAAATCAACTGCCATACCATACCATAGCTAACAGACAAGATGAAACTGGAACGAAATACTAGTTTAACTGAGGAGAGACGGGGACAGATCTGGATCATCAGATCACCAAAAAGATTAGGACCTGATTAAGCAAATAGTAGAATCAACGCCACTAAAAAACTTTTTTTTGTACTAGACCGGATGGCTGACAGTGACTTGCCATGTCATATGGCAGCATCAGCACTCGCCGTGGTTTTTACAGTCCGGTACTCCGGTCTACAGCCAGCCATAAACACCAGCAGTCCCCGGCCAGCAAGAAGATGCACAAAACTTCTCTGATCTCTCTCTCGGTCCCTCGTCCCCTCGGACCCCTCCGGCCTCCCTATCATCTTCTTCCTCTCTGTTCTCCTTGTCTATAAGTAATGACAAACCTGCAATCATCCATAACCGAAGGCAAAAGCTCTTTGTCATTTAATTCTAGACCGAATTCGTGGGGGCGCCCCACCTGCCTGCCTGCCTCCGCTCCTTGTCCTTGCTGTGCCTAGACATCTGCTTCTCCTCATCTCCTGTCAGTATTTCTTGCCTTGTTTTGCTCCACTCGGTTGGGTATTGATGCTGTCGCTTCCTCCAGTCTGCACCTCAACTTCTCGTCTTCCTTCTCCTCGCGCAGCTCTCGTGCTTCGCCTTTTCGGAGACGGTCGTGGCGCCAGCGGCGTTAAAATTCGATTTCCGGCGAGCTTGTCGGAGGAAAAGTTGGTTTTTTTTTTGGTTGGGATTGCTCGTGGCTACAGGAAACCGTGGCCCATTTCTGCTTCTTGATTTCGGTCCGTGCTGTTAGTTTGGCGTGATTTTTGGCCACTAAACTGTTGGACCGAAGATTCCATTTTCGTTTCTTGCAAACACCAAAGCGGTGCTAGTGGGGAGATTTGGCTACAAGGCTTGGTGTTTGCAAACACCAAGAAGTCAAGAACCGAATGCACCGGCGCTGGTGACGAGATTCGAATCCATTTTGAGTGTGAGATCAAGCACCTGTGAACTCTGAATACCGGTTCTAAAGACAAGATTTTCCATTCGAGGAACTGTCGCTGAGGGGAGATGAGCTCAATGGCATCGCTGTCAGAAAGTGAGCTGACAAACCGGGGAAGCATGTGGGAGCTAGATCAGAACCTTGATCAACCCATGGATGAGGAGGCAGGCAGGCTGAAGAATATGTACAGAGAAAAGGTCTGGCATTTCTTTCTTTTCAGTCTTTTTTCATGTTGATTTTGTTTTTGTTCCCAAGACTTGATATTTTTCCTCAATACTTGCAATAGCTATAAGATTTGTGTCTGCATGTGACGATCCATCATTCCATCTCATTGTTCATGCACAGTACGTTCTCCGAAAACATCTAGATTCTGGAATAAATGAGCCATCTCAGCGCGACTACATTTTGACTGCACGAACATGTATCTTTCCAATTGTAGAGGATGGTTGAAGAAACTTGGTTCGGCTCCTGGGATCATATTATCATTTTTCCTAACCAAGGAGCGAGCCCTTTTGTTTTAAACAAGTCTATGGTTCATTCAACTTCCAAATGAAATCGTTAGCAGAAGAATCTCCGGTTCAGAAGAAGAATCATAGTTTGTGATTTAAGTAAATAGATTGCTAAATAAAAAATATCTGCTGACTGTTGTTTCCTTTCGTGCAGAAGTTCTCATCAGCTTTGTTACTACGGTTGGCATTTCAGAGCCTTGGGGTGGTCTTTGGTGACTTGGGCACGTCACCTTTATATGTGTTCTATAATATATTTCCTCGTGGAATAGGTGAGGGTGAGGATGAGGATGTTATTGGAGCTCTTTCCTTGATTATTTACACCCTCACTTTCATACCGCTTCTGAAGTACGTTTTTGTTGTCTTGAGGGCAAATGACAACGGTCAAGGTAAGATGCTTGATCCTCACAGTCCTATTTTGTTTGAAAGGACGGAAAGAGGTTTGCGAGACGTTTTATGAAACTGGGAGGAAAAGAAAAAAAATACTAGGAATAAAGTATAAAAACAACCTTTTCCAATAGCCCCTTCACCGCAGGCAGACAACAATGCGCAACCAAGTTTTTAGTTAAAGGAAATGTCTAACTAATCCCTTAAAATCTAGATGCATTAAAAAGTGAATTACTAATAGCATACTTCTCAAAAACTATTTTTTTATAGATTAGAAAATATAAATTTTACGGTGCTTGCGAATTATGATAGCACATCACACTTTTGACATATGATACCTCTTGAATTTGTGCCCTAGAAGAATACCTTTCTTTTCTTGAGAGATGCCAGGGTGCTAAATTAAGTGCATTTTTATAATTATCAAAATTTTGATCTGAGATAATTTTGCTGCTGCTCAGAGTTTGCATAATGTGTGCAGTGTGCTTCCTAAGGTGACAACATGTTGCACTTTCTTGCAGGCGGTACATTTGCTCTTTATTCCCTGTTATGCCGTCATGCAAAGATCAACACCATACCTAATCAACACAGGACCGATGAGGAATTAACGACGTATAGCCGGCAAACATATGAAGAGAATTCAGTTGCAGCAAAAATAAAGAGATGGATAGAGTCACATGCATATAAGAGAAACATTCTTCTTGTTCTTGTTTTAATTGGTACTTGTACAGCAATTGGAGATGGAATCCTTACGCCTGCTATATCTGGTACCCATCGTCCCTTTTTTATGATGCTAAGCATCACATTGTTTTTTTTCTAAATCTGATGGTTTTTAGGATGTGACTTATGATTTTGTGGTTTCTGTAGTTCTTTCTGCATCAGGTGGCATTAGGGTCCAGAATCAGAATATGAGCACCGGTATGTATTTTCCATTATATATATATATATATATATATATATATATATATATATATATATATATATATATATATATATATATATATATATATATATATATATATATATATATATATATATATTGTAATGCAACTTGTTGATTTTTTAAAAGAAATTGTAAGAATTCCGTCTGTAACAGTGGAAGGAAATTAGTGCAGTGCATATCTGTTTCTGTTGATGTATGCATCACAATTCACAATCTCATGACACATCAGTCCTTTTCGCTTTTACTACAGCAGTCCCAATCTATCATTTTCATAGTAAAACTGATATTGTTTTTCTCTGCATATTGCAGATGTTGTTGTGCTCGTCGCCGTGGTCATCTTAATTGGATTATTTAGCATGCAACACTATGGAACAGATAAAGTGGGACTGCTCTTTGCACCGATAGTTCTCCTATGGTTCATCTTAATTGGAAGCGTCGGAGCTATAAACATACACAAGTATAATAACTCTGTGCTAAGAGCATACAACCCGATATCTATATACCGTTTTTTCCAACGGAGAAGAAATTATGACATATGGACGTCTCTTGGAGGAATCATGCTTAGCATCACGGGTCAGAGTCGGATCACTTTGCCTTTTATTTTTTGGGTGGGGGGTTAAGAAAAATAGCTTGCTTATGTTTCGTCGCCTCTAGTATATCCGTTGTAGCTTGTAAAACTTTTTTTTCCTTCTGTGCAGGAACCGAAGCGTTATTTGCTGATCTCTGTCACTTTCCTGTATTGGCAATTCAGGTAAAATGCCTTCAGAATCGAGTAGCCATATGTGTACGCAGTTACATGCTTGCTAAAGTGAAGGTATGTTTGCAGATTGCTTTCACCTTGATTGTGTTTCCATGCCTTCTACTGGCGTACACAGGACAGGCTGCCTACATAATTTCCAACAAAACACATGTGGCTGACGCCTTCTATCGATCAATTCCAGGTCCCCATGACTACGACATCATACAATCCTATTGGCTACTAAATCTAAGGCGCAGCTGTCAGTGTGCCCTGCTAGGCGCACACTGGCAGCATAGTGCACAACACGTTTGATAGTGTGTATAGCCACTGTGTGTGTGTATTAGTGCTGTCTGTGATTTGTTGGTGATAGTAAGTTAGTAACATAGTTTGATCATTGCAGATGCCATATACTGGCCCGCCTTTGTCATAGCAACTGCTGCAGCAATTGTTGCAAGTCAAGCTACCATATCTGCAACCTACTCAATCATAAAGCAAGCTCTTGCACTTGGTTGCTTCCCCCGCGTGAAGATAGTCCACACCTCGAAGAAATTCCTTGGGCAGATTTACATGCCTGACATCAATTGGATCCTTCTGGTTCTCTGCATTGCCGTGACTGCAGGATTCAAGAACCAGAGCCAGATAGGAAATGCATATGGTAATGTTTCCTCTCATTGTTTTCTTTCTGAAATAAGAACAAATAGGTGTAACTGAACCTTTTCATGATATTGATAGAATGTCCCTGCATGTACTGCATAATATGTTGTACATCAGACAACACTTAAACAGTTCACTTTCATATTGGAATTTTTTTCTGAGCAGGTACTGCTGTGGTTATAGTGATGCTAGTTACCACATTCCTGATGGTGCCAATAATGCTGCTGGTATGGAAGAGCCACTGGATCCTCGTGGTGACCTTCATCGTGCTGTCGCTCATGGTGGAGGTTCCCTACTTCGTGGCCTGCATACTGAAGATCGACCAGGGTGGCTGGGTCCCACTCGTCGTGGCGACGGCCTTCTTCCTCATCATGTACGTGTGGCACTTCTGCACGGTGAAGCGGTACGAGTTCGAGATGCACAGCAAGGTGTCCATGGCGTGGATCCTGGGGCTGGGCCCGAGCCTGGGCCTGGTGAGGGTCCCAGGGATCGGCTTCGTGTACACGGAGCTGGCGAGCGGCGTGCCGCACATCTTCTCCCACTTCATCACCAACCTCCCCGCGATCCACTCGGTGGTGGTGTTCGTCTGCGTCAAGTACCTCCCCGTGTACACCGTGCCGACGGAGGAGCGGTTCCTGGTGCGGAGGATCGGGCCCAGGAGCTTCCACATGTTCCGGTGCGTGGCGAGGTACGGGTACAAGGACCTGCACAAGAGGGACGAGGACTTCGAGAAGGTGCTGTTCGACTGCGTCCTCTTCTTCGTCCGGCTGGAGAGCATGATGGAGGGCTACTCCGACTCGGATGAGTTCAGCGTGCCGGAGCAGGCGCCCGGCATCGGCCGCGCGGCGTTCTTGAGCGTGGGCGAGCGGACCTGCGCGACTGTGTGCTCCAGCGGTGATCTGAGCTTCTCGTCACAGGACTCGGTCGTGCCCGCCGCCGCGCAGTCGTCCCGAGCGCCGACGGGGCTGCGGGTGCTGCACTACTCGGCGTCGGCGTCGGCGGCGGGGCAGGGCAGCAGCGGCGGAACGGTGGGCGACGAGCTGGAGTTCCTGAACCGGTGCAAGGACGCCGGCGTGGTGCACATCCTCGGGAACACCATCGTGCGCGCGCGGCGGGATTCGGGCGTCGTGAAGAAGCTCGCCGTTGACTACATGTACGCTTTCATGAGGAGGGTGTGCAGGGAGAACAGCGTCATCTTCAACGTGCCCCATGAGAGCCTGCTCAATGTCGGGCAGATATTCTACATCTGAATATCTGTCTGATGAGAGATAGATAGCCTTGTTCTTCGTCCTTTTGTGTCCCGGGTACGGTAGGATATGTACACTATTGTCTTGTATCGTACACTTGTACAGAATAAAACAGTGAGCTTTTAGTGGGGCCGTGGGGGTGACAACCGACAAGGCGAGTGGCGTGCGACGCCCGGTGTGTCCTCTGTAAAAAAACAGGATAATTGTGATTTAGACCCGATTAGAAACTCTAAAACTAATAATTAGCTGCTGAAATTAGTTTTGAAGATTCCAAACATCTTTAACTAATATCGTTCACAGGTTTTAGACACAGTTTAGAACCTCTAAAACTAGTAATTAACATCTAAAATTAGTTTTAAAATTCCAAACATCTTTAGCTAATATCCTAATTAATGGTTAACCAATTCACAATTAACAATTAGTTTATTAGGTGATTGAACTTAACTAATAATTTATTAGCTGGTTAACTATTAGCTTTAGAGGGTGTTTGAATGCACTAGAACTTTTGCTAAAAATTATTAATGGAATTAGCTAGCTAACAAATAACTACCTAACTATTAACTATTTACCAAAAATAGCTAATAGCTAAACTATTAGCTAGGGTGTTTAGATGTCTCAACTAATTTTAGCCACTAACTATTAGCTCTAGTGCATTTAAACACCTTCTTAAGAGGGTGTTTGAAT
This sequence comes from Zea mays, assembly GCF_902167145.1. Lineage (NCBI taxonomy): Eukaryota > Viridiplantae > Streptophyta > Magnoliopsida > Poales > Poaceae > Zea > Zea mays. Next base: position 10,782,950 of record NC_050097.1, read on the forward strand.
GTACTAGAATTAATAGTTAGTTAGCTAAAAATTGTTAGTTAGATTAGTTAGCTAACAAATGACTAGCTAACTATTAACTAATTTACTAAAAATAGCTAATAGCTGAACTATTAGCTAGAGTGTTTGGATATTTTAACTAATTTTAGTCACTAACTATTAGTTTTAATGCATTCAAACACCCCATAAGCCTTCCAAACATGGCCTAATTACCTTTTGTTTTTTAATTATAGTTTAATCTCTCTATTTTGAAACAAAGCTACCGTTTGCCCTCCCTTTTAACGCCGATATTGAAAATCAAAATTAGTGTTAAAAATGTGAAAAGAAACGAGTGAAAGGCCCTAACTACCCTCTTTTTATTTTGTACAAGCGCAACCCTAAAGTTGGGAGTAAAATCACAATTATATAACAAGAGATAAAACCACAACAAATTACATATGCATCTGTCTTTCCTCGTAACGATGCAAGGGTATGACGCAGCTTCGATTTAAAAACGAATGAGTAAAATCATAAAGTTAAAATTGAGGGATAAAATTATAATTGCAAGGCCAGAGAGATATAATCATAAATGCTCAAAAACATAAGGTTGATAAGAATGGTGTCATTATTCTATTTGTAGACGTTTGCTATTGTTAGCGAGACGCCATTAAGAGTACCCAGAGCATTTTTTTTCTACCGAAAGTTTTGACAATTTAGTGCTAATTTGGGAATCTGTTTTTTAAGAGATTTTTCTATTTTTTAAAAAATATTTCTTTTTTCTCTTAGGAAAATATGAATTTTTTAGAAAAATAAAATTCTCAAACTAGCCCTTACTACGTGTAATAAAATTTCTGATATCAATTTTGTTTGACAATTTACATCCCGTTGTGTTTGACTAAAGACCAACTTTTTGATTTTTTTGTATGTTTATGTACACAGTAAACCATTATAACGTAAATAGATTAAAAGGATACATAGACATCCAAACAAAAGCTTAGATTTTATTGAAAAATAATATATATACACTTTCAGGAAAACTATTTTTTTTGGAAATAACATTAGAAATAGAAAAAAAAAATGTTGGCAGCCGTTCTTTCCTGTACCCTGCACCTGCCTTTTACTCCATTCCCCTCGGTGCGCCGCCGCCAGTCCGCCCCGCCCCGCCCCGCCCAGCAGACAGCGCAGCCATGCCGCTCCACCTCCACCTGCTGTCGTCCCCGGCCACCGCTGCCAAGCTCGCGGCAGGTCTGCGCGCGGCGCCTCTCCGCCGGTGCCACAGCTTGGCCCCGGCGCCGCGCCACACGGTACTCCGCGCGGCCGCCTCTTGCTGCCACTTCCCTGCCTGCTTCCCTCCTCCGTTGGTCGCCTCGTGATTTTAATCACTGTCTAGTGAGCCTGCTGCTGGTTTCCTGCAGGATCGCGTGGCCCTTGCGTCGTCCCTCTCGGCGGTGGCGCGGTCTGCTGGCCCCGCCGTGGCAGCGGCGCAGACCAAGCCCAGCGGTAATTAAAGTTTTTCATTTCTTTGTTCATGTGCTCTAGTGTTTGTCGTGGAGCTGTATAGGTAAAAGCTTGCCTTTTGTGTACCGTGACTGAAGAAATCTTATTGGGATGATTTCGTCTAGTTGGTTATCTCTAATATCCTAGATTGGATGTTTCTCATGAGTCATGGTCGCGGCTAATTTCACGTTTCTGGAAATTGAATTAATTAAGGGATCAGTTATGTTTATGAATATACCTATGCTCTAGCTGCCCATAAAATTGTGCGTGTGTTCTTTGATACCCATTATTTCCTAACTCACCGGGGGCTTACTTCGGGTTTATTAACTGTTGTTGGTATCCTACAGTTTCAGGAAAGAAACAAGTATTGATATCGTTGTCGGATAAAACGGACTTGGCTTATCTTGGCAATGGTCTTCAGGGTTTGGGGTAAGAATATGTCTTTATGACTTGTTTCCAGAATTTGTCTGCCAGGGTGTTTTAGGTAGTAGGAATTCTTACTTGTAGATGATATGATGTATATTACTTCTGTATAGTATAAAAAATAAGGATGCAAGTTCGAGGTAAAGAACAAAGTAAAATTCTAACTCAGCAACAGCAATGAAGTATCTCATAAACAACGTTTTGTCCCCATAGGTATTCCATCGTTTCCACTGGTGGAACAGCATCCAGCCTGGAAGCAGCAGGAGTCAGTGTAACAAAAGTTGAAGAAATCACACATTTCCCTGAAATGGTTTGAGCATCTACAGAATGTTGTTAGTGGTAATGAACATAATTCTTTTCTCGTCTTCACATATTGTCTGCATGTATCGTTATTTCAGCTTGATGGACGAGTGAAAACATTGCACCCAAGTATACATGGTGGTATTCTTGCCAGGAGAGACCAGGAGCATCATTTGAAGGCACTAAAAGATCATGGAATTGGTGAATTTATTATTCCACCATTTAACATTGCTTATGAATTTTAATTGTCACACAACAAGGTTCAATCTTTCTGCTAACTTTGTAGGTCAACAAACTGTATATGAACTAAAAACTCTTTTCTTGGGGCACAGGGACATTTGATGTGGTTGTGGTGAATTTGTATCCCTTTTATGACAAAGTCACCTCTGGTAACATCTCTTTTGAGGATGGCATTGAAAATATTGATATTGGTGGGCCCACGATGATCAGAGCTGCAGCCAAGGTAACTAAGTATTTCTGCTCTTGGCACCATTTACCATGCAATTCTCACTACATGATTGCAGTTTTTTTTTTTTTTTGCATCTGGGACATATATTGCAATGGTAATAGTGATATACATGGTTGGTGTACTTTAACTATGGATGATTCTGTTAAAGTTATTGCTCTGTGTTCTGACAGAACCATAAGGATGTTCTTATTGTGGTGGATCATAATGATTATCCTGCTTTACTGGAGTACCTTAAAGGAAAGCGAGACGATCAGCAGTTCCCCAGGATGTTGGCATGGAAAGCCATGCAGCATGTCGCCTCTTATGATTCTGCAGTGTCAGAATGGTTGTGGAAGCAATCAAATAAAGGTAGTGTTTCAGCAACAGACTGAATAGTTGAATTCATTATTGTAAATAGGACTATTGGATTTAGTGGCAGCCTTCGGAAAACGGTGATAGCGTCGCTATAGTCTGCTATTTTCTTAGCAGTGGTTACAACAACAGCTCTCAGAAGCTGCTATAACACCACTATTTACAACACAGATTGAATTTTTAAGTGACATTTGACTGCATGCATGTTATTTTGGTAGGAGAGATGTTCCCCCCAAGCTTTACTGTGCCACTGGAGCTGAAGTCTACACTCCGGTATGGCGAAAATCCTCATCAGAGTGCTGCATTCTATGCTGACAAGAGCCTTTCTCTTGTTGGTGCTGGTGGTATTGCCACTGCTATTCAACACCATGGAAAGGTAAAGTTCTGTATGACTAGATTCGGTTATCCGAGCAGCTAAGAAGTTTTAAGAAATTTAGAACAGCTAGGTTGATACAAAACATTCCTAACTTGCTAGACATACTGCTTATTTCGTCCAGCTACATACAATTGAACTGTAATGTGTATGCTGAAAATCATGTTATATTGTATAACTTATATTCTAAATATCTTGAAGAAGCTTCGGACAAATAATATTCTTTTGCAGGAAATGTCTTACAACAACTACTTGGATGCGGATGCTGCATGGAACTGTGTATCGGAGTTTGATAGTCCTACTTGTGTTGTGGTGAAGCACACAAATCCATGTGGTGTTGCCTCACGAAAGGACATTCTTGAAGCTTACAGGTTAGCTGTAAGGGGAGATGCTGTCAGTGCATTTGGTGGGATAGTTGCATTCAACACGACTATTGACGAGGTATTCAGCATGCTGCATCTTACTAAATCACTAGTTACTGGCGTAACATCATTGGGCACTTCTATTTATATATGCCACTATATGTTTAGGATCTTGCGAAGGAAATTCGTGAGTTCAGGAGTCCTACAGATGGTGAGACGCGGATGTTCTATGAGATAGTGGTTGCTCCCGGCTATACGGAGAAGGGTCTTGAGGTTCTCAGAGGCAAGTCCAAGGCACTGAGGATACTCGAGGCGAAGAGAAGTGGAAAAGGGATGCTTTCACTTAGGCAGGTGAGTGGTGGGTGGTTAGCTCAGGAGTCTGATGATCTAACCCCTGAAGAGATCACCTTTACCACAAAGTCTGAGAGGTCTCCGCAAGAAAACGAGCTTGCCGATGCCAAATTTGCCTGGCTTTGCGCAAAACATGTCAAGAGCAATGCGATTGTGATAGCCAAGGTTTGTGATTTCCTAGGTGTTATCGAAGTAAATTTTGCAAGCTAATACATACTACTTGTTTAATCACTGAAGCCACTAAATGGTCCCCACCTGATACTGTGTCTGTAGAACAACTGCATGCTGGGAATGGGCAGTGGTCAGCCGAACAGGCGAGAGAGCGTCCGAATCGCCTTCAGGAAGGCAGGAGAGGAGGCCAAGGGAGCTGCATTGGCCAGCGACGCCTTCTTTCCTTTTGGTGAGATGCGGCATCACGCTTCTTGTTTTCATGTTCTGTTAGTCCCTTGATGAGGCTAGTTGGTTCTTGGTTTTCTGGTGAGTGACTTGGCCGTCAATCCCTGCAGCCTGGAATGATGCCGTCGAGGAGGCGTGCCAGAACGGCATCGGCATCATCGCCCAGCCAGGAGGCAGTAAGAAGGACGAGGACGCCGTCGCGTGCTGCAACAAGTATGGTGTGTCGCTCGTCCTCACCGGCGTCAGGCACTTCAAGCATTAGCCGTCATGCCCCATGGCTGGTCATCTTAGCTTAGGGAGTTACGGAAAAAAAACAAAGCTTCGGAGGCTGCAGCTTGTGGAGCTGCCCTGATGTTTAGCTTTCTGCAAAGTGCAAAAACTGCAAATTTTGGTTTCTGTAAGGCGTAGGCTTTGCTGGGTGAGCTCGTGGGGAAGGTAATGTTTCTCCTGGAGTCGAATAAGCTGATGGGTGTACCGCGAGTGACAATTGAACCCAACCTAAGGACTTTCAGGTTGGTACTTTTTTCTGTCACAAAATCAGCCGTGCGCCTATGCACCAGGAGAAACATCGATGTGACCTACACCTCAACGGCCATCGATGTGACCTACAATCTTTGGACTACAAACCATTGAAAAATAAAAAGAGAAAAGGTGCCTGGGAATTTCTGTGTTCACAAATATATGAGCGTTTGCAGCTCTGCATTATGCTGCCTGGTCTAGTGCGTGGTTAGCCGGCCCCAAGGAGGATCCTGTCGGTAGCAATCTCTGCAGAAACCGAGCTCCATCAGTTGCCGTCCAAGCCGGGCAGTAGCACCGCCTGGTGAGTTCTTTCTTGCTCCGGCTCCTGGTTTCTTGCTGCATCGTGCCGCTATTTTGAGCCAGTCACTATATGCGTAGTACGGATTTCATTTTAGCTGTTTTTTATGTGCTATTGGGGCTCTTTGGGTCTCTGAAACTTAGAGCTTGGATTGTTTAGAACATGGGCGGGTTCGTTGTATATATCATATGCAACTCACTAGGTGAGTGCCCGTGCGTTGCGACGGGAGTAAACATTTTTTTATAAAATATAGAAACGGAACGACAACAATCACTATGATAATGCAAAATCCATTAGAAATAATTTGTTTGATATTGATAATGTTTACCACGCGGATTTTGCATATCATATATTGCTAGTAGTTTCGTCTTCTACAGATTTCATGATTAGTGAAATGATGTACATCAATCACTCTACATCTCATATTTAAATCGTGTTGAAATAAAGCACAATCAATGAAATCGTGTTTCAATAATAATCTGAAACACCAAATGTGTGTTCCATGACAGTGCGAATACTTGAATGCAAATGGTTAAAATGCTCCGGGTTCCACCTTCCATTCATGACCTACGGGTTCCTAGGTCTATGGCCCAAGCAGCAATAAACGCAAAGCCCCAATGGTGTCAGTGAAGAAAACTTTCTGTCTTCAAGATAAGCCACGGTGTAGCACCTAACAAAATTGTACATCCACTGTCAATAACGATTTTATGACATAATTCCAATGTAAATGAAAGATGTCAGAAGAACAAATTCATTTTTCTAATTCAATGTCTTCTGATAATTTATGTTTTGGTAAGGGGGGCAAATGCTGACATAGAATGAGGAATGTATGGTAACTGTGACATCACACACGATCTTCAATGCCCTGACTCTTTATGAAATGTTAACAAGCAATTGTAGGTTCAGACTCATTTGACCAAAATGGTAGGAAAAGAATATACCATGCCTTCTATTAGCAGAATATTGGCTGAAATCAGCCATTGGTTTGTGGTGCTCCATTCCAGTAGCTCGTCGCACTCCACGGTAAGATTCAGGAGCCATATCCAGGTGGCTTTGATCATCATAGCTTAAGTATGTCACACGATCTGTGCCCTTTACCTTCGGTAGAAATAAATACAACAAATCAATATACTACAAGGTGCCATGTGGACACGAGTAGGGCTGGAAAACAAGATCCCACTGTATTTACAAAGGGAAATGGATAAGCTTACTTCCTCATGAACTGGAGTCAAGCAACCATAGTCAAGCAACCATGTGCATGAACCCCCAAGGAATTCTGGCAGCTCACTAAGAAAAAACAAGCAATATTAAATGTTGGTATGCTGAAGCTAGGAAACAGCTAAAGGGAACAAGTTCAGGTGAACACAGCTACAAGTACCTCGAATCTATTACTTCAAGAAGCCTGCTCTGGTAGTTCGAACCAAGCACCTACACGGAAGAAACAAAAACTAATGATTGTGCTACCAAACAAGTGTCCACTAAAGGATGGTATACAATTTATGGGCCTTACATGAATCTTGGATGAAGTTTTTGGGTCAAGGAAGCCCTTCACGCTGTTCCAGATCCGCTTAAATCCACTGCCAGCGTTCACAACAAACATTTGGTGGAGTGTCTGCATTCATCACATATTACTTAACTGGGTCAATAGGGAAAATACCATAACATATTACCCATTGAAAAGACTAATTACCTCTGGATAATAGTTGCTATCAATCTTCTACATCCGGTGCACAAGTTCTCTTGCAGTCTTACGGTGCCACGGACACGCGTAGATCTGAGTAGAGGAAGAAACGGAGGGAGGCGATAAATTTTACACAGAGAGTTGTCTGGTTGTGTCGTGTTGTTTCTTGATAAGTGTTTTTGAACTGTGAAACTGAAAACAAGGGTTTATCTAGTAGCTGCAAATCATAAAAAGAGATGGATTTTGGCACAGGTCAGATAGCAGCCAGGATTCAGGACAAACAACAAAGCACTGCAAGTTCAAACATTTTAACAACACATTCATTGACCAAGAGTCCAAGATACTGAATGTGAACCAAAGCCCTTTCAGTTTAGCACGATAATTTGAAGAACACAGAAAGAGATGCAGACCTCGACATATAGGATAGATAATGCCAAAAAGAAAGGGTAACAATATCTAGTGTTAACATCAACAAGGTACAAAACTTTTTGGCATACACTTCTACTTAATTTTTCTAACAAGTCATTCAGATTGCATAACAATATCACATGAAAATGTGACAAGACAGAACAAGAAAAAAGACCTGGAAGAAAATAGTCTCTCCATGCCCATAGAGATTACAACGGACAATCTTGGTTCTAAGAAGATTTGGGTCAGAAGCTACATCCTGCAAGACCTGTGTTCGCTCCCTAGCAGTGTGGTGTGGTGCACCTCGTTCTGATAGACACAGTTAGAGACCTCTTGAATCGGGCCAGGAATAATACTGATAACTTGTAAGCAGAATAAATGATGTTTGAGGGATGACAAATTATTTAGTTAACTATTCATCAAACAAAGACATGATTGATACCGTAATTGTAATCTAATCCCAATGAACCTAGATAAAAAAGTGAAGACATGATTGCCTTCACAATTATTATCTGAATGGAATTTATAAATGCAAATAAGCAAAAAAAGCGCAAGGATATCTCTTACCAGAAGGTGGGAGTAGGGGCAGTGGCGAAGATGAGCCCTCATGGCCCCTGTCGTAGGGGGTTATGACCTGAATAGTTCTTGCCTTGGACATGATTGAAGGGAACAACTCCATCCATTTGTTCTGCAAATAAGAAGTTAATTTTAAAATTTAAAATAAAAACAAGAGATGATCTAGCTAGTTACCAAGAGGAGAGATCCACTACACATATGACCAGAAGCAGCTCCATAAATACATGTATAGACACCATTAGTTGCTAGTCAAACTTTTTGATCGATTTACAAAACAGGTAAACACATGTCATAAATATCGATATAAATTAGAAGTCTAAATAAAGCACAAAGCAAACAACTGTACATTCACAGAAAACTGATACCTCCAAACAAATAAATAAACATCTAATATTGTTTACCTCTGATATACGACACCCGTAGAAATTAAAGCATGTCCAATTTGATGTGCTTACTCAAAATTACATTTGGTAAGCAAACATGTATCAACTCACTTAGACAAAGAAAAACAACAATATACATTATTTGCTTATGTAATTACATTATTTGCTGAAACTGATTGATCAAACTCTTCTAAATCATAAAATAGCTTACTACAAAAGCAAGGTTCCTTATAGTTCATCGGGACAATTCTATGAAATGTGACATCAGGTATCCATAAGTAGGAAGTTAGAACCGAAATTACAAATTGATCAAACCTCGCCACACTACCACGATTTGATGGGAGGATGACACACATCTAGTAGAAAGGATCAGCTCCAGTCATTGAATGAATGCCATAAAGTGGGAGCTGGCTGCACAACTGGAAAATGAAAAGAGAAATAACAGTATAGATAACTTTTTCTCTGAATGGTATCTTCCTATCCATGCTCTGCACCTCCAACAAAAAAGCCAGAAAAGACCTGACCAAATGCAGTACCTGAAGCCGCCAGCCATGACAGGGACTAAAAATTAGTATTCGAAACCAAACAAGCCATTTATGTTTGTTTGTATTTTTACACACCCTATGCATACCGCCTTAACGACAAACAAACATCTAATTCGACTAACCATACATATTATATTATAAATTATGTATAACAAATAAACGTATAATATATTATTTTCCTTTTTTATACTCTACCTATATGCCCATTCTTGCTTTTGTTTGATCAATTTGGATACTGCTATATCATAGCTAGCCAAGTGCAAATTCAATAGATTTTTAGGTGGGCAGGAACTATCTCATACAGAAGCTGTTGTATCCTAGAACTATTGACATTCAGCTGAACTCGTCATGGAGATATGAGATTGTTCCCCGCCAAAAAATTCTAACACTTGTTCTAAAAAATGCTAGTTGTGACACTGCTAACTGCCATGAGATTGAAACATGTTTCTTATTGATCTGATGATCTCAAAAATAATATATCATCTTTAACTGGTAACAAGCTAACCATCGGAGTCAAAACATGGCATGTCAAGGCACGACACTCAGAGAGACGTACCTGGTCGGCGTCGTGGAGCTGGAGTAGGTTTAGCTGGAGCGCAGCGTCATGGCGGTCCGTGAAACGCCACCCCTCAGACCGCTCCACAGCATCTAGATCCTTGACCATAACCAATAGCAAAAGCAGAGAACACAGGAACACATCGAATCAATCTAACATTACCACCTCTGCCTGATGGAATAGACTGGTTGCGACCCCTTGCATCCTGAAACCTTGAAATGCTATCATAGCCCCTGCGGTAACCCTGATTGCCCCTGTCCCTCTGGTATCTACCACCACTTTGACCAGATATTGCACCTCTACCAGAGTATCCAAACCTGTTGCCACCACCCTACCGCCCCTGTGACAAGACAAAGTTATCCTGCCACTTTCCCATATTATCCTGACCCTCGCCCCTGCGTCTGGGAGGTACCCCCTCGAGAGTACCACCAGTTCTTGCCTCGTATGCCCTCTCATTGATCTCCACCAGGACCGAGAGCTTATCTGCTGTCACACCCGGCTTTAAGGAACAAAGCCAGGTGTATCTCATACATGCGCTAAGAAGACAACATATATAATAACAGAGTGTATAGAGATAAATGTCATAAAACATCAGAGTATTTATTACATAGCGGAAGACTTATTACAAAGTAAAAGATAAATATAAAATGAACTAAGGATCGTCGGCGCCAATGTCAACTGAGAAACGCCACCTAGATCAGATCATACTCCTCGCCTTGTGGCTCCTCCTGAACCACCTGTTCTTCTCCTGTGGGGGGTGTGAGACAGCAAGGGTGAGCTCACACATGATCATAGCTCAACAAGTTGTGGGGAACCAGTGGACATAAACTCACAAAGGTGTGAGTTCATGTGATGTGTAAGGCTAATCAATGATAGGGGTTAAAGCTGAGCATTGCTTTTAAGTAGTTGGTCAAAATTTTATTAGCAGTTACTAAGTGTAAGTAAATACCAAACCATAAGTAGAGTAATAGAACAAAATTAATAACAAACCCATGCATATGCGAATGACAAAATTGAATTTAAGTTCCATAATTTAAACATCAGAGAGTCCTGAGCTGCTCATGACCGTGAGCTCGGCTAGTATACCAGTTTTACACTCTGCAGAGGTTGTACCCTTTACCCACAAGTCATGTTACCCATCTGCCAAGGGATCGCGACTTCCCATACACCTCTACCTAGGAAGCGCGGCAGGGCAACACTACGAGGCCTTTACAAAGTTCCACTAGCTTCCGAAAACCCGCTACAGTTTATAGGAAGTTCCAATGCAGGGTTCTTGTCTGGCCGCCATCGCAGCAAAATCAACCAAGGACCTCCCTACACTGACCACTCCCCTACTGCCCTTGCCCCTTTCGGGTAAGGTAGTCTTCCACTAGCTTTCCTAATTAGTCAGCCAAGGGCGTCCCATTAAACCCTTGTGGTGGCACGTGTTTCTCAAGTTAAGCTCTATGTTCCAATTAACATTAATGACCTCAACATGAACATACATAGAATAACAAAAAGAATTGGAACATAGAGGTAATAAATGATTATCCCAAAACCATATAAAGCAATAGCAAACTACCCAAGTGATTCAGGGGTAAACAAAGTAATGAGATAAACAATCTAGGGTGACCTATTGGGTCCCATCAAAATTAACCTATGCATGGATAAATGGTATTAAAGAACATTATTGGGTAAAAAGTGGTCAAGGGCACAACTTGCCTTCAATGAGCTCCTGCTCAGCTACTTCAACCTGCTGCTCACCAGGATCCTCAGTCACGGGCTCTTCTACTCGCCACAATACAAACAAGCACAATGCATATATAGAAACTAACATTACACCAAACATAAGTAAAATACACAGTAATAATCTACACATTAAAATAAAATTCTAGGGACCAGAATCATAATTTTTGGAGTTATTGATTTTAAGTTATGAATTTCCAAAGGTTTTATGTGTTTAAAATGGATTAAGTGAGGGATTAAATTTCTTATTGTTTTCATGATAAAATAGAGACACTAAGTGCTAGAGAATAAAATTACAAAATTTTAGGAACTGGAATGGATTAGTTTGGAGTTAGTATGAATTTTCTATGAATTTATAAAGTTCTAGTAATTATTTTCATGTTAGAAATCCATTTTCTATTCATTTATTCGATTTAAACTATCTCTGGACTTGGCCTCAAAATCTGATAACAGCAGGGGCCACGGGGTAATAATCCACAGACTCAGGGCATAGTGCCAGCGGATGGCGGGTTGATACTATGAAACTTCAGGGGCTCTTTAATAAAACTGACCCGCGAAGGGGTACGGGGCATTATGGGCCGTTGGTGTTGGAACTTGCTCTCAGTTGCAAGGGGATCCAACAAGGGTGAACAGTGACGTCAACAGGGTTCTCGCGCTAGATGGCAATAGCTCTGTTAATCTGGCCTCTCACGGGCACTGTGCAGGGGTATTTATAGGTACCTGAGCGCGCAGCGCCTTGAGCTAAGGACACATGTGCCCTCAGCTACCTAGGTTATCCCCAGAATATTCCCATAAAGCGGGGTTACAGACCGTAATTACAGGGATGCCTTTACAAATTAGGCCCGTAACGCACGGCGGCCACGCGGGGCCCGTTACGATGGGCCGGATCGCACGTGGGCCTCTGAGCTGGACGAGGCCGCACTGTGGGATGCCCTTCGTCGCCGGTCTTCGTCTGGTGCGGAACAAGTGAAGGGTGTCCCTGCCTATTTTGTTTCTGTTAGCTCAGCTGCTGCAGCGAAGGCTTCGAGCGAAGGGTGGCGCCTTTGCCTTCGCCCCAACATTTGCCCTCCGAGGGACCAGTTCGACAAATTCACCTGGTGCCGAAGATGTCGCTAGATGGCGGAGACGCTGCCCTCGCTCGAAGTGGTTCCGCGGGGGTTTTTTTGATATGACCGTTGATTGACGGCGTACTGTTGGATTGCGGGTTTCCCGAAGCGCCGCGCCCTGTTGGATTGCGGGTTTCCCGAAGAGCCGCGCCCTGCCTATAAAAGGGGGCGGGGGTCAGCGCTTTTTGAACTTCACTTTCCGCGCTCCGCGAAAACCCTAGCCGCCCTTTGCGCCGTCTTGCTGCTCGTCTGCCCGCCGTGCTCTTGTTCGCCGGAGATCTGGCTCGAGTGAAGCAGACCGCCCGCCGCCGCCGCCGGTACGTAGCGATGTCGTCCTCGTCTTCTTCCGCTGCCGCTACGCCGCCGGCCGATCCCTCGCCGCCGGCCGCCGCCTCGTCTGAGGAGACGCTGAGTAGTTTGATGGCGGAGGAGTTGCGCGCCGGCGATTCTGTTGATTTTGGCGTATCGCGGATGTCGTCGGTCCGCGTGCAAGATATGCAGCGGTTGGGTTACTTCGGCGGCGGAGTCGCTCGAGTCCCGGGGACGGAGGAAGTCCCCGAGCCGGAGGGCGAGTTGGTTGTTTTCGAGGCGTTCTTCGCCGCCGGACTCCGCTTGCCTGCGCACCGATTTGTTGGCGAAGTCCTGCGCAGGTTCAACGTTCAAATACATCAGCTGACACCGAATGCGATGGTGGCTCTGTCGAAGTATGTCTGGGCGACGACTTCGTACGGCGGACAGCCATCGGTCGAAGTTTTTGCGAAGTATTATTGTTTGCACTGGCAGAAGAGGATGATTGGAGATGAAGTTGCTCAGTTTGGGTCCTGCACATTCACGCCGAAGACCGGCAAAACCACGATGCAGGTAGTCGAGTTGGTTCCTTGCGCCCGCAACAAGTGGGGCAACTGGAATGAATTTTGGTTTTACGTTGCTGAGGGTACCGTCGAAGGCCATGAGGGACTCCCCGTGTCCGATATGTGTTCTCATTTTTACTCAGCGTACCCGCCCTTTGAAGTGGCGGAGGAGGATGTGGACGAAGGAGCCCTTCGGTGCGCCGCCGGCCTGAGCAGTGGGCGCGACTTGGTTGAAGAATTTGTGGCGTACGGGGTATGGCCCTTGGCGCATGGCTGGGCGTTGGGCGAAGTGTGCCCTCGCCAGATGCCTTTCCATGGCGGAAGGGTGGTGCGGAGTCCCGCCTTCGCGCTGAATCTGCAAAACCGCGATCCGGCCGCCTTTGTGCGTGAGGCGGAGGATGGGGCGGTGCGGCTCGTTGGACGTTACGTGCCGAGGACAGAGGGCCAGCGCAGCTGGGATATCCGCGGATCGAATGACCGTTTGAACAGGGTTTTTGAATTAAATCAATTGCCATATGACGGCTACCCTGGTCAAGACGATGTGGACCGCCGTGGGAAGAAGCCGGCGGTGGAGACTGGAGACGACCCTGCGCCGGCGGCCGCCCCATCCTCTAAAAAGAGAAAATTAGGTACTGCTATGGGAGGACTTGGGGTTTCTGATGGTTTTGCTAGAGAATTGATGAGGACATGCGTGGCCCCGGGGGGAAGGATGTCTTCGCCCGAGCTCCGGGAGTCTTCGGCTCGGATGCTGAGGGTTACCGGGGGTTGTTGGCCTAGAAATGTTCCTATCCCCCGCGCGGCTGGCGATGACTTTTTTACATCTCGCATGGTTCGTGAATGGAGGGTTTTTCCTTACGGGCGGAATATTGGTGCTGTTGTGTCAGCAGTGATGGACAAGGATCGCCAGGGAGCTGCACAAAAGCGCCAGGCGGCTGTCAGGCTCGTTGAAGCCAGGCCGAAGAGGCAGCGGGGGGCTGCGAAGGCTGCGGCCCCCGGCGGAGGCAGGCCGCCGCTGGCGGCGAAGTCGGGCGTCCCTACATCTAGCAAGGCGCCGGAGGCTCCAAATCGGTGAAGGCGGTGCCGCCGCCCAGCGGAGTGGCGGAGGTCGCGAAGGCGGCCCGAGCGTTGCCGTTGTCGGGCAAATGTGTCGCCGACTTCGCCACCGATATTAGTGTGGACGACTATCTCGGTGGTAAGTCGTTGGCTCTATTTATTTATTTATTATTTTATTATTTTTTTCTTAGATTTATTCGTTGGTACGTCGCAGGGTCGGGCGAAGGCCAACTTGCTATGGTTGCGCCTGCCGCGGCGACCACGACGGCTGCCGCAGTGCCGAAGGCGAAGGGCGGGGCTCTTAGCGCCGGAGGCTAGGTGTCGGCCCTCGCGGTTTTCAGGGATGAGGCGGGCGCTGCGTCCCGTCGGCTGAAGGAGGTGACGAAGGCGCTAAGTCAGGTCCGCTGAGCTGGACTTCGTCCCTTTTTTTATCGGCTTGTTGGGGCCGCGGTCTTACGATTGCTCTGCAGGTGGCTGACTTCGCCAGCCGCACAGCGTCGGGGGCCCTCACGGCAGCTGTGGCTGCCGAAGTCGAGAGACTTTGGACACAACACGCTGACGCCGTCCGTGAAAAATCGGCCGCCGACAGCAAGTGTCGCAAGCTGGCGGACAAGGTGGCCACGCTGGAGGGAGAGAAGGCTGACCTCCGGCGCCAGTTGGCGGGGGAGAGGAGGGAGACCAACGAGGCCCTCGTCAAGGCGCAGGCTGCGCAGGCGGAGGCTAACCTGGCACGGGCAGAGGGCAATCTTGCCAGGGAGCGCACCGAGCAGCTGCAGGAGCGGCTCACCGCCCTGGAGAGCCGCGTGGAGAGGGCCGAGGCCATGTCACGCGCGGAGGCAGAGTGGACGCGCCAGCTGCTTATAGATACATACCGTGGGCTGGGCGCGGGGACCGGTGATTTCGAAGTGCCGGACCGAGAGCCCGGACTTCGCTGCCTGGAGTGGGTGCAGGAGGAGTTGCAGGCACTCCCCACTGTCGTGGAGGGGTTTATGGCGTATGCCTCCCTGGTCACTTGCGAGGGGGCGATGAACGCGCTCTCCCGCGAAGGGTGCCGGCACTTCGAGGTCTTCGACCAAGACGATGAAGATTTTGAGCGAGATATCTTTAAGGTTGAGGACCCCGTAGTGAAGGAATCCGCCGGAGCCATCTACGACCGGATGTGGGGTCCGCACGGTCGCGAGGTGGTCAGAGAGCGGGCCGAGACGGCGAGGGCTCAGGTAACGTTTTCGTTTGTTTGGTGTTTGTTGGATGTAGGCTGTGTGTGTGTTTGCTGAATTTTGTGTGTTTTGTCTTAGGCGGCGCGTGGCGAGAGGGTGGACGACTTCGGGGCGTTGAACAGCGCGCTGCCTGACCCGGAGCCGACCCCAACGGAGGCCGTGTCTGGGGTCGCCCTGGAGCCGACCCCGGAGACTGCGGAAGGCGCACTGGATGCCCCCGCATCCGATGCGGCCGGCGAAGACCTGCCCCCAGAGGTCGCCGAAGGCGCGCCTGATGCCCCCGCAGCTGCTGCGCTGAGTGCTGAAGATCCCGCAGCGGTGGCGGCGGAAACAACAGCGGGAGCGACGGCGGAGCCAACGGCGGAGGCTCCCGCAACGTCAGGGCCTTCGCAGGTGGCGTAGTGGGTGTAGAGGGTTGGGGAAATTTGTATATGTTGCTGAATTTTGGTTGCTGCGCAGGTTCAAGATTTTGGGCCTGCGCTTGCAACCGCTACTACTAAATTTTTGGCGGCTTCGACCACGGAAGATGGTAATGAATGTGGTGGATCTGCATCTGAGTTTTTTGATTTTGCTGACTCTGGGAGCTCGGTTGAGTGGACTGAGGAGTCGTCGTCGGAGGATTTGGACTACTTTGCGGCCTTGGACGTGGCTGCGGCGGAGGCTTCACCGCACGCCGCGGACGCAGGAGATGTGTCAGGTCCTAGCACCGGGCGACGACGATGAAGGGCGGTTGCGAAGCGTAGAGTTAGTGGGGCGGAGGGGGCTCGGCTTCGTGTGAGTAGGGCTGGCCGGCAGGAACTGTTGTCTTTGCCGGCCGCCGTGAGTACAGGTGAAGGGGAACTGCGAAGTCTTTTTGCGGGTGAGGAGCTTAGGATAATGTTATTTAATTATAGGGAGATGGGAATTATTCCTAAGGTTGAGCCGATGTAGAGTGTGGTGCCCTCGCTTGTATATGTGTAAAGGCTTGTATGATGAAGTTGTGTGCCCTCGCTTGTCTATGCCTGCGAGGGCGTTGTGTACTTTGTCTGGTGTGTTTTGTTGTGCTGTGCTGGTGCGATTATAGTTGGTCTTGGCGCGGACGGTTTGATGTTGTCGTTTCTGCTTTTGTTGTGCTAGTCCGGTTGCACCCTTAGGTGTCTTCTGCACGGACAGTCTTTGAGGTAGCCTTCGGTTTTTTCGCACTTGTTGTGCTAGTCCGGCTGCACCCTTAGGCGACTTCTGCGCGGATAGTCTTCGCGGTAGACTTTGGTTTTTTCGCACTTGTTGTGCTAATCCGGCTGCACCCTTAGGCGACTTCTGCGCGGATAGTCTTCGCGGTAGACTTTGGCTTTTTCGCACTTGTTGTGCTAGTCCGGCTGCACCCTTAGGCGACTTCTGCGCGGATTTGTCGCACACGAGGGTGGCTAGCGCTTAGCCTCGCGATGACCTCGTATTGGTCGAATGTCGAAGACCGTCGTCGCGGTCTTTTTTCGACGCATGTTTTTGCGGGGGATTTTCACACATATATTACATGGCTCCGCCTCGTTAAAAACCTCACCCCCCGGGAGGAAAAGAGTGCGGGCCGGTACAAGATTGTTTTTGCGAATTACAAGGGCGAAATCAGCCCTGAGGAGTCAAACAAAAAATTTGCGGAGGTTGTCGATGTTCCAGGAGTGCTCCAGGTCCTCGCCGTTTGGCGTTGTGAGCCTGTAAGCGCTGGGGGAAGCTTTTGTCTTGACTATGAAGGGGCCCTCCCACTTGGGCTCCAGCTTGCCCTTGGACTCCGTCCGAGCTATTCGGACGAGTACGAGGTCCCCCTCGCTGAACTCCCTCGGGATGACTGTGTGGTCGCGCCATGCTTTGGTCTGGGCTTGGTATTTGTTTAGGGCCTGTAGGGCGAAGACTCGGTCTCCGTCAATGAGATCCTTTGAAGTTGGCTCGTCCACGTCGGGGACGGCTGACGGAACCGTTCGCGGGGACCCATGCTTCATTTCTTGCGGGGTCATGGCCTCCGATCCGTATAGAAGGCAGAAGGGAGTAAACCCGGTCGCCCTGCACTCAGTCGTGTTTAGTGCCCAGACTGCCTCAGGTAACAAATCGGTCCATCTGCCCTTTTTTTCATCAAGGAGCATCTTCTTGACAACTGTGAAGATTTTTCCGTTGGCGCGTTCCACGACCCCGTTGGACTGCGGATGATAGACTGAGGCGAAGGCAAGCTTGGTGCCAATGGAGAAACAAAAATCCTTGAAGTCTTGGTTGTCAAATTGCTTGCCGTTGTCAACTGTTAGTTCGGACGGTACTCCGAAGCGGCAAACAATGTTCTGCCAGAAGAATTTTTGGGCAGTCTTTGATGTTATTGTAGAAACAGCCCTCGCCTCGATCCATTTGGTGAAGTACTCAACAACGACGAAGGCGAACTTAAGGTTCCCCTGAGCGGTGGGCAGGGGCCCGACAATGTCCAGGCCCCAGCGCTGGAGGGGCCATGTATGGGCGATCAGCTTTGTATACTGCGAGGGGCTGCCTGACCGAGGAGAAAACTTCTGGCAGGCTTCGCAGGACCGTGTGACCCGATTTGCGGCGCAGATCATTGCGGGCCAATAAAAGCCCTGGCGGATCACCTTAGCAGCTAGGGCCCTTGGCCCTGCGTGTGAGCCACACGTGCCACTGTGGAATTCTCGTAGGATCTGCATGCCTTCGGCTTCGGTGACGCACTTAAGCATTGGCTGACTGACCCCTTTTTTGTAGAGTTGGCCTTCAATCAGTGCGAAGTCTCGGCTTCGATGTCTGAGGCACTTGGCCTCACTGATGTCGGCTGGATGATAATACCCCTGTAGGAACAGGGTTATTGGTGCCCACCAGTCTTCGGTCATGATAAGGTTGACTATGCGGTGGCCCTCGCTGTCATTGGTTATTTGGAGCCCTTCGGGGCTCCGGACGGCTGGCGTGCCGATGACATGAAAGAACACGTCGGAGGGCAGAGTTTCGCCCCTGGCGGCAGCCTTGGCCAATGCGTCGGCCTCTTCATTCTTGGCCCGATCCACATGCTGCAAGGTGAACCCCTTGAATTGCCTCTCGAGACTTCGGATGGCCGAGAGATATTGCATAAGTGCGGGGTCCTTTGCTGTGTAGTCTTTCTCGACCTGGCCGGCAACTATCTTGGAGTTTGTTTTGATGATACAGGTGGTGACTCCGAGGGCCCTTAGCTTGCGGAGGCCGAGGATGACTGCTTCATATTCTGCTATATTATTTGTGCATCTGTCGGATTCCAGAGCGAAGCTGAGGCGCGCTGCATATCTGTGCTTGACCCCGGCTGGTGAGGTAATGACTGCAGCGGCGCCTGCCCCCGCATGGCACCATGCGCCGTCGCAATGGATCGTCCAAACCTTCTCTGTGGACGGGTCTGGTTGTGTTATTGGCCCAGTCCAGTCGACGACGAAGTCTGCCAGGACTTGTGACTTGATGGCTGTCCTGGGCTCGAAGCTGATGTGGTAGCCGGATAGTTCGGCTGCCCACTTGGCAATCCTCACCGATGCCTCCGGGTTTCTGAATAATTCGCCGAGTCCCCTGTCAGAGGTGACTCGGACCTTGAATGCTTCAAAGTAGTGGCGCAGTTTGCGCGAAGACATGACGACTGCGTAGGCAATCTTCTCCAGCTCTGTCATGTTGCACTTGGACGGTGTCAGTACCTCGGAGACATAGTACACGGGGCACTGCCGGACCATGCCCTCGACAGTCTGCTCCTGCACTAGTGCCGCGCTGACCGCATGTGGCGAAGCCGCGACGTAGAGCAGCAGGGGGAGCGAGGGGTCGAGGCTGGTAAGGACGACCAACTCAGTCAGGTACTGTTTTAATGAGGCGAAGGCCGCCGCCTGCTCTGGTCCCCAGGCGAAGTCTTTTGCACCACGGAGTGTCTTGAGGAAGGGGAGACTTCGCTCGGCGGACCTGGAGATGAATCTGTTGAGAGCGGCCAATCTGCCTGTCAGGCGCTGGACGTCCCTGACGGACTGCAGAGGCGTCATGTCTATGATGGCTTGAATCTTGGTTGGGTTGGCCTCGATGCCGCGGTGTGATACTAGGTAGCCCAATATTTTGCCTTGGCGAACGCCGAAGACGCACTTTTCCGGGTTTAGGCGGAGTTGTGCGTCTCGCATGTTCGCGAATGTTTCGGCGAGGTCGGCGAGGTGGTCCTCCTTGCTCTTGCTGGCGACAACAATGTCGTCCACATATGTGTATATGTTTCTGCCAATTTGCCCTTCGAGCACTGTTTTGGTAAGCCTGGAGAAGGTGGACCCGGCGTTCTTGAGTCCCTCCGGCATTCTGATGAAGCAATATGTGCCGAAGGGTGTTATAAAGCTGGTGCTAGCCTTGTCTTCTTCCTTCATGTATATCTGGTGGTAACCGGAGAAGCAGTCGAGGAGGGACATGACTTCGCATCCGGCCGCGCTATCGACTATTTTGTCGATCCACGGCAACGGGAAATTGTCCTTTGGGCAGGCTTTATTGAGACTGGTGAAGTCGATGCACATTCGCCACTTCCCGCTCTTTTTCTGCACCATCACGACATTGGAGAGCCATGTGGGGTAAGCCACCGGCTCGATGAATTTGGCTTCCAGGAGGCGGTGCACTTCTGCCTTGGCGGCCTCCGTCTTCTCGTTGGACATCTTGCGAAGCCGCTGCTTTTTCGGCCTTACCGAAGGGTCGATTCCCAGACTATGCTCAATTATTGAACGGCTAACCCCGACCAGATCGAGGGCCGACCAGGCGAAGACATCTTTGTTCTTGGACAGGCAGCAGAGGAGCTTCTCTTCTTCATGCGAAGTAAGGTCTTTGCTGATAGTGACTGTCTGCCTGGGCGTGGCCTGGTCGAGGGGGACAGTCTTGGTCCCATCGTTGTTCTGCAGCTGTGCCTTGTCGTGCTGCTTATTAGTTGGGCTGGCGGGCGCGGGGACCTCGCGTTGGGCCGTGAGGCAGTGCACGTTTCTTTGACCGGGCACGAAGTCCCGCTCTATGTTGCGCGCAGTCTGCTGATTGCCGAAGACTGTGATGACGTCTAACGGACCTGGTATCTTCATACATAGGTACAGTCCGTGAATGGCTGCTTTGAACTTATTGATGGAGCCCCGGCCCATGATGGCATTGTAAGGATATACCATGTCCACAATGTCAAAGGTTATTTGCTCACTTCGGGCATTGGGTGCTACACCGAAGGAGAGAGGCAGCTCTATTTTGCCGACGGGGAAGGTGCCCTTGCCGCCGAAGCCATACAACGGGTTGTCCGAAGGCTTAAGCAGGCTGTGGCTTATGCCCATGCGATCGAAGGCGTGGAGGAAGATGATGTCCGCCTGACTGCCGTTGTCAACTAGGACTTTGTGCAGGTCCCAGCCTGCCACGCTGCAATTGATAACCATGGCGTCGCAGTGGGGGGCGCTGCGCAGGTCGACGTCTCGTGCGTCGAAGGTTAGCGGTATGTGGGACCACTTTGTCTGCACGACTGGGCCAGTGACGGCGACATGGTTGATGCTGCGGTAGTGGTCCCGCTTCTGCCGCTTGGTGTCGAAGTCAGTGCTGGACCCCCCAGTTATCATGTGGATGACTCCGCGATATGGTTGATCGGCGAAGTCTTCCTGCTTTGGGGCATGGGGGATGTTTTAATGTTGCTGGTGTGGTGGTGGGGGTGGAGGAGGTACGATTTGTACTTCCTGATGGTGTTGGTAAGCGTGGTGCGGTGGATGCGGGGCGGGAGCGTGGATATATGGTGGAGGGGGTTGCTGGTAATTGTGCGCGACAATTCTGGGGTTGTCGGCTGGCTGCGCCCGTGCCATTCTGTCTCTGGTAGCCTTCGTTTCGGGGCAGTCTTTGGTTTGGTGGGCGCAATCTTCGCCATGGATGTAACACCCAGTTTTAAGGAACAAAGCCGGGTGCATCTCATACATGCGCCAAGAAGACAACATATATAATAACAGAGTGTATAGAGATAAATGTCATAAAACATCAGAGTAATTATTACATAGCGGAAGACTTAATACAAAATAAAATAATAAAGATAAAATGAACTAAGGATCGTCGGCGCCAATGTCAACTGAGAAACGCCACCTAGATCAAGTCGAATGCCTCAGTGTTAGGCAGCTCCTCTTCGACCACCTGTTCTTCTCCTGTGGGGGGTGTGAGACAGCAAGAGTGAGCTCACATACGTTCATCGCTCAACAAGTTGTGGGGAATAATGTGGCATGAACTCACCAAAGGTGGGAGTTCATGAAGTGTAAGGCTGATCAATGAAATAAAGGCTGAGGCTGAGCATTGCTTTTATAAGTTGGTCAAAATTTTATTAGCAATTACTAAGTGTAAGTAAATACCAAACCTTAATAATAATAAAGAAAAGTAATAGTAAAATATTCCCAAATGCGATGCAAATGTCAAATTAAATTTAAGTTCCATAAATTAATCATGTGAGGGTCCGAGCCGCTCATGACTGTGAGCACGGCTAGTATACCAGTTTTACACTCTGCAGAGGTTGCGCATCTTTACCCACAAGTCATGTTACCCATCTGCCAAGAGATGGCCAATCCCATACACCTCTACCGAGGAGGCGAGGCAGGGTAACACTACGAGGCCTTTACAAAGTTCCACTAGCTTCAGAAATCCCGCTACAGTTTATAGGAAGCTCCAATGCAGGGTTCTTGCCTGACCGCCATCGCAACAAAATCAACCCAAGGACCTTCCTACACTGACCACTCCCTACTGCCCTTGCCCCTTTCGGGTAAGGAAGACCTCCACTAGCTTTCCTAGTTAATCAGCCAAGGGCGTCCCATTATACCCTTGTGGTAGCACTGTTTTCCCGGGTGGTCGCTCCATGTTCCCATTAATTTAATGATCTTAACATGAACAATAATAATAACAAGATAATAACAGAATAATCATGAGTAGTGTATCTTCATACCCAATCCACATAAAGCAATAGCAAGTACTACCCAAAAAATATTTTAGGGGTGAACAAGGTATAAAGATAACCAAAACTGGGGTAACCTAAAGGATCCCATCAAAATTAACCTATGCAGATCATTAAAATTAATAAGAACATGGCTGGGAGAAGTAAGTGATCAAGGGCACAACTTGCCTTCAATGAGCTCCTGCTCAGCTATCTCTACTTGTTGAACCCCAGAATCCACAGTGGCTTGCTCGTCTACTCGCGTCAACACAATACACACATAGTATAGCATAAATTAACAACACATCAAACATGTAAATAAAATATACAGTAAAAATCTACACATTAAAATGAGATCATAGGAACTGGAATCACCAATTTTGGGGTTATAGATTTCAAGTTATGAATTTCCTAAGGTTTAATGTGCTTGAAGTAGAATTAAATGAGAGATTAATTTTCTTACTGTTTTCATGCCAAAACAGAGACTTTAAGTGATAAAGAATAATATTACAAAAATTTAGAAAGTGGAATGGCTCAATTTGGACCAAAAATGGAATTTCTATGCATTTTACAAGTTTTAGCACTTATTTATATAAATAAAATCCATTTATAATTTAAATTCTCTGGTTTAATACTGTTCTGGATTGGGCCCCAATAACTAGAAAAGTCAGGGGCCCCAGTGCAACTAATTCTAAGACTCAGTCGAATTTCCTCTACGGACTGCGGGTTCTATTTCATTTAACTCGAGGGTCCTATTTGCAAAGCGCAAGCCGAAGGGGTATCTCGCGTTAACAGTCGTCCGATCAACATCCGACGATGAGGATTAGATGTCTGCTCGAACGAACCAGTATTCACTCTGGGCCCTCCGATCCTGGATCTACGTTCACGATTTAATGAAGTCTGATGCACACGCCGATCGTCCGATCCCGATGGGACGCTCCCCACTCACTACCCTCACTGATATCCTCGCTCAATCTAGATCGTTGGTTCACAGATCAACCATCCAGATTGGATTACGCGAAACTTTACTCAGAGTTAATCCATACCGCTGCCGCAGAGATCAACGGTTACCGGCCCTCTTCCCCACTGCGACGCGAGACGAGTCCGCGAGACGACATGTTCCCTCCTCGCGGCGGCGCCATGAACGGAGGACCCGAGCGAACGCCGACAGACACTAATCCTAGCGTAGTTGCGCGCAAAACGGAGAGAGCATGGTAGCGGTTAGTATTAAGGTAGTTTTACCTTGGATTATGCGCTCGGATGCCCTGACCACGGCGCACGGCGGAATACACCAGGCCCACGACGACAGCGAGCAATTCCAGGGCCCGAGTTTGACCTCCCAAGCTCAATTTGTCTCCCACACGATCCGCGCACGCTGCCGAACGCACCCGCGTCAACCCCGGTCGCTAATTGGTGGCGTAGGCTCGTGTCACTGGCGACGACGACGAATCCCCCCCCCCCCCCCCCCCCCCCCCCCCCCCCCCTTGCGGACGAACGCGACAGTGATTTGTGGGGTTTTAGCCGATGCGGCGCGAGTGGGCGAGAGAAGGGGAGAACTTGGTCACGTGAGCCACATCTTATAGCCTCCAGCGTCGAGCAACGGCCGCGCGAACAAGCAGGGAGCCGCCCGATTTCCTCGGCGGCGACCCGCCGTAGGCCGCGATGTGGGCGATTGCAGAGCTGGTAACCCGGGTCCACGAGTCAGCGAGACGCGCGCGAGCTGAGTGACTGGACAGTGGGGCCCACACGCCAGTGTGACCGCGCGCGGCAGGAAAGGGGGTCTTGGGCCGCGCGGGACGAGTGGGAGAGTGGGCCGCGCGGGTGTGATAGGCTTAGTGGGCCAGAAATGAAGCAGTCGGCCCAGGTAAGCTTTTATTCTTTTTCTTTTTCTTTTTCTTTCTATTTTCTTCATTTCTAAGGTTTTTAGTTTGAATTCAAATTTAGTTTCAAACCTTGTACAAATTTGTTATCAAATCATATTATGAAATGAAAAGTACAAATTCTAGAAATATATTGATATTATTTTTATTTTCATATCATTTCTCTTCTTACTTTTAAACCCTAGTTTTCAATGTAGGGCTTAATCCAATTTCTAGTCATTTTTATATTATTATTATTTTTATTTAATGCACAAACATAAAAACTCCAACAAATGCACTTTTTTATTTTAGAATAATTGTTTTATTTAGTCACTCTCAATTACATAGGTGCTCTTTTTATGATGCAAATAAGACACACAAAATGAGGAGCTCTCTCTCTATTATTCTTTGTATACAACTTTGAGTATTACAAATCCTACCCCCCTTAAAAATAATCTCGTCCTCGAGATTTAAGAAGATCTAGGGAAAAGGTGGGGAAAATCTATACGAAGCTCTTCTTCTCTTTCCCAAGTTGCTTCATCTTCACCGTGGTGACTCCATTGAACTTTGCACATCTTTATAACCTTATTTCTTGTAACTCGAGTCAGTGTATCGAGAATCTTGATGGGATTCTCAGCATAAGTCAAATCCTCTTGTACACTAAGGTCTTCCATTGGTAACTGTTCTTCAGGTACCCTGAGACATTTCTTCAGCTGAGATACATGGAATACATCATGAACATCCGCGAGATGATCCGGTAACTCCAATTGATATGCAACCTCTCCCACTCGCTTTAAGATTAAGAAGGGTCCAATAAAGCGAGGGGACAATTTTCCTTTGACTTTGAATCTCCTCATACCCCGGAGTGGTGACACCTTCAAATAGACATAATCACCCTCCTTAAACTCAAGTAGTCTTCTCCGGGTATCAGCATAGCTTTTCTGCCTGGATTGTGCAGTTCTCAAATTCTCCCTTATTTGCTGAACTTGTTCCTCTGCTTCTTGTATAATCTCAGGTCCAAATAACTGCCTTTCACCAGTTTGATTCCAATACAAGGGAGTCCTGCACTTTCTGCCATATAAAGCCTCAAACGGTGACATCTTTAAACTGGCCTGATAGCTATTATTATAAGAGAACTCCGCATACGGCAAACTCTTATCCCAACTTCCACCATGTTTAAGAGCACAAGCTCTTAACATATCTTCCAGCACTTGGTTAGTCCTCTCAGTCTGCCCATCAGTCTGGGGATGGTAAGCCGAACTAAAATTTAATCTTGTATCCAAGGACTCATGCAACTTCTTCCAATATCGAGAGGTAAACGGTGATCCTCGATCAGACACGATTTTCTTTGGCACACCATGCAGGCATACAATCCGTGCCATGTACAACTCTGCCAACTTGGCTCCTGAATATGTGGTCTTCACTGGAATAAAGTGGGCTACCTTAGTTAGTCTGTCCACAATCACCCAAATAGAATCATATCCAGCAGACGTGCGGGGTAATCCAACAATGAAGTCCATGCCAATCTCTTCCCATTTCCACTCAGGTATCTTTAGTGGATGCAGTAGTCCGGCTGGCCTCTGGTGTTCAGCCTTAACTCTTTGGCACACATCGCACATAGCTACATGTGCAGCCACATCTCTCTTCAATCCATACCACCAATATTTTTGCTTCAAATCCTGATACATCTTAGTACTTCCAGGGTGGATAGAATAAACTGAGTCATGTGCTTCCTTCAATATAGTTTCCCGAAGGCTATCAATTTCGGGAACACAGATCCGATTCTTGAACCATATCGTGCCTTGTTCATCCTCCGTAAACTCTGGGCCTCTACCCTCTGTTATCAGATCCTTGATCTCTTGGATTTTAGCATCACCAACCTGACCTTCACGAATTTCTTGCTCCAAGGTAGGTTCCAATTCAATAGTAACTCCTTCCGTTTGTGTAACGATTCCCAGGTTGAGCCTCTCAAAATCTTTTGCTAATTCATCAGGTAGCTGGACAACGAAAGCGGAGTGAACATGCTCCTTCCGACTCAAGGCATCTGCAACCAAATTTGCCTTGCCTGGGTGGTAATGAATTTCCAAATCATGATCCTTAATAAGCTCCAACCAACGGCGTTGCCTAAGGTTGAGATCCTTCTGAGTGAATATATACTTCAAACTCTTATGATCCGTATATACTTGGCACTTAGTTCCCATGATGTAGTGTCTCCAAATCTTAAGTGCATGCATAACGGCAGCCAATTCCAAGTCATGAGTGGGGTAGTTTAATTCATGTTTCCGTAACTGACGGGACGCATAGGCAATCACATGTCCTTCTTGCATGAGCACACATCCCAATCCTTGGCCACATGCATCACAATAAATGTCAAATCCCTTCTGCAGATCTGGCATAATCAATACTGGTGGTGACATCAATCTCTTCTTCAATTGATCAACGTTGTCTTGGCATTTCTCATCCCACTTGAATTCTCTTCCTTTCTCCAAAAGCGAGGTCATAGGCTTGGCAATCTTAGAGAATCCTTCAATAAATCTCCGAGAATATCCTGCAAGCCCCAAGAAACTCCGAATCTCCGTAACTATAATGGGTATGCTCCACGCCACTATCTCCTTGACTTTAGCAGGATCCACTGATATCCCTCCATTAGAAATGATATGTCCAAGGAATGGCACCTCGCCAATCCAAAACTCGTATTTGCTATACTTGGCGTAGAGTTGATTATCCCTTAGCTTTTGTAGCACCAATCTCAGGTGTTCCTCATGATCACTTTCACTCTTAGAATAGATAAGAATATCGTCGATAAATACTACGACGAATCTATCCAAATACTCCATAAACACCTTATTCATCAAATTCATAAAATAAGCTGGTGCATTAGTTAATCCAAATGACATACCGATGAACTCATATAATCCATATCGGGTCGAGAAATCCGTCTTGGGAATATCCGATGGCCTAATCTTCATCTGATGATATCCCGATCGGAGATCAATCTTCGAGAATACCCTAGCATCTCTCATCCGATCAAATAAATCCTCAATGTGGGATAATGGATACTTATTCTTTACCGTGACATCATTAAGTGATCTATAGTCCACACACATCCGTTGCGATCCATCCTTCTTCTGCACAAATAACACCGGTGCTCCCCAAGGTGAGGAACTCGGACGAATGTACCCAGCCTCTTGCAATTCCGTTAATTGCTTCTTAAGTTCCTTTAGTTCTTCTACGGACATCGTGTATGGTCGTTTAGAAATAGGAGCAGTCTCAGGTAAGAGATCAATGACGAGCTCAACTTCTCTATCTGGTGGCATCCCTAATAACTCTTCTGGGAAGACATCCGAAAAATCTCTAACCACACGGATGTTGACACCAACAAACTTCTCATCTACTAAGAATACCGCTAGTTTGGTGGCGGTAGTTACTGCAATTCCAACTTCAAATCTTTCTCCTTTGGAACTGGTGAGTTCTATGGTTCCCTTAGCACGATGTATATACTGCCTTTGCCTTTCTAAACCATGACATACCAAGGGTCAAGTCTATACTTCTCTCTTCTAACAGTATAGGGGTAGCACATCTGGGTTAGGAATATAGGGTAAGAAAGGAAGAATTTAGACAAGGCGAGTAATTACGAGGGATGTTACTGCGGGGGATTTATTAGCTAAGTAGATTAGTGTGTCACCTACTAAGGCTAATACATTACCTTATGGTGGTACATGCTAAGATGCCCGTCTATACTATTTCAATCAATCAAAGAAGCAAATCAGGCATTGATCATCAGCACAATCAACCAACATTTTTAAATATAAAAAATAGTTTTAGTTTTGTCTTAGGTGCCCTATATCTTAAAAGTTCATAAGTGTAGGATTCCAAGGTGTGAAATCCATCTTGTCTTAGAGTAGAAAAGATAAGAGTAATCAGAGTATGACAACAAAAGGTGAGATAGGATCAAGATAAGATAAGTATAGAATGAATCAAAGTAAGGTAAGTAGGTAAGGGTTTTGTCCATTTCTATCTAGGTTTCGTCCTACAGTCAACATTTCCTCTGATACCACTTCTGTAACACCCAGTTTTAAGGAACAAAGCCGGGTGCATCTCATACATGCGCCAAGAAGACAACATATATAATAACAGAGTGTATAGAGATAAATGTCATAAAACATCAGAGTAATTATTACATAGCGGAAGACTTAATACAAAATAAAATAATAAAGATAAAACGAACTAAGGATCGTCGGCGCCAATGTCAACTGAGAAACGCCACCTAGATCAAGTCGAATGCCTCAGTGTTAGGCAGCTCCTCTTCGACCACCTGTTCTTCTCCTGTGGGGGGTGTGAGACAGCAAGAGTGAGCTCACATACGTTCATCGCTCAACAAGTTGTGGGGAATAATGTGGCATGAACTCACCAAAGGTGGGAGTTCATGAAGTGTAAGGCTAATCAATGAAATAAAGGCTGAGGCTGAGCATTGCTTTTATAAGTTGGTCAAAATTTTATTAGCAATTACTAAGTGTAAGTAAATACCAAACCTTAATAATAATAAAGAAAAGTAATAGTAAAATATTCCCAAATGCGATGCAAATGTCAAATTAAATTTAAGTTCCATAAATTAATCATGTGAGGGTCCGAGCCGCTCATGACCGTGAGCACGGCTAGTATACCAGTTTTACACTCTGCAGAGGTTGCACATCTTTACCCACAAGTCATGTTACCCATCTGCCAAGAGATGGCCAATCCCATACACCTCTACCGAGGAGGCGAGGCAGGGTAACACTACGAGGCCTTTACAAAGTTCCACTAGCTTCAGAAATCCCGCTACAGTTTATAGGAAGCTCCAATGCAGGGTTCTTGCCTGACCGCCATCGCAGCAAAATCAACCCAAGGACCTCCCTACACTGACCACTCCCCTACTGCCCTTGCCCCTTTCGGGTAAGGAAGACCTCCACTAGCTTTCCTAGTTAATCAGCCAAGGGCGTCCCATTATACCCTTGTGGTAGCACTGTTTTCCCGGGTGGTCGCTCCATGTTCCCATTAATTTAATGATCTTAACATGAACAGTAATAATAACAAGATAATAACAGAATAATCATGAGTAGTGTATCTTCATACCCAATCCACATAAAGCAATAGCAAGTACTACCCAAAAAATATTTCAGGGGTGAACAAGGTATAAAGATAACCAAAACTGGGGTAACCTAAAGGATCCCATCAAAATTAACCTATGCAGATCATTAAAATTAATAAGAAGATGGCTGGGAGAAGTAAGTGATCAAGGGCACAACTTGCCTTCAATGAGCTCCTGCTCAGCTATCTCTACTTGTTGAACCCCAGAATCCACAGTGGCTTGCTCGTCTACTCGCGTCAACACAATACACACATAGTATAGCATAAATTAACAACACATCAAACATGTAAATAAAATATACAGTAAAAATCTACACATTAAAATGAGATCATAGGAACTGGAATCACCAATTTCGGGGTTATAGATTTCAAGTTATGAATTTCCTAAGGTTTAATGTGCTTGAAGTAGAATTAAATGAGAGATTAATTTTCTTACTGTTTTCATGCCAAAACAGAGACTTTAAGTGATAAAGAATAATATTACAAAAATTTAGAAAGTGGAATGGCTCAATTTGGACCAAAAATGGAATTTCTATGCATTTTACAAGTTTTAGCACTTATTTATATAAATAAAATCCATTTATAATTTAAATTCTCTGGTTTAATACTGTTCTGGATTGGGCCCCAATAACTAGAAAAGTCAGGGGCCCCAGTGCAACTAATTCTAAGACTCAGCCGAATTTCCTCTACGGACTGCGGGTTCTATTTCATTTAACTCGAGGGTCCTATTTGCAAAGCGCAAGCCGAAGGGGTATCTCGCGTTAACAGTCGTCCGATCAACATCCGACGATGAGGATTAGATGTCTGCTCGAACAAACCAGTATTCACTCTGGGCCCTCCGATCCTGGATCTACGTTCACGATTTAATGAAGTCTGATGCACACGCCGATCGTCCGATCCCGATCGGACGCTCCCCACTCACTACCCTCACTGATATCCTCGCTCAATCTAGATCGTTGGTTCACAGATCAACCATCCAGATTGGATTACGCGAAACTTTACTCAGAGTTAATCCATACCGCTGCCGCAGAGATCAACGGTTACCGGCCCTCTTGCCCACTGCGACGCGAGACGAGTCCGCGAGACGACATGTTCCCTCCTCGCGGCGGCGCCATGAACGGAGGACCCGAGCGAACGCCGACAGACACTAATCCTAGCATAGTTGCGCGCAAAACGGAGAGAGCATGGTAGCGGTTAGTATTAAGGTAGTTTTACCTTGGATTATGCGCTCGGATGCCCTGACCACGGCGCACGGCGGAATACACCAGGCCCACGACGACAGCGAGCAATTCCAGGGCCCGAGTTTGACCTCCCAAGCTCAATTTGTCTCCCGCACGATCCGTGCACGCTGCCGAACGCACCCGCGTCAACCCCGGTCGCTAATTGGTGGCGTAGGCTCGTGTCACTGGCGACGACGACGAATCCCCCCCCCTTGCGGACGAACGCGACGGTGATTTGTGGGGTTTTAGCCGATGCGGCGCGAGTGGGCGAGAGAAGGGGAGAACTTGGTCACGTGAGCCACATCTTATAGCCTCCAGCATCGAGCAACGGCCGCGCGAACAAGCAGGGAGCCGCCCGATTTCCTCGGCGGCGACCCGCCGTAGGCCGCGATGTGGGCGATTGCAGAGCTGGTAACCCGGGTCCACGAGTCAGCGAGGCGCGCGCGAGCTGAGTGACTGGACAGTGGGGCCCACACGCCAGTGTGACCGCGCGCGGCAGGAAAGGGGGTCTTGGGCCGCGCGGGTGTGATAGGCTTAGTGGGCCAGAAATGAAGCAGTCGGCCCAGGTAAGCTTTTATTCTTTTTCTTTTTATTTTTCTTTCTATTTTCTTCATTTCTAAGGTTTTTAGTTTGAATTCAAATTTAGTTTCAAACCTTGTACAAATTTGTTATCAAATCATATTATGAAATGAAAAGTACAAATTCTAGAAATATATTGATATTATTTTTATTTTCATATCATTTCTCTTCTTACTTTTAAACCCTAGTTTTCAATGTAGGGCTTAATCCAATTTCTAGTCATTTTTATATTATTATTATTATTATTTAATGCACAAACATAAAAACTCCAACAAATGCACTTTTTTTATTTTAGAATAATTGTTTTATTTAGTCACTCTCAATTACATAGGTGCTCTTTTTATGATGCAAATAAGACACACAAAATGAGGAGTTCTCTCTCTATTATTCTTTGTATACAACTTTGAGTATTACAATGGAAGAGGCAGTAGAATCGGCGCGGCGGCTGCGCACGCCCTCGGCCCCTACCACGAGTTCCATTTCCGCGGCCCTGGGGGATATTCCTGGCGACGAGGGGGGGTCAGCAGCGGGATGCTGGTTGGCGATGTTGTGCACTTGCTGCTAATTGCGGCCGTCTCGACCGGAGTCTGGCTGCGGAGTCCTCGTCCACGTGCGGCTGGACTGTGGGGCATCTTTGGGTTTCCGCTGTGACTCAACCTTGCGCTGGTGGAGCTCCTCGGATTTGGCATATTTTTCAAAGAGTTGATATAGCTCCTGGAGGTTCTTGGACGGATCTCTGATACAGTGGCTGTAGAGGACGCCGGCACGAAGGTCACTGATGGCGTAGTGGATAGCTATCTGATCATCGACGGAGGGCAGCTGTGACTTGAGTGTTAAAAATTTGCGGTAATACTCCCGCAGAGTCTCCTTTTCCAGCTGCTTGCAAAGCGAGAGCTCGGCCAAGGCGTCGGTGTCTGGGCGGTACCCTTGGAAGTTGAGCAGGAACTTGTCCCTGAGACTTCTCCAGGAATCAATGGACAGCGGAGGCAATCTGGTGAACCAGGTGAGAGCTGGGCCCTCTAGGGCGATGATGAAAGACTTCGCCATTGTGGCGTCGTCCCCACCGGCGGATGCAACGGCGACCTGATAACTCATTATGTATTGCGCTGGGTCGGTGCTGCCGTTGTACTTGGGATAGGTCCCTGCTCGGAAGTTAGCTGGCCAAGGCGTCACTTGCAGGTGTGGCGCCAGGGGACTTCGCTCGTCGAGATAGTTGACCCCTTGGAATGGCGCGGCGTGCGGGAAGGTGTGGTCGCGCTGGGGGAAACGCGGGTCCTCCGGTTGCGCGCGGTGTTGCAGGGGTGGCCCATGCTGCAGGCCGAGGTGGCCTTCGCGCGTGTCTTCGAGTTGTGCGCGCTGCTGGAGGGGTGGCTCGTGCTGCAGGCCGAGGTGGCCTTCGCGCTGCATCAGCGCAATCTCCCGCTCGAGTTCCTGGGCCTTCTGCTCTTCGTCGCGTATCATTTGCCGCACTTTGGCTAGTGCGGACACACGCTGGCGCTTGGCCTCCAGTATCTCCTTCTGCCTCTGGAGATTGCGGTTCTTGAGGCGCAGGGCGCGCAACTGTTGAAAGGGAAATGTGCCCTTGGGCCATTTCTAAGTATTTTGGTGATTGAGTGCCAACACAAGTGCTTAAATGTGAACTTATGCTCATGGATGGACAAAGTGCAAATCAAGAGTAAAGGTATGTTTCTAAGCCTTAGTACATTGGTTTTGTGTACTAATATACTTGTCTAAGTGTTAGAAACAGAAAGAAGAAGAAAAGAAAAGAGGTGAAAAAGGCTTGGCTGTGTACAGCCAAGACTCAGCTCAGTCTGGCACACCGGACTGTCCGGTGCGCCAGGCTGACTCGGCGTGAAGTGGCCGCTCTCGGGAATTCGCCGACGGCGTACGGTTAAAATTCACTGGACTGTCCGGTGTGCACCGGACTGTCCGGTGAGCCAACGGTCGGCCGGGCCAACGGTCGGCCGCGGAATCTGCGCGCGACACGTGGCCGGGCCAACGGTCGGAAGGGGGCACCAGACATGTCCGGTGCGCCAACGGCTCCCAGATCTGCAACGGTCGGCCGCGCCATTTTAGGAAGGAAATCGGGCACCGGACAGTGTCCGGTGTGCACCGGACTGTCCGGTGCACCCGACGACAGAAGGCAAGATTAGCCTTCCAGATTTGCTCTCAACGGCTCCTAGCTGCCTTGGGGCTATAAAAGGGACCCCTAGGCGCATGGAGGATAATACCAAGCAACCTTAGAGCATTCTTGATCATCCACACTCAGTCTTTGCGCATTCGTTTGTCATTCTCAGTGATTCGAGCTCCGTTCTAGTGAGAACTTTGAGATAGTCTTTTGAGCTCGATTCTTGGCCGTGTGTGTGCGCATTTTGCTGTGGATTTGTGTGTGTTGCTTCCCTCCCTTACTCCGTGCTTCTTTGTGAACTTCAAGTGTAAGGGCGAGAGACTCCAAGTTGTGGAGATTCCTCGCGAACGCGATAAGAAAAGAAAAGCATAACACTGTGGTATTCAAGTTGATCATTGGATCACTTGAGAGGAGTTGAGTGCAACTCTCGTCCGTAGGGACGCCACAACGTGGAGTAGGCAAGTTTTGTACTTGGCCGAACCACGGGATAAACCACTGTGTCTTCTCTGTGTTGAACTCCTTGTGGTTATCGTATTGTGCAAGATCTTCTCTCTAGCCACTTGGCATTAACTGTGCTAACGCTTAATCAAAGTTTTGTGGCTTAAGTTTTTGAAGTTTTACAGGATCACCTATTCACCCCCCCCTCTAGGTGCTCTCAATTGGTATCAGAGGCGTTCTCTTCAAGAAAGGGACTAACCGCCCGAAGAGATGGATCCTAAAGGCAAGGGGATGGTGATCAACGACAAGGAGAAGGAGTCCTTCGTCAACGAGCCCAATGATGACAGGCCCACCGACTCAGGCTCGGGCCACAAAAGAAAAGACGGGAGGAAGAAGAAGACAAGGCGCATCAAGGAAATTGTCTACTACGACAGCGACGAATCTTCCTCCTCCCAAAAGGACGACGACGACTACGATAGACGAAAGACGGTTAACTCAAACTTTTCATTCGATTATTCGCGCATCCCGCATAACTCAAATGCTCAATTGCTCCCCATTCCACTTGGCAAGCCCCCTCACTTTGATGGAGAGGACTACGGATTTTGGAGCCACAAAATGCGTACTCACCTGTTTTCTCTCCATCCAAGCATTTGGGAGATTGTGGAAAGTGGAATGAAATTTGATAGCTCGGATAGCCCTATGTTTATTAATGAACAGATTCATAAAAATGCACAAGCTACTACTGTGCTGCTAGCCTCTTTGTGCAGGGACGAGTATCACAAGGTGAGCGGCTTGGACAATGCCAAGCAGATCTGGGACACCCTCAAGATCTCTCATGAGGGGAATGACGTCACCTTGCTCACCAAAATGGAGTTGGTGGAGGGCGAGCTTGGACGGTTCGCGATGATAAGGGGCGAGGAGCCAACCCAAACATACAACCGGCTCAAGACCCTTATCAACAAAATAAGGAGCTACGGGAGCACGCGATGGACGGACCACGACGTCGTCCGCCTAATGCTAAGGTCATTTACCGTTCTTGATCCTCATTTGGTGAACAATATACGTGAAAATCCCAGGTACACCAAGATGTCGCCCGAAGAAGTTCTTGGGAAGTTCGTAAGCAGGCGAATGATGATCAAGGAGGCAAGATACGTGGACGACGCGTTGAACGGTCCTATTCATGAGCCTCAACCCATTGCTCTCAAGGCAACAAGGAGCAAGGAGGTGCTACCAAGCAAGGTGGCGCAAGTTGAGGCGACCGGGCTCAATGATGAGGAGATGGCCCTCATCATTAAGCGCTTCAAGACGGCGCTTAAAGGTCGCAAGGGGCAGCCAAGCAAGACCAAAGCCAAAGGGAAGCGCTCATGCTTCAAATGCGGTAAGCTTGGTCATTTTATCGCTAACTGTCTCGACAATGATAGTGATCAGGACCAAGGGAACAAGAGGGAGAAGAAGAAGCATTACAAGAAGGCCAAGGGCGAGGCACATATCGGAAAGGAGTGGGATTCGGATTGTTCCTCCTCCGACTCTGACAATGAAGGACTCGCCGCCACCGCCTTCAACAAGTCATCCCTCTTCCCCAACGAGCGTCACACTTGCCTCATGGCAAGAGAGAAGAAAGTAAGCACTCATACTAGTACTTATGCTTCTTCAAGTGAGGATGAGTCTAGTGATGATGATGAGATAGATTACTCATGCTTATTCAAGGGATTAGATAGAACCAAGGTAGACAAAATTAATGAATTAATTGATGCCTTGAATGATAAGAATATGCTTTTAGAAAAGCAAGAGGATTTGTTGTATGAAGAACATGATAAATTTGTAGAAGCACAGAAATCTCTTGCTCTAGAAATTAAGAGGAATGAAATGCTCTCTAGTGAATTATCTTCCTGTCATGAAACTATTGCTAAGTTAAAAAGTTTTAATGATGATTTAAATGCTAAACTAGAAGTAGCTAGTAAATCTAATTCTTGTGTAGAAATTGTTGAAACTTGTAATAGGTGTAAAGATTTTGACATTGATGCTTGTAGTGATCATTTAGTTTCAATTTCCAAATTAAATGATGAATTAGCTAGTCTTAATGCCCAACTTAAGACTAGCAAGAATGAATTTGACAAGCTAAAATTTGCAAGGGATGCCTACACGATTGGTAGACATCCCTCAATTAAGGATGGGCTTGGCTACAAGAGGGAAGCCAAGAACTTGACAAGCCATAAGGCTCCCATCTCCGCCAAGGAGAAAGGGAAGGCCCCTATGGCTAGTAGTGTGCAAAAGAACCATGCCTTTATGTACTATGATAGGAGACAATCTAGAAATGGTTATGGGAGTTGTAATGCATATAATGCCTTTGATTCTCATGCCATGTTTGCTTCTAGTTCTTCTTATGTGCATGATAGAAATGTTGGTAGGAGAAATGATGTTCATAATATGCCTAGGAGAAATGTTGTTAATGTTCCTAGGAAAGTTAATGAACCTTCTACAATATATCATGCTTTAAATGCTTCGTTTGCTATTTGTAGAAAGGATAGGAAGATAGTTGCTAGAAAATTAGGGGCAAGATGCAAGGGAGACAAAACTTGCATTTGGGTCCCTAAGGATATTTGTGCTAACCTTGCAGGACCCAACATGAGTTGGGTACCTAAGACCCAAGCCTAAATTTGC
Organism: Zea mays; assembly: GCF_902167145.1. Taxonomy (NCBI): domain Eukaryota; kingdom Viridiplantae; phylum Streptophyta; class Magnoliopsida; order Poales; family Poaceae; genus Zea; species Zea mays. Next base: position 10,819,282 of record NC_050097.1, read on the forward strand.
CTTGCAGGTTTATGCATCCGGGGGTTCAAGCTGGATTATCGACAGCGGATGCACAAACCATATGACGGGGGAGAAGAAGATGTTCACCTCCTACGTCAAGAATAAAGATTCCCAAGATTCAATAATATTCGGTGATGGGAATCAGGGCAAGGTAAAAGGGTTAGGTAAAATTGCAATCTCAAATGAGCACTCTATCTCTAATGTGTTTTTAGTAGAGTCTCTTGGATATAATTTACTATCTGTTAGTCAATTATGTAATATGGGATATAATTGTTTATTTACAAATGTAGATGTGTCTGTCTTTAGAAGATGTGATGGTTCACTAGCTTTTAAGGGTGTACTAGACGGCAAACTTTACTTAGTTGATTTTGCAAAAGAAGAGGTCGGTCTAGACGCATGCTTAATGGCTAAGACTTGCATGGGCTGGTTGTGGCATCGCCGCTTAGCACATGTGGGGATGAAGAACCTCCACAAGCTTCTAAAGGGAGAACACGTGATAGGTCTAACCAATGTTCATTTCAAAAAAAATAGACCTTGTGCAGCTTGTCAAGCAGGTAAACAAGTGGGAGGAGCACATCACAGCAAGAATGTGATGACCACGTCAAGACCTCTGGAGCTGCTGCATATGGACCTCTTCGGACCCGTCGCCTATCTGAGCATAGGAGGAAGTAAGTATGGTCTAGTTATTGTTGATGACTTTTCCCGCTTCACTTGGGTGTTCTTTTTGCAGGATAAGTCTGAAACCCAAGGGACCCTTAAGCGCTTCCTAAGGAGAGCTCAAAATGAGTTTGAGCTCAAGGTGAAGAAGATAAGGAGCGACAACAGGTCCGAATTCAAGAACCTTCAAGTGGAGGAGTTCCTTGAGGAGCAGGGGATCAAGCACGAGTTCTCCGCTCCCTACACACCTCAGCAAAATGGTGTGGTAGAGAGGAAGAACAGGACGCTCATAGATATGGCGAGGACTATGCTTGGAGAGTTCAAGACCCCCGAGTGTTTTTGGTCGGAAGCCGTGAACACGGCTTGCCACGCCATCAACAGGGTCTACCTTCACCGCCTCCTCAAGAAGACTTCATATGAGCTGCTGACTGGTAACAAACCCAATGTATCGTACTTTCGTGTTTTTGGGAGTAAATGCTACATTCTAGTGAAGAAGGGTAGGAATTCCAAATTTGCTCCCAAAGCCGTAGAAGGGTTTTTATTAGGTTATGATTCAAATACAAAGGCGTATAGGGTCTTCAACAAATCATCGGGTTTGGTTGAAGTCTCTAGCGACGTTGTATTTGATGAGACTAATGGCTCTCCAAGAGAGCAAGTTGTTGATCTTGATGATGTAGATGAAGAAGACGTTCCAACGGCCACGATACGCACCATGGCGATTGGAGATGTACGGCCTCAGGAACATTTGGAGCATGATCAACCGTCTTCCTCAACTATGGTGCATCCCCCAACCCAGGATGACGAACAGGTACCTCAAGTGGAGGCGCATGATCAAGGGGGAGCACAGGATGTTCAAGAGGAAGAAGCACCTCAGGCACCTCCAACCCAAGTTCGAGCGACGATTCAAAGGGATCATCCCGTCGACCAGATATTGGGTGATATTAGCAAGGGAGTAACTACTCGTTCAAGATTAGTTAATTTTTGTGAGCATTACTCGTTTGTCTCTTCTATTGAGCCTTTCAGGGTAGAAGAGGCCTTGCTAGATCCGGACTGGGTGTTGGCCATGCAGGAGGAACTCAACAACTTCAAGCGCAATGAAGTTTGGACACTGGTGCCTCGTCCCAAGCAAAATGTTGTGGGAACCAAGTGGGTGTTCCGCAACAAACAGGACGAGCACGGGATGGTGACAAGGAACAAGGCTCGGCTTTTTGCAAAAGGTTATGCCCAAGTCGCAGGTTTGGACTTTGAGGAGACTTTTGCTCCTGTGGCTAGGCTAGAGTCAATTCGCATCTTGCTAGCATATGCCGCTCACCATTCTTTCAGGTTGTACCAAATGGATGTGAAGAGCGCTTTCCTCAATGGGCCGATCAAGGAAGAGGTGTACGTGGAGCAACCCCCTGGCTTCGAGGATGAACGGTACCCCGACCATGTGTGTAAGCTCTCTAAGGCGCTCTATGGACTTAAGCAAGCCCCAAGAGCATGGTATGAATGCCTTAGAGACTTTTTAATTGCTAATGCTTTCAAGGTTGGGAAAGCCGATCCAACTCTTTTTACTAAGACTTGCGATGGTGATCTTTTTGTGTGCCAAATTTATGTTGATGACATAATATTTGGTTCTACTAACCAAAAGTCTTGTGAAGAGTTTAGCAGGGTGATGACGTAGAAATTCGAGATGTCGATGATGGGCGAGTTGAACTACTTCCTTGGGTTCCAAGTGAAGCAACTCAAGGACGGCACCTTCATCTCCCAAACGAAGTACACACAAGATTTGCTAAAGAGGTTTGGGATGAAGGACGCCAAGCCCGCAAAGACGCCGATGGGAACCGACGGACACACCGACCTCAAAAAAGGAGGTAAGTCCGTTGATCAAAAAGCATACCGGTCCATGATAGGTTCTTTGCTTTATTTGTGTGCTAGTAGACCGGATATTATGCTTAGCGTATGCATATGTGCTAGATTTCAATCCGATCCTAAGGAGTGTCACTTAGTGGCTGTGAAGCGAATTCTGCGATATTTAGTCGCTACGCCTTGCTTCGGGATCTGGTATCCAAAGGGGTCTAACTTTGACTTGATTGGATATTCAGATTCCGACTATGCTGGATGTAAGGTCGATAGGAAGAGTACATCGGGGACGTGCCAATTCTTAGGAAGGTCCCTGGTGTCGTGGAACTCTAAGAAACAAACCTCTGTTGCCCTATCCACCGCTGAGGCCGAGTACGTTGCCGCAGGAAAGTGTTGCGCGCAACTACTTTGGATGAGGCAAACCCTCCGGGACTTTGGCTACAATCTGAGCAAAGTCCCACTCCTATGTGACAATGAGAGTGCTATCCGAATAGCGGAAAATCCTGTTGAGCACAGCCGCACAAAGCACATTGACATCCGGCATCACTTTTTGAGAGACCACCAGCAAAAGGGAGATATCGAAGTGTTTCATGTTAGCACCGAGAACCAGCTAGCCGATATCTTTACCAAGCCTCTAGATGAGAAGACCTTTTGCAGGTTGCGTAGTGAGCTAAATGTCTTAGATTCGTGGAACTTGGATTGATCTATAGCATACACGTGTTTATGCCTTTGATCATGTTCCTTATGCATTTTGTTGCTTAGTTATGGTGCTCAAGTTGTACAAACACTCCCTGGACCTCACAAGTCCGTTGCAAAGTGATGCACATTTTTAGGGGGAGTTGTGTTACAACTTGACCCTTTGAGACTAACCATGTGCTTGAGTTGGCTTATTTTAGTCTCAAAGGAGGTTTGAAAGGGAAAAGGTGGACTTGGACCATGAAAGACTTCCACTGCACTCCGATGAGAGGGTAACTTATTCCAAGTTCATCTCATGTACTCTTATTGCCTTTGTATTCTTATTGAAGATTTTGGTGAGGCAATGGGGTTATCGGGCCAAGATTGATCCCGTTTTGGTGCTTGATGCCAAAGGGGGAGAAAATAAAGGCCAAAGCAATAAATGGATCAGCTACCACTTGAGAAATTTTGAAAATAGTAAAATAGAGCTTTTTGTTTTGTCAAAACTCTTGCATTGTCTCTTTTGTCAAAAGTTGGCCTCTTGTGGGGAGAAGTGTTGATTATGGGAAATAGGGGGAGTTTTTGAAATCTTTGATCAATCTCTTTTGGAATGACTCTCTTTATGCTTCAACATGTGTGTTTGACTTAGAGATAGAGATTTGAGTTTGATTTGCAAAAACAAACCAAGTGGTGGCAAAGGATGATCCATATATGCCAAAGTTGAATCAAAATAAATTTGAGTTTTATTTGAAGTGATATTGCACTTGTTCCAGTTGCTTTATGTTGTGTTGGCATAAATCACCAAAAAGGGGGAGATTGAAAGGGAAATGTGCCCTTGGGCCATTTCTAAGTATTTTGGTGATTGAGTGCCAACACAAGTGCTTAAATGTGAACTTATGCTCATGGATGGACAAAGTGCAAATCAAGAGTAAAGGTATGTTTCTAAGCCTTAGTACATTGGTTTTGTGTACTAATATACTTGTCTAAGTGTTAGAAACAGAAAGAAGAAGAAAAGAAAAGAGGTGAAAAAGGCTTGGCTGTGTACAGCCAAGACTCAGCTCAGTCTGGCACACCGGACTGTCCGGTGGTGCACCGGACAGTGTCCGGTGCGCCAGGCTGACTCGGCGTGAAGTGGCCGCTCTCGTGAATTCGCCGACGGTGTACGGTTAAAATTCACCGGACTGTCCGGTGTGCACCGGACTGTCCGGTGAGCCAACGGTCGGCCGGGCCAACGGTCGGCCGCGGAATCTGCGCGCGACACGTGGCCGGGCCAACGGTCGGAAGGGGGCACCGGACTGTCCGGTGTGCACCGGACATGTCCGGTGCGCCAACGGCTCCCAGATCTGCAACGGTCGGCCGCGCCATTTTAGGAAGGAAATCGGGCACCGGACAGTGTCCGGTGTGCACCGGACTGTCCAGTGCACCCGACGACAGAAGGCAAGATTAGCCTTCCAGATTTGCTCTCAACGGCTCCTAGCTGCCTTGGGGCTATAAAAGGGACCCCTAGGCGCATGGAGGATAATACCAAGCAACCTTAGAGCATTCTTGATCATCCACACTCAGTCTTTGCGCATTCGTTTGTCATTCTCAGTGATTCGAGCTCCGTTCTAGTGAGAACTTTGAGATAGTCTTTTGAGCTCGATTCTTGGCCGTGTGTGTGCGCATTTTGCTGTGGATTTGTGTGTGTTGCTTCCCTCCCTTACTCCGTGCTTCTTTGTGAACTTCAAGTGTAAGGGCGAGAGACTCCAAGTTGTGGAGATTCCTCGCGAACGCGATAAGAAAAGAAAAGCATAACACTGTGGTATTCAAGTTGATCATTGGATCACTTGAGAGGAGTTGAGTGCAACTCTCGTCCGTAGGGACGCCACAACGTGGAGTAGGCAAGTTTTGTACTTGGCCGAACCACGGGATAAACCACTGTGTCTTCTCTGTGTTGAACTCCTTGTGGTTATTGTATTGTGCAAGATCTTCTCTCTAGCCACTTGGCATTAACTGTGCTAACGCTTAATCAAAGTTTTGTGGCTTAAGTTTTTGAAGTTTTATAGGATCACCTATTCACCCCCCCCCTCTAGGTGCTCTCAGCTGTAGCTGTTCTTCTGCTGAGACGCCGAGGACTTCACCGTCCTCGGTGAGGTCCGCGCCCTCCGGTGGTGCGAAGCCTGAGGGTGGCTGCGGTTGTCCCTCAGGGCCGCAGGTGCGGAGAGTGTCGTCTTCGCAGGTGCGAGGAACGTCGTCTTCAGTGGCCTCTTGGTGGGTGGATTGGGTGAGGGCGAGGGCCTTGCCCTTTCTTGCGGCGAGCAGTGCTGCCTTCGCAGCCTCGTCAGCCTTCGGGTTAGCTCTCTTGGGTGCCATCGCGGGTGGTTTTCTCGTAGCACGAACGGTGGGCGCCAAATGTTGGAACTTGCTCTCAGTTGCAAGGGGATCCAACAAGGGTGAACAGTGACGTCAACAGGGTTCTCGCGCTAGATGGCAATAGCTCTGTTAATCTGGCCTCTCACGGGCACTGTGCAGGGGTATTTATAGGTACCTGAGCGCGTAGCGCCTTGAGCTAAGGACGCATGTGCCCTCAGCTACCTAGGTTATCCCCAGAATATTCCCATAAAGCGGGGTTACAGACCGTAATTACAGGGATGCCTTTACAAATTAGGCCCGTAACGCACGGCGGCCACGCGGGGCCCGTTACGATGGGCCGGATCGCACGTGGGCCTCTGAGCTGGACGAGGCCGCACTGTGGGATGCCCTTCGTCGCCGGTCTTCGTCTGGTGCGGAACAAGCGAAGGGTGTCCCTGCCTGTTTTGTTTCTGTTAGCTCAGCTGCAGCAGCGAAGGCTTCGAGCGAAGGGTGGCACCTTTGCCTTCGCCCCAACAGTTGGATTAGACACGGGCGTGCCAGATTAAACCTAAGCCTATGCGAACCGGTACTTACAGTGAGCGTTGGATCGGGGATCAACGGTTAGAATTCCATGATATGCGATCTACACCCGTCCATCAGATCTAATTTGAACGGTCCTGATGCAATTCAGACGAATAGGCCCAACTTCTAATCGTAGTCGCCCACGCTGTGATCAGCGGTTCCCAATCACTGGCCGTGCCCAGTGCGCGTGAGGCGGCGCCGCCCTGTCCCCGCGGCGGCCCATCGCCGGGAAACTCCCCAGTGACGACACAGTGCGCAAACTTTGCTCAAATCGGCCCCACACGTAGCGGAATTCAAGGCAAGTATAGGGTAGTTGTCCTTACAGGCGGAGGTGACTTGTCGAGGGTGCACCACGAAGGCGCGCGGTGGCAGGAGATGCGAAAGCCGACGACGCTCCCGGTCGGTTCCCGTGGTGGCGCTCTTTCGTGAAATTCACGAGAAGGAGAGCGTCGAAGTAACGCCGCCACCCACCGGTTGGGATTGACGGCCAAGCAGCGACAATGGCGGTGGCGCAGCGCAGATTCTCCCAACGCCCTCCCCGCGGCGGCGCCCAGACTCTCACGCGGTGACGGGTGTTCCTATGTGCTAATCGGTGCTCCGAGCTGCAGCCCTGGTGACTTTATATCCGGAGCGTGCCCACGGCCGCAGTGGAGGCGGAGTAGCCATCCCAGCCGAGACCTACGGAGCCCGGCGCCGTGCTCGGTCAGCCGCATCCGAGAACGGCGGGTGGAAGAGAGCTAGAGCAGGTGGACAATGACATGTGGCCCCCACATGGAAGTGGCGCAGGGAAAGGGAGTTGGGCTGCGCGGGGACAGAAGCCAACTGGGCCGAAATGGAGTAGGAGCGGCCCACGAGCACGATTTTTCCTTTATTCTTTTCTGGTTTCTTTTCCCCTTTTTGTTTTTAGCATTCAAATTTGAATTCTGAATACGAATTTCAACATTGTGTCAAGTGTACAAATTCAAGCTTTTAGTGGAGGATCAATATATTTTTATTTACTTATTTTTATCCACATAATATTTATTTTCTTTTTTTCTAAATTCTAGAATCTATTTTGGATTTATAGATTTCCTTTTTGAATTAATTCATTTCTTGTCTCTTTATTATTTTTTTATATTGTCACAAAATGCATACCACAAAAAGAAATACTATCCAGCATGATGCATAATTTTAATGGCATACATTCTTTTATTAGTTATTTGCCTTTGAATATGGTGTTCACATGGGATGATGCATAAAGGGTAAACCCACATAAGGAGAAATTGTTTCTCTATTGGTATTATTTCTAGCAAATTACAAAGTGGGTGTTACATCTGCCATCTGGAAGAGTAGCCCCTGAAGCCTAGTTTGGTCCACACTATGGAATACGATGCACTTTGTTGGCTGGTCCTAGCTAGCATGAAGCTCTTCATGCATCATTATATTAGTTTGAACCGTGCAGAGATCGAGAAGGGTTAAATGTGCAAAACAATCTGCTTCAGATGCTTATGTAATATCGGTGAACATTTTCCAGCTAAGAAAACACGCAACAGAATCATTGTGTAGGTAGAGAAATAATTTCTTAATGAAAAGCCCAGTTGAATTTAATTATATTTCATTTTACATCATAAGCATGCTTTGATTTGAACTTTGTTGGGAACCATATCAACACATGGGCACCTCGTCTAGTCATCAATCTGAGGGGGTTACTTACCGCTTTCTTTATTTTGCTTGTTATATCAGCAACCTTTACTGGAGCAATTCTTAAACACTGCATGGTAACACTTGACATGAGACCCTCTCCACCAGCTTTCTGAATGGCACAAACATCCCCATTTGAGTTAACTATAGCAGTCATCCTCCCTCCCATTACTGCTTCTTCCTTGTATGTGGGATCAAGAACCTACACAAAAAGGCCAGTTACTCAGATGAGGATGATAATGCTTTGATGATAATCAAAAGCACTTCAATCTCAAATATTTGGACATACCACGATGTTACCTTCACCAAAATATGCAAATGTTACAGCTATGGGCATATGGTGTATCGTAAGAGGAAGTGGATCCCTAACCTGTAAAATACATCAAATCAAAACACAAGATAGTTGCAGTGGTTAACAAAGCAGGACAAAAGGCGAGCATTAGGCCCATACTGTAGTTTCACACTAAGAAAATTATGGGAGTCAGACGAATGTGCTCTTAAGGACATACTACCTCCGTCCCAAGAAGGATGCAATTCTAGGTCTGATCAAAATCAAGCTACCTTAAGTTTGACTAAATTTATAGAAAATAGTATCAACATGTATGACTTCAAATAAGTATACTGTAAATATATGTTTCATGGGCTCATGACAAATCTAATGGTACCTATTTAGTACAATAAACATTAATTATTAACATATTTATATAAACTCGATCAAACTTGACATACTTTAGTGTATCACTGTTCTATAATTACATCCTTTTAAGGATGCAGGGAGTATAATTAATGAATCTAATGCTATAAGGGAGCATGACCTTTGAGGACAATAGAGCACATTGGGAGTGTACGTCTACCTCAGGATCATGCACTGTAACTTGCTGACCATCGTCCCCACCAACCGTGCATTCAGGCCTCCAGAAAGTAGATAAAAGCTGCCAATGCAACGATATTAGCTGCATCAATGAGATTCCTATAAAGGCAATGGAGAAGCTTAAAACTTTAACATGCAAATGTTCACAAATTAATTACATCTGCAAACAATTTATAACTCTTTAACCCATACCCTGTAAACCCTGAATAATGCTTTAAGGAATTTTAGCTAGTTCTTTATTTCATAAGAATAATGGTAAGGATCTATAGGACTTTAGTTAATCAAGAAAAAAATATTAAAGTTATTTTTAGTATGTGTCTAAGTGTTGAAGACATGTTCCTTTTGAATCAATAGGTGTGAATTATTTCACCATAATAATACCTATTGGATTATACAATGATGTGAATTTCTCGCTTATTGAATATCATAAATGAAAATAAATACATGATCAAATTAAGAGAGGAATAAATACACATAAAATATTATTGCGTCATGCTAGGATTATTTTGTTTGTCAAAACTCAGAATTGAATTTGTTTGAAAAAAATTGAAATTGAAACTTGAAAATAAAATGAAATAAAGAAAAGGAATTGAAAAACAGAAAATAAAAGAAATCGTCGTTTGGGCCGAATCCACTACATCGGCCCACCTCACCCCACACCTGCGTGGCCCGCGATCCGTGCTTGGGTCACCGACACGTGGGCCCTCTGTGTCAGCCTCTTCGCTGGCTGTGCGGGTTGTTGTGGGTGGTTGACTTGTGGAGCCGATTTGTCAGCCGAGTTTTTCTCTTCCCCAACAAACTTCCGCCATCCGTGCTCCATGGTCAGCTCAACAGAACCTCCATAAATCCATGCGCCACAATGGCTGGCAAACTCAAACGCCGATACCGCCATGAGTTGTTACATCCTCCCTACCCATCACACGCTGCAGTTGACGAGGAACTCTGCCTTTGCGGACTATAAAACGGAGCTCGTACCCCCCTTTTTCCTGGCCATCTTCACAGAGTCTGCAGATGGAGGAATCGGGCCGCCATTGGGGTATTCCACTTCCACCCACGCTGCTGGAACCCGCTCGAAGGCTCTAGGGTTCACGCAAGTCCACTGAAAGGCAGACAAGGCAGAATCTGCACGCGAAGATGACATGTGCTTCATGAATCCCTCATCGACGGAGATCCGCCGCCGTGGGACCGCTATGGCGTGTGGATGGATACTGCCATCCCAAATCAAGGTATGGTAGCCACTATCGTGTTCGACTCCTGTTCAGCTGCGCGTAGAACATAGCGGCATGGGCAAAAGAGCACTGGTACGCGGAATAATCGCTCGCCGGTGGTGCTCTGTCGCGGCACGGCGTGCTGTCAAGTTGGTGGGCGCCGTAGGGAAGAAGACGCGGGTCTGGGAGCTTCGTCGGTTACCCTGGGGCATGTTCGATGCGGTGCTCGTTTCCATCCTTCTGTCCATGCTCGTGCCGCCTGGGCACTCGTGCTCGCCGTCGTCATGTCGACAGGGCGCCGCCTCCTAGTTTCTGTCATGGCTCTGGTCCGCACCTCACCAGGATCCAGCCCCAAGCTGCCAGCAACCTCCAGCGTTGCTCATCGCTCACCGCACACTGCCTTGCGCCCCCGCCCAGTTCTGCTCTCCCTTCGTCGCTTTGCGGCTCTGCCATTGTTTGGACGTCCGGCCTCTGGCTTTGGCGGCCGCCACCCGCCATCTCCACCTTGCTGCCGGTTCGATCTCAGAGAAGGCACTCAGAGCATCACCGCTATACCAGGGAAGTTGTGTTCAAGACTCACCACGCCTGGGGCGTTCTTCCGTGGCCGGAATTTCTCGTCAGTGCGGGGTTTGTGCCGTCGTCCGCCCCGCACCATGGTCATGGGTGCCGCTGCACCAAACACCGTTAACGATTCCCCCATGGCGCTCTCCATCGACCGTACCATGTGTATTCCTCTTTGAATTAGCTTTCGGACACCAATTGTGGGGGGGAAGGTATCAACGGCGTGGCTCCACCGTGGTCCTGTGTGGGCGCCGCCGTGCTGGAGCTGCGTCATCGCTGTCCTGGTCGGGATTAGGGTGTTGATCGGGCACCGTTCGATCTCAATCTAAGGCTCTGGATTAAAACCTAGAATATCGTTTCGGGATTTTGGTCTCAATCGTCCGATCAGATCGTGGGGCTACGATTAAATCTGCACCCCCTCGTCCCCATGTTATGGTGGCCGTTGATCTCAGGATCGGCGGCTCGGGTGAGTTGGCTGGTTTGGATCTAATCTCGGCCCCCGATATCGGATCGGGCGGCCAGGATGCTCGTATACCCCTTCGGCCTGGCGATCTTTCTAAAGAGCCCCTCGGCTTGTTCCAAATAAACCCGCAGTCCACACTGCAGGAGTTCTGAGTCTTGGTGTCTTTTGCGCAGAACCCCCTGGGTTTCTATTAAATAGTGGCCGCAGTCCAAGTAACTCAGAAATTTATTAAATTTAATACAGAAATTCTTTTTAATGCAAAATAATGTCCCAAACTTAAGAAATTCATAACTTGGTGAATTTAGCTCCAAATTGATTCATTCCAGTGGCATTAATTTTGTTTAAGTATTATTTATTACCTAGTACCTTTGTTTAGCCACAAAACTTGAATTAAAATTGTTCATTTGGATTAAACTATTCTAAGCACTAAATAATTTTGGAAATTCATAACTTAATAACCGTAGTTCCGAATTTAGCGGTTCTCGAACCCACGATCTCGTAACGACGCGTAGATTATTATTATGTATCTTGTTCTTATGTTTGGTGTGATGTTAATTTTGCCTATACCATATATGTCTGTATTGCTACGTTTAGCGAGGAGGACGAGTCACCTGAAGATCATCCTGGTACCTGGAATCTCAAGTCCCAGGCAAGTTGTGCCCTTGATCACTTCTTTTTACCCACTCATGTTCTAATTAATCATAATGATCTGCATAGGTTAATTTTGATGGGACCCAATAGGTTACCCTAGTTTGATTATCTTTATACCTTGTTTACCACTGAACTTTTTGGGTAGTACTTGCTAGTGCTTTATGTGGTTTTGGGTATGAAGATACATTATTCATGATCACACTTTTATTATCTGTTTATTATCACTGTTCATGATAAGATCATTATGTTAATTGGAACATGGAGCGACCACCCGGGAAAACAGTGCTACCACAAGGGTATAATGGGACGCCCTCGGCTGATTAATTAGGAAAGCTAGTGGAGGACTACCTTACCCGAAAGGGGCAAGGGCAGTAGGGGAGTGGTCAGTGTAGGGAGGCCCTCTGGAGGATTTTGCTGCGATGGCGGTCCTGCAAGGGATTCCTGCATTGGAGCTTCCTATAAACTGTAGCGGGTTTTCTGAAGCTAGTGGAACTTTGTAAAGGCCTCGTAGTGTTACCCTGCCTCGCCTCCTCGGTAGAGGTGTATGGGAAGTCGCGATCCCTTGGCAGATGGGTAACATGACTTGTGGGTAAAGATGCGCAACCTCTGCAGAGTGTAAAACTGGTATACTAGCCGTGCTCACGGTCATGAGCAGCTCGGACCCTCACATGATTAATTTATGGAACTTAAATTCAATTTGTCATATGCATTGCATCGCAGGTGATGTTGTTACTTCTGTTCTACTATTTAATTGGGCTGGTATTTACTTATACTTAGTAATTGCTAATAAAATTTTGACCAACTTTAAAAGCAATGCTCAGCTTCAACCATCTTCTTTGGTAAGCCTTACACTTCACGTGAGCTCCCGCCTTTGGCGAGTTCATGCACATTATTCCCCACAACTTGTTGAGCGATGAACGTATGTGAGCTCACTCTTGCTGTCTCACACCCCCCACACAGGTCAAGAACAGGTACCACAGGATGAGGCGCATGAAGGATGCTGTGACGAGTTCGTGAGAGGTCTAGGTCGTCGTCTCCCAGTCAACTTCGGGTTGCTGGACCGTTGTCTCCATATAATGTAATTATTTATTTATTTTGTACAGAACTCCGATTATATAGTAAAGATGTGACATTCGATCCTGTGCCATGATTCATCATATGTGTGAGACTTGGTCCCAGCACACCTGGTGATTATGTTCGCGCCCGGGTCTTGGTGCCCCGAAACCCGGGTGTGACAGAAGTGGTATCAGAGGAATGTTGACTGTAGGACGAAACCTAGATAGAACTGGACAACCCTTATCTATTCACCTCTGCTACTCTGATTCTTTTCTAAACTGATCTTAATCTTTTCTCATCTATTTCGCTTTACTCTGATTATTCTTATCTTTCTTTCTAAAGACAAATGTGGATTTCACACTTTGAAATCTTGTGCCTAAAGTGACCTTTAGGAATAGGCGACCTACTCTTAGGAACAAAATCAAAACTATTTTTGTGAATATTTGTACGCTTGAGTGTTTGTTCTTATGATACTTGTCTGATTTGGATCTTTGGTTGAGTGTGATGGGTTGTGGAGTAATGTCCACAATTACATCTACATATACGTATAGGCATAAATATAAAAAAATCATAAGATGACTAAACAAACTTAGAATATTCCCTATTAAAAATATATCTAGTTTAATAGATCCATCTTATCTTAAAAGATTCTCTCTTATCTTAATAGATTCATCTTATCTTGAAAAAATCATCTTATCCTAACCACTTATTTATTTTATCCTAAGGTAACAACCATGATCTAATCAATGAAATCTTATCAAGTCTATCTAGTCATATCCAATCTAATCTAGATTTTATCTAATCTATTACGATCTAATCTAGAGTGTGTTACTTAATGTGGGTACAAAGGATTTGGCCATACTCCTAAATAACTCAAGCCTAAATTGGTGACTTAGATCAACTCGGCCATACACAACAACTTGACCTACATAACATGATACATAACTTATCCAACCAATCTGGAAGCAAACAACCAAACCAAATTCTGACTAATCTCATTTAACTTATAGCTACCCACTAAAACCTCTTGCCCTTAACTCGGATGAAGACACCAAGGTCTAAAAAGAAGAGCTCAACATCGATAAGGAAGGAGATGGATCAAATCCAACTTCAAGAGGAATCAAGATCCACAGTTCAGGATGAAAGTCTTTCCTTATTATACTCTTCCTTGCCACAGCCCATACTTGCAATAACCATACCTCATCTGACATAATAGATGGCTATACATACAATATCCATATTTTCCAAATCATCAACTAATTATTTTTTTTTAAAAAAAACTTGAAACAAAACTTTTGATTCCTAAACCAAATGAGAAACTAAATTTCAAACCAATCTAGTTACATCCCTTTTATTACTAATCTCGAGGACGAGATTTCTTTTAAGGGGGGTAGGACTTGTAAACCCTGAATAATGCTTTAAGGAATTTTAGCTAGTTCTTTATTTCATAAGAATAATGGTAAGGATCTATAGGACTTTAGTTAATCAAGAAAAAAATATTAAAGTTATTTTTAGTATGTGTCTAAGTGTTGAAGACATGTTCCTTTTGAATCAATAGGTGTGAATTATTTCACCATAATAATACCTATTGGATTATACAATGATGTGAATTTCTCGCTTATTGAATATCATAAATGAAAATAAATACATGATCAAATTAAGAGAGGAATAAATACACATAAAATATTATTGCGTCATGCTAGGATTATTTTGTTTGTCAAAACTCAGAATTGAATTTGTTTGAAAAAAATTGAAATTGAAACTTGAAAATAAAATGAAATAAAGAAAAGGAATTGAAAAACAGAAAATAAAAGAAATCGTCGTTTGGGCCGAATCCACTACATCGGCCCACCTCACCCCACACCTGCGTGGCCCGCGATCCGTGCTTGGGTCACCGACACGTGGGCCCTCTGTGTCAGCCTCTTCGCTGGCTGTGCGGGTTGTTGTGGGTGGCTGACTTGTGGAGCCGATTTGTCAGCCGAGTTTTTCTCTTCCCCAACAAACTTCTGCCATCCGTGCTCCATGGTCAGCTCAACAGAACCTCCATAAATCCATGCGCCACAATGGCTGGCAAACTCAAACGCCGATACCGCCATGAGTTGTTACATCCTCCCTACCCATCGCACGCTGCAGTTGACGAGGAACTCTGCCTTTGCGGACTATAAAACGGAGCTCGTACCCCCCTTTTTCCTGGCCATCTTCACAGAGTCTGCAGATGGAGGAATCGGGCCGCCATTGGGGTATTCCACTTCCACCCACGCTGCTGGAACCCGCTCGAAGGCTCTGGGGTTCACGCAAGTCCACTGAAAGGCAGACAAGGCAGAATCTGCACGCGAAGATGACATGTGCTTCATGAATCCCTCATCGACGGAGATCCGCCGCCGTGGGACCGCTATGGCGTGTGGATGGATACTGCCATCCCAAATCAAGGTATGGTAGCCACTATCGTGTTCGACTCCTGTTCAGCTGCGCGTAGAACATAGCGGCATGGGCAAAAGAGCACTGGTACGTGGAATAATCGCTCGCCGGTGGTGCTCTGTCGCGGCACGACGTGCTGTCAAGTTGGTGGGCGCCGTAGGGAAGAAGACGCGGGTCTGGGAGCTTCGTCGGTTACCCTGGGGCGTGTTCGATGCGGTGCTCGTTTCCATCCTTCTGTCCATGCTCGTGCCGCCTGGGCACTCGTGCTCGCCGTCGTCATGTCGACAGGGCGCCGCCTCCTAGTTTCTGTCATGGCTCTGGTCCGCACCTCACCAGGATCCAGCCCCAAGCTGCCAGCAACCTCCAGCGTTGCTCATCGCTCACCGCACACTGCCTTGCGCCCCCGCCCAGTTCTGCTCTCCCTTCGTCGCTTTGCGGCTCTGCCATTGTTTGGACGTCCGGCCTCTGGCTTTGGCGGCCGCCACCCGCCATCTCCACCTTGCTGCCGGTTCGATCTCAGAGAAGGCACTCAGAGCATCACCGCTATACCAGGGAAGTTGTGTTCAAGACTCACCACGCCTGGGGCGTTCTTCCGTGGCCGGAATTTCTCGTCAGTGCGGGGTTTGTGCCGTCGTCCGCCCCGCACCATGGTCATGGGTGCCGCTGCACCAAGCACCGTTAACGATTCCCCCATGGCGCTCTCCATCGACCGTACCATGTGTATTCCTCTTTGAATTAGCTTTCGGACACCAATTGTGGGGGGGAAGGTATCAACGGCGTGGCTCCACCGTGGTCCTGTGTGGGCGCCGCCGTGCTGGAGCTGCGTCATCGCTGTCCTGGTCGGGATTAGGGTGTTGATCGGGCACCGTTCGATCTCAATCTAAGGCTCTGGATTAAAACCTAGAATATCGTTTCGGGATTTTGGTCTCAATCGTCCGATCAGATCGTGGGGCTACGATTAAATCTGCACCCCCCTCGTCCCCATGTTATGGTGGCCGTTGATCTCAGGATCGGCGGCTCGGGTGAGTTGGCTGGTTTGGATCTAATCTCGGCCCCCGATATCGGATCGGGCGGCCAGGATGCTCGTATACCCCTTCGGCCTGGCGATCTTTCTAAAGAGCCCCTCGGCTTGTTCGAAATAAACCCGCAGTCCACACTGCGGGAGTTCTGAGTCTTGGTGTCTTTTGCGCAGAACCCCCTGGGTTTCTATTAAATAGTGGCCGCAGTCCAAGTAACTCAGAAATTTATTAAATTTAATACAGAAATTCTTTTTAATGCAAAATAATGTCCCAAACTTAAGAAATTCATAACTTGGTGAATTTAGCTCCAAATTGATTCATTCCAGTGGCATTAATTTTGTTTAAGTATTATTTATTACCTAGTACCTTTGTTTAGCCACAAAACTTGAATTAAAATTGTTCATTTGGATTAAACTATTCTAAGCACTAAATAATTTTGGAAATTCATAACTTAATAACCGTAGTTCCGAATTTAGCGGTTCTCGAACCCACGATCTCGTAACGACGCGTAGATTATTATTATGTATCTTGTTCTTATGTTTGGTGTGATGTTAATTTTGCCTATACCATATATGTCTGTATTGCTACGTTTAGCGGGGAGGACGAGTCACCTAAAGATCATCCTGGTACCTGGAATCTCAAGTCCCAGGCAAGTTGTGCCCTTGATCACTTCTTTTTACCCACTCATGTTCTAATTAATCATAATGATCTGCATAGGTTAATTTTGATGGGACCCAATAGGTTACCCTAGTTTGATTATCTTTATACCTTGTTTACCACTGAACTTTTTGGGTAGTACTTGCTAGTGCTTTATGTGGTTTTGGGTATGAAGATACATTATTCATGATCACACTTTTATTATCTGTTTATTATCACTGTTCATGATAAGATCATTATGTTAATTGGAACATGGAGCGACCACCCGGGAAAACAGTGCTACCACAAGGGTATAATGGGACGCCCTCGGCTGATTAATTAGGAAAGCTAGTGGAGGACTACCTTACCCGAAAGGGGCAAGGGCAGTAGGGGAGTGGTCAGTGTAGGGAGGCCCTCTGGAGGATTTTGCTGCGATGGCGGTCCTGCAAGGGATTCCTGCATTGGAGCTTCCTATAAACTGTAGCGGGTTTTCTGAAGCTAGTGGAACTTTGTAAAGGCCTCGTAGTGTTACCC
The DNA here is from genome assembly GCF_902167145.1 of Zea mays. Classification (NCBI taxonomy): domain Eukaryota; kingdom Viridiplantae; phylum Streptophyta; class Magnoliopsida; order Poales; family Poaceae; genus Zea; species Zea mays. Next base: position 10,836,466 of record NC_050097.1, read on the forward strand.
TGCCTCGCCTCCTCGGTAGAGGTGTATGGGAAGTCGCGATCCCTTGGCAGATGGGTAACATGACTTGTGGGTAAAGATGCGCAACCTCTGCAGAGTGTAAAACTGGTATACTAGCCGTGCTCACGGTCATGAGCAGCTCGGACCCTCACATGATTAATTTATGGAACTTAAATTCAATTTGTCATATGCATTGCATCGCAGGTGATGTTGTTACTTCTGTTCTACTATTTAATTGGGCTGGTATTTACTTATACTTAGTAATTGCTAATAAAATTTTGACCAACTTTAAAAGCAATGCTCAGCTTCAACCATCTTCTTTGGTAAGCCTTACACTTCACGTGAGCTCCCGCCTTTGGCGAGTTCATGCACATTATTCCCCACAACTTGTTGAGCGATGAACGTATGTGAGCTCACTCTTGCTGTCTCACACCCCCCCACACAGGTCAAGAACAGGTACCACAGGATGAGGCGCATGAAGGATGCTGTGACGAGTTCGTGAGAGGTCTAGGTCGTCGTCTCCCAGTCAACTTCGGGTTGCTGGACCGTTGTCTCCATATAATGTAATTATTTATTTATTTTGTACAGAACTCCGATTATATAGTAAAGATGTGACATTCGATCCTGTGCCATGATTCATCATATGTGTGAGACTTGGTCCCAGCACACCTGGTGATTATGTTCGCGCCCGGGTCTTGGTGCCCCGAAACCCGGGTGTGACATACCCTCCGTTATCCAAGATGTGAAGGTCCACACACACAGACCAGACATGCTTCCCAGCAACAACACACAAGAACTCCATGTAAACAGCTCGACTCTCCCTGACAAAAAAATATATATAAACACACAGAAAATCCACATCATCAGCTTCCATGCTTAAACCCTTTCTGGTAAATTACAAAAAGAATAATTAGGAGACCTGAGGCCACGGTCAATAACTCGGCCAAGCTCAATTGCTGATTCCCCTGGACGCCCAGGCTCAAAGGAGAGGTCGGCCATGGGTTAGGGGCGGGGATGGGAGTCGCCAAGCGTCATGGGGCGGGCGAGCGTCATGGGGCACTTGCACGCATGTCACTTACCTAGGGTGGTTGAGGAGGGGAGCACTGGGAGCTCGAGGCCTCCTGCACGAGCAGCGGCGGCGGGATTCGAGGCAAGAGTGCCGGGCGCAAAGGAGGTGATCTCCTTCCATGGAGAGTGTGGGCGAGGACCGAGATCTTCGGGGCTGCTTGGAAGCCGACCTACCCAAGCGTCCTCGCTACGCTCCGGAAAGGTTGTAGAAGACCGAGATCTGGGGCGAGGACCGAGATCCGAGGCTCGCGGAGCAGAGGGGGAGGAGGGTGGGGGATCCGCGGCAATGGTAGGAATGGGAACCACTTACCCGGGGTGGTTGAGGAGGAGAGCACTGGAAGCTCGAGGCCTCCTGCACGAGCGGCGACGGCGGGATTCGGAGTCAACCGCAAAAACCCCAAACCGTAACAAATTCGATGTGATATCACGGCGTCGCGGGGAGGACAGGGGGCCATGCGACAGATCTGCCTTGGAGGAGGGGGCAGCGGGGAGGACGGGGGCCATGCGGCAGATCTAGCTTGGAGGAGGGGGCAACGCGCGATCGTGGGCGTCGGGCGGCAGCGTGCTATCGAGGGACGGGAGGACGGGAGGAGGGCCGAGGGAGAGGAGAGTGGGAGCAAGGGGCACGATGTTGCGGGGTGGGAATGAGCGGAGTGGATGATGTCGCGAGGTGCGAGTGGCAGGCAGAACCGTGCACCGCGTAGCTGTGGACGTCTACACTACCTTCTTAAGGAATAGTAGAGATTCAGTGGCCTCTATGCTGCACGGTTTACAAAACCGTTTCATATATAAAAACCGCTACCCACCGGTAACGGTTTACCAACGGTAAACCGGTAAAAACCGGTAAAAACCGACCGGTTTGACCAATTCAAATTAATTTGAATTCGAATCGGTTTACCGGCGAAAAACCGGTGAAAAACCGCTCTAAACCGCCGGTTAACCGCGAAACGAACCGGTTTTTGCTGTTTTTTACAGAAAATGAAAAATTTTGACAAGATTTTTTTGTAGTTTTCTCAATTCATATTGCATAGTAAATATTAATTGATCTACACGATATGTGTTCACCAAAATAACATATAACATACATATGCAACCATAAACTCCAGTTCTCATGCAACAAACAACCAACGAACTTTGCAATACTCAAATACAAGTTATTTTACAACTCTCCAAGGAGGCAACGATACATAGGTCGACTTTTTTCACAATACTCACATGTTTATCTCGAATCATAGTGATAGTACTAAGGCACGTTGGAAGGATCGTGATATTGTTCCAATCCGTTATAGTGATAGTGATAGGTCTATACAAAATATATGAGATACATTAACGAGAAAACAAGAACGGCAAATAAATATTTATCCACAAAGAAAAAACATACCAGTATGTGTGTTTGGTGTTTGTGTATTGCATGTGCACCTCACCAAGTGTTGGACTTTTCTTCCGATCAGCAAATCTTAGGAACACATATAGAAGAACTGGAGCTAAGGGTTCTAGATTGAGTCTTGTCTAGATGGATAGTTATTAGAAGAACTGAAGCTACTTGATCCACGAATTCCATCTTGGACACGAAATGAAACCGAAATTGACCACTAATGGGGTGTTTGGTTTGAGGAATGAGCTAGTTCATCATCTTCTCACTCCTCACTATTTTTGTTTGGTTCGTGGAATAGAATGAGTTGATCCATCACCAAATATGAAGAATGGTGACATCCCACCAAATCTGAGGAATGAACCTATGATGCACCAACTTAATTTGGATGGATTGATTCCTCAAAGCAAACACTCTATAAATGCCTAAATTGGACTTGAGCTACGGGTTTATCTTCACATATAACATATTAAATGTTCACATATAGCATATAATAGTAAACAAGACTACTATGCCTAAATTAACAACTAAATACTCAGTTTTGGCATTAAATCTGGTTTTTCGGCAAAAATTAGCGGTTTACCGGTCTTAAATAACGGTTTACCGGTCCTAGAAAACGGTTTTTCAGCGGTTTTCGGTTTTTATGATTTTTTTCAAAATTTTAAAATTTAGAACGAATTTTGAAAAAAAACCAGTGGTTTATCGAAACCGCACCCCAGCGGTTTCGGTAAACCGACCGGTTTACCGCCGGTTTTTACCGGTTTTGTAAACCATTGCTGCTTGGTTTTGGTGATATGCATGTGTTGTGTTGGGTGATATGCATGTGTTGTGTTGTCCGTCCCGCAGCGAACCCCTCCCCCTTGATGACCGCGCAGAGTACCCACGAGATGCCCACCATCCTGCCCCACGCCGTGCCCGCGAGATGTCCGCCATCCTACCCCACGCCTCGCTTGCGAGATGCTCGGAACCTCGGAGGCGCTGCGTGCTCGCCCGTCCCGTTACTCTGACGACCCGTTCATTTAATTCGCAAGATATATATGATACATGTGAGATAAATTTGCCAAAATGAATTAACAGGGCGTTTGGATCTCTTCATTTTAGAGAAATTAGAATTCACTCAATAAAATAACTTATTTAGTTTGGAATTTAACATTCCACCACTTTCCAAAGTTCAAATATAAGACTATCTCATTCATGGAGTGGATGATGAAAAATGATTTTATACAGTAGTAGAATTTATTTCTACTCTGTAATTTAAATGACACTCTTCATCTCACTCATCTTGTCGGGGACCATAATTAGGGGTACCCTCAAGGCTTCTAATTCTCAGCTGGTAACCCCCATCAGCATAAAGCTGCAAAGGCCTGATGGGTACGATCAAGTCAGGGATCAGTCCATTCGAGGGACTCGATCACGCCTCGCTCGAGCCTAGCCTCGAACAAGGGCAGCCGACCCCGGAGGATCTCCGCCTCGCCCGAGGCCCCCTCCAGCGGCGAATATGTTTCCGGCTCGCCCGAGGCCCTGTCTTCGCCAAGAAGCAACCCCGACCAAATCGTAGGAGCATTTAATGCAAAGGTGGCCTGACACCTTTATCCTGACGCGCGCCCCTCAGCTGACAGAGCTGAAGTGACCGCCGTCACTTCGCCGCTCCACTGACCAGTCTGATAGAAAGACAGCGCCGCCTGCGCCGCTCCGACTGCGGTGCCACTTGACAGAGTGAGGCTGACAGGCAGTCGGGCCCGGCTGCACCCCATGGGAAACTCCGCTCCGCCCGACCCAGGGCTCGGACTCGGGCTAAGCCCCGGAAGACGGCGAACTCCGCTCCGTCCGACCCAGGGCTCGGACTCGGGCTCAGCCCCAGAAGACGACGAACTCCGCCTCGCCCGACCCAGGGGCTCGGACTCGGCCTCGGCCACGGAAGACGGACTCGACCTCGACCTCGGAGGAGCCTCCACATCGCCCAACCTAGGGCGCGGACCGGCTACGTCAACAGGAGGCGCCATCATTACCCTACTCCAAGCTGACTCAGGCTACGGGGAACAAGACCGGCGTCCCATCTGGCTCGCTCCGCCAGATAGGCGATGATGGCGTCCCGCACGCTCCCTGACGATGGCGGCTCTCGGCCCCCTTACGGAAGCAAGAAGACGTCAGCAAGGACTCGACGGCCCCGACAGCTGTCCCTCCTCCAGGCTCCAGCGCTCCTCCGACGGCCACGACATCACACACCGGGCGCCAAAATCTCTCCGGCCGCCACGATGGCGTGTACTTAGGGCACTAGCTCTCCTCCGCTAGACACGTAGCACTCTGCTACACCCCCCATTGTACACCTGGACCCTCTCCTTACGCCTATAAAAGGAAGGACCAGGGCCCTCTTAGAGAGGGTTGGCCAGGCGGGGACGAGGACGAGACGGGCGCTCGCGTGAGGCCGCTCGCTCCTTCCCCCGTGTGGACGCTTGTAACCCCCTACTGCAAGCGCACCCGACCTGGGCGCAGGACGAACACGAAGGCCGCGGGATTTCCACCTCTCTCACGCCCATCTCCGGCCACCTCGCTTTTCCCCCCTTCGCGCTCGGCCTCGCGTCGACCCATCTGGGGTGGGGCACGCGGCGACACTTCACTCGTCGGCTCAGGGACCCCCCGGTCTCGAAACGCCGACAGTTGGCGCGCCAGGTAGGGGCCTGCTGCGTGTTGACGAACAGCTTCCCGTCAAGCTCCAGATGGGTAGTCTCCAGCAACCTCTCCGGCCCGGGACGGTGCTCCGTTTCGGGAGCCTTGAGTTCATGTCCCTCGACGGCAGCTACGACATGATACTCATTCCACCGTCGGGCGACGGCGACAGTGGCGGCTGACAGTCCGCCCGCCGGCGGCGGGATCGACGACGTCTTCCCCGCGTGGTGGAAGAACAACCTTCGAGCTCGCCCCGTCCTCTTCCCCGTCGACAGAGGAGGAGGAGGCGGGGCAACCAAGGCCAAGCAGGAGGCGGCACCCCATCAGCCGCCGAGCGAGTCGACAACGCCAGCACTCCAACGGGGGGTGCGCCGGGCATCGGCCTCGCGCTTGAGACGAAGACGAGCGCTGTCTCCCCGCGACGCGTCAATCCCGAGCAAACGGACGACGCCAGCACGCTCGCGAAAGGCTTGCTGGGTGTCGCCCTCGTACCTGAGACGACGGTGCAGTCAGTCCCCGACGTGACCTCATCACCGCCCGTCGACCAAGAGGTACCGACCGATTCCCATCCCATGCCTTTCGGATTTAGCCTCAACCCGCCTAGCGGCTCCGCTTTGGCGGACGCCCTCGTAGAGGCGAATCCGGACCCCCTGGGGTTTCGTATGCGGTCACCTTGGGACCGGCTGACGGACGTCTCGACCTACGGGCCCTCTGGGTCCGAGGAAGACGATGAGCCCAGCTTCTGTTGGGATTTCTCCGGACTTGGCAACCCCAGTGCCATGCGGGGCTTCATGACCGTATGCGACTGCTGCCTTTTCGACTGTTCCGACGGTAGCCGTAGCCTCGGCGACGAGGACTGCGGCCCGAGCCGCGAATGTTTCCACGTCGATCTAGGGGGTCCCTCCGAAGGCAACCATCTCGGCATGCCGGAGGACGGTGACCTCCCTAGGCCGATGCCTCGCGTTGACATCCCGCGAGAGCTAGCTGTGGTCCCCGTTCCGGCGGGGGGTCACGACCCACAACTCGAGCAAACCCGCGGGGTGCAGGCCAGGCTCGATGAGGGAGCAGGAGCGCTTGAGCCAATCCGCCGGGACGTCGGGCAGGCATGGGCGGGCCAACCTCCGGCCGGAGAAATGTGTCATCTACCCCAGGGCTTCCAGCACTGCATCGCCGATGATGTCAGGGTCAGGCCGCCACCCGCATCCAGTGGGGTCGGCCAGAACTTGGCTGCAGCAGCAATGCTCCTCCGCACGATGCCGGAGCCATCAACCACCGAGGGGTGGCGAATCCAAGGAGAGCTCAAGGATCTCCTGGAAGGCGCCGCGATCCGGCGGGCCAAGAGCTCCGCCTCCCGGAGGCAGGGGTACCCCTCGGAACATCGTGCCGCGACTTCCTAATTCATGCGGGAAGCCTCGGTCTGCACCAGGCGCACGCGCAACACAGCGCCTGCGGCCCCGGGTCGCCTCGGCAACGAGCACCATCACCGCGATCGTCGGGCCCACCTCGACGAGAGGGTGCGCCGAGGCTACCACCCCAGGCGTGGGGGACGCTACAACAGCGGGGAGGATCAGAGTCCCTCGCCCGAACCACCCGGTCCGCAGGCCTTCAGCCGGGCCATACGACGGGCGACGTTCCCGACCCGGTTCCGACCCCCGACTACTATCACAAAGTACTCGGGGGAGACGAGACCGGAACTGTGGCTCGCGGACTACCGTCTGTCTTGCCAACTGGGTGGAACGGACGATGACAACCTCATCATCCGCAACCTCCCCCTGTTCCTCTCCGACACCGCTCGCGCCTGGTTGGAGCACCTGCCTCCGAGGCAGATCTCCGACTGGGACGACCTAGTCCAAGCTTTCGCCGGCAATTTCCAGGGCACGTACGTGCGCCCCGGGAATTCCTGGGACCTCCGAAGCTGCCGACAGCAGCCGGGAGAGTCTCTCCGAGACTACATCCGGCGATTCTCGAAGCAGTGCACCGAGCTGCCCAACATCACCGACTCGGATGTCATCGGCGCGTTCCTCGCCGGTACCACCTGCCGCGACCTGGTTAGCAAACTGGGTCGCAAGACCCCCACCAGGGCGAGCGAGCTGATGGACATCGCCACCAAGTTCGCCTCCGGCCAGGAGGCGGTCGAGGCTATCTTTTGGAAGGACAAGCAGCCCCAGGGCCGCCCATCGGAAGATGCCCCCGAGGCGTCAGCTCAGTGCGGCGCCAAGAAGAAGGGCAAGAAGAAGTCGCAAGCGAAACGCGACGCCGCCGACGCGGACCTTGTCGCCGCCGCCGAGTACAAGAACCCTCGGAAACCCCCCGGAGGTCCCAACCACTTCGACTAGATGCTCAAGGAGCCGTGCCCCTATCACCAGGGGCCCGTCAAGCACACCCTTGAGGAGTGTGTCATGCTTCGGCGCCACTTCCACAGGGCCGGGCCACCCGCGGAGGGTGGCAGGGCCCGCGACGACGACAAGAAGGAAGATCACCAGGCAGGAGAGTTCCCCGAGGTCCGCGACTGCTTCATGATCTACGGCGGGCAAGCGGTGAACGCCTCGGCTCGGCACCGCAAGCAAGAGCGCCGGGAGGTCTGTTCGGTGAAGGTGGCGGCGCCAGTCTACCTAGACTGGTCCGACAAGTCCATCACCTTCGACCAATCCGACCACCCCGACCATGTGCCGAGCCCGGGGAAATACCCGCTCGTCGTCGACCTCGTCATCGGCGACGTCAGGCTCACCAAGGTCCTCATGGACGGAGGCAGCAGCCTCAACATCATCTACGCCGAGACCCTCGGGCTTCTGCGTATCGATCTGTCCTCGGTCCGGGCGGGCGCTGCGCCTTTCCATGGGATCATCCCCGGGAAGCGCGTCCAGCCCCTCGGACAACTCGATCTTCCCGTCTGCTTCGGAACACCCTCCAACTTCCGAAGGGATACCCTGACGTTCGAGGTGGTCGGGTTCCGAGGAACCTACCACGCGGTATTGGGGAGGCCCTGCTACGCGAAGTTCATGGCCGTCCCCAACTACACCTACCTCAAGCTCAAGATGCCGGGCCCCAACGGGGTCATCACCGTCGGCCCCACGTACAAACACGCGTTCGAATGCGACGTGGAGTGCGTGGAGTACGCCGAGGCCCTCGCCGAGTCCGAGGCCCTCATCGCCAACCTGGAGAGCCTCTCTAAGGAGGTGCCAGACGTGAAGCGTCATGCCGGCAACTTCGAGCCAGCGGAAACGGTTAAGTCCGTCCCCCTCGACCCCAGCAGCGACGCCTCCAAGCAAGTCCGGATCGGCTCCGGGCTCGATCCCAAATAGGAAGCAGTGCTCGTCGACTTTCTTCGCGCGAACGCCGACGTCTTCGCGTGGAGTCCCTCAGACATGCCCGGCATACCGAGGGATGTCGACGAGCACTCGCTGGACATCCGGGCCGGAGCCGGACCCGTCAAGCAGCCTCTGCGCCGATTCGACGAGAAGAAGCGTAGAGCCATAGGCGAGGAGATCCACAAGCTAATGGCGGCAGGGTTCATCAAAGAGGTATTCCATCCCGAATGGCTTGCCAACCCTGTGCTTGTGAGAAAGAAAGGGGGGAAATGGCGGATGTGTGTAGACTACACTTGTCTGAACAAAGCATGTCCGAAGGTTCCCTACCCTCTGCCTCGCATCGATCAGATCGTGGATTCCACTGCTGGGTGCGAAACCCTGTCTTTCCTCGACGCCTACTCAGGGTATCACCAAATCAGGATGAAAGAGTCCGACCAGCTCGCGACTTCTTTCATCACACCCTTCGGCATGTACTGCTATGTCACCATTGTCGTTCGGCTTGAGGAATGCGGGCGCGACGTACCAGCGGTGCATGAACCATGTGTTCGGCGAGCACATTGGCCGCACGGTCGAGGCCTACGTCGATGACATCGTAGTCAAGACGAGGAAAGCCTCTGACCTCCTTTCCGACCTTGAAGTGATATTCCGATGTCTCAAGGCGAAAGGTGTCAAGCTCAATCCCGAAAAGTGTGTCTTCGGGGTGCCCCGAGGCATGCTCTTGGGGTTCATCGTCTCCGAGCGGGGCATCGAAGCCAACCCGGAGAAGATCGCAGCCATCACCAGCATGGGGTCCATCCAGGACTTGAAAGGCGTACAGAGGGTCATCGGATGTCTCGCGGCTCTGAGCCGCTTCATCTCACGCCTCGGCGAAAGAGGTCTACCCATGTACCGCCTCTTAAGGAAGGCCGAGCGCTTCACTTGGACCCTTGAGGCCGAGGAATCCCTCGGGAACCTGAAGGCGCTCCTCACAAAGGCGCCTATCTTGGTGCCCCCAGCTGCCGGAGAAGCCCTCTTGGTCTACGTCGCCGCGACCACTCAGGTGGTCAGCGCCGCGATTGTGGTCGAGAGGCAAGAAGAGGGGCATGCATTGCCCGTTCAGAGGCCAGTCTACTTCGTCAGCGTGGTACTGTCCGAGACCAAAATCCGCTACCCACAAGTTCAGAAGCTGTTGTACACGGTGATCCTGACACGGTGGAAGTTGCGACACTACTTCAAGTCTCATCCGGTGACTGTGGTGTCATCCTTCCCCCTGGGGGAGATCATCCATTGCCGAGAGGCTTCGGGTAGGATTGCAAAGTGGGCGGTGGAAATCATGGGCGAAACAATCTCGTTCGCCCCTCGAAAGGCCATCAAATCCCAAGTCTTGGCGGACTTCGTGGCTGAATGGGTCGACACCCAGCTACCAACAGCCCCGATCCAACCGGAGCTTTGGACCATGTTCTTCGATGGGTCGCTGATGAAGACAGGAGCCGACGCAGGCCTACTCTTCATCTCGCCCCTCGGGAAGCACCTACACTACGTGCTACGCCTCCACTTCCCAGCGTCCAACAATGTAGCTGAGTACGAGGCTCTGGTCAACGGGTTGCGGATTGCCGTCGAGCTAGGGGTCCGACGCCTCGACGCTCGCGGTGACTCGCAGCTCGTCATTGACCAAGTCATGAAGAACTCCCACTGCCGCGACCCGAAGATGGAGGCCTACTGCGATGAGGTTCGGCGCCTGGAAGACAAGTTCTACGGGCTTGAGTTCAACCACATCGCTCGGCGCTACAACGAGACTGCGGACGAGCTGGCTAAAATAGCCTCGGTGCGAACGACGGTTCCCCCGGACGTCTTCTCCCGAGATCTGCATCAACCCTCCGTCAAGATCGACGACGCGCCCGAGCCTGAGGCACCCTCGGCCCAGCCCGAGGTGCCCTCGGCACAGTCCGAGGCACCCTCGGCTCGGCCCGAGGCACCCTCGGTTCGGCCCGAGGTACCCTCAGCCCCCGAGGGCGAAACGCTGCGCGTCGAGGGGGAGCAAAGCGGGGTCACGCCTAATCAAAACTGGCAGACCCCGTACCTGCATTATCTCCACCAAGGAGAGCTACCCCTTGACCAAGCCGAAGCTCGGCGGTTGGCGCGGCGCGCCAAGTCGTTCGTCTTGCTGGGAGAAGGGAAGGAGCTCTACCACCGCAGCCCTTCAGGCATCCTCCAGCGATGCATCTCCACCACCGAAGGTCAGGAACTCCTCCGAGAAATACACTCGGGGGCTTGCGGCCACCACGCAGCACCTCGAGCCCTTGTCGGAAATGCTTTCCGACAAGGTTTCTACTGGCCAACGGCGGTGGCCGACGCCACTAGAATTGTCCGCGCCTGCGAAGGGTGTCAGTTCTATGCAAGGCAGACCCACCTGCCCGCTCAGGCTCTGCAGACGATACCCATCACATGGCCTTTTGCTGTGTGGGGTCTGGACCTCGTCGGCCCCTTGCAGAAGGCACCCGGGGGCTACACGCACCTGTTGGTCGCCATCGACAAATTTTCCAAGTGGATCGAGGTCCGGCCCCTGAACAGCATCAGGTCCGAGCAGGCGGCGACGTTCTTCACCAACATCATCCATCGTTTCGGGGTCCCGAACTCCATCATCACCGACAACGGCACCCAGTTCACCGGCAGAAAGTTCCTGGACTTCTGCGAGGATCACCACATCCGGGTGGACTGGGCCGCCGTGGCTCATCCCATGACGAATGGGCAAGTAGAGCGTGCCAACGGCATGATTCTACAAGGGCTCAAGCCTCGGATTTACAACGACCTCAACAAGTTCGGCAAGCAATGGATGAAGGAACTCCCCTCGGTGGTCTGGAGCCTGAGGACGACACCGAGCCGAGCCACGGGCTTCACGCCGTTCTTTCTAGTCTATGGGGCCGAGGCCATCTTGCCCATAGACCTGGAATACGGTTCCCCGAGGACGAGGGCCTATGACGGCCAAAGCAACCAAGCTAGTCGAGAAGACTCGCTGGACCAGCTGGAAGAAGCTCGGGACAAGGCCTTACTACACTCGGCGCGGTACCAGCAGTCCATGCGACGCTACCACGCTCGAGGGGTCCGGTCCCGAGACCTCCAGGTGGGCGACCTGGTGCTTCGGCTGCGACAAGACGCCCGAGGTCGACACAAGCTCACGCCCCCCTGGGAGGGGCCGTTCGTCATCGCCAAAGTTCTAAAACCCGGAACGTACAAGCTGGCCAACAGTCAAGGTGAGGTCTACAGCAACGTTTGGAACATCCAACAGCTACGTCGCTTCTACCCTTAAGATGTTTTCAAGTTGTTCATATACCCCGCTCCCACACAAAGTTTAGTCATCAAGGAAGGGTCAGCCTTGCCTCGGCAAAGCCCGACCCTCCCTCGGGGGCTAAAAGGGGGGAACCCCCTCTGCGTCGAAATTTTCCTCGAAAAAAAGATCTTTTCTGCCGGAATGTCTTTCGTGCTTTTCGACTACTTCGAAAGTGGATCCTGAAAACGATGGAGTACACGTAAGCAGCCAAGGATGACCGAGTCGAGGGACTCCTACGCCTCCGGGATACGGATACCTCACTCATCACCTTCTGCCATAAGTAACTCACGTTCGGATAAGTGATTCCGCGGACCGAACAAGTCTTCATGTTCGGAAGCTCTTCCGCCGGAGCGATTCTTCGAGCCTTCTCGACTGCATCGGTGACAGAACCCCATGGACGGGTAAGAGTGCGCATAAGCGGCAAGGCCGACCGAGCCGAGGGACTCCTACGCCTCCGGGATACGGATACCTCACTCGTCACCTTCCGTGAGAAGCAACTCTCGCTCGCACAAACAGTTCTGTTACCGACAAAAAAGTCCAGATACTCGAAACAAGAGGAAAGGAGACGCGGCTTTACAATACGGAGAGGGTGTGTTTCGGCCTCGGCGGCCGCAGAAAACACGCGCTACAAGATAATCTGATCCTGCAGGCTCGGACCTTGACGGCTAAAGGGAGCGGCAGCACCCTCGGCATCGACAACACCTTTGGCGAGGTCCGACCTAGCCTCGGACGGTGACGCGGTCCAAGGGTCTCCGCTCTGAAGGACAACGTCATCACCAAGCCCGGGCCATCGCCGCCAGGGTCTTCTCCAAGAATCCGGCCCGAGCAGGCGGCTCGGCCGGTCACCCCGGGGCCTCGGCTAGCTATCCCTCGAGGACATCAGCCCGGCCCGAGGCCTCGGCAGGTCAATTCCGGCGTCGGTCCCACTAACGGACGACCCGGCCAGGCTCCGACCGACCTGGTCTTCTTTTCAAGCCGACTCTACCTCTGTTTGCGCTGGCACCGCTACCCCTGGCCTCGGCTCATCGAAGAGCGGCCGAGGGTTTTCCTCTAACCAAGCAAGGGAAGCCCCGAACAACAACGCCGACCGAGCCGAGGGACTCCTACGCCTCCGAGATACGGATACCTCACTCGTCATCTTTACACGTGGCGACTCGCGCTAGGTGAAGCGGTTCAGACAACCAACAGGCGAGTCTTAGTGCTCGAAAATGGGGAGAAAACACGGCTCCGTGCCGAATTTACATACATGTTCAGGCCTCGATAGCCACAATGAACAAAAACACCGGCACTCAAGGTGCCATTACAAACGGAACTCCGGTTCCACCTCCGCAGGTACGAACAACCCCACTCGATGGGGGAGGGGCCTGCGGAGCAACAGAAGCCCGACGGGCAGCTCGCCGTCGACCGCTCTGGCAACAACGACAACGACCCCCGCTCCGGGTGGCTGAACTGCAGCAGCAAGGGCCTCAGGGCGGATGTTGCTGCAATCTTGCCCTCGCCCACGCCCACGCTCGAAGGGCGAGGACAAGTACAAAGAGTCGGAGGCCCGAAGCGCGGATGGTGGCGGTGATCCCGTCGGCAACGAGGACTTCTCGAGCCGCCTCCACCTCGGCACCGACGACAGGGGCCATCAGCCCTCCAGCAGATCCCCACTCAAATCCTCCCGGGCGAGTGAGGCACCGACCTCCGCGTGGAGGCGCCGTACCGGTGCAAAGGGAGAACCGCCCCAGAACACGAACACCGCCCTGGCAGCGCGCGATATCTTGGGCGGTCCTCCCGTGTACACGGTGCGGCAGCTGCCTTCCGGCAGGAGGGGGCGCCAGGAGCCAAGCCGACGAGCCGACGCGCTGAGGCTGACGACACCCGCCGTCGACCGGACCCACGTTGTCGAAGTCCGACCCGCCCGCAGGGCCAGTGAGCGCCCTCTCCCTCGAACGCCAAAGGAGAGGCCGACCCACGAACCCGCGCGGGAGGTAGAGCTCCGGCTCAACCCAGCCTCCACCCCAGCGGGGATGATGAGCATCCTTGAAGCTGAGGGTGGGACCAAGATCGTAGCCCGGCTTGCTCCTCCCCACCGAGAGGCTGGTGGTCACCGCCTTGGGTGACCGCCGGCGGAGGGGTGCAGCCGGGCTGCATGATGAAAATCCTTGAAGCCGAACGATGGCTGAAAGGTACCAACTCCCGCAGAGTTGCGTTCCTCCAACGACGAAGCGGAAAGACGGCGGATATCCCCCATCCGGGGGCTTGGAAGGTGGAAAGACAAGATGCATAAGGGAGCGCGAAGACACGGTCGCCTTCCAAGAGGGTCACCCTCCTTTTAAAGGCGACTCTCCCTACTTGCGTCCCCAGCCGTCGTGGGCTGAGTCTTCTCCAACACGCTCCAAGGTCCTCCCCTACGGCGCGGGGGTTGGGTCCCACACGTCATGCAAGCCGGCCCAGAGCAGAAGAGGCCAAACCGCCGCGCGCGGTGCGTGCAACCGCCCAGCGGTTACAAGCGGCTCTTCACTTTTGCCCAGACCAGCGGGCGAAAGGGCGGGCAGCCATGCAGGCGGCATGCAACCGCGCCAAGTGGGCGCACTTCTCCGACTCCCAACACGCCCAGCATGGAGGCCCAGGCCCACGCGTCATGCAACCGGCGCGCCGAATGCTTCGTGCATGCAACTGCACCGCCACTTGCGCCACCACCACGCCTCCTCGATTGCGGAGCCAATACCGCGACTCGAGGCGACCCAGCGCACGACCCAGCAGCTCCAGCCTAGCGCGACGGTCAATGCGGCCGAAAACGGGCCGGCAGTAATGGCGGTGGCAGGCGAGCAGGAGCAGCGGTCACGACGTCAGCCAAGCTTACGTCCCATCTAGGGGCAGCAAGAGAACCCTCTCTCACGGCATGAAGACAACGCACCCGTGTTCCGTTCCTCGAACGGCTCGCGCACGCGCAACGGCTACCCTGCGAACCACTCGCCCCGTCGCATTAACTCCGCGGCGGGACAGGCGGCGCCTCTAGCAGGAGAAGCGAGCGACGCTTCGCCTTCGCCATAATGACCGCGTCAAAAAAGGTACGCCGCGTCGTTCGATTCCGTATCCTTTTCCTTTTTTCCTCTTTCTCTCTCTTGCAACAGGGACCGGGAAAGGGGGATACCCCGAAAGGGATCCTTCCCTGTGAAGGAACCAGGCTCCGAGCCTCCCTACTGATCAGAGGTTCGAAGGCTGGCCCCTCGGAAGGGTTCAACAGCCGCCTCAGAGCACGTGGACTCCACACCCACTACTGGTCAGAGGTTCGAAGGCCGGCCCCTCGGAAGGGTTCAACGACCGCCTCAGGCTACTCGGGCTCCGCGTCCACTACTGATCAGGGGTTCAAAGGCTGGCCCCCGAAGGGTTCACAACCGCCTCAGACACAGAGCGAGGGATGACCATGGGTACGTTCGATACATAACCAAGGCTCGGGCTGCGCTCCCGAGGTACCCTAGGACATTTCCGAGACCAGCGGGAACGATCTTGTAACAGAATCCCATCAGAGGGAGGCATCGAGCCCTCGGACCCCGTCGCCAGGGGACCGGGTCCGGCAGATCACCCGCAGGTACTTTTGGGCGCGCCTCTGGGCCCCTAGCCGACCCCAAACGAATGGGGCACGGGCGTCCACTCGGATCACCCGCTTGCAGCTCACCGGAGACACCATGTTCGGCGCCCACCGAGGGCAACATGGCGCTCTCCCCCCTCCTCCTTGCGGAAAGGCGACGCAGGGGCGTATATAAAAAAGTCGAGTCTGTCCCTGATCGCCCTCTCGCCCTGTGCAGAGGCTCGGGGGCTGCTCTTGCAAACCCGGCTCTGGCGAAACCGTTGACATCGTCAACATACCAGCCCGAGAACTTGGGACCCGACCGTACACCCGGGCTACGGCCAACTCGCATGAGGGAACGACTAGACCAGCCGAAGCATTGCGCAAGGCGTTAAGACCTCGGAGGAGTCAAACCACTCCTCCGAGGCCTCGGGGGCTACACCCGGCGGGTGCGCTCGCGCGCACCCACTGGAACAAAACGCAACCGAGAAAGGCTGGTCCCCTTGCAAAAAAGTGCGACGAAAGCCTCCAAGCGAGTGCTAACACTCCCTTCGAGGCTCGGGGGCTACTGTCGGGGACCATAATTAGGGGTACCCTCAAGGCTCCTAATTCTCAGCTGGTAACCCCCATCAGCATAAAGCTGCAAAGGCCTGATGGGTACGATCAAGTCAGGGATCAGTCCATTCGAGGGACTCGATCACGCCTCGCCCGAGCCTAGCCTCGAACAAGGGCAGCCGACCCCGGAGGATCTCCGCCTCGCCCGAGGCCCCCCTCCAGCGGCGAATACGTTTCCGGCTCGCCCGAGGCCCTGTTTTCGCCAAGAAGCAACCCCGACCAAATCGCAGGAGCATTTAATGCAAAGGTGGTCTGACACCTTTATCCTGACGCGCGCCCCTCAGCTGACAGAGCCGAAGTGACCGCCGTCACTTCGCGCTCCACTGACCAGTCTGATAGAAAGACAGCGCCGCCTGCGCCGCTCCGACTGCGGTGCCACTTGACAGAGTGAGGCTGACAGGCAGTCGGGCCCGGCTGCACCCCATGGGAAACTCCGCTCCGCCCGACCCAGGGCTCGGACTCGGGCTAAGCCCCGGAAGACGGCGAACTCCGCTCCGCCCGACCCAGGGCTCGGACTCGGGCTCAACCCCAGAAGACGACGAACTCCGCCTCGCCCGACCCAGGGGCTCGGACTCGGCCTCGGCCATGGAAGACGGACTCGACCTCGACCTCGGAGGAGCCTCCACATCGCCCAACCTAGGGCGCGGACCGGCCACGTCAACAGGAGGCGCCATCATTACCCTACTCCAAGCTGACTCAGGCTACAGGGAACAAGACCGGTATCCCATCTGGCTCGCTCCGCCAGATAGGCGATGATGGCGTCCCGCACGCTCCCTGACGATGGCGGCTCTCGGCCCCCTTACGGAAGCAAGAAGACGTCAGCAAGGACTCGACGGCCCCGACAGCTGTCCCTCCTCCAGGCTCCAGCGCTCCTCCGACGGCCACGACATCACACACCGGGCGCCAAAATCTCTCCGGCCGCCACGATGGCGTGTACTTAGGGCACTAGCTCTCCTCCGCTAGACACGTAGCACTCTGCTACACCCCCATTGTACACCTGGACCCTCTCCTTACGCCTATAAAAGGAAGGACCAGGGCCCTCTTAGAGAGGGTTGGCCGCGCGGGGACGAGGACGAGACGGGCGCTCGCGTGAGGCCGCTCGCTCCTTCCCCCGTGTGGACGCTTGTAACCCCCTACTGCAAGTGCACCCGACCTGGGCGCGAGACGAACACGAAGGCCGCGGGATTTCCACCTCTCTCACGCCCATCTCCGGCCACCTCGCTTTTCCCCCCTTCGCGCTCGGCCTCGCGTCGACCCATCTGGGCTGGGGCACGCGGCAACACTTCACTCGTCGGCTCAGGGACCCCCCGGTCTCGAAACGCCGACACATTTATAGTAAAATATAGCACACAAATATCTCCGACATCTTGCTAATAATAGTATACAAATATATTTTGTATAAAACCGAATTAACTTAATTGATATATAACTAAATTACTATTATTAGAATGAAATTCAATTCAATGATCTAAACGGGACGTAAACGAATTTTGCCAAAAGATTGACCAGTCAGGTTATTATCCAAGGGCGTGTTCGGCTGGCTACAAGCCGACACTGTTGCAGCTGTTTGGACTGCTGCAGCTGCAATCCATAGAGAGAAAAATACTGTAGAAGCCGCAGCCGCAGCCGGATTGCAGCCGCAGCAAGCCGCAGCGAACAAGCTGCAAGATGAGTTCTAGCATCACTAGTTCTCTCCTATGCTGATTGGAACGGTGAGGGATTGACGCATAACAGAAATAACTAGTACCTTTCTATAAGGCAAAATTGAGCACAGTGATTCACTGATTGTGTCCCCTAGCTTCTCTTTCCCCACCTACAGGTTGCAACGCAAAAGCAAGCAGGAAAAAAAGAAACACATTTAGCAGTCTAGACTCTAACATCATCCAACGATTCATGGCCTGTTGGCATGTTGCTGGACCGTCACTGGTTCACAGGCCTTTAGAGGATACTTGGCCAGAGCGGGCGCGCGTGCGCGGCGGCGGAGTGCTGTGGTATCCAGTGCGTGTGCGCCGATGTGGAGGCCAACGCAGCGGGCCTGGGCTTTGAGGCCGGGATGGGGAGCCTCAGGGAGTGCGGCGACGGCTGCGCATCTGCGCCGTCATGTGGGAACCGACGGACTCAGCGCGGCGTCGCTGTGCGGCTGTGCGTCTTGCGCCACCTGCACAAGGTGGTTTGTGTGCGAGTACGCCGGTAAAGCAGGGCATATGCCTCTCTCTCTGGATTCTTTGCGCTTGCATACTAATTGTTGGTTTGCATTTTGAGCTGAACCAATCTATTAAAATCGCTGGACGACTATTAAAATCGCTGGACGACGTAGTTCTGTACTTCTGTTCCATGACGGACGAAATGATTCCGGATGAAGCTGTGCGCCCGTGCTGCATTCCAAACTGCAAAAATTGCTGATTGCTGGACGCGGCTCCGTCCGACGGCGTACAAACTGATTCTATATGGACCGATGAGGCGATCCAAACAGACTACTAAACTCCTACTTACCAAGCAAAACAATTGATCAATGATTACCCGAGTGCCAAACGGGCACTATGAACACAGAACCCATAACATAATAAGCTAAACTGTACTAATGCACAAGATGCATTAAAAAATGCCGTTTTAGTAGATTGTTAACCATGTTTGTGCTCTCCACATGTCATAGATATATTCTTATAATTTGTTCACCTGTGTTTCCGGTTAGTTGTTCATCTATGCCTAGCTTTGCTTTGGTTCTGTTCTTGTCATAGCTGAAAAAAGAAGCGAATTCATTGGGCAAAGCCTTATATATAGTTGATACATAAGGATTCATGTAAAATACATTTGCAGTCCGGTACAGTTTTTACTTTTTAGCCTTGTGCCCTTTGCAAAAAGGACTACAAGAATCATGCCTTTTTTCAGCGTAAGCTGCTGTTGACTTGTTGGGTAGTTTATCCTCAGGGAGTTTAGACCAATGTTAATGTGGTACTCCCTCTGTCCCATAATATAAGACGTAATCACATTTTGTTCTTGTCCCATAATATAAGACGTGCTCTCTCTAAATACGCGTACATCGATGTAGTGGTATAGAGAATTAAATACATTTTTTGGTCTTTGAACCAGAGGTAGTTACACTTTATATACTGAGACGGAGGGAGTAATAGAGTTTAGGCGCGTCAGCTCTAAACAGAAAACTGATACTACGTTGACGTTTATGATTAGTTTTGTGCCACATTTCTATCCAAAAGATCCAGTGAGTAGATTAGCTTGTGGAATAATTTAACTTCTTGCCCCTGCATCATTTTAAGCTTATCAAGTTTCAGAAATTCTCCACAAAGCTGTTGATTTAGTGATCTTTTATCATCAGTTTATGAGGTTGCAGCAGAATATAAAAGATTGGATTTTGTTTAGCCTGACATTCTTGTGTTTGGCTCATACAATCATATAAGAGGTGCTTTATGACTGGATCAGTTATTATCCAGAATAGTGTGTTGAGCTTGTGCGTTGATGTATATATTTTTGAATGAATTATGTGCTGATATTTGAATATATAATATTAGTGAGTGTTGGTATTATTTAGAAACTTTAACTAATACATGTTGTCTTTCAAAAATTACATTATTTTTTGATTTGTTCCCCACAGTTTTAGGTCACGTTGAGTTGTGACTGTTGACTAGCGAACCTATAGTCATTGTTGCTTTCTTTTGTGGTCATCTTTGTATTTAAACTTCAGGGGAGTTTTTTCACAACTGAAGAAGCGCGGAGACGGCACAAGCTGTATGATGAACTTGCCTCTGGTGGGAAATGTCATAAGACTAGCTCCAACAAGGAGCTCTAAAGGGTTCTGTACCCTAAATTTAGAGGACGAGGACGTCCTCTACTCCCTCCAGCAACGTCCTCTAAACGGTCCTCTAAATTTAGAGGACGCTGCTGGATCCTCTATATATAGAGTTTCTCTAAACGGTTCTCTATCTATTTGAATACTTTAAACAACCGGTTTAGTAAAACTAAAATATGTACAATACATCTGAGAGTATGACAAATACGTAAGTACAAAAATTTAAAAAATGTCTTTAATATAGGTATTTACATATAGAGGATGTGATTTAGAGGATATTGTTGGAGAGGAAGTAGATATAGGAGATAAAATCTTTTAGAGAAGACTGTAAAGGACGGATATAAAGGATGTATATAGAGGACGTTACTGGAGACAGTCTAAGAGAGCACATCCCTTCTGGTAAAGCATGCTTAAGAGTCAACATTGATGCAACCAGAGTGGGAAATGTGGCTCGCTTTATCATACAGTAGCATTCATGTGATGGAGGCAACCTGCACCCCATGCTGGTGAGGAGCTCTGGTTCGTTGCTCCCAAGGCTATGCTTCTTTGCTGCCAAGGATATCGTGGAGGGAGAAGAGCTCACCTTCAGTTGCTGCTAAGGGTTTGCCATGCTTTTGTGGAAGCTTGGGTTGTTGTGGTGTGCTTCCTTCAGAAGAAACTTAAGAACTGATGCCATCACCTGAGATGTCTTACAAATGAGGTTGATTCTATTTCTGACATCGCAAATAACATTGGCTTCATGAGGAATTGCCCGACCCATTCTTTAGCCATACTGTAATGTGTGCAACAACAACAAAAAAACAAGCAGTCACTTTTTGGTGAAGAACCGGTCATGTTCGTAATGTGATCCATTTTGGTTGGACATGTGTTTCCTGGTTACAGTTGATTGGTAGATTCTTTGACTGTCAATTTTGTAGCATATGAGGCTCAACACGACAACCAACTTGGCATGGCAACACAGCTTTGGGCTTATACTCTTGTTCTAGGATCTCTCCGTTTCTCCTTGCTTTGGGCTTATACTCTTGTCCAGGGTCATTCCTGACTTTTTAGGGACCTAGTGCGAAATCCGATATAGAGGACCTATCCACACACGCACGCGCGCACGCGCACGCACGCACACGCACACACACACGCACGCACGCACATATATATATATATATATATATATATATATATATATATATATATATATATATATATATATATATATATATATATATATATATATATATATATATATATATAATTATAATTATACATATAGTATCGAATATTTGACGTATAAAAATTATTATGCGTTGTTTTCATGTTTATAAGATAACAAAATATAAAATATAGCCAAAAACACTTACTTGTTATCTCATATCATTAAAAATATCTTCTCACATTTTGTGATACAAAGTCATCGCTTATATCATTTAGATTAATCTCATCCAACAACTTTTTTTCGATATATAGAATCGTCAAGCCATTTAACCTCAATTGAGTTATTGTTGACCATAAATAGTTCACAAAAATATTTCAATTTTAAAAAGCTTCTCTTTGCCGATGCAACCATCATGTGTATAGTAAATAATACCATCTCTATATCAAAATAGAATTTGTTTTGATTCTTTAGTGGATTCATCATCATCTAGTTGAATATAAACATAAAAATCAAGAGCTAAAACAAATACTATTTTGAAACGGATGGAGTATTCGATAAGTAATTAAGACATTAGTTTAACAATCTAAACGAGACTGGTCAATAGCGTATCGCTCGTTGCGTATTTGTATCTAGGATAGATAGGTTTAAC
This sequence comes from Zea mays, assembly GCF_902167145.1. Lineage (NCBI taxonomy): Eukaryota > Viridiplantae > Streptophyta > Magnoliopsida > Poales > Poaceae > Zea > Zea mays. Next base: position 10,857,957 of record NC_050097.1, read on the forward strand.
AGAAAAAAGTGCTAGCGTACAGTGGCTAGGGGGCCAGGTATCTCCTCAGGTACGGCCCTCCTCTTGTCAATTTGATTGCTACCGTGCTGTGTGTGGCCGCTGCTACGCGCCAGGCTTAGCTATGCAATAGAAACCGTGGCAACGCACGTCACGTACACATACCTAGAATAATATTTAAACTTCATAGTGAAATGTGTTTTAGTTCTTTTAGAATCTGAGATTATACGGTGAACTTGTTCTACGAAGTTAGGATGCTCTTTCTTTTTACAGCTGGGATGCTCAGTTCTAACATGAGCGAGAAGAACTATTACGATTAATAGAGGTGTGAAATAGTTAATCTGTTTTTTCTCTTAAACTATGCCCTCTAATTTCTTGCCTAGTTGTTGGGAGGTGCATTGGATTCCATGGAAACCACTCAGGTGCAGATCACAGGTCTTATCTCCGCTTGTTTGTGGCCCTTGAACTTTTTTTCAGAACAGTAGTCAGAGAAAGGTCCACGCATTCACTTGCGAGACTAGGGCTCAAAGCTTGCTTGTAATTTTTGATGCGCTGCAATTTTTCCCATGTTTTTTCGGTTCTAATCTTTGGGATTGGGAGAAATAATGCAGGCTGTCTTTTGGTGCTGGGCTTTATCATCTTTTCACTGCAAAAATCTTGTGGATACTGCAAAGTGCAACCAAAGCAGACTGGGCCTCGAATTGGAGTATGCAGATAGAAAGCTAGTAAATGATTGGTTATTACACTGAAGCTGCAGATGCCATAGCAAGCTGAAGGTTCGCCCTGGTGATCTGAATCTGATCCCATGCCATCTCATGATGAGATGCAACTTTTTAACATAATAATGTTTGCCTAATTCACATCATTAAGGTAGAATGATGTCCTAAGGCTTAACAGCAAAACAAAAAAAATCTTTGGATATGGTGCAATGTATCCGCGTGGTACGTGCAAAGCCAAAAGACTTTTGCTGGCAAGCGTACATGTCTTGTTAGTTGCTCCAGGTCAGCCGTCAAATTTTTACCATACTTCTTTTATTTTAATTTTGTTTTCTTTGTCACGTATACAACGCTTCCCCTTTTGTTTTTCTGGCACGCCAACAATTAGCAGGAGATTTTTCAAGAACAGATGCTTTTCAGAAACAGTTGGCAGGAAATTTCTTTTTTTCACGACATGTTAAACCGCTGTTGTGCAGTGCAGAATTGGCCTTATTCTTGCGTTTAAAAAATGAAGAATTGATCTCAATCAGAACAAATAGATCAGGCAAAGTACTGAAAACTCTGGCCACCACCAGTAGTATAGGTCAGATAAAAAGGAAAACAAAAATGTCTACTTTTTAAGTGATTAGCTACAGTTTATATTGAACAGGTCAGTTTAGATGAAGAACGGAACTCTTTCAGAAGAATCGGATAAACTTTCCATGACTCGCTGGCTTCTTCTAGACAAAAAGTTAGAGCTTCTAGAAAATTTCAGACTAGAGAAGAAAAGGCCATCAAGGATAGATGGAGGTGATTCAGACTTGAGAGTGAGACCAAGATCATGCCTATCTACACACAGGCATTCCTTTCAGCTTTTTTGCTAAAAGATGCTAACCGAATTCTAACCAGGACACACCATCACGTCAAATCAAACCAGCGGAAGGTCCTCTAGTTCAGTGTTCAGAGGTCAAGTTTGTTGCAACCACAGGATTAGGACAGGTCCTTGCTCGACAGCGACTCCAGACCTGACCTACGAATGAATGGATGAACGGCACAATCAGACAACAGTGACGAGTTCACTGGTCAGAGTCAGTGGTACAGCGGCAACCGCTGTATCCTTCGCCCTAAGCACAATGCATGCGGTCGCCAAAAGCAGATTAGGAGCACCGTAAAGCAGACGCTTTGCACCTAAAATCGGCAATGATTAGGCCGGCAAATCTGTCATTTTGTGGCCGATGCATGGTACGTGCTCCGAATTTTCTTTGACATGCATATTTCAGGGTCTATTTGGGAGGGCTACATTTCAAAATTTTTGAATTCGTTTCAGCTTCTTTCATCTAAACAGGTCTAGCTCTAGCTTTGGAAAAAAAATTGAAACTAGAGACCGACTTTATGGAATTAATAAAGCTCCTTAAAGGATGCTTCAAAAACAGTGTTTTCATTCCTCCTCGTTAACTTGTATGAAAATTACCCAGTATACAATTGATTACACAATATACTATTTCGATTCTCTCGTCACATCCACTAATCATCAAAAATAATCAAGGAAATTGATACAAAATCAATTGTATTACAGAAGTTGTAGTCTATATATAAGCCAAACCTTCTCAAACCATTATTGAATATTAATATGGATCAGATCCACATTAATTCAACAAGAGTCATTAGTACAGCGGCAACTACTGTATCCTTCGCCCTGAGCACAATGCATGCGGTCGCCAAAAGCAGATTAGGAGCACCATAAAGCAGACGCTTTGCACCTAAAATCGGCAATTATTAGGCCGGCAAATCTGTCATTTTGTGGCCGATGCATGGTACGATGCTCCGAATTTTCTTTGACATGCATATTTCAGGGTCTATTTGAAAGAACTTCACTTCAAAAATTTTAAGTTCGATTTAACTTCTTTGATCTAAATAAGTCTAGCTCCACGAACTCTAGCTTTAAAAAAATTGAAACTAGAGACCAACTTTATGGAATTCATGAAGCTACTTAAAACATGCTTCAAAAACAATTTTTTCATACCTTTACGTTAAGTTGTTTGAAATTTACCCACCATACAATTAGTTACATAATATAACATTTCGGTTCTCTCGTGACAGCCACTAATCATCAAAGATAATTAAGAAAACTCATACAAATTAATTGTATTACAGAAGTTATAGTCTATATATAAGGCAAACATTCTCAATAATTTGTTGAACCTATTTTATAGTTGTTGAGCACCAATTTGAGCGCGCGGACGGTCCGGCCCTGAGGCCCGACGGTCCGCGGTCCGGATGGTCCGCGCCTGTAGGCCGGACGGTCCGCGCGGGCGCAGAGCAGATTAGGGTTCCGAGTTTTGTGCTACGGTTGTTAGCTAAAATCGCGGGATAAGCTCGGAAATTAGTTTGTAAAGGGTTCAGCCCCCCTCCTCTATAAATAGAGAGGTATAGGGCCGATTTGTAATCAACAATCGAATCAATACAACTTCTATTTCGCATTTATTTCCTGTACAATTAGGAGTAGTTCTAGTCTAGTTCTAGTTTAGCCTCTCAATCCCCAAATTCTCCGCCTCTCCTCGACTCTACGTCGATTAGAGGAGTCTAGGTCGGCCTGCCCGAGCCTAGACAACTCCTAGGATCTCTCCTCCCCGATGGGGTCCCTCCCGGGAGCGAGATCTAGGCGCCGCCGGCGTTCATCCGTCGCCCCTGCGCACGCGCGGACCGTCCGGCCGTCAGGCAGGGAACCCGGGCTCCTGCACCAGGTCGCGGACCGTCCGGCCCTGTGCCGCGGACCGTCTGCGCCTGACCAGAGAGCACCGCCGCCTCACGCCAGGTCGCGAACCGTCCGGCCCTGTGCCGCAGACCGTCCGCGCCTGACTAGAGAGCACCGCCGCTGGTTCTTTTGAAGTGATTGGCGCCTCCAAAAGGGTGTCAACATACTTTTTGTCGACTCCGCTGGGGAAAACACATATAGACCTATCAAATCGGCCCTCAATGGTTGGTTCAAAAGATAGCTCTGAGGTTTCCACCAGCAATATCATCACACCGACATGGGAGACCTTGCCGGCTGAAGAACAGCTCCTGTTCGAGGAGCACCAGGAGCAGCTGATCCAAGAAGCAAAAGCAAAGTTCTTGACCAACTTCAAAGTGGACAGGAACAACAAGGTCGTCCGACATCGGGCGACGGATCCGGCTTCGTTCCGACCCACACCAGATATCCCCAATGTAAGTAGCACCAACGAACTCCAATCTCTTAAAGCTTACATAGACGAACAGCGAGAACAGTTGCAACGTATCGTAGGGGATATACAAAATGATCATAAACGTCTAGTGCGTGCGCTTGATAAGTCTACTACGGCAAATCTTTCTTCGCACGAGGTTGAATGGAGGGAATACACACATAATTCATCGGCTATAGGTTGGCACGACCAGTCACAACCCCTTTATGGGATGCCGATGGACATGTACCCTAGGCAATGACAACCTCCCACGCACATCAGCGATAAATGTGCCGATCTGCGCATGTCCGGACCGCCTGCACATGGGCGCGGACCGTCCGGGCCAGCGGCGGCTGATCCTATTTTTAGAAGCGAATTACCGAGACCTGCACCCAATCCGCCACATGTCTTACAGACCGTCTGCGTATGACGCCAGACAGCCCGAATATAATGTCGGACGGTCCGGCCACATGGCCGGACAGTCCGCGCACGGAGTCGGACGGTCCGCGTATTTAACCGGACGGTCCGGCACAAAGTTTTTTAAGGAGGATGGATATCCAACTCCGTATCCGTCCCAGCTAAACTCCCCATCTCACCATACGACACAACAACATCATAATATAATCTATCAAACCCGTGAGAGTGAGAACTTTCCGGCCCCTAGAAGGCCAGAAAGGAATGGCCAGTCCTATGAGCCTCATAGGGCATGCATTAACGCGCCGCAAAACCCAAACCAATGGGGAGGAAAACAACACACCAACATCCAAAAAAACTCACCCATATTGGATCAAAGAGCCGGTGGTCTCCCACCGGCTGCCATCGATATAGTAAGAGAGGAAATAGCTAGGGCGTTCCGAGATAAGCTCGGAGTTAGTATAGTCCCCGAGAGGCAGTCATATCGGAGACCTTATGATAGAAAGTTTGACCGACTCCCATACACACAGGAGACCAAAATACCTGAATTCGTAAAGTTTTCGGGTGACCAAGAAAAGAGCCTTTGATGGACTGCGCTATTATTTAAAAGAGAGATTAGAAGGCATCCAGTTCTTTACTCTAGCACAATTACATCAGAGAGCTTCGGCTTGTGAAAGCCGAAGCAAAGAACTAGTCAAAACGGTTCATCATAATGTCCATATAGTAGAACACAATCAAAGTAGTTCGGACGATGAACCAAAGAAAGTTTACACTGTCGAAATAGTTTGGCCCCAGCAAGCCAAATCTTCGGCTTGCTCCTCCTTGCAGTCAGTTCGGAATGAACGGCAGGAGGAGGTTAAGTTTACATTTAATGTCGGTAAATGTGATAAGATATTCGATGAATTACTAAAAAATGGTAACATTAAAATTGATTATATCGTTCCACCTGCCGACGAACTAAAGCGTCGCACATACTGCAAGTGGCACAACTCATTTTCCCATGCCACTAATGATTGTAATGTGTTCCGACGACAAATTCAATCGGCCATTAACGAAGGACGATTGAAATTTCAGGAGGACACGGAGCCCTTTCCAATGAATATGATCGACTTCAAGGGCAAAAGTGTCCTAATTCGGCCCAGCACAGCCGATAAAGGCAAAGACAAAGAAGTCATCATCGGCAACTCACGGGAGGCCGATGGAGACAACAAAATTTCTTGCAGGAAAGTGGTGGCCGAGAAGACTCCTGATGGAGGAGAGACACTGAAAGTAACCATCACAAACTCCGGCACTGGGGGGCAAGCGCAGACCAGGAGATATGCGCGAGAACCCATACTACGCATCGTGGACGGTCCGGTGTCCAGGCGCGGACGGTCCGTAACATCACCCGACGGTCCGGAGCGTTCCAGCGGATGGTCCGGCAACGCCGAAGAGCCGCGGCGACCACGTACCTTCAAACCACGACGACCAGAGATAGGTATGTGGAAAACTAACACGTTCAAGGCAACTGGTCGGTTGGTAAAATCTAGCCCGACCTTTGATCAATTATTGTCTAAATATGTGAAAAAGAAGGCTGACCCCAGCGACCGGCCACCAAAGGGACCTCGCTTACCCACCCAGGTGCGACGGCAGGTTAGGCCGATTGGACCACCACACCAATTGGAAAGGACGGGAGGTCATAATGTTCAATTAAGACCTAACGTACCTGCATGGACACCTCCACCGTCATATCCACCTATGTCATATCCATACACATACATACCTCCACCATATGTCCCAAATCAAATGTGGGGCATGCCACCATACCCATTTGGGATGCCACAGTACCCCGCTTGGGGGGCACCCCAAACATCTGTATTCAATAGGTTGACACCTCCAGTACAAGACCGATTGAGAGCCCCTCAATCTGGTCCACGAGCACAGGCCCAGCAAGATTGTCGAACAACTCGGCCCCAAAGGCTGACTAATCCGGCAGGGGGGCATACAGCTACAACCTCCAACAGTACGAAAAAGGGAGATGTCATTAAAATAGGAACGACAGATGTCGTCGTACAACAAAATAACGAAGGGCCGATGATTTTTGGTGAATCGTCCAACACAAACAAAAAAGAAAGTACGACTGTCAATAAAATAGCCGATCCAAAATACTCCATGCCCCGATGGTGCCCATCGGGATTGACACGATCGCAAAAGCGAAAATTACAGCGCCTTAGGACAAAGGAGAATCAGGAGAAGGAGGCGGAAAAAATATTCAATGACACGCATCCGCAGTATCCGCCACCACAAAAGAGATGGAGACCAAGCCATTGAGGAAAATCAAACGACCATAAAGACAGAAAATAAAACAACAACTGTGTAGCTTTTTGCAGGTATGACAGACAGTCCGGCTATAAAGACCGGACCAACCGTACAGGGCGCGGACCGTCCGACCCCTGAGGCCGAACCATCCGCACTACACTAAGACACCTCCAACGATGTACCGACACCCATGGAGGAAGATGACCTGCAAGGAGAAGACCTGGTCGACTATAAAGCTACGCCAGAACACTTGGAAAATTAGGAAAAGCTAGGTGACAGATTGGTCAGGATCAGTATGACGCTCGACGATGTTGAGACTGACAGTTCGATCAAAGCTAAAGGGGTCACGTCCGAGACCAAGACGACTGCGTACCATCCTAGTAAGTGGCAAGATGCCTAAGAAAACCGATGTGATAACATCGAGTTAGTTGCTTTTGGTTCGCTCAGCTCCACCAAAAGGCAGGGGAGCATATGTTGAGCACCAATTTGAGCGCGCGGACGGTTCGCGCCTGTGGGCCGGACGGTCCGCGCGGGCGCAGAGCAGATTAGGGTTCCGAATTTTGTGCTACGGTTGTTAGCTAAAATCGCGGGATAAGCTCGGAAATTAGTTTGTAAAGGGTCCAGCCCCCTCCTCTATAAATAGAGAGGTATACGACCGATTTGTAATCAACAATCGAATCAATACAACTTCTATTTCGCATTTATTTTCTGTACAATTAGGAGTAGTTCTAGTCTAGTTCTAGGTTAGCCTCTCAATCCCTAAATTCTCCGTCTCTCCTCGACTCTACGTCAATTAGAGGAGTCTATATCGGCCTGCCTGAGCCTAGACAACTCCTAGGATCTCTCCTCTCCGACGGGGTCCCTCCCGGGAGCGAGATCCAGGCGCCGCCGGCGATCTTCCGCCGCCCCTGCGCACGCGCGGACCGTCAGGCCCTAGGGCGCGGACCGTCCGGCCGTCAGGCAGGGAACCCGAGCTCCTGCACCAGGTCGCGGACCGTCCGGCCCTGTGCCGCGGACCGTCCGCGCCTGACCAGAGAGCACCGCCGCCTCACGCCAGGTCGCGGACTGTCCGGCCCTGTGCCGCGGACCGTCCACGCCTGACCAGAGAGCACCGCCGCTGGTTCTTTTGAAGTAATTGACGCCTCCAAAAAGGTGTCAACAATAGTGAAGCTCCGAAGCTGAATTTCCCTCTCAAACAGGTCCTTATATATCGTTCTTCTTCAGAAGCTGTGTCAGGAAGATAAGAAGAATGTAGCGTCCCCTGAGGCTCTGCTGGCAATGATGCTTGCGTGTCTGCAGAGCAAAGAGGCAGAGAGCCTGAACAATTCGTTTGGCCCTTTTCTTGTGCTTGGCAGCCTGATCAGATGCCAATGCGATCCCATATCTCCCCATATCTGATAGGGAAAATAAAATCTCTCCGCGTCTGCTGCACTACCGGCTGGTGGTTGTGCTCGCCAGCGCGGTTGAATCCCATCTCACCTCCCCTCATCTGCCGTCGTCCGGTGACTGACAGGACGAGGCTCCTTTTCCGCACCAGCAGCGCCCTCTCCACTTGATGATGGCCTGGCCTGCTAGCTCGAGAAGAAGAAATGGGCAAGCAGTGGCAATGAGATGGATGTTCTTGGTTTAGCAGTTCTTGGTCGTTGCCTGAATCCTGCACATTTTACTACTACAGTTGTGAGCCAGAATCGCACAGATCTGCCTGAATTCTTCTTCTGAATATCCACAGCAATGCGAAATTGGACCTGCGGAAAAGGAATGGGCAACTGATTGGTACAGTACTCACTAGACAATAATAATCCTGACCAATATGTAACCATATCCGCACAGAAGATGCCAGGGTTAGATTTTTTTTGTTGTTGTTGCAGGCCATGAACAGTCCAAGGGCGTTTGCTGTAATCTGCTCGCGTCCAAATTAATCCAGGAGGATGAGAGTGTGAGACTGACACATGCACAGGGATCACGCCAGGTATATAAACACGCAAGTGGCCCACCCACCGGCGACGGCTTCGATCCGAGAACAATCCGTCGTCCGAGTTGGCATCTTTGGCCAGACCAGTATCATTGCCCAATCACGGATCTCTCGGATCTCTCCCTCCTCTTTCTAATCTCTCTCTCTCTCTCTCTCACACACACATTTCCCACTACCTGCTCCTGCTTCTTGCCTGTTCGGTGTGCGCTGCGCGAGGTGAGGAGCGGAGCAGGGAGGTGAAGGGGATGAAGGAGGAGATGATGGTCGGCCTGTCGGCGCCGGAGCCGGTGGGGAGGTGGGGCGCCGCGCCGCCGCAGGCGATGCTGGAGAGGATGAAGGACTACGGCCAGGAGGGCGCCTTCGCGCTCTGGGACGATCTCTCGCCCGAGGACCAGGAGCTCCTCGTCCGGGACATCGAGGTGAGCTGCAACTGCAACTGCAATGCGCGGGGGCTCCGGCTGTGCCGGGCCCAAAAGAGTTGGAATTCCGTGTGAAAGCTCTGTTCTTGCGTTGGAATTATCGGCGAGGTTGTTGTTCTGGGTTCTCTTGGTGCTCTGGAACTCTTCTTCCCTCCGTCGAGACCGTGCCAATTCTGCGCAAAGGCTTGGTTCTTCGTTGGAGTTTATGCATATAGATATCGTTTTTAAGCAGAAAATTCTTCGGAATATTTTATTGATTCGATTTTTTAAGGAGTCAAGCCAATATACTTTTGGGTAATATGATTCCTCGCACTAACAGTAACAGTTTCAGTATGTGTTTCTGGGCAATTCCCAGTTCCACTGATGTCCTTGAGCTGTTTTTTCTTATCCTGCCAACAGATGGAAGTGTGCAGCATTTTTCTTCTTTCATCTCTTACCACTCGTGACAGTTGCTAAATCACGCTCTGCGCTGTGTTGTCCAGAGCCTAGACCTCTCAAGGATCGATCGGATCATCCGGCGCTCCCTTGGATCACAAGGTGAGAAGAGAGGTGGAGGGAGGAATATTCGTTGCTCCAATGTAGAACGCTTTGTCACGTGCATCTTTAGCTGGGTATCCTCAGACAGAGTTATGTGGTGTTCATCCCAATCACAGGCATCCCATTGCCTGCTGTCGAGCCCGTGCCGGAATCTAGTGTCTCCAAGGTGGAGGGCAGGTCTGCAGAGGACAAAGAAAGATGGTGGAAGAAGGGGTTGAAAGCCATCTCGGAGGGGAAGCTGGCCGTTGTCCTTTTGGCCGGTGGTCAGGTACTCTGAATTCTGAGAAGTCTTTCCGATGTCTAGTTTCTGGTGTGTATGTATGTATGTATATATATATCTATGCACTGAGTTGGAAATAATATGCAATGTACATGGCATTTCTCCTAATGCTGTGCGCAGGGTACTCGACTGGGAAGCTCAGATCCTAAGGGATGTTTCAGTAAGTTGCTTTAACCTGAATCCCTGTATGTTAGTACCTAACTTCATATCTCACATGTGCAGTGAGTGTTATGTGTTTTCTTCTCCTGTTTTGGAACCACAGAGATGCATGCTATTGCTGCTGTGAATCATTTCTTGCTTCATATGTAACCTATTTTTCGGTCAATGATGACCACTATATTTTCGATATTGTCTTATTTTGCATCTATTTATGCTGTGAAATTTATCAAAATGGCAAATGTTGTATTGTATTTACACCGTCATCTTTGTTCATCCATTTTGTGGTGTAATTGACCTTTTCCTAATATGTGATGCCCCATTCCGTATGATGGATGGCGTAACTTGTTTTCCTATTTGCCTCAGATATCGGACTTCCATCAGGAAAGTCACTTTTCCAGCTCCAAGCTGAAAGGATTCTGTGCGTTCAAAAGCTGGCTGCTCAATCTAGCGAAAGTAATTTCTCACCTTTCTAGCAATTTTATGTTTTCTTGGCTTCAGATTATCACCCTCAGATTCATAATAACTTGCAGGCCCGAGTAACACTGTGCCGATCCACTGGTACATAATGACAAGCCCCTTTACAGATGCTGCCACCGCCAAATTCTTTGAAACCCGTAGATATTTTGGCTTAGACCCTGACCAAGTAAGTGCTGCAGACCAAAAAAAAAATGGTTTGCTGTGCTAAATGTTCCAACGCATTTGAGCAAAAACGCACAATGCTTCCCATTCGTTAGTAAGAGGTTTGTCTCCCGGTTAGGCTTAAACTTTTTTTTCTTGGCAGGTGACATTTTTCCAACAAGGCACACTTCCATGCGTTTCTGCCGATGGTAGATTTATTATGGAGACACCATATAGGGTACTACAGTCTTCTTGGACTTCTAACTCTCTTTTGACCCTGTATAGTCAGGATCCATAATGTTTTGTGTTTGCAACTTGATCTCTAGGAGTTTGGCTCATGGAGCCCAATTGTTCAACTCAGTTTTTCATTTTGACAGAGTCTTTTTTTTAATATATACTGAGCAAAAAAAAACAAATGCTAAGTTGTGGCATTCTTGTTGTCCATGCTGTGGATGAAACCAGGTAGCAAAGGCTCCTGATGGCAACGGTGGAGTTTATGCTGGTAATCCCCGTAAAAAAACGCAACTTCAATTGCATCATTTACCGAACAATCCTGGCAGATGATTAGTCTGGCTATCGTAACATATATCTCGCAGCACTGAAGTCCAAGAAGTTGATGGAAGATATGGCCGCGCGGGGTGTGAAATACGTAGATTGCTACGGAGTTGACAACGCGCTGGTGAGAGCATGCATTTTGAGACAAATCCTCGCGTTTTATTCCCCTTTCTTCTTTTTTTTTTACTTACCAGTGCCATGCGTGTCTACAGGTTCGAGTTGCAGATCCTACGTTCTTAGGGTACTTCATTGACAAGGGCGCATCTTCTGCCGCCAAAGTGGTTAGGAAGGTACAGTCCACTCCAGTCTCTCATGCTTAATTCGAACTGGTGGGCAGGGGGCTACACCGTTGTCATAGCAACGCAATGCACCTCATTGACAGCCGATTGAACACTCAACACAACAGGCTTATCCGCAAGAGAACGTTGGGGTGTTCGTTCAACGAGGCCGTGGTGGACCGCTCTCGGTGGTTGAGTACAGCGAAATGGATGCGGCTATGGCTACCGAAATGAATCAGTCGACAGGGCGACTCCGTTACTGTTGGAGCAACGTATGGTTCTATCCTTCGCTTCTCGTTCTCTTTCGCCCTCCCTCCATCCAAAAACTGTTCTCTCCTTTTTTTTTTTTTTGTAGATCTGCCTGCACATGTTCACTCTGGACTTCTTGAACCAAGTGGCAAACAGCCTTGAGAAGGACAGTGTGTGAGTGTTGTCTAGTTTGCCTCTGCCTTCTCTCCAAAATGCCGTCGCCAGTCAGGCCTTGAGCGATAGAGTAGGCAACCGCATCTGTTGGACCTGCCTGACAGTTGTGTGTCGTCGATCTTGTGAGCAGATACCATCTAGCTGAGAAGAAGATCCCTTCCATCCATGGGTTCACGACGGGCCTGAAGCTTGAACAGTTTATATTCGACGCCTTCACATACTCCCCGTCCACGGCACTTTTCGAGGTCAGAATTTCTATCTAACCATAGGCTCACATGTTTTCTTCTTCTTGTTCCTCATCAAGAGCAGGGGAAACAAAAAAACTTCAGGTCATGCGGGAGGAGGAATTCGCGCCGGTAAAGAACGCCAGCGGCGCAACGTATGACACCCCTGATAGCGCGAAGCTCATGCTGCTCCGCCTCCACAGCAGATGGGTAGTCGCTGCTGGCGGCTTCTTGACGCACTCTGTGCCCTTGTATATGACAGGTAATTAAGCGCTCGTAGTGAGCTTGTATATGCATGTATATCGTTTCTCTGGTGACGCTTTTGCTTTGCTTCCACTCCTACTCGTAGGCGTCGAAGTTTCTCCGCTCTCCTCCTACGCCGGAGAGAACCTGGAAGCCATCTGCCGTGGGCGAACGTTCCATGCGCCGAGCGAGATCTCGTTTTAGGAGGTAGACCTGTTCATGGGACTGGAGTAGCAGTTGTGTGATCATCTGTAAAACGAGCGTAAAGGATGGGCAGGCTGTTGTGTACTGCGTGTTGTAGATGTAACATCTCGGACGGACACCAAATTCATCTCGAGTTTTCTCTCCATCTCTGTGTTGCTCCCCCGTAGGCTGTAGATCGTTTCGACATTTGAGTCACCCTATTAAAAACAGAAAGACCGTTCGTCCAATTTAATTTGCTAGGCTGACCAGCAAGTTGAAACAAGTCATACGAGAGGATTGCAGATTGGCAGGTACAAATGATGAAGAACCGTAAAGCTTCGTTCTCCCATTTCAGCACATGATAGTGTTGACGTATGATCTTAAACACAGCGAGAAACATAACGAATCGGTAAAACTAATACAAGGATCGGCCAAATCAACATTGACCCAATTCTTCGTCAGTAAGCTCTCGAATACTACTTTCTAGAAAGACCCGTCTAAAAGAAGCACACAGAGAATCGACAAGACCACACAGAACACCGTCAAATTTTGCCGAGACAAGCTGTTGAAAATAGCCTTACAATGGCAGCACTGCAGGAAGACAACATTTACACTGTCATCACCAATCAAATTAGGCTAACGCTAATCACAAAACTGGAAGCATCCTAGCGTCCTGATGTGGTTTGTCTGCCAAATTTCGCAGTTTGATGGCCAATTACCATAAGTACGATGGGCACAAATGACGTTGCTTAACTAACCAGTTAACCATTAGCCCTAGCTGCACTGTACCACATCATTATCTGAGATGAGAATAACATGGCAGATTGAACTACGAGAACGACTTGAGAGAATAATTACTGCCGCCGATTACCAGACTCCGATCAATGCAGCAAAAACATCCTAGGTAACATAGCGTAAAAGCATAGGAAATTAGGAACACAGCCCAGACATATCAGAAGACATGAAACAATAGAGATCTTAGCAAAACTTTGCACGACAAGGTACAATAAGTAGTAACATGTTCAGATGATTGCACGGACATGGAACAATCTCCAAATTATAGTCGAAAAGCACCAGCCTAGAAGAGAGATTTCTTTTGAATTAAAAAGACATTCTATAGACTACTCATGGAACATAGTCTATAAACTCAGGCTGCTGTGAAGGCCTTCTTTCCAGCAGCTGCGGATCCAGCTGGAATGACTTTAACGACATTGAACCTCACAGTTTTTGACAGGGGCCTGTTCACAGTACAGAAACACATGCTTCAGTAAATAATAATGTCTGTCTATGCATATGCTCTTCAACAAAACTGAAAACATTTAGTATGTTCCACATGGCGGTAGTTCCATTTTATCATTGTTGAACGTAGAGAAGGATCTGCAGTCCATATTATTGTTCTAGACAAACAAGATAAGCTGGACTCAAAAGAGTGATCAGACACAAGCATTACCTGCACTGGCCAATGATGACATGGTCACCTTCCTTCACACGGAAGCATGGGGAGATGTGAGCAGGAATGTTGGAGTGCCTCTTCTCATACCTGCAAGGGACACGAGTAACTAAATGTTAGAAAGTTCATTTTGAAAGACAAACCATGAGTCTAGGTTCCACAAACAGTCCACTTACCTCTGGTATTTCTTTACAAAGTGGAGGTAGTTCCTGCGAACAATGATAGTTCTGTTCATCTTAGCACTGTGGCATGTCCCAGCAATAATTCTGCCTCTGATAGAAACAGTTCCAGTGAATGGGCATTTCTTGTCAATGTAGGTCCCTGTGGGCAAACAAATATTAATGATCTGTCAACACATGCAAGAAATATCACTAATAAATGCAATGTTTTCATGTGCCATAGTACTTGGGATCATATCCTCATTGTTTACCAAATAGGATGACATTTGAAGCTACACCAATTTAATTATTTGGTAGAAAAACTATAGCAAACAGGAATTAAAAAATAATTCATAAGAGATTAGTAAACAGTACATTATATACTTCACCATCTAAGGCAAGGTACATCGTAGCACACAGAAACATGACCTATCACCTGTTGGTATACTACCAATTTAAGCATTCAAAACTCTTATTCATTCATCATAAATAGATAGATGATCATTTGCCCTTATCTCAAATAACTATTCCCGTCTTCAGACATTAGGACTTTGAAGACAGAACTACAGACAAATGAAACCATTATGGACATTATTCGCTTCACCCAAACAGATCTCAGTATTTTTGGAAACCGTGGTTTTGCTGTGATTTTGAAAACTGTATTATTTTTGTCATTAACAAATGTAAACCTTAGTGTTTTAAAACCGTGGTACCCAAAAACTTCACTACCAATCAGGGCCTATTATACCTTCAATTGCTTCCCTGGGAGTCTTGAAGCCAAGGCCAATGCTCTTCCAGAATCGGTTGCCGCCCTTGCCAGGCTTCTTACCTTTGCCGGATTTCTTTGAGCTATAAAATTAAGATATCTACTGTCACAAAATGTATATTGCTCAGAAAATTGAAAGCATGGAAGAGGCAAAAAGTTCTCACCTGAGGAAAACCTTTGGCTGCTTGAGGAAAGCCTTCTCAGTCTGAAAATTTGATAAATAGAAAACATTAGAACTACTTTGCAACTAGCTGGAAATTACTGGACTTGCTTATACACAAGAACAAATAAAAAAACTTGGCAAAACACTGACTAATGCAGTAAGTACTGTGTTCTGAAATAATCAGAGCGTACTAATACTGCTGTAAACGCATCATATCAAAAGTACAAACTAAACCTAGTCCTAAAAGGCTTAAAAGGCATACAATGGAACTACGGTAATAAAGTTTATACAACTAAGTCTCATATTATGCATTAATGGTCACAAATTACAACTCCAAGTACCACAATAATCACGTCCCTCTAATTACCGAGTAGCAGAGCCGCAACCCTACAGAAGAATAAGTGAGATTGGCAAGTGCCAGCACTAGATTCTACTATAATCGGATTTAAACCCTCGATGAGTTCTTGTGCCCTTAACTATAAATCCCCGACAAACGATTGACGAAGGATGCATCACTAGATTCTACCATAATCGGATTCTACTCATTTGCAAACCCCCACACGCTGACAAATATGCAAAGATAAGCTGTCGATAAGATCGAGCACATAGATCCCAACAAACCCACACACACTAGCAGCCGCAGGCATCTCCACACGGGACCAAACCAGGTGAGGGACAAGCAAACTTATCTATGCGAATTCGCATCGCATATCAAACTGCCCCGACGGCGAGCGACGAAGCGGACGTCGTACGCAGGAAGTAGCGAGAAACAGCATTACCTGTTCCGCCATGGCTGCGCGGTGAGCGTCGAGCTGCGAGGCGGCGGCGGCGCGCGTGGATGCGAACTGAGGCTCGGAGGGGAAGTGGCGGCGCGGCGGAAACCCTAGGGAGCAATCCTATAAATAGCGGAGCGAGAGGGGTTGGTTCAAAATTTTCATAAGAGCCCCTTAACTATCGTGATACGTGCCCTCAACCCTGACAAACCTTAAAGTTTGCAAAAACACCCTATACACTATAGAGCAAGCGTGAAAGCTGGCCCAAAAGGTCTATTATTTCCACGGCCCATACTCTCGTGGGCTTGGCTCGCTAAGTTTCAGTTACTACAGTCTGTTCGCAGTGACTCCAACACTGGAGCCAGTGCAGAGCTATCGCCACACTGTCCGATCTCACTGGCCGCTCGATCTCATCCGTCCGCTGGTAAGCCATAAGCCAAAGACCACAATAGATCTCGTCTCCCTCCGTTCCCCTCCTGTCCGTCATTTTCTCGTCACCTACATATCTCCGGCTCGCCGTCGGCGTCGCCGCCTCCTCCTCCTTCGCCCGCTGGAGGCGCCCATAGCGACCTCACCGGTGGGTTTGCTGAAGTGACATCGGCCGAGGTGGAACTGGTTGGGGGGAGTCCATTTCGGGTTCGAGCAGCCTGAGCCGGCGCGCCGGCAGCGACGGAGGTAAGTCCAGCGGAGTGAAGATCCACCTAAATTCATTCGGTTTCTCGGATTGGAGACCTACAGTTTTCCCCCGATTCTTTTTGTATTGGAGATTTATGGATAAGAAGTCGTGGTGATCGATGCTTCGTTGCAGTCGTGCAGTTGAGTTGAGATGGCAAACATTCCCCACTCCTTCGCAGGGGCCTCGCCTCCGTCCCCCTCTCCGATGGCTGGCAGCAGCAGCGGCCCCGCCCCGGGCCAGGCAGCCAAGGACAAGAAGATGGCGTCCGCGGAACAGCTGGTCCTGGAACTCTGCGACCCTGAACTGCGCGAGAACGCTTTACTTGAGCTCTCCAAGGTTGCTTCCACAGCTGTTATAGCTCCCACCCGTGGCTGATGATTTTCTCATAGTGGTCTCTAAGATATCAGTTGGATTTGTGTGTGAATTATCTCTTGTTAATTGTTTTTCTTGATTCAAAGGCCTCAACTTTAGCTATATGTCTTGAATTTTGATCATGGTTTCAGCTTGTAAGCTGTTACTTGGGCAGCAGCCATTTGAGATTTTCATCATGTGGCACATTTATTTATTTGTTGAATGAACTTGCTTTGATTAGCTTATCCATACTTCCATAAACCTTGTGTTAAATGGTGGGGCTGACCCAATGCCGAAGGCTCCCACATGAGTGAAGTCCGGGGAAGGGATAAACCGAGGCAAGCCTTTCCCCTGCAAATATGGGAAGGCTGCTTCAAAATCGCGACCTGGTGACTCAGTTGGACAGCTCTCACCACTGAACCAGGCCTGTCCTTTCTCCATAAACCTTATGTTGCTATTCCAAAATTAGTAGCTTAGTTGCTAGACTATGAATGGATGCCCAGATAAGTGGCTTCAAATTTGTAGTATCATTTTGTATTTAAAATTGAAAGTAAATTATTGTATATTTGTATGTTCAGTCGTTAATATGAAATAGCATTTTGCAAGGCAAAACTGCCTGATATCTAAATTTACCCATTTTTTCAGAAAAGGGAGATTTTTCAAGATCTTGCTCCGCTGCTTTGGCACTCATTTGGCACAATTGCTGCGTTACTCCAGGTATGCATATTTTCTGGCCCTTCAATAGATAACATTTTAATACCTGTAAATTGTAATGATAAAGGACTAGTATATAGGTTTGAGGATACTTCATTCCTTTTGTTGTGTCCCTGTGATGAATTTGTTATTGTGCCAAAGTCATTTTTTTACCTTAAGGGCCCGTTTGTTTCCCTTGATTTTGAGGAATTGGAATCTAACTATTGGAGTATGTTATTTTTTAGAATGTGACATTCCATAACTTTCTAAAGTTTATATATAAGCCTATCTCAAATTCATGGGGTGAGAAATGGAAATTGATTCTATAGATTTAAATGCAACTTTTCTAATGTACAACTTATAGCACACTCTTCTACTTACTTCTTTATAGCATAAGGGTAGTGTATAACTATCTCTCTCATATGATTTAGGATAATATACAAATAAATTACATATACAAATGTATTAACTTAATTAGTTTGTGTCTAAATTATGATTATTAGAATGGAATTCAATTCCAACCAAACAAACGGGGCCTAATAGAAATCAGCATGGCATTAGTCGCCATAAGTAGTGCAGCTTTTTTCTGGTTTAACCAAATCTTATTTCTGGTTTAACCCAAATTACCTAATCTTTCTAACTTGTTATGCTTGGTAACCTGAAAACATATACAGGAGATTATATCCATTTACCCGTCACTATCACCCCCCACACTGTCACCTGGAGCATCAAACCGAGTTTGCAATGCTCTTGCACTTCTGCAGGTACACTTTTTCATCTAACGGGATCATAGCTCATTTTTTTTTGTTTCTGGTTGCTGCTACTGTAAGGTAACAAGTTTAGATTTATGACATACCTTTATGTTTCATTGATTTCATTCACTATTGCAGTGTGTTGCATCGCACCCTGAGACCAGGATCCTTTTCCTAAATGGTAACAAGCCATGCCTTGCATAATATTTGTTTAAATGCACATATAATAAATGTATTATTAACCTGTCCTCCGTCTCCTTCCTAATAGTCTCGATCATGTATGTCACAACTATTATTGACAGAATTTAAATTCTTTTCAGCTCATATTCCATTGTACCTGTACCCTTTCCTCAACACTACCAGCAAAACGAGACCTTTTGAGTACCTAAGGCTTACTAGCTTGGGGGTCATTGGTGCTCTTGTCAAGGTAATTTGTGCTTGGAAGTTTACCTGAACTAACATGTCCATTGTAATGCCTCTGCCTCTGGTACTAGATAGGTGCATACTACGCGATCAACAGATCTATTTTTTCACTATTTTGCAATATAATTATCAGCGAAGATTCATGTAGTTCTCGTGTACTGCTATATAATTAGCACAATACAATGCATCCAGTTTATTTGCCTTCAGTTTAATTAAATAAAGAAATTGACTATGGAGAATCTGAACATAGCATGATAGTTACATTGTTACCTGAGACAAATCACAAGACAAAATAGCAGCTTTGTTATTTGTTGCATTGACATGTTATTTTAATATCAATTTACAATACACCAGTAATAACATCATATATGCTACCTTTTGGCCTGTTCCCTTCATTTTATTAAAAAAATACATAATAATATAATAAGTACCTGTTTGTTCTAAAAATAATACTTCTGTAAATGAGAATATTATTTTTCCTTTTGGTAATAATGCAGGTTGATGATACTGAAGTCATCAGTTTTTTGCTGCAAACTGAAATAATTCCTCTGTGCTTGCGAACCATGGAGATGGGTAGTGAGCTATCCAAAACTGTATGTAGCTAGCCATATATTCTCATTCAAATATCATTATTTATCTCTTCTGCTTAATACTGACAAAGGTGTAATAGTATTTTTTTAGTATTGATTTGTCACCTGAAGTTTATCTCGTGCACTACTACTTTGCCATCATCAGTTATCTCTAGAATATTCTTGTCCTGTATCATATTCTCTCTGATAAGCCTAAATTTGTACAATTCATAAGCCTAAAAGGTGACTTATATAATATATACAAGGACCCTCAAGAGTTGTTTGGCAATTCAGTGACTGTCCTGGGTCCTGTTTTGGGGAGCTTCTGGTAGCTTTTGCTTCTCCAAAAGAAAAGCTAGAAGCTCCCCCCAAACAGAGCAGCTTCTTCAAGCCGGTAAAAGCTTCAAAAGCTGCATTTGTACTAAAAACAGTGAAGCTCCCTCAGAGCAGCTTCCCAGCTCTCCAGGAGATGCTTTTGGAGAAGCTACAGTTTCCCGAAACAGGGCCCTGCTCTGTTGACCCCCCCCCCCCCCTTCCTGATACATATTTGAATATGAGTTTATAGTGTGTGTGGGGGGGGGCGTGTGTAAGTAGGGGGGTAATGGGTTCTAAATTTTATACTATAAAAATTAAGGATCAGATTAGAATCGAGCTCTATTTCTATTCATTTTTAACTAAAATTAATTAAGGGCTCACATGAATTATGAAGAAGCATTAGGATCATGATCCATTACCACCCCTACGTGTAAGATGTTTTTTGGTGGTTGTGGTTGATTTTGAATTTTAAGGCCGCATATGTCTCATGGACCACACAAGCTCATATTCATCTACATTTATAGCCGTCACTAACTTAGCCAAATATGCATATGTGGCGGCTAGCAACAGGTCCTTGGTTTCTTGGGTTATTTATTCTCTTTTTATCGTGTTTGAATGTTTTCGTGTTCATTTGCATAACATCTTAGGTCTACATCAGTATATGAATTGAGATCAAATGTGAATTGTTAGATTTTTCAGTGTCGTCACATGTTTGCTTGGGACTGAAAAGGTTTGTTATTTTATGCATATGCAGGTGGCAACTTTCATCGTCCAAAAGATTCTTCTAGATGATGTTGGGCTGCGCTACATTTGCGCCACTGCTGAGCGTTTCTTTGCCGTAGGCAGTGTTTTAGCAAACATGGTTGTTTCACTTGCTGATCAGCCCTCCACAAGGCTGCTGAAGCACATCATTCGTTGTTACCTCCGGCTGTCAGATAACCCTAGGTCTGTCCTATCATTCGTATTCTGCGAAGTTATTTTACAAATGCCCCAACAATATATGTAATCTTTTGAACTTTTCCCTTTCTACGCAGGGCTTGTGCTGCATTGCAGAGCTGCCTTCCAGACATGCTCAAAGATGGGACCTTCAATAACTGCCTTAGGGTGAGTCATGCTCTTGCATCAGCTATAACAAGTTCATTTCATTATTGCACTCTTCTTAAAAAATACCGCAAAACTAAATGTTTTGAATAAATACTAAATATAACGATTTACTGTGACAGGATGATCCAGCGACAAGGCGCTGGCTCCAACAGCTCCTGCACAATGTGACTGGCGGAGGCATGGGAGGTGCTCCTCAACCAGGAATGGATCCCATGAACATGGGAATGTGATGTGCATTCTAGTTGTTGCAATTCACTGCAATAACACATCACCTCTCAGTGAATTACAACTAGAGAAGATCTGGCCACTGTCCAGATGAAACTTAGTATGGTGTAGCCTGACTTTCTGCCGGGGTAAAAATAGGAATGTTGTTTGGTATTGCCATAAGCTAAGCTGTAGAAACAAGATCGGCAGGCTTCTGTTATTGTGTTCTTGCACCGGAGCTCTTGTGCGTTGACCCTTCAGAACCTGAGAACAAAGGAGGAAACCCCCGTCCCGTGAAGCTTTGTCGCAGTGCCGATCGATCAAGATCTTGAATTGCTTCAGATGATGCCATAAGAAAGCATACTGAAAAGAAGTGTATGCCGTGTGCTATATTTTACGAGTTTATGGGTTGCTTTTGTCTTTCTAGTGGCGTCGTGTAACAAAGTCCGCTGTTCTTAATTTGTTCAGGTAACAATTAATTAATCCAGCAATATTTTTTCCCAGGTTACCGAGCAATCAATTAATCGCTCCAGTAATATATTCGTATGTCATTGAAGGGGCATGGTTGGGATGCATGAAATGAAATAGTCAGGAATTGAATATGTTCCTCCTAGCTGGAACTCAAGTTCTCAGCTTGGAACATAAAAAGCTGAGAGACCGTTTGGATCCTTTTATTTTAAAGAAATTGGAATTTAGTTAATAGAGTAGATTATTTGGTTTGGAATTTAACATTCCACCACTTTCTAAAGCTTGATATAAGTTTTTTCCCTAAATTCATAGAATGAGGGGTGAGAATTGATTTTATATATTAAAAGTCTATGTACTCTCTAACTTATAACACATTCGGTTTTCTCCTCTATAATAGAAATATAGCATATAAATATTTTTCTTGTATAGCCAATAATAATATAAAAATATATTCTATAAAATCATATTATATTAATTAATTTATGTCTAAATTACAATTATTTGAATGAAATTCAATTCTAAGAATTTAAAAAGAACCTGAAGCCCTGTCAAACTGATCTAAACTAAAGATGTGAGCTCTTAACCGAATATAAACGGAAGTTGCACCTAGTGTCCTCGGGAGACTGTCTTTTAAGGCCTTGTTGGAAGCAATCTAATTTTTTAAAATCCAGAAGATGGTTAATTGTGTTTGGAATTATTTCAATTTTTATAAACTAGCTTTAGCTAGTGGAGACTAGTTTTTTGGTTTTTAAAAAATTGGGAATCCTATTTATATAAACTAGCATGTTTGTAACTACCTCAGTTTCTGTAAAACAGTTTCTTAAAAACTGGGTGTTTCGAAATAGACCTAAGTTTGTGTTGTCTTCCATAAACTAAAATAACACAATTCTAGCTGAATCATGGTGGTCTATCGTCTTCCCACTCATGTATTAGAGGAATCTAGACTAGTATGAGATCGTTCAGGGGAAAAAAACTATTGAATGAATTCGTTGTTCCTTGAACTGAACATACCCATGGAAAATGAGATGATGGTGGTGGTGGACCGTGGTGGCGGTTTACATTAGAATGTGGAGGCACGAACCAACAAGATTTTGGTCATTCACAAGGCTAAGATCTGGGACTTACGACTTCAAGTACATGCTAACAAGTTTATTGACTTCAAAAAGGAGCAGGATAGGGGCTCCCAAAACTCCCATCGCGGGCAGCTCGGTCTAAAGTAAGCATGTGGCTTCGTTCCCTTGGATCTGGTTCAGGACTTTTGGTTTGTTTCTTTGGGACAATCTCTCCTACCTACCTGTAATACAAACTATGCTTCCACTTTTTGTTAGATCATGTCCATAGTTCACTCATACAATAACCTAAAATATTGTTTTGCACTGTTTGCTTTATTCGCGGAGTAGTGAAGTTTAAATATATATATATATTGGAGTTGGGTAAGTTGTTGAAGATAGCCTTAACGTAGCTATTGGCTCTTCTCTGCTATGTTGCGAGACCACTACTTACATGACATAGGTGGTATTTGGTTCTCCTGACTAAAGTTTAGTCCATGTCGTATCAGATGTTTGAATACTAATTACGATTATTAAATATAGTTTAATTTTAAAATCAATTGCAGAGATAAAGACAAAAATAACAAGAAGAATTTATTATTCAGTCTAATTAATTAGTAAATCTTTATTATAGCATTACATGAGTGAATCGTGAACTTATTAGACTTAGTAGATTCGTCTTACTATTTAGTCCTCATATATATAATTAGTTTTATAATTTGATTATATTTAGTACTTCTAAGGGGCCGTTTGGATGTTTAGCTTGTAACTAAAATTTAGTTACTTTTCCTTTGGCTTGGGGATCCAAACAACTAACTAGCATCCAAACATACATTTAACGTGACGAGACTAGAAATCAGTCCGCTCGATCCAAACAACCTCATAGATTGAGTATCTCAAACATTTACTCAAACTGGTGCCTCAAATTAAAATATATGGCTCTACGCAGAAAAAAAACTACTCCAACAATGCTCCATTTTATAAAATTTGGTCAAAACATTATATGGTGTTCTCTCGAGTGTCTCAAGTATACTACACCGTAGTGGACTGCCCTATAATCTAGATTTAAGGCTTTATTGTTGGAGCAGACTATTTTGTTGGTTCTCTAGTGGCATGTTTGGAAGCACCCGATTTTTTTAAAATGGTTTATGAAAACTATTATGGTTCCAAACATATCAGTTTATATCTTAATTTATAGGAATTAGATTCTCAATTTCTTAAAAACCAAGAAGCTAGCCTCCCTAGCTAAAACTAGTTTATGAAAACTGGGTAGTTCCAAACACCATAAACAAAAATTTTCATAAACCGGTTTCTAAAAACTACATTCTTAAAAACTATTGCTTCCAAATAGGACCTAAATCCTACAAAATATACTTATTTTTAATTATATAGCATCTTTATAGATCACGTTGTTGGAGATACTCTTAGGCCTATTTATTTCTCTTCTAGATTATATAAGTTGGATTATGGTGAAAGATTAGGAGGGTAAAACATCAACTTGGGTTCACAAATAAGCTAAAATAAGCTATCATTGGGTACCAAAGTGATGTTTATAATGCTAGTTTATTTGTAGTCCAAAGTGATGTTTTACCCTTCTACCCCTTCAATCATAATCAACTTCTATATTACTCTATTAAAAAATCTAATATGGACGTCTAATGCTATCACGGCTTCATACCTCCACGCTGGCACTCTAGACCTGCCCTACGCACTCCCACCCTACGTGGCTCGCCTCGGTGTCATGCCTTGTGGGCCCCATGCGCAGCAATCTCTCAGCTACACCTGACCCTACCCGCGCAGCTATCACGCCGCGCAAAAAATAGTACAGGGCAAGAACTCGAATCCACACCCTTTTACTCTAGGGCTAACCACTAAAACACACGTACCAGAAAATAAACATTATTTTTAAAAAATAAATATCTCATTACCTATTTATAGATAGTATATGATAATCATAACAAAACACGAGTAACTCGCTCCTATATAATCTAGAAAGCAAACAAACCGACCCTAAGAAGCTGACGTTGAGGTAAAGGTATTTCCTCTCGCTCACGGTGAGGCTGTTAATATGATCCTTATCAACAATGCTACCTTTTTTAGCATGTATGTTACCCCCTTTCTTTCTTTGATTGCCTTTGATCCTCTCACTAATCCTTTCACTACTTCTCATTCGATATTTGCTAAATAATGGAGGGATTGAAACAGGTTGCTACCTTGTAAAAAAACGCGGCTTGCTAATATGGAAGTGAAAGGAAGAAAGGCCAGACTATTACACCACGTCGATCGTCGAACCAGTGACTCAGAACAACAATCTTTCCCACAGGCTTCGCTGCAGCTTTGAGAGCCACTCAAATCCCCTCCCCCTTCTCTACACACACGACGAACGCAAGCTCCCAATAACGCATCCCCATTGGATTTGAAAGCTTCTACATGGGACACCGAGCCTCGTAGACGAAGCAGAGGAAACCAGCGAAATCGAAGAGCAAGGAAGCAAGAAGCAGGGCGCCATGGCGTTCCTCCTTCCCAAGCTCACAACGCCGTCCTGCAAGTTGCCCCCAAGTCCCCTCCTCAAGCCCCAGCTCGCTCAGCCGGTCCACGGCGGCGGCAAGATTCAAGGCTCCGTCTTCGGCTCTGTTGCGGCGCAGGTCGCGGCCCCGGGCCACCTCAGTCTCCTGCTCCTGCTCAGCGCCTCGCAGCAGGCAGCCGCCCCGGCGGCCAAATCCACGGCGACCAAGAACCGGACCAAGGGCGGCGGGGATCCGCAAAGGTCGGATTTTTACCTCAACCTCGGGACGGCGGTGCGCACGCTGCGGGACGACCTGCCCGACGTCTTCGTCCGGGAACCCAACTACGATATCTACCGGTGAGTAAGAAGAGCCATTTCCCCCTTTGTGTTGCTATTTCAGTTAATTTTGGGTTAGGCCTTTCAGAATCGTTCGCGCTTGTTGTATGAATTGGCTTAATTTGGATTTGATAGTTTGCTATTTGCTGATCATGGAGAACGTTCACGTGCCTGCTAAGGTCAAACAGAGAAATTGAGCTGCTAATGGTCACTCGGTGCTTACATAAATCATAAATGCAGTAGTAGTGGGCTAGTGGCCAGCATGAACACAATGGTGATTTTTCAGTGATGCCAGACAGCCAGTCACGATTCTAGAAATGAAGTATACTGATTGTTTGCTTATTTCACCTAGCCTTCTAGTAGAACTGAGAATCAATAGATGAGCAACAAGTTTATTGTTTGGTTATAAGACTAGGCTGTTAGAGGGCAATGAGATGCAACAGTCATCATTTTTTTATAATGACCAGTCTATCAAGCCACGTTTTTCATTAAGAGTAAACAAGTTTTATTAAGTGATGTTAAGTCATAGCTTACTGCCCAGAGCAGAACAGACATCAATCTAACACTGAAAACAATTACAGGCTATATGGCACACTAGTTTGTGACAATGACAAATTCAGCACATGGGTGGCGATCTAGTTTTAGGATTGAGAGTCATCAGGGTGCCAGGACCTCCATTTTTGTTTTTGGCTGTGTTCTTTTTACACAGGTTAGAAGTGTGTTCGAGATAATTGTAATTACATCAACTCTACGTAATGATCTTGAGTTAATAAAAAATGTCTTTGCCAAAAGAACGAAATTCAGCACAAAGGCATGTGCAAGTCATCATCAACAGTTTGCTATTAATTATCTCTGACAAGAACACTAGGCCTGAATTTTGCAATCTCTTGCAAGCTTATTCTTTGTAGGCATGACACTCATTTGAAAAGGGAAACTGAAAATATTTTTTTACATCTATTGCAGTGAAGACATCACATTTGTCGACCCACTAAACACTTTTCATGGGATTGACAACTACAAGACTATCTTCTGGGCGCTTAGATTCCACGGGCGCCTACTATTCAGAGAAATTGGGCTTGATGTATCACGCATTTGGCAACTGACAGAGAATTCAATAGTTGTCCGGTGGGAGCTGTGGGGCACTCCACGTGTTCCATGGGAATCGTATGGCTGCTTCAGTGGGACGTCGAGATACAAGGTTGACAGGAACGGGAAAATTTACGAGCACAAAGTCGACAACTTGGCATTGGACTTCCCACGATCAGTAGCGAAAGTGGGCAGCATTGCTGACATGGTAGTCGCCACACCGAGCCCCAATTTAACGTTCTGGAACGTGGTTGGGACAGGTGATGGTTGCTCATGGACAAAGCTGTATGAAGCCGTGCTGGAAGCTGTGGAACGGGAAGAGCATAGTTCCACAGGCATTGGCGTTGGAGCTCTAGGCCCTGTTGGCTGCGGATGTGGCTGCAGTTTTTGAACTGGAAAACTACTGTAGCTTGAACTGCTGCAGCCAGTTCAAGCGAAGAGGGCCCTTAATCACTAGTTCATAGGATGGAATGAGCTCCGGGACTAGTTGCTTGGTAGTAGTTCTTAGGGGAAATGTATAGAAGAATATATATATATATATGGGCACATGAATCACGATACCACTAATATTTCTCTGTATACTGTAGCTATAGGACAGCAAATTTAGATAAAACACATACTAGGTGGCTACATTTGATTACCCTTGTGACCTTGTCTCATACAGTCATACTGAGGTAGTGCTTTCACTGCTTTCATATGCGATACATGGATTTTGAGTGTGATTTGTCCAGTATTAGACACAGTTTAGGATGTGGAGGAAAATTGAACATCGGCAGTTGAGGGAGGTCAAAATAAGTCTTTTTCCTTCTCTAGATGTGTTGTGTCTGGTTTGGCCGGAACATAACTGAGGATTTTTCTATCCTCATTAATAGAGATAACAATGTCGTCTTATATAAATCATATTGTTGTTCCTCACAAACACAGAATGATTCATGTTGATACCAAGCACTTAACACTTTCTACCAAACAAGCTTATAGTTATAGCACTAAGGCCATGTTTGGGATAGTTCCAGTTTCAATAAATTTGATAGAGCAGGTCATTAGGTGCTCTAGAAAATCGTGTAACTAAAATTGTAAGTCGTTAACAAACATTTAGATAAATTAATTTGTTTATTATTTAGATTTAAAATATTTTTAAAACTATTTAAATTGATATTATAAACTACACTCCACACTTAATTTGGAACCTAGAGCCATCCAAAAAGGGCCATTGGCTGTTGCAGAGAGCTCCAGTTTCAGTGATTTGTCAGAACGTTCCGACATCACGACGGATTGTCCGCCAAAATTCAGTTAGAGTTGTCCCTCTACCACCCCCCTTGGACACACATGCCAGCACAAAGTGGAGATACTTCCTACCATAATCCTCCCATCTACCATCACCCTTTCACATAACCATTCATTCATCTTCTCCCTCCCCCTCTCTACATAAGGATGAACAAGATGAAGTAGAGAGAGAAGGAAGGAGTCGAAGGGAAAGTAAAGCATGAGAAGGAAGATTAGCATCTCTCTCGAGCATCAAGCACCTCTCAAGATCTTCATCACCATCTCCGTTCTTCGTGAGCTCAACAACTCTTTCTTCTCATTTCCTTGAAATCATCTCTCAAGCCCTAACTCTTGATTTCTCTATGCATGCATGCAAGATGAAGCCTCCTAGTCGCTCCATCATCTCAAGAGTAAGCTCAAGATCAGCCCTAGCCTAATATTCTTATCGATTTATTGGATTCCTCACAAATAGCATTTTCATAGTTTGTGCAAGAAAAATCATAAAAGGTCAGATCTATCTATTTTGCATGAACATAAGGATGAGTATGATCTAATCCTTGATCTTGGCTCTAGGTGAACTAGTCCCATGTGCGATTAGAGTTCATAGATACTTAGTGTAGTTTAGGACTTTGTTTTCCTTTGTTATACTATAAAGGGGTTATGAACTAGTAGATTGACCTACAAAAGTCTAATGAGTTAATTATGGTGCACACTAATTGTTTTTAGCTCTAGGTACCTCAAATAAGGTCCAAAAATTATTTGGAATAACCCCATTCACAAAGTTTGTGAATTAAAAGCTTTTGGAAAAGTTTGGAGGCAGGGTCAGTCCTGGGGTGGGCACGGTGGGCGACCGCCTAGGGCCCTCAAAGGTATGGAGCCCCTAAATATGTACTAAGTTTCATATATGTTATGCTATGGATATTTAGTAATTGGTCTCGGTTGAGACACTATTCAGTAGTCCGTTCGCTAGCAGTAGCTTGTTGGGAATCTGAGAAATGAATTGATGAGCCTACTGTAGTCACAGAGAAAACAAATCGTCGCAGACTCCTAACACGCGACACGCTCAGTACGTGTTCGTTAGATGACTGTAGCCATAGTATATATGTACTAGTTTTTATATTATATGTTATATGTGTGTATTTTTTTCAATCTCACGATCTAATGATTGATCACTAATATATTCTATATAGGACTTTAAAGTCACAATTTCTATCCCAAACTCTTATTTTACTTTGACACCAAGTGAGTAAAAGGCCAGTATAAGAGATTTTTTAATTGAGTATTGTCTTCTACATGAATTTTTGAGAATATCGTAGAGATGGATAGTTATCCTAATGTCTCTATTGCATATTGAAACTCAATGATTGATCCATTTACCAAAAAAACTTTTTAAAATTAAAATTATTTAAAGAACAAATTGTGATGAACAATCATGTTTTAAAATAACTTTATATATAAATATATATTACATACATATATACATAGAGATGAGAGGGCCCTTCAAATTAGCTTTTGCTTAAGGCCCCTAAAATGTCAAGACCGACCCTGTTTGGAGGTGTTAGTCCCTTAGAAATAGGGTCCTCAAACCAATGAGTATCGTCAGACTGCAACGTTGGTTCGGACGCACACAACTGACAATGCATCGTCGGTCGGCATAGGAGTGTTAACGCTCCCTTGACTAAGGCTAGTGCCAGCGGCGGTCGGTACTGACCGTTGTCGTGGCGCTCCAAGCGATCAGTACTGAGTCGGGCGAGTGTTACACTAGCCAAATTGGCCTATCGGTTTAGCTGTCGGCCAACTGGTCGGGGCGGACGTCAGGGGCCACATTGGGGCGGGCGCGCTCGGTACTGATCGACGCGTTGGGGTCGCAGTCGTTACCGACTGGGTCTGATCGGTAACAGTGGTCGGTGGTTATTGTAGCCGTCTATGATTGGTCTGAATTATTTCATTCGTTTGAATTTAAAAAAACCAATAAATCAAAAAAATTGAAACCACTGTAAAAAGAGGGAGGTTGTTTGGATTTGTTCACACACTTTCGCCTTTAATTCTCAAACCCTCTCCTTCATTCACACACTTTTGTCTCCATTTTGTTTCAGCTATTTTCAAACCTCCATTTCGATATGGATTCGAGGTGGAGTCTAAACTATGAAACATTCACGAACTTGTTGAGCGATCAATCTCCGCAACATCTTGAGACCCTACTGGTGTGGAGCAAGTATTTTTCAACGATCTTTCTTCCATCCACCATCATCGAGATGAAGCTCATGCTCATCCCCATGGCCTCTGCAACCTCTCTTTCCATACCCGTATGCTCCTCTTCCATATCCATATCGACCATGTATGATGCCTCTCCTACTATTGAGCATCCAACAAATGACACTCCTCATCCTCCTAGCGCTAATGAATCCCTTTCCATCGATGTTTGTCCTCGACAACCTTTCACTTATCGGTATCCTCCTCCATATGCTTTTCTTTGTGGTGCTCGTGCTTCTTGTTCTACTCCCTCGGACACGATAGTGCCACCAAGCAGCCACAACGAGGCGGTCTCCAAACAATCCTCTTACTCCAATGCATCGCAGTTTCAACAATGATGGGACTGGACTACGACAAAGGATGAAAGATTTGTAAGTACACACGTACCTTTATAAATTTCATACAAGTAGAGAATA
This sequence comes from Zea mays, assembly GCF_902167145.1. NCBI lineage: Eukaryota > Viridiplantae > Streptophyta > Magnoliopsida > Poales > Poaceae > Zea > Zea mays. The sequence continues at coordinate 10,888,226 of NC_050097.1, forward strand.
TTTTGTGAGCTTGTAAATTTGTAGGCACACGTGTGGTTAATGCACTTTGTTGACCCTGTTAACGGAACGACAAAAAAAGGATTGACCTTTTGGGATCAAATAGTGGCCACGCACAACTTCACCACCAAACCTCCTTGCCAGCGTAACGCCAAGCAGCTCAAGGATCGATGGTTCCACATGCAACCAAATGGAGAATCTCTTCAACAACAGCTACAAGTCAGCGACCTAGCCTAGCGGATCGGATGATGCTCAGTTGCTCAAAGCGGTAAAGGATAACTTCTGCAATAGGTCCAACAAAACAGAATTCAAGCTAGATCATATGTGGTGTGCACTTCGTGATCAACCAAACTGGTACGTGTGGCATGTTGAATATAACTTTGGTGACAGGAACAAACAATATCACCTTAACGTGGAGGGCAATTATAGCTTCACATCGCTCGATAGTGCCAAACCACCACATCCTATTGGTCGTGATAGGGCTAGAGCGCAATGAAGGGAGAATGATTAGCTTGCATGCTTTGAGGACCATTTTCTGGTACAGCTGAGAATGACTGGTGAGCAGAAAACAGGCTGGCCAGGTGAGGATCATGTCATGTCACCTAAGATCTACTCCTACTGCAAGTGAAAGTAACCCCACATCCTGTTTTTTGTCGTTTTCTCATAATTACTTGCATGCTTATGTTGCTAGTCAGCAACACATGTTTTATGTCTTGGTACGCAGATTGATGGAGCTTCTGAATCATTTCATTTCATACAGCAAAAGAATGATCCATTCTGGAGCATTTTGTCGCATCAAACAATTGTCATCTTCCCGACGACATGAATGGCTGAAATTTTGGAGAAGAAAGAAACGAAGGAATAACGCCTTGCTCCGCAGCAGCCGCGCGAGCAGGCAGCAGCACGCATACTGCGTGCACGCAGGCACTCTCGAGTGTCTCTTATCTTATCTCAGTCGCTGTTCTGGTCCACCAAGACGTGGACCGTGGCCGAGACGGCCTTGTCGGTGGCGACCACGACCTGGTTCCCGGACACGTTCCGGAGCGTGTGGCCCGGGAACTCGTCGCCGGCGACGAGCGAGTACTGCACGTGGCCGATGCGGTCCGGGAACAGCAGCACCGGCGAGAAGTCGAGCGTCCAGGAGGTCCCGTTGCCCTCGAGCGATGCGCGCGCGGAGGTGGACCTGACGGTCATCCCCGTGGCGGAGTTCTGCTGCACGTACACCTGGTCCACGGTGGCGAAGGCGCCGTCCAGCTGCACGATGTCGACGCCCTTGTCCCGGCCGCTGAAGATGTTGCCGACGACCTGGACGCCCCTGGCGACGCCGCTGACGGCCTTGAGCACGACGTTGGCGTCGCCGAGGAAGAAGGATCCGGAGACGTGGAGCAGCACGGGGTCCTCGGCGACGATGCTGGTGTAGTCCATGTAGCAGTTGCTGATCCACGCCTGCGTGAGGCCCGGGATCTTGAGGTGGATGCCGGTGCCGCCGAAGCCCGTGGCCTTGTTGTAGCAGTGCACGCCGGAGATGGAGTTGGCCGGCGCGGTGACCATGATCCCCGTGGCCGCGGAGAAGATGACGACGTCGGACACGGAGTTGTCGTTGCCGTCGAGGCGGATGGCCGTGCCCGTGAAGCCGCGCTCCCCCGGGTCGCCCCCGGCCGTCATGTGCTGGCCGAGGTAGGTGTTGCGGATGAGCGTCTCGTGGCCGCCGCGCACCGCGACGCCGTCGGACGCGAAGTGCGCCACGTAGCAGTTGTCGACGGCGACGCGGAGCGAGTCCACCACCGCCACGCCGCCGCCGCGGTAGCTGCAGTCCAGCATCAGGTCCCGCAGCGTGGCGTACTCGTAGTCGTAGCTCCGGCCGCTCTTGGCCGCCGACAGCTCGATCAGGTACCGGTCCGTCGGGAAGTCGTCGGACGCGCGCAGCGACCCGCTGTGGATCTGCGCCACGCAACGTACGTGTCACTAAGCGGTGCAAGGGCCAGGCAGCAACAGGGAACCTCATGATTACTATAGTATACAAACAAGCAAAAACGAGGAGGATGATCGGCACCTTGAAGTTGCCGCCGCCGGATGCCGGCAGCGTGAGGGGCCCCTTGATGAGGTACGTGCCGCCGTCGAGGTGCACCTCGGCGCCGCCGAGGTCGGGGATGCCGCCGGTCATGGTGGCGTTGGTGGGCGGGCGGAACGCGTCAGCTATGGCCTTGCTGATCGCCGCCGTGGCGTCGGCGGCGCCGGTCGGGTCCGCGCCGTAGTCCGTCACGTGGTACACCCGCGCGCTCGCGGAAGCCTGCGCCGTCCATCCACGCCAGGTCAGACAGACGTGGCAGTACAGTTCAGACTTCCCAAGGGTAGAAAAGAAAAAAAAAAAAGAAACAAGCTTTGCCGGTGAACTTAAGACTGGCGCCAACCGTGTGCGGCGGGCACGGCTGCACGAGTAGCTGCAAAGCAACTGGCGTTTGGCGCGGAGCAGGTAGCGGTGGTTGGCGTGGCACTGGCCCTGGTGCTGGCGATGGGGAAACTGGGAGGCAATGCCGTACTAAGTTTGGTTTGACGAAAATGCAGGCGGGGGTAGTTTTGCTGCGGTCAAGAACCTGATGCAACGGCGGTGAAACGGCTCGCCTATTGACTCGTGCCCTATGGCCTATGGGTGGTGGTGGTGGTTGGCTTGGCTGACCGACGAGGCGACGAGCCTGACGTCGTTTTCAGCATGTTTCTCCAGGAAGGCTCGGATGATTGGATCCTCTGAGCATCGACAGTGACGGCCGGCGGAAAACGAGACGGTGGGGGGTTGGTTTTGTTTGTTACTTTTAATCGCAAAGCTCCAACCTTGGTTGGTGACTGCTAAACGCCGTGACATTTCTTGCAAAATGCGAGAGATATTGTACTGGCAGGAGCAGCAGTAGTGGTAGTGGAAGCTTAGCTGCAAAGCAAAACCGACGCATCTGTCCGTGTATCTCTAATTAGCTGGTGCACGTACCGTACATACACCCTCCCAAGAGCATGATCAGAGCCAGCCAGGTGTCTGTGTACTACGAGACTACTACGAGCTGGCCATTAAAGAACTCATTACTGTAAAGGGAAAAGAGGACGGGACCGTAGGATGGATTAAAAAACAATATATTATGTTTTTTTTTATTTTAAAAAAAGAGGGCAGGAGCAAAGAGCAACGAACACCCCGCACTCGAGTGACAAGCAAGAACAAAGAAGCGAAAGCTGGAGGAAAGAAAAGCGTGCGACGAAGAAAGACGCACCGTCGCCAAATCTCTTCTGGCCCCGAAGGAGGATCTGACGCTCTCCATCCTCCTGAGCGCGAGATCCCTGTACCAGCGCTCGGCGCCGCCCGGCCTGCCCGCACCCGCGGCTGCGGCGCCAGCGCCATGTCCAAGACCGGCGGCGCCGCCGTGAGGGTGAGGCCACGCGGTCGCAGTCGCAGCGCCGGCCAATGCGAGGGCGAGAGCCCCCACAAGTAGAGGCAACAGCAGACATCTCGCTCTCCGTCCCGCCGCAGGCTCCATGCTTAACCCCCTTGCCCTATCGGTCTCTTGAGCCTGGCGCTGAGCTGCAGGCCGGTGCCGCTCCGCTCCGCTCTGCTGGCGCTACTGCTGGCGCATCAATGGCTGCAACTGCAACGGTCCCCTCCCTCCCTCCCTTTCCTCTTTCCTTTCCCGGCTGGGTTGGGTCGCACTTGCACCTGCGCAGCACAGCAGAGAGTAGTCATGGAGGAGGAGGAGGATATATAGGTGGTGTGACTGTGTGAGACGCCAACGCCGTCCACCAGCTAATAAGGCTTGGTGGCGCGCCCATGTTGCCGCGATGGTTACAAGGCAGGTGGAAAGGGTCATTTTTCCCCCACCCCATCGTACTCTGCTCGCATGCTCTGCTTCAACAGCGGAGGCCGACCGAAAAACGGAACCGCAGCTGGTCATTCACTCGTTCGTTCGTTCGGTCCTGCCAATGTAAAAACTCCAGCCAGCGCACGCAGGCGCAGCGTCCAACTACGCCATTGAATACCACGGCCCCCTATTGACCGCGCCTCCGCCAGCGCTCCGGCCGCAAGCGCAATGCGTGCAGACCGAACCCGTTCTGATTTCTCAAGTCCGCAAAGCTCACGCGGACATGATTGCCACCTCATCTTTTTTTACCCAACGGTAATATAACTCTACTCATCATCCAAGGGCCGCTGGGCCGGGACCGGGAATCCAGGTTCTAGAAGTGCTTTGCAGTGCACCTGCTTGCTTGGTGTGTTGGCTGGGTCTGGGTGCCCCCGCTGTTGAAGAAAAAGTTGCTTTGCTGTGAGGGGGATTCTTTTTCCCTCTGCTCTGCTTCCGACCGACTTGGTTGTTCGCCTGCCTTCCTCCTCACTTGCTTTGCTTCACCATCTTTTCCCTCCGCTCCTTGCCTTTTTGCTTTCTATGGGTGCTCCGCACGCTCTCCTTTCCCCCCCCCTCTCTCTCTCTCTCTCTCTCTTCTCCCCTTCCTTTGTACGCAGGCGAGATGCTGTGAATTTCTCGGAAGTAACGGAGCGGAGGTCCTTAACCTTGGAGGTAGCTTCGGAAAGAAATAAGAAGAAGAAAAAAAGGGGAGTGGGAGCACTGTGGAGTGAGTGAGTGTGCTGCTCAGTGCTCGCTTTGCTGTCATCTTTTCCAACTGACCTGACTGAACATGCTTGCTCCCTACACTTGGAAGGCACGACGATCGTGTCTCCACACACACAAAAAAAAGCATCGTATTTCCGTTGAACCTAAAAGTCGCAGAAGGCCGGGAAAAAGAGAGCACTGGAGTATCATAAGTTCGCAGAGCAAACGCTTTACGAACAAGCGTCCCTGGCCTGCCAGACGATCGTCGAGCAGCTCTAGCCATGATGCCTGATCGATGAGTTACGATGGTAATTAATAAGCGTGCGTGCAGTACTACGTACAATGCCTGTTAGCGCTAGGTTTGATTTGTTCGCGGACGGAACGGGCCGGGTGACCAACGGATCCGGCCGGCCGATCACGAGTTCACGACGCTCTCGATCCGAAAACAACCGCCGGCGCCCCTGCTCCAAGGTCCAGCGGCGCTTAGGTCAGCTGTGTGCCTGTGTCCATCTCCATCTGTGCGGCTCGTGTCCGTGCCGTGCCGTGCGTGGGCGTCGGACAGAGCAACGTCCTCGCGTAGTCGCGTGCCATGCTGTGGCGCTGGTGACTGGTCGATGACGACGACTGGTCCTCCGTCCTTCCTTATGCTGCATGCCGCGTCAGATGGTTCGGTGACTTTTACGGTCCACGCGCGCCATATGCATGCATCGCTGCACCTGCATTGCATACGCACAGCTTCAAACAACATGTACTCGATCGTAACATCCCAATCCGACCGAAAGTACGTAACATAACCCAGCTAATGAGCTTAACAACCATGCGCCGCCTCCTCGTAATTGGTGGTCCATCCACCATGCTACATTGCTACGTACTTGCACGGCGATGCTAGCTCACGTTGGCACGCCTAAAAAAAAACGCGCTCGATCATATCCGGCCACGGCTACGGTGCCACATCGCCGATCCCCCCCTGTCCCCGTAGTGTCCTGCGTACGTTGTTGGGAAAAGGAAACCGTGGAACGAAAGAAAACTTGCCTGGCCAGCCGTCGTCGTCAGTAGCAGTACGTATGTCTCTGCATGTTACGTGCTTGTCGCCTGGACCGGTCTCATCTACGGACCATGCATCCCCGGCACCGGTCAGATGGTTTGGTAAAAAGTTTCTCGATCGGTATGGTGCATCACTAGTAGACTCTTCTGCCTGGATAGAGGACTGCAGGTGTTCATGAGCCGATCGAGATCGTTGCGTGTTCGGCCGGCGGGTGGGTGGGCGGGCTTTCGTTCGACTTCTTGCCGTTGCGGCGTTGCCCGGCCCCTCTGCCGCGTCAGATGCATCATGGATGGATGGTTCGGTGAGCTACGCCGGCCCGCCATATGCATCGCTGCAGCAGCATGGGTACACAGCTTCTAACAACCCTATAGTTGTTAGGATCGGGTCAGACATTGAACCGACGACTCACAGTCTCACAGCGCTACATCATCACCGTCAGTTGTCACGCAGCTAGCTGATCCATCCATCCATGATATGTGGAGTTTTGTTTTTTTATAAAAAAAAAAGGAAAACGTAAAGGCGCGTGCGTACGCAGAGGGAGATGAGGAAAGTGAGCGGCTCACAAATGAATGGTTCGCATCTGCATGGTGCCGTTTAACTGCACGCAACTGCGCCTCACGGAAGCGTACGTACGCCGACGCAAGTACGTACGTGCTGCTTTACATATGCGTACACAGCTTCTAACAACCATAGTTGTTAGGATCGGGTCAGACATTGAACCGACGACTCACAGTCTCACAGCTACATCATCACCGTCACTTGTCACGCAGCTAGCTGATCGATCCATGTGGAGTTTTTTTTTCATTACAAAAAAGGCAAACGTAAAAGGTGCGTGCGTGCGTACGCAGAGGGAGGAAAGTGAGCGGCTCACGAATGAATGGTTCGCAACTGCGCCTCACGGAAGCGTACGTACGCCGACGCAAGTACGTACGTGACCTAACCCAGCTACTGAGCCTACAACCATACGTCACTTGGACGGCATGCCTGCTCATGTTGACATGTCCTGCCGCCTAAACAAATCACACGCTCCAACGGCTACGTACGTACGGTGCCTGAGTCGGTACGACGCCTGCCTACCCCGACCCGCGCGCGTACGTTGTTGGAAAAAGGAAAACCGTGCTGGAATTAGAATAGAAAGAAAAAAGAAGGCATGTGTCCGTGCTTACGGTGCCGTCGTCGATACGTCTGGTCGATATACAGGCATGTGTCCGTGCTTTACCATGAAAATAATAATAATAATAATAACAATAATAATAATAATAATAATACTCATAAAAACTATCATGAAAACATTGATTAGGAAAAGACTGATAATAGTTACATAGATAAATAAAAACTACCACATCCACATATGGCACCGTCAATTCGCAGTTGTCACATTGTTGTACAAATTGACCACATTAATTGGTAGATTTTACTCTAGAAAGAAACTATCCTCCCATGCCTAGACCATCCGATCGCGCACCTAACATACGGCGACCAAATAAGGGACGCACCTGGACCTGGTGTGGCAGCGTTATATCCGCCGCGCTCTTCCTCTGTGTTTGGTTCAGTCCATATTCTTCTTCTTTCATGTTGCGTAATAACTTGCCAGGACCGGGACCCAAGGCCATACAAAGACGGCCGGGAACAATTAGGCAAGGTTTATGGTCCAGATTTGACAATCGTGTGCACGCGCGGTACACCTGTTTGTCGCATCGCCTAAAATTTCTTACTTTTTTTATATGTATATAGTCGCTTCATTTATTTGACGGAATACGGGGAAGCGCCATCATCGAGTTAATAAAAAGAGAGGGTAGAAGCTGTCGTCAACAACCGCTTCATAAAAAGAAGATGCATATATGTTTACCGAGAGGCACCGCTACGTAATTTATATATGTACGATTGATTAATCAGGCATAGTTGATAGTGCCCTAAGCTAAGAAAAGAAAAGAAAAGGTTGGGCTCAATATAAACTCATTTCTCCATTCGTTTAACTGTTTAAGGATGATGTAAGAGCATCTACAATAGCTTTCCATAAATCTCTCCTAAATTAAGTTTTTTAGGAAAAATACAAAAACGTGTCTTCAAGAGTTTTTCTAAAACGCTCTCAACTTTTTCATATCCATTAAAACTCCCTCATATGTAGGTACATTTATAGGTACAGATGAGAGGGTTTTTGGGCTCCACAGAAACAATCTATCTACCGCTTTAAGTGATCTGTTGAAGAAAGAATTAAAATCTACCAACACTAATTTTTAAATGTTGCTTAAAACTGATTTTGAGGAATCATTTTGAGGCGCCATAATCTATCTAACCGTAGTCATTTAAATTAAATAACTAAACTTAGACAAAAAAAAACTAGACACGTTGTGGCGTTTTAGACAGCAAATCAGACAGCCCCTAAGTCCAACGACATCGCATCATAATCGTCGCTCATGTCGTCAACTTCCGAGACCATTGTGTTGCGCACCTTCTTCTAGGCCGCGCGAGCCCGTGACCCGTGAGTCCGTCACACGGCACCTCCATGTTCTGGATGGACTTGGGTGGTGGATTTTTACACACTGATCGCCCACAATATTTGGTCACATACAAGTATCTACCGTTGCAGCGTACATACATACGTCAAAGATCACTAGTTTTATGCTATTTTTCGGATGGGAAACCCGGAGACAGAACCTGGGCTTTATCTGTGTCGTGGGCTGCTCACTATGACTGGGCCACAAATGGCAGCGTCCCGTCCGTCCACAGATCTTGGAAAATCAGCAGCCCTTCTCTCCAATTAGAGATGGCAATGGGCCACAAAATACAATTCCAGTATTGGACCGCAGGTGGCTTTCCGCGTCCAGTGACAGCCTTCTCGGCATCCATTTTAGGCCTTGTTCGGTTATTCCCAATACACATGGATTGAAAAAAATAAAAAAAAAGTTTGACTTGTTTGGGATTCAAACCCATCCAATCCCACTCAATCTATATGGATTGAGAGTTAACCGAACAAACCCTTACGAGTACGTGTGAGACAGACAGCTCCATCGGCCATATATTTAACAAAAAAAGAGGTAGTTTTACTTTATAAAAAGTTAGTTAAACAGTCCAAAATCCATTAAATTCAGATTCATTAATACCGTGTATATGAATGTGTGTACTAAAATGCAAATGAAAAAAATGATGAAAACTAATCTTTAAAGTGAGAAGTGGATAGTTAGTTGAATGTTTATGGAACTTAGTTGAGATTCATTCTATGTGTGAACACTTAGACATAAAATGCTGCAAAAATATTTTAATACTATTATGCGATGTTGGACTTACTCCTCTTTTTTTGAAGGATGGACTTACTCCTCTTTACACGAATGGACGAAGCTAGCCATCCCTGCTTGAAAGACCATGGCTGAATTCCTTAGCCCAGGGTGTTGTTCTAGCACAGGTCCTTGTACCCCTTAAGGGCTAATTTTAGAGCCATAAAATCGAAGGCAATTAGAGGGAGTAAAATATGTTCCGTATTTAAAATTGAATAAAGAGAGGATTTTAGTCCCTTTAATCCACTCTGGTTTTTGGACTTCCAAACTAGTCCTAAATCTGTATTAAACCAAGTTCTTCATATAAATGTATCAGGTGGGGACTCTTCTTCCCCCGTTGCATGATAAAAAATCTAGATTCTGACACACTAGCACTAAAAGGAGGCGATTTGTTGGGGGTCATAGTCCACCACAGTCGCTTCATCATCGAGGGCTTCTCTTCAACCTTAGCTTCCCTACCGATTTCTTCCTCGACTTCGGTTGGCTCCCTTTCTGGCCAAGTATTCTCTCGAGCCGAGCTTGCCTCAATGTTGCTTATCTTCCTTCGATTGAGCTTGTTCATGCCAGGTTTTTTCCCCAGGATACTACCCTACACATAGGGTTGACAATGGTCTATAAATTTTGCACTATAAAATTTAAGAATCGAATCGGGTTAGGATCGGACTCTATTTCTATTCATTTTTGAACTATAATTTATTTAGGACCTTGACATTTTGTGAAGAACCATTTGGATCACGATCCATTACCACCTCTACCTACACGCCTAGCTAAGGTTGCCTCCCCAGCGACTCGATCTAATCCCTCGTCGAGCATCCTTTTTCTCAGTCTTTGTTTGAGTACTCTAATATTTATCATAATTCACATATGTTAAGATGGATTAGACTGAAATTATTTTAAGTTACGCCTCAATCCACCACAATACATGTGGATTGAGGTCAATACTAGAGTGTTGGTGTCTTTTTGGACCAAACACTAATGATTCCTAGGTCGTCCTCGTAGTGAGTTCGGACCTTAGAAATGATCCCTAGGTTTCGCCCATGGAGGATCAAGACCTTGGAAGCGAGATAGTAAATGAGATGCAAGACAAATAACACTATCTCGAATGTGGTATTGAAAGGAAATCTTAGAGCTAATGGGATGATTACTTGAAGTACCTAAAAAAGGTGGGGACAACACCACTATGATGATCACCAACTATTTGGGACCAAACAACAACGAACCCTAGAGGCTTCTCGTGATAAGAAATACCATGAGGTGAACGGCGGCGGCGGTCCACGACGGGTCGCCGGGTTGCCTGACGGTGCTTGTTGCGACAGCGTGGACGGTCCGCGACCTGGCGACAGGAGCGACACCTTCCCTACTCATTGTCCGGACGGTCCACGCTCTAGGCCGGACAGTCCGCGATGGTGCAGAGTCGTCTTCTTCTCCTTGTAGGACCTAGAACCCGCCCTTGGGGGAGAGATCTTAGGATGCTCCAGGTCAGCACGTCATCCGAGGCGTCTCCAGACAACGTAGATTCGCCTAGAAATTAAGAGATCAATTTGATGAATAGATCTTAAGTGAAGTAGACAAAGTAGATCTTGCCCCTCAGGAGGGGTAAGATCCTAGGGTCATCCTGGGGTCGACAGGCCACCCCAAGACAGATCTAGACGACATAGAGTCGAATAGGTGTGGAGGTGTATATGTTGAAGGCTACAACTAAAGTTACGTTACATCTACTCCTATGGTAGAAAAAAGTAAATAAAGTAATTAGTTCGATTCGAATGTGTTTGGAGTTCTCAATCGACTGTTCCCCTTTATATTTATAGGGGAGGCACGTGCCAACCCAACCCGACCCGAACTATGCACGGGTCGGGGTACAGACTATGCTAAATGATCCACGATCCGACCTTGACCTGATTCGAACCCGACCAGATATTTGAATAGGTCTACTCGCACACGACATTTTTCACGCAAAAATCACGCGGTACACGATCAACGGGAATCAAACCGGCGACCTCACCCTCGCATGTACCCTCCTCTACCACTCCACATATCACTTATTTTATGTCCATATTGCAGTTCTGTTTCCACATATCACTTATTTTATGTCCATATTGCAGTTCTGCTGGCTACATATTCAAACAAAAACGTTTACAACTACAAAGTTGAATAAAATTTAAAGTTCTACACCTTTTTATTTTGATACTTTTCCGATCCGTGGTCATTTACAAATTTGCATTTTAAAGTTAAAAAATTTTATACAATTTTTTAGAGCCAAAATGATTTCAAAGGAAAAGTTGTCAATTTATAACTTTTAGATATCTAAAACTTTTACTTTGGTGGTTTTTCAATACGATATCATTTAAAAATCACAAGAAATCAAAATAAAAAATGATAGTAGTGATTTCTTAATAAAACCGTCTATAAAAATGATTTTTACACGCGGTTACTTAAAATTTTGTATGTTTAAATCATGAAATTGTATTCTTAAGAAACCGTCACTAAAAATTAGATCTCATCGTAGCCGCCGAGCTGTTTTCTACTGGTGTAATGTTCAGTTTGGATTCTTGATACGATGCCACTTATATATCTAGTCACATCAATACACGACTACACGTAATGTCGTCTCTCAAGTCGCACGAGAGGTCGGTCCCACCCAGAGTTGTAAAGGTCATCATTTCAGACTTTCACTTAATTAAGCTGCACAAGTATATAACGCCACAATTGATCCGGTTTGATTGACGCTGCCGCTCTACCCGTGAAGTACAAGAATCACGTTGTCCTAAGTAGTATATATGCTTGCTTCTGTTACGTCGTCTCTTCATCTTTACTGCACGCTTTACGCCAAACTGCGGTTAGGAATCGTGAAAGTTGACGAGTGACGATCATGACCTGCATTGCCGTCACATGTGTGTGTTGGGACGAAGCGATCATGACCTGCATTGACGATCATGACCTGCATTGCCGTCACCCTTCGTTTGATGATTTCTACTTCGCGCTGCGCGGACGAAGACCGCATCCGCTGGACCCACCGGACAGAGGGTGCTGCCCAGACGGAGGCCTATTCGCCACCCTTCGTTCCGGCGAGACAAGATAAAGGCCCCGCCGAAAACCACAGGACCTCCCACTCCCTCAGTGCAGGGAGAGCCCCATGTACAATTCGGTCCATGAAGCAGGGTCGCGTATGAGCATGTGAGAGTTGGGCCATATCTGTAATAAAGTATACCGTAATGACTCACTTTAACCTCCCCTTGTGGGAATATTCCGAGGATAAACTAGGTAATCGAGGGTCGTCTTTGACAGGGACATGCAATCCCTTGAGTACCTATAAATACCCTCGTACTGTGTTAAAGCGCAGGGAGAGATTATTGTGGCTTTGACACACCGTGTTAGCATTACAAACTCTTTTCTCCCTATTTTCCGTTGGATCTACCTGTCCAAAATGTCAGGTCCCAACGTTAGATCTACCTGTCCAGAAGGTCAGGTCCCAACAACGTGCGTGCGTGTCAGCGACGTGTGTACTGGTATTACCAAGATAATGCGGCAAATTATTTGATCAAACCATTAAGTCTGTTCCGAACACTTGGGCACACGTCTTTCTCATATTAATTGGACTACGAACCTTGCAAAGTGAGATCAGGCAGGCTTACTGATGCGCCTTAAGTTTTATAGCTTACCAAAACGTATTCAGTCAAACTCAGACACATATAAGAAGAGTGCTAATATCTACCACGTTAAAAAAAGTCATACTATTATATTGCATACATAAAAAGTTATTGTTATGAAACCACATCTCACAATATGTATCCAATGATGCTAATTTAATGTTGTAAACATGATTGTTATTATTCTATAAATTTAGTCAAACTTATTATAGTTTGACCTCATATGATAAACAACCTTAGTCTCTTGTATATTCTAAGATGGAGGAAGTAACATAATTGATATGTCACATGGCCTTAGGTATAAACAACCTTCATCGTGACTTTTGAAACGTTGAGATTAACTCTAGTTCTAATTCGTCCTGACTCAACTGTCTTAGGTAACATTTACACCTTTCTTAGGCTCATTTAAGATTTTTAGTCTTCAAAGGCACCAGCACAAGAGTGCAGCTCCTCTCGATCCGTGTAAGGAACATGTGCTCAATGTGGGATGATTTTTTTTATCACTCCACAACTTCTCACACCAAAAGTTAGGTCACCCATAATCTCCATTAAATGATCACCAAACTCCTAAACACCATCAAGTCCTCTAGTTAATAATGATCACCAAGAGTAACAAGCATAAACTTTCACTTGACTGAACCAAGCCTAAAAATAGGAGTGTTACACACTCACTACTCTTTATACACTAATGGGGCCCTTTATCTTATGATATCAAATCTTAATTAGCGCACTAGGAAAGAACTCGTCTTTGCTCTCCGATGTGTTTTCTCAAATGAACAAATGAGCAAGAGAGCCTCTATGCATGAGTTCAAGGGATACAACTAGCTCCAAGGCATAGTAATAGCCATTACCATGTTCCTTACATAATTTTAGCTTTATTTGAACACCCTATGGAATATAATCAAGTTTGACCTCTTGTTGAACATTTATACACTTATCATTATATAATAATCAAGTGTATACAATATACTTAATTTTCTGTGCAACGCTTAGCAAATTTGTTAGACCTTTAATTATGTTGTCATTCGATTAATCGAAACCACAAAAGGGTTAGATATACTTGTAGTATTGCTCCTAGCAGCTCAAACTCTCTATAATGTGTGTGTGCATACTTTCATGTCATCACTCTATTGCAGTGATTACAAACTTGTGTCTCTCCTCTATCTATTTTTTTATAATTTAGACAATAGATTAAAAAAACTAAAATATGTATAAAACATTTGAGAGTTTGATAAATACATACATATAGAGGACATATAGGATTCAGATATAGAAGAGATAATCTTTTAGAAAAGTCTATAAAGATTAGATACAAAAGATAACGCTACATACCTTGCATCTATAAATGTAACTCCTGTAAACAGAAAAGGGGAAGCGACACGAATAATTATTTGCTGGCTACCTATTAACAAAATGTTCATGCGATACACCACTAATTAACTAATAAGGGTTATGTTATTTTAATACATCAATTAGTTGTTATTATCTGGTTTAGGTCTTGTTTGAATGCAATAGAGCTAATAGTTAGCTGACTAAAAAGTTACTGAGAGAATTATCTAGCTAACAAATAGTTGGCTAAGTATTAGCTAATTTGTTAAAAGTAACAAATAACTGAACTATTACATGTGTTGTTTAGATGTATATAGCTAACCTTAGCAGCTACTAACTATTATCTCATCTCTAGTGTATTAAAACAGAATCTTAGTCAAACTGGTGAGATAGTTGTTATCCAGAGACCTACCTATCAATTAGCTAATAGATTATTTATATTGTTCTATCCAAACGAATAAATATTAGCCATAACTATTACTCCTTTTGTCCCAAAACATAATTTCTTTCTAGTCTTTTTTTTTCTTTCTAAATTCAAATGAATGATAATGAATATAGAAACATATATAAAGTATATTTATAAGTTAATTTATGAATGTATGTTACGTTTAGTCTAAAACGAATTATATTTTATGATGGAGAAGTATTTACGTGAACTAAATCCAAACAAGGTCTAAACAAACCAGCACGCAGGCATCGCCAGAAGTTGACTAGCCGGTGGCCACCCAAGATGCATCGCATGTTTACCGTCTTTTCTACTATCAGCCGGCACGAACACGGAAAAGATACAAACGCAGCGCACGAGCTGATCAGACCACGCAAGCAAGCATGGCGCCATCACCAGTTCGCCATTCCAACGCACGTCCAGATTCCAGGACAGCAGGTCCCCAAGATTGGCAGATATGTTGCCGCCGTCTGCACTCCGCAGAACATTATAGATGGCCAAATGGGAAGACGCGGCCTCATCCGACACGGCCCATGTCAGGCACTGCCCATTTTAGATACGACCCACCAGGCCCGGCTAGTAAATTGTACCGTGTCGGACGGACCCATGTGCCGTAGTAGCGGTCTAGGTACGACCCGTCGGCCTGCTAGCCGTGTCGGGTAGACCCGATATCACGTTGGCCCATATAAGTATATTGTATAATTCAGCTATGTATGTAGCTTGAACTCACACCCACTTGTATGAGAGAGTTAAACACACCTGATTAGCCAGTACTATTGTAATATTATTATGTTATATATTGAATTCTTATACTTAATATATGTAAACTATTAATTTAAAAAAATGTAACTGTGTCGTGCCCGTGCTAGCACTACGGATCGGATCGAGATGTGCCGTGCCGGTGACTGAGCCGTGTTTTTCGTGTCGTGACTGGGCTTGTCTATCGTATTAGTGCCAATTAGCCATCTATACATAACATACCTGGGTCCCTTAGACCTCTCGGCCTCCTCCAGGCTTCAGGATTAGAGATGGCAATGGGTAAAAACCCGCTGGGTATTACTTGCCCAAACCCGTACCCGCGAAGAAAAAATATGCCCACTAAAAAAGTCATACCCATAACGGGTATAAAATTTTGCCCAAACTCATGTCCATGCGGGTTTCAGGTACCCAACGGGTTTCCCATGCCCACTAACATCAACACAAAAAATAATTCATCATGTAAATGATAGTCAATGTATTAATAAGCCAGAATAAAAGAAACAAGTGATAACTAATTTTAGCTTAAACTTTGTTACATGGAGTTTATTTCAATTAGAACATATTCAATTAATAATATTATGAGACATATTTATAAGTTATGTTGATTTCAAGACGGGTTTTAAAAACCCATGAGTTTGCGGGTATGAGTAGTGGAAGAACAAACCCATGCCCACGTATCTGTTGGGTTTCCATTTGAACCCGTTAATAAACCCATGAGTACAGAAATTGACCCAAACCCGTACCCTAATAGAGCAAAAACCCACCAGGTTTTGGATAGCGGGTACCCATTGCCATCTCTATTCAGAACGGTCACAAGCCAGCAAGCACAGTGCCGACGAGCTCAGCGCGCGGGCGAGATCACCGGCCGGCGTCAAGTCAAGCGCGCATCATCGTGCAACACGCATCTCGCCGGGCATTATTGGTTCTCCCACGAACCGAGGCTTTTTTTCCCCAGTGGTGCTGGTGCGGCTGCTGTTTCCACAGGAGTCACGCTGTCCCGTGTGCAATATCTATCCCGTGACCCGTCGTCGTCCTTGCTTCTCTGCGCGTGGCAGTGGCATCGCCTTCGTCTCCGGCCGGCCCGGCTCTCTTTTCCCCCCGCTAGTGCAGCGGCCATGACTAGCAGACTGCTCAGTATGCCGTGTGACGATGTAAACTCAGCTTGGATCGCCCGATGATGGCCGGTGAGTGAGGGGCACTCCCATGTTCATTATGCAAACCGTGCTCTGTCCGCTGTCAAAGCGCGTGGTAATCTGCTGCCTCTCTTTTCACTTTAGGCCAACTTCCGTTGCTTGCTATTGGCTGATCTGTTCGGCAGCCACTTCGTTGAGCCGTCATTCTCCGGACATTATTAGAACGTGTCATTAGCAAACATGATCGTGCAGGACTGGTAACTTGGACGTACGCTTAGTAGATCAGACCACTGGGGGGTGTGCACTGCTTGGTAGACCATTTGGACACTGCTCAGTAGACCATGTGAACTTGCACAACCCGATGACCGGTCACCGTTTGCAATGTCTATGCAAAGAAAGCACATGTAGTGTGAAACTCTCAGGCTAATAGAGAGAGATATTTAGTTGGCTGCCCATCTTTAGGCCAACTGCCACTGCGATGTTCACAGGTACAGGCTGGTATGTTTGGGTCATTGGGTGAGCCACTTCACTGAAACGTCCTTCTCTAGGGGTATTGGATTGGAACGGAACGGTTCGTTCAACCCCAGGATGATACGGAGCAGGAAGAATCCGGCAAAGATCCTTATCAACAGTGGAAGCCACGAGCTCGGAAGAAGGTCCACACACCACGGCCCCAAGCGGACGGCCCCAACTTTCCCGGTCTTCTTCATTGCATGCATGTATGCATCAGTCGCTATGCCTCCAATGACGCGGCAAGTTCGTGCCATGGAAAGGTGAAGGTGAAGGGACCAGTTGGGATAACCATTCTGATAAAGATGCACACGGCGTCCAGTCCTACATTCAACCCCACTGAGCAACTGAACAGAGAAAGGTCTTCAACAGTGGTAGCACCTCTTGAAACCAGAAATCCATGGAGCATCCCAACCCTACTGCAACTGCAAAGCAGTGAAGATATTATCTATAATGGGACCAGAGAATTGTGCGATGTCATCAGCTTTCCTTTCCGTCAAATTGGAGCGTGCTTTCCCCGATCAAAAAAGCTTGAGCTCTCACCACCAGCTGCCCACTCCAGACAAAGGGGCGTGCCTCTTTATTTGATGCCTACTGTTTGATGTGTTCACAGATATTCCTCCGACACTGATACTGGACAAGGAGACCTCTGCAGTGCCAAGGTTAGTGGAACTACGAAGTATCCAAAGGTGTAATCATGCAATACAAGGAGCCACTCTGGGTAACTAAAATGGCCAATCACCGTACGTTGCATAAATTTGGGCCAGTCGTACATAGAACATGCACAATGGAGTCGCCCCCCCGAATGGACAGTCATCTAGATCCTTGAGCCCAACTGATAGACAGATGAGTGTTTATTTGGATATGCTGGATACAGGGCAATCACCTCTGCACTGAACAGAGAGGTCTTCGTAGTTCTGTTCCAATCCGATGATCTAGTGTAATCACTTTTTGCAGTCTTGTGGTTTCTAACAAAAGAAACCTATTTATCTTCCCCGCATGTTAGGCTCGAATAGTTAGCCCTCAAACAACACATTCAGTTGCATTTCTTGGTCGCCAGAGAGGCTTCAGGTTCTTAGCAAAAGGAGAGATGCAGCTTCCAAGAAAACAGTGCAATACCTGCCAAAGACATGAAAATCGCTCGATCAGTTTGGTTCGGGAGCACTCCCATAAAGCAGCAAGGTGGGGCAACGTCTTCCAGATGCAATAAAAGATACATGAATTAACAACAACCAAACAGGAGCAATATCCTCAAAGAAAAGGTAAATTTTAATCTTCATGAATAGATTTTAGTCTCATCTCTCATCAGACATCACAGATGATTAGGCATGAGTAGAACATCATGTTCAGCCCACCACCAAAAAGGCTCACCAGCAAAGTGCAGGCCTCAAAAGAGTTTAATATAATTAAATAACTAATGACAACATAGTGTCAACATTGAAAGATGCTCTGACCATACAAGAAAGCACCATTGACCCATTCACGTCACAAGGTGCCAGTACATCCCACACCCTTTATTTGCAATGTTTTTCTTGCTCGATTCATTAGGTGAATGGAATCCGGTGCCCTATGCTTTTGCCCATCAACGATCCAGCAGTTGTGAACAGTGACAACCAGGAGATGTGGTAGCTGACTCATGATGATCACGAATTCACGATTCAGATAACTGAGCTTCAGGCTGAGGATCAGGGCTGGATCTCTTCCTTTTCATGTTTGATGGTTCAACGATCATTAAGCATCAACATAAAGTGGCAACTCACAGCAGCACTATGTTGTGGTGATGACAGGTAGAAGCTCCAGTATGAGCAACACCTCGCACTGCAGTTTTGACAAAAGAATATGGAAACTGAGAGTAGCAGACCCCACTCGGCCCATGGGATGCCAATCTGGCAACCATCACAAACAACACATTCCTCCTATATAAAGCACAAACCATATGCCTCTCTCATCGCAACTCATACTAGAACATACAGCATTTCACAAGACACAACATAAGCAATAGCCATGGGAGCTGTGAAGCATACATTGAAAATGCTTTCATGGCTCCTACTCTTCGCACAATTGGCTGCGGCCACCACCTCCAAGTGCACAAATGCCACAAATGGGACTGAGACTGACAGCCTGGGTGCAATGAAACTGAAGCTGATTGCCATTGCATCCATCCTCACAGCTGGAGCAGCTGGTGTGCTAGTGCCAGTACTTGGCCGCTCCATGGCCGCGCTACATCCTGATGGTGACATTTTTTTCGCTGTCAAGGCATTTGCAGCCGGTGTCATCCTGGCCACGGGCATGGTCCACATTCTGCCAGCAGCATTTGATGGGCTGACATCCCCATGCCTCTACAAAGGTGGCAGTGGTGGGAACATTTTCCCCTTTGCAGGACTCATTGCAATGTCTGCTGCAATGGCCACTATGGTGATAGACTCACTAGCTGCTGGGTACTACCGCCGGTCTCACTTCAAGAAGGCACGGCCAATCGACATCCTAGAGATCCATGAACAACCAGGAGATGAGGAAAGGTCTGGGCATGCACAACATGTGCATGTGCACACCCATGCAACACATGGGCATTCACACGGAGAGGTGGATGTCATCAGTTCACCAGAGGAGGCTTCAATAGCTGACACGATCCGGCACAGGGTGGTATCTCAGGCAAGTGTAGTCCCTTGATGTCCATAAGTCTCCCTTGAAAATAGTTAAAGTCAGTGCAACAAATAAAATCATAAAAAACATATCATTGCCAAAAGTAGTGCATAATCAATTAAGATATCGCAGCAGTTTGCTGAATTACCTTCAAATGTCTCATTATGATCAATCATATATTTACATTGTAAGATACATATGATTGCTGTTCACAGTCCCAGAGAACAAAAGGTGTAATAATATGTTTACAGTTCCCGTAACACACTAATGAAGAAATAGAGATTTGGACAAGGATATAAACACCTACAAAGTGGGTGTTACCTTGTGCTTCAGAGCATCATGTTCCTCTCCAGCCTGAGAAGTGGGTCTACTGCTCATCAGGCATCAGCTAGGTATAATTTTCAGGACAAAAACATATTAAAATAACAAATTAAATCTCTCACCATGCAGGTCCTTGAGCTCGGAATTTTGGTGCATTCAGTGATAATTGGGGTGTCCTTAGGTGCATCTGTGAGGTCATCGACCATAAGGCCTCTTGTTGGTGCCCTTAGCTTCCATCAATTCTTTGAAGGCATTGGCCTGGGTGGTTGCATTGTGCAGGTATATGCTTGGACTTGGACCATAACCTATAATACCTGAATATATCTCACTTAAAAAACTAACCAATCTCTTGCTTCAACCTATGACTGAAATAATGAGAAACTACAGCTTTTATGAAAAAGGCATTTTTATAACTCAGCATGTGAGGAAATTTATACCAAGTGCCCTTTTGGCAGGATGGGGGATAAAAAAAGAGAAAGAAGGAAAAAAGGAGATGTACAAAGTTGAAATGGAACATTCTTGGACAGCGACATGACATGTTACAAGAATAAACTGTTGCAAATCAAATTTTATAGTAATAACAAAAAGCACATATATCCCAACCAACATTTTCTGTTGAACAGACTTGTTGTGAAAGTTAAATCAGATAAATGTCAGACTTTTTTTAGAGAGAGAAACAACTTTTCCCAACTACTCCATGCAAATAGAACCTAGCAATGATATGTTAACATTTATTCAATAAAGAAAATATATGGACACAAAGAAGAAAGAATTAACCTGATATTGTGCTTGACATCAACAAAATCTAATGTCCTCTGGCTTCCATTCCTTGCTGCAGGCAAATTTCAAGTTGAGGGCTACCGTCATGATGGCAATTTTTTTCTCCCTGACTGCACCCATTGGCATTGCATTAGGGATTGGAATTTCATCAAGCTACAATGGCCATAGCACTACAGCGTTCATTGTTGAAGGAGTGTTCAACTCAGCCTCAGCAGGAATTTTGATCTACATGTCATTAGTCGATCTTCTGGCCACAGATTTCAATAAGCCCAAACTGCAGACGAATACAAAGCTTCAGCTGATGACATATCTTGCACTTTTCTTAGGTGCAGGGATGATGTCCATGCTTGCTATATGGGCATAGATTTTCAGACCATCAAAGGATGGCTAGAGTTGAAGAAATAAGTTTATTTGTCCAAGAGTTCTCCATTTTCTCAAACAAGATGCCCTTGGTGAAGGGTTCATCATATTAATCCACGAGTTCTCCATCTTCCGTACGATATAGCCTCAGATAGTCCTTTTGTACTTCATAATGTGAGATTACATGATTTGTCATTTGTTGGCATAGTCCATTATCCTAAAGCTATGATAGTCATTAGCTGTGGTTCATGTGCTGAACATTCAGTCATAAAGACAGAGCTAAGCCAATTCTATCATACAGTCAACCAATCTGTATCTTTAGCTTATCGCAATAACCAAAAGAAACATGTAAAAATCATAGTCAAACAAATGACATAGAGATATAAACTACAAAGGCCACAGATGTATGCAGGATAATCAACAGTGGTACACTCTTGTGACAGACAGGTTTAACAAATACTGGCCGAAGTGCTATTAGAAGTAAACCAAATTGGTCCTATGTTGAGAGAAATCTTCATAGAAGATTCACGTCGTTTAGAAAGAATGCCAAATTAACAAAAAAAAGCTATAAGAGTTTAGATGCCCTTCATAAATTTTATGGATGCAATTAGCTTCTTGTACATGAAGTTCTTTGTTTATGTGCATCTTCTAAAGTCTTCATTCTTCTCCTGACTCTCTGTATATGTGCCTATTAGGCTATTGAATAAAATCATGCAGCATTTTTCAACAAAATCCCATCTATCCTACAATAAAGAATACATGGAAGGTTGCTATAGGTCAAAAGAAAAAAACAGCAGCAGTAGTTAACGACCATACCAATTTCCATGTGTATTTCAAGGCAACCAATTTTTCTCCTTATGGAACAATAGCATTAATAATAGTCAACAACGACTTGGACCAGAGCTAATAAAGGTCACCAGTGTGCACAGAAAATATCTAATGCACACTGAAACAAATATTAGAAATATCACCATGTAACTATGTTGATGGATTTCAAATCCGAAAAGCCAGAATGGCACCACATATCAGCATATGTGTGTTCAAGGCACATCCTTAAAAAGAATCATACTAGCTCCATTCTCAAATATTTGTCGCCAATTAGTTCATTTTTGAACTAAACCGTGACAAATAAAAAAGAAAGGAGGGAGTACCAAAAAACCAAAAAGGACCAAAATACAACCAGCAGTAGTTCTGATGAGTATCCTGACTAAAACAACATTGAACAGAGTTTCCAAATCAAATAGGTACAAAAGGTTCAACTTCATATTGCTCCATAGCCATAACTGTCAAGATTTACAGCAAAATCATAAATTGTGAAAGGTTGCGGTCCTTGTGATGGTGTGGCATAACTATTCCTCCTAAATAACATGCACTTAACATACACGAGACCTAAGCCAACATGCTACAGCTTACTCGACCTTTCCCTTCCCCTTGGAATCATCACTCACTCGAGAGGATGTTGGCTGGTTGATACTCGCTTTGGCTTTCTCCAGGAAGGTGGGATCTGGCTGTGGCTCTTGGTGTGGAGTCTCCTTCATCGCCATGAATATGTAAAAGCCGATCACTAGATTAACTGATATGACAGCCAGGAACCCACTGGCAAGTGTCTGCGCCGAGGATGACATCTGACTCACACCTGGAAAGTAAGAAGAAAAAAAGAGCTACTAAATAAAATTTATGTACTCCATGTGAAGATAGTAGATGGAGTACACCATGCAGTAATGAGAGCAGAAACAGCAGCTGAACCTGGAAACACCTGGTAGTAAAACCCATACATGATCGCAACAGGGGCCATCCACATCACCATGGATGTAACCGCGAACTTTGTGATCACTCCTGACATTGCTTCTCCTGACTGGGATGCTGAAACCAACGTACAGACTCAGCCAGGATCCAAAAACCAGGCAAGGGGGCTAAATAAAACAGGGCTAGAAATCTTGCTAGACATACACTAGCAGTAGTGTAGTAGACACAATAGATATAACGAAGACCATAATTAACAATATCAATTTCGAAGTGCTCAATTAATCGCATAACATTGTAGATAGAGAAATAGAAAAGGAAGAGCCAAAATTTTATATATGTCTGTGATTGGCATTCAATTGTTACTACACACTGGCATAATGGCAATGTCATTCATAAAAGTATAAGACACGGAACTAGGAACAAATAGATACGGATCTTACTGCGAGCTGCGATGTTCTGCAGTACCTAGCAGAGGGCGCCGGAGCAGTGTTGCAGAAATATTTAGACTAGATCATTCACAGCGAAGAAGGGGTGACACGAAACAGTTGGATTTCTTACCGACAAAAGATGAAGTCAGTTCAATTTCCGATTGGATCTCCGCTCGACGCTGGGCCTGCAGAGGTGAGGGCAGCAACGGCTCGAATCCCGGAAGAACTCCTTCCGGGCGGCTAGTAGAGTGTGGTCACTGGCCGGATGAGATTCGACGCCGAGAGATAGAAGAAGCGACGAGAGGAGAGGAGCGGTGGCTGCGGAGTCGTCGACGTCGATTGGATCGGAACCCACCACGACGGGGAAAGAGACGCAGACTGGATCACTGGACCACAACAGTAGGCCGTCTCGAATGGGCCAAAATTTCTGTTTGGGCTACCTCGCTCATTCTGTCATTCATGGGATGGGAGGATCCTTTGCAATCTGGACCGTTGAATCGCGCTTGCCGTTGCCGAATGTCCACCTCCACCTGATGGCAGCGGCGACCAAACCACCGAGTGAGACAGGGAGAAGAGATGCTGCTCCGCGTTGGCCTCGCGCGCAGCGCCCGCCTTCGCGGCGGCGGTGGCGGCGTCTCCCTCTCCTTAGCCATAGCGCGGCATCTCTCCTTCGAGTCGCCGCCACCAGTGCCCCCGTCCCGGCCCGACCCCGAGTGGACGGACACGGTGGACTACCTGGACGAGTCGGGCGCGCTGCTCTCCTCGGCGCGCGGGGCGCGGCCGGCCGTGCCGGGCGCCGACCCCACCATCCTATCCGGCGCCTCCGCGCACCCGCTCCCGCGCCCCGCAGCGGCGGCCCGCCTCGCGGCGCTCGCGCTCCGGCACCGATCGGGCGCGACTCTCTCCGCCGCGCTCTCCGCACTGCCCTCCCCGCCAGACCCCGCGCTGCTCCTCCTCGCGGCCGCCTCGCTCCCGGCTTCCGACCCCGTCCCGCTCATCTCCCTTGTCGCATGGGCGCGCCTCCAGCCGTGGTTCGTCCCCTCCGACGACCTCTCCTCGCTCCTCGCCGCGCGTCTCCCGCCGGCAACTCACTCCTCCGAACTCCTCGCGCTCTTCGACGACACCCTCGGGCTCTCCGACCTCGCCACCTTCCCCAAGACCTTCAACGCCGTCGTCTCCGCGCTCGCCACCCACGGCCTTCTCGAGCCGGCCTTCTACTGCTTCAAGCGCCTCCGCGACGTCAGCTTCAGGGGCCTCGAGACGCCCGCCTACAACGCCCTCCTCTCTCTGTTGCTCACCAGGGGGCTTGCATTCAAGGCCTTCGAAGTGCTCGACGAAATGGCGACCTCGGGCTGCGCCCTCGACGAGGGCACATACCAGCTCGCGGTGCCTGCGCTGGCGCGCGCCGGGAGGATCGACGCCGCCCGCAAGATGTTCGATGAAATGAAGCAAAGGGAGGGAATTGGGCGGGCGCCGGTGGGCGTGTATTCGGTGATGGTGGACGTGCTGGCCAAGGCAGGGAGGCTTGATGCGGCCATGGGAATGTACAGAGAGATGGTGGTGGTCGGGCATCGGGTAAGCACAGCAGTGAGCACCGCCATGGTGGAGGCACTGGTGAGATCTGGGAAGCTGGATGCTGGGATGGAGCTTTGGGAGGAGATGAGGAGGGGAGGGCTCCGACCAAGCTTTGGCTTGTACACGATGGTGGTCGAGGCCAATGCACGGTCTGGAAGGTTGGACATGGCCGCCAAGTTGTTCGGTGACATGGAGAAGTCTGGCTTTTTCCCTACGCCGGCCACATATGCCTGTCTGGTGGAAATGCATGCCTCCGCAGGGCAGGTGGATGCAGCAATGCGGTTGTATCACTCCATGGCGAATTCAGGGACAAGGCCAGGGCTTAGCACGTTTACAGCGTTGCTCACAATGCTGGCGAATAAGAGTCTGCTGGATTTGGCTGCAAAGGTGCTGTTGGAGATGAAGGCGTCAGGTTTCCCGATAGAGGTGACCGCAAGTGACCTGCTGATGATCTACATCAAGGATGGGTCAACTGACCTTGCACTCCGGTGGCTACGGTTCATGGGTTCGGCTGGCATAAGGACCAACAACTTCATCATTAGGCAGCTGTTTGAGTCTTGCATGAAGACGGGGCTGTATGACTCAGCGCGGTCGTTGCTTGAGGCTTATGTCGCTGGGGCAGCCAAGGTGGACTTGATTCTCTACACATCCATCCTCGCGCACTTGGTCCGGTGCCAGGACGAGAGCAGCGAGCGTACAATCATGGACATCCTGGGCACCAGCAAGCACAAAGCACATGACTTCATGTGCGGGCTGTTCACTGGTCCGGAGCAGCGGAAGCAGCCCGTGCTCTCTTTCGTGCGCGAGTTCTTCCAGGGCATCGACTACGACAACGAGGAGAGTGCAGCCAGGTACTTTGTGAACGTCCTGCTCAACTACCTGGTGCTCATGGGGCAGATGAACCGTGCCCGCTGTGTTTGGAAGGTCGCCTACGAGAATAAGCTGTTCGCCAAGGCAATCGTTTTTGACCAGCACATCGCCTGGTCCCTGGATGTCAGGAGCTTATCCGTGGGCGCAGCTCTCGTGGCTACCGTGCACACACTGCATCGGTTCAGGAAGCGGATGCTCTACTACGGGGTTGTGCCACGGCGCATCAAGCTGGTGACTGGGCCGACACTGAAGATGGTGGTGGCACAGGTGCTGGCGTCGCTGGAGTCGCCGTTTGAGGTGAGCAAAGTCGTCTTGCGGGCACCCGGCGACTCGGTACTGGAGTGGTTTAAGAAGCCGATTGTCCAGCAGTTCCTCCTGAACGAGATACCATCCAAGGCCGACGTCTTGATGCACAGGCTCAACGTGATGTTTCCAAGTTCGGCTCCGGAGGTCCGGTCCTTGTCCATTCCAAGATCCCTTGGCATGCCTAGGTGATAACACGACAGACCTTGTTGCTTGAACACTGCAAGCTGAAGCATAGCTCACTACTCAGCGGAAGTAAACAAAACGTGAGACGAAACCAGTGGAGGACAGGGTGTCCGCTCATCCTCGCGTGAGGTAGGACTAGGATGTGTGCGATTTGTTTTTTTAATTATGCAATCCATGTTGGGATAAAAAATGTAGCAGGGATTAGTTTTATAAAGAAAAAAAATTAAATTACTCCCCTTGCATATGTATGATGTCCATATGCCCTTCTAAAGTATAAGTGTTGTTTAGTTCATTTTATCCCTCTATCTATTTGAATTGGTTTTTAGTTTAAGTTTTCTGGTTAGTAGTTGATGCCACAACTTAACCTAGGAAATATATTATGATTTTATATTATTTTAATATATTAGGAATTAGATAAGATATAACTTTAAGTTCAACTTATATGTGAAGAAACCAAAAAAACAAATCTTATTAAAAAAAGACTTATCTTTTTCATTTTAGTTTTACAAGTTGAATTTAATGTTCATATTTTGTAAGGTGTTTAAAGACATCATAACTTATGTTTAAAAAATATGTTAAGAATTTTCATCGTTATTTTATATTTAATTTTTTATTATTAAAGTTATTATCTAATCTGATCCCTAATCTATCAAAATAATTATGAAAAATTATAATATATTTTTTAGACTAAGTTATGACATTATCTAGCTACAAATCAACAAAATATAAAAATGAAAACTTAGTTTGTAAATAAGATAGGTTTTGTTAAGTGATAGATTAAACCAACTCAAATAAATGGTAGGGTAAAAGGAATTAAAAATAATTTAGGGCTCGTTTGAGATCAAGGGTATTGGAGAGTATTGAGAGGGCACTTTATTTAAAATTGAATAGTAAGGAATTTTAATCCCCTCAATCCCCTATTACACTTGCTCCCAAACAAAGCCTTAAGGGATCATATGACATCGTCCAGAGCGATGGGGCTATTTTGGACTTTGAGCGTGTCAGCTTGTGTCATTGCCTGGATGTGAGGCGGGGATTCCTAACAATAGATTATAGGTGTAATCAGATCGAATACGAATAGATATCATCGAAACTGAAAGGGAAATGTGCCCTTGGGCCATTTCTAAGTATTTCGGTGATTAAGTGCCAACACAAGTGCTTAAATGGGAATTTATGCTTATGAATGAACAAAGTGCAAATCAAGAGAAAAGGTATGTTTCTAAGTCTTAGTACATTGGTTTTGGGTACTAATATACTTGTCTAAGTGTTAGAAACAGAAAGAAGAAGAAAAGAAAATAGGTGAAAAGACTTGGCTGTGTACAGCCAAGACTCAGCTCGGTCTGGAGCACCGGACTGTCCGGTGCGCCAGGCTGACTCGGCGCAAACTGGCTGCTCTCGGGAAATTGCCGACGGCGTACGGCTAAAATACACCGGACTGTCCTGTGTGCACCGGACTGTCCGGTGTGCACCGGACTGTCCGGTGAGCCAACGGTCGGCCGGGCCAACGGTCGCCCGCGGAATCTGCGCGGGACACGTGGCCGAGCCAACGGTCGGAAGGGGGCACCGGACTGTCCGGTGTGCACCGGACTGTCCGGTGCGCCAACGGCTCCCAGATCTGCAACGGTCGGCAGCGCCATTTTTGGAAGGAAATCGGGCACCGGACAGTGTCCGGTGTGCACCGGACTGTCCGGTGCACCCGACGACAGAAGGCAAGATTGGCCTTCCAGATTTGCTCTCAACGGCTCCTAGCTGCCTTGGGGCTATAAAAGGGACCCCTAGGCGCATGGAGGAGCACACCAAGCAACCTTAGAGCAATCTTGATCATCCACACTCAGTCTTTGCGCATTCGTTTGTCATTCTCAGTGATTCGAGCTCCGTTCTAGTGAGAACTTTGAGATAGTCTTTTGAGCTCGATTCTTGGCCGTGTGTGTGCGCATTTTGCTGTGGATTTGTGTGTGTTGCTTCCCTCCCTTACTCCGTGCTTCTTTGTGAAACTCAATTGTAAGGGTGAGAGACTCCAAGTTGTGGAGATTCCTCGCAAACGGGAAAAGATCTAAGAAAAGAAGAACACCGTGGTATTCAAGTTGATCATTGGATCACTTGAGAGGAGTTGAGTGCAACTCTTGTCCGTTGGGACGCCACAACGTGGAGTAGGCAAGTTTTGTACTTGGCCGAACCACGGGATAACCACCTTGTCATCTCTGTGATTGAATTCTTGTGGTTATTGTGTCTTGGCTCCTCTCTAGCCACTTGACAATTATTGTGCTAACGCTTAATCAAAGTTTTTGTGGCTATAAGTTTAAGTTTTACAGGATCACCTATTCACCCCCCCCCTCTAGGTGCTCTCAATTGGTATCAGAGCCGTTCTCTTCAAGAAAGAGACTAACCGCCCGAATAGATGGATCCTAAGGGGAAGGGAATCGTGATCAACGACAACGAGAAGGAGTCTTTCGTCAACGAGCCAAGGGATGACAAGTCCAACGACTCAAGCTCGGGCCACAGACGCAAAGATGGGAAGAAGAAGAAGACAAGACGCATCAAGGAGATCGTCTACTACGACAGCGATGAGTCTACTTCTTCCCAAAAGGACGACGACAACGACTACAAAAAGACGGTCAATTCGAACTTTTCATTTGATTATTCTCGTATTCCTCATAGTTCGAATTCGCATTTGCTTTCCATTCCACTCGGCAAGCCCCCACACTTTGATGGGGAGGACTACGGATTTTGGAGCCACAAAATGCGTAGTCACCTATTCTCTCTCCATCCAAGCATATGGGAGATTGTAGAGAATGGAATGAAATTTGATAGCTCGGATAGCCCTATGCTTATAAATGAACAAATTCATAGAAATGCACAAGCTACTACTGTTCTCTTAGCATCTTTGTGCAGGGAAGAGTATAATAAGGTGAGCGGCTTGGACAATGCCAAGCAAATATGGGACACCCTCAAGATCTCTCACGAGGGCAACGACGTCACCATGCTCACCAAGATGGAGTTGGTGGAGGGCGAACTTGGGAGATTTGCTATGATAAGGGGGGAGGAGCCAACCCAAACATACAACCGGCTCAAGACCCTTGTCAACAAGATAAGGAGCTATGGAAGCACGCGATGGACGGACCACGACGTCGTCCGCCTAATGCTAAGGTCCTTTACTATTCTTGATCCTCATCTTGTGAACAATATTCGTGAAAATCCTAGGTACACCAAGATGACGCCCGAGGAGATACTTGGAAAGTTTGTAAGCGGGCGGATGATGATCAAGGAGGCTAGATACGTGGATGATGCATTGAATGGCCCAATCCAAGAGCCTCAAACTATCGCTCTCAAAGCTACGAGAAGTAAGGAGGCACTACCAAGCAAGGTGGCGCAAATTGAGGCGGCCGGGCTTAATGATGAAGAAATGGCTCTCATCATCAAGTGCTTCAAGACAGCGTTAAGGGGTCGCAAGGAGCATCCCAACAAGACCAAGACGAAGGGGAAGCGCTCATGCTTCAAATGTGGTAAGATTGGTCACTTTATCGCTAATTGTCCTGATAATGATAGTGACCAGGAAAAGAAGAGTGGAAAATGGGAAAAGAAGAAGAATTACAAGAAGGCAAAGGGCGAGGCACATATTGGAAAGGAGTGGGATTCGGATTGCTCCTCGTCCGACTCCGACAACGAAGGACTCGCCGCCACCGCCTTCAACAAATAAGCCCTCTTCCCCAACGAGCATCACACATGCCTCATGGCTAAGGAGAAGAAAGTAAGTACTCGAAACTCTACTTATGCTTCTTCTAGTGAGGATGAGTCTAGTGATGATGATGAAATAGACTATTCATGCTTATTTAAAGGCTTAGATAGATCTAAGATTGATAAGATCAATGAATTGATTGATGCTTTAAATGATAAGAATAAGCTACTAGAAAGGCAAGAGGATCTCTTGTATGAAGAACATGATAAGTTTGTAGAGGCTCAAAAATCCCTTGCATTAGAAATTAAGAGGAATGAAATGCTTGCTTGTAAAGTGTCTACATGCCATGATTCTATTTCTAACTTAAAGAGCATAAACGATGATTTAAATGCTAAACTAGTAGAAGCAAATAAATCCAACTCTTGTGTTGAACATGTTGAAATTTGCACTAGGTGTAAGGATATTGATATTAATGCTTGTAGTGAACACTTAGTTTCTATTTCAAAATTGAATGATGAACTAGCTAGTCTTAATGCTCAACTTAAGACTAGCAAGAGTAATTTTGATAAACTGAAATTTGCTAGGGGTGCCTACACGGTTGGTAGACACCCCTCCATTAAGGATGGACTTGGCTTCAAAAGGGAAGCCAAGAACTTAACAAGCCATAAGGCTCCTATCTCCGCCAAGGAGAAAGGGAAGGCTCCTATGGCAAGTAGTACTAAAAGTAACCATGCTTTTATGTACAATGATAGGAGACAGTCTCATAGGAGTTGTAATGCTTATAATACTTTTGATGCACATGACTATGATTCGCATGCTATGTTTACCTCTAGTTTTTCCTATACGCATGGTAGAAATATGTCTAGGAGAAATGCTATTCATCATGTGCCTAGAAAGAATATTATTTATGCTCCTAGGAAAGTAGTGAATGAACCTTCTACAATTTATTGTGCTCTAAATGCTTCCTTTGCTATTTGCAGAAAGGATAGGAAGATAATTGCTAGAAAATTAGGGGCAAGATGCAAGGGAGACAAAACTTGCATTTGGGTCCCTAAGGATATTTGTGCTAACCTTGTAGGACCCAACATGAGTTGGGTACCTAAGACCCAAGCCTAAATTTGCCTTGCAGGTTTATGCATCCGGGGGTTCAAGCTGGATTATCGACAGCGGACGCACAAACCATATGACGGGGGAGAAGAAAATGTTCACCTCCTACGTCAAGAATAAGGATTCCCAAGATTCAATTATATTCGGTGATGGGAATCAAGGCAAGGTAAAAGGGTTAGCTTGTCAGGCAGGTAAACAAGTGGGAGGAGCACATCACAGCAAGAATGTGATGACCACTTCAAGACCCCTGGAGCTGCTGCATATGGACCTCTTCGGACCCGTCGCCTATCTGAGTATAGGAGGAAGTAAGTATGGTCTAGTTTTTGTTGATGACTTTTCCCGCTTCACTTGGGTGTTCTTTCTGCAGGATAAGTCTGAAACCCAAGGGACCCTCAAGCGCTTCCTCAGGAGAGCTCAAAATGAGTTTGAGCTCAAAGTGAAGAAGATAAGGAGCGACAACGGGTCCGAGTTCAAGAACCTTCAAGTGGAAGAGTTTCTTGAGGAGGAAGGAATCAAGCACGAGTTCTCCGCTCCCTACACACCACAACAAAATGGGGTGGTAGAGAGGAAGAACAGGACGCTCATTGATATGGCGAGGACGATGCTTGGAGAGTTCAAGACCCCCGAGTGCTTTTGGTCGGAAGCCGTGAACACGGCTTGCCACGCCATCAACAGGGTCTACCTTCACCGACTCCTCAAGAAGACGTCGTATGAACTTCTAACCGGTAACAAACCCAATGTATCTTACTTTCGTGTATTTGGGAGCAAGTGCTACATTCTAGTGAAGAAGGGTAGAAATTCTAAGTTTGCTCCCAAAGCTGTAGAAGGGTTTTTATTAGGTTATGACTCAAATACAAAGGCGTATAGAGTCTTCAACAAATCATCGGGTTTGGTTGAAGTCTCTAGCGACGTTGTATTTGATGAGACTAATGGCTCTCCAAGAGAGCAAGTTGTTGATTGTGATGATGTAGATGAAGAAGATGTTCCGACGGCCGCTATTC
This sequence comes from Zea mays, assembly GCF_902167145.1. Classification (NCBI taxonomy): domain Eukaryota; kingdom Viridiplantae; phylum Streptophyta; class Magnoliopsida; order Poales; family Poaceae; genus Zea; species Zea mays. The sequence goes on from NC_050097.1 coordinate 10,919,942, forward strand.
GAACCATGGCTATTGGAGAAGTGCGGCCACAGGAGCAAGATGAACGAGATCAACCTTCTTCCTCAACAATGGTGCATCCCCTAACTCAAGACGATGAACAGGTTCATCAACAGGAGGCGTGTGATCAAGGGGGAGCACAAGATGATCATGTGATGGAGGAAGAAGCGCAACCGGCACCTCCAACCCAAGTTCGAGCGATGATTCAAAGGGATCATCCCGTCGACCAAATTCTGGGTGATATTAGCAAGGGAGTAACTACTCGGTCTCGATTAGTTAATTTTTGTGAGCATTACTCCTTTGTCTCTTCTATTGAGCCTTTCAGGGTAGAAGAGGCCTCGCTAGATCCGGACTGGGTGTTGGCCATGCAAGAGGAGCTAAACAACTTCAAGCGCAATGAAGTTTGGACACTGGTGCCTCGTCCCAAGCAAAATGTTGTGGGAACCAAGTGGGTGTTCCGCAACAAACAGGACGAGCACGGGGTGGTGACGAGGAACAAGGCTCGACTTGTGGCAAAAGGTTATGCCCAAGTCGCAGGTTTGGACTTTGAGGAGACATTTGCTCCTGTGGCTAGGCTAGAATCAATTCGTATCTTGCTAGCATATGCCGCTCACCATTCCTTCAGGTTGTTCCAAATGGATGTGAAGAGCGCTTTCCTCAACGGGCCAATCAAGGAGGAAGTGTACGTAGAGCAACCTCCTGGCTTCGAGGATGAACGGTACCCCGACCACGTGTGTAAGCTCTCTAAGGCGCTCTATGGACTTAAGCAAGCCCCAAGAGCATGGTATGAATGCCTTAGAGATTTCTTAATTGCTAATGCTTTCAAGGTTGGGAAAGCCGATCCAACTCTTTTCACTAAGACTTGTGATGGTGATTTGTTTGTGTGCCAAATTTATGTCGATGACATAATATTTGGTTCTACTAATAAAAAGTCTTGTGAAGAGTTTAGCAGGGTGATGACGCAGAAATTCGAGATGTCGATGATGGGCGAGTTGAACTACTTCCTTGGGTTCCAAGTGAAGCAACTCAAGGACGGCACCTTCATCTCTCAAACGAAGTACACGCAAGATCTGCTGAAGCGGTTTGGGATGAAGGACGCCAAGCCCGCAAAGACTCCGATGGGAACCGACGGACACACCGACCTCAACAAAGGTGGTAAGTCCGTTGATCAAAAAGCATACCGGTCAATGATAGGGTCATTACTTTACTTATGTGCTAGTAGACCGGATATTATGCTTAGCGTATGCATGTGTGCTAGATTTCAATCCGATCCTAAGGAATGTCACTTAGTGGCAGTAAAGCGAATCCTTAGATATTTAGTTGCTACGCCCTGCCTCAGGCTCTGGTATCCAAAGGGGTCTACCTTTGACCTAATTGGATATTCAGATTCCGACTATGCTGGATGTAAGGTCGATAGGAAGAGTACATCGGGGACGTGCCAATTCTTAGGAAGGTCCTTGGTGTCATGGAAATCTAAGAAACAAACTTCCGTTGCCCTATCCACCGCTGAGGCCGAGTATGGTGCCGCAAGACAGTGTTGCGCGCAACTACTTTGGATGAGGCAAACCCTCAGGGACTTTGGCTACAATCTGAGCAAAGTCCCACTCCTATGTGATAATGAGAGTGCTATCCGCATGACGGAAAATCCTGTTGAGCACAGCCGCACAAAGCACATAGACATCCGGCATCACTTTTTGAGAGACCACCAGCAAAAGGGAGATATCGAAGTGTTTCATGTTAGCACCGAGAACCAGCTAGCCGATATCTTTACCAAGCCTCTAGATGAGAAGACCTTTTGCAGGCTGCGTAGTGAGCTAAATGTCTTAGATTCGCGGAACTTGGATTGAATTGTAGCATACATGTGTTTATGCCTTTGATCATGTTCATTCTGCATTTTGTTGCTTATTGTGGTGCTCAAGTTGTACAAACATTCCCCGGACCTCACAAGTCCCTGTGTAAGTGATGCACATTTTTAGGGGGAGTTGTGTTACAACTTGACCCTTTGAGACTAACCATATGCTTGAGTTTGCTTGATTTAGTCTCGAAGGAGAATTGAAAGGGAAAAGATGGACTTGGACCATGAAAGACTTCCACTGCACTCCGATGAGAGGGTAACTTACTCCAAGTTCATCTCATGTACTCTTATTGCCTATTTGCTCTTAATTGAAGATTTTGGTGAGGCAATGGGGTTAAAGGGCCAAGATTAATCCCGTTTTGGTGCTTGATGCCAAAGGGGGAGAAAATAAAGGCCAAAGTGATAAATGGATCGGCTACCACTTGAGAGATTTTGAACATAGTAGAATAGAGCTTTTGGTTTGTCAAAACTCTTTTATTGCATCTCTTGTCAAAAGTTGGCTTCTTGTGGGGAGAAGTAGTGATTATAAGATAAAGGGGGAGTTTTTTTTGAAATCTTTGATCAATCTCTTTTGGAATGACTCTCTTTATGCTTCAACATGTGTGTTTGACTTAGAGATAGAGATTTGAGTTTGATTTGCAAAAACAAACCAAGTGGTGGCAAAGGATGATCCATATATGTCAAATTCGATTCAAAACAAATTTGAGTTTTTATTTGAAGTGATATTGCACTTGTTCTAGTTGCTTTATGTTGTGTTGGCATAAATCACCAAAAAGGGGGAGATTGAAAGGGAAATGTGCCCTTGGGCCATTTCTAAGTATTTCGGTGATTAAGTGCCAACACAAGTGCTTAAATGGGAATTTATGCTTATGAATGAACAAAGTGCAAATCAAGAGAAAAGGTATGTTTCTAAGTCTTAATACATTGGTTTTGGGTACTAATATACTTGTCTAAGTGTTAGAAACAGAAAGAAGAAGAAAAGAAAATAGGTGAAAAAGACTTGGCTGTGTACAGCCAAGACTCAGCTCGGTCTGGAGCACCGGACTGTCCGGTGGTGCACCGGACAGTGTCCGGTGCGCCAGGTTGACTCGGCGCAAACTGGCTGCTCTCGGGAAATTGCCGACGGCGTACGGCTAAAATACACCGGACTGTCCGGTGTGCACCGGACTGTCCGGTGAGCCAACGGTCGGCCGGGCCAACGGTCGGCCGCGGAATCTGCGCGGGACACGTGGCCGAGCCAACGGTCGGAAGGGGGCACCGGACTGTCCGGTGTGCACCGGACTGTCCGGTGCGCCAACGGCTCCCAGATCTGCAACGGTCGGCAGCGCCATTTTTGGAAGGAAATCGGGCACCGGACAGTGTCCGGTGTGCACCGGACTGTCCGGTGCACCCGACGACAGAAGGCAAGATTGGCCTTCCAGATTTGCTCTCAACGGCTCCTAGCTGTCTTGGGGCTATAAAAGGGACCCCTAGGCGCATGGAGGAGCACACCAAGCAACCTTAGAGCAATCTTGATCATCCACACTCAGTCTTTGCGCATTCGTTTGTCATTCTCAGTGATTCGAGCTCCGTTCTAGTGAGAACTTTGAGATAGTCTTTTGAGCTCGATTCTTGGCCGTGTGTGTGCGCATTTTGCTGTGGATTTGTGTGTGTTGCTTCCCTCCCTTACTCCGTGCTTCTTTGTGAAACTCAATTGTAAGGGTGAGAGACTCCAAGTTGTGGAGATTCCTCGCAAACGGGAAAATATCTAAGAAAAGAAGAACATCGTGGTATTCAAGTTGATCATTGGATCACTTGAGAGGAGTTGAGTGCAACTCTCGTCCGTTGGGACGCCACAACGTGGAGTAGGCAAGTTTTGTACTTGGCCGAACCACGGGATAACCACCTTGTCATCTCTGTGATTGAATTCTTGTGGTTATTGTGTCTTGGCTCCTCTGTAGCCACTTGGCAATTATTGTGCTAACGCTTAATCAAAGTTTTTGTGGCTATAAGTTTAAGTTTTACAGGATCACCTATTCACCCCCCCTCTAGGTGCTCTCATCCATATGTGTTTTTATATTTTTATTTGGATTCGTATTCAAACACGGATAGCTTCAGATACGAATACAAATACAGATGTGAATATATCTTGTGTCGAATACGAAACTAGTCGGACACGGATAGTGTTGGTAATTGATTTTTTTTGTAGGGTACCGTGTAAGAGACCATTTCACACACATCATGGTTGTTGGTTGTTGTAGTCATTAAGCCACTCCTTGAGTCCAAACACTTTTAGGATTATACGTGGACATATATTGTGCCTCCATAATTTTTTATGAATTTCTAAGACTATTTATGCATTGTTAATTTCTTTCTACATAAAATCATAAAAATAATTAAATTCAAAAAATCTAGCATTGACCAAAAAATACAAATAAATTATCAAGACTAATAAACATTCTATAATAAGATAACCTCAAGTCCCCACATGAATATGATAAAGTGAAGTATTGATTATATTAAAACATGAATATTTAGAGTGATTTCATGTGTGACTCACGCGATAAGTGGAAGTGAAATAGAAAAACAATGACATTTTATGGATTTTGTGGCCCAAACATTTTTGAGGAATATATATGAACATATGTTACGCCTCCGTAATTTTCATGAATTTTGAGGCTATTTGTGTATTATTAACTGTTTTCTTCAAAAATCATCAAAATTCACACAACTATTTGAAGAAAAAATATCTGAATATCCAGTAAGATATCCGAAATCCGATGAATATCAACCATCTCATATCCGATATCCAAACTATATTATCCGGATTCGAATCTAAAATCCGAATATGTTGTGGATATCCGAAAAAAACTATCCGACTTAATAATTAACCTCTTCGAATGGTCGGATACTCGAATAATATCCATAACATTTATACCCCTAATAATAGTGAACGTTATTTAGTTCTCTCTGTTGTCTGAAACTCAGGTATACATAGAGGGAAAAACAAATGTCCAATGTTGAAACGATATAAAAGTATAGATTATTTTAGATAGACTTTTATTATTTTTATTATGGCTTGTTCGGTTATTCCTATCTCATATAGATTGAATGGGATTAAAAAAGTTATAAAATATTTTGACTTGTTTGAAATTTAAACATATTTAATCTCACACAATCCATATGGATTGAGAGCAAAACACAATCTATATGGATTGAGAGCAAAACGAACAAGTCCTTAAATGTTATCCACCCAAAATTTGATTTATTTTATGCCTAATACGTAGACGTAAGACCAACACTGTTCACAACATTATTCTCAAGCAAATTGTTTAGGGATTTTTAAATTTGTGTCCTTAATTCAGCATCACAGACTGGTTTTGTCGCGACGAGATCCTCTGAGTCGGCTCCCGTTACTGACGCCCCCGGTTTTGTCTCTCAGTACATCGTTTCATCTGTTACTACTAGTACTAGACTACTAGACGAAGGCAAAACTATGCAGTACCCAATAAACCAAAGCCCAAATAGGACCTAAGACAAACAGTATTACTTGCGTTTAAATTGAGTTCCTTTTTATTCCAAATATACTTGCTTATCGCACGATATATCGACAAACAACAATATGTTTATGTGAGCATTTGTTGATCAACAAGTGCCGCAGCTACAGAGCTGGGACCGGCGAGCTCCCTAGTGATGCCGCGTTGAGGGTGTTGCCGATGTCGATGACGAAGCGGTACCTGACCTCGCCCTTGGCGAGGCGTTCCATGGCCTCATTAACTTCTTCGGTGCCGATCAGTTCGATGTCCGCTGCCAACCCGTGCTTGGCTGCGAAGTCCATCATCTCCTGCGTGTCCCTGATGCTCCCCATGCAGCTCCCGGCCAGAGTCTTGCCCCCTGTGTGCACAGATTAGTTGTCGTAATATTTCTCATCACTCACCGACCACCGCCATGAAAGATCACCAGAGTACCATTGTGCAAGATGTACGGGTGCCGCCATCCTTTCATCAGTATATGCAAGATGATGAAATGGCGTAACGCGTGCCATTGTTGAGAGTGATCTCTGCAACGGTATCGGAATCAAGAAACAGACTTACCAGTAACCAAAGAGAAGGCAGAGATCTGCAGAGGCTTCTCAGGCAGGCCAAGCAGGATCATCTTGCCCTGGGGCTTGAGGAGAGCAAGGTAAGCGTACATGGACATGCTTGCAGAGGCCGTGTTCATAATGCCATCCATTGTGCCCTTCGCAGCCTGTAAAAATAGGGATAAAAAATATACATACGTGTGGCACTTGAATAAAGAAGATGACACTATGGTATCAATTGGCGTGTTCTCAAGTTTGGGTCCATAAAGGTTTGGACGTTTTGTAATGAAGCAGCATGGGGAGCAAATAGACTTACCACCATTGATAGAGATCTGAAGCTGCACCCTATCTACAAACAGATAGATTGGTCCCGCGACGATAAATAGTTCATGTACTCATAAATCATAATGCAATGCAAAGTGGTCCTTATCAACTAGTACATGAGTATTTTTATCATCCTGTCTATCCCTTAATTAGACTACTTGTTTTAAAGAAATTAATTGGTCTACTTTGAAGTCCCATGAAGCCAAGCCAGCCCAACATTTCTTACCTTCATCTGGTTAGCATCACCGCTGACAACAAAGGCGTCTGCACCAAGCGTCTCCATAGCTTCCTCCCTCTTCCCCGGGGACGTGCTGATCACGGTCACCCTCATCCCGAACGCCTTCGCGAACTTCACGGCGACGTGCCCAAGCCCCCCGAGTCCAACCACGCCGATGTGCTTGCCTGCCTCGTTTAGCCCGTGGTGCTTCATGGGGTTGTACACGGTTATCCCTGCACAGAGCAGCGGCGCGCCTCTGTCGAGGGGCATGCCATCAGGGAACCGGATGACGAAGCGCTCGTTGACGACAACCATGTCAGAGTAGCCACCGTAGGTGACGGTGCCGTCCCTGTCGTGGGAGTTGTAGGTGAAGATGATCTTGGAGCAGTAGTTCTCGTGCCCTCCCTCGCAGCTCTCGCAGGACTGGCATGTGTTGACCATGCACCCGACGCCAACCTTGTCTCCGACGTTGAACCTCTTCACGTTCTTGCCAACCTCGGTGATCAGCCCGGCGATCTCGTGCCTGCATCCATCCGTCAGCGTTATTTGTGCTCAGAGCAACCAGTCAGAGTTACCTCTGTTAGAGGTTAGAGGTGTAGTATTCTCTCACGTTCAGAGAGGATACTGTTTTCTCTCCTCCTGGACGAAGATTCAAAGCGGGCATCATGCAAGTATGCAGTGGGCAGCTAGAATTGACGAAGTCTTGATAAAAGAATTATGAGGTCCTACAAATGGAATTATGAAGTGGTGCCTCTTTTCTTTTCAAGACGTGAGAACACTTACCCAGGGACAACAGGGTAGTTGGCGTTCTTCCACTCGTTCTTGATGGTGTGCAGGTCAGAGTGGCATATCCCGCAGTACAGTATCTGTATGGCAACATCGTCATCTCCAGTGTCCCTGCACAATGGCAAGGTATAAAGCATAATTTCACGCAGCAGGCCCATTCTGCTTATCTGTCCGATCTATTTGAAGGTTCAAGTCAGGGAAGAACTGTTCGTTACAAGCTGGAGCGACAATAGTTCAGTCTCCAGAGTTCAAATTTTGTCGCACATACGGTCGCGAATTTCCCCACACAAAAAGAGGCTATTTATTTTCCATGCCCAACCGAAAATATTTCATGGACATGTTTGTAGACCAGATTATATGGGCAGTAAAGTACCCAACTCAACTTCATACCCAAGGTTTTCACTAGTCCAAGTCTTTTTTTTTCTTGAACCCGCAGCACATCTCTGTACTAACAAGGAAAAGGGGCAAGAATTCTTACAACACAGACCTACACATCCATGGATCTAGAAAAGCATTTGGCACCCTATGCTTACAACAAAAAAGATCTCGACCAAGATGCCAGACACCTAATGCTGCAACCAACTCATGGACCCGTTTTCAACATACCATCTTCAGTCTCCTAAAGGGATATTGCTGGTCTGGTTGAAACGTTCGACACATGAAAGGTAGAGATATATATATTTACTATACATGAATATGAACATGACACAGCTCAGTGCTCACATAGATTCTCCATGTGCGTCAGGCCCTACATACAGGTTGAAACACATGATCCATCATCCATGCACGGACCAACGCCCGTGATGGGCATTTATTTACCTATTTATTTATTATTTACTAGGAGGTGGAGGAGGCTCCACAAAGGAAGGAAATGGCGACCGCGACGGTAGCAACCACAACCAGAAACCAGAAGAGAGGAGACGGGCGGTGGTAACTGCAAGGAGTGGGCTCAATAAATTCCTGCAGGGGGGGAGCAATGGCGTTTGTCACCTTGTATACTGATGCCGCCGTTGAGATCTGATCAGATCTGGCACGCCTACGGCTACGGTTGAGCTGTCACTAATCCATTCCCTGGCAAGTCAGGAGTAATTGCTGCTGTGTATGGAACCTAGCTGCCTCAGCGAGCTTCAGCGACTGCCGACTGGATGGAATCGTTCTGGACTAGAGGTTTCTACGGTGGTTTATCTGCAATGGAAGGGCTGAACCTGAACAGATACTGGAACCGTGAGGAAGTAAGTACGACAGCAGACATCCGGCGGGCGATTGCTAACAGTTTTTGTTTGTTTGCATATAAGCTAGCTCGCACACAGTATATTTTTATGACACTTTCATTCCACTGCAACACTGCATACGGATGCTCAACTCAACTAGAAACGTTGAGATAGTAAAAAATAGGGTTTTTTAAATTGGTGCCCTCTGCTAATAATAATAAATTTGAGGTTTTACCTCTAAACATCCCATGAAATACGCTAGCTATAGGTGCAGAATGCAGATCGACGCCCACGCTAACAAGAACCACAGAATCTCAATTTCGCAGCTAGCAACAACTAATCAAAGATCCTGCTCGCCTCTCATAACCTTGCAAAAATCCGACATTGCACCTCAACTCCAAACCAAGCCAAATTAGCCGCACACTTCCTCAGACGGGAGGCGAAAACATCCAGCAACCCGCGACGCCAGATTCCTTCCACCCGCGCGTCGGTTTGCTAATCCTGCACTGCATGCACGCACCCGATTCCACGCCGATGCACATTTCATCAACCGACCGCAATTGGGTGAGGCCAGCAACCCATCACTAGCTAGGCGGCTGCTAGAAACAGGTCGAGCGGGCAGCGTCGTCTGGCTACGGCCAGCTGCCAGCACCACCCGCATGCGGCATGCGCGAACGCGTAGGCGTACCTTCGCGAGATGCGGATGGGGGAGACGGCGCCGGAGGCGTCGTGCGCCGCGAGCGCCAACGCCCTCCGCCGGTGCTGCTCCGCCTCCACCGGTGCCATGGTTTGTGCGCGGTGGTGGCTTTGATTCGCACTTCGCAGTGTCAGCAGCGGAGGGGGGGCGGCTGGTGAGCTGGACTGGAGAAGCGGGGAAGAACGGTGCCGATACTGCGATTGGCGGCCAACGCGGCGCAACGGCTGCGAGTTGCTGCTCTCTTTATTGCGCGACCATTCTATTAAAATCCGTTTTTCCAAAAACGATTATATCCTAATAAAAATTATATATAGACACACTCATAAATTGAACTGTGAGCTGAGTTTTGTTTTTGTTTTTGCACGGAGTCATTTGAAAAAGTCATAACTTCCTCATTTGAAATCCAATAGAGATAAAAATTACAGAGCTCCGATCACATCCGGGGCGTGGCTCCAGAACTCCAAGAAAGCTAGCAAGAGACTGTCAACACACTAACTCGAGATTTACAAATTTCATAGAGTTTTTAGAGCTGCGGTATAGATTTTTAAAGTACCTCTCTTGCTGCTCAAAATTCTCTAAAAGGCGGTATAGATATGTAGTTTGAAGTTATTTACCAGCTACTAGACCACTACCATTGATTATGAGAAAACAATTTAAACTCTAAATCAGAGCTGCTCCATCCATAGTTTTGAACTAGAGATAATCTAAAGTGGAGCAGATTCATACCCAACACGCCCCTACATACATTGTTCAATTTTACATCGACCTACATTGCTGACATGAGTTACATGTCTCCTTGACCATTATAATTTTCATATGCAAAGATATAAAAGGGCCATTATATCTTTTAGCATGGTTAAGGAGAGTGAACGAATAACCACGATTTTATCCACTCGCTAGTGTATAGTATCTTAAAATAATGGTGCCTTTTTTATATGCCATTACATGAACATAAAATCTATATGAACACTAATACAGTACGTGCATTGCAACGGCCACCGTGTGCAATCACCGGTGCTCTATCGTCGATGCCCGAAGTTACTATGGAAGGCAATAGTGGACATATGGGAGGCACAAAAAAACATTGCCAACGAAGTTACTATGCTTGAAGCCCGCGACGGGATAATAATCTTCAAAGTCATGTAACAAAACACTGGCAACTTCATCAAACAAAAGAAGCCATTTGTTGGAACAATGACATTGTATCTGATGAACAATGTGTCGATCAAGGGGTGCACACATTGTTCAAATATTAATGACGATGAAGGGCCTGAGGTGCCATAGACGTGATCAAAGGTGCAGACATGGGGTCCAATTTAGAACTGAGACAACACATAAACAAATCATTGTATGTTTGAACATTATGTACCGTGGTAGAGAGGTATATGCTGAGCTTGTATGCGTTCAGAATCTGATTCAACAAGTATATTGTAATTTTTTCTACGAAATTGTATAATACTATAGAAGAGTCACAAAATCAGTAAATGATCCTGAGAAAAATCCTCCAGTGGAGATCTCCATCACCTATGTAAGCCCTTGGTGGATGAACTCGCCCATTTTTTAATACAAGCCATGCAGACGAATGCATCAATTCAAAACCCTTGAAGCATCAAAGTTTTTCACCATCTGCCCACAACAATCAAACAAAACAAATCAATGCATGTGGGTCGCTGGGCGTGGCAGTGACGCAATTTGTGCAACCATCCTACAACTCCGTTGTGATGAGTGGCCTTATATTGACAGGCACCTTCATGTTGTCCTTTAAAGGATGCACTGCAATTGTTGCCTCTAGGTTCTCCATCGAAACACTAACCATGAATTCCCCTAACTAATCACGCAACACCAAAGAGTACCCTAAAATCGCATCCAAGTTGCGTGAAAAAACCACTTCAAACCGGCGTATCGGTCTGGATTGACGACACCCTTCTCGGTGGGCGGCGGCGAGGTGGCAGGTGCCGCCCCATGTGAACATTGCATTGTTGTCTACCAACTAACTGTTACATTGGATCAGAAATATATATGCCAAGCAAACAACTCTGACAAAACTAATTGAACTATAAAAGACTATAAATAGTCCATCAATATAATAAACCATGTGAAATCAAACTGATAGGCAAAGGTGACTTTGATAGGAATTAATTGGTGCTCCTCCAAACGCGGCAACTACCATAACACCTATCTGATACTGAAATTTTCTCACCTCTTCATGAATCTGTAGCTCACAAAAAAATGTGAGTCATTATATCAAGAGGGGCAAAAGTCCAAGCGGACAAACATAAAGTGCAGAGAACACAAAAACAAAAAGGCGCACACCCATGAACTATAGCAACACACTCCACAACACAAAACACCCACATCCCCTCACGAAGTGATCTATGGCATTATATTGGTGACTACCACAGTGTTGGGAAAGAAATCAAGGCCATAAGTTGGAAGCCCTTTTGCTCCAGCCATACCCCATAATTTGATCTTTAACATTCCATGAAATGGAACGGGTGTCTGGAACAACACCCTCAATCACACACTCATTCCTATGTTTTGAAATTTACCAACTATCAACCATTTGGATTTGCATCTATGATTCTAATGCCTAGTCTATCCCATTGAATCAATATGACCTAACATGCCAATAGCAGGCACTGTATAATTTCTTGGGCGCGTGTACAACAGCCGCTACAGCTTAGGGGTTTGGAAATATACAATTTTGAAACTTTGGCTTGGGATGGGCCCTATGAATCCGTTGACTTTGGTTGGAAAAAATTGATGCCCCTCGATTTTGGTCTAGGTTGCCTATCCATGTCCTAAAGAATGCTCAAGAATAATTTGTTCAATATTTCTATCAAGACAATCATGGATACTGATGCTGATAGAAAAAAAATCATATAGTATATGCAACTAAGGTATGTACAACGGTGATGCTAGTATGGCGATAATATATCCACTACTCTAGCAACTCATTGTAGTTCAGTTGAGTAACCAGATCCTAACTTACATAAATCTATGCCAGCTTTTGACTTCTTATACTCACAACTGTTATTTATTCATTGTAGTTGTCAGGTCGAATGCATGAATTACTGAACTACGAAGCACATGAATTCCAAGGTTTTGGGGCCATTTATAAAAGGGTGATGTCTACAACTTTAATGTGGTGATGCTGGAACTTCTTAGGGCATGTTCGCTTAGGTTTAAATCCCCGTCTAGTCAAAAATGGCTAGACAGGGATTTAAACCCCTCCAATCCCCCTCTGGATTGGTCTAAACGAACAAGCCCTTACTGGGCGTAAACCATATGATAGGTATGGGGTTACTAAAAGCAAAAAGGCTAAACTTGGCCGGTATGTTTTCCTAGTTACAGGCGATGCTCGAACTCCTGAAACCCCAAAATCCCGGCCCTCATCTAAATGTCGAGAAACGTATAAAACACAATTTCAAAGCGCTAAAAAATCATCAACCACTGCAACAATCGAGATGTACCACGCGCGTGCCCACCTCCAGAGGAAGCTGGGCTACCCACTGACATGGACGCAGACGAGGAATAAACGAGGGAGTTAGTTTTAACTGAAGCTTTTCTTGGTACTTTGGAGGGCTGGAGGCACTGAAACATCTGTACAAATCGCCAAATCGGACAATCCTTATCACAGCTTCTGAACCTCTGTTTTATTTTGGAAAAAAAAACTGAAAAAAGTTTCAGGCAGTTTTTGAGCAGATGGATGTGTTTGATTTCGAACAACTTTTCAAATGAATTCGTAGGTGCCAGGGCCATACACAGGTACGCTTCTTCTCCAGTTATTTAACTTGAGCATTCAACTGCTTGTTCCTCAGTCCTCACCATCATTCAATATGCATCTTCTTTCAACCTAAAGCCCAGCAAGAAGCGCCTCCGCCTTACCAAGACAGAGGCGACGCCCGCTCCGACTCCTCCATCTCCATGCACAAGCCCAGCAGGAAGCTCCACCCTCATCGTTCTCAGCTAAGGCGAACCAACGGAGGAACGTCTGTTCACTTTCTGTTAAGGGTTGAAGGGTGAGGGTGGGAAAGAATCAGGGGGTTTTAATGAATTTTTCACGCCAAGGAGTGGATGCTGTGGGAGTTTTTTTTAAATAAAACTGTCTTGTACCGTTGAATCAAGGATGAACGGCTGAGATTCAATATGTGTATATGTGCACCTCATGTGCACTGGATATGCTCCCTTGAATAAAATCTCCATTGTTCCAAAAAATTCTTTCCATTGGTTGAGATGTCTCCGATCAACACGCGAAGAAATGAGCAGAGGCTCCGATCAAGACCGGCCAGAAAAATACCCAATAATGTTGCAGAAACAGAAACATATGAACACATGAAGCTTTCAAGAGCAAATGAGCGGATATTTAACAGAAGTCTAATTAATCTAATCATGTTACATTACGGGAAAATAATGTTGACATGTTTGGTTTGTATATACTAGGGAAAGTTGACTGGTTTTATCAACATTTACACCAGGAAAAATCATATATGTTACACACGTTTTATTCATGGTTTTACTTAATGATGACTTACAAGCACCCCCACCAAGGCCACAACTCTCACACTGGTTTATGATACTACAATATAATACTGGTACATGATTTGAAAATGAATGCACAACCCACAGCTCCATGTATGAAGCTACATATATATGCGTGTATAACTTTGACCGCGTATAAACCCTTAATCACCCATGCATTGATGCATGCATGCGGATATAGATTAGTGGTGGTGATACATCATAGTAGCACATATATGCAGCTGATGTGATTACGGGCACTGGAAGCTGGAGGGCACATGCTTGCCGCACTCGTTAACGAGCACCGAGATGGCGACGGGGAGCACGAGGCTGACGCTGAGCGCCTTGGCCTTGATGGTGGTGCAGAGGCAGAGCGCGGCGTCGAGGTCGGCCACGCCGGAGAGCAGCGGGCAGCAGGTGTCGCTGGCCTTGGTCCCGATGACGGCGTGCACGAGGCCGTTGAGCGCGTCCACGCACGCGAGCAGCTTGAGCGTGTTCACGGGGCACTTACCCGTCGGCGTGGACGGCGACGGCGAGTAGGGCGGGGGAGGGCACGGCGTGGACGACGACGACGGCGGCGGAGGCGGCGGCGGCTTCGGCGTCGGGCAGTAGGGGCAGGCCGCGGCCTGCGCGAGCAGTGTGGCTGCGACCAGCAGGAGGGGCACAATGCGGTGGTTCATCGTGGCCATGGCGCGCGGCGCTGCGCGGGTAGCTAACTTGTCAGGTTGTTGATTAAGCGGTGCGAGCGAGTGGTGAACGAAGCGGGGCGGGCTTTATATAGGCGTATATGTGAGTGAGGCCGTGTGGAGTGGCATTGGCAAATGGCCGAGCTGCTGCCATGTCTCATCGTCTGTCTCGGCTGCCAAGGTTGTGTGGCTGGCGTCGATCGAGTTTGATGGGAGCATCGTCGTCGTTGCTTGGACGCCCAAGCTAGTCATATGGCGACTTGCTGGGCGAGCTGTCCTCCCGGCCGTCTCAGCTCGTTCTTGGAAACGCGCGCGCGCATGTGAATTGTGACTGTGTGAGGACGGACGTGCAGTAGGGTCCGCGGCATGTCGTGGTTGAATCGACCGCCTGCCTACTGCCAAACGAGTTTGGCTCCCGTGCATCGAGCTGTTGTCGGATCCATTAATCCATAGCACGAATGTCAGGTTTATCGTGCAATACTCATTTTCGTATATATATACACACGAGTGCTAATTCATGCTGTAAGCCTCAGCAACATCTAGGTGTCACAACAAAATTAGTCCTGCGCGCATTTTATGCGAGGAGTCCTGCACGGAAGCTGAACTCCCGCTAGACAGTCGTCTTCTAAAATACTCCATTTGGTTGTAGATATTGGAGCACATAATTGAAAATTGAATCAGCTTTTCTAAATTCTGTTGTTTGGTTGCATGTGGAATTTAGATTTGGAATAGAGTCCACTTCCTTGGAATAGGATTATAACTAGAAAGTAGAAACCCCTCTCTCAATACAAAGCCTCACCTCTTGGTATTACATGGAATTAGACCATACATTTCCAAATTCTAATTTAGTGACATCCAAACAATAGAATAGAAAATACACCTCATTTCAATACCATACATGATTTGGTATTCAACCCAATTCAATTCAATCATCTCTAACATCGACATCCAAACGGAGCATAAGTGTCGCTCGACCGCTCGCATAATTGTTTCGGGCTGAATAGATTAGTGTCGGATCTAGGACTAAAAATTGGTCTACGACAGACTATGAAGGCATAGAATCCTTGAAAATTTATGTTGTAAAACAATGAGGTGTTAAACATACATGACCAATAATACACGTGTTTGATTTTCTTTTTAATATAAAAAACATAACTCTCTTATATATTTTACGTCTATCATTTATCATTTGATAAGATATATGATAAAGATTTAGTGTTATGAATTTTTACAAGTAAAATACTAAAAACTATAATATAAATTTTCATAGTAGATTTTATATTCTATTCATTTGAGCGGTCCTCGAACGCCCTTCCAGCTTGCCTTCCTTCCAAGTTCCATCATATCGGACGCTGGTGGTGGTGGTGAATAAACCAAAATAACCAAAGAAGTTGGTCAACAAGCCTAGCAGCCTACACGACTACACGAGTATGGTTTATCATTTCCTCTCGGTCATCAATCAACTCATCACTGTTTCAGTAATTGCATTGCAGCGTGTACGCGTTTGGTTCTATGGAATAAAGTTTAGCTCGTATTATAATAAGTATTGAAATGGCTATTATAAGTACTTAATATAGTCTAATTATAAAACTAATTACAGAACTAAAAACTAAACGGTGATACAATTTTGTAAGCCTAATTAATCATAGATTAATAAATGTTTACTGTATCATCATGTGAGTGAATCATAAACTAATTATATTTAATAGGTTCGCCTTGTCGTCCTCACACTAGTAGAAAAGAGCTCTAAGGTGGCGGCACACAGAAATTTATATTGACGGTTTCAATTACAGCACGCCAGTGAAAAAAATAGGTGGACCCGCCTTAAGGAACCACTAGTGTAAATATATATACACTTGCGGTTCACTTAACTGAACCGTCAGTGCAAAAGATGTATTTACACTGGCGGTTGTATTAAGTACACCGCCAGTGGAAATATCATATAGACTGGCGGTTCACTTAACTGAATCGTCAGTGTAAATGATGTATTTACACTGGCAGTTATGTTAAGTACACCGTCAGTGGAAATATCATATACACTGGCGGTTCACTTAACTGAACCGTCAGTGGAAAGGATGTATTTACACTGACGGATGTATTAAGTACACCGCCAATGGAAATATATATACACTGGCGGTTTACTTAATGAAACTGTCAATGCATTGCATGAATACTCGGTACTAGAGAGAAATCAGTACCCCAATACATTGCATGATTACTTAGTGATCGGTACCCCAATACATTGCGTGATTACTCAGTGATCGGTACCCAATACATTAAATGATTTCTCAATACCAGAGAGGTGATCAATACATTGCATGATTACACAATCTATATACCCATCAATCTGAGATGCACAATATATCACTAACTACTTCATTACATACACTACATCAATGATACTCCAGCAGCGATCCAATCCCTCAATAATGTCATTTCTTGAATTGCATTTACATTCACCCAATCTGACACATCGTAATCAACTTGGCCATGCGAACTACTCTCTGATCCTCTTATGTGGCCTCGGTCCACAAATAGTTATGTAAAGCAAAACAAACAATTATAATTTTCACTTGCATGCTTTTTCGTAAAATGGGAGTACTCGTAGCACATGTCAACTTGATTTGAGTAGTCCAAAAGCCCGTTCAACTACATTTTGTAGACTCGAGTGGTGGAAATTAAACTTTTCCTGCACACTCTCTACTCATGTTTGATTAAAATCTTCTAAGTGATGTCTCTGATTTCGATATAGTGGCAAGTAACCTTCGCGAATCGAGTAACCAGCATCCACTAGATAATACCTCTCTGTACGCAAACAAATAAACTTAGAAACCGTTATAATTAATTTTATATTTAGACTATATTTAATACCTCCAATTAACATCTAAATATATGATATGACGGAGGATAAAAGCGAGGGCTGGGGATGACCATACCTGGCCAAATTAGTAGACCCGAGCTTGATGCGATCACGTCGTTCGCGTAGGCACGACAACACAACACGAGCTCTCGAGCCGTGCATTGCATATATACACGGCTGTGTGAAAGAAACCTTACCCATAACTAGCGACCTGATCTAGCCAGCCAGCTATAACGCGTGCACACAATACATCCTACTGGCCGGTTACGAGCTGAGGCAACAAAAATCTTTCTGTACTGCACAGCAGCAATACCAGCTGCAACATCAAAGTCACAAGTAAAAAAAACCAAAAGAAATGAACTGTGTACGTACGTAGTGCTAGTTCAAGAACTTGAGTAGCTGGCGTGGTTTTGTCGTCGATCGTTACTCTATGCAACACGCACGCACCATGTGTATATGCTTGCAATCCGTTTGCGATTTCGCATGGGCCCTATACTCAGATTGTCCTCCATTGGCAGTTTGGCACTATCTTCAGATATTTCTTTGAAATAAAACTAAAAGACACACTGGATGATTACATTTATACTACTGTATATTTTTTTGTATTGATATTTTCAGGCTGTGCCGATCGAGGGACGCACAGCATCTGTGTAGTAGCTAGCACCAGTGGACTTGTGGACGATCCACTGGCCGGGACGGCTACATATTTAATATTTTGGACTAGTTGAGCTGCAAGTTGGAAGAGCAACGATGAACGATGGACGGACAACCCTCTAATACCATCATCATGCACCCGTGTACGACGCTGCTAGTACGCGAAGTCGCGAACAGACGTGGAGCCCCGTAACAGAACAGTGCAGACTGCAGAGGGAGGATTGATGTGACAGGGAGGCGACTGTGTGTCCCGTCTCCCGTCCAACGGATCCAATGCAAGACCCGAACAGCTTTGGCGCCTTCCCGTGCCGACCTCCACGTACCTGTCATCCAGGCATGCAGAGCTTCTTGGCCTCTTCACGGGACTGCGGTTGTTTTAGACTACCTGCAGCGCGACCCCCTTCCCCTCCCCTCTCCTCCCCTAGGACTGTTCACAGTGTAGCGGCTACAGTTCGCCCCCCACGCGCGCAGCGGCAAGCCCTACGGGCAGCTCTCCGTCGCGCTCCCCTTCTCTCTCACGCCAGATGAAGGGGACTACTGTTGCCTCCGCTACGCGCTCTTGTCGCCGAAGCCAACGTCCGCGCCAGACGGCGGAAAGTTCCAGGTCGACTTCTCTTCCTCTAGACGGCTCTTGGCAACGGGGGCGAGAAGGGGCGACGCGACGGCGGATCTGGCGGCGCAAGGCCGATTCCGAGCCGGTGGAGGTCGGCGCCGACGACGACCACGTCCTGTTGCTGACGAGTGAAGTCCGTTCGCCTCGGAAGCGCAAGCGCCCACAAATCCCACTCCGTTTTGCCGGTACGTCTCGCCATCAGTGGATTTCTTCTCCGACCATCGAGGGCTCGCTTAGATCCAGAGTTCATCGGTTCGAATCTTGTTGTTGCGGCCCGGATCTTGAGCTCATCAGGTACGAACATGGTGTTCCCCCTCTTCTCAGTGACTTGTTTGTAACTTTTTGTTGGAAATTTTTATGTTTCAGTTCCGTAGTTGACCGAACTAATGTGAATGAACCGATTCCAGTACGATGTGGCCGCCAAACTAACCTTACATTTCGTCTTTAGGTTAGGGTTTCATGAACACTAACCGACGGCGTCAGCAAAGAACTCTATATTAATCTGTTGGACGATAGATCCGTTTACGGTGATTAAGACGACAAGCAAATCAATACGGACCATACATTGGGGGCCACATTATTTTAGTTTCTGTTCTTGTCTTAGCAGCATAATTATATGGTTACTACTAGTATTACAAATATCACATTTCTAGGAACTTCTATGTCATATTCGTATGCAACATTTGAGGACATCATTTATTTTGTCTCCCACATGTCCTGTTCTTAACACAAGAGTATGTTTGCTGCTAGAGCGTATTATTTAAATGTACAAGTTTTAAAAATACCGACTCAACAATTCGTTTTACAGCTAAAGCACATCAAGTGCAAATAGTACTGACTTTTGTGTCCCTATTGTTGTAAACAAATCATGACTTGTCCATTTACTCTGTAAATTGCTTATTATGCTCTTCATGTTTTCAAAGTTGTCCAATTTAATTTATTTAACAGTGACTTAATTCGTTATTCAGCTTCGTGAGCAATTGTTAGCGGTGAATTGTGATATATAAGTTTCTTATTTCATAAAGTTGATGAATTCATGATACAAATTTTTACTTGTCTTCATATTACTGACACATGAAAGCCTCTCAACAATATATGAAGTTTGCCTCATGTATCTTTGGTTCCAGTTTTGAAGGAGGACACCATCTATTTTTGAAAGCATACTTATGCACTAAATGTCACCCACTTTATACTGTTCTATACCAAATGTTCCAGTATAGATATGTCTTACACAAAGTGTACCTAATCAGCTTAAAGCTTAATTGTACAATACCTCTAGACCTTTTATTGTCTGATATATGCTTGTTACCAAACACCAATATTATGTCACATATTTCTGTCTTTCCACGTACTGCAGAATGAAGCATATTTGCTTCGCTTTTGTTACATGTCTGTACCTACATTATTTGTTGTAGTTTTTTGCAACTTAATAAATCCATGATGCCTTTCTGGTTTGTAAGGCTATCCAGTTTGTTACTTCTTTTATTAATTGTTTGCAGCACATTTGATCATGGCATCCTCGAAAGAAGATAACATGAAGGCTTTGCTGAAAGTCCTTGTGGACTGTGCCGAGGATGCCACAAAAACATTGGGTGGTTTAGTTGATCATGCTTTAGATCACATGCATGATGAAGAGATATTAGCTAGAACCTTGTATGCCATCAAAGATAAGCTAGAATTGCTGCAACAAGATGCCTTAGAGGCAAAAGTGCAAGCATTTCCAGAAATTGTTAAGTACGATGGCGATGACATAAGTGTTGAGCCTACATCTCCATCGACCCCTCCAACAGTTACTGAACCATCTGTTGATGAAGAGGAGTTCTACTGCCCTGATGTGTCTGATGAATGGTACTTCAGCGACTCAGATAGGTCGACTCGTAACAGCTACTGGAATATATATTAGGCATGTATTCCAGTTCGACGTAGATGTCATCCTTTTGGACGTCTTAGTAGTCGCGCAAGGACGGAAACTGTTAGGATCTGTGCTTGTAATCCACAATAACTGTTGGGAACAATGTCTAAGTCTAAGGCAAACGAACTCATCATAAGCTACAATTATGTCAGGTCTTTATGTGTATTTTGTTGACTCTGTTGTGTTTATGTGCTGGTGTTGCTACTCAGACAGTTCATGCGGACCTTTACATAATATTGTCCTCGTTGACATGCTTGATCTGTTATAATGTTTTCATAGTACTGTCCATTTCTTTGAGTTTAAAATATTTTACTACATCTATGGCATGTGGACATATACTAGAATGGAGCAAGCAAACAATGCGACATCTTCTCAGCCGATGTCAAACACAGCAAGTACGCAGCAATTTCCCCCTCAACCCCCTTTATGGCCTACGGGCTACATGCAGCAGCCTCCAATGGATTACAACATGATGGCCAACATAAATTTTCCTAATCCTGGCCAAGGTCCAACTACAATGTGGGCTCCCATGCAGACTGCAAATTCTACTTCCCAATCAACCATGATTCCTGCCTCACAGTCTGCAGTTTATTGGAACCATTACCTCAACTTTGTCAGGAATCCTCTCGGATCAGTGGACCATCCTCCTTTTGCTGACTGCTATCCTCCTTCAAATACCAGTACACCATTGCAGGGTTCAAATAATATACCTTCCTTACCTGTCAACCTTGAGTCAGATGCTGAACATAGTGTTCAGGACATCAATAGTCCAGAAAAAAATGCAGCACCTGTTTTCAAAAATAAGAAGTCGAAGGAACAAAACTTTACAGCTCCTGAAGACCTTCTCCTTTGCACAACATGGTTGCAAATAAGCAGTGACCCAATTGTGCACACTGGACAAAGAAGGGAGGGGCTTTGGGCTCGAATTGAAAAAAGGTACAACGAACAAAGGGGCCAGTACCCTTGTAGAGTTAACAGAGCACTAAGCAGCAGATGGGACAAGATTAGAGCTGATGTGAGTAAGTTCTCAGGCTACTACGCAAGAGTATTAAGGGAGAACCAAAGTGGCTTAACTGATGACGATAAGGTATTTAGTACTGCATAGTTGTTACTACATTTGTCTAAATCATATACACTTGATATCTAGTTAATTATTTAGTAGTGCATACTTGTTACTACAATTGTCTAAATCATCTAATATTTGTGCAGACTTCAAAGGCGGCAACATTGTTTGCACACGACGAACAGAAACCATTCCATTTTATGCATTGCTGGCATAAACTTAAGGGTGAACCCAAATGGGAGAGTATATGTGCAGGACATTCGTTCCGAGGCTTAAATGCAAAATCTATTGGATCTTCAGGTAATCCATCTGGTGACCCACTTGAAACTGATAGTGGTTCTGCTGGGTTGACAGGCAAACGTCCGAGAGGTCGTGATTACAGTAAATCTGAGAGAAAGAAAGGTGCATCTTCCTCTTCTACAGAGTACTTAAGCCGTTTGCAAGAAATGACAGAAAAACAAATTCAGAGGTCTATTGAAAAATGTGAAAAGAAAGAGAAGAGCACAAAAGAAGACAAGGAATTTGAGAAAAAGAGGCTGGAATTGGAAGCCCAGAAAGTGATAATTAGACAAAGGGAATTGAAACTTCAAGAACTCCAATCGGCCCAATCACGATTAGAGATGCTGTGTTCAACGAAAGAGGAAGATGTTGATCCAGAAGTTTGGATTCTCATGAAGGAACAAAAAAAGAAGTTGCAGCAGTTTATTTTTAAGTTTGAGTAATTTTTAACGTTGTCTGACATGGCGTCTACATCAATCCTGGCGTGGACAGTTGTTATGTGATATCTTTGTTGACAACATTGTTTTTAAGTTCGAACCATAAATCGTGGAGGACATCATAGCTCTATGTTATGTCGTCTAATGTTGTAATAGACAATAATTGTGCCCAGGCGTGGAACCATGTTACATAATTATTTGAAGCATATGTATGTCATGGATTTGTTTTGAACCATTATTGAAGTTTGTATTGAATTGGAGTCTTTGCGTCAATTCGTACACAATCATATTAATGTTGTGCTTTACAATTTTATGGTCCACATGGTTGAAACTTATTGTGTTAGTAAAACATACGTTTGTAGGTAGGGCAAACAGGAATCATAAATTTCTCGTTATTTATGCAACACACATAAGTAAGAGAAGACAGTGAATTACAATAGCTGATTTGGAAGTTCAAACAAAGTACTAAGACAAGACAGTGAATTACAATAGCTAATTTGGAAGTTAAAACAAAGTACTAATGAAACGACACGTTTACATGGTGCCACGTCGAGCCCACAAATGCTCGACAAGATCATTTTGGAGGGAGCAAGACCTATCTTGACGACGAATATCAAAGTGGTTAATGACCCATTCTGCCCTTCCTTCTCCAATTATTTGAGATGCGTCTATGCCGGAAGTGTTATCTCCGAAATCAGTATTAGCAGCCAAAGGGCCTTCGTCTTCCACAATCATATTGTGCATGATGATGCAAGTTGTGATTATCTCTGTTAAACGGTTGCGATCCCACCCATATGCTGGACCACGGAGCACCGCCCACCGTGCTTGAAGAACTCCGAAAGCACGCTCAATATCTTTTCGGCAACTCTCTTGCATTTGTGTGAAATAAACTTTCTTTTCCTCATACGGGTGTCTGATAGCTTTCACAAAAGTAGGCCAGTTCGGGTAAATACCATCAGCTAAGTAATATCCGAAGTTGTAAGCATGCCCATTTACTGTGTAATTCACAGGTGGCATTCGACCAGTTATCAAAGGGTCAAAGACTGGTGATCGGTGCAGCACGTTAACGTCATTGTTTGTACCTGGCATGCCAAAAAAAGCATGCCAAATCCATAGATCATAAGTTGCTACCGCCTCAAGTATCATGGACGCTCTACCATTTCGACCACAAAACTGACCACGCCAGGCTGTAGGACAGTTCCGCCACTCCCAATGCATGCAATCTATGGAACCCAACATTCCAGGAAAACCCCTTGACTCGCTACTGTGCATGATACGTGCTATGTCTGCTTCATTAGGAGTCCGTAGATACCAGGCACTAAAATATTGTATGATTGCGCGACAAAAATGATGAAGACATTCTCTAGCTGTAGACTCCCCGATTTGAATGTACTCGTCTACCGCATCAGAAGGTAAACCATATGCAAGTATGCGAAGTGCCGCACATACTTTTTGTAGGGGACCGAGTCCTAGCATGCCTGTTGCGTCAACCCTTTGTGTAAAGTATGTATCCTGCTGTTGAAGTCCTTGCAAAATACGGAGAAACAGAGGCCTACTCATGCGAAACCTAAACAAAATAACAAAGGATCGTGGTAAATACTATGGAATTATCACAACCTCTTAGAAATACATGATGTGCGTACCTTCTACGAAACACGTGCGATGGATACACCGGGTTCGGCCCGAAGTAGTGATGCTGGATAAGGTTTTCTCCAGCAAAATGATCCCTGCGAATAACGCGGCGAGGTAACCCGGACCGTCGTCGGTGTTGGCGTCTAGCCTCAATGTTGAGGGTGAGCAGATTAACAAGTATCAGTGTTTCGTCGTCACTGTCACTTGAATCCGAATCATGATGCCTACGACTTGGAGACATTTGGAGCAATGGTTTTGTTGTGGAACAAGTGATAGATGCAAGTACATATTTGAAGACAAACATTGCATATATATAGACGAGAGAAACTTGGCTTCAGGGACAAGCTACTGGCTTACGTCCGAAGGCAGCCTTGGCTTACAACGTAAGTCAAACGTGGCTTTCGGTCGAAGACAAGCGTGGCTTCCTGTGTAAGACTAAACGAGTATGATTCAAGCATAAGCGCGGTTATGTCATATTGCGTACAAATACTTTTGTGAAATTGTTATGACGGAGTAGTATGAACAAGTAAAGTGTGGCATTACGAAATTTTTTTTAAACTTAAAACTTGTATTACGTCTTTTCCGTATTTGAAAACAAACAAATAATATTTTTTTTTCATTTTTGTAATAGGAGCGCACAATACCGAACGCATGAAAACATATAAAAAATAGAAAATGAAGTTGGTTATGTTAGTTATATGGAAATGTATATTTAATGAGTAGAGGGATATATAGGGGAAATTTAGGGGGAACGGTTGCGGGACGAGTGAATATAGGGGAGAGAATCTTGCTGACGTGGCTGCATAATAATATTTAGGGGGAAAAATTTAGGGGGAACGGTTGCGGATAGTCTTAATTTGCCGCTAGACCCCTGCTGCTGTGTACTCGTACAGACCAGTCTGAACGCAGTGCGTGTGCATGATCCATTGATCCGTCATCGCCTCGCCTCGATGGATCCTCCTGCTGTCGTCTACATGCCAGATGCCGCAAGCTATGACCTCCCATTGCTCAGTTGTAATGTATGGAGAAAGAATTAATTGATTAAACTGCGTCGACGACGTTGAAAAAAAAAAGAGAAGCCCTTAGAAGGCTTTTTTGACAACTGTCTGACAAAAATCACTCGGCAAAGCGTCGAGTATTCGGTAAAATACCTGGATTCCGGTAGTGAGGGAGGCAAAAAAAAAGGCCTAAATTTTTGTAGATATATATATTTTTTCATGACAGACATGACACGCTTTCCTAAATACTTAGCTATGATAATTGTGTCTATAGGAACCAAATGGCCCTTGGCCCTTTCAATTTTCTCCACAAAGATATACTATGTGGAAATAATATATAGTCTGACTTTTTGCTCGTCGACCGGTTCGATGAGATTACACAACCAACCAACGCGACGATGTACTCAAGTCGATGGGAACGAGAACAATGCATGGCGAAGAAGATACGATCAAATCCATGTACAGTCCAAAATAGTGGACAGAATGTCGTAGATGCGTGCTTCAATACACGTGGATTGAGTTCAATACCAGAGTATCCAAACTAGACCTCAATGGAAATTGTATGGTCAAACAAGGCTAAGGAGTGTTTGAAAATAAAGTATTTTTTTAGTTTTGAGGAAAAAAAATCATGGTATTGCAGAATACCATAGTATTTTTTTTTGCCACGAGGTGTCTGGCTGTATTATAAAAAACTCTGTTTTGAATGTTATGGTTTTGTAGATAGCATGGTATTCTTAGAGTATTTGAAACTCCACTCCAACCCAAAGTTTTTGTCTATGACTAGCATTGCATATGTATACTAAATACCAAGGTTTAAGATGCTTTGTCGCCAAACACGTATTGCTACGGAATGTCATGACATCTTAAAACCGTAGTATTATAAAACCATGGTTTTGGAATACTTTGCTTCCAAATACACTCTAACTCTCGCTATTATTGTCGTCTTGGCCGGATTGTCTCCAACTCTCTTGATTTGGGTTTTGATGAATCTTGTTGTGGGTTCATATGGGAAGTTAAATGTACGAATCTAGATTGAAGGTAGCTCTACCACACTTTTAATTATAGTCTAAAGGGATGGTGTAGTTTTATATGCATATACCTCCTATGGTTAGACATCAGATCTACCGATCTACGTCATTTTTTCGTTCGTTTCACAATATGTATAAATGGTAGTCGCAGGTTCCTGTTGCGGCGTATATACCAGTCGTGGTTTGCCTGGCAGCGCCCGGCATGCATCCATGCCCGCTGCCCTTGGGACGAGGGAACACCAGCAGGAACGCGTGTGCATGTATTGTACACTAGTATCCGCTGAAGTTGCTGATACATAAATCGCTCATCCAAAATCAACATAATCGGCCGCCGTGCCCGTACGTTGTAGCATATGATGGGCACGGATACCTGCCCGTACGTCGTCGCCGTTCGGCCACTCAGCAGCAGATCTAGCCGCCCTAGCTATAGGTTACTAGCTAGGTCGATTATCGATTGACCGACGACAATGCAAGCGAGACGACCTCTCGACCGATCTCCGGCCGGCACGGGCAGAGCGCGCGGCCGTGACCGATCGTCGTTGTCGGTAGGCACGCGTCGTCGCACGTTGTCCGTGCATGCAGTCCATGGCAATGCTCTAGCTCGCGCGCTTCGTTCCTGACTCGCTGGGTGTGTCTCCGCGTGTATTGCTGACCGCCTGACCCGGCCGACCGATGACATACAGAGCCAAACGGACGAGGCGGCGGCCGGCGGCCAGGGTGCCCACGGACAAGGGGCATCTACAGTATCCACTAGCCACCACCGGCATGTACTCCTAGACAGACGTAGGCGTAGCGCAGGCCACCAAATCGGGCGCGTGCGCGTCCATGGATGGATCATGGATGGAGGTGGGCCGTGGGCGTGGCCCTCAGCAGGATATCGGGCCTTTTCCCTTCTCTTCCGCGTCCGTGTCGTGCGCGGGCCGAAACAACCGGGACTCCCAAACTAGCCTGTATAAGGCTACAGCCGCAAGCCCGTTTTCCTATCTCCAAATTGGAGGATGGAAATTAGCTATTTTGCTTTTTTTTTTTACCCCCTCCGCTTTCGATCAGAAAGGTTTTCCGGCCCCGTCAACAAGGAAAGGATTCGTTCTCTCGGTGGCTCGGTGGTCAACCAAAGCTTCTCAATGCAAGAAGGCCGGCCGGAACACAGAAGCCACTAGTGATACAAGTCACACTCACCCCCACAGCAGTAGGAACATCTCTTCCTTGAGCACAAAGCAAGCTGAAGACGCAGACACGTCGTCGCACGCGTTCCCCGTCCCGCGCGACGGCGCCCCGGCCGGACGTAGTACTATTACTATACTAGCGTTTTCTCTAGCGGCAAGCAAGCATAGATGCTAAGATCAAACAACAAGCTAATGAAGAAAGGCAGCGCAGCCACCTCGTCACTCCCCCTCTATCCTCCATGGCCACTGCCCAATGCCAGTGCGTGCAGCAGTCGTCGCAACGTACAATCCTGACGCGTGCCTCCTCTACGTTTTCTTCGGAAAGCGAAAGCAAAGAATGAGAGCATACATGAGCAATTGTTGAGAGCATCATCCACCACCGCCACCGCCACCGCTGCCGATCGATCCCTTCTTTTGCCTCTTTCCGCTGCGCCGCCCGGCTTTTAGAGTTTCCCCCGACGCTTTGGAGATCCATGCATGGCCCGGCCGATCCACACCGCTGTTCCAGCTGCTCCTTTAGCCTCGCCAGGCCAAAGCCACACATATAACGGCCCCCACTGCTGCCTGCTTCGTCTGCAGACTGCAGTGCACAGGGACCGTACCGGGGAGGGCCGGCGGCAGCCATGGCGCGCAAGGACACAGTGCCGCTTGTCACTGCTTCCGGCTTCGTGGTGGCGTCGCTGCTGCTCCTGCTCTGCGCCACTCGCTGCGGTAAGTACATGGTGCTGCACTTCACTCGCACGGACGACGGACCGACCAACAGAGATATCGTAGTAAGGAAGCAACGATCGATGCGGTCCTCCTCGTCGCAATGCTGGATCACTAGCTAGCAGTATAATAATAACTAAGCGAGAGGGTTTTTGTTCGTGCATGCATGGGAATGATGGAATTGAGCAGAAGCGAGGGTCATGGCGGCGAGCAGGAGCAGGAGCAGGAGCACCAGCCCGCTGCTCAACGTGCTGTTCAAGCTCAACTTCATCCGCACGGTGGAGCCACCGCGCCGACTTCCCACTCCGACCGCCGACGCCACCGTCAGCCTCGCCGCGGGCGACACCAACTCGCCGTTCTGCGTCAACCCACCAGACGCGCCGTCGTCCACGACGCCTCCGTCCACGTCATCCACGTCATCCACGACGCCTCCGTCCACGTCGTCCACGCCTTCGTTGCCGGGCCAGGCCCAGGCGCCGCCGCTGCCGCCGATCACCCCCGTGCCGCCGTCCTTCGAGCCCAGCCCGCCGGAGAACGGCGCCCCGGGTGGAGGCCAGGGAGGAGGAGATCAAGGCCAGGGAGGAGGAGGTCAAGGCCAGGGAGGCCCACCGGCATCCACGACACCGAACTCGCCGCCGCAGGCAGGTCCGGGAGCGCCGTTTGGGTCGGTGCCGCCGAGCCCCATCGTCATGGTGCCGAGCCCGCCAGGATTCGGCCCTGGTCCCGGCTCCGGCTCAGGCGGTGGCTCGGGATCCGGCGACGGCGGCGGCCCGTTCCAGCCGCCGATCGTGTACCCACCTCCGCTGGCGCCGCCGATGCTGCCGGGCGCCGGGCAGACGCTGTGGTGCGTGGCCAAGCCCACGGTGCCGGACCCCATCATCCAGGAGGCCATGGACTACGCGTGCGGCTCCGGCGCCGAGTGCGACTCCATCCTGCCCAGCGGCGCGTGCTACCACCCCAACACCGTGCTCGCGCACGCCTCCTTCGCGTTCAACAGCTACTGGCAGCAGAACAAGGCGACCGGCGGCACCGCCACCATTATCACCAGAGACCCGAGTAAGCATCATCATCAGCTCCCTTACCTTCAATGCGTTCACATCTCCTGATAACCATTGTTGATTTGTTTGCTTTGACTTTGCTTCATGTCGATGTTGCTCCAACTCGAAGATGTTGTTTGGCCTTCACTGATCACTGTCAATCTTGCTCAGTAACGC
This sequence comes from Zea mays, assembly GCF_902167145.1. Classification (NCBI taxonomy): domain Eukaryota; kingdom Viridiplantae; phylum Streptophyta; class Magnoliopsida; order Poales; family Poaceae; genus Zea; species Zea mays. The sequence continues at coordinate 10,948,860 of NC_050097.1, forward strand.
TGTAGACTGTAGAGTGTAGACTACTCTGCTTCAGACTGAACTAGTGCATTGCTCTGAGGCTCTGAATGAACTGAACTTTTTAGATACTTGCCTTCCAGGACTTGTTCATCCTTGTGAAGCACATACTCCAGGTTTTGAAGGAATCGAATTGTTTCCTTTGAAATGCCTTTGTTCAAACCGGCATCTTACCCGCTCTAGTTCTCCTAAAAAATGACTTCAATATTCTTGTTACTATTGGTGTAACTTGCGTGTTAAACCCAGCACAACTGCATTTCCCTCCTAATTTACTTGAGTTGGATTGTAACCCTACTAACCGGACTATTCATTGTTTCATCTATGTAGGCTACGAGAAGTGCAAATTTGACCTTCTGTGACGAGGGAGGGTACGTAGATATGCAGGAGAACAGACTGCAGATACCAAATTTTTTCCCCAAGCTTCAGTTGGAGTTAACATTCATTTTGCTTCTAGGCCACACCGATGCACATTTTGTAACTAGCTCTTCTTCACTAGTATGGTTTTGAATTTTGTAAGCCTGATACTGCGCAAAAGGGGAAACTAAAGGTGATTCCTTGACATATTTGATATACAAGCTCTTGCTCAGACTGCAGCTTGCCATCTTTCCACTTTCAGACCTTTCGCCCAATTATTTTTGAGCCAAGCATGCTAACTTGATGCTCACGCCTACTCCGGAGACCTTTATCTCTGATGTTAAGCTGTAGTAGGATTTGTTATCTCTGATCAAGATGCATTCTTTTGACGGTGTTTGATTTGGAGACAACAGCCAAGCATGTGCAGTGCAGAAGTGTGACTAGCTGGATAGCAAGAAAATCTCAGTCGTGACGGCACTTCATAATCCTTATCATAAATTCACAAAATATGAGCTCATAAGACAGCTTACTATTTATGTTATGGGGAAACAGAGAAAGACTACGGATGGGGTGCGGATTTTTGGTAAGGATACTGCAAATTCTCGACAAAATTTTGCAAATTCTATTGTTGCTACAGTACTGATCAGCAACCAACAAACACGAGAGCAGTCAAACGTGTCGTTGATGCTGATACACAAGGACATACGGCTCACTCTTATTCGATTGTTTTGTGGGTCTTGTAATAATGATTCATAATCCTTTACTCGCACGTTAACTAGTGTATTGTGTGCCTATTTAACTAATAACTACACTCTCACTGTCAAAGACTCATGTGCCGTTTGGTTCACGAAATATAACCTAAATGGTAATAGTAATGATTCACACTCGAATACCGATGGTAACAAGTTTGAATAAGCCGATATTCATTTCTAGTGTGGTATCGATTACGGTTGAAATTAAGCAAACATAATTTAACGTTATGGTTTATCCATTATGTTATCAATATGTGAACCAGATCTTCCTAATACCTTGATCCACATACAGCAAAGTTGTAGCTTCACAGATCCACAGCAGCCCAGTCACAAACTTACAAATATCTTAAGCTTGCTGCTGTTGCTTCTGATCCATATGAACAGGATAAATTACATGATATCCTCGCTACCTTGATGAACTAGACAAAAACGTAGTACTGTTTTGGACTTTGAGTGGCTCGTTGATAACAGCATTCACTGCACTGACCATTTCCTTTGGGGAGCTAAATCCATCATTCTGAGAGTAAAACAGGTGAAGTATCTTACACATCTTCCAGAAGAGCTCCTTGCATGGCCTAGGAACAGCACTTTCTTTCCTGAGAACCAATCTTAGCAAGTCTCTCCTAGACACGTCTATGGACTTCTGCATTGCCTTTTTAGCGGCTTCTATGGACATAGAACCACCACTGTGGAGCACAAGTAGAGAAACACTATTCAGCTTCCCCTGGTTGCCTTCCCTCTGCAGCCATGGATCAAAGATTTTGTAAGAATCTTCCAGTAGCAAGCTTATAGTGAATATATAAATCATGGTTCAACAATCAACAGTATCCTTGTCAAGTATAATAGCTATAACCAGAAACAGAACATGATCATAAATCTTTATTTTCATAAATAAGTGTTTTTTCATAACTTTGTAGTGCTTGTAATCTTACACATTTTAGAAATAAAAAGGGAGTTTTTGTTTAATGCTGTGTGAATTCTAGAGCATAAAGTGAGAAAATATGGAAAAATTCGAGCAGATATGCTAATTTAGTAGACAATCATGTCTTTTATGTGTGAACGGGTTCAAATACCTCTAAACTTTGGTAGTCATTGAGGAGCCTCCCGCAAGTGCTCACTAGCCTAAATAATTTATCGTACTCTTCATCTTTGACAGCATGCTCTAATAGCTCTTGCCCTACAAAATACAATGCTGGGAGCACAATTGGGCCCAGTGCAAATGAGACAACAGCATTTGTCATGTATTCTTCAACTGTTGGTACATATTGGCATCTCTGCCATTCTGCCTCGACCATCATAGATCTTAACAAATCCAGCCACTGCAAATGTGTTCTCAGTTGTCAGTGCTTAACATAACCGAATGCAAGATTATTGGGACGCACATCGGACTTACTATTTCTACTAGGTGGTTTGTAAGATCACGGCCTTGTGCTGCAGAAGCCATTGCTCCAAGATGGTTCACTGTTGTATAAATAGCAGAAAATACTATTTTCACCTGTTCCGAATAGAACTCAACTGCATGGTGCCCATGCCATCTATGAAAACCATCAGCCAGAAACAGGAGATTAATTAGGCATGCATAAGTGATCAGTGTTACTTCATAAAAGAGTAGACATACTTCTCAACTAGTGCTATCAGGTTTTCTAATTCTTCTTTTGATCCACCAACATCGAAGAAGTCATCAACCACAGTTGTGAGGACACCATTTTTGGCCCATGAAATGCGAGCGTCAGACAATTCAGAAGAAAATACGGTAGCAGCAGCAGACAGATAGCAATATGTCAGTTTCTGCCGAGCAAATTGTAGCTGGTCCAGCTTGTTCTCCTTCACCCAACTGTTGCAACAAATTTAATCAATTTACCCAAGGGAGAAAATTTAAAATAAAAGTGAACATATGGCATTTAGATTACCTATCAAGATGCCGAAGTTCATCCCGGTAAACACGTTGAGAGAAACTGAAATCTTCGACTGCCAAAGCTAGGAATTCTTGATTGATACGAAAAGATCTGATACAGCAAAGTGTACAACATTGGTACGCAGCATCTAAACTACTTAAAACTGATGAGATGTACTTCTGTGAAAATAAAATCTTACGAGGATTTTGTTGTTAGCATCAGAGAACCCCAAGCATCAAAATGTTCGATGTTTCTCTTGTGTTCTAGACGCTCCAGTGTGGAATACAAGGGAAAATTAACAGCATACTCGATCTGAAATCACAAAACACAGACATAAACTGAACCTCCAAGGTGAAAATGAGAATTTAAATTTTGTTTGCAGCACCTCTCCAAAAATCGAGTCTTTTTGCACCCTACTACAGCACATCTTATCCTTCAATAAGTTGCCAGACCAGGATCCTATGCGATCTAAGATCAGATCGTTTTCTGATAAGGTGACTTTTGAGGTCTTGTACAATTCCAGTAGGGATTTTGTATCATTTAAATATCCTTGTAGTGAATCATGGAAAGTGGAAGCTCCAGCAACGTGAGACAGCTCATCTGATGTAAATTAGTCATTAGTTTCGTCAATGCCAAAGAAAATCCAATGCTGTCTGGAATACCAGATTTGCGAGTCCTGAAGTACCTGAGGAAACATCGTAACCATTCATCCTCAAAAGGCGAAATGCCATTGCAAATGTTGCTATGTCCATCATGAGTTCCTCATCATTCTGTAACCAGCAACTGCAAGATGGATGTAGTCAAGTATATAATATAAGTTACTAAAGGAAGATATAAAATTTTCAAACAAGACAATTACTTGTATGCCATGTCCAGGATGCTTTCTATTTCACTGACAAAGCGCTGAGAAATTCCCATTTTTTCAAGCGCGTCCACCATTGAAAGCTGACAATGTACCCTTGAAGGATACATTGCTGGTACTGCAAAAGCCTTATGCCATTAGCCATTAGGTATTAACCAACAGTCCAAATGCTAGAACGACTGTGAGATAGAAAAGTACAGCATCACACCTGCACTGCCAAATTCATTGACAAGCAAATTTAGGTATTGAAGGGCTTGGTCGTTGTATTTGTGGATTAATGCAACAGCAGTTGTGGAAGGAGTGCTGAACAATGATCCATTCTTCCTCTGAAACTTCATAACTTGATCCCAGTCCAGCATATTTCCGAATCCTTCTGGGATAAAAGCCATATATGCTTTTCTTCCAAAAGAACTATCCACAGCCAGCCTAAATTAAAACAACTATCAGGACTTTCAGTACATTATTCACAAGTTCATGTCAAATTCTGGTTTACTCAAAAGTCAATGTGAACAACCATCACAAGCACTCCTTTCCAGCAAACTATGGTTATCTGACAAATTAATGCAAATTCCTTTGTTCTTCAAAAACAAGAAAAATAAACTAAACGACGGGTAAATCTGCTCATAAGATAAAAGTTCTCCCTGGCATGCAAACACAAGGGAAATACTAGATGGTTTTTCATGCCAGGATAAGTCAGTGACAAACCTTTTCAATTCCATCTCCCGGCGGTGAAGAATGCCACAGACATCAATTTGTCTTACAGGAAATTCTAAACCCATATCAATGCCGAGGCTAAGCAAACCAGGAAAGGTGAAGTTGAAACCTATAGGAGAAGTGAACTGCTCGTCCATAGCAACAGAGAAATTCCTCCCGATGAAATGCAGTCCTGTCCAAAACAAAAAAAAAAGAAAAAGAAAAAAAAGTGAATGTCAGCATCAATTTTCACTGAAATAAAAACACCTTCAAATCTCTCTCGATGAACCTCAATTTATACCTCTCCAAATGTTCTCTCTGCCAACATTCCATCTCTTCAACGCAAGAACACATGCCAACGTGGATAGGAGAACATCCTTGCTGACCGATGAGTCAGATTGGCTGACACCCCAAGATCCATCATCCTGCTGGTTCTGCAGTATCCACTCAACACACTGTGGGAAGCGGGGAGTCTGATGAGAGCCCCGCACTGGCACCATAGAAACCCACGCTGTGTCGTATGAAGAAGGTGGCAACTGGGGCTTCCGGAGCTGATTCCTTATTATAGTCTCAAGTTGTTCTTTATGCTGCAATTTATTAGCATGCTAGTGTGTTATTTAATAGAATCTCACAGCAAACTGCACGTGTATAATAATTAATAATGAGGCTCATACCATGTTTGGCAGGCTTGTGTTTTCTGCAACCAACCGCCTCTCGGCATACGCTGTTGGAAGAAAGGAATCAGATAGCAATCAGGACACCAGTCGTGGAAGATTCGTCGCAGGCATAATAAGAATATTAAGTAACCCTTTGCAACTTGCAAACGAGTGCTCATATATATAAAAGAAAAAAAAACAACCCTTTCTAGTAGCCATCGAAGGCGACAAAAACTACAACAAATAACATTTTTCCCCACAACGGATGGAACCAAAAAGACGGCGTGTACGTACCTCTAGCGACCCCGGGAAGAGATGCTCTGCCTCTGCTCGGAATCACCCCGCGAGGCGAGAAGCCGGTTAGGGCTGCGGCCATAACGTCGGGCATCGGGCCCAGCGAAACCACCCGTTGAAAAAAGTCAGGAGCCAATTCCTGTGGCGTCCACCGAGACGGGCGCGCCGAAGAAGAAGAGGAACCTGATCGAGAAGTTTGAGTTTTTGGGACTGCTTATTATAGGAATGTATGTACCACTCGCGACGCGAACCCGAAGATCTGAGAACTCGTCGCCCGCACCCAGAAATAAAAAGGAAGAACGAAGCAAGCAGCTAGTAGGTTTTAGTCACCAGCAAGAAGGCAATCAGCTGTCGGGGGCGGAGGAGAGAAGAACCTCGGTGGGTGGGACTGGAAGAAGTCGAGGAGAACTGGCTGGCTGCGTTCGATCGCCGACGAATGAGGAGGAATCGGGGGCTGGAGGCACAACAAATCGAGAGGGGATCAACGGCGGAGTATAAAGCGTTCGAATCGGAGGATAAAAGACGAAGTCAGTTGAATTTCCGATTGGATCTCCGCTCGACGCTGGGCCTGCAGAGGTGACGGCAGCAACGGCTCGAATCCTGGAAGAACTCCTTCCGGGCGGCCAGTAGAGTGTGGTCACTGGCCGGATGAGATTCGACGCCGAGAGACGGCAGAAGCGACGAGAGGAGAGGAGCGGTGGCTGCGGAGTCGTCGACGTCGATTGGATCACTGGACCACAACAGTAGGAATCGGGGGCTGGAGGCACAACAAATCGAGAGGGGATCAGCGGCGGAGGAGAGAAAGCGTTCGAATCGGTGCCCACCCTGCGCTGTGATTGTGAGCACCGTTTCTGACGCTCAGGTTTATGGGTGGGAAGACTACAGTACGCTGTCAGCTAGCACAACGATGCTCAGCTCTGAATCTCTGAGTACTAGTTGGTGCGTAGCGAGACCATGCAGCACAGGTCATTTAATACTAGTAAGTAGTAACTGACGCGCGCAGCGAGCGTTACCGCGTTTAGTTTCATTAGTCGTAGGTTACTAAACTTTCCCTGCTGATTATATGGACTAAATAAATTTTGAATACATTAAATGCAACATCGAAATACCTTTTTCTTGTTTTTTTTGTGTATGACGTCAGTTTTATAGACAAATTAATTGAAGTAAATGTTATCATTTATTCTTTTTTAGCATCTATGTGAAGGACTAAAGACTAAAATCAATTAGTCTCTATTTTAGTCCTTCCGTTTGGTAAATAGGGACTAAACAAGACAAAAAACTAGAGACTAAAGATTAGTCCATCTAACTAAAGAAGGTCTTATTTGTGTTTTAAATAATAATAGAATTACTTAGACGAGTGATAGAAATTGATTTTATTTATATGTGTAAAATGGTATACACTTTTCTTTCTAAAGTAAAGGCGGAGAGGAACTTCGGAGGCAATTTTGTCAGGGTTTTCTTTAGCTTGAGGCATGTCGTCCTATGAATTAATAGCTAATATGGTTAGACAACCGAAAAGAAAAAAAAACTCATACAAATACACATGGAGGAGCGCGTGTAACTCTCTATATAACAAATATAAATGTATCACTCAAGAACTTCTATAGCACAAATCATTCACGTAAGCAACGAACAGAAAGTTATAGAACTGGATAAAAATTGAAACATGATACTAATAGAGAAAGCAAACAATAGATAATATATCAGTACTAACGAAACAATGCAAATTTATACAAAAGAAACGATTAGTACGAACTTTTTTTCCTTTTTTTCTTTGTCCCTATTTGGTTTGATGTCAAAACAAAGAACAGAGTATTATTTGTTCAAAAGTTTGTAAGTCAAACGTAGAGATATGAAATGTTGACAATGTTATTATACAATGCGATTAATTACAAAGTGCACCTACAATTAAGAAGATAAATAGCGCACATAAACATGTATTTAAAAGAGAACCACCTATATTATGAATGTACATTAAAAGAGATAGCGCCTTATGGTGAAGCACAGAAGTTACACACTGTCAGATTTAGATCAAAAGGCTATAAAAAAAGAAAATGACGTGGCGCTTCGAGGGAGGAGCTTTGCTCCGCTGTTTAATATATAGTAAAGTAAAGTAATAACGCATTAGTTGACTCTGGAGGGGAACCATCGACGATGGTGTTCGTTGCGAGATCCTCCTGAGCCGAGTTTTGTCCCTGTCTTTCGATCTGGCGGGCTGTTCCCTTTGAATTAAAGTTATTGGATGATACAATTACAATATAGAGAAAAAAAGAAGACGTTACGTTTTATTTGAGTGTTCAGCTGTTCTGTAGCCATAGCTGTAGTTACTACTACTATTCGGACTACTGTAATCCGTAAAAATAAAAATATTGTAAAAGTTACGGACACAGTCAGATTAATAAAGCTACAAGCCACAACCACAACCAACAAGCCAGAACCTAGGAGGCGCTGCTGGCCTGCTGTGGCCTATGGGCGTGCAGCGTGCTTGCTGCTATAGATGTTCAATAAGCACGAGGCCCGCGAGCCCGGCACGAAGCCCGTTGTTTGAGCCCGGTCCGAGCCCGGCACGGCCCGGTTCTATGCGGGCCCGGGCCCGCCCGGCACGAATAAGCGGGCCGGGCTCGGACAAGAAACTAGGCACGGTGGGCTAGCCCGGCACGGCCCGTTTAGCTCTAAGCCCGTTAAGCCAGCTTTTTTTATACTAAAACGTGTTTACCGACCCGCATAACCCGCTTTTCGGTCCGCTTTTTTCGGGCTAAACGTGCCGGCCCGGCCCGTTTAGGCCCGCTGCGGGCCAGGCTCGGACAAGAAATTGAGCCCGCGTGTCTAGACGGCCCGGCCTAAAACGGGCCGGGCGGCCCATTTGTACAACTCTACTTGCTGCTTCGTGCGGGCAAGCAAGTAGGAGAGGCCGACGGCCGGACAGGGACGGCCACGCGCACACGTCACGGAGGGAAGGGGCTGGATCATCTCGTAATTCCAATTCATAAGCTACTACTGGATTGATCTTCCTCACGATTTTGTACGGCCCAAAGTACCGAAATGACAGCTTGTGATTCATTCGTTCGTCATGCACTGATGACTGCCAGTATGGTTGTAATTTGAGGAATATTACTTGATCTCCTACTGCAAACACACGGTCCTGCACGCACTGCAAGTGCATTCGCACCTGTTGAGCATCAGTTGTCTGTTCTACAGAAACTGTTTCAAGTCCGCCACAACACATTGATCCACAACAGGGGACTCCAAAGTGAGATGGTGGGTGATTTGCCAAGATATGAGTGAGAACAAGTGTTATACCAGACGTCTTTGGAGTGCCTTTACGCAGGGGATTAATCTCCCACTCCACCTTGCTAGGCTGCTACGGCGGCACTGGCCTTTTTCTCTTTGACAGCAGCATCGGTTCCTTAAAGCAACGTAGATAGGCCTTAAAGCACTGGTTTATTCTTTCGGTTTGGCCGTCCATTTGTGGATGATACGAGCTGCTCATGCAAAGTTTAGTGCTAACCAACCAAAATGATTCTTGCCAAAGCTTGCCAGTGAAAACGGGGATCACGACCCAAGATGATGGAACAAGGAAGACAGTGCAGCTTGTACACTTCTTTCAGATAAACTTTTTAAAGCTGTGAAGGGATGAGCTAAAGCCAAAAATGAGCATATTTTCTAAAACTTATCAACTACCAGTAGAATACGATTGGCCCGATGAGAAGGTGGCAGTCCTGAAATGAAGTATAAAGAGTGTGTTTGGTTTGAGGAACGAAGTGATCCATCTTCTTCTCACCTCTCACTTTTTTATTTGGTTTGTATAATAGAATGAGTTGATCCATCACTACATCATTCCTCATAAGCTAATAATTAGTATATACATGAGTAGTGAGTTGATTCTACCAAAATTGATGAAATAAACTTATGATACATCACCTTATGAAGTATATAGTAACTCCATAAACCAAACACACCAAAACTGACCACATTGATTCTTTCTGGTTTAGCTTGCTGACAAATCCTACCGGACCGAACATACTCTCTGGTTTGCCCTTTCATTCCTAGCCACGCAAACAGCGCTTTGATCCGACTATACGTGATAGGAAAACCGGAGTGCCCACCCCTACAACGCTATCATGTAATGCAGATATGACTGACAGTTGCAAAGTTTGGTTGTTGCCAAGCCAAGCCAAATTCTTCCCTTGAACCTCTAGCTGCTAGGCATTCGACCAATCGTTTGGCCTCCGGGTCGACGTCATAACCTTGTGTAACTTGGCTTAACCACCAAGGAACCACTGAAGAAACCGACACTGCATTTAGTTGAGCTTCAGAAACATCCTGTTCCATACCCTGGTCTGCGAAATAAGGCGTCGGCCACCCGGTTCTCACTCCCTTGCCTATAAACAATGTGAAACTAGAGACCCATAAGTTTTGTTAGTGCTTTCTATTGCCAAGGGGTGGAAGCTCGTTGATCATCCAAATGAACAAGACTTTGATGACCAGTTTTGATAACGAATTCAGCATGCTGGAGATACGGTCTCCATTGTTCGACAGCGAATAAAATAGCTAGACACTCCTTTTCATAAGTTGACGGTCCCAGGTTTCTAGGTCCCAATGCTCGACTAATGTATGCAATTGGATGCCATTGTTGTTGCAGCACTGCTCCAATACCTCCACTGCTAGCATCTGTCTCGATGGTAAACTGTTTGGAGAAGTTAGGAATGGCAAGCACAAGAGCCTCAGCTAAAGCCTTCTTCAGAGTAAGAAATGCCTGATTAGTTGTTTCAGTCACACAATTACACAAAGATGGTATCCTTTTTGGCAGATTAGTGAGTGGCCTACTTATAATGCCAAATTGAGCCACAAATTTTCTATAATAACCACCCATCCATAAGAAGCTGTGTAGTTCTTTAATATAGGTTGAAATAGGCCACTACTGACTAATGAACACCTTCTTGGGATCTGTGGACATACCATCATCACTCACAATATGTCCTAGAAACTCCAATATATCTTGAGCAAATAAAGTTTTGTTTGAATCTTCGTGGGCTCATGGAATATCTAAACACCGTGCTACTAAAGTCTCTCCTTTTGAGCTTGTTTATGGACAGGAAGCTATCTAGCCTGTGGAGATAAGCCTAAATACTATCAGGTTTGCCATGCAGAACAATCTAACCGTCGGAGATTATTATAATTTGTTGATGGACAATATTGATGAAGTAACCGACAAAAGAATCATGGCTCTAGGAGAGATCGAGAAAGACAAGATTATTGTGGCCAAAGCTTACAGCAAGAAGGTTAAGGCTAAGTCACTCCAAGTTTGGGATCTAGTGTGGAAGACCGTCTTGCCACTAAGAAGCCGGGTCACCAAGTGGGGAAGGACCTTACAGAATCACATAGGTAATAACCGGTAATGCCTACATGTTGCAGACTTTGTAAGGTGAGGACCTACCCAAGGCGTTGAATGGTCATTTCTTAAAGCAATATCATCCTATTAAGTGGTAAGATGCTTAGGAAAATCGATGTTGTTGCATCGAGTTGTTTCCAGCCTGCACCAGTACTTTTGGTTCACTTGAGCTTCCCCAAAAGGTAGGGGCGTGTGTTGAGCACCGTTTGTGGCACTGGCACGGTCGGACGGTCTGGCTCTGAGGCCCGGATGGTCCGCGATTAGATCAAATCAGGCGGATTAACTCCTATCTCCATGCGAGTTTATCCCTCTAAACTCGTGAGAGTTGTTGAAGGACACATAGGAACGGGTTCAGACCTCTCCCCTATATATTTGAAGGGGTACAACCGATTGAAAAAAACCAACAATCGAACCAACTCAATATATCTCTAATCCCTTTATTTTGCCCTAAGAGTAGACAGTAACATAGCCTTCTTTACCTCAATCTTCACCTGTATTCGACTCTACGTCGTCTGAAGGCGTCTTGGTGGTTTGTCGATCTCAAGACAAACCCTTGGATCTCTCTTTTCTGATGGGGTCCCTCCCGGAGGGTCAGATCCAGGTGCTGTTGGCGAACGCCGCCGCCTTTGCGCACTCGCGGACCGTCCGATCATTAGGCGCGGACTGTCCAATCATCTGGCGCGGACCGTTTGGCTCGGCGCAGAGAAGACTTAACTCTTGCTGCAGATCGTGGACCGTCTGACCTTAGGACCGTCTGCGCTGCCGTTGAGAGCACCTCCGTCGATACACCTCATGTATGGTTTTGTTTCCCAAGCAAGCAACTGATTGATGAACACATCGTAGTAACCTCAATGGTCTGCGCTCCTCTAGGTAGGGATGAAAGTGGTAATCCGAACTGTTAGAACAAATTTAATATTTTAAAATAAATATGTATAAAATTTGATGTTGATCTTTTCTTATGTTATCAAGCACATTAGTACAAATATGAATAAAATATTACATAAAATGTCTTATGTATTATTTGGTCCCTACAACACAAATAGTTAAAAAAAATACCGAATTTGTTTCTGAATCCATACCGAAGTTTATATCTATTATTTAAGAAAATATATAATGAATTTAAGGTTTATCCTTTATGAATCTTTACAAGCTGGATGTAAAAACAAGAATACAAATTTGTATTGTAGATTCTATATCCTATTTATTCGCAATCAAAGAAAAACGACTAAAAAACTGATTACCGAATAAATATCGTTTCCGACCGTTTTCATCCCTACTTCTAGGGACCCCTGCCTTCTGGGTTGTGGTCACCAGCTCGTCTATCTCACTCTATAATTTAAAAGTGTACTGTATAAGCAGTATTTTACATATACACTCTTGTGATATTCAGCCTCACAAAGCCACAAGTACTTGACACTTGCGTAGGAAATACATTTTTTCTCTCAAGTAAATCAATATAAGGGTGCATTTTTAGGTCGAGTTTGGCAATTGGACAACGACAAGTGAAACAGAATTGGTGGTGGACACAGATAATTTGAAAGGAAGACACATAAGTCCAGCTGCTCATGTTGAGACAAATCAAGGGAATTTTGTCTTAGTACAACACCCTTGTGTTGAGAGGCTTCAACGACCACCGATTAACCATGCTAGCTCAGCTTGTCGCAAGGAAGAGCGACCACGTACGACGACGACCTTGGCGAGGAAATGAATAAGCGAAGCATAAGACCCCGGCCTGGCTGGTGAGCACGACGGCGAAGGAGACGGATTAGGAGATTGGCAGGATACCTGTCTAGGTGACGAGGAAGTTGGAGAGAAGACTGGGTGGAGCAGGGGCGGCCGTAATAGATCGTGGTTCAAATGTTTTTTTATAAATAGTTTAAGATCTTAAATAATTTTAGTTCAAAAGTGAATATACATAAAACTCAATTTTAATCCGTTCTGATCCTGAATTTTATAGATCCTAAATTTTATAGTGTAAATTTTAGAATCCATTTTCACCCCTAGAGGAGGTGCAAACCAGTGGTGGGCGATACGCAGACGAGCCTCAACCGTGGGTGACTCACAAGACAAGCAACCGAGAGAAAATTTTGGTCTGACTATACTCACCGAGACGAAGCAACCGAGATATAAAAAAAAACTACAGTATTAATTAAACCATGGTTTAATACTATGTAGTATTACTACGGAACTCCATAAATACCACGTTCAAACAGGGTCTTAAAAGCGTAGAGATAACACACACACCGAGCGCACGTCGGCAGGTCGGCACGTCGACGCATGGCGCAGAGTGCGACTGTGCTCGGATGGTCATCAACCAACCACGCTGGGCCGGCCGGGTCCCCTCCCCTCCCCTCTACGACAGCTTGTTTGGTTGTATTGTTTTTGAGCTAGCAAGCACCGGCCTCAACACCGGTAGTACGTAGCGTAGGTATCGTCCACTCGTCCGGCCGTCGCGCGCGCTGCTCCTGCCTTCTTCCTCTCGCTGATATATTGGCGACGCACTTACGATCGAGGCCAGCAGCTGGGGTTGGACTTGGATAGCTAGCTAGATGGCCAAGCCACTGAACCTGACTCCTGCCTTCCTCTCGCTGATGGCCACCAGCTGCCGCTTCAGCTCCGGCGGGCATGCGCACCGCTTCGCCTCGTCGCTACCGTGCGGGAGGACGACGCCGACGCCACGGACCACGTCGTCGTCTACGCGCCCTGCGGCTCAGGGTAACAAAACTTCAAATTCATCATGTACTGTATGATATATGTAACAGTTTCTTGCTTCAGTTAGCCCTGACAGAAGCAAGCAACGCGATGACGAAGCAGCATCGGAGACTACGATAAGGCAGCAGCTCCAGCAAGTCGATGTGCTTGAGAACACGGGGATTTCTCGGCATTTTGCTGGTGAAATCAAGTGTATCCTTGACAGGACATACAGGTACCAATGCAATACTGTAGCGAAAACCAAAATTTCCTGTGGGCTGTGGGGAACAAGTTTTCTGTTAGTTTTTGGTGGAAACGACGGAGAAGTCAACGATTGACTTGTCGGTACTGTTTAAACCGAGAGGGAAATTGAAAGATAACCAACAAGCAACTTAGCACCGTCGATTAATTGCCAGAAAAAATATTTTAAGGGCTAATTTGATAACTCCTTTTTTCCAAAGGATTCTCATTTTTCTAAACAAAAATAAACTAATTTACCTTTAAAAAATAGAAATCCATTGGACAAATAGGGTTGTAGTTTGGGAACCATGTTTTCTCAAGGGATTTTCATTTTTCTAAGGGAAATTAGTTCATTTTCCCTTTGAAAAATAAGAATCCCTTAGAAAAATGGAGTCCCCAAACTATATATATATATATATATATATAAAATGTTATGTTAGAAAATACTAAATGAGAAAATACACAATTTAATATAAGTAATTTTGTTATTAGTGATCTACTCTATGTATTTCAAATTAAAAGGCATTTTAAGTTTTCTAAACATATAGCTTTTGCTATGTATTTAGATGTGTTGCCTAGATACATAATAAAAATTATTTTAAAAACAAAATATGTTATAGTTTGAAATAAATGGATTATTAAACACTATTATTAACTAATAATTTTATCTCCTAAACTTCAAGCTTATAGGAGAGCACAACTTGATCGACTATTTTTCGAAATTTATGTACTTACAACCAGGAATTTTGCAGATGTTGGTTAGAGAGGCACGAGGAAATTATGCAGGACACAACAACATGTGCGATGGCATTTCGTATTCTAAGGATGAACGGATATGATGTCTCTTGTGGTATTTCACTAGGCCTAGAAATTTTCAGCACTTTCAACAATTGGATTTTAACTTTTAATCCTTAACACACTTGTCCACTTGAAAACGTGGTGCAGATCTGTTGTATCATGTTGTTGAAACATCCGGGATCCATGATCCACTTAGGGGACATTTGAATGACACAAGAACCTTGTTAGAATTACACAAGGCCTCTACAGTTAGTATCTCTGAAGACGAGTCTATCCTGGATAGCATAGGCTTAAGGTCAAGTACCTTACTGAGGGAACAAATGGAGTCTAGTGGTGCTCTACAAAATCCTCCACTCTTTAGAGAGGTATCCTTTGGTGACCATGTTGTTCTTGTCACTTTTAGAATTTGGAATATTGAATATATGTTAAACACTATATTTTGTATTTTCTCTTTAGGTGGAACATGCTCTGTACCATCCCTTCTACGCCACATTGGACCGTCTAACCCACAGGTGGAACATTGAAAATTTCAATACTACAGAGCACCAGATGCTAGACACACCATACTTGTAAGTTCTCAGTCCATAAAGTAAGGTTTCTTAAAATCATTGTAATGTAGATACTTGATGATACTAAATATTATTGAACCAGGTCCAGTCGATATACCAGTAGAGATATTCTAGCCTTGGGTATCAGAGACTTCAATTCCTCTCAACTTACTTACCAGCAAGAACTTCAACATCTTAAAAGGTAAATCGGATTGTTATGCCCTCCTGTTCTATGACAAGCCTACAACCATCAGCAATTCAAGTTATTTATGGATTGCAAAATCTTGTTGTTGCAGTTGGGTGAAAGAATGCAGGTTGGACCAACTACCATTTGTGAGGCAAAATTTGGCATACTTCTTATTGTCCGCTGCTGGCTGCATGTACTCCCCTGAACTGTCTGAAGCTCGCACTTTGTGTGCAAAAAATGGTGCACTCATAACTGTTGTTGATGACTTCTTTGATGTTGGAGGATCAAAAGAAGAACTTGAAAACCTTGTCATGTTGGTTGAGCTGTATGACCCTTGTCCTTTACCACGATGCCTTGTGCATCATCTTTCTTTATTAAGCAAAAGCGATGGCTTCTTATCATAATAACACTCTCTCGTTTTTATGTTTTTATAGGTGGGACGAGCATCGCAAAATTGAGTTTTACTCAGAACATGTAGAGATTATATTTTCTTCAATTTACAACTCAGTTAACCAGTATGGTGCAAAGGCTTCTTTGTTACAAGACCGCAATGTTACCAAACACCTAGTACAAATAGTAAGTCTAGTCTATAGACTTGTTTGCAGTATTTTTGTCTTTTCAACTTTGAGTATTGACTAGTGTTAAATGGCTTATGCAGTGGTTGGATTTGCTAAAGTCTATGATGACAGAGGTAGAGTGGCGTTTGAACAAATATGTGCCAACAGAGGAGGAATACATGACAAATGCATCTTTAACATTTGCATTGGGTCCCATTGTATTGCCAGCGTTGTATTTTGTTGGACCGAAGATCCCGGAGTCTATTGTTAAAGATCCAGAATACGATGAGTTGTTCAAGCTAATGAGCACATGTGGTCGACTCTTGAATGATGTTCAGAGTTTTGAGGTACATTACTGAGTTGCGAGTCTTAAGCTTTCATGACAATCCTGTTACAGGCTCAAGAAAGTATTAGTGCGATTAATTAATTAGCATAGGACACAATGGGTAATTGAGTTAGTTTTCATTCTTAGGTGCTATTATTTAATAGGTATATGAGCATGGTATACTAAATAATACCACTTTAGCCTTGACTAGTTTTAGGAGGTGTCTTCTTTGTAATCGAGAAAAAGGAAAACCCTTGTATATTCAAATTGATATATTGTTGCAGAGGGAGTACAAGGAGGGCAAGTTGAACATTGTTTCTCTCCTCGTTCTTCATGGTGGCTCCATGTCCATATCAGATGCCAGAAGGAAATTACAGAAGCCCATAGACACATGTAGGAGAGACCTCCTAAGACTAGTTCTTCGTGAAGAAAGTGTTGTTCCTAGGCCATGCAAGGAATTATTCTGGAAAATGTGCAAGGTCTGCTACTTCTTTTACTCGAGAACTGATGGGTTTAGGTCACCAGTGGAGAGGGCCAAAGAAGTGAATGCAGTGATCAACGAGCCATTAAAACTACAAGAAAACCATACACACATGTCTGTTTTGTGAGAGGAACCAAGTGTCGATGTGATGTCTTCATTTGATTTAGTAGGTGTGCTTTCTATATAAGACAGTTCGCTAGGTGACTGCATCAGGTGGTGCATAAAAACTCAGCACATTGGTAATGTATAGAAGTTGGCCCATATGTATGTCTGATTGTGGTTGGTGAGGTTAGTATTATTTTGAAATTTAAAAGGGTGACACCACTATAGAACTAGCATTTACTATCGTTCCATTACTATTGATTTCTAACGAGCCGTCAATTATAATAATTTAGTATTTATGCATTACTTGAAAATTTTAAAATGACTGGGGTCCATATTTCTCAGCAAGTAAAGGTCCCTATCTCTGTCGACTCAAACCATAAGACAATAGTAATCATTATTGGTTAAAGCTAGAAGCAGTATTGATAATGAGACTATCATTGTTGGTTGGTGACTTTAACAGATAGGGACATGTCACTGTCAGTTTGTGGCTTGAGTCTATCACTACTAGTTGTTGATATTAGCTCACAATGATATATGTATGGTACAAAATCTTCCTCTCTCCTCCCTCCCATTCTGAGCACAAACATTCAAGGAGGCAAAATTATTGAGTGCATCATCTCTACAAATTGAATCCAACAAAACATACATAAGTTCAAAGCAATACTTAACAAGATGATACCAAAATCATAAAAGATCCATTTTATAGTAAGACTAATGACACTTAACAGATCCATTTTATAATCCATAGAGAAAAGTTTCCTACTCTTTTAATCTGTGAAGGGGTCAGAAACAATTTATTCTGAGGAATCCCTCAACAAAAAGCCTCTGAAGAAATACAAGAATACATGATGAAGGTAATCACATTGGCAACACTAAAACCACGAGACAACTTGCTTGTGTACATATCAGCCACAAAAAACATAGTAAATGCAATCTTGGTCCAAGAACAACAAAAACAACACTTCAACAAAAACAACTTGCTTGTGTACATATCATGCCCTTAAGATTTCACATACATGATTTATAAATGACATAAGTGCAACATTGTCCTTTCTCTTTCTTTCTTGCTACACAAGTCTCGTACTTCATTGTGTGAAAGCCTCTTTGTGCCGAAGCTTCCAGCTTCGAGTTTCATCCTTGTCATCTGTGTGCGTGCCGAACGAAGCTTCTCCCCGCATTGCTTCGGCTATTCTTGATACAGCTTCGGCCGAGGCCTAGCTTCGCCTGTTGTTATTTGTGTACCTAAAACACATTTGTTCACCCCAAAACAATAGTTATTTGGCCAGACTGCATCCTTCCTTATCATAGGTGTAGGATTGTGAGAGCACCTAAAGGGGGGGGGGGTGAATAGGTGATCCTGTAAAAACTTGAAACTTAATGCCACAAAACTTGATTAGGAGTTAGCACAATAAAGCCAAGTGGCTAGAGAGGAGTTCTTGCAAAACACAATAACCACAAGACGATCAACACAGATAGGCACAGTGGTTTATCCCGTGGTTCGGCCAAGTCCAACACTTGCCTACTCCACGTTGTGGCGTCCCAATGGACGAGGGTTGCACTCAACCCCTCTCAAGCGATCCAAAGATCCACTTGAATACCACAGTGTTTTGCTTTGTTTCACTATATCCCGTTTGCGAGGAATCTCCACAACTTGGAGTCTCTCGCCCTTACAATTTGATGTTCACAAAGAATCACGGAAGTAAGGATGGGATGATCAACACAAACAAGACACAAAATCAGAGCACAAACACGCACACAAGTCACAACTCGAGCTCACAACACAACCCGAAGAGTTCTCTACTCAAATGGAGCTCTAGTTGCTATCACAAAGAATCAAATGCGCGGAATTGGAGTCTTGGTGCTTAGGAATGCTTAGAGAATGCTTGGTGTGCTCCTCCATGCGCCTAAGTGTCCCTTTTATAGCCCCAAGGCAGCTAGGAGCCGTTGAGAGCATTCCAGGAAGGCAATTCTTGCCTTCTGTCGCCTGGCGCACCGGACAGTCCGGTGCACCACCGGACACTGTCCAGTGCGGATTTCTTTCCTATACTGGCGCAGCCGATCGTTGGCGATTTGGAGCCATTGGCGCACCGGACACTGTCCGGTGCACACCGGACAGCCCGGTGCCCCCTTCAGACCATTGGTCCGGCCACGCGTCACGCGCGGATTGCGCGGCCGACCGTTGGCCCGGCCGACCGTTGGCTCATCGGACAGTCCGGTGCACACCGGACAGTCCGGTGAATTTTAGCCTTACGCCGCCGACGAATTCCCGAGAGTGACCTTTTCACCAGAGCCAGCCTGGCGCACCGGACACTGTCCGGTGCACCCAGACCGAGCAGCCTTTTGGTTGTACATAGCCAACTTCTTCATAATTGTTTCTCCTGTTTCTAGCACTTAGACACAATACATTAGTCTTCAAAATAATGTACTAAGTCTAGAAACATACCTTTAATCTTGATTTGCACTTATTGATCCCTTGGCATAATTTAACACTTAAGCACTTGTGTTGGACACTTAATCACCAAAATACTTAGAAATGGCCCAAGGGCACATTTCCCTTTCAATCTCCCCCTTTTTGGTGATTTATGCCAACACAACAAAAAGTATCTAAAAGAAGTGCAACATCAATGCAAATGAGAACACAAATTTGTTTTGATTCAAATTTGGCATATTTGGATCATTCTTTGCCACCACTTGGTTTGTTTTTGCAAATCAAACTCAATTTCCTATCTCTAAGTCAAATTCACTTGTTGAAGCATAGAGAGGGATATTCCAAGAGAAATTGATCACTGATTCAAAAACTCCCCCTATTTTCCATAATCGAACATTCTCCCCACAAGAGGCCAACTTTTGACAAGAGAGACAATAAGAGAGTTTTGACAAACCAAAAGCGTTTTGACAAACCAAAAGCTCTATTCTACTATTTTCAAAATTCTCAAGTGGTAGCTGATCCATTTATTGCTTTGGCCTTAATTTCTCCCCCTTTGGCATCAAGCACCAAAACGAGATCATTTTTGGCCCTTTGAACCCCATTGCCTCACCAAAGTCTTCAGTCAAGAGTAAAAAGGCAATAAGAGCATGGAGATGAACTTGGAATAAGTTACCCTCTCATCGGAGTGCAGTGGAAGTCTTGCATGGTCCAAGTCCACCTTTTCCCTTTCAAACCTCCTTTGAGACTAGATTAAGAAAACTCAGGCACATGGTTAGTCTCAAAGGGTCAAGTTGTAGCACAACTCCCCCTAAATATGTGCATCACTTGCAAATGGACTTGTGAGGTCCGGGGAGTGTTTGTACAACTTGAACACCATAAATACATAACAAAATGCATAAAGGAACATGATCAAAGCATAAGACACATGTATGCTACAAGTCACTCCAAGTTCCGCGAATCTAAGACATTTAGTTCACTACACAGCCTGCAAAAGGTCTTCTCATCTAGAGGCTTGGTAAAGATATCGGCTAGCTGGTTCTCGGTGCTAACATGAAACACTTCGATATCTCCCTTTTGCTGGTGGTCTCTCAAAAAGTGATGCCGGATGTCTATGTGCTTAGTGCGGCTGTGTTCAACAGGATTATCCGCCATGTGGATATCACTCTCATTATCACATAGGAGTGGGACTTTGCTCAGATTGTAGCCAAAGTCCCTGAGGGTTTGCCTCATCCAAAGTAGTTGCGCGCAACACTGTCCTGCGGCAACATACTCGGTCTCAGCGGTGGATAGGGCAACAGAAGTTTGTTTCTTAGAACTCCACAACACCAGGGACCTTCCTAAGAATTGGCACGTCCCCGATGTACTCTTCCTATCAACCTTACATCCAGCATAATCGGAGTCTGAGTATCCAATTAAGTCAAAGGTAGACCCTTTTGGATACCAGATCCCGAAGCAAGGCGTTGCAACTAAATATCTAAGAATTCGCTTCATGGTATCTAAGTGACACTCCCTTGGATCGGATTGAAATCTAGCACACATGCATACACTAAGCATTATATCCGGTCTACTAGCACATAAATAAAGTAAAGACCCTATCATAGACCGGTATGCTTTTTGATCAACGGACTTACCTCCTTTGTTGAGGTCGACATGTCCGGCGGTTCCCATTGGAGTCTTTGCGGGCTTGGCGTCCTTCATCCCAAACCGCTTTAGCAAGTCTTGCGTGTACTTCGTTTGGGAGATGAAGGTGCCGTCCTTGAGTTGCTTCACTTGAAACCCAAGGAAGTAGTTCAACTCGCCCATCATCGACATCTCAAACTTTTGAGTCATCACCCTACTAAACTCTTCACAAGACTTTTGGTTAGTAGAACCAAATATTATGTCATCGACATAAATTTGGCACACAAATAGGTCACCATCACATGTCTTAGTAAAAAGAGTTGGATCGACTTTCCCAGCCTTAAAAGCATTAGCAATTAAAAAGTCTCTAAGGCATTCATATCATGCTCTTGGGGCTTGCTTAAGTCCATAGAGCGCCTTAGAAAGCTTACACACGTGGTCGGGGTACCGTTCATCCTCAAAGCCAGGGGGTTGCTCTACGTACACCGCCTCCTTGATTGGCCCGTTGAGGAAGGCGCTCTTCACATCCATTTGGAACAACCTGAAAGAATGGTGAGCGGCATAGGCTAACAATATGCGAATCGACTCTAGCCTAGCCACAGGAGCAAAAGTCTCCTCAAAGTCCAAACCTGCGACTTGGGCATAACCTTTTGCCACAAGTCTAGCCTTGTTCCTTGTCACCACTCCGTGCTCGTCCTGTTTGTTGCGGAACACCCACTTGGTTCTCACAACGTTTTGCTTGGGACATGGCACCAGTTTCCAAACTTCATTTCTCTTGAAATTGTTGAGCTCCTCCTGCATGGCCAACACCCAGTCCAGATCTAGCAAAGCCTCTTCTACCCTGAAAGGCTCAATAGAAGAGACAAAAGAGTAATGCTCACAAAAATTAACTAATCTAGAGCGAGTAGTTACTCCCTTGCTAATATCACCCAAAATTTGATCGACGGGATGATTCCTTTGAATCGTCGCTCGAACTTGAGTCGGAGGGGCTTGAAGTGCTTCTTCCTCCATAGAATGATCATCTTGTGCTCCCCCTTGATCACATGCCTCCTCTTGATGAACCTGTTCATCGTCTTGAGTTGGGGGATGCACCATTGTTGAGGAAGAAGGTTGATCTTGCTCCTTTTGTTCCTGTGGCCGCACATCTCCAATCGCCATGGTGCGTATTGCGGCTGTTGGAACGTCTTCTTCATCTACATCATCAAGATCAACAACTTGCTCTCTTGGAGAGCCATTAGTCTCATCAAATACAACGTCGCTAGAGACTTCTACCAAACTCGATGATTTGTTGAAGACCCTATACGCCTTTGTATTTGAGTCATAACCTAACAAAAACCCTTCTACAGCTTTGGGAGCAAACTTAGAATTTCTACCTTTCTTCACTAGAATATAACATTTGCTCCCAAATACACGAAAGTATGACACATTGGGTTTGTTACCGGTTAGGAGTTCATATGAAGTCTTCTTGAGGAGTCGATGAAGGTAGACCCGGTTTATGGCGTGGGACGCCGTGTTCACAGCTTCCGACCAAAACCGTTTGGGGGTCTTGAATTCTCCAAGCATCGTCCTTGCCATATCGATGAGTGTCCTGTTCTTCCTCTCTACCACACCATTTTGCTGTGGTGTGTAGGGAGCGGAGAACTCGTGCTTAATTCCTTCCTCCTCAAGGTACTCCTCCACTTGAAGGTTCTTGAACTCGGATCCGTTGTCACTCCTTATCTTCTTTACCTTGAGCTCAAACTCATTTTGAGCTCTCCTTAGGAAGCGCTTGAGGGTCCCTTGGGTTTCTGTTTTATCCTGCAAAAAGAATACCCAAGTGAAGTGGGAAAAGTCATCAACGATAACAAGACCATACTTACTTCCTCCTATGCTTAGATAGGCGACGGGTCCGAAGAGGTCCATATGAAGCAACTCCAAAGGTCTTGATGTGGTCATCACATTTTTGGTATGATGAGAGCTTCCCACCTGTTTACCTGCTTGACAAGCTGCACAAGGTCTATCTTTTTCGAAGGTTACATTTGTTAGACCTATTACATGTTCTCCCTTTAGAAGTTTGTGAAGGTTCTTCATCCCCACATGTGCTAAACGGTGATGCCACAGCCAGCCCATGCTAGTCTTAGCGATTAAGCATGCATCTAGACCGACCTCCTCTTTTGCAAAATCAACTAAATAGAGTTTGTCGTCTAGTACACCCTTAAAAGCTAATGAACCATCACTCCTTCTAAAGACAGACACATCTACATTTGTGAATAAGCAATTATATCCCATATTACATAATTGACTAACGGACAACAAATTATACCCGAGCGATTCAACTAAAAACACATTAGAGATAGAATGCTCGGAAGAAATTGCTATTTTTCCTAGTCCTTTAACCTTGCCTTGATTCCCGTCACCGAATATGATTGAGTCTTGGGAATCTTTGTTCTTGACGTAGGAGGTGAACATCTTCTTCTCCCCCGTCATGTGGTTTGTGCATCCGCTGTCGATAATCCAGCTTGATCCCCCGGATGCATAAACCTGCAAGGCAAATTTAGGCTTGGGTCTTAGGTACCCAACTCTTGTTGGGTCCTACAAGGTTAGTGACAATATCCTTAGGGACCCAAATGCAAGTTTTATCTCCCTTGCATTTTGCCCCTGTTTTCCTAGCAATCACCTTCTTATCCTTTCTACATATAGCAAAGGAAGCATTGCAAGCATGATAAATTGTAGAAGGTTCATTACTTGTTTTCCTAGGTACATGAACAACATTTCTTCTAGACATAACATTTTTCTTAGCCAAATTTCTATCATGCATAATGGAGGAACTTGAAGCAAACATGGCATTTGAATCATAAGCATTACAACTCCTATCATAATGAACATTTCTAGAATGTCTCTTATCACCATAAATGAAAGCATGATTCTTTTGACTACTATTAATCATAGGAGCCTTCCCTTTCTCCTTGGCGGGAATGAGAGCCTTATGACTTGTTAAGTTCTTGGCTTCTCTCTTAAAGCCAAGCCCATCCTTAATTGAGGGGTGTCTACCAATGGTGTAGGCATCCCTTGCAAATTTTAGTTTATCAAAGTCATTTTTGCTAGTCTTAAGTTGGGCATTAAGACTAGTCACTTCATCATTTAACTTTGCAATAGAAACTAGGTGTTCACTACAAGCATCAACATTAAAATCTTTACACCTATTGCAAATCACAACATGTTCTACACAAGAGTTAGATTTATTTGCTACTTCTAGTTTAGCATTTAAATCATCATTAGCATTTTTAAACTAGAAATGGTCTCATGGCAAGTAGATAGTTCACAAGAAAGCATTTCATTCCTTTTAACTTCTAAAGCAAGAGATTTTTGTGCCTCTATAAATTTATCATGTTCTTCATACAAAAGATCCTCTTGCTTTTCTAACAATCTATTCTTATCATTCAAAGCATCAATCAATTCATTGATCTTATCGATTTTAGTTCTATCTAAGCCCTTGAACAAACTAGCGTAGTCTATTTCATCATCACTATATTCATCATCACTAGAAGAAGCATAAGTAGACTTTCGAGTGTTTACCTTCTTCTCCTTTGCCATGAGGCAGGTGTGATGCTCGTTGGGGAAGAAGGACGATTTGTTGAAGGCCGAGGCGGCGAGTCCTTCGTTGTCGGAGTTAGACGACGAAAAATTCGAGTCCCACTCCTTGCCAAGGTGTGCCTCGCCCTTAGCCTTCTTGTAAGCCTTCTTCTTTTCCCTCTTCTTCTCTTGTTCCTGGTCACTATCATTATCGGGACAATTAGCGATAAAATGACCAATCTTACCACACTTGAAGCAGGAGCGCTTTCCCTTCGTCTTGCTTTTGTTGGGATGTTCCTTGCGACCTTTGAGTGGCGTCTTGAATCGCTTGATGATGAGGGCCATTTCTTCTTCGTTAAGCCCGGCTGCCTCAACTTGCGCCACCTTGCTAGGTAGCGCCTCCTTGCTCCTCGTTGCTTTGAGAGCAACGGTTTGAGGCTCGTGGATTAGGCCATTCAACGCATCATCGACGTATCTTGCCTCCTTGATCATCATCCACCCGCTTACAAACTTTCCAAGTATTTCTTCGGGAGACATCTTGGTGTACCTAGGATTTTCACGAATATTGTTTACAAGATGTGGATCAAGGACAGTGAAAGACCTTAGCATTAGGCGGACGACGTCGTGGTCCGTCCATCGCGTGCTTCCATAGCTCCTTATTTTGTTGACGAGGGTCTTGAGCCGGTTGTACGTTTGGGTTGGCTCCTCTCCCCTGATCATTGTGAATCTCCCAAGTTCGCCCTCCACCAACTCCATCTTGGTGAGCATGGTGACGTCATTTCCCTCATGAGAGATCCTGAGGGTGTCCCAAATCTGCTTGGCGTTATCCAAGCCGCTCATCTTATGGTATTCATCCCTGCACAATGAGGCTAACAACACAGTAGTAGCTTGTGCATTTTTATGAATCTGCTCATTGATGAATAAGGGACTATCCGTGCTATCAAATTGCATTCCATTTTCTACTATCTCCCATATACTTGGATGGAGAGAGAACAAGTGACTACGCATTTTGTGACTCCAAAATCTGTAGTCCTCTCCATCAAAGTGTGGAGGTTTGCCAAGAGGAATGTGAAAGTCGCCTAGAGGGGGGTGAATAGGGCGAAACTGAAATTCACAAAATTAATCACAACTACAAGCCGGGTTAGCGTTAGAAATAGAAACGAGTCCAAGAGAGAGGGCGTAAAACAAATCGCAAGCGAATAAAGAGTGTGACACGCGGATTTGTTTTACCGAGGTTCGGTTCTTGCAAACCTACTCCCCGTTGAGGTGGTCACAAAGACCGGGTCTCTTTCAACCCTTTCCCTCTCTCAAACAGTCCCTCGGACCGAGTGAGCTTTTCTTCTCAATCACTTGGAACACAAAGTTCCCACAAGGATCACCACACGATTGGTGTCTCTTGCCTCAATTACAAGTGAGTTTGATCTCAAGAAAGAATGAGAAAGAAAGCAATCCAAGCGCAAGAGCTCAAAAGAACACAACAAATCTCTCTCACTCAACATTAAAGCTTTTGTGGAATTGGGAGATGATTTGATCACTTGGGTGTGTCTAGAATTGAATGCTAGAGCTCTTGTAAGTGGTTGGAAGTTGAAAACTTGGATGACTTGAATGTGGGGTGGTTGGGGGTATTTATAACCCCAACCACCAAACTAGCCGTTTGGTGGAGGCTGCTGTCGCATGGCGCACCGGACAGTCCGGTGCGCCACCGGACACTGTCCGGTGCGCCAGCCACGTCACCAGGCCGTTGGGTTCCGACCGTTGGAGTTCTGACGAGTGGGCCCGCCTGGCTGTATGGTGGTGCACCGGACAAGTCCTGTAGACTGTCCGATGTGCCACCCGCGCGTGCTCTGCTCCTCTGCGCGCGCTGGCGCGCATTTAATGCGTTGCAGTCGACCGTTGGCGCGAAGTAGTCGTTGCTCCGCTGGCTCACCGGACAGTCCGGTGTGCACCGGACATGTCCGGTGAATTATAGCGGAGCTGAAATCCGAAGCTGGCGAGTTCAGAGTCGCTCTCCTCTGGAGCACCGGACACTGTCCGGTGTGCACCGGACATGTCCGGTGAATTATAGTGAAGCGCCTCTGAAAATTCCCGAAGGTGCGAAGTTGGGCGTCGAGTTCCCTGGTGCACCGGACACTGTCCGGTGGTGCACCGGACAGTCCGGTGTGCCAGACCAGGGCAGCCTTCGGTTATCCCTTGCTCTTCTATGTTGAACCCATTTCTTGGTCTTTTTATTGGCTAAGTGTGAACCTTTGGCACCTGTATAACTTATAGACTAGAGCAAACTAGTTAGTCCAATTATTTGTGTTGAGCAATTCAACCACCAAAATCAATTAGGAAATAGGTGTAAGCCTAATTCCCTTTCAATCTCCCCCCTTTTTGGTGATTGATGCCAACACAAACCAAAGCAAAAGTGGAAGTGCATAATTGAACTAGTTTGCATAATGTACGTGCAAAGGTTACTTGGAATTGAGCCAATATAAATACTTATAAGATATGCATGGATTGTTTCTTTTATTTTTAACATTTTGGACCACGCTTGCACCATATGTTTTGTTTTTGCAAATTCTTTTGTAAATCCTTTTCAAAGTCCTTTTGCAAATAGTCAAAGGTAAATGAATAAGAGTTTTGAGAAGCATTTTCAAGATTTGAAATTTTCTCCCCCTGTTTCAAATGTTTTTCCTTTGACTAAACAAAACTCCCCCTAAATGAAATCCTCCTCTTAGTGTTCAAGAGGGTTTTAAGATATTGATTTTGAAAATACTACTACTCTCCCCTTTTTGAACACAAAGAGATACTAATTTGAAAATCATACCAATTGAGAAATTCTTTTTAAAATTAGGTGGTGGTGCGGTCCTTTTGCTTTGGGCTAATACTTTCTCCCCGTTTGGCATGAATTGCCAAAAACGGATACTTGAGTGAGATATAAGCCCTTCCATAACTACTTTCTCCCCTTTGGCAAATAGAACATATGAGTGAAGATTATACCAAAGCCGGAGAGATGCTCGGAGCGACGATGAAGGATAAGTTATGGAGTGGAAGCCTTTGTCTTTGCCGAAGACTCCAATTCCCTTTCAATACACATATGACTTGGTTTGGAATATACTTGAAAACACATTAGTCATAGTACATGAAAGAGACATGATCAAAGGTATATTTATGAGCTATATGTGCAAGACATCAAAAGAAATTTCTAGAATCAAGAATATTTAGCTCATGCCTAAGTTTGTTAAAAGTTTGTTCATCAAGTGGCTTGGTAAAGATATCAGCTAATTGATCTTTAGTATTAATGTATGCAATCTCGATATCTCCCTTTTGTTGGTGATCCCTTAGAAAGTGATACCGAATGGCTATGTGTTTAGTGCGGCTATGCTCAACGGGATTATCCGCCATGCGGATTGCACTCTCATTATCACATAGAAGAGGAACTTTGGTTAATTTGTAACCATAGTCCCTAAGGGTTTGCCTCATCCAAAGTAGTTGCGCGCAACAGTGGCCTGCGACAATGTACTCGGCTTCGGCGGTAGAAAGAGCTACGGAATTTTGCTTCTTTGAAGCCCAAGACACCAAGGATCTTCCCAAGAACTGGCAAGTCCCCGATGTGCTCTTTCTATTGATTTTACACCCCGCCCAATCGGCATCTGAATAACCAATCAAGTCAAAAGTGGATCCCCTAGGATACCAAAGCCCAAACTTAGGAGTATAAGCTAAATATCTCAAGATTCGTTTTACGGCCTTAAGGTGAGCTTCCTTAGGGTCGGCTTGGAATCTTGCACACATGCATACGGAAAGCATAATATCCGGTCGAGATGCACATAAATATAGTAAAGAGCCTATCATCGACCGGTATACCTTTTGATCGACGGACTTACCTTCCGTGTCGAGGTCGAGATGTCCATTGGTTCCCATGGGTGTCTTGATGGGTTTGGCATCCTTCATCCCAAACTTGCTTAGAATATCTTGAGTATACTTCGTTTGGCTTAGGAAGGTGCCCTCTTGGAGTTGCTTCACTTGAAATCCTAAGAAGTACTTCAACTCCCCCATCATTGACATCTCGAATTTTTGTGTCATGATCCTACTAACCTCTTCACATGTAGATTCGTTAGTAGACCCAAATATAATATCATCAACATAAATTTGGCATACAAACAAATCATTTTCAAGTGTTTTGGTAAAGAGTGTAGGATCGGCCTTTTCAACTTTGAAGCCATTAGTGATAAGAAAATCTCTTAGGCATTCATATCATGCTCTTGGGGCTTGTTTGAGCCCGTAAAGCGCCTTAGAGAGTTTATAAACATGGTTAGGGTACTCACTATCTTCAAAGCCGGGAGGTTGCACAACATAGACCTCTTCTTTGATTGGTCCATTGAGGAAGGCACTCTTCACGTCCATTTGATAAAGCTTGAAGCCATGGTAAGTAGCATAGGCCAATAATATACGAAATGACTCAAGCCTAGCTACAGGTGCATAGGTTTCACCAATATCCAAACCTTCGACTTGGGAGTATCCCTTGGCAACAAGTCGAGCTTTGTTCCTTGTCACCACACCATGCTCGTCTTGCTTGTTGCGGAAAACCCACTTGGTTCCTACAACATTTTGATTAGGACGTGGAACCAATTGTCATACCTCATTCCTAGTGAAGTTGTTGAGCTCCTCTTGCATCGCCACCACCCAATCCGAATCTTGAAGTGCTTCCTCTACCCTATGTGGCTCAATAGAGGAAACAAAATAGTAATGTTCACAAAAATGAGCAACACGAGATCTAGTGGTTACCCCCTTATGGATGTCGCCGAGGATGGTGTCGACGGGGTGATCTCGTTGGATTGCTTGGTGGACTCTTGGGTGTGGCGGCCTTGGTTCTTCATCCTCCTTGTCTTGATCATTTCCATCTCCCCCTTGATCATTGTCGTCATCTTGAGGTGGCTCATCTCTTTGATCTTCTCCTTTATCAACTTGAGCCTCATCCTCATTTTGAGTTGGTGGAGATGCTTGCGTGGAGGAGGATGGTTGATCTTGTGCATTTGGAGGCTCTTTGGATTCCTTAGGACACACATCCCCAATGGACATGTTCCTTAGCGCGATGCACGGAGCCTCTTCATCACATATCTCATCAAGATCAACTTGCTCTACTTGAGAGCCGTTAGTCTCATCAAACACAACGTCACAAGAAACTTCAACTTGTCCAGAGGACTTGTTAAAGACTCTATATGCCCTTGTGTTTGAATCATATCCTAGTAAAAAGCCTTCTACAGTCTTGAGAGCAAATTTAGATTTTCTTCATCTTTTAACAAGTATAAAGCATTTGCTACCAAAGACCCTAAAATATGAAATATTGGGCTTTTTACCGGTTAGGAGTTCGTATGATGTCTTCTTAAGGATTCGGTGTAGATACAACCGGTTGATGGCATAGCAGGCGGTGTTGACCGCCTCAGCCCAAAACCGATCTGAAGTCTTGTACTCATCAAGCATGGTTCTTGCCATGTCCAATAGAGTTCGATTTTTTCTCTCCACTACACCATTTTGTTGTGGCGTGTAGGGAGAAGAGAACTCATGCTTGATGCCCTCCTCCTCAAAGAAGCCTTCAATTTGAGAGTTCTTGAACTCTGTCCCGTTATCGCTTCTAATTTTCTTGATCCTTAAGCCGAACTCGTTTTGAGCTCGTCTTAAGAATCCCTTTAAAGTATCTTGGGTATGAGATTTTTCCTGCCAAAAGAACACCCAAGTGAAGCGAGAATAATCATCCACAATAACTAGACAATACTTACTCCCGCCGATGCTTATGTAAGCAATCGGGCCGAATAGATCCATGTGTAGGAGCTCGAGCGGCCTGTCGGTCGTCATGATGTTCTTGTGTGGATGATGAGCACCAACTTGCTTCCCTGCTTGGCATGCGCTACAAATCTTGTCTTTCTCAAAATGAACATTTGTTAATCCTAAAATGTGCTCTCCCTTTAGAAGCTTATGAAGATTCTTCATCCCAACATGGGCTAGTCGGCGGTGCCAGAGCCAACCCATGTTAGTCTTAGCAATTAAGCAAGTGTCGAGTTCTGCTCTATCAAAATCTAATAAGTATAGCTGACCCTCTAACACTCCCTTAAATGCTACTGAATCATCACTTCTTCTAAATACAGTGACACCTACATCAGTAAATAGACAGTTGTAGCCCATTTGACATAATTGAGAAACGGAAAGCAAATTGTAATCTAGGGAATCTACAAGAAAAACATTGGAAATTGAATGGTCAGGAGATATAGCAATTTTACCCAATCCTTTGACCAAACCTTAGTTTCCATCCCCGAATGTGATATCTCGTTGGGGATCTTAGTTTTTCTCATAGGAGGAGAACATTTTCTTCTCCCCTGTCATGTGGTTTGTGCACCCGCTGTCGATGATCCAACTTGAGCCCCCGAATGCATAAACCTACAAAACAATTTTAGTTCTTGACTTTAGGTACCCAAAT
Source organism: Zea mays (assembly GCF_902167145.1). NCBI lineage: Eukaryota > Viridiplantae > Streptophyta > Magnoliopsida > Poales > Poaceae > Zea > Zea mays. Next base: position 10,979,759 of record NC_050097.1, read on the forward strand.
GGTTTTGGGTCCTTTGGCATTAGACACAAGAACTTTGGGTACCCAAACACAAGTCTTTGACCCCTTGTGCTTGCCCCCAACATACTTGGCAACTATCTTGCCGTATTTGTTAGTTAGAACATAAGATGCATCAAAAGTTTTAAATGAAATGTCATGATCATTTGATGCACTAGGAGTTTTCCTTTTAGGCAACTTAGCACGGGTTGGTTGCCTAGAACTAGATGTCTCACCCTTATACATAAAAGCATGGTTAGGGCCAGAGTGAGACTTCCTGGAATGAATTCTCCTAATTTTGCTCTCAGGATAACCGGCAGGGTACAAAATGTAACCCTCGTTATCCTGAGGCATGAGAGCCTTGCCCTTAACAAATTTGGACAATTTCTTAGGAGGAGCATTAAGTTTGACATTGTCTCCCTTTTGGAAGCCAATGCCATCCTTGATGCCAGGGCGTCTCCCACTATAAAGCATAATACGAGCAAATTTAAATTTTTCATTTTCAAGTTCATGCTCAGCAATTTTAGCATCTAATTTTGCTATATGATCATTTTGTTGCTTAATTAATACCATATGATCATGAATAGCATCAATATCAACATCTCTACATCTAGTGCAAATAGAAGTATGTTCAACGGTAGATGTAGAGGGTTTGCAAGATTTTAATTCTACAACCTTAGCATGTAATATATCATTTTTACTTCTAAGGTCGGAAATGGAAGCATTGCAAACATCAAAATCTTTAGCCATAACAATTAATTTTTCATTTTCATTTCTAAGGCTAGCAAGAGATATGTTCAATTCTTCAATCTTAGCAAGCAAATCATCATTATCATTTCTAAGATTGGGAATTGGAACATCACAAGCATTTGAATCAACCTTAGCAATTAGACTAGCATTTTCATTTCTAAGGTTGTTGATAACATCATGGCATGTGCTTAGCTCACTAGTTAATTTTTCACATTTTTCTACTTCTAGAGCGTAAGCATTTTTAACTTTAACATGCCTCTTATTTTCTTTAATAAGGAAATCCTCTTGGGAGTCCAAGAGATCATCCTTCTCATGAATAGCACTAATCAATTCATTTAATTTTTCTTTTTGTTGCATGCTTAAGTTGGCAAAAAGAGTACGCAAATTATCTTCCTCATCACTCGCATCATCATCGCTAGAGGACTCATATCTAGTGGAGGATTTGGATTTAACCTTCTTCTTTTTGCCGTCCTTTGCCATGAGGCACTTGTGGCCGACGTTTGGGAAGAGAAGGCCCTTGTTGATGGCGATGTTGGCGGCGTCCTCGTCGGAGGAGTCGGAGGAGCTCTCGTCCGAGTCCCACTCGCGGCATACATGGGCGTCGCCACCCTTCTTCTTGTAGTATTTCTTCTTCTCCTTTCTTCTCCCCTTCTTGTCGTCGCCCCTGTCATTAGAAATAGGACATTTTGCTATAAAGTGACCGGGCTTACCACACTTGTAGCAAACCTTCTTGGAGCAGGGTTTGTAATCTTTCCCCCTCCTTTGCTTGAGGATTTTGCGGAAGCTCTTGATGACGAGTGTCATTTCCTCATTGTCGAGCTTTGAGGCGTCGATTGGTTGTCTACTTGATGTAGACTCCTCCTTCTTCTCCTCCGTTGCCTTGAATGCAACCGGTTGTGCTACGGATGTGGAGGGATCATCTAGCTCATTGATTTTCTTTGAGCCCTTGATCATATACTCAAAGCTCACAAAATTCCCGATTACTTCCTCGGGAGTCATTAGTGTATATCTAGGATTACCACGAATTAATTGAACTTGAGTAGGGTTAAGGAAAATAAGTGATCTAAGAATAACCTTAACCATCTCGTGGTCATCCCACTTTTTGCTCCCGAGGTTGCGCACTTGGTTCACCAAGGTTTTGAGCCGGTTGTACATGTCTTGTGGCTCTTCTCCTTTGCGAAGCCGGAAGCGATCGAGCTCCCCCTCGATCGTCTCCCGCTTGGTGATCTTGGTTAGTTCATCTCCCTCGTGTGCGGTCTTGAGCACGTCCCAAACTTTCTTGGCACTCTTTAATCCTTGCACCTTGTTATACTCCTCTCGACTTAGAGAGGCGAGGAGTATAGTTGTGGCTTGGGAGTTGAAGTGCTCGATTTGGGCCACCTCGTCCTCATCATAATCCTCATCCCCTACGGATGGTACCTGTGCTCCAAACTCAACAACATTCCATATACTTTTATGGAGTGAGGTTAGGTGAAATTTCATCAAATCACTCCACCTAGCATAATATTCACCGTCAAAGGTTGGCGGTTTGCCTAATGGAATGGAAAGTAATGGAGTATGTTTAGGAATGCGAGGGTAGCGTAGGGGGATCTTACTAAGCTTCTTGCGCTCATGGCGCTTAGAAGTTACGGAGAGCGCGTCAGAGCCGGAGGTGGAAGGCGATGATGTATCGGTCTCGTAGTAGACCACCTTCCTCATCTTCTTTTTCTTGTCGCCACTCCGATGCGACTTGTGGGAAGAGGCTTTCTTCTCCTTCCCCTTCCCCTTGTTGCGGGACTCTCCCGATGAAGCCTTCCCATGGCTTGTAGTGGGCTTGTCGCCGGTCTCCATCTCCTTCTTGGCGTGTTCTCCCGACATCACTTCGAGCGGTTAGGCTCTAATGAAGCACTGGGCTCCGATACCAATTGAAAGTCGCCTAGGGGGGTGAATAGGGCGAAACTGAAATTCACAAAATTAATCACAACTACAAGTCGGGTTAGCGTTAGAAATAGAAACGAGTCCAAGAGAGAGGGCGTAAAACAAATCGCAAGCGAATAAAGAGTGTGACACGCGGATTTGTTTTACCGAGGTTCGGTTCTTGCAAACATACTCCCCGTTGAGGTGGTCACAAAGATCGGGTCTCTTTCAACCCTTTCCCTCTCTCAAACGGTCCCTCGGACCGAGTGAGCTTTTCTTCAAAATCACTTGGAACACAAAGTTCCCACAAGGATCACCACACGATTGGTGTCTCTTGCCTCAATTACAAGTGAGTTTGATCTCAAGAAAGAATGAGAAAGAAAGCAATCCAAGCGCAAGAGCTCAAAAGAACACAACAAATCTCTCTCGCTTAACACTAAAGCTTTTGTGGAATTGGGAGAGGATTTGATCACTTGGGTGTGTCTAGAATTGAATGCTAGAGCTCTTGTAAGTGGTTGGAAGTTGAAAACTTGGATGACTTGAATGTGGGGTGGTTGGGGGTATTTATAACCCAAACCACCAAACTAGCCGTTTGGTGGAGGTTGTTGTCGCATGGCGCACCGGACAGTCCGGTGCGCCACCGGACACTGTCCAGTGCGCCAGCCACGTCACCAGGCCGTTGGGTTCCGACCGTTGGAGTTTTGACGAGTGGGCCCGCCTGGCTGTCTGGTGGTGCACCGGACAAGTCCTGTAGACTGTCCGGTGTGCCACCCGCGCGTGCTCTGCTCCTCTGCGCGCGCTGGCGCGCATTTAATGCGTTGCAGTCGACCGTTGGCGCGAAGTAGCCGTTGCTCCGCTGGCTCACCGGACATGTCCGGTGAATTATAGCGGAGCTGAAATCCGAAGCTGACGAGTTCAGAGTCGCTCTCCTCTGGAGCACCGGACACTGTCCGGTGTGCACCGGACATGTCCGATGAATTATAGCGAAGCACCTCTGAAAATTCCCGAAGGTGCGAAGTTGGGCGTCGAGTTCCCTGGTGCACCGGACACTGTCCGGTGGTGCACCGGACACTGTCCGGTGGTGCACCGGACAGTCCGGCGCGCCAGACCAGGGCAGCCTTCGGTTATCCCTTGCTCTTCTTTGTTGAACCCATTTCTTGGTCTTTTTATTGGCTAAGTGTGAACCTTTGGCACCTGTATAACTTATAGACTAGAGCAAACTAGTTAGTCCAATTATTTGTGTTGAGCAATTCAACCACCAAAATCAATTAGGAAATAGGTGTAAGCCTAATTCCCTTTCAGAATGGAAAGCAGATGTGCATTTGAACTATGCGGAATACGAGAGTAATCAAAAGAAAAGTTTGAGTTGACCGTCTTCCTTTTCTTGTAGTCGTTGTCGTCGTTGACGATCTTCTTGATGCGCCTCTTCTTCTTCCCGTCCTTCTTCGTATGACTTGAGCCCGAATCAGTGGGCTTGTCGTCTTTTGGCTCATTGATGAAGGACTCCTTCTCCTTGTCATTGATCACTATCCCCTTTTTATAGTAGACGCGGCTCGATCTTCCGTGAGATACGATAATTTGATTGAGTGGAGATCTCGACGTTGATGATCCAAGGCTCCGAGCAAACAGTTCCTCGCAATCACTACACCACGGCTCCGTTGGTTATCACCCGTGACACACGAATGACCTCGCCACGAAGGCTTATCCCTGCAAGCGCAATCAAGAACACAAGCAAGAACAGGAAAGAAACGCAACCAAAATTGTATTGATTACGGGAGGGGGGTCTCACAAGCCGATGACGGCGACACTGTTCGATGACAGAATTGATCTAAGCAAAACCCAAACCTAAATGTGGCGGCGGCTGCTGAATAAATAGAGGATTAGGGCGTGCGTAGCCCTGGACTCGCCCCTAATGGGCTCTGACGCGATACACGGCCCAACGGCCCAACAGACGGTGTCGCAGCACCAAAACAGAATCTGAACGCTGGCTTGTTTCGACGATTCCCGTTGACTCCGGATGAATTTTAGGGTGGAATCAGTTGGGTTGGTTAGATAATCTCGTTATCTTTCCAACCATATCCAGTCCGTCGCAATCGGAGTCCGGATGCATCTTGGGCGTCCATTTTAGTGCAGACTGGTCCTGGAACCCGAGATAGAGTCGCAGCCGACTCGGACTTGATCTCCTTCCTGTTGTGGACGCCCTTGCTGCTCCTCAACACCTTGGCCTTTCCCAAGTCCTTGCTGGTCCTCTCCAAGGTACCTAATCATCAAAACATCCATGGCCCCAAGCGTAAGCTCTGAAACACAATTGACTGGGGTAGAACGTACCTGGAGATTTAGTTGTCGCGCACAAGATCGTGTTATCGGTCCATTCATTGTATGTATAGAAGTGATGTCCTCATCACCTTTCCCTTAGGATCCATCCCTTCGGGCGATTAGTCCCTTTCTTGAAGAGAACGGCTCCGATACCAATTGAGAGCACCTAGAGGGGGGGAATAGGTGATCCTGTAAAAACTTGAAACTTAATGCCACAAAACTTGATTAGGAGTTAGCACAATAAAGCCAAGTGGCTAGAGAGGAGTTCTTGCAAAACACAATAACCACAAGACGATCAACACAGATAGGCACAGTGGTTTATCCCGTGGTTCGGCCAAGTCCAACACTTGCCTACTCCATGTTGTGGCGTCCCAATGGGCGAGGGTTGCACTCAACCCCTCTCAAGCGGTCCAAAGACCCACTTGAATACCATAGTGTTTTGCTTTGTTTCACTATATCCCGTTTGCGAGGAATCTCCACAACTTGGAGTCTCTCGCCCTTACAATTTGGTGTTCACAAAGAATCACAGAAGTAAGGATGGGATGAGCAACACACACAAGACACAAAATCAGAGCACAAACACGCACACAAGTCACAGCTCGAGCTCACAACACAACCCGAAGAGTTCTCTACTCAAATGGAGCTCTAGTTGCTATCACAAAGAATCAAATGCACGGAATTGGAGTCTTGGTGCTTAGGAATGCTTAGAGAATGCTTGGTGTGCTCCTCCATGCGCCTAGGGGTCCCTTTTATAGCCCCAAGGCAGCTAGGAGCCGTTGAGAGCATTCCAGGAAGGCAATTCTTGCCTTCTGTCGCCTGGCGCACCGGACAGTCTGGTGCACCACCGGACACTGTCCGGTGCGGATTTCTTTCCTATACTGGCGCAGCCGACCGTTGGCGATTTGGAGCCGTTGGCGCACCGGACACTGTCCGGTGCACACCGGACAGTCCGGTGCCCCCTTCAGACCGTTGGTCCGGCCACGCGTCACGCGCGGATTGCGCGGCCGACCGTTGGCTCACAGGACAGTCCGGTGCACACCGGACAGTCCGGTGAATTTTAGTCGTACGCCGCCGACGAATTCCCGAGAGTGGCCTTTTCACTAGAGCCAGCCTGGCGCACCGGACACTGTCCGGTGCACCACCGAACACTGTCCGGTGCACCACCGGATAGTCCGGTGCACCCAGACCGAGCAGCCTTTTGGCTGTACACAGCCAACTTCTTCATAATTGTTTCTCCTGTTTCTAGCACTTAGACACAATACATTAATCTTCAAAACAATGTACTAAGTCTAGAAGCATACCTTTAATCTTGATTTGCACTTCTTGATTCCTTGGCATAATTTAACACTTAAGCACTTGTGTTGGACACTTAATCACCAAAATACTTAGAAATGGCCCAAGGGCACATTTCCCTTTCAGATTGTTTTAGGTTACCTTTGTCTGTGATGACCCCATTAGGTCTTGGCATTTTAGGACTAGGTAAGTTTAGTGAGGGATCATGAATTTTGTGAGCACTGGCCTCCCTATGATTGTGTGGTAGGCTGCATCGATGTTAGCCACCTCAAAATGGAGGAACTTGATGTAGAAATTGGACACAGTGCCAAAAGTAATCGGAAGACTTAACTATCTAAGTGGTGTAGTAGACCAACCAGGGATGATGCCAAAATAGGCACTAGACCCGACATGAAAGACTTCTTCGATAAGCACATACTTCTAAAGCTCTTGGTGAAGAGGATGCTAAGACTACTACCACCATCTATAAGGAGACTGAGTCGTCGATGATGTACATAATGTCTTTGATTTGGCCGTGGGAATTTCTCCCTGACCTCCTGATCTGAATCACCTTTCTTGCTGGGCTTGCTATTTTTCGCCTTATGTGCCTCAGGACGCGACTCCTTTAGCAGCCTCTAGGCGACTTGTCTATTGTGTCGGTACTCCTGCATAGTGTGGTTGCCCTACGAGTGATAAATTCATTGTCCATATATGATAGATTTGTACTTGGTATTGTAGTCATCCCGGTAGCCGGACATCGCTTGATGTAGCTCTAGATGTACTCATTCACTTTCTGTATAATATGTTCAAGAACACATTGTGTCTTTTTTTGTTCATAAGTCATACCAAAGTTAGTGATAAAAACACGCTTAAAGTCCTCCCAGGAATCGATAGTGTTGGCTAGAATGCTGGACAACCAATTGTGGATGTTGGCTCCAAGGCACATGGGCAAGTAGTTTTCCATGACCATGGTGCAGCTATGATAGAGAGTTGGTACACACCAAGCTAGTCTAAGGGGTTAATGCGACCATCATATACCTTGATCATGTGAGGTTTGAATTTTTTTGGGTCAACAGACCCAACTCAATGGCCTTATAAATGCTTTAAACATAGATTAACAAGCATACCGAATACATAGTCCAGTCAAATCAGGGGTGGGATCTCATAGCATGAGTCATCCACATTGTACATGTTGTGTTGTTGCGCGAATGCCTAGGGATGTTCTTGATGAGGCGTTGGTCCAGCTCGACACGTTGGCACCCTACACGCTGAGGAGTTCTGACCTAACGGTGGCCGGAGAGGTAGGTCGAGTCCTATCTCGGTCATGATGGGTCAAGTTCTAACGTCTATGGCTCTATGTGTCTTCCATACGTCCCGCATCAGGGATCTCTGGTGTTGACTCAAACCTTTCCAGATTTGCCTCAGGAACCACATCAGCTCCTATGCACACTATAACATAGGCCATCGTGCCTTGAATCTTCATGAGGCTCTTGAGAGCGTGGGGTTGTCTTGTGGCAAAAGGAGGGTGATCCCTTCTAGCAAAATTTTGTTGTAATGAGGTTCAGCACCAAGGTGGTGTAAATGGGTTGTCCCTTGAACTCGACCATCTCAATTTGATCATGGATTCCACGATCACTCTAGCACAGATCTTATCAATCCCATCATATTCTTACCTATAAATCTTCTTCATCTCTTGAGGAAGGAGGGTCCTTCACGTCCATCATCAAACACAAGCACAAACCGAGATCCCAAGAACTCAAGGTCCGAGGTTGAGTTCACATAGCTACCAGGGTTGAAATGATAATCGAGTTTGATTAGATATGTGGATAGTGGTTGTGTCATCTTGTAGATTGGATCTGATGGATCCAAGATCTTAGATGTTGATGTCGTCAAGGTGTCATACATTAACTTGAGTTTCCTCGACGCATCGCTGGTGAAGTATAGCATGCCAAATAAGATGATGACGATCATTGGGATGTTTGGTATGTGCCTGAGGGTTCCCGGCTCATTGTTGATGAACCTAAGGCTATCGAAGGCGGTGTCCCATCCTGGTGTGGAAGTGTCAACATCGGATCTACTATGATCAGCGTGTACCCCCTACCTGGCATGCCAACTATCGAGGATTTTTTTGTAGTGGATTGGTATGAGGGTGTTCGCGAGATCAGAGAACCGAAAGTAAATGCACAAGGACATAAGGATTTAGACGAATTCGAGATGGTACCCTATGTCCAGTATGTGGTTGCTATTACTTATGATCTTGCCCTCTTGTGGCTCCTTGTCTCTCCTTTTATAGTTGAAGGAGGGACGGTTACAAGTAAAATGACTAGTATCGTATCAAATTGGAACATGGATGGAAATAATAAACAACTCTCCCTACAAACTAGAAGATCTATTCCTATCCTTATGCAATAATCCCTTATAAGTCGAGTCATAGTGTAATTACGGAGATAGAGTTCTGACATGTAGATATTGTCCTAACATATGGGTCGAGTCCTGCCGGGATCCAAGTCCAAGTCCTTTGACTGAGCTTAAGTCTTGTGTCCAAGTTAGGCCCACATGTCAGTATCTTCATTGTCAATGTCTCTCTGGTATCCCTAGTGTATTCCCTTTACAATGACCATAGACCCCACTACCCACTCGTGCTCCCTGTACGCATGCCCTGCCTTCATGCACACTACCGCCACCTCACACCATTGTAGCGCACCCACCCCACATGCATGTAGTTGTTGTGAAACCACATAAACCGGTTGGCCACAAGTGCCAACTCCTCACCCCAATGCACTCAACTTGCACCTCTGAAATAAACAGCAAAGAGGACATAGCGAACAAAAGAGGTGAAGGGTTAGTTAAAGAAGGACCACCTCCTAACAAGGGACATGTTGGGTGCATCAGGATTCTCAATCTTGACTCCAATTTTGGTGGCCCGAGCCATGGTGAATGCAACAACTTTATTTTAATATAGAATATCTTTATACAATACCATACAAGAAAGTTACAGTTTTTTCTAATTTGATAGGTTTGGTATATGATTAATATGGTGATAAAAAATGTGATTTTTTAACATGTTAGTGATCTGTAATGAAAACACTGAAAATAGAAAGTTATAGATCTCGTTGACGGTTTTTTATGTAAAAGTCATTTTGATACGAGGTCGCATTAAAAACATACAATTTTTCTAGGATTAAACCTTTCCATTGACATGTGCAGTGGCACCCATTTACCAAATTCAAGTAAGCATTAAGTTAGGATGGCACATCAACTATCGAGTTTATCTGGCATATATTTGGATCTAACTTTAGAGATTCAAGAATGTATTTTGAGACTTTAGGATATATATGACACTTACAAATAACTTTAGGGACTTAAGGTGAATTTTACTCTTTTGATTTTTTTTCCATTCAAAAGGGCGGCAAGAGAATTGCCGCATTTCATTAGGAGAAGAAAAGAGACCACATGCAATAGTTACAGCAGGACCACCATGAAACCACTAACAGTCAACCACACACTAAACTGAAAAAGGATAAAAGACAAAGAAAAAATAAAGCAAAACTTTATGAAAGCAATAGCAAAACACCCCACTAAGAAACGCTAGAGAATTTAAAGGGTCTTTCTACCCCTCAAACTATAACTATATTTGGGGTTTGTTGTTTCGTCGGCGTTTCTTATATCATGTAGTGTTTTGCTAATTTGCTAATTTTATGATGGTAACCGTTTAAACAATCATGTGGAATGTATTGCTAATTTGCTAGACACATGATTTCTTTTTCTGCCTTTATTTTCTTCCCCGGAGATTAGAGGATGAATGCACCAAATTCTTTCGTGTCATGGCCACCATCTTGCACAGAAAGACTAGCATTCCTAAACTTTTAAACGATGATGGAGCGCGCATGGATATATCCTTTGATCACGAAGGGAAAGCGGGTCTCTGATCTAGGATTTTCTTTAAGAATAGAACGGGGATGTCCACCAAAGCACGTAACCCCCAAATACTTTTTGACCGTCAGAATCTGGCTTGATATCCAAGCTGATTTGTCATCTATGGTGGAACCATTTTCCCAGTCAGACATTGATCAAGTGGTTAAACATTTGTCCTCTGTGACAATGCCATGTGTGTCGATCGGATGGTTTTAACGGGTTCTTCCTAAAAATATGTTGGCACATCATCGAGTAGCGAACTGAATCTATCTAAATCATTGTCTTGTGTTCATAATCGAGTTTGTTTTTTCGGTGAATTCTATCGAACCTTATTCCAAGTAATATATCTGTAGTAGGCTTGCGGACCTTCAGACATCGGCGGCAAGTTATTATTTTTTTTAAACTGTTTTTATCATTCGACCACGAAATTAACCCTCATGTCCTTCCCACATTTTTTCCTTGTAATACCTGCCGACCTGCGTGCTTGCACACATGCATGGATATCGGACGAAGAATAGTCATGACTCGACCCGTCGGCAGGTCGACGTCGAAGTCGAAGCAACTGTGCAAGTGCACCAAAAACATGTAGCTACATCCCCACGGGCACGGACCGTCCCCTGTCGCACAGGAATCTCGTGGAGCGGTCAACTACTGTACCACTCATAAATAGTTCAGATGACACATGGAACATGTGGTCGATCGGTATTGCCCGGTTGTGCCGTCGGCCTCCGATCGGTCTAGCTGGCCGGTAGTACGAACGGTGCCGTCTGGCCGTGGTTAACAGTCGCGCCACACGACGAGTGCATGTGCATCGCAGAGTCATTTCATGGGGCCGCGCCTGGGCCGGCGATTGCGAACGCGCGCGCGTATTCCACTAGAATTCAGTAGCACGACATGTACTACGACCATCTCGTAGTATATATTCGTATTCCATAATCCATACTCTCTCCGCTTCCGTTTCGTTTTAGTTGTCGCCGCTAGTGCAAAACAAAACGAGTTATAATAGTTGTCCCTCTAGTTGAAGTAAAATGTAAACTAAACTACCATTTTTGCCTTTTGCAGCAGGTGTTTACCGACTAAGGTTAGGCGAAATATCAAGGTCTAAGCCGAGGCTTGTGGGAGAGTAAAATCGTCAATTCATAGGTTCCTTAATCTAGACGAAGCTGTTAAAAACGACTTATAAAATGAAACCGAGAGAGTATATACTCAGCTACCGAGACCTAGGCAGTACGTACTGCTGCAGCATGACGCAATGTATTGAACCAGATTTTGCAACGACACCAGCAAATAAACGCATGGCGCGCGCATAAGATGGCTTGGCTACAACTGAAAGTTGGGACATGTTGGAACGGCACAACCCTAAATCATCGTGCTTTGGACTAATCATTTTTTGGTTAGTATAGCAAAAAATAATTTTAGATTAGATAGGGTCCAAATACCAAAAAAAAGGTACGGCACAGCTTAGGGGCTTTTTGAGATAGTTTTTTTTCCTTTTCTGGAGAGCTTTTCTAAGAATCTAGATTTTTAAATAATCTAGCTAAATTATAAGAATCTAGATGTAACGGAGCTTGTGTGAGAAGGAAGATGGAGTATGTAGTATTTAGAGTTTAGGAAGTGGTATATTCTTTATTTATGACTCATTTTGTATGGTGTCGATCTAAACATAGTCTATCTAGTCCAGTTATACACTATATATATATATATATATATATAGCATTACACTCGGGCCCAAATATGGCCCGATCTAGCCCAGCTGGTGGGGCCACCAGCAGCCACTGACTCGGCACTACAAATAAGGCCGCGAGGACGACACGCTACACCACACCTGCAGAGCAGCAAGACTAGCTTGTGGCTACCAGCCTAGCTAGCCACCGCCGCGATCCACTATCATCGCTTGCTCGCCGAGTTTCCTGCGGCGGCCGGCGGGCACCTACATCTCCTCTACCTGACTGGCTAGTCATTAGCACAGCCAGTACGTACGTAGCTCGCCCGGCCGGTGCTCGACGACACAGTGAATTGGCGACGCACGTAGCTAGGAGGCCAGCAGCTGGGGTCGGAGATGGCCATGCCAGTGAAGCTGACTCCTGCCTCCCTCTCGCTGAAGGCGGTCTGCTGCCGCTTCAGCTCCGGAGGGCATGCGCTGCGCTTCGGCTCGTCGCTACCGTGCTGGAGGAGGACGCCGACGCAACGGAGCACGTCGTCGTCTACGACGCGCCCTGCGGCTGAGGGTTAGAGAGCCTCGCTCCCTTCGCCCCGTGTCATTTTCAAGTAAAACACTTTTAACTTCGGTCAAATATACATACATGCATGTGGCCACTCCAATGGTCTAGACATGTGACCACTCCAACGGTCTATACATTGGTTCATTAATGTATATATGTCCATGTAGGCCTCTTGACGTGGTCTAATGGTCCTAACATTTTAGAGGCACACGACAAGATTAAAAATAGATGTTCTTTAAATTATTTTTGATATATAAATACTATCAAAAACAAGCTAATAAAAATGTATATATCACAATATTACTTTACAAGTTTTTTCTAACGTGTTTAGATGCGACATGCTATGGACATATATTGGATATGTCATAGTTGTTAACTCTTTAAAAAATTGTTGTTGGACTATTGGGTTGTATACCTAAGACCGGCCCATATGGACTTGGGGGCCCTAAACAGCGGCCCATCTGTCCCTCTTTATCGTTCTCAAGCAGATACTTTAAAAAGTCTGGATACTTCCACTTGTAGTGTCTTGTCTTCTTGTTGTACAAGCACACACAACAATTTGTTTACAGGAGATCTGTTTCAAAACGAAGCCTATGTCTCCGTTGAGGAGTCCACAACGGATAGGGTCTCTCTCAACCATTTCCTCGCTCAAGTGATCACCAAGATCGAACGTGAGTTCCTTTCTCTCTTCTCAAGTGTGAGACCAAGTCTCGCAAGGCTCTCCATAACTTGGAGGCTCTTGATGTCTTTACAACTCAATGGGAGCTTAGCTCCAAGGCTTAATATCACAACTCAACCCACAAATGTTGCACACACATAAGTGCCCTCCTACTAAATGCTCAAAGCAAGGTTATCTCTAATCTCACTAGTTGATTTTGGGGCACTTGGATCATTTTGATGCTTGGGAGTGCTGATTTATATGACTTGTTTCTTTGGATACTCAACACACTAGTTGGGTTGTATTTATAAGACCCAAAGCCCTTGTAGCCATTGGCGATCCACTCCCAAAATTGCTCAGAAACTGGGTGCACCGGACCTCTCGCTTTTGTAGGTCCGGTGCACATCATACCTATGTGCCTGCAATGCCACATCAGTGACTGTTGGATAAAGGTGTCAGTCTGCCAATGTGCACTGGACATGGTCTAGTGCACATCGGACCTGCCACATGGACGGCGCGTCATCATATAGTTGGATCTTCCTCTCTGACCGTTGGGTGCACACCGGACCAAATTCTGAAGGTCCAAAAACCATACTCTTCATTGCCCCGGTCCGGTGACTAGTCTGGTGCACTTCAGACCTGTTTCCGTAGGTCCGATGCACCTGCAACCAGCCTGGCTTCATCAAGCTTTGCACCTATTTCTCTGTCTTCATTTGACTAATGTTTTGGCCACTTCTATGACTTAGACAAATGTATCTGGAGTCCATCCAACCATCCTAAGTCATAGGACTTGGCTCATGATTCTCTAAATCCATTTTCCCTTTATCTTCCAAACTTTGTTTCAAGTAACCCCTAGAACTCTAAATTCTAAATCTAAATTTCTCAATTATTCCAATAGGTCCCAAAATGTTGCTAGGGCTTTATGTAACATGTCCAAAAATTTGATATGGTCCAACAACCATCTCCTACTCAATATACCCATTTTCTCTAAGTCTACATTGTTTCTCTGCATTTGATCTTCTATAATCTACTTGTCAATTCTACATTAAAACACTTGTCAAACTAGTTAGCCCATAAGATTGTGATAGTCATCAAACACTAAAACTAGTATAGAAATGGCTTAAGGCACATTTCCCTTCTAGTTTACATACCCGAACATGTTTCTATTCATCTTCTACCTCTCAATCTGAGCATTAGGGTCAGGATTACTTAATCCAAACCCTTATATTTCTTCTTCTACCTTTGGATTTGGGGATTAGGGTTACGGTTACCTAACCCAAACCCTTTTATGATTGATTTCAGTGTTTGGGTTGGGGCTACCACCTAATCCTCTTTCTAATCTTCTTCTTTCTTCTCATCCCTCTCTCAGTTCTTAATTCTAGATCGAAGTAGGATTGGATGAAGATATTAGCCTTCCCTTCTTGACTCAAGATTCTGCTTAGACTCTAAGTCATCGGATTAGGTTAACTGATTCTTAGGGTCGCTTTAATGCCATTAATAGAAATTAAAAGCCTTTGGATATTGCCTAAGTCCCTAGAATGCTAATCTGAACAACCTTGATGATGACAGGAGTCCTAAACCTAATATAAGGGGTGTAGCATAGTGTTGTTCGTAATGGCGATGTGAGCTCCTCAGATGAGCCTACACCATGGGAGTTTTTTTCATGCCCTCCACTTTACGCCATAGTCCGCTTGCTAGGTCTTCCTCCGTTTCTCGTACGAGAGCAATAGGCTTCTACAGTTGGCCTAGATTCAAAGGAGTGTGGGGCTTGATCGGAAAAAGGATGGGTCCCACCCTTGCCATATCGTGCCAACTAGAGCAATAGTGGGGGTGGATAAAGGGTGGTAGTACGATTACCCTATCCATACCAGACCCGACCCTGTAAGATTTTGCCTAGCTTGGTCGACCCTTCTCTCCTGCTTCCATCTCGTGATCTCGTCCGTCCATCGAGGGTCGGTACAGGTTTGCCTCTCAGGCGAGGCAGAGGGCATCAGATGGATCAGCCATGTTTCGTTTGGATTATCTTCTCTCCTATTGACTTGTGAGCCTAAAGGCCTATGTTTATTTACCCCTACACTATTGGTTCTATTCTATTCTAAATAATTATCCGCTTCGGTTGTTGTGTAAAAATAAACTACTAATGGCTCTAATTTATATTACCAACTAGATCTATTGTATTGTGTGAATCACTATGAACTTTTGCTATTGTATAAAACAATATAAACTAACTCATAACTCTCATTTGTATTACCCACATATATTGTTAAGAAATAAGATCTAAAATAGACATGAATTTGTATTTGATTACTTACGTCCTTTTATTACGATTGATAGTTTAGATAACAGAATTTTCATATCATTATTGAAAAATTAAGTAGCCCCTCAAATGTATATTTAAATTATCAACATCTCCCAATATAAAAAAATATTTAGATAGTAAATAGAGTATATATTTATCATTAAAACGTCTAAGGGAGCCTAGAGGCTACGGCGACGAGAGTTGAGAGCGGCATGACTTTGAATGGCGGAGGGCGCTCACGACGTGCCGGTGCGACCACTGATGAGGTACAACTCCTTGTGGGTTGAGGGCTGTTGTGAGAGTGAAGGGACAGGTGTAGGTGCAGGTGCGGGGAATGATTCGTAAGTAATGGTGGTAATAGATTTTAAATTTTACACTATAAAATATAACGATCGGATTATATTAGGATCGTTCTCTCTATTCTATGCATTTTTGAAATAAAATTAATTATAGACTCATGAAGGAACTTTTAGATCGTAATCGATTACCTCACTACTCGTGAGGGTTGAGGGTGATGGGTCTGCATGTATGGCTATCGGAATACATGGAAACTGGTGGCGTGGTCGACCGTACACTACTAGTTCAGATGACACACGGAACACATGTTCGGTACTCCGGCCATCCGACGCGCTGGATATGGGGCCTCAATAATTCCCCCTGCCAGTCTGCCACCTGCCACACGGACCATCTCGTAGTACTCAGCTACAGGGTCCTCAGTCCTCAGGGCAGAGGGCACACGTGACACCACGCGTGAAATCATCGCTCGCTCGCCAGGTTTCCTGCGGCGGGCACCTGCCTCTACGTACCTGACCTGAATGGCTAGCTATTAGAACGTATCGAGCAACGTACCTTAAATTCTAAGACAGTCTCCAGCAAACGTTCTTTATAACTATTATCTATATTCGTTTTTATCGTCTTTTTTAAAAGATTTCAGCCTCTATATCTCCTTTCTCTCCTACAATGTCCTCTAAATCACGTTCTCTATACACAAATTCCTATATTAGAGACATTTTTATTTTTATTTTTGTACATACATATTTATCGTACTCTCAAATGTATTATACAGATTTTAGTTTTGGTAAACCGGTTGTTTAAAGTATTCGAATAGATAGAGAACTATTTAGAGAAACTCTATATATAGAGGATACTGCCGTGTCCTCTAAATTTAGAGGACCGTTTAGAAGACGCTGCTGGAAGAAGTAGAGGACGACCTCATCCTCTAAATTGAGGGTACATGACCCTTTAGAGATCTTTGTTAGAGCTAATCTAAAGGAATATTCCCTGTACTTTACAGCATATTTTAAAAGATTATAGCATCTATATCTTCTCAGTCTCCAGCAACGTCCTCTAAACTCGATCCTCTAAAGCTACAGTGATAACAAACATATTTTCTCTATTTATTTAGTTTTTATTTGTTTTGTTTGCATTACATGCAAACATAAAATAATCATGTGGAACATAGTATATTCAATTAATTTACAAATACTATTTTTCCATATAAAACGTGACTAACATAATAGAAATTTAGGAATTTATTTTGAAATTATAAAATTTTAGAATTTTTTTTTGAAATTAAAAATATATTGTAGAGCTACACTTGACATCATGTTCTCGTAGTAGCACAATAGTATTTTTTTTCTCTTTGTTCGATGCTCCTCTGTGGCAAACCCCTCCACGCTGCTGCTCGTCCCCTATTGCTGTGCACTATGCCGCCGAGCTCCGCCACGCCACAGCGAGCTTCTCCATGTTGTTGCTCTTCTTCGACTGTCATGCACCGTGTCGCAACGAGCTCCTCTGTGTTGTTGCTCCTCTTTAGCCGCCTTCCTTCATGCCACAGCAGCAGAGGTAGACAGAAGTGCGGATAGCGGATGCATAGGGATCCTCCACATTTATCGGCTACTGTAAGAGTCCACTATTTTATCGGACGTGTTACATGCTCTTGCTGGATGGCTTAAGTACATAAAAATGCTAAATTTAAAACACGGGACTTACTTATACAGGTTGTTGCTGGAGACAACCTTAGCACAGCCAATGAGTAGTGTAGCTCGTTCAGCCGGTCCTCGACGACATTGTGAAATGGCGACGCACGTACGAGGCCAGTAGCTGGGGTTGGAGACGATGGGCTAAAAGGCCAAAACGATTATAAATTATAAATGAATTATAAATTATAACTGACGGAGTATATGTAACGTTTCTTGCTTCAGTTAGCTCTGGCAAAAGCAAGCAGCACGATCAAGAAGCATCGGAGGCTACGATAAGACAGCAGCTCCAGCTAGTCGATGTGCTTGAGAACATGGGGATTTCTCGGCATTTTGCTGCTGAAATCAAATGCATCCTTGACAGGACATACAGGTAACAATGCAATACTGTACTGAAAACCAGAATGTCCTGTCATCCTGTGGGGAACAATTTTTCTGTTAGTTTTTCGCGGAAACGATAGAAAAAATAACGATTTGCCCGAAAATTTAGTTTAGCCCTGTCAATTATTTTAAAATTTTTCTATAGGCCTTTGCATGTTCCTTTCCTATTGTTATTTGCGTCGTCAAGGAAATTTCCTTACTATAGCAGTGAACTTTGAACACATATTAGATCGTTTATATTGAACAAGACCCACCATGATTGATGGCAAGGCTTCAAAGTAATTACATATTTAAAATATAAAGAGATGCAACTAAAAAAATCTGAATATAGACAAAAAAAATTCGTTTTATTTAAATAGTAATTAATGAGATCATGATAACTAGATGAATGTAGACTGCAGGGTATCAATTATATCCATTATATTAAAGAGTATATAAACAAAAAATATACAAGTTAATACAAGTAATTTTTAATTACTGATGTACTCTCTATTTCAAATTATAAAATAGTTTAAGTTCTCCAAACATATATCTTTTGCTATATATTTAGATGCATAATAAAAAAAATTATATTTTGAAAAAATAAAGTATGCTATAGTTTGAAATAAAGGGATTATTAAACATTACTATTATCTAATACTTTTATCTCTTAAAATTCTGTCCTATACGAAAGCACAACTTAATGGACTAGTATTAGAAACTCATGTACTTACAACGAGGCATTTTGCAGAAGTTGGTTACAGAGACATGAGGAAATTATGCTGGACACAATGACCTGTGCGATGGCATTTCGTATTCTAAGGTTGAATGGATACAATGTCTCTTCTGGTAATTTTTCTAGGCTAGAATTTTTTAGCACTTTTAACAGATGAATTTTAACTTTTGATCCTTACTCAGACACACTTGTCAACATGAAAACATGGTGCAGATGAGTTGTATCATGTTGTTGAAGCTTCCGGACTCCATAATTCACTTGGAGGATATCTCAATGATACAAGAACCTTGTTAGAATTACACAAGGCCTCGACAGTTAGTATCTCTGAAGATGAGTCTATCCTGGATAGCATAGGCTCAAGGTCACGTACCTTACTGAGGGAACAACTAGAGTCTGGTGGTGCTCTACGAAAACCTTCACTCTTTAAAGAGGTATACTTCAGTGGTTGTGCCGTTCTTATCACATTTAGAATTTGGAAAGATTGAATATATATTAAACGCTAAATTTTGTATCATCTCTTTAGGTGGAACATGCTCTGGACGGTCCCTTCTACACCACATTGGACCGTCTACACCATAGGTGGAACATCGAAAATTTCAATATTATAGAGCAGCACATGCTAGAGACACCATACTTGTAAGTTCCTAGCCCACAAAGTAAGGTTTCACAAAAAACAATGTATTACAGATACTTGACGATACTAAATGTCGTTAAATAGGTCAAATCAACATACCAGTAGAGATATTCTAGCGTTGAGTATTAGAGACTTCAGTTCCTCTCAGTTTACTTACCAGCAAGAACTTCAACATCTTGAAAGGTAAATTAGATTGTTATGCTCTCCTGTCCTATGCCAAACCTACAATCATCAACAGTTCAACTTATTTGTGGATTGCATATTTTGTTGCTGCAGCTGGGTGAAAGAGTGCAGGTTAGACCAGCTACAATTTGCGCGACAGAAGTTGGCATACTTCTACTTGTCTGCTGCTGGCACCATGTTCTCTCCTGAGCTGTCTGATGCTCGAACTTTGTGGGCCAAAAATGGTGTGCTCACAACTATTGTTGACGACTTCTTTGATGTTGCGGGATCAAAAGAAGAACTTGAAAACCTTGTCATGTTGGTTGAGATGTATGTTCCTTGTCCTTTACCATAATGTCTTATGCATCATCTTTATTTATTAAGCAGTAGTGATGGCTTCTTATTATAATATAACTCATCTATTTTTATGTTTTTATAGGTGGGACGAGCATCACAAAGTTGAGTTCTACTCAGAACAAGTAGAGATTATATTTTCTTCAATTTATGACTCAGTTAACCAACTTGGTGAAAAGGCTTCTTTGGTACAAGACCGCAGTATTACCAAACACCTAGTAGAAATAGTAAGTATAGTCTATAGACTTGTTGGTAGTATTTTTTTCCTTCTTTTTTCTTTTCAGCTTTGAGCCTTTGAGTATTGACTAGTGTTGAATGGTTTGCACAGTGGTTGGATTTGCTAAAGTCTATGATGACAGAGGTAGAGTGGCGTTTGAGCAAATATGTGCCAACAGAGAAGGAATACATGATAAATGCATCTTTAACATTTGGACTAGGCCCCATTGTATTGCCAGCATTATATTTTGTTGGGCCAAAGATCTCAGAGTCTATTGTTAAAGATCCAGAATATGATGAATTGTTCAAACTGATGAGCACATGTGGTCGCCTCTTGAATGATGTTCAGACTTTTGAGGTACATTATCGAGTTGCAAGTCTTAAGCTTTCATGATAAACCTATTAGACTCATGAAAGTATTTGTGTAATTAATTAATTAGCATAGGAAAGAATGGATAACAAAGTTAGTTTTTATTCTCATTTGCTACTATTTAATAGGTATACGAGCATGGTATACTAAATACTAGTAATTTAGCCTTGACTAACAGGCCTTTTCTTTGTAATCGAGAAAAGTGAAACCCTTGTATAGTTGTATAATGAAAATATGACGCCAGTTGGCACATGGTGGTCAATTGATGTATTGTTGCAGAGGGAGTACAACGAGGGCAAGTTGAATAGTGTTTCTCTCCTCGTTCTTCATGGTGGCTCCATGTCCATATCAGACGCCAAAAGGAAATTACAGAAGCCCATAGACACATGCAGAAGAGACCTCCTAAGTTTAGTTCTTCGTGAAGAAAGTGTTGTTCCTAGGCCCTGCAAGGAATTATTTTGGAAAATGTGCAAGGTGTGCTACTTCTTCTACTCGACGACGGATGGGTTTAGCTCACAAGTGGAGAGGGCTAAAGAAGTGGATGCGGTGATCAATGAGCCACTAAAGCTACAAGGAAGTCATACGCTGGTGTCTGATGTGTGAAAGGAACTAAGCGTCGATGTGATGTGTTCTTTTGATTTATTAGTAGTTGTGTTTTCTCTATATGGTGGTTTGGTAGGTGACTGTATAATGTAAAGGAGTTGGCACATGTTGTCAGTGTCGTAACATCTTCTTGATCTATTCAGCGCTCTCTTGGGCTTGCGTTATGGCGATGTTGTTGGGTATGATGTAGTTGATAACTAGTGTAGACTCATGTACATGATAATACTTCATGTTACACTAACATGCGCACGTGTGGCTATATGGTTGAAGCTCATACCCATTAGTGGTCTCAAGTACCTTGTTGCCAAGTCGTGGCAAAAGTGCGTCTACTAGGTTGTAATGTTGCATATCATATATTTAATATGTTGTACAGAGACTTATCCAATATGACAACGGACGCTAGGAAACTTTCAGTAGGGCCAAGACATGGGATGGGGTCGTAATCCCCTCGATGTAACCAGATACAAAGAAACAGAAACACAGCTCTCCTGCGCTTTTAAAAAAGCCTCATGTTCCCATGGGGAGCCTTGAACCCTAGGAGCAAGTTTGGGAGCTACAAAAGAAGGGGATTTTAGCCCCTCCAATCCCCTTTGATTTTGTGGCTCTCAAACTAGCCCTAGGGGTTTGAAGTGCGGTCATTCATGTACGTGAGGCCAAGGACTTTAGGAAGCCTAGGGACTATTAGTTGGCCCCAAGCAAATATACAACGTTGACCGCCTCGAGGGATGGAGGGCGTATGTACACTTGAATCCTTCATTAACGCTCGAGCGCATGAGGAGCCCTAGGGACTTAGCTCCTTCACATGCGCTCCAGGGCACGGGAGGTCCTGAGAACTTAGATCGTTCTAGTTGTCCCAGCCACTAGTGGCATCGAGCCTTAGAGTGTCCTAGGCCTA
Source organism: Zea mays (assembly GCF_902167145.1). Classification (NCBI taxonomy): domain Eukaryota; kingdom Viridiplantae; phylum Streptophyta; class Magnoliopsida; order Poales; family Poaceae; genus Zea; species Zea mays. The sequence continues at coordinate 11,001,390 of NC_050097.1, forward strand.
GTGGGCTTGGGTCGTTTATTGGTTCTTAAATGAATTTGGTGGTGCAAATGCCATTCTTTTAGTGTCCCAAGACCAATTTGCTCAAACGGTGGAGCCAGGACAGAACCACGGGGCACGGGTGCCCCAGAAGCGGTGATCCCAATACCTAAGACTCCACCACAAAATTTTTCTATATCGAGATCTTTAAATTTGTATTAACAACAATGAAGGATGTCTTTCTCCAAACATCGACAATACTCCTAGATGACAAACATCAATAGTTAACGACATGGAAGAGTTGCAATTGCGTTATTGCAACCATCCATCCAACTCTTGCTCTTGGTTTTGAGGTTAGTCATCTTGTGGGGGACTACATGCGCAAAGGCGATTTCAAACGAAGGCCAGCTCAAAAGGCCTATTCATCATAGTCAATTCTGATCGAATAACATAAAAGTATTCTTTAAAATCAACATTGGTTCTTAAAACATACTCCCTCTGTTCCAAATTAGAATTCATTTAACTTTTTTGTCATGTTTAATTGGCTCGTTCTATTCAATTTTTTGCGAAAAAATGAAAAATTCAAAGCCACATTTAAAGAATATTATATGTTAAACAATATCACAACAAAAATTAACAATAATTACAATTTTTTTGAATGAGACGAGCCAGTCAAGCTTAAGGTAAAAAAAGTCAAACAAATTATAAATTGAAATGAGGGAGTACTACAGATAATCCTGCCCTGTAATCCTCCCGTTTAGTACCACACCGCCCATGATGATGTTTGCGAACAAGAGGTCAACTGCTGTCATATTGTTTCACGAACGGGATTATGTGCACATGAGCACCTACGTCAACCCCATAGGCATATGAGTGACACTACATGGCAATTCATACACGGCGGCAATTTCCAGCAGATCTCGCTCATCCCCTATTTCAAACTTCTCTACAAACAATATCATCTATAGTTCCACGTCCCCAATTTTCCACACTCTACATGATACAGTCTAAGCCCCTAACTGCTCGACATCAGTTTCAAACTTGAACAAGCCGATGAGAGCATGGTTCTCAAGGGATGATGAATAGCTTGGGAGAAGTTTCTGACAGTAAACATGAGATGCAATAATGCAAGGCAAGAATATACAGTCATAAAATGGCGTGAAGGAAATAGTTCACAACGATACCATGTGAAGATGAACACAACTGATAGGTCAGCGCCATCTTTTCCATACTCATTTCGACATAGTAAGCTAGCCATGAATGGACTTAGGTGCGCATGACTGCCTTTAGATTTGTTGTTCAAACTGGAAACAGAACTACATGATTTATAAGACTACAAGCTTTACGCGTCTACTTTTTAAAAGAAAACTTCCCCTTCTTCCTAGCTTTTCTCTTGTCTTTCTTGATCTTCAAATGAAGCTGTACCTTCTTCTTGCTAATGATGCCAAGTGGCTTCAAGAAGGTTTTAGACCTGTTGTTTCCTTCATCGGACATCTCCACATCTGTATTCAAGAGAGCACAGAACACATCAGCTGAGGAAAAACAAGATAAGGTACAAGTGAAGTTGCAGGAAGAGAAAACAACAGGATCCCACAGAAGTAAAAGAAAAAAAGGCACTCTGCAATGTTTTTCAATCAACCATTTGAATTAAAAAGAACGGCATTCCCAAGTTATAAATGTTGCAAGATTATTTTTAAAAAATCACCATCCGTGCAAAGCATCATAAAAACTGAATAGTCCTTTTTTGTAAACGTGCTAATGTTACCTGATATCAATTCAATAGTGCCAGTTTTTCAAATAGGGACAACTTAGATTTTTTTCCTCAATATGGTTCACATCGTACAATCCAAGTGGTTAACAAGGTCCACACTTAGATAGCACACATATCAGAGCTTAACTCAAATTTATATATGGCAGCTTAGCCTATATATCTTTACAATGACGCCAATCCAAACCTGAGACGAAGCTAATGAATCACATATACAATAAGATGACAACTGGCAGCAGAATATCAAAGCCTCTCCAATCAACAAAAGCATCTAAGCATGATAGCGTGCAATTTGCAGAGGTATAGTACGTTTGTATTCCAGGACTAAACTATCAAGACACTTCTTTCTGAGCTTATGTGTTCTTTTTTTAGAGAACTAGTGTGTTATGATTGTTACAGCTCAAAACATTGTCATCGAGGTCAAATTCACAGCTCCGGAGCTTCCACACTTGGTAGTACAGAACACAGATGCAGCTCCGGAAAGAAAATCACCCGGTGGGCACCTCTTTGCGATTAGTATAACCACAGCGTTTTAACAGATAACAATGTGACCCGTTAATGAACTAGCACACAAAGCGCGTGGAGAAATTCCTATTCCACCTGAAACTACCGGAGGCAATCCACGGCGGCTGCTGAAACATAAAAGTTTTATAGCGCTCACCCATAGCCGAGGCTGAGCTAGCGCCGCGGGAGCTGCCGGCATCCTGGGACGGCGGGGGCCCGCGGACCTGGAGCGGGGGAGCAGCAAGCGCGGCGGCCTGCGCGGTGAGCTTGGCGGCCTCCTTCTTGTCGTAGAAGGGCTCCGCTATCTCCCGGCGCAATGTCCGCAGCCGCTTCTCGCGCTTGGATCGCAGAGACTTCGCCATCTCCGCCGCGGCCGCAACAGGCGAGGCTAGGGTTTGGAATTCGGCGAAGCAAGACTAGACTTGCCTTGCTTTGGTTTTGTATACAGGAAGGAAGGGGGGGTTATCTGAGCTTGGGTTGTGCTTGTTAGGTAACCCTAGTTAGGGTTATGTGGGCAAATATCTGCTTTGCCTCTGAGGGGTCTCACATCTCTATATAAGTAACCTGTACACCCCCTCATAATACAGAGATCAGAAAGAGGCCAGAGGCCCAATCCTATATCCAGTGTCTCGTGTGTTACTCTGTCGTGCTTCTGGGAAGGGAGACGGGTTCTCTACAGCTTCTCGCGCCTCTACTGCTGACGGGAGGGAAGGGAGCGGATCTGGTGATCCGTGGTGACGTAGTTCTCAACACGTTATCAGCACGCTCTACCTCGACGTTGCTGCGGTTAGATCAGATCTGCATCAACTCTACGTCAAGCCGGCAGGTCTTTGGCCTAGCCGAACTCTCCTACGCGAGAGGCTTCGATTTCCCTATGTGTAATTGAGCGGTATGTTTAATGTTCTGCTTATTTCCGTTCGATGTACGAAAAATCGCGGTATAAAATTCCTATTTTGGATTTAACACCTTCCCAATCTACTGTTAGCTCGCAAAAAAAAACCACACCTTCTCACCCCGCGCAACGGTCTTCATGCGAGCATCTGCTCCTCGCCGTCATGGCTACGCGGTCACCAGACGACATGCATCACCACTTTTGCGATGCGGGGCCCGAAGCCCATGGCGCTCTGTGTCTGGTCTGCCTGATGCAGATGATACAGTAGCAGAGAGGAACTGCAGGCCTAGTGACGCGATGAAGGCCGCTCTTTCCTCTCCATTCGTCGTCCACCGTACTTGCGATCGCCGCTAACCCAGGCTCATCACGGAGATCCTCCTTCGCCTGCTGTCAATGGCCTGGTGGGGATAAAACTAAAAAAAGGCATTAATTTTGGATCTTTCTTTGACCGCGTGACCTCGTGGGGGCCGGCAGCTGGCAGCAGCCAACGAATCCGGATCAAACGGGCTGTCCATTTAATGTGCCTCTTCAAGAAGAGGTGAACGGCAGGCCCATATAGAGGTTTGACGTTTGACCAGTTGATGTGTCGTTGTTTTCTATTGTATGCTATGCCTTCTACCTCAATTAGTTATTTTCTGTTGTAAATAATTAATAGAAAAAAATGCATGCTTAAATATTGGACAGATATTTTTTACACCCGATGTGTTATGATTATGCATTAATATTGGTATTTATTTTTTCTGCTTTATTTCCTGAAGTAAAGTAGAAAATTATTAAAATACGTGTGGAGTATATATTGTGTATACTTAAATCGCTCTAAATATTTGTGTTGTGTTGAGCTCTCGGACTCACGCTGAGCGATTAAATTGTATAGTGGGTACTCGGACACGCTGATCAGGCTGCGTTGGTAATCGGCTGAGTTATCACATTAGCTGAATATTGGCTGCGCCCTGGCAACACGACACAATATTTGTGACGTTCGAACTTGGCTGCGTCATGTGATTGCTATGTCGCACTCTCCATTAATCGGATCGCTCCCGTTGAGTCGGACCGCCATCGCCGAGTCACGCATTTTTCGCATGCCCTGTAAGCACTATCCATGTGTCGCAATCATTGAGCCACAATTGCGCCTGTTGCGCTTGTTACAGAGGCTTATTTGTTGTCGTAGCCCTGATGGCCGCACACATGTTGACGTCAGATACGCTAGAGCTTGTACTCGCGTGGAATGTGGTGGATTATCCGAGCGTCTGAAGTCACAGCATAGCGCAACCTTCGTAAATAATTTTGTTTGGCTCTATATTTTGTTTGACATGTGTTGTGTGGCTTAATATATTTATATATATCGCCAAGTGGCCATAACAACTTTGACAAGCTCTATAGTGCTTGTAAAATCTGAGAAGTTAATGAAATACCTATGAAACACAAATAAATAATACTCTGCTCTCTCCTCATGCATAAAGTTTTACCCGAAGTAACCCGAAGATATATAATATAATGCATGAAAGCCTTTTTGGCATAGAATACATCATAAATTGGGATTATATTAGTAAGCAAAAAAGTCCTTACCAGATGATTTAAGACCATAAATCTCAGTCATACATTGCTTTCTTTGTCGCTGAATGACATGAAGCAAATTATGAGATAAAAGGACATGTAGCCGCTAGCAACACGAAGTTGCGAGTATACCGAGAGGTTATTCTGAGAAAATTTTCACTATGTTGGTGTGAAAAACCATTGTGTGTTCTCGTCGAACCACTTTACTCGTCCTATCTAAGACCTCTATGCTTGTGTTGCATACATCTCTCAGAATTATAAATACTTATAGTCTCTGAATTGACTTGGGATAGTCCTTTAACTGGTATGGTATAGTTTTAAGCCAAATGGTAAAGGTCAGTCCTGAATGGACATATATCTGGAGTTTATGTAGCAGAACTACATTGGATTCCACCCTTTAACATGCTTACCGTAATCTATCTCTGACCTACAAGGAGTAAGAAGAGTAGAAAATAGCCATGAAATCCCATATTACCACAGAGCTTGAAGCGAAATTGGACATTAATATGTCATTGGTCCGTGGCGCCGGAAGATCCATAATTATTGACCACTAAGCTATTGGTGATGGTAATTTATGATATAACTATGAAGATCTTGTAGAGTCCTGTTGTATCCTCTCTACTTCTGATGACTTCTTCATATGAGAGTAATATTATCTGTTGTTGAAGCCTGACCCTAGATGGATATCGGTCTTGTTTCGTTCTTGCCAAGCAGTTATCATCATTTGCTTCATCAAAAGCTAGTTATATGGTGATTTTCCCAGATAAAATGAATTCTTGGCCTTGTCTGTTCTATTCCAAAGCTTCTCTTTTTGTTGAACAATGAAGAGATCGAAATAATGCTATATAGAACAAGTTGGTATATAATATGAGGAGAAAGTTTGCCCTGCTGGCAACACCATAAATAATTAACTATTGTTATATGTTCTCCCTCAAAGTTATTATACCTAAAAATGTTGCATAAATGGATACCCAATTTCAGAACGGTATGAGTAATTGGGTCACCCATGGGCAATGATAAAAACGAGCTGGACTATACATCTCTGCATATAAAAATCTCTGCTTGGCAGCATTGGCCTGATGCCATGCACTTTACCACCATTATATATGCGCAAATTCTCCTATGTGCTTGAAAGCACAATGCAACCAATGAATGTTCTTGTGAGCGCTAGACCTGATGGTCATTGTCCTTGTTGATCTGAAGTCAACTACTTGCTCCAAACGACAAATGGTGTGCATGAGCCCTAAAGTATTTTGTTTTTATGGCTAACATATTGTTGCGCGTATCAGTTTAAATCCTGATGATTGACTGTATATTTGGTGATAATAACAGTAAGTTTGCAGAATTGTAACCACAAAGCAACTTGTTGTTGCGTGTCTTGCTGGAAGTTGAGACTAATCCTTCACGTTGAAGGACAAATATGTAGTATTCATGTCACTACATCAATCTAAGTCCAAAGCTCACTGCATAAAACCCCTATCTGTAATGTGCGTAAGATTTCCCAAATAAATCACCACAATAGCATACATTGGCTACAACTGGATGATTGTGGTTGGGGATTTTATCTGTATGCTTTTAGAACATCTTGGCATTAGGGGGAGGAATGCCATATAGTGTAATGCCTCAATATTCTATTAAACGCACAAAAAAAGCCAAACTGAACCCGTCGTTCGAAGTGTACTCTTGTGTATATGGAGTTCGCCAGAAATCGTTGAGGAGTAACCATATTGGTTTAAATGCTTCTACCTGATGTAGATGTGGATATACCCGGGATTAATATCATATCCACATTTGACTTATTGACATTTGTTCTATTCTCGGGGACGCCTGCGAATATGATCAATTGGCCTTAGTCAAAGCATATGTTCTGATCGCAGATTCACGTGGTCTATAATAACTCTCCTCCGATGAACTCGCCCTGCTGGTGATTTGCCTCACGAAGAGGTTCATCTTGATGATGAAGTTCCTAGCAATGCGCGCAATATCATTGTGCTGGGAATATGGAACAATGAATCTTTCGTTTTGGGAAATGACGGAGATCATTATTAAATGTGGGAGACAAATATGTCGACACCTATCTTGCCTATCTAGATTGCAAATGGATCCAAAACAAAGTCCTAGGCATGAGTGCTTTAAGCTCTCTTATCGGGTCATTGATAAATGCAATCGAGGCTGAACCAATAATCGCAAAATGAAAGTCGCGAGCTCGAAGTTCGGACATTTATGGGCACTATTGAAATAATGTGTGGTGAATGCGATGGTTCAAGTGGTCTCGTGAGAGACCCATCCCACGTATGTGTTGAATAAACACTGTTCCGCTATGTAATATATCTGGCAAATGGCATGAATTAAAATATGCAGTTAATAGGATTCTGAAGATCCGTCATGAGATCCTAGAAGGACTCATATTGATAGTCGCCTAGAGGGGGGGTGGATAGGCGAAACCTGAAAATTAAAACTTTATCCCCCAACTAGATCCTTTGATTAGTAGTTAGAACAAGATGAACAATTATCGGAGTATAAAAACTAAGTTCTTGCTGGTAAAGAGTATAGCTTTCAAATAAAGCGGAAGTGATAAATCAATACAACTAATAATTCTATGATAACAAAGCAAGAAAGCTTAGATGAAAAAGAGCACTAACTCAAGTTCTTTTCTTGCTGAGTGTTGCTTCACTTAAATGAGATTTTAACTTGAAGCAACACCAAATGATATGAGCAAAGAATAGTGCAAGAGAACTTAGAGTAAGGGAAAGCAAACAAATCACAAGCAAAAGCACAATGAACACGGGTGATTTGTTTTACCGAGGTTCGGCCCTCGAAGGCCTAGTCCCCGTTGAGGAGTCCACTTAAGGACGGGTCTTTTTCAACCCTTTCCCTCTCTCCCGATCACACAAGGATCGGCGAGCTCTTCTTCTTCTCAAGGATCACTCTCGATCCCACAAGGACCACCACAATCTTTGGTGTCTCTTGCTAGCTTTTACAAGCCTCCAACACTTTGGAGGAAGTTTGAATGGGAGTCAAAACTCCACGCGCAAATGAACACAAAGATGAAGCACACACTATCTCTTAATGAATCTCACAAGGTACTAGGGCTAAACTCAATTGAGTAGCTCTCAATTGCTCGCTCTCTCTTTTGTGGCACTTGTGTTGGTTGTAGTGGGCTAGATCTTGTGTATAGGATGTATCAATGAATATAGGTGGTTGGGAGGGCTTGATTATGTCAACTAGATGACTTGGAATGTTGCTTGGACTCCCACACCTTGAAGTGGACGGTTGGAGTGGTATTTATAGCCCTCAACCATCCATATAGCCGTTGGGGCGCATCTGCCAGGAATTGCACTGGCGGACGGTCCGCGGCTAGGGCCCGGACGGTCCGCGACCCTCCAACGGTCGATTCTGACATCTTCAACGGATACTTCTGTCAGATCAACGGCTAGATCAACGGCTATCTGCCTCGGTGACACCACGCGGACGGTCCGTCCTTGGTCCCGGACGGTCCGCGCCAGCTCTATAATTCCTTTTGCTCAACTTGTCACCTTCGGGCTGAACCAGGTCTTCACATGCGGACTGTCCGCGAATTATAGCCGGACGGTCCGCACGTTGTAGCTGGACGGTCCGCGGTTTAGTCGGACTGTCCCTGATTTGTAGTTCCTGGTCGAAGTCAAAGCGGTGTCGCGGACGGTCCGCTGCAATGGCCCGGACGGTCCGCGCGTGGTCTCGGACAGTGCTTGTTCTTCCATCGGACGGTCCGCAGTAGAGACACATGTTTTGCATTGGTTCTGTCCGAGGTTAATTCTGGTGTCGCGGACGGTCCGCCGCAAGGGCCCGGACGGTCCGCACTTAGTCTGTTTTTCCAAAAAGCTTCTCCTGTCCGGAATAATCTACGGTATTCCGGACAGTCGATTTAGTATAGTTGTAGATGAACCTTTGGCACCTGTAGAGCATATAATCTAGAGCAAACTAGTTAGTCCAATTATTTGTGTTGGGCAATTCAACCACCAAAATCATTTAGGAAAAGGTTTGAGCCTATTTCCCTTTCAATCTCCCCCTTTTTGGTGATTGATGCCAACACAAACCAAAGCAAATATATAAATGCAGAATTGAACTAGTTTGCATAAGGTAAGTGCAAAGGTTACTTGGAATTAGACCAATTTACATTTAATGTTCTAGACCATGCTTGCACCAATTGTTTTGTTTTTGCAAACTCTTTTGGAAATTCTTTTCAAAGTGTTTTGCAAAATAGTCAAAGGATAAATAAATAAGATTTTGAGAAGCATTTTCAAGATTTGAAATTTTCTCCCCCTGTTTCAAATGCTTTTCCTTTGACAAAACTCCCCCTTAATGAAATTCTCCTCTTAGTGTTCAAGAGGGTTTTTAGGTATCAATTTTTGAAAGTGCTACTTTCTCCCCCTTTTGAACACAATAAGATACCAGATTTGAAATTTTATAAACTAGGTGGTGGTGCGGTCCTTTTGCTTTGGGCTAATACTTTCTCCCCCTTTGGCATGAATCGCCAAAAACGGATACTTAGAGTGAAATAAAAGCCCTCAATTAGCTACTTTCTCCCCTTTGGCAAATGAAACATGAGTGAAGATTATACCAAAGACGGAGAGATGGCGGGATACCGGCAAAGAGTGGATAATACCAATGGAGTTGAGTGGAAGCGATGTCTTTGCCGAATACTCCATTTCCCTTTCAATCTAAGACTTAATACATGAGATGCTCATGAAAACATATTAGTCTTAGCCTTGGCACACAATGAAAGATAAGAAATATGCAAATGTACCAAAGGAAAGAGACATGATTTAAAAAGATATGTCAATTAAGCTTAATCAATTCTATACAATATAGATTGCTCCCCCTAAATATGTGCATAGAGAGGAAAACAAATTTTTGGTCTAAAATGCCAAGTGCACATAATTAGGTTAATGAGACCATGTCTATATCATAAAGAGTGTAAAGTGCATTGTGTCATAGTATAAGTGTGATGCTCATGTCATTTTATGCACTTATGAAAGCATGTTACAAATATCTCAAGCATTTACCCTTAAGGATTTCAAGGAGACTTAAGGACCATCCACCTTTGGAACAAAAGGCAGCTTATCCTCGTTACAAGGTTAAGCTTTAAGCTCCTTGACAATAAAATTACTTCACCCAGTTTAAACAAATATGTAAAAAAGAATGTTTGAGAAGTTTAAACTAGGTATGAAGCAGGGTTAATGCATGAACATGCTTTCTCTTCCTTTTATACAAGATATGCAAGGAATGTAGGAAGATTTAGGTACATGTATAAATAAGTATTGAATGGTTTTACCTTTTTGTACCTTTACATAGAAATGCTCTCTTCATTGTGCCTTGTCCGTCGTCTTAGTTGCTTAAGACCTATACTTTATGACAATGTATGGAAATATTTTGCACAAGAGAGAGTTCTTACAACTAGTGATCCTTTTCTAAGTCATTGTTTTTAGATAAAAGGTAGATCACTAATCGCATAAATATATCATGAATTCTCCTATTAACTTAGTGCATATCAAGATAGATGTCGATTGAAATTACCAATTGAAATTAAATTGAAATTACATGAGGCACTAAGTAGCATAAGTGATAATTGAAGTTATTCAATGATCATACAACAGATGCGATCAAAAGAACAACATAGGCATTAGATTTTCAAATATGCTTATAAATAGGAGAATCCGATAAATATGCTACTTTTACATTGAACGCTACAATCCTTGATAAAGGTGACATTATTTTACCAAGATGAATTGAAATGTAGTAGCATACCTTATGAGAAACTTGTTCACATAAAAGAGACTATATGAAATTACTAAGATAAAGCAATAGTCTCAACATAATCAAAATATAGGAATGGATTCCCCCTAAAGATATGCATAGCAATTGAAAGAATTGATTTCGATGCATTTATTTTTAAAGACATAAAGGGAGTCCTATTACACATCTTGATCAAGGCTTATAAAAATTTGCAATAAACAACTTAAGCCTTGTATTCAAATGAGAAAGATTTAGAATGCTTACAACCACACCATTGATTGTTGTGAAGACCTTATTGTCTAAGTAGGTGTTGTTGTTCTTGATGTTCTTCCTTTTTCATTTGAGTGACCTCCCTTCGTAGTTGTTTCTTTTTCCTTCCAAACTTATTGAAAATACTCAAGAAAGATGTTAATAGCACAAGGGAGTATTTGATGAATGATGATTTCTTTAGATAGAAAATAAACACAATTCATCATCCATAAGTCAAATAGACATGAAGTAAAATCCTTAACATTAGTGCACTTTACTTGGAAAGAGGAATATGCACCCTTTTGATATTTGATCAATCATGGGAATTTTACTTCTTCATATTGAATTCATTATCATAACTTTAAAAGCATATCAATATGAGAACAGATATAGCAAATGCATGAATTAGATTCTAATGGACAAGCGCATTTATGAATATGATATTAAATGCACACTTAGTTAATTTCGGTCCAATAAAGAATCTATTCCTCACAAGGGTAGAATATGATAATTTAGATTAAATACCCATTGAGATGGGAACTAAACTTAATTAAGAAGATGAGTTCCCATACCTTTGCTTTTACCTTTCTTCTTTTGGGTGAAGATCAACCCATGAGGCTTGTGCACTTTCTCTTTTGGCATATTTATAAGTAAGCTCAAGAGATATGTTAGTAACACAAGCACTAGTTTCTATTTAGTAATCATTTTTGATAGGGAATGAAAAGCTATATTACTAAAAGCATGGAAACTTCATAGCATGAACTAGATTATCCATAGATGATGTTATGTTCAATTTTAACTCATAAAACAAGCATAAATAATCCTTTAAGATTATGGGAATAAATCTAATTCATGATATGGAAAGCGATAAATGTGAAAGAATCGAATCCAATTTAAGCAAGTAGAAGTGCATCATAAATTATTGGATTGATTTTTCATTTCATGTTAGATTACATGCTTTTCCAAAGAGAAACCTATTCTCTACAAGTGAGACTACTTGGGTTACATAGATAAAATCATTAGTCTCACTATTCTAGTTATAGAGAGAGTTTTCCTTTTATAAGTGTCCTAAGGATTTGAATTCCTTACATGACACCTTATTCTTTTAAGAACATGAAATATCTCTCTATATCTAGAACATGGCAATAATAGAATAGTTAATGTAAAGACATGCCATGTGAACTTGCAACAATTTAAAGACATGTAGATTGTCATAATATAGAATTTGATAAATACACAATCTACCATATGAGAGGAATTTGTTCAAAGAATGATGACATAATTTTAAAACATCCTTGAGTGCTTTCTATTTCTATGTGACTACACAAGACACACGACAAATTAAGATAATTGCACTTAAGAATATAAATGTTACCATCCCTTGACTTTCCTCCATGTTGTAGGCTTTGATATTCCGCACAAGATGATTCTTTATTTCCTACAACATTAACATCTTCCCGAGATGATATGAGTTTTGAATATAATAAACTGAAGTAACCTTGGGTCTATCTTGAATATGTAAATCATTTGAAGATTGATAGCTTGAGTTGATAAGAATTGAATTAACTCCCTCAAGCACCCCAAAGGTTCATACCATCTCCTTCTCCTACCAGGCTTGTCAAGCATATTTTGGTACCCATCGCTTGATGGGTCCGTTAAGGTTAGTAAACAAAGATCTAGGAACCCAAAAGTCCTTTGTGTTAGCACTAGGTAAACTCATTACCTTTCTAGCACAAGTTGCAATTTTGGGTTGCCTAGTTACATGAAAATTAATTGACAAGCTAGGAGTGGAATTGTTACCAATGGGACAATCCTTGCATTGATGTCCCTTTCTTCGGCATGTGTAGCATAGGCGTTTTTCAAGTTTTGAAGTTTTCTTCTTTCCTTGCTTGTTGCCTGCTACATGGTTAGTAAAAACTTTCTTTTCTAACCCTATGCCTTTTTGTTTTAAATGGGGACAAGATCTAAGCAAGTGTCCCTTCTTAGAGCATTTAAAACAAAGTCTATCATCCTTGTTAATAATCAAGCCATTAATATAGGGACATGACCTAATCAAGTGCCCCATTTCAAAGCATTCACTACACCTCTTAATGTGAAGTGTGGCTTGATCATTACCTTGGATGTTACCTTTTGTGGAGGTGTGGTTGAGGCTTTTGGAGGAGGTGTTGAATTTCATCTTTTGTTTCCTCCTCATGGCAATCCTCAAATCCTTGACATTTTCTTCAAGGGATGTAGTGCATGCCACGGTTGTTCCCGTCTCAAGCTCCTTCACCATGTGATCACGGTTATCTTGAGAAGGTTGGGCAATGCATTTCCCTTTAAGTTGTGTCAAGCTCTTCTTTAGCCTCTCATTTTCTTCTTTGAGCTTTTGATATGAATCATCATTTGTTCCTGCAGATTCTAGCTCAAAGGAAGATTTGCTTGTCGACGAACAACAAGCATTAGCACATGGTAATATAGTATCAATTTGAATACATGTGCATGAGTGAGGTTGTTGGGATTTTAAATTTTCTATCACAACCTCATGAGCAATGTTTAATATGATATGATCATCTATAAGATTTTCATGAGAACATAGAAGCATATCATATTTATTTTGAAAAGCTAGATTTTCAACTTTTAGCTTTTCTACTTGGTCTTTGAGCAAGGTATTCCTATTTACTAATTGAGCGATACAATGTGAAGCGTTATCTTGCTCAATTGAAATAGTTTCATACCTTTGGACCAAATCAACATGAGAGCACTTTAGCTCCTCATGTTCTTTAGTCAACTCGTCAAAGTGTTGCATCTTTATGGAGAGAATATCTTCTAGCCTTTGACGAGCTTCGCTTTGCTCTCTTGCTCTTTCTAGAAGTTTGAGCATGACCGCCTTATCTTCTTGGCTTAGGCGAGCGTAGAGATGCACAAAGCTTCTTTCTTCCTCCTCATCCTCATTTGTGCTTCCGCTATCATTTTCATTAGCCACACAACACATGTGGGAATCGAAATGGGAAGACAAACCTTTTGGAGAGGTGGATTCATCGTTTGGTCTCCATCGTTCATTTTCTCCTTCTTCCTTGCACGGGTTAGTATCACAAAAACTAAAGGAAGTAGAGGCATCAAATGAACTATTATGTTTGGACTCATCAAACTTGATTTTAATTCTAGTCCAAATATCATGCGCATCGGGAATGGATTCGTCATAGTTTGATATGAAGGCACGATAATCTTCTTTGCTAAGAGAATTGTTTAAGATGTCAAAAGCTAGGTAGTTTAAGCGATAACATCTTTGATCCTCCTCGGAATTAATTTTTCCATTAAAACTAGAGGGAAAAATACTCTTGTCAATAATTTGTTCTAATTGAGGATGTATGGTTCTAAAGGCATTTATCACACTAGTAGACCATGAATCATAATTAGAACAATCATCACATAATATCTCAAGAGTTACCTCCTTTTGAGTTGCGTTCGTTGGAGGAGTCTTCTTGTTCTTTTGGGATCTTCTACGAGCCATCACTTCGAGTTGTTAGACTCAAGATGAAGTGCCTAGCTCTGATACCAATTGATAGTCGCCTAGAGGGGGGGTGGATAGGCGAAACCTGAAAATTAAAACTTTATCCCCCAACTAGATCCTTTGATTAGTAGTTAGAACAAGATGAACAATTATCGGAGTATAAAAACTAAGTTCTTGCTGGTAAAGAGTATAGCTTTCAAATAAAGCGGAAGTGATAAATCAATACAACTAATAATTCTATGATAACAAAGCAAGAAAGCTTAGATGAAAAAGAGCACTAACTCAAGTTCTTTTCTTGCTGAGTGTTGCTTCACTTAAATGAGATTTTAACTTGAAGCAACACCAAATGATATGAGCAAAGAATAGTGCAAGAGAACTTAGAGTAAGGGAAAGCAAACAAATCACAAGCAAAAGCACAATGAACACGGGTGATTTGTTTTACCGAGGTTCGGCCCTCGAAGGCCTAGTCCCCGTTGAGGAGTCCACTTAAGGACGGGTCTTTTTCAACCCTTTCCCTCTCTCCCGATCACACAAGGATCGGCGAGCTCTTCTTCTTCTCAAGGATCACTCTCGATCCCACAAGGACCACCACAATCTTTGGTGTCTCTTGCTAGCTTTTACAAGCCTCCAACACTTTGGAGGAAGTTTGAATGGGAGTCAAAACTCCACGCGCAAATGAACACAAAGATGAAGCACACACTATCTCTTAATGAATCTCACAAGGTACTAGGGCTAAACTCAATTGAGTAGCTCTCAATTGCTCGCTCTCTCTTTTGTGGCACTTGTGTTGGTTGTAGTGGGCTAGATCTTGTGTATAGGATGTATCAATGAATATAGGTGGTTGGGAGGGCTTGATTATGTCAACTAGATGACTTGGAATGTTGCTTGGACTCCCACACCTTGAAGTGGACGGTTGGAGTGGTATTTATAGCCCTCAACCATCCATATAGCCGTTGGGGCGCATCTGCCAGGAATTGCACTGGCGGACGGTCCGCGGCTAGGGCCCGGACGGTCCGCGACCCTCCAACGGTCGATTCTGACATCTTCAACGGATACTTCTGTCAGATCAACGGCTAGATCAACGGCTATCTGCCTCGGTGACACCACGCGGACGGTCCGTCCTTGGTCCCGGACGGTCCGCGCCAGCTCTATAATTCCTTTTGCTCAACTTGTCACCTTCGGGCTGAACCAGGTCTTCACATGCGGACTGTCCGCGAATTATAGCCGGACGGTCCGCACGTTGTAGCTGGACGGTCCGCGGTTTAGTCGGACTGTCCCTGATTTGTAGTTCCTGGTCGAAGTCAAAGCGGTGTCGCGGACGGTCCGCTGCAATGGCCCGGACGGTCCGCGCGTGGTCTCGGACAGTGCTTGTTCTTCCATCGGACGGTCCGCAGTAGAGACACATGTTTTGCATTGGTTCTGTCCGAGGTTAATTCTGGTGTCGCGGACGGTCCGCCGCAAGGGCCCGGACGGTCCGCACTTAGTCTGTTTTTCCAAAAAGCTTCTCCTGTCCGGAATAATCTACGGTATTCCGGACAGTCGATTTAGTATAGTTGTAGATGAACCTTTGGCACCTGTAGAGCATATAATCTAGAGCAAACTAGTTAGTCCAATTATTTGTGTTGGGCAATTCAACCACCAAAATCATTTAGGAAAAGGTTTGAGCCTATTTCCCTTTCACATATCTTTGAATTATAAATATGCAACATATAAATCTCATACCGAATAATACATTCCTGATGAATGATCACTCTCCTATGTAGGGAGAATATCTCGTAGTTGAGACTATCGTTCCCAGATGGAACCTATCCAGAAGAAACAAAGTCTGTGTTGAACACCAAAGTTTGATAATCCCTATAAAGGGATAAAGACTCATACAGACCCGAAAAGGAATAAGATGAGGTACCAAAGGACTTGAAGTTCACCGAATAAGCACATGTGCATTCCATGAGTTTTACTCATGGTAATTTCCACTAGATGTGGAATTACGGTATCCTCTAAAGCCCTGATGGCAGAAACCTATAAGGTTTAGGTGTTACTGGCAAAATATCCCCATTGTGCCAGAATGACAGACTATAATGATGTATCTGATCGATGAAAAATCCCTGATGAATTACGATCTTAGATGGACTTTTGTGACACCATCATAGATGTTGCAATGGATGAACGCCTTGAGCGATGTATCATATTTAGAATATGTACTATTGCAACTATATTATCTCCTAAGTCCTATTGAAGGACATGTTATTTGCTTTGCACAACTATGTATAAATTGTGGTGTAAGATAGAAAATGATAGCACCTCAACCTCATCCATTCTCGTTATTCCAGATGAACAATGAGACATATATCTTGAAGAATATGCTTGAGTAATGAGGGATAACGACTTTGACAGATGTCATCGTCAGGGGGAGCGAATGCTTATATTGATCACAACCGTGAGACAATAAATGTCATATTCTATGCCCTGAAGACGTGAGCTTGATGATCAATATGTGAACCTTTATGGAACTTTCTATCAAATATATAGATCCAGTCGATCGAACACCATCAGTCAAAGTGGCTTATTTATATTGATACGTGCACTTACCTCGTATATCCTAGAAGTGAGTAGAGGTAAAGTTCCTGAAATAGTCCTTGCAAGGATATGCAATCCGTTTGCTAAATCTTTATGTGCATATACTTCTAGAAGAAGATGTTTTGCCTTATTGATACAGTTTTGCAAGGATCAGGGGGAGCACATTTCTAAAGTTAGCCCTTGTAGAAGGTTCGATAGAATCTAGATCTCAGAGGATCGAAATATGTCCCGATGACAGCTGTTGTACTCTTTTTTCCCTTTGTGAGTTTTCTTGAAGTTTCTCACATGAGGTTTTTAACGAGGCAACAAAGTGCAAATGCAATTTGTATCACCATGCACTCTTTCTCCACATTTTTCCCACTGGGTTTTTTTGGAGTTTTAACGAGGCATGTGTTGGTCGCGGTATTCACCCAAGGGGGAGTGTTAGGTAACCCTAGTTAGGGTTATGTGGGCAAATACCTGCTTTGCCCCTGAGGGGTCTCACATCTCTATATAAGTAACCTGTACACCCCCTCATAATACAGAGATCAGAAAGAGGCCAGAGGCCCAACCCTATATCCAGTGTCTCATGTGTTACTCTGTCGTGCTTCTGGGAAGGGAGACGGGTTCTCTACAGCTTCTCGCGCCTCTACTGCTGACGGGAGGGAAGGGAGCGGATCTGGTGATCCGTGGTGACGTAGTTCTCAACAGTGCTTACTTTTTAAAATGTATATAATATTGGATGGGCTTATTTGTTCCACCTAAGAATTGACGATGCCACCAAGTTGGGTGGGATGGGCTACTTGTTTCTAGACCGGCCCAAATCACGTGAGTTTAACTTACCAATTTTTTTGCTGAAGTCCGAAAACTGGTCTTTTAACATCCTTTTGATTTTTGAAATCGTTCAAATTCGCTCCATTTTGGTTTTGAAAACATTAGCTTCACGTGATGTAGATAAATCTTACTCGTTAACACTTCAGATATCAACTAACATTATTTTTTTTAAAAAGCTATAGAAAACATGCAGTTTGCCAACTGTTTGCCAAGTAAACATGTGCTTCTGAAATTCAGAAACAATTTAACCAACATCCAAGCAAACAAAAAACTTTGTGCGAACACCCAAGACCATGCTGTATCAAACGATTGTTTTTGTCTAGTCTCCAGTGTAAATAATGGTACATTGAGCATGATCTATTCGAGCAGCTTATTAAGGAAACATCATCCGATACAGAACAAACATCGCAAATCGACCACAGTATTAGCGCAACATCCTGCAATACAGTACAATACATCACATCACTAGTCACGCCTCATTACGCTACTACACTTTCTTCAAGAGGTGGTACTCTGATATCGCGAAACCGAACGACGCAACGAGCACGTAGGCAGCAGCGTACTATTATGATACGTACTAGAGCTTTCAGGCGACGTGCAGCGCGCTACCGAGCGCGGCGCGGAGGCTGTCGATCTCGTCGCCGGGCAAAACCACCGTGACGAGGCGGCCGCGCCCGTCGGCGTCGGGCTGCACCAGCACCGCGCCCTCGTCGCCGACGCCGTCCATGCCGTACTCCACGTAGACCGGGCGCTGCCCCTTGATCTCGAGCCCGTACAGGTCCACCTGCTCCATGTCCACGAGCGTCAGGTTGGCGCCGCCGTACACGAGCACGTCCCCCTGGAACGCCGCCACCGCGGCGGTCTCGTCGACCACGTTCTTGGCCAGCAGCGCCGCCAGCTCCGCGACGTCCGTCTTCGCCGGCGACGACCCCGCCGACTCCACGTACCCGACCTTCATCTCGTTGGCCAGCGACTTGCCGCTCCGCGCGGCAGCGTCGGCCCTGACCACGGTCACGGTGTCCACGTCGCCCCTGATCTTGGCCACCGCCTGCCACACCAGCGCCGACACGAGCTCGAAGGTGCCAGCGGCCGCGTCCTGGCGCCCATTCTGCTGCTGGTGGAGCTTCTTGAGCACCGCGTCGCTGACGTGGAAGGAGTAGCACGCCATGTCGCGGCCCGCGGGGACCAGCCAGAGGTCCTCCATGGGCCCGACCTGCTTGACGGAGCGCGGCGCCGCGGGGGACTGGCCCTGCAGCGGCTGGTTCGGCGGGGTGAGGACGGTGGCTTCCGGCTTCTTGCCGCTGAGGATCTGCGCCCACTTGTTGAAGCAGGTGGCGGCCGACGGGATGTCGCCGATGAGGTGCGCCCAGCTGAACCCCAGCGCCAGCCCACCGCATTTGAAGTTTGTGATCTGTGACCAAAGAAACGATAAATAAAAAAGGACGGAGGGAGTACGTAGTTAGGGCATGTACCGTGGGGTGTCTTAAATTGTATCTTAGAGTGTGTCTAGGAGGGTGAATGTAAAAAATCTCAAGACATGTATTTTGACGAAGACACGGTGTCTTAGCTCTATATTCGAGACATGAGACTATCTGATTGGTCACTTTAATTTATTGAATGCCCTGATTGGTACAATAAATATGGTAAGACACATGTTTTAGACATGACCACTGTATTATATTGTGTTTTAGTTGTGTCTTATACTTGGAGTACCGTGCAGTTGTATCTAAGTTGTACATGCCCTTAGTAACAGAAGTAATCGACCAGCACAATTAGTTTGCAGTAATTGTCTGTACTGTAATAGACTAGTCTAGTATACAAAGCCGTGATTTGCACCTTTGATTGACTTCATACTCCGTACGTGCTATGTGGGTACTAGTAGTAGTAGAGTAGTACTATTTGGGTAAACAAGTGAGACAATAATGCAACCAACGCATTGGGCCTACATGAAAAAAGGCAGATCGTAATGCACCACCCGCCAGGGAGGCGATCCATAAACCCTATGCCGACTGGTGCTGGCCCATTCTTCGTGTACTGCTTGGGCTTTGATGATCTTCTCACTGATACTAAATCGTGACATCAATATTCCAATCTATCGGCTATCGGCTTCAATGGTACTGTACTAGTTTTTATGTCAGAGCTAGGTAGTACTACGAGGGAGTGAATTGATTGCAAGGCTGTGGGTGCTGATCTTTGGTCCCAAGCGCCCGCTTCAACGTGGGCGGCGGCAGATGAATGGGAGTACGCCATCCCGCCCCGGCGTAGCAATTACTCGTGCGACACCGACCCGACAGTCTCACGACGAACCCGCCGCCGTCTTTCATGAGCCGGCAGATGAATGGGGGTACTTAACTGCTTGTTCAGAGAAGCGGTCCAGTCTGAACTAGTAGTAGTGGTGACAGCCGGGTCGACAGACACTATCTACACAGTTGTGGCATGATGGTGACACGGGGACGGGGGGTTGCAGTCGGTGACCAGCTCTAGGTGGCCACTGGACAGTCAGTATAAATGTCTGATGGTGGTTAGCAGGTACTACTGCCGCACCACAATTAAAAGCTTGCTCAACTGCACTGCCCGTAACCATACCGAAAGCTACAGCCTGCATGCGTCTCCTCTCCTGCCGTCACCAGCAGGGACTGGTCTGGGAGCAGGCAACCAGCGATGCCAGAAATCCGACCACAAAAATCTCCACCTCTCTACGACGACGTACGGAGGACGGTTACCTGGACGTAGAGCAGCGGCGAGAAGAAGAGCTCGGGGCCGAGCACCTTGTCGTAGCAGAGCTGCCTGATCCTGCCGGGCGCGGCGTCGCGGATCCACTCGGCCATGTCGCGGTCGCACCTGGCCTCCACGATGCGCACGCCGCAGTCGTTGCACTTGATGTAGGGCCGGCGCGGCGCGCCGTCCCCCTCCGCCTCGGCGCGGCGGACGCGGCCGGCCACGGGGAAGTGGTCGTCCAGCCACGGGAACATGGGGTCCTTGAGCACCTTGGTGGCGAGGCCGTCCCCGGACCGGTAGTAGTACACCCCGCGCAGGTAGTGCAGCTTGAAGGCCAGGTCCGCGTCCGCCAGCGCGTAGTCCACCTCCCCCGTCACCGAGCTCGGCACCACCGTGGAGAGCCGGTGCCCGTGCACCGCGCCCGGCGCCACCGCCTCCTCCTCATGCTGCTCGAACACCATGCTGCTTTCCTTGTATTGTACTCGGCGCCGGCGCCGGGTGTCAGTAGCTAGCTAGCTCGCGGTGCCCGGGGCGGGGATATGGCGATATGCAGATGCTCGCGGATATATAGCCGAGCAGGGCCGGAAACGATGTGGCCTGTGGCGGGCGGGCGGGTAATGGTGGTGGCTCGTGGGTCGTGGCTGGCTTGGCTGGCGCGGGAGCGAGTTGGTTGGGAGCTCGACCCAACCAACTGCGCCGATGTGTGACGCCGCCGTCTCGCGCCTTGGGCTATTCCGCTATTGGCCCAGGCGGTATCGGCGGACTACACAGTTGGACGGCCGACGAGTCAGTCAGTGCTCCGTAGCCCGTACCGCCGTACGTACGCCGAAAACGGCCGCGATGGGACGACCGGACGACTGCGCTGCGCTGCGCTCAGCGCGCCGCATGCTCTTGCCGCCGAAAGTTTGTATCGTGACAACGTTTTACGCCCGCTTCGGTACGTGCGTGTACATGTTGCTAGTACGTAGATTGGTACAACAGACCGATCGAGATCTGTTGTGACTTGCGAGCCAATTACTGACTGGGTCCATATATGCGGGCTGATTGGCGAGAAAGATCCCTACTGGCCCAGCCCTACTCGTACGCACAGGCAGTGGAATCGATCGGGACACGGTGTAGACGGACAGTGCAAGAGCATAAACGATTGGTCGGGTCGCTAGTTCCTGGCCGCCAGACCCTATCAAAGAGGCACTGTACAGTTATTATCCATCCGCATGGCGGCATGGGCATGCGATGCGAGGCTGGATCGGATCTAGTAGCAAGCAGGCAGCGGCTACCGGCCCCACGGTGGTCCGGCGAGGGAACGAACCACGGGGAGGACAGGCAGGAGAGCGGCTGCACTGCACTGCACCATAATTAGGCCTGAAAAAACGGGTGCGTGCCACTCGATCGGAGGAGCAAACCCCACACGTCTTGAATGAGGGAGGGCTGGACAGCTGGTAGTCTGCATTCTGCAACACACGAATGTGCTTCCCTCATACTATACTAGGTAAGTGCCCGTGCGTTGCAACGAAACCGTATAATAACACGATAACTTATGTACATGTGTGTGTGTTATATGTATATGCTCGTGCGTTGCTACGGAGTTAATATTATAAAACACAATATTTTTTGTATATTAATGTATTTTATCATAGCAACACATGAGCATATACCTAGTTAGATTCTTATGTGGTGAGGTCACAACTATTTAATTCCATTATGCTCTATAGGTTGCATGTACACGAGATAGTTCACGGGTAACTACTGATGAAGTGGTTCCTAAAGAGCTTCGAGCTATATGACAGTAACATACTGATGAAGTGGTTCCTAATACAAGAGCATACTGATGAAGTGGTTCCTATTACAAGGACTGAAGAAGTGGTGACTGGAGGGCTGGAGGTGTCTCATCACAGATTGCTACGACAGAAGCTGGTAGTACTATTTCAGCATGAGCAACATCGTCTCCACGCATTGTTAGATGTTTAGTTAAAAATCACCCCGAAGAAGAAAGTGTAATCTGGCCACTTAAATTGTAACTATGTATGTGCCCGTGCGTTGCGACGCGTATAAATTATTCGATAACTGTTAGTGCATAACGATCACATGAAAATGAACAACATATATATCATCAACCTCAATATCTCACAAATTCACAATAATAACATGATATGTGTGCGCAACTCAAATAGGGATAATTTGTTTCCTAATATGCCGCCAATATTTATAACTGACAATAGCGTCATCCGCAGAGACAATATTTGAGAGAGCCCATGCTGTCTTATACTACAGTCACAATAAAACCAGAAAAGTAAAAAAAAAGTTTTCATCATAAAAACCAAATAATAAAATAGAGGTAGTGCATTTCAAGTTTTTTGGATATCTTTATTCACTAATAAAAAAGAGGGGAATATACAACTGACCAGGTTAGTCAGGTTCCCTAGTTTAGGAGGTATTGTCCCACTTATGTTGTTGTTGTAAAGCTCCCTAACAGCAAGGAAGGTATGCACATTTATGAAACAGGCAAGATGAACCAAAAAAAAAAGTTAGCATTCCTTGCAGCTACATGCGAATCAAACATTTCTTAACAGGTTCCTCATCAATAGATAAAACTCATCTCGAAGTTGTTTCTAGATTATTAATATGACATTTGTTTTGCATAGTCTCATATCTTTGAAATCACGAGCAGTTGATTCAAATGCAAATGTAGAAATGGATTAGCAGGGAAATAGGAGTGTTAGAACTCAAGGGTTACATGAGACTGCTGACAATTAGCTGTTGTCCACATAATTCCAGAACTGGGCCAGACGGCAGAAACCGCTACAAAGAATAAGGGCTGAAGCAATTGGGACAGGCCCTTCTAAAGGATCATAATGTGCAGAACGAAAAAGAGGACTTCGAAAGCACTCAGGAGACGAATGCAGTCAAAGACACCAACAGTAATATGAGTTCCACAAGAGCAACAAGAAACTCACACTGCTTTTCTTTTGTTATGGAGCCATCCATTCAGAATGTCTGTTTCTTTGGAAGGATCACTAATTCATGCCGCCCGGATGACAATGGCCCACTTTAAGAAATGTTTAGAAGTTATGGTATAAGCAAATGCATTATCCTGAAAATGGCAGTTATAAGTGGTTAGACGATGGCATTTGTTTACGGAAAGTGCCAAATGTACCATTAACTACAAACTGCAGTCACTATACCAGTGAAAATAATACCTATGAGAAGACATATTAATGGAAACATCACATAGATAAATGGACAGAGTCTCCAATTATGTCATATACTCAAAACAAGGGATGCGTGAAGTTGTAAAAAAATAAGCATCTGTCTGCAAGCAAACTAAGGAATACCTTCATGGGTTTAGGACCAGAAAACATCTTGATCTCATAAGATCAGAAGGGCTGCCTCTTGCTCGAGTACTGCTCCAAAACATTGAAAGTAATTAGCAGAAAGCAAATCAGCATAATGTAAACATGGAAAGAATATAGTGGCAACAATTCAGATTTCTGACTCTACCAGACAAAACACGTTGAACTTTGCAACACTACAAAAAAACGTAGTAAAACAGAAATCTAAGCCAGCGCCGACTACATTTAATAATAAAAGTATTTGAATGACACTTGGGTAAGCTTGATAGGTCTACATGATAGGCTTACAAATCGGTGATGTGTATCTACTGTAAATTTATCACATAGGTAGAAATCAAATAGAACTGTTTATCTTGGAAAGTTGGCATTATTCTAGGATACTTTATTCATCTCTAAGCTAGGCATAAAAGGAAACCAATCTTTGCTGGTTGTATCTGCAAATAACCTAATAGGAAGTTGAGTTATACCTTCAAAAGCAACTGACCAAACCAACAACCAGAGAAGCAAATCCAAAGTTTGGAATATACAAACCTCAGCTAGCAAAAGATCTAGGATCTGTTGTCCGCATTGAGAAACAATAGCCTTGCACTCCTGGTTGACTACACCAGTAGTACCAATATTTTCATTGATTTCAGTAATTATGGCATGCAATGATCATGTTAGGTTGTAAACACCAGAGCTACATAGGGTGGAAAATTATATTAACGATATAAATATTTTCACCGTAACACTAAAATTATATTAACGATATAAATATGTAACATAGAGCAACAAATGCCTTGTTTTAATGCTGGAAGATGCTCTGCATTTGAGTTTTGAGTATCGAGGTATTGACTACTACTTGGTTGCCTAACTATTGCCTAGACAGGCACCATGATAATCATACCCATAGGTCAGGCGATGTAGAACTTGTAGCAAAATAACTGCACCGGGCTACTCAGTCAATGGGAGCTACACCCAGTGTTGTTGGGTTGGAGTAAGCCTCCTCTTGTAGGTAGGGCACTTCTTCTGGGCCCGAATGGCAGTCATGATGCACTTCTGGCAGAAAATGTGACCACAGACTAAGGACGTCGCTTCAGTTAGCTCACTCATCCAGATTAAACAACTGAACTTTGGTTCCTCTAGAACCTCCTTCACATATTTTGGAGATTTAGGAGGCAGGGGGCGATCTGGGCACAACTTTCTTCTTATGAGCTTGCTTGGACATTAGGTAATTGTTTGACAAGTATCGTACCGACTGGCTCAAAGAGGCATGCTCACTGTTGGACACCAGAAATTGGTTCTTCATGTAGAAACTATCCTTGATCGCATTCTTCAACTCATTGGTAGAATCGCTTACCTGTTGTTTTAATTTATTGACCTACGCCTGCTTAGCATTCGATGGTCTTAGGAAAACTTCACGGACTATGGTGTCTATCGCAGGACTGTTCACCAGTTTTCGGTCTTCTCTTCTTGTTGGGCATAGTCTCATGCTCTGTGACGCAGCTTAGAGCCTCTCGAGCATGACAAGGGACTCCTAGATATCCATAGTGCCTCTCAGGAGGAGGTCCTCAGCAAAATGCTTGGATAGCAAGGGTGCTTGGATAGCGAGGGCCCCATCAGACAGTCCCCGTGGAACGACATGGATCTTTCCTCCCTGTAGCTCTATGGCATGCTCTATTCTCGGTCCTCATAGCTCCGACAAACCGAAGGGTGCAGCGTGATGGTATAGGGGACAACACACCAGACTGTTTTGGAACTACTGCCATCTTTGCTCCTTGGGGCATGCTATTTTAGAGGGATCTGCAGACAACCGACCTGAAACTGTCTTGGTGTTTTGCTACGTTTTCTAGAGCAAACATAAGATGGAGGAATAGACAGGCTGAGACAGTCTGATGGTGAACACTCGAATATTTTATGTGAGGAAATGGAAAACGGAATTAGAGAAATGATATTCTGTTTAAATAAGGAGGTAGCGGTAGAAACTTACATCACCTTCAGGAAAATACAACTTATTTTTAGAATCTTGTTTGCTTTAGGCATGAGATGATGTCTGTCTGGGCTCTGAAGACTCAGGGAAGCACACCAAGTCAAGACGAAACTGCAAAGTAACAGGAAATCTTATCTAACCCATATCAGAAACAATGAAATTGTCATCACAGGTCCTTTTTATCCAAATCACCATTCATGTTTCTGCTAGCAAAAAAAACAAACCTTTGAAATAAAAAGGACGAGGGAAAGGAGAATATGAAGGACTGATTTTGAGGAGTATCGCAGCAAGATCTTATATCTCTAACTAAAGAATTAATATGTATTGACGATTAAGTGAATTATAGATCAGCAGGCTATATTTAGTTTGGCCTGTAGCCCCGCGGATGTGACTTTTGCCACCTCCATGCGACTGATAGGCTCTCTTTGAGATCAGTATATCGAGCTGTCTAGTTGAGCTCCTTATTGATCTTTGTTGGGTCGTTGTATACTTATGCATAATCTACTGGCCTTCTGTTGAGGTACTTAATTTTGATGTTGACCCCAGTTGCCTTCTTGCAGGCATCAACAAACTCATTAACAGAGCGACCTGAAAGACATGCATATATCAGAGCAAAGTGATAATGACGCCACAAGAGAAGACTTCAGGGATTATTTACTTCATCTGAGTTGCTTTTTTATAATAACTTTGGCCCTTTTTTATAAGAACTTCATCTGAGTTGCAAAAATCATATGAGCGAAATTCACTTCAGGGATGCATATAGCAGGAGACTGTTCACATAGGTAGAAATAAAGATATCTGCGTCAATAACCCCGAAGGTACATCCAAACTTTGGCCCTTTTTGAGTTGCTTTTTTATAAGAACTATAATTACACACTTCTAATCAAATTCAGACAATGCACCTGGACCTGTGGATATCTCATGTATAAGTTCAACCCAGCCTATTCCTGAGACTGATAGCAGTGAATTTCCAGACCTAAATTTCAGGTATACTCATCTTGCCTAGTTTCCTGGATATACATTCAATACTTGAATATATCTTTCTAAGCTCGTTACTATACACTCATTTGGGAAAATATCTTTGTAAGCCCGTTACCTTCAATACTTGAACAGTTCTGTGAAAATGTCTGAAGCTGCATGTTCTGATGAAGTTGCATGTTCTAAACAATAGGCAGACGTGTAGTTGTGTACTACTGGTAGGTGCCAGCAATTCCATTCTGTACCAAACAATGGGTCGTGTGATCTAACCACCCACCGCAGTATCACAAGAACTGCCCATGCGTTGCGCATAATCAAATCGCGAGGTAGTGGTGAAGCATTTGTGGTAACCAAATCAAGCACAAGCAGGCAGGATTATAATCTGGGAGAATAATCATCTCATCTCCTTCCTCAGTCTGATGGAACAAACCACAAAAAAGAAAATAAAAGAAAAGCAAATTCGATTTCCCCTCGGCAACACAGGACGGGACCTTAACGACGAACGACGACCAAGCACACACCATGATAACTTAACTTAACTTGAGTTCTTCTACGAACCGAATGAAATCTGAAAACGGCGGACGGGATCCTCTTACGCATAAGAGGAAAGAGGCAGCGAGCACTCGTGCCTGGATCGGCTAAACTAAAGTGGTACTCCGACACACAGCGAGAGGGGTTGTTTTTTTAAGCGAGATCTAGAAGGGGGCGGCGCCATTAGACCAGCAGGTGGTGGAGCGATCCGATCTGATCTGGTTAGACGGACGCGGACACACCTTACCTGGGGCAGTCGCGGGCGATGTGGCCAGTCTCGCCGCAGTTGTAGCAAGAGCGGTCGCCGCCACCCCACCGTCGTCGCCGAACCTCCCTCCGCCACTGCCGCCACCGCTAGGACAATCTCTGGCCATGTGGTCGGCCTGGCCGCAGTTGTAGCAGCGTGAATTTTATGGGGAAGACCGCGTTGATTGCGGCGGCGGTGGGGAGGAGGGTGGGGGGATTCGCGGGGATCCGAAGGAAGGTGCGCGAGGTCGGGGGCGGGGGCATGAGGACGGCACAGGGGGCGATGATGGCGGGACATCGACGGAGGATTTCTGCTGGGATTGAGCGAGAGGATCACCGTGCCGCCGATGGAAGGTACACATCAGCAAGGGCACGAGGGGAGCGCAGGCGCGGGGCAGAACCGTGGTGCACGGTTGAAAGCTCTCTTGTGAGTTTTGGTGTTTGGATGACAACTCAATTAAAGGACTAACAAGTGTACTAAGTGTTGAACAGGTGCTTAAGGTAAAGCCTACAGGGTTCAACACAAGTGAACAAATGTGATGGTCCAAGAACTGGATTATGGATACATAATGGACATCACAAGTAAGTTGGACATTGCAAAAGTGAGACTCGGGTGCGTAGCTCGGAGACAACTGATCAAGCCAAGGACGGAGGCAAGAAGAGCTTCGAGGTACCAAGTGCACGGGAGAAGGTCAAGGAGGCTGAGGAACCCAAAGCCAAGGGTGAAGAAGAAGGCTTGCAAAGTCAAGGGTGATCGAGTTGAGAACAGCTACGGCACATCAAGGATCACTACATAAGGACGTGACTTACAGCCAATGAGGTAACAGCTACAGTTATGTGGTGTAAGTCATAAGGCTCAAGAACAAGCTCTAAGAAGGAGATCAAGGTCACTAGAAGGAGAACAAGTGTCAAAACCAGAACTGGAAGCAGCCCAAAAGAGCTAAGTTCATCTTGATCTTTAGTTTGGGTTGTTCCTATGTTTGGAAATGTTCTATGTGACCTTTGCAGGATGTTGGAGCTAAGAAATGTCAATCCAGATCAAGTCAAGCCGACTTGATGATTTATGAGTCCAACATCAAAGCTCAAGCATGTGAAATGCTATGGATGTAATAATTAAGTGAAGGTATGTTTCTAGACTTGGTACATTGGTTTTAGTGTACTAATATACTTGTCTAAGTGATAGAAACAGAAAGAAGAAGAAAAGGAACGAGGTACAAAGGCTTGGCTGTGTACAGCCAAGGTTCTGCTCAGTCTGAGTGCACCGGACTGTCCGGTGGTGCACCGGACAGTGTCCGGTGCGCCAGGCTAACTCTGGTGAAAAGACCGCTCTCGGGAATTCATCGGCGACGTTCGGCTAAAATTCACCGGACTGTCCGGTGTGCACCGGACTGTCCGGTGAGCCAACGGTCGGCCGTGCCAACGGTCGGCCGCGCGATCTGCGCGGGACACGTGGCCGAGCCAACGGTCATATGGGGGCACCGGACTGTCCGGTGTGCACCGGACATGTCCGGTGCGCCAACGGCTCCAAGACTGCCAACGGTCGGCTTCGCCATAGAAGGAAAGAAATCGGGCACCGGACAGTGTCCGGTGTGCACCGGACTGTCCGGTGCGCCACCCGACAGAAGGCAAGATTTGCCTTCCTGGATTGCTTCCAACGGCTCCTAGGTCCCTTGTGCCTATAAAAGGGACCCCTAGGCGCCTCAAGCAAGATATAAGAGCAGCCAACAAGTATAGACTTCACACGAATCAATTCTCACTCTCCCTCTTGTGTGTAACTCTATAGTTTGTGTAGAAGGCACAGCTATAAGCCTTTAGAGAGTGGAAAAAGAGCTGCTAAGAGCTAGAGCAAGGTCTTGAGCGTATCGTTACTCTACCGAGGTGCTGCCGAGAAGTTTGTAAGCAGCCACGGTGTTATTGTAACCCATCTCAATAGTGAAAGGCTCTATCTGTCATATTGACAGATCTGAGCAAACGGAGGAAGGAGTTGAAATAGACTCCAAGCCCAGGTGTGGCTAACTCCAACGAGGACTAGGCAAGCATTTCAGGCTTGGCCGAACCTCGGGATAAATCCTTGCGTCTGTGTGCTCTGTTCTGTATTGTATCCTGACTCTCTGTCTTACTCGTCTTTATATCTGCACTTCAATACTTATCTGTGGTATAAGCTTTATTTGAAGTGCAGGACATTTTGAGACAGGATCTTCTATTCCGCTGCAACCTACTCGAAGAGTCTTCTCACTCCACTGCGTACTAAGTCTTCGAGTAGAGTAAGAATTTAAGTTTTAAAGTAATAAGTTTTATTCGCCTATTCACCCCCCCCTCTAGGCGACATCCAGATCCTGTTCCCGGGTCAAAGGGAACTTTCAATTGGTATCAGAACTAGGCCTCTCCAGTGTGGGCTTAGCCGTCCGGAGATGACGATGTCGTCACAAGAGGTAACTGTAGAACTTCTTTTAGGCGATGGTTCTAATTACAAGTCTTGGTCTGTCTCTATTTATAATGCTTTCATGAGTGTTGATCCTGAAATGAGACAGGTCTTTAGTAGAAGTATTTTTCCTTCTAATGTTAGTAAAAATCCTTCTAATGAAGAACTAAGATGTCTAACTCTAAATCACCATGCTTGCAACATCTTAGTTGATTCTCTATCTAGAGGTGCCTATTTTGCCATCTTGAGTAGTGATAGTGACTTAATTTTTGATGCTCATGATCTATGGACTAAACTTAAGTTGAAATTTTTTAAGTCCATATGCACTTCCACTGCTCCCTCTGTTGTTGGTGATACTAACTTGCACAAGGGAGAAGAACAAGAACGATGGGCACCAAACGATGAATCCACCTCGTCGACAGGTTTGTTTTCCACTAATAATAAGTGTTTTATTGCTAACAATGATGATGGAGACAAAAGCCAGGATGAGGAGGAAAATGAGGATGATAGCGAGGATGAATCCTCATCACCACAAGGTACATTTTCCTATATTGCTTCCACTGACGTTAATGACAGGGAAAATGAGACCGATGATGTGGAAGAAGAGGAGATTCGCCGTTTCTACACACATCTCAACAAAGAAGACAAAGCGCTCTTGATTAAGCTGTTGAGAAGGAACAAGGAACAAAGCGAGATGCTTCTCAGGCTAGAGGAGACTCTCATCAAAACAAACAACAGCCTGGAGAAGATGACCAAAGAACATGAGAAGCTAAAGTGCTCTCATGATGTCTTGGTCCAACGGTATGATTCAAATTTAATTGAGCAAAACAGTAATGATGATGCTATATCTTGTGTTGCTCAACTTAAAATGGAAAATGCCATGCTTGAGAGAGAAGTAGAAATTCTAAATTTAGAAAAGCTTGCTCTAGGTGAAGAGTACGATGTGTTGTCATATTCTCATAATAAAATGATTGATGACCATATCATGCTTAATGTTGCTCATGAGGTTATAATTGCGAACTTAAATTCATGTGAACCTCACTCTCGCACGAGTGCACATTTGAATTGTATATCACCATGTGCTAACCCCTGCTGTTCAAAAGAAAGCCAATGTTTGAATAAGCATCAAGATGCAGGGTCACAAAAGAAATTGTGTGGGAACAAGAAGCAAAGACAACTAAGGAGAAGACGCATTGCTCAACTCTCTCAAGATATCCACGGGCGCGTGGTGAAGAAGCTTGAGAAAGGAAAAACTGCAGCAAGTGTTGAGCTTCATAAAAAGATTGTTCCTAAAGATGAAGAAATCAACATGAGCTTGGAAAAAGGTAAAGATTTATTTAATCATGTTATTTGCACTGACCTTTTCTCTATGTCATCAAAGAGCAAAAAGAGAAGAGGAAAAAGGAGGTGTTTCAAGTGCAAGAAGCTAGGCCACCTTATCGCGTCTTGTCCATACAAAGACAAGGATGAAGGGACAAGGAGTTGTTTTGGATGCAACAATAAGGACCACATGATCATTTCTTGTCCGCTATTGATGAACCAAGCACGTGCACTCTCCAAGATGACCCCCACTAAGGAAAATAACAAACAGCAAGTGTCATGTCAAGTTGAGCGACGCTTCTGCTACAAGTGTGGCGAGCAGGGTCATCTATCCAAAGTATGTAATAAAAGTAAGGCTCCTAAACGAGTAAAGTTGTCTCAATCTCATTTGCTTAGGAGACCCAAATCATATACTTGTGCTAGATCTACGACGAGCTCACCTAGAACTAGCACAAAGACTATTTGGATACCAAAGGCACTTTTAGTTGATCGTTATGGACCCATCCCGAGGTGGGTACCAAACTGTGCTAACTAGACCATGCAGGTGCCTTGAGATGGACTGGAGACCATGGGAGAGCTTAAGACAGTTATCTAAAAATGCTTAAGCTGTCAATTGTTTTGGTGTTTATTGACCCAAGGTTGAATTATCGTAAAACACTAATCCCATGTTCATCTCAAGTGAAATAAGGTGTATAGGTCCTGAACCATTATTGGTGAATCAAGTAAAGGACTTTGATGAGAATCTACAACATGCTCTCCAAAGGACGGTACCCGTGTATTTTAAGTACATAACTGCAATTTAGTATTGCTCTTAAGTTGGCTTGTTGTGCTACCTGTCTTTGGAGTAGTGATGCTTTATGATTGCCTGTGCTAAATGAATCATAATGATGTTTGTTTAATCATGACTAGTGCAATATAGGATATATCTTTTGAATCATTCATGGGTAGCTCTTTCATTTGTTATATCCACAGCGATTAACCCTCTTGGTGTATATGGATAAACATGTAACTGTGTGTAAGTCATGCTATGTGCAAATATGACATTTTGTTTAGTCCATGTTCACATGATTACCCTGGTTTGGTATTGTGTGAATTTCAAATCCATGTCGTGCCCTTTTGAGCTATGAGATGCGTAAGGAGCCCTGAATTGGTAATAACAAGTGCTCTCATAAAGGCAAAGGTATGGAAAATGGAACTGTGCAATTTTATTGAATATCTTGAAGTTCCATTAATTGTTATCATAGCTATGTTCTTGTCTTTCAATCGGTAATATCTTGGTTTAGGTGATTTATGCCTTTAAAATGTTGTTTCTTTTGGTGTACCTAAAGAACCTTCTTAACGATGATGTGCTTAGACATGATCATGTTGTTTTTCAATTAGTATATGTGATGCAATGATAGTTAAGTATGAAGCATGTCTAAGTTGCGTGTAAATGTTATACCTCCTTGAGTATTGAATAGGCTTAGGTGCCACTGAGGCATGCATTGTTGAATTTAGTCAACCTTTCATTTAGCCTTCAATTGGTGTTAAGTGGTTTTTCATTTGATATTCAAATTGGCATCCTTGTATGATGAAAGTGATAGAGTACGCCTTGACCAAGGTATGTTGTGATCCCCTCTAGTTCTAAGGAAGCTAGAATGTGCAAAGTGCAAGTCATTCAAATACTTGATGCACAACTTGAGGGGGAGCACACATAACTTGTGTCTTTTGAGACTAACTGTTTCTTGAGCAATCTTGTGTAGTCTCTAGGTGGAAAAGAGAAGATGTGCAAGAAATGGAGCAATCAGGACTTGGGTACCTCTGTAAGTCAAGAAATTGGTATCTCAAGTCATGAGTAAATACATGTTTTTAGATTGCTTATGCTCTATAATATCTGGTGATAATAGATGCTTATTCTTAAATATCATAGAGCTATGATAATAAATGAACTTTGCAATTGGTATCTCTTAATTGGTAGCTGTGATAGTCTGCTTCAATTGACATCTTTTGATAATCATGAGAATAGAAGTTTCTTCTTGTGCCCAATACTATAATTTGTTCTAAGTTTTGATGTCTTAGCAACAAGAAAAAGTAAGGATAAAAAATCAGGCACAAGTGTGAAGAAGCTTTTGAGAGATTAGATGCTTTCAAGATGAGAAGTACACTACAACATGGTAAAGGTACAAAGGGAGAATTAATCTTTTTGCATATATGTATCTTACCTAAATGTTGATAGGGCATATGTTCAATAAGTAAGGGGGAGTCTTGATAGTCGTTTTTCCTCCTTAACACCCTGTTGTCCCTTGACATCATCCTATGTTCTTGCTTGAGTATAGTTTTTGGTGTTTGATGTCAAAGGGGGAGAATTTGTGTATTAAAGCTTATCTCAACCTGAGAGGAAAGCTTATCCTAATGGGTGATGTGTTAGTTTGAGCTTTGCCAAGTGTGATGTTCATATGTTTCTTGCAATGTTGCTCATATGGACTAGTGTTTCCGCTGCGATGAATTATTTGGCTTCTATAATGTAATAGATAGTCATATGGTTAATGGTGCTTTAAGATTGTCTTAAATTAGTGTCTTAGTTTAAATTGGTATTAGTTTGAATTGGTATCTTAATGATGAATAGTGGTAGGTTGATATTCCTGTGATATATCCACTATTTTGGTAGGTTGATATTCCTGTGATATATCCACTATTTTGGTAGGTTGATATTCCTGTGATATATCCACTATTTTGAATGGTGTTTAACTCTGATTATGTGCATTTGTGTATTATAGCATCATGGTTTGATTCTTAACACAATGCATCCTAAAAAGTGCTAAGGTGTAGAATTGTTTCGAATCGCCTAAGTATGTGCAAATTGGCGTCTGAGGCCAAAATTAGGTTCTTGAAGTAAGCACATATTTAGGGGGAGCATTCTATAAACTTAGAATTCAAAATTTTGTGCTTCAAATCTTATTCTTATGTAAGCTTTAATTGTGTTGCCATCAATCACCAAAAAGGGGGAGATTGAAAGCTCTCTTGTGAGTTTTGGTGTTTGGATGACAACTCAATTAAAGGACTAACAAGTGTACTAAGTGTTGAACAGGTGCTTAAGGTAAAGCCTACAGGGTTCAACACAAGTGAACAAATGTGATGGTCCAAGAACTGGATTATGGATACATAATGGACATCACAAGTAAGTTGGACATTGCAAAAGTGAGACTCGGGTGCGTAGCTCGGAGACAACTGATCAAGCCAAGGACGGAGGCAAGAAGAGCTTCGAGGTACCAAGTGCACGGGAGAAGGTCAAGGAGGCTGAGGAACCCAAAGCCAAGGGTGAAGAAGAAGGCTTGCAAAGTCAAGGGTGATCGAGTTGAGAACAGCTACGGCACATCAAGGATCACTACATAAGGACGTGACTTACAGCCAATGAGGTAACAGCTACAGTTATGTGGTGTAAGTCATAAGGCTCAAGAACAAGCTCTAAGAAGGAGATCAAGGTCACTAGAAGGAGAACAAGTGTCAAAACCAGAACTGGAAGCAGCCCAAAAGAGCTAAGTTCATCTTGATCTTTAGTTTGGGTTGTTCCTATGTTTGGAAATGTTCTATGTGACCTTTGCAGGATGTTGGAGCTAAGAAATGTCAATCCAGATCAAGTCAAGCCGACTTGATGATTTATGAGTCCAACATCAAAGCTCAAGCATGTGAAATGCTATGGATGTAATAATTAAGTGAAGGTATGTTTCTAGACTTGGTACATTGGTTTTAGTGTACTAATATACTTGTCTAAGTGATAGAAACAGAAAGAAGAAGAAAAGGAACGAGGTGCAAAGGCTTGGCTGTGTACAGCCAAGGTTCTGCTCAGTCTGAGTGCACCGGACTGTCCGGTGGTGCACCGGACAGTGTCCGGTGCGCCAGGCTAACTCTGGTGAAAAGACCGCTCTCGGGAATTCGTCGGCGACGTTCGGCTAAAATTCACCGGACTGTCCGGTGTGCACCGGACTGTCCGGTGAGCCAACGGTCGGCCGTGCCAACGGTCGGCCGCGCGATCTGCGCGGGACACGTGGCCGAGCCAACGGTCATATGGGGGCACCGGACTGTCCGGTGTGCACCGGACATGTCCGGTGCGCCAACGGCTCCAAGACTGCCAACGGTCGGCTTCGCCATAGAAGGAAAGAAATCGGGCACCGGACAGTGTCCGGTGTGCACCGGACTGTCCGGTGCGCCACCCGACAGAAGGCAAGATTTGCCTTCCTGGATTGCTTCCAACGGCTCCTAGGTCCCTTGTGCCTATAAAAGGGACCCCTAGGCGCCTCAAGCAAGATATAAGAGCAGCCAACAAGTATAGACTTCACACGAATCAATTCTCACTCTCCCTCTTGTGTGTAACTCTATAGTTTGTGTAGAAGGCACAGCTATAAGCCTTTAGAGAGTGGAAAAAGAGCTGCTAAGAGCTAGAGCAAGGTCTTGAGCGTATCGTTACTCTACCGAGGTGCTGCCGAGAAGTTTGTAAGCAGCCACGGTGTTATTGTAACCCATCTCAATAGTGAAAGGCTCTATCTGTCATATTGACAGATCTGAGCAAACGGAGGAAGGAGTTGAAATAGACTCCAAGCCCAGGTGTGGCTAACTCCAATGAGGACTAGGCAAGCATTTCAGGCTTGGCCGAACCTCGGGATAAATCCTTGCGTCTGTGTGCTCTGTTCTGTATTGTATCCTGACTCTCTGTCTTACTCGTCTTTATATCTGCACTTCAATACTTATCTGTGGTATAAGCTTTATTTGAAGTGCAGGACATTTTGAGACAGGATCTTCTATTCCGCTGCAACCTACTCGAAGAGTCTTCTCACTCCACTGCGTACTAAATCTTCGAGTAGAGTAAGAATTTAAGTTTTAAAGTAATAAGTTTTATTCGCCTATTCACCCCCCCCTCTAGGCGACATCCAGATCCTGTTCCCGGGTCAAAGGGAACTTTCAACGGTGTGGACGTCTACAGTAGTGTCTTATAGAGTAGTATAGACTAGGCACCCCTCTAAGGCTCTAATTAATAACAAGTGCTACTGTGTACTCTTCTAGTCTTCTTTGCTTCAGTAAGGCCTGACAAGTTTTTTTTATATTATAAATTTAGTTAGACTCACGGGCTCGGCCCAACAAATCAAAAAAAAAAAACTTTTGAACTGCATCACGTTAGCTCTAAAGAGTTCAAACATTGGCCTAGTCCGACCCTAAAATCACACCGTGTGCCTTTGTTTGGGCGTGCCGGCTTAAACCTGACCCTTATTTATACCACATAAAATACATAGCTTACTTCATTAAATATATTAAACAATTTGAACATCATTCGACCATACAAAGTATAAATATTACAACCACATAAAGTATACAATTTACTAAATTTAAGAAATTAAACAGTATCAGCTTCATTGGACCATACCGTCCAAGCCCGGCCATGCATGTTGTCAGCTATATATGCCTATGGTTGGACAAACCGAAATTTGAGGTCTGGTTTAGGTCCGTGTTCGAGCCGTGCTAGCCTGATCCATAGTATTTTGTGTTAGATCGTGCTTTGGACTGCTGTTTGGTCGTGGTCGTGCTGGAATGTTGGGTTAAAAAGCTCGCCCTATATTCTTAGGAATATCATAGCTAGTGATGTATTCCGTCCTTTTTAGAGACCATATAGTGATAATATAAAACTGCATGCCGCCACCACCTGACCAATCTGTTGCTCCGCGTGAGACCGGAACTCAAAAAACGACCGCCATGCTCATGCCCATGCGTCTACCGAGTATATACCGGAACTCAAAGAACGACGCCATAACTAGGGCAGAAAAGCTGGTGCGTGCATGCGTGCATGCCACTGGATCGATGGGAGCAGGTTCTTCTGGTTGTTGAATGAGGTGGTCCGATCCCATCTCCTGGATTCGCATCAATCGCGTACATATCACACAGCGACGGACGATCTACACAGGCCTTGCTTTTGCCATTCCATTCGGTCTCGTCCTGTTCTCCGCCGTCAATAAAAGCGGAGGAGAAGACGATGGACAGCAGGACATGGGCCTGGACGAACGTACACAGGATCTACCTCTGCTTGCACGGGCACGACGACCCGGTCCGATCCTTTGCGTTGCGATCGCGCGGCTGTAGAATTTAAGGTAAGGCCGCACCGCACGTAAGCTTTGTTTTAGCCCGCGGACAAGCACGATCAGGTGACGTTATTATCGTTAAATAACGCATCACCAGGAACCCTACCGGCTAGCTAATTCCCTCGGCCGGTCTGAGTTTTCAAAGTAGTCCTTAAAAGAAAAGGCACGCATACCGGCTGTCTTCTGCCTGCCGGCCTGTGACCACTGAGCAGTGACCACCGCCGTCGGATTGGGTGACTGCATCCAACTGCTGATGAACTGGCCGGTAAGCGTTAGGTGTACTTCCGGATCGGAGTTCGGAGGTATGGTTGATCACCTGTGACCAATCGACGATCGAGTTTGTTCACAGGCCAGGACAGATTAAAATGGCCGCATCAATATATTAAAAAACGTCAAGAACCGATCGATCCTGGGCTTAGCAACGTTCCATATCAATCCTGAGCTTCCGGAATGTTGTAAAAAAAAAGGTCTAGCTCTACGGATCACACTGTTTTCGATAGACAGACTGATGACGCTATCAAATCATATCTAACAATACTCATTATAGAGAAAAAAAATCTCTAGATATACGAGTCTTTACGGTTGTTGATAGAGACAGTCTGGTAAACATTCCAAACTTTGACAACAATTATAGACATATATGACTAACAGCATCCTAGGGGGTGTAGCTCATATGGTAGAGCGCTCGCTTCGCATGCGAGAGGCACGGGGTTCGATTCCCCGCACCTCCAAATTTTCTTTTTGATTTTTGATGTATTTTTATTGGCACTAGCTAGACCTGTTCCCTGTCGCTTTGATTTCGTGCATGGCACTGTACCTATCTGCAATGCAGAATATAATGCAATATTGATTACAAAAAAAAAAGCAATAAAGTATGAAGCAGGACTGACTTCTCAATTCTCATTATTCATTTTTATCTTATTTTGCGCGTCTGGAAGAACCATGACCAACAGGCACTAAAATAAAGAGTTTTTACCTCATGTAAATGGCATAACGCCTCCCTTGCTTACAAATTTCGCAAGGGCGCACAACATGTGTTTTGGGCATCTAGTAGAATGACATAACTGGGCAAGGATGGTTGATGTCCTACAACAAAGAAATAAAGAGTTTCGACCTTGAATTGGACAAGGATAATGATAATGGGTCCAATGTAAATGGAAAACACTAAGAGGTACAAAAAAAACTTGTAGATAGAATCCAAGACCTTTTTTCAGATTGTGGTTGTCATAGTCTTAATTTGACACTATGTGATATTGCAAAGTCTTGTCACAAAGCAGCATTTTTTTGAAGTTATTCGATGCATATATTGATATACTATGTTTACCAATTCTACAAAAATACTAAATATTCTTAAAAGAGAACATAACATGATTCACTCTCAAGTCATTATCATTGCCCACTAGGAGAGTTGTGCTAGCAGTGTTAAGGTTATAAGGTTCCAGATCCCACAAATAAGATAAGCTTTGTTGCAAGTCGTCGAAAGTGGTAATGATAAATTGACAAGTAGTGAAGCTAAATCATTGGTACAAAATAAACTATGTAGCTTTGAATTCTTAGATTCAATAGTTATTCGGTATGAGATATTATATTAAGGTAATTCGACGAGTAAGAAGCTAGCAATCAAAAGATATGATTATTGATATTTTAAATTAGTCTGTACATAGTTTGGTTTTCTTTTTTGGAAAGTGCATAGAAGATGGATTACGGGTCCTCAGAATCATTGGAAGATGCAAAGCAAATTGCATAGAGATGGATATCCATCCAGGGTTCTGAATAGAGTGTAAGATCAAACGAAAAAACACAGTTTGATGAGTGCGCCGTGCGCATATGATGCTTCTATCGAGTCGTGATGTATAGAGGGGTCATTTAGGATTGATGATTTAATACCTATTGTTTATCAAGTTATAACTTGTCTTACTAGGATATTTGAACAATTCCAAGGGTATGATGAAAAAAACTTTGATTTCTTATTTACTTTAGATAGGTTGTGATCCATGGATGATAAGAGATCAATGACCGTTTGTGTCAATCTTGAGGATGCACTTAAGATGGGAGAACACAGAGATGTTGATGGAAAAGACTTATGTTAGTTAATCCTTATCCAAGATTTACTCAAGGAAATCTACGGGTCCTGTTGATATTTGGATTTTCTGAAAACATCCATTTTATTATAATGCTACTATTGCATATAGGATCTTTTAACCATTTCAATTACCGTTGAAACGAGTTTTTTCTTTCTAAA
This sequence comes from Zea mays, assembly GCF_902167145.1. Classification (NCBI taxonomy): domain Eukaryota; kingdom Viridiplantae; phylum Streptophyta; class Magnoliopsida; order Poales; family Poaceae; genus Zea; species Zea mays. The sequence goes on from NC_050097.1 coordinate 11,040,871, forward strand.
CTCAAGTTGTTACAGTCCTACTTGTATTATAATATGACATACTAAAACATAGCACAAATCCGGTGTTGCAATTTGTTTGGTGGATTTAGTGAAGATTATGAGTATGAGAATAATTTAGTTGGAGTGTTTTACAAAGTTTAAACTGGCGGATTCTATAGTAGTATATATATCAAACTATACTTCAAAGTAGGTGTCTCTTGTAGTTTTAATTCATCTTTTTTAAATTTATATTGATTTGATATATTTAATTTATATCCGTATTTAAATACTGTATTTTGTAATGGAACGGATTCTTCGCTGGACAAATTATTCGATGAGGATAGTTTTTCAATGAACATTCGTAGGGATGGGATAGAATTATTTTTTTCGCCGAGGATGGTGAGCCGACGGCAAATCCTCTTTGACATCCCTAACCGTGATCCAGTCACAAATACGGCCCAATTCGCAAAAGTACATAGGTACACCTCGAAAACCCCAAAACAATTACCAGCCCATAAAATGATCAGGCCCATCAACGACAGCCCACGCGATGTAGTGATCACTACAATTCAGAAGACAGGCCCAGCGCACGAAACAGGCACTCGCCGGCGTACACGCGGCATACCTAAATCCCCGCCGCCGCCGCGTTTTGTGGGGCCGCAATTCTTCCCGTCCCACCGTCCGGTCGCCGTGAGCGCGTGATCCTTTCACAACCATGATGGTCCCGCTCGATCCCTCGGACAAGCCCACCTCGCAACGTTGCATTGCGGACGGCGACACCGTCGTGGTGTACGAGCGCCACGATGCGATGCGCGCCGTCGCGGTTCGCGCCGGCGGTGTGCTCCAGAACCGGTTCGGTGTCTTCCGCCACGACGACTGGATCGGCCGCCCCTTCGGGTCCAAGGTATTCGGAACAGGTTGCGGCGGCGGCGGAGGCAAGGGCGGAGGCAAGGCAGGCAGTGGGTTCGTGCACCTCCTGGCGCCGACCCCGGAGCTCTGGACTCTGGTGCTCAGCCACCGGACCCAGATCCTTTACATCGCTGACATCAGCTTCGTCGTGGCTTACCTCGAGCTTGTACCCGGTTGCGTTGTTCTCGAGTCCGGTACGGGCAGCGGATCGCTCACCACTTCGCTGGCACGCGCCGTCGCGCCGTATGGCCGTGTCCACACCTTCGATTTCCACGAGCAGAGGGCCGCCTCGGCAAGGTAAGAATGCGCTACAGCCACTCTGTTTTCTTTTTCGTAGACAAGGCTTTTGTGGGAAACAACTTAGCCTCTAAATAAGACATGTGAGATTTTCGGAACACTTGCGTCATCAGCAATTATAGTTTCAAATTGTCCGGTAAATAGGGAAGACTTTGAGAAGAATGGCCTGAGCAGCCTCATCACAGTCAATGTGAGGGATATACAAGGTGAAGGGTTCCCAGAGGAATATTGTGGTGCTGCTGATGCTGTCTTCCTGGACTTGCCACAGCCTTGGCTTGCAATACCATCTGTCGGATTGATGCTAAAGAAAGACGGTGTTCTGTGCTCCTTTTCGCCTTGTATTGAGCAAGTGCAGCGTGCTTGTGAGGCCATGAAGACTTGTTTCACAGGTATGGTACACTCCTTTAATTTGCTTCATCTAGATAGGATTGATAATGTTTGGTCTGGTATCAAACATAGTGTACTCTAGAGACTGGCTATTTGGAAACACCTGTCCAGATTTCTTACATGACAAATGCCTGCATTATCAAGGGGCTCTTAGGTCGAAGTAGTTTTTACTGGCATGTACTGTCCATTTAAATTTGTTTTTACTTCTAATAAAATTAAGTTGCTACACCCTCTGTTATAAATCGTTCCAACCATTATGTCTAGATAGTAAGGATGGCTTAAAATTTTGAAAGGAAAGGAGTAGAAACTGAGAGGAATGCTACAAACATGATTGTGAATATGTTGGACACAAAATGTGTGTTTTTTTTTAAAAAAGGTCCAGAATGTGTTTGGGTGCCTAGTTATGATTGCATGCGTATGCATTCTTTCAGCACGGTGTCCAAGAGACAGGAGTAACTGCAATTATTATATAGTTTGCTCCCAGTGTTAATGTGGCTTGATTAGTACTAGCTGCCTAACTGCAGTGTTATTTCATGAGCAGTAAATAAAATTTGTGTCGAATAGTATGTGATTTCGTATCACTTTCAAGTGTCTTGAATGGACTACATAATAGGTTCTCCTAAGTCACATACTCACATTGTATACATTTACCTTACAGAGTCTTACTTATGTTGGTACTAATCAAGGATCTTTTATATGTAACTCCAACGCCTTGCCTTTGTTGGAGGCAAGGGTATTTCACATGTTTCAAATTGCCATGCTGAAGGAGCTAACGAAAACCAACTGTGTTCCACAGATATTAGAACCTTTGAGATCCTTCTTCGCACGTATGAAGTACGAGACGTTGCTCTGAAGAGCCTCACCTCCGATGAGGCTTATGTGGGGCCTCTTCCGCAGAAAAGAAGAATGCCCACAACCCCAGGTGAAAACACGGACTGCCCACAAAGGACTTCCTCCATTTTGGTTAGGCCATGCAGCAGTGCTAGAGGGCACACGGGGTACTTAACCTTTGCAAGGCTTTGCGTGTGATAGGCAAGCAGAGTCGTAAAATAGGTGAGTGTAAGGATTAGTTGATGACAAAAGTTGATAGGAAATTACACTCCATTTTTTAGAGACTGTATCTTTTGATACGTTGTTATATCCTAGGCATGGCCGAATGCTGTCCGGGCAAGGTTTGTGCTCGCTGTAACTTAACATCTCTCTTTTCTGAGAACCCTGAAAATTTGCGAGTCACAGAATCACTCTTCTTTTTTTTTCTCCCATTTATCTGGCCTGGAGACTCTCTGAAGCCAAGTTTTAAAGTGTGGCCTCTCAAGTGCCCAGTATAAATTTTTAAAAAGGGATTAAGTTTATTTTTGGCCCCCCAACTCTTGCCTTTGTCATTTATCTATGCTCATTTAACGGACATCGAAACCAGGGTAAATGGAGGATTCATTTTAAAATAGTGAGGATAAATCTACATAGTAAAAAAAGAAAACAAGGACAAAATCACAATTGAACTGTTGGACAGGAAGAAGATAGTTTTCCCTAACTATTAGTTCCCCGTAGTTGTTTTGCTCACTCTAGCCACTCAGATCTCAACTGAGTTCTGTTCGAGACCTGTATAGAAACTCTATCTATATCCCGTGATCTATTCTAATTTGGCGTCAAAACTGTCTTTCCTTTCTCCTAGAGACCAGAGCACATATATCCAGTCTTATTGCACAACCAATAATAGGACCAATTAGAACATTCAGGGATAGCAGATATTCAGATCACCAACTCCCATGAGGCAAACGAGCAATTTCTATTAGCACTAGGAATCGCTGTACAAAGGCAAGAGAGGATAAAAAGATAAGTGACCTAGCCCACTCGAGGCAGCAATGCACTTGTGCTGCTTCGGCTATCTCATCTCCATTCCTAAGGCAAACAGCCTTATTCCTTTCCGTAGTTTAGCATGGACAAAGACAGAAAAGGAATGAGAAAACAAGAGAAAAATGGAGGACACAATGGCAGCCAAGACATCCAGCAAGAGTCCTCATGAACCTCCAAGAAGAGCCTTCAGTAACTTCTTCAGCGTATCCACAATGCTCGAAAACGAAGGCCGCTGCCTTGGATCGCTGAACAATGAAAGCAAAGACAGCATCAGTGATACCATTTCTTTTCCCTGAAAACAGCATACTGTCATGCGCAAATTTGATCTTGCCACTTCACAAATGCTTTGATCATAATAGCTTCTGGCTGCAGAAAAGGCTTACTCATCCCAGCAGGCTTCCACTAGAGCAGCAAGTTCTGGACTGGTATCTTTCGGAATCGGAAGCCTTCTGTTCTGAAACGCTACAGCTCCTACTACCTGCAGACGTCACCTCACCAAATCAGAAACCACAAACCACCACTGTTTTCCACATCAGCATCAAGAGATGGAAGGTTACCTGCGCAGGGCCTAGGCCACTCCATGGTTGCTGCATCGTCAGGAGCTCCCACAAGATGACGCCGAAGCTGTAAACATCGCACTTCTCGTTCGATGGCTCGCCGCGCAGAAACTCAGGCGCCATCCATTCTGGCTGCGGCGGCAAGAGTACTCGGGTGGTAAGAAACAGTAATCTTAGCGCTAGATTGCTGTTTGGGCACAACATTACGAAACTTACTGTTCCAGCAACTGATTTGGATGATATGAAGGTGTTTGCCTTAAATCTGGACAGGCCAAAGTCACCTACCTGAAGTCATATCACCAAGGAAAGTAAAGAAACAAGAGGAAAACAGTGGATCAGGACCATACTATGCTATCTATCTGGGAGATGCACCAACCTTCACGGACCAGTTCCGGTCGACCAGCATGTTTGGTGTCTTGAGATCCCAATGCACAATAGGAGGATTCAGGCAGTGGAGATAGTTGATGCCTTTTGCCTGCATTGTACATACATGATACAGCAAGTAGAGATATCAATGACATTTCTGGAGTCTCTCACGCGTAGAACACGATGTGATACATACAACATCTAGTGCCATGCGCAAACGACGCTTGAGATCCAGCATCTCTCCATTAGCTGCCTTGTTGATGAGTCGGAAGAGGCTCCCTCTGTTTACACCAGCAGGGTTCTTATTTTTCTCAATGATATCCAACTACCAGTAACAAGTCAGACAGCAGAAATTCATGAAAATTTTACCTGGGCAAATACTCTGTCACTATCGACAATTGTGGGCATTTTGTCACCGCACCCATGAACAATACCACATTCGGATGGCGGACTCGTTTCATAATAGCAATCTGGAAACCATGTGCATTCATATGGTCATCAGATTATGATTGCTAGTTAGACAAGATAACTTAAAACTAGGGTGGTAAAGCGACCTCTCTTAGGAATTCCTTCAGCTGGGCTTCGCCAACATCCTGGTCTGTAAGCACCTTTACTGCAACATCCTGCAGAACCCAATACACTTATGGTCTCAAAAGGGCACTTAACTCACCGCAAAAGTACAGAAAACCGGGTTTTAGAATGCAAGTTTGAGGTGCTTACTGAACCATGCCAGTCTGCGCGATAAACCGTGCCGAAAGAACCTGCATTTGTAACTAACCGTGATCAAATGCAGAGCACAGAGTAAATTAGCAGAAATCCTGGAGGCAAAGGAGTACCGGCGCCCACGCGTTCCTTGAGCTCGAGCTCCTCCCATGATATCTCCAGCCAATCTACGGCAAAAGGCGGCTCAATGCTCATGGGTTTCGGAAGATCAGCACCAGGGACGTTCTCCTTGTTGCCGTTCTCAGCACCGATGTCCATTGCCTTCAACTGCATCGACACTTGTAACACTGATACGCCATTACAGTTTCCATTCTGTGTGATCTGTCCACACTTCGGCACCAAGTCTTCTTTGCTTCTGGCTACCTGAGCAGAGCTGTTCTCCACAACGCGGCACCTAGCAACTACATGTAGCACAGTATCGGAGGCCAGCGGTACGGTTGAGTTACTGCACGATACTCAGTAGGTAGCGTACCTGAGCACTGGGGATTCGATGATACCATGTTGCGACGTTCACCGGCTGTTGATTGGTTCCAGGCTGCGACTGGTGTTGTGTAGTTCCCTGAGCCGACTGCGGACGAAGTCTTGAAAGGTGAAGGCACGGTGGACAGCAGCTGGCCGTTGATGGATGAGTCCGGGCAGCTGATGCTCCCCGGCTCAACTACAAGGTCCACGACGTATTCCCTGAAACCACACGCAGAATTGGTGGGACGATGCGTAACAGAAAAGTGTGGCAACTGCGAAGTTCAGTGTGATTGTACGAAACCATGGAAACGCTCAAACTTCACGAGAAGAGAAGCTACAGAATAGCAGTTTTAATTGCCTAAAGGTCGGCGTTATCCTACAATTTATCTGCAGAAAAGAACACGGACGAGCACAGACCTTACGTATCTTCTCTCACTGTCAACTTTGACAAGGCAAGATGATCGGTGAGGCGCAGAGCAGTACTTGCAACCTTGCGCAATCCGGCATGGCAGGCCGATGAAGTCTGCAAGTACCTGAACATTTTCGGAGAAGAAATTAAAGATGGCACTTGAGCTTAGAACATACCCTAACAAGTTGCGTTGCACCATGACCACCGGTGCTGGGTAGTAGGGCAGTGCTACCTTGAAAAGAATGGCACGGTGCCGGCAGAAGCCTATGGACAGGCCGCCAATGGGGACGACGACGCACTTCTGCCTCTTCTTCAGCTTCTTGCTCACCGCCTTCCACCGCAGGTACAGGTCCCCATCCTCCGATCGCAACGCACCTCTTCAGAAGGAAAAGGGAAAGCACACACACAAAAGAGACAACGTCACATGAAGGTGGTGGACTCAAACAGTCGAACTATATTGGGTTCACGTGTTCGTCGGTGACCATGACCACCGGATTCACGGAACATCTTGCAGCTTCGGCCTACCAGCAGCCTAGCGATTGGTCTAGCACATAGACCAGTGCATGCGCACGAGCCTGGCATGTAAGCCGGTGGTGCTGATTTAGCTTTTCTGCAGCGAAGCAAAAAGGAAGGAAGGAACACGGGCGACACGCCCATGCACGCAGATGCAGGCAGGCAGGCAGCGCGCGCGCGCGCGGGCGGTGTGCTCACCCCATGTGGTCGGAGACGAGGACGGCGAGGCTGCGGACGAGGTCGAGCGCGCGGCGCTCGAGGTCGAGGAGCACCGAGTCGGCGCCCTTGTCGACGAGCACCACCTCCAGCGAGGACTCGCTGGCGCCCACCGCCCGCAGCGCCGCCAGCGACGGCAGCCGGCGGCCCTCCTCCGCGACGTTGCACATGGCCCACAGGTGCGGGTCGATGCCCAGGATGTTGTAGAACCCGTGCGCGATCTTGTCGCCCCACGACAGGCACCCGTTCACCTGCGGCACCGCACACACGCATGCATGCAGATCGCCTGTCAGCTGCTTTAATTTCCTGGCTCCTTATAATTACAATGCTTGCCGGTCTATAAATAAGCACAGTGGCCGCACGGGCTAGATCGATCGTCACTGTTCACTAGGACTAAGCTCAAGGTCGCACGGCTCAGCTTGCATCGATCAACTTGCAATAATAATAAACTAGAGCGCGTCGAAAATACATAAACACTGTTCAACGGAGAAGAATCTCTGCATCGCTTGCAAATTGCAATAAGTAACGTGCTTGTTCTTTGATCATGCGCATGGATATTTATACCAGCTTATTTTAAGCGACGACATCATTGACCAGCCTGGAGGTATATAAGTAATCACCACCACCACCACTCCTAAACCATTTATTTTGAGAGTATAGTATTAATAACAACAGTAAATGAAACGAACGAACAACATCACGAACTTTCAGTAAACACAGAGAATTTTCTCTTCTCCAACCTTTTTCCAGCAAATTTGAAATCTTAATGTGCAGGAGTTTGCGCTTGTCTCCCTAGCCACAAGCCCGCAAGCATATTGCACCATCATATGCATATGCTTATGCTTGTGTGTTCTACTTCTACCCGACCATGTTCGTACGGCCCATGTATGCATTCGTGTGGGTGAGTATATGCACCTACCCAGAGCCGGTAGGAGATGGCCTCCGAATCATCCGCGCCGTCGCCAGCAGCGGCGTGGTGGTCGGCGACGACGACGGGGCTGCAGCCGAAGAGGAGGTCGGGCGCGGGAGGAGCGCCGGCGAGGAAGGCCTGCGAGGTGAGGCGGATGGCGAGGGACAGCTGGAGGTAGTAGCCCTCCCTGGCGCGGCGGACCCACGTGTCGCTGTCCCTACCGCCGGCGGCCAGCAGCTGGGACTGGGAGGAGCCCGGCGGCGCCGTGGCGGTGGAGGAGGCGGTGGTGGTGGCCGCGTCGGAGGTGGCGGTGAAGGCGCTCCCGGCGCTCCACTCGGACGACGCCGGCGCGTCGACGGCGGAGGCGGCGGGCTGGTGGAGCAGCGCGTAGTCCGCGAGGAGCGGCAGCCGCGCCTCGTCCCCGCCGAGGTGGAACGCGGTGGCGGCGGGAGGTGGCGGGGGCAGCGTCGGGTTAAGGGCTCGGCGGCGGTGCGGCATGGCGGGCGGAGACCTTATGCATGGAGCAAGACGGGCCGGGCTGGTGGTTGCTCGATCGGGGGATTGGAAAATGGAGAGGGAGGAGGAGGAGGAGGAGAGGTGTGAGAGCTGGTGCTGGGAAGTGGGAGCTGGGCGTGTGAAAGGAAAGGAGTTGAAAAACTTGGGGGTTGGGTTGCAACTTGCAAGTGGTCCTTTTGCGTGGCTTATTTTTTCTGTTGGGTATTTCCGTTTTGCAGCGCTGTTTCGGCTGCATAAAGCTACAGCAACTGCAGGGACTAAACATACAGCAACGGCTGCAATCGTACGAAACAGGCGGCCGAGCAGATATTGTGCAATTTTAGATAATTTAAATTAAGTGAAGCCTCTTTAAGTTTAGCTAAATTTATAAGTAGATTATTAGTATTTATGATTTCCGTAGATATACTATAAAATTACTTTATGATATTGGTTTAATATTTTAAATGCTAATACTTATTTATGTAGGTCTAGTCAAATCTTGAACTATTTGACTCGCCAAAAAATGATAAATTCATTGTTTATAGGAAAGAGGTGGTACATTTGACTGTGTGCATATTAACGAAGGTTTATTATATGATGAAAGAATATTATTTACGAGTGGTGGACAACTGGACATAGAGATGGTAATAGATCCCGATACCTAATTTTCCGCAAGGAATTCCTCTATTAGAGATAGAGATATATATAGAAGTTTCTCACTTCACAAGGATGTCAACGTAGAATTTTTTTTTCCTGATAAGTAAACGGGGATGGGTTTTTTTGTTTCCCGTATGGACCCGTTCAACTTTGATGTGACGATGTTTCAGTACTAGTTAATGATAAAAATAAATAATTACATTATCGAAAGATCACTTAATATAGAAGTATGTTCATTTTAATGTACTTGTAATGATTTCTCACATCTGATAGTATGTATATGTGACAGTATTTTGCAGTAATAATAAATGACATATGTCTTAAATATAATTTAAACATGAACGGGGATCCCTGACTAGGATTTATCCTCACGGGAAATAGAGATGAAATGTCCTCGTAAGTGTTCGTTCGTAGGGATCCCGCGGAGAAATCGGGGACGAGAATAAGGGAGAACCGTGGACATGAGAGGTTGATCCAATATATACCATGCTCCAGTGAATGTATAAGCGCTAGAATGAAATGCTCTGGGGACAATTCTTGGATTCTGGAACGTGGTCAAAAAATTCTGAGAATTTAGTAAGCAGATGACATTTTCATCCAGAGTGATGGCCAAAAGCTCTACAAATTCAATCTCTCGTAGGTGCTCGTAAAGCTAGGACGTGTGTGTACTTCCTCTCATAGCAGCGAGTTGCAATACGAGGTTTTGATTGCTGAGCTTGTCGGTGTTTTAATCGTCCGAAAGAGCACCGCCCATGCACGCCGCCGAGAGCATCCCACAGCCCAAACCGGCATCTCCACCACGAGCACGAGGGCACGCAACGCAAGCAAAACCAGCCGCCTGCCTACTAGTACTACTCCCATACGGCCATACTATACTGCTCCCAGGCCGCGAGACGACGGGAAAGGGCGGTCCTCCCGCGGGGCAGCGGCGCCGCCCCCGTGCACGTGCGCTGGAGCCCGTGCGGAGCCGCCGCGTGTGGCGAGGCGGGACACCCGTCGCGAGCGCGGCGGCCGAGTCAGCTGGTGGGGACGTGGGTGGGATGGAAACCTGCCCGGCCCCGTGATCCGACCCCACCAGCGGTCCGCGCCATCTTTTTGGCTTGGGCGCCGTGGCTCCCATTGCACGCCAAGCATTCTCTCTCAGCCGGTCAGCCCTCAGCACAGGACCGGAAGGAAACGAAGGCCGCCGGACGGGCGGAACACACTTGACCAGCGCGTCCTGCTGTTGTAGTAGCCGGCACATGCATGCGTGGTGCTCGACAGACAGCTGAAATCTTGGTGGAGGATGGGGACGACATGGGGTGCGCTGCAGTCTGGAGAGCAAGTTGCGGGCTTCCAATAAATATCTCAATCATGCACACCAGAGAAAGAGCATCAACCTAAAGTTTAGCTCATATTATATCAAATATTTAAATGTCAATTACACACTTAAATTTTAGTTGGATGAAGACCAAACATCCTCCAGCTGTTTCGTGTCCAAGAGATCACTAAATTCTACTTTTAGGATAAGTTGGCTTACTATCACTGTGTATAATACTCTCTCTGTCTGGAAATATGTTTCGCTTTAGGATTTATTGGATTCACATAACGCTTGATGTATATTATATATATATATATAGATCTATCTATTTAAATATAGACATAAAAGTAAAGAACTACAACGACTCGGAACGGAGGTAGTAATAATCAGCTTGCTTGCTTTCGCGGTATGTTAATAAACAAAGGGCACTGCTTGATGCCTTGGGATCGGTGCTAGCTGCCTGTTGTATATTGCGTGCGAAATGTGAAGGGACCTACCTGTTTCAATCTTACGGATAAACTTTAACTTCCTGCTAAACTTTAACCATGTGAATTGAAGTGCTAAAATTTAGCTTCTTGAGATGTTTAAACTACTCTAATAAAGTTTAGCACATTAGAATAAAAAGACACACATGCCCCTAATGTAGAGAGAGAATGGGGTGGAAAATGGGGTTCTCTGGCCCACATTTAGCTCCTTTTAGCACCCCTTGAGCAAATTATGAGATAATGCTAAATTTTATCACATCACCGTTAGCTATCCTGTTTAGATCACCAAATAGCTAAAAATAGCTAAAAAGTTGCTAAAGTTTATCTCGATAGATTGAAACAGTGCCTCCTTTTATCACCCGCTACTTTGAGAGGCGAACAAAATAATGCTGCTTGCACACAAAAAAACATTAAAATGACCGGGAGAAGCCCGTGATCGAGCGGGCCTTTTCTTTTTTTTAAAAAAAAAGCGGTACCAAAGGAAGATGCTGTCTCAACTGAATGCTTTTTTTTTGTCTTCCCTTCTGCGAAGTTCTTCTTTTCTTTTTTTCACTAGGTTGTTGTCTTCCGGTGATAGTTTGATGTAGGATCTCTAGTTTACCTGTAAGAAACTGAAAGGATGTTTGTCATGACCACATCGACCGATCTTTTGTAGAGCCTCCCCTCACGTGGACGTACGGTGTGCGATGCAAATATTGATACTTCATACTTGTAGGGTGCTAAAAATGCTGACGTTTATTATGGCCTCATGGGTTTAGAACACCGTTGTCGGCAGTCACTAGTGACTTGATTATAAAAAGCTGGCAATTAAAGCACCGTCTCAGAGTCTATTTAGCATACACTAATTAACCAATGAGACAAAAAAAAAACATATCCAAGTTTGCTTCCGGCCGGTGACGCGCGCAACCAAAAAAACACTAGCTAGTTATATATAAATAAATATCGCAACTTGACTGCTAGTGGCTGTCACCAGTTGCCCAGCTCATAATGATGCAGCTGAGGCTGAGCTTACGGAGGCCATCAGACACCTCAGTGGAGGTGGACCGGGTCAACGTTTTGGAACAACACCACAAATAGAAAGCAAGGAGAGCTCTGTTTCTGTTCTGGCTGGCGGCTGGCTTCTTCCACTTTTAGGCAGCCCTATATCTAGCTGACAGGCTGGCCATGCATGTATAGGCTTGGAAGCCATCTTAATTTCCTTTGCTTGGAAGCCAAAAAAAACCCACGGCTGCAGTGCAGATGCTTGAGTTGTATTGTATCTAAAAAGTTGTGCTTTGGGCGCACAGGCAAAAGGCTGCGAAACCTTATCACTCTCGTTGGGAAATCATATCTCAGTTATGATTATAAAGGCCATCTGCTTTGGGTGGCACGGCCAATGATTTCCCCCGGCCCCCATCATCGTGCAATGCTGCTAGCTTTTTCTAAACAAGATAAATGAAACACGGCTGTTCTTTTGTAACTTGGTGTGTTATTTCTCGTTTCTATACATTATTCTTAGCTTCTTAGACAAGACATATATACACTATATAATATAAACCTAGTGAGGGCAATTAACGGCAAAAAGTTTGCTCACTTTCTACAGAGAAAGGTAAAGTTTGTATGTGTATATCTCTGTATATATAGCTTGCTAGAGCTCTTTGGCGTGGTTTTATTAATTAGTGTGGGTTTTAAAACTAGGTTCTACACTTAAAACACCAGAACGGATATGAATTGAGTGCAACGTCATCAGTCAGCAACATCTGCTCTAGCTATTTGGTCTAAAGAGAGACAGACACAGAGACGGATACAGAGAGGTCCCATGCATGCTTGTGTGAACCGGACCGGACAAAGGCTACGCTGCAACAACTCGCGATCGCCATGCCGCAGCCATGCAACTCGCTCGCGACGATCTTTTTTTTTTTTTTTGGTCTGGGAAGTGGCAACGCACACACACATTGGGGTGCAGCAGCAGCATGCAGTGCAGCTCTGTAAAGTGTAAAGTGAGATAAGAGTCGTCTCTATACGGCAACACACACACAACCTAGTGAATGGATGTACGCATGGAGTAGAAGCTCCCCACATTTTAAACTTTTATTATTATTATTATTATTATTATTATTATTATTATTATTATTATTATTATTATTATTATTATTATTATTATTACTATTATTACTATTATTACTATTATTATTATTATTACTATTACTATTATCATCATTATTATTATTATTACTACTACTACTATTATTACTATTATTACTATTATTATTACTATTATTATTATTATTACTATTACTACTACTACTACTACTATTATTATTATTATTATTATTATTATTATTATTATTATTATTATTATTATTATTATTATTATTATACTACTGCAGTCCTTGGCTTGTCTGGCTAACCTTACAAATTCATACTCTCTCTCTCTCCCCTCAGTCCGGGAAAAATAAATACTACTCCAATATAATTCTCACTTCCTAATGACCAAAACAATTTTAAAGTTAATCAAATCTAAATACTATCATTTATGATAATGAACAGATATTATTAGCTTAATTACGATGTATACTTTTAATAGTAAACCTACTATTTATTGACATACATGTTAATATTATTTTCTACAAATTTATTGAATCTAATAAAGTTTGACTTGTCTAAAAACCATAATTGTGTTTTTTTTGGGGGGGGGGGGGGGGGTGAAGGTCCACCAAAGAGCACTTTGAATGAAGCACGTACTAATTACAAAAAAAAAGTATGGAGCGCTTTGACGCGAGCGACAAATTATGCAGTGTTTTGATGAGTATACTATCGGGCATCCATGCATGACCCACGTTGCTTCTCAGCAGGGGCGTCCATGGGCCTGTGCAGGCTGGGCGACCGCACAGGCCCCCAAAGTTGAAGGGCCCCCAAGTTAATCTAAAACGCCAAGGTAGACATTCAGTAGCTTCTAATTTTCTAGGTCATCAGTTTATCACCTTCCACTTCGGCGTCATTCTAACTTCCAGTTCCACAATAGCCGGCGGGACTGCAAGAGCCGAGAGCGCGCGGCCAACGCCGGAGGCCAGAGAGACTGCGGGAGCGGGAGCGCGCCGTCAACCCGTCGTGCCCAGTGCGTCAGTGCCCACCGGCCACCGCCAAGGCGACGTCGGCCAGCCGCCAGCCGTAGAGCAGAGTACGTAACGTACGCATTGATAATTCTATTTTTTCAGCAATTCTATTGTCTGCTCGTCTACTTGTCTAGTTGTCTTATCCTATTTTTTAATAATTAATGATGTTTTTCAAGTAAAAATTATGTAGCAGGTACAATACTTAGACTACTACTATAATTTATAATATAGTTTATTGATATATATTACTATTTTGTTATTTTGCTAAGTTAAACTAGGTCTTATCTATTATTTAGCACGGGGCCTCTAATTCCTTCGGGACGCGCCTGCTTCTCAGTGATGACACTCATGCACCACCAGCTTTAGCTTGGGGGCGCTTGGCCTATCAATAATCAGTTCATCAGCTAGCGCCTCTCAGCTCCTTCCCTTCCCTTCATGTGGGCATCGTGCATGAAATATATTGTTAAGCCTACTAGATTCGGTCTGTCTCTTTGCTTTTTGTGCGCTAATAATCTAGACTGTCCACAAGCAAGATCCCGGTTAAAGAATTAGTATAAGCGAACAGTGCACACCGGGCAAATCACAGTCCACAAGCAAGCAGCAATAAACATTAGTATAAGCGATCCCGTACTATAAATAATTGCTAGCAAGCAAGATTTGGGAAGATCTAGCATGTTGTTGGTCTGCAGTGTCCTATGCTGCTATAGTCCACTAGCTCAAAGTTCGAGGCACAAGTATCGATCTCATGTGGGTGGGGGCCTTGCGCAATTGCTCAAATTAGATATTTGTCTCCAACCAGCGCGATATTATGATGAGCAGATAAGGATGTGCCCTAGGCTTGCTAATGGCAAAAAAATCTAATCCACGCCCACCCATACCTAAATCTAATAACTTTAATATCCGTCCCACGACCACCTAAAAATATATAAAAAAAAAATTAAATCCAACTCATCCAATAATATTATTGATCTCAAACCAACCTTAAGGCCTTGTTCGGTTATTCCCAATACACATGGATTGGATGAGATTGAAAAAAATTAAGAAGAAGTTTGACTTATTTGGAATTCAAACTTATCCAATTCCACTCAATCCACATGGATTGAGAGCTAACCGAACAAGCTCTAATTGGGTGGAAATCCATGGAAACCCCGTGGGTTCAGCTTATTGTCTCACATAAAGCCAACTGTATACACGTAGACTGATACACAATGACAACTTTATAGGTAGTTTCAATGACATACAAAAATATAGTCCACGACATACAAAAACAGTGACAATAATATTATACATGGATACAAAAACAAGTTTTGTCGATGAACATTTAGGTCTCGAGAGAATAACAAAAAACATCTGTTAAATATCTTAATGGACAATAATCTTTTTAGCAAGAAACATAAACTAACAGCAGTGGAAAGAGTCTCCGATCAAGCTCGAAGCTAGCAACAGTGGAAGGCACATCTAGGTAGCTTCAGAAACACACCGAACGACACATAAATCTCCCTGAAAGTGAAAAGAAAAGAACCATGTGTGAACGGTCCCTGGGGCGGTAGTGTGTTCACTTCGTACGCAAGAGCGCGCGCTAGAGGACAGGTGACGTCGGCGTCTAAGTTTGAAAGTGTCTAATTAGCGTCGGTCGTCAACAGGGGCTAGGGGAGCTATGTCTGCCAAGGCAAAGACTTGAGGGAGGGGAGACTTAAGCAGGATGCAGCCACCGGTGCAAGGGTGAAGAATTGGAGAGTTAGGGTTGAGTTGTTTATGTTGGGACTTGGGACTAAGTTGTGAGTCGACTCGAATACAGTCCTGCGGTCTACGGATGGGTGAAGATCCATGGAAACCTACTCCTATGCAAACTCATCTACACCCATAGGTATCAATCATTTTGACCCACAATATAAAATAAACCCACCCAACCCAAACCGTTCATAATCAAAAGCCATCACAACCCACCAAAACGAACTCATTTCTTAAACCCACCTAAAATACCTACTTACACCCACCCCATTTGCAGGTTTAGATGTCCCTAACATATTGTGTAAAATATAAGATTTACACCGTATATTACACTGTTTACAAAGTAAAGTTTAAAAAAGATGGCTGGTGGAGAAATGTGTGTGTTTCATATGACTAAAATTTAGTCCTTTTCACATCGGATGTTATAATAATAATTATGATGAGTATTAAATATAGTATAGTTACAAAACTAATTACATAGTTAATACTCATTTTTATGGAAAGAAACAAGAACCAAAGCGACAACTTCGTATCAGCAGCCAACCAATAATCGCCATCGAGCCGGCTTTTTATCTGATGGGTACGGCCGTACGGGGGCGGGGGAAACGCAGTGATGCGCCAGCACGATGACCAAGGGGCCCTGTTTGTGTTTTGGGGGCCTTTGGGCCAACTAGGCCGGACTGCAACACACGACATCCCAGTACCTCGGGTGTAGACAGACCTAGACCTGTGTACGGGCCGCCTGACACACCATCGAAAAAACCTCGACCCGATACGATCAATATATCAGCAATAAATCACAGGCTAAATATAGGCCATTATTTTTTATCTAAATTCAACGCAGAGCCCAAAGAACTTGACCCAACAAAAAAACCTAACCTGACACGTCCAACCGTAACCAGACACGTCCAAACGAAAGGTACCGGTCAAACCAACCGTAACCCGACACGTCCAACCGAAAGGTACCGGTCAAACCGACCCGACACTAAACAGGTATGAGTCAATAAGTCATGTCAAACGACTCACGAACAAGTCTAGACAGACCTATCTGCCTGCATCGGTGAGTATTTCCCATAGTAGTAGCAAATGATAGTGTTCAGAAACCTGAATCCTTCGTAAATACAGAAGCCAATGGTTCTCTCATTCACATGGGGGAAAAACAGCAGATAGATACAAACAGCTACAACATCACTACATCATATTTATTCACGATTCTACAGATGCAAAATATATAATGAAACTGCACGTGGTCTTAGCCCTACAGAAGGGAAAACTCTAACAAAAGATCTCAAGAATAACGGCTAATCAGATCCAATCCTTCGGGTTTATGCAGGCTTCCAGAAGTTTCCATTCCTCGGTTCCTTCTTCCGGTTTCTGCAAATGAAGTTGTATGTTCAGGAACAGTTGCCCAAGTTATTATAAGTAAGAGGTACAGTAAAATGATAGCTAGTCCCTCCTTTCTAATTTATAGGTCGTTTTCAGTTTTCTAGATAAGCAATTTTTATTACGTATCTAGACATGTTATATATCTGGATGCACAGCAAAACTGCATGTACCAATGAAAGTCAAAATGATTTGTAATTTGTGATAGAGGGTGGTAGTTATTAAGAATATAGAATATCAGCAGTACGTTTCATTAATTATTTTGCTTTTTTTCCAAGAACTCTTGGGCATTCTCTGGTGGAAAAGCTAAGACATGTCACATGTCGATATGATCGAGACCACTGAGTGTAATAGCTTACATGATCATACTGCCATCGTGCTGTAAGTGGAAGGGACACAAGTATGCTCTCAATCCTTCCTCCAGTCTTTAGGCCAAATGTTGTACCACGGTCGTAGACCTTCAAAAGACGAGCATGTTAAAGCCAGAAGATAGGCATCCAAGCAAAACACTGGATGTATTCGCCTAAAACCACTTACAAGGTTGAACTCCACATAACGACCTCTCCGCAATTGCTGCCATGCCCTGTGCTCCTCGTTGAACGGAGTGTTCTTCCTCCGTTCTATGATCGGTATGTACGCAGGAAGTACAGAGTCCGCACATTCTGTAGAGAAAGAAAATCACTTTGGTTATCGTAACTGTGACTACAACTCGACCGAGTACATGTCGCACGGCCATCCAAACACTGAAATACAACATCTAATTAGCTAGATATATCTCGTAAAAAAATAACAGAACTCAAAGCTATATCTGGCAAGAACTTGAACTCATCCTATGCACTATGTGGGAATCCCATCCGATAAATGAACAATTCAAAAACCACTGCACCAAGCTACCTGAATACAAATAATTCTAGCAAATGGTTTCACCTGTAGCAAAGTTGAGAAGCATTTCTTGATCGTAATCATTAAGGTCATCAAAAAATATTCCACCTAGCCCACGCCGCTCATTACGGTGCTGCATTGAGAGACAGGTCATGAGAATTCAACATAGGATCCCAGAAATTCTATGTTGAAACATCATCTGGTTCATCCAAAATTTAACAAAAGGGAAAAGGCAATCCAGGATTGCCAAACTAGCATGGCCATACCCCCCCCCCCCCAAAAAAAAAAGAGAACAGACCCAGTGCCGAAGGCTCCCGCATGAGTGGGGTCTAGGAAGGGATAAACCAAGATAAAAGCGTTAGGAATTTCTTTATTTCATTGAGAAAAGCTGGAGGCATCTGGATCAAGTCAGCAAATGCAAAATCATGTCACTGCAAAAAGTAAACCACATGGTCTAAACTGTAGAATTGATTCCTTCGGTAGTTTCTAAAGTATAACAAATGAAGAACTTAAAATACCTTAATATAGAAATAATCATCACACCATTTTTTGAATCTTGGGTGAAAACTTGGATCAAATTTATCACATGCTTGCTTTTGAACCTGAAATCAGACAAAAATGTTAATGACAACAAGTACAAAGAAGCCACTGAAGTGCTAGCTAGCTAGCAATAGTTGTTAACTAACTTATTGACTCTTCTGTCTGTTCTAATTCCTCTCGAGATTAACACAAGGACTTTGCCCGTAAGAAACAATAAACAATAAAAGGTGTGTGTAACTGCATGGAACTGTGTTTTGCATGTACTAGTACTGAGGTGAAACACCCTTACACCCACGTAGACTGGAAGACACCTTTTTTTAGAGTAGAGCAACTGTAAACGATACCAAGAACCTAATTGACCCTTTAACTGCATTTAACACAACACCTAACACCGAAGACCCTTGACTAGTTCACATCTAGAGTGTAGAAATGGAGCAAAACAACAGTACCAACTCCATAGGCTAGCCTAGCGTAATACTGTCTAGGAAACATTTAAGCATTGTCCAAAACATCGAAGTAGAACACCAAAGAGTCTTGGGTGCACGGTTTTGCAACATGTAGGGAGTGCTACATACAGAATGGAAATGCTTCACGTCCTCTTCAATGATGTATGAAGGAGTCAAGTCAGTACCACCGCCGAACCACCATTGTCTTGGTGCACCAGGTGCATCTGCAGTTGGATGTCATAACAGATAAGTATTGAAAATACCATCTCCCAACAAGATATTTACAATATGCAAAATGATTGTAGTGCACATGATCATGTTCATAACTTGGGTACCTTGTTAATGTAAATAATATGAGCCCAGTTCTCTTACCAATATCTAGAGGAGTTTGTCTATTTTAAGCCAATACTCACTAAATGCAAAGTATAAAACATCTAGTTCATACATGGGTCTTTGTACATGACGGTGGCAGACACATTGAAGCACAAAATCCAGTCAGTGTGCAGGATATTAATTGCATCATAATACTTCAGGATTTACTACGATAGAAGGATACCTTTTGGTGCATCCGTCTCAAAGTAACGGTAGTTAAAATGCAATGTTGGAGCAAATGGGTTCTTGGGGTGAAGCACCTGGAGAAAAAAAAGTAAAACTATCTTTAGTCCATGTATCATAGGTTAACACTAGAAGACTAATGTATTGCCTAAATTGACTAAAAATTTCATAAACATGAATAGTAGAAGAGCAGCATTATCATTATAACAAACCAAAAGGCATGGTACACATAGGGGTGGTAATGGATCGCGATCCAAATGCTTATTCACAAAATGGTAGGGCCCTAAATAAATTTTAGTTCAAAAATGAATAGAAATAGGGTCCGATCCTAATACGATCCGATCCTTAAATCTTATAATGCAAAATTTAGAGCACATTGTCACCCCTAGGTACACATCAAGTATAGTAGAACAAACGAGCTACAATAGCAGGGTATCTAAAGAAAACTATGCATTTCAAGTCATAGCAGTGAAAAGATGAACCATATAGCTACAATAGGGTCATTATCTGATTATAGTATGCAATGAGCAATATCTAGAAACAAAAAATGGGAATATGTACACTATGACTGCGCTCAGGAAGCCAAAACAGACAAAAAAAAATGCTAAGGTGCCAACAGGTCTACAGGTACAGGTTCGTCAATCGTCTAGTCAATGCAGCAGGAAAGACATTTACCGAACTAATCCCCGCGGCGAAGAATGGCACGGGGCCAGGCTTGTGGCCATCCGCGGCGGCGGCCCCGTTCTTGGCGGCCTCCCCCTTGGCGGCGCGGTAGGCGTCGGGCGGCATGACCCCGTAGACGACGGAGACGTTGACCCCGGCCTTCTCGAAGACGCGGCCGTCCTGCAGGACGCGGCTGATGCCACCGCCCCCGCCAGGGCGCGACCAGACGTCCTCGACGAAGCGCGCGCCGCCGCCGTCGGCCTCCTCGAGCGCGGCGCAGACCTCCCCCTGCACCCGCCGGATCATGGCCTCGAACCGCGCCCGCACGGACCCGGACCCGTGCCCGTCCTCGCGGAGGAACGTCGGGGGCGGCTCGCTCTCCGGCGTCTCCTTCTCGATCGCCACCGACGCGCGCACGCGGAGCGCGCGGCTGCTGCGGCGGGGGGCGAGGCCGAGGCCGCCGCGCGGGAGGTGCGCCTGCACCGGCACACGCCCGCGGAGGCCCGCGGGGGCCGGCGCCGGCGACGGAGCTAGGGTTCGGGACGGGGCGGAGAGGAGGTTGGACGCCATTGGGTTTGGGTGGGTGGGTGGTTTGGTTCGGCGAGTGGTCGATTAGTGGTTTATGTAGGCGGCTGTGGCCGCCGGTGGGCGGCGCGGGCGGGATGCGGCCCGCGGTTTTGCAGCTGGTGAGGGAGGGTCAAAAGGGGAGGGAGGGGGAGGGGGGAGCGAGAGCGAGCTCCCGGGTTATGCTATGCTGCTCCTCCTCTGCTCCAAGGGGATAAGGAAACGGATCATGTTTGTTCGGGTTCGGCGCTCTCGCGATTTTCAGATTCTGCGAAAGGGATGCCTGCTGTGACGGTTTAGGATGGCTTTTAAAGTTTAACAACAACGAGACGCTAACACTTCAAAGTTCAAACAACAACAAGGTGACGGTAAAAAATGCCTCTGAGGTTGGATTTACAATCCTGTTTCCATTCATGTTCCGCATGTTTGGTTGGCTTCTTCCGATAGCCCGGCTGTATGAGTCAGGTCGGCGCGAGCCTGGCTCCAAAAATGCGGCCAATTTGCCCGCGTCTGTAGAGCCTGGCTCATGGTGCTTTAACTTTAAGTATCATACGAGTCTGACTCCATATCTGCACGCAGGTAACCAAACACACACCTTACACGCGTAGAGTCTGGTTGACAACAATCAAACAATAGCTCATTGCATCTCGCGATGTAAGCACCAGCAAATATAGGCAACCAAACACATGAGTTCTGAACCTGTTATGTTCACTCAGTCGTTGTAATTAAGGTAGGTTTATATGGTCAAGTGATAATAGATCTCCGACTCGGACCCCTCCTGGCCTCCATAATGACAAGGAATATAAGAAGCTGTATATACAGGTTCTTGTGTTCACTAGACCAGGTCACTTGTTTCTGAAAAACAAAGCGAAACATTGGTCGCGATAATTGAAAGAAGAAAAAAAAGGGTCGATTACTAATATAATGTCGAAGTCAAACCGTGGAAGATACAAGTCTATGGGTTCCAGATCAGGCTTTATTTTTCAGGCACCGATTGTATACTCTATCCAAGAACCTGTCACAGATTGTACACTCTATCCAATAACCTGTCAAACCGCTATTCAGCCACCCGTAGGGATTAGGAAAGGGTACGTAGAAATTGAGAACGCTGCCAACATCTCATAGTCTCCAAGTGCAAAGGCAAAGGAAATGGATACATAGTAATGTTAGAATCACAAGATCTCTAGGAGTAGACTAGTGGGGTAATCTGTTTTTTATCGAGTAATTTCGCGTTCCTAATTTCTTGGAAAAAACAACATTAGATTGTTACGGTCCGTGGGAAGCGCAGGCGTGTTGGAGGATGCAGATCCGTCCGCCATCAGGTTCGTGATGAAGGTCGGTGCAGCGAGGTTGTGACGGTGTCTTCGCGTCACTGGTTGCGCACCCTCTCTCAGATCGATGTTAGGGTTTGTCGGTGAGGAGTACGGCTCTAGCGAACTACGTCATCTGAGCCGCCGGACCCCACCCTTTTTATTTACAGTGTAGTATGAGAGTGTGTGACAGAGACCCACCAACCATATAGAGTTGGGCGTCCCCTACCAAGGCGCAATCAAAGGCCCAAAATGTTCGTTGAGCCATCTTGGTGAAGATCAATCCAACAAGTAAGACACAACGATAGTCTCTCGCTACATCGGCATGATTTTTATCTTGACTCTACATCCGTGCACCACAAACCAAGATACATGTTGCACAAATATACTTAGGCCTTAGTTAATCCGTACGACTTGGCACAAGATGGTACACTTGTTGACAATTACTCGTCGCAATCATATACCACAAGGACACATATAAACCTTTTCACATTTTTCCTTGGTAAGTGCATCACCACCGCACAAGCCCAAAGAACAACAAAAAAGAATGAATAACTCACTCAAATAACAAAAGCCTAGACAAAATCAAAAAACAAGTCATCGATGATGAGCAAAGCTTGGTTTCTAAAGATATGAACAACGACTCAATGTAGGGACTGTTTGGTTCAATTTTTTCTGACAAGTTTTTCCAGATAATACAGTTATGAAAAAATCTGGCTATGAAGAAAAATTTGTTGTGGGGATAATCTAAGTGTTTGGCAATCTTGATTATCTACGCAAGACTTTTGTGATCATGTGATTATCGTGACGTCAAAGACTCGTGTACATGCGGATGCGGGCAGTAGCGTGTGGGCAAAGACGCGTGGAATCGGGTGGCTGTTACGGCCTCGTCCCTGTGCTTGCTTATGCATTCAGGTTTTTCGGGTGCAAGCGACGCTTTTAGCCGAAGCGTTTCCCACAAAATAGTTTGGGAGCCACAAAACCGAAGTGAATTAGAGAGGCTAAACTTCCCTCCTTATTCAATTATAAATAAGAAAGGAATTTTTGCTCTCTAATCCCCATTGGGTTTTGACTCTCAAACTAGCCATAAAAGCTCCCCATTTGGCTACTCAAAGCGACTCTTGGCCACTGTCAGCGGCAAAAAAGTAGATCCAAACAAAACTGGTTAGACCTAAAGAAAAGGCAAGAAGCTCAATATCACTAACCAATAATTAGAGAAAAAACCGCCATAAAAACTGTGAGCAAAGCTAGTCCATATAGAAAGAGACAAAGAATTTAACATGACTAAGTAAAACATCTCCTAAAACTCTCCCCAATATAAACTAAACTACTTACATAAACTAAACTACTTACGCTTGAAGGGAGAAAGAAGGAAGCGGACAAAGCACGGCAAAATTGATGGTTTAAAGGAGTAGAGATATATAGGTCTACAACAAAGATATTCGGTAGTAGTTTATGGTAGAGAAATTATATTCTTGGAAATCAGTAAAATTTTGTTGTCCCATTTTTTCTACCAAGGAAACAGAAAGAATCCAAACTACTGGGTTAGTGCATTTGTACTATAATTGATGAAAATTGGAGTATCTGCGCAGCTCATGTGATCCCCACGTGCTGCCACCTCAGCGGCACCCCTTCCGAATTCCGATCGTCTCCGCGAACAAAACCGCTCGCACCTGTGTCCGGCCAGCCATCGTCATTGGTTTCGCGCACTCTCGCTCCTGCTCCCGGTTTTGTCGCTCCCCACTCTCTCCTCCAGACCTCTACCACCACCCCACACCGCCGCACGCCCACACGCAACCACGAAACGGAAGTTTTCCTCGCCTTGCCTGCCCTCTCGATCCGATCGGGACCCAACCCTAGCCCGGAATGGCGGCGGCGACCGGCGGCATGCGGAAGGCGCCGTCGCTGGAATGGCGGTGGGTGTCCACGGAGGACGACGACGACGAGGACCGCGCCGGGGACGGGGCCGCCGCCGCGGTCGTCGGGGCGGTGAGCAGGGGCGGGAGCTTTGAGTCGGAGGATGACGAGGATGATGAAGAGGAGGAGGACGAGGAGAAGAAGGGGAGGAAGAGGCTGATCCGGACCGTGCCATCCGTCGACTGGTTCGACGTCGAGGGGAACGAGGTCTCCGTCGCGCAGCAGCTCGACGACTCCGAGGTGAGGGGGGGGGGGGGGGGGGGGGGGGGGGGGGGCACGGGTGTTGTTTCTGTTGCGTGATCGAGATGAATTTCCTGTGCTCGTGCGCTTACAATGGCCTGGGTCACGTGCTGATTTGCTTATTTAGAGAAGATGAACTTCTGGATTCGTAGTTAATGATCAGGTGGGAAGGGAAATCTGCATAAATTGACCTTTTGGCTAAGATTGAGCGCAGTGCAACGGCACAATCACACATGCACGCCAATTTACTCCTCCAACCTGAAGTTATATCACAAAGATTTACATGTAGTTGATTAAAACAACGCAGATAGTCTTGCTAGAGACAACATTGGTTTGGTCCATACAAAGTTGAGTACATATGTGAAAGCAGCTAACGAATTGTAAAAGCAAGCTGGGCAACATCAAAACTGAACTTACAGACACGTAGTGTAAATGTTCAATAATGTTCCAGGTGGGTTTTCTGCAATATCATCAGCTAATTCTTTTTTCAAAAGAAAACAGTAGCCATTGTTTCAAACACCTGTACTTAACAATGATTTATTTGACTATATATCTTCAAATGAACCTGAATTATGATATCAACTCCCTCAATTTGAAATATATCACAAACACAATAAATTCTGTGGGATACCAGATACATGTGAAATTCCTTTTTGGACGCTTCAGGAAATTAGGTTTGGTGTACATGGTTACTTCCTAATATGTTCCTGTTTGCTGAAGAATGTTTGCAACTGTTGATCATGTTTCACTCATTATCTTTCATATGGTTTAGTTATTTCATTTACATGTGCAGGAGTTTGATTTTGGCAGGACAATGTTTCTTGCTCTTCAGACTCTTGCTGTGGTGTTTGGAGATATTGGAATTGGTCCATTGTATACATTTGATGTCATGTTTAACAAGTACCCTATTCTTGGAGAGGAGGATGTCCTTGGAGCACTCTCACTAGTTCTGTATACTCTTATATTGATGCCATTAGTGAAGTATGTTTTGGTTGTCCTTTGGGCCAATGATGACGGTGAAGGTATATGGGAGGTTGTGAATTGAGTTAATCAGATTCAGGCTTTTTCCGCAAAAGTGTGTCAGAGGCTTACATCTTCCATTGGTTCCATGATTCTGCAGGTGGTCTATTTGCCTTGTATTCTTTGATTTGTAGAAATGCAAAAGTGTGTCTCATTCCAAACCAAGTACAGTCTGAGAAGAGGATGTCAAGTTTTCGACTCAAGCTTCCAACACCAGAGCTTGAGAGATCCATAAAAGTAAAAGAGAAACTTGAATCGTCACTACTGTTGAAGAAGGTGCTTCTAGGCTTAGTCTTGTTTGGGACTTCTATGTTTATATCCAATGGAGTTATCACACCAGCAATGTCAGGTTTGCTTTTTTTCATTCTCTCCACACTTCAACTTAAATCACTAAAGTTCTGTTAGTGGATTAACCATGAAGAATACTATAGACATCGAATGAATGTTTTTATTTTCCATGTCATTCAAACTTATTTCAGTGCTGGAGTGTTTTTTCCAGCCAAAGTAATTATTTATCCTTGAATGTAGTGTTATCTGCTGTCAGTGGCTTGAAAGTTGGGCTACCAAATACCTCACAAGGTGATTTCTTTGGGGTTAAAATTTCTCGTATCTTATAGCATGGAGTTTATTTTTAATAAATTATGGCTTACTTTGTGTTTTCATTAAACGTTCTTTGCAGATGCTGTTGTGATGATTTCAATTGCACTTCTTGTAGTATTGTTTAGTGTACAGAGGTATGCCACTAGCAAAGTGGGGTTTGCAATTGGCCCTTCTTTACTTTTATGGTTTTGTTGCCTTGGAGGAATTGGAATATACAATTTGAGTATATATGGCTCAACAGCATTTAGGGCATTTAATCCTCTCTACATTATTTATTATTTTGGGAGGAATCCTTTTCAGGCTTGGCTGTCCCTCGGTGGTTGTCTTTTATGTGCAACAGGTAATCACCATAGTTTTTTGAGCACTTTTGAATGAAATAAGATTCTCTTCTGTAATAGCATATTGGTTCAAAACTTTGCCCTAAATATGTGAGTAAAAAGATTTATTTCTGTCATTATAAGAGACTCATTTTAATCTTATCCAAACTATGCAGGATCTGAGGCCATCTTTTCAAATCTTTGTTACTTTCCCGTAAGATACGTTCAGGTATTATCTGCAAGCCAATGAAAGTTTTGACTTCGTTTCAGTGTTTTTAAGGCGTCGCCTAGGCCTCCAGGCGGCAGGCGCTCGGATAATTCTAGGCGTCTTGCTCGCTTTGCCCGCCTAGGCGTTAAGACGGTGGTCATGTTTACTTGCTCGCCTTACCGCCTTAAGAACACTGCTTCGTTTGCTCCCTCCTACTTGCAGCTAATATTTCAAAAACTTATTGATTGGTGTGTACTTAATAAACTCTTATCTTACTTTGCAGTATATGTTTGTGCTTCTTGTTCTTCCTTGCCTTGTCTTGGCGTATCTAGGACAAGCTGCTTTTCTCATTGCCAACCAAAAGTCATCGGAGCATGTCTTCTTTTCATCTATTCCAAGTAAGTTGGATGTTGTTGAACATTTAGCCTGTCTGACATCTTCTCATGGATATATTCTAATAACGCTTCTTCAATACTCAAACACTCGCTGCTTAAATCAGTTGTGTTCTGTTTTTTTTAACCTATCTGAGGGACTAGCTACTTCCACTTATTTTATGCTGGCTTTTCTTCGCAGGTGGAGTTTTCTGGCCTGTTTTCTTAGTGGCGAATCTGGCTGCACTAATTGCCAGTAGGACAATGACGGTTGCTATATTCCAGTGCCTAAAGCAGTCTATAGCACTTGGTTGTTTTCCCCGGCTCAAAATCGTTCATACATCTCGAAAATTTATGGCTAAGATATACATTCCCGTTGTAAACTGGTTTCTATTGGTTTCCTGCTTGGGCTTTATCATTCTGTTCAGAAACATATATGATGTTGGCAATGCATATGGTAAATAATCTATTGATATGCTTTTGATGCCAATATGTTCTCTATTTATTCTTCTGTTTGTTTCTTCTGATCTGACAAAGTTCCATCTTGAACAGCTATTGCTGAGCTCGGGGTGATGATAATGGCCACGGTTTATGTTACAATAATAATGCTTCTAATATGGGAGTCCAATATTACAAAGGTTCTGTCATTTGTTATCACATTCCTGTTCTTGGAGCTGATTTTCTTCTCATCTGCTCTGAGTAGTGTTGGAGATGGGGGTTGGGCGTTGTTGATTTTTGCATCTGTTCTACTCATGATTATGTTTATATGGAACTACGGGAGCAAACTAAAGTATGACAGTGAAGTCAAGCAGAAGCTTCCAAAGGATTTGATGAGGAAGTTAGGGCCCAACCTTGGTACCATCAGAGCTCCTGGACTAGGCTTAGTCTGCAGTGATATTGTGAAAGGAGTTCCTGCAATTTTTGGTCATTTTCTGACCTCACTCCCTGCGATACACTCGATAATTGTATTTGTGTGTATCAGGAATGTGCCAGTTCCGGTGGTTCCTCAAAGTGAAAGGTTCCTTTTCCAACGTGTATGCTCAAGGGGCTATCACTTGTTCCGCTGTATAGCGAGGTAAAAGCTTGATCTTGCATGTGGATAAGTTTTGTTCCATGTGAAAACTTATACTTACAAAAAGAACATCATGATCGTTTGTTTTTAATTGCATATGAAATGTAGATACATTCATGATGTGCCATCCAGTTATGAACTGCTGTAGGAATTTTTAAGCTTCAGCATATGGAATCAACAGCAAAACATCCTCTAACATTAGCTTGTTTCTAGCACAGATACGGGTATAAAGACAAGAAGCAGGAGCACCATAGCGTATTTGAGCGTCTTCTGATTGAAGGCCTTGAGAAATTCATACAAAGAGAGGCAGTAGAGCTATCCCTACAAAGCGAAGACGACATTGACTCGGACGAAGAGCCTCCAACCCCTGTGAAGATCATCACAGCACCAAATGGCAGCCTGTACTCGCTCGATGTCCCTCTCCTGGCAGACTATGTGCCTTCAACAGAGCTCATTCATGAAGCCAGCTGCTCCACGCCTCAACACGATCCTGTACTGGATTATGCACAGAACCTTGAACTGGAGCTGGCGTTCATCGAGCAGTCCAAGCGGTCTGGGGTCATCTACCTCATCGATAATCCCATCATCAAGGCCAGGAAGGACTCATGGTTCTTCAAGAAGCTGATGATAAACTATTTCTTCGCGTTCCTGAGGAACAACTGCCGCCGGGCGATCATGTTGATGAGCATCCCGCATTCAAACATGATGCAGGTGCGCATGACTTCTTATGTCTGATTGCTGGAACTGCACTGGTTCTGTTCATGGATGTCTGATACAAACCACACTGACAGTAAAAGAATGAACGTGGCAAATGCAAAGAGGATATCGGCACTTTTGTTTTTGTTCATAATTTGATGATGGCTTAGGTTGTTGTCGGAATCTATCTCCCCTGTAGTTGTACAATGCCAAAATATAGTTGGAAGTTTTAGCTGGTACACCATTAGGGTGCTGTATTAACCTTTTTTACTCTTGTGCAGTAAAGATTCTTTTTGTCAGCCTCCTTGATTTTGTTAGATAAGGTTTTTGGTGTTTGCAAAGTTACTGGTGAATGTGGCAATTTGTATGTATATTTTTGCCTCTTTTTTTAGGTAACGGAAGCATAAGCATCTGGCTTTGCGAAGGAATCAGGCCAAAGTTTCAATAACCGATTTCACAGACACTTAACCAAGATAAAGACAAAAGCCTAAACACCGAGTCTGAGGGCTAAGGCTAACCAAAAGACACAAAGAAATGCATAGCTGCTGTCTCCAACATCCGACTTAAAGAGCTTGTTCTGAAAGTCAGCTGTTCAGACTATTGCAACTGTAATTAATAAAAACAAAAACAGTAGAAACAAGTATGGATTAAATCTAAGCGAATAGGTGGTAGCTCTTCATGTTTCCACTCTTTGAAGCAAATTCTGTTGGCGCAGCCAGTGCATTGTACTAAATAAGGCCCGCATGAGTCTAGGACAAGGTTTACAAAACGGGTTGCTTAGCAAAAATCGGTTAGGACCGATATCTTATTAATCGCGATAAACCTATAGAAACTGACTAAATTTAAATCTAAACCAATTTTTGAATTAAAATAGCTCGACAACGATTAATTGGTCGATAAGATCGATTACTGAACTGATAAACGAGCAGAACAGGTGCATAAACCGAACCACTTGATAAAGCACGTTGAGGTCACAAAATTTGAACAAAAGAGTCTAAATATTATCACAAGTCCAATAACAATATTAAGTGGTTCAAATACATTACATAGTTCCCACGAGTTCAAATATATTACATTTACCGGTTCAAATATATGTCGTTCACAAATAACACGGAAGATACAATACATGCTCCGGCGAAGATCATTCCCATGAGTGTGCATTTCACCGATGGAATGACTAGCCGACACAGAGCCACAGAGGACGATTAGCCAGTGGCAGGGCGCGAGTGGGGCAGGGCGGTTTATCATCAAATCGAGCGATTAATCGGTGAAGATGAACGACTTACCGATTCAACGAACGAGAAGGCGCCTTGTGCGGCTTTACGGTGCAGTCGGCCGGCTAGTCGCGGACGAGACGCGGGGGATGAGGAAGAGTGAATAGGACAGGTCAGCGTGTTAGGGTATTAAAATGGGTCTTGGGCCATATGAAACGATCGGCCCACTAATAAGATTTTTTTCTTTTTATTTTTTTTGAAACTTATTTGATTTTTTAGTTTAAATTCGGTTGCATATTTTGAAATTTGGTTTTAACCGGTCATCAAATAATCCATAATATTTATAAAAAAGTGACATCATTTTTTTGAAAAATTTACAAAATATCTCAAATTCAAACTAAGAAATCGTTGATAAGTATGTATCGGCCGCCACCGATTATTGGCTAGCCAGCCAACTAGCCGCATAAATCGAACGCCTCCGTGAACCTTGGTTTAGACTATATTTATCAAAAACCAACTCATTCATTATTTACATGATTGGTTGCTAGCACCTGCGGCGTGTGGCTCGCGCGAGCTTGACAGCCAGAAACGTCTCTCGCTCACTTCTCTGCGCATGAGGGTAGTGGGAGAAAAAACATCTACGGTGTCTCCACGGCTTCACGCATGGTGTCTCCACGCATGCAGGATGGAACCATATCATGCAGGAAACCAATCACTGGCTAAAGCCTGGTCAACGACTCTGGTCTGCCTAGACACGGATGGCCTGACAACCAATCACAGGGTATAAGTCAAAGGGACCAACACAAAATAGTGGCTCTTGTAAGCAACAAGTTCCCAATTTCACTTTCACGTACCAAACACGTTTTGGATACTCCTAGACGGGGTCACCCCAAAGAACCATAATTCCATAATTCACTTTGACATTGTTTATGTCATGCACCAAACACAATTTTGGATACTTGTAGACGGGTCACCCTAAGAATCATATGAATAACTCGCCATAAGGCTTTAGCAAGCACGTAACAAACAAAAAGATGTTATACATTCAATATGCTTTGAATTAGAGCAAAAGCACAAGAAACATTTCCCCTCTATTTTTTGGATAAAAAATTATCCTTGGTTAGAACAACCCCTTTTAAATCTACATTGCCAACGTCCGAAAAACGCCACACTTTGGCTACCGCCAAGACACACTTAGGGATCCCGACTCAAAAGACTAACTTTGGGGTCCATCATAATGGAACTATAGCTCTTGAAGCTCTGAGTCCTGGGGACCTCTCGTGGCCTCAACCAAAGAAGAGGTCATACTCTAAGGCCATATTTAGTACCTATAGAGCTAATAATTAGCTACTAAAATTAGTTGTGTCATGTGATATTCTAACACCCTGGGATCTGTAGGGGTGAAATATTCTAAGTCTGAACGCACCTTGTGTCGTGAGAAACTAACTAGAGACTAAGTCCTCACACCATGTGTTCTAGTGCACCCATAAGACTAAGTCTCAAAGGCATCATCATGTCTCGAGGCATTCATTAGCCTGTCTTTGGGGCCCCTTATGTCTCGAGGCACTTGTAAGTCCTTTTGACATCATGTGTCCTATGGCACATAATACTAAGACCCCGGGACACCTCATCTCTCAGGGTAATAAAGTAGCAATGTTCAGCAATCCATCTCCACAAAACTACCAACACTTAGTCGTTTGGGCCCTTTGCTGGCCTTAGGGTCTTTAGAGTCCTCGTCCTCGAATTTCGAGGATGGCTGAGACCTAGGCTCTTTGGGGCCCCAAAGGTGATAAAGACAACATTCCTTAATGGTGAACTAGTTAAAACTATCTACATGGCTCAATTCAAAGGTTTGTTATGAAGGACAAATAAAAACTAGGATTTCATCCAAAGAAGTCTATATATATTAAAGTAAACATTGAGAGTGATATTTTAAGTTTGATAAGGCAAATAGCAATTTGGGTTGAAGAAAAATATATAGGGCAATTGTTTTTATGCAAAATGTAAGAATAAAAGATTATATTTCGTGTGCTATACACAGATGATATCTTTTTAGCAAGAAATTTGCTATTATAGACTAAAAGGTCTCGTCCTCGTATTTTGATATGAAAGATCTCAAGGAAATGTCTTATGTCTTAGGAATTGGGATTCATCGAGTTAGGACGAATGGGATATTAGGTCTGTCGCAAAGGATATATACACAAAGTATTCTTAAGAAGTATAGTATGCATGCACGAAACCACATATTTGCTCTAATAACCAAGAGCGATAAATTGGGGAGTGATCAGGGATTCAAGGTTCCAGAAACCAATATGAGATTAATCGGATGAAATTGGTTTTATACACTTCAGGTATCAAAGGTGTAATATATGATCAAATATGTACTCGTCCTAACTTGACACTCATAACTAGGATGTTTGGTTGATTTCAGAAAATCAAAAAATAGAACGCTAGAAATCCGTTAAGAAAGTCTTATGATATTTGCAAGGTATAAAAGGTCTCATGTTAACATACAGAAAATCGAGTTGCCTTGAAATTATATTATACTCATATTCAGATTATGTAGGTTGTGAAGAATATACAAAGTCCACGTCATTTACATATTCACTCACAGGAGAAACTATATCACGAAAAGGCTCAAAACAAACTATCATTGTATCGTCAATAATGTATGCTGAGTCTATCTCATGTTATGAGGCAACATGGCGAGCTATGTGGCTTAAGAATTATATACCCACTTTAAAAGTGGTAGACAACATATCAAAAGGATTAAAGCTATACTTTAATAATGAACTAGCACTATGATACTCGTATAACAAGTCAAGTGATGTGTAAACATTAAATTTGTGTATAAACATAAAGCAAATGCTTGTATATCCGCTCACTAAAGAACTTCCATCCAGCGTGTTTAGAAAACATATAATCGATATGGGTTTGATGGAGCACCTATAATTCTAGATTAAGAGGTAATTAATGCAACCATCTTCTTCAAGATCAAGCCTCTACTTTGAGATAATAATAGTCATTGCGTTCAATAGCATATAACATGCTACTATAATGCCTTAGTCTTAGTATATTAATCTATTAAGGAACGAGAATGGTAAGTTAGAAATTAAATGATTAAGAAAGTATATTTTAACTATAAGCAAGTACGATATAAGTGATAGTCGCCTAGAGGGGGGTGAATAGGGCGAAACTGAAATTTACAAATATAAACACAACTACAGGCCGGGTTAGCGTTAGAAATAAAAAACGAGTCCGCAAGAGAGGGTGCAAAACAAATCGCAAGCGAATAATGAAGTGAGACACGTGGATTTGTTTTACCGAGGTTCGGTTCTCTCAAACCTACTTCTCGTTGAGGAGGCCACAAAGGCCGGGTCTCTTTCAACCCTTCCCTCTCTCAAACGGTCCCTCGGACCGAGTGAGCTTCGCTTCTAAAATCAAAGCCGGGAACAAAACTTCCCCGCAAGGGCCACCACACAATTGGTGCCTCTTGCCTTGATTACAATGGAGTTTTGATCAGCGCGGAGTCCCGAAGCTGAGGAGTTCAGCGCGGAGTCCCCTGGTGCACCGGACAGGTACTGTAGAATGTCCGGTGGTGCACCGGACATGTCCGGTGCGCCAGACCAGTGCACACTTCGGTATTCTTTTAGCTCTCCATTTGGAACCCAACGTTGGTCTTTTTAATTGGCTTGTTGTGAACCTTTGGCACCTGTTTAACTTATACACTAGAGCAAACTAGTTAGTCCAATTTATGTTGGGCAATTCAACCACCAAAATCAATTAGGAAAATAGGTGTAAGCCTAATTCCCTTTCAATCTCCCCCTTTTTGGTGATTGATGCCAACACAAACCAAAGCAAGTATAGAAATGCATAATTGAACTAGTTTGCATAATGTAAGTGCAAAGGTTGCTTGGAATTGAGCCAATATTAGTACTTACAAGATATGCATGGATCGTTTCTTCGTTTTTAACATTTTGGACCACGCTTGCACCACATGTTTTGTTTTTGCAAATTCTTTTGTAAATCCTTTTCAAAGTTCTTTTGCAAATAGTCAAAGGTAAGTGAATAAGATTTGGCAAAGCATTTACAAGATTTGAAATTTTCTCCCCCTGTTTCAAATGCTTTTCCTTTGACTAAACAAAACTCCCCCTAAATGAGATCCTCCTCTTAGTGTTCAAGAGGGTTTTGATATATCATTTTTGAAATACTACTTTCTCCCCCTTTTGAACATAATAAGATACCAATTGAAAATACTCTTTGAAAAACTAAGTTTTTGAAATTGGTGGTGGTGCGGTCCTTTTGCTTTGGGCTCATACTCTCTCCCCCTTTGGCATGAATCGCCAAAAACGGAATCATTAGAGCCCTTTTGTTCATTCTTCCCCTTTGGTCATAAATAAATGAGATAAGATTATACCAAAGACGAAGTCTGTCGGCGTTTCGAGACCGGGGGGTCCCTAAGCCGACGAGTGAATGTCGCCGCGTGCCCCAGCCCAGATGGGTCGACGCGAGGCCGAGCGCGAAGGGGGGAAGTGAGGTGGCCGGAGATGGGCGTGAGAGAGGTGGAAATCCCGCGGCCTTCGTGTTCGTCCCGCGCCCAGGTCGGGTGCGCTTGCAGTAGGGGGTTACAAGCGTCCACGCGGGTGAGGGAAGCGAGCGGCCCCAAGAGAGCGCCTGTCCCGTCCTCGTCCCCGCGCGGCCAACCTTCTCTAAGAGGGCCCTGGTCCTTCCTTTTATAGGCGTAAGGAGTGGATCCAGGTGTACAATGGGGGTGTAGCAGAGTGCTACATGTCTAGCGGGGGAGAGCTAGCGCCCTAAGTACATGCCGATGTGGCAGCCGGAGAGATCTTGGCACCCAGCTGGTGTGATGTCGTGGCCGTCGGAGGAGCGACGGAGCCTGGCGGAGGGACAACTGTCGGAGCGGTTGAGTCCTTGCTGACGTCCCCCTGCTTCCGTAAGAGAGCTGAGAGCCGCCGTCGTCACAGAGCTTGCGGGGCGCCATCATTGCCTATCTGGCGGAGCTAGCCAGATGGGACACCGGTCTTGTTCTCTGCGACCCGAGTCAGCTCGGGGTAGGGCGATGATGGCGCTTCCTGTTGACGTGGCTGGCCTGCGCCCTAGGTTGGGCGACGTGGAGGCTCCTCCGAAGCCGAGGTCGAGTCTGTCTTCCATGGCCGAGGCCGAGTCCGAGCCCCTGGGTCGGGCGAGGCGGAGGTCGTTCGGCAGAGGCCAGGGCGGAGTCCGAGCCCTGGGGTCGGGCGAAGCGGAGTTCGTCGTCTTCTGGGGCTGAGCCTGAGTCCGAGCCCTGGGGTCGGGCGGAGCGGAGTTCACCGTCTTCCGGGACTTAGCCCGAGTCCGAGCCCTGGGTCGGGCGGAGCGGAGTTCGCCGTCTTCCGGGACTTAGCCCGAGTCCGAGCCCTGGGTCGGGCGGAGCGGAGTTCGCCGTCTTCCGGGACTTAGCCCGAGTCCGAGCCCTGGGTCGGGCGGAGCGGAGTTCGCCGTCTTCCGGGACCTAGCCCGAGTTCGAGCCCTGGGTCGGGCGGAGCGGAGCTTCCTATGGTGCCTTTGGCAGGGCCTGACTGTCTGTCAGTCTCACTCTGTCAAGTGGCACTGCAGTCGGAGTGGCGCAGGCGGCGCTGCCCTTCTGTCAGGCCGGTCAGTGGAGCGGCGAAGTGACGGCGGTCACTTCGGCTCTGCCGGGGGGCGCACGTTAGGATAAAGGTGCCAGACCACCTTTGCATTAAATGCTCCTGCGATTCGGTCGGTCGGTGCGACGATTTAGTCAGGGTTGCTTCTTAGCGAAGGCAGGGCCTCGGGCGAGCCGGAGATGTGTCCGCCGTTGGAGGGGGCCTCGGGCGAGACGGAAATCCTCCGGGGTCGGCTGCCCTTGTTCGAGGCTAGGCTCGGGCGAGGCATGATCGAGTCGCTCGAATGGACTGATCCCTGACTTAATCGCACCCATCAGGCCTTTGCAGCTTTATGCTGATGGGGGTTACCAGCTGAGAATTAGGAGTCTTGAGGGTACCCCTAATTATGGTCCCCGACAGTAGCCCCCGAGCCTCGAAGGGAGTGTTATCACTCGCTTGGAGGCTTTCGTCGCACTTTTTTGCAAGGGGACCAGCCTTTCTCGGTTGCATTTTGTTCCGGTGGGTGCACGCGAGCGCACCCGCCGGGTGTAGCCCCCGAGGCCTCAGAGGAGTGGTTTCACTCCTCCGAGGTCTTAATGCCTTGCGTAATGCTTCGGCTGGCCTGGTTGTTCCCTCATGCGAACTGGCCGTAGCCCGGGTGTACGGTCGGGGCCCAAGTTCTCGGGCTGGTATGTTGACGCTGTCAACGGTTCGGCCGGAGCCGGGTTTGCGAGAGCAGCCCCCGAGCCTCCGCACAGGGCGAGAGGACGATCAGGGACAGACTCGGCTTTTTTACATACGCCCCTGCGTCGCCTTTCCGCAAGGAGGAGGGGGGGAAAGCGCCATGTTACCCTCGATGGGCGCCGAACATGGTGTCTCCGGTGAGCTGCAAGCGGGTAATCCGAGTGGACGTCCGTGCCTCGTTCGTTAGGGGTCGGCTAGGGGCCCAGAGGCACGCCCAAAAGTACCTGCGGGTGATCTGCCGGACCCGGTCCCCTGGCGACGGGGTCCGAGGGCTCAATGCCTCCCTCCGATGGGATTCCGTTACAAGATCGCTCCCGCTGGTCTCGGAAATGTCCTAGGGTACCTCGGGAGCGCAGCCCGAGCCTTGGTTATGTATCGAACGTACCCCTGGTCATCCCTCACTCGGCGTCTGAGGCGGCTGTGAACCCTTCGGGGGCCAGCCTTCGAACCCCTGATCAGTAATGGGCGCGGAGCCCGAGTAGCCTGAGGCGGCCGTGGAACCCTTCGGGGGGCCGGCCTTCGAACCTCTGACCAGTAGTGGGTGTAGGGCCCACGCGATCTGAGGCGGCTGTTGAACCCCTCGGGGGGCCAACCTTCGAACCTCTGATCAGTAGGGAGGCTCGGAGCCCGGTTCCTTCACGGGGAAGGATCCTTTTCGGGGTATCCCCCTTTCCCGGTCCCTGTTGCAAGAGATAGAGAAAGAGGAAAAAAGGAAAAGGATACAAAATCGAACGACGTGGCGTACCTTTTTTGGCGCGGTTATTACGGCGAAGGCGAAGCGTCGCCCGCTTCTCCTGCCAGAAGCGCCGCCTGTCCCACCGCGGAGTTAATGCGACGGGGCGAGTGGTTGGCGGGGCGGTCGTCGCGCGTGCGCGAGCCTTTCGAGGAACGGATCACGGGCGCGTCGTCTTCACGCCGTGAGAGGGGGTTCTCTTGTTGCCCCTGGATGGGACGTGAGCTTGGCTGACGACGTGACCGCTGCTCCCGCCCGCCTGCCACCGTCATTACTGCCGGCCCACTTTCGGCCGCATTGACCGTCGTGCCAGGCTGGCGCTGCTGGGTCGTGCGCTGGGTCGCCTCGAGTCGCGGTATTGGTTCCGCAACCGAAGAGGCGCGGTGGTGGCGCAAGTGGCGGTGCAGTTGCTTGCATGCAGCATCCGGCGCGCCGGTTGCGTGACGCGTGGGCCTGGGCCTCCAGGCTGGGCGCGTTGGGAGTCGGAGAAGCGCGTCCACTTGGCGCGGTTGCATGCCGCCTGCATGGCTGCCCGCCTCTCTCGCCCGTTGGTCTGGGCAAAAGTGGAGGGTCACTTGTAACCGTTGGGCGGTTGAGTGCACCACGCGCGGCGGTTTGGCTTCTTCTGCTCCGAGCCGGTTTGCATGACATGCGGGACCCAGCCCCCGCGCCGCAGGGGAGGGCCTTGGAACATGTTGGAGAAGACTCAGCCCGTGACAGTTGGGGGCGCAAGTAGGGAGAGTTGCCTTTAAAAGGAGGGCGACCCCTTTCGGAAGGCGACCATGTCTTCTCGCTCCCTTATGCATCGCGTTTCTCCACCTTCCAAGCCCCCGGATGGGGGATACCCACCGTATTTTCGCCTCATCGTTGGAGGAACGCAACTCCGTGGGAGTTGGTACCTTTCAGCCATCGTTTGGCTTCAAGGATTTTCATCATGCAACCCGGCTGCACCCCTCCACCGGCGGTCACCCAAGATGGTGACCTCCAGCTTGATGGTGGGGGAAAGCGAGCCAGGCTGCGGCCTCTGCCCCTCCCTCAGCCTCAAGGATTTTCATCACCAGGGCTGGGGAGGGGAGTGTGCCGAGTTGGGGTCGGCCCCTGCGTGGGCGGCGGCCCGCTCCTTCACTCAGTGATCGGAGGGAAGGGCGGTCGTCGTCCGTGGCGCCGGCAGCTGCACCGTGCCTGGCTCTCGGACGCGAGTGGCTTCGGAGCCGCTCGCGGCGCCGGCGTCTGCCACGGCAGCTTGAAGAGGTTCTTCCGCCGGCGAGATAGCCAAGGCTGGCCACAGACCGACCTCCAACTCTACGGCCTTCTGCCCGTCCTTGCCTCACGAGTTTGGGCATGGGCGGGGGCCTCCTGGCAGCAGCATCCGCCCTGAGGTCAGTGCTGCCGCTGTTCGGCCCCCCAGAGCAGAAGTCGTCGTCGTCGCCGCTGCTGGAGCGGGTGACGGCGCGCCATTCGTCGGTCTTCTGTTGCTCCGCAGGCCCACCCCTATCGAGTGGGGTTGTTCGTACCTGCGGAGGGGGAACCGGAGTTCCGTTTGTAATGGCACTTTGAGTGCCAGTGTTTTCGTTCATTATGGCTGTCGAGGCCTGAACATGTATGTAATTTTGGCACGGAGCCGTGTTTTTTCCTCATTTTCGAGCACTAAGACTCGCCTGTTGATTATCTGAACCGCTTCACCAAGCATGAGTCGCCCCGTGTCAAGGTGACGAGTGAGGTATCCGTATCCCGGAGGCGTAGGAGTCCCTCGGCTCGGTCGGCATTGTTGTCTGAGGCTCCTCTAGCTTAGTTAAAGGGACCCCTTGGCCGCTCTTCGACGAGCCGAGACCAGGGGTAGCGATATCAGCATGAACAGAGGCGGAGTTGGCTCGAAAATGAAACCTGGTTGGCCGGAGCCTAGCCGGGTTGTCCGTTAGCGGGACCGACGCCGAAGTTGACCAGCCGAGGCCTCGAGTCGGGCTAGCGCCCTTGGAAGATGGTTGGCCGAGGCCCCAGAGGTGACCGGTCGAGCCGCCTGCTCGGGCCGGATTCCCGGAGAAGACCCTGGCGGCGATGGCCCGGGCGTGGTGATGACGTCGTCCTTCGGAGTGGAGGTCTTCGGACCGCGTCGCCGTCCGAGGCTAGGTCGAACCTCGCCGAAGTTGTCGTCGATGCCGAGGGTGCTGCTGTCCCCTTCCAGCGTCAAGACCCGAGCCTGCAGGATCAGATTGTCTTGTAGCGTGTGCCTTCTGCGGCCGCCGAGGCCAGAACACACACCCTCGCTGCGTTGTAAAGCTGCGTCTCTTTTCCTCTTGTTTCGAGTATCTGGACTCTTTTGTCAGTAACAGGGATGTTTGTGCGAGCGAGAGTTGCTTCTCGCGGAAGGTGATGAGTGAGGTATCCGTATCCCGGAGGCGTGGGAGTCCCTCGGCTCGGTCGGCCTTGCCGCTTACGCGCACTTTCACCCGTCCATGAGGCCCTGTCACCGACTCAGTCGAGAAGGCTCGAAGGATCGCTTCGGCAGAAGAGCTTCTGAACGTGAAGACTTGTTCGGTCCGCGGAATCACTTTATTCGAACGCGAGTTACTTATTGCAGAAGGTGATGAGTGAGGTATCCGTATCCCGGAGGCGTAGGAGTCCCTCGGCTCGGTCAGCCTTGGCTGCTTACGTGTACTCCGTCGTTTTCAGGATCCACTTTCCGAAGTAGTCAGAAAGCACGAAAGATATTCTGGCAGAAGAGATCTTTTTTCGAGGAAAATTTTCAACGCAGAGGGGGTTCCCCCCCTCTTAGCCCCCGAGGGAGGGTCGGGCTTTGCCGAGGCGAGGCCGACCCTTCCTTGATGACTAAACTTTGCGTGGGTGCGAGGTATATGAACAACTTGAAAACATCTTAAGGGTAGAAGCGACGTAGCTGTTGGATGTTCCAAGCGTTGCCGTAGACCTCGCCTTGACTGTTGGCCAGCTTGTAAGTACCGGGCTTCAGAACTTTGGCGATGACGAATGGCCCCTCCCAGGGGAGCGTGAGCTTGTGCCTCCCTCGGGCGTCTTGCCGCAGCCGAAGCACCAGGTCGCCCACCTGGAGGTCTCGGGGCCGGACCCCTCGGGCGTGGTAGCGTCGCAGGGACTGCTGGTACCGCGCCGAGTGTAGTAAGGCCTTGTCCCGAGCTTCTTCCAGCTGGTCCTGCGAGTCTTCTCGGCTAACTTGGTTGCTTTGATCGCTGTAGGCCCTCGTCCTCGGGGAGCCGTATTCCAGGTCAGTGGGCAAGACGGCCTCGGCCCCGTAGACCAGGAAGAACGGCGTGAAACCCGTGGCTCGGCTCGGCGTTGTCCTCAGGCTCCAGACCACCGAGGGGAGTTCCTTCATCCATCGCTTGCCGAACTTGTTGAGGTCGTTGTAAATCCGAGGCTTGAGCCCTTGTAGAATCATGCCGTTGGCACGCTCTACTTGCCCATTCGACATGGGATGAGCCACGGCGGCCCAGTCCACCCGGATGTGGTGATCCTCGCAGAAGTCCAAGAATTTTCTGCCGGTGAATTGGGTACCGTTGTCGGTGATGATGTTGGTGAAGAATGCCACCGCCTGCTCGGACCTGATGTTGTTCAGAGGTCGGACCTCGATCCACTTGGAGAACTTGTCGATGGCGACCAGCAGGTGCGTGTAGCCCTCGGGCGCCTTCTGTAAGGGACCGACGAGGTCCAGACCCCACACAGCAAAGGGCCAGGTGATGGGTATCGTCTGTAGAGCCTGAGCGGGCAGGTGGGTCTGCTTCGCATAGAATTGGCACCCTTCGCAGGTGCGGACAATTCTAGTGGCGTCAGCCACCGCCGTTGGCCAGTAGAAGCCTTGCCGGAAAGCGTTCCCGACAAGGGCTCGAGGCGCTGCGTGATGGCCGCAAGCCCCCGAGTGTATCTCTTGCAGGAGTTCCTGACCTTCGGCGATGGAGATGCATCGCTGGAGGATGCCCGAGGGGCTGCGGTGGTAGAGCTCCTTCTCATCGCCCAGCAAGACGAACGACTTGGCGCGTCGCGCTACCCGCCGGGCCTCGGCTCGGTCGAGGGGCAGCTCTCCTTGGCGGAGATATTGTAGGTATGGGGTCTGCCAATTCTGATCAGGCGTGGCCCCGCTCCGCTCCTCCTCGATGCGCAGTGCCTCGCCTTCGGAGGCCGAGGGTACCTCGGGCTGAACCGAGGGCGCCTCGGGCCGAGCTGAGGGTGCCTCGGGCTGTGCCGAGGGTACCTCGGGCTGGACCGAGGGTGCCTCAGGCTCGGGCGCGTCGTCGATCTTGACGGAGGGTTGATGCAGATCCCGGGAGAAGACGTCCGGGGGAACCGTTGTTCGCCCCGAGGCTATTTTTGCCAGCTCGTCCGCAGTCTCGTTGTAGCGCCGAGCGATGTGGTTAAGCTCGAGCCCGTTGAACTTGTCTTGCAGGCGCCGAACCTCATCGCAGTAGGCCTCCATCTTCGGGTCACGGTAGTGGGAGTTCTTCATGACTTGGTCGATGACGAGCTGCGAGTCACCGCGGGCGTCGAGGCGCCTGACCCCTAGCTCGATGGCGATCCGCAACCCGTTGACCAGAGCCTCGTACTCAGCCACATTGTTGGACGCCGGGAAATGGAGGCGTAGCACATAGCGTAGGTGTTTCCCGAGGGGCGAGATGAAGAGTAGGCCCGCGCCGGCTCCCGTCTTCATCAGCAACCCATCGAAAAACATGGTCCAGAGCTTCGGTTGGATCAGAGCCATCAGTAGCTGGGTGTCGACCCATTCGGCTACGACGTCCGCCAATACCTGGGACTTGATGGCCTTCCGAGGGGCGAACGAGATTGTCTCGCCCATGATTTCCACCGCCCACTTTGCAATCCTGCCCGAGGCCTCTCGGCACTGGATGATTTCCCCCAGGGGGAAGGATGACACCACGGTTACCGGATGAGACTCGAAGTAGTGTCGCAACTTCCGCCGCGTCAGGATCACTGCATACAACAACTTCTGAACTTGTGGGTAGCGGATCTTGGTTTCGGACAGTACCTCGCTGACGAAGTAAACCGGCCTCTGAACGGGCAATGCATGCCCCTCTTCTTGCCTCTCGACCACAATCGCGGCGCTAACCACCTGAGTGGTCGCGGCGACGTAGACCAAGAGGGCTTCTCCATCAGCTGGAGGCACCAAGATAGGCGCCTTTGTGAGGAGCGCCTTCAGGTTCCCGAGAGCTTCCTCGGCCTCAGGGTCCAAGCGAAGCACTCGGTCTTCCTTAAGAGGCGGTACAGAGGCAGACCTCTTTCGTCGAGGCGTGAGATGAAGCGGCTCAGGGCCGCGAGACATCTCATGACCCTCTGTACGCCTTTTAAGTCCTTGATGGGCCCCATGCTGGTGATGGCTGCGATCTTCTCCGGGTTGGCTTCGATGCCCCGCTCGGAGACGATGAACCCCAAGAGCATGCCCCGGGGCACCCCGAAGACACACTTCTCAGGATTGAGCTTGACGCCTTTCGCTTCTTTTAGCTTGTGGATCTCCTCGCCTATCACTCTGCGCTTCTCCTTGTCGAATCGGCGCAGAGGCTGCTTGACGGGTCGGGCTCCGGCCCGAATATCCAGCGAGTGCTCGGCGACATCCCTCGGTATGCCGGGCATGTCCGAGGGACTCCACGCAAAGACGTCAGCGTTTGCGCGGAGAAAGTCGACGAGCACTGCTTCCTATTTGGGGTCGAGCCCGGAACCGATCCGGATCTGCTTGGAGGTGTCGCCACTGGGGTCGAGAGGGACGGCCTTGACCGTCTCCACTGGCTCGAAGTTGCCGGCATGGCGCTTCACGTCTGGCACCTCTTTGGAGAGGCTTTCCAGGTCGGCGATGAGGGCCTCAGACTCGGCGAGGGCCTCGGCGTACTCCACGCACTCCACGTTCGCATTCGAATGCGTGTTTGTACGTGGGGCCGACGGTGATGACCCCGTTGGGGCCCGGCATCTTGAGCTTCAGGTAGGTGTAGTTGGGGACGACCATAAACTTCGTGTAGCATGGCCTCCCCAGTACCGCGTGGTAGGTT
The DNA here is from genome assembly GCF_902167145.1 of Zea mays. Classification (NCBI taxonomy): domain Eukaryota; kingdom Viridiplantae; phylum Streptophyta; class Magnoliopsida; order Poales; family Poaceae; genus Zea; species Zea mays. The sequence continues at coordinate 11,083,335 of NC_050097.1, forward strand.
CCTCGGAACCCGACCACCTCGAACGTCAGAGTCTCCCTTCGGAAGTTGGAGGGCGTTCCGAAGCAAACGGGAAGGTCGAGTCGTCCGAGGGGCTGGACGCGCTTCCCGGGAATGATCCCGTGGAAGGGCGCAGCGCCTGCTCGGATGGAGGACAGATCGACACGCAGGAGCCTGAGGGTCTCGGCGTAGATGATGTTGAGGCAGCTGCCCCCGTCTATAAGGACCTTGGTGAGCCTGACGTCGCCGACGATGGGGTCGACGACGAGCGGGTATTTCCCCAGGCTCGGCACGTGGTCGGGGTGGTCAGCTTGGTCGAAGGTGATGGGCTTTTCGGACCAGTCTAGGTAGATTGGCGCCGCCACCTTCACCGAGCAGACCTCCCGGCGCTCTTGCTTGCGATGCCGAGCCGAGGCATTCGCCGCATGCCCACCGTAGATCATGAAGCAGTCGCGGACCTCGGGGAACTCTCCTGCTTGGTGATCTTCCTTCTTGTCGTCGTCGCGGGCCCTGCCACCCTCCGCGGGTGGCCCGGCCCTGTGGAAGTGGCGCCGAAGCATGACGCACTCCTCGAGGGTGTGCTTGACGGGCCCCTGATGATAGGGGCACGACTCCTTGAGCATCTTGTCGAAGAGGTTGGCACCTCCGGGGGGCTTCCGAGGGTTCTTGTACTCGGCGGCGGCGACAAGGTCCGCGTCGGCGGCGTCGCGTTTCGCTTGCGACTTCTTCTTGCCTTTCTTCTTGGCGCCGCGCGGAGTAGACGCCTCGGGAGCATCTTCCGATGGGCGGCCCTGGGGCTGCTTGACCTTTCGGAAGATAGCCTCGACCGCCTCCTGGCCAGAGGCGAACTTGGTGGCGATGTCCATCAGTTCGCTCGCCCTGGTGGGGGTCTTGCGACCCAACTTACTCACCAGGTCGCGGCAGGTGGTGCCGGCAAGGAACGCGCCGATGACATCCGAGTCGGTGATGTTGGGCAGCTCGGTGCGCTGCTTCGAGAATCGCCGGATGTAGTCCCGGAGAGACTCTCCCGGCTGCTGCCGGCAGCTTCGGAGGTCCCAGGAATTCCCGGGGCGCACGTACGTGCCCTGGAAATTGCCGGCGAAAGCTTGGACCAGGTCATCCCAGTTGGAGATCTGCCCCGGAGGCAGGTGCTCCAACCAGGCGCGAGCGGTGTCGGAGAGGAACAGGGGAAGGTTGCGGATGATGAGGTTGTCGTCGTCCGTTCCACCCAGTTGGCAGGCTAGGCGGTAGTCCGCGAGCCACAGTTCCAGTCTCGTTTCCCCCGAGTACTTTGTGATAGTAGTCGGGGGTCGGAACCGGGTCGGGAACGGCGCCCGTCGGATGGCCCGGCTGAAGGCCTGCGGACCGGGTGGTTCGGGCGAGGGACTCCGATCCTCCCCGCTGTCATAGCGTCCCCCACGCCTGGGGTGGTAACCTCGGCGCACCCTTTCGTCGAGGTGGGCCCGACGGTCGCGATGATGGTGCTCGTTGCCGAGGTGGCCCGGGGCCACAGACGCGGTGTTGCGCGTGCGCCCGGTGTAGACTGAGGCTTCCCGCATGAATCGGGAAGTCGTGGCATGAGGTTCCGAGGGGTATCCCTGCCTTCGGGAGGCAGAGCTCTCGGCCCGTCGGACCGCAGCGCCTTCCAGGAGATTCTTGAGCTCTCCCTGGATTCGCCGACCCTCGGTGGTTGATGGCTCCGGCATCGCGCGGAGAAGCATCGCTGCTGCAGCCAGGTTCTGACCGACCCCACTGGATGCGGGTGACGGCTTGACCCTGACGTCGTTGGCGACGCGGTGCTGGAAACCCTGGGGCAGGTGACGTATTTCTCCGGCCGGGGGTTGGCCCGCCCACGCCTTCCCGACGTCCCGGCGGATCGGCTCAAGCGCTCCTGCTCCCTCGTCGAGCCTGGCCTGCGCCCCGCGGACTTGCTCGAGCTGTGGGTCGTGACCCCTCACCGGAACGGGGACCACAGCTAGCTCCCGCGGGATGTCAGCGCGAGGCACCTGAAAGGGAATTAGGCTTACACCTAGTCCCTAATTAATTTTGGTGGTTGAATTGCCCAACACAAACATTTGGACTAACTAAGTTTGCCCAAGTGTATAGATTGCACAGGTGTAAAAGGTTCACACTCAGCCAATAAAAAGACCAAGTTTTGGATTCAACAAAGGAGCAAAGTGGGAACCGAAGGCCCTCTGGTCTGGGAGCACCGGACTGTCCGGTGTACACCGGACAGTGTCCGGTGCACCAGAGGACTCCAGCTCAAACTCGCCACCTTCGGGAATTTCCGGAGGCACTCGCGCTATAATTCACCGGACTGTCCGGTGTACACCGGACAGTGTCCGGTGCGCCAAGGAGGAGCGGCCTCAGGAACTCGCCAGCTTCGGGAAACGCCAACGGATAGTCCACTATAATTCACCGGACTGTCCGGTGTGCACCGGACTGTCCGGTGCGATTCCGGAGCAACGGCTACCTCGCGCCAACGGCTACCTGCAGAGCAATTAATGCGCACTCTGCGCGCGCAGAAGTCAGGCGCGCCCATTCCGGCGCACCGGACAATGAACAGGAGTTGTCCGGTGTGCACCGGACACCCAGGCGGGCCCACAAGTCAGAAGTTCCAACGGCTAGAATCCAACGGCAGTGATGACGTGGCAGAGGCACCGGACATGTCCGGTGTGCACCGGACTGTCCGGTGCGCCATCGAACAGACAGCTCCACCAACGGTCAAGTTTGGTGGTTGGGGCTATAAATACCCCAACCACCCCACCATTCATTGTATCCAAGTTTTCCACTTCCCAACTACTACAAGAGCTCTAGCATTCAATTCTAGACACACCAAAGAGATCAAATCCTCTCCAAATTCCACACAACGCCATAGTGACTAGAGAGAGTGATTTGCTTGTGTTCTTTCGAGCTCTTGCGCTTGGATTGCTTTCTTCCTTCTTGATTCTTTCATTGCGATCAAACTCACTTGTAATTGAGGCAAGAGACACCAAACTTGTGGTAGTCCTTGTGGGAACTTTGTGTTCCAAGTGATTGAGAAGAGAAAGCTCACTCGATCCGTGGATCGTTTGAGAGAGGGAAGGGTTGAAAGAGACCCGGCCTTTGTGGCCTCCTCAACGGGGAGTAGGTTTGAAAGAACCGAACCTCGGTAAAACAAATCTTCGTGTCTTACTTGCTTATTCGCTTGCGATTTGTTTTTCACTCTCTCTCGCGGACTTGTTTATATTTCTAACGCTAACCCGGCTTGTAGTTGTGTTATATTTGTAAATTTCAGTTTCGCCCTATTCACCCCCCCCCTCTAGGCGACTTTCAATTGGTATCAAAGCCCGGTGCTTCATTAGAGCCTAACCGCTCGAAGTGATGTCGGGAGATCACGCCAAGAAGGAGATGGAGACCGGTGAAAAGCCCACTACAAGCCACGGGAGCACTTCATCGGAAGAGTCCCACACCAAAAGGAGGGAGAAGAAGAAGAGCTCCTCCAACAAAGGGAAGGAGAAGAAATCTTCTTCTCACCACAAAGAGAAGAAGGAAAAATCTTCTTCCCACAAGCCGCATCGGAGTGAGGACAAGCCAAAAAGGATGAGGAAAGTGGTCTACTACGAGACCGACACATCATCAACATCGACCTCCGGCTCCGAAGCGCCCTCCGTAACTTCTAAACGCCAAGAGCGTAAGAAGTTTAGTAAGATCCCCCTACACTATCCTCGCATTTCTAAACATGCACCTCTTCTTTTCGTCCCATTAGGCAAACCACCAACTTTTGATGGTGAAGATTATGCTAGGTGGAGTGATTTAATGCGATTTCATCTAACCTCACTCCACAAAAGTATATGGGATGTTGTTGAGTTTGGTGCACAGGTACCATCCGTAGGGGATAAGGATTATGATGAGGATGAGGTGGCCCAAATCGAGCACTTCAACTCTCAAGCGACAACAATACTCCTCGCCTCACTAAGTAGAGAGGAATATAACAAAGTACAAGGGTTGAAGAATGCCAAGGAGGTTTGGGATGTGCTCAAAACCGCGCATGAGGGAGACGAGCTCACCAAGATCACCAAGCGGGAAACGATCGAGGGGGAGATCGGTCGATTCCGGCTTCGCAAAGGGGAGGAGCCACAACACATGTACAACCGGCTCAAGACCTTGGTGAACCAAGTGCGCAACCTCGGGAGCGTAAAGTGGGACGACCACGAAATGGTTAGGGTTATTCTAAGATCTCTCATTTTCCTTAACCCCACTCAAGTTAAATTAATTTGTGGTAATCCTAGATATACTAAAATGACCCCCGAGGAAGTAATCGGGCATTTTGTAAGTTTTGAGTGCATGATCGAAGGCTCGAGGAAGATCAACGAGCTTGATGATCCATCTACATCCGAGGCTCAACCCGTCGCATTCAAGGCGACGGAAGAAAAGAAGGAGGAGTCTACCCCAAGTCGACAACCAATAGACGCCTCCAAGCTTGACAATGAGGAAATGGCGCTCGTCATCAAGAGCTTCCGCCAAATCCTCAAGCAAAGGAGAGGGAAAGACTACAAGTCCCGCTCCAAGAAAGTTTGCTACAAGTGTGGTAAGCCCGGTCATTTTATTGCTAAATGCCCATTATCAAGTGATAGTGACAGGGGCGACGACAAGAAAGGAAGAAGAAAGGAGAAGAAGAGGTACTACAAGAAGAAGGGCGGTGATGCCCATGTTTGTCGGGAGTGGGACTCCGACGAAAGCTCAAGCAACTCCTCCGACGACGAGGACGCCGCCAACATCGCCGTCACCAAGGGACTTCTCTTCCCCAACGTCGGCCACAAGTGCCTCATGGCAAAGGACGGCAAAAGGAAAAAGGTAAAATCAAGATCCTCCACTAAGTATGAAACCTCTAGTGATGAAAATGCTAGTGATGAGGAGGATAAATTGCGTACCCTTTTTGCCAACCTTAACATGGAACAAAAAGAAAAACTAAATGAATTAATTAGCGCTATTCATGAAAAGGATGACCTCTTGGACTCTCAAGAGGACCTCCTAATTAAGGAAAACAAGAAACATGTTAAGGTTAAAAATGCTTATGCTCTAGAAATTGAGAAATGTGAAAAATTATCTAGTGAGCTAAGCACTTGCCGTGAGATGATTGACAACCTTAGGAATGAAAATGCTAGTTTAAATGCTAAGGTTGATTCACATGTTTGTAATGTTTCAATTCCTGATCCTAGAGATAATAATGATAATTTGCTTGCTAGGATTGAAGAATTAAATATTTCTCTTGCTAGCCTTAGAGTAGAAAATGAAAATTTAATTGCTAAGGCTAAAGAACTAGATGTTTGCAATGCTACCATTTCCAATCTTAGAGATAAAAATGATATTCTTCATGCTAAGATTGTTGAACTTAATTCTTGCAAACCCTCTACATCTATTGTTGAGCATGTATCTATTTGTACTAGATGTAGAGATGTTGATATTAATGCTATTCATGATCATATGGCTTTAATTAAACAACAAAATGATCATATAGCAAAACTAGATGCTAAAATTGCCGAGCACAACTTAGAAAATGAGAAATTTAAATTTGCTCGTAGCATGCTTTATAATGGGAGACGCCCGGGCATCAAGGATGGCATTGGCTTCCAAAGGGGAGACAATGTCAAACTTAGTGCCCCTCCTAAAAGATTGTCTAATTTTGTTAAGGGCAAGGCTCCCATGCCTCAGGATAACGAGGGTTACATTTTATACCCTGCCGGTTATCCCGAGAGTAAAATTAGGAAAATTCATTATAGGAAGTCTCACTCTGGCCCTAATCATGCTTTCATGTATAAGGGTGAGACATCTAGCTCTAGGCAACCAACCCATGCTAAGTTGCCTAGAAAGAAAACCCCTAGTGCATCAAATGAACAAAGCATTTCATTTAAAACCTTTGATGCATCTTATGTGTTGACTAACAAATCTGGCAAGGTAGTTGCCAAATATGTTAGGGGCAAGCACAAGGGCTCCAAGACTTGTGTTTGGGTACCCAAAGTTCTTGTGTATAATGCCAAAGGACCCAAAACCATTTGGGTACCTAAAGTCAAGAACTAAACTTGTTTTGTAGGTTTATGCATCCGGGGGCTCAAGTTGGATACTCGACAGCGGGTGCACAAACCACATGACTGGGGAGAAAAAGATGTTCTCCTCATATGAGAAAAACCAAGATCCCCAAAGAGCGATCACATTCGGGGATGGAAATCAAGGTTTGGTCAAAGGTTTGGGTAAAATTGCTATATCTCCTGACCATTCCATTTCCAATGTTTTTCTTGTTGATTCTTTAGATTACAATTTGCTTTCCGTATCTCAATTATGTCAAATGGGCTACAACTGTCTATTCACTGATGTAGGTGTCACTGTCTTTAGAAGAAGTGATGATTCAATAGCATTTAAGGGAGTGTTAGAGGGTCAGCTATACTTAGTAGATTTTGATAGAGCTGAACTCGACACTTGCTTAATTGCTAAGACTAACATGGGTTGGCTCTGGCATCGCCGACTAGCCCATGTTGGGATGAAGAATCTTCATAAGCTTCTAAAGGGAGAACACATTTTAGGACTAACCAATGTTCATTTTGAGAAAGACAGGATTTGTAGCACATGCCAAGCAGGGAAGCAAGTTGGCACTCATCATCCGCATAAGAACATAATAACGACCGACAGGCCACTGGAGCTCCTACACATGGATCTATTCGGCCCGATCACTTACATAAGCATCGGCGGGAGTAAGTACTGTCTAGTTATTGTGGATGATTATTCTCGCTTCACTTGGGTATTCTTTTTACAGGAAAAATCTCAAACCCAAGAAACCTTAAAGGGATTCTTGAGACGGGCTCAAAATGAGTTCGGCTTAAGGATCAAGAAAATAAGAAGCGACAACGGGACGGAGTTCAAGAACTCTCAAATCGAAAGCTTTCTTGAGGAGGAGGGCATCAAGCATGAGTTCTCTTCTCCCTACACGCCACAGCAAAATGGTGTAGTGGAGAGGAAGAATAGAACTCTATTGGACATGGCAAGGACCATGCTTGATGAGTACAAGACTTCGGATCGGTTTTGGGCCGAGGCGGTCAACACCGCTTGCTACGCCATCAACCGGTTATATCTACACCGAATCCTCAAGAAGACATCATACGAACTCCTAACCGGTAAAAAGCCCAACATTTCATATTTTAGAGTCTTTGGTAGCAAATGCTTTATTCTTGTTAAAAGAGGTAGAAAATCTAAATTTGCTCCTAAGACTGTAGAAGGTTTTTTACTTGGTTATGACTCAAACACAAGGGCATATAGGGTCTTTAACAAGTCCACTGGACTAGTTGAAGTCTCATGTGACGTTGTGTTTGATGAGACTAATGGCTCTCAAGTAGAGCAAGTTGATCTTGATGAGATAGGTGAAGAAGAGGCTCCATGCATCGCACTAAGGAACATGTCCATTGGGGATGTGTGTCCTAAGGAATCCGAAGAGCCTCCAAATGCACAAGATCAACCATCCTCCTCCATGCAAGCATCTCCACCAACTCAAAATGAGGAAGAGGCTCAAGTTGATGAAGAAGAAGATCAATCAAATGAGCCACCTCAGGATGACTGCATAGATCAAGGGGGAGATACAAATGATCAAGAAAAGGAGGATGAGCAAGAACCAAGACCGCCACACCCAAGAGTCCACCAAGCAATCCAACGAGATCACCCCGTCGACACCATCCTCGGCGACATTCATAAGGGGGTAACCACTAGATCTCGTGTTGCACATTTTTGTGAACATTACTCTTTTGTTTCCTCTATTGAGCCACACAGGGTAGAGGAAGCACTTCAAGATTCGGATTGGGTGGTGGCGATGCAAGAGGAGCTCAACAACTTCACTAGACATGAGGTATGGCATTTAGTTCCACGTCCTAACCAAAATGTTGTAGGAACCAAATGGGTCTTCCGCAACAAGCAAGATGAGCATGGTGTGGTGACAAGGAACAAAGCTCGACTTGTGGCCAAGGGATACTCCCAAGTCGAAGGTTTGGATTTCGGTGAAACCTATGCACCCGTAGCTAGGCTTGAGTCAATTCGCATATTATTGGCCTATGCTACTTACCATGGCTTTAAGCTTTATCAAATGGACGTGAAAAGTGCCTTCCTCAATGGACCAATCAAGGAAGAGGTCTATGTTGAGCAACCTCCCGGCTTTGAAGACAGTGAGTACCCTAACCATGTCTATAAGCTCTCTAAGGCGCTTTATGGGCTCAAGCAAGCCCCAAGAGCATGGTATGAATGCCTTAGGGATTTCCTTATTGCAAATGGCTTCAAAGTCGGAAAAGCCGATCCTACGCTCTTTACCAAAACTCTTAAAAATGACTTGTTTGTATTCCAAATCTATGTTGATGATATTATATTTGGGTCTACTAACAAGTCTACATGTGAAGAGTTTAGTAGGATCATGACAAAGAAATTCGAGATGTCTATGATGGGGGAGTTGAAGTATTTTCTAGGATTCCAAGTCAAGCAACTCCAAGAGGGCACCTTCATCAGCCAAACGAAGTACACTCAAGACATTCTAAACAAGTTTGGGATGAAGGATGCCAAGCCCATCAAGACACCCATGGGAACCAATGGGCATCTCGACCTCGACACGGGAGGTAAGTCCGTGGATCAAAAGGTATATCGGTCGATGATAGGTTCTTTACTCTATTTATGTGCATCTCGACCGGACATTATGCTTTCCGTTTGCATGTGTGCAAGATTCCAAGCCGACCCTAAGGAAGCTCACCTTACGGCCGTAAAACGAATCTTAAGATATTTGGCTTATACTCCTAAGTTTGGGCTTTGGTACCCTCGGGGATCCACATTTGATTTGATTGGTTATTCGGATGCCGATTGGGCGGGGTGCAAAATCAATAGGAAGAGCACATCGGGGACTTGCCAGTTCTTGGGAAGATCCTTGGTGTCTTGGGCTTCAAAGAAGCAAAATTCGGTCGCTCTTTCCACCGCCGAAGCCGAGTATATTGCCGCAGGCCATTGTTGCGCGCAATTGCTTTGGATGAGGCAAACCCTGCGGGACTACGGTTACAAATTAACCAAAGTCCCTTTGCTATGTGATAATGAGAGTGCAATCAAAATGGCCGACAATCCCGTCGAGCATAGCCGCACTAAGCACATAGCCATTCGGTATCATTTTCTTAGGGATCACCAGCAAAAGGGAGATATCGAGATTTCTTACATTAATACTAAAGATCAATTAGCCGATATCTTTACCAAGCCTCTTGATGAACAATCTTTTAACAAACTTAGGCATGAGCTCAATATTCTTGATTCTAGGAACTTCTTTTGCTAGATTGCACACATAGCTCATTTATATACCTTTGATCATGTCACTTTTATATGCTATGACTAATGTGTTTTCAAGTCTATTTCAAGCCAAGTCATAGGTATATTGAAAGGGAATTGGAGTCTTCGGCGAAGGCAAAGGCTTCCACTCCGTAACTCATCCTTCGCCGTCGCTCCAAGCGATTCTCCATTATTGGGGGAGAAAAGTTGAGCATCAAGAAAAGGACCTTTTCTTTGGGGGAGAGAGTAAGAGCCCAAAGCAAAAGGACCGCACTTCGTCTTTGGTATAATCTTAACTCATTTATTTATGACCAAAGGGGAAGATAGCACCAAGGGCTCTAATGATTCCGTTTTTGGCGATTCATGCCAAAGGGGGAGAAAGTAGGAGCCCAAAGCAAAAGGACCGCACCACCACCAAATTTCAATCAAAAACTTAGGTGTTGAATATTTTCAATTTGTATCCTATTGTGTTCAAAAGGGGGAGAAAGTAGTACTTCAAAATGATATATCAAAACCCTCTTGAACACTAAGAGGTGGATCTCATTTAGGGGGAGTTTTGTTTAGTCAAAGCAAAAGCATTTGAAACAGGGGGAGAATATTTCAAATCTTGAAAATGCTTCGCAAAATCTTATTCATTTACCTTTGACTATTTGCAAAAGATCTTTGAAATAGATTTACAAAAGAATTTGCAAAAACAAAACATGTGGTGCAAACGTGGTCCAAAATGCTAATTAAGAAAGAAACATTCCATGCATATCTCGTAAGTAGTTATATTGGCTCAATTCCAAGCAACCTTTACACTTACATTATGCAAACTAGTTCAATTATGCACTTCTATATTTGCTTTGGTTTGTGTTGGCATCAATCACCAAAAAGGGGGAGATTGAAAGGGAATTAGGCTTACACCTAGTCCCTAATTAATTTTGGTGGTTGAATTGCCCAACACAAACATTTGGACTAACTAAGTTTGCCCAAGTGTATAGATTACACAGGTGTAAAAGGTTCACACTCAGCCAATAAAAAGACCAAGTTTTGGATTCAACAAAGGAGCAAAGTGGGAACCGAAGGCCCTCTGGTCTGGGAGCACCGGACTGTCCGGTGTACACCGGACAGTGTCCGGTGCACCACCGGACAGTGTCCGGTGCACCAGAGGACTCCAGCTCAAACTCGCCACCTTTGGGAATTTCCGGAGGCACTCGCGCTATAATTCACCGGACTGTCCGGTGTACACCGGACAGTGTCCGGTGCGCCAAGGAGGAGCGGCCTCAGGAACTCGCCAGCTTCGGGAAACGCCAACGGCTAGTCCACTATAATTCACCGGACTGTCCGGTGTGCACCGGACTGTCCGGTGCGATTCCGGAGCAACGGCTACCTCGCGCCAACGGCTACCTGCAGAGCAATTAATGCGCACTCTGCGCGCGCAGAAGTCAGGCGCGCCCATTCCGGCGCACCGGACAATGAACAGGAGTTGTCCGGTGTGCACCGGACACCCAGGCGGGCCCACAAGTCAGAAGTTCCAACGGCTAGAATCCAACGGCAGTGATGACGTGGCAGAGGCACCGGACATGTCCGGTGTGCACCGGACTGTCCGGTGCGCCATCGAACAGACAGCTCCACCAACGGTCAAGTTTGGTGGTTGGGGCTATAAATACCCCAACCACCCCACCATTCATTGTATCCAAGTTTTCCACTTCCCAACTACTACAAGAGCTCTAGCATTCAATTCTAGACACACCAAAGAGATCAAATCCTCTCCAAATTCCACACAACGCCATAGTGACTAGAGAGAGTGATTTGCTTGTGTTCTTTCGAGCTCTTGCGCTTGGATTGCTTTCTTCCTTCTTGATTCTTTCATTGCGATCAAACTCACTTGTAATTGAGGCAAGAGACACCAAACTTGTGGTAGTCCTTGTGGGAACTTTGTGTTCCAAGTGATTGAGAAGAGAAAGCTCACTCGATCCGTGGATCGTTTGAGAGAGGGAAGGGTTGAAAGAGACCCGGCCTTTGTGGCCTCCTCAACGGGGAGTAGGTTTGAAAGAACCGAACCTCGGTAAAACAAATCTCCGTGTCTCACTTGCTTATTCGCTTGCGATTTGTTTTTCACTCTCTCTCGCGGACTTGTTTATATTTCTAACGCTAACCCGGCTTGTAGTTGTGTTATATTTGTAAATTTCAGTTTCGCCCTATTCACCCCCCCTCTAGGCGACTTTCAGCACCGGCCTAGGGAGATCACCGTCCTCCGGCATGCCGAGATGATTGCCTTCGGAGGGATCCCCTAGCTCGACGTGGAAACATTCGCGGCTTGGGCCGCAGTCCTCGTCGTCGAGGCTGCGGCTACCGTCGGAACAGTTGGAGAGGCAGTAGTCACATGCGGTCATGAAGTCCCGCATGGCACTGGGGTTGCCAAATCCAGAGAAATCCCAACGGATGTTGGGGTCGTCATCTTCCTCGGACCCAGAGGGCCCGTAGGTCGAGACGTCCGTCAGCCGGTCCCAAGGCGACCGCATGCGAAACCCTAGAGGGTTTGATCTCGCCTCTACGAGAGCGCCCGCCAAAGCAAGGTCACTAGGCGGGTTGAGGCTGAGTCCAAATGACGTAGGATGGGAATCGGTCGGTACCTTTCGGTCGACGAGCAGCGGCATAGTCACGTCGGGGACTGATTGCAGCGTCGTCTCAGGTATGAGGGCGACGTCCTGCAAGCTCTCCGCGAGCGTACTGGCGTCGTCCACTTGCTCGGGATTGGCGTGTCGCGGGGAGATGGCGCTCGCCTTCGTCTCAAACGCGAGGTCGACGCCCGGCGCGCCCCCCGTTGGAGCGCTGGGGATGTCGACTCGCTCGACAGCCGACGAGGCGCAGCCTCCTGCTTGGCCTTGGTTGCCCCGCCTCCTCCTCCATCGGCGGGGGAGAGGACGGGGCAAGCTCGAATGTTGTTCTTCCGCCACGCGGGGAAGACATCGTCGATTCCGCCGCCGGCGGGCGGGCTGTCGGCCGCCATTGTCGTTGTCGCGCGGCGGTGAAAGGAGTATCATGTCATAGCTGCCGTCGAAGGACATGAACTCAAGACTCCCGAAACGGAGCACCGTCCCGGGTCGGAGAGGTTGTTGGAGACTGCCCATCTGGAGCTTGACGGGAAGCTGTTCGTCAACACGAAGCAGGCCCCTACCTGGCGCGCCAACTGTCGGCGTTTCGAGACCGGGGGGTCCCTAAGCCGACGAGTGAATGTCACCACGTGCCCCAGCCCAGATGGGTCGACGCGAGGCCGAGCGCGAAGGGGGGAAGTGAGGTGGCCGGAGATGGGCGTGAGAGAGGTGGAAATCCCGCGGCCTTCGTGTTCGTCCCGCGCCCAGGTCGGGTGCGCTTGCAGTAGGGGGTTACAAGCGTCCACGCGGGTGAGGGAAGCGAGCGGCCCCAAGACAGCGCCTGTCCCGTCCTCGTCCCCGCGCGGCCAACCTTCTCTAAGAGGGTCCTGGTCCTTCCTTTTATAGGCGTAAGGAGTGGATCCAGGTGTACAATGGGGGTGTAGCAGAGTGCTACGTGTCTAGCGGGGGAGAGCTAGCGCCCTAAGTACATGCCGATGTGGCAGCCGGAGAGATCTTGGCACCCAGCTGGTGTGATGTCGTGGCCGTCGGAGGAGCGACGGAGCCTGGCGGAGGGACAGCTGTCGGAGCGGTTGAGTCCTTGCTGACGCCCCCCTACTTCCGTAAGAGAGCTGAGAGCCGCCGTCGTCACAGAGCTTGCGGGGCGCCATCATTGCCTATCTGGCGGAGCTAGCCAGATGGGACACCGGTCTTGTTCTCTGCGGCCCGAGTCAGCTCGGGGTAGGGCGATGATGGCGCTTCCTGTTGACGTGGCTGGCCTACGCCCTAGGTTGGGCGACGTGGAGGCTCCTCCGAAGCCGAGGTCGAGTCTGTCTTCCATGGCCGAGGCCGAGTCCGAGCCCCTGGGTCGGGCGAGGCGGAGGTCGTTCGGCAGAGGCCAGGGCGGAGTCCGAGCCCTGGGGTCGGGCGAAGCGGAGTTCGTCGTCTTCTAGGGCTGAGCCCGAGTCCGAGCCCTGGGGTCGGGCGGAGCGGAGTTCGCCGTCTTCCGGGACTTAGCCCGAGTCCGAGCCCTGGGTCGGGCGGAGCGGAGTTCGTCGTCTTCCGGGACTTAGCCCGAGTCCGAGCCCTGGGTCGGGCGGAGCGGAGTTCGCCGTCTTCCGAGACTTAGCCCGAGTCCGAGCCCTGGGTCGGGCGGAGCGGAGTTCGCCGTCTTCCGGGACCTAGCCCGAGTCCGAGCCCTGGGTCGGGCGGAGCGGAGCTTCCTATGGTGCCTTTGGCAGGGCCTGACTGCCTGTCAGTCTCACTCTGTCAAGTGGCACTGCAGTCGGAGTGGCGCAGGCGGCGCTGTCCTTCTGTCAGGCTGGTCAGTGGAGCGGCGAAGTGACGGCGGTCACTTCGGCTCTGCCGGGGGGCGCACGTCAGGATAAAGGTGTCAGGCCACCTTTGTGTTAAATGCTCCTGCGATTCGGTCGGTCGGTGCGGCGATTTAGTCAGGGTTGCTTCTTAGCGAAGGCAGGGCCTCGGGCGAGCCGGAGATGTGTCCGCCGTTGGAGGGGGCCTCGGGCGAGACGGAAATCCTCCGGGGTCGGCTGCCCTTGTCCGAGGCTAGGCTCGGGCGAGGCATGATCGAGTCGCTCGAATGGACTGATCCCTGACTTAATCGCACCCATCAGGCCTTTGCAGCTTTATGCTGATGGGGGTTACCAGCTGAGAATTAGGAGTCTTGAGGGTACCCCTAATTATGGTCCCCGACAAAGTCCTTTTGCTCTCTCCCCCAAAGATGGAGAGTGGCACGGAGCGACGGCGAAGGATGAGTTACGGAGTGGAAGCCTTTGTCTTCGCCGAGGACTCCAATTCCCTTTCAATACACCTACGACTTGGTTTGAAATAGACTTAAAAAACACATTAGTCATAGCATATGAAAGAGAGACATGATCAAAGGTATACAAATGAGCTATGTGAGCAAGTTAGCAAAAGAAATTGCGCGAATCAAGAATATTGAGCTCAAGCCTAAGTTTGTTAAAAGATTGTTCATCAAGAGGCTTGGTAAAGATATCGGCTAATTGATCTTTAGTATTGATGTAAGAAATCTCGATATCTCCTTTTTGTTGGTGATCCCTAAGAAAATGATACCGAATGGCTATGTGTTTAGTGCGGCTATGCTCGACGGGATTATCCGCCATCTTGATTGCACTCTCATTATCACATAGCAAAGGGACTTTGGTCAATTTGTAACCGTAGTCCCACAGGGTTTGCCTCATCCAAAGCAATTGCGCGCAACAATGGCCTGCGGCAATGTACTCGGCTTCGGCGGTAGAAAGAGCGACCGAATTTTGCTTCTTTGAAGCCCAATACACCAAGGATCTTCCCAAGAACTGGCAAGTCCCCGATGTGCTCTTCCTATTGATTTTACACCCCGCCCAATCGGCATCCGAATAACCAATCAAATCGAATGTGGATCCCCTAGGATACCAAAGCCCAAACTTAGGAGTATAAACTAAATATCTCAAGATTCGTTTTATGGTCGTAAGGTGAGCTTCCTTAGGGTCGGCTTGGAATCTTGCACACATGCATACAGAAAGCATAATATCCGGTCGAGATGCACATAAGTATAGCAAAGAACCTATCATCGACCGGTATACCTTTTGATCCACGGACTTACCTCCCGTGTCGAGGTCGAGATGCCCATTAGTTCCCATGGGTGTCTTGACGGGTTTGGCATCCTTCATTCCAAACTTGCTTAGAATATCTTGAGTATACTTCGTTTGGCTAATGAAGGTGCCCTCTTGGAGTTGCTTCACTTGAAATCCTAAGAAGTACTTCAACTCCGCCATCATAGACATCTCGAATTTTTGTGTCATGATCCTACTAAATTCTTCACATGTAGACTCGTTAGTAGACCCAAATATAATATCATCAACATAAATTTGGCATACGAACCGGTCATTTTCAAGAGTTTTAGTAAAGAGTGTAGGATCGACTTTTCCGACTTTGAAGCCATTAGCAATAAGGAAATCTCTAAGGCATTCATACCATGCTCTTGGGGCTTGCTTGAGCCCATAAAGCGCCTTAGAGAGCTTATAGACATGGTTAGGGTACTCACTGTCTTCAAAGCCGGGAGGTTGCTCAACATAGACCTCTTCTTTGATCGGTCCATTGAGGAAGGCACTTTTCACATCCATTTGATAAAGCTTAAAGCCATGGTAAGTAGCATAGGCTAATAATATGCGAATTGACTCAAGCCTAGCTACGGGTGCATAGGTTTCACCGAAATCCAAACCTTCGACTTGGGAGTATCCCTTGGCCACAAGTCGAGCTTTGTTCCTTGTCACCACACCATGCTCATCTTGCTTGTTGCGGAAGACCCATTTGGTTCCTACAACATTTTGGTTAGGACGTGGAACTAAATGCCATACCTCATTCCTAGTGAAGTTGTTGAGCTCCTCTTGCATCGCCACCACCCAATCCGAATCTTGGAGTGCTTCCTCTACCCTGTGTGGCTCAATAGAGGAAACAAAAGAGTAATGCTCACAAAAATGTGCAACCCGAGATCTAGTAGTTACCCCCTTATGTATGTCGCCGAGGATGGTGTCGACGGGGTGATCTCGTTGGATTGCTTGGTGGACTCTTGGGTGTGGCGGCCTTTGCTCTTCATACTCCTTGTCTTGATCATTTGCATCTCCCTCTTGATCATTGCCGTCATCTTGAGGTGGCTCATTTGCTTGATCTTCTACTTCATCAACTTGAGCTTCATCCTCATTTTGAGTCGGTGGAGATGCTTGCGTGGAGGAGGATGGTTGATCTTGTGTATTTGGAGGCTCTTCGGATTCCTTAGGACACACATCCCCAATGGACATGTTCCTTAGCGCAATGCACGGAGCCTCTTCATCACCTATCTCATCAAGATCAACTTGCTCTACTTGAGAGCCATTAGTCTCATCAAACACAGCGTCACAAGAAACTTCAACTTGTCCAGTGGACTTGTTAAAGACTCTATATGCCCTTGTGTTTGAATCATATCCTAGTAAAAAGCCTTCTACAGTCTTAGGAGCAAATTTAGATTTTCTACCTCTTTTAACAAGAATGAAGCATTTGCTACCAAAGACTCTAAAATATGAAACGTTGGGCTTTTTACCGGTTAGGAGTTCATACGAAGTCTTCTTGAGGATTCGGTGAAGATATAACCGGTTGATGGCGTAGCAAGCGGTGTTGACCGCCTCGGCCCAAAACCGATCCGAAGTCTTGTATTCATCAAGCATGGTTCTTGCCATGTCCAAAAGAGTTCTATTCTTCCTCTCCACTACACCATTTTGTTGCGGGGTGTATGGAGAAGAGAACTCATGCTTGATGCCCTCCTCCTCAAGGAAGCCTTCAATTTGTGAGTTCTTGAACTCCGTCCCGTTGTCGCTTCTAATTTTCTTGGTCCTTAAGGCGAACTCATTTTGAGCCCGTCTCAAGAATCCTTTTAAGGTTTCTTGGGTTTGAGATTTTTCCTGCAAAAAGAACACCCAAGTGAAGCGAGAATAATCATCCACTATTACAAGACAATACTTACTCCCGCCGATGCTTATGTAAGCAATTGGGCCGAATAGATCCATGTGGAGTAGCTCAAGCGGCCTGTCGGTCGTCATGATGTTCTTGTGTGGATGATGGACTCCAACTTGCTTTCCTGCCTGGCATGCGCTACAGATCCTGTCTTTCTCAAAATGAACATTGGTTAGTCCTAAAATGTGCTCTCCCTTTAGAAGCTTATGAAGATTCTTCATCCCAACATGGGCTAGTCGGCGGTGCCAGAGCCAACCCATGTTGGTCTTAGCAATTAAGCATGTGTCGAGTTCAGCTCTATCAAAATCTACTAAGTATAGCTGACCCTCTAACACACCCTTAAATGCTATTGAATCATCACTTCTTCTAAAGACAGTGACACCTACATTAGTAAAGAGACAGTTGTAGCCCATTTTGCATAATTGAGATACAGAAAGCAAATTGTAATCTAAAGAATCTACAAGAAAAACATTGGAAATAGAATGGTCAGGAGATATAGCAATTTTACCCAATCCTTTGACCAAACCTTGGTTTCCATCCCCGAATGTGATTGCTCGTTGGGGATCTTGGTTTTTCTCGTAGGAGGAGAACATCTTCTTCTCCCTTGTCATGTGGTTTGTGCACCCGCTGTCGATGATCCAACTTGAGCCCCCGGATGCATAAACCTACAAAACAAGTTTAGTTCTTGACTTTAGGTACCCAAATGGTTTTGGGTCCTTTGGCATTAGATACAAGAACTTTGGGAACCCAAACACAAGTTTTGGAGCTCTTGTGTTTGCCCCCAACATACTTGGCAACAACCTTGCCGGATTTGTTAGTCAACACATAAGATGCATCAAAAGTTTTAAATGAAAGGATATGTTCATTTGATGCACTAGGAGTTTTCTTCTTAGTCAACTTAGCACGGGTTGGTTGCCTAGAGCTAGATGTCTCACCCTTATACATAAAAGCGTGGTTAGGGCCAGAGTGAGACTTCCTAGAGTGAATTCTCCTAATTTTGTCCTCAGGATAACCGGCAGGGTATAAAATGTAACCCTCGTTATCCTGAGGCATGGGAGCCTTGCCCTTAACAAAGTTAGACAATCTTTTAGGAGGGGCATTAAGTTTAACATTGTCTCCCCTTTGGAAGCCAATGCCATCCTTGATGCCAGGGCGTCTCCCATTATAGAGCATGCTACGAGCAAATTTAAATTTTTCATTCTCTAAGTTATGCTCGGCAATTTTAGCATCTAATTTTGCTATATGATCATTTTGTTGTTTAATTAAAGCCATGTGATCATGTATAGTATCAATGTTAACATCTCTACATCTAGTACAAATAGAAGTGTGCTCAACGGTAGATGTAGAGGGTTTGCAAGATTTTAGTTCTACAACCTTAGCATGCAATATTTCATTTTTACTTCTAAGGTCGGAAATAGTAGTATTGCAAACATCACAATCTTTAGCCTTAGCAATTAATTTTTCATTTTCATTCTTAAGGCTAACAAGAGATAAGTTCAATTCTTCAATCTTAGCAAGTAAATCATCATCATTATTTCTAAGATTGGGAATTGAAATATTACAAACATGAGAATCAACCTTAGCTAATAAATTAGAATTTTCATTTCTAAGGTTGGCAATAGTGTCATGGCATGTGCTTAGCTCACTAGTTAATTTCTCATATTTTTCTACCTCTAGAGCATAAGCATTCTTAACCTTAACATGCTTTTTATTTTCTTTGATTAGGAAGTCCTCTTGGGAGTCCAAGAGATCATCCTTCTCATGGATAGCGCTAATTAATTCATTTAATTTTTCCTTTTGTTCCATGTTAAGGTTGGCAAAAAGGGTACGCAAGTTATCCTCCTCATCACTAGCATTATCATCACTAGAAGACTCATATTTAGTGGATGATTTGGATTTAACCTTCTTTCTCTTGCCGTCCTTTGCCATGAGGCACTTGTGGCCGACGTTGGGGAAGAGAAGTCCCTTGGTGGCGGCGATGTTGGCGGCGTCCTCGTCGTCGGAGGAGTCGGTGGAGCTCTCGTCGGAGTCCCACTCGCGGCACATGTGGGCATCACCGCCTCTCTTCTTGTGGTATCTCTTCTTTTCTCTTCTCTTTCCCTTCTTGTCGTCCCCGCGGTCACTGTCACTAGATATAGGACATTTTGCAATAAAATGACCGGGCTTACCACATTTGTAGCAAACCTTCTTGGAGCGGGACTTGTAGTCTTTCCCCCTTCTTTGTTTGAGGATTTGGCGGAAGCTCTTGATGACGAGCGCCATTTCCTCATTGTCGAGCTTGGAGGCGTCGATTGGTGTTCTACTTGATGTAGATTCCTCCTTCTTTTCCTCCGTCGCCTTGAATGCGACGGGTTGAGCTTCGGATGTGGAGGGATCATCAAGCTCGTTGATCTTCCTCGAGCCTTCGATCATGCACTCAAAACTTACAAAATTCCCGATTACTTCCTCGGGGGTCATCAGTGTATATCTTGGGTTGCCACAGATTAATTTAACTTGAGTAGGGTTAAGGAAAATAAGAGATCTTAGAATAACCTTAACCACCTCGTGGTCATCCCACTTTTTGCTCCCGAGGTTGCGCACTTGATTCACCAAGGTCTTGAGCCGGTTGTACATGTTTTGTGGCTCCTCCCCTTTGCGAAGCCGGAACCGACCGAGCTCCCCCTCGATCGTTTCCCGCTTGGTGATCTTTGTGAGCTCATCTCCTTCGTGTGCGGTTTTGAGCACATCCCAAACCTCCTTGGCGCTTTTCAACCCTTGCACTTTGTTATACTCCTCTCTACTTAGAGAGGCGAGGAGTATTGTTGTTGCTTGAGAGTTGAAGTGCTCGATTTGGGCCACCTCATCCTCATCATAGTCTTCATCTCCTACGGATGGTACCTGTGCACCAAACTCAACAACATCCCATATACTTTTGTGGAGTGAGGTTAGATGAAATCGCATTAAATCACTCCACCTAGCATAATCTTCACCATCAAATGTTGGTGGTTTGCCTAATGGGACGGAAAGTAAAGGTGTATGTTTAGAAATGCGAGGGTAGCGTAGGGGAATCTTACTATACTTCTTGCGCTCTTGGCGCTTAGAAGTGACAGACGCCGCGTCGGAGCCGGAGGTGGATGTTGATGAAGAGTCGGTCTCGTAGTAGACCACTTTCCTCATCTTCTTTTTCTTGTCCCCACTCCGACGAGGCTTGTGAGAAGAGGATTTTTCCTTCTCTTTGTGTGAAGAAGATTTCTTCTCCTTCCCTTTGGAGGAGTCCTTCTTCTTCTCCTTCCCTTTGGAGGAGTCTTTCTTCTCCTTCCTCTTGGTACGGGACTCTCCCGATGAAGTGCTCCTTTGGCTTGTAGTGGGCTTTTCGCCGGTCTCCATCTCCTTCTTGGCGTGATCTCCCGACATCACTTCGAGCGGTTAGGCTCTAATGAAGCACCGGGTTCTGATACCAATTGATAGTCGCCTAGAGGGGGGGTGAATAGGGCGAAACTGAAATTTACAAATATAAACACAACTACAGGCCGGGTTAGCGTTAGAAATAAAAAACGAGTCCGCGAGAGAGGGTGCAAAACAAATCGCAAGCGAATAATGAAGTGAGACACGTGGATTTGTTTTACCGAGGTTCGGTTCTCTCAAACCTACTCCCCGTTGAGGAGGCCACAAAGGTCGGATCTCTTTCAACCCTTCCCTCTCTCAAACGGTCCCTCAGACCGAGTGAGTTTCTCTTCTCAAATCAAAGCCGGGAACAAAACTTCCCCGCAAGGGCCACCACACAATTGGTGCCTCTTGCCTTGATTACAATGGAGTTTTGATCACAAGAACAAGTGAGAAAGAAAAGAAGCAATCCAAGCGCAAGAGCTCAAAAGAACACGACAAATCTCTGTCACTAATCACTAAAGTCTTGTGTGGAATTGGAGAGGATTTTATCTCTTTGGTGTGTCTAGAATTGAATGCCTAGCTCTTGTAAGTGGTTGAGAAGTGGAAAACTTGGATGCAATGAATGGTGGGGTGGTTGGGGTATTTATAGCCCCAACCACCAAACATGACCGTTGGTGGAGGCTGTCTGTCGTATGGTGCACCGGACAGTCCGGCGTACACCGGACATGTCCGGTGCGCCAGCCACGTCACCAAAGCCGTTGCGATTCGACCGTTGGAGTTCTGACTTCTGGGCCCGCCTGGATGTCCGGTGGCGCACCGGACATGTACTGTAGAGTGTCCGGTGCGCCAGCATGGACGTGCCTGACGCCTGCGCGCTCTGGGGCGCATTAAATGTCGTTGCAGGTGACCGTTGGCGCGAAGTAGTCGTTGCTCCGCAGTTACACCGGACATGTCCGGTGAATTATAGCGGAGCAGCAGTTCTGATTTCCCGAGGCTGCCAAGTTCCAGAGCCGCGTTCCTTTGGAGCACCGGACACTGTCTGGTGTACACCGGACAATCCGGTGAATTATAGCGCGCCGGCTCTGAGAATTCCCGAAGCTGAGGAGTCCAGCGCGGAGTCCCCTGGTGCACCGGACAGGTACTGTAGAATGTCCGGTGGTGCACTGGACATGTCCGGTGCGCCAGACCAGGGCACACTTCGGTATTCTTTTAGCTCTCCATTTGGAACTCAACGTTGGTCTTTTTAATTGGCTTGTTGTGAACCTTTGGCACCTGTTTAACTTATACACTAGGGCAAACTAGTTAGTCCAATTTATGTTGGGCAATTCAACCACCAAACTTAATTAGGAAAATAGGTGTAAGCCTAATTCCCTTTCAATAAGGAAAAGATGTTAGGTGAATCCCATATTCGACCTATATACAACGCATGTGTCCTTTCGATGACATATTCAAGTTGTAGTTAGAAACTACTTTTGATACCGCACGTATTAATAGAGAGAGTTCGCACACAACCAAGGTTCATCATAGCTTTCTCATATACTATTACGACTAGTTTGGGAGCCAGAAAATCGGAGGAGATTGAGAAAGAGATTTTTGTCTCTCCAATCTCCTTTGGTTTTCTAGCTTCCAAACTAACCTTTAGTGCGCGGAAAGACGTTCAAGAAATAGTCAATTCCTCTATTATCGTCTTGTCGATTTAAGAGTATGTATAAAATATTTAATAATAAATATGCACATATAAAATCTAGAGCAAAAGATATAACTAATATTGTTATTTAATGTAGAGAGGATTGTCTAAGTAAAATAGGATATAAAGAAAGAATCTTTTTAAAAAAATTAAGTGGGGATATAAAGATAAAGAGTGGATATAGAGGACGGCTTAGCTACCAATCATAATCATTGGTATAAATGTAAGACTTTAATACGTTATTACATGTCAGTTATGTGCATAAGCCGCAATATTACACATTCAGCTCTCTATAAAGAATCTATGTCGGTATTTATCTTATGTGACAACAAATTAAATGAAGAAATATAGTGATGCTATCTATGAACCTGGAGTAAATCTATACGCAAAAACCTAGGTGGTGCAGAGAGTGTATTAAGTATTAAAAACAACTATAGGTATCTATTATAGATAGATCATTGCAAAGATTTACTATAGTATAGAATATATATAACATGAATGTTGTTATAGAGAGTGTGCTATCTACACTGTTGTGGCTACCTTAAGACCAAGTATCAAGCTGTAAACTGATATGCTCGCAGGCAGTCCTTAAGTCAGTATTCAACAACATAATTGCTTGAACCGCCTTCACCTTGTATCGATAATTTTCTGCCAAAGTGAGACGACATAGATTTTTTAAAAGCATATGTACACTGATATGCCTAGCTTTTAAATAAGACCACATTTGTTTCCCTAGCTTTGAAATCTAACTAATTGAGTAAGCTATTTTGCTATTTTTTAGAATGTGATATTTCACAAGTTTTCAAAGTTTATATATAAGTCTATCTCAAATTCATGGGGTGAGAGATAAAAATTAATTTTATAGATTTACTTATTATTTTTGTAATGTATAACTTATATCACTATTCTACTGGCTTCTCTATAGCATAAGTGTAGTGTATAACTAGCTATCTCTCTCATATGATTTAGGGTAATATACAAATATATTACATATATAAATATATTAACTTAATTAGTTTGTGCCTAAATTATGATTATTAGAATGGAATTCAATTTCGACGAAACAAACGGGCCTAAATGAAATCGTCAATAGATCTGTAAATTATTGTATTAGATATTGTTTTTAGACTACGAATTTATCTCACTCTCTATTTTAAACTCTACTCAATCTATTTTTTATAATAAATAGTGCAGTATATATGCAATCTATTCTGTAGATAGTGCAGTCTAAACCTAAACCTTTCAATCTAGGGCCAATTGTGTCTGTGCCCCTACGTTGTGACTTAACTGTAGATTTGCCCCTCTTTTTTCAAGTTTGTGTCGGTGCCCCTGTTTTTTTTTAAATAAAGCTGATGCCTGCCCCTATTCCGTTAACACCCCCTAACGGTGTTTAAGTTTTATCAGTGCCAGCCAATGTACTTTTGCTAGTTGATGCGAAAAAACAATATAAAACAAAATTAACATGCTGATTTACCATGCAACCAATGTATTTCTTGCTAGTTGATGCAAAAAAACTGCCACTTGCATCCCTTATCTGCTCTCTTGCAAATGGCTCTAAACCTTTTTCTTGCCCTTCTTAACTGTCTCATAAGCATAATCATGTAAAATAGCATAATGAGTTACTGCAGATTTGCATGCATCCACATCTGGGAACATCACACCGTTATCAATACAAGGATTACCAACATCATATGCAAACATAGGGATATCATATCATCAACGTCGTCATCATCAAATTAATATTTCAGCATCAGGGTCATATTCTGAATCAAATCTAGATCGGAGTTAGATAATGCAGCCAAATCATTATCATAGCTGCTATCACTGACTGCCGTCAGTGATCCAGAGTCAGAGTCATCATGTAAACCCCTTTTCCTTGACCTTTTGGGCTCACTCACTTTTATTGTAGGGTTGCTCACCATCCGGCATGGCAAAATATAAAAGCATTGTGTTAACAAGTTTCAGCTTATTGTTATCGGCGAGGACAAAGGAGGCAGTCGACGAGAGGACACATGCGGCGCATGAAGCTCTTCATGGACCATGGTTGTTGTGCTTGTGTCCGAGAAGAAGAGGAGTTTCTGTCAGGAGCCTAGCCGTTAGCGCCCGGCTTTAGTACCACCTCGCTAGCCAGAGGGGGCCGTGGTGAGCTTATAAGTGAGATTTCCCCTCCTCTCACAGCCCGGGTTTTGAGAGCGAGTGAAGGGGCTCACTTGTGTTAGCCCACGAGCGCCGGAAAACGTCCAAAGGTGTAGGGTCGCTGACAATTGGTATCAGAGGCAGACAGTCACCATACCGCCCGAAAAGGGGGATGGGATGTCAGGAGCCTAGCCGTTAGCGCCCGGCTTTAGTACCACCTCGCTAGCCAGAGGGGGCCGTGGTGAGCTTATAAGTGAGATTTCCCCTCCTCTCACAGCCCGGATTTTGAGAGCGAGTGAAGGGGCTCACTTGTGTTAGCCCACGAGCGCCGGAAAACGTCCAAAGGTGTAGCGTTGAGTGGGCTAGGCCGGGAAGGTCGCTGACAGTTTCGCACCACAAAGACAGCCGCGGGAGGGTTAAAGTGTAAAAGTTGCAGAGACCATCGGATCGACGTTGAACGACCACGATCGCACATGTGCATATGTGCACAGGCCTGGTATGTGCATACGATACGGCCTCGCAGTGAGAAGGAACCGTCGAGTCGCAGGGAGGAATAATCGGCGCCGTCGACCAGGCCACGCGGAAGGAGGCGCTGTCGCCCAGGCCGTCGCAACCCAGGGAGCAGGCGTCCACGACGTGAGCTCGCATGGAGGAGCCCTCGCCATCGCCTAGCAGGGAGGAGGCGCTCTCGCCGTCGGCTCGCAGGGAGGCGCCCGCGCCGTTGATTCCGAACGAATGACCGCCTAAACTGACCTCGTTGCAGTGCGCGGACGCTAGACATTTTCGAACGCCGTGCTGTACCTCAGCATCCCCAACCCCAAGCTGTCGGCGGGTGGCAAGGTCGTCAACGCGCTGGATCAGGTTCATCACTCATCAGGACGATGAGCACCTGCTGCGTGCTTCTCTCTGCTTCTGGATGGCAAAGGGATAGGTGGAACCAATAGCACCATATTGCTAGCTCTTGTGGAGTAGAGCTAGCTTAAATATGGAAGCCACACTCACTCACCAAGTCATGGATGAGAGGAGAGAGTGTGGAGAGCCACACACGCGCGCGCGCTCGCTCGCCTGGCCTGGGCGGGGCGGGGCGGGGCGGGGCGAAGGGCGCGGGCGCACGACATGCGCGTGAATGGTCCGCCGAAATCCGGCCCCTCGCCTTGCGGGGGCGCGGCTACCTTTTGCCGTTTGATTTTTTGGTTTCTTGGCTGTTACGCTTATCCTAACCGATCGCTACAAAATCTCAACTGATTGCGAGATTTTCGTGGGCGGATAAGCACGGGGGGTCGCGGACTCGACCCTATAAAAGGAGCCCGGCAGCCAGCCTCCAAATTATCCCCAGATCCCAGTTCGCTTTCGCCTCTCTTCATAGCTGAGCCGCCTTTTAGTTCTCTTCGTCCCGACCGCAGAGGTGCATCTGCGATCAGGAGAGCAGGTCTCCGGAACCCTTCGTCTTCTAGATCCTGCACCGGGAGAGGGCGAATAAGGTTTTTGGGAAGCGTCTTCACGCGACTGCTCGTGATCTTCTGACATCGTCGACTCAGCTGATCCTGGCGCGCGCCAACAATCAGTAAGTCTAATCAGTACGCATCATCTGATTTGGCTTTTATTTCAGTTCTTCTGATTTGGTCATGATTTATATTCGGAATTTAATTTGGAATTTGTCTAATTATTCAACAATCCAAAAACCTTATTGTAGACAATTTCCTAGTTTTTCTATGGCTGCTTTTGCCGACGCGCTGAAGCCAGAAAAGTTTAATGGTATGCACTTTAAGAGATGGCAAGTCAAGGCCACGCTCTGGCTTACTGCTATGAATGTCTTCCATGTTAGTAAAGGCAGACCTGAGGGTCCACTGACTCCTGAACAGGAGAAAGAGTACGACCATGCCAATACTATGTTCACGGGAGCCGTTCTTAGCGCCCTTGTTGACCGTCTGGTTGATGCGAATATGCAGTATACAGACGGGAAACAGTTGTGGGATGCACTTACTACTAAGTATGGTGCATCAGATGCTGGCAGTGACCTGTATATCATGGAGAGCTTTCATGATTATAAGATGGTTGATAATCGCTCTATTGTAGAGCAAGCTCATGAAATACAGTGTATAGCCAAGGAGCTCGACCACCTTAAGATAGTCCTTCCTGACCGATTTGTGGCCGGGTGCATTATTGCAAAGTTGCCTTCTACATGGAGGAACTTCGCCACAGCTCTGAAACATAAGAGACAGGAGATATCAGTCGAAAATCTGATAGCGTCTCTGGATGTTGAGGAGAAAGCTCGGGCTAAGGACACGGGATCTAAAGGAGGCGAGGGCCACTCCAGCGCCAACATGGTTCAGAAGAACCACAACAAGGGCAAAGGGAAGCCAAAATCTAACAAGCCCAATAAAACTACCAACTTCAAGAAGAAGAAGAACAAGGCTGAATTGACATGTTTCGCATGTGGCGAGGCGGGTCATTTTGCCAAGGATTGTCCTGATCGAGCGGATCGCCGTGGCAAAAAGGGCAATGTCAACACAGTGATCGCTAGCAATGAGGAAGACAAAGGGTATGGTAATCTACCTTTCATCTTCTCAGTATTTCAATCACCTAGTTGGTGGCTTGATACTGGTGCTAATGTTCATGTGTGTTCTGACATTAACTTGTTCTCTTCTTATCAGGGCGCCCGGGAATCTTCTGTGCTAATGGGGAATGGGTCACATGCTTCTGTTCATGGCACTGGCACGGTGGATCTGAAGTTTACTTCGGGAAAGATCGTGCAGCTGAAGAACGTGCATCATGTCCCTTCTATACACAAGAATCTCGTTAGCGGAACCCTTCTATGTAGAGATGGGTTCAAGGTAGTTTTGGAGTCCAATAAATTAGTTGTGTCCAAGTCTGGACAATTTATTGGTAAAGGCTATGATTGCGGAGGCTTGTTCCGCTTTTCTTTGTTAGATTTTAATAATAAGTCTGTGAACCATATTTGTGCTAATGTTGATGATCTTGCGAGTATTTGGCATTCTCGTTTGTGTCATATTAATTTTGGCTCTATGTCTCGGCTTGCAACCATGAGTTTAATTCCGAATATCACCATAGTCAAAGGTTCTAAGTGCCATAGTTGTGTGCAGTCGAAGCAACCTCGAAAGCCTCATAAGGCTGCTGAGGAGAGACACCTGGCACCACTAGAACTCATACATTCTGATCTTTGTGAGATGAATGGTGTGTTGACAAAAGGTGGTAAGAGATACTTCATGACATTGATTGATGATGCGTCTAGATTTTGCTATGTATACTTGCTTAAAACTAAAGATGAGGCTTTAGACTACTTTAAAATCTATAAGGCTGAGGTTGAAAACCAACTAGAGAGAAAGATCAAACGTCTTAGATCAGATCGTGGTGGCGAGTTCTTTCCCAAAGTCTTTGATGATTTCTGTGCAGAACATGGCATTATTCATGAGAGGACTCCTCCCTATTCACCCGAGTCAAACGGGATTGCTGAAAGGAAAAACCGTACGTTGACTGACCTGGTGAATGCCATGTTAGACACTTGTGGTTTATCTAAGGCATGGTGGGGGGAGGCAGTCCTGACTTCATGTCATGTTCTGAATAGAATTCCTATGGGCAAAGAAGAGAAAACCCCTTATGAGAAGTGGGTTGGGAGAAAACCATCACTTTCATACTTGCGCACTTGGGGGTGCATGGCGAAAGTCAATGTACCAATTAATAAAAAGCGCAAGCTTGGTCCAAGGACAGTGGATTGTGTCTTTCTTGGATATGCTTCGTGTAGCATAGCATATAGATTTTTAGTAGTTAAATCTGAAGTTCCTGATGTGTATGTTGATACTATTATGGAATCACGTGATGCTACTTTCTTTGAGCATATATTTCCAATGAAAGACATTCATAGCAATTCTAGATACTCTTCTGAGATAATTCCTGAACATAATACACCTATTGAGAGTTTTGAACAGCCACATGAAATTGTCCTAGAGGAGGATGACAATGATGCTCCTAAAAGGAGCAAGAGACAAAGGGTTGAAAAATCCTTTGGTAATGATTTCATTGTGTACCTTGTGGACGATACTCCTACTACCATTGCAGAAGCATTTGCATCTCCAGATGCAGATGATTGGAAAGAAGCAGTTCATAATGAGATGGACTCTATTCTTTCAAATGGTACGTGGGAAGTCACTGATCGACCCTATGGATGCAAACCCGTGGGTTGTAAGTGGGTGTTTAAAAAGAAGCTCAAGCCTGATGGTACAATTGAAAAGTACAAGGCTAGGCTTGTGGCTAAAGGCTATACTCAGAAAGAAGGAGAAGACTTCTTTGATACTTACTCACCTGTTGCTAGAATGACCACTATTCGAGTACTACTTTCTTTGGCTGCCTCGTATGGTCTCCTTGTTCATCAAATGGATGTAAAGACAGCTTTTCTTAATGGAGAGCTGGACGAGGAAATCTATATGGAACAGCCTGATGGATTTGTAGTAAAGGGTCAAGAAAGCAAGGTGTGCAAGTTATTGAAATCTTTGTATGGTCTGAAGCAAGCACCAAAGCAGTGGCATGAGAAGTTTGACACTACTCTAACGTCTGCAGGCTTTGCCATTAATGAGGCAGACAGGTGTGTATATTATCGTGTGGTGGGGGCGAAGGAGTTATATTGTGCTTATATGTTGATGTTATATTGATATTTGGCACAAACATTGATGTGATCAATGAAGTCAAGTCTTTTCTATCAAAGAGTTTTGATATGAAAGATCTGGGAGAAGCTGATGTGATTCTAAACATCAAGCTGATTAAGGCAGATGGTGGGATTACTCTCTCGCAATCTCACTATGTTGAAAAGGTTTTGAAGCGATTTGGCTTCTCTGAGTGCAAACCTTCTCCAACACCTTATGATCCCAGTGTGACACTGCGAAAGAACAAGAGAATTGGTTTAGACCAATTGAGATACTCTCAGATTGTCGGTTCACTCATGTATCTTGCTGGTGCAACAAGGCCCGATATCTCGTTTGCTGTGAGCAAATTGAGTAGGTTCATGTCAAACCCCGGGACTGATCATTGGCATGCACTTGAGCGGGTTATGCGCTACCTGCAAGGTACAATGAGTTATGTGATTCACTATTCTGGTCAGCATGCAGTACTTGAAGGATATAGTGATTCGAACTGGATATCTGATGCAGACGAGCTTTATGCCACCAGTGGTTATGTCTTTACTATTGGTGGAGGTGCGGTATCATGGAGGTCATGCAAGTAGACCATTTTGACGAGGTCAACCATGGAAGCCGAGCTAGCTGCACTTGACACAGCAACCGTTGAGGCAGAATGGTTGCGTGAACTCTTGATGGACTTGCCGGTGGTTGAGAAACCAATACCAGCTATCCTTATGAACTGTGACAATCAGACAGTGATTGCTAAAGTGACGAGTTCTAAGGATAATGGAAAGTCATCAAGACATGTCAAAAGACGATTGAAGTCTGTCAGAAAGTTGAGAAACTCCGGAGTTATAAGTGTGACTTATATTTCAACAGATAAAAATCTGGCAGATCCTTTTACCAAGGGACTACCACGTAATGTGATAGAAATCGCATCGAGAGAGATGGGTATGAGACCCGAATAAAGTTGCCATGGTGGAAACCCAGTCTATGTGATCGGAGATCCCGTGAATTAGGTCCTGGGAAGAACAAGCCATTGGTGAACTGAGGAGAGTAACTTTTGACCCTCTCTAAGTAAAGATGCAATACTCTCAAATGCTGTAAGGCAGGTTGGCTTTGTGCCTTAATGTGTTCTGTTGGCTTGTATTAGCGAAGATGTTGTCCTGCAGAACATTCTTTGAAAGAACACACCTATATGAGTTAGACTGTCTAACGTCGCAGTCTATGAGATTTGGGTGATCTCTAGTAAACTCATGAAGAGACCTTGGAGTACGACGTATATGCTCCACCCGAGAAGGGGACTACTGGTAGCCAAGTACTGGTCATGACTTCAAGTGAAACCCATTCACGCAAAACTTGCAATTCAAGGCATAGTCCATTGTCCAAGTTGTGGGTTGGTGTAACTTGGAGTTCTAGGCGGAAGTTCAACTTAACAGTCTCTGCTGAAAAACTAGTATATTAAACGGTAGTGAACAGTGGCGAAAACTGTAGATGGGCATTTGAGATCTGGTGGGGGATTGTTAAGATTTATGGGCTTGGCCCAATTAAGAATTTCTAATAATTCCAGGAAAATCTCAAAAGCCCATATAAGTGGATGGCAAAGGGATAGGTGGAACCAATAGCACCATATTGCTAGCTCTTGTGGAGTAGAGCTAGCTTAAATATGGAAGCCACACTCACTCACCAAGTCATGGATGAGAGGAGAGAGTGTGGAGAGCCACACGCGCGCGCGCTCGCTCGCCTCGCCTCGCCTGGCCTGGCCGGGGCGGGGCGAAGGGCGCGGGCGCACGACATGCGCGTGAATGGTCCGCCGAAATCCGGCCCCTCGCCTTGCGGGGGCGCGGCTACCTTTTGCCGTTTGATTTTTGGTTTCTTGGCTGTTACGCTTATCCTAACCGATCGCTACAAAATCTCAACTGATTGCGAGATTTTCGTGGGCGGATAAGCACGGGGGTCGCGGACTCGACCCTATAAAAGGAGCCCGGCAGCCAGCCTCCAAATTATCCCCAGATCCCAGTTCGCTTTCGCCTCTCTTCATAGCTGAGCCGCCTTTTAGTTCTTTTCGTCCCGACCGCAGAGGTGCATCTGCGATCAGGAGAGCAGGTCTCCGGAACCCTTCGTCTTCTAGATCCTGCACCGGGAGAGGGCGAATAAGGTTTTTGGGAAGCGTCTTCACGCGACTAGTCGTGATCTTCTGACATCGTCGACTCAGCTGATCCTGGCGCGCGCCAACAATCAGTAAGTCTAATCAGTACGCATTATCTGATTTGGCTTTTATTTCAGTTCTTCTGATTTGGTCATGATTTATATTCGGAATTTAATTTGGAATTTGTCTAATTATTCAACACAACCAAACTGGCGCGCGCACGATGTATCGCCAAACATTTATTCAGCTAGCTAGTTGAGTAAAATTCGTCTTCTGGAGAGGGAAAATTGGAGCTGGGCCTACGGCAAGCCCGAGCCCTTCTCCCTGGCCTCCCTCATGTTCCGCTCCCGCTCTACCCTGTCCACATCCCGCGCGATCCGGTCCCGCTCCTTCACGGCGGCGTCCACGTCCTCCGCGTCGGGGACCACGCGCTCCTTGACGCCGTGCGCGGTGTCCTTGGCCGCGTCCCAGGTGCTCCGCGCCGCCTGCTTCGCCATGTCCCCGATGGCCTGCGCCGTCTCGGCCACCTTCCCCGCGCCCTCCTTGGTCATCTCCACCACCTTCTCCCCGTACGACGCGGTCCCCTCCACGGCCCGGTCCTTGGCCTCCCCGGCCCTGTCCATGGCGCGCCCCGCCGCCTCCCCGGTCCGGTCCTTGGCCGCCTTCGCCGCCCCCTGCGCCCGGTCCGCGGCCTCGTGTCCCGCCTCCTTGGCCCGCTCCTTCACGTGCCCCGCCCTGTCCGCGGCCTCCCGCGCCGCGTCACGCGTCTCGTTCTTCGCTCGCTCCGTCGCCCGGGACGCCGTGTCCGCGGCGTCCTCCGCCACGCCCTTCGCCTGGTCCTTGGCCCGCTCGGCCATGCCCGACGCCTGGTCCGCCACGCGGCCGGCCTTGTCCTGCGCCCTGCTCTTCGTCTCCCCGGCCATCCTCTTGGCGTGCTCCTTGGCGTCCCCGGTGGCGTCCTTCGCCTCCTCCGCCGCGTCCTTGTACTTGTCCCCTATTTCTCTCCGGTCTTCCGGCGCGTTGTCGTATGCCTGAGCAAACATGCGTGTCAGATTCGCACAATTACGTACCGCTAGGCGCCTAGCGGTGACCCGGCAGTGAGCATATACCTGGGACGATCTTGGCGCAGCCTGCAAGCAGAGGCGGGTCCAGGTCGCTGCCTGCGGGCGCGGCGGAAGGAAGCACGCCGGCATGGGAAGAGCCTGCATGCCAGCAGCGTTGCCGTTACCGGTGAGCTTTGCGGCGCCGGCGACGCGCGCGCCTCCGAGCAGCATGGCAGCCATCAGCCTGGACATAGACGACGACGTCGACGACTAATTAACAGGCGAGACAGTGCGTTGACGTGAGGTCTTGGATTTGGATCAACGAGCTACCAATTGTGGATGGGTTTCAGGGATCAATGAGCTTGCAAGCGGAGACTGTGCGCTGTTTATAAAGGAGCCAAGGAGGTGGAGCTGACGAGACGAGGGGAGGTGACACGTCCAAAGACACGTTGCGGTACAAGCTCCGGAAGAGGACACGTGCCGACGCATCCGGCGCTCTGCTGTGTGTTGCTGTCCCGCCGCGGGAGGAACAGTCGCGCCAAGTCAATCCATTCAGAGCTTGCGCGGCGATCTGTAAGAAAGTTCAGGAAGGTATGCACTTCCTCCGTTTAAAACCAGCAGTCGTCCTTCATTTCGTCAAGAATTTAGTCTATTCACTATTGTTTCTTGGCGTCTTGGCACAAATGTAAAGTATGGTTGCTCATTCTTAATTTCTTGTCCATTTTTTATCAGTATAATGGTTAAGTTTTGTTGCGGCAGAAGAATCTGCTTGAGTTTAGCTCTGAGAATTTCAACTTGGTATGGGAATACGGATACGTATCTGCGGCTAATTATTCTGAAAGAAGCGCCCGTCAATGTGATTAGCGTCTGTACTACACTTTTTGAAGACAGAGAAAAAGTTCAGATCGTTTTGCCAGCTCCTCGGTTAATACCAAACCGGCGAGTTATTCAGACGAAGAACAATCTCTCAACTGCAAAACCAACTGGACGTTCGAAGATAACCATTTCCGTCGCCTCCTCCACCATTGCATGCAACGATACAGCAACCCACTTCGCCGGCGGCCGGCGCCAGGCGCCACAACAACACAATGAATCGTGAACGAAAATCTCCTCCTTCCACCTCCATAAAAAGCCCTCCCGAGCTCACATTTCATTTCTGGGAGCAGAAGCACATCTGATCGGCCACGGCCAGAAGAACGCGCGCGGCAAACGTTAGCAAGCGCTGGCTCGGCGTGAGCTAGCGGTCGCCGCGCGCGCGCAAGCACAATGGAGCCTACGACGACGATGACGATCAGCTGCAGGAGCAGGACGCAGCCGCCGGGCGATAGGTGGAGCAGGTGTTCGAGGGGGAGCCGGTGCCGACACCGTCGGAGATGTTCACGGCGCGGTCGGTGGCCGTCGGCGCTGTCCTAGGCGCCACGCTCAGCGTCGTGGCCATCAAGCTCACCCTCACCTCGGGGGTACATCCAGTTCCTCACCGTCCCCGCAGGGCTCCTGGGCTTCTTCCTCTCTCGCATCTGGACGCGCCTGCTGGACGGCTGCGAGGTGCCGCAGCTCCCCTTCACCCGCCAGGAGAATGCCGTCATCTAGACCTTCGTCGTCGCCTAGCTGCTTGTTAGCAGAGGCAGGGGAGAGAGATTTCGTGGAGCAGAAGAAGAAGAAGGATAGCGGGGAAGCAGACAGTGGTCTTATTATATATATATATATATATATATATATATATATATATATATATATATATATATATATATATATAGTCGATTGCTCGTGCGTTGCGACGGCTTACAACAATATCCACGTAAACTATCCATAAAAAAATTCAAGATTTTTTATTGATTGTCTCCGCTCTCTGTACAATATTTTTTTTGATTTGGCTAACTGATGTTATTGTTTACTCCATGCAATATGTTTTGGTACAACACGGCCAATGAAGTGAGCGATTAGAAAAGAGTTCACAACGACTGACTGAATAAACAGAGATTATAAAATGACATAATTCCATCATACAGAGACCAAATAAGACAAAGTTTGTGAGCTCAAGTTTCTAAAATAAGTCCAATGAAGTCAAACTTATAAAAAAAGATATATCAAAATATGGAGTGATTGCTAAAAGTCACGCATCAATTAAAACTGGATGCGCTCCATATAAATTATGCTACTTCGTAGAAATTACTAACGTTTAAAACCAACAAATAACCTTTCATTTTGTTGTTAGTGTGACAAATCATTGTTGCTCCATCCAATTCAGCAACCTCAAACACCATGTAGTCCATTGCGCCAACATGGTCTCAGAAACGACCTAATGTTTGCAAGAGCCAAGAACGTCGTGCCGGTGCTTGGGCTGTAGCCTCGGCCCGTAGTGTTGGCCCGACCCGACACGATTTTTTTTATTTTACAAAAAAATGTATATACCTATATACAATTTATATTCAATATTAAAAACATTTTAGCATTATGTTTTACTGGTTAGACAGCTTCATCCAGTGTCTCCTGTCCTTCTTCCATCAGGACATGGTGTACCGTTTTTAACATTTTACGCTGATTTAATTAAATGAGTCGACGGGCTAACGGGCTGGCCCGACACAGTTAGCAGGCTGACATGACGTGCCTGGGCCATAGTTGTGGCCCGCGTGCATTTAGCCCGTGCCGGACGCCGTTTGACCATCTATAGACGTGCAGCGAATTAATTTGAAATAGTTTTGAGGGGTTATTTGTAAAAAGATGACGCATGACGACCGTTGAAACTGGTGCTTTAAGTATAGTATAGATATTTCACTACTGCCTCAGCCATTCTGGCCCACACACACGCACATTGGGCTTGCGAACTCGACTTGCCACTCGCGGCCCATTCACAGAAGGTGTCTTCCCAGCCGCGCCTTCATCAGCCACCGACGTCGCGTCTTCTTCAGCTACACCTTCCACTGGAGAGTCCGTGGGTGGAGTCCTGACATTCCCCCCTTTAAAGAACCTGCTTGTCCCCAAGCAGGCGCGCGAGGAAAGGCTTGCCGCAAAGCAGTAGTATCCTCCCATGTTGCCAGAGATGCCGGCAAACCGGACCACTGAACCAACACTTGAGTTTGACCATCAGATGCCAGGCGACGTCGCAACACACGCTGGGGTATCTGAAAACTGTCCAAGGAATCAGGTAACCGAGCAACAGAAGTAGCATCCGGCACCGCGCGCTTCAGCTGGGACACGTGAAAGACAGGATGAATAGTGGAGGACGCCGGCAATTCCAATTTGTAGGCCACAAATCCCACTGTTGACAACACCTTGAAGGGCCCAAAGAAACGGAAGGCCAGCTTCTGGTTAGCACGATGGGCGAGCGAAGACTGAACATAAGGTTAAAGCCGGACATAGACCATATCACCAATTTGAAAGGAACGCTCAGACCTCTTCTTATCAGCCTGCACCTTCATGCGAAGTTGGGCACGAGCCAAATGCTGTTTGACTAAATCCATCATGACTTTCTTCTCCTCTATCCATTCCTGCAGTGAGGGAATCGGACAGACAGCAGAAGACTCTACTCCAAAGTGACGAGGAGCGTAACCATACAAGACCTCAAAGGGAGAAAAACCAAGGCTGAGTGCCAACTGGAATTATACCAAAACTCAGCTAAATAGAGCCAATCCACCCATTTGCTGGGGCAAGCATTCACAAAGCACCTCAAATATGTTTCCATGCACTGATTCACACGTTCAGTCTGACCGTCTGATTGTGGATGATACGCAGAACTCATGTTGAGAGAAACCCCTGCCAATGAAAAGAGTGTATTCCACAACTGACTGGTGAAAATACGATCCCTGTCAGATATAATTGACGTAGGCAAACCATGCAACTTTTAAATGTTCTGCATGAAGACATGAGCAACTGAAGCTGCTGTGAATGGATGTCGTAAGGGAATTAAGTGGCTAAACTTGGAAAATTTATCCACCACCACTAAGACACAATTCTTGCCATGAGACGGAGGAAGGCCTTCCACAAAATCAAGGCTCACTGTTCGCCAGGCGCCGTCGGGTATAGCCAAAGGCTGGAGCAGTCCTGGGTACCTGCTCCTGTCGGGCTTGGCTTGTAAACAAATAGAGCATGCCGAAACAAAGTCTTGTACACTCTTCTTGAGACCTGACCAGGAAAATAGCTGCTTGATGCGCCTGTAAGTGACTGGAATACCAGAATGACCACCGAGAGGAGAACTATGCATAGCAGCCAAAATGGAACGCTGAAGAGAATCATTCCGGCCAACCCAGAGTCGACCTTTAAAGCGAACCAGACCATCAGAAAGGGAAAAATTGGGAACAACAGTGTTGTCAACAGCCAGCTTGGTGAGAATGTCTTTGGATTCTGGATCACTCAAATATCCATCCTGTAACGCCTGACACCATTGTGGAGTGGATACTGAAACAGCATACAAGGAAACCAGTGGGTGAGCTCTTCTGGACAACGCATCGGCTTGACCATTTTCAGGACCCTCCTTGTACACAATACGGTTGTCGGGGACCATAATTAGGGGTACCCTCGAGACCCCTAAATCTCAGCTGGTAACCCCCATCAGCACAAAGCTGCAAAGGCCTGATGGGTGCGATTAAGACAAGGATCGGTCCATTCAAGGGACATGATCGTGCCTCGCCCGAGCCTAGCCTCGGGCAAGGGAAGCCGACCCCGGAGAACCTACGTCTCGCTCGAGGACCCCCCCTCCAGCAACGGGCACACTACCGGCTCGCCCGAGGCCCAGTCTTCACCGAGAAGCAACCTTGGCCACATCGCCACGCCAACCGACCAAATCGCAGGGGCATTTAATGCAAAGGTGGTTGGGCACCTTTATCCTGACGCACGCCCCCCAGTCGACAGAGCCGAAGTGACCGCAGTCACTTCGCCGCTCTATTGACCGGTCTGACAAGAGGACAGCGCCGCCTGCGCCGCTCCGACTGCTAAGCCACCCGACAGAGTGAGGCTAATAGCAGCCAAGGCCGGCCTCGGGCGTCATAGGAAACTCCGCCTCGCCCGACCCCAGGGCTCGGACTCGGGCTCAGCCCCGGAAGACGGCGAACTCCGCTCCGCCCGACCCAGGGCTCGGACTCGGGCTCAGCCCCGGAAGACGGCGAACTCCGCTCCGCCCGACCCAGGGCTCGGACATGGGCTCAACCCCGGAAGACGACGAACTCCGCCTCGCCTGACCCCAGGGCTCGGACATGGGCTCAACCCCGGAAGACGACGAACTCTGCTCCGCTTGACCCAGGGCTCGGACTTGGGCTCAGCCCCAGGAGACGACGGACTCCGCTTCGCCCGACCCCAGGGCTCGGACTCAGCCCTGGCCTCAGCCGACGGTCTCCGCCTCGCCCGACCCAGGGGCTCGGACTCGACCACGGCCACGGAAGACAGACTCGACCTCGACCTCGGAGGAGCCTCCACATCTCCCAACCTAGGGCGCGGACCGACCACGTCGACAGGAGGCGCCATCATTACCCTACCCCGAGCTGACTCAAGCTACGGGGAAAAAGACCGGCGTCCCATCTGGCTCGCTCCGCCAGATAGGCAATGATGGCGCCCCGCACGCTCTGTGACGACGGCGGCTCTCGGCCCCCTTACGGAAGCAAGAGGACGTCAGCAAGGACTCGACAGCCCCGACAGCTGTCCTCCCGCCAGGCTCCAGCGCTCCTCCGACGGCCACGACACCACACGAACCGGGTGCCAAAACCTCTCCGGCTGCCACGACGGCATGTACTTAGGGCGCTAGCTCTCCTCCGCTAGACACGTAGCACTCTGCTACACTCCCATTGTACACCTGGATCCTCTCCTTACGCCTATAAAAGGAAGGACCAGGGCCCTCTTACGGGGGGGTTGGCCCGCGCGGGGAAGGACGGGGCGACGCTCGTGCAAGGCCGCTCGCTCCCACTCCCGCGTGGACGCTTGTATCCCCCTACTGCAAGCGCACCCGACTCAGGCGCGGGGCTAACACGAAGGCCGCGGGATCCGCTCTCTCACGCCTGCCTCCCTCCGGCTGCCTCCTTTCCCCCCTTCGCGTTCCGCCTCGCGTCGACCCATCTGGGCTGGGGCACGCGGCGACGATTCACTCGTCGGTCCAGGGACCCCCCCGGGTTTCGAAACACCGACAGTTGGCGCACCAGGTAGGGGCCTGCTGCGTGTTGACGAACAGCTTCCCGTCAAGCTCCAGATGGGCAGTCTCCAGCAACCTTTCCGGCCCTGGACGGTGCTCCGTTTCGAGAATCTTGAGTTCATGTCCCTCGACGGCAGCTACGACATGATACTCCTTCCCTCGCCGCGCGACAGCGACAATGGCGGTCGACAACCCGCTCGCCGGCGGGGAAATCGACGACGCCTTCCCCACGTGGTGGAAGGACGACATTCGGGCTTGTCCCGTCCCCTCCCCCGTCGACGAAGGAGGAGACGGGGCAACCAAGGCCAAGCGGGAAGCGGCACCTCGTTGGCTGTCGAGCGAGTTGACGGCGCCGGCGCCCCAACGGAGGGCGCGTCGGGCATCGATCTCGCGTCTGAGACGAAGACGAGCGTCGCCTCCCCGCAACACGCCAATCTCGAGCAAACGCACGACGCCAGCACGCTCGCGAAGGACTTGCTGGGCATCACCCTCGTACCTGAGACAACGGTGCAGTCAGTCCCAGACGCGACCTCGTCACCGACTGTCGACCGAAAGGTACCGACCATTCCCATCTCGTGTCTTTTGGATTCGGCCTCGACCCACCAAGCGACTCCGCTTCGGTGAGCACTCTCTTAGAGGTGAGTCCAAACCCTCTAGGGTATCGCGTGCGGTCACCCTGGGACCGACTGACGGCTGACTCGACCTACGAGCCCTCGGGGTCCGAGGAAGATGGCGAGCCCGACCTCTGTTGGGATTTCTCCGGACTTGGTAACCCCAATGTCGTGCGGGACTTCATGACCGCATGAGACAACTGCCTTTCCGACTGTTCTGACGGCAGCCGCGGCCTCGACAATGAGGACCGCGGCCCAAGTCGTGAATGTTTCCACGTCGATCTAGGGGGTCCCGGCGAAGGCAACCATCTTGGTATGCTGGAAAACGGTGATCCCCCTAGGCCCGCGCCT
Source organism: Zea mays (assembly GCF_902167145.1). NCBI lineage: Eukaryota > Viridiplantae > Streptophyta > Magnoliopsida > Poales > Poaceae > Zea > Zea mays. Next base: position 11,122,316 of record NC_050097.1, read on the forward strand.
CGCGTTGACATCCTTCGGGAGCTAGCTGTGGTCCCCGTCCCGGCGGGGGGTCCTGACCCACAGCTCGAGCAAATCCGCGAGAGGCAGGCCAGGCTCGACGAGGGAGTAGGAACGCTTGTGCCGATCCGCCGGGACATCGGGCAGGAATGGGCGGTCCAACCCCCGGTCGGAGAAGCGCGTCATCTTCCCCAGGACATCCAACACCGCATCGCCGACGACGTCAGGGTGAGGCCGCCGTCGGATTCCAGCGGAGTCGGCCAGAACCTGGCTGCAGCGGCAATACTCCTCTGCGCGATGCCGGAGCCATCAACCACCGAGGGGCGGCGTATCCAGGGAGAGCTCAAGAATCTCCTGGAAGACGCCGCGGTCCGACGGGCCGAAAGCTCTGCCTCCCGAAGGCAGGGGTTCCCCTCGGAACATCGCGCCGCGACTTCCCGATTCATGCGGGAAGCCTCGGTCCACTCCGGGCGCACGCGCAACATAGCGCCTGCGGCCCCGGGTCGCCTCGGCAACAAGCGTCATCATCACAGCCGTCGGGCCCACCTCGACGATAGAGCGCGCCGAGGCTACCACCCCAGGCGTGGGGGACGCTACGACAGCGGGGAGGATCGGAGTCCTTCGCCCGAACCACCCGGTCCACAGGCTTTCAGCCGCGCCATACGACGGGCACCATTCCCGACCCAGTTCCGAACCCCAACTACTATCACAAAGTACTCAGGGGAAACGAGACTGGAACTATGGCTCGCGGACTATCGGCTGGCCTGCCAACTGGGTGGAACGGACGACGACAACCTCATCATCCGCAACCTCCCCCTGTTCCTCTCCGACACCGCTCGAGCCTGGCTGGAGCACCTGCCCCCGGGGCAGATCTCCAACTGGGACGACCTGGTCCAAGCCTTCGCCGGCAATTTCCAGGGCACGTACGTGCGCCCTGGAAACTTCTGGGATCTCCGAAGCTGCCGCCAGCAGCCGAGAGAGTATCTCCGGGACTACATCCGGTGATTCTCGAAGCAGCGCACAGAGCTGCCCAACGTCACCGATTCAGATGTCATCGGCGCGTTCCTCACCGGCACCACCTGCCGCGACCTGGTGAGCAAGCTGGGTCGCAAGACCCCCACCAGGGCGAGCGAGCTGATGGACATCTCCACCAAGTTCGCCTCTGGCCAGGAGGCGGTTGAGGCCATTTTCCGGAAGGACAAGCAGCCCCAGGGCCGCCCACCGGAAGATGCTCCTGAGGCGTTAACTCAGCGCGGCGCCAAGAAGAAGGGCAAGAAGAAGTCGCAAGCGAAACGCGACGCCGCCGACGCAGACCTTGTTGCCGCCACCGAGCACAAGAACCCTTGGAAACCTCCCGGAGGTGCCAACCTCTTCGACAAGATACTCAAGGAGCCGTGCCCCTATCATCAGGGGCCCGTCAAGCACACCCTTGAGGAGTGTGCCATGCTTCGACGACACTTCCACAAGGCCGGGCCACCCGCGGAGGGTGGCAAGGCCCTCGACGACGCGAAGGAGGAAGATCACAAGGCAGGAGGGTTCCCCGAGGTCCGCGACTGCTTCATGATCTACGGCGGGCAAGTGGTGAACGCCTCGGCTCGACACCGCAAGCAAGGGCGTCGGGAGGTCTGCTCGGTAAAGGTGACGGCGCCAGTCTACCTAGACTGGTCCGACAAGCCCATCACCTTCGACCAGGCCGACCATCCAGGCCACGTGCCGAGCCCGGGGAGATACCCACTCGTTGTCGACCCCATCATCGGCAACGTCAGGCTCACCAAGGTCCTCATGGACGGAGGCAGCGGCCTCAACATCATCTACGCCGAGACCCTCGGGCTCCTGCGGATCGATTTGTCCTCGGTCCGGACGGGCGCTGCGCCTTTCCACGGGATTGTCCCCGGGAAGCGCGTTCAAACCCTCGGACAACTCGACCTACCCGTCTGCTTCGGGACGCCCTCCAACTTTCGAAAGGAGACCCTCACGTTCGAAGTGGTCGGGTTTCGAGGAACCTACCACGCAGTGCTGGGGAGGCCATGCTACGCCAAGTTCATGGCCGTCCCCAACTACACCTACCTCAAGCTCAAGATGCTGGGCCCCAATGGGGTCATTACCGTCGGGCCCACGTACCGACACGCATACGAATGCGATGTGGAGTGCGTGGAGTACGCCAATGCCCTCGCCGAATCCGAGGCCCTCATCGCTGACCTGGAGAGCCTCTCTAGGGAGGCGCCCGACGTGAAGCGCCACGCCGGCAACTTCGAACCAGCGGAGACGGTCAAGTCTGTCCCTCTCGACCCCTGCAACGACGCCTCCAAGCAGATCCGGATCGGCTCCGAGCTCGACCCCAAATAGGAAGCAGTGCTCGTCGACTTTCTCCGCGCAAACGTCGATGTTTTCGTGTGGAGTCCCTCGGACATGCCCGGCATACCGAGGGAAGTCGCCGAGCACTCTCTAGATATTCGAGCTGGGGCCCGACCCGTGAAGCGACCTCTGCGCCGATTCGACGAAGAAAAGCGCAGAGCCATAGGCGAGGAGATCCACAAGCTACTGGCGGCAGGGTTCATCAAAGAGGTATTCCATCCCGAATGGCTTGCCAACCCTGTGCTTGTGAGAAAGAAAGGGGGGAAATGGCGGATGTGTGTAGACTACACTGGTCTAAACAAAGCATGTCCGAAGATTCCCTACCCTCTGCCTCGCATCGATCAGATCGTGGATTCCACTGCTGGGTGCGAAACCCTGTCTTTCCTCGATGCCTACTCAGGGTATCATCATATCAGGATGAAAGAGTCCGACCAGCTCGCGACTTCATTCATCACACCCTTCGGCATGTACTGCTATGTTACAATGCCGTTTGGTTTGAGGAACGCGGGGGCAACGTACCAGCGATGTCTGAACCATGTGTTTGGTGAACACATCGGCCGAACGGTCGAGGCCTACGTCGATGACATCGTAGTCAAGACGAGGAAGGCCTCCGACCTCCTTTCCGACCTTGAAGCGATGTTCCGATGTCTCGAGGCGAAAGGCGTGAAGCTTAATCCCGAAAAGTGTGTCTTCGGGGTCCCCCGAGGCATGCTCTTGGGGTTCATCGTCTCCGAGCGGGGCATCGAAGCCAACCCGGAGAAGATTGCAGCCATCACCAGCATGGGGCCAATCAAGGACTTGAAAGGCGTACAGAGGGTCATGGGATGTCTCGCGGCTCTGAGCCGCTTCATCTCCCGCCTCGGCGAAAGAGGTCTGCCTCTGTACCACCTCTTAAGAAAAGCTGAGTGCTTCGCTTGGACTCCCGAGGCCGAGGAAGCCCTCGGGAACCTGAAGGCGCTCCTCACGAACGCGCCCATCTTGGTGCCCCCCCCCCGTTGCTGGAGGAGCAGGCTAAAATAGCCTCGGGGCGAACAACGGTTCCCCTGGACGCCTTCACCCGAGACCCGCATCAACCCTCCGTCAAGATCGACAACACGCCCGAGCCCGAGGCGCCCTCAGCCCAGCCCGAGGCACCCTCGGCTCGGCCCGGGGAATCCTCGGTTCAGCCCGAGGTGCCCTCGGCCCCCGAGGGCGAGACACTGCGTGTCGAGGAGGAGCGAAGCGGGGTCACGCCTAATCAAAACTGGCACACCCCGTACCTGAAATATCTCCACCGAGGAGAGCTACCCCTCGACCGAGCCGAGGCTCGGCGGTTGGCGCGACGCGCCAAGTCGTTCGTCTTGCTGGGAGATGGGAAGGAGCTCTACCACCGCAGCCCCTCGGGCATCCCCCAGCAATGCATTTCCATCGCCGAAGGTCAGGAACTCCTACAAGAGATACACTCGGGGGCTTGCGACCATCGCGCAGCACCCCGAGCCCTTGTTGGAGACGCCTTCCGAAAAGGTCTCTAATGACCGACGGCGGTGGCCGACGCCACCCGAATTGTCCACACCCGCGAAGGGCATCAGTTCTACGCAAGGCAGACCCACCCCTCGCGGAAGACACCCGGGGGCTACACGCACCCCTGGGAAGGGCCGCTCGTCATCGCCAAAGTTCTGAAGCCCGGAATAAACAAACTGGCCGACAGTCAAGGCGAGGTCTGCACCAACATTTGGAACGTCTAACAGCTACGTCGCCTCTGAGAGCACCTAGAGGGGGGGTGAATAGGTGATCCTGTAAAACTTCAAAACTTAAGCCACAAAAACTTGTTAAGTGTTAGCACAATTATGGCCAAGTGGCTAGAGAGGAGTCAAAACACAATAACCACAAGAAATCAATCACAGAGATGACACGGTGGTTATCCCGTGGTTCGGCCAAGTACAAAACTTGCCTACTCCACGTTGTGGCGTCCCAACGGACGAGAGTTGCACTCAACTCCTCTCAAGTGATCCAATGATCAACTTGAATACCACGGTGTTCTTGCTTTTCTTTTCTCAATCCCGTTTGCGAGGAATCTCCACAACTTGGAGCCTCTCGCCCTTACAAAAGATGTTCACAGAGAATCACGGAGCAAGGGAGGGAATGAGCAACGCACACAAGACTTCAAAAGATCAGAGCAACACGCACACAAGCAGCAATAAGAGCTCGCAACACAACTCAAAGAGTACACAACTCCACAAGAGCTCTATATGCTATCACAATGAATCGAATGCGCTAGATCAATGTCTTGGTGCTTAGAAAGGTTGTAGGAATGCTTGGTGTACTCCTCCATGCGCCTAGGGGTCCCTTTTATACCCCCAAGGCAGCTAGGAGCCGTTGAGAACACATCTGGAAGGCTATCCTTGCCTTCTGTCGTCGGGCGCACCGGACAGTCCGGTGCACACCGGACACTGTCCGGTGCCCGATTTATTTCCATAAACAGCGCATCCGACCGTTGCTGTCTGTTGCAGATCTGCGCACAGTTGGCGCACCGGACATGTCCGGTGCACACCGGACAGTCCGGTGTATCTTTCCGACCGTTGGCTCGGCCACGTGTCGCGCGCCGATCGCGCGGCCGACCGTTGGCCCGGCCGACCGTTGGCTCACCGGACAGTCCGGTGCACACCGGACAGTCCGGTGAATTTTAGCCGAAGTCGCCGGAGAAAAACCCGAGAGCGGCTGGTTTGCTCCACGCTGGTCTGGCACACCGGACACTGTCCGGTGCACACCGGACAGTCCGGTGCCCCAGCCCGAAACAGCCTTTGGCTGTACACAGCCACTCTCCACTTCTTTTCGTTTCTTCTTCTTCCTGTTTCTAACACTTAGACAAGATATTAGTACACAAAACCAATGTACTAAGGCTTAGAAACATACCTTTACTTGTGATTTGCAACTTGTCCATCCATGGGCATAGATTCACATTTAAGCACTTTGTGTTTGCACTCAATCACCAAAATACTTAGAAATGGCCCAAGGGCACATTTCCCTTTCAATCTCCCCCTTTTTGGTGATTTATGCCAACACAACATAAAGCAACTAGAACAAGTGCAAAATCACTTCAAATAGAACTCAAATTTAAGTTTTATTCAATTTTGGCATATATGGATCATCCTTTGCCACCACTTGGTTTGTTTTTGCAAATCAAACTCAAATCTCTATCTCTAAGTCAAACACACATGTTGAAGCATAAAGAGAGTCATTCCAAAAGAGATTGATCAAGGATTTCAAAAAGGATTTCAAAAACTCCCCCTTTTTCCCATAATTACTACTTCTCCCCACAAGAAGCCAACTTTTCACAAAAGAGACAATAAGAGTTTTGACAAAACAAAAAGCTCTACCCTACTATTTTCAAATCTCTCAAGTGGTAGTTGATCCATTTATTGCTTTGGCCTTTATTTTCTCCCCCTTTGGCATCAAGCACCAAAACGGGATCAATCTTGGCCCTTTAACCCCATTGCCTCACCAAAATCTTCAATTAAGAGTACAAAGGCAATAAGATCATAGAGATGAACTTGGAATAAGTTACCCTCTCATCGGAGTGCAGTGGAAGTCTTTCATTGGTCCAAGTCCACCTTTCCCTTTCAATTCTCCTTCGAGACTAAATCAAGCAAACTCAACCACATGGTTAGTCTCAAAGGGTCAAGTTGTAACACATCTCCCCCTAAACATGTGCATCACTTTGCAACGGACTTGTGAGGTCCAGGGAGTGTTTGTACAACTTGAGCACCACAATAAGCAACAAAATGCAGAATGAACATGATCAAAGGCATAAACACATGTATGCTACAGTTCAATCCAGGTTCCGCGAATCTAAGACATTTAGCTCACTACGCAGCCTGCAAAAGGTCTTCTCATCTAGAGGCTTGGTAAAGATATCGGCTAGCTGGTTCTCGGTGCTAACATGAAACACTTCGATATCCCCCTTTTGCTGGTGGTCTCTCAGAAAGTGATGCCGGATGTCTATGTGCTTTGTGCGGCTGTGTTCAACAGGATTTTCCGCCATGCGGATAGCACTCTCATTATCACATAGGAGTGGGACTTTGCTCAGATTGTAGCCAAAGTCCCGGAGGGTTTGCCTCATCCAAAGTAGTTGCGCGCAACACTGTCCTGCGGCAACATACTCGGCCTCAGCGGTGGATAGGGCAACGGAAGTTTGTTTCTTAGAATTCCATGACACCAGGGACCTTCCTAAGAATTGGCACGTCCCCGATGTACTCTTCCTATCGACCTTACATCCAGCATAGTCGGAGTCTGAGTATCCAACTAAGTCAAAGGTAGACCCCTTTGGATACCAGAGCCCGAAGCAAGGCGTAGCAACCAAATATCTAAGAATTCGCTTCACCGCCACTAAGTGACACTCCTTAGGATCGGATTGAAATCTAGCACACATGCATACGCTAAGCATAATATCCGGTCTACTAGCACATAAGTAAAGCAAAGAACCTATCATTGACCGATATGTTTTTTGATCAACGGACTTACCTCCTTTGTTGAGGTCGGTGTGTCCGTCGGTCCCCATCGGAGTCTTTGCGGGCTTGGCGTCCTTCATCCCAAACCTCTTTAGCAAGTCTTGCGTGTACTTCATTTGGGAGATGAAAGTGCCGTCCTTGAGTTGCTTCACTTGGAACCCAAGGAAGTAGTTCAACTCGCCCATCATCAACATCTCGAATTTCTGCGTCATCACCCTGCTAAACTCTTCACAAGACTTTTGGTTAGTAGAACCAAATATTATGTCATCGACATAAATTTGGCACACAAATAAATCACCATCACATGTCTTTGTAAAAAGAGTTGGATCGGCTTTCCCAACCTTGAAAGCATTAACAATTAGAAAGTCTCTAAGGCATTCATACCATGCTCTTGGGGCTTGCTTAAGTCCATAGAGCGCCTTAGAGAGCTTACACACGTGGTCGGGGTACCGTTCATCCTCGAAGCCAGGGGGTTGCTCCACGTACACCTCCTCCTTGATTGGCCCATTGAGGAAAGCGCTCTTCACATCCATTTGGTACAACCTGAAAGAATGGTGAGCGGCATATGCTAGCAAGATACGAATGGACTCTAGCCTAGCCACAGGAGCGAAAGTCTCCTCAAAGTCCAAACCTGCGACTTGGGCATAACCTTTTGCCACAAGTCGAGCCTTGTTCCTCGTCACCACCCCGTGCTCGTCCTGTTTGTTGCGGAACACCCACTTGGTTCCCACAACATTTTGCTTCGGACGAGGCACCAGTGTCCAAACTTCATTGCGCTTGAAGTTGTTGAGTTCCTCTTGCATGGCCAACACCCAGTCCGGATCTAGCAAGGCCTCCTCTACCCTGAAAGGCTCAATAGAAGAGACAAAGGAGTAATGCTCACAAAAATTAACTAATCGAGACCGAGTAGTTACTCCCTTGCTAATGTCACCCAGAATTTGGTCGACGGGATGATCCCTTTGAATCATCGCTCGAACTTGGGTTGGAGGTGCCGGTTGCGCTTCTTCCTCCGTCACATGATCATCTTGTGCTCCCCCTTGATCATCCGCCTCCTGTTGATGAACCTGTTCATCGTCTTGAGTTGGGGGTAGCACCGTAGTTGAGGAAGATGGTTGATCTCGTTCATCTTGTTCCTGTGGTCGCACTTCTCCAATCGCCATAGTTCGTATAGCGGTCGTCGGAACATCTTCTTCATCTACATCATCACAATCAATAACTTGCTCTCTTGGAGAGCCATTAGTCTCATCAAATACAACGTCGCTAGAGACTTCAACCAAACCCGATGATTTGTTGAAGACTCTATACGCCTTTGTATTTGAGTCATAACCTAACAAAAACCCTTCTACAGCTTTGGGAGCAAACTTAGAATTTCTACCTTTCTTCACTAGAATGTAGCACTTGCTCCCAAATACACGAAAGTAAGATACATTGGGTTTGTTACCGGTTAGTAGCTCATACGAAGTCTTCTTGAGGAGGCGATGAAGGTAGACCCTGTTGATGGCGTGGCAAGCCGTGTTCACGGCTTCCGACCAAAAATGCTCGGGGGTCTTGAACTCTCCAAGCATAGTCCTCGCCATGTCGATTAGCGTCCTGTTCTTCCTCTCTACCACACCATTTTGCTGTGGTGTGTAGGGAGCGGAGAACTCATGCTTGATCCCTTCCTCCTCAAGGAACTCCTCCACTTGAAGGTTCTTGAACTCGGACCCGTTGTCGCTCCTTATCTTCTTCACCTTGAGCTCAAACTCATTTTGAGCTCTCCTGAGGAAGCGCTTGAGGGTCCCTTGGGTTTCAGACTTATCCTGCAAAAAGAACACCCAAGTGAAGCGGGAAAAGTCATCAACAATAACTAGACCATACTTACTCCCTCCTATGCTCAGATAGGCGACGGGTCCGAAGAGGTCCATATGCAGCAGCTCCAAGGGTCTTGAAGTGGTCATCACATTCTTGCTGTGATGTGCTCCTCCTACTTGTTTACCTGCTTGACAAGCTGCACAGGGTCTATCTTTTTCGAAATGCACGTTAGTCAAACCTATCATGTGTTCTCCCTTTAGAAGCTTGTGAATGTTCTTCATCCCCACATGTGCTAAGCGGCGATGCCACAGCCAGCCCATGCTAGTCTTAGCTATTAAGCATGCATCTAGACCGGCTTCTTCTTTTGCAAAATCAACTAAATAAAGTTTGCCGTCTAATACACCCTTAAAAGCTAGTGAACCATCACTTCTTCTAAAGACAGACACATCTACATTTGTAAATAGACAGTTATATCCCATATTGCATAATTGACTAACAGATAATAAATTATATCCTAGAGACTCTACTAAAAACACATTAGAGATAGAATGCTCATTAGAAATTGCAATTTTACCTAACCCTTTTACCTTGCCTTGATTCCCATCACCGAATATGATTGAATCTTGGGAATCCTTATTCTTGACGTAGGAGATGAACATCTTCTTCTCCCCCGTCATATGGTTTGTGCATCCGCTGTCAATAATCCAGCTTGAACCCCCGGATGCATAAACCTGCAAGGCAAATTTAGGCTTGGGACTTAGGTACCCAACTCATGTTGGGTCCTACAAGGTTAGCACAAATATTCTTAGGGACCCAAATGCAAGTTTTGTCTCCCTTGCATCTTGCCCCTAACTTCCTAGCAACAATTTTCTTATCCTTTCTACAAATAGCAAAGGAAGCATTTAGAGCACAATAAATTTCAGAAGGTTCATTCACTACTTTCCTAGGAGCATTATGAACTACATTTCTCCTAGGCATTTGGTGAATAACATTTCTTCTAAACACATTTCTACCATGCATAACATGAGAACTAGAAGCAGTCATAGCATAAGAGTCATAAGCATGTGAATCAAATACATCATTACTTCTAAAAGCATTTCTAGAGTATCTCCTATCATAGTACATGAAAGCATGATTCTTCTTAACACTATTAGCCATAGGAGCCTTCCCTTTCTCCTTGGTGGAGATAGGAGTCTTATGGCTTGTTAAGTTCTTGGCTTCCCTCTTGAAGCCAAGCCCATCCTTAATTGAGGGGTGTCTACCAACCGTGTAGGCATCCCTAGCAAATTTTAGTTTTTCAAAATCACTTTTGCTAGTCCTAAGTTGAGCATTAAGACTAGCCACTTCATCATTTAGTTTTGAAATTGAAACTAAGTGTTCACTACAAGCTTTAACATCAAAATCCTTACACCTAGTGCAAATTGTAATATTTTCAACACAAGAGTTACTTGCTACTTCTAGTTTAGCAGTTAAAACATTAATTTAACCTTTTAAAGAAGAAATGGTTTCATTACAAGTAGAAAGTTCACAAGAAAGTATTCCATTTCTTTTAACTTCTAGAGCAAGAGAATTTTGAGCACTAACAAATTTATCATGCTCTTCATATAATAGGTCTTCTTGTTTCTCTAAGATTCTATCCTTTTCATTTAAGGCATCAATCAGCTCATTAATCTTAGCTATCTTAGTTCTATCCAATCCCTTGAATAAACTAGAGTAATCAATTTCATCCTCACTAGATTCATCATCACTAGAAGAATCATAAGTATTAGCATTACGAGTGATTACCTTCTTTTCCCTTGCCATGAGGCAAGTGTGATGCTCGTTTGGGAAGAGAGCCGATTTGTTGAAGGCAGTGGCGGCGAGTCCCTCATTGTCGGAGTCGGAGGAGGAGCAATCCGAATCCCACTCCTTGCCGAGATGCGCCTCGCCCTTGGCCTTCTTGTAATTCTTCTTCCTTTCCCTCTTGTTTCCCTGTTCCTGGTCACTGTCGTTATCGGGGCAGTTAGCGATAAAATGACCAATCTTACCGCACTTGAAACATGAGCGCTTCCCCTTTGTCTTGTTCTTGCTTGGCTGCCCCTTGTGACCCTTCAGCACCGTCTTGAATCTTTTGATGATAAGAGCCATCTCTTCATCATTGAGCCCGGCCGCCTCAACTTGCGCCACCTTGCTAGGTAGCGACTCCTTGCTCCTTGTTGCCTTTAGAGCAATGGGTTGAGACTCGTGGAGTGGACCGTTCAACGCGTCGTCGACGTATCGTGCCTCCTTGATCATCATCCGCCCGCTCACGAATTTTCCAAGTACTTCTTCGGGCGTCATCATCGTGTACCTGGGATTCTCACGAATATTGTTCACGAGATGAGGATCAAGAACGGTAAATGACCTGAGCATTAGGCGGACGACGTCGTGATCCGTCCAACGCGTGCTTCCGTAGCTCCTTATCTTGTTGACAAGGGTCTTGAGCCGGTTGTAAGTTTGAGTTGGCTCTTCTCCCCTTATCATGGCGAATCGTCCAAGCTCGCCCTCCACCAACTCCATCTTGGTGAGCATGGTGATGTCGTTCCCCTCGTGAGAAATTTTGAGGGTGTCCCATATCTGCTTGGCATTGTCCAAGCCGCTCACCTTATTGTACTCTTCCCTGCACAAAGATGCTAAGAGAACAGTAGTAGCTTGTGCATTTTTATGAATTTGTTCATTGATAAACATAGGGCTATCCGAGCTATCAAATTTCATTCCATTCTCTACAATCTCCCATATGCTTGGATGGAGAGAGAATAAATGACTACGCATTTTGTGGCTCCAAAATCCGTAGTCCTCCCCATCAAAGTGTGGAGGTTTACCAAGAGGAATGGAAAGCAAATGCGAATTCGAACTATGTGGAATACGAGAATAATCAAATGAAAAGTTTGAATTGACCGTCTTCCTGTAGTCGTTGTCGTCGTCCTTTTGGGAAGAAGAGGACTCATCACTGTCGTAGTAGACGATCTCCTTGATGCGTCTTGTCTTCTTCTTCTTCCCATCTTTTCGCTTGTGACCCGAGCCCGAGTTGTTGGACTTGTCATCCCTTGGCTCGTTGACGAAAGACTCCTTCTCCTTGTCGTTGATCACAATTCCCTTCCCCTTAGGATCCATCTCTTCAGGCGGTTAGTCCCTTTCTTGAAGAGAACGGCTCTGATACCAATTGAGAGCACCTAGAGGGGGGGGGTGAATAGGTGATCCTGTAAAACTTCAAAACTTAAGCCACAAAAACTTGTTAAGTGTTAGCACAATTATGGCCAAGTGGCTAGAGAGGAGTCAAAACACAATAACCACAAGAAATCAATCACAGAGATGACACGGTGGTTATCCCGTGGTTCGGCCAAGTACAAAACTTGCCTACTCCACGTTGTGGCGTCCCAACGGACGAGAGTTGCACTCAACTCCTCTCAAGTGATCCAATGATCAACTTGAATACCACGGTGTTCTTGCTTTTCTTTTCTCAATCCCGTTTGCGAGGAATCTCCACAACTTGGAGCCTCTCGCCCTTACAAAAGATGTTCACAGAGAATCACGGAGCAAGGGAGGGAATGAGCAACGCACACAAGACTTCAAAAGATCAGAGCAACACGCACACAAGCAGCAATAAGAGCTCGCAACACAACTCAAAGAGTACACAACTCCACAAGAGCTCTATATGCTATCACAATGAATCGAATGCGCTAGATCAATGTCTTGGTGCTTAGAAAGGTTGTAGGAATGCTTGGTGTACTCCTCCATGCGCCTAGGGGTCCCTTTTATACCCCCAAGGCAGCTAGGAGCCGTTGAGAACACATCTGGAAGGCTATCCTTGCCTTCTGTCGTCGGGCGCACCGGACAGTCCGGTGCACACCGGACACTGTCCGGTGCCCGATTTATTTCCATAAACAGCGCATCCGACCGTTGCTGTCTGTTGCAGATCTGCGCACAGTTGGCGCACCGAACATGTCCGGTGCACACCGGACAGTCCGGTGTATCTTTCCGACCGTTGGCTCGGCCACGTGTCGCGCGCCGATCGCGCGGCCGACCGTTGGCCCGGCCGACCGTTGGCTCACCGGACAGTCCGGTGCACACCGGACAGTCCGGTGAATTTTAGCCGAAGTCGCCGGAGAAAAACCCGAGAGCGGCTGGTTTGCTCCACGCTGGTCTGGCGCACCGGACACTGTCCGGTGCACACCGGACAGTCCGGTGCCCCAGCCCGAAACAGCCTTTGGCTGTACACAGCCACTCTCCACTTCTTTTCGTTTCTTCTTCTTCCTGTTTCTAACACTTAGACAAGATATTAGTACACAAAACCAATGTACTAAGGCTTAGAAACATACCTTTACTTGTGATTTGCAACTTGTCCATCCATGGGCATAGATTCACATTTAAGCACTTTGTGTTTGCACTCAATCACCAAAATACTTAGAAATGGCCTAAGGGCACATTTCCCTTTCAGCCTCTACCCTTAAGATGCTTTCAAGTTGTTCATATACCTCGCTCCCACGCAAGGTTTAGTCATCAAGGAAGGGTCAGCCTTGCCTCGGCAGAGCCCGACCCTCCCTCGGGGGCTAAAAGGGGGGAACCCCCTCTGCGTCAAAATTTTCAATCAAAAAGGCTTTTGCGTTCGCCTGGCTATGTCGGAAGCAGGACCCCAAGGAGCGAACGCGGGTGCATGTAAGTGGCAAGGCTGACTGAGCCAAGGGACTCCTACGCCTCTGGGTTACGGATACCTCACTCGTCATCCACCACGAAAAGTGACTCCTACTTGGAGAAGCCACCCTGCTACTGACGGACGGGGCCGGACACGCAAAATGAAAGGAAAAGGGGCACGACCTTATGCAATGATAATAAAGTGTTCAGGCCTCAGCGGCCGCAAAAAGACGCACGTGCATCCAACAGAAACTGCTCCGACAGAGTTAGGCGTCGCCCGGGGAAGGAGCCGCGCCTTCGGCTTCGTCCCCGCCCTCGGCAAAGTCCACCCCGGCTTCGGACGACGGCACAGGCGGGAGGATCTCTGCCTCGAAGGTGGTCGCCAGCACTGCGCTCGGACCCGCGGCGGCCGCGTCGAGCCTCTGGACTTCTGCCAGGGCGGCTTCATCTTCGTCAGGAAGGCAATACCCCTCGTTGACCCTCTCCAGATCCACGACGTAGTGGGAAGCGAGCACGGCGAAGGCCCGCCTGACGCCATGGTGTAGCGCCTCGCGGAGTCTGCCGCGCACATGATCGCCCAAGGCCTGCAGGCGACTTTGAGGGGAGCTTCCTGAGGGGACGTCGCCGAAGCCAAAGACCCGGCAGAAGTCCGAGATGGCCTCGGACATGGCCACGTGGTCGGCCTCCCTCTGCTCGGCCGCCCCGACAAGCGCCCTGGTGGACTCATCAAGGGCGGACTCAAGCTCTACAAACAGCCAGAACGCAAGGCCTCAAACACAAGCGGAGGAAACAAGCTGAAACGAAAACCGGAAATGGCCAGGACATACCTCCGGCTCGGGCACGCTGCTCCGAAGCTGCGGCCTGGGCTACGGCTAGGTCCGCTGCAAGGGCTCCAGCCCGGCTTTCGGCCTCGGCAGCCCGACCTCGGGATTGGTCTCGCTCATCGACGACCTGGTCGAACTTCGACTGCCGTCACTGCACCTCTGCGCGTGCCGCTGCCGCCTCTGCTCTCAGATCGGCGCAGAGCAACCGAAGGTCTGCCACTTCGGCGCCCTGCTGGGAGAGGCGCGCAGTAGCCCCGGCAAGCAAGGTCCTCAGGGATCGCAGCGAGCCCCAGATATCGACCTCGTGGCGGATGAACGACGACTTGGCGGCGCTCAGATCCGTCAGATCCTAAGGGAAGGAAGCGGGGCGTCACAAGAGACGCCTTGGTCACGAAAAGGTACGCCTGAAACCATTACCTGGAGGATTTTGGGTATGTCCCTGCAGAAGACCTTTAGCGATGACTGGAGCGACCCCACCGTTGCTTCGACGCACTTGCGGAGCTCGTCCCAAGACTGCTCCTCCCGCTCGTCGTCGAGAACGAAGAAGGGATCCGAGGCCCCACGGGTCCAGAACCGGAGCAACTGGGGCCGCTCCTCGGAGCTCCGCCGCGCAGCGACAAGGCCGCCACTCGGTGGGACGGATCGCGCTTCCACGCCCCCCTCCTCCGAGGCACCGAGCGCCGACGCCTCGGCCATCTCAGCGTCGGTAGCAACGGGTCGCTCCCCGACTGGGACGGCAGCGGCTTCAGCAGCAGTAGGCGCCGGCACCGGCGGCATGTCCGGTGGGCCCGGGGCCACGTCTGCGCTAGCCGCCTCCTCCAGCACGATGGTCGCCTCGGGAGAAGAGCCGGCCTCGGGAACTCGCTCCACGACGGTTGGTGCCGCCAGAGCCTCCCGCTGTGGAGCGCCTTGCGAGAAGGCCAGCTGAACAGCGAGGCTCGGCGCGACACTGGCTGCGGAAGCCGACGCCGTCTTAAGGGCCTTCCGGGGAGCCAGATCGGTCAGGCCGTGGCTTCGCTTGCTGAGGAGGAAAGGAAAGTCGCGGTCGGGACATACGAATGAGAAGCCAGGATGAAGACGCTCCAAGATACTTACCCGCTCCGGGCCATGATCAACCGCGCCTGAGGGGAGGTCTCTCGGATCTCGACCCCCGAAGACACCACCGAGGTCCGCCTCGCCGCCAGCTTCGGCATCACCCTCGCCTTGGGCACCTTGGACGCCCGGGAGACGGACTGCCCGGGCGTTGCCACGGCGACCTGAGGGTCACCCTCCTGCGCTGACGGCGTGGCCGACGGCTCCCGAGAAACAGACGCCTCGACCTGACTCCCCAGGGTCACCTCGACTTCCCCGGCCGAGGGGTCAAGTACCCCCTCAGTCTGCCCCCGCTCGTTGGGCCGGGACCTCGGCGTCCCGACTCCGGGAACTGACGGCGCCAGCCCACTCGGGGGCTGGCTTGACGACTCCTGGCCTAGCCTCAAACCCGGGCTGAGGCCGAGGCGGGCAGCCATGTCGTCGTCCTTGTCATCATCTTCATCGTCGTCGTCGTCAGGCGTCTCCGGCGACGGCTCCCTCGGGAGCCCCTCCCTCTCCTGCCGACGACGGAGCTTCTCCAAGGCGTCTCGGGCCCGCGTCCGCTCGCGTCCTTCTTCTTCTTCTTCTCCTCCGCGACAACCCGCCGCGCTGCTCGGTCCACCGCGTCCTCCGGGACCCGTGGCCGGGAAGGCTTGTGCCACCCTACCTCCTGGAGGCGGACAGAAATCCCGACCGTAAGGACCAAAGGCAACCTGACGCAAGGAGAAGGAAAGAGCGGATACTCACCAGGGTCACACACCCGTGGTCGGGGCGCATCAAGGGCTGAGAGAAGGCGCTGGCGTCCGGTTTTCCCAACGGGACGGCCACCCGCCTGTGGAGAACGTCGACGGGAAGAGGATCCGAGGACATCCGCGAGCCCTCCAAGTCAGCCTCCGGTGTCATCTCCCAAAGCGGCAACCGCCGCTCCGCCAAGGGAAGCACCCTACGGCGGTGAATGGCGGCAATCACTCCCGCGGCAGTAAGTCCTCCTTTCCGCAACACCTCTAGGGCCTTGAGAAGGGGCTCGAGGTTTTTCTGCCTGTCGTGCGGGGTCCCGTAGCGCCAGGTATCGGCAGCGGCGGTGACCACTCGTTGAGAAAACGGTGGAAGCATCTCGCCGTCATTACGGAGGTAGAACCACCAGCGCTGCCACCCTTTGTTCGAGGACGCGAGGATGGTGGGGATGTACAGCGACGCCCGCGACTGCCTCAGCTGGAGAATGCAACCGCCGGCCCGCACTGCCGCGCGGACCCTTCTCTCACCCGTCGGCAAAGCAAAAAGCTCCGCGGAGAAGAGATGAGTCCACAAGTCCCAGTGGGGGGCGATCCCCAAGTATCCTTCGCACAACGCTACGAAGATGGTGGCCTGCGAAATGGAGTTGGGACTAAGGTTGTGCAACTCCACCTCATAGTTGTACAGGATCGCCCGCATAAAGCGGCTTGCCGGCACACTGAACCCCCGCTCATGGAAGGAGACAAAGCTCACGACGTACCTCGGCGGCGGGGATTCCGCTCGCGGGAGGAATCCACTCCGGCTGCCTCTCATCACAGAGAGGGCGAAGTAAACCCTCGGCAACAAGATCCTCCAGGTCCTCCGCTGTGCCTGTGGAGAAGGCCCATGGATCGCGCGGCGAGATGATGGTCACCCGGTCGGCCATCGCCGAGCAAAAGGGGTGGCGGCGGAAAGGACTGGGTGGACGGTTTCCTTTTCTCCGGCTAAACCTCTCAGGTTGCGAAAACCTAAGAAGGAGGCAAGAAGCGGAGCAAAGGACCGTCGCCAGACCCTCCCCCGAGTATATAAAGACCAAGGCGAGACCCGTTCAACGTTTCGCCCGGACCCGCCGCGGGATTCAAAAACCCAAGGCGAAACGGTCGTTCCTCGAACGGCTCACGCACGTGCAACGGCCGCCCCACGAACCGCTCGCCCCGTCGCATTAACTCCGCGGCGGGACAGACGGCGTCTCTGGCAGGGGAAGCGAGCGACGCTTCGCCTTCGCCATAATGACCGCGTCAAAAAAGGTACGCCGCGTCATTCGGTTTCGTGTCCTTTTCCTTTTCCTCTTTCTCTCTCTTACAACAGGGACCGGAAAAGGGGGATACCTCAAAAAGGATCCTTCTCCGTGAAGGAAACAGGCTCCGAGCCTCCCTACTGATCAGAGGTTCGAAGGCCGGCCCCTCGGAGGGGTTCAACGGCCGCCTCAGATCGATTGGGTTCTTCGCCCACTACTGGTCAGAGGTTCGATGGCCGGCCCCTCGAAGGGTTCAACGGCCGCCTCAGGCCACTCGGGCTTCGCGCCCACTACTGATCAGGGGTTCGTAGGCTGGCCCTCGAAGGGTTCACAGTCGCCTCAGACACAGAGCGAGGGATGACCCTGGGTACGTTTGATACATAACCAAGGCTCGGGCTACGCTCCCGAGGTACCCTAGGACATTTTCGAGACCAGCGGGAGCGATCTTGTAACGGAATCCCATCAGAGGGAGGCATCGAGCCCTCGGACCCCGTCAAAGGGGACCGGGTCTGACAGATCACCCGCAGGTACTTTTGGAGCGCGCCTCTGGGCCTCTAGCCGACCCCTAGCAAATGGGGCACGGGCGTCCGCTCGGATTACCCGCCAGCAGCTCACTGGAAACACCATGTTCGGCGCCCTCCGAGGACAACATGGCGCTTTCCCCCCCTCCTCCTTGCGGAAAGGCGACACAGGGGCGTATGTAAAAAAGACGAGTCTGTCCTTGACCGTCCTCTCGCCCTGTGCAGAGGCTCTGGGGCTGCTCTCGCAAACCAGGCTTCGGCCAAACCGTTGACAGCGTCAACATACCAGCCCGAGGACTTGGGACCCGACCGTGCACTCGGGCTACGGCCAGCTCGCATGAGGGAACAACTAGACCAGCCGAAGTGTTGCAAAACGCACTAAGACCTCGAAGGAGTAAAACTACTCCTCCGAGGCCTCGGGGGCTACACCCGGAGGGTGCGCTCGCGCGCACCCACCGGAACAGAATGCAACCAAAAAGGCTGGTCCCCTTGCAAAAAGTGCGGCAAAAGCCTCCAAGCGAGTATTAGTACTCCCTTGCAGGCTCGGGGGCTACTGTCGGGGACCATAATTAGGGGTACCCTCGAGACCCCTAAATCTCAGATGGTAACCCCCATCAGCACAAAGCTGCAAAGGCCTGATGGGTGCGATTAACACAAGGATCGGTCCATTCAAGGGACATGATCGTGCCTCGCCCGAGCCTAGCCTCGGGCAAGGGAAGCCGACCCCGGAGAACCTACGTCTCGCCCGAGGACCCCCCTCCAGCAACGGGCACACTATCGGCTCGCCCGAGGCCCAGTCTTCACCGAGAAGCAACCTTGGCCACATCGCCACGCCGACCGACCAAATCGCAGGGGCATTTAATGCAAAGGTGGCCGGGCACCTTTATCCTGACGCACGCCCCCCAGTCGATAGAGCCGAAGTGACCGCAGTCACTTCGCCGCTCTACTGACCGGTCTGACAAGAGGACAGCGCCGCCTGCGCCGCTACGACTGCTAAGCCACCCGACAGAGTGAGGCTGACAGTAGCCAAGGCCGGCCTCGGTCGTCATAGGAAACTCCGCCTCGCCCGACCCTAGGGCTCAGACTCGGGCTTAGCCCCGGAAGACGGCGAACTCCGCTCCGCTCGACCCAGGGCTCGGACTCGGGCTCAGCCCCCGAAGACGGCGAACTCCGCTCCGCCCGACCCAGGGCTCGGACTCGGGCTCAGCCCCGGAAGACGGCGAACTCCGCTCCGCCCGACCCAGGGCTCGGACTCGGGCTCAGCCCCGGAAGACGGCGAACTCCGCTCCGCCCAACCCAGGGCTCGGACTCGGGCTTAGCCCCGGAAGACGGCGAACTCCGCTCCGCCCGACCCAGGGCTCGGACATGGGCTTAACCCCGAAAGACGACGAACTCCGCCTCGCCCGACCCCAGGGCTCGGACATGGGCTCAACCCCGGAAGACGACGAACTCTGCTCCGCCCGACCCAGGGCTCGGACTTGGGCTCAGCCCCAGGAGACGACGGACTCCGCTTCGCCCGACCCCAGGGCTCGGACTCAGCCCTGGCCTCAGCCGACGGTCTCCACCTCGCCCGACCCAGGGGCTCGGACTCGACCACGACCACGGAAGACAGACTCGACCTCGACCTCGGAGGAGCCTCCACATCGCCCAACCTAGGGCGCGGACCGACCACGTCGACAGGAGGCGCCATCATTACCCTACCCCGAGCTGACTCAGGCTACGGGGAACAAGACCGGTGTCCCATCTAGCTCGCTCCGCCAGATAGGCAATGATGGCGCCCCGCACGCTCTGTGACGACGACGGCTCTCGACCCCCTTACGGAAGCAAGAGACGTCAGCAAGGACTCGACAGCCCCGACAGTTGTCCTTCCGCCAGGCTCCAGCACTCCTCCGACAGCCACGACACCACACGAACCGGGTGCCAAAACCTCTCCGGCTGCCACGACGGCATGTACTTAGGGCGCTAGCTCTCCTCCGCTAGACACGTAGCACTCTGCTACACCCCCCATTGTACACCTGGATCCTCTCCTTACGCCTATAAAAGGAAGGACCAGGGCCCTCTTACGGGGGGGTTGGCCCGCGCGGGGAAGGACGGGACGACGCTCGTGCAAGGCCGCTCGCTCCCACTCCCGCGTGGACGCTTGTATCCCCCTACTGCAAGCGCACCCGACTCAGGCGTGGGGCTAACACGAAGGCCGCGGGATCCGCTCTCTCACGCCTGCCTCCCTCCGGCTGCCTCCTTTCCCCCCTTCGCGTTCCGCCTCGCGTCGACCCATCTGGGCTGGGGCACGCGGCGACGATTCACTCGTCGGTCCAGGGACCCCCGGGTTTCGAAACACCGACAACGGTATTGCAAACCCATCAGCTTTGTGAAGACTTTTTGTTGCCAGGGAGTGTTCAAACGTTGTTCATTGAGATGCACCAAACTTTTTTGATCAGTGAAGATAGTAAATTCTCCTTGCAACAGATAGGATCTCCACTGTTCCACGGCTACCAAAATAGCCAAATATTCTTTTTCATATGTTGAGAGACCCTGTGTCTTGATTCCCAAAGGTTTACTAATAAACGCCAATGGGTGACCGTCCTGAAGTAACACAGCCCCTACTCCTGTCTGGCAAGCGTCTGTTTCAATACAGAAGGGCTTAGAAAAATCAGGCAAGCTTAACACTGGAGCTGAACTAAGCAGATGTTTGAGTGTTGAAAATGCCAGCTCATGATCAGATGTCCATACATATAATGTCCCTTTTTTGAGTAAGTCAGTCCAGGGCTTGGCAATGACTGCAAAATGGCGCACAAATCTCCTATAGTAACCAGCAAGACCGAGGAAACTCCTTAATTCCTTAACATTAGTTGGACTCGGCCAATGCAGAATGGCGTCAACCTTGGAACGGTCAGTGGCCACCCCTTCTTCACTAATGACATGCCCCAAGTATGATATAGATCGAGCAGCAAAGGTGCATTTGGAACGTTTGACAAACCATGAGTCTTTTTTTAACAGAGCAAATACTTGTTCCAAATGAGCCAGGTGCTCCTCGAATGTGGAACTGAACACCAAAATGTCATCAAAGAAGGCAATAACACATTTGCGTAAGAGAGGACGCAATGTGGTGTTCATAGCACCCTGAAATGTAGCAGGAGCTCCAGATAATCCAAAAGCCATTACCAGGAATTCAAACTGTCCATGATGAGCCTGGAATGTTGCTTTATATTCCTCACCAACTTTCAATCGCACCTGATGATATCCTGACAACAAGTCCAACGTGGAAAACCAACTTGCACCAGCTAATTCATCAATGAGCTGCTCAAAAATAGGTATAGGAAACCTGGTTTTGACTGTCAAGGCATTTAAGTACCGATAATCCACGCAAAAATGAAATGACCCATCCTTTTTGCGAACCAACAACACTGGTGAGGAAAATGAAGATGAACTGGGCTGTATTATACCCTTCTTAAACATGTCGCCCACTTGAGCCTCAATCTCATCTTTTAGAGCAGGAGGATAACGATAGGGACGAACACACACAGGTCGGGCTCCAGCGACCAAGGGAATAGAGTGATCACACTGCCGGACAGGAGGTAATGAATCTGGCACAGTGAATTGTGAGTAGGTGTCGAGCAGGGTGGCTACTGCCGGATGCACCACCGTATCCTGGGACTGTTTAACCACTGCAACATGAAGGAACAAATCATCAGGCATACCCTGTCCGCATCCTTGCAAAAGCACCGGAGTCCCATGAAACTGAATGAGCAGCCATTTAGCTTTCCAATCCACTCTCATCGGGCTAAATTGCTCCAGCCAGTCCATTCCAAGAATTAAATCATAAGAAAGCAGAGACAACACCTTGAGATCTTGAATGAAAGTGCACTGTTGAATTGTCCATTCAGCTTGAGGTAAGACAGCCATACACTGTAACACATTACCATCAGCAACCTTAACCTGAACATTGGTAGGCACCAACTGAAGAGAACCTATTTTGTCCACCATGTGCTGGCTCAGAAATGAGTGGGTACTGCCAGAATCTACCAAAATATGGAGAGGATACTGATGCATTGTCCCCATAAATTGTAAGGCTCTCTTAGCTGACTGTCCCAACAAAGGTGCAGGTGAAAGAGCCAAAAATATTTGTTCATTACCCAACACGTCCACTGCAATTTCTTGGTCATCTGAATCTGCCACCTGAAATAATTCAAGGACTTCTTGCATGGCATGAAGTTGAACTGATGTAGCGCAGGTATGACCCTTAGACCACTTCTCAGGACAACGGTCACACAACCCTTTAGCACGCCTATACGCTCTGAGAGCCTTGAACTTGTCATCAGTGGAGGGAACATGTGTGTTGGATGGTTTGCTTAGTCCTTGCGGCTCTTGGCTTGTCGTGCCCGAATGAGACGAAACAGCCATAGAAGGGCCTCGGTATCCTGGTTTGGACCAGAAACCAGGATCACGCTTCTGGAACTCGCGACGATGCCCCGGATCCGTCACTTCCTCCTGCAAAAGGGCCAAACAACAAGCAGTATCCAGGTCGCCAGGTCTTTGCAGAAGAACAACAACACGTAGATCAGGCCTTAGCCCTTCGACAAAACGTGTAGTGAAGTACAGTGGGTCAGCTGTGTTTTGATATGCTGATAATTGGTCCACCAGAGTAGAAAATTCTCAATATACTCTGAAACTAAACCAGTTTGCCTAATACGAAACAACTGACGCAATAGTGACTGGTGTTGATCACGGCCGTAACGACCATGAAGAAGGGTGCAAAACAGCGACCAGCTTATATGATGATACTGACGTTCTAAGGACTAAAACCAGCAAGCTACGGATGGTGTCAAATGCATAGTAGCGATTTTCACCCATGCCTCAGGTTCAACAGAATACATGTCGAAATAAGTTTCACAGCGTTTAATCCAAAGGCGCGGATTATCGCCATCAAACATGTGAAAAGGCAACTGAGGCATTCTGCTTGCCGCACGCGGACCAGCTTCCAGAAAACGCTGACGAGCTAAGCACTCATCGTATAAGGAACCATGGAAACACGGTGGGGAGGAAAGGGAAGGTCCTGTACCCTTGACCGGGCCAGGGAGGAGGATCGGTTCCGATCCAAAACCCTGATCCCGGTGGAAGTGATCGTCGCGGTGGCCGAACGGGCCGATTGGTTTGTTGAAGCCCGAATTGCTCTCGCAAAATCCGGCTTAGACAGGATCCCGGGTTGCAGCGGCGCCTGCTCGAGGACGGATCGGTCGACTTGTTTGCCGAGCTTGCGCAATTCCAGCTTCAAATCGTCCATGGCGGCGTCGACCTTGGGCCGCCACTGGTCGAAATCGGCTGTCGCCGACTCCAGAGCGCCCAAGCGTCCTTCCTTGCGACGATCGGCCTCCGCGAACTGACTTTCGAGCGCAGCAAACTTCTTCGTCATCTCATCAAGGATCAACTTCGTGTTGGCATCCATGGTTTGGCGACGTTGCTGCGATCGAGTGTTGTAATGGGGAACAACAGACTGCGCCAGAATTACGACTCGAGGGATCGACGAATCTGATACCAGAATGTTAGCAGAGGCAGGGGAGAGAGAGATTTCGTGGAGCAGAAGAAGAAGAAGGATAGCGGGGAAGCAGGTAGTGGTATTGTGATATCTGATAAATCCTGACGATAGTGTTCTGCTTATTACATATATATATATATATTTCTCACTACTGCCTCAGCCATTCCGGCTCACACACACGTACATTGAGCTTGCGAACTCGACTTGCCACTCACGGCCCATTCACAGAAGGTGTCTTCCCAACCGCGCCTTCATCAGCGCCACCGGCGTCGTGTCTTCTTCAGCTACACCTTCCACTGAAGAGTCCGTGGGTGGAGTCCTGACTGCTCCAACATCGCCTACAGCGGCGGCTTCGGCTCCTACATCCTAGCGATGAGCAGGAACTCGGCCGAGGACGGCGGCGCCTACAACGGCACCAACAACGTCGAGGAGCCGCACATCGCCCGGCTCGTCGCGTTCCTCTTCCTCGTCAGCTTCGTCTCCATGTTCGCCATCATGCCCTTCAGGAACAGCCTCGTCATCAGGAACCACCTCACGTTCCCGACGGGCGTACGGGGCCCGCACCTCATCAACACCATGCACACGCTGCACGGCGCCAACAAGCAAGGTACTCCTACCGCCCTACGTCGCATGCACGCACACTGACACACACTTCCACCGTTCCAAATTCAAATTACAAGCTGTTCCAATTTTAAATTTTATTAGAGAGCAAAATCATTTTAAGTTTGATCCAAATTATAAAACATATAAACATTTATGACACCAAAGAGGTATATCATAAAAATATAATTAATAAAAAGTTAATGATATTAATTTGTCATTGTAAATATTATTATTTTATTATAAGAATTTAGTTAAATTTTAAGATATTTTAAAGTTAAATGACTTTTAATTTAGACCAGAGGAAGTATATAAGATTTTTCCCAACACAGGCAACACGTCTCACAAAAATTATCCTTTTATTTCCACGCTATATAAAGCAAGTAGGTCAGGGTCGTGTTCAAAACCTTCGCTGGAGCCATGGGCTGGAAGCTCTCGCAGCAAAAAAAAAATTATGTAAATCCAAACACCTTCTTTTACTGTCCTTCACATTTAGTCCCACAAAAACAGATTAAAATTTGCAAGTTAACCATTTAGTAATTTGTTTTTCTTCTATTTACGAACCACCAGGTGGTGAATGTGAGGAGCTGCAAAAAAGATTATTTGCATCTCGGATGTAAAGATTTTTTTTCCTCTGGCAGTGGTTCTTGTTCTTCGCCGGCGGCGAGGGCTGCAACTTCCCATCGTTCCCAATCTTTGGCCTTACTGCGACCCGGCGTAGGTGCGTCAAGGTTTATGGATTGCATACTGACGAGTCGTAAATCGTAATCTTGATGCGACATTAGTTTTAGGTTCTACTTCGACTTCTCGATGACCAACATCGGCGTCAGGCTATTCAGCCTGTGCACCACACCATCTCCATGCTCGTGGGAACCATGATATCATACGGGATCCTAATGTCGTACATGAAGACGATGCAGGGCATCTGATACCCTCGCGACAACCACAACGCCTACAGGATGCTCATCGGGATATCCATGGGACTTTAAGCTATGGTCCAATAGTGGGGCGTCATGCCAGTCTCACCACCAAAGTTGCTCTTTAGTCACTTGGTGGTAACCATCGAACTCGAGCTTATTGGTCAGACGAATGAGAAAATCATAATATTCGATGGGACAAACATACTGTTTACTAAGAAGATCCCACTATTAGGTAAATGCTGTGACTGAGAATAGCGGTGTTGGACCAGTCTCACGACCTTAGTTGCTCTCTAGTAACTCTTTGATGACTATTAAACTCAAGCTTATTGGTTTGACGGTTGAGAAAATCATGACAACTGATAGAATAGGCGCATTATTTACCTAGAGGGTCCCACTATCAGATAACTATTGTAACTGAGAATATGGACGCTGGACCATGGACTTTGGTATGGTAGTGGTCATCATACCAGTCCCAATAAGGGTTAGCTGCTCTTGGATTTGTCTACGCAAGCCATTGGACCGAGAAGTTTTGGTCTGATGGTCATCGAACGCTAACGCGTTAGACCAAACATTAAGATAGTCATTAGATGCTAACGGTAACATTTAAACAGCTAGTACATGTGGCTGCATTAGAAGGCATCCGACCCATGTGGTATGATCCAATGATAGGGCGTCGGCCGTCTAACGCCTCACACACTTGAGTATTGTCGGCGTTTCGGACCCGGGGGGTCCCTGGACCGACTAGTAAATTTGTCGCTGCGTGTCCCTATCCAGATGGGTTGGTGCGAGATGGAACACAAGGGGGGGAATGAGCCTTGTATTATCTTGCACCAGGGTGCTCGTAGTAGGGGTTACAAGCGTTGCGAGAGAGCGAGTGCGAGAGAGCGAGTACGAGAGAGAGAGAGAGAGAGGGTATGGCCCTGCTCGTCTTCTCCCGTCCCTTTGTCGTGCGTCTCTTCTATGTTCGTATGCTGCCCGTTCGTCTCCCCTCTCCCCCCCCCCTCGTGGGGCCCTGGACACCCTCTTTTATAGACACAAGGAGATGCCCAGCTGTACAATGGGGGTGTAGCTTGGAGCTAACGTGGCTGACAGGGAAGTGCCCTAAGCCCTGTACAGATAATAACGTGGCCGTCTGGGGAGCGCCTTGAGCCTTGTAGAGGTAGTAACGTGGCCATCGGAGAAGTGCCTTGAGCCCTGTAGAAGCACATCTGTTGGCACTGCATGGATCCTGCTGACGTCTCCTTACTTCCGTAGGGGGCTTGAGAACCACCGACGTCATGGGCGCACGCGGGGAGCCATCATTGCCTGTTACCGGGGTAAGCTAGATGGGACGCCGGTCTTGTTCCTTCGTAGCCTGAGCTAGCTAAGAGTAGGGTAATGATGTATACCTTGTGGCGCGGTCGATCTGAGCCCGAGGTCGGGCGAGGCGGCGGCTCCTCCAAGGCCGAGGCTGAGACCGAGGCCTAGGGTCGGGTGAGGACGTGACTCTTCCCGAGGCCGAGGTTGAGCCCTGGGGTCGGGTGAGGCGGAGCTTCCTGTTGCGCCTGAGGCTGAACTTGGCTGTTGTCGGTTTCGCCCAGGTGGTTGGCACAGCAGCCGGAGCGGGGCGGGCGGCGCTGTTTTCCTATCAGATCGATCAGTGAAAGGGTGAAGTGACTGCAGTCACCTCGACCCTGTCGACTGAGGCGCGTGTGTCAGGATAAGATGTCAGGCGATCCCAGCATTGAATGCGCATGCAATACGGTCGGCTGGTAAGGCGATTCAGCCAAGGTCGCTTGCATGACAAGGCTTACCTTTGGTTGAGCCCAGGTTGTGCTCATTGCCTGAGGAGACCCTCGGGCGAGACGTTAATTCGTCCGGGACCACTGTTCCCGCCCGAGGCCGAGCTCGGACGAGGCGAGATCGCGTCCTTTGGTAGATGAAGCTTTGACTTTGACCCGAACTGTCAGTCTTTATGGTTCGTTCTGAAGGTGTTCACCAGCCGTGTTTAGGAGTGTTGGGGGTGCCCCTAATTACGGTACCCGACAGTAGCCCCCGAGCCTTGAAGGGAGTGTAGGCACTCGCTTGGAGGTTCCGCCGGACTTTTGCGAGGGGACCAGCCTTTCTCGGTTATGTTTCGTTCCAGTGGGTGCGCGCGAGTGCACCCACCGGGTGTAGCCCCCGAGGCCTCGGAGGAGTGGTTTGACTCCTCTGAGGTCTTAATTCTTGCTGTGATGCCTCGGTCGGCCTGGTTGTTCCCTCATGCGGCCTGGCCGCAGCCCGGGTGCATGGTCAGGTTCCGAGTTTTTGAGCTGGTTTGTTGACGCTGTCAACAGTTTTGGCCGCAGCCGGGTGCGAGGGCAGCCCCCGAGCCTCTGCACGGAGCGAGAGGACGATCAAGGACTGTCTCAACTTTTATTATACGCCCCTTTCGTCGCCTTTTTGCAAGGAGGAAGGGGGGAAAGCGCCACGTTACCCTCGGAGGGCACCGATCATGGTGTTTCCAGTGAGTTGCTAACGGGTGATCCGAGTGGACGCCCGTGCCCCGTTCGTTAAGGGTCGGCTAGTGGCCCAGAGGCGCGCTCCAAAAGTACCTACAGGGAATTTGCTAGACCCGGACCCATTTCGATAGGGTCCGAGGGCTCGGTGCCTCCCTCCGGTGGGATTCCATTACAAATCGTTCCCGCTGGTCTCGGAAATGTCCTAGGGTACCTCGGGAGCTTAGCCCGAGCCTCGGCCATGTAACGGATGTACCCAGGGTCATCCCTCACTCTGCGTGCTCTGGGGCGGTTGTCGAGCCCTTCCGAGGGGCCGGCCTTCGAACCCCTGATCAGTAATGGGCACGGAGCCCGAGTGCTCTGGGGCGATTGCTGGACCCCACAGGGCGCAACCTTCGAACCCCTGATCAGTAGGAGGGCTCGGGGGCCCGAGTGCTCTGGGGCGGTTGCTGGACCCCGCAGCGCGCAACCTTCGAACCCCTGATCAGTAGGAGGGCTTGGGGGCCTGAGTGCTCTAGGGCGGTTGCTGGACCCCGCAGGGCTCAACCTTCGAACCCCTGATCAGTAGGAGGGCTCGGGGGCCCGAGTGCTCTGGGGCGGCTGTCGAGCCCTTCCGAGGGGCCAGCCTTTGAACCCCTGATCAGTAAGAGGGCTTGGGGGCCCGTTTCCTTCGCGGAGAAGGATCCTTTTCAAAATATCCCCTTTCTCGGTCCCTGTGGCAAGAGAGAGAGGAAACGGAAAAGGATATGAATTTAAGTAACGTGGCACACCTTTTCTGACGCGGTCATCATGACGGAGGTGAAACGTCGCCCGCTTCGCCTGCCAAAGGTGTCGCTTGCTCTGCCAAGGAGTTAATGCGACAGGACAGGCGGTTCACGGGGCGTCTGTTGCACGTGCGCGAGTTGTTCGAGGAACGGAGCACGGGCGCGTCGTCTTTACGCCGTGGGAGAGGGCTCCCCTGCCGCTTCAGGAAAGGATGCGAGCCTGGGGGTGATTTGAACGCTGCTTCCGCTCGTCTGTTGCAGCAGTTATTGCCGGTCCACTTTTGGCCATATCAACTGTCGCGCCTACCCCCACGGCTGACTGACCCGTGATCGTTGCACTTAATTGGCACTGTTGGGTCATGCGCGGGGCTGCCTCGAGTCATGGCACTGGTTCCGCAGTCGAGAAGACGCAGTATTGGCGCAGGTGGCGATGCGGTTTCCTTGCACGTAGTGACCGTCTCGCCGGTTACATGATATGTGGGACCGGTCCTCCGTGCTGGTCCACCGGATGTGACGAAGCCGAAAGGGTGCATAACCTTGGTGCGGTTGCATGCTCCCTGCACGGCGGCTCGCCCTTTCGTCCGCTGGTTTCGGCGAGGATGAGGGAACGCTTATAATCGTAGGGCGGTTACATGCTTCGCGTGCGGCGGTTTGCCTCCTTCGCGTTTCGGGTCAGCTCTCGTGACGTGTGGGACCCAGCCTATGTGTCGTAGGGTGGGAACCCTGGAGCACGTTGGTGGAGACTTTGCCCGTGACGCTTGGGGGTGCGAGTGAGGAGATCTGCCTTTAAAAAGGGATCGACCCCCTGGGCGGTAGCTATGCCTTCACACTTCTCGCATTCATCACGTCCTTCCGCCTTCCGAGCCCCCAGATGGGGCGCACCCGCGTTGCCTTCTTCTTGCTGCTGTTGGAGGAGCGTGACCCCGTGGGGGTTGGCGCTCTCCGGTCATCGCTCGACTTCAAGGATTTTCATCATGCAGCCCGGCTACAGTCCCTCACCAATGGTCATCCGCAGGGATGATCACCAGCCTGGTGGTGGGGAGAAGCAAGCTGGGCTGCGGCCTCTGCCTTGCCCTCAGCTTCAAGGATGTTCATCATCCGGG
Organism: Zea mays; assembly: GCF_902167145.1. Lineage (NCBI taxonomy): Eukaryota > Viridiplantae > Streptophyta > Magnoliopsida > Poales > Poaceae > Zea > Zea mays. Next base: position 11,151,417 of record NC_050097.1, read on the forward strand.
CTGAGGGGGGGCGCCGAGGGGGGTCCTGCCTCCCGCGTGGGCCGGTGATCCGCTTCTTCCTCCAGCATTCGGGGGAGAAGGGCATCCTCTAGCCCTGCGGAGGCGTCCTCCAGCCATGCGGGGGAAGGCGAACTGCTGCTGCATGGCCAAGGTGCAGCTGTCCGTCCTCCACCCGGGTGATGGTCGTGCCGTGCGCAGGTGGCTGCTGTCACCGGTGCTGAGGTGGTGGCCGCCGCTGGTGAGGCTTCCCACCGCAGCGGCTGCCTCCGCCGACGAGACCGTCGGTGCCAGCTGCGCTCCGGACCTCCGGCTCTTTGGCTTTAATGTCTGGTTCTTGTCCCCCGTGAGGGGACGTGAACGAGGGCCTTTTAGCAGTAGTGTTTACCCTGAGGTCATCGCTGTTGCGGTTTAGCCGCCCGAGGCAGAGGTCGTTGTCGCGCTGCTGGCGCAGCGGTCGCCGGCGAGCTGCTCGGAGCTCGTTATCCCGCAGGCTTTCTGGTGTGGAGGTTGTTCATTCCTGCGGGAATGGACCCGGAGTCCTGTTTGTAATGGTACCCTCTTGAGAGCGAGATGTAATAGCTTTGAGTACTAAGACATCTGCCGTAGGTCGGGACAACCGCCGAGGGCGCTGCCGACGTCTAAGTCTGGGTACCATTGTTACCCCAAGCACGTGTGTTTGTTCTTTGTGGCTGCTGAGGCCTGAACATTTGGGTATTTGAGTATAAAGTCGTGCTTCTTCCTCGTTTCGAGCATTAAGACTTGCCCGTCGATAGCTGAACCACTTAACTGAGCGCGAGTTACTTTTCGCGGAAGGTGACGAGTGAGGTATCCGTATCCCGGAGGCGTAGGATTCCCTCGGCTCGGTCGGCCTTGCCGTTCAAAGTCTCTCTCGCCCGGTTTTAGAACCTTCTGCCGCTCTACGATGAGCTGAAGGCAGCGGTGGCGTGGACAGAGGCGGTGTCGGCTCGGACAGAGGCTTTCTTGGCGCGGGAGCAGGTGGCTTCCCAGGCCGAGGAGATGCAGCAGCAGCTGGAGTTTGGCCAGATCATCCGCGAGCGGGACCCATCCCGGAGCCAAGCTGCCGAAGCCGTGAGCCAGGCTGAGATCCTCGGGGGACAGCTGGCTGAGGCTACGGAGCGGCTAGCCGAGGCGTCTGCTCGTATCGCCGTCTGAGGCTGGGCCAGATTCCACCGAGGGTGAAAACGACGCCGAGGGTGCTGCTCCTCCCCCTGTCGATGTCTGAGCCTGCAGGAACAGTTCGTCTGAAGTATGCGTATGTTTTTTGCGACCGCTGAGGCCTAAACATATTTAGCGTTTGGATTATAAAGCTGTGTTTTCTTTCCTCTCGTTTCGAGCATTAGGACTTGTTCGGTAGCAGAATCGCTTATCCGAGCGTGAATTACTTTTCGTGGAAGGTGACGAGTGAGGTATCCGTATCCCGGAGGCATAGGAGTCCCTCGGCTCAGTCGGCCTTGCCGTTTACATGCTCTCTTGCTCGTTTTTAGGATCCTGCTATCGATATAGTCGAAAATGCACGAAAGTCGTTTTCTACCCGAGCGTTAGGACTTGTTCGGTAGCAGAACCGCTTATCCGAGCGTGATTTACTTTTTGCGGAAGGTGATGAGTGAGGTATCCGTATCCCGGAGGCGTAGGAGTCCCTCGGCTCGGTCGGTCTTGCCGTTCAAGGTCTCTTCCGCTCGTTTTCAGGGTTCCGTTATCGATATAGTCGGAAAGCATGAGAGTTGTTTTGGTAGAAAACTTCTCTTGGTAGAAAACTTTTCCGAAGAAAATTTTGACACAGAGGGGGTTCCCCCCTTCTAGCCCCCAAGGGAGGGTCAGGCTTTGCTGAGGCAAGGCTGATCCTTCCTTGACGGTTAGACTTTATGTATGTAAAGAAAACGAGGAACACAAACGACTCGAAACATTTTAAGGGTAGAAGCGACATAGCTGTTGGATGTTCCAAGCGTTGCTGTAGACCTCGCCTTGATCGTTGGCCAGCTTGTATGTCCCGGGCTTCAAAATCTTGGCGATGATGAACGGCCCTTCCCAGGGAGGAGTAAGCTTGTGGCGTCCTCGGGCGTCTTGTTGCAGCCGAAGTACCAAGTCTCCCACTTGGAAGCCTCGGGGTTGAACCCTTCGGGCGTGGTAGCGTCGCAGAGACTGCTGATACCGCGCTGAGTGTAGTAAGGCCACGTCCCGAGCCTCTTCCAGCTGGTCCAACGAATCCTCTCGGCTGGTCTGGTTGCTTTGGTCGTCGTAAGTCTTTGTCCTCGGGGAACCGTATTCCAAGTCCGTGGGTAAGATGGCCTCGGTCCCATAGACTAGGAAAAACGGCGAGAAACCCGTGGCCCGGTTCGGCGGCGTCCTTAGACTCCAAACCACCGAGGGTAGCTCTTTCATCCATCGCTTGCCGAACTTATTGAGGTCGTTGTAGATCCTCGACTTTAGTCCCTGCAAAATCATACCGTTGGTGCGTTCCACTTTCCCATTCGTCATTGGGTGCGCTACGGCGGCCCAGTCCACACGGATGTGGTGGTCCTCGTAGAAGTCCAGGAACATTTTCCCGGTGAACTGCGTGCCATTGTCGGTGATGATTGAGTTTGGGACCCCAAAGCGATGGATGATATTTGTGAAGAATGCCACCACCTGCTCGGACCTGATGCTGGTTAAGGGTCGGACCTCGATCCACTTGGAGAATTTGTCGATGGTGACCAGTAGGTGCTTGAAGCCCCCGGGTGCCTTCTGCAAGGGACCGACGAGGTCCAGACCCCAAACGGCAAACGACCAAGTGATAGGTATTGTCTGCAGGTCCTGAGCGGGCAGATGCGTCTGTCTCACGTAGAACTGACACCCCTGGCAGGAGCGTACAATCCTAGTGGCGTCGGCCACTGTGGTTGGCCAGTAGAAACCTTGTCGGAAAGCGTTTCCCACGAGGGCTCGAGGTGCTGCATGGTGACCACAAGCCCCCGAGTGTATTTCTTGTAACAGCTCTTGTCCTTGGGCAATGGATATGCATCGTTGGAGAATGCCCAAGGGGCTACGGTGGTACAACTCCTTTTCATCACCCAGTAAAACGAATGACTTGGCACGCCCAGCTAGTCGCCGAGCTTTGGCCTTGTCGATGGGCAGCTCTCCTCGGAGGAGATATCCCAGGTATGGGGTCTGCCAGTTCGGGACCGGTGTGACCTCATTCCGCTCCCCCTCAACGCGCAGGGCCTCTCCCTCGGCGGCCGAGGGTACCTCTGGCTGGGCCGAGGCCTCCTCGGGCTCGGGCGCGTCGTCGATTTTGATGGATGGCTGATATATATCCTTGGAAAAGACGTCCGGGGGAACTGTCATTCGCCCGGAGGCTATTTTCGCCTGCTCATCTGCGGTTTCGTTGCACCGTCGAGCAACATGGTGAGTTCCAGCCCATAGAACTTATCTTCCAAGCGCCGAACTTCGTCGCAGTAGGCCTCTATTTTTCGATCGCGGTAGTGGGAGTTCTTCATGACCTGGTCAATGACGAGCTGCGAGTCGCCATGAGCATCGAGGCGTCGAACCCCTTGCTCGACGGCGATGCGCAGGCCATTAACCAAGGCTTCGTACTCGGCCACGTTGTTTGACGCCGGGAAATGGAGGCGCAGTACGTAACGAACATGTTCCCCGAGGGGTGAGATGAAGAGCAAGCCCGCGCCTGCTCCGGTTTTCATCAGCGACCCGTCGAAGTACATGGTCCAAAGTTCGGGTTGTATTGGGGCCGTCGGTAACTGGGTGTCAGTCCATTCAGCCAGGAAGTCGGCCAAGACTTGGGATTTTATGGCCTTCCGAGGGGCAAATGAAAGTGTTTCGCCCATGAGTTCCACTGCACATTTTGCTATCCTACCCGAGGCCTCTCGGGACTGGATGATCTCTCCCAGGGGGAAGGATGACACCACAGTCACCAGATGGGACTCGAAGTAGTGTCGCAACTTTCGTCGCGTCAGAATCACTGCGTAGAGCAGCTTCTAGATCTGCGGGTAGCGGACTTTGGTCTCGGATAGCACTTCGCTGATGAAGTAGACTAGCCTCTAGACGAGCAGCGTGCCCTTCTTCTCGTCTCTCGACTACGATCACGGCGCTGACCACCTGAGTGGATGCGGCTACGTAGATCAAGAGGGCTTCTCCCGCGGCGGGGGCACCAAGATGGGCGCATTGGTAAGGAGTGCCTTTAAGTTTCCGAGGGCTTCCTCGGCCTCAAGGGTCCAAGTGAAGCGCTCGGCCTTCCTTAAGAGGCGGTATAGGGGCAATCTTTTTCGCCAAGGCGTGAGATGAAGTGGCTCAGAGCCGCAAGGCATCCCATGACCCTCTGTACTCCTTTTAAATCTTTGATTGGTCCCATGTTGGTGATGGCCACGATTTTCTCCGGGTTGGCCTCTATGCCCCGCTCGGAGACGATGAATCCTAGGAGCATGCCTCGGGAGACTCCGAAGACACACTTCTCGGGATTGAGTTTCACGCCTTTCGCTCTCAGACACTTGAATGTCGTCTCAAGGTCAGAGAGGAGGTCGGAGGCTTTCTTTGTCTTGACACTGATGTCATCAACGTAAGCCTCGACCGTTCTGCCGATGTGCTCTCCGAACACGTGGTTCATGCACCTCTAGTAGGTGGCGCCTGCATTCCTCAAGCCAAATGGCATTGTAGTATAACAATACATGCCTGTAAGGAAAATGGACCCCGGCCCTTTTGGCTAATTGAGTTTTGGTGTTTGATGAACAACACAATCTGTGAACTAATAAGTTTTCTAGTGTTTGTGTTTGTAGTTCACAGGATGCGAAGAGAATTGGACCAAGGCAATGAGGATGCAACACCTCAAAAGAAGACATAAAAAGATGCATAGGAGTCCAATACTCAAGAACAAAGGAGCCCGAAGAAATCAGCGAAGAAATCCAAGACGAGGGCTGTCAGCCAGCGCCAGGTGGCGCACCGGACATTGATGTTCGGTGTGCACCGGACTGTCCGGTGAGGCACCGGACAGTCTGCGCAGAGAGGCCACAGACAGGCGCTCTCTGGCTGTAGCACCGGTCTGTCCGGTGTGCACCGGACTGTCCGGTGTGCCAACGGGTAGAAGGCAACGGTCGGATCCAACGGTTGACTGCTACAGGCGCCAACGGTCGGCTGACGTGGCGTGCACCGGACATCTACTGTGCAGTGTCCGGTGGTGCACCGGACTGTCCGGTGCACCCGACGACAGAAAGCTGCTGCTTTCTGTCCAACGGCTAGTTGGGGGTGTGGAGGCTATAAATACCACCCCAACCGGCCATTCTGATGTGTGAGAGCCCAAGCAACATTCCAATACACATAGTGCATATTTCCAAGTGCTCAAACACCCAAGTGCTTAATAGAATCACTCGGTGATTAGCGTAGGTGCTTTGCGAAGTGCTTAGGTTAGTTAGACCGCTTTAGCGCTTGCTCTAGGTGAACCCTAGTTAGTTGAGTGAGTTTTGTAAAACCACACAACCCTTCGGCTCTTGCGTGAGTCGTTGTAATTGTACCGAGTGGGGCGAGAGTCTTGCGAGACCGTGACAACCGCGTTTGTGTCACGGCCGCCACCGTGTACCGGAGGGAACGAGGCCCGCGGCGTTTCGGCCGGAAGCTCGATAGTGGAGACGGCGGGGAGCGTCCGAGAGGAGCCGGAAGCGGAGCACCACTTGCGCGTGGAGAAGGCCCGCGGCTCTCTACGGAGTTACTCGACCGTGGTGCTTGGCCCTCGCGTGGGCTTCCCTTTGCGTAGGGGCACCAACGAGGATTAGTCGGGACCTTGCGTGGTTCCGGATACCTCGGTAAAAATACCGGCGTCATCCACGAGAGTTTGCTTCTCTACTTAGCTCTTTACATTCCGCATTTATATTAAGCATTTAAGTTTCAATCTTGTAGTCATACTTATTTAGTGTAGATTGAAACTTAGCCTTTTGCGGTAGAGATAGCAACACTTAGACAAAACCTAGTTTGCACATTCTAGTTTTGATTACTTGCATAGGTTTTGCTCTAGGGATTTAATTGTGGCCTAGTTTAGTAAAAGTTTTAGAAGTCCTAATTCACCCCCCCCCCCTCTTAGGTGTCACCCGTTTCTTACAAGTGGTATCAAAGCCCGGTTTGGCTCATTTGAAACGCTTTAGCTTCACCGCTAAAAGAGCCGATGCTTTTTAGAGGAAGGGATGGATACCCATAGGCCACCACACTTTGACGGCACTAACTTCCCATATTATAGTGCTAGAATGGCTTGTTACCTAGAGGCCGTTGATCTAGGTGTTTGGAGAGTCACTCGTGACGGGATGAAACCTCTCAAGAATCCCGAGAAACCCACCACGAGTGAGGAAAAAGAAATCCATTTAAATGCTAGAGCCAAAAATTGCTTGTATGAATCTCTTAGCATGGATATTTTCAATCAAGTATTTACCTTGAAAACTGCTAATGAGATTTGGCTAAAATTGCATGAGCTCCATGACGGCACATCAAATGTCCGTGAGCAAAAACATTGCCTAGTCTTAAATGAGTATAATTCTTTTGCCATGAAAGATGATGAGCTTGTTAGAGACATGTATTCTCGTTTGAATCTAATAATCAATGAGCTCAACTCTATTGGCATTAATAAGCTAGGTGATGCGGACATTGTGAGGAAGATTATCTCCCTGCTACCACAACAAAGATATGGGAGCATCATCACCATCCTTCACAACATGGAGGACTTGAGCAACATGACCCCGACTATTGTGATTGGGAAAATCGCGGCCTTTGAGATGTCGCGAAAAATGAGTCGGGGAGAGGAGCCAACTTCCTCAAGGCCATATGCTTTTGCATGTGATGAAAGGAAGGGGAAAAATAAGGCTCCCACTCCAAGTTCCTCAAGTGAAGAAGAGGAAGAAGAAGAAAGTGATGATGATGAAGATAATCAACCATGCACATCATCCTCCGAGGACGAAGAAACAATCCGACGCGTCGGAAAGGTAATGAGGATGATCCGCAAGATTAATCTAATGGGTGTGCCCCTGCAGGTCGAGGATCTTCTCTTTAACATTGACAGGAAAAAGCAAAGGAAGAGAGGATGCTTCGCATGGGGGAGAAGGGCCACTTCAGGGACAACTGTCCAAATATGGCCAAACCCAAAAAGGAGAGGAGCAAAGGCAAGGCGCTCACAAGTGTTAGAACTTGGGATGACTCTTCAAGTGAAGATGAACCTCCAAGGACGCGCAGCCACCGGTCCTCGTCACGATCATCACGGTCATCACATAAATGCCTTATGGCAAGAGGTAACAAAAGCATTCCATCCTCTAGTGATGAAAGTAGTAGTGATGATGAAGGTGAGGGAAAGGCCTCTCTAGAAGAGCTTGCGGAAGCCGTAAATTTTTTCCAGGATGTTTGCACTAAGCAAAAAGCTCAACTTAAAACTTTGAAAAATAAGTTGGTTAGCTCTCAAAATGATTACAAAGGTTTGCTAGAAAAATTTAAAACTTTTGCAAACTTAAATAGTGAGCTATCAACTAAAATTGAGCTATTAGAGTCTAGTGCTCCATCCACTGCTACCGATGATAGCCTTATTAAAAAGAATGAAAAACTTAAGGCTAAGTTAGCTAGCTCCCAAGAAGCTATTGAAAATTTGCTAGAGAAAATGGAAATTCTTAGCATACACAATAATGAGCTAACTACTAAGCTAGAAAACATTGGTAGCACCCCAGCAGCATCTTTAGTTGAAATACCTGAAATAATTAAGAAAGATGCTTCTACTTCCTGCTTTGATTTAATTGATGATTCTAACCCCTGCAACCAAGTTGTTGTTGAGAATATTGTTGTAGAGACATGTTCAGATGAGGTTGCAAAGGAAAATGAACAATTAAAGCAAGAAGTGGCTCGTCTTGGCAAGGCTTTGTATGACAAGAAAGGCAAAGCCAAACAAATCCGACCTCCACAGGATAACACCACTGCGGGAGTGAACAAGCCTGTAGAGGGAGAAACTGTGATTTGTAGGCTGTGTCACAAGGAAGGCCACAAGTCTTTCCAATGCAAGGCGATGACCGGGGATAAACAAAGGCAAGAGCTCAAGCAAAAGCCATCAAGCAAAATCACCAACACCTACATCAAAAAGGTGAACAAAAAGGATGCTACACCATATTTGATCAAGAAGAAAAAGAACGGAAAGGTGATAGCAATCAAGGCCAACAAGCAAGCCAACAAAGGAAAGGGGGCCAAACGCATCTGGGTGCCAAAGGAGATAATTTCAACCATGAAAAGCACCAAGAAGGTTTGGATCCCGAAAGGGAAGTGAGTGGACCGAAGGTCTTCGGGAAATTTGGAGACTTGGCAAAATTGGGATGTATATCATGGGATACATCATATTGGATCAAGCTTATTGCCAAGTGGATTAGTGAAAATTTTGGACCCAAATTTCCCACCCATGACTAAGGTAACTAGTTTATTGTATTTCTCTTGTTTTTAGATATGCGTATCTATTTTACCTTGTATCTAGTTTACCTTTCTTGCCTAGTATTACATTTGTTATGTACTTTTGTTTAAAATCATGCATACTAGGTAAATCATATGGTAGGATTGCTTGTTTTTAATTCATATACTTAGGCAAACCTACATGGCTTAAAATGTTTATTTAAGCACGACACATAGCTTTTATATCACTCCATAGTAAATGATGCATCAATTGAAAATTTTGATTTTTTTTACAAGTTGTATCATTTAACTTATATGTGCCAAAGTTAGGATTGTAGATAATTTGTCCCTCTTGATATCAAATCAAAGTGCATGTCTCCTACAAGTATTCAAAACTTGTATGCACACTTTCAGGGGGAGATTACTCTATAATCTAACACTTTGAGACTAACACCTTTTCAAGTCTATTTTATGTGATAGTCTCATTGTAAGGAAAATGAAGTCCCCGGAGAAAGACAACAATCTTCCACTGCTAAATCTCCAAGAATTCTCATGTCTCTCAAGCTCACCATTGACTTTCAATTGGTATCTTTTGAGATTACTTTCAGTATCATTTACATGTCTTCTCCAATATTTGATTAGACTATATTTCATATCATATGCTTCCATGTTGCTAAAAATGCATAAGTAGTTAACTCATATTCTGTTACCTATGCATAAGGGAAGTTAGTCTTTTCAAATCATGTCTTGCACCTCTAATTTTCACATGCTTTTTCCTAAGTAGAGGATCTCTGTCAAGGGGAGTATTTCTTCATCTCTAAAGGGGGAGAAAAACTCTTTCTAAAGGAGACAACTCATTTAGGGGGAGTAATCTTTTGAGGACTCTTTCAAGTGGTATCATTCACATAGGTTAATTTAATATCCTTCTAGTGATATCATTTGATTCAATTCTTGATGAGGGCAAGCTTTTATTTACTTCCTACATGCTTTTAATGTCTTCCTTTTCGGTGGTTGATGCCAAAGGGGGAGAAGTTTAGGGGCCAAAGCAATGAAAACTATATCAAACACCAAACACCACCAATTTAAAATTTTATATCTACAAATGGCTTTTCAAGTGGTTTTGGTTATTTGGTCCAAAAATAGGAAGTAAGTGAATTATGGAGTTAGGGGGAGGCTTAAGTCCATAATATCACATTGAGGGGACAATCATGCATCTTAGCAAGTAAAATGCATATTTTCATTCAAATACTTGTATTATTTGCTTGCTTTGGTTGTGTTGTCATCAATCACCAAAAAGGGGGAGATTGTAAGGAAAATGGACCCCGGCCCTTTTGGCTAATTGAGTTTTGGTGTTTGATGAACAACACAATCCGTGAACTAATAAGTTTTCTAGTGTTTGTGTTTGTAGTTCACAGGATGCGAAGAGAATTGGACCAAGGCAATGAGGATGCAACACCTCAAAAGAAGACATAAAAAGATGCATAGGAGTCCAATACTCAAGAACAAAGGAGCCCGAAGAAATCAGCGAAGAAATCCAAGACGAGGGCTGTCAGCCAGCGCCAGGTGGCGCACCGGACATTGATGTCCGGTGTGCACCGGACTGTCCGGTGAGGCACCGGACAGTCTGCGCAGAGAGGCCACAGACAGGCGCACTCTGGCTGTAGCACCGGTCTGTCCGGTGTGCACCGGACTGTCCGGTGTGCCAACGGGTAGAAGGCAACGGTCGGATCCAACGGTCGACTGCTACAGGCGCCAACGGTCGGCTGACGTGGCGTGCACCGGACATCTACTGTGCAGTGTCCGGTGGTGCACCGGACTGTCCGGTGCACCCGACGACAGAAAGCTGCTGCTTTCTGTCCAACGGCTAGTTGGGGGTGTGGAGGCTATAAATACCACCCCAACCGGCCATTCTGATGTGTGAGAGCCCAAGCAACATTCCAATACACATAGTGCATATTTCCAAGTGCTCAAACACCCAAGTGCTTAATAGAATCACTCGGTGATTAGCGTAGGTGCTTTGCGAAGTGCTTAGGTTAGTTAGACCGCTTTAGCGCTTGCTCTAGGTGAACCCTAGTTAGTTGAGTGAGTTTTGTAAAACCACACAACCCTTCGGCTCTTGCGTGAGTCGTTGTAATTGTACCGAGTGGGGCGAGAGTCTTGCGAGACCGTGACAACTGCGTTTGTGTCACGGCCGCCACCGTGTACCGGAGGGAACGAGGCCCGCGGCGTTTCGGCCGGAAGCTCGATAGTGGAGACGGCGGGGAGCGTCCGAGAGGAGCCGGAAGCGGAGCACCACTTGCGCGTGGAGAAGGCCCGCGGCTCTCTACGGAGTTACTCGACCGTGGTGCTTGGCCCTCGCGTGGGCTTCCCTTTGCGTAGGGGCACCAACGAGGATTAGTCGGGACCTTGCGTGGTTCCGGATACCTCGGTAAAAATACCGGCGTCATCCACGAGAGTTTGCTTCTCTACTTAGCTCTTTACATTCCGCATTTATATTAAGCATTTAAGTTTCAATCTTGTAGTCATACTTATTTAGTGTAGATTGAAACTTAGCCTTTTGCGGTAGAGATAGCAACACTTAGACAAAACCTAGTTTGCACATTCTAGTTTTGATTACTTGCATAGGTTTTGCTCTAGTGATTTAATTGTGGCCTAGTTTAGTAAAAGTTTTAGAAGTCCTAATTCACCCCCCCCCCCTCTTAGGCGTCACCCGTTTCTTACAATGCCAAAAAGGTGTGATAAAAGAAGTCGCGAGCTGGTCGGACTCTTTCATCTTGATTTGGTGATAGCCTGAGTAGGCATCAAGGAAAGACAGGGTTTCGCACCCAGCAGTGGAGTCCACAATTTGGTCGATGCGGGGCAGAGGGTAGGGAACCTTCGGACATGCTTTATTTAGACCAGTGTAGTCTACGCACATCCTCCATTTCCCACCCTTTTTCTTTACAAGCACAGGGTTAGCTAACCATTTGGGATGGAATACCTCTTTGATGAACCCTGCAGCCAGTAACTTGTGGACCTCCTCGCCTATGGCCCTGCGCTTTTCTTTATCAAAACGGCGCAGGGACTGCTTCACGGGTTGGGCTCCAGCTCTAATGTCTAGTGAGTGCTCGACGACCTCCCTTGGTATGCTTGGCATGTCCAAGGGACTCCACGCAAAAACTTCGGCATTTGCGCGGAGAAAGTCGACGAGCACTGCATCCTATTTGGGGTCGAGCTCGGAGCCGATCCTGACTTTCTTGCTGGCGTCGTTGCTGGGGTCGAGAGGGACGGACTTAACCGTCTCAACTGGTTCGAAGTTGCCGGCGTGCTGTTTCGCGTCGGGCGCCTCCTTGGAGAGGCGTTCCAAGTCAGCGATGAGGGCCTCGGACTCAGCGAGGGCCTCAGCATACTCCACGCATTCCACGTCGCATTCGTACGCGTGGCGGTACGTGGATCCGATGGTGATGATCCCGTTGGGGCCTGGCATCTTGAGCTTGAGGTAGGTGTAGTTGGGGACGACCATGAACTTGGCGTAGCACGGTCTTCCCAACACCGCGTGGTAGGTCCCTTAGAACCCGACCACCTCGAAGGTGAGGGTTTCCCTTCGGAAGTTGGAGGGAGTTCCGAAGCAGACGGGCAAGTCAATCTGCCCGAGGGGCAGGATACGCCTTCCGGGTGCGATCCCGTGGAAGGGTGCCGCATCGGCCTGAACCTCGGACTGATCAACCCCCAAGAGTTCCAGGGTCTCGGCGTAGATGATGTTGAGGCTGCTGCCTCCGTCCATGAGGACCTTGGAGAGCCTAACGTTGCCGATGATCGGATCGACGCCGAGCGAGTACCTCCCTGGGCTTGGCACGAAGTCGGGGTGGTTGCCTCGGTCGAAGGTGATAGGCTTGTCGGACCAGTCTAGGTAGACTGGCACTGCCACCTTCGCCGAGCAGACCTCCCGGCGCTCCTGCTTGCGGTGCCGAGCCGAGGCGTTCGCCACCTGCCCGCCGTAGATCATGAAGCAGTTGTGGACCTCCGGGAACTCCTCTTCCTTGTCGCCCTCCTTCTTGTTGTTGCCTTGGCCCTTGCCATCTTCCGCTGGGGGCCCGGCCTTATGGAAGTAGCGCCGGAGCATGACACATTCTTCAAGGGTGTGCTTGATGGGACCCTGGTGATAGGGGCACGACTCCTTGAGCTTCTTGTCGAACATGTTGGCCCCTCCGGGAGGCTTCCGAGGGTTCCTGTGCTCGGCAGCAGCGACGAGATTCGCGTCAGCGGCGTCGCACTTTGCTTGCGCCTTCTTCCTAGTCTTCTTCTTCGCGCCGTGCTGGATGGATGCCTCGGGGGCATCTTCCTTCTACCTTTCCTAAGGCTGCTTGTCCTTCCGGAAGATAGCCTCGACCGCCTCCTGACCAGAGGCAAACTTGGTGGCTATGTCCATCAACTCGCTCGCCTTAGTGGGGGTCTTGCGCCCCAGTTTGCTCACCAGGTCTCGGCAAGTGGTGCCGGCGAGGAAAGCTCCAATGACGTCCGAGTCGGTGATGTTGGGCAGCTCGGTGCGCTGCTTCGAAAACCGCCGGATGTACTCTCGGAGGGATTCCCCTGGCTGCTGGCGGCGGCTTCGGAGATCCCATGAGTTTCCAGGGCGCGCGTACGTACCTTAGAAATTTCCCATGAAAGCCTTGATCAGGTCGTCCCAGTCGGAGATCTGCGCAGGAGGTAGATGCTCCAGCCAGGCCTGGTCAGCGTTAGAGAGGAAAAGGGGAAGATTGCGGATGATGAGGTTGTCGTCGTCTACCCCTCCCAACTGGCATGCCAGCCAGTAATCCGCGAGCCACAACTCCGGCCTCGTCTCCCCCGAGTACTTGGTGATGGTAGTCGGGGCTCGGAACCGGGTAGGGAACGACGCTCGTCGTATGGCCCGGCTAAAGACTCGCGGACCTGGTGGCTCGGGCGAGGGACTCCGATCCTCCTCACTGTCGTAGCATCCCCCGCGCCTGGGGTGGTAGCCTCGGTGCATCTTCTCCTCGAGCCGGGCTCGATGGTCGCGACGGTGTTGCTCGTCGCCGAGGCGATCCCGGGCGGCAGGTGCCTCGTCCCGCGTGCGCTCGGGGTGGACCGAGGCCTCCCGCATGCGTTGGGAGGATGCCGCATGATGCTCCGAGGGGTCAGCTCGCCTTCGGGAGGCAGAGCTCTCGGCTCGTCGAACTGCGGCACCTTCCAGGAGATCCTTGAGTTCGCCCTGGATACGCCACCCCTCGGTGGTGGATGGCTCCGGCATGGTTCGAAGTAGCATCGCCGCCGCAGCTAGGTCCTGGCCGGACCCACTGACGGCTGGGGGCAGCGCTGCCCTGACATTGTCAACGATACGGTGCTGGACGTCTCGGGCCCGATGACGGGCTCCTCCGGCGAGTGTTCGGCCTGCCCACTCCTGCTCGATGTTCTGTCGGAGCTGCACAAGTCGCCCTGCTTCCTCGTCGACCTTGGCCTTCATCTCGCGGATTTGCTCGAGCTATGTGTCCCGACCCTCCGCAGGGACTAGGACCACAGCTAGCTCCCGTGGGATGTCAACGCGAGATGAGGGCCCAGGGGGATCGCCAACCTCCGGCATGCCGAGGTGGTTGCCTTCATCGTGATCTCCCTGATCGACGTGGAAACATTCGCGACTTGGGCCATAACCCTCGTCGTCAAGGCCGTGGCCATCGTCAGAGCAACCGGAGAGGCAGTGGTCACATGCGGACATGAAGTCCCGCATGGCACCGAGATCACTGAGGCCAGAGAAATCCCAACCGAAGTCGGGGTCGTCCTCTTCCTCGGAACCCACTGGTCCAAAGGTTGAGACGGCTGTCAGTCGGTCCCAGGTTGACCACATATGGTACCCCAGAAGGTCTGGATACGCCCTTGCGAAAGCGCTCACCAAAGCGGGGTCGCTAGGTGGATCAAAGCTTAATCGAAAGGGAACAGGGTGGAATACCGACGGTACCTCTTGGTTGATGGATGGTGGTGAAGTCACGTCGGGGGCGGAACGCACCGTCATCTCAGGTACGAGGCTAACGCCCAACAGGTCCTTTGCGAGGGTGCTGGCGTCATCAGTTCGCTTGGGGCTGGCACGTTGCGGGGAAGCGACGCTCGTCGTTGTCTCAGGCGTGAGGGCAACACCTGACATGTCCCTTGGAGGAGTGCCGATATCGTCGACTCGCTCTGGTTCGACAGCCGACGAGGTGCCGCCTCCTGCATGGCCACAGTTACCCCGTCTCCTCCTCCTGCGGCGAGGAAGGTGGCAGGGCAAACCCGGGCGTTCTTCTTCTGCCGCGGGGGGAAGCCGTCGTCGCGTTCGCCTCCGCCGGGCGAGCCATCGACTATCGTTGTTGTCGTGCTGTGGAGGGAGCAGTACCATGTTGTAGCTGCCGTCGAGGGACATGAACTCGAGACTCCCGAAGCGGAGTACCGTCCCGGGTTGAAGAGGTTGCTGAAGTCTACCCATCTGGAACTCAACGGGAAAGTGTTCATTAACACGCAGCACCCCCTACCTAGCGCGCCAACTATCGGCGTTTCGGACCCGGGGGGTCCCTGGACCGACTAGTAAATTTGTCGCTGCGTGTCCCTGCCCAGATGGATTGGTGCGAGATGGAACACAAGGGGGGGAATGAGCCTTGTATTATCTTGCACTAGGGTGCTCGTAGTAGGGGTTACAAGCGTTGCGAGAGAGCGAGTGCGAGAGAGCGAGTACGAGAGAGAGAGAGAGAGAGAGAGGGTATGGCCCTGCTCGTCTTCTCCCGTTCCTTTGTCGTGCGTCTCTTCTGTGTTCGTATGCTGCCCGTTCGTCTCCCCTCTCTGGGCAGGATCTGTTGAGCCCTGTAGAAGCACATCTGTTGGCACTGCATGGATCCTGCTGACGTCTCCTTGCTTCCGTAGGGGGCTTGAGAACCACCGACGTCATGGGCGCACGCGGGGAGCCATCATTGCCTGTTACCGGGGTAAGCTAGATGGGACGCCGGTCTTGTTCCTTCGTAGCCTGAGCTAGCTAAGAGTAGGGTAATGATGTATCCCTTGTGGCGCGGTCGATCTGAGCCCGAGGTCGGGCGAGGCGGCGGCTCCTCCGAGGCCGAGGCTGAGGCCGAGGCCTAGGGTCGAGTGAGGACGTGACTCTTCCCGAGGCCGAGGCTGAGGCTGAGCCCTGGGGTCGGGTGAGGCAGAGATCTCCTCCCGAGGCCGAGGCCGAGGCCGAGGCCTAAGGTCGGGCGAGGCGGAGCTTCCTGTTGCGCCCGAGGCTGAACTTGGCTGTTGTCGGTTTCGCCCGGGTGGTTGGCACAGCAGCCGGAGCGGGGCGGGCAGCGCTGTTTTCCTGTCAGATCGGTCGTGAAAGGGTGAAGTGACTGCAGTCACCTCGACCCTGCCGACTGAGGCGCGCGTGTCAGGATAAGGTGTCAGGCGATCCCAGCATTGAATGCGCATGCAATACGGTCGACTGGTAAGGCGATTTGGCCAAGGTCGCTTGCACGACAAGGCTTGCTTTTGGCTGAGCCGAGGGTGTGCTCACTGCCTGAGGAGACCCTCGGGCGAGATGTGAATTCTTCCGGGACCACTGTTCCCGCCCGAGGCCGGGCTCGGACGAGGCGAGATCGTGTCCTTTGGTAGACGAAGCTTTGACTTTGACCCAAACTATCAGTCTTTATGGTTCATTCTGAAGGTGTTCACCAGCCGTGTTTAGGAGTGTTAGGAGTGCCCCTAATTACGGTACCCGACAAGTATACATCTAGTAAGACCAAGAAAACATCTTACACTCGCATCTAGAGATAGAAATGCATCCATAGTGAGATTAGGGAGTGATCCTAATGATTTGCATTGAGCGTCTAGTGGCACTAGCGATTGTATTAAGCTACAAGATTCTAGTTACTCTTTGTGGTTGTGGCCACCTAGACAGCTTCCAAGTAGTAGAGGATCGTTGAGCTACATTAGTGATTGTTGCCGATTTCGATCATTAGACTTTTAGATACTTTTCAGGTCATCTCCGTGGGAGATTAACAAAGACCATCTCAAGTGGAACAATGGATCATTAAAGTGCTCTTCTAGAGTGATTCTCATGGTGCCTTGTGTAGGCCTTGGCTTATTAAATAAGCACATGAATCATCTAAGGTTAGACTTGTCAAAATGAGAACGTAGTTTGTCGACAAGCAACCGAACTTCGAGTATAAATATTATGTCTACCTCTTGCCCTCATTTGGTTTGCGTTACCCTTGTTGTGATATAATATTTCCTGTTAATTATATCGTGTAGAATTTTCTATTACTTAGTACACTTCTTTATATATTTTTACCATAGTTTGTGTCATAAGTTTTGTTAGAGAAATTTTTTTATAAAATAGTCACCCTCTTCTAGCCATCTATATCCTATCAATTGGTATTAGAGCCTTTGTCACCTACTGTTTAAGGCTTAATATTTAACAACCTCAGGTGTAAAGATGACTCACATTAACAATATGAGAAAGCCACCACAATTTGATATAACAAACTATGATTATTGAAAAAATAAAATGTATACACATTTAAGATCTACGAATAGAAGAGTTTGGATGTTGTAGAGAAAGAATTTAAAGTCAATAACATAAATAGTCCATCAGGGAAGAGGAAGAAAACTTATAATGTAATTTTATTGCCCTCGAAGTTCTTTATGATGTTGTTGATATTAAAGTAATTGAACAAAAAGGATCTTTAATTCTCATACGAAGTATGGAGGAGATTGGAAGAATCTTATGAGGGTGCACTAATTGATAAAGAAGCAAACTTTAGTGGAATGGTTCTAATGGTTAGTTGAGCTTGGGGCCTTATAAATAGAGCTGGTATGTTTTTTGAAAAGGATATCATGGCTTATCAATTGAATATATATACCCTAGTAAGCCCAAGAAAATATCTCTCACTCACATATATACATCCATAGTGAGATTGGGGAGTGATCCTAATGATTTACATTGAGAGTTTGCATCTAGTGACACTAGTGATTGTATTGAGCTGCATGATTCTTGTTACTCTTAGTGGTCGCCTCCACCTAGACTGTTTGGAGGCACTAGAGGATCGTTGGGCGACATTGTTGATTGTTGTCGGCTCCGGTTATTGGATTGTAAGGGCCTTGTGGTCATTTCTGCAGGAGATTCGCAAAGACAACTCTAGCGAAATAGTGGCTTGTTAAAGTGCCCTCTTAGTGTGATTCTTCATGACACCTTGTGTAGGACTTGGCTTATTACGTGACCAAACATGTGAATCATTTAAGGGTAGATTGGCCATTACGAGGACATAGGTTACTAGCAAGTAATCGAACCTTAGAAAAATATTGTGTCTACCAATTACCTCATGTGGTTTATACTTCAAATACCCTTGCTATTACATACTATAAAATTTTATGTTACTTATTACGCTTTCGTATATAATTTTTTCCTTAATTCTTACAATAAGTTTTGTTGGCGAAATTCTTTTAAAAACTATTCACCTCATTCTAGTAGCATCTAGGGCAAGCCATCAAAGGACACTTGGAGCTCATTTTCGTGCACGTGCTCGGTCTAGCTCCTTGCCCTCATTTGCCCTCTTTATCCTCCCTCACCTCGCGTCGTCACTTTTCCTCTCCACGCGACCACCAACCACCCACTTCTCAAATGCGAGAGGTGAGACCACCGAAGCTCCTTCCTCCTGACTTAGCTATACTTAGCAAATCATGCATATGGTAATATAAAATGATGTTTTGTATTTTATTCTGCACTATTTACAGACTGTAGTTTAAAATAGAAGATATGATAAGAGATAGAATGAGTAAGCTGTTCAAGACAACCTTACACGCTTGGACTAAGTCCAAGCGACCACCAAGGCTCCTCCCTCCTTGGGTCGCCGTGGGTTGAGGCTAGGCTCAGACGTGTGGACAAAATATCTGTTTGGTTTTATACTTAAGGCACCACAACTTGTCTAAGCTTAGTTACTCGAATTGAAGAACTAACCTTAAACATAAAAGTTAGACAAACTATAATGCCTTAGGCAGAAACCAAATAGGCCCAAATACTGGAGGCGTAGCACAACTGATGAGTGAGATATCGAGTTTGTGAAGGAGAAAATGAAGGGTTAAAGATCATGAAAAATGTATCCTATATGTCAGTGTTGAAAGGGAAATAGGGTCAAACCTTTTCCTAAATGATTTTGGTGGTTGAATTGCCCAACACAAATAATCGAACTAACTAGTTTGCTCTAGATTATGAGTTCTACAGGTGCCAAAGGTTCAACACAAACCAATAAAAAGTCCAAGAAAGGGTTCAAAACAAAGGAGCAAAGAAAACCGAAGGATGCCCTGGTCTGGCGTACCGGACTGTCCGGTGTGCCACCAGACAGTGTCCGGTGCCCTAGGGAGAATCAACTCAAACTCCTCAGCTTTGGGTTTCTGGAAATTGCTCTCCGCTATAATGCACCGGACTGTCCGATGTAGCACCAGACTGTCCGGTGTGCCAGTAGGAGCAACGGCTAGCGCGCCAACGGTCGTCTGCAAAAGTGAACAGTGAACAGTGAACAGTGCCGACTGCGCGCGCAGAGTCAGAGCAGGCGCCAGAAGGTGCACCGGACAGTGAACAGGACCTATCCGGTGCACCACTGGACTGTCCGGTGGCCCAGCTGTCAGAAGCTCCAACGGTCGAACCCTATCGGTTGGGTGATGTGGCTGGCGCACCGGACTGTTCGGTGACACCCGTCGACAGCAGAGTTCCCCAACGGCCATATTGGTGATTGAGGCTATAAATACCCCCAACCACCACACTTCAAGGTATCCAAGTTTTCAGCCATTGCATTCAATACAAGAGCTCTAGACTTCACTCCAAGACACAAACAAGAGATCAAATCCTCTCCCAAGTCCAAAGTTCACTCCAATCAAATAGTGACTAGTGAGAGAGAGATACTTGTGTTCATTTGAGTTCTTGCGCTTGGATCACTTTTCTTCTTCCTTCTTTCTTGTTCCCAAGTCATTTGTAATCAAGGCAAGAGACACCAACTGTGTGGTGGTCCTTGTAGGGACTAAGTGTCCCGTTTGATTGAGAAGAGAAGCTCATTCGGTCTAGGTGACCGTTTGAGAGAGGGAAAGGTTGAAAGAGACCCAATCTTTGTGACCACCTCAACGGGGAGTAGGTTTGCAAGAACCAAACCTCGGTAAAACAAATCACCGTGTCACATTTTTCATTTGCTTGTGATTTGTTTTCGCCCTCTCTTTCGGACTCGATTTTATTTGTAACGCTAACCCCGGCTTGTAGTGTGTGCTTAAGTTTATAATTTTCAGATTCCGCCTATTCACCCCCCTCTAGGCGACTTTCAAGTGCCTATCAAAAGAATTGAGGGCTCTAGTATGAGAGTTTCTGTATGAGAAAAGCCCTAAAATGAAAAGTAGATGTGTGATTTGATTTTTTAGATAATGAAGACAAAATGTTCAGCCTTTTGCGGTGTCCTGCATACGACCTTACAGGTCGAAAAAATAACAAAACACCATCATAAAGCAAAATAACGTGTCTAAAAAGAACACATCAACAAATCAAGTGCCCTGTAATCTAGCATTGGCCCCCATTCGTTTCTTGCAAAAATCTCTATGGCCACCACCTCTATGGATCGACATACCACTAGGACCTCTTGGTGATCTTCTTTTTGCAACAACCTCTATAATTTGAACCAATATGTTCTTCTGAAAAAGGACTTATACGATTGATGGTATAGATTTAAAAGCAAAGGCACATCATTGCTACAAATCCAAATAGATCAAAATATCACCGCCACTCCAACTAGGAGTTATTTCTTATATGCGGTTTCCTTGTTAGCGACCTAATTTCTGGTTAAATGATTGATATTGTTGGTATGTCAAACAAAGTAAATAATTTTCTAAATATTTCTAGCAAAGTAACAATCAAAGAAAAAGATAATGGATAGTCTTATTTTGATTAAAAATTGCAATTCAAACTACGTTTGTACATGCACTTTGCTAGGTTGTCTTAAATGAGAACAACACCTTTCAATAAATATCACAGAAAAAATTAATTTTAAGGACTAGTTTGGGAACGCTATTTCCCTAGGGATTTTCATTTCTCCAGAAAAATTAGTTTATTTTTTATAGAAAAATAGAAATATATTGGCAAAATAGAGTTCCTAAATTAATCCTAAGATGGAGTTTTCCAAAGCTAGATTGTGATTTGATGGCTCCCCGAGTAGAGATGTCAATGGGGACCCGATACCCGCGAACCCATGGGGAATTCCCCTATTAGGGTACGGGTATGAGACAAAAATTGTCCCCATGGGTATAGATATGGGACAAAATCTCCACCCATTGGGTAAACGGGTATGGGTTTGGGAAGCAATAATCCGAACCCGATTACCCATGGGTATTTCATACGTGTACACCTGTCCTGTTTGTATGAACGAGTTGAGGCCGAGTCGGCCATCAAACCCGACAGACTCCATTTCTTATATTGGTCCCAAAGTACTTATTTCTTTTCTGATGGATGGAAGAATGGATCATGGTTCATGGATGAGTGCTTGCCGATGTGGTGATGTATGAAATCTGGATAGTTTGTGCTAGATGTTAGTACCTAGTTATCCTTTAATTGGGGATGGGGACCCATTGGGGACCCGAAACCCGAATGGGGATGGGTATGGGATGAGTTTTGTACCCATGATGGGTATGGGTATGGGTATGGGGATAGATCAAACATGATGGGGATGGGTCTGGGATGCTATAACCCGATGGGGAATTACCCATTGACATCTCTATCCCCGAGGGAGTTGCTTTAGGGTCTGTTTGGTTGAGCTGTGGCTGTGAAAAAAGTTGCTGTGGGCTGTGAGCTGTAGAAAAAGCTGCTGTAGGCTGTAAGCTGTTAAAAAGCTAAAAACCGTTTGGTGGAAACCACTAAAAGTCGTTAAAAATTCTTCGATATATGTTTTCACAGTTCCATCCGAAAAGCCAGTAAAAGCAGGTCTAGGGGTGCTTTCAGATTTGCACTACGAGAAAGTCGGCTTTTAGAAAAAGCTGCTTCCTGGATCCAGTCCTTTGGTTGGCTTTTGGCTTTTAGGGGGGCAAAAGCCAAAGCCAAAAGTCAAACCAAACACACCCTTAGTCCTTACCTACAGCGGTTGGAACCGGCCCGGCCCACTGACTTCTAGGAACAAAAAGAAGAGGTGAAAATCCATTTCCTATTTTCCTCACGTATTATCCTCTTGCTTGTTCGTCCGGTTCTTCGCCCTCGCCGCGCGGGACTACCAATCCAAACTGGCGACGACCCTGCTGCCACCCCACAGCAGATTTGAGGAGCGGACGCCCGTTTAAATGGCTATTGGAGTCCCATCCATGGAGCTCCACCGCTCCTCACCGTTGCTCTCGGGTGGCCGAGGTATTTACTCGGCCCTGTCCGTGTGATTGTTGATGTGAAGCTTGAAGTTCGTGGATGTAGAATGATTCTACGGGCATGTATTATTCTTTCACCTGTTACTGATTTGATCGCTATATGTTGTACTCTTCAATTTTTTTCAAGGAGGAAATACATGCCTACAGAAGAAGCCCTTCTTTGTCCAAGCAAAGAGACTAGTGGGGATGGAGAAAGCAAGTACGAGGTATAAAATCCACCAGTTGCTTTCCCTTCTATAATTCGAAATTAGTTGTCTAATAACGTACAGTAGGACAATCATTGCTAGTGCCACTTTGCCCTGCAACTGCATCCTTGCCTGTGTGCCGTTCTGACGCTTGCTGAAACTCAAACTCAAAGGCCAGGAACACAAGAGTCTGGACAGACAAAGAAAAGAGCACCCCTGGTTCGTGGAACTGTTAGCCCACCTCTTCCAGTACCAGGAAACATACCTCGGCCTCCTTATGTCGGCACAGAATATGTACCAGAGATAGCAAAAGAGATACAAATGCATGACAAAGAGGGCATTGTCCACATGAGAGCTGCTTGCGAGCTCGCGGCTCGTGTTCTTGACTATGCAGGAACGTTAGTGAAAGTAAGCATGCCCTTCAGCATCTCCACTATGTTTTATCTATCTTGTAGCTAATAAAAGTACCAGTTATCGTTAACATTATGTTTTTGCAGCACACTTTATAGCGCTCGGTTCTTTTCTTTTTCTTTCTAAAATTGGTGTGTTTGTTTTGTTCATAAGAGCCTTCTCCTTTTTCATCCATGTGGACTTCGTCATAATTATATCTTGAGTGAGAAATCTATTGCATCTTTC
Source organism: Zea mays (assembly GCF_902167145.1). NCBI lineage: Eukaryota > Viridiplantae > Streptophyta > Magnoliopsida > Poales > Poaceae > Zea > Zea mays. Next base: position 11,174,006 of record NC_050097.1, read on the forward strand.
TATCAGCCCTCTGTAACAACAGACGAAATTGATAAAGCAGTGCACAAGATGATCATCGATGCTGGAGCCTATCCATCACCACTTGGATATGGTGGGTTTCCAAAAAGTGTATGCACCTCAGTGAATGAGTGCATGTGCCATGGAATTCCTGATTCACGCGAGCTACAGGTTCAGAAACCCTTACATTGACATGTTTTGTGCTAGTTCAGGGCCTTTACTGCACACTTCCACAGCCACCGCGACTAAACTTTTCTTGTTTGTGTTTTACAGGATGGAGACATAATTAACATTGATGTCACTGTCTACTTGAATGTACGTGTTTATCTTATTGGTCATATATAGTTAATGTCACTTCATGCTATTTATTTGTTTGCCTCAATGCCTCGTGGACTTGAATTTGGCTATGTCACCTAAAGTGTCATCACCATTTTAGGGTTATCATGGGGATACCTCAAAAACATTTCTTTGTGGAGAAGTCGATGAAGCCAGTAAACGACTTGTGAAGGTATCTACCCTTTTCTGTGGAGCAGATCTGTCTACCCTTTTCTGTGGAGCAGATGCAAACCTTGCTCTTGCAGCCTACTACTTCTGCCCCCCATGTTTTAGTTGTGTCCTAAAGGCCAGACTCAGTGCCGGACTGCCGGTGTGGGGTCCGTTGAAGGGATAAACTGAGGCAAGCCTTGCCCACAAATATGGACAGGCTGCTTCGAACTCGTGATCTAGTGAGTTAGTGAGACAACTCTCACTATTACACCAGACCCGTGAACTTAGTTGTGTTTTAAGTCAAACAAAATTTTTGTTTGGCCAAGTTTATACAAAAGAATACTAATGTTAATATTATCAAAGACACATTTTCATAATATAACTATTGGTGTCATTAATATTAGCATTTTTCTCTATACATTTGGTCAAACAACAACAACAACAACAACAAAGCCTTTTTGTCCCAAGCACGTTGGGGTAGGCTAGAGATAAAACCCCATATAAAAACCTCAGAGCTCAACCCCCAAAGAAAAGAAAAGGGAGACAAAGGCAAAGGAGAACCGAAAAATGATGAAACGGGGAAACACATAAAAAGAGATAAAATCCACAAGAACCAGCAAGATCTAAAGAGGCACAAGAAAAGGTCAAACGATTAAGGAGGAAAAGCGAAACTACAAATCAGGGTTCTGGCACGTGAATTGCACACTTCCACCCCTTCCTATCCACGGCGAGCTCTTTATTAATATTCCACTCCTTCAGGTCCCTCTTCACAGCCTCTGTCCACGTCAAGGTTGGTCGACCTCTACCTCTCTTCACATTCTCGGGACGCCTAATTATTCCGATATGCACTGGTGCCTCTTCAGGTCTTCGTTGGATATGTCCAAACCATCTCAAACGATGTTGCATAAGCTTCTCCTCAATTGGCGCCACTCCTACTCTCTCTCGTATATCATCATTCCGGACTTGATCTCTCCTTGTGTGGCCACATATCCAGCGCAACATACGCATCTCTGCCACACTTAGTTGTTGGACATGTCGTCTTTTAGTGGGCCAACATTCTGCTCCATACAATATAGCCGGTCGGATTGCTGTCCTGTAGAATTTGCCTTTTAGTTTGTGTGGCACCCGGGGGTCGCATAAGACACCCGCAGCTTGCCGCCACTTCAACCATCTAGCTTTAATTCTATGACTGATATCCTCATCGATGTCTCCCTCCTTCTGAAGCATTGATCCTAAGTAACGAAAAATGTCTTTCTTGGGTACCACTTGCCCATCAAGACTAACATTGCCATCCTCATACCCCATGGCACTGAAATCACACTTCATATACTCTGTTTTAGACCTACTAAGCCTAAAACCTTTTGCTTCCAGTGTCTGCCTCCACAATTCCAACTTTTGCGAAACACCACTCCTACTCTCCTCTCCTCAATAAGTACCACATCATCGGTAAAAAGCATACACCACAGTATATCTCCTTGTATGTCCCTTGTGACCTCATCTATCACCAAAGCGAAAAGATAAGGGCTCAAAGCCGACCCTTGATGTAGTCCTATGTTAATTGGGAAGTCATCGGTGTCTCCATCACTTGTTCGGACACTTGTCACAACATTAGTGTACATATCTTTAATAAGATTAATGTACTTTGTTGATACTTTGTGTTTTTCCAAGGCCCCCCATTACACTCATAGGTACTTTGTCATAAGCCTTCTCCAAGTCTATGAAGACCATATGCAGGTCTTTCTTTTGTTCTCTGAATCTCTCCATAAGTTGTCTTAGTAAGAAAATGGCCTCCATAGTTGATTTCCCAGGCATGAAACCAAACTGATTTTGGGTCACGCTCGTCATCTTCCGCAGGCGGTGTTCAATGACTCTCTCCTATAGCTTCATTGCATGGCTCATGAGCTTAATTCAACGGTAATTAGTACAACTTTGAACATCTCCTTTGTTCTTGAAGATTGGTACTAACGTACTCCGCCGCCACTCGTCGGGCATTCTGTTTGTCCGAAAGATGGTGTTGAAAAGCTTAGTCAGCCATACTATCGCTATGTGTCCAAGGCATCTCCATACCTCGATAGGGATACCATCAGGGCCCATCGCCTTTCCTACCTTCATCCTTTTTAGCGCCTCCTTAACTTAATATTCTTGTATCCTTCGTACAAAACCCCTGTTGTTGTCATCGAATGGTTCGTCCAATTCTATTGTAGAACTCTCATTCCCTCCATTGAACAATTTGTTGAAGTACTCCTTCCATATGTTCTTGATCTCTTTATTCTTCACTAATAGTTGGTTTGCTTCATTCTTGATGCATTTGACTTGGTTGACATCCCTTGTCTTCCTTTCACGAATCTTGGCCATCCTATAGATATCCTTTTCTCCCTGCTTTGTGTCCAATCGTTGATAAAGGTCGTCATAGGCTTGACCCCGGGCTCTACTAACCGCTCGCTTTGCAGACTTCTTCGCTATCCTATACTTCTCTATGTTGTCTGCACACTTGTCATGATGTAAGCGTTTGTAGCAATCTTTCTTCTCCTTGATAGCCTTTTGGACATCTTCGTTCCACCACCAAGTGTCTTTAACTTCCCTTCTGTTTCCTTGACTCAACCCAAACTCTTCTGAAGCTATCTTTCGGATGCTTGTCGCCATCTTCCTCCACATGATGTTTGTGTCTCCCTCTTCTGCCCAAGGGCCCTCCTCGATAACTCTCTCCGTGAAAGTTTGGGCCACATCCCCTTTAAGCTTCCACCACTTTGTTCTAGTGACCTTGTTATACTTATTCCGTTGTAAACGAATCTTAAAACGGAAGTCAGCTACGACAAGCTTTTTTTGGGACAGAGGTAATAGTACTATTCTAGTCATGACTAGCAGCTCTAGTTCACAAACTTTGAATGTAATATATTTATTCCCTTTTATTCCATGCCAACATTCTGATTTTTATGCAAACTTATATTGATGAATGATGAGGGATCCTCACAATTACAAATATCAGACCGTCTTACCAACATATAAGTTTCTTTTTCCTCTAGTTTAATGGAAGATCTGTGTTAATTTATTTTAAATTTTTGCTTATTTTGGCTGATAAGGATTAGTGTAGGAAGGTGCTTCTATTCTCACCTTATCTGTAATTTCATATGTACATACCTTTTGCTAGTTGGACCACTGCCAACACAAATTTCGGGGACCAGATGCTTACTGTATCATGCTAATATCAGGTTACTGAAGAGTGCTTGCTCAGGGGCATATCAACATGCAAACATGGTACCAGCTTTAAGAAGATTGGCAGAAGAATAAGGTATACTATTTTACACCGATTTCTTTCGTGGCCAAGAAGGCAATGATATTCATATCTCTAGTTCATCGAAAAGAAGTGTTTGATCATTTTTCTCACCATAGTTACTGGTTAGTTATATGAGCTTATGGCAAAAGGGAAGCCTTTGAGATCTTGAAACCTTAGCGTTGAAAGGAGCAAATGTTCTAGAAAAACACTAAAGAACCAAGAGTGTTTCTGCCTAATGTGTAATAGAGTTTTGGCTGTTGAATTCTGCCCCTATATTCCTCATTCATTACCCTAGCATTGCAAAAGTTTTCTTCGAACCGTAAAACACTACTATTTTTTTTACTATCTAGCAGTACTGGTAGCTTTTCATGCATTGTATTTTTACACAAGCATTCACCCGGCATCTCATGCATGCTAAACAAATTTGAAACCATGTTTGCTTTTGACTTTGTCCTACATGATTTGGTGTGGCTATGCCAAAATTCACTTCATCTTAGAATTTACTTTAATGAAGTTCAACCGTTGATTGCTTGAACGTTTCAGTGAGCATGCTGAGAGGAACGGTTTTGGTGTTGTGGAGTGTTTTGTTGGGCATGGAGTCGGCAGGGTATTTCACTCAGAACCAATTATCTATCACCAGAGTAAGTCAATGTTTAGAGGCTGACAGTAGAATCTAGATTTTCTCCTGAGAACGAACATTTTAATGGATGAGCACTGTCTAGGTGAAAAGTAAATCATGTTAGATATCTCTCTGTGTTTAAAAGAAAAGGAAAAACCACCAGGCTGCAGACTTTCTGTTTTAGTATATCATTAACTCGGTTGATATTAAGTCCTCGTATGCAAATTGGGCTGGGACTACCATGTGCCTAGCCAAAACATGAAAATGTATGAGAGTCAGAATCCTACAAAACTACAAAAGGAAGGATAATGATAAGAGTCATAATGATAAATCTGGAAGACCTCTGAGATATTGATCTTGCAATTATAGTGTTTGTTTTGTTTTGTTTTTTTGGTGTGCGAATTTTAGACATGGTTGTGATGTGCTTGCAACAGGGAACAACAGACCGGGCCAGATGATTGAAGGGCAGACTTTCACAATAGGTTCGCGGCATCCTAGCTCATTCCACGCCGACTAAAGGCAGCCATGTCTGGGTTCCGTCTTCCGCTCTGGACGTGGTGGTTCCTGCATTCGTGGCTGATGCTAGCGGCGCCTAACTTTGTTGTGCAGAGCCGATCATATCGATGGGGAGCATCGAGTGCGACATGTGGGACGACGGCTGGACTGCCGTGACGACGGACGGCAGCTTGGCGGCGCAGTTCGAGCACACCATACTGATCACCAGGACCGGAGCCGAGATCCTCACCAAGTGCTAGGAGGAAAGGAAATCGCATGTGCCCGATAGCCGACGGTAGGTAATCTGTATTCGTGAGGTGGTGAGGATGCTTGAGGTGACCTATTTTGTCTCGCAAAATGGGCGTGCTACAGAATAGTGAAGAAAAGGGTTGAGAGATTGCAAATGGCAGGTTTGGGCAAAGAGGACCAAGTTCTAGGCGTCCGGGACACGACTCTGTGTCTGGCGTTCCCTTCTGTTGTCGACATCCCGTGGTTCAGTTGAGGCCATGTCTCGTGACGTTCTCCTCCCGCCAGTTGGCCCACCGCTTGCCGTTGGCGCGTTGGCGTCATGGCAGCGGCCACCGTCCGGGTTGCCTCGGTGGGAGTAGTTGTGCCGCCGCTCGTCGCATAGCGCGGCCTGCCGCGTACCGCGGCGCCGAAACGTGGAGCCGAAGCGAGGCGCACGCGCCGCGCCTCCACGGCATCGGGCACGAGCGCACGGGCCGTGGGCCATGCGGCGGTGCGTGGCTGCAGATGGCTGGTGCAGATGGGTCGCACGCGGGGGCCACGCGGCAGTGCCCTCTCCCCACGTCAGAGGATCTCGATCCCTCGATCTAGCCCTTTGTCCATCCGCTCGAACACCCGTGGCCCTGGACTTGGCCGTATCGTCTCCTCGACCGACACGATCCGACGGCACGCACGAAGGTGAGACTAGACTACTAGAGAAGTGGGTCGGTTGGTTAACCGCTCGCTCACCCACAGTCGCGCGCACCGAATCTAGCTGCGGACTCGTACGTACGTAGTAGATCTGTACTAGGCTGTAGGCAGCGTGCTTTGTTGACCCGGCGCTGCGGCGCCAGCGCCAGCGCCAGCGCCAGGTTGCGTGCGCTGTCTTGTCCCGCAGGCGGCGGGACGACGCTGGTGGTCCGGCGGCCGACACGATCCTAGGCGCCACCTAATTTCCCCGTGGAAGTAGGCCTGGGCAAAAAGAACCGGAACCGAGGAACCGAACCGAAATAACCGAGAACCGGAACCGAACTAACCGAACCGAAGGAACCGTTATGAAATTCGGTTCTGGTTTTTTGAGAACCGAAATAAATAAGATATTTTCGGTTCTGCACTCCAAAGAACCGAAAGAACCGAAAGAACCGAAAAACCCAAAAGTATTAGATTCAATTTGTTACATGTGTTTGTAACTTCGGATGTTGTGTTATCGACTTATGTTGAACCTCTAATCATCCATGTATTATCTATGAAATTATAGTCATTGTGCACTTGTCGTTTTTTGTGGGGAGATGTTGCTGAAATTTCTTACAAAAGTTGTCGTTATTCATAATTTTAGAGTGACTGTTACAGTTCGGTTAGAACCGAGGAACCGAACCGAAGAACCGAGAACCGAACTAGTCGGTTCTGATTTCTTTATCTTGCTATTTCGGTTCTAGTTTTTGAAGAACCGAATTTCTACAAGAATCGAGGAACCGAACCGAACCGAACCGAAGAACCGAATGCCCAGGCCTACGTGGAAGCGTGGGCACCGCGCCCGCCGTCTCCGCTGGAAGTTGGGTTGGGTTGGGTCCGCACGCGAGGCCGCCTCGTGCAAAGGCGGCGGCTCCAGCTTTGTTTATTTATTTATTCTGGCCCGGCGCCGCCCGAGATCCAAAGCCGCCGTCCGCCGACGCCTCCGAGGTGTGGAGGTTCCGTGCGGGCACGCGCCGCCTCGCGTGTGGCTGGGCGGCTTGGAATCGGAACGGGAAGGTGCGGTGCCACTGCCACTGCCGCCTCCCCCTCCCCTGTACTGCTATACACTGGCCCTGGCCGGCGGCTCCGATCCGGATCGCAGCAAGTTGGAGCTCTCAGCCCAAGATCTGGCGCGGTGGAGACTGACTGACCCGTTGAGGGCGGAGACACACGTCTACCTTTCCGCACCAACTTGTTGTGTGCTATGCAGCTAACCACACCTGTTCCCCCTCCAAAATGCATACACGTACGTGATGACCGATTCGAGTGTGAACGGAGACCGCGCGTGTGGCCTGGCGTCGCCTCTGAGAAGATTCAGCTAATACGGCCAAAAACCAATCCAAGTTACTGTCCCCGTCTTCTTGCCAGCTTGACTTGGCGTGGTGGTGGTGGTGCGTGCGTATCCACCTCCTCAGCGAGCAAAACCAACCACCAACATGTCACTGGATCCTCGGACAAATCCGACCCGCCGTTCACTAACTGCCCGTCAATTTTTTTCAGCTCGAGCTTGGTCGCCTGTTTCACGGATCGTTTTAATCATTTATGCGATACTTTAGCACCTCGGCATTCTAGGGGCTTCGGTCAGCGAAATGAATTTTTGCCCCCCCCCCCCCCTCACGGTGTGTATTCACGTGAATACCTATGATTCTATGTACAAATCTCATGTAGTATTGTATTGATACATGCATATAAAATAGAATGTCCCACTGCTAAGCTTTAAAGGGATTTCGATGGAGCGCAGCGAATAATAATCACTTTTCTGTTCTCTCGTTTTTTTTTGCTATATATATATATATACATGCAATGTCCTGGCTACGCCAGCGCATACAGGCAACCCAGGTATAGCGGGAGTGGTTTACGGTTGCTTGCAAGAAGCTCCCAAAGCTACCGCCGCCTGAACAAAATAATCCACCGGTGCCTTTCAAAAGGAAAAAAGAAATCCGCCGGTTCCGAGCAGCCCAGTGCCGCGCGGAAGCCTGCCTGCCTGATCACATGACTCCACGCGGACGCGGCGCCGGGGGGACCCCCGCATCCCCATCCCAATTCCCAACCCGCCGCCTTGCCTCGTGTTGCTCGGGGTCGTCGTGCGTGGCGGGAGGTTGCCTGCCGCGAGCGACGGGAAAAAGGAAAGGAGGAAGCCGTCAAACCCGCGTGGCGCGCTGGTGATCCCGACTCGGACTGGCTGCTAGTGCTGTGCCGATGCTCGCGTCGCGGCGTGCGCGGGACTGCGGGAGCAAGGTGACGCCAGCCCGCTGCCGCGGGAGGACGGATAGCGTGTACTATATGCTACGGAAACTCACGCACGGAACGGTTCAACGTGCCGGTTGCACTGAAATCAAGCAACAGGGGTCTCTTGCACACGGTATCGAATTGAATGCTCATATTCAATGATCATATAGTACCGTATGATTGTCACAAGTTAGTATGATCATTTCAACATCATATATACAAACCATCTGGTAGTTAGAGCCCAGGGTAACATATAAAGCACGTAAAGAAGCATACGAAGAGCGAATAATATGTTACAGATGAAAAAAATGAGGAGGGAGAGGGACAAAACGCTTTCGTATCATGTTTTGTAATAACACCGCCAGGCAGTAGCTTCTGTTTATACCACGTAGCCTGCCGATGCAAAAAAAAAGAGAGCATCTATGTACACCTACTAGTAACTCATCGCGGGCAGGCAAATTAAACGATCGAGTGACCAACATCAACATCTACGTAAAAAAAGCCGTCGCGGCATCGGGCGCTGCGGCCGCGGTCCAGCTACGCCACCTCGCCCGGCGGCGGCATGTTGAGGTCGAACCCCACGCCGACCGCCGGGGAGGCGTCCACCACGGATGACGACGACCCGGTGTCGCTCTGCTCGTCTTCACGGCAGCAGGAGTATGCTGCCTGCTTGCTGGCGCCCGCGCCCGCGGCAGCAGCGGTCGGCCGGCGAGGCACGGGCGCCGCCACGGCCACGGTCACCGCGAGCCTCGGGTCCAGGAACAGGAACGGCTGGGCGGCCACCATGGGCGGCATGCCGAGGCTCAGGTCGAGCGACGGCGCGGGGGCCGGCGCGGCGGGCGAGTCCCGGGACGACGACTCCACGGTGCTGCCGCTGGGGCTCACGGCCAGCTTCTTGGGCGGCGGCGGCGGCGGCAGCGGGAGCCGGAGCGGGAGCGGGAGCGCGCGCGTGTCCGTGGCCGTGGCCGTGGCGAACGCGACGGGGAAGTTGGTCTTGGCCTTGGGCCCGCGGAAGTGGAGCGCGGCGGCGTCGTAGGCGCGCGCCGCGGCCTCGGCGGTGTCGAAGGTGCCGAGCCACACGCGGGCCTTCCTGGCCGGGTCCCGGATCTCCGCCGCGTAGCGTCCCCAGGGGCGCTTCCGGACGCCGCGGTACCTCGGCTCCAGCGTCATGCCGCTGGCGGCGGGGAGAGCGTTCTTGGGCGCCATGGATGGAGGAGCGATCGAGCGAGTGACGACGGCGGAGGAGGACGGTGCCAGGTGTTGGTGGTGCGCTGGGCAGGGCTGGAGTGCGCGGACGAAAGGGAGAGAGGTGGATGCGCGGGTATTAATAGGGGAGGCGGGAGGTGAGGAGGAGCCAGCGGGAGGGGAGGTTTGACCCACATCCACAGGCGAGGAGGCGCCCACAGCGACGGGGGCGGCCGTCCCGCGTTGCCCTCCCTCCGATGTTTGCGACCCCGTTTCTTGCGCTGCGCTCACTCACTCACAGTCCGCGTTCCTTGTTTACGCTTGCGTCACTGCGTGTCTGTGTCCGTGTCCGTGTGTGGCGGGTAACCATTTTTTTTCTTCTTCTTCTCACTCGTTCACCCAAAGGCGCCGTCAAAAACAAATCCAACCAACGAGCACGAACGGTCCACAGCTGCGCATCTTGGCACACGGTCCACACGTCCGAAGCAATGGAGTGAACGGTACCTTCAAGTGCAAGTGCAACCGGTCGTTGCGTGCAGCACATCAACGTCTTGGAAAGGCAGCGCACAGGCGCGCAGCGAGTGAACCAACCAACCCTCACGGTTGCTTTCGGCCGCACTCGACGACGACGCCCGTCTGCTCTGACCCCGCGCGCGCCCAACGCCCACCCAGCCGCCATGCAGAGACGTCGCAATTTCCAGAGACGCGCGGGCGGGCGGGGCACGGCACGGCGCGTCGCGGTCACGCTGCAACGATCGCCACCGCCTCCCTACGCTGCCCCGCACGAACGAGACGAGTGGGCGGTCCGGCGGGACCCGCCGGTGGTTCCGGACCCGCCGCGACGCGTGTGACGCGCGACGGGGTCAGAGGAGGCGAATGCGATCGTGGAGCGGAGCGCGCGCGCGGGCTGGCTGGCTGGAAAAAAAAAACAAATGCCTTTCTTCGGCGGCGGGGCCGGGGGTGAGGGTGACGGGTGGCCGCACCTGCCCCGCGTCTTCCTTTCTTGTCTTCCACGGCGGCGGCAGCGAGCGAGCGAGCACAGGCCAGACAGCCGGATCCGCGCGGGGATTTGGATATTGCTTACGTGTACGGCTTAGTTTGGGTACTCTAGGAATGAGACGGATTGAAGTGGATTGAGATGTATTGGTGGAGTTTTTGATCTATTGGGGATTTAAACACTCTTCAATCCCTCCAAACCACTTCAATCCAAGAGTATCCAAACTAGGCCTCCAGTGGAAGGGGACGTCGTGGTCACCAGCGCCGCATTTGTTACTGGCCGGCCTCCTCTGCTGTGCCGTGCCGGCTGCAAGCTGCCCGGCGGCTGGCGCACACCCCCTTCAACCAGTTCGCTTCGGTGCATGAATAGGTATCGTGGATCGGTAAATGACTGCGGCTGGTCCATGTGGGCAGATCCTCACTGAGTATATCCTTTTTCTCTTCTTATTGAGTTACAAGATATAATGAGGTCAAAGTTTCGCCTGGACGTTTATATATGTTTCTTTGGAGAACCAAAAACAAAATAAAAAAAAGCCGTCTGCCGCTAAACCTGCGAAACCAGGCCCTGAACGAAACAGCATATCACACGTCCAAACACGAGAAGCGTACAAGCGCACCGCACGGCAACGGCACTACGGCAGAGCCAGACGTGCGGTGGGTGTCACGTCCTCCCGCTCCCGCGGCAGCGTCAGCGTCAGCGTGTTTTGTTTTTTACACCGTCCGCGCCCGTGTCTCCGCTCGTGCTGTCGGTCTCCCCGCCAAAAAAAAAAAAAACCCAACGGGACCGGATCGTGTCACGCGCCGCGGGGCGCTGTGACTGCCGCCACCATCACGGCGCCCAGCCGCCCACACGTCAGCCAGCCCCGCAGCCGTGTTTTTATTTTTAATCTTTTTTTAAAAAAAATTATTTTACAAATAACATCGTATACATTTTATTTTATTTCTAGTCCGTTGTCTGCGCTAAACTTTCTAACGCGACTCAAAACAATAAATAATTAGCATCGAGAGACACAACCCTTATATACAGGACGCGAAGCTAGAGGAGGGTCCGCATTACTTCGAGATGTACAGTACTCTCGGTTTCTTTTTAGTTATCGTTTGATAGTTTAATTTTACACTATCCAGCGACAACTAAAATAAAACGAAGAGAGTAATAATTTGTAAGTGATGCATATATGGCAAAACAAATTATCCAAATCACTAGCTTTACCAATTTTGGTGGGTGTATATACATCCACCTTCCTTCCTAGTTTCGCTCGTGCTTATATAAAAATATGTTTATCTGGCACCGTAACATAATTTTTCTAATACAATAAATACTTGTACGAGATTATTAAGATGGTAAAATTGTACATTGTTTTTTAGCTTCTTAAAGATCTTAATTTTTTTTTAAAAAAAACTGAAAACTATAATGTTTTAGTTCGTGTCGAGAGCTACAACTTTTTACATAGAAAATATTTCGATTTGACACCATATAAAAATAATACAGCTTCTTATATTACGGAAAGTTTATTTAATTTGTTGACATATATTAATATGAACATTATAAAAACAAGGAAGCTGTACGTCTCATGAAAATCTACAACTCTCATACAAAGTTATCTTCATCTAAACCCATGCAAAAGAGAATACATATTTTGTAAAGCTAGTAGTATGTCTCAGTGTCTCACCGCACCAGTCCGATTAACATTATGCTATAGTATGACAGGCTTTTTTTCTTCTGCCGGAACCCGTTGCGGTGCGGCAGCATGTTTTGACCGCCCAATAAATATGCCACGGCCAAACCGGTTTCGAATGGGAATAAAAAAGCAAGTGATATTTTTAAAATAAAAAAGCAGCCGTATGGGTACGGCCCGCAGGGGCGGCGGCAGGCGGATGGGCCCCGCGGGGAGGTTTCTGCGTTCCACACGCACAGCTCAGTGGATCGGCCGCGGCCATATATATTCTTTTGTTTTTTTTTTCTTTCTCCCCCGCCTGGACTCGCTCCCGACCGCTCGCCGACTGCACGGCGTTGTCCGTTTCAGACCTTCCTTTTTTTTTCCTGTCCCGAATTCCACCGACGATTTCTTTTGGTTTTCGTCTTTGCGTGAGGTCTGGTCAGTCTGCTAGGTTCCAACAGTTGGCCCTGCAACAAATTGGCCGGTTAATTCGATATAAACCGGAACAACAAAGACGACGAGCTTAGTTTTTAGTAACTGCAGTAGAAAGCCGGCAACGCAGGCTTGCGATGGTTGGGATGGAACCAAGTGTTGGGCGCTCCGTCCTCCCAACCCGCGCAGCAACGCTGGTTGACGATGCATAGCATAACGGCAGCACCGCGCCGCAGGCAAAGGCGTCGTGTGGGGGTGGGGTGCGTGCGAGGAAACCGGGGGGCGCGCGAACCAGACAGGCGGTGGTAGAGTCACGTTGCGCACGCGGGGGGGGGACGCGTACCCAGGTGCGTGCAGGTGGCGTGCCGCGGGCGCTTTCAGCCTTTCACTCGACAGCTCTCGCGTGGCCGGCGGCGAAGCGGTGCTCCTGGGTCCTGGCGCTCGCGGCTTCTACGCTGCCACGCGAAGCTGTACTAGTCCGAATCAGGTCAGGTACGAGCTGAGGTGCATGCTGTTGCATGGAGACACTACTGCCTCCGTCCAAGTCCATGCATCATGCATGCCGACAATATGCTGGCGCCGTCCTGCGCAGCAAACTCGGTTGCCTCGGCGCGCGCCATCGCTCCTCGTCTCCTGCACAGCATAGCATAGCATAGCATAGCTCAGCGGCGGCATCCTTTTCGGCATGCATGAACAGGCTGTGTCCCGCGTGCTTTACATTCGAGGAGAGCGTACTATAAATTTCATCCCAAATATTCTCTATTATTTACATTGCCCTCTAAAAGATTTCATTATCTATATTTTCTTCATCTCCAGCAACGTCCTCTATATTTAGTCCTCTATATCTACAGTAGTATCAAACTTCAAATTTTGCATTATGTTTCACCTATAAAAAAATAATTTCATATGACATCACGTTATGTATAGTCGTAATCGTACATGTGGCAGCATGTATCCATCCCACCCTGTACAGTCGTAATCTTTTTTTTTATATAAGAAGGACACAAGCACATTGACCGTCAATGCAACTGTCAGCTATACAGGACGCTTCTTCGCCCGCTACGTATAGAGAATTCTTGGCGAGCTTAAATTTTACAGTCTCCTTTAACGAACCTTGTTGGAGGCACTACGCACGGTTGCATCCGTTAAATTTAGCGTAGAGAACGATTTACAGATCCTTGCTGGAGTCGGCCTAACTTCACAAAGACATCGTGAGAGCCTGTCGCCAATCGGAGACCCCTCTGGTTTCCTGGAATGTATAAGTGTTGGAACACTATTTTTTTTTTCAAGAAATGCCTATTTGTTTCAAAGAAAAAATGAACTAATTTTACTTGAGAAAATAAAAATCTCTTGAGAAAATAGGGTTTCCACGGCTAGTTTGGGATTCCAAAAACCGGAGTGGGTTGGAGGACTAAAATCTACTTATTATTTAAAATTAAATAAAAAGTAGATTTAAACCCCTCCGATCACATTCGGTTTTGTGACTCCAAACTAACCCTAACACTAAACTTTGAAGTGACCTTTCTAGATTATACAATAACACTGAACTTTGACAAAAAAAATCTTTAACTTTTATACACATGCTAACTCATTTCTACTATGTTTTGACCGTTTAAAAAATACTTTAACCTATAGCCTAGTCTTAACCCTGTCCTTTGGTTTTCTTGATGACCACTTGTTTATCTTGCAACAAGAAAAAAAAATGCAAAGCAGCGTAATAAGTCGTAACCCAAAAAAAAAAAAGGCAAAGCTAGGAAAAAGCAACATACTTGTCGAGGAAGATCTAGTCGTGTACGGAGGGATCCTTCTCAACCAACGGCAGCTTCATGGACAGCACACGGCAGCGCCGGAACTCAGGTCACGAGGGTAACTCCGTTTCTCTTCCCCCAACTTCTCGCTACAAATTATACCGATAAACCCGGTCTTATATTTTTACTAGGTCTATCACCGTGTGTTGCCACGAGAATAAAAGATTAGTATGAAACGTATATACAGAACGACAAACATCACTATAAGTCTAATTGGTTGGACGCACCATTTCATCGTGAGTCACTTGCATGCATTGATTTTATCTAAACATTTGTTTGGCGAGGGAATGTTGAAACACTATCTATATATCTATTCGGAAACACTATCTAATAATTGCGAAATAGTTCTTTGCTTTCCAGTTTAGTTTACTAATATTATGAACAATGATGATATTTACTTGATCATGTCCCAAAACAGTCCATGTTCAAATCCGAGTTGTAGGGTATATGGTGTCTCCGATATGCTCTAACTTAACTTCAGAAGAGGTTTACTTCCAGTGTGTGTGCGCATGGGGTAGGGTGAAGGACAAAAGGCAGTGTTGTACATAAATAATAGCTTTTGAAAACTTGGCTAGCTGATTCAGCAGAGATGATTTGGCAGCTAGGTTAATTAGAACCAAATGATTTTCCCATGTTAAGTTAATTTCTTCTTTGGAGATGGACAAGAGTTTTATGCAATAAGAAAAAAACAAAGCAGAAGGTTATGCAGGGATATGCTCTTACTTAAATTCAGAAGAGGCTCTATTATTACTTTCAGTGTGTATGTGTTTTGGTGCAGGGGGTAATCAGTAACAAGCATAGATGTACTGGCAAGAGACTATATAACAATTTTAAAGCAGATGACTGCTAGGGGAGACTACTAAAGGGTAAAAATCGTCGAAAAAATTAAAAACGCTTGTTTCGTCTTTTGTCGGAATACTAAAGGATAAAAAAACTTCTCAACCATCCCTATCTTTCCAGTAATTTCAAGGGAGTTGAGCTGATAGGGATGGTTGATAGAACGATGAGAGAAGCGTGAACCATTCCGTGCAAGAAAAATCACCGCCAAAAGCTAGACGGTACAGAAGCTGGAGTCCGTAGAAGCTGCACCAGGGTGTTTTTTGGCTTATTTCTAGCTTCCTAGAAGGTGTTGTGGACCGTCAAACATCTATCTTTTCAGTCTGTTTTTATAAGAATCGTTTTGGTGAAATAGTTCAAAACCAACGTGAACACAACATCGAACGTCGTTATAAAAGTAGGAATCTGTCAATTTCTAGATCCTAAGACTATCTCCAACAGATAGAGTAAAATATGGGATGCAGAGCTGTAGATGACACGGAGACATTGTTTATAGAGTGAAGTTTGAAATAAAAGATAAGATTGAAAATAAAGCTGAAGATACCCTGTGAACTCCTCACTTAATACCCATGATATTCAGAATCTTCTGGTGGCTAGATTCTCTCCGCATCCGTATTCAGAAAAAAAGAAAAAAACAAGCAGACCCCTAGGCCGCTAGAGCTTAGTAGGCGCTGACATCATGAATTCAACTCGTTGGGTGGATGTGTTAGTGTTAGGAGTTGCAAGATGAAGAAGAGGCGCATCATCAGGTGTTACAAAGGAGCTTCTATCTGATTTTGCCGACCTCAGTGTTGGTAGTGAGAATTTAAGTATACTGAGGTCTTGTATAGGGTTCGTCCATTACTATGTAACTCCGGTGCGACTTGATGCGGGGAGGTGATTCCTCTCTTTTGTTGCCGGACTCTCCCGATGGAGCTTTCCCGTGGCTTGTGGCGGGCTTCTCGCCGGTCACCATCTCCTTGGCGTGAGCTCTCGACATCACTTCGAGCGGTTAAGCTCTAATGAAGTACCGAGCTCTGATACCAATTGAAAGTCGCCTAGAGGGGGGGGGGGGTGAATAGGCAAATCTGAAATTTATAAAGTTTAAGCACAACTACAAGCTGGGGTTAGCGTTAGAAATATAATCGAGTCCGAAAGAGAGGGCGAAAAACAAATCACAAGCAAATAGCGAGAGTGACACGATGATTTGTTTTACCGAGGTTCGGTTCTTGCAAACCTACTCCCCGTTGAGGTGATTACAAAGACCGGGTTTCTTTCAACCCTTTCCCTCTCTCAAACGGTCACTTAGACCGAGTGAGCTTTTCTCCTCAATCAATTGGGACACTTAGTTCCCACAAGGACCACCACACAATTGGTGTCTCTTGCTTTGATTACAAATGCTTGGGAACAAGAAATGGGGAAGAAGAAAAGCGATCCAAGCGCAAGATCTCAAAGAACACGTCAAAACTCTCTCTTCTAGTCACTAATTGCTTTGAGTGGAATTGGGACTTGGAGAGGCTTTGATTCAATCTAATTGTGTCTTGTATTGAATGCACTAGCTCTTGTATTGAATGTGTTGGCTGAAAACTTGGGTGCCATGATGTGTGGTGGTTGAGGGGTATTTATAGCCCCAACCACCAAAGTGGCCGTTGGGAAGGCTGTCTATCGACGGGCGCACCGGACAGTCCGGTGCGCCACCGGACACTGTCCGGTGCGCCAGCCACGTCACCCAACCGTTAGGGTTCAACCGTTGGAGCTCTGACATGTGGGGCTGAAGCGCCCCAATCCTCTGAGACTCAAATGTGATACAATTACTAGTCCTAGGAGGCTAGTAAACACATTTATACAACAGATGATTTCAGATCTGCTTAAACGAGACAAACCTATAAAGGTGGCGATCAACTTTAAGAGTTGGTCCACAACTCGGGACATATCATCAGAGTGGGGCTAAAGCAGTCCGATATACGCAGCGAAGCAAATCAGCGGTCCAACAGCCACAGGCAAGGTTGGGAACAGCCGTAACTCTTACCCGATCTTCTTTTTCTGAAAAACAACAAATAAGCAAGGGTGAGTACAAACGTACTCAGCAGCCCACCTTCACCCGCAGAATGGGGAAATCAGATATAATGCATGGAATATGTGGAGCTCAGGATATTTGCAGAAACAACAATATTTTATGCAGGGTTGTTTTGAAAAACATTTTCTATTTTGCAAAGCGCATCCTCTCCAAAAGGAGCAGGAAGTTTTTTAGTATAGAACGAAATCCCCTGGACTAAACCATCTAGGTATCTCAACAGTTTCCCACTGGTTTTCATTTTCAAAAACAGCTACTGGACTTCCCGTCCACCATAGCTCACGGCTAAACCGCCGGACCTTTTAAAAACATCTTTTCTCAAACGCACCCCTTTTTTTTAAAAAAATAAAACACTAATTGCCATACCGCACCAGACTCGTCCATACCAGTGGACACGGACTATTCGAATAGGTTTGAACTCTGCGCAGAGGGGTACACTTTACCCACTAGTCCGGTTTCTGCGATCTCACCGTCGTGAGACCCGAATGCCGAATCTCTTTCTTTCCTCGCACGTCCTAACCTTAACGGTTATACCGGAAGGAGTCAGGCCACCGCCATGCCCAAACCGGACAAAACATTCCCCCTCCTTATCCTCCCGGTGCTCCCCAGCCTTCATAACCCTGGGGTTGGACCGTACGAGTTCAGATTGAGTGACTATCCACACAGTCTCGAGTGGTTGTACTTATCATGAGTACAGGTAGTGAAGGATGACAAACCGGTCCTTATATGAGGGGGACAATCCTTCTGCTCACGCCTAAACCAGCTGAGCCATCACCTTAAGCCCTCCCCTAAACCAGGGAGTCCCTGATCATCCCTACTCAAAGGTGATAAGGGTGAAAACCCTTCATCAAACACATTTTTAAAAGCATTTTCTTTTGAAAACTCACACCTTTCCTCAAATCATTTGTAACAATTATATCAGGGATTGATTGCGGCAAGCGGCTGGGTGGCCATAATAACTTGTCTCAAAATCATATTATGCATAAAATAACAGGCTAAGGGTTGTGATTGTAAAAGCATAGGTAATTTATGCATCAAAGGGATCCAGTGAGCTTGTCGTGCTTATCCGGCAAAGGGGGAAGGGGAGCTCGCGGAACTGGCTTCTAGCTCCACTGCCTGGCGTAGACTTGCAGATCTGGCCTCCACGAGATGGCACGAACGCTCCGATAACTATGCAACATGAATAAGCAAACATACAAACCAGCAAGTATACCAACAAATATTTAGTATAATGGTCAGAATAGAGATATATGGATGGGTAGAGTCTTGAGTAGAATCTGTGTCATGTGGTGTTGAGATACTACTAGTGGCGGAGCGGAGGTGCTTACCAGGAGGGTGGACTAGAGGCGAAACGACACTATGCGTGTAGCCGGCAGAGCGGAGTAACTGAGTGGATGGAGGTGTTTGCTTTGGCTGAGGGTATTGAGTGTGTGTGGAGAGGGAGAGGGTAGCTGGATGTATTTATAGCTGGGTGTATGTGGTGTAGCACAGTGAAGTTCACTGTTGGTGAGAATAGTGACGAATGAGTCGTCTGATTTAGTATGAACATGGAAATTATAGGCAGGATATGGAACAAGAGTATTTTGGGAGTTTTCTGGAATATGAACCATGCTTAAGGTATGACATGGTTGGATAGGGAATAATTTGACAAGAATTTAGAAACAAGAATGACTGGAATCTGAGTTTGGATGGAGGAGTTTTGGATTTTATAATCATAGGAAGAAAAAGAAAAGGAAAGAGATATTCTAGAATTTGAATATTTAGAGATATTTGGAAAATCAAAAATACAAATGTATTTTTGAGCGGGGTGCGAGGAATTATTTTTGGGCTGTTCTTGGGCAGAGGTTTATGTTGGTGGAAATTGTTCCTACCTACTGTGTCACATCAGACAACAGTAAGGCGGGACCCAAATAGCTAGAATGTTGTGGTATTCTGGTCCGAGTGGGCTGTGGTATCTTGGGCCAGGTTTTATAGGATTGAAGACGTATCCATACAAACATGGTTCGCCTTTCTTTTTGGAAGTCTGGCTTGAAAGAATCCCAAAGTTAAGCGTGCTCAACTTGGAGAAATCTGGGATGGGTGACCAGATGGGAAGTTCCCTACTAGAAGGAAAATCACAGTCACCGGAGTTCGTATGACTGGAATATGGGTCTGGCTGGTCTTAGGTGGACTGGACAACATGATGGATGAATAGTTGAAATTTGGGGTAATCAGATGATCGATGAATAGTAAAGATGAATAGTAACGGTGAATAGTTTGTATGAACGAACGATGAACGATGAATAGTGACGATGAACGAACGATGAACGATGAATAGGAACTATGAACGAATGATGAACGATCGAATGATCGAACGAACGATCAGAATTTCGGCAGCATAACGGCAGGAAAAAAATTATTTGGACGAACGAACGGACGAACGATTGGACAAACAAACCATGAACGATCAGACGAACGATCGAACGATCGGACGAATGAACGAACAAACTAAGAACAGGTGGACGAACGATCGAAGAACGACCGAACGATCCTTGTGCTAGTGTGTGCTTGTGTGGGAAGTGGAGTGAGAGTGGGCGTGTGTGGGGGGGGGGGGAGGGAGTTGCCATGAAATGGCTTGGGGTGGGATGAGAGGAGGCCCTTGCCCCTCTATTTATAGCCATGGTGGGGGGATTAGGCGGAGGGATGAGGGGATTAGTGGGAGGATGAGAGGATTAGTGGGAGATTAGCATGGATTTGTCTTATATGAGTGAGATTAGCTTATAGAGCTCACCGTATGACACCGGAGGCATACGTATACGTATGAGCATGAGGAAAGTTATGAAAAAAATATTTGTAGGGACTTCAAAAATGATTCTGAAGGTATTTCTCAGGAAGAAAATACTTGGAGATATATCGGTGGAATATTTGGACAGTATTCCTGGAAAGAAATTGAGGGGGGTTACTGGGGAAATATCTGGGCAATATTTCTAGAAAGAATTTGAGGGGGATCACTGGGGAAATATTTGTAGGATATTTTGAGGAGGATTTTGGAGAGAATATAGACCACTATATTTTATTTGTTGATATCCACTCGCAAACAAACATTTTGAAATGAAGCTTGAAATTCATTTTGAATTTAGAGCAAGTTTGAGAAATTTCCAAGATTTGAATTTTTGGGATGCTACAGGGGCCACCGGACAGTCTGGTGGTTCATCGGACATGCACTGTTCACTATCCGGTGCGCCTTCTGGCGCCTGCTCTGACTCTGCGCGCTGTACGCGCACTGTTCACGCACTGTTCACTTTTGCAAACGACCGTTGGCGCTGATAGCCGTTGCTCCGCATGGCACACCGGACAGTCCGGTGCTACACCGGACAGTCCGGTGAATTATAGAGGAGTGGCTCCCCAAATTCCCGAAGCTGAGCAGTTCAGGTTGATTGACCCTGGTGCACCGGACACTGTCCGGTGGCACACCGGACAGTCCGGTGCGCCAGACCAGGGCAGCCTTCGGTTTTCTTTGATCCTTTTATTTGAACCCTTTCTTGGACTTTTTATTGGTTTGTGTTGAACCTTTGGCACCTGTAGAACTTACAATCTAGAGCAAACTAGTTAGTCTAATTATTTGTGTTGGACAATTTAACCACCAAAATCATTTAGGAAAAGGTTTGAGCCTATTTCCCTTTCAATCTCCCCCTTTTTGGTGATTGGTGATTGATGCCAACACAAACCAAAGCAAATATATAAGTGCAGAGTTGAACTAGTTTGCATAAGGTAAGTGCAAAGGTTACTTGGAATTAAACCAATTTACATTTTTATAAGATATGCATGTGTTGCTTTCTTCATTTTTAACATTTTGGACCACGCTTGCACCACTAGCTCGATGGCGCACCAAACTGTCCGGTGCGCCCTTCGACAGCAGCCTTCCTCAACGGCCACTTTGGTGGTTGGGGCTATAAATACCCCCAACCACCAACACTTCAAGGCATCCAAGTTTTCAGCCAACACATTCAATACAAGAGCTAGTGCATTCAATACAAGACACAAATAGAGTGAATCAAAATCTCTCCAAGTCCCAATTCCACTCAAAGCAATAGTGACTAGAAGAGAGAGTTTTGTCATGTTCTTTTGAGCTCTTGCGCTTGGATCACTTTTCTTCTTCCTCCTTTCTTGTTCCCAAGATCATTGTAATCAAAGCAAGAGACACCAAGTTGTGGTGGTCCTTGTAGTGGACTAAGTGTCCTGTTTGATTGAAGAGAAAAGCTCACTCGTCTAGGTGACCGTTTGAGAGGGAAAGGGTTGAAAGAGACCCGGTCTTTGTGACCAACTCAACGAGGAGTAGGTTTGGAAGAACCGAACCTCGATAAAACAAATCACCGTGTCATTCGCTCTTATTCGCTTATAATTTGTTTTTGCCCTCTCTTTCGGACCTGATTATATTTCTAACGCTAACCCCAGCTTGTAGTTGTGCTTAAACTTTATAAATGTCAGATTTGCCTATTCACTCCCCTCTAGGCGACTTTCAATTGGTATCAGAACTCGGTACTTCATTAGAGCCTAACCGCTCGAAGTGATGTCAGGAGCATCCGCCATGAGGGAGATCGGGACCGACGGCGACAAGTCCGCAAGCTCGAGGAGAACACATTCGAGGGAGTCCGCCCACAAGCACAAGGAGGAATCCTCTTCCTCCATCAAGTCCCAACGGAAAGGTGACAAGAAGAAGAAGATGAAGAAAGTGGTCTACTATGAGACCGACTCTTCGTCACCTTCCACCTCCGGCTCCGAATCGGCATCCGCCACTTCTAAGCGCCATGAGTGCAAGAAGTACAGTAAGATGCCTCTTCGCTATCCTCGTATTTCAAAACGCACTCCATTACTTTCCGTTCCATTAGGCAAACCACCGATGTTTGAAGGTGAAGATTATTCTATGTGGAGTGATAAAATGAGGCATCACCTAACCTCACTCCACAAAAGCATATGGGATATTGTTGAGTATGGAGCACAGGTACCGAAGAAAGGGGACAAGGATTATGATTCGGACGAGGTCGAACAAATCCGGCACTTCAACTCCTAAGCCACCACTATACTCCTCGCCTCTCTAAGTCGAGAGGAGTATAATAAGGTGCAAGGGTTGAAGAGTGCCAAAGAAATTTGGGACGTGCTCAAAACCGCACACGAAGGAGATGAGGTGACCAAGATCACCAAGCAGGAAACGATCGAGGGGGAGCTCGGTCGATTCATGCTTCACCAAGGGGAGGAGCCACAAGCCATGTACAACCGGCTCAAAACCTTGGTGAACCAAGTGCGCAACCTCGGGAGCGCCAAATGGGATGACCATGAAATGGTCAAGGTTATTCTTAGATCACTTGTTTTTTCTTAACCCTACTCAAGTTCAATTAATTCGTGGTGATCCAAGATATAAACTAATGTCTCCCGAGGAAGTGATAGGAAAGTTTATGAGCTTTGAGCTAATGATCAAAGGCTCCAAACAAATCATCGAGCGTGGCGCCACCTCCAACCCAAGGTGCAACCCGTCGCCTTCAAAGCGATGGAGGAGAAGAAGGAAGAGTCTACATCAAGTAGGCTTCCCATCGACGCCTCCAAGCTCGACAATGAGGAGATGGCTCTAATCATTAAAAGCTTTCGCCAAATCCTCAATCAAAGGAAGGGGAAAGATTACAAGCCCCGTTCTAAGAAGGTGTGCTACAAGTGTGGTAAGCCTGGTCATTTCATTGCTAAATGTCCATTATCTAGTGATAGTGACAGGGGCGACGACAAGAAGGGAAAGAGAAGAGAAAAGAAGAGATACTACAAGAAGAAGGGCGACGATGCCCATGTTTGCCGGGAGTGGGACTCTGATGAGAGCTCCACCGACTCCTCCGACGAGGACGCCGCAAACATCACCGTCAACAAGGGCCTTCTCTTCCCCAACGTCGGCCACAAATGCCTCATGGCAAAGGATGACAAAAAGAAGAAGGTAAAATCTTGAGCTTCCACTAAATATGCAACATCTAGTGATGAGGCTAGCTCTAGTGATGATGAGGATGATTTGCTCACCCTTTTTGCCAACTTAAACATGCAACAAAAAGAAAAATTATATAAATTGATTAGTGTTATTCATGAGAAGGATGAACTCTTGGATAGCCAAGAGGACTTCCTTATTAAAGAAAATAAGAAGCATATTAAAGTTAAAAATGCTTATGCTCAGGAGATAGAAAAATGTGAAAAATTAACTAGTGAGCTAAGCGCTTGCCATGACACTATTTCCAACCTTAGATTTGAAAATGATAAATTGATTGCTAAGGTTGAGAAATTCAATGTTAGTGATGATTCTCTTGTCAACCTTAGAAATGATAATGCTAATCTGATTGCTAAGATTGACAAATTGAATGCATCTCTCTCTAGCCTTAAAATTGAGAATGAAAAATTAATTGCTAAGGCTAAAGATTTAAATGTTTGCAATGTTTCTATTTCCAATCTTAGAGATGAGAATGCTATTTTACATGCTAAGATTGTTGAATTAAATACTTGCAAACCCTCTACATCTATCGTTGAGCATATTACTATTTGCACTAGATGTAGAGATATTGATGTTGATGCTATTCATGATCACCTAGCTTTAATTAAACAACAAAATAATCACATAGCTCAACTTAGTGCCAAAATTAATGAGCATGACTTAGAAAATGAAAATTATAAATTTGCTAGAAACATGCTCTATAGTGGGAGACGCCCAGGCATTAAGGAAGGCATTGGCTTCCAAAAGGGAGACAATGTCAAGCTTAATGCCCCTAAGAAATTGTCCAACTTTGTTAAAGGCAAAGCTCCCATGGTTCAGGATAACGAGGGTTACATTTTATATCCTGCCGGTTATCCTGAACACAAAATTAGGAGAATTCATTCTAGGAAGTCTCACTCTGGCTCTCATCATGCTTTTATGTATAAGAGTGAGGCATCTAGCTCTAGGCAATCAACGCATGTTAAATTGCCTAAAAAGAAATCTCCTATAGCATCAAATGAACCTAATATTTCATTTAAGACTTTTGATGCTTCTAATGTGCTCACTAACAAATCAGGTAAAATAGTTGCCAAATATGTTGGGGGCAAACACAAGGGGTCAAAGACTTGTGTTTGGGTACCCAAGGTGCTTGTTTCTAATATCAAAGGACCCAAGACCGTTTGGGTACCTAAGAACAAGGCCTAAACTTGTTTTGTAGGTTTATGCATCCGGGGGCTCAAGTTGGATCATTGATAGCGGGTGCACAAACCACATGACAGGGGAGAAAAGGATGTTCTCCTCCTATGAGAAAAACCATGATCCCCAAAGAGCTATCACATTCGGGGACGGAAATCAAGGTTTGGTCAAAGTACTTGGTAAAATTGCTATATTTCCTGATCATTCTATTTCCAATGTTTTTCTTGTAGATTCTTTAGATTACAATTTGCTTTCTGTTTCTCAATTATGCAAAATGGGCTACAACTGTCTTTTTACAGATTTAGGTGTTACTGTCTTTAGAAGAAGTGATGATTCAGTAGCATTTAAGGGAGTGTTAGAGGGTCAGCTATACTTAGTTGATTTTAATAGAGCTGAACTCGACACTTGCTTAATTGCTAAGACTAACATGGGTTGGCTCTGGCACCGCCGACTAGCCCACGTTGGGATGAAAAATCTTCATAAGCTTCTAAAGGGAGAGCACATTTTGGGACTAACAAATGTTCATTTTGAGAAAGACAGGGTTTGTAGCGCATGTCAAGCAGGGAAGCAAGTTGGTGTTCATCATCCACACAAGAACATCATGACGACTGACAGGCCACTCGAGCTACTCCACATGGACCTATTCGGCCCGATAGCTTACATAAGCATCGGCAGGAGTAAGTACTGTCTAGTTATTGTGGATGATTGTTCTCGCTTCACTTGGGTGTTCTTTTTACAGGAAAAATCACAAACCCAAGAGGCCTTAAAGGGATTCTTGAGACAGGCTCAACATGAGTTCGGCTTAAGGATCAAAAAGATTAGAAGCGACAATGGAACGGAGTTCAAGAACTCACAAATAGAAGGCTTTCTTGAGGAAGAGGGCATCAAGCATGAGTTCTCTTCTTCCTACACGCCACAACAAAATGGTGTAGTGGAGGGGAAGAATAGAACTCTACTTGACATGGCGAGGACCATGCTTGATGAGTACAAGACTTCGGACCGATTTTGGGCGGAAGCAATCAACACCGCGTGCTACGCCATCAAATGTCTCTACCTTCACCGAATCCTCAAGAAGACATCATATGAACTCCTAACCGGTAAAAGACCAATGTTTCATATTTTAGAGTCTTTGGTAGCAAATGCTTTATTCTTGTTAAAAGAGGTAGAAAATCTAAATTTGCTCCTAAAGCTGTAGAAGGCTTTTTACTTGGTTATGACTCAAACACAAGGGCATATAGAGTCTTTAACAAGTCCACTGGACTAGTTGAAGTTTCTTGTGACATTGTGTTTGATGAGACTAACGGCTCTCAAGTAGAGCAAGTTGATCTTGATAAGCTAGATGATGAAGAGGCTCCGTGCGTCGCGCTAAGGAACATGTCCATTGGGGATGTGTGTCCTAAGGAATCCGAAGAGCCTCCACATGCACAAGATCAACCATCATCTTCGAATCAAGCATCTCCACCAACCCAAGATGAGGATCAAGCTCAAGATGATTAAAATGAAGATCAAGAGGAGCCACCTCAAGAGGAGGACAATGATCAAGGGGAGATACTAATGATCAAGACAAGGAAGATGATGACGGTCTAAGACCGCCTCACCCAAGAGTCCACCAAGCAATACAAAGAGATCACCCCGTGAACACCATCCTCGGCAATATTCAAAAGGGGGTAACCACTCGATCTCGTGTTGCTCATTTTTGTGAACACTATTCCTTTATGTCTTCTATTGAGCCATACAGGGTGGAAGACGCATTAAGGGATTCGGATTGGGTGTTGGCAATGCAAGAGGAGCTCAACAACTTCACGAGAAATGAGGTATGGCATTTAGTTCCACGTCCTAATCAAACTGTTGTAGGAACCAAGTGGGTCTTCCGCAACAAGCAAGATGAGCATGGTGTGGTGATAAGAAACAAAGCCCGACTTGTGGCCAAGGGTATTCACAAGTCGAAGGTTTGGATTTCGGTGAAACCTATGCACCCGTAGCTAGGCTTAAGTCAATTCGTATATTACTTGCCTATGCTACTTACCATGGCTTTAAGCTCTATCAAATGGACGTGAAAAGTGCCTTCCTCAATGGACCAATCAAGGAGGAGGTCTATGTTGAGCAACCTCCCGGGTTTGAAGATAGTGA
Organism: Zea mays; assembly: GCF_902167145.1. Lineage (NCBI taxonomy): Eukaryota > Viridiplantae > Streptophyta > Magnoliopsida > Poales > Poaceae > Zea > Zea mays. The sequence continues at coordinate 11,200,333 of NC_050097.1, forward strand.
GTATCCTAACCATGTCTATAAACTCTGTAAGGCGCTTTATGGGCTCACGCAAGCCCCACGAGCATGGTATGAATGCTTAAGAGATTTTCTTATCGCTAATGGCTTCAAAGTCGGAAAAGCCGATCCTACTCTCTTTACTAAAACAATTGCAAATGATTTGTTTGTATGCCAAATTTATGTTGATGATATCATATTTGGGTCTACTAACAAATCTACTTGTGAAGAGTTTAGTAGGATCATGGTTCAAAAATTCGAGATGTCTATGATGGGGGAGAGTATTTTCTAGGATTTCAAGTCAAGCAACTCCAAGAGGGCACCTTCATCAGCCAAACGAAGTACATTCAAGGCATACTCACCAAGTTTGGGATGAAGGATGCCAAGCCCATCAAGACACCCATGGGAACCAATGGGCATCTCGACCTCGACACGGGAGGTAAATCCGTAGATCAAAAGGTATACCGGTCGATGATAGGTTCTTTACTCTATTTATGTGCATCTCGACCGGATATTATGCTTTCCGTATGCATGTGTGCAAGATTCCAAGCCGATCCTAAGGAAGTTCACCTTAGGGACGTAAAACGAATCTTGAGATATTTAGTTTATACTCCTAAGTTTGGCCTTTGGTACCCCAAGGGATCCACTTTTGATTTACTTGGTTATTCAGATGCTGATTGGGCAGGGTGTAAAATTGATACAAAGAGCACATCAGGGACTTGTCAGTTCTTGGGAAGATCCCTGGTGTCTTGGGCTTCAAAGAAGCAAAATTCTGTAGCTCTTTCTACCGCTGAAGCCAATTATATTGCCGCAGGACATTGTTGCGTGCAATTGCTTTGGATGAGGCAAACCCTTAGGGACTATGGTTACAAATTAACCAAAGTTCCTCTCCTATGTGATAATGAGAGTGCAATCCGCATGGCGGATAATCCCGTTGAGCACAGCCGCACTAAACACATAGCCATTCGGTATCACTTTTTGAGGGATCACCAACAAAGGGGGGATATCGAGATTGCTTATGTTAGCACCAAAGAACAATTAGTCGATATCTTTACCAAGCCATTAGATGAGAAAACATTTACCAAACTTAGGCATGAGCTAAATATTCTTGATTCTAGGAATTTTGATTGATATTTTTGCACACATAGCTCATTTATATACCTTTGGTCATATCTCTTTCATGTGCTATGACTAAAGTGTTTTTCAAGTGTACTACATGCTAAGTCATAGATTGAAAGTGAAATGGAGTTCTTCGGTGAAGACAAGGCTTCCACTCCACTCCACCGTATTATTCATCCTTCGCCGTCCCTCCACACCGCTCTCCAATTTGGTATAATGTTCACTCGTATATTATTTACCAAAGGGGGAGAAAGTTTGAGAAGGGCTTATATTTCACTCACAAGTCTCCGTTTTTGGCGATTCATGCCAAAGGGGAAAAGTATTAGCACAAAGCAAAAGGACCGCACCACCACCAATTTCAAAAATGTAGTCTTTCAAATTTTTATTAAAAGGAGGTTTTTCAAATTGGTATCTTATTTTTGATATAATTTCAAATTGGTTTGACCTCCTTCAAAATTAATATCTAAAACCCCCTTGAACACTAAGAGGAGAATTTCATTTAGGGGGAGTTTTGTTTAGTCAAAGGAAAAGCATTTGAAACAGGGGGAGAAAATTTCAAATCTTGAAAATGCTTCTCAAAATCTTTTTCATATACCTTTGACAATTTGCAAAAAGACTTTTAAAAGAATTTCCAAAAGAGTTTGCAAAAACAAAACAAGTGGTGCAAGCGTGGTCCAAAATGTTAAAATTAGAAGAAAGCATCCATGCATATCTTATGTAATGTAAATTGGTTTAATTCCAAGTAACCTTTGCACTTACCTTATGCAAACTAGTTCAATTCTGCATTTATATATTTGCTTTGGTTTGTGTTGGCATCAATCTCCAAAAAGGGGGAGATTGAAAGGGAAATAGGCTCACACCTTTTCTTAAATGATTTTGGTGGTTGAATTGCCCAACACAAATTATTGGACTAACTAGTTTGCTCTAGATTATAAGTTCTACAGGTGCCAAAGGTTCAACACAAACCAATAAAAAGTCCAAGAAAGGGTTCAAATAAAAAGAGCAAAAGACAACCGAAGGCTGCCCTGGTCTGGCACACCGGACTGTCCGGTGCACCACCGGACAGTGTCCGGTGCACCAGGGAGATCAACTCCAAACTTACCACCTTCGGGAATTTGGGAAGCCACTCCGCTATAATTCATCGGACTGTCCGGTGTAGCATCAGACTGTCCGGTGTGCCAAGCGGAGCAACGGTCGCCAGCACAACGGTCGAGTTCAACGGTCGGCTGGCAACGCTACAGTGCACGGACTGCGCGCGCAGAAGTCAGAGCAGGCGCAGATGGCACACCGGACAGTGAACAAGACCTGTCCGGTGCACCACCGGACTGTCCGATGGCCCACATGTCAGAAGCTCCAACGGTCGAACCCTAACGGTTGGGTGACGTGGCTGGCGCACCGGACAGTGTCCGGTGGCGCACCGGACTGTCCGGTGCGCCCTTCGACAGCAGCCTTCCCCAACGACCACTTTGGTGGTTGGGGCTATAAATACCCCCAACCACCAACACTTCAAGGCATCTAAGTTTTCAGCCAACACATTCAATACAAGACACAAATAGAGTGAATCAAAATCTCTCCAAGTCCCAATTCCACTCAAAGCAATAGTGACTAGAAGAGAGAGTTTTGTCGTGTTCTTTTGAGCTCTTGCGCTTGGATTGCTTTTTTTCTTCCTCCTTTCTTGTTCCCAAGATCATTGTAATCAAAGCAATAGACACCAAGTTGTGGTGGTCCTTGTAGTGGACTAAGTGTCCCGTTTGATTGAAGAGAAAAGCTCACTCTGTCTAGGTGACCGTTTGAGAGAGGGAAAGGGTTGAAAGAGACCCGGTCTTTGTGACCACCTCAACGGGGACTAGGTTTGCAAGAACCGAACCTCGGTAAAACAAATCACCGTGTCATTCGCTCTTATTCGCTTGTGATTTGTTTTCGCCCTCTCTTTCGGACCCGATTATATTTCTAACGCTAACCCCGGCTTGTAGTTGTGCTTAAACTTTATAAATTTCAGATTTGCCTATTCACCCCCCCTCTAGGCGACTTTCAATATGAGTAAGATTTCGAGAAGCATTTTCAAGATTTGAAATTTTCTCCCCCTATTTCAAATGCTTTTCCTTTGACTAAACAAAACTCCCCCTTAATGAAATTCTCCTCTTAGTGTTCAAGAGGGTTTTACAAATTGAAAGAAGATCAAATATTTTAGATACCAATTTTTGAAAACCTCTTCTTTTAAAATATGCCAATGAGGTAGAATTTCTTTGAGGAATACTAATTGACTCACATACAATAAGTTGTACCCGAGCGATTCAAGTAAGAACACATTGGAGGTAGAATGCTCGGATGTAATGGCTATCTTCCCCAATCCTTTAACCTTGCCTTGGTTCCCATCTCCAAAGATGATCGAATCCTGGGAATCCTTGTTCTTGACGTAGGAGGTGAACATCTTCTTCTCCCCCGTCATGTGGTTTGTGCATCCGCTGTCGATAATCCAACTTGAGCCCCCGGATGCATAAACCTGCAAGGCAATTTACACTTGGGTTTTAGGTACCCAACTCTTGTTGGGTCCTACAAGGTTAGTCACAATAGCCTTTGGAACCCAAATACAAGTCTTGTCTTCCTTGCATTTGGATCCCAACATTCTAGCAACTACTTTTTCATTCTTACATAAAAGTGCAAATGAAGTATTGCAAGCATGGTAAATGGTAGAAGGTCCATTGCACATTTTTCTAGGAGTATGAGACACAACATGATTTATCCTAGGCCTACTTCTACCATGAACAAAGGTAGAACTAGAGGCAATCATAGCATGTGAGTTATAAGTAGCATGATCATAACTCCTATTGTAATGAGTGCGACTAGCAATCTTCCTATCATAAATAAAGGCATGATTCCTTTGAGGACTACTAGCCATAGGGGCCTTCCCTTTCTCCTTGTTGAGAATGGGAGCCTTTTGGCTTGTCAAGTTCTTGGTTTCCTTTCGAAAACCAAGTCCATCCTTAATGGAGGGGTGTCTATGTCGGTGTTTTGGGTCCGACCGCACACCCGGGGTTGCCCCTCAAGGTGTTTTTAGGAGTAGGACGGTGTCAACGACTGTAGCAAAATGGTTCGTGCCGATCACACGAGGGACAATGGACAAGATTTGCAGGTTCGGGCCGCTTAGAAGTGCGTAACACCCTACGTCCTGGTGAGTATATGAGCGTGGTTACAAGAGGGTTCTCTGGATAGAGGGCGCAGAGAGTTTATGTGGGTGGCTAAGTAGAACAGGGTCGATCCTTCTGAAGGGGTGCCCCCTAGGCCTTATATACTCGGCCGTGGAGCAGTACATGTGATATGATAACAACAAGTAGCTAAAAGATAGTGAACCTCTTGAGTTTATCCCTACGTAACCCTCGCCGACTTATCCTCGCATGGCTCTGTTGCATGGGGGCTTTAGCGCGGGAAAGTCGGGTCTCTGTTGCGATTCATTCGTTCGACGTTGTGGGCCGTCTGGGTTTGCACTAATCAGTCTCACGTCTTCTTTTCTTTGTTGGTTGTCTTTCCCTAGGCCCACGAAAGAATGACCTTACGAATTATTGGGCCCTTGGGCCTTTCGTGAGGCCTTTTACTTCTTTAGTGGACCAAGGGGATATCTATCCCCCACAAGCCCCCGATCTTTGGGTTGATTTAGAGGTAATTAACTCAAAGATCCAAGGTCCAAAAAATGACTTCCTGCTGTCTTCTCTGGCTCTGATCACTCGTTCGACCAAAGTTTGGTTTTGTGCTTGTGCCTTAGAGGTCGGCATTTTGGATTGTAAGACTCTGGACTTCATTGGGTGCACCGGAGGTGCACCCAATGGGTGTAGCCCCCGACCTTTGAGTAGATTTTAGAAGATAATCTACTCGAAGGTCTTCTTCCAAAGGTTATCTCCATTCGCGCTCCCGCATCTCGGTTGAGGATTGGTCTTTTCAATCTTGCTCTACGCCTTAGAAGTCGGCGCTATATCGGTTTAGAATAATACTCCATGGGGTGCACCGGAGGTGCACCCAATGGGTGTAGCCCCCGACCTTCAAATGGATTTTTTAAGGATAATCCATTCGAAGGTCTTCCTTTCGCTTGTGGAAACTGGCATGAAGCTATTTTGCATTATGCTTTGGAGGTCAGCATTATGTCATCAATATTTTGCTGCAAAGGTCAGCGTATATTTTGTCTTTAGCAGCCGAGTTTGCAATCCATCCATATCTTGCTAGGTAGTGCAATTTATTTGCTTCTGCGATTGATTGGACGTTTGACGGACGTTCTCTGTCTAGTCTTCACGTCGCTTCTGTCGGCCATATCTTGTACTTTGCTGGCTATATTTGGCTTTCCTCTGATCCTTACTGATATCTCATTTTTGTCTTGAGGTATTCACTGCATGCCCTGCACGGATGTGATCGTTTTGAAAAATATACTGATAATTCCTGGGCGTCCCCCCCCAATGGGTGTGGGCAAGGGACGGCTTGGTACGCTGAGTGTTTTAGCCGGTTGCCTCTGAGTAGTAATGCGATGGGACGGCTAGTGTAATCATATCCTTTGCGCTGTTGACTGGAGTCCCAATGGGTGTAGTGTTGCATGAAACGGCGTCCGCCGTCTGACGTGTCTTCAGATGGGTGGAAGTGCTTATTGAATGCCTTGCGACTGTTCAGTGACCGCGGTTAGAAGTGAGCGGTTGCCTTTCCCTTCTATAAATAACCCCTTTGCTTCTCTGGTTTCTTCACATCTCTTCGCTGCTCCTTACTGCCTTCTTTTCCTCCCCTCTGTCTGCTTCCGCCATGGGCAAGAACAACAAGCGCAAGCGCGAGCCGACTCCTCCATCGGAGGATTTCGGTGACTCGGAATACTCGGAGGAGGAGTTCTCCTCCGAGTCCGAGGGGTCTCCGGCTCCCGTCTCTCCCCCGGCGTCGTCCGATGACTCGGACGACTCCCAGGGGATAGCCGCGGAGGTTTGGACGTACATCCGGGCCGTCGAGCGCTCCGGGCTCGAGGGCTCGGATGAGTCGGAGTACTCCTCGGATGAGGAGGACTCGGACAGCGGCGACGAGGATGAGGACGACGACGACGACGACGACGGCGGCGGCGACGGTGACGGCAGCGGCAGTGGCAGGGGCGGCGGCGACGGCAGCAGGGGCAGCACCAAGGGCGACAGCAGCAAGGGCAGCACCAAGGGCGGCAGCAGCAGGGGCAGCACCAAGGGCGGCGGCGGCGGCAGGGGCAGGGCCAGTGGCTAGACGCCACTGGTCTTCTTAGATGTTAGTATAGTTTAGTATAGCTAGAATAATGTAGTAGTAATTAGTGTAGTTTAGTAGTGGTAATAGTGTAGAGTAGTATAGTGTAGTTTAGTAGTAGTAGTAATGTAGAGTAGAAGTAGGGAAGTACCAACTCGTGAAGAGTTGGTTTGTAAACTCGTTAACTTCCCTTTAATGAAGAACTGTCGTTGATCCCCCCTTTTCGATGACTTGTCGTTGCTTTTCCTGAATGTTATACTGATTCTTTTGATATAGTAGAAACAACGCCGAGCGATGTGAAGGTTGACATCAGCGTTTTAGAAGTAACACCAAGCAATCGAACACAAGACCAGTGTTTTAGAGGCAATGCCGAATGATAGAAGGTCGGCATCGGCATTTTAGAAGTAATGCCGAGCGACAGAATACGGGGTCGGCGTTTTAGAAACAACGCCGAGTGATTGAAGGTTGGCGTCGGCATTTTTAGAAGTAATGCCGAGCGATTGAACACGTGGTCGGCGTGTTAGAGGACACGCCGAGTGATTGAAGGTCGGCGTCGGCATTTTAGAAGTAATGCCGAGCGATTGAACACGTGGTCGGCGTGTTAGAGGGCACGCCGAGTGATTGAAGGTCGGCGTCGGCATTTTAGAGGCAACGCCGAGCGATTGCACACGTGGTCGGCGTTTTAGAGGCAACGCCGAGTGATTGAAGGTCGGCGTCGGCATTTTAGAAGTAATGCCGAGCGATTGAACACGTGGTCGGCGTTTTAGAGGCAACGCCGAGTGATAGCCAGCTTCACAAGTTACTTTGAGGAAAATAACCGAGTGATGAGGTGGCACGTCGGCTTTCTTGGAAATAACTGTCGGATATCCACGTGGCATGCTGGGATTTCGGAAATGACCGCCGGGTGATGACTGGGCACTTTTGAAAGGGTATCTGGCTCAAGAATATCCCTTAAGAGTCGCGCTTTTAGCCGCCTTTGCTTTCCGTGCCCTAGTTCTTGCATTTCCGCATCTGAATCTTCTCTGCCACTCGCCTCCTACTCTGTTTCGCCAGTGAGAAGCAAGATGGCGCCCAAGAGAAAAACTGCGAACTCGTCTGCTGCAGTGATCCCCGCAATCGACCCCAACAGCCAGTTACCCTTCGCAGGTAACCATATGTCTGTAATTTCTGAAGCTGAGCTTCTCCGCCTTGTCTCCATCGGGGTTCTTCCTCCGCGGGAACTCTGTTCTTGGCGGGTTTGCCACGGGACTACTGTCCCAACCGAAGATACCCACGAGTCAGTAGTTTACACTCCTTTCCTTCTTCGCGGCCTCGGCCTTCCCATATCTCCTTTTTTCCGTGGCCTCCTTGATTTTTATCACATCAACCTGACTCATTTGAACCCTAATTCCATTCTCCAAATCTCTATTTTCGTTCACCTTTGCGAAGCTTATCTCGGCGTGCTGCCGCATTTTGGTTTATGGAAGTATCTGTATCACTGCCGTCCTGGGATGGCCGGGGGGCAACATCAGTTGGTCGGAGGTGCCAGTTTGGAGATGCGCCGTGGGCGGAAGACCGAGTATCTCGAGATACCCCTCAAAGACAGCATTAAAGGTTGGTGTCTGGAGTGGTTTATAATTGATAATTATGGAAATTCTCTCCCTTCCTGTTCAGGAAGACAGCCAGACGTTCGCACTCCGAGTTGGACTGAGTCTCCCACGGATCAAGAAGTGGCCGAGGCAGGCGTGTTGCTTACTGAAGTCGGATTACTGAAAGAGAGAGGTCTGACTGCCGAAGCTGTGGTCACAGATTTTGTTTTCAAAAACATTCAGCCGCTGAAAGACAGGGCCTATCCGGCATATCTTTATCGAGGGCTGGCCGACTCAACCCGAGTTACCAATAGGAGAATTCCTTCTGTTGATTTGGTAAGCCGACTCGAGATGATCCTCAGGGGTAAAGTTTCAAACGTTGGTGCTCCAGTGGCATACTCGGCTTGGAATCTACCTTCTCCCAAAGCTTTCACCCTTTTTGTGTCCAATCCGCCCGTGACTGATAGCAATTTGGGTCTTAGAGCGCGACCCTCTGCTGAAGAGGTCCGTTCTTTAGTTGCTTCGCTCGGGGAGATACCTGATGATGAACGGCAGATTTATTTTGAAGTGCCCCTGAACCCTAGTGATGCAGACATAAATGACATGCTCGATCTGCTAGCTGAGGATTCATCTGATGCTGCTCCTGATGGTACATTGGCAGTGGTGCCCCTTCCAGAGGTTGATGCGACCTTGGATGTCCCGAAACCTGTCAGTACTCGCCCGAGGCGCCCTAGCCGAACCAGTCAGCCCGAGCCTTCTGCTGATGAGCAGAAGAAGAAGAGAAGACGCCTCCGACGAGTATCCAGCTTTGACGAGGATGCCAGTACCTTAGCTCCTACTGCTGAAGAAATGACTACAACTGGCCTTGCTGACATTGATCCCAATGGGTGTGCTCCGCCTGCTGCTGACCCCGCTGAGGATGCTGTTCGTGCTGTTACTGTGGAAGATGAGGAGGAAGAAAATGACACTCCATTAACTCGGAAAAACAGTCGGCAGTTCGTTGCTAGCGGTGGAAGTAGTGGAGTCCCTTCTCCTGCTTTGTCTGCCCTTATTGGTCTGCAAGAGCTGTCTATGGCCAATTTTGATCAAGCTCTAGAGGATATGGTCCCAGAAGAGTTGCTATCAGAGCCCGTGGATGTTGATGCAACAGAAACTTGTGCTGCCGTGCCAGATGCTGGGCTGAGGTCATCCCGTGCCTCGTCAACCTTAGAGCATGATCTCGAGGGTCGGGATGCTGACTTGGACCGTCCTGATCCCATGGAAGTAGCTGAAGGCCCGTCAACCTTAGAGGTGGTCACGGCAGAGAGCTTGGATCCCTTGAATAGTGCTGACACGTGCCCAGCCCCCGAGGATGTCGCTGGGGAGGACTCAGCTCGGGTGAGGAGTGTAGGCCACTGCCCAGCCCCCGAGGGTGTTGCCGGGGATGATCCGGCTCAAGTGGGCAGTGCCAACTTTGACCCAGCCCCCGAGGGTGTCCGAGCGAGGTCTCCTTCCTGCACTTCCATGGATGTTCATGCAGGTTCACCTCCACACTCTGGCGGCATGGTGGTGGCCCAAACTCCGGATCAGGGGGTCGCTTTAGAGGGCAGCATCCCCACTGGTCTGGCGTTAGGCTCTGTTGAATGTACTGAGCTCGTTCCTGCTGGTCTGCTGCAAGCTGCTTCGGGTGGTGGTCTGGCACCTGGTCATCAGCTGATTTCTCCTGACTTGGGGATCCCTTCGCTCTTTTCCAACCTCCAGGTGCTGTGCTGTGCTTTAGTTTGATCTTTATGTTGCATGAATTGTTGCCATTATGTTCATCCGCTCTTCTTATCAGGCTTTGGTGGATGGAATGGTCGGCCAGCTGAAGTCGCAGGGTGCTTCCATCCCGGAGGTGGCTTCATCTCTTGAGCGTTGGAATCCGGTGTTGCTTCGGGGTCGTGTGTCCGAGTTGGAGGCAACTAATGCTGGTTAGTGTCTTTTCTTCTTTTTCTTTGTTCTTGCTCGTGGATTGTTTTACCTTCTGACCTCATTTCGTTTGAATACCTCTTGATAGGGATGACTCGGCGGATTACAGTTCTTGAAGAAAAACATTCCCAAGATCAAGCTGAGATGGCTCGACGGTGCGCTGACTTCGAGGAGAAGTATTCGCAGAGCCAGATTGAATTGAGTCAGGTCTCCGCGGCTTTGGATGATGCCAACGCTCTGAGTTCTTCTCTTCATGCTCAGCTTGACTCTGAGAAGGTAGCTTACGAACCCGTGCTTCGCCTTATCATGCTCTTGGATTCTGAATGAGTTGATTTTTGCTTGTAGGAAGAAAAACGCATCCTTGCTGCTTCTCGCGACAACCTGGACAGATTGTACCGAGATTCCAGCAACTCGCTGACCATCTTGGAGAGGAGCCACCGTTTTACGATGGAGGAGCTGGACAATCAGCGCCGTCAGCTGCAAGAATCCTCGGACGAAGTGACCCGCCTTACACAGTTGCTATCAGCAAAGGATGCCACCATCAAGGGACTCCGAGCTTCTAAGAAATCCATTGCTCAGGAGTTAGAAGCTTCTCAGCAGGCTGTTAAAGTTGCCGAAGAAGCTGCTGTCACTTTCAAAGCTCAGCGTGATAAAGCCCTGGACAAAGCTATTCGGGCGGGACGAATCTTGATGAGAAGACCCGGCGTGGTTGTCCCTGAAGATATAAGAGCCGATGTGAATGTTGCCCCTGATTCCTCGAATCGCCCTTCTTCGTGAGTCGTTCCTGAGAAAGACATTGGAAAATAAAGAAACAGTTCGCGTGCTCTGAGCGCGCAGTTAGCATGATCAAGTACTTGTTAGAGGTTATCGGCTTGTCATTCGAATGACATCATCGCTTTCTTATTGTATCGGAGTTGCGAATTTGTGGTAACGCTGCACGATGATTATGAAGTTTGTTTGTGGGATATGGAAATCATCCCTTGAATTGCATAAGCGCGTGTATGCTATACTGGCTTAAGCCGTCAATGACTTTTAGCCGATAACTCCGTTAGTAGGGTATAGTGGTCACCCTAGGTAAAGTAAGCGTGAGCATGTTGCACCGCCTTAAGTCGTTGCCGACTTAAGTCGATTGCTCCGTTTGTAGGGCATAGTGGTCACCCCGAGTTAAGTAAGCGTGAGCATGTTGCACCGCCTTAAGTCGTTGCCGACTTAAGTCGATTGCTCCGTTTGTAGGGCATAGTGGTCACCCCGAGTTAAGTAAGCGTGAGCATGTTGCACCGCCTTAAGTCATTGCCGACTTAAGTCGATTGCTCCGTTTGTAGGGCATAGTGGTCACCCCGAGTTAAGTAAGCGTGAGCATGTTGCACCGCCTTAAGTCGTTGCCGACTTAAGTCGATTGCTCCGTTTGTAGGGCATAGTGGTCACCCCGAGTTAAGTAAGCGTGAGCATGTTGCACCGCCTTAAGTCGTTGCCGACTTAAGTCGATTGCTCCGTTTGTAGGGCATAGTGGTCACCCCGAGTTAAGTAAGAATGCAAGTCAATCATGAATGAGCCAAGTATCTTTGAAATCTCTCTTTATTGATGACGTATTTCCATTATACAGAATACATGGTCGCCCCGGCTGTTTTGAAATACAGCTAGGGGTAAAACTTTCGGAGGTGCTCTATGTTCCAGGAGTTCCCAACTTCTGTGCCATCCATCTTGGTGAGGCGATATGATCCGGGACGAGTGACCTCTGCTACTATGAAAGGTCCCTCCCATAAGGGTGATAACTTGTGCCGTCCTTCCCCCGTTAGAATTCGGCGGAGGACAAGGTCTCCTATCGAAAAGAAACGTTGCCGCACAGCTTTGTCGTGGTAGCGCCTTAGAGTCTGCTGGTATCGTGCTGATTGGATTACTGCATTCAGTCGTTCTTCTTCGAGTACATCAATATCCTCCAGCCTGGTGGCTTCGGCTTCTGCTATGCTTTCGAAGATCAATCTTGGCGCCCCAAACTTGAGATCAGCAGGTAGCACTGCCTCTGACCCATAGACCATGAGGAAAGGAGTATTTCCATGCAGGGCCCGGCTAGGTTGGGTTCTCAAGCTCCAAACAACATAAGGCAATTCTCTTATCCATTTTCCTGCGAATTTTTCGTTTTTATCAAAGACCCTTTTTCTAAGTGCCTCCAATATCATTCCGTTGGCTCGCTCAACCTGCCCGTTGGCTCTCGGATGGGCTACAGATGCATACTTGATCTGAATGCTTTTTTGCTCGCAGAAGTCAAAGAATTCTGAACTGGTGAAGTTGGATCCCAAGTCAGTGATGATACTGTTTGGTATCTCAAATCTGAATATTATGCTTTGTATGAATTCCACGGCTTTAGCAGAGGTTAAAGAGGCAATGGGCTGGAACTCTATCCATTTAGTGAATTTGTCAATTGCCACCAATACATGGGTGTATCCTCCTTGAGCTTTTTTGAAAGGTCCAATCATATCCAATCCCCAGCATGCGAAAGGCCAAGTTACTGGTATGGTTTGTAGCTGCTGTGCTGGCATGTGCTGTTGCTTTGACAGGTATTGGCAAGCTTCGCATCTCTGAACTAACTCGGCTGCATCGTTCTTCGCCGTCGGCCAATAGAATCCTGACCTGAAAACCTTCCCGACTAATGTTCTGGATGCTGCATGTACTCCACACTGCCCTGCATGGACTTCCTCCAGAAGTTGCTGCCCGGTGGACGGGAGAACGCACTTCATGAGGACGCCTGACGCGCCCCTCCTGTATAATACCTTCCCGATGAGTGTATAGTGAGCTGATTGTCTGGCAATGCGCTCTGCCGAGTTCTTGTCATCTGGTTCTTCTTCATTCTTTATATACTTAATAATCGGTTGCCTCCAGTCATCAGAGTCTAACTCGGGTTGATCTATGATGTTGCATTCTTCTATTTGATCCGTCGAGACGCTCGGCTGGAGAATTTCTTGCACGAAGACCCCGGGCGGGACCTGAGTCCGACCAGATCCGAGCTTGGACAGTACATCGGCCGCCGTGTTCCGATCTCTTTCTATATGATGAAACTCCAGACCTTTGAATTTATCTTCTAGCTTTCGGACGGCGGCGCAGTATCTTCCCATTGAATCACTTGAACAATCCCATTCCTTGTTTATCTGACTGATGACTACCAGAGAATCTCCATACACCATCAGTCTCTTGACACCCAGTGATATGGCGATGTTTAATCCGTGTATCAAAGCTTCATACTCGGCTGCATTGTTAGAGGTCGGGAATAGCAACTGGAGAGCATACTTGAGGTGCTCGCCTCCAGGTGCCGTGAAGAGAATCCCTGCTCCTGCTCCCTGCAGCTTCAGCGAGCCATCAAAATACATTCGCCATACTTCTGTCGTTTCTGGATTGTCTGGAACTTGCTGTTCTGTCCACTCTGATACGAAATCGACCAGTGCTTGAGTTTTGATGGCAGTGCGAGGTCGGAACTCGATATCATGGGATCCCAACTCGCAAGCCCACTTGGCTATTCGGCCAATGGCTTCCTTGTTGTGAAGAATATCCCCTATTGGAAAACCAGTGACTACTATGACTTTGTAGTCGTCAAAGTAGTGGCGCAGCTTGCGGGCAGTTAGAAGTACTGCATATAATAGCTTCTGAACTTTAGGATACTTTTTCTTCGATGGACCTAGAACCTCACTGATGAAGTAGACAGGATGTTGTACCGGATAGGCATGCCCTTCTTCCACTCGCTCAACTACCAACGCAGTGCTTACCACGTGAGTCGTGCAAGAGATATATAGCAGCAAATCTTCAGCTGGTTGAGTCGGCGTAGCTCGCCGGGGCGGCTTTAGTACTGGTGGTGTTGTCAGGAATTTCTTCAGTGCATCTAGAGCTTCTTGTGCTTCTGACGTCCATTGAAACTTATCCACCTTCTTGAGCAGTTTGTAAAATGGCAGACCTTTTTCTCCCAGCCTGGATATGAATCTGCTCAGGGCTGCCATACATCCAGTGAGTCGCTGAACCTTCTTTTGCGACCGAGGGGCTTCCATCTTCATGATAGCTTCAATCTTATCTGGATTAGCTTCAATTCCCCGGTGGCTAACAATAAATCCGAGTAACTTTCCTGCTGGTACCCCGAAGACACATTTCTCAGGATTGAGCTTCCATCTATATCTTCTCAGGCTGTTGAAAACCAGCTGTAAGTCTTCGATGAAGTTTTCCGGATTCTCCGTTTTAATCACCACGTCGTCTACGTAAGCCTCCACACGCTTGCCCCAGTGATCGGCTAAGCATGTTTGAATGGCTCTCTAATAAGTCGCTCCAGTGTTTTTGAGGCCGAACGGCATGGAGGTATAACAGAAAGCACCAAACGGGGTGATGAACGCCGTTTTTTCCTCGTCTTCTTTTGCCAAACTAATCTGATGATACCCGGAATAGCAATCTAAGAAAGACAGCACAGAACATCCAGCGGTGGAATCCACCACCTGATCTATCCTCGGGAGCCCGAAGGGATCCTTCGGACAGTGTTTGTTGAGATCAGTATAGTCGACGCACATGCGCCAATCCACTTTATTCTTTTTGAGTACAAGAACAGGGTTGGCTAACCACTCGGGGTGTAATACTTCTCTAATGAATCCGGCCGCGACCAAGCGAGCTAACTCGGCATGAATGGCCTCTCTCTTGTCGGGCGTGAAACGACGCAGCTTTTGCCGGATCGGCCTCGCCTGAGGATAGACTTTCAATTTGTGCTCGGCCAACTCCCTCGGGACTCCCGGCATATCCGCAGGTTGCCATGCGAATACGTCTCGGTTATCTTGCAGGAACTGGACGAGCGCGCTTTCCTATTTGTCATTCAAACTGGAGCTGATGATGGCCGCCTTGCGCTCATCGGCAAACCCCAGGTTGATCCGCTTGGTTTCTTCAGTCGGCCGCATAGAGGTCGCGGCCTGAGCTTCGTTTGCCGGCACGGCGAGGTCTTCCTCAGGCTTAGAGTTCGCCGGTGTAGAAGGAACCGTTGACGACTTGGTGGTGAGGGCTGCTTGGATGGCCACTCGGAAACATTCTGCGGCGTCTTGGAAGTCGGCGCGCACAATTATGATTCCTTGCGGTCCTGGCATCTTCAGTATCATGTAGGTATAGTGCGGGATGGCCATGAATTTGGCTAGCCCCGGCCTTCCGATGATGGCGTTGTAACCGCAGTCGAAGTTCGCCACCTCGAACCTCAGGAACTCGGTTCTGTAGTTATCCGGAGTCCCGAAGGTGACCGGCATGTAGATGTGGCCCAGCGGGTATTCCCCTTCCGTCGGCACGATGCCGAAGAAAGGAGTGTCTGACTCGTGGAGCTCTTTGAGGTGAACTCCCAAGCCTTGGAGCGTACGGGGGAAGGTGACGTTGATGCTGCTCCCCCCGTCCACTAGCACCTTCTTTACCCGGCTCTCTCGGATCACCGGATCGACGAGGAGCGGGTATTTGCCTTAATGGTCAAAGTTGAGCCATTGATCCTCCCGAGTGAAAGTGATTGGGTGCTCCGACCACCGGTACGGGGCGGGAGGGCCGGTGGTCGCCACCAGTATCTGGCGGTCGTTGAGCTTTTGTTGTCTTTTGTTCTCCTGCGACCCATGTCCACCGAAGATGACGTTGACCTCCCTGTCAACGCGCGGGAAAGCTCCTCCTCCCCCCTCCTCCGGCTGATGGGGATGTCGTGGTTCACCTGGTCCTCCCCTCGGCGGAGGAGGCGGTAGGGGTTGGAAGGGTCGACCATGTCCGACGGAGTGCTTGAAGTCCCGGCAGTTACGTAGAGTATGGCGCATGTCCTTGTGGTACGGGCACTGGGCGTCGAGGATGTCGTCCAGTGTACGCTCGCCTCCACGATGTCCTCCTCGGGCGCGAGAGGCGGGTGGTCCGGCGGCGTGTACCTCTTCACGAGGCCTCTTCTCCCAGCGTTTGTCGGGTGGCTGGTTCGCGTCGCGTCGTGGTGCTGCCGGTGCGGGCTTTGCTCCTCCGATGAGATCCTGGGCCCGCTCGTCGGCGGTGATATAGAGGTCGGCTTCCCGGAACAGCTCCTCGGAGGTAGTCGGCGCCTTTTGTAGTATGGCTCAGACGAAAGCCGAGTCGTTAGATCCTCTGTAGAAGTCCTCGATCACGGCCGCCTCCGTGACCTCGGGGATGCGGTTTCTCATGGTCTGGAACCTTTTAAGGTATGACCGGAGAGTCTCATCCCCCCGGCGCTTGATGGATTTGAGGTCCCATGGTTGCGCTGGCTTGTCGGAGAGAGACTGGAAGTTGGCGGTGAAGCGTCGACTGAAGTCTCCCCAGTCGTCGATGCAGTGTCGGGGTAGATGTCGTAGCCACTGCAGCGCATCTTGCCCAAGGACGATGGGCAGATACGCGGTCATAACGTCTTCGGATGCTCCGGCAGCCCGAGCAGCGGTGGTGTAAACGGCTAACCAACCCCCTGGATCCTGCTTAGGTTCATATTTGTCGACATTGGATACCTTGAAGTTGGGAGGCCATTGGATGGCCCTAAGGCGCGGAGTAAGGGCGGATACTCCGCACGTGTCCTCCTGTCGTCGGGGATGTCGTCTGTCCCGGGGAGGGGAGTGGCGGTGGTGGTTCCTCGACCGTCCCCGGGTGGTTCCACCAGTTGAAGCTGTTGCCGACTCAGTTCGGGTGGCCTGGCTTTGAGTCGGGAAGCCATGATCTCGGTCATACTCCTCCCGACGGCGAATTTCGTTCTCATGCTGCCGTTCGCGCGAAGCATTGATAGAGCTTCGCGCGTCTCGGCGACTGTTGATGGCGTGTCGCAAATCGTTCGGCGGGTGGGCGAGCGGTAGAAGATGGTTTGCTGCCTGAGTGAACAGGCGTCGGTATCCCTCGGCGTCGGGAGTCCGAGGAAGTCCGTCAGCTATCCGAGCTAGAACGCCTCCGACTTCGCTCGGCGTGTTCATAGCTCGGGCGAAGTCAGGGTTCAGGTTGCGCCCGAAGAGCGGATTCTCGCGTCGTTGCCTTGCCTCTTGCTCGGCTTGCTCCTGAGTCCGCCGGCGATCA
Organism: Zea mays; assembly: GCF_902167145.1. Classification (NCBI taxonomy): domain Eukaryota; kingdom Viridiplantae; phylum Streptophyta; class Magnoliopsida; order Poales; family Poaceae; genus Zea; species Zea mays. The sequence continues at coordinate 11,217,219 of NC_050097.1, forward strand.
CGTCGTCGAGAGTTCCTTCGTTCCCTGAAGACGCGTTCTTCCGGAGTTTCTCCTATCTCTGAGACCTCGTCTCGAGAGACAGGCTGCTCCGGATCCCGCTCTCCGGCTGCGTGATGTCGTCGAACGTTCCTGCGTCGGTTCCTTCGTCGGCGGGATTCTCGCTGAGGTGGTTCTTCTCCAGGTGCGGTCGGTTCATCGTCAGAGACGGCGGGCGACTCTGCTCTCCCGATGAAGAGGACGTCGGGGTAGAACGGTACTGCTGTCGCGGCGACTTTCTTTCCGTTCTCCTTTGAGGCCGGAGGAACGGGAAGAACGACCTGCCTCTCCCTGGTCTCCTTCTTTCTCACGACCCGTGTCCACTCTTTCGTCGGGGAAGTAGACAGCGGAGTCTTCCGGGTCAGCGAGCTTCTAGCTCCAGCCTCCCCGGAGACGATCTTTTTCCGAAGAGCTGGAGGTAGCGTCTTTCCAGCATTTTCGGAGTTTGTTGGAGGAGACTTCTGTTCCGGTAGATCTGCGAGGCGGTGTAGAATTCCCTCTTCGTCCGCTACGGATGAGATTGTCCCGAAGCAGAATACAGATCTGGGACGCACGGCGATCTTGCTGTGGAAGGTGACGGCCATTGAGCTTGCTTGGATCGTCGACACACCCCCTACCTGGCGCGCCAGCTGTCGGTGTTTTGGGTCCGACCGCACACCCGGGGTTGCCCCTCAAGGTGTTTTTAGGAGTAGGACGGTGTCAACGACTGTAGCAAAATGGTTCGTGCCGATCGCACGAGGGACAATGGACAAGATTTGCAGGTTTGGGCCGCTTAGAAGTGCGTAACACCCTACGTCCTGGTGAGTATATGAGCGTGGTTACAAGAGGGTTCTCTGGATAGAGGGCGCAGAGAGTTTATGTGGGTGGCTAAGTAGAACAGGGTCGATCCTTCTGAAGGGGTGCCCCCTAGGCCTTATATACTCGGCCGTGGAGCAGTACATGTGATATGATAACAACAAGTAGCTAAAAGATAGTGAACCTCTTGAGTTTATCCCTACATAACCCTCGCCGACTTATCCTCGCATGGCTCTGTTGCATGGGGGCTTTAGCGCGGGAAAGTCGGGTCTCTGTTGCGATTCATTCGTTCGACGTTGTGGGCCGTCTGGGTTTGCACTAATCAGTCTCACGTCTTCTTTTCTTTGTTGGTTGTCTTTCCCTAGGCCCACGAAAGAATGACCTTACGAATTATTGGGCCCTTGGGCCTTTCGTGAGGCCTTTTACTTCTTTAGTGGACCCAGGGGATATCTATCCCCCACAGTCTACCAATAGTGTAGGCATCCCTAGCAAATTTTAATTTATCAAAATCAATTTTGCAAGTCTTAAGTTGAGCATTAAGACTTGCCACCTCATCATTTAATTTAGTAATAGAAGCAATATGTTCAATACAGGCATCAACATTAAAATCCTTACATCTATTACAAATAACAACATGCTCTACATATGAACTAGATTTATTAACTTCCTCTAGCTTGGCATTTAAATCATCATTTAAACTCTTTAAACTAGAAATAGATTCATGGCAATCAGACAACTCAGAGGATGGCATTTCATTTCTTTTAAGTTCTAGAGCAAGAGATTTTTGAACACTAATAACTTTGTCATGCTCTTCATACAAAATATCTTCTTGCTTCTCTAGCAATCCATCCTTTTCATTTAGAGCATCAATTAATTCATTAATTTTCTCTACTTTCGCTCTATTTAAACCTTTGAATAAACTAGAGTAATCTACTTCATCGTCGGAGGATTCCTCATCACTAGAAGTAGAGTACTTAGGAGAATCTCGAACACTTACCTTCTTCTCCTTGGCCATGAGGCAGGTATGGCGTTCGTTGGGGAAGAGGGAGGATTTGTTGAAGGCCGAAGCAGCGAGTCCTTCGTCGTCGGAGTCGGAAGAGGAGCAGTCCAAGTTCCATTCCTTTCCAAGGTGCGCCTCGCCCTTTGCCTTCCTGTAGTTCTTCTTCTTCTCGTTCTTTTCTTGTCCCTGGTCACTATCATTATCGGGACAATTTGCAATAAAGTGACCAGTCTTACCGCATTTGAAGCAGGAGCGCTTTCCCCTTGTTTTGTTCTTGTTGGGGTTCTCCTTGCGTCCTTTGAGTGCGGTCTTGAAGCGCTTGATGATAAGCGCCATCTCATCTTCATTGAGTCCGGCAGCCTCCACTTGAGCTACCTTGCTTGGTAGCGCCTCCTTGCTGCTTGTTGCTTTGAGAGCAACGGGCTGCGACTCGTATATAGGTAGTGGACCATTCAAGGCGTCATCCACGTACCTTGCCTCCTTAACCATCATGTGCCCGCTCACGAATTTTCTGAGTATCTCCTCGGGCGTCATCTTGGTGTACCTGGGGTTTTCACGAATAAGATTGACAAGATGGGGATCAATTACCGTGAATGACCTTAGCATGAGTCGGACGATGTTGTGGTCCGTCCATCTTGTGCTTCCATAGCTTCTAATCTTGTTGACCAGGGTCTTGAGCCTGTTGTAAGTTTGTGTTGGCTCTTCTCCCCTGATCATGGCGAATCTCCCTAGCTCACCTTCCACCAACTCCATTTTGGTGATCATTGTAGCGTCATTTCCCTCATGTGAGATCTTGAGGGTGTCCCAGATTTGCTTGGTGTTGTCCAAGCCGCTAACCTTGTTGTATTCATCCCTGCACAAAGATGCTAGCAAAACAGTGGTAGCTTGTGCATTCTTATGAATTTGTTCATTTATCATCACAGGGTTATCAGTACTATCGAAATGCATTCCATTTTCCATAATTTCCCAAATGCTAGGATGGAGAGAAAATAGATGACTACGCATTTTATGACTCCAAAATGAGTAATCCTCTCCATCAAAGTGTGGGGGTTTTCCTAGAGGAATAGAGAGTAAATGTGCATTCGAATTGTACGGCATGCGAGAATAGTTGAAAGAGTAGTTTTGATTAACCGTTCTCTTTTTCGACGAGTCGTCGTCGCCGTCTCTTGGTGAAGAAGAGGAGGAGTCGCTGTCGTAGTAAATGATCTTCTTGATGCGCCTCTTCTTCTTCCCGTCCCTCTTCTTGTGACTCGATCCTGAGTCAGTGGGCTTGTCGTCCCTTGGCTCGTTGAAGAGGGACTCCTTCTCCTTGTCGTTGACCACCATCCCCTTTCCCTTAGGATTCATCTCTTTGAGCGATTAGTCCCTTAGATGAAGAGTACGACTCTGATACCCATTGAGAGCACCTAGAGGGGGGGTGAATAGGTGATCCTGTAAAATTCAAACACTAATAGCCACAAAACTTAGTTAAGAGTGTTAGTGCGGCTAAATAACTTGAAGCGAGTTCTTGTGACTACAAATAATCGCAGAGAGATCAACACAAGACATGCGATTTTTATCCCGTGGTTTGGCCAAGTAACACTTGCCTACTTCCACGTTGTGGCGTCCCAATGGACGAGGGTTGCACTCAACCCCTTTCAAGTGATCCGATGATCAACTTGAATACCACAGTTTTTCCTTTAGATGATTATTCTCGTTTGCGAGGAATCTCCACAAGCTTGGAGTCTCTTGCCCTTACAACAAAGATCACAATGAAAGCATGGAGTAAGGTTGGGATGAGCAACACACACAAGACACAAATCGCAGCACACCCACACACACAAGAGAAGACTTGAGCTCAAATAACAACACACGGAGTCTTTGACTCGAATAGAGCTCAAATCTCTAACACAATGAAACGAATGCGCGGGAACAGAGTCTGGATGCCTTATGATGCTTAGTGAATGCTTGGGTTACTCCTCCATGCGCCTAGGGGTCCCTTTTATAGCCCCAAGGTGGCTAGGAGCCGTTGAAGATCAACATGGAAGGCTATCCTTGCCTTCTGTCGAGTGGCGCACCAGACAGTCCGGTGCGCCACCGGACAGCTACTGTAGCCTGTCCGGTGCCGATATCCTTCCTTTTCTGGCACAGACGACCGTTGCAGCTCCAGGCCAGTTGGCGCACCGGACACCAGACAGTCCGGTGCCCGCTGCCGACCATTAGAGCTGCCACGCGTCGCCCGCGGATTGTGTGGCCGACCGTTGGCGATGACGACCGTTGGCTCACCGGACAGTCCAGTGAATTATATCCACGTCGCCTTTTTCGTTTCACGAGAGCGACGAGTTCACCGCGGACGACTCACCGGACAGTCCAATGAACCACCGGACAGTCCGGTGAATTATAGCCGTACGCCGCCGTCGAGTCCCGAGAGCAGCCTTTTCACGCGGACCAGCCTGGCGCACCGAACACTGTCCGGTGCACCACCGGACAGTCCGGTGTGCCAGGCCGAGCTGGACTTCGGCTGCACCCAGCCAAGTCTTCTGCAATTCTTTTCTTTTCTTCTTTTCTCTGTTTCTAACACTTAGACAAATATATTAGTATACAAAAACCAACTGCTAAGTCTAGAAACATACCTTGTTATATGATTTGCACTTTTTGCTTGTTTGACACATAATCAACTCACTTACTATGTGTTGGACACTTAATCACCAAAACATTATAGAAATGGCCCAAGGGCACATTTCCCTATCATAATCTGCACACATTGATCCTCACAGAAGGAAAAAACTTGTCAACACTAGTAAGATTGTAACATTTGGAGCAGACATACAGGTCAATTCAGGAATCCTGATTTTATGTTGTTGATTTTTATTTATGATCAATTATCAAAACACCTGCTAAGAGTTGATTTATTTGTGTTTTGAGAAGACACCATAGACGCTAATGACACATACGTAACTAGGCCTAATAGAAGTACTGGCAAGATCATTCTAAACATCAGCTTAACAGAATTACTGGAAAGATCATTCTAAACACTATTCGCACATTTGCCTACGACCCCATCATCATAGGTCTCATGTAGGTCTTCCACAAGCTTGAGCAAAGCCATGGCCGAGGTTCCACCGTGGCTCACCGCTGACTTGGCTGCTTGCTGTGCCCATGCGACCCTCTCCCGCATCTGCTTCGCCGCCTTGCATTCAGCGTCCATCAACTCCCAAACCTTCTCCTCCACCTCCACGCTCCTGACGACGTCAACGCCAGCCTTTAGGGCTATTCTGACGCCGGCGTCTAAGATGTTGGCCACGTGCCTTGCGTTCAGGTGTTGCTCCGTGATCATCGGCCACGCCAGCATGGGTTTCACGGCGGCGAGACTCTCCATCACAAAGTTCCACCCGCAATGGTTCACGAACCCACCAACTGCCTTGTGGGCCAGAATACTTCTCTGTGGGAACCATCCACGGATGATCCGGTTGTTGGGCCCCACGTCCACCGACGGCGACCACGTGTCAAATCGGACGACCCAAAGGAAGGGATGGCCGGACTGCACCAGCCCGTGCACTAGCTCATCCAGCTGCGCGTATGTGATGTGGGCCTGCGTCCCAAACGAGACGTACACCACCGACCCCGGATGCGCCGCCCTCTCGTCGAGCCATGAGAGACAGCCCTCAGGGTCTTGCTCCTTCTTCTCGCCGTTCAGCATGTCGCCGGCGGCCATGAACAGCGGGCCCACGAGCCAGGCACGGGCGCCCGCCTCGTAGAACAACTCCAAGGCCGACACGTAGGCTGCATCGAGCACGTCGAGGCTGTTGCTAAGGACTCCCCAGCTACGCACGTCCGAATCACCGATCTCATCCATGAAGAAGCGCATGAACGGGTTGTCGGGGTCGGCCCTCTTGGTGACCCCATTGGGAACCTCCTCCGCCCTGACCGCCGCGTGCACCGGCATGTTGGGCACCTGGATCATGGTCTCGGGCTCGAAGCTGGCCGGTGGGCTCGCGGCGAGCGCCTTGCAGATCACAGAGGCGAAGCAGGACATGCTGTTGAACACGATGCGGTGGACGTCGGCGTTGGCCGCCACGCGACGCGTGAACCTGAGGAAGAAGTCGGAGACGAGCGCGAGCGGCAGGGACGGGAGCGACGCCAGGAACTCGGTGAATGGCCCACGCAGGAGCCCCATCGCCTCCATGAACGTCAGGTGCAGCGACGGGCACGGGAGGGCGTCGGTGGACTCGATGCCCTCCGGTAGCGGCGAGAACGACGAGAACAGGAGCGCGACGAGGCCCACCGACATGGGGAGATGGCTCCGGACGAAGGCTACGTTGCCCGGGGTGGTGACTAGGGTCACGCAGAGCCTCCCGTGTTGCGCTGAGAGTGCCGTGGCGAAGTGGAGCAGCGGGAGCGTGTGGCCCTTCGCCAAGAAAGGGAAGATGATGACGTGGTCGCGGCCTGACCTTTACATAGGAACGCTGTTGCTGGGATCGTTCGTGCCATGGTGGGACGTGGGAGAGCCGTAGGTCGTGGCGGAGGCGCCGTTAACCCTAGCTGTGCTGGTTGTGGCGACGGTGGCAAGGGCACCGTTGGTGGTGACGGCGGCTTCCATGTTAGGGTTGCGGGCTTGCGTAGTAGCTGCAGGTATACTGTTAGTATACCTCTCCTATTTGTAAGGCATCTCCAACCGACTCCCATTCCTTCTCCTGAAGACCGGTTTTCAAATCCAGGGTTTAAAATCGCGTCCAACAGAATACAGATCATGTATGGCGGGATAGGGGTATAGGATGGACGGTCCGGGTAGCAGTGTAATACTCAAATTGTAAGGGAAAATAAAAAGAGGAATTGTTTCCTTTGAATATGTGTGTACCTCCATTTATCATCGCATGTGGCTACCCATGTCTAAAAATGAGTAAATCATTCATTACCAAGACACAAATAAATCATTGCATCATATTGGATTTTGTTTGTGCATTTTAAAACAATAATGATATGAATAAAAAAATAAAATAATAACGAGAAGAGGATTTGAAGAAAAAGGAGAAGAAAAGAAAAGTTATGAAAATGCAAATAATATATATAATTATATTTCTAAAGTTGATACTCTAATATCCCAATATGATTTGAAGATAATTTGGCACAATATTTGAATTTAGATCTGAATTGAAAATGGAAATTTGAAATAGAGAAAAAAGAAAAAAAGAAAGAACTCTCCACTGTGGGCCGAAACACCTGCAAGCCGGCCCATTCCCCACTACCTCCCCTCTCTCCACGCGGCCCAGAACAACATCCCAGCGCCGTCGGTGCGCGCTGGCAGGTGGGCCCAAGTCGTCAGCACCTCCTTGCTTCTCAGTAACAAACCAAGCCGCCATTGCCGCTCGCCCAGTAAACTCTTCCGCCGCCGAACTCCGCATCCCACACCGATCGTTTCTCTCCCTCGGACTTTCTCCTGTGAATACAAAGCTAGGCCGCGACCCCCCCTCCGTCCTACCGCACAATTCTCGCGCGTTCCATGCCACTGAGAACAGCCCAGCCGCCGCGGTTGTCCACCCAACTTCTTTGCCGCTGTCGTCGACCCAGGTTATCAGCACCGGCGAGGTCTCGGATTTGGGCTTGGGCACTTCGGGTGGTCGCACGGGTGGTGTGCGTGCTCTTCCCGTGGGTGATTGCAGGCCAGCGACACCGCGATTTCTCGCCGTAGTTGGAAGACCGCCGCGGATCCACACCACCTCGTGGACAGAGGGTTTCTCACCGCAAACCGAGGTAAGATTCTGTGCCATTCCGTTCGTTTTCCCCTCGGTGTGGTATCGCACGATTCAAATTAGAGTCTAGCGCCCTACGGCGTGAGATGAGAGCACGCCGGCCATGGGCCGCCGCGTTCTGCGCGCGCCGCCGTGGGGAGCTGGCTGCAGGCATGGGATTGATGATGGACCGATGGCCGTTGATCTTGCAGCAAACGGCTAAGATTAGATTTGGGCATGTGAGGTTTTCAACCGTTGGATCGGTTGCAAAGGAATAGGATTAGATCGCGGTTTCATTAAATCATGGTCGTCAGATCCGGATCTAACGATGGGCGCAGCATACCGATTCAGAGTCTAATCCGGTGCCTCGGATCTTGATCGTGTGGCCGATACTCGCCCGTACCCTTTCAGCGGGGAATTTTGTTAAAGAGTCCTCGAGGAATAAGAAAATAGAACCCGCCGTCCTGAGAGGCATTGTTCACTGAGTCTAGGGTAATTTACCAGTGAGCCCCTACAGTTTTCAGTATTTGAGGCCCAGTCCAGAGCTGTATTAAATTGAGTAATTGAATTGGAAAAATAGATTTTTAATACAAAAATATATGCTAGAACTTGATTAAATCATAGAAAATCCATTTGTAGTCCAAATTGACCCATTCCAGTTTATAAAATTTTGTAATTTTATTCTCCATCACTTACTGCCACTGTTTTGGCATGAAAGACTCATTTAAATTTATCTAATACTTAATCTTGTATTAAGTACATAAAAGCTTCAGAAATTCATATCTTAAAATCTTTAACTCCAAATTTAATGATTCCAGTTCCTGTGATCTCATTTTAGTGTCTAGATTATTACTGTGTATTTTGTTTACATGGTTGGTGTAATGTTAATTCTTGCTATACTATGTATGTATTGTGTTGATGCGAGTAGACGAGCAAGCTACAGAGGATTCTGAGGTTCAGCTGGTAGAGACTGCTGAGCAGGAGCTCGTTGAAGGCAAGTTGTGCCCTTGATCACCTCTTTTACCCATTCATGCTCTTATTATTCATAATGATCTGCATAGGTTAATTTTGATGGAACCCAATAGGATACCCTAGATTTGACTATCTTTATACCTTGTTTCACCACTGGTTTTACTAATAAAGTTTTGGGTAGTTCATGCTATTGCTTTATGTGGATTTGGGTATAGAGATATTCATCACTCATTGTTATACTTTTTATTATCTATTTTATTCTTTACTGTTCATGTTAAGATCATTATGTTAATGGGAACATGGAGAACCACCCGGGAAAACAGCGCTACCACAAGGGTTTAATGGGACGCCCTTGGCTGATTAACTAGGAAAGCTAGCGGATGGCTATCTTACCCGAAAGGGGCAAGGGCAGTAGGGGAGTGGTCAGTGTAGGGAGGTCCTTGGGTTGATTTTGCTGTGAAGGCGGTCAGGCGAGGGATTCCTGCACTGCAGCTTCCTATAAACTGTAGCGGGTAGTCTGAAGCTAGTGGAACTTTGTAAAGGCCTCGTAGTGGTACCCTGCCTCGCTTCCTTGGTAGAGGTGTATGGGGTCTGATCAACTCCGTGGCAAATGGGTAACACGACTTGTGGGTAAAGATGCGCAACCTCTGCAGAGTGTAAAACTGGTATACTAGCCGTGCTCACGGTCATGAGCGGCTCGGACACTCACATGATTAATTTATGGAACTTAAACTTAATCTGTCATCTCATTGCATTTGGGATTATTTTATTATTACTTTTACTTATTATTACTATGGTTTGGTATTCACTTACACTTAGTAACTGCTAATAAAAATTTGACCAACTTATAAAAGCAATACTCAGCTGCAGCCTTTATTTCATTGATCAGCCTTACACTTCATGAACTCCCACCTTTGGTGAGTTCATGCCACATTATTCCCCACGACTTGTTGAGCTATGAACGTATGTGAGCTCACTCTTGCTGTCTCACCCCCCCCCCCACAGGAGAAGAGCAGATGGTTCAGGAGGAGCCACAAGGCGAGGAGTATGATCTGATCTAGGTGGCGTTTCTCAGTTGACATTTGCGCCGACGATCCTTAGTTCGTTTTATATTTATTCTTTTATTTTGTAATAAGTCTTCTGCTATGTAATAAGTACTCTGATTATTGTGACATTTATCTCTATACACTCTGTTATTATATATGTTGTCTTCTTGGCGCATGTATGAGATGCACCTGGCTTTGTTCCTTAAAGCCGGGTGTGACAGAAGTGGTATCAGAGGAAATGTTGACTGTAGGACGAAACCTAGATAGAAATGGACAGACCCTTTCCTACTTACCTTACTCTGACTCAATCTATACTCATCTCATCTTGATCTTGTCTCACCTTTTGCTATTCTACTCTGATCATTCTTATCTTTTCTACTCTCTTATCTTTCCTACTTACCATACAAGATGGATTTCACACCTTGGAATCCTACCACTATGATCTTTTTAAGAGATAGGGAACCTAAGACAAAATTTAAAACTACTTTCTTTATTTAAAAATGATTGGTTGATTGTGCTGATGAATAATGCCTGATTTGCTTCTTTGATTGATTGAAATATTTTATATGGGCATCGTAGCATGTACCACCATAAGGTAATGAATTAGCTATGATAGGTAAAATATTAATCTGCTTAGCTAATAAATCCCCCAAAGTAACATGATTTGTAAATACCTGCCTTGTCTACTATTCTCTTACCATATGTATCTAACTCAGATGGTCAATACTAGGCGGGGTGGTGGAATTGATTTGCCCCCTAATCGACACACTCGGTGGATATATAGACAACCCCAGCCACAGCCAGCAGAGATGAATCCTCCTAATCCTCCACCAGACGGAGTTGACCCATTGATTGCTGCTCAGATGAGGATGATGCAGCAAATGGCAGATACTATGGCAGATATGCGTGCACAGATGTAGCAGGAACGCCAGGAGATGCGTCAGGAAAGAGAGGAGATACGCCAGGAGTTGCGCCAGGAGAGAGAAGAGATACGCCAGGAGAGAAGGGCGCAACAGCAATTGCAACAGCAGCAACAACAACAAGTACCATTGCCTCCACCACCACCACCAGTTCCACCTCGTGATAAGCACCGAGAGTTTATGAGTCATAAGCCACCAACCTTCGCCAGTTCGCCAGATCCACTTGATGCAGATGATTGGTTGAAGTCGATTGTGAAGATGCTCAACGTCGCCCAGTGCTCAGACCGGGAGAAAGTTCTTTATGCTTCTGGCCGTCTGACAGGTCCTACTGCTGACTGGTGGGATTCTTATATTGCTGCCCATGATGCTGCTGATACTATTACTTGGGCAGAATTCAGTACGCAGTTCAGGAACTGCCATATTCCAGCTGGTATGATAAAGATCAAGAAGAAGGAGATTCTGTCATTGAAGCAAGGCAACATGTCGTTCAGCGAGTACAAAGATAAGTTTATTCAGCTGTCGAGATATGCTCCGGAGGAAGTTGCTGAGGATGAAAGGAAGCAGGAACATTTTATTGAAGGACTTAATGGACCCCTACAGTATGCACTGGTGGCACACACATTTCTATCATTTCAGAGGCTACTGGATAAGGCTCTTGCTATTGAACACAAGCGTGTTCAACTGGGTGATTTGAAGAGGAAGGCTATCTCACAAGGACAGGGTAGCAGCAGTGTTCGTCCCCGCTACATTTCACCGCAGGGTACACCGACCCGACCAGGAGGACCACGCCCAGTTCAGTATGCTCCACAGGGGTCTCCACGGACACCTCCTACTCATCAGGCTACTCCCACTGGCACCCCGACGAGGTCTGCAGGACAGAAGACTGGCCCTACATGCTTCGAGTGCAGTCAGATTGGGCACTATGCTAATGCTCGTCCGATGGGAAATTTGGGTACACCAGCTAAGAACAAGCAACAGATTCCTGGCAAGGGATATTCTATAGCCAGGGTGAATCAAGTCAGCGTTGATGCTACTCCTGATGGTGCGGACATCGTACTTGGTATGTTTTATGTTAATGCAATTCCTGCAACCATATTATTTGATTCTGGTGCTACACATTCATTCATGTCTGCTCGTTATGCCAACACAAATGAGATACCACTGCTAAATATGAGAAAACCAATGATAGTAATCACACCTAAAGGGCCTATTGATGCAAACCAAATGACACGTAGATTGACATTAACCATTATGGGAAGAGAATTTGGAGCTACGACTATAATATTAGAGGCCAGCAGTATAGATCTGATTCTTGGTATGTCATGGTTAAGGAAGGCAAAGGCCATTATAGCATGTGGTAGAGGTACTATAGAACTCACTAGCCCTAAAGGAGAAACATTTTAGGTTAATATTGCAGTAACCACCTCATCCAAGCGTGCAATGTTCTTTATACCTGAGGAGTTTGTTGGTGACAACATCCGGGTGGTTAGAGATTTTCCGGATGTCTTTCCAGAGGAGTTACCAGAGATGCCACCTGATAGAGAAGTTGAGTTTGTTATTGATCTCCTATCTGGAACTGCCCCTATTTCTAAACGGCCTTACAGGATGTCTGTAGAAGAGTTAAAGGAGCTGAAGAAGCAGTTGATGGAGTTACAAGAGGCTGGTTACATTCGTCTGAGTTCCTCACCTTGGGGAGCACCAGTGTTGTTTGTGCAGAAGAAGGATGGTTCGCAACGGATGTGTGTGGACTATAGATCTCTTAATGATGTTACAGTGAAGAACAAGTATCCGTTACCCCGTATTGAGGATTTGTTTGATCAGATGAGAGGAGCCAGGGTATTCTCGAAGATTGATCTCCGATCGGGATACCACCAGATGAAGATTAGACCATCTGATATTCCTAAGACGGCTTTCTCAACCCGATATGGATTATACGAGTTTACTGTTATGTTGTTTGGATTAACCAATGCACCAGCTTATTTCATGAATTTGATGAATAAGGTGTTTATGGAGTATTTGGACAGATTCGTCGTGGTGTTCATCGACGATATTCTTATCTATTTTAAGAATGAAAGTGATCATGAACAACATCTAAGGTTGGTGCTACAGAAGCTACGGGATAATCAGCTCTATGCCAAGTTCAGTAAGTGCGAGTTTTGGATTGACAAGGTGCCATTCCTTGGACATATTATTTCTAATGGAGGAATAGCCGTGGATCCTGCTAAGGTCAAGGAGATAATGGGGTGGAGAGTACCCACTACAGTTACCGAGATTCGGAGTTTCTTAGGGCTCGCAGGATATTATTGGAGATTTATTGAAGGATTCTCTAAGATTGCCAAGCCTATGACATCGCTTCTAGAGAAAGGAAAAGAATTTAAGTGGGATGAGAAGTGCCAAGAAAGCTTTGATCAATTGAAGGAGAGATTGATGTCACCTCCAGTGTTGGTTATGCTAGACTTACAGAAAGGATTTGATATTTATTGTGATGCATGTGGCCAAGGATTGGGATGTGTTCTTATGCAAGAAGGACATGTGATCGCCTATGTGTCTCGTCAGTTGCGGAAACATGAATTGAACTACCCCACTCATGATTTGGAACTGGCAGCGGTTGTGCATGCGCTTAAGATTTGGAGACATTATATTATGGGAACCAAGTGTCAAGTGTACACGGATCATAAGAGTTTGAAGTACATATTCACTCAGAAGGATCTCAACCTTAGGCAGCGCTGTTGGTTGGAGCTCATTAAGGATTATGATTTGGAGATTCACTATCATCTAGGCAAGGCGAATTTGGTTGCAGATGCCTTGAGTCGGAAGGAGCATGTGCACTCCGCTTATGTCGTCCAGCTACCCGATGAATTAGCAAAAGATTTTGAGAGACTCAATCTAGGAATTGTTACACACACTGAAGGAGTCACCATTGAATTGGAACCTACCTTGGAGCAAGAAATTCATAAAGGTCAAGTGGGAGATGCTAAAATTCAAGAGATTAAGGATCTGATTACTGAAGGAAGAGTTCCAGAATTCACGGAGGATGAGCAAGGTACTATATAGTTCAAGGATCGGATATGTGTTCTAGGGATTGATAGCCTCCGTGAGACCATATTGAAAGAAGCTCATGATTCTGATTACTCAATCCACCCTGGTAGCACTAAGATGTATCAGGATTTGAAGCAAAAGTATTGGTGGTATGGACTGAAAAGAGATGTTGCGGCTCATGTGGCTAAGTGTGATGTGTGTCAAAGAGTCAAGGCCGAACACCAAAGACCCGCTGGACTATTGCACCCGCTTAAGATTCTCGAGTGGAAATGGGAAGAAATTGGTATGGATTTCATTGTTGGACTACCCCGCACTCCAGCAGGATATGACTCTATTTGGGTAATTGTGGATAGATTGACAAAAGTGGCTCATTTCATACCTGTGAGGACTAATTACACGGGAGCCAAGCTAGCAGAATTGTATATGACTCGGATAGTTTGCCTACATGGAGTACCTAAGAAGATCGTGTCTGATCGAGGATCACAATTTACTTCTCGGTTTTGGAAGAAGTTGCATGAGAGCTTGGATACAAAGTTGAATTTTAGTTCAGCCTACCATCCTCAGACCGATGGGCAGACAGAGAGGACTAATCAAGTGCTGGAGGATATGTTAAGAGCTTGTGCTCTTAAACATGGTGGAAGTTGGGATAAGAGCTTACCATATGCAGAGTTCTCTTATAATTATAGCTACCAGGCCAGTTTGAAGATGTCACCGTTTGAGGCTTTATATGGCAGAAAATGCAGGACTCCTCTATATTGGGATCAGACTGGAGAAAGACAGTTCTTTGGGCCTGAACTTATTCAAGAGGCAGAAGAACAAGTGCGAATGATAAGAGAAAATTTGAGAATTGCACAATCAAGGCAAAAGAGCTATGCTGATAATAGGAGAAGACTACTGAAGTTTAAGGTGGGTGATCACGTGTATCTGAAGGTGTCACCACTTCGGGGTATGAGGAGATTTAAAGTTAAAGGAAAGTTGTCCCCTCGCTTTATTGGACCCTTCTTGATCTTAAAGCGAGTGGGAGAAGTTGCATATCAACTGGAGTTACCCGATCATCTATCAGACATACATGATGTATTCCATGTATCTCAGCTGAAGAAATGTCTCAGGGTACCTGAGGAGCAACTACCGATGGAGGACCTTAGTGTTCAAGATGATCTGACCTATGCTGAGTACCCTATCAAGATTCTGGACACTTTGACTCGAGTTACAAGAAATAAGGTGATAAAAATGTGCAAAGTGCAATAGAGTCACCATGAAGAGGATGAAGCAACGTGGGAAAGAGAAGAAGAGCTTCGAATAGATTTTCCCCATCTTTTCCCTAGATCTTCTTAAATCTCGAGGACGAGATTATTTTTAAGGGGGGTAGGATTTGTAATACTCAAATTGTAAGGGAAAATAAAAAGAGGAATTGTTTCCTTTGAATATGTGTGTACCTCCATTTATCATCGCATGTGGCTACCCATGTCTAAAAATGAGTAAATCATTCATTACCAAGACACAAATAAATCATTGCATCATATTGGATTTTGTTTGTGCATTTTAAAACAATAATGATATGAATAAAAAAATAAAATAATAACGAGAAGAGGATTTGAAGAAAAAGGAGAAGAAAAGAAAAGTTATGAAAATGCAAATAATATATATAATTATATTTCTAAAGTTGATACTCTAATATCCCAATATGATTTGAAGATAATTTGGCACAATATTTGAATTTAGATCTAAATTGAAAATGGAAATTTGAAATAGAGAAAAAAGAAAAAAAGAAAGAACTCTCCACAGTGGGCCGAAACACCTGTAAGCCGGCCCATTCCCCACTACCTCCCCTCTCTCCGCGCGGCCCAGAACAACATCCCAGCGTCGTCGGTGCGCGCTGGCTGGTGGGCCCAAGTCGTCAGCACCTCCTTGCTTCTCAGTAACGAACCAAGCCGCCATTGCCGCTCGCCCAGTAAACTCTTCCGCCGCCGAACTCCGCATCCCACGCCGATCGTTTCTCTCCCTCGGACTTTCTCCTGTGAATACAAAGCTAGGCCGTGACCCCCCCCCCTCCGTCCTACCGCACAATTCTCGCGCGTTCCATGCCACTGAGAACAGCCCAGCCGCCGCGGTTGTCCACCCAACTTCTTTGTCGCTGTCGTCGACCCAGGTTATCAGCACCGGCGAGGTCTCGGATTTGGGCCTGGGCACTTCGGGTGGTCGCACGGGTGGTGTGCGTGCTCTTCCCGTGGGTGATTGCGGGCCAGCGACACCGCGATTTCTCGCCGTAGTTGGAAGACCGCCGCGGATCCACGCCACCTCGTGGACAGAGGGTTTCTCACCGCGAACCGAGGTAAGATTCAGTGCCATTCCGTTCGTTTTCCCCTCGGTGTGGTATCGCACGATTCAAATTAGAGTCTAGCGCCCTACGGCGTGAGATGAGAGCGCGCCGGCCATGGGCCGCCGCGTTCTGCGCGCGCCGCCGTGGGGAGCTAGATGCAGGCGTGGGATTGATGATGGACCGATGGGCGTTGATCTTGCAGCAAACAGCTAAGATTAGATTTGGGCATGTGAGGTTTTCAACCGTTGGATCGGTTG
Source organism: Zea mays (assembly GCF_902167145.1). Lineage (NCBI taxonomy): Eukaryota > Viridiplantae > Streptophyta > Magnoliopsida > Poales > Poaceae > Zea > Zea mays. The sequence goes on from NC_050097.1 coordinate 11,233,312, forward strand.
CAAAGGAATAGGATTAGATCGCGGTTTCATTAAATCATGGTCGTCAGATCCGGATCTAACGATGGGTGCAGCATACCGATTCAGAGTCTAATCCGGTGCCTCGGATCTTGATCGTGTGGCCGATACTCGCCCGTACCCTTTCAACGGGGAATTTTGTTAAAGAGTCATCGAGGAATAAGAAAATAGAACCCGTCGTCCTGAGAGGCATTGTTCACTGAGTCTAGGGTAATTTACCAGTGAGCCCCTACAGTTTTCAGTATTTGAGGCCCAGTCCAGAGCTGTATTAAATTGAGTAATTGAATTGGAAAAATAGATTTTTAATACAAAAATATATGCTAGAACTTGATTAAATCATAGAAAATCCATTTGTAGTCCAAATTGACCCATTCCAGTTTATAAAATTTTGTAATTTTATTCTCCATCACTTACTGCCACTGTTTTGGCATGAAAGACTCATTTAAATTTATCTAATACTTAATCTTGTATTAAGTACATAAAAGCTTCAGAAATTCATATCTTAAAATCTTTAACTCCAAATTTAATGATTCCAGTTCATGTGATCTCATTTTAGTGTCTAGATTATTACTGTGTATTTTGTTTACATGGTTGGTGTAATGTTAATTCTTGCTATACTATGTATGTATTGTGTTGATGCGAGTAGACGAGCAAGCTACAGAGGATTCTGAGGTTCAGCTGGTAGAGACTGCTGAGCAGGAGCTCGTTGAAGGCAAGTTGTGCCCTTGATCACCTCTTTTACCCATTCATGCTCTTATTATTCATAATGATCTGCATAGGTTAATTTTAATGGGACCCAATAGGATACCCTAGATTTGACTATCTTTATACCTTGTTTCACCACTGGTTTTACTACTAAAGTTTTGGGTAGTTCATGCTATTGCTTTATGTGGATTTGGGTATAGAGATATTCATCACTCATTGTTATACTTTTTATTATCTGTTTTATTCTTTACTGTTCATGTTAAGATCATTATGTTAATGGTAACATGGAGAACCACCCGGGAAAACAGCGCTACCACAAGGGTTTAATGGGACGCCCTTGGCTGATTAACTAGGAAAGCTAGCGGATGGCTATCTTACCCGAAAGGGGCAAGGGCAGTAGGGGAGTGGTCAGTGTAGGGAGGTCCTTGGGTTGATTTTGCTGCGATGGCGGTCAGGCGAGGGATTCCTGCACTGCAGCTTCCTATAAACTGTAGCGGGTAGTCTGAAGCTAGTGGAACTTTGTAAAGGCCTCGTAGTGGTACCCTGCCTCGCTTCCTTGGTAGAGGTGTATGGGGTCTGATCAACTCCGTGGCAAATGGGTAACACGACTTGTGGGTAAAGATGCGCAACCTCTGCAGAGTGTAAAACTGGTATACTAGCCGTGCTCACGGTCATGAGCGGCTCGGACACTCACATGATTAATTTATGGAACTTAAACTTAATCTGTCATCTCATTGCATTTGGGATTATTTTATTATTACTTTTACTTATTATTACTATGGTTTGGTATTCACTTACACTTAATAACTGCTAATAAAAATTTGACCAACTTATAAAAGCAATGCTCAGCTTCAGCCTTTATTTCATTGATCAGCCTTACACTTCATGAACTCCCACCTTTGGTGAGTTCATGCCACATTATTCCCCACGACTTGTTGAGCTATGAACGTATGTGAGCTCACTCTTGCTGTCTCACACCCCCCCACAGGAGAAGAGCAGGTGGTTCAGGAGGAGCCACAAGGCGAGGAGTATGATCTGATCTAGGTGGCGTTTCTCAGTTGACATTTGCGCCGACGATCCTTAGTTCGTTTTATATTTATTCTTTTATTTTGTAATAAGTCTTCCGCTATGTAATAAGTACTCTGATTATTGTGACATTTATCTCTATACACTCTGTTATTATATATGTTGTCTTTTGGCGCATGTATGAGATGCACCTAGCTTTGTTCCTTAAAGCCGGGTGTGACAAGCAGCCATAGGACGGACGATCCAGATTAACAGAAGGCAGAACAAGGGGAGGCAGACTACCCCTTGTAGTAATAATATAGTAGTATAGATTTCTTGCTTACATGCGTTAACAACTAACGCAAGAGCTTTATCCTCGCTATATCATGTCTCCCCCGCTTCCTTCTCGCTACATCCTACCTCCTCCCACTCTCACCACAAACCAGACAAGTCTTATCTCTTATTTGCATGTGTAACAAGCACCACGAGCGCTCTCTTCTCCTTTCTACATCCTACCTCCCCCGCTTCTCGCTACAAACCCAGATAAGTTAAACCTTATCTCTTGCTTGCATGCATAATAACCACCATGACCCCATCCTCCTCCGCTTCTCGCTACAAACCCAGATAAGATAGACCTTATCTTTTGCTTGCATGCATAATAACCACCATGATCCCTTCCTCCCCTGCTTCTCGTGCTACAAACCTAGATAAGATAGACCTTACCTTTTGCTTGCATGCATAATAACCACCATGATCCCTTCCTCCCCGACTTCTTGCTACAAACCTAGATAAGATAGACCTTACCTTTTGCTTGCATGCATAATAACCACCATGATCCCTTCCTCCCCCGCTTCTCGCTACAAACCCAGATAAGATAGACCTTACCTTTTTCTTGCATGCATAATAACCACCATGATCCCTTCCTCCCCCCGCTTCTCGCTACAAACCTAGATAAGATAAACCTTATCTTTTGCTTGCATGCATAATAACCACCGTGACCCTTTCCTCCCCCTTGTTGTCGTGTTATATTAACCTTAACCTCCCATCTCTTTTCCGTCTTTATCTCCCCACTCGAATTCTTCGGCACCACTATAGAGGATATACTACATACCAGAGTCGTCATAGAGGATATCGAGCATGCTATCATGTAGGCCTCTGACTCGCCGTCATGCTATCTCGTAGGCCTCTGGCTCACCGTCATGCCCCACGCGCCTCGCTGCCTATGTATTATTCGTTTTTCTATAATTATTGTTACTTAAATTTTATCAAATAGTTATATGTTGTCGCAACACATAGGCATTGCACTAGTATTAATAGTATATACTTAGATAAATCTTTAATTCTATTTTTAATTAGTAAACATATTTGTGGATACAAATATTGCTAATATTTTTTATAAATCTAGTCGAGTCTAGCGATTATTCATAACTGATCATGAAATTCACCCACCGTAAATCTAGAACAACATGAAGTTTGTTAAATGTTTTGTGGAGTATCTATCTACGTGTTATTAGAGAGTGTTTAGTTCATCTTACTAAGTTTAGTACGTATCACATTGAATATTTAAATATCAATTACTAGTGTTAAATATAATCTAATTACAAAACTAATTACATAGATAAAAACTAAACGGTCAGACAAATTTGTTAAGCCTGATTAATCCATAATTAGCAAATATTTACTATATCATCACATGAGCGAATCATGGACTATTTTGTTTTAATGGACTAGTCTTACCCATTAGTTTTTATCTATATAATTAGTTTTGTAATTAGACTATATTTAATACTACTAACTAGTGTCTAAACATCTGATATGACGTGTTGGGGTTCGGATCTCCGGGTCCCCGGAGGCCATGAGTCAGCGGACAAACAACATCGAGTTTGTTCGTCACGAGTCAATTAAGAGTCCACCCCGCCCACGAGATGTCCCCCGCATCAAGCCAAAGGATCGAGCGAGGCGGGAGAAGGCAAAAAGGGTCAAATGAATCGATCAAAGTCCACTCGAGTAGATTTTGCGTATCAGTTAGACTGGTCGCACTGTCAGCTTTGCATACGCCTCATTAATTATGTCAATCGACAGGGAGTGACATGAATAGTATAAGTCTTCCCCACTCATAATCTACGAATCCTGGGCACGAGTACCTAGAAGACCTATGGCTCTGAATGGAGATAAGGCAGAAACCAGCTGACAAGCTACAAAAAGGCAGAAGGTTGGCAACAAAAACAATGGTGATGACGCTTGGACTTTCATCGCCAGCACAGACCGCGTCCTCCCCCGGCAATCTTAGAGGTACACGATAGAAGACCCACGTGTGGAAAGATACCGATGCACGACAATGTTTTACTAATGATGAATCCTTTCTTTTATTTTACATTATGCTCTCTTTCAGGAGATGACATCTGTAAACACCTCCTCCTTGGTCTAAAAAGGGGAATCGGTCTCAAAGGGGAGAGGAAGAAACACGAACCAAAAAGTAAACAAAACCAAGACCACATCCACATAGCCCCGGGACAAGAAGAACCACTTGGGATTTCTCCCTCTTCACCTGCTTGTAACTTTTACTATAAACAATTAGGTGTCGGTAGCACGAACCACTAAAGACTGTAGTAGTGACATTCTGCATGAACCAGTATACATCTTGCATCTTCTGCACATCATCCAGACCTAAAATACATAAATTTATCTCACCGATGTTAGTTCAAAACACCAACATGACGGGACTAATATTTAATCCCTTGGATCTAAACGGACCCTTCTTGTCTATTTAAGTGCTCTCAGACTGCGACCAACAGATCATGCATATGGTCGTACAAAACAATTTTTACACTGTAGACCACCAATTACAACTCCATCTTTGCTAGAGGCATCATTTTACGTCTCCTCTGGTCTACTCCAACCATGCCCCCCACACCTCCCCACCCTAAATTCTGTATACTATGGGAGAGCACCAGCTCTAATGGCACCCCGAACGGTCCCGCACATAGGGAAGAGAGATAAGTCTCTCCGTATATACGGAGTGCACTATTCACCCCTATACAATAGTTATAATAGTTACGTCATTTTTTGCCATATCAACCTAGTTTAAGCTTTGTAGCATGATAACGATGTGTATTATGATATAATATAAATACTATATGATTTTTCTAAATCTCAAAATATATTAAATAACCGAGTTATAAAAAATATTAAATAACTAGGTTAAGTGTTGTTCAGTTGGGGTGGATTGAAGACGATTTAATCCACCTTTAAAATTAATCCCTCCAATCTTAAATAGTAAGAGATTTAAAATTAAATAGGAAGAGATTTAATCCACCTTTAAAATTAATCCCTCCAAGCGTTGTTCCTCTATTTTTAAAATTAAATAGGAAGAGATTTAATCCCTCCAATCTTACTTAATCCACCTTTAACTGATATAGTAAAATATAATAAAAATATGAATTAATGAAGAAATATACAGAGAATGGTTGGAGATAGCCTTAGTCTGGAGCTTAGAGACATCATTTTGGTGAACCTCCTAGATTTCAATATACGTGAAACGAAAACCGTAATTATATGACGTTTAAGTATGCTATACGCTAGTCTTCACCTCCACCCACATGTGTGCCACAGTAATTCCTGAAGGATCCAAAACTCACAGAAACTGATATTCTAAATTCAGAAGACCAAGTGAGCATTACGTTAGAAAAAAAATAAACCACGCATCAGCTAAACCTGCAGATCCGCAGTACTCGTAATTATGAGGTTTAAATTCTGGTATCATTTCAAGCTAAGCAATCCATCAAAATATGTTCAGCTTGTCCTCACACCAACCTAATTGACCCAAAATCAACCAAACATAATGCCGCAAACTCAGAAAATGCTGTAATTGATAAAATAAAAATAAGGAAAATCTTGAGGTTTTGCCTCCTATTATGTCAGAATGCATAAGTATATCATCCAGAATCTTGACAAACAAATTTGTGGCGCTCATAACCATAAGCCATACAGCATAGCTGCATAACACATACACACAACGTAGCAATAAATAGGAGTAAAATGAACCATCTTCCGTCGTCAGATACTGTAGCACGTTTAAGTGTTAAGATTCTGGAACAGCTCAGGCAGATGGGCATTCGTGAGCTTGGTCCGTTTTGTGATCTCACGCTGCTTCTTCTTGGGCTTAGCCTTGGGTTTTACGCCATTGATCTGGGCAGCTGCTCGTCGTTTGGCAGTATTTGTCATGGGCTTGAAACCGTTTTTCTGTAGCTCCTTCTCTATGTCGACCATGTCACGTGGCAGCTCTATTTCACGGAAGAGTTGCTTCAGGTCATCATCAACCTTGATCTTTGCTTTTGGATCATTTGGGTATACAATGTCCTCCTGGGAGTCCATGTTTGATAACAGCCAAACCTCACCAGCAGCCTTCAGAGCCTGGAGCACAGAAAATACTCAAGATTATGCAACTACGTTTAAATATATGGAGTAGAATATTTAGCTTGGCTGGTCAAGCACATTAGTGGACACTGGACAGCACAACAGATGTCTTGGAAAGGCAATAATGGGCTCACTGACTAAACTCAGCCACACTGGGTATCTTTGTGATTATAGACCATGTAGTGCTGCTAACTTGGAGTTATTATTTTAGCAGCATTGTTGCTGTTAACTAGTTGGACACCTTTAAGAACAGATCTGCGTCACATCGTGTTCAGAAACATCTCAATTGTCTGATGAGGAGAGTTAAGGTCACCTGCAAATCTTCCAATACATTTGAATATGCATCCTTGACTTCCACAACAGCAAGACCTTCTGGGAACTTTCTAATCAAAACAAGCAGTTGATCTTTTCCCTTCAGGTCATGCTTGGACTGCACAAATACAAACATCAAATCAACACATGGGATTTCAGAAGTCAGAACTAGTTCAATTGCAAGCAACAATATAACAAACTACAAAACTATTTAGAATGTAGCTCACATAATTCCAATACTACACATTTAATCAATTGCAGATTGCTATCATAGACGTTTCGTAAGTTACAGTGCAGGTCAGACGGTAACTGAGGTGACTAGGGCCTACTCCCTCCGTCCCAAAATAAGTCTCCATCCTGCATTACGATGACTCAGAGGGTGTTTGGTTCATAGAGACTAAACTTTAGTCCCTCCACTTTATTCCATTTTAGTTTCTAAATTGTTAAATAGGGAAACTAAAATAGAGTTTTAACTTCCTTATTTAGTAATTTAGGGACTAAAATGGAATAAAATAGAGGGGCTAAAAATTAGTCCCTATAAACCAAACACCCTCTCAACCAATCTAAACTTTGACCAAATATATATTAAAAATATTAACATTTGTGATACCATTACCATATAAGCATCATTAGATTGGTCACATCATATATTTTCATAATAAACGTATTACATATTTGGAGATACAAATGTTGATACTATTTTTCTATAAATCTAGTCAAAATTGAGATTGGTTGACTCCTCAAAATACAAGATGGGGCTTATTTTAGGACAGAGAGGCAGCTAGACCCAGAGCCTCACCTTATGGCAGGAAGCAGTTGCAAGTAGCAGGGAAGACAAAGGCAGCCAGGTACAGAAGGACAGAGTTAAGGAGAAGCTGATGACTACAAATGCCTAGCCTGCCGGCTATGACAAAGTTGCAACAGATGGATGACCACTTTTTTATGCAAATAACTATAATAGAACCCCAACCACTGTTCTAAAGGTGTCGCCTAGGCGTCCAAGCGGTGGTCCAACGCCTAAGCGCCGCCTAGGTGTCCAGGCAGCGGTCCAACGCCTTGTCTCACCATACCGCTTTAAAAACTATGCCCCACGTGTGTCAACTAGAATGAAACTTAGTTGACTAGGACGGATAGTAAAAACACTCCACATGAAAATGTATGGACGACAAGTGATTTCCAGTTCTGTAGCTACTAATCAAATGATTCAGAATTGGCTAAGGTTATAGAAAGAGAGCAAAGATGATCACTCACGTAGAAAGCAGTACCAAATGGGTAAATCAAATTAATTGTGAACAAAAATAAGCACAAATTGTTTTACCTTGTAAGAGAAACGCCTCCCATCATAGCTTACTTTGGGGTTGTTTCTCAAGCTGTCAAAGACAGCTTTATTACCGTGAATATCAACATAAGTTGCTTCATTTATCTGCTCTGCAGTAAAAGCTTGTCTTGTCTGCAAATTCAGAAGATACAACAATCAGGATTCATAAACTAGATGCAGCATGAAAATATGTAACGGGAGTCTGGATGATATTTATTTTGCTATCCCTAGTGAAAATGACAATAGCATCTACCACTACATACAAGATTAGTCAACCATAGTAGAAAATCATTGCAGGGTCATTCTAATTTTTAAACATTGGGCCAAAATGCTTAATTATAGTAAAGTAACCAAAACATTACATTCAAGTCTGCAAAGGTGTGCAATCATATAACACCTGATGATTCATTTGCAACATGCATGCAAAAATAACCACAGCACTTACCTGTCACTACATACCCACTTAATCTATTCTGGAATTCCCACTGTATTTTGCAATGGCTTAATATATAATATGCAGCATATAAACATTCTAGATTACAGGCTACACATAACAAGTTTTACAATCTAACATGTGGATGAAATCAGGAAGGTATACAAGCAATGCTAGAAATAGGATCAAAACAGGATGGACCACTGCATCTTATACCGTTTAACAAACAACAATATCAATAACGCTTCAGTTAGCAGAAAAGGCAAAAAAAGACTGAAGTAATATCTACTGAGTCAGAGTTTCTATAACCAAAAAAATATGGAAGAATTAATTAGACATGAAAACATGAATTGTACCAGCTCCTGGCATAAAAAACTGAATTAGAATGAGGATTTGCATGATCAATCACACTTTGTGAGGCAAGAAGGGAGGAATCATCTCTTGAATTAGCAGTAATATGAAAAGAGACATGGAAGGAATCTGTAGCATAGCGAGAGTATACCTTGTAAAGAAGTTCAATGACAAGCTTGATCTGTGCTCCAACAGGAGATTTCCTAATCGAATTGATGTGCTGCAGCCTTTCTGTATCATTTGAAAACTTAATAGGTTGTGATGGTCTTGCTGGGACGTTAGGAGCATGCGCTGGTTGGGCCCTGTGCTTTGGCTTTGAGGTCGAAGCAGCTATGCTCGCCAGTGATGACTGGCATCTCTCCTGCTGTTGCTTAAATTTGGAGAGGCTATCCTTGAGATCCATCTACAAAAACGACATGCTCAAAAGCAAAAGGCAGATGAACAAGTATGCTCTGGTGTTTTTAACAAGGCCAAGATAATTATTTGCCTGACGATTGGTTGTTTATCAAGGATTTGACAACAAATAGTTCTCTATTTCGGTAAAGGACTTGACATCGGATACTTCTCTATTTCGATATTTCCGTCTTCCCATCCCATCTGCTTGCTCCTTAGCGCTCACGGCACCACTTCTGCTGCGCTCGGCCAGGAACGAAACACCGGCCGTGCTACGCAACTTGCCAAATCACAGTACCGGAACGCTCCAGACATCTATGTCACGGCAGACACTGCCGGACTGGAGGAAGCAGCCGGACTGGAGGAAACAGAGACTGAGCTGAACCGTATTCTGTAAGCTTGCGTATTCTTGTAAGCGGAAACGCATTCTGGGTGTGTAGGACCCATGTATCAGGGTTGTCTAGTCAGGCTTATAAGCCAGGACGCCGAACGGTGAACACTATCTACCATCTGGAATAGAAAACCACAAACCTGGCAGCCCTCCGGCTGATCCAGCGTCTTCCTCGCCATCGCCGACACGCTCACCGGCGATCCACTGCTCGGCTCACGTCCGGCGTAGGCGCGTCGTGGCCACGGGTCGTCACAGTTGGTATCAAGAGCCTGGGCTTCCTCAGCCGGGTTGGATCGTCGACTCGGCGTCAGGAAGGCGGGAATTTTTTTTCCCCGACTCAAGTTGCAAGCTTTCGCCGCGGCAGCAGCGTCTTCAACCACGTCTCGTCACGGCCACGACGAGACCACCCTCGATCATCCGCCACGGCTCCACCAGGTAAACCCTCGCTCCAAACTCAGCTGATCCTTCACGCTATGGCATCGGATTCGCAGAGGGAGGAGACGCGATGGGATCGGGTTTTTCAAAAGTTGGATTCTTTGGAACAACGGATGTTAACGATGGATGGAGTTCAGCAGCAACTCATGGCACAAGCTGATCTTGCCGCTGGAGTTGCACAAGAAGCCGCCAGAGAGAGGTTGTTGATGTCTCGGCAGATTGAAGAGACCGGCAAGGTGGTAGCGCAGATGCGGCTCGAGCGACTGGCAGCACAGCTTGACTCTGATCAGGGATCACAGGGTGACCATCATCCCCATCACCGTCGGATGCACCATCAAGATGCTTCTTTTACCCCCAGGACAGAAAGTCTTCACCTTTCAAATTCCCCAAGACGCCCCCAGCGACCAAGAAGAGGAAGAACTGGTCTTCGGCATGACCCACCACCACCTTCGCTTCCCAAGATGCAGTTTCCCGAGTTTGTGGGTCGTGACCCGGTGGTATGGATTGATCACTGTCTCACTTACTTTAGTATATACAGAATCCCACAGGACATTTGGGTCGTTTCTGCCTCGTTACACATGAAAGAGAATGCTGCCCGTTGGTACCAAGTCCACAAAATCAAGCATGGTATTGAGTCTTGGGAGGGCTTCACTGAATCAGTCATGAACAAATTTGGAGCTGAGTCTTACCCCCAAGCCATGCGACAGCTGCTCGGCCTACGGCAACAGCACTCCTTATTGGAGTACACCAAAGAATTTGAAGAGGTCCGTTATAGAGTGGCTATACACAATTCAGAGATTGATGAAGTCTTCTTTGTGGAGCAGTACATCAGAGGCCTTAAATTTGAGCTACAAGGGTTAGTGCAGACAGCTCTACCATCTTCAGTGAACCGAGCCATGATCCTAGCTGAACTGCACCAGACCAACCTGGACAAAGCTAGAGCCCGGGGGACGAAAGGCTTCTTTCAGTCCAAACCATCTGCCTCTACTGCTCGCCCTGATGCAATTCCAGTGAATCTTCCTTCTGACTTGTCCAAAGAGCGACAGGTTCGGGAATACCGCAGGTTGCATGGTCTCTGTTATGCCTGTGGTGAAAGGTTTGAGCCAGGGCATCTTGCCAAGTGTGCCAAACGAAACGCAGCCCAATTACACGTTCTCTCCACTGAAGATTTGAGCATGGAATTGTCTGACTCAGTGTTGGAGCAGCTGCAGAAAGAGGATGAGGCCCAAGATTATTTATGTCACCTGTCTCTGAATGTCATCAGTCGACATGACTCTTCAGGCAGCATCAAGATCCGAGCCACACTGAACAATATGATCATTCTGATCCTTGTTGATTCCGGTAGCTCGACATGTTTTATAAACTTGGCGGTGGTGACCAAGGCTGGCTGATGTGCTATTCCATGTCCTCCAGTGCAAGTCACAGTTGCCACAGGAGACACAGTCATTTCTGATGCTATGGTCAAGGCAGTCGAATGGAAGGCTAGTGGACATATTTTTCGCACAGATGAGAGTCCTGAACCTAGGACCATATGATGCTATCTTAGGCTTTGATTGGCTCACTAGTCACAGTCCCATGCATTGCAATTGGGATCAGAAGCTGTTGCAATTTGTGGATCAAGGGGTGATGGTACAATTGCAAGGTGAGACAGTGCCTCAAGCATGTGCACTCACTGAAATTTCAGGGCCTCAACTTCACCAGTTATTCAACACCAATGATATTTGGTCATGTGTCTTACTCGATCACACTACTTCCACTACTCCAGAGGTGGTACCTCCTGAGATCTCTCACCTCCTCCTTGACTTCCAAAACCTTTTTGCTATCCCCTCAGTTTTACCTCCACATAGAGTATATGACCATTCCATTCCCCTTCTCCCCGGAGCCATTCCTGTCAACACCAGGCCCTATAGATATTCACCTCTCCACAAAACTGAAATAGAGAAACAAGTTCAACACCTCTTAGACACCGGTCTAATTGTTCCCAGTATGAGTCCCTTTGCCTCCCCAATCCTCCTTGTGCAAAAGAAAGATGGCACATGGAGATTTTGTGTCTATTACCGAAAATTAAATGCCCTCACTATAAAAAATCGATTCCCTATGCCACTTGTTGACGAGATCCTTGATGAGCTAGCTGGTGCCACCTTCTTTTCTTCCCTGGACATGACTGCTGGCTACCACCAAATCCGTATGAAACCAGGGGATGAATATAAAACCGCTTTCAAAACTCACCACGGCCACTATGAGTTTCTTGTCATGCCATTCGGCCTCACCAACGCGCCAGCTACCTTTCAGTGCACTATGAACTCGATCCTAGCTCCTTATCTAAGAAAGTTCGCTATGGTTTTCATCGATGATATTTTGGTGTATAGTGCTACCTTGGCTGATCACATCTCCCACCTCAGATTAGTCCTTACTGCACTCCGGGACCATCAGTTCTTTCTCAAGCAGTCCAAATGCAAGTTTGCCAAATCTGAACTGAGTTACTTGGGGCACATCATCACGGATGCTGGAGTGGCAACAGACCCCTCCAAAGTGGTGGCTATGTTACAATGGCCGGTTCCAACCAATTTCACTGAGCTTCGAGGATTCCTGGGTCTCACGGGGTATTACAGGCGATTTGTGCAACACTATGGACTGCTCGCCAAACCCCTCACCAATCTGTTGCGACAGAAACAATTTCACTGGACTGCGGCAGCCCAAACAGCATTTCAAAACCTCAAGACTGCTATGACAACTACTCCAGTGCTCACACTTCCCAGGTTTGACCTGCCATTCGAGGTGGAAACAGATGCCAGTGATGGAGGTCTCGGGGCAGTCCTCATGCAACAGGGCAAACCAGTGGCATATTTGAGCAAGGCTTTGGGAGAACAAAATAAGCATCTATCTATATACGAGAAAGAGTTCCTAGCTCTCATGATGGCAGTGGACCGTTGGCGTCCGTATCTCCAAAGAACACCATTCACTATTCGAACAGACCACAAAGCTCTCAGTTTCCTTGAGCAGCAAGAGCTTCAGTCGGACCTCCAACGCAAAGCCATGACCAAACTCATGGGCCTCAACTACAAAATTCAGTACAAGAAAGGCAAGGAAAATAGGGCAGCGGATGCCCTTTCTCGCAGGGGGCACTCTTCTCTCGCCACTACTGTCACTGAGATCATACCGAGTTGGATTCAGGAAGTAATCAACTCCTATGCCACTGACCCAGCAGCACAGGCACTGTTACTCAAATTGGCAATCTGTAGTCCTGATGACCAAGGGTATTCCTTGCAGCAAGGATTGATCAAGCGCCACAACCAAGTCTGGATAGGACACAATTCAGCCCTTCGAACCAGACTGCTCTCCTCCTTCCACGATAGTGCTATTGAAGGCCACTCAGGTACTTTGGCAACATACCACAGAATCAAAAAATTCTTCTACTGGAAAGGGCTTAAACAAGATGTAGTGGACTACATCCAACAGTGCACAACTTGCCAGCAGGCCAAGACAGAGAAATCACACCCCACGGGTTTGCTACAACCCTTGCCAACACCTACCACTGTGTGGCATGATATTGCCATGGATTTCATCGAGGGTTTGCCTTCTTCTGATGGGTTCAACACTATTTTAGTGGTGGTCGACCGATTCTCGAAGATGGCTCATTTCATAATTCATACCCTTGAAACACCCATTCTCTGCCTTGCAAGTGGCCCAGGAATTGCTGGATCAGGTGATTAAGTTACATGGCCTTCCGAAAACGATTGTTTCAGATTGAGACCGGATCTTTACAAGCAACCTCTGGCAACACTTGTTCACTCGGTTCAACACTAAGCTACTCCTCAGCACAGCCTACCACCCTCAAACCGATGGCCAGAGCGAGAGAGTAAACCAATGCCTCGAGATGTATCTCCGCTGTGCAGTTGCTGAAACTCCAAAGAAATGGAAACGATGGTTGGCGTTAGCCGAATTCTGGTATAATACATCCTTCCATACATCCTTAGGATGCTCCCCATTCAAGGCAATCTATGGCTATGATCCAGACTGCTCTTTTCTTCCAGCGTCTGCGGCCAAACCAGACCCAACAGCTGAAGATTTTCTGTGGGACAGGGAAGTGCAGACTGACAGACTCAAACAGCATCTCGCAGTGGCTCGCAACCGTATGAAAATTCAGGCCGACAAACACCGGATCGACCGTCAGTTCCAAGTTGGGGATCAAGTTCTGCTCAAGCTCCAATCATACACTCAGCACACAGTGGCCAAGCGTATTTGTCCCAAGCTTGCATACCGTTACTATGGGCCATTTTCAGTTCTTCAGAAACTAGGCGCAGTTGCTTACAAACTAGATCTTCCAGCAACTTCTCAAATTCATCCAGTCTTCCACGTCTCTCAGTTGAAACCATTTACTCCAAACTATACTCCTGTGTTTACTGAGCTCCCCACTCTAACAGATCTGTCGGTCCAAGGGACTGAACCCCTTCAGGTGCTCGATCGTCGCATGGTAAAAAAGGGACACAAGGCAATCGTCCAGGTGCTCATCAGGTGGAAGAATCTCGACCCTGCTGCCACCACATGAGAAGACTACACGGTGTTGAAGCATCGCTTTCCTGAAGCAGTTGCTTGGGGCCAAGCAACACCTGAGGCCGGGGGAGATGTCACGGCAGACACTGCCGGACTGGAGGAAGCAGCCGGACTGGAGGAAACAGAGACTGAGAGCCGGGACGCCGAACGGTGAACACTATCTACCATCTGGAATAGAAAACCACAAACCTAGCAGCCCTCCGGCTGATCCAGCGTCTTCCTCGCCATCGCCGACACGCTCACCGGCGATCCACTGCTCGGCTCACGTCCGGCGTAGGCGCGTCGTGGCCACGGGTCGTCACAATCTAACCCTAGAACCGCCCCCGGCCGCCGGACGGAGCTGCAGACCCGCTGACCCCCGAATGAAAACCGAGGTAACTTACCGGTCGCAGCGTCCGTGCGCCCCGCTCGCCTGACGCCGCGTGGATGGAGTGGACCGATCTCCGCGCTGCCGGGACGGTGGTGCTTGCGCGCTCTTCGGCGGGCAGGGCGAGATGGGGAATCGGGATTGAGATCGGCTGCCTTCGCCCTTTGAAGGTAGAGCACGCACTCAGCTGCTCTCTACCGTTGGATGAATCGGACGGCTGCTAAAACATGCTGCTACGGGAGATAGGCGAAGTGAAGGGAAAGACCTGCATTTATTGCTGTATGGAGGGAAAATGCCTCCTTCTTACTCTGTTTTGGCGCCAGAAATCTCCATTCTGCAACCTGAGCTCTATCTCTTCTTCCTTTTCTCTTTCTCACGCTGAGATAACATCCCTAATGGAAGAAGATCCAAACAAGAATTACCAAGAAGACAAAAGGTAAATAATACAACTATCATACTTATTATTCTTATTCTGATTTTTTTATAGTTTACGAAGACTGCTAAGCTGCTAGCTTGTTCTCTATTTTTAGACAATCTGTAGCTCTTGTTAAGAATGGAGAGGTGGGAGATGATCCTGGAGGCAGCAGGTCAAAGACACAACTCTTATGTTTGTTGTTCTTCTATTTTTTTTATCGCTCATAAGGAAAACTAATACCCCGCTCTTGATGTTTTAGACATGACGTACTTCCTGTTATGGTGCCTGAAATTGGTATGAAGTTTCAAGATGAGGCAGAGGCTTGGAATTTTTGGAATACATATGGAGGTAACATTGGTTTTGAGGTTAGAAAGAGATATGCAAACAAAAGAAAATCTGATGGAATAGTGAGATCATTTAGATTTGTTTGTGCGAAAGAGGGTCAGCGGAAACAAGATAAAAGAAGTCATCTTGTAAAACGGCCGCGAGCTGAAACTAGAACTAAATGTCCAGTACGAATGAGCCTTATTCTAGATCGAGAGATAGGAGATTATGAAGTGTCTGATCTTATTTTAGACCACAATCATGCTCTTTACCCACCAGAAACACTCCACTTGATGTCATCACAAAGAAATATTAGTTGGATTCAACCATTTTAGAGAAACAGTAGTTTTTGGTGCAGCTCTTATGTATGACGAAACGTTTGAGTCCTTCAAGTGGTTGTTTGAGACCTTTTTAAAAGCCCACAATGACAAGCAACCTCGTACAATATTTACTGATCAGGATAGTGCAATGGGTAAGGCAGTTGAAAAAGTGTTCATTGAGGCATGGCATGGATTATGTTCCTTCCACATAATGCAAAATGTTGTCAAACATTTACCTCAGCCTGAGAATGAAGGCTCACATTTACTATCTGATTTTAGTGCATGCATGTTTGAGTATGAAGATAGAGAAAAATTTGAAGATGCATTTAACGCCCTAAGGAGCAAGATGCACAAGCAAACATGGTTGGACAGTATCTACAAGCTTAAGGAAAAGTGGGCTGAATGCTACATGAAAGATGTCTATACATTGGGAATGAGAAGCACCCAATTAAGTGAAAGTTTGAATAGTGACTTGAAAGATCATTTCAAATCTGTTTTTGATATGATTCGGTTTCTGAAGCATTTTGAAAGGGTGGTGCAAGAAAAAAGAGATAAAGAATTAAACTCATTGTTTGAGTCAAAGAAAAAGTTGCCTAGAATTAAAATCAGGACACCTATATTGGTTCAAGCAAGCAAACTGTATACACCCATTATATTTGAAGCTTTCCAAGCTGAATATGAACGATCTACAGCAGCATGTGCCAAAGCATTGGATGGAGAAAATGCATATCTTGTGGCAATTGGAGATGAGAACTTAGAATTTGAGAATGAGTATAAAGTTATTTGTAATCCTTTGGAACATACAGTTTCGTGTGGTTGTGGTCAATTTAGAAGGATCGGGATATTATGTAGTCATGCATTGAAAGTTCTTGATTTGATAAATATCAAGTCAGTGCCAACACAATATGTGTTAAAGCGATGGACACAAGAAGCACGTCATGGAATTGTACATGATTACCAAGGAAGAAGGATAATTGAAAATCCGATGTTTGACACTATGCGGCGCTACAAGTATCTCTCACACAAATTTCTCAACTTGGCGCAACAAATAGCAAGGTCACCAGAATGTTGCTTGCTGGTAGATAACACACTTGATATTCTTGGCAAGCAAGTTAAGATATGATGGTTTCAAGTACAAGTGCTTTAGGGGATCAATATCCAGCTCATGTAGAAGTTCATGCACCAAATGAATCACTGTCTAATGCACGTTTGAAGAAGAAAAATATCCGCACAAAAGCTTCAAGAAGAACAAGAACTTGGCTGGACAAAAAACATAAAGGTAGGAGAATAACTGAAAGTACAGCTCCATATGAAGGGGGAAAAAGCAAGGTATGTTCTTTCAAACAATTACTACACTTCGATCAGTTTTTATCGTACTGTTTTTTATTTATGTTTTTCTTTCCTATCTAGCAAGAAGAAGTTACAAATGAAGGAATGGAAACAAAAAATGTTATGGATTGCACTTCTGGAAACAATCAAAGTAACTATACCGAATATGGAGCTATAAATTGCTTCACTCAGCTACTGATGGTATTTTTTGGTCACCTAATAAGAATGTAATTTTATTTTTCGATTGCAATATTACTAAGTTCTTTCATTATTGTTCAACTTTGCAGCAACCCCCTATGAACGACCTCTGCAATGAAGATATTTTCTAGTCATGGAGCCTATGTGCAGAGCATAGTTTTTGTCTTGCTGTATTTTGAACGGAAGTATTATTGTTCTATCTTGTGGAGATAGAAATATGAACATGCAGTCAATCTGAGCATGCAGTTAGTTTTAATTAAATTTCGCCACCTTTTTTTTGTTTATTTGTAAGGTTTCAACGTCATACTTGCTGCTGAAATGAACTAATTTGATCCTAATTTGTTGGTCTTGTTTACTTGTATGTACTTGGTTTATTCTGTTCGGCATCAAAGCAGAGAAATACTGGCAATATGTTGCTAGCCGTCCGATTCATACAACGGTAGAGAATGGCTGACTGCGTGCTCTACCTTCAAAGGGCGAAGGCAGGCGATCTCAATCCGGGGAATCGGCGAGAAGAAATGACACGAGACGGGGCTTTATTTATTTATTTGACAAAAGAGACCAGGCTTTAACTAGACGAGACTACTTGAGACATGCGGAGGGAACTGTGTAGGCTGGCCCTGGGCCGTATTCCTGTGTGGGCTTTCATGCGTGGCCGTATTCTAGCCAGGATTCTTAAGCGTGCATTTTTGTATATTATCTTTATTCTCGAATATTTATCGTTCACTAGTTAATTTTTAAACTAAAATATGACAAAAGAAAAAAAATGGATTGAATATAACTTAACAAGAAAAACACAGAGTTTAGCATTGTTTGCCGATACGTAATCTAATGAGCCATGCATGTGAAGCAAAGAAAAGGGTGAAAACGGACGTGTTTACGGGACAATGTTGTGACGCTATGCGTCCTTGTGCATCAATCTCAGTTGCTTTGGTTCACCGGTATGGATGGAACTCCGTATGTTACAACCTCTAGCTCGGTCGGCTCACGTGACATGTATAGACTCTTCCATCAGTGTGTTGCGGCAAAGCCTAAGATTAATGGTGTGTTTGGTTTGTGGAGTCACTCTATGCTTCATAAGGTGATGCATCATAAGTTCATTCCATTAATTTTAGTGGAATCAACCCACTCCTCATATATATACTAATTATTAGCTTACAAGAAATGAGGTGGTGATAGATCAACTCATTCTATTCCACAAATCAAATAAAAAAGTGAGGAGTGAGAAGAAGATGGATCACTTCATTCCTCAAACCAAACACACTCTAAAGACTTGGAGATGACACGACTACTCGTTACTTTGTGAAAAAATCCAGTTGTCTGATGAAACCTCATAGTTCAACTCGCTGACGTTGAGTAAGCTGGCGACGCAGAACCTGTATCGATGGTGATTAAGTACAGCCTCGCCGCAACGTCACCATCACTAACATCTATTTCCACCCTAGTTGACTTGGATTATTTTTGAACCTGCTTATGGGTGGTTAGGTGGACCCAAACACTAGGGAGTAAACAGGCGAGTTGCATGACAAAATGTTAGGTAGGAAACCGTAGCGTCATATTGTGTGTGTCAAAACGATGATATTTACAGGGCACAGGGTCAGGTAGGCTTAAGTATAATTGTGTCCCCCAGTTACCTTCTACGTTCCTGGAGTATTCCATACAACGAGATCATTACAATACAGTAAACACTCGGACTAAACTGTAGCGAACATTCTACCCTCTCGAGGGCTTACAAGTGGAACCGCCGCCGCCTGGCTAGTACAGGGTCCGGCAGGAGCGGACGTGAGGACTCCGTCTTCAGGCACGCTCTTCCCTTGGGGCCTTCCGAAACAAGCGCACTTTCATTGAGGGTTAAATCACTACCTTCGCTCTATGGCGTAGGCTTGCTCGCATGTGTCTTCGTGTCCTGAAGCACCCTCACCCATCGGTGGTTTCGACCATTGATGAGCCCCTACTTGTGTGGGCCTCCATATAGGCGTTGCAAATGGAAACCTATGACAACTAATTATGTTGTATTGCGTTTGTTTGAGCCACAACGTAATGTGCTACCATGTAATTGGATAAGGACTTTTAGAAAATGGAGTGTTATCTAATATCCATCCCATCAAAATGTAATGTGATACATGACTTACCTAAGTTGAACCTAACGATCTAAGTAATAACTTACTTCTTTTCCATTTACGACGTTGTACGTTACGACCAAAATCCACGACTAAACAACACCTAATAGTTATGCCAAAAAAATAATTGTATTCTCGTCCTAACGATAGAAATCTACTTATCCTCAAGTCAAGCGTAGTCCTTTAAGTTTAGGGTTTAAGGTTAAGGTCTGTTTGATAGAGTTTTTATCGGCTCTAAGTTTTCGGACATGCATATTATTTATATCTTTACTACTCTATAAGCCCTTATTGTAGGTGAAAGTCGCCTAGAGGGGGGGTGAATAGGGCGAAACTGAAATTCTCAAAAATAATCACAACTACAAGCCGGGTTAGCGTTAGAAATATAATAGAGTCCGCGAGAGAGGGTGCAAAACAAATCACAAGCGAATAATGAAGTGAGACACGCGGATTTGTTTTACCGAGGTTCGGTTCTCTCAAACCTACTCCCCGTTGAGGAGGCCACAAAGGCCGGGTCTCTTTCAACCCTTACCCTCTCTCAAACGGTCCCTCGGACCGAGTGAGCTTTCTCTTCTCAATCACTTGGAACACAAAGTTCCCACAAGGACCACCACAAGTTTGGTGTCTCTTGCCTCAATTACAAGTGAGTTTGATCGCAATGAAAGAATCAAGAAAGAAGAAAGCAATCCAAGCGCAAGAGCTCGAAAGAACACAAGCAAATCTCTCTCTCTAATCACTAGGGCGTTGTGTGGAATTTGGAGAGGATTTGATCTCTTTGGTGTGTCTAGAATTGAATGCTAGAGCTCTTGTAAGTAGTTGGGAAGTGGAAAACTTGGATACAATGAATGGTGGGTGGTTGGGGGTATTTATAGCCCCAACCACCAAACTAGCCGTTTGGTGAGGTTGTCTGTTCGATGGCGCACCGGACAGTCCGGTGCACACCGGACATGTCCGGTGCGACAGCCACGTCACCAAAGCCGTTGGGTTCCGACCGTTGGAGCTCTGACTTCTAGGCCCGCCTGGATGTCCGGTGGCGCACCGGACATGTACTGTTGAGTGTCCGGTGCGCCAGCATGGGCGTGCCTGACCTCTGCGCGCGCTGGCGTGCATTTAACGCGTCGCAGGTAGCCGTTGGCGCCAGAAGTAGCCGTTGCCCCGCTGTTACACCGGACAGTCTGGTGTACACCTGACATGTCCGGTGAATTATAGCGAAGCAGCCGAGATGAATTCCCGAGGCTGGCGAGTTCCGGAGGCCGCTCTTCCTTGGAGCACCGGACATGTCCGGTGTACACCGGACAGTCCGATGAATTATAGCGGAGTTGCCTCTGGAATTTCCCGAAGGTGAGCAGTTCAGAGTTGGAGTCCTCTGGTGCACCGGACATGTCTGGTGGCACACCGGACAGTCCGGTGCGCCAGACCAGAGGTGCCTTCGGTTGTCCCTTTGCTCTTTTGTCGAACCCAATACTTGGTGTTTTTATTGGCTAAGTGTGAACCTTTGGCACCTGTATAACTTATACACTAGAGCAAACTAGTTAGTCCAATATTTGTGTTGGGCAATTCAACCACCAAAATTAATTAGGGACTAGGTGTAAGCCTAATTCCCTTTCAATCTCCCCCTTTTTGGTGATTGATGCCAACACAAACCAAAGCAAATATAAAAGTGCATAATTTGAACTAGTTTGCATAATGTAAGTGCAAAGGTTGCTTGGAATTGAGCCAATATAAATACTTACAAGATATGCATGGATTGTTTCTTTATTTTTAACATATTGGACCACATTTGCACCACATGTTTTGTTTTTGCAAATCCTTTTGTAAATTCTTTTCAAAATCCTTTTGCAAGATAGTCAAAGGTAAATGAATAATATTTTTGCAAAGCATTTTCAAGCTTGAAATTTTCTCCCCTTGTTTCAAATGCTTTTCCTTTGACTAAACAAAAACTCCCCCTCAAATAAATTCTCCTCTTAGTGTTCAAGAGGGTTTTAAGATATCAAGTTTTGAAAGTACTACTTGCTCCCCCTTTAGAACACAAAGAGATATCAATTTGAAATTTACCAATGAAAAAATCATCAATTTTAAAATTAGGGTGGTGGTGCGGTCCTTTTGCTTTGGGCCAATACTTTCTCCCCCTTTGGCATGAATCGCCAAAAACGGATACTTGGAATGAAATATAGGCCCTTTCCTAACTACTTTCTCCCCTTTGGCAAATAAAACATATGAGTGAAGATTATACCAAAGACGGAGAGTGATGCGGAGCGACGGCGAAGGGTGAGTAGTAGAGTGGAGTGGAAGCCTTTGTCTTCGCCGAAGACTCCAATTCCCTTTCAATATACCTATGACTTGGTTTGAAATACACTTGAAAACACATTAGTCATAGCATATATAAAGGAGACATGATCAAAGGTATATTTATGAGCTATGTGTGCAAATTAGCAAAAGAAGTTCCTAGAATCAAGAATATTGAGCTCATGCCTAAGTTTGGTAAAAGTTTGTTCATCAAGAGGCTTGGTAAAGATATCGGCTAATTGATCTTTGGTATTAATGTATGAAATCTCGATATCCCCCTTTTGTTGGTGATCCCTAAGAAAATGATACCGAATGACTATGTGTTTAGTGCGGCTATGCTCAACGGGATTATCCGCCATGCGGATTGCACTCCCATTATCACATAGAAGAGGAACTTTGGTTAGTTTGTAACCGTAGTCCCGCAGGGTTTGCCTCATCCAAAGCAATTGCGCGCAACAATGGTCTGCTGCAATATACTCGGCTTCGGCGGTAGAAAGAGCGACCGAATTTTGCTTCTTTGAAGCCCAAGACACCAAGGATCTTCCCAAGAACTGGCAAGTCCCCGATGTGCTCTTTCTATTAATCTTACACCCCGCCCAATCGGCATCCGAATAACCAATCAAATCAAATGTGGATCCCCGAGGGTACCAAAGCCCAAACTTAGGTGTATAAG
Source organism: Zea mays (assembly GCF_902167145.1). Lineage (NCBI taxonomy): Eukaryota > Viridiplantae > Streptophyta > Magnoliopsida > Poales > Poaceae > Zea > Zea mays. Next base: position 11,255,669 of record NC_050097.1, read on the forward strand.
CCAAATATCTCAAGATTCGTTTTACGGCCGTAAGGTGTGATTCCTTAGGGTCGGCTTGGAATCTTGCACACATGCATACGGAAAGCATAATGTCCGGTCGAGATGCACATAAATAAAGCAATGAACCAATCATCGACCGGTATACCTTTTGATCCACGGACTTACCTCCTGTGTCGAGGTCGAGATGCCCATTTGTTCCCATGGGTGTCTTGATGGGCTTGGCATCCTTCATTCTAAACTTGGTTAGAATGTCTTGAGTGTACTTCGTTTGACAAATGAAGGTCCCCTCTTGGAGTTGCTTGACTTGAAATCCTAGAAAATACTTCAACTCCCCCATCATCGACATCTCGAATTTTTGTGTCATGATCCTACTAAATTCTTCACATGTAGATTTGTTAGTAGACCCAAATATGATATCATCAACATAAATTTGGCATACAAACAAATCATTGTCAAGAGTCTTAGTGAATAAAGTAGGATCGGCCTTGCCGACTTTGAAGCCATTTGCAATAAGGAAATTTCTAAGGCATTCATACCACGCTCTTGGGGCTTGCTTGAGCCCATAAAGCGCCTTAGAGAGCCTATAAACATGGTTAGGGTACTCACTATCTTCAAAGCCGGGAGGTTGCTCAACATAGACCTCCTCCTTGATTGGTCCGTTGAGGAAGGCACTCTTCACATCCATTTGGTAGAGCTTGAAGCCACGGTAAGTAGCATAGGCCAATAATATACGAATTGACTCAAGCCTAGCTACGGGTGCATAGGTTTCACCAAAATCCAAACCTTCGACTTGTGAATACCCCTTGGCCACGAGTCGAGCTTTGTTCCTTGTCACCACACCATGCTCGTCTTGTTTGTTGCGGAAGACCCACTTGGTTCCTATAACATTTTGGTTAGGACGTGGAACCAAATGCCATACCTCGTTCCTTGTGAAATTGTTGAGCTCCTCTTGCATCGCCATCACCCAATCCGAATCTTGGAGTGCTTCCTCTACCCTGTGTGGCTCAATAGAGGAAACAAAAGAGTAATGCTCACAAAAATGTGCAACCCGAGATCGAGTGGTTACCCCCTTATGAATGTCGCCGAGGATGGTGTCGACGGGGTGATCTCGTTGGATTGCATGGTGGACTCTTGGGTGTGGCGGCCTTGGTTCTTCATCCTCCTTGTCTTCATCATTTGCATCTCCCCCTTGATCATTGCCGTCATCTTGAGGTGGCTCATCATTGTGTTCTTCCTCTTTATCATCTTGAGCCTCGTCCTCATTTTGGGTTGGTGGAGATGCTTGCGTGGAGGAGGATGGTTGATCTTGTGCATGTGGAGGCTCTTCGGATTCCTTAGGACACACATCCTCAATGGACATGTTCCTTAGCGCTATGCATGGAGCCTGTTCTTCACCTATCTCATCAAGATCAACTTGCTCTACTTGAGAGCCGTTAGTCTCATCAAACACAACGTCATAAGAAACTTCAACAAGTCCTGAGGATTTGTTAAAGACTCTATATGCCCTTGTGTTTGAGTCATATCCTAGTAAAAAGCCTTCTACAGTTTTAGGAGCAAATTTAGATTTTCTACCTCTTTTGACAAGAATAAAACATTTGCTACCAAAAACTCTAAAATATGAAATATTGGGATTTTTACCAGTAAGGAGTTCATAAGATGTCTTCTTGAGGATTCGGTGTAGATATAACCGGTTGATGGCGTAGCAGGCGGTGTTGACCGCCTCGGCCCAAAACCGATCCGGTGTCTTGTACTCATCAAGCATGGTTCTTGCCATGTCCAAGAGAGTTCGATTCTTCCTCTCCACTACACCATTTTGTTGAGGGGTGTAGGGAGAAGAGAACTCATGCTTGATGCCCTCCTCCTCAAGAAAACCTTCTATTTGTGAGTTCTTGAACTCCGTCCCGTTGTCGCTTCTAATTTTCTTGATCCTTAAGCCGAACTCATTTTGAGCCCGTCTCAAGAATCCCTTTAAGGTCTCTTGGGTATGAGATTTTTCCTGCAAAAAGAACACCCAAGTGAAGCGAGAATAATCATCCACAATAACTAGACAGTACTTACTCCCACCGATGCTTATGTAAGCGATCGGGCCGAATAAATCCATGTGTAGGAGCTCCAGTGGCCTGTCACTTGTCATGATGTTCTTGTGTGGATGATGAGTGCCAACTTGCTTTCCTGCTTGGCTTGCGCTACAAATCCTGTCTTTCTCAAAATGAACATTTGTTAGTCCTAAAATGTGTTCTCCCTTTAGAAGCTTATGAAGATTCTTCATCCCAACGTGGGCTAGTCGGCGATGCCAGAGCCAACCCATGTTGGTCTTAGCAATTAAGCATGTGTCGAGTTCAGCTCTATCAAAATCTACCAAGTATAGCTGACCCTCTAACACACCCTTAAATGCTATTGAATCATCACTTCTTCTAAAGACAGTGACACCTATTGTTGGGGACTTGTTCTCAAGTGTTAAGAGTTTAAGAACAAGGCAACATAGAAAATGTTAATCGTTAATGCCCTTCGTCCTTCGAAACACTATTTCCCTTAGGACATAATGACTTGCGGACGAAGGTTATGAAGGACATACCTTCATAAATTAATCAAATAATGACGAAGGATGAAATATGAAGAATGTAAAGGAAAACATGAACAATTATTTATTATTATTGAGCATAAACAAAAATATTATTGAACAACAAGTGTACCTTCAATCGGAAGGAAATGATTGTACAAGCGTGACGCAAAAAGTGAATGCCAAGTCAGCGTGAACAGTACGGGGATACTGTTCACCTATTTATAGACACGGGACACAGCCCTTACAAAATTACATTCATGCCCTTTACATCTGACAATAACTCTATAGTAATCTATTGAGGTCTGAATAGCCTTTTCATCTTTAAGTCGGTTCCACTCTCTGCTGTTACGCCGAAGCTTTCCTGCTCAACACCTTCGGCTCTGTATCAAGCTTCGTATTATTCCGGTCTGCTGCAATGCCGATTTTAGTCTGAGGGTACCTGTTCACATATTGTACTACAGAAATACTGTTAAATCCTGTTTTTGAGGACCTTCGGACGCCGAAGGTCCCCAACAGTAGCCCCTCGCAATATTAATTTGTTTGAAATAATAAATTCAGATTGCGATATGAACGAAGGCTTTATGCCGAAGGTCCGAAAAAACACCTTCCCTTTGCTAGAATAGCAACATTCAATGACAAGTGGGGTCTTTCAACTTTCAACGCATCAAGCGTATAAATACGGCCATACCGCAAACTTATTTTGCACGCTTTCTGGCCAACCACTCCTGCTAACTCATTTTTTAGCTCTTGTGCACTGTGATCTGCTAAGCTTTTAGCTTTGAAGCTTCGGCTTTGAAAACAGTTTTTTAGTGTTTCCGAAGATGTCTGAAGCTGCTAAGAAGGCTGCTGCTGAGATGAAGCTGAGTCTTGATGAAGAGAAGAACTTAGGGTTTCTTATAGCAATGTCGAAGACCAACACAGAAAAGATCACCAGGGAAATTCTGGAAGGGCTGTCTGAAGATACTGGTGACAGTGAAAGTTATGATGTGGACAGCGGTGGCGAAGACTCCGAAGATCGCCCCTGGCGACCAAGCCATTCAGTTTATGGTAAATCAACTATCAAAGAGAATCATCTTGTTAATATGAGAGGAAGGTATTTCCGGGATCTGTCCGTTGTGAGGGCCGACGAAGGGGAGAAGACTTGCCCAGACCCCGAAGAAAATGAAGTCGTGGTGTTCCGAAGCTTTTTGAAGGCTGGGCTGCGATTGCCCTTGAGCAGCTTCGTCGTGGAAGTGCTGAAGATCTTTGAAGTCTATCTTCACCAACTTACCCCCGAGGCAATCATAAGGCTGAATATCTTCGTGTGGGCCGTGCGAAGCCAGGGTCTAAAGCCTGATGCAAAAAGCTTCTGCAATATTCACGAATTATCATACGAGACAATACCTTGGGGTAAGGAACAGTATCACAATAACTTTGGCTGCTACAAATTTGTTTCTCGGTCTGGGTCAAGCTGCCCCGTGCCAACTTTTCGGAAAAAATGGCCCAGCGGCTGGATGACAGAGTGGTTTTATGTAAAAAATGATCTGAAAGCACGTGAAGACATCAAAGGTATAATCATGCGTCCTATTTGGCAAAGCTTCGGCCTTCGGAGGCCGAAGGTTGAAATGAATGAAGCTGCCGAAGAGTGCCAAAGAGCCTTCGGCGTTGTCTGCTCTTTTATAGGAACAAGGGACTTAGTACAAGAGCATATTGCCTTCAGGGTGTGGCCGCTTGCGGAGAAATGGGAAATGCCACAAGAAACCATTAAAGAGGCCGACGAAGGTGGACTTATCAGGTTTAAGTACACTTTTAAATTTGGAGATAAATTTATTGAGCCAGATGATGAGTGGTTGAAAAGCATTGACAATTTAAGTGATGAGCTGCTTGGGACCTACTCGAAGGCCGAAGATACTGCAATGTCAGCAGCCTTCGGAGGCCGAAAAAAGAAAAGGCTGAATCGGGTATTTGATGCCATCGGGTTTGTCTACCCTGACTATTGCTACCCCATTCGAAGGCAGAAGAGAAAAAATACAACCTCTGCAAAAGAAGAAACTGCAGCTGCTCCTAGCGAGCCAGAACCGAAAAGGAAGAAGATAAAGGTTCTTACGCATCGGCCGCGTTATATTGAACCAGCTTCGGTGCCTGAGTTTACCGGAGAGACTTCTTCGGCCACCGAAGCTGAAAAACCAGCCGAGCCAACTTTGCTGTCAGAAGTCGCAGAAACAGCCGAAGTACCAACGAAGACAAAATTGGAGCAATCAAAAATTTTGTTACCAGAAACGAAAGAGAAGGCCGAAGCGCCATTCACAGAAAAAATGGAAGAGGTAAAGGAAGCAACCGAGGACTCCAAAACATCAGAAGTTTTGAGTCCTACAGCAATTATTGGGACATCAAAAAATGAAAAAGTGCCAGCTGCAACTCCGAAGAGAAAGAGAATGGCTAATGTGCTAGATGTACTGGAAACGATCATATCTTCGAGCACACCTCCGAAGAAGGCTGCTGTTACTTTTGAAACAACAGCTGAAATTTCTGGTTCTGCAGCTCCAGAGCAAGAAATTGAAGCCGAAGCTGGGCCCTCAGAGCCCACAAAGGCAAAAACCTTGGAAAGTGAGGCAGAAAAAATAACAAAGCCAACTTTTGCTGAAGGAACTGGTGTTGTTACCCCCGAAGCATCCCCCAAAATTCGTGATTATATTTTTCGTCATGCTTCGGGGAAAAAATTATCAGAAAAAGAAGAACAAGAGGCCCAACACTATGCCCAAAAGTTGAAATATCCAAAGGGGGCGTTGATATTTAATGGCAGTGGAGAAGAAGATTTCTTGTATTGCCTCCCCGACAGCAAGGAAATTTCTGTCTGTCGGGAGATGAGCAGAAGCTTCGGATTCCCAACTTTAGAAGACGGACTTTCGGTGCTGTCAAAGAACGATCTGGCTGACAGCCTAGCTTACAACAGTTTAAATGTGCGACAAATGGAATTCTTATATTTTTGTTGAGTTCAAAATTTTTCGTTTGTTTAAAACTATTGACACAAACATATTCCTGTCTGCAGGGCCTGATACTCAGCAATGCCCTCAGAGCACAGAAAGATGCTGAGGACGAAGGATGTACTATAGCCCTGAGCAACCTTCGTTCCGAAGTAATTGAACTGAGGAACGAAGGTCTCGAAAAAGACAAAATATTATACTCATTGATAGATAAAATAAAGGAGGACGAAGCTGCTTTCAAAAGTCAAGCTGAAGCTCAGAAACGCGAAATTGAAGACCTTCGGAAACAACTGGCCAGAGCCAAAGAAGAACGTATACTTGAAGAAACAAAGCGTGAACTCAGCGATCAATGGGCAGATCACCTAGAAGTGACTGTTGAAGAGCTTCGTTCGTCCAAAAAGAAATGCTACAATAAATCTGTAGATTGTGTTAAAAAATTAAAGGCTAGCTTCGCCAAGGTCGGCGCATTCTCAAGTGAAGAAAATTTTTCGAGGGGCAATCCCGAAGGTGTCATTGAATGGATTGACCACGAAGCTGAAGCCTTCGAAGAAATTTTAAATAGCCGAGGAGATATATGTGCCTTCTCTGGCGCCAGAGGGATTGCCACCATTTTAGAGAAGAAGGGCTGCGAACATGTAAAAATTTTAGCACAGTCCGAAGCTGCTTTGTCCTTTGAAGATACAAAAGATCCTTCGGCCGAAGCTAGCATAATTGGTGGAAAGTTTTTTACCGATATCTGGGATAATGGTGGCCGAGAAATGGCCGGAGAAATTATTCGAAGAAGTGAAAAGGGCATTCACGATGCAAGAGAAGTAGCTGAGGCTGCTGTCAAGAGCGCAGAAGCCGAAGGTCGATTAGGTACTAAATAATAGTTTTTACCGTGTTGTAATCTTTAGGCTTTTAAGATCTGTTTGCGATTTGTAATAGTAATGTAGCCGTGTCCTGCCTCAGATCCGACTAAAGCGCCTTCGGGCCCTCAGCCGAAGGGGACAACGAAATTAAAAAGATGGCCGAAGATATTATGGATGAAGTTGTCGATCGACTGTTGAACGAAGCTGCAGAAGTGGTACTTAGGGAAGACTAGATGCTATTTGTAAAAACATTTTAAATGTAACATGTGTAATATCTTGTAATCCTGTATGTAATATATTTGTTTTATTTTTCTTTATGGTTCAATTCTTTACGATGCATGAAACCTTACATACGTACCTTTTTTGAGTCTTTGACGAAAAAACACCTTCCCTTCTTTTCATGCTTCGTGAAGAGAAATTACCACTTATCACAACAATATCCGAAGTATCTTGGAAAGTTTTGAAGCTTCGTAGAAACATTCCTCAAGGCTATACTTCAGAAATCAATATTGTTTCTCCTTGTGACTTGGCATGATTTGCCCCTCTTTCAAAGTGTTTTCCCGAAGATTGATATCATATTTCCTTCTTATGCCACATGCAGTATGATGTATGATGCTTATGTTATGCAAAGATGATGTGATGATGCTATGCTATGTAAGATGATATTCCGAAGATACACGCATATTTGCGCGATAAAACACATAATCTTTTTGTGAATCAGCGTTGATTTTTTGCTATAAGCCTCCCTTAGGAGCTTCTTCGCCTTTTACTTCAGCGGAATCAGCGTTGACTTTTCGCTGTAAGCTCTGCATTCCCTTAGGAACGTCTTTGGAGCTTCTTCGCCTTTTACTTAGGCGGTATCAGCGTTGACTTTTCGCTGTATGCTCTGCATTCCTTTTGGAACGACTTTGGAGCAGAAAACTTACACTGCGCTCCCTTCGGAACGACTTTTTGTGACTTCATTAAACTTACTCTGCGTTCCTTAGAACGTCTTTTTGTTGCTTCGAAAAATTTTCGATAGTCCGAAGGTCCTTTTTATTATCATAAGCCTGTGAAGAAAACATATTTTTTGTAGGAATCACCGAAACTAATTACATGAAACCTAAACAATGTTCTTTATTACAGAAAATAAAACTGAATGAAAAAGACTGCTATTAGGGTAGGATATTTGTCAATAGATGTGCTTTGATTCTGGCACAGTGCTATTGACCGTGCGAGCTTCGGACTGTTCTCTGAAGTCCCTTTGATGCGGAGCATATTGGCTCCCTTCTGGCTGCTGGCCTTGCTGCAACGGAGGTGGAGGCGGAGGCTGTTGCCAGGAAGCTTGAGGTTGACTTGCCGAAGCAACAGAGACTGCAGGATGGTTGCCCACATACTCTGGGATGTAGGGCGAATGATACGAAGCTGTATGCATGACCTGCTTCGGCTGAGCTTGTTGTGCTGCTGCTTCAGCTATTTCCTTTTGCTTCTGAATAGTGACATGGCACATCCTGGTAGTATGGCCTTTGTTCTCACCGCAGAATAAGCAAAAGATTCGTCTTGGTTGATCGCCGAATCTTCCTCCGAAGCCCCTGGCGCCTCTGCCTCTTGGAGCTGGAGGTCGGAAGGAACTTTGTTGTTGCCCTGAAGCTTGTGAGGAATATTGTGGCCTTTGTTGCTGACTCCCTTTATCATCATTCTGAATGGAATTGTGAATTGACCTGACATGCCTCGGGTAAAACCTTCCTCCGAAGCCCCTGGTTATTTCAGAAAACCTGAAAGCCTCCTCCCTTCTTTGACGAAAATCATTGTCAGCTCGAATGTATTCGTCCATCTTCTGGAGCAATTTTTCCAGCGTTTGTGGTGGCTTCCTGGCAAAATACTGTGCTGACGGCCCTGGCCGAAGCCCCTTGATCATAGCCTCAATGACAATCTCATTGGGCACTGTTGGCGCCTGTGCCCTTAATCGTAGAAACCTTCGGACATATGCCTGAAGGTATTCTTCATGATCCTGGGTGCATTGGAAGAGAGCCTGAGCAGTGACCGGCTTTGTCTGAAACCCTTGAAAGCTAGTTAACAGCAAGTCCTTCAGCTTCTGCCATGAGGTAATCGTTCCTGGTCGAAGGGAGGAATACCAGGTTTGAGCAACGCTTCTGACAGCCATAACGAAAGATTTGGCCATGACTGAAGCGTTGCCACCGTACGAAGACACTGTTGCTTCGTAGCTCATCAAAAACTGCTTCGGGTCTGAATGGCCATCAAATACGGGGAGCTGAGGCGGCTTGTAGGACGGAGGCCAAGGTGTAGCCTGCAGCTCTGCGGACAAGGGAGAAGCATCATCAAAAACAAAATTCCCATGATGGAAATTGTCATACCAGTCATCTTCGTTGGGAAAACCCTCCTGATGAAGGTCTTGATGCTGAGGCCTTCGGTGTTGCTCATCCTGAGCAAGATGACGAACTTCTTCAGAGGCTTCATCTATCTGCCTCTGCAGTTCAGCTAGCCTAGCCATCTTCTCCTTCTTGCGTTGAACCTGCTGCTGAAGGATTTCCAGATTTTGAATCTCCTGATCTAGATCATCCTCCGGAGGTGTTGGACTGGTAGCCTTCCTCTTCTGGCTTCGTGCCTCTCTAAGAGAAAGGACGTCTTGATTGGGGTCCAGCGGCTGCAGCGTGCCAGCCCCTGGTGCTGAAGCCTTCTTCGGCGGCATGACGAAGGTGATGCCTTCCGAAGGTGTTGAAAAGCTCAAGAAATGGAAGTGAGTTCACCGGAGGTGGGCGCCAATGTTGGGGACTTGTTCTCAAGTGCTAAGAGTTTAAGAACAAGGCAACATAGAAAATGTTAATCGTTAATGCCCTTCGTCCTTCGAAACACTATTTCCCTTAGGACATAATGACTTGCGGACGAAGGTTATGAAGGACATACCTTCATAAATTAATCAAATAATGACGAAGGATGAAATATGAAGAATGTAAAGGAAAACATGAACAATTATTTATTATTATTGAGCATAAACAAAAATATTATTGAACAACAAGTGTACCTTCAATCGGAAGGAAATGATTGTACAAGCGTGACGCAAAAAGTGAATGCCAAGTCAGCGTGAACAGTACGGGGATACTGTTCACCTATTTATAGACACGGGACACAGCCCTTACAAAATTACATTCATGCCCTTTACATCTGACAATAACTCTATAGTAATCTATTGAGGTCTGAATAGCCTTTTCATCTTTAAGTCGGTTCCACTCTCTGCTGTTACGCCGAAGCTTTCCTGCTCAACACCTTCGGCTCTGTATCAAGCTTCGTATTATTCCGGTCTGCTGCAATGCCGATTTTAGTCTGAGGGTACCTGTTCACATATTGTACTACAGAAATACTGTTAAATCCTGTTTTTGAGGACCTTCGGACGCCGAAGGTCCCCAACACCTATATCAGTAAATAGACAGTTGTAACCCATTTGACATAGTTGCGAAACGGAAAGCAAATTGTAATCTAAAGAATCTACAAGAAAAACATTGGAAATAGTATGGTCAGGTGATATAGCAATTTTACCCAATCCTTTGACCAAACCTTGATTTCCATCCCCGAATGTGATAGCTCGTTGGGGATCTTGGTTTTTCTCATATGAGGAGAACATCTTCTTCTCCCCTGTCATGTGGTTTGTGCACCCGCTGTCGAGTATCCAACTTGAGCCCCCGGATGCATAAACCTACAAAACAATTTTAGTTCTTGACTTTAGGTACCCAAACGGTTTTGGGTCCTTTGGCATTAGAAACAAGAACTTTGGGTACCCAAACACAAGTCTTGGAGCCCTTGTGTTTGCCCCCAACAAACTTGGTAACTACCTTGCCGGATTTGTTAGTCAAAACATAAGATGCATCAAAAGTCTTAAATGAAATGCCATGATCATTTGATGCACTAGGAGTTTTCTTTCTAGGCAACTTAGCACGGGTTGGTTGCCTAGAGCTAGATGTCTCACCCTTATACATAAAAGCATGGTTAGGGCCAGAGTGAGACTTCCTAGAATGAATTTTCTTAATTTTGCTCTCGGGATAACCGGTAGGGTACAAAATGTAACCCTCGTTATCCTGAGGCATGGGAGCCTTGCCCTTAACAAAGTTAGACAAGTTCTTAGGGGAGCATTAAGTTTGACATTGTCTCCCCTTTGGAAGCTGTCGGCGTTCCGAGACCGGGGGGTCCCTGAGCCGACGAGTGAATGTCGCCGCGTGCCCCAGCCCAGATCGGTCGAGCGCGAGGGCGAGCTCGAAGGGGGGAGAGCGAGGCGGCCGGAGACCGGCGTGAGAGAGGTGGGAATCCCGCGGCCTTCATGTTCGTCCCGTGCCCAGGTCGGGTGCGCTTGCAGTAGGGGGTTACAAGCGTCCACGCGGGAGAGGGAGTGAGCGGCTCCGAGCGAGCGCGTGTCTCGTCCTCGTCCCCGCGTGGCCAACCCTCTCTAAGAGGGCCCTAGTCCTTCCTTTTATAGGTGCAAGGAGAGGATCCAGGTGTACAATGGGGGGTGTAGCAGAGTGCTACGTGTCTAGCGGAGGAGAGCTAGCGCCCTAAGTACATGCCGTTGTGGCAGCCGGAGAGATTTTGGCACCCAGCTGGTGTGATGTCGTGGCCGTCGGAGGAGCGATGGAGCCTGGCGGAGGGACAGCTGTCAGAGCGGTTGAATCCTTGCTGACGTCCTCTTGCTTCCGTAAGGGGGCTGAGAGCCGCCGTCGTCACAGAGTATGCAGGGCGCCATCATTGCCTATCTGGCGGAGCGAGCCAGATGGGACGCCGGTCTTGTTCCCTGCGGCCCGAGTCAGCTCGGGGTAGGGTGATGATAACGCCTCCTATTGACGTGGCTGGTCTACGCCCTAGGTTGGGCGATGTGGAAGCTCCTCCGAAGCCGAGGTCGAGTCTGCCTTCCGTGGCCGAGGTCGGGTCCGAGCCCCAGGTTCGGGTGAGGCGGAGATCGCCGGCTGGTGCCGGGGCGGAGTCCGAACCCTGGGGTCGGGCGAAGCGGAGTTCGTCGTCTTCTGGGGCCGAGCCCAAGTCCGAGCCCTGGGTCGGGCGAGGCGGAGATCGTCGTCTTCTGGGACTTAGCCCGAGTCCGAGCCCTGGGTCGGGCGAGGCGGAGGTCGTCGTCTTCCGGGACTTAGCCCGAGTCCGAGCCCTGGGTCGGGCGGAGTTCGCCGTCTTCCGGGACTTAGCCCGAGTCCGAGCCCTGGGTCGGGCGGAGTTCGCCGTCTTCCGGGACTTAGCCCGAGTCCGAGCCCTGGGTCGGGTGGAGTTCGCCGTCTTCCGGGTCTTAGCCCGAGTCCGAGCCCTGGGTCGGGCGGAGTTCGCCGTCTTCTGGGACTGAGCCCGAGTCCGAGCCCTGGATCGGGCGGAGCGGAGCTTCCTATGGTGCCTTTGGCCGGGCCTGACTGCCTGTCAGTCTCACTCTGTCAAGTGGCACCGCAGTCGGAGTGGCGTAGGCGGCGCTGTCCTTCTGTCAGACCGGTCAGTGGAGCGGCGAAGTGACGGCGGTCACTTCGGCTCTGCTGACTGGGGGGCGCGCGTCAGGATAAAGGTGTCAGGCCACCTTTGCATTAAATGCTCCTGCGACTTGGTCGGTCGGTGCGGCGATTTGGTCGGGGTTGCTTCTTAGCGAAGGCAGGGCCTCGGGCGAGCCGGGAATATGTTCGCCGCTGAAGGGGGGCCTCGGGCGGGACGGAAATCCTCCGGGGTCGGCTGCCCTGGTCCGAGGCTAGGCTCGGGCAAGGCGTGATCGAGTCCCTTGAATGGACTGATCCCTGACTTAATCGCACCCATCAGGCCTTTGCAGCTTTATGCTGATGGGGGTTACCAGCTGAGAATTAGGAGCCTTGAGGGTACCCCTAATTATGGTCCCCGACAGTAGCCCCCGAGCCTCGAAGGGAGTGTTAGCACTCGCTTGGAGGCTTTCGCCGCACTTTTTTGCAAGGGGACCAGCCTTTCTCGGTTGCGTTTTGTTCCGGTGGGTGCGCGCGAGCGCACCCGCCGGGTGTAGCCCCTGAGGCCTCGGAGGAGTGGTTTCACTCCTTCGAGGTCTTAATGCCTCGCGTAACGCTTCAGCTGGTCTGGTCGTTCCCTCATGCGAGCTGGCCGTAGCCCGGGTGTACGGTCGGGTCCCAAGTTCTCGGGCTGGTATGTTGACGCTGTCAACGGTTCGGCCGGAGCCGGGTTTGCGAGAGCAGCCCCCGAGCCTCTGCACAGGGCGAGAGGGCGATCAGGGACAGACTCGGCTTTTTTACATATGCCCCTGCGTCGCCTTTCCGCAAGGAGGAGGGGGGAAAGCGCCATGTTGCCCTCGATGGGCGTCGAACATGGTGTCTCCGGTGAGCTGCAAGCGGGTGATCCGAGTGGACGTCCGTGCCCCGTTCGTTAGGGGTTGGCTAGGGGCCCAGAGGCACGCCCAAAAGTACCTGCGGGTGATCTGCCGGACCCGGTCCCCTGGCGACGGGGTCCGAGGGCTCGATGCCTCCCTCTGATGGGATTCCGTTACAAGATCGTTCCCGCTGGTCTCGGAAATGTCCTAGGCCCTAGGGTACCTCGGGAGCGCAGCCTGAGCCTTGGTTATGTATCGAACGTACCCATGGTCATCCCTCGCTCGGCGTCTGAGGCGGTTGTGAACCCTTCGGGGGCCAGCCTTCGAACCCCTGATCAGTAATGGGCGCGGAGCCCGAGTAGCCTGAGGCGGCCGTGGAACCCTTTTGTCGGCGTTCCGAGACCGGGGGGGTCCCTGGGCCGACGAGTGAATGTCGCCACGTGCCCCAGCCCAGATGGGTCGAGCGCGAGGGCGAGCACGAAGGGGGGAGAGCGAGGCGGCCGGAGACCGGCGTGAGAGAGGTGGGAATCCCGCGGCCTTCGTGTTCGTCTCGCGCCCAGGTCGGGTGCGCTTGCAGTAGGGGGTTACAAGCGTCCACGCGGGAGAGGGAGCAAGCGGCTCCAGGCGAGCGCCTGTTCTCGTCCTCGTCCTCGCGCGGCCAACCTTCTCTAAGAGGGCCCTGGTCCTCCCTTTTATAGACGTAAGGAGAGGATCCAGGTGTACAATGGGGGTGTAGCAGGGTGCTACGTGTCTAGCGGAGGTGAGCTAGCGCCCTAGGTACATGCCGTTGTGGCAGCCGGAGAGATCTTGGCACCCAGCTGGTGTGATGTCGTGGCCGTCGAAGGAGCGATGGAGCTTGGCGGAGGGACAGCTGTCGGAGCGGTTGAGCCCTTGCTGACGTCCTCTTGCTTCCGTAAGGGAGCGGAGAGCCGCCGTCGTCACAGAGCATGCGGGGCGCCATCATTGCCTATCTGGCGGCGCGAGCCAGATGGGACGCCGGTCTTGTTCCCTGCGGCCCGAGTCAGCTTGGGGTAGGGTGATGATGGCGCCTCCTGTCGACGTGGCTGGTCTACGCCCTAGGTTGGGCGATGTGGAAGCTCCTCCGAAGCCGAGGTTGAGTCCGAGCCCTCGGGTCGGGCGAGGCGGAGATCGTCGTCTTCTGGGGCCGAGCCCAAGTCCGAGCCCTGGGTCGGGCGAGGCGGAGATCGTCGTCTTCTGGGACTTAGCCCGAGTCCGAGCCCTGGGTCGAGCGAGGCGGAGATCGTCGTCTTCTGGGGCCGAGCCCAAGTCCGAGCCCTGGGTCGGGCGAGGCGGAGATCGTCGTCTTCTAGGACTTAGCCCGAGTCCGAGCCCTGGGTCGGGCGAGGCGGAGATCGTCGTCTTCTGGGACTTAGCCCGAGTCCGAGCCCTGGGTCGGGCGAAGCGGAGCTTCCTATGGTGCCTCCGGCAGGGCCTGACCGCTTGCCAGTCTTACTCTGTCCAGTGGCACTATAGTCGGTGTGGCGTAGGCAGCGCTGTCCTTTCGTCAGGCCGGTCAGTTGAGCGACGAAGTGACGGCGGTCACTTCGGCTCTGCCGGCGAGGGGTGCGTGCCAGGATAAGGGTGTCAGGCCACCTTTGCATTAAATGCTCCTGCGACTTGGTCGGTCGGTGCGGCGACTTGGTCAGGGTTGCTTCTTAGCGAAGGCAGGGCCTCGGGCGAGCCGGGAATATGTTCGCCGCTAAAAAGGGGGGCCTCGGGCGAGACGGAAATCCTCCGGGGTCGACTGCCCTTGTCTGAGGCTAGGCTCGGGTGAGGCGTGATTGTGTCCCTCGAATGGACTGATCCCTGACTTAATCGCACCCATCAGGCCTTTGCAGCTTCATGCTGATGGGGGTTACCAGCTGAGAATTAGGAGCCTTGAGGGTACCCCTAATTATGGTCCCCGACAGTAGCCCCCGAGCCTCGAAGGGAGTGTTTGCACTCGCTTGGAGGCTTTCGTCGCACCTTTTTGCAAGGGGACCAGCCTTTCTCGGTTGCATTTTGTTCCGGTGGGTGCGCGCGAGCGCACCCGCCGGGTGTAGCCCCCGAGGCCTCGGAGGAGTGGTTTCACTCCTTCGAGGTCTTACTGCCTCACGTAGTGCTTCGACTGGTCTGGTCGTTCCCTCATGCGAACTGGCCATAGCCCAGGTGTACGGTCGGGTCCCAAGTTCTCGGGCTGGTATGTTGACGCTGTCAACGGTTCGGCCGGAGCCGGGTTTGCGAGAGCAGCCCCCGAGCCTCTGCACAGAGCGAGAGGGCGGTCAGGGGTAGACTCGGCTTTTTTACATACGCCCCTGCGTCGCCTTTCCGCAAGGAGGAGGGGGGGGGGGGGAAGCGCCATGTTGCCCTCGATGGGCGTCGAACATGGTGTCTCCGATGAGCTACAAGCGGGTAATCCGAGTGGACGTCCGTGCCCCGTTCGTTAGGGGTCGGCTAGGGGCCCAGAGGCACACCCAAAAGTACCTGCGGGTGATCTGCCAGACCCAGTCCCCTGGCGACGGGGTCCGAGGGCTCGATGCCTCCCTCTGGTGGGATTCTGTTACAAGATCGTTCCCGCCGGTCTCGGAAATGTCCTAGGGTACCTCGGGAGCGCAGCCCGAGCCTTGGTTATGTATCGAACGTACCCATGGTCATCCCTCGCTCGGTGTCTGAGGCGGCTGTGAACCCTTCGGGGGCCAGCCTTCGAACCCCTGATCAGTATTGGGCGCGGAGCCCGAGCAGCCTGAGGCGGTCGTTGAACCCTTTCGAGGGGCCGACCTTCGAACCCCTGACCAGTAGTGGGTGTAGGGCCCAAGCGATCTGAAGCGGCTGTTGAACCCTTCCGGGGGGCCAGCCTTCGAACCTCTGATCAGTAGGGGGCTCGGAGCCTGGTTCCTTCTCGGGGAAGGATCCTTTTCGGGGTATCCCCCTTTCTCGGTCCCTGTTGCAAGAGAGAGAAAGAGGAAAAATGGAAAAGGATACGAAATTGAACGACACGGCGTACCTTTTTGGACGCATTCATTTTGGCGAAGGGGAAGCGTCGCCTGCTTCTCCTGCCAGAGGCGCTGCGTGTCCCGTCGCGGAGTTAATGTGACGGGGCGAGTGGTTGGAGAGGCGACCGTTGCGCGTGCGCGAGCCGCTCGAGGAACGGTTGTTTCGCTTCGCGTTTTTGAATCCCACGTCCGGTCCAGGCGGAACGTTTGAACCGGCCATGCCTTGGTCTTCATATACTCGGGAGAGGGCCGGACGATGGTTCTTTGCTCCGCTTCCTGTCTCCCTCTTAGGTTTTTTGTAGCCTGAGAGACTTAGCCGGAGAAAAGGTAACCGCCCTCCCTGTCCTTTGCGCCGCCACCCCTTCCGCTCGGCGATGGCTGACCGGGTGACCATCATCTCGCCGCGCGACCCATGGCCCTTCTCCACGGTGACGGCGACTGATCTGGAGGATCTCGTTGGTGAGGGTTTACTTCACCCTCTCACCGATGAGCAGTGACCGGAATGGATCCCCCCCGTGGGCGGAGCCGCTCCATCCCCACCGCCGGGGTACATCGTGAGCTTTGTCTCCTTCCACGAGCGGGGCTTTGGTGTGCCGGCGAGCCGCTTTATGCGGGCGATCCTGCACCACTACGGGGTGGAGTTGCACAACCTCAGCCCCAACTCCATCTCGCAGGCCGCCATCTTCGTAGCGGTGTGCGAGGGGTACTTGGGGATTGCCCCCCATTGGGATCTGTGGACCCATCTCTTTTTCGCGGAGCTTTTTGCCTCGCCGATAGGGGAGAGGAAGGTCCGCGCAGCGGTGCGGGCCGGCGGCTGCACCCTCCTGCTGAGGCAGTCGCGGGCGTCGCTGTATATTCCCGCCATCCTCGCGTCCTCGAACAAGGGGTGGCAGCGCCGGTGGTTCTACCTCTGGAATGACGGCGAGTTGCTCCCGCCGTTCTCTCAGCGAGTAGTCACCGCCGCCGCTGATGCTTGGCGCCACGGGACCCCTCATGAAAGACAGAAGAACCTCGAACCCCTCCTCAAGGCCTTGGAGGTGTTGAGGAAGGGGGGACTCACTGCTGCCGGGGTTATTGCCGCCATCCACCGCCGGAGGGTGCTTCCCTTGGCGGAGCGACGGCTGCCACTTTGGGAAATGACACCGGAGGCGGAGTTGGAGGGCTCGCGGATGTCCTCTGATCCCCTTCCCCCCGACGTCCTCCACGGGCGGGTGTCCGTTGCGTTGGGGAAGCCGGACCCCAGCGCCCTCTCCCAGCCTTTGATGCGCCCTGACCAAGGGTGCGTGACTCTGGTGAGTGTCCATTTCTTTCTTCTAGCGTCGGATCGCCCCTGGTTTCTAAGGCCAGGATTTCCACCCGTCTTCAGGAGGTAGGGTGGCACAAGTCTTCCCTGCCACGGGTCCCGCAAGATGCGGCGGACCGAGCAGCGCGACGGGTCGCCGCGGAGGAGAAGAAGAAAAAGAAGGACGCGGAGAAGGCCCGGGCCCGCGAGCGGAGGCGGGCTCGGGACGCCTTGGAAAAGCTTCGTCGCCGGCAGGAGAGGGAGGGACTCCCGAGGGAGCCGTCGCCGGAAACGCCCGACGACGACGACGATGACGAAGATGATGACGAAGAAGACGACATGGCTGCCCGCCTTGGCCTCAGCCCCGGCTTGGGGTCAGGCCTGGAGCCATCACTCCAGCCCCCGAGCGGGTTGACGCCGTCGGTCCTCGGAGTCAGGACGCCGGGGTCCCGGCCCGAGGAGTGGGGGCAATCCGGGAGGGTACTTGACCCCTCGGCTGGAGGAGCCGAAGCGACCCCGGGGAGCCAGGCCGGGGCGTCTGCTCCCCGAGAGCCGCCGCCCACGCCGGCAGCGCAGGGGAGCGGCCCCCAGGTCGTCGTGGCGGTGCCTGAGCAGCCCGCCTCCCAGGCGTCCAGGGCGCCCAAAGCAAGGGTGATGCCGAAGCCGCCGGCGAAGCGGACCTCGACGGCGTTGCCGGGGGTCGAGGTCCGAGAGACCTCCCCCCAGGCACGGTTGATCATGGCCCGAAGCGGGTGAGTATCCTGGAACGTCTTCGCCCTGGTTTTTCTTCCGTATGTACTGGCCGTGATTTTTTCCTTTTTTCCCCAGCAAGCGAAGCCATGGGCTGACTGACCTGGCGCCCCGGAAGGCCCTTAAGACGACACCGGCTTGCATGGCCAGCGCTGCTCCGGGCCCTGCCGCTCAGGTGACCTTCTCGCAAGGCGCTCCACAACAGGGGGCTCAGGCGGCACCAGTCGCCATGGAGCGGGTTCCCGAGGCTGGCGCTTCTGCCAGGGCGGCCGTCGTGATGGGGGTGGCGGCCGACGCGGACGTGGCCCCGGGCCCACCGGACGTGCCGGCGATGCCGGCACCTGTCGCTACCGAAGTCGCCGCCGTCCCAGTCGGGGAGCGACTGGCCGCTGCCGACGTCGAGACGGCTGAGGCGTCGGCGCTCGGTGCCTCGGAAGAGGGGGGCGTGGAGGCGCGATCCGTCCCGCCGGGCGGCAGCCTCGTCGCTGTGCGGCGGAGCTCCGAGGGCCGACGCCAGTTGCTCCGGTTCCGGACCCGTGAGGCCTCGGATCCCGGCTTTGTTCTCGACGATGAGCGGGAGGACCAGTCCTGGGACGAGCTCCGCGAGTGCGCCGAAGCAACGGTGGGGTCGCTCCGGTTGTCACTGGAGGTTTTCTGCAGGGACGTCCCCAAAATCCTTCAGGTAACGGTTTCAGGCGTACCTTTTCTCTTTCGTGACCAAGGCGCCTTCGTGACGCCCCGTTTCCTTCCCTCAGGATCTGACGGATCGAAGCGCCGCCAAGTCGTCGTTCATCTACCGCGAGGTCGACGTCTGGGGCTCGCTGCGATCCCTGAGGACCTCGCTTGCCGGGGCTACTGCGCGCCTCTCCCAGCAGGGTGCCGAGGTGGCGGACCTTCGGTTGCTCTGCACCGATCTGAGAGCCGAGGCGGCAGCGGCGCGCGCGGAGGCGGCCGCGGCGCGTGCAGAAGCGCAACGACAGCGGTCGGAGTTCGCCCGGGTTGTCAAGGAGCGGGACCAGTCTCGGGGCCGGGCTGCCGAGGCCAAAAGCCGGGCCGAAACCCTTGCGGCCGACCTAGCCGCAGCCCAGGTCGCAGCCTTGGAGCAGCGTACCCGAGCCGGAGGTACGCCTTGGCCATCTTCGGTTTTCGTTTCTGCTTGTTTCCTCTGCTTGTGTTTGAGGTCCTTCCTTTGGCTGTTCGCAGAGCTCGAGTCCGCCCTCGATGAGTTCGCCAAGGCGCTTGCCCAGGCGCTTGCCGGGGCGGCCGAGCAGAGGGAAGCCGACCACGCGGCCATGTCCGAGGCCGTCTCGGACGTTTACCGGGTCCTTGGCTCCGGCGACGTCCCCTCAGGAAGCTCCCCTCGAAGCCGCCTTCAAGTCTTGGGCGATCATGTGCGCGGCAGGCTCCGCGAGGCGTTGCACCACGGCGTCAGGCGGGCCTTCGCCGTACTCGCTTCCCACTACGTTGTGGACCTGGAGCGGGTTAGCGAGGGGTATTGCCTTCTCGACGAGGACGAAGCCGCCCTGGCAGAAGTCCAGAGGCTCGATGCGGCCGCCGTGGGTCCGAGCGCAGTGCTGGCGACCACCTTCGAGGCAGAGATCCTCCCACCTGCACCGTCGCCGGAAGCCGAGATGGACTTTGCCGATGGTGGGGACGAAGCCGAAGGTGCGGCTCCTTCCCGAGGCGACGCCTAACTCTGTTGGATCAGTTTCTGTCGGATGCCCGTGTGTCCTTCTGCGGCCGCTGAGGCCTGAACACTTTGTTACCGTTGCATGAAGTCGTACTCCTTTCCTTTTTGCGTGTCCGGCTTCGCCTATTTAGTAACAGGGTGGTTTTCCCAAGTAGGGGTCACTTTTCGCGGCGAGTGACGAGTGAGGTGTTCCTAACCCGAAGGCGTAGGAGTCCCTCGGCTCAGTCGGCCTTGCCGCTTACATGCACCCGCGTTCGCTCCTTGGGGCCTTGCTTCCGACATAGCCGGGGAACACAAAAAGCTTTTTTTAATTTGAAAATCTTGGACGCAAAGAGGTCCCTCAACTTTGATGCGGAGGGGTTCCCCCCTTTTAGCCCCCGAGGGAGGGTCGGGCTTTGCCGAGGCGAGGCCGACCCTTCCTTGATGACTAAACTTAGCGTGGGTGCGAGGTATATGATCAACTTGAAAACGTCTTAAGGGTAGAAGCGACGTAGCTGTTGGATGTTCCAGGCGTTGTCGTAGACCTCGCCTTGGCTGTTGGCCAGCTTGTATGTTCCGGGCTTCAGAACCTTGGCGATGACGAATGGCCCCTCCCAGGGAGGCGCGAGCTTGTGCCGCCCTCGGGCGTCTTGTCACAGCCGAAGCACCAAGTTGCCCACCTGGAGGTCTCGGGACCGGACCCCTCGGGCGTGGTAGCGTCGCAGGGACTGCTGGTACCGCGCCGAGTGTAGCAAGGCCTGGTCCCGAGCCTCCTCCAGCTGGTCCAGCGAGTTTTCTCTGCTGACTTGGTTGCTTTGGTCGGTGTAGGCCCTCGTCCTCGGGGAACCGTATTCTGTCTGTGGGCAAGATGGCTTCGGCCCCATAGACTAGAAAGAACGGCGTGAAGCCCGTGGCTCGGCTCGGCGTTGTCCTTAGACTCCAGACCACCGAGGGGAGTTCCTTCATCCATCGCTTGCCGAACTTGTTGAGGTCGTTGTAGATCCGAGGCTTGAGCCCTTGTAGAATCATGCCGTTGGCACGCTCCACCTGCCCATTCGTCATGGGATGAGCCACGGCGGCCCAGTCCACCCGGATGTGGTGATCCTCGCAGAAGTCCAGGAACTTTCTGCCGGTGAACTGGGTGCCGTTGTCGGTAATGATGGAGTTCGGGACCCCGAAGCGATGGATGATGTTGGTGAAGAACGCCACCGCCTGCTCGGACCTGATGCTGTTCAGGGGTCGGACCTCGATCCACTTGGAGAATTTGTCGATGGCGACCAGCAGGTGCGTGTAGCCCCCGGGTGCCTTCTGCAAGGGGCCGACGAGGTCCAGACCCCACACCGCAAAAGCCAGGTGATGGGTATCGTCTGCAGAGCCTGAGCGGGCAGATGGGTCTGCCTCGCGTAGAATTGGCACCCTTCGCAGGTGCGGACGATTCTGGTAGCGTCGGCCACCGCCGTCGGCCAGTAGAAGCCTTGCCGGAAAGCGTTCCCGACAATGGCTCGAGGCGCTGCGTGATGGCCGCAAGCCCCCGAGTGTATCTCTCGCAGGAGTTCCTAACCTTCGGCGATGGAGATGCATCGCTGGAGGATGCCTGAGGGGCTGCGGTGGTAGAGCTCCTTCTCATCTCCCAGCAAGACGAACGACTTGGCGCGCCGCGCCACCCGCCGAGCCTCGGCTCGGTCGAGGGGCAGCTCTCCTCGGTGGAGATATTGCAGGTACAGGGTCTACCAGTTTTGATTAGGCGCGACCCCGCTTTGCTCCTCCTCGACGCGCAGTGCCTCACCCTCGGGGGCCAAGGGTACCTCGGACCGAACCGAGGGCGCCTCGGGTCGAGCTGAGGGTGCCTCGGACTGAGCCGAGGGCGCCTCGGGTTGAGCCGTGGGCGCCTCGGACTGGGCCGAGGGTACCTCGGGCTCGGACGTGTCGTCGATCTTGTCGGAAGGTTGATGCAGGTCTCAGGAGAAGATGTCCGGGGGAACCGTCGTTCGCCCCGAGGCTATTTTAGCCAGCTCGTCCGCAGTCTCGTTGTAGCGCCGAGCGATGTGGTTGAGCTCGAGCCCGTAGAACTTGTCTTCCAGGCGCCGAACCTCATCGCAGTAGGCCTCCATCTTCGGGTCGCGGCAATGGGAGTTCTTCATGACTTGGTCGATGACGAGCCGCGAGTCACCACGAGCATCGAGGCGTCGGACCCCTAGCTCGATGGCGATCAGCAACCCGTTGACCAGGGCCTCATATTCGGCCACATTGTTGGACGCCGGGAAGTGGAGGCGTAGCACGTAGCGTAGATGCTTTTCGAGGGGTGAGATGAAGAGTAGGCCTGCGCCGGCTCCTGTCTTCATCAGCGACCCGTCGAAGAACATGGTCTAGAGCTCCGGTTGGATCGGAGCCGTCGGTAGCTGGGTGTCGACCCATTCAGCCACGAAGTCCGCCAAGACCTGGGACTTAATGGCTTTCCGAGGAGCGAACGAGATTGTCTCGCCCATGATCTCCACCGCCCACTTTGCAATCCTACCTGAGGCCTCTCGGCACTGGATGATCTCCCCCAGGGGGAAGGATGACACCACAGTTACCGGATGAGACTCGAAGTAGTGTCGCAGCTTCCGTCGCGTTAGGATCACCGCGTACAACAGCTTCTGGACTTGTGGGTAGCGGATCTTGGTTTCGGACATTACCTCGCTGACGAAGTAGACTGGCCTCTGAACGGGCAGTGCATGCCCCTCTTCTTGCCTCTCGACCACAATCGCGGCGCTAACCACCTGGGTGGTCGCGACGACGTAGACCAGGAGGGCTTCTCCGGCAGCTGGGGGCACCAAGATAGGCGCCTTTGTGAGGAGCGCCTTCAGGTTCCCGAGGGCTTCCTCGGCCTCAGGGGTCCAAGTGATGCACTCGGCCTTCCTTAAGAGGCGGTACAGAGGTAGACCTCTTTCGCCGAGGCGTGAGATGAAACGGCTCAGAGCCGCGAGGCATCCCATGACCCTCTGTACGCCTTTCAAGTCCTTGATGGTCCCCATGCTGGTAATGGCTGCGATTTTTTCCGGGTTGGCTTTGATGCCCCGCTCGGAGACGATGAACCCCAAGAGCATGCCTCGGGGCACCCCGAAGACACACTTTTCGGGATTGAGCTTGACGCCTTTTGCCTTGAGACATCGGAATGTCGTTTCAAGGTCGGAAAGGAGGTCGGAGGCTTTCCTCGTCTTGACTACGATGTCATCGACGTAGGCCTCGACCATGCGGCCAATGTGTTCGCCGAACACATGGTTCATGCACCGCTGGTACGTCGCGCCCGCATTCCTCAAACCGAACGGCATGGTGACATAGCAGTACATGCCGAAGGGTGTGATGAAAGAAGTCGCGAGCTGGTCGGACTCTTTCATCTCGATTTGATGATACCCCGAGTAGGCATCGAGGAAAGACAGGGTTTCGCACCCAGCAGTGGAATCCACGATCTGGTCGATGCGAGGCAGAGGGTAGGGAACCTTCGGACATGCTTTATTGAGACCAGTGTAGTCTACACACATCCGCCATTTCCCCCCTTTCTTTCTCACAAGCACAGGGTTGGCAAGCCATTTGGGATGGAATACCTCTTTGATGAACCCTGCCGCCATTAGCTTGTGAATCTCCTCGCCTATAGATCTGCGCTTCTCCTCGTCGAATCGGCGCAGCGGCTGCTTGACGGGTTGGGCTCCGGCTCGGATGTCCAGCGAGTGCTCGGCGACATCCCTCGGTACGCCGGGCATGTCCGAGGGACTCCACGTGAAGACGTCGGCGTCCGCGCGGAGAAAGTCGACGAGCACTGCTTCCTATTTGGGATCGAACCCGGAGCCGATCCGGATCTGCTTGGAGGTGTCGCCGCTGGGGTCGAGGGGGACGGACTTAACCGTCTCCGCTGGCTCGAAGTTGCCGGTGTGACGCTTCATGTCTGGCACCTCCTTAGAGAGGCTCTCTAGGTCGGCGATGAGGGCCTCAGACTCGGCGAGGGCCTCAGCGTACTCCACGCACTCCACGTCGCATTCGAACGCGTGTTTGTACGTAGGGCCGACGGTGATGACCCCGTTGGGGCCCGGCATCTTGAGCTTCAGGTAGGTGTAGTTGGGGACGACCATGAACTTCGCGTAGCATGGCCTCCCCAGTACCGCGTGGTAGGTCCCTCGGAACCCGACCACCTCGAACGTCAGGGTCTCCCTTCGGAAGTTGGAGGGTGTTCCGAAGCAGACGGGAAGGTTGAGCTGTCCGAGGGGTTGGACGCGCTTCCCGGGGATGATCCCATGGAAGGGCGCAGCGCCTGCCCGGACAGAGGACAGATCAACACGCAGGAGCCCGAGGGTCTCGGCGTAGATGATGTTGAGGCTGCTGCCTCCGTCCATGAGGACCTTGGTGAGCCTGACGTCGCCGATGACGGGGTCGACGACGAGCGGGTATTTCCCCGGGCTCGGCACATGGTCGGGGTGATCGTCTCGGTCGAAGGTGATGGGCTTGTTGGACCAGTCTAGATAGACTGGCGCCGCCACCTTGACCGAGCAGACCTCCCGGCGCTCTTGCTTGCGGTGCCGAGCTGAGGCGTTCGCCGCTTGCCCACCATAGATCATGAAGCAGTCGCGGACCTCGGGGAACTCTCCTGCCTGGTGATCTTCCTTCTTGTCGTTGTCGCGGGCCTTGCCACCCTCCACGGGTGGCCCGGCCCTGTGGAAGTGGCGCCGAAGCATGACGCACTCCTCAAGGGTGTGCTTGACCGGTCCCTGGTGATAGGGGCACGGCTCCTTGAGCATCTTGTCGAAGAGGTTGGCACCTCCGGGGGGCTTCCGAGGGTTCTTGTACTCGGCGGCGGCGACAAGGTCCGCGTCGGCGGTGTCGCGTTTCGCTTGCGACTTCTTCTTGCCCTTCTTCTTGGCGCCGCGCTGAGTTGACGCCTCGGGAGTACCTTCCGATGGGCGGCCCTGGGGCTGCTTGTCCTTTTGGAAGATAGCCTCGACCGCCTCCTGGCCGGAGGCGAACTTGGTGGCGATGTCCATCAGCTCGCTCGCCCTGGTTGGGGTCTTGCGGCCCAGCTTGCTCACCAGGTCGCGGCAGGTGGTGCCAGCGAGGAACGCGCCGATGACATCCGAGTCGGTGATGTTGGGCAGCTCGGTGCGCTGCTTCGAGAATCGCCGGATGTAGTCTCGGAGAGACTCTCCCGGCTGCTGTCGGCAGCTTCGGAGGTCCCAGGAATTCCCGGGGCGCACATACGTGCACTGGAAATTGCCGGCGAAAGCTTGGACTAGGTCGTCCCAGTTGGAGATCTGCCCCGGAGGCAGGTGCTCCAACCAGGCGCGAGCGGAGTCGGAGAGGAACAGGAGGAGGTTGCGGATGATGAGGTTGTCATCGTCCGTTCCACCTAGCTAGCAGGCCAGACGGTAGTGCGCGAGCCACAGTTCCGGTCTCGTCTCCCCCGAATACTTCGTGATAGTAGCCGGGGGTCGGAACCGGGTCGGGAACGGCGCCCGTCGGATGGCTCGACTGAAGGCTTGCGGACCGGGTGGTTCGGGCGAGGGACTCCGATCCTCCCCGCTGTCGTAGCGTCCCCCACGCCTGGGGTGGTAGCCTCGGCGCACCCTCTCGTCGAGGTGGGCCCGTCGGTCACGGTGGTGGTGCTCATTGCCGTGGCGACCCGGGGCCGCAGGCGCGGTGTTGCGCGTGCGCCCGGTGTAGACCGAGGCTTCCCACATGAATCGGGAAGTCGCGGCATGAGGTTCCGAGGGGTACCCCTGCCTTCGGGAGGCAGAGCTCTCGGCCCGTTAGACCGCGGCGCCTTCCAGGAGATTCTTGAGTTCTCCCTGGATTCGCCGCCCCTCGGTGGTTGATGGCTCTGGCATCGCGCGAAGAAGCATTGCTGCTGCCGCCAGGTTCTGGTCGACCCCACTGGATGCGGGTGGTGGCCTGAGCCTGACGTCGTCGGCGATGCGGTGCTGGAAGCCCTGAGGTAGATGACGTATTTCTCCGGCCGGAGGTTGGCCCGCCCATGCCTGCCCGACATCCCGACGGATCGGCTCCAGCGCTCCTGCTCCCTCGTCGAGCCTGGCCTGCACCCCGCGGATTTGCTCGAGCTGTGGGTCACGACCCCCCGCCTGAACGGGGACCACAGCTAGCTCCCGTGGGATGTCAACGCGAGGCACCGGCCTAGGGAGGTCACCGTCCTCCGGCATGCCGAGATGGCTGCCTTCGGGGGGACCCCCTAGATCGACGTGGAAGCATTCGCGACTTGGGCCGCGATCCTCGTCGCCGAGGCTTCGGCCACCGTCGGAACAGTCGGAAAGGCAGTAGTCGCATGCGGTCATGAAGTCTCGCATGGCACTGGGGTTACCAAGTCCAGAGAAATCCCAACAGATGCTGGGTTCGTCGTCTTCCTCGGACCCAGAGGGCCCGTAGGTCGAGACGTCCGTCAGCCGGTCCCAAGGTGACCGCACACGAAACCCCAGAGGGTCTGGATTTGCCTCTACGAGAGCGCCCGCCAAAGCGAAGTCGCTAGACGGGTTGAGGCTGAACCCAAAAGACGCGGGATGGGAATCAATCGGTACCTTTTGGTCGACGGGCGGCGATAAGGTCGCGTCGGGGACTGACTGCGTCGTCGTCTCAGGTACGAGGGTGACATCTAGCAAGCTTTTCGCGAGCGTGTTGGCGTCGTCCGCTTGCTCGGGATTGGCGTGTCGCGGGGAGACGACGCTCGCCTTCGTCTCACACGTGAGGTCGACGCCTGGTGCGCCCCCCGTTGGGGTGCCGGGACCGTCGACTCGCTCGACATCCGACGAGGCGTTGTCTCCTGCTTGGCCTTGGTTGCCCCGCCTCCTCCTCCGTCGACAGGGGAGAGGACGGGGTGAGCTCGAAGGTTGCTCTTCCACCATGCGGGGAAGACGTCGCCGATTCCGCCGCCGGCAGGCGGGTTGTCGGCCGCCACTGTTGTTGTCGCACGGCGGTGGAAGGAGTATCATGTCATAGCTGTCGTCGAGGGACATGAACTCAAGACTCCCGAAACGGAGCACCGTCCCGGGTTGGAGAGGTTGCTGGAGACTGCCCATCTGGAGCTTGACGGGAAGCTTGTTCGTCAACACGCAGCAGGCCCCTACCTGGCGCGCCAACTGTCGGCGTTCCGAGACCGGGGGGTCCCTAGGTCGACGAGTGAATGTCGTCGCGTGCCCTAGCCCAGATGGGTCGAGCGCGAGGGCGAGTGCGAAGGGGGGAGAGCGAGGCGGCCGGAGACCAGCGTGAGAGAGGTGGGAATCCCGTTGCCTTCGTGTTCGTCTCGCGCCCAGGTCGGGTGCGCTTGCAGTAGGGGGTTACAAGCGTCCACGCGGGAGAGGGAGCGAGCGGCTCCAGGCGAGCGCCTATTCTCGTCCTCGTCCCCGCGCGGCCAACCTTCTCTAAGAGGGCCCTGGTCCTCCCTTTTATAGACGTAAGGAGAGGATCTAGGTGTACAATGGGGGGTGTAGCAGGGTGCTACGTGTCTAGCGGAGGTGAGCTAGCGCCCTAGGTACATGCCGTTGTGGCAGCCGGAGAGATCTTAGCACCCAGCTGGTGTGATGTCGTGGTCGTCGAAGGAGCGATGGAGCTTGGCGGAGGGACAGCTGTCGGAGCGGTTGAGCCCTTGCTGACGTCCTCTTGCTTCCGTAAGGGGGCGGAGAGCCGCCGTCGTCACAGAGCATGCGGGGCGCCATCATTGCCTATCTGGCGGCGCGAGCCAGATGGGACGCCGGTCTTGTTCCCTGCGGCCCGAGTCAGCTCGGGGTAGGGTGATGATGGCGCCTCCTGTCGACGTGGCTGGTCTACGCCCTAGGTTGGGCGATGTGGAAGCTCCTCCGAAGCCGAGGTTGAGTCCGAGCCCCCGGGTCGGGCGAGGCGGAGATCGTCGTCTTCTGGGGCCGAGTCCAAGTCCGAGCCCTGGGTCGGGCGAGGCGGAGATCGTCGTCTTCTGGGACTTAGCCCGAGTCCGAGCCCTGGGTCGGGCGAGGCGGAGATCGTCGTCTTCTGGGGCCGAGCCCAAGTCCAAGCCCTGGGTCGGGCGAGGCGGAGATCGTCGTCTTCTGGGACTTAGCCCGAGTCCGAGCCCTGGTTCGGGCGAGGCGGAGATCGTCGTCTTCTGGGACTTAGCCCGAGTCCGAGCCCTGGGTCGGGCGAAGCGGAGCTTCCTATGGTGCCTCCGGCAGGGCCTGACCGCTTGTCAGTCTTACTCTGTCCAGTGGCACTATAGTCGGTGTGGCGTAGGCGGCACTGTCCTTTCGTCAGGCCGGTCAGTGGAGCGGCGAAGTGACGGCGGTCACTTCGGCTCTGCCGGCGGGGGGTGCGTGCCAGGATAAGGGTGTCAGGCCACCTTTGCATTAAATGCTCCTGCGACTTGGTCGGTCGGTGCGGCGACTTGGTCAGGGTTGCTTCTTAGCGAAGGCAGGGCCTCGGGCGAGCCGGGAATATGTTCGCCGCTAAAAAGGGGGGCCTCGGGCGAGACGGAAATCCTCCGGGGTCGACTGCCCTTGTCCGAGGCTAGGCTCGGGTGAGGCGTGATCGTGTCCCTCGAATGGACTGATCCCTGACTTAATCGCACCCATCAGGCCTTTGCAGCTTCATGCTGATGGGGGTTACCAGCTGAGAATTAGGAGCCTTGAGGGTACCCCTAATTATGGTCCCCGACACCTTTCGAGGGGCCGGCCTTCGAACCTCTGACCAGTAGTGGGTGTAGGGCCCACGCGATCTGAGGCGGCTGTCAAACCCTTCAGGGGGGCCAGCCTTCGAACCTCTGATCAGTAGGGAGGCTCGGGGCCTGGTTCCTTCACGGGGAAGGATCCTTTTCGGGGTATCCCCCTTTCCCGGTCCCTGTTGCAAGAGAGAGAAAGAGGAAAAAAGGAAAAGGATACGAAATCGAACGACGCGGCGTACCTTTTTTGACGCGGTCATTATGGCGAAGGCGAAGCGTCGCCCGCTTCTCCTGCCAGAGGCGCCGCCTGTCCCGCCGCGGAGTTAATGCGACGGGGCGAGTGGTTTGCGGGGCGGCCGTTGCGCGTGCGCGAGGCATTCGAGGAACGGGTCACGGGCGCGTTGTCTTCACGTCGTGAGAGAGGGTTCTCTCGCTGCCCCCGGACGGGACGTGAGCTTGGTTGATGACGTGACCGCTGCTCCTGCCTGCCTGCCACCGCCATTACTGCCGGCCCATTCTTGGCCGCATTGACCGTCGCGCCAGGCTGGCACCGCTGGGTTGTGCACTGGTCCGCCTCGAGTCGCGGCATTGGTTCCGCAGTCGAGGAGGCGCGGTGGTGGCGCAAGTGGCGGTGTAGTTGCATGCACGAAGCATTCGGTGCGCCGGTTGCATGACGCGTGGGCCTGGGCCTCCACGCCGGGCGTGTTGGGAGTCGGAGAAGTGCGCCCACTTGGCGCGGTTGCATGCCGCCTGCATGGCTGCCCACCCTTTCGCCCGCTGGTCTGGGCAAAAGTGGAGGGTCGCTTGTAACCGCTGGGCGGTTGTACGCACCGTGCGCGGCGGTTTGGCTCCTTCTGCTCTGAGCCGGCTTGCATGACGTGTGGGACCCAGCCCCCGCGCCGCAGGGGAGGACCTTGGAGTGTGTTGGAGAAGACTCAGCCCGTGACGGCTGGGGACGCAAGTAGGGAGAGCCGCCTTAAAAAGGAGGGTGACCCCCTTGGGAGGCGACCATGTCTTCGCGCTCCCTTATGCATCGCGTCTTTCCGCCTTCCAAGCCCCCGGATGGGGGATATCCGCCGTCTTTCCGCCTCGTCGTTGGAGGAAACACAACTCCGAGGGAGTTGGTACCTTTCAGCCATCGTTCGGCTTCAAGGATTTTCATCAGCCAGCCCGGCTGTACCCCCCCGTCGGCGGTCACCCAAGACGGTGACCACCAACCCCTGGATGGGGAGGAGCAAGCTGGGCTGTGATCTTGGTCCCACCCTCAGCTTCAAGGATGTTCATCATCCTCGCTGGGGTGGAGGCCGGGCTGAGCCGGAGCTCTACCTCCCGCGCGGGCTCGTGGGTCACCCTCTCCTGCGGCGTTCGAGGGAGAAGGCGCTCGCCGGCCCTGCGGGCGGGTCGGACTTCAACAACACGGGCCGGTCGACGGCAGGCGTCGTCTGCCCCAGCGCGTCGGGCTCGTCGGCTTGGCCCCTAGTGCCCCCTCCTGCTGGAAGGCGGCTGCCGCGCCGTGTGCAATACCCTACATGAAGAAGTTCATGTACTGTATTCACAATTGCACCCCAGCGTAC
The DNA here is from genome assembly GCF_902167145.1 of Zea mays. NCBI lineage: Eukaryota > Viridiplantae > Streptophyta > Magnoliopsida > Poales > Poaceae > Zea > Zea mays. Next base: position 11,285,292 of record NC_050097.1, read on the forward strand.
CTGCAAATCCTGTCGGGACAGAAGTTGGACCTTCTCATGCAGCGGGAGAAGCTTTTGGTGGTGAATTGGACCTTTTCAGGCCCCTCCCTCCATGAAGTTGGTCGACGAATGGTCTCCTACGCCCGACAGTGAGGCTACTAAGAGTGATAGGAAGTAGGAATAGTATAGTTGTAGAATTAGTAGTGTTATTGTATAATGGGTACTGTACTCCTGTTGTAAAAATTCGAGTCTGTAACATTACTTTTTTTAGTAATGTAAAATGGATGGTTTTTCTTTGGCATATTATATTTGTTTCCAAATGTTTGTTGCCACAGATGCCGTCCAAGACCCGATCATAGGATGCAGCCGGAACCTCCAGTGGGAGGGAGTCCACCCCGAATCCACCTCCTGTTCCTCCCACGCTTGTCGAGGCCATCGCTGCCTTGGTAAATGCTACCGCAGACAATACCCGCTTCCTACGGGAGATGGCGGGCCAACAGTTCCAACAACAAGGCGGACGGGGCTATCCGCAAGGGCCCCGTGAGACATCTTACTTGGACTTCTCCGAAACGCGTCCACCATTGTTTATCAAGGCCGAAGACCCTTTAGAGGCAGACGAATGGATCCGTGTCATCGAACAGAAGTTTGGACTTCTTCGGTGTTCTGAAACCCAGAAGCCCTTGTTCGTAGCCCAGCAACTGCGTGGCCCTGCCAGCACTTGGTGGGGAAACTTTGTGGCCGTTCAGCCGGCCAATCATCAGATAACATGGGAAGAATTTAAGCTGGCCTTCCGCGAACATTACATACCTGAAGGTGTACTTCACATGAAACAAGAAGAATTTATGAAGCTGAAGCAAGGAGGGGATACTGTTAATCAGTATCTCAATAAATTTAATCATTTGTCATAGTATGCAATCGACCAAGTTAACACCAATCTGAAGAAGAAGAATTGTTTCATGCGAGGACTGAATGATAGGATGCAAAGGAAGATGGCTACTTGCATCGACCTTACCTATGGAAGGGCTGTCAGCACAGCGCTGACAGTCGAATCTAAATATGCAAGTTCTGGAAAGATCAAGGGGAGTGGAGGAAACAGGCCTACTCAGGGCCCTGAGAAAAGGCAACGGTTTGTTATCCGGCCTTTTAATCAGGGTCGACCATCAGTATGCCCACCCTCCTTTCCATTTAAGCAACCAGTGTTCATCCGTCCCAACACTGCCCCTACAACAACAAGTCAGCCAGGTGCCCCTGGCACTCGATTCCCTGCCCTTCCCAGTTCATCGACAGGATGCTTCAATTGTGGAAAATCTGGGCATTTTATCAAGGATTGCCCTTATCCGAAGCAAAACAAGTCAAACAATCCACAAGGATCTGGGAATTCATCTCAAGCCAAGGGAAATACTATGGGCAAAAATACAAAGAAGACGGGACGCGTATATTATACGCAAGTGGCCACCACACCGGACGGTGAACCAGTCATGATGGGTACGTTCCTTGTGGCCAATCATCCTGCAATTATTCTCTTTGATTCTGGTGCTTTGCATACATTTATCAGCAAGAAATTTGTGGAGCAACACTGCATTTCATGCCATGAATCAAAGGAGGGGTTTAAAATTCACTCACCTGGGGGACAAATTTTTACTAGAGAAGTGGCCTATCAAGTGCCCGTAACATTGGCCGGATGGGACTTTCCTACTAATATGATAGTTCTGAAAGGCCAAGACATAGATGTGATTTTGGGCATGAATTGGTTGGCCAAACATAAAGCAACCCTCAACGCTGATCAGAGAACTATCAGGTTGAGTCATAATCAAGAAGAAATTCTCTTGTCTATCCCCATTCCAACCAAAATTACTGGCAGAGTTTATGAATCCATTATACCGGAGGTGAAGGATATTCCGGTAGTATGCGAGTTCCCAGATGTCTTTCCAGAGGATTTGCCTGGATTGCCACCCGAGAGAGATGTAGAGTTTGTAATTGAATTGAAGCCCGGTACGGCTCCCATTTCTAGAAGATCGTACTGCGTGCCTCCAAATGAGCTGGCAGAACTGAAGATTCAGTTACAAGATTTACTATCGAAAGGATTCATCCGGCCAAGCTCGTCACCATGGGGTTGTCCAGCCATATTCGTCAAGAAGAAGGATCAAACTTTACGGATGTGTGTGGATTATCGACCCCTGAATGAGGTCACTATCAAGAACAAGTACCCTCTTCCACAGATTGACATTCTATTTGATCAACTGACTGGAGCGAGGGTATTCACCAAGATTGATCTCAAATCGGGCTATCATCATATCCGTATTCGGCCCGAGGATATACCAAAGACCGCATTCACTACGCGGTATGGATTATTTGAATATCCGGTAATGTCTTTCTCCGCGATCGAGCACTTGACTCAATTCCACCGAAGAACCCACAAATCCCTCTCCCTTCTGTTCTTGCTCCGCCGTGAAGAACTCCTTCGTGGCCAGCGCTCCTCGGGTCAGTACCTACCAAATTACCTCCTGTTCTAATTTGTCTTCGACCTCTTATTTCTTCCAGTACCGACTAATCTAAGTTTGGCCGAAGCCTTTCACCGGAACACGCTGTTGCTCTGTAGAATGCCGCCGTGACACCCTCTCCGTCGCCCCATATTTCTATTCGTGCCTAGTCCAAAATTTAGCATGTGCGTCATCTCTGGTGAACCCATGAACCTTTCCACAGCTTCAATTTGGCCAGCCAAGCCTTCGGTTATCCGAAACACATTGGTCCACTTGATCACCCGCACTGTCACCGTGGCCAGAGATATCGGTATAGTCATTTATGAAATTAACTTAGGGGAAATACTCCTCAGGGGTAGAATCAGGTGTGGACCGAAGATTAGCGCCGGTCTTGGCCCCCGCCGGCTAGTCTAGCTCGCCGGAGTTCGGCTTCCCGTGCGGAGCTCCGTCAAGGACATTTGTCTGTAAAGGAATAGAAACCGGGGGTCTTTTCTGCAAACCGTCAGCGACTCAGTGCAATAGTAATTGAACCCGTTTCCAGTTAGCTAGAACCCTGAGGGCCCTTTTGCAAAGTCTCCCTCGCGGGCGCGGGCGCGCGCACGTTTCTGCTGTTACTGGGCCGTCCTGGATTAGATTGGGTCCAGTACTGTTGCAAGTTTTTCTTTTTCTTTTTCTTCCAGAGCCAAATAAATTCTAGAAAATGGTAGAAAAATCCTAAAAATGTCAAACCAATTTTCCTAGATTCCTTATTTTCCATAGTATTTAATAAAAATAGTTTCATGATTTTTAGATTAAATAAGGAATTTTGGAGTATTTAAAATAGCTTAAAACATTAGTTCTGGATTTTTAGAAAATAGATACTAAGTCCAAAAATCCCCAAACTTTTTATATGAGCTCTACACATTATTAAGAAGCCTTGGGTAGAGTTTGGTATGATTTGGGCCTTGTTTGATAACTAGAACCCAAAACCCTACCCCCTGCCCTTTGAATTCCTTTACTGACTCCAGAAAACCTAGTTTCCCGGAGAACCGTGAAGGAAAATTGTATTCAAGAACTTTAGATAATAAATTCTTATTATCTTTGCACTCTCATGAGCATTACATGGCATTCATTCTTATATACACAAATATATGGTTCTGTTTAGAAAACGAAGAAGAAGTCGAAGTAATCGAAGAAAAGACACCACCACCTTCGGAATCTCAGGCAGTAAACTGTTTCTACCTTGATATCTGTGGGTCCGAGCCTGACTCACCTATCAACGAAGGCAAGCCCCGGTGCATTTGCCACCTTCCTTAATGTTTTTAAAATCTTTCTCACTTGATTAATGCATTAGGTGATAGGAGTTGAATGCTTAAACAATTCCTGCATTACCTTCCTTGAACTTGATTATCTTCCTTGAAACCCTGTTTTCACAAAAGGTTTTTACTATGCTTAGTGTTGCTCTAGCAAAACAAAAGGTTTTGTTTTACAAAAGATGATTGGCAAAGTGGGAGGAATGTTTTTGAAAATAAAACCTGATGGTGGATCCATCATGGCCGTGATGGGTTCAACATCCGGAAAAGATGTACCTCTGCCGGGTACCAAACTTTGGGTTGAAATAATTAAGCTGAGACCGGGCGGGTGACTTGCACGAGAAAGAGAGTCTCGGTGTAGTGTCTCCGTCTGAGTCGATTAAGGACCGTCTCGATGTAGGCTTGCTGACCGAGGACCCTTTAACTGGTCACATGCCTCGTCATGGGTAAGCCTTGCCTCGGGCAGACTAAGGCCAGAATAAGATAACACGGAATGGGCGTGGAGCGGTGTCGAGAGTAGCGTGTACCCTCCGTGGCAAGAGGCTGGACGGTGGTGTATCTGTGCTCTCGGTTCACGTGAACCTGAGCTGGTCTTAAGAACCCTGGTGGCGGGTTGACATATGCAAGGGTTAAGTGCTACATATGTCGTGTGATCGGAGATCCTCAGCTGAGTATAATCGATTTGGATCGCCGTACCTTCGCGGTTATGAAGACTTGGTCACTGCCCTATACGTAGAACTCCAGTAAAGATGAATGAAAGGTTTGTTAAGAAATTGGCTAGTGCAGGTTAAGTGATTGAACTAGGTTAGAAAGAACTATAGATGCAGGTAATTTTACCTAACTTGACAATAAAATTGGATTTTAAGGATCCACTTTTAGTAAGCATTTAGGCAAAACAGAGTCTTTGATTCTTGATAAACCATACCTTGACTCCCGTATAACCAGCATACTCTTGAGAGTCTTTTCTTTAGTCGGGTAAGACTTGTTGAGTAATTTCATACTCAGGGTTTTATTCCCTATTGTTTTTAGGTGAGGAATCAACAAACTTTTGTTGCTTTTGTACCAAGGTGGTGTCAAATGAAGAAAAGCAAGAATGAAGCTGCGGGAGGACCTAGTCCTCCATAAAAACATTTATGTAAGAACTTATTGGGAGGAGTTTTTACCTCCCTTGGTATTGTAATAATAAGTACTCCGCACTCGTGTTTTTATGCTGGTCTGTAATAACTAACTTTATCTTACTTTCAAATAAATGTAAGTTATGTAATCGATTCCGCATTTCTGTATCTCCGATGTTCTGTAATGTCTGTGTGACGGGTAAAACGCTCTTGGGAAAAGTGAGAAAAGCAGATACCGAACTTGTCAAGTGATTCAGGGGCATCTACAGGGTTGTCTGAGATCCGTTGGACAAGGACAACTGTAGGTGGGCCTAATGACTTGGGAGGTTCCGTCACAGTAACGCCCAACAGATCCTTTACGAGGGTGCTGGCGTCATCAGTCCGCTTGGGGCTGACACGTTGCAAGGAAGTGACACCCGCCGTCGTCTCAGGTGCGAGGACAATGCCCGACATGTCCCCCGGGGGAGTGCCAGCGTCGTCGACTCACTCTGGTGCGACAGCCGACAAGGTGCCGCCTCCTGCGTGGCCATGGTTGCCCCGTCTCCGCCTCCTCCGGCGAGGAGGGTGGCGGGGACGATCGGAGTGCTCCTCTTCCGCCGCAGGGAGATGCTGTCGCCGAGCTCGCCGCCACCGGGCGAGTCGAAGACTGTCGTTGTCGTTGTGCCGCGAGGGGAGGAGTACCATGTCATAGCTGCCGTCAAGGGACATGAACTCGAGACTCCCGAAGCGGAGCACCGTCCCGGGCTGAAGAGGTTGCTGAAGACTCCCCATCTGGAACTCAACGGGAAGGCGTTCGTTAACACGCAGCAAGCCCCTACCTGGCGCGCCAACTGTCGGCGTTTTGGACCTGGGGGGTCCCTGGACCGACGAGTGAAATTGTCGCTGCGTGCCCCTGCCCAGATGGGTTGGCGCGCGATGGAACACAAGAGGTGGGACAAGCCTTGTATTATCCTGCACCAGGGTGCTGCTCGTAGTAGGGGTTACAAGCACGTCGCGAGAGGGAAAGAGAGAGAGAGGGAGCCCATTCGTTCGCTCCTTCCCCCGCGCGAACCCCCCTCCAGGATGGCCCTGGTCCTCCCTTTTATTGACGCAAGGAGAGGGTCCAGACGTACAATGGGGGGTGTAGCTATGTGCTAACGTGTCCGGCAGAGGAATGCCTAAGCCCTGCGTACATGCCAACGTGGTTGTCGGGGGAGAGCTTGAGCCCTGTACACGTGATAGCGTGGCCATCGGAGAAGCGCCTGAGCCCTGTAGGAGCACAGCTGGCAGCGCGGCAAGGATCCTGCTGATGTCTCCTTGCTACAGTAAGGGGCTGAGAGCCACCAGCGTCATGGTTGCACGCGGGGCACCATCATTACCCGTCGCCGGGGTAAGCCAGATGGGACACCGGTCTCGTTCCTTGTAGCCTGAGCTGGCTAGGGATAGGGTAATGATGTATCCCCTGTTGGCGCGGTTGGTCCGAGCCCAAGGTCGGGCGAGGCGGAGACTTCTCTTGAGGCCGAGGTCGGGGTCGGGCGAGGACATGATTCCTCCTGAGACCGAGGTCGAGGTTGAGTCCGGGGGTCGGGCGAGGCGGAGTCCTCCTCCCGAGGCCGGAGCCTGAGGTCGGGCGAGGCGGAGCTTCCTGTTGCGCCCGAGGCCGAACTCGGTGGTTGATCGTGACTTGTTGTTAGTCTTCGCCTGAGTGGCTGGCACGGCAGTCGGAGCGGGACGAGCGGCGCTGTTTTCCCGTCATATCGGACAGTAAAAAAGAGGGGCGAAGTGACTGCGGTCACTTCGGCCTGGCCGACTGAGGCACGTGTGTCAGGATACGGCGTCAAGCGTCACCTGCATTGAATGCGCCTGCGAAGCGGTCGGTTGGTGAGGCGGTCTGGCTAAGGTTGCTTCACAATGAAGCCTGCCCGAGCCGAGCTTTGGGAGAGCCGAGGGGGTGCCCGCTGCCTGAGACGGCCCTCGGGCGAGGCGTGAACTCGTCTGGGACTACTGCTCCAGCCCGAGGCTGGGCTCGGGTGAGGTCGCGTCCCTTGGGTAGACGAAGCCTTGACTTGAACCGCGCCCGTCAGTTGGTATGAGGGTGTTTACCAGCCGTGATTAGGAGTGTTGGGGGTACCCCTAATTATGGTACCTGACACCAGCGCGGCACGGGCGTCGAGGGAGAGGCGGTGGTGCGTGGTGGCGTCGAGCAGGTGAGGGAGCAGGCGTTGCGGTCGGTGGGCGAGAGCGATGCGAAGACGAGTGCGAGGATCTCGTCGGGCAGGTCCTGGGTGTAGTCTCGGGCTGGCGGCACAAACGAGGAGGAACTACCACTGTCGCTGTCCTCCGCAGCGATCTGCATCGGCGTGGTCAGCCGCAGTGGCGAACCCATCGGCGAGCGTGACCTGCTGTGGCGCGGTAGAGAGGAGAGGCTGGATTTGGAATGCGAGGAGAGAGAGTGGCCCATGCTATGGAACCCCAGGGCGGGCGGAGGAAGAAGTGGCCATCCGGGACGCGCGCGGGGTAGATGCGGGCGGATTTGCCGATCTGGGCGGCACCGACGGTGTGGGAAGGGAAGGCGAGGACGGAGGACGGGATGCTCTATTATTACAAGGTCATTGAACACCCACTTATTCTGCATTACAAGACCGCTCTGTGAATATTGCCTCATCTGGGTATGTTGTCGTCTAGCCCTTCCTTTTGTTGCGTGTAGATACAATGTTTTGATAGTTGGATAGTAAAATGTCTGATTAAGATTTAGTACCGCTGGCATCATATATGCTACCGTTGTTTTACTTGGTCTTAAGTAAACCTTGCTATTCTGTCACTTTGTTTTTTGGGGAGCTTCATTGCACCTGTGAAACTAGAGATTGGTTATGACTAGCAATTTCGATTTGATTTTGTTTCTATAGTGGTGATTAGCACAAGTTCGCTAAGTGGCCGGAGAGGTTCAAGTCGATGGATTTGCACCCCACTAAGTCATGGTAAGTTTATATTCTTCTTCGAGGGTCATTCACTGAATTTTCACCATTTTGTCTGCCTGAGCAGCATGCTTACGCTTTGGTATGCTTGTTATTATTGTTGATGACAGTTTCTTCCAGCTAAATATGTTAAGAACGCATATTAGTTCATTGTTAGGCTCAACTCTAATGTCATATAGGCCAGGAAATACATCCTCTGTTCATGGAGGCAGTACCAATATAATATGGGCATCCTATATTGATGAATTGTACTGTAACCAATCGGTTTCCTTGTTTTGATGATGATTCATATGACATACTAATGAATCAAACTGCTACCTGCAAGTTCTGATGGCACAACTAGCGGGGTTTGCAAACACCATGTACGTTTGTATGAGTTTTAGGTTCCACCCCAGCATACATCTTGATGCACGCAATTCGATAATCAACAAAGGGCTAGGCGAGCTTCTTATAAGTCACATCAATGGTTTATCCTTTATTTTCCTTTCAGACTTTTTACCCTCTCCGTTCAAAAAGAATGTAAGTATGAGCTACGTATCAGTTAAAATGATTCACATTTATTTAAAGTTTGTATCGATCTATTGTACAACTTAGTTGTGTGTTTCAGGTAGATCAATAGAGGCAATCCAGTTTGTTTCCATTCAAATGCCCCCCACACATGTACTTTTAGTTTATTTTTTTGCAAATGTCCCACCCACTTGCAATAATAGTTTTTTCTTGCAAATGTCCCACCCACCTGAAGTAGTTTTTTCTTGGAAATGTTTGGCCAACTCGCAGGTTGCCAAACTAATCACCAAATTTTGGAAGTGTTTTCTGTTTCAAATAGGGACAAAAAGCTTGAATGATATTTCTATAGAAAACTGACATCTGTGAAGGAGAAGTCCCTTGGGCTCCTCACCCAGAATTTTGTCAAGCTCTTCTTCACCATGGAGGTTAGAGGACTAAATTCACACTGTGTGGTTCTGGTTATTTCTCTTTCGCACTTAACTATAATGGGGCTTGTATTTTGTGCAGGTTGAGACAATCTCACTTTGACGAAGGTGCAAGGCTTCTCCTTGGAGACGGACATGCAGAGAGCAACATGAGAAGTTAGTGCATGCATTCCTTTTGTTTAGTTCCATGCTTGTGTTAAATGCCTTTTCTATCCAAATAGAACACACAATGGACACACGTAAGCAGATATATACTCCAATCTTTAGATGTTCGTTGTTAAAACACTCTATTTGTTTAATGATGTTATTGTCAATTAAACTAGGATTAGTGGTCTTCTCTATCCCTACTACTCTATAAGACCACCACCGCGGGCTGTTCAAAGCGCAGCTGGAGGCGCCCTGCATGACGTGCTTCTAGGTCGGGCGGTCATGGGCGACGGTGCCGACGAAGAGGAAGCGCACAACAGGTTCCACCGTGGTCGCGACCGTCGTCAAGTGGAAGGTGGGCGACCTCATGCTTACCAAGATGAAGAGCTTCCTGGCCTGGCCGGCTATGGCGAGTGTGTCGTCTCAATAGCTCCTCCTTCTCTACTCGCTGATCTTTGAAAATTTAAGGCCCATCTTTGAAGTTGTTGCATATGTACTATTTTTTTTTAAAAAAATGTTCCTTGCTGAATTAATAATGAGATTTGTATGTTTCTTGCATGTTTGTCATGTATTCTTCCACGCAACAGTATTTGTTTCGTTCTTTTTTGTGTGGGGTGGGGGTGGGCGGGGGGCTCTTTACACTTAAATATGTTGAACATGAAATTCTATTTAATTTCCAGCATACACTGGCCTACCACTACCTTGCTTGCTCCTAGCCTGTTAGGTGCTGGACATGAACAATGCATTTATATGCTGAAAGGCAATACATATGTGTCACACCCGGATTTCGGGGCACCAAGACCCGGGCACGAACATAATCACCAGGTGTGCTGGGACCAAGTCTCAAACATATGATGAATCATGGCACAGGATCGAATGTCACATCTTTACATAACAAGAGTTCTATACAAAATAAATAAATAATTACATTATAAGGAGACAACGGTCCTGCAACCCAAAGTTGACTGGGAGACGACGGCCTAGACCACTCACAAACTCGTCATAGCATCCTCCATGCGCCTCATCCTGTGGTACCTGTTCTTGACCTGTGGGGGGTGTGAGACAGCAAGAGTGAGCTCACATACGTTCATAGCTCAACAAGTTGTGGGGAATAATGTGCATGAACTCGCCAAAGGTGGGAGCTCACGTGAAGTGTAAGGCTTACCAAAGAGGATGGTTGGAGCTGAGCATTGCTTTTAAAGTTGGTCAAATTTTATTAGCAGTTACTAAGTATAAGTAAATACCAACCCAATTAAATAGTAGAACAAAAGTAACAACCTCACCTGCGATGCAATGCATATGACAAATTGAATTTAGTTCCATAATTTAATCATGTGAGTGTCCGAGCTGCTCATGACCGTGAGCACGACTAGTATACCAGTTTTACACTCTGCAGAGGTTGCGCATCTTTACCCACAAGTCATGTTATCCATCTGCCAAGAGACGGCCAATCCCATACACCTCTACCGAGGAGGCGAGGCAGGGTAACACTACAAGGCCTTTACAAAGTTCCACTAGCTTCAGAAAACCCGCTACAGTTTATAGGAAGCTCCAATGCAGGAATCCCTCGCATGACCGCAATCGCAGCTGTTGGGTCTATGCTTCGTCGCCGAAGGTCTTATAGAAAGAACTGATCCTCGGATGAAGCTGTTCGTATAAGATAGCCGAAGGTGCCTCTTCGTAGAGCTTCGGCATTACAAACCGACTTAAAGATAGAATGACCTTTTAACCCATAAAGGTCTGAGTCAATGTTGTAAGTTTTTATAAGGGGCATACTTGTAATTCCTCACAGGCTGCGTCCTGTGCCTATAAATAGTGAACAGTATTCCGTTACTGTTCACGCATTCTAGTATTTGCAACTGCATCTCTCGGAATATAACCTTCGTCAAGGCATAGGTATCATTGTATTTAATGATTCAATATATTAAGTAAATATGATATAATACATCTGTGAATTATTTATTCATTTTTATCTTTTACTCTGTATTATCTTACAATATTTATTAAAAGTTTATTACGAAGGTTCAACTTCGTAATAAGACTCTTATCAACCTTCGTCCAAGGTTCATTATCCCCAAAGGAATAATGCTTCACGGACGAAGGACAGTATCATTTAACACTTTTATGTTGCCTTGTTCTTAATTCATAGCATTTGAGAACAAGTCCCCAACATTGGCGCCCACCTCCGGTGAACTCACTTCCACTTTTTGAGCTGATGGCTTCGTTCAACAACCAAGCTGGAGCTGCTTCGGACCCAAAGCTGGTGCTCCCGATCACAGGTGGCTCGTCCTCAGAGCCAGCTAACAAGAAACAGAAGAAGGAAGCACAGAGAAGGGTACAGCATGTTGGGGTGCAAGGACCCTTCATCAAGTCAAGATGGTCTCACATTCCTATTACCTTCTCCCAAGAGGACCTTCAGCTCAAAGATTACCCACACAACGATGCCATGGTTATCTCTTGTGTTATCAAAGGATTTCTGGTCCACAATGTCTTGGTTGACACAGGCAGTGCAGCTGACATCATATTTGCTAAAGCCTTCAGACAAATGCAAGAGCCAGAAGATAAGATTCATGATGCTACACATCCTCTTTGTGGCTTCGGAGGAAGACAGATTGTAGCACTGGGCAAGATCACCATGTCAGTCACCTTCGGATTCATCAACAACACTAGAACTGAGCAAGTTGTATTTGACATTGTTGACATGGAATATCCTTACAATGCAATTATTGGTCGTGGTACTCTTAATGCCTTCGAAGCAATCCTTCATCCTGCCTATCTTTGCATGAAGATACCTTCGGACCAGGGACCCATTGCTATCCATGGAAGTCAGGAAGCTGCAAGAAGGGCCGAAGGCAATTGGACTGACTCAAAAGCAATCCATAACATAGATGGAGCTAAAGCTTGTGAACAGTACAAGTTCAGGAGGGAGAAAGCAGCTTCAGCAGACCAGCCGAAGCCTATGCTCTTATGTGAGGACATAGCAGAGCAGAAGGTGCTGTTAGGATCTCAGTTATCCGAAGAGCAAGAGAAAACCTTGATAAGGTTTTTGTTCAATAACAAGGATGTTTTTGCATGGTCAGCCAATGATCTTTGTGGAGTTAATAGAGATGTTATTGAGCACTCGCTCAATGTCGATCCATCCTTCAGACCCAGAAAGCAAAGGCTTCGGAAAATGTCAGATGATAAGGCCGAAGGTGCCCGCAACGAAGTCAAAAGACTCCTCAGTGCAGGAGTTATTAGAGAGGTGAAGTACCCAGAATGGCTGGCTAACACTGTTATGGTAAAAAAGGCCAATGGCAAGTGGCGAATGTGCATCGATTTTACAGATCTTAACAAGGCTTGTCCGAAGGATGAATTCCCACTTCCAAGGATAGACTCTTTAGTTGATGCAGCAGCTTCGTCAGAGCTCATGAGTCTGTTAGACTGCTATTCAGGCTATCACCAAATTTGGATGAAGAAGGAAGATGAGCCGAAGACTAGCTTCATCACTCCAAGTGGCACATATTGCTATCTTCGGATGCCTGAGGGGCTCAAAAACGCTGGAGGAAGCTTCAGCCGAATGACTGCGAAGGTTCTTCAATCTCAAATAGGCAGAAATGTGTTAACTTATGTTGATGACATCATTGTCAAAAGCACGAAGCAGGAGAATCATATTGCTGATCTGCAGGAGACCTTCGCCAGTTTCAGGCAAGCTGGCTTAAAGTTAAATCCAGAAAAATGTGTCTTCGGAGTGAAGAAGGGGAAATTTCTTGGATGCTTGGTTTCAACAAAGGGAATTGAAGCCAATCCAAGTAAAATTGAAGCTATACTTCGGATGGAGCCACCAACTACAAAGAAGGGGGCTCAAAGATTGACAGGAAGATTGGCATTTCTCAATAGATTCATATCCAGATCAGCAGAGAGAAATTTACCATTCTTCGAAGTGCTGAAGTCGGCCGAAGTCTTTCAATGGGGACCAATCCAGCAGAAGGCTTTCGAAGAACTGAAACAGTATTTGATAGATCTAACAACACTGACTCCACCAATGCCAGGGGCTCCTTTATTATTATATGTGGCAGCTTCGCACTCAGCGGTAAGTGCAGCGCTTGTCCAAGAGAAGCTTGATGGTCAAGTCAGAAGGCAGGCCCCAATATATTTTGTTTCCGAAGTCCTTAGTTTATCAAAGAAAAATTATACAGAGTTGGAGAAGATACTGTATGCTGTCTTGATGGCCTCCAGGAAGCTTCGGCACTATTTCCAAGCTTACAACATAACTGTTCCTTCTTCACAACCTCTGAAGGACATTATGAGGAACCAAGAAGCTACTGGAAGGATTGGAAAATGGGCTGCAGAGCTCAATGAATTTTGTATTGAATATGTTCATAGATCTTCGATTCAGTCACAGGCACTGGCAGACTTTATTGCTGATTGGACGCCAGGGGCTCAGGAGGAGGAAACAAATAAAGACAGCGAAGCCTGGACAGTGTTTTGTGATGGATCTTGGGGAACCTTCGGAGCAGGAGCGGCTGCTGTGTTGGTTTCACCTTCCAAAGTCAAAACTTGTTATGCAGCAAAGCTTGATTTTAATTGCACAAACAACATTGCTGAGTACGAAGCATTGATTCTAGGTCTTCGAAAGTTAAAAGCAATGGGAATCAGAAGAGCCATACTTAAAACTGATTCCCAGGTTGTTTCGGGTCATATTGACAAAAGTTGCAAGGCTAAGGATCCGAAGCTTGAAAAATATCTGGATATGGTTCGAAGAGTTGAAGCTTCCTTCGAAGGGTTTTCTGTCAAAAATATCCCTAGAGGACAAAATGAGCATGCTGATTTGCTAGCTAAGTCAGCAGCACAAGGGTTGCCTTTACCTTCGGACGTATTTTTCGAAACAATAAAAGCACCTTTGGTGGAACTTCTTGAAAGAGCAGTTCTTAATATATCTCCTGTTTTTAGCGAAGATTGGAGAACCGAGATCATCTCTTACCTTCAGGGTAAATTTCTTTCAGATGACGAAGCTTATAACAAGAGGATAGAAGCAAGAGCTCGCCCATATGTCATAATAGAAGGGGAGTTGTATAAACATGGAGTTTGTGCTCCGCTGCTCAAATGCTTATCCAGAACCGAAGGTATAGAGTTAATGAAAGAAATACATGCAGGCCTGTGTGGATCTCACATTGGATCTAGGCCGTTACTCGGAAAAATTTTCCGTCAAGGGTTTTATTGGCCGAAGGCAGCTTCGGATGCAGCAGAATTGGTTCAAAAGTGCGAAGGTTGTCAGAAATGTGCAAGAGATCAAAAACAACCTTCGTCCTTGACACAGCTCATACAACCCACTTGGCCATTGCAAAGGTGGGGCCTTGACTTGTTAGGTCCGTTACCACCGGCCCAAGGGAACCTGAGATATGTTGTGGTAGCTGTGGAATATTTTTCTAAATGGATTGAGGCGAAGCCTTTAGCCACAATAACTTCGGCTACCATCCAAAAATTTTTCTGGCAGAATATTGTTTGTCGTTTTGGGGTGCCAAAGGCTATCACTGTGGACAATGGAACACAGTTTGACTCCGAAGCTTTCAGGGATTTCTGTGACCAAATTGGTACGAAGATCCATTTCGCATCAGTCAGGCACCCGGAGTCAAATGGACTCGTTGAAAGAGCCAACGGTATTATAATGACAGGAATAATGAAGCTAATCTTCAATCAACCTAGAGGAAAATGGCCAGATCAGCTAACCAAAGTGGTGTGGAGCCACAACACGACAACATCAAGATCTACAGGCTTCACTCCATTCAAGTTGTTATTCGGTGACGAAGCAATAACTCCAGAAGAAGCTAAAGCCAGATCAATAAGGATAGTAGCTTCGGCAGAATCAGATTCCGAAGCTGCTTATTCTATAGAAAAAGATGCTTTAGAAGGGATCAGACTGCAAGCCGTGGAGAATATTAATAAATATCAAGCTGAAACAGTCAAATGGCGGGATAGAAAGGTTCGGCTAAAAAATATTGAGCCAGGGCACTTGGTGCTTCGGAGGGTAGCCAACCCGGAAACAGTGGGCAAATTGCAATTGAAATGGGACGGGCCTTTCTTAGTAGCATCTTCGTCAAGGCCCGGTTCATACAGATTGAAAGATATGGACGGCAATGACATTCCTAGATCTTGGAATGCGGATGAGCTTCGACGATATTATGTATAATTCGATGTAATTTTTCATATTTTTATTTTTCTTTTCATGGCACCCTTTTCCTTTCCAAAGGGGGAGAAAGGTTTTTAATGGGGCCAGTATATGTAATCTCCTTTTTTAGTTTTATAAGAGCAAAATCCCCCAAAGAATGTAAATGTAAAAGTTGAGAGTGCACCATCGAGTGCCCAAAAAGTAAAAACGAAGAAGCTCCAAAGACGTTCCTAAGGGAATGCAGAGCTTACAGCGAAAAGTCAACGCTGATTCCGCCAGAAGTAAAGGCGAAGAAGCTCCAAAGACGTTCCTAAGGGAATGCAGAGCTTACAGCGAAAAGTCAACGCTGATTCCGCCAAAAGTAAAGGCGAAGAAGCTCCAAAGTCGTTCCTAAGGGAATGCAGAGCTGAGGTGTGATTGTTTTTAAGAAACTAATGGTTATGAATATGGCTTCGGATACGTGTTTTGGCCATTCATTTGCACATCACATTACATCATAGCATTTGCATTCATAAACATTCATCTAGGCATATGTAGGATAATCATTTTTCATCGCATAAAATGGTTGCTTCGGCAAGAAGAGGAAAAAGAAAGGAAAAAATGTTGTTTTCCATGAAGGAGAGCTTCGGAGAAAAGGAAAATGTTGTTTTCTATGCTTCGTTGCGTACGAAAAGAAGGGAAGGTGTTTTTTCGCCTTCGGCTCAAAAAAGGAAATTTCGTCCACATCAAAGCATTTCACATACATCAGTGAAAGGTTAAGGATATATTACAAGGTATGAACAGCATACATTAAGAACAAGTTTTGTTTACATTCACAAAAGTTATCTCAAAAGTTTTTCAAGCATTGTCTGCAGTCTACTATCTAAATCTCCAAGGAGCTTCGGCTTCGGCATTATCTTTGGTCACCAGCTTCGGCTTCATCATTCTACACGAATAAGGTCGTTGGAAGTCAAAATCAAGTTTACAGAAAAAGGTAAGCACAAGGTATGATTTCTTACTGGATCAAGGTGGCTTCGAGCTTCGTCTCCAGCTTTCTCTCGACCACCTTTTGTCCATATCATTTTTATGAATCGATTTGAGATGCTTCGGGCGAGATCAGGAATGTCATCCAGGATTGATGGTGACAAAGCAAAATTTGGCCTGTTGACAATTTTCCCATGATCACAGCCAGCCTTCAGGAATGCTGCAGCAGTCCCTCGAGAAGCCACCCAGGCACAAAAGTCGCCATGCCCAGCTATGACTTCGTCGAGCTCGTCAATCTCCCCCTCAATGTGTTCGAAGGTTTTTGGTAGATCTTCAGCTGAGGGGGTAAATTTTTCGCTGCTGGCTCCAACTGAGTGAAAAATTTTCCTTAGTCGTTGAATACACTTATTGCTAAATTCAAGGCATTTTTCTTGAAGGTTTGTCAGTAGTTTTCTCAAATCCGAATTTTGCTGAGCTTCGGCTTCAAGTTTTGCATTGAGATCTTGTTTTTCTTGTTCGAACTGCTCAGACTGGCGGAGAAGCTTCGTGTTCAGTTCTGATATTTTTGCTTCAGCTTCCGCCAGTAAACCTTCGGCTGCCTGGAGCTCAAAGTTCTTTTTCTCAAAAGCATCTGATTGCTCTTTTATTTTGTTTTCCAAATTTACAATTATAACTTCATGCTTTTTATCTTCAAGATCTTGCTGCATTTGCAAGGCTTTGCTCAAAAGCATACTCTACAAAAACACAACCTTCGTCAGACATGTTTTTATTAGGAGCAATAAAAGTTAAGGGACAAGTCATTCACCTTGAAGTTGGAAAAAATAAACTACCAACGACATGTTGTCGTCGGTAGCGGCTGATATCTGTTTCTAGCTTCGGGAATCCAATACTCCTGGACAGAGTGCTGATGACTTTGGCCCCTGTTTGGTCCCGAATACACTCTAATTTCTCATCATCAACGCCTCCGAAGAGGAGTGCCCCAGGTTTGTATCCACAGGATTGGGCATACTCTTTAAGCTCTTCTATTTCAGCTTTTGTTAGATGTTCTCCAACTAAGTTTTTGAACGCAAAGACTTCGTTTTCCGAAGCTTCATCAGCAATTTCTTTTCCTTTCTTTGACGCTGCGGTCACAGCTTCTTCGGCAGCAGTGGCAGCTTCCTCTGCAGCCATGTCTAGCAGCATTTGGTCAATATGTTCAATTGTGCTCTCTAAATTCAAATCTTCAGCTGAGGTAACTTCGGCGGCTGCGGCCTCCGAAGGTGCAATTTCAATATCTGCCCCCTCTGCTGCTGCTTGTGTTTTTTGGGCCGAAGCTCTTGGCGGCGTTTTGTCAATTACCTCTGTCACGGTAATGATTCTTTGTTTCTTTCCCTTGATTGTTTTCCTCAATTTCTCAGGCTCCTTGTCCTTCTGAAAAAACTTAGTCAGTTGAGGACCCAGTGGACTTAGCTTCGCAGGTAAGGATTCAGTCATTACCTTTAGAATTTCTTCAACAACAGCAGCAGAAGGTGATGCGGGGGTTTCTTCTGCTTCGGATATTTGTTGCTTCGGAGAAGAAGGTTTCTTTTTCTTTGAAATTTTCTTCTTTACTGGCTCTTTTTCACCTTCATCTAAGGCTTCAGTCGCCCTTTTCCTTTTTTGCCCTCCGGCACCTTTGTTCAGATCTTCATAGTCCGGGTATTCGAAACCCAAGGCGTCCAATACTCGATTTAGCCTTCGTTTCGGACGGGTGCCGAAGGCTGCGGTCATCAATTGATCTTCTTTTTTCGAATAATTACCAAGTATCTCGTTGCACATCACTTCAATTGTATCCAGCCACTCTTGGCAAGGAGTTTTAAAATATTTTTTAAATTTGAAGTAGTAAGGCAAACGTACAAGTTCACCTTTTTTCTTCTCCCCCTTCAGCTTCGGCATTTCCCACTCTTTTACACTAGGAAAAACCTTGAAGGCCAAGAATTCCTGGACCAGGTCCCTTGTACCAATATTCTCTGCAATTATTTTGAATTCAAGCATTGCTTTTTGAGTTGGACCCTCTGGTAGCATGTGGCACTGGGGGCGAGTTTCTCCGAAGGTCAGTTCCAGTGGACTCTGCACAAGCTTTTCTTTATCACCATCAACCTTAACATAGAACCATTCTGATTTCCACCCTGCTGCCCATTTGCTTCGGTAGCTGATCACAGGATACTTCGTAGTTTTCCGATAAGCAAAATTATAACAACCAAAATTCTCATGTAAACCATCCTTTCTAGCCTTTGTCTGATAGTGCAGTTCGTGGACTCGACAGAAGCTGTCAGCAAATGGTTCCACCGCCTGACTTCGGAGTGCCCAGATATAAACATTAAGCCTAACGATAGCGTTAGGAGTTAGCTGGTGAAAATAGATTCCAAAATTTTTCAATATCTCTGCAATAATCCCATGAAGGGGGAATCTTAATCCAGCCTTTAGGAAGCTCTTAAAAATAACAATTTCATCTTTCTCCGGCTTTGGGGTAGTCTCTTCTCCCCCGAAGCGTAATAGCTTCTTTTGATTTTCAGTAAAATAGCCTGATTTTACCATCTTGGACAGATCAGACTTCGAAACAGAAGATTTCCCGAAGTCCAAATGACTGGGTTTGCTTGGCGTGGCAAGGTGATAATCATCTTCGGGGTCAGTTTCCCCAGCATCTTCTCCTTCTGCTTCAGCGACAACTTGTTCCGCATCATAACCAGGAATCTTCTCCGAAGTCACTAACCCAGATCGTTGCATGGCTTCGGAGATAGGGACAGTCTCCGAAGCTTCAGTTTCGTCCCCCTCACGCTCAACCCTAGCGATAGAACGGACTCTGGCCATTTAACTATGAACTTGTGAAACTTTAATACTTTTTTCTCCGAAGCAGGCTTCAAGATGGAGCTTCGTTCAAATCTGACAAACAAGCTTCGGCGATGGTTAAAAATTTTGGCAGCAAAACAGTGCAAATAGCAGTAAATGCTGTGGTAACTTCACACCTACTCGTCTGTTTATATAGTGCCGCAGGTAAGAAGGCGAAGCGCCAGGAGTTTTACACCAGGCGGACACCCGCTCGCACTCGCTGTACGGTGGACCGCAGAGACCGAACAGTAACTCGGCAAGGTGGGGCCGCTGCGCGCAGGGAAATCGAATCGTTTCTCGACAACGAGCTCAGGGAAGGTGTTTTTTGAGACCTTCGGCGCTCCGAAGCTTAAGAAACTTTTTTCACAGATCAAGCTCGTTACGAAAAACGATCTAGCACCGCGAAAGGGGCTACTGTTGGGTCTATGCTTCGTCGCCGAAGGTCTTATAGAAAGAACTGATCCTCGGATGAAGCTGTTCGTATAAGATAGCCGAAGGTGCCTCTTCGTAGAGCTTCGGCATTACAAACCGACTTAAAGATAGAATGACCTTTTAACCCATAAAGGTCTGAGTCAATGTTGTAAGTTTTTATAAGGGGCATACTTGTAATTCCTCACAGGCTGCGTCCTGTGCCTATAAATAGTGAACAGTATTCCGTTACTGTTCACGCATTCTGGTATTTGCAACTGCATCTCTCGGAATATAACCTTCGTCAAGGCATAGGTATCATTGTATTTAATGATTCAATATATTAAGTAAATATGATATAATACATCTGTGAATTATTTATTCATTTTTATCTTTTACTCTGTATTATCTTACAATATTTATTAAAAGTTTATTACGAAGGTTCAACTTCGTAATAAGACTCTTATCAACCTTCGTCCAAGGTTCATTATCCCCAAAGGAATAATGCTTCACGGACGAAGGACAGTATCATTTAACACTTTTATGTTGCCTTGTTCTTAATTCATAGCATTTGAGAACAAGTCCCCAACAGCAGCAAAATCATCCCAAGGGCCTCCCTACACTGACCACTCCCCTACTGCCCTTGCCCCTTTCGGGTAAGGTAGTCATCCACTAGCTTTCCTAATTAATCAGCCAAGGGCGTCCCATTAAACCCTTGTGGTAGCACTGTTTTCCCGGGTGGTTCTCCATGTTCCAATTAACATAATGATCTTATCATGAACAGTAAATAACAACTGATAACAAAAGTGTAATCATGAATAATGTATCTTCATACCCAAAACCACATATAGCACTAGCAAGTACTACCCAGAAAGTTCAGTGGTAAACAAGGTATAAAGATGGGCAAACTAGGGTATCCTATTGGGTCCCATCAAAATTAACCTATGCAGATCATTATGATTAATTAGAACATGAGTGGGTAAAAAGAAGTGATCAAGGGCACAACTTGCCTGGGACTTGAGATTCTAGGTACCAGGTTGATCTTCAGGTGACACGTGTCCTCACTGCTAAACGTAGCAATACAAACATACATGGCATAGGCAAAATTAACATTACACCATGCATAAGAACAAACTGTATAATAATAATCTACGCGTCGCTACGAGATCGTGGGTTCAAGAATCACTACAATCCGAGCTACAGTTAAGAAGTTATGGTTTTTCGAAGATCCACGTGATTAAGTATATAATAGACTAAGTGCAACATTTTAACCTATATCTCATGACAAAACAAAGTTACCAGATGATAATAAATATTATTGTGAGACTAACACAACTAGAATGGATCAAAACAGAGTTACAGTTATTGAGTTATGAATTTCTGAAGTTATTTAGCACCTAGAAAAGATTAATTCAAATGAACAATTTTAATTCAAATTTCATGGCTAAACAAAGGTACTAGGTGATAAACAATATTTATACAAAATTATTGCAACTGGAACGACTCAAAAAGGAGCTAAGATAAATTTTCTATGAATTATATAAATTCTGGAATTATTTTTATACCTGAAATTTCATTTCTTAAATAAATTCCTGATTATATCTCTGTTTGGGCTGCGCGCGCAAAAACAGGAAAATGCAGGGGCTTCTGCGCAAGAAATATTAGATTCAGGCTACAGTCGTAGTGGACTGCAGGTTGATAAACTATTAATACAGGGTCTCTTTTGCAAACTAGGCATGACGAAGGGATACAAGTCGATCTCAGCCACCCGATCAGATTCGAGGGCCAAGATTAAATCGCCCCAACACTGAAGCGGTACGTGAGGTCTGCCATCGGATCAAGATCCGACGAACCGGATTTAATGAACTTCGGACCACCCACAGCCCCACGATCGAAGATCTACGGTTAACCACACCACGGGTGAACCAGAATACCAGATCAAATCATGACCGTTCGTTCCACGATCGACGACCTCCCCATGTCTTCTTCCTCCTAACCAACCGGTCACTGCGGCAAATACCAGACAGTGGCAGCGCCATTGCTGGCAATCCCTCCACCTTGCTCTCCCTGTTTATCCAAGCACGGAAGCAACCGCTGGCTACGGCGACGCACTGCTTGGTCATGACGCGGCGTCGACATACTCCTGAGCACTAAACCGTCCGCGATCGCACAATATATATATATATATATAGGGCGTTGGTAATGGAAGCCCTGGGCTTCATATAGGTGCGCGGAGCCCCAGCCAGACGAGCCGAACGTGGTCGAACCGAATGGATCGATGCAGGCGGCCCGTTTTAATGCACTACAGTTATGCAAGTATAATAGCTTGTACAAATATGCGTAAACCAACGTGGGCCACGTGTTCGTATGTGGATCGGTGACGTGTAACCCGTAAAAGGGGGAAGCACATTTAAACAGACGGTTACGACACCGTAAATGTATTCATAACATTGCATAGATGACTGTTACTCCCCCGATCAGAGCGCCCACGATCAGCGCGGCCACGATCCTAAAATTAAGCGGGTAATGGATATGCGCCGTGAAATATGCGTCCACGATATTGGATATACGCCTGGTACAGGGAAAAAAATCAGAATCTTCCAAAAAAGTGGAGAGTACGCATTATTTGATAGTCCGCTGCTGGGTGAAGGGCGATTTTGATCTGGAAGATGGCGGCGCCATGGGGAAACAAGACCATAAGTGAGTATGCGACGCCGACGTCTGTTCATAGACAAAATCAATGCTTGGATATCGTAACAATGGTGCAGGAAGAAGAACAAGGAGGGTACCAGTTAGCTTCAGATGGAATTACGCATACAGAATCAGCTACTGCTGTAGACGCAATTACTCCACCAGCAGCTTTGAGGGCCCCAGGGGTTGATGAACAGACCATAATTGAGGCATCAAGGATGACAGTAACTCAAGGAGGACAGCACCTTAATACTATGCGTACTATTGGTGATCATGAACAGGACACACCGGTGATTCTGCAGAGATATGTAAGTAATATTGAACTGATTTAAATTTTCAGTATTGTACGTTGAATTGTATACAGTATAAGGCAGCTAGAGATGGTGTGACATTCAGTATTTATATTATGCATACACTGTGAAACTTTTGGCTGAAAATTGTTATGATCTACATACAACATAAAAATATGTAGGGTACCATAGATGATACAATTTATATTTTTTGCACAGGAAGTTACAATTGATCCGAGATTAGTACCTAAAGTTGGTATGACATTCAGTGGGGTGGATGAAGCATATAAATTTTATAGTAGGTATGCATATGAAGTTGGATTTCCATTGAAAAAGTATAGGGAACGGAAAAATTGTAAGTGGTTGAATTGCTCGATGGAAGGCAAAAGATCAGTAAGGGGAATATCAAACCCAAAGGTACGTAGTACCAGTTCGAAACGGACACAATGCAAGGCCGGTATGAAACTTAAAAAAATTTATGATGATGCAAAAGAGACAGTTATATCAGTGCGTATTGATCTGTTGCACTTAGATCATAATCATGATTTTTTTAAAAAGGATACCGAAAAGAATCAATTACAATGCAACAAGACGCATGATCCTGAATACATGGAGTTCATAAGTTCAATGCAAGAGAGTCGAATCCCGCAACATTGTATTATGGATTATGTATCAGAAATGCACGGTGGTCCTGAGAGTGTGCCTGTAACAGCACAGGACATGTATAACCTGTAAGTTTATGATATGTTCCGAT
The DNA here is from genome assembly GCF_902167145.1 of Zea mays. Lineage (NCBI taxonomy): Eukaryota > Viridiplantae > Streptophyta > Magnoliopsida > Poales > Poaceae > Zea > Zea mays. The sequence continues at coordinate 11,308,292 of NC_050097.1, forward strand.
TGATATACATAATTGATATATGCTGATTGTTGTTTCTGTCTAATGCTAAATTTTCACAATAATTTCAGGAAAAAGGCAAAGCAACGAGAAAGAAATGCAAATGATGTGGCAAAGCTACTATCCTTTTTTGCATCCTGCAAAAAGGATAATCCACAATTTTTCTCTGACTTCCAATTGGATAAAGAAGGCAAGATTTTAAGCATATTTTGGTCACATGCAAGCCAGCAAGGGGATTACATTGATTTTGGTGATGTGGTTACATTTGACACAACACATAAGACTAATCTGTATGAAAAACCACTAGGTATGTTTGTTGGTTCAAATCACCACCTACATTGCACTATATTTGCTTTCGCATTGTTGGGGGATGAAACTGTTGATACATTTGAATGGGTATTCAACGCCTTCAAAACATGCATGGGAACCGAAGGGCCACGCGTGATGCTGACAGGTACGACTGATAATAATGAATTAAATGTATATACATCAAATATGGCTTAAATTAGATATTATTATCTTTATATAACATGGAATAAGATTCGTACAATTTTGTCATATATGTTTGCAGATCAAGATCCTGCAATGCCAGTAGCCCTCGAGAGGGTTTTCCCACACACAATACATCGTTTATGTCTATGGCATGTGCAAAATAGGTATATGCCTTTTCTAAACGAGTTGTATGCAAGATTTGAGGAAATGGACTTTAAGACACGGTTTCAATCTATAATACATCATCCTTTGACTGAGTTGGAGTTTGAGACTGCATGGTCAATGCTACTTGAAGATTTTGATCTGCACGATAACAGTACTCTGGATAAGCTGTATGGAATACGTAAGGATTGGGTGCCTGCTTTTTTTAAAAATCATTATTGTGGTCTAATGTTGTCTACACAGCGTAGCGAAAGCATGAACAGGCTTGTCAAAAGTGCACATGTTGATGCAAATACTCCGCTTCATCAATTCGCCAAGCAAATGATGAAACTTCTACACAGTAGAAAGATGAAAGAGTCAAAAGAAGCAGTGGGAAGCATGGTGAGGATAAAATTGTTATGTCGTATATTGATACTTTAATATAAGTGTAAACTAATTTGCATTATATATGCCACATGGTCAAAAGGAAACGAACACGCTATACATGTTTGAGATAAGGGTTGCAAGAGCATACACAAGGGCTGTGATGTGTAGATTCCAGGAATCTTTGAAATATGCAACCGCATTCAAGATAATGCACGACGAAGAAGGGGGTGCAAATGATTGGGTAGTGCAACATACAACTAGATCGAATAAAATTGTTTGGGGACAGCACCAATTCAAAGTCACAGCTGATGAAGATGCAGGAAAGTATACTTGTGAATGCAAACATTGGGAACATACAGGTATGGAGTACTAAAAAGTAAATATATACATTGAAAACATATGAACAAAATCTTAAGATCATTATTGTTTTATAGGGCTATTCTGTGTACATGTACTACGCGCGTTTATGCATCTTCAGATTGACCGGATACCGAAAGAATATATTTTACAAAGATACACCACCTCTGCAAGGCAAGATGTTCCGTTTTCAAGAGATGATAGGAATTTGAAGGGGAAGGATGGAGAAACTAAGTCATATAGACAGAAGATGTTGCTTAAAAAGGCAATGAAAGTAGTGCATCATGCTAGTTTATCCAAAGCAGGAAATGATAGAGCCCTAACAGTAATGGATGAGCTTCTCGAAGTACTTTCGCGTTTGGAAACAGATATAGACGTTGAGGAAACTTGTGGAACTAGTGGAGGAGATGGTATACAGGTATGTAATGTTTTAATATGTATGTTGTAACATATTATTAATCATATTATATTGATGAGGTGTGAAACAATAAAATCTCAGGACGATGATGAAGCCAATAGAGACAACGAAAAGGATGATGAATTTGACGAAAGGAATAACAAGGTTTGGATCGTACTGTTGTTAATGTTTATTTGTAAATGATGAATAATGATCTTTCATCCAAATTTTCAGGAAATTCAAGACGTATCTATTATACTTGAACAAGGTGTGGCCAATGATCAAATACATATACCATTACGTCCATTAGAAGAGGTAATATCTTTAACAACTTTACTGATTTGCAGTTATACATATACATGATTTATACGTTTGAGTTATTGGGTTATGATTGAGCTTAACAAAATGTGTTGTCAATTACAGGTTAATTTGCATGATCACGCAATAATGAATGTTAGTGGTGTCAGTGAACAAAATGATAATGCCAGAAAGGTAATAATGGTATAAATACTGTATGTTGGACTACATAATATTATATGTTGAGAAGTATTTACTTTTGAATTGCAGAAACTAGAATTTGCAGTCGATGGGATAAGCTTGGCAAGACCAAATAACTCAAGACCCAAAGGAAGAACAATAAAGGGGAGTGAAGAAAGGGTTATTAAATTGGGAGCAAAAGGTACAAAGAAAATGACCAGGAAATGTCAGAAGTGTGGAATTGCTGATGGTCACAACAGTAGGACATGTTTGTCAATGGAGGAAAATAGACAAAGGTTGGCAAGCCTTGCTGGACGTAAGAGAGGACGACCTCCAGGATCTAGGAACAAGGGTGGCAGTAAAGCTCCTGATTGGAATGAGACAACAACATCTAAAAAACACGCAAATGAGTTCGATAGTAGTGAGTCAGACAGTGATTAGAATGTTGTATGAGATACGATTAATTTGTTTTTACGATAAACCTTGCTTGTTTGGCAACTGATTTATATAGAGGTGGATATTGAAATCTAATAAATGGTGCGTATATTGCTTAATAATGTTGCGTAACTGGAACTAAAAAACATCGTATATAACTTGTGGGATGATCGTATAATTTGTAAACTATATACCAGTACTGTTAATAACGACAGCAGTGAGTCAGGCGCGCGAGTAGTCTGTTGTATCTGATACGAATAATCTAAGATATAAAGTTGTTGAAATCTGATAAATAGAGCGTATATTACTTACTAATGTTGCATAATTTGAAGTAGGAAACATCGTATATGGCCTGGATGATACTCGCATATAAACAGATGGTAATAATAAGGAATGAGGTATAAATATAACATCTTCAGAACATAAAAACAGATCATATTTAAAGCACACAGAAGTGAAAACATCTGATGTTCACATATTCGCGACATAACCATAAGTATCCAGCCAACTAAAGTTCACAGAAAGAACCTGAGTAACACCCCTAACACAAAGTAGCATGACAATTGTTCTGAAAACAGCACATATAAGGAAGCTTCCTACAAATGTTAACTGAACAAAATGGCCAAAATACCACAGTACGGTACATTGCCCACACCATTGCTTAGATCTGACATAGTTCACTAATTGCGCGCAAACATAAATCTCTGGATATCTAATGGAAGTGGCAACGCCTTGTTGATGCGATGGAATGTGAGTTGATGAAGGGCATGAGCACGTAGGTCTCGGGAATTGTCCTGCAATAAAAGCATAGCTTGCATTAGACACGTCTATAGCTAACATGAACAACTGATGGCAACCGGATTATAGAAACAGTTAGCACAGACACTTACTGGTTGATTGAAGGAAGATATGACACCTGCATTGTGATCATAAGATTTCATGTAACTCATCACAAAAAATCCACAGTCATTTGACCCTGTCCTCATTGTTGGGCAGTTAGATGGCATATCCAATGGAAAATTACCAAACTTAGGAAATTCTGCGTTGGGGCAAACGTGTTGTAACGCTTTGCTCAGCCTACTCATTATCACCCTAGCCCATGGGAATTTCCTGCCACCTAAATAAATTGGATCATAATGATAGTCCTTCCATTCGGTGCCACCAAGTTGTATACCATAGGGATTCGAATCTAAAATGTGTATAACCCGGTGGTGTAGATTGATCACATACAGTGTCCAATGACCCCTGCTAAGCATAGGTACCATTATCTGTTGATGAGAAAAGTAAATATAGGTTACATGTTGCTGTTGTAAAGTCATGATAATTAAAATGTACAGTTAATGAGCTGATGAAACTGTGAACAAAATGTTAATGGGACTTACCGACTTGCATTTATCCAGATTCACCAAAGCAGGCAATGTGTTGTGCAAGCAATTCTGTAGGACATTTTGATCAAACGGCTGAGGATTCTTGCTGTGACGTTCCTGTTCTTCAAAATTTAACAGAGCCTATAAAAAAATAGAGTGTGTAAGTATATTATGTGTATAGTTACAATAACTGTGAAGAAGAACCTACCCCAACGTTGACATCAAGTATTAATCTGTTAGATGTCAAAGTTCGACGATGATTTTTAGAATCATCACGAACACACTCTATGAAACACTGCATGAAGACATCCTCAAGACATTTACCCTCCGCGAAAGATTCATAAATATCCATACAGTTTGCACTGTAATCACCGTAATCAATAACAACCCTGTATGATGAACAAAGGTATAGATTCTTATTTCATAAATGAACCAACTTATAAATACGTTATTCGTAATTTTGGTTACATGTACCTGCTTTGGTCAATGTCCTTGGAACAAATTAAATCCCACAGGGAACGGATACACTCTTACTCTGTAAGTGGTGGATCAGATCCAGAGTTTGTAGTACCTTTGAGTGTATCAACCTGAAATGCAACATGGTTGTAAGTGGTTGAACATTAAAAAATCAGTTTAATATCATAAAAAGCATTATGTAACATGTATGTTATCATACTGACATGAGGAGTTGGGGTCTGGTAAAAAACTGGCCCACTGTCATTGTGTTCCATTTCCTCTGTTGCCATTGCACCTCTCTACACAAAGGTATATAATTAGTATAACTGTGTTGTATGTATAGTAAAATGTAATTATAACATGAGACATGGACTGCTAACAAACATTTTTTTCCGGTGTCACGTCAAATTTGGGCAAGCAGGTGCAAACTGATGTGGTTTGAGGTGTGATATTTGTGTTCCTCAAACTTATGTTTCGAACATCAAAACAGAAATCCTGTTGACAAAAAAAGTGTGGTTCGCATACTGCTAAAAAGAAGTATGCATACATGTACGTATAATGAGTAAAAATAGTATTGTCGTTGGACAAATTACCTGTTGATCTGAAACCACATCCGATTCGTCGGGAAAGGTCTCAAGGACTGTACGGATATGCTGTTGTCTTTCGTGAATTTCTTCAAACTGAGTAGCACCCAGTTGGGTCTCAAGCTGCGAAGCTTGGGATGGCATATCGGGTGTGGGCTGGGTGGCATCAACTGTGTGTCCTTGTACACAATTATATTGAAAATAATATATGTCAAAACTTGAATTATAAATCAAATGTTGCTGTGTATACTTGACAAAAACATAAGCTGTTAACTGTACTTATAACAAAAAATGTATGCACATGTCAAAAAGATAAAATGTTCTGAATAAGGAATACCTGCTGAATCAGCCGAATTCCCCGGTTGCTGTGGCTCATCAGTCTCGTTTTCCAAATTTTCAGACTCGGCACGTAGTACCTCTTCTATCAATTCTATAAACTTGTCTACTATGTCATATTGCTTGACAATAATTTTGTCGATGCTGTCTTTTATGGCTACGCATGACTTGTCAACCTCCAAGTCATATGCAGCAAGAATATCTGTGAATTTAGATCGATGACGATGTGGGAGATCATTGATCTTACTTGACATCATCTCTTTGATAGATGGAAGTTTGATGTTAAAAGTTGGCCGAGGCATGGGGCCAGGGCGCGGTGCATCAAAAATATTGGTCCTGCACTCGGGCTGGTTGTTCAGCAAAAAATAGTAAGAATCCATGTCCACCTTCGTATTCTATTTGTTCAATAAATAATCATAAACAATGGATATAATACATCATAAACTTGCCTCAGATTGGCGATCGATCTTAGGTCCAACTGCATAGCATGTCTCCGTCGAGCTTCGGAACTAGAAATAAAATTGTAGTGACTGTGAGTAACCAACTGTGTAGCTGTGCATAACCAACTGTGAAAATATGAATAACTTACTTCACAGTGTCCGAAAGATTCAGCCCCATGGCGAACCTTCCTCTTGTCAGCTTTGGTCAAAGCTTTTATGCTATTCTTATCAAAAAATTTAATGCGAGGTGTGCCACTCTTATTATGGGGGGCAGCGGCTGTATGCAGGTGATCCAAGTAATACAACTACATTAAAAAGAATTACAATGTTCAATAACAATGTAAGTAGACATAACCAACATCGTAAAACATGTTACATAACTACCAAAAGTTAGGAACCAATAATGAAATAAATGTGCATACAGAAAAACACTATACTTACAAGGACAACAATGGAGCATCCATATATAGTCGTGGAGACATTTGTGGTGATCCGGTTGTGCCACTTCTTGGCATCTTCACATAGATCATTAAAAATCAACTGGCACCAGTCGATCTCATGGAAACGGTGCATTTCTTCTGTGAGAAGCACCTCATGATATGTGATGCCCCAGCTAGCAGTTGGAAACAGCAAACGGTTGAATAGAATGAGGAAGAAACATCTGATTGAAAGGTCATCATCCTCGCCTTTCCTTAAATGATCCTGTAGAAATGCCACATTGAACTCATCTTTGGCCACACCAAGCTCTGCCCTCAAGTTGCTTGCTGCAACTGCTTCATCAATACCCAAAGGTTTACCACCTCCATGATTTGGCACGCCAAGAATAAGATGAACAATATCCTTTGTGATCTTGAGTTCCTTTCCTGGACCAGGACGTATTGTCATATCCTTGGGGTCTAGCTTGTCCATCAACCATTGGAGGTGTGATCTACTGCACAGAGCATCTACTGTCATATCAAGAATGGAAGAGAAGCCTTTACGTCTTATAGCCTCACGTTGTCTTTCATTCAAAATGTTAATGCTTGCAATGACATCTTGAGGGTTGCACCTCACATTAAGCCTCTGTTAAACAATATACAACATGAAATAATTTTGTTATTATGAAAAAAATAATCCGAACATTACAAATATGAAATTGTTTGTTGGGTATGCATAACATTAACCTGTCGGGGTAGCTCCTCATGTTTAACCCTCTTTGTCACGACTTTTCTTAACACTCTTGTGTGGCTTTCAGAAACATTGCGCTTCTTCAGAGCTGGCATGAAGTCATCTTCATCAGAATCAATCTGAACTGTTTCATTGGTCACATTTTGACTGTCAGCATTTGAAGGATTTTGAACTTCTGGACATGGATTAGGATGTTCTGCAGAGGGAATGTCAACACTGAAGCACTCCTGGCTTGACTGGATTGTTATACGCTTGGGGTTATTTGGAGGACGGTCGACTTGCTTCATTTTTTTAAAATAAAAGCTGCATACATAATATACAATGTTGTAAAAAATAAAAGGTTATATATGCATATGTATTTATGGTGTGGTATGATTGAATCAATTAACCTAATTGTTTTAAATACCAAACTTAAAACATCTGAATATACTGTTCCCTATTTACATTTGCATACACATACTGAACTGTTTCAATTATTAGGAAAACTGAATATGTTTCAATAAAAACAACCCTTGCTGTGACCAAATAATGTGTTAGCTGTAATGCTCTGAAATACATTAATGTATGCACTAAACAGATATGAAATTTTAAATAAAAAATATACTCTACGAATAACAACTAGTTGACTGCTCATTTACTAAACACATTTGCATAAAAAATCTGAATATGTTTGAGCAAAACAAAACTTGCTATAACCAAACTGTATTGTCTGAGACCTAGTGTAATAAATAATGTCTGTTTTGAAATAATACAAAACTGTATATGATTCAATAAAACATGTACTAAACTGTTCAAAAAATAAGTGAATAACAGACCTTGCTGTAACCAAGTAATGTATTAGCTGTAATCATCTGAAAATACATAAATGTATGCACTAAACAGAAATGAAATTTTATATAAAACATATACTCTATGAAAAACAACTAGTTGGCTGATCATTTATTAAACACAGATGCATACATATTCTGACCTGATATACCAGCATAACAAACTGAATATGTTGCATACAGATGCATACATGAAACACATTAGCATATATGTTCTGTCCTGTTATACGATAATAAAAATCTGAATATGTTGCATACCATTGCATACAGTTGCAACCTGATATGTTTGAGCAAAACAAAAATTGCTATAAACAATCTGTATTAACTGTGAACTGGTTTAATAAATAATGTCTGTTTTAAAATAATAAAAAACTGGATATGATCCAATAAAACAATACATGCTGTCACACAATGTATTAACTATAATAATAATGGAATAAATAAGTGTATGCAGTCACAAAAACAACTAGATGACCACACAATTACCAATTGAACATAATATGATGCAAAAAACATGTAACCTAATGTGCATAACCAACTGTGTACATGAGCGTAACCGACTGTGTAAGTGTGCGTAACCAACTGTGTAAATGTGCGTAAATGTAATACATCAACTGCATACCTAATGTCAACCCTAGCCGTGATCCACACAATGCAAAATGAACAAAAAACAAACTAGTTTGTTGACGGTCAAACTCGATCCAATGAAATGCGCGCGAGCTAGGGTTGGGAAGAACACACCGATTGGAGCGGTACCCGTTGACGGCGGCGAATGTTGAGGATGGCGGAGAACGTGGAAGCAGTCGGGTCGGCGGAGAGCGAAGGAGCAGAACCGTCGCCGGAGAAGGTAGGGTTTTCGCCGGTCGCCGGACGCAGCGGCGCGAATATTGGAGCGACGATTGGGGAAACCGAGGGCGCGCCGCTCAAATGCTGCTTGCGACTGGATAGACAGCGAGCGGCGAGGGGTTGGAAGAGTCGTCGGAAAGGGGAGCGGAGTCGCCGGGATGGAAGAATCGGTGGAGAATCCTGGAGTCGTGCCGGGGTTGGGGTTTTGCGGTTATGGAAACTGAGGCGGGAGCAAAGGAGCTAATCGCGGGATCACGTAGGTATTTATATGGAAACCGAAAGGTCAGTCGTCTGTGAATGCAGGTGCGTTCATATTTGGCTGGGGCTTCCTCTAGCTAAATAGAGCCCAGGGCTCTAAATACATATAGTATATATATATATATATATATATATATATAAACAGAGAAAACGACGACACAGCGAGAGAGATGCTCACCGGCAACGAGACCGCAGTGACGTCGACCCTCGCTGAACGGCACAGCGACAAATTTCGGACTATGGAGGAGACTCGCCAAGGCTCCGATGCTCTTTGACGCCCTTCGGTGAACTCCCTAGGCATCGACAAGTTCTAGCGCCATGATCCCCTGCCCCTCGCAACTTCTCTCTTGACAACGGTGGGCTCCCAGCCACTTCGACATGGCTCGACTGAGGCTTGAAACAGGAGAGGAGCTATTGCCCTATGGCTGGCCGGACGATGAGCATAGTTTATATATGCCAAGGGCTCAAGCTAGGATCATAACCACATCCGTTTTGTCAGGCGCATGTGTACAGGTTTGTTGCAAGCGTGGCTTCGAGAAGTCCCTCATGAAAATGTTGTCCCACTTGCCAGAGATACGCAGTAGCATAGTTCACACGCCCACAATCCGTGGAAAGAAGCTTGGATGAGATCACTCATGAGGTCACGATGATGCAATCTTCAGCAAGGAAATAAAGAAATAGAAAAAAATCACACATGGCAAGGACGTGTGGGCTGGCTAGAGCCAAGGAAATGGCCCAACGGAAGGAGAAATGTTTTTTATTTTCTCATTTCCGTTCTATTTGCTAATTCTATTTTCAGTTTTTTTAATTTACAAATTCAAACTAAATAAAATTTAGTTTTAAGACTCCAATATGTACACAAAATCTCCAGCATGAATGCAAAAATATATTTTATATATTTGTTTTAGTTCTTTTATACATGATTTCAATCATGAAATAGATAATAGTTCACACCTTATGAATTTTTTTGGGAAATATAATTTATATTGTTGATCACATATTAAGAATTAACTTAATCATAATTCTTCTATATAATTCAATCCAAAGGTAATTTAGTTTATCTAAGTATCTTTTATTTTAGTTAAAAAAATATTCATTTTGGGAGCAGTAACTTCGAAAGTATGAATATTCTTCAAGGAAAGGTGTTTTGATTTAAAACCTTTAGAAAATTTTCCTTATTTTGACAAGCTTGAACTTTAGGGTGTTACAAATTCTACCCCCCTTAAAATTAATCTCGTCCCCGAGATTAGTAAAAAAAGGGATATAGAAAGATTGGGTTGTAATTTAGCTTTTAGTTTCTAATTGGTCCAAAACTAGAAGTGTCTTTTTTTTTGTTCAAGTGTTTAACACAAATTAGCAGGTGATTAGGAGAGCATGTGTGTCTTTTATGTCTAGCCATCTATTAGGCAATATGAGATTTGGTTAGAGCAAGGATAGATGATGGTAAGAAGATCTTGGTAAGGAAAGACTCCATCCAAGGTGGTGAATCTTGAATCATCTCGGGATCTGATTTGACTGCTATTTTTTTCCATGTCGAGGTTGATCTCCATCTTAAGTCTGATCTAGGGACCATCGATCTTTGTGTTAGATGCTATTATCGGAATTGGGATAACAATTGTGGGTACATGTGTTAGGTATGTTAGACAGAGTTCTACTTGCTTTTGGGGATAAATGGGTTGGGCAACCTATAATGTAGGTTAGGTTGTTGTTTTACGGACAAGTTGGTCTAAGACACCAATTTTGGTTAAAGCATGTTTATAGGAATATGGTCTAATCTATTTCACCAAAATTAACTAACTTGTTTAAGTAACTCACTTTTGAAGATCAGATTAACCATGTTAGATCTTATGGATTGGGCTAGGTTCAATCAAACTAGGTTAGTTTAGATTAGATGAGGTCTAATTAATTTGGATTAGATCATAGTGGTTACTCTAGGGTGGGATAAGTATGTTTATTAGAACAAGATGAATTTATAGGGATAGAATACCTCAAGATGAGATGGATCTTTTTTTTGCTAGATTAAGTTTAATGAGGGAAAGTCTAAGTTTATTAATTATCTTGAAAACATGTTTTATTCCTAATTATCTATGTAGATGCAATTGTGGACATTACTCCACAACACATCACACTCAATCAAAGATCCAAATCAGACAAATATCACAAGAACAAACACTCAAGCGTATAGTTACCTATAAAATAGTTTTGTTTTTGTTCCTAAGAGTAGGTCTCCTATTCCTAAAGGTCACTTTAGGCACAGGATTTCAAAGTGCGAAATCCACATATGTCTTTAGAAAGAAAAGGTAAGAATAATCAGAGTAAAGCGGAAATAGATGAGAAAAGATTAAGATAAGTTTAGAAAGAATCAGAGTAGCAGAGGTAAGTAAGTATTGGTTGTCCAGTTCTATCTAGGTTTCGTCCTACAGTCAACATTCCTCTGATACCACTTCTGTCACACCCGGATTTCGGGGCACCAAGACCCGGGCGCGAACATAATCACCAGGTGTGCTGGGACCAAGTATCACACATATGATGAATCATGGCACAGGATCGAATGTCACATATTTACATAACAAGAGTTCTATACAAAATAAATAAATATTTACATTATAAGGAGACAACGGTCCAGCAACCCAAAGTTGACTGGGAGACGACGACCTAGACCTCTCACGAACTCGTCATAGCATCCTCCATGCGCCTCATCCCACGGTACCTGTTCTTGACCTGTGGGGGGTGTGAGACAGCAAGAGTGAGCTCACATACGTTCATAGCTCAACAAGTTATGGGGAATAATGTGCATGAACTCGCCAAAGGTGGGAGCTCACGTGAAGTGTAAGGCTTACCAAAGAGGATGGTTGAAGCTGAGCACTGCTTTTAAAGTTGGTCAAAATTTTATTAGCAGTTACTAAGTATAAGTAAATACCAACCCAATTAAATAGTAGAACAAAAGTAACAACCTCACCTGCGATGCAATGCATATGACAAATTGAATTTAGTTCCATAATTTAATCATGTGAGTGTCCGAGCTGCTCATGACCGTGAGCACGGCTAGTATACCAGTTTTACACTCTGCAGAGGTTGCACATCTTTACCCACAAGTCATGTTACCCATCTGCCAAGAGACGGCCAATCCCATACACCTCTACCGAGGAGGCGAGACAGGGTAACACTACGAGGCCTTTACAAAGTTCCACTAGCTTCAGAAAACGTGCTACAGTTTATAGGAAGCTCCAATGCAGGAATCCCTCGCATGACCGCCATCGCAGCAAAATCATCCCAAGGGCCTCCCTACACTGACCACTCCCCTACTGCCCTTGCCCCTTTCGGGTAAGGTAGTCATCCACTAGCTTTCCTAATTAATCAGCCAAGGGCGTCCCATTAAACCCTTGTGGTAGCACTGTTTTCCCGAGTGGTTCTCCATGTTCCAATTAACATAATGATCTTATCATGAACAGTAAATAACAACTGATAACAAAAGTGTAATCATGAATAATGTATCTTCATACTCAAAACCACATATAGCACTAGCAAGTACTACCTAGAAAGTTCAGTGGTAAACAAGGTATAAAGATGGGCAAACTAGGGTATCCTATTGGGTCCCATCAAAATTAACCTATGCAGATCATTATGATTAATTAGAACATGAGTGGATATATTGTGTCTTTGTTAGCCAGTCAAGGTTTGATCCCTACAATGCTTCTCTCATACCTAATTTTTACCAAAGGATGCTACAGTTGATAGATGATTTTTCATGTAAAAGTATACTCCATTCTGTTATATTGTGTCTTTGTTAGCCAGTCAAGGTTTGATCCCTATAACCCTAGTTATTCACTAGGGAACAAATTGATATATATATATGTAAATTGTATTCCTTTGGCTAAAAAAATCTCATGATTTCAAGCATGTTAGACCTTGTTGTAATTGCTTAAGTTGTTTATTTCGAATGGAAAAAGTTACTATTTATTTTGGTGTTTCAGGCGCTTCATGAATCAATATTTCTTGTTGATAGCTTGTCTGCAGCTATAGTCACTTATCACTCCTGTAAATCCTACAAGTACCTGGGGCCCACTTATATTTATCTTTGCTGTTTCTGCAACCAAAGAGGCATGGGATGACTACAACAGGTATATTTAGTCAACCATCTGTTCGAGTTAGCTTTTTCTTCAACATGTCAAGGCATGTTGCTTGCATAGTATTGAGAACTAAAAATTGATACAATGACACCGCAAATATAGTACAATATATTGTGTTTTGTGCTATCACTGTTTCAATTATGTCAACGCATGGAGTTGTATTTGATACTTCTTGTAGTATGAATTTCCACGCCCACAACATTGCTATGATTCATCCTTGAGAAAACTAAATATCTTTTCTGCAGTGGGTGCTCTCAATACTATTTTGGAGAAACAGAAGCTCTACAACCAAGTAGGTTACGTTTGGTGGTTTTATCGTACATCTCCTATAATTGTCCTTTCTACTCTGAAGCGAAACTGAACTGGTGCTGTGGATATTTCGTAGGTACACCTTTGGTTTGTTGACTACGTTCCATGGCCTCCTGCTGCTTCTTGACAGATCCGCATTGTTGAGTTCCTAGCGATGTCTGCCATGGCCACAAAGATGAATGCAACCTTCTCCATACCATTGGCACATGACTGTCTACTATGTTTAGTAATTTTATCCTATATATATTTCTGATGTTTGATTCCTACTTAACTCAATACCTCTTATGCATTAACATTTGCAGAGATGAACAGATAATGTTCAAGCTCTTTAAAGAAGAGCCGAAAGATTTTCCTATAGATCTGCAGAATGGGTCATTTCTCATGTTACAAACTGGAATCATGTTTTCTATTATCTTTATCAATGTGAATATTATAATATGCTAATGCTAATTCTTTCATTAAATGGTTTGAATTTACAGATCCTAAATTGGTTGTCACATTATCCAACTGATGTGAAAAACTATATTAGGCCTGGTTGTGTTATTCTAACTATTTACCTTCAATGCATGCATCATTCCTCCAACCTCAAGGCGCCTACCCTCACCTACACGATGCTCACTCCTCCGCCATCAATCACACATAGCAGGAAGGTGGCCGAGGATCTCTGCCACACCCTCCTCATCCGATGCCGCTGCTCTGTTTCTCAGTCCCCCGGGTGGGCCGCCATCAGCGGTGCAGAGCGTTTGAAGTTCGACGATAAGGCAGTCAAGCAGCCTGAATAATCTATTGCAAGAATTCTAATGTTCATTCATAAGCCCACATTCATTTCGTTGTTTGAGAATGATTTTTGGTTTCTGAATGCCTCTTTGTTGTTTTTAATGGAAGGCAAGATATTTGCTGTGATTTTTGTTAAACAAGATGAATTGATGCCTGTTTGTGACAATGCAGGGTACAATTCTTCAAAGGGTGCAACAGCCTGAATAATCTATTGCAAGAAGGATTAGCCAGTAGTAGCGCCTGAATAATCTATTGTTCATGTCTGCATAAAGAATTTCTGCTTCTTTTTTGCTATTAACTGACGAACAAATGAATGTTTCATGCATTGTTGGACAGGCGCAGAAGCAGGAGCTCGCACGACAGGTGGATCTCAGCGCCAGGCAGGTGGAAGTGTGGTTCCAGAACACACATGTTCATGCTCATGCTGACCCCACACAGGTTCATATCGTCTTCTGCGTGGATGTAGTTGTTTCTTCTTCAATTCTCTTTGTGGAGGTTCTTGGGCAGCTCAGACACCAGCTCGTCGTCGAGCTCCCCGAGGCTTGCCGCCGCGCTGCTGCAGCATGGCGACTGCAGTGCCAAGGACGATGGTGTGGTGGGATGACAGCGATGAGAGGGGAGGATCTGGAGAGAAGCACAAGGACCAAGAAGAGGAGAGTGTGATGGCATATATATTTTTCTATGTTCCTGTAGCATGGCTAGGAAGAATTGTCAGTCATCACCCCTTTTAACTTTTACAAATGCAGAGAAACTCTGTTCCTTTAACTGAGCTTTGTTCCTTCGTTTGATTTCACATCTTTTTTCTATTCACCTGATGCACAAGTGTCAGCGTCAGACGTGGACATCTAGCTAAGATCTGTTCTTAGGCCATGCTATTATTTTGACAGCAAGATCCTATGGCCGAAATTATGAGACTGACCAGTTGCAATGTCAATGGGTTAGAGTATTTAAGAGCAGAAGATATGAAGGAGCAACCCTATGAGGCAAAACATGGTAAGTTGATATCTCACTCAGTTTTTCTAAAGCTTCTTTTAGGTACGTTCTTAATCTTTTACAGAACAGCGCCATAACCTACTAATAGTTGTTCATCTTTTTTCTCGTTGCCATGATTTTTATCTGGTGTGATAAAAAACTCAAAATCTTCTATGCTGTGATTTTGAATTAAATGATTCTGGTTTGGTTCGTCAAGATTATGAAAAATATTGTGTCCTATTTTCTATTTGAGGTTTACATATGCCTGAAGTAATAGCCACATATTCAGACGATGGAAATGGTAAATTCTGGATCTGTATTTTTAATCATACATGAATAATGTGGTATGTTTACGTTCGGTTGAACGAATGGTCCTCTGATGCACTAATGAATTGATAGCTGGAGAATCAATGATATACTATTCAAGAATTTTCTTCCCATATAGAATGTTTCGAAGTACAAAGTTGCAATAACACTACAGCTTTCTTGGTTAAATTTGAAGGTTTTACGTTTTTCATAGAAGAATTACAAGCCCAAATGATTGGCTACCTGTTAGAGTGTCTTATCAAGTTTATAATTTGGACTATTTTAGGAAGAAAGGATAAACGATGGAGGCTGGCAGACCGTCGGTGAGAAAAAGCGCCATGGAAGACCACAGCAGGTTTGATTTCAGCCTTCCAAAGATCAGAAATGACATTTCATTTTCATTATTTTGTTTCCTCATTGAACATATTTAAGCTCTTGCTTTAGTTTTCAGGTCCTTTTACTTCTATTTTATCGGAGTGTGAATTGTTTCTTTTTCTCAAAAGGCCCAACAACTTAATTTTCATGCAGTTGGACTTGACCACGAACCTTCTTGAACAACTTTGTCTTTTCTTCTGCTCCTATGTAGCAGGATTAAGAACCATGCACTATTGCTTCAGACACAATATACTTCTTTTGGTTTCTACTGGGCGCTGCTATTTATACCTGCTTACAAGTTTTTTGGTTTGATGCTTATGCTCAATCTAATAATGTTTATTGGACTGATGATGCATTTTTTGGTTTGTTTCTCTTATTTTTACATGTTGTTATCATTTCTACCACCAACAACTTTCTACATGGAGGGTCCATGGGCAGCTATGGCCACAACAGGCATCTTCCTTGCTGCCGCAGTCACTGATTGGCTAGATGGTTATATTAATAGAAAGGTACGCCAAAAAATATTTTTCTGAATTATATGCTAGACTAGGTTGTGTTCCAGTGTATTTTAAACTCATTTTATGTTTCATGATGATCTGGTTTATATACAAATGCAGCTAGGAACACCTTTTGGTGCATTTCTTGATCCTGTGGCCGACAAGGTTTCTTTCTCTCTGCTGCCCACCATTTTCTAGCTTGTTTACAACTAAACTAAGACTATCAGTTCTCGGATGAGCTACTAACAGGATTTAACTTAATCGCTCTAATTCTTTGTTGTAGCTTATGCTAGCGGCAACATTAGTTTTGCTATGCACCAAACCTTTGGAATCATCACTGCTCAATGATGGGCCATGGCTTCTAACAGTCCCTTCCATTGCTATCATTGGAAGAGAGGTAGTTACTCAGCCAATCTGCATTTCCACTTCCAAAGTATTTAGTGAATTCATTTGTTCATTGTATTTTTTTGTCTTGGTGAGGAATCATAAATCTGGAAGGTTCAGAGTGTTGTTTCGACTTATGTTGATACATGTTTATGCGTCACTGTCTGCTTAGTTCACATTTTGTTTATCCCTTAACATTACAGTTACAGGAATCAAGGAACCTAATTAGAGTTTTGAGGTTTGAGGTTTAAACGTAGTTTTAATAACACTTTTGAGGTTTAAACGTAGTTTTAATAACACTAGATTTATCATAGTTTATTCATGTGAATTTTCTTGTTTTGACGCTGCTGCAACTGTGCAGGCACTTCCTTTGAGTGGGAAAGAAGCGATTGAACTTCTTGACATACTATTAAGGTGAATGCATAGCACTCTTGTTAAGAATCATGTTGACATTATTTCCTTTTATTGCAGCACAATAACCTAATTTGATTCCTGTACTGTGTACTACTTTCACTTCTAGGTTCTTGTCTTTCTACCTGAGCTTTTTGATATCTTAAAAGACCAGTCTTACATGTTGACAGAAGCTGAAGCTGTGATTCTCTTTCCTTGCCTCATAATGAAGTCAAGATTTGTTGCGAGAACCAAAAAATTACACTAATGGTTATGAGGTGAATAAAGTACCCTGCTATGAGTTTGAGATAATGCAATGTTGTGTGAGAAAGAGCAAAACCTTGACCAGGATTCCCTTGTATGAGATAATTTCATGTGATTCTAAACTGAATGGTTATACTCTCTTCTTTTCATTTGGCCACTTCTATTTTCTCTATTTTGTTATAGCATCAAGTTGATTTGTGTCTAATCTATAGGAACGATGTTAGCGAAAGTCAATTTAATCTGGTGCTGAACATTGAGTTGCAATAAATCGTCGATGGAGACTGAGTCACCACAGCCAGAAACCATTGTCTGAAGGTGATGAACATTAAGTTGCAACAAATGATCGATGGAGACCGAGTCACCGCAGTCAGAAACCACTGTCTCAATTTGAGGAGATTTTTCATCTATGTTTGTTAGAAGGCATAATGCCTATTTATCTCTTGTATTCAAACATTTGGCAATTAAGAAATAGAAGATTACTTCCCCAATATCCCTTCTTCCTAATCTCACCTTTCACTGCTTCTGGGGAACAATCACTTGCTATTACTGACTGACATGTCCACTCCTCATATGTCAGATATTGGTGTTGATATATATGTTGTTCGTTTCCATGTAATTGTTGTGCACTAACATTTATCGAATAATTTGTACACCGTCGCAACGCACGGGCACTCACCTAGTAATATTTATGTGAGCCAGACAAATCAGAAAATTAGCTCCTACTCTAGCTCCGTCCCTGGCTGGCTGCTTGCAATGAAAAGAAAAGGAAACTTAAACCAGAAACCAGTTCGCTGGACGACATTGCATCCCTTGCTTGTTCAGACAATCACTCAACAGAGGAGCCACACAATCACTCCACAGAGGATCCTGGAGCGTCTCTGTACCCAGTCCCAGACTCCTAGACCTGTGGAGACAGACAGGAGACGACTGATACGTCAGCACGAGCGAGTGGCAGACCGATTCAGACGTCCACTCTGTTACAAAATATTACATATGTAATCAATCCAAGGGGTGCGACAGTTTTCCCCAAGGGACACACCCCTTGGGATACACCCCTTCACTTGTATATAAGTGTAATGATCTCTGGAATACAAACGCTGGCTGTCATTCTCTCCATTCTCTGTGTCTCATTACCACTGAAATTCAATACGTTATCAGCACGCAGTGCTCTCCAACGAAGGAAAACATGAACAAGCAAGATCACGAAACATGAACAGAGAGATTCCCGTTGAAAGGAAGAGAGTGGAACGCACACAGAACAAGAATGGTAATATGCAAATATCGTTTTTCTTCTTACGTTCTTATCTCCTTTGTGACTATGGCAAGGACCTTCACCGGTGGCCGCTGCGCCCGCGCAGGGGCCACGCTACCGCGCCGCCGGTTCGAGCACTGGGGCTGAGCCCGCACCGGTGCTCCGCCTGGTTGGAGTGCCAAGGCCGCGTGCCTGCGCTGGGTAGGGTTTGTCGTGGCCGCGTGCCACGTCCGCGCCGGGCCACGCGGGGGTTGCCGCAACGCAGGGACCATGCCCTGCGCGCGCGCACCGCTATGGGCATGCTCGTCCGCCCCGCCAGGGCCGGGGCCACGCCCACGCCTGCCGCTGGGGCCGTGCCTACACCGTTGAGGCCGTCGCGTGCCCGTGCTGGCTGACTGCTTGCCCGCGCAGGGGGCCGTGCGCCGTAGAGGGCCGCGCCTAGGCCACCGGGGGACGCGCCCGCGCTGCCAGGGAACGCGCCCGCGCCGGGCAGCCACACTGCCAGGGCCGCCATGGCCAGACCTGCGCTAGTGGGCCGTGCCCTGGCCATCCGGGGACATGCCCGCGCTGTCGGTCGCCGGAGCCGCGTCCGAGCCGCCTGGGCCGGTGGCGCCGCGCGCCAGTGCACAGCCGCGCCCGAGCCGCCAGGGCCGGGGGCCGCCGCGCACCCGAGCCGCTAGGGCCGGGGGAGGCCACGCACGGTGGGGTCGCGCGCCCGCGCGTGCGCCGAGGGCTGCATGCTCGCGTGCCATCCGGACTCTCGCCGGATCTGCGCCAGAGTCACGCACCGGGAACAGAGCCGCCGGGGCTGTGGCCGCCGTGCCACCGGGAGCCGCCGGGGCCACGGTAGGCCGGGCACCCACGCACCGCCCAGGCCGTGGAGGGCCGCATCTGCGCGCCTAGCCGGGCTGCACCGCCGGGGGGCTACGCCCGCGCCGCCGGGGCCCCACCCACGAGCCGCCGGGGGGCCTCGCGCCCGAGCCGAGGATGGCCACGCCGGGACCGGTGCAAACGCACCATGGCTGCACTCGAGCCGGCCAGGCTAGGCGGCGGCGAAGGAGTTATCCCAAGAACCTTGCGAGCTGTAATGTGCCTCCACCTCATGGGCTATTTCGGCCAGAATGGGCCACCTGCGCCTTTTTCCATTTTTTTTTCTTTTCTACCATCTCAGTGATAAGATCATGTCACTGCAGAGTTACTGTTTTAATCATTGTTAATGCGTCTAATTTAAATATTTAGGCTACTGATGATATATGTAACTGTATAAATTTGTCTGTTTTTATTATAAAAAATGCAGACTTATTAGTGAGTTATATTTTATTTACATTTATAATTCACATATTTTCGACTTGCTTTCGGTTTTGCATTCTTTTATGTTTGCATGGAAAACATAGCACATAAATAAGTCGAAACTTAATGGTCCTCATGCAAAATAAGATTGCATTTTTTTGGGAAAAGCATAGGGTGATGGAGTCCTAAGCACTGGCTACGCTAAATTCTTTATAGAGTTTAGTAGCCCAGAGACCGTACTTTAGGCCGCATTTGAAATGCCTGTCACTATGAGGTCTACATCTTTCGAGATGATTACCTATACGTGCTACCCAAAAAGATCACAGACCATGCAGGCATCGCGGGCTATGGAGCCAGGCTAGACGCTGCAGTCATGATGACAACTAAAAGAATTCTTTTAATTAAGTACTACTTAATTAAATGATAAATTCTTGCAAAATATGATGCATACATATTTAACTTGGGATTATTCAACACATGATGGAGATCTAGGCTTTGGCTGTAATAATTTCTTCGAATTTATTTGCCCTGAGACCAAGCTTTTAGACAGCAAAATGTTATTTGCCCATCAATAAGAGGTCTACATCATATGATCATGATGATTACCTATGTGTTCTCTCAAGTAGATATGTTGGAGATGTGATGTTGGTTATTCACCTTTATGGTGATTACCATTTTATTTTTGAAATTTTGGTCAAGCACAGGGTAGTGGAGTCCTAAGCATTGGCTGCGGTATGTTCCTTGAATATATCAGCCCAGAGACCATGCTTTCAGGCAGCAAAAGTTTTGCCCACTACTGGGAGATCTACTCCATTGTTTCATGACATGGAGATTATCTACGTTGTGTCCACCAATTTTTCAAAAATCTGTTGGTACACTTTATGTGATACCAGAATTTCTCCAACATATAAATATATGATATATTTTGCGGCAAGATAAAATGGTTAAGCCATTTGAAGGATAATAATTTCATAGAGTTCGATGAACTCGCCTAATGGGCTTAATTATCCTTAATGTTCATTGGATACGTTCGTTTCATTTTTGCATGATATGGGAGTTCACCTCTTCATTTTGGAGGAAATGAGATGCTCTCTTTCTCTTATGGTTCTTATGAAAAGAACTTATGTGCTTTTGCGGCTTGATATGCAAGCGCAAAATGAATAGCAAAGGAAATCATAAGACATATGGACTTATGAGTAAATGTCTACATAATGTTGTGGACTAAAACTTTGTATTCATATATTTTGCTTGAAAGCAAATATATAAGCACATTAAAAAGAGAAGGGCAATGAGTATGACAAACTCATTTGTCATCACACTATATGTGATATAGTGTTGTATGCCTAAGCATCTAATCTTGTATATGAAATCCCAATAGATGCATACTACTCATGAAAGCTAAGATATGAAGTGTACTTCAATCTTCCATCTGACATGATAACAGTGGTTAGTTGTGTAAATCGTGATTTGGACTAATCATGTAACATCACTTCTTTTTTCTAAGAGAAGACCACTTTGTTAGATGATTTGCTTTTGAGTACTATATAAATGATGCATGAGATTTGGTATAATCTCATAATTGATGTTGTGATAGGTTCAACTCATGCGATGTGAGTTGAACACACTCATGTGATTTGAATGTAAAAACTCATATGAATTTGAGTTAAACTAACTCATCGATTGGAGTTGATCACTCATGTGATTAGAGTTGAACAAACTCATCGATTAGAGTTGAACGATCTCATCAAGGGAGTTGAAGACCCATTGATTTGAGATGTACAAACTTGTACGGGGATTCTTCCAATTGAGGAAGAAACATGTAATGTGGAGAATTGAACCACAAACTCTATATATGGGGAAACAAAATATTCTCATATTCCTTTGGAAAGAGGAAAGAATATTTTAGCAATCGCTTCGTGCGATATCATGATATGTTAATATCTAGTCCCCTTTTGGTAATGGAAGTATCAAGGATGTGTTGATATATCCTAATTTGATCTTACCAAATTATAGAGATATCCATAAAATTTCTATCATGTGGAAACACAAAGTGATAGTGATGGATATTGCATGTGTTTCTCGGAAACATTTCTTACGGATTGTATTCTACATACATCCTCTCGTACAATGTGTTGCATTTGTTAAACTTTTCATGTGATGTTACTTACCATGCGGGTAAGATTGAATTGGTCATCCCATTGTTGGGATGAAATGAAAAGTTATGAACAATTCTATTGGTCATGTTTTTCCCATAAGATGAGACTTGATGAGTATCATTGGGAATGAGATTTTAAGTCCCTCTTATCTTAAAATCTGATATGAATTAGTTAAGTTCTTTGAATTGTTTCAAAGGAACGAGTGTGGTCCATTATAGAGATTGTATGGACATTGAAGGCTTTATAAGGGTCTTTGGTGCATCTATATGATGACCTCAAGTGTGTCTTTCGGACAACACATGACTGTCAAGTAATAATGTCTCAAGCTTGAGCACATTAGCCTCCACACTACTGAATTTACCAAATGTGCTTACAATGATGATTGTTTGTCTTGGTATTCAGAATGATATCCATAAAGGATATGATGAATCTGTGATAGATTCGAAAATTTTAGATCATTAATGACCATCAATAATGAATTGTCATTTCCAACTGGTTATGGTTGGAGTCAGGAAGTTTTGCACGCTCCTGACTTGTGATTAACTGCATGTACACGTTCCCCTATGGTTTTTAGTACGTGGGAATCCATGAAAGATTTCCCATGCGTACATTGGGTATGTTCCCAATCTCACCACCGCAGCATACATATATGGGCACACAGAAAGCTGGGGATCTATGTGAGAATTCATTCTCCGTCGATCATTAAGTTTTAGAATCTCTTCATGAGAATCTATTTACGGCACGTACGCTTGCTTGAATCATGAGCTTTCCCAGGCATTAGGGGGAGATTTCGAGTACCAAAAAGAATGCCAGGAAATTATAATGAATGTAGTAAGCATTTAGGCTCAGGATCACGTACTAAAACTGAACCTTTGGGTTCAAATGATTTGCAAGAAGTTGCAAATTAACCGCCATGTGCATTTACTATGAGGTGTCACTCAAATTAATCCTATGTGGAAGTGCCAGAAAGAGTGGTTAAATGGAACACCTCTTAACTCCCTATTGCAACATAGTTGTAAATAAGAGGGGGAGAAGTATGGTCACAAATTCTAGGATTAAGATGCTTGCAAGCAGCTGAAGGCTAGACCTTCTGAGATAGTAAATGCAGACCATCTATTTGTTGGTAACCAACCTAGTGTTGGTGGACACCTAGAGGATATGGATTATCCTGTGAATGGAAGACATTCACAACCTAGCTCAGTGCGCACTGATGAGGCTAGGTTATTGGAAGCCCTTAATTCTCGTTTTGGGATTTCACGAGAAATCATAAGGGTGCATGAGAAAATGACTTCATGTCAATTGAAGAATTGTGTTATTTGAAAGCTACAAGTGTCGACACATACATCTCAGCAATTGTATATGCGCTCCAAGTGATCCAAAAGACTATGGCCATAGCAGAGCACAAGTATGCTCAAATTAGATCTTGTTGAGTGATACAATGTTGCAGAGATAGCCTTGCTCACCGGAAAGAAGTGTTAACTTATTTTCACTTCAAGGTATCTTACTGTGGATACAAATTTGTTTTCATGGACTTGAAAACAATGAGGTGGTGAGAAAGCATGGCTAGTTGCAACTGGGTTTATACGCAAACCCAAGCATTATTTTAATGCTATAAATTCTCCTCTACTGTGAGTAGTAAAATTCTAATACAATAATATGGACAGTAAATCATCTATCTGTGCAGTTGGTAGATGTAGTGACAACATATGCTTATGTGGTCACTGGATTATGGTATTTGTGGAGTCTTGAAGGATTCCAAATACATAATCACTGAAAGCATCTAGGCCCCTAGTTGGTTTTAGTGATTAATGACAACATAATGTTATATGTGACTAACGTATGTTTTGCAGAGACAAATGGTAAGTTAGGTCACATTACAGGTAGAAGTACTACAACGGTGAAAACAATCCCGGAGATAAGAACTCGAAGCGAGGGCTAAATTAACGAATCGAAAAGTGAAGGTCTATGTAGTCCGAGTGTCAAGGAGTTGCGGACACTCATGATTTAGTTAGGTCTTTTATTTTGTTTTAGCCGTACTATAAAGAGGGGCTGTCGATGAGTAGTTTGACCAGGAGAGTTCTAGTGTAGTGTTGGTGCATATTCACACTCACATATAGTGCTAGGTGACACTCTAGAACATACACACAAGTTAGAACGAAAACCGATTTGAAAAACAGCAGAAAATAGAAAATAGGGTTTCTGACTTTGGGGCACCGAACTGTCCGGTGTGCACCAGACTGTCCGGTGCGCCCTCTGCCAGGTGGGGCCAGGCCGGCCCAGGGGAAGGGTTTCCCCACGCAGAAACCCGACAGCGCAAGGTTCCTGAGTGGAATTTTAGTGATGCACCGGACAGCGCACCGGACAGTGCATCGGACTGTCCGGTGTGCCATCTGCCCAACGGCTAGCTGTCAGAACTAGCCGTTGGAGTCGACCGTTGGCGCACCGGACTGTCCGGTGCGCCCATGCGCAGAACATTGCCTGTAACGGCTAGTTTGTGGGTGAGGGCTATTTATACCCCCTCCACCCACCATATTCAATGTCTTGCTGCCCACATTAATTCCTGCACATTGGAAGAGCATTGCAAGCACCAAAAGCCTAGTGAGGAGATTAGAGAATCTTAATCCCGCATTTGGACCTCATTAGCGCTAGCGAGAGCCACCTAGAGCACACACCACTTGCATTAGGCTTCTCTTGGTCAAGCGAAAGTCTACGGCTTGTTACTCTTGGTGATCGGCATCACCTAGACGGCTTGGTGGCGTTGGGAGCTCGGTGATCACCGTGGAGATCTTGTTGGTGACCGACTCAAGTTTGTAAGCGGTTGTGAGGGATCCACCGCGCTGGATTGGCAAAGGATCATCTCGTAGTGAGCACTTGGTTCTTGCGAGGACCAAGGGGGAGCGATACCCTTGCGCGGGTGCTCCAACGAGGACTAGTGGAGAGTGCCGACTCTTCGATACCTCGGGAAAAATTGGAGGAGTCTTCTAAACCTTGCTTTACATTCCGCACTTAATTCAAGCATTTTACATTGTGTATTTGTTTAGCAACTATTTGAAGTATTGTCTTAGCATTGTTGTATTTCTAGTATTATTCTCTTAGTGCTAGTTGTTGGGGTGAAGTTGGGCTCTTGCTTAGATTTTAATTAGTGTTGATTTTTAGAAAAGCCCAATTCACCCCCCCCTCTTGGGCATCGTGATCCTTTTAATTGGTATCAGAGCCTTGTTGCTCTTAGATTAGCTTAACCGCTAGAGTAACGATGTCCGATGGGGATGGACCTCCTCCTGTTTTTGATGGTGACGATTTTCCATATTGGAAAATTCGTATGGACGCATATTTAGAGGCTATAGACATTGGTGTCTACAAAGCCGCCACACAAGGATTCCCCGGACCTAGAGATACCACAAATCTTGTAGGTGAAGAGTTTAACTATGAGAAATGGAATGCGAAGGCCAAAAACACCCTTTTTAGAGGCCTTTGCAAAGATATGTTCAATAGAGTTAGAAATCATAAAAATGCTCATGATTTGTGGATGGACATTTGTGCTCTACATGAAGGAACTAGGAGTGAGCGTGAGGAGAGATATCACATTGCTATGAGAAAGTTAAACTCTTTTGAAATGCTTGCTAATGAAAATGCCAATGCTATGTACTCACGTCTCAATATTCTTGTAGAGGAAGTGAATGGCTTGGGGCTCAAATCTCACAACTGGATGTTGTGAGTAAGATTCTCAGTGTCCTCCCAATTGACAAATATGGACACATTGTCACTATGCTGCATCAAATGGATCTTTCAGTCACCACACCTACACAGATATTGGGAAAGATCAATGCTCATGAGATGTACATGCACATCAATGACAAGGATGAGTCATCTTCCAAAAGAAAGGATTTGGCTCTCAAAGCAAATCAAGAAAGAAAAGGAAAAGCTAAAGTACAAATTGAGGAAGAATCCTCAAGTGATGATGACCTTGATACTAACATTGCCTTGATGGTGAGGAAGACCACCAAGATGTTAAAGAAGCTCAACATAGAAGGCATCAAATTTGATTCAAGAAAGAAGAAATTCTTTTCCAGCAAGAGAAAGCCCATTTCTGAGATGGATTGCTACAACTATGGAGAGCTTGGTCATCTTGCTCATCAATGTAACAAGCCCAAGAAGAACAAGTTCAAGGGCAAGAAAGAAGATGACAGCGATGATGATAAAAAGGAAAAGAGATTCTTCAAGAGGAAGGATGGGAAGCACAAGAGGTTCCACAAAAAGAAGAATGGAAAGGCATATATTGTTGGTGATTGGCTCACTGACATTGAGTCATCAAGTGGATCTTCTTCAAGTGAAGAAGAAAATGATGAAAAAGTTGCCGCCATCGCTGGGGACTTCTCTTCACCACCACCATCGCCATCATCGACTTCTCACCTATGCCTCATGGCTAGAGGTGAACGAAAGGTACAAAATGATATTGATATTACTGATGATAGTGATAGTGATGAGGAATTTGCTTCACCTTCCTATGATGAACTAGCTGACTTGCTTAAAGAATACACTCAAATCATTAGGAAGTCAAAAGCTAAATGTGATAAGTTGAAAAATGAAAATGAATCTTTGAATGCCAAATATGACATAGTTATGAAAGCTAGTGATGAAATGAAAGAAGAGAACAAAACTATGTCATCCACTGTAAATGAGCTCACAACCTCCTTAAAAGATGCTAAGGATAAATGTGACAAGTTAAATGAAGCTAATAGGGAGTTGAAAGATAGACTAGTGAAAATCAAGGAAGACTATACTAAGATTAAATTTGATCATGATAATCTTCTTGTTGAAAATGAACTTTTATCTTGCAATACACATGAGGCTATTAACCCTGTTGTTAAGATTGATGTAGCAACCTCATGTGATGATTTGAGTCAAGGAGAGCAAACTAATCCACATGATGAATTGACCGAAAAAGTTGAAGTCTTAACTTTAGACAACCAAAAATTGAAGAGATACTTGACTGATGCAACTACTAGAGGAAAGGTTGCTATTAAGAACAATGATTTCAACAATGAGTTGGCAGTGGATAATGAAAGGCTTAAAAATGAGGTCAAGAAACTTAAGAGTGAAAATGAACATCTTGCAACAAGTGTGCAAAAGTTCAACAAGGGCCAATACCTCCAAAATAAATTGCTCATGAACACTGTCATGAAAAAAACAAGAGTGGTATTGGATACAATGCTTTTGTGAAAAAGAAAGCTACTACTCAATACAAGCCAAAGCAGACTCATAAGCCTATCAAATGCTTTGAGTGTGGAAAAAAAGGTCACTTTGCCCACAACTGCAAAGTCAAACCACCAACTCCTTTGCCTAAGCACTCAAGACCATTTGTTTTCAATGCTCATTATGTTCTAAGAAAAGTTGCAATTGGAAAGGTCAAAGTTACATTCCTAGGTCCACCAGGCAAGAGTAGACCTAGACAAATTTGGGTTGCAAAGTCCTTGATTGAGAGAGTCACTGGTTCTATGCAATATAGGCCCCTCAAAACTCAAGCTTGATTTGTCTGTGGATGTAGGTGAACTACAAGACCGGTGGGATCCATTGGGTTATTGACAGTGGATGCACACAACATATGATAGGCAACCCACGGATGTTCACCTCACTTGATGAGAATGTTGATGGACAAGACAAAATCACATTTGGGGACAATTCAAAAGGGAAAGTTCAAGGACTTGGCAAGGTGGCAATTTCAAATGTTCTCTTGGTTGCACCTTTGAGCTTCAATTTATTATCAGTGGGTCAACTCTGTGATCTTGGACTTCAATGCTTATTCACTCCAACAGAGGTTATTGTATCAAAAATGGATGATGAATCAATGGTGTTCAAAGGATTTAGATACAACAATCTCTACTTAGTGGATTTCACCTCAGAAGATGCAGACTTAAGAACTTGCCTCTTCACCAAAGCATCACTTGGATGGCTTTGGCATAGGAGGCTTGCACATGTTGGGATGAGCACACTCAAGAAGGTATTAAAGAAGGACATGGTTAGGGGATTAAAGGATGTTGTATTTGAAAAGGACAAGCCTTGTAGTGCATGTCAAGCTGGGAAGCAAGTTGCTAACACACATCCTACAAAAGCTTTCATGTCAACATCAAGGCCACTGGAACTACTTCATATGGATTTATTTGGACCTACAAATTATGTAAGTGCTAGTGGCAACCTCTACTGTCTGGTGATTGTTGATGATTTCTCAAGATATACTTGGGTGTTCTTTCTCCATGATAAATCTGAAGTTGCATCTATATTCAAGAAGTTTGCTAAGAAAGCTCAAAATGAATTTGATTGCAAGATCAAGAAGATTAGAATTGATAATGGTAAAGAATTTGACAACACCAACATTCATGAGTACTGTGATGAGATTGGGATCAAGCATGAAGTATCTGCAACATATACACCTCAACAAAATGGAGTTGTTGAAAGGAAAAACAGGACCTTGATCACACTTGCAAGAACAATGATTGATGAGTATAACACACCGGAGAGGTTTTGGGCCGAAGCTATCAACACTGCATGTTATGCATCAAACAGGCTATTTCCTCACCGGCTACTTGCGAAGACTCCCTATGAACTGCTAAATGGGAAAAAGCCAGATGTCTCCTTCTTCCGGGTGTTTGGATGCAAATGCTACATCTACAAGAAACGCCATCACCTAGGGAAGTTTTAAATACATTGTGATATTGGTTTTCTATTGGGTTATTCATTAAAGTCCAAAGCATATCGAGTATTCAATCATGCCACTGGCGTGGTAGAAGAAACATATGATGTGGAATTTGATGAGACTAATGGCTCCCAAGGAGCACTTGAAAATCTTGATGATGTAGGTGATGAGCCACTTAGGGAAGCAATGAAGAACATGCCAATTGGAGCTATCAAACCAAAAGAAGATGAAGAAGAGGTGCAAAACATTGACAGGCCTTCTTCATAAAATGTACCACTAGATGATAAAAAAGATGAGAGGCATGCAAATGAAGATACATTTGTCTCTCATGAACAAGCAAGGGTACAAGCCAAAGATGTTGATGCTCCAGGATCTTCTTCCCAAGTGGTTGACAGGAGAAACTCATCACTACTTCAAGCTCATTCTCAAAACCAAATCATTGGGAGTCCTTCACAAGGGGTTATCACTCGATCACATAGACATGCTTCTTTTATTGAACATCACTCCTTTGTTTCTTGTGTTGAGCCTACATGTATAGATGAGGCGCTACAGGATCCGAACTGGGTGAACGCCATGCATGAAGAACTTAACAACTTCACCCGTAACCAAGTTTGGACCATGGAGAAGCCACCACAAGATGCAAGAAATCATTGGAACAAAGTGGGTGTTCAGAAACAAACAAGATGATCAAGGCGTGATTGTAAGGAACAAGGCAAGACTTATTGCAAAGGGATTCTCTCAAGTTGAAGGCTTAGATTTTGGAGAGACCTTTGCACCGGTTGCTCGACTGGAAGCCATCTGTATCCTACTCGCATATGCATCATGCTATGATATAAAGCTTTATCAAATGGATGTAAAAAGTGCATTTTTAAATGGCTTCATAAATGAACTTGTATATGTTGAGCAACCACCTGGATTTGAAGACCCTAGATATCCTAACCATGCTTACAGGTTGTCCAAGGTGCTATATGGGCTAAAGCAAGCTCCAAGGGCTTGGTATGAGCATCTTCGCGACTTCCTCATCGAAAAGGGCTTCAAGATCAGGACCGTCGACACAACTCTATTCACAAAGAAACGTAACGGTGATATTTTCATTTGTCAAGTATATGTTGATGACATAATCTTTGGCTCGACAAATGACTATCATTGCAAGGAATTTGGTGAGTTGATGTCGAAGGAGTTCGAGATGTCAATGATTGGTGAGCTAACATACTTCCTCAGCTTTCAAGTCAAGCAAATGAAAGATGGTAACTTTCTCTCACAAGAGAAGTATACCAAAGACTTGTTGAAAAGGTTCAAGTGCAAACCAATCAAGACACCTATGCCAACAAATGGACATCTCGACCTAGATGAGGGAGGTAACCTGGTTAATCAAACTCTCTACCGTTCCATGATTGGTAGTTTATTGTATCTTACCGCATCTAGGCCTGATATCATGTTTAGTGTCTGCATGTGTGCCAGATTTCAATCTAATCCTAAGAAAGCTCATCTTCACACTGTTAAAAGAATTCTTAGGTATCTCAGGCACACCCCAAGCGTTGGTCTGTGGTATCCCAAAGGAGCTACTTTTGACCTAATTGGCTATTCCGATTATGATTATGCCGGTTGCAAAATTGATAGAAAAAGTACTTCTGGGGGTGCCATTTGCTTGGGAGATCACTAGTATCATGGACATCCAAAAAGCAAAATAGTGTTGCCTTGTCAACCGCCGAAGCGGAATACATTGCCGCGGGTGCTTGTTGCACACAAATTTTATATATGAAACAAACTCTTCTAGACTATGGCGTAGTTCTAGAAAAGGTACCTTTGTTGTGTGACAATGAGAGTGCTGTTAAAATTGCTAATAACCCTGTTCAACACTCCCGCACCAAGCACAATGATATCCGTCATCACTTCCTTAGATATCATGTTGTGAAAGAAGATATGATTTTAGAAGGAGTGAGGTCGGAAGATCAATTAGCGGATATTTTCACTAAGCCACTTGATAAGACCCGCTTTTGCATGTTGAGGAATGAATTAAATATACTTGATCTCAGAAATTTTATTTAAGATGTCAAATGGTGTTGTCAAGCTTGCATTGCATATTTAAATTTCTTGTATTGCATCTAGGGCTTGTCTAACCTAGTTGAGATAACCGCCAACAAAGCGAGTGAAAAAGCTTAACTCGGGCTCAAACTTGACAAGTCTTAGTTTTAAGCTTTTAGCACTTAAATTTTTACTTACTATGCAATTGTTGGTTCTTGAGAGATGCATGAGGCACTACACTTAGGGGGAGTATTCAAAACTCAAATCTTTCATGAAAACCCCTAGTGCAACGCCATAATGCAAATCTCACCATTTGCCTATTTTCTCTAAAAATTATCTAGCCTATGGAAAAATATTTTGAAAATTATGAGAAAATATATGAGGGTGCCAATACCTGTCCCAACAAGTGTTATTTTGTGTGATTATAAGTTGGGATTTGGTTTGGTTGAAAACTAGATAGAAATTTTCAAAAATTTCAAAATTTCCCTCTGTTTGGGCTCACCGGACAGTCCGATGTGCACCAGACACTGCACTGTGCACTGTCCGGTGCACCGGCCGCGTGCGCGCAAGATCCCCTTCTCCTGTGCGCTGTCTGGTGGCTCACTGGACAGCTACTGTGCGCTGTCCGATGTGCACCAGACAGGCACTGTAGACTGTCCGGTGCGCCCATAATCGGTTTTTAAAAATACTTCCCACGCCCGAGCTCGAGGCCAGGCACTCCTTCTCAGCACCCCTCTCTGTCTGTCTGCTCTCTGGGGTCTCTCTGGTGATTCCACCCCCACCGGCGACAGTTGCTCCCCTCCGGTGATCCTCTGGTGATCTCCCTCGGCTAAGCTCTTCACTCCTCTCTGGTGAGCTCCTCATCTTCCCTCTCCCTTCTCTTTTCTCTGTCTCTCAGCTAAATGGAGCTCATGGCCACCTCTTGTGCTCGATTCAAATTCATGTGTCAATCTTGTGAATCCTATGCATGGTTGTGTGCCCTAGTGCTCCATTGTATCCCCTGCAGGTTCCTAGCTCCTTAGGGAGGGTTTCACAGCCTTAATTGATAATTTCCCCGAAACCCTAATTCCCCGCACATCACATGTTCGATGAAATGCCCAAACCAGCCAAAAATGCTCTAATCGCTCCCAAATTTTTCAGGCTCCTTCACAATACCTCTAGTAACATAGTCGCAAAATTTCACGCCAATCCGATTCTCCAGGCTTCAATTTCACACATTTCCCTGTTTCGAGCGATCGTTTCCGAGCCGAGTGCCCAAATTCCATTTTCTTCGCCTCAAATCAAACCAAGCACACACTTCACTCATATTTACCCATATAAACCTATTCGTGAAGTATCGGCTCAATTCCACGTCATTTCATACCTCAATTCGAATTCCAAACCTCCTATGGCACTATTTCTCGTTCAAACGCCGTTTTCGCGTCGTTTGACCTCTCGATCGCCATATCTCTCGTTTTCTGTGCCATAATTCTCTGTGTATGTATTTATTCACATTTCATATACTTATGACTATGTGACTAATACATGCTCACCTCTTCTGTCATTTCAGTGACCTTGCCTGCCCGTGAGCCGTCTCCTGTCCTGCTGGATTTTCACCTCTCGTGTGAGCTTTCTAGGTAGACATCCACTCTTTTGATATTCTATCGGCTGTTATCGACTTGTGCTTAGCTTCTCTCTCTCATTTGCAGTCGTCAGGTCAGGATGCCGCGCACGAAGAATGTGTCGACACCAGGGGAGGAGATGACGAGGATCCTCCTCGCCCCTTCAGGCAGGTCAAGGGGAAGGCCGTTTATTTGGAGCAGCAGGAAGGCCGCAAGAAGCAGCGTCTAGACAGAGCAGCCCGAGTAGCTATAGCAGCAGCAGCAGCCGCTGAGCAGGTAGAGCGAGGAGCTCAGTTGCAGATTCCTTCCGATCAGATTGCCTATCGAGTTCGTCGCCTCGCCTCTCGTCCTTGCTCCTCCGCTCCTACCACTCCCACCACTGCTACCACTCCACCACCCACTTCGCCTGCCCCTATCACTCCTGCGCCATCCACCACCTCAGCCATACCCACCACCTCCACTACTCTAGCTTCCACTGCTCCTCCTCCCCTTTCCGCTCCACCTATCCCACTTGCTCGCTTCCGAGAGCGTGATGAGACTGAGGTGCGTCCACTTGCTGTGGATCCCAGACTGTTTGATCTTTAGCGTGCTACAATGGCACGGGTCCGTCAGTTCAGACACGTACTCGTGGAGTCTTGGTTACCTGCACAGAGAGACCCTGCAGCGGTAGATCCATTCAGCACCAGGATACAGGAGTCTTTCTATAGAGCACAGTTGTCAGCTCAGATTGCTCTGTGAGCGCACCGGCTATTGGATCTCCCTGCCTTCCTGCTAGCAGCCGGTGTAGACTCTGAGGTTCACCTCTCCTATTTGCCTGGACTTCTGACTCTTCTGACTATCAGTGGCAGATATGTTGAGGAATGGGTCCGAGTTTTTTATGCTACTGTATGGATCGACCCTGATCACCACTGGATGGGATTCTGATTTGAGCGAGAGGATGTTACCATTCATGTCAGTCAGATTTGTCAGGTGTTTGGATTCAACGAGTCATCGACTCGTCTTCACAGCATGTGCTATGGCACCTCTGACCCTCCTTGTCGCCCTCATGGCGGAGTTGCTCCTGGTACAGCTCACGTCGCGGCTTTGTTCCGGCCGCCCTTCTCAGATGGGTCGCGACGTTCTCCGGCAGACTTCACCACAGCGGCCAGGTTTCTATATCAGCTCATGAGACGGACGCTTCTGCCACGGATGGGTTACAGGGAGGCTGCCACTCATATTCAACTTTGGCTCCTTGGTGCCCTAGTTTCTCACTCAGAGTTTGATGTTGTGGATTTTCTCATTTGTGAGATCGAGGACACTGTACTGGATGGTCTACGTGCTCGTCGACAGCTGCCTTATGCTCACTATCTGTGTCACATCTTCGCTCAGCTGATTCGGCCCCCACAGTTCTAGGGTACTCTTGAGGCCTCTCGCCTCATCTTTGGGTCGTACCGTCCAGCTCCAGAGGATCCTGTGCTGGTGAAAGGGAAATAGGGTCAAACCTTTTCCTAGATGATTTTGGTGGTTGAATTGCCCAACACAAATAATTGGACTAACTAGTTTGCTCTAGATTATACATTCTACAGGTGCCAAAGGTTCAACACAAACCAATAAAAAGAACAAGTTAGGGTTCAAAAGAAAGGAGCAAAAAGGAAACCGAAGTGTTCCCTAGTTTGGCGCACCGGACTGTCCGGTGTGCCACCGGATAGTGTCCGGTGC
Source organism: Zea mays (assembly GCF_902167145.1). NCBI lineage: Eukaryota > Viridiplantae > Streptophyta > Magnoliopsida > Poales > Poaceae > Zea > Zea mays. The sequence continues at coordinate 11,342,373 of NC_050097.1, forward strand.
ACCACTGGACAGTGTCCGGTGCACCAGGGGCCGTACACTCCAAACTCCTCAGCTTCGGGTTTCCAGGCGCAGCTCCGCTATAATTCACCGGACTGTCTGGTGCACCACCGGACTGTCCGGTGCACCAGCGGAGCAATGGCTATCTGCACGCAACGGTCGACTCTGACGGATGAACAGTGCAGCACAGTAACATGGCAGAAGTCAGAGCAGAAGGTCAGAGGGGCACCAGACTATCCGGTGTCGTATGAGGACAAAGCCTCCAACGGTCGACCAGCTCCAAGCCCTAACGATAGGGTGACGTGGCGGCGCACCGGACACTGTCCGGTGGAGCACAGACTGTCCGGTGTGCCCATTGTCAGCAGCCTTCCCCAATGGCTACAATTTGGTTGGTGGCTATAAATACCACCCCAACCGGCCACTTCAAGGTGTGGGAGCCTAAGCAACATTCCAAGTCATATAGTTGACACATCCAAGCCCTCCCAACCACCTCTATTCATTGATCCATTCTATACATAAGATTTAGACCACTTCAACCTACACAAGTGCCACAAAAGAGAGAGCAAGCAAAAGAAAGCTTCTCGTGTGAGTTTAGCAATAGTGCCTTGTGAGATTCATTGAGAGAAAGTGTGTGTTACATCTTATGTTCATTTGTGTGTGGAGTTTTGACTCCCATTGAACTTCCTCCAAAGTTTTGGAGGCTTGTAAAGCTAGCAAGAGACACCTAAGTGTGTGGTGATCCTTGTGGGGTCTTAAGTGATCCTTGAGAAGAAGAAGAAGAAGAGCTCGCCGGTCTTGGTGATCGGTGGAGAGAGGGAAAGGGTTGAAAGAGACCCGTCCTTAGTGGACTCCTCAACGGGGACTAGGCCTTCGAGGGCCGAACCTCGGTAAAACAAATCACTCGTGTCTCTTGTGTTTATTGCTTGTGATTTGTTTGTTCTCTCCCTTTCTAAGTTCTCTTGTGCTACTCTTTGCTAATATTATTTTGTGTTGCTTCAAGTTAAATTCTCATTTAAAGAAGCAACGCCTTGCAAGAAAGAACTTGGGTTATCTCTCATTCTTTATCTAAGTCCTCTTACTCTATAAACTTAATTAGTTGAATTGATTTGCTAATTCCGCATTCTTTGAAAGCAACACTCTTTACTAGCAAAGGACTTAGTTTTACACTCCGATAATTGTGCATCTTGTTCTAACCACTAATCAAGGGATCTAGTTTGTATTTAGAATTATAATTTTTAGGTTTTGCCTATCCACCCTCCTCTAGGCGACTTTCAATTGGTATTAGAGCTAGGCATTTCATATTGAGTCTAACAACTCGAAGTGATGGCTCGTAAAGGATCCCAAAAGAACAAGAAGACACCTCCAAAGGAAAACAATGAGGTAACTCTTGAGATATTACTTTCTGATTGTTCTAATTATGATTCATGGTCTACTAGGGTAATAAATGCTTTTAGAACCATAGATCCACAATTAGAACAAATTATAGACAAGAGTATCATACCCTCTAGTTATAATAGAAAAATATTTCCGAGGAAGATCAAAGATGTATTCGCTTAAACTACCTAGCTTATGACATCTTAAGTAATTCTCTTAGCAAAGAAGATTATCGTGCCTTCATAATGAATTATAATGAATCTATTCGTGATGTGCATGATAATTGGATTAGAATTAAAAATAAATTTGATGAGTCCAAACATGATGGTTCATTTTGTGCTTCTACTTCCTTTGGTCCTTGTGAAACTAACCCTTTGAAGGAAGAAGAAGAAAGTGGACGTTGGAGACCAAACGATGAATCCACCTCTCCAAAAGGTTTGTCTTCCCATTTCGATTCCCACATATGTTGTGTGGCTAATGAAAATGATAGCGAAAGCACAAATAAGGATGAGGAGGATGAAAGAAGCTTCATGCAACTCTACGCTCATCTAAGCCTAGAAGATAAGGCAGTCATGCTCAAACTTCTAAAAAGAGCGAGAGAGCAAAGCGAAGCTCGTCAAATGCTAGAAGATATTCTCTCCATAAAAATGCTAAGCTTTGACGAGTTGACTAAAGAACATGAGGAGCTAAAGTGCTCTCATGTTGATTTGGTCCAAAGGTATGAAACTATTTTAATTGAGCAAGATAACTCTTTACATTGTATCGCTCAATTAGTAAATAGGAATGCCTTGCTTAAGAACCAAGTAGAAAAGCTAAAAGTTGAAAATATAGCTTTTCAAGAAAAATATGATATGCTTCTATGTTCTCATGAAAATATTATGGATAATCATATCATGTTAAATATTGCTCATGAGGTTGTGATAGAAAACTTAAAATCCCAACAACCTCACTCATGCACATGTATTCAAATTAAAACTATTTTACCATGTGCTAATGCTTGTTGTCCGTCAACAAGCAAAACCTCCTTTGAGCTAGAATTTCTAGGAACAAAAGATGATACATGTCAAGAGCTCAAAGAAGAAAATGAGAGGCTAAAGATGAGCTTGACACAACTAAAAGGGAAGTGCACTGCTCAACCTTCTCAAGATAACCGTGATCACATGGTGAAGAAGATTGATACGGGAACAACCGTGGCATGCACTAAATCCCTTGAAGAAAATGTCAAGAACTTGAGGATTGCCAAGAGAAAGGAATAAAAGAAGAAAATCAATACCTCTGCCAAAAGCCTCAACTGTGCCTCCATGCAAGGTAACATCCAAGGTAATGATCAAGCCACACTTCACACTAAGAGAAGTAAAAAGTGTAGTGAATGCTTTGAAAAGGGACACTCGATTAGGTCATGCCCCTATATTAAAAATGGCTTGATTATTAACAAGGATGATAAACTTTGTTTTAAATGCTCAAAGAAGGGACACTTAATTAAGTCTTGTCCCCATTTGAAACAAAAGGCATAATTTTAGAAAAGAAAATATTAACTAACCATGTAGCAAGCAAAAAACAAGGAAAGAATAAATCTTCAAGACTTGAAAATCGCCTTTGCTACATATGCTGAAAGAAGGGACATCAATGCAAGGATTGTCCCATTGGTAACTATCCCACTTGTAGCTTGTCAATTATTTCACATGTAACTAGGCAACCCAAAATTGCAACTTGTGCTAGAAAGGTAATGAGTTTACCAACTGCTAACACAAAGGACTTTTGGGTTCCTAGATCTTTATTCACTAACCTTGATAGACCCATCAAGCGATGGGTACCAAAATATGCTTGACAAGCTTTGCAGGAAAAGGAGATGATATGAAGCTTTGGGGTGCTTGAGAGAGTCAATTCAATTCTTATTAACTCAAGCTATCAATCTTCAATGATCTATATATCCAAGATTGACCCAAAGTTGTTTTGAACTATTATGTCTAAAACTCATATCATCTCGGGGAAGATATTGATGTTGTAGGAAATAAAGAATTATCCTGTGCGGAAGAATCAAGGCCTACAACATGGAGGAAATCCAAACGATGTTAACATTTATGTTTTTAAGTGCAAGTACCTTAAATTATCATTTCTTATGTGTTTTGTGTAGTCACATAGAAAAAGGAAGCACTCCAAATGTTTTTAAATTACATCACCATTCTTTGAAGAAATTCCTCTCATATGGTAGGTTGCATATTCATCATCTCTATACTATGGCAATCTACATGCTTTAAATTATTGTAAGCACCTCATGGCATGTTTTACACTAATTATCCTATAATAGCCATGTTCTAGATATAGAGAGATACTCCAAGTTCTTAAAAGAATAAAGTGCCATGTAAGGAATTCAAATCCTTAGGACACTTATTATGGGAATCTCTCTTTATATCTAGAATCGTGAGACTAATGTTTTTGTCTAAATAACCTAAGTAGTCTCACATGTAGAGAATAATTTTCTCTATGGAAATGCGTAATCTAACATAAAATGAAAAGTCAATCCCATGATTCATGTTGTTTCGCCTCTTGCTTAAATTGGATATGACTCTTCTACATTTATTGCTCTCCATGTTATGAATTAGATTTATTCCCGTAAGCTTAAAGAATTAACTATGCTTTTTTTATAAGTTAAAACTAAGCATACATCTTGGAATAATCTAGTTCATATTATAAAGTTTCTGTGCTTTAGTAATCCACTTTTCATTCCTTGTCAAAAATGATTACAAAAAGGGAAACTAGTGCTTGTGTTACTAATGACATATCTCTTGAGCTTACTTATGAAAATCTACAAGAGAGTAAGTGCAAGCCACAAGCCCCAAAGGGTTGCTCTTCACCCAAAGGAAGAAAGGTAAAAGCAAAGGTATGGGAACTCATCTTATTAAACAAATATAGTTCCCATCAATGGTTATTTACTCTAACTTATCATATTCTACCTATGTGAAGAATATATTCTTTATTGGACTTAAATCAACTAGATGTACATTCAATCTAATTCTCATAAATGCACTTGTCCATTAGAATCTAATTCATGCCTTTGTTATATATGTTCTCATATTGATATGCTTTTAAGTTATGATAATAAATTCAATATGAAGAAGTAAAATTCCTATAATTGATCACAATGTTTTAAAGGTGCATGTTACTCTTTTTTGATGATGTGCACTAATATTAAGGATTTTACTTCATGTCTGTGTAACTTATGGATGATGAATTGTTTATATTTCTAAAGAAATCATCCTTCATCATATACTCCCTTGTGCCATTAACATCTCTCTTGAGTATTTTCAATAAGTTTGGAAGGAAAAAGAGACAACTACAAAGGGAGGACACTCAAATGAAAGAGGAAAACATCAAGAACAACAACACCTACTTGGACAATAAGATTTCAAAACAATCAATGGTGTGGTTGTAAGTATTCTAAATCTTTTTGATTGTGAGAATACTAGGCATAAGTTGTTCATTGCAATTTTTATAAGCTTGATCAAGATGAATAATGCTTCTCCCTATTTGTCTTTTAAAGTGAGTGCATCTATCCAACTCTTTCAAACTTTGATGCATATCTTTAGGGGGAGCCTATTTCTATATCTTGATTATATTGAGACTAACACTTTATCTTAGTAATCTCACATAGTCTCAAGTATGAGAATAAGTTTCTCATGAAGTATGCTATTACATTTCAATTCAACTTGGTAAAGTAATGTCACCTTTATCAAGGATTGTAACTTTCACTGTTAAAGTAGCATATTTACTGAATTCTCCTAGTTTAAGCTTGTTTGATAATCTAATGCATATGTTGTTCTTTTGATCGCATCTGTCATTTGTTTGATCATTGAATAACTTCCATTAACACTTTTGTTCCTTAGTGCCTCATATAATTTCAATAAATATCTCTCTTGATATGCACTAAGTTAAAAGGAGAATTCATGATACATTTATGCAATTTGTGATCTACTTGATATATAATAACAATGACTTAGAAAAGGATCACTAGTTGTAGAATCCTCTCTTGTGCAAAATATTTCCATACACTGTCTTGAATATAGGTCTTAAGTAACTAAGACTAAGGACAAAGCACAATGAAGAGAGCATCTCTATGTGAAGGTACAAAAGGGTAAAACTACTTCCTCTCACTTACACATGTACCTAAATCTTCCTCTTCTATATATTCCTTGCATATCTTGAATAAAAGGAAGAGAAAGCATGTATATGCATATCTCTGCTTCATACCTAGTTAAAACCTGCATTTTTATTAAAACTAGGTGAAGTGATTTTATTGTCAAAGAGCTTAAAGCTTAACCTTGTAACGAGGATAAGCTACCTTTGTTTCAAAGGTGGAGGGTCCTTAAGTCTCTTTGAAATCCTTAAGGGAAATTGCTTAAATGTTTCCAACATGCTTTCATAAGTGCATAGTCTGTTGTGAGAGTCACACTATTATTATGACACATTGCACTTCACATTCTCTATGATATAGATATGTTCTCATTAACCTAATTATGTGCACTTGGCATTTAAGGCCAAAATCTGTATTCCTCTCAAGGCACATATTTAGGGGGAGCAATCTATATTATATAGAACTGTCTAAGCTTTATTGACATATCCTTTTAATCATGTCTCTTTCCGTTGGTACATTTACATATCTCCTATCTCTCTTGTGCCAAGGCTAAGACTAATATGTTTCCATGAGTATCTTGTGTATTAAGTCTTAGATTGAAAGGGAAATGGAGTATTCGGCAAAGACATCGCTTCCACTCTACACCATCGGTATTATCTATCCTTTTGTCGGTATTCCGCCATCTCTCAAAATTGGTATAATCTTTCACTCATAGTTACTTGTATCAATGGGTAGAAAGTAAAAAGGGCTCTAAAGACTCTGTTTTTTGGCGATTAATGCCAAAGGGGGAGAGAGTATTAGCCCAAAGCAAAAGGACCGCACCACACCACCATGCCAATTTCAAAATTTTTTGAAATAAGCTTACATAGTTAAATGTTTTTCAATTGGTACCTTTGAAATTAGTATTCCTCTAAGAAATTCTATCTCAATTGGTATTTATATCTTAAGGAGGAGTTTTTCAAAAAAATCTTGTATCTAAAATATTTGATCCTCTTTCATTTAGGGGAGTTTTGTTTAGTCAAAGGAAAAGCATTTGAAACAGGGGAGAAAATTTCAAATCTTCAAAATGCTTCTCGAAATCTTATTCATATAACTTTGACTATTTGCAAATGGACTTTGAAAAAAAATTCCAAAAGAATTTGCAAAAACAAAACAAGTGGTGCAAGCATGGTCCAAAAAGAAAGCAATCCATGCATATCTTACGAAAATATAAATTGGTTTAATTCCATGCAACCTTTGCACTTACCTTATGGAAACTAGTTTAATTATGCATTTATATATTTGCTTTGGTTTGTGTTGGCATCAATCACCAAAAAGGGGGAGATTGAAAGGGAAATAGGGTCAAACCTTTTCCTAAATGATTTTGGTGGTTGAATTGCCCAACACAAATAATTGGACTAACTAGTTTGCTCTAGATTATACATTCTACAGGTGCCAAAGGTTAAACACAAAACAATAAAAAGAACAAGTTAGGGTTCAAAAGAAAGGAGCAAAAAGGAAACCGAAGTGTTCCTTGGTTTGGCGCACCGGACTGTCCGGTGTGCTACCGGACTGTCCGGTGTGCTACCGGACAGTGTCCGGTGCACCAGGGGCCATACACTCCAAACTCCTCAGCTTCGGGTTTCCAGGCGCAGCTCCGCTATAATTCACCGGATTGTTTGGTGCACCACCGGACTGTCCCATGCACCAGCGGAGCAACGGCTATCTGCGCGCAACGGTCGACTCTGACGGATGAATAGTGCAGCACAGTAACGCGGCAGAAGTCAGAGCAGAAGGTCAGAGGGGCACCGGACTGTCCGGTGTGGCACCAGACTGTCCGGTGCCGCATGACGACAAAGCCTCCAATGGTCGACCAGCTCCAAGCCCTAATGAGAGGGCGACATGGCGGCGCACCGGACTGTCCGGTGCGCCCATCGCCAGCAGCCTTCTCCAATGACTACAATTTGGTTGGTGGCTATAAATACCACCCCAACCGGCTACTTCAAGGTGAGGGAGCCCAAGCAACATTCCAAGTCATATAGTTGATATATCCAAGCCCTTCCAACCACCGCTATTCATTGATCCATTCTATACATAAGATTTAGACCACTTCAACCTACACAAGTGCCACAAAAGAGAGAGCAAGCAAAAGCAAGCTTCTCGTGTGAGTTTAGCAATAGTGCCTTGTGAGATTCATTGAGAGAATGTGTGTGCTACATCTTGTGTTCATTTGTGCGTGGAGTTTTGACTCCCATTGAACTTCCTCCAAAGTTTTGGAGGCTTGTAAAGCTAGCAAGAGACACCTAAGTGTGTGGTGATCCTTGTGGGGTCTTAAGTGATCCTTGAGAAGAAGAAGAGCTCGCCGGTCTTGGTGATCGGTGGAGAGAGGGAAAGGGTTGAAAGAGACCCGTCCTTAGTGGACTCCTCAACGGGGACTAGGCCTTCGAGGGCCGAACCTCGGTAAAACAAATCACCCGTGTCTCTTGTGTTTATTGCTTGTGATTTGTTTGTTCTCTCCCTTTCTAAGTTCTCTTGCGCTACTCTTTGCTAATATTATTTTGTGTTGCTTCAAGTTAAATTCTCATTTAAAGAAGCAACGCCTTGCAAAAAAGAACTTGGGTTATCTCTCGTTCTTTATCTAAGTCCTCTTACTCTATAAACTTAATTAGTTGAATTGATTTGCTAATTCCGCATTCTTTGAAAGCAACACTCTTTACTAGCAAAGGACTTAGTTTTACACTCTGATAATTGTGCATCTTGTTCTAACCACTAATCAAGGGATCTAGTTTGTATTTAGAATTATAATTTTCAGGTTTCGCCTATCCACCCCCCTTTAGGCGACTTTCAGGTGGCACCTACTCCAGTGATTGATACTCAGGCCGAGGATACCACTTTTCACCAGTTCGAGACTCAGGGCGCAACAGTCCCTGATGATGATGATGATGACTTTGGGGTTCCACCTCCTCCTCTGCCTCCTCGCACTCATGATCATGAGGTTGTGAGTTCCAGTGGTGCTGCCCCTGCTGCCCCTCCTGCCATTGACCCTGCTCTTGCAGCGATCCTCCAGACTCTTACTCGGTAGCAGGCTCACTTAGCAGCAGTCTAGCAGCAGATGTCCGAGAGAATGCTCTCGATGTTTCAGACGATTCAGGACAGGCAGGATACTTTGCAGCAGCAGCTTCTTCAGGACCGGACTAAGAATAGGGCATTCATGACTCTCATGCTTCAGCATACTGGTGTACCGATTCCCCCAGTTTAGTCAGCACCGCCTCCACCTCTTCAGGCTCCTATTGTGCTAGCTATTCAGCTAGGACCGCCTCTTCCTACAGTTGGTCCTTCTTCCTCTCCGCTCCGGTCGGTCACCCTGGTTTTCACGTCATCGGTCATTGGCTCCGTCAGCTCTCAGTCGCCAGTGCCACCAGCTCCTACTGTTACCACTGCCGCTGTGGCGGTGTCTATGACTTCTTCGGTTCCGGCAGCTCCTGCAGCGCAGCCTCCGTCTGAGTCAGTACCAGCTCTAGCTTCTATAGCAGATCCTGGATCCAAGACTGACTCTGACCCACAGTTGGTGTTCTCTCTCCTTCCACGACCGCAACTAGATGCGCCCCTGCCACCTCCTCCCTCTTCTGATGTGTAGGTTCGGGTTGCCTTTTGGTGTTTGACGCCAAAGGGGGAGAGATATGAATTGTGAGAGCTAGGGGGAGTTAGGGAGTTAATAGAGAGTCATTTTGATGTAATATATGTGCTTGTTACTCTCAGTACTAGCTCCACTTTTGTATGATGCTTTTGGCTCACAAACTCTATTATATACTCTCGATGCTTATGTTGACTGTGTGTGTATTATGTCTTCACCTTATATGTTATCACCAGTCTTCTAGTTCTTGTTCATCGATTTGATTTTATTTTTATATGAACAAGAAACTTACGATGTGTATGCGCTCATTCATATTATTATGTTACACACTTTTTCTGTCAAAGATTACTGAGTACAACTAACCATCTTCTCTATTGACAGAAATTTCAAAACAAACTACTCTCACAAAACTTGTAGGGTTGTCATCAATCACCAAAAAGGGGGAGATTGAAAGCATCTAGGCCCCTGGTTGGTTTTAGTGATTAATGACAACGTAATGTTATATGTGACTAACGTATGTTTTGTAGAGACAAATGGTAAGTTAGGTCGCATTACAGGTAGAAGTACTACAACGGTGAAAACAATCCCGGAGATAAGAACTCGAAGCGACGGCTAAATCGATGAATCGAAAAGTGAAGGTCTACGTAGTCCGAGTGTCAAGGAGTTGCAGACACTCGTGATTTAGTTAGATCTTTTATTTTGTTTTAGCCATACTATTGTTGGGGGCCTTCGTCTTCCGAAGGTCCTCAAAAACATGATTAACAATGTTTCTCCAATTGTAATATATGTACAGGAACCTTCGGAATCGGGATGGAGCCATCCACAATATGAAAAGCGTGGTTGGGATGAAGGTTGAACCAGTTCCAAAGCTATGCGCAAGAAAGCTTCGGCTCAGTAACAGAAAAGGAACCGACTTAAAGAGGAAAAGACTATTTAGTCCTCGATAGATTGTCCTAATGTCAATAGTAAACATGAAGGGCATGAATGTAATTTTGCACAGGTTGTGCCCTGTGCCTATAAATAGATGAACAGTACCCCGTACTGTTCACACTGACTTGTGTTCACTTGTGCGTCACGCTTGTACTTCACCTTCTATCAAGCCGAAGGTACATTTGTAATTCAATATTGTTTCTGTCTTTCTATGATAATATAATGAGAATGAATTAATAATGTTACATGATTGTTTACGTTGTCTCTTATATTTCGTATGCTTCTTCTCTTATCAACATATACTGCGATCATGAAGGTATGTCCTTCATGACCTTCGTCTAAAGATCATTATATCCTAAGGGAAATAATGCTTCGTAGGACGAAGGGCATTAATATTTAACATTTTGTGTTGCCTTGTTCTTAATTCATAGCATTTGAGAACAAGTCCTCAACATTGGCGCCCACGTCCGGCGAACCCTTTTCGACCACCTTCGGCAAGCACTGACCTTCGTCATGCCGTCGAAGAAAGCTTCAGCGACAGGGGCTGCTGCACTACAGCCACTAGACCCAAACCAGGAAACTCTTTATCTCCGAGAAGCTCGGCACCAGAAGAGGAAGGCCACCAGTCCAACACTCCAGGAGGAGTTGGACCAAGAGATCAGGGACATGGAGATCATCCATCAGCAAGTACAAATAAAGAAGGAGAAGATGGCGCAACTGGCTGATCTTCAAAGGAAGATCGACGAAGCTACTAAAGAAGTGCGTCATCTTGCTCAAGATGAACAAGATCGAAGGCCCGAACACAGGGAGCTTCGTCAAGAAGGCTTATTCAACGAGGATGGATGGTATGATGATTTTAATCATGATGCCTTTACTTTTGATGATGCTTCTCCCTTGGCAGCAGAACTGTAGGCTACCCCATGGCCCCCATCATACAAGCCACCTCAGCTTACCATGTATAATGGGCACTCAGATCCAAAGCAGTTTCTGATGAGCTACGAAGCAACTATATCTTCGTATGGAGGCAATACCGCAGTCATGGCGAAGTCCTTCGTCATGGCAGTCCGAAATATAGCCCAAACATGGTATTCTTCTCTTCCGCCAGGGACTATCACGTCGTGGCAGAAGCTTAAGGATATGCTGGTTACCAGTTTCCAAGGCTTTCAAACGAAGCCAGTCACAGCTCAGGCCCTGTTCCAATGTACGCAAGACCACGAAGAATACCTTTAGGCATATGTACGAAGGTTCTTGCGACTGAGGGCACAAGCACCTACAGTGCCCAATGAAATTGTCATTGAGGCCATGATCAAGGGTCTTAGGCTAGGACCTACTGCTTAATATTTCGCCAGGAAACCCCCACAAACTCTGGAGAAGATGCTTCAGAAGATGGATGAGTACATCCGAGCTAACAACGACTTCCGCCAAAGAAGGGAGGAAGCTTACAGATTCTCGGAAATGACCAGGGGCTTCGGAGGAAGAATTCATCCGAGGCATGTCAGGTCAATCCATAACTCCACTCAGAGTGACGACAAAGGAAGTCAGCCTCAGAGGTCACAATACACCTCACAATCTTCGGGGCAGCATCAAATCTCTTTCAGGCCACCAGCTCCAAGGGGCAGAGGCGCCAGGGGCTTCGGAGGAAGATTTGGGGATCAGCCTAGAAAGATCTACTGCTTATTCTGTGGTGAGGACAAGGGCCATACTACAAGAATGTGCCAAATCACCATTCGGAAGCAAAAGGAGATAGCAGAAGCCGAAGCTCGGCAGAATCAGTCGAAGCAGGTCTTGCACACTGCTTCGTATCACTCTCCCTACATACCAGAGTATGTGGGCAATCATCCTGCAGCTTCTGTTGCTTCGGCTAGTCATTCACAGGCTTCCTGGCCACAACTCTTACCCCCACCACCACTACAACCGACCTATTCCCGAGGCCAGCAGCGAAAAGGGCGCCAGCACTCTCAACAGCAATGGGAATTCAGGGAGGAATCCGAAGCTCGCACAGTCAACAGTACTGTGCCGGAATCAAAGCACATCTATTGAGAGATATCCTACCTCTGAAATATTTTTACGTTCAATATCATTTTGTTTTTGTATAAGGAACAAGTAATGTAAATTTAGTTTTAATTCCTTGTAATAGTTTTGCTTCTATTAAAATGTAATATATCTTCTCCACAGACTTACGAAGCTCAAAAATTATCGAAGCTCAAAAAGTCGTTCCTAAGGGAATGCAGAGCTAGAAAATTGCCGAAGCTACAAAAAAGACGTTCCTAAGGGAGCGCAGCGTAAGTTTTGACGAAGCTACAAAAAAGACGTTCCTAAGGGAGCGCAGTGTAAGTTTTCTGCTCAAAAGTCGTTCCAAAGGGAATGCAGAGCCAAATATCGCCAAAATATAAGGCGAAGAAGTTTAAAAGACGTTCCTAAGGGAATGCAGAACTTACACCGAAAAGTCAACGGTGATACCGCCGAAATAGAAGGCGAAGAAGTTCAAAAGACGTTCCTAAGGGGATGCAGAACTTACACCGAAAAATAAGCGGTGAAGCCGAAAAATAAACGACAAAGAGACATTGATCGTTCCTAAGGGGACGCAGAGACTGTGTGGGTGTGTGAGTGCGTGTCTTCGGCATTGGCATCATGTTTTGCAACATATCATCACATCATACCACATAGCATCACATCATACATCATATCGCACTGATACGAATTGAATACGGAGTCGATCTTCGGAGAATGCTTTGAAAAAATGAAAATGTGCTAAGGCACAAAGTAAGCTGAGAAATACAGTTTCATCAGCTCTGTTGCAAAAGAAGGGATCCCTTGTTTATGAAGCATGGACGTTTTTATGAAGCTTGGATGTTTTTACGAAGCTTGGATGTTCCTACGAAGCATGAATGTTTTTATGAAGTATGGATATTTTCATGAAGCATGGATTCTTCTCTTTACGAAGCATGAAAAAGAAGGGAAGGTGTTTTTTCGCCGAAGGCTCAAAAACGGTATGTGTATAAAAGTTTCATGCATCACAAAGAAGAGAATTACAAATAATTTACATGTTAGATTCAAAACTTTACATCGAATATTACAACCTTGTTGCAGCAAAGTTACATTGTTCATCTGAAAATATTTTTACAATAAGTACTAGTCTTCCTTCAGGACCTTCTCCGCAACTTCATTCGGCAATTTGTTAACGACTTCGTCAACAACAGATTTGGCCATATTTATGATTTCTAGTGCTTCCTTCGTTACTGGATCGGCTAGTGGATCGAATGGTTCCGGTGGTGGAGATAATTCAGCTACAACGGAAAAAACTAGTCAGTCCGAAGCCACAAAAACAAAAGCCGAAGCTAGGTGCTGCGAAACAATACCTGTGCGTCTCTCGCGTTCTGTAGCTTCCTCAGCTTGTTTCGCTGTTGCTCGAGTGTCTTGAATATCTTTTTCACTTTTCTTCATAATTTCATAAGCCATTTCTCGGCCACCATTTGCCCAGATGTCAGTGAAAAATTTTCCGCCCATTAAACTTGCTTCGGCTGAGGGATCCTTTGTGTCATCCACGGAGAAGGCAGCTTCGGCCTGAGCCAGGGTTTTGACATAATTGCAACCCGCCTTCTCCAGGATGGCTGAAATTCCTCTTGCACTGAAGAATGCGTAGACATCCCCGCGATCACTTAAAATTTCTTCAAAAGCTTCGGCTTCTCCACTTATCCACTCGATATCACCTTCAGGGTCGCCTTGTATAAAGTTATCTTCGTTGGAATAGGTGCCCACGTTGGCGAAGCTAGCCTTTATCTTCTTCACATAGCATAGGGATTTTTCGAAACATCTTTCTTTGGATGTGTGAAGTTCTTCAACTATTTTTTCTAATTAGTTTTTCCAATATTCACTAATATCTCGGTTGGCCTCTGTGAGACCACATTTTTCTTTGGCTTCGGCCAGCTGTTTCCGAAGGTCTTCGATCTCATTCTTTTGAATTTCAGCTTGAGCTTTGAAATTAGCTTCATCTTCTTTCACTTTATTTACCAATGAAATCAATATTTTGTCTTTTTCAAGACCTTCGTTCCTTAGTTCGATTACCTCTGAACGAAGGTTGTTCAGAGCCATTGTATATCCTTCATCTTCAATATTTTTCTATGCTCTAAGGGCATTGCTAAGGATTAAGCCCTGCAAGAGGAGGACAGAATTAAGTATAAACAAATAAAATATTTCGTTTTCAAAATACAAAATTAGCTTTTATACCTTTATGTTATTATACGCCAAACTGTCAACGAGCTCATCCTTTGATAATATTGAAAGGCCATCTTCTAGCTTCAGGAATCCGATGCTTCTACCTATCTCCCGGCAAACAGATATTTCTTTATTATCCGGGAGACAATACAGAAAATCTTCTTCCCCACTGCCATTAAACACTAATGCCCCCTTCGGGTATTTCAATTTTTGGGCATAATATTATGCTTCTCGTCTTTCTTCTTGAGAAAGTCCTTTTCCCGAAGCATGACGAATGATATAATCAATGCTCTCTTTTAAAGCTTTGGGAGCAGGAGTTACAACCTTTTCAGCCAAAATTTGCTCTGTGGCTTTTTCTTCTGTTGCCTTCTCTTCAATTTCGGCAGGCTTTTTCTCAACGGGCTCTGAAGGCCCAGCTTTGGTTTCAGTTTGAATTATTGTAGCTACGACTTCTGCCTGTTTTGTTTTAGCTTCGAGTTGCGCCTTAGAAACTTCGGCAATTTTTCTAGCAGGAGCAGGACTCAAGGTTTCGGTTTTTTCTAGCACATCTAGTACATTTACCATTCTCCTCCTCTTAGGAGTTACGACAGAACCCATTTGTACCTTCGGTACTGTTGCCTTTACTGAAGGGCTCAAAACCTATGGCATCTTCGTTATTTCTTCAGTTTCTGGCTTTTCAGCCTTATCAACCTTCGTTTCAATTACCTTGACTATAGGCACCTTCGGCATTATAGTCGGCTCTTCAGTCCTCTGCTCGGGAGGAATAGTTTCTTTTGTTTTGGCAGCCAAGGAGGTCCCTTCGCCAAATTCAGGTATCGCGGCCAGTTCGATGTAACGCGGCCGGTGAGTTAGGACCTTCAACTTTTTTCCCTTTGGCATAGGTTTGTCTCGGGTGCCTGAAGTAGAAGCCTTCCTCTTTTTCCCTTGTCCCCACAGCGGGTAGCGGTAGTCGGGGTAAACGAAGCCAATGGCATCAAAGACCCTGTTCAATCTCTTCTTTCCCCGACCTACGAAGGCTGCGGGTAGTGCATTATCTTCTGCCTTTGAATATGCTCCAAGCAGTTCATCACTTGTAGCTTCGATGCATTTCAGCCAGTCATCGTTTGGTTCATCGAACTTATCCCCATACCTAATTGTATACTTCAGCCGAACTAGTTCACCTTCGCTAGACTTGGTGATGGTCTCCTTCGGCATGTCCCAGCTCTCTACAAGCGGCCATACTCTGAATGCTATATGCTCTTGAATTAAATCTCTTGTACCAATGAAGAAACAGACAGTGCTGAAGGCCTTCTGGCACGCTTCTACAGCATCATCAATTTCAACCTTCGGCCTTCGGAGGCCGAAGCGGGACCAAATAGGACGCATAATGACTTCCTTAATATCTTCTTGAAAGTCGCCTAGAGGGGGGGTGAATAGGGCGAAACTGAAATTCTCAAAAATAATCACAACTACAAGCTGGGTTAGCGTTAGAAATATAATAGAGTCCGCGAGAGAGGGTGCAAAACAAATCGGAAGCGAATAATGAAGTGAGACACGCGGATTTGTTTTACCGAGGTTCGGTTCTCTCAAACCTACTCCCCGTTGAGGAGGCCACAAAGGCCGGGTCTCTTTCAACCCTTACCCTCTCTCAAACGGTCCCTCAGACCGAATGAGCTTTTTCTTCTCAATCACTTGGAACACAAAGTTCCCACAAGGACCACCACAAGTTTGGTGTCTCTTGCCTCAATTACAAGTGAGTTTGATCGCAATGAAAGAATCAAGAAAGAAGAAAGCAATCCAAGCGCAAGAGCTCGAAAGAACACAAGCAAATCTCTCTCTCTAATCACTAGGGCGTTGTGTGGAATTTGGAGAGGATTTGATCTCTTTGGTGTGTCTAGAATTGAATGCTAGAGCTCTTGTAAGTAGTTGGGAAGTGGAAAACTTGGATGCAATGAATGGTGGGTGGTTGGGGGTATTTATAGCCCCAACCACCAAACTAGCCGTTTGGTGAGGCTGTCTGTTCGATGGTGCACCGGACAGTCCGGTGCACACCGGACATGTCCGGTGCGACAGCCACGTCACCAAAGCCGTTGGGTTCCAACCGTTGGAGCTCTGACTTCTGGGCCCGCCTAGATGTCCGGTGGCGCACCGGACATGTACTGTTGATTGTCCGGTGCGCCAGCATGGGCGTGCCTGACCTCTGCGCGCGCTGGCGCGCATTTAATGCGTCGCAGGTAGCCGTTGGCGCCAGAAGTAGTCGTTGCCCCGCTGTTACACCGGACAGTTCGGTGTACACCGGACAGTCCGGTGAATTTTAGCGGAGCAGCTGAAATGATTTCCCGAGGCTGGCGAGTTCCGGAGGCCGCTGTTCCTTGGAGCACCAGACATGTCCGGTGTACACCGAACAGTCCGGTGAATTATAGCGGAGTTGCCTCTGGAATTTCCCGAGAGTGAAGAGTTCAGCCTCGAAGTTCCTCTGGTGCACCGGACATGTCCGGTGGCCCACCGGACAGTCCGGTGCGCCAGACCAGAGGTGCCTTTGGTTGATCCTTTGCTCTTTTGTTGAACCCAATACTTGATCTTTTTATTGGCTAAGTGTGAACCTTTGGCACCTGTATAACTTATACACTAGAGCAAACTAGTTAGTCCTTTTATTTGTGTTGGGCAATTCAACCACCAAAATTATTTAGGAACTAGGTGTAAGCCTAATTCCCTTTCAATCTCCCCCTTTTTGGTGATTGATGCCAACACAAACCAAAGCAAATATAAAAGTGCATAATTTGAACTAGTTTGCATAATGTAAGTGCAAAGGTTGCTTGGAATTGAGCAAATATAAATACTTACATGATGTGCATGGATTGTTTCTTTGTTTTTAACATATTGGACCACATTTGCACCACATGTTTTGTTTTTGCAAATCCTTTTGTAAATTCTTTTCAAAATCCTTTTGCAAGATAGTCAAAGGTAAATGAATAAGATTTTTGCAAAGCATTTTCAAGCTTGAAATTTTTCTCCCCTTGTTTCAAATGCTTTTCCTTTGACTAAACAAAACTCCCCCTCAAATAAATTCTCCTCTTAGTGTTCAAGAGGGTTTTAAGATATCAAGTTTTGAAAGTACTACTTGCTCCCCCTTTAGAACACAAAGAGATATCAATTTGAAATTTACCAATGAAAAATCATCAATTTTAAAATTAGGGTGGTGGTGCGGTCCTTTTGCTTTGGGCCAATACTTTCTCCCCGTTTGGCATGAATCGCCAAAAACGGATACTTGGAATGAAATATAGGCCCTTTCTAGCTACTTTCTCCCCTTTGGCAAATAAAACATATAAGTGAAGATTATACCAAGGATGGAGAGTGATGTGGAGCGACGGCGAGGAATGAGTAGTAGAGTGGAGTGGAAGCCTTTGTCTTCGCCGAAGACTCCAATTCCCTTTCAATATACCTATGACTTGGTTTGAAGTACACTTGAAAACACATTAGTCACAGCATATATCAAAGAGACATGATCAAAGGTATACTTAAGAGCTATGTGTGCAAATTAGCAAAAGAAATTTCTAGAATCAAGAATATTGAGCTCATGCCTAAGTTTGGTAAAAGTTTTTTCATCAAGAGGCTTGGTAAAGATATCGGCTAATTGATCTTTAGTGTTAATGTATGAAATCTCGATATCCCCCTTTTGTTGGTGATCCCTAAGAAAATGATACCGAATGGCTATGTGTTTAGTGCGGCTATGCTCAACGGGATTATCCGCCATGCGGATTGCACTCTCATTATCACATAGAAGAGGAACTTTGGTTAATTTGTAACCATAGTCCCGCAGGGTTTGCCTCATCCATAGCAATTGCGCGCAACAGTGGCCTGCAGCAATATACTCGGCTTCGGCGGTAGAAAGAGCGACTGAATTTTGCTTCTTTGAAGCCCAAGACACCAAGGATCTTCCCAAGAACTAGCAAGTCCCCGATGTGCTCTTTCTATTAATCTTACACCCTGCCCAGTCGGCATCCGAATAACCAATCAAATCAAATGTGGATCCACGAGGGTACCAAAGCCCAAACTTAGGAGTATAAGCCAAATATCTCAAGATTCGTTTTACGGCCGTAAGGTGTGATTCCTTAGGGTCGGCTTGGAATCTTGCACACATGCAAATGGAAAGCATAATGTCCGGTCGAGATGCACATAAATAGAGTAATGAACCAATCATCGACCGGTATACCTTTTGATCGACGGATTTACCTCCCGTGTCGAGGTCGAGATGCCCATTGGTTCCCATGGGTGTCTTGATGGGCTTGGCATCCTTCATTCCAAACTTGGTTAGAATATCTTGAGTGTACTTCGTTTGACAAATGAAGGTGCCCTCTTGGAGTTGCTTGACTTGAAATCCTAGAAAATACTTCAACTCCCCCATCATCGACATCTCGAATTTTTGTGTCATGATCCTACTAAATTCTTCACATGTAGATTCGTTAGTAGACCCAAATATGATATCATCAAGATAAATTTGGCATACAAACAAATCATTGTCAAGAGTCTTAGTGAATAAAGTAGGATCGGCCTTGCCGACTTTGAAGCCATTTGCAATAAGGAAATCTCTAAGGCATTCATACCACGCTCTTGGGGCTTGCTTGAGCCCATAAAGCGCCTTAGAGAGCCTATAAACATGGTTAGGGTACTCACTATCTTCAAAGCCGGGAGGTTGCTCAACATAGACCTCCTCCTTGATTGGTCCATTGAGGAAGGCACTCTTCACGTCCATTTGGTAAAGCTTGAAGCCATGGTAAGTAGCATAGGCTAATAATATGCGAATTGACTCAAGCCTAGCTACGGGTGCATAGGTTTCACCAAAATCCAAACCTTCGACTTGTGAATACCCCTTGGCCACGAGTCGAGCTTTGTTCCTTGTCACCACACCATGCTCATCTTGCTTGTTGCGGAAGACCCACTTGGTTCCTACAACATTTTGATTAGGACGTGGAACTAAATGCCATACCTCGTTCCTCGTGAAGTTGTTGAGCTCCTCTTGCATCGCCATCACCCAATCCAAATCTTGGAGTGCTTCCTATACCCTGTGTGGCTCAATAGAGGAAACAAAAGAGTAATGCTCACAAAAATGTGCAACACGAGATCGAGTGGTTACCCCCTTATGAATGTCGCCGAGGATGGTGTCGACGGGGTGATCTCGTTGGATTGCTTGGTGGACTCTTGGGTGTGGCGGCCTTGGTTGTTCATCCTCCTTGTCTTGATCATTTGCATCTCCCCCTTGATCGTTGCCGTCATCTTGAGGGGGCTCATCTCTTTGATCTTCTCCTTCATCAACTTGAGCCTCGTCCTCATTTTGGGTTGGCGGAGATGCTTGTGTGGAGGAGGATGGTTGATCTTGTGCATGTGGAGGCTCTTCGGATTCCTTAGGACACACATCCCCAATGGACATGTTCCTTAGCGCGGTGCACGGAGCCTGTTCTTCACCTATCTCATCAAGATCAACTTGCTCTACTTGAGAGCCGTTAGTTTCATCAAACACAATGTCACAAGAAACTTCAACAAGTCCTGAGGATTTGTTAAAGACTCTATATGCCCTTGTGTTTGAATCATATCCTAGTAAAAAGCCTTCTACAGTTTTAGGAGTAAATTTAGATTTTCTACCTCTCTTAACAAGAATAAAGCATTTGCTACCAAAAACTCTAAAATATGAAATATTTGGCTTTTTACCGGTTAGGAGTTCATAGGATGTCTTCTTGAGGATTCGGTGTAGATATAATCGGTTGATGGCGTAGCAAGCGGTGTTGACCGCCTCGGCCCAAAACCGATCCGGTGTCTTGTACTCATCAAGCATGGTTCTTGCCATGTCCAAGAGAGTTCGATTCTTCCTCTCCACTACACCATTTTGTTGTGGGGTGTAGGGAGAAGAAAACTCATGCTTGATGCCCTCCTCCTCAAGGAAGCCTTCAATTTGAGAGTTCTTGAACTCCGTCCCGTTGTCGCTTCTAATTTTCTTGATCCTTAAGCCGAACTCATTTTGAGCCCGTCTCAAGAATCCCTTTAAGGTCTCTTGGGTATGGGATTTTTCCTGCAAAAAGAACACCCAAGTGAAGCGAGAATAATCATCCACAATAACTAGACAGTACTTACTCCCGCCGATGCTTATGTAAGCGATCGGGCCGAATAAATCCATGTGTAGGAGCTCCAGTGGCCTGTCACTTGTCATAATGTTCTTGTGTGGATGATGAGTGCCAACTTGCTTTCCTGCTTGGCATGCGCTACAAATCCTGTCTTTCTCAAAATGAACATTTGTTAGTCCTAAAATGTGTTCTCCCTTTAGAAGCTTATGAAGATTCTTCATTCCAACATGGGCTAGTCGGCGGTGCCAGAGCCAACCCAAGTTAGTCTTAGCAATTAAGCAAGTGTCGAGTTCAGCTCTATCAAAATCTATCAAGTATAGCTGACCCTCTAACACTCCCTTAAATGCTATTGAATCATCACTTCTTCTAAAGACCGTGACACCTACATCAGTAAATAGACAGTTGTAGCCCATTTGACATAATTGAGATACAGAAAGCAAATTGTAATCTAAAGAATCTACAAGAAAAACATTGGAAATAGTATGGTCAGGTGATATAGCAATTTTACCCAATCCTTTGACCAAACCTTGATTTTCATCCCCGAATGTGATAGCTCGTTGGGGATCTTGGTTTTTCTCATATGAGGAGAACATCTTCTTCTCCCCTGTCATGTGGTTTGTGCACCCGCTGTCGAGTATCCAACTTGAGCCCCCAGATGCATAAACCTACAAAACAATTTTAGTTCTTGACTTTAGGTACCCAAACGGTTTTGGGTCCTTTGGCATTAGAAACAAGAACTTTGGGTACCCAAACACAAGTCTTGGAGCCCTTGTGTTTGCCCCCAACAAACTTGGCAACTACCTTGCCGGATTTGTTAGTCAAAACATAAGATGCATCAAAAGTCTTAAATGAAATGCCATGATCATTTGATGCACTAGGAGTTTTCTTTCTAGGCAACTTAGCATGGGTTGGTTGCCTAGAGCTAGATGCCTCACCCTTATACATAAAAGCATGGTTAGGGCCAGAGTGAGACTTCCTAGAATGAATTTTCTTAATTTTGCTCTCGGGATAACCGGCAGGGTACAAAATGTAACCCTCGTTAGACAAGTTTTTAGGAGGGGCATTAAGTTTGACATTGTCTCCCCTTTGGAAGCCAATGCCATCCTTGATGCCAGGGCGTCTCCCATTATAGAGCATACTTCTAGCAAATTTAAACTTTTCATTTTCTAAGTTATGCTCGGCAATTTTAGCATCTAATATTGCTATATGATCATTTTGTTGTTTAATTAAAGCCATGTGATCATGAATAGCATTGATATCAACATCTCTACATCTATCACAAATAGACACATGCTCAATAGTAGATGTAGAGGGTTTGCAAGAATTAAGTTCTACAATCTTAGCACGTAAAATATCATTGTTATCTCTAAGATTGGAAATTGTAACATTGCAAACATCTAATTCTTTAGCCTTAGAAAACAATTTCTCATTCTCATCTCTAAGGCTAGCAAGAGAAGCATTCAACTCATCAATCCTAGCAAGCAAATCAACATTATCATTTCTAGGATAGGAAGTTGAATCAATACAAACATGAGAATCAACCTTAGCAATTAATTTAGCATTTTCTTTTCTAAGGTTGGCAATAGTGTCATGGCATGTGCTTAGCTCACTAGATAATTTGTCACATTTTTCTACCTCTAGAGCATAAGCATTCTTAACCTTAACATGTTTTTTATTTTCCTTGATTAGGAAGTCCTCTTGGGAGTCCAAGAGATCATCCTTTTCATGGATGGCACTAATTAGCTCATTCAATTTTTCCTTTTGTTCCATGTTAAGGTTGGTAAAAAGGGTACGCAAATTATTTTCCTCATCACTAGCATTATCATCACTAGAGGACTCATATTTAGTGGAGGATTTAGATTTAACCTTCTTCCTTTTGCCGTCCTTTGCCATGAGACACTTGTGGCCGACATTGGGGAAGAGGAGTCCCTTGGTGACGGCGATGTTGGCGGCGTCCTCGTCGGAGGAGGAGTCGGTGGAGCTCTCGTCCGAGTCCCACTCCCGGCAAACATGGGCATCGCCGCCCTTCTTCTTGTAGTACCTCTTCTTTTCTCTCCTCTTGCCCTTCTTGTCGTTATCCCTGTCACTGTCACTTGATAAAGGACATTTAGCAATAAAGTGACCGGGCTTACCACACTTGTAGCAGACCTTCTTGGAACGGGATTTGTAGTCCTTCCCCTTCCGTTGCTTGAGGATTTGGCGAAAGCTTTTGATGATTAAAGCCATCTCCTCATTGTCGAGCTTGGAGGCGTCAATTGGTTGTCTACTCGGTGTAGACTCCTCCTTCTTCTCCTCCGTTGCCTTAAATGCCACCGGTTGCGCTTCGGACGTGGAGGGTTCGTCAAGCTCGTTGATCTTCTTTGAGCCTTTAATCATACATTCAAAGCTCACAAAATTCCCGATTACTTCCTCGGGAGTCATTAGTGTGTATCTAGGATTACCACGAATTAATTGAACTTGAGTGGGGTTAAGGAAAATGAGAGATCTTAGAATAACCTTAACCACCTCGTGGTCGTCCCACTTCTTGCTCCCGAGGTTGCGCACTTGGTTCACCAAGGTTTTGAGCCGGTTGTACATATCTTGTGGCTCCTCCCCTTGGCGAAGACGGAAGCGACCAAGCTTCCCCTCGATCATTTCCCGCTTGGTGATCTTGGTGAGTTCATCACCCTCGTGCGCGGTCTTGAGTAGGTCCCAAATCTCCTTTGCACTCTTCAACCCTTGCACCTTGTTATATTCCTCTCTACTTAGAGAGGCGAGGAGTATGGTTGTGGCTTGGGAGTTGAAGTGCTCGATTTGGGCCACTTCGTCCGTATCATAATCTTCATCCCCTACGGATGGTACCTGTACACCAAACTCAACAACATCCCATATACTTTTGTGGAGTGAGGTTAGATGAAATCGCATTAAATCACTCCACCTAGCATAGTCTTCACCATCAAACATTGGTGGTTTGCCTAATGGGACGGAAAGCAAAGGAGTATGTTTAGAAATGCGAGGGTAGCGTAAGGGGATCTTACTATACTTCTTACGCTCTTGGCGCTTCGAAGTTACGGACGGCGCATCAGAGTCGGAGGTCGATGTTGATGAAGTGCCGGTCTCGTAGTAGACCACTTTCCTCATCCTCTTGTGCTTGTCGCCTTTCCGATGCGACTTGTGGGAAGAAGATTTTTCTTTCTTCTCTTTGTGGTGAGAAGAAGAAGATCTTTTCTCCTTCCGTTTGGAGGAGTCCTTCTTCTCCTTCCTCTTGGTGCGGGATTCTTCCGATGAAGTGCTTCCTTGGCTCGTAGTGGGCTTGTCACCGGTCTCCATCTCCCTCTTGGTGTGATCTCCCGACATCACTTCGAGCGGTTAGGCTCTAATGAAGCACTGGGCTTTGATACCAATTGAAAGTCGCCTAGAGGGGGGTGAATAGGGCGAAACTGAAATTCTCATAAATAATCACAACTACAAGCCGGGTTAGCGTTAGAAATATAATAGAGTCCGCGAGAGAGGGTGCAAAACAAATCGCAAGCGAATAATGAAGTGAGACACACGGATTTGTTTTACCGAGGTTCGGTTCTCTCAAACCTACTCCCCGTTGAGGAGGCCACAAAGGCCGGGTCTCTTTCAACCCTTACCCTCTCTCAAACGGTCCCTCGGACCGAATGAGCTTTCTCTTCTCAATCACTTGGAACACAAAGTTCCCACAAGGACCACCACAAGTTTGGTGTCTCTTGCCTCAATTACAAGTGAGTTTGATCGCAATGAAAGAATCAAGAAAGAAGAAAGCAATCCAAGCGCAAGAGCTCTAAAGAACACAAGCAAATCTCTCTCTCTAATCACTAGGGCGTTGTGTGGAATTTGGAGAGGATTTGATCTCTTTGGTGTGTCTAGAATTGAATGCTAGAGCTCTTGTAAGTAGTTGGGAAGTGGAAAACTTGGATGCAATGAATGGTGGGTGGTTGGGGGTATTTATAGCCCCAACCACCAAACTAGCCGTTTGGTGAGGCTGTCTGTTCGATGGCGCACCGGATAGTCTGGTGCACACCGGACATGTCCGGTGCGACAGCCACGTCACCAAAGCCGTTGGGTTTCGACCGTTGGAGCTCTGACTTCTGGGCCCGCCTGGATGTCCGGTGGCGCACCGGACATGTACTGTTGATTGTACGGTGCGCCAGCATGGGCGTGCCTGACCTCTGCGCGCGCTGGCGCGCATTTAATGCGTCGCAGGTAGCCGTTGGCGCCAGAAGTAGCCGTTGCCCCGCTGTTACACCGGACAGTCCGGTGAATTTTAGCGGAGCAGCTGAAATGATTTCCCGAGGCTGGCGAGTTCCGGAGGCCGCTGTTCCTTGGAGCATCGGACATGTCCGGTGTACACCGGACAGTCCGGTGAATTATAGCGGAGTTACCTCTGGAATTTCCCGAGAGTGAAGAGTTCAGCCTCGAAGTTCCTCTGGTGCACCGGACATGTCCGGTGGCCCACCGGACAGTCCGGTGCGCCAGACCAGAGGTGCCTTTGGTTGATCCTTTGCTCTTTTGTTGAACCCAATACTTGATCTTTTTATTGGCTAAGTGTGAACCTTTGGCACCTGTATAACTTATACACTAGAGCAAACTAGTTAGTCCTTTTATTTGTGTTGGGCAATTCAACCACCAAAATTATTTAGGAACTAGGTGTAAGCCTAATTCCCTTTCACTTCTCTTGCATTCAAATCATTCTTCATGTAAAACCATTCCTCCATCCAAGCTCTAGGCCACCTTTTCCGGAATGTTGGCACCAGGTGGCTTGCGTTGGGGCGGGCGGTAAATCCATGACAGCTAAAATTGTTATGATATTGTTCTTTGCCCATGGTCTTCGTCTCATATAAAAGCTCGTGCATACTGCAAAAGCATTTCGCGCTTGGTTCCAGCCCTTGGCTTCTTACAACCCAGACAAAAATCCCCATTCTAATAATAGCTTCGGGGGTTATCTGATGAAGGAATATTTGGTAGGTTTTCAGCACTTCAACTACAAACCTACTCAGTGGGAACTGAAGCCTAGCTTTGAAGAAGCTTCGGTAAATCACAACTTCGTTTTCCTCGGGGGCAGGGACGTTGTTGTCTCCACCAGTCCTTACAATAGATATATCCCAAAAGTATCTTCCTCTCATGTTCTCAAGGTGACTTTGTTTGATGGTCGATTTTCCGAAAATCGAATGCCTTGGTCTCCAGGGCCGATCCTCATAATCTTCGCCCCCACTTTCTGCATCATAACTATCACTGTCACCAGTATCTTCAAATAGGCCTTCCAGTATCTCCTTAGTAATCTTCTCTATATTTGTTTTTGCCATTGACTCGATAAATCCAGCAATGTAAGGATTCACAACCTTCTTCTCCTCAAAAAGCTTCTCCTCTTCAGTTAGCTTCATTTCAGCAGCAACCCTCTTGTCTTGAGACATTTCTCCTTCAGAAATGACGAAAATGCGTCTTTTTAACCGAAGCTCAGAAAGCTTGAAAACTAGCAAGCGTTAGTGAGCAAGAGCTATGAAATTGAGAAAATAAGGCAAATGGCACAAGCAGTGTATCAAGTGCAGTCGATGTAAGTTCCTATTTATACGCCCAGTACGCTCCAAATTGAAGGGCTCCGTCTGTCATTGACTGTTGCTATTCTAGCAAAGGGAAGGTGCTTTTTCGGACCTTCGGCTTAAGGCCTTCGTTCATGTCGCAGTCTAAATTCGTTATCTTAACAAATTAATACTGCGAGGGGCTACTGTTGGGGGCCTTCGTCTTCCGAAGGTCCTCAAAAACATGATTAACATTGTTTCTCCAAGTGTAATATATGTACAGGAACCTTCGGAATCAGGATGGAGCTGTCCACAATATGAAAAGCATGGTTAGGATGAAGGTTGAACCAGTTCCGAAGCTATGCGCAAGAAAGCTTCGGCTCAGTAACAGAAAAGGAACCGACTTAAAGAGGAAAAGGCTATTTAGTCCTCGATAGATTGTTCTAATGTCAATAGTAAACATGAAGGGCATGAATGTTGTCGGAGAGGAAATCTCTGGCCGGGTGGCGGAGTGCACCCGCCCTAAATCCTAAGATGAGGAGGGGCCTAAGTGTTTTGCTGGTTGGTTGAAAAACGGGTAGAACACAAGAACACAAAGGGTTCAGAGTGGTTCGGGCCGCCGGAGCGTAACACCCTACTCCACTGTGTGATGTATTACTTGGGAGCTTATATGAGCTTGTGAGTGTCTGAGTGGATCTGTGGATTACCTTCGTGGATTGAGTTCGTGTTGTAACATCGCATGCCTCCCCTTTTATAGCTGAAGGGGGGCATGCACAAAGGTACTGAGCCCCGACATGCGGACCCAGGGACATAAAGAATGTAGCACTTGGAGCCACAAATGTTTGCTGCCGGAGCAATCTCCTTGTGCCCTGACGCCCGAGATCTGCGTATCCTCGGCGTGCAGGGGAAGCTTCTTGTAGAAGGGATGATGAGCACAGTGCGCCGCTCGGCATGGGCACACTGTTTGCCAATAGACTGGACAGGCGCGCCGTCTGCTGGATGACCCTGACGCCGTCTGCAAGTGGATTGGACAGGACGCATTAAATGCCGAGAGGGCACGTCGCCCGTCAGCGTGGTGGCAGGCGGCGCGTCCTCTCCGCAATAAATGCAGGGGCTGCGCGACGTTATGGGCCTTACGTCAGGCACAACTTGCTGGCTTACATCATGGGCCACAGACCACACAGCAGCAGCGGGTCTCCGCCTGACCGGAAAGCGTAGGGCAAGGCCTGGACACGTGCCAGCACCGGACCCCTACTCATGCCAGGTTCCTCCTCGTTCCGGGACCTTGCCAAGGTTCGGACCTTACTCAGAGGGGCCTGGGGCCCCCAAGGGACCCGGCATGCCTTCTTGGGGGCTCCAGATTTGTACGTATAGGGGTCCGGTGTCCTTCTGTGGGGGTCCGGACCCACCGATGTATACTGGGATGCATTATCTCTCCTTGCCACGTGGTGCCTTTCTTCGCGTGGCCTGGAGGTGTCGCACGGGTGCAGCGTCTTCATGTTGTAGAAGAGGGTACCCCTAATTTAGGGTACCGACAGTGGCCCCCGGGCCCGCCTCAGGGGAGGATGTGAGCCTACAGGTGGGGCCAGAGTCTGATTAGCGGTTGGCCTACTGCTCCTGCGCGCCTGTTGGTGCAACTACTGCCGGCCCGCTTAGGGTCATGCCGACTGCTACGCCTATTCCCATGGTTGACCGGCCTGTGACCTTCGCACTTAATGTCATTGCTGGGCCATGCGCGGGATGCCTCGAGTCGCTGCACTGGTTCTGAAAACTTATCTTTTCAGTCTACCGTGGCAGGCCCAAGAAGACGTGGCATTGTCGTAAGCGGCGGTGCGATTTTTTCGCACCCGGTAACCGGCGCGCCGGTTGCATGACATGTGGGCCTAGGCCCCCGTGCTGGTTGCAGCGAAGCTAAGGGGGCGCACAACCGCAAGGTGGTTGTACGCTTCTTGTGTGGCGGTTCACCTTTTTGACCGCTGGTTTCAGCGAAGATGAAGGGGCGCTTGACAGTGGGGCGGTTGCATGCCCCTTGTGCGGCAGTTCGCCTTCCTGACCGCTGGTTGCCCCAAAAATGAAGGGGCGCATAACTGTGGGGCAGTTGCACGCTCCTTATTTGGGTCAGTCTGTATAACATGTGCGGCCTGGCCCCCGTGTCATAAGGTGGGAACCCTAGTGCACGTCGGGGGAGACTTCGCCCGTGACGCTTCGAGGGCGCGAGTGGGGAGATCCGCCTTTAAAAAGGGGTGGATCTCCCGGGCAGTAGCCATGCCTCACTCCTCTTGCATTCACCGCGCCCTTCTGCCTTCCGGGCCTCCAGATGGGGTGCGCCAGTGTTCTCTGGAGGGGTCCGCGTCAGGGCCGCTCCCTCCGGCGATCTCACCGCTGGAGAGCTCGCGCTCGCGGGGGTGCTGCCGATCTTGTCTTCTTCTTGTTGTTGTTAGAGGAGCGCAACCCTGTGGGGGTCGGAGCTCTTCCACCATCGCTCGGCTTCAAGGATTTTCATCATGCAGCCCGGCTGCAACCCCCCACTGGTGGTCATCTAGAGGGATGACCACCAGCCTTGTGGTGGAGAGAAGCGAGCCGGGCTGTGGCCTCCCCCTGCCCTTAGCTTCAAGGATGTTCATCATCCGTGCTGGGGAGGAGGGCGAGCCGAGTTGGGGTCCCGCCTTCCGCATGGGCTGGAGGCCCGCTTCTTCCTCCAGCGTTCGGGGGAGAAGGGCGTTCGCCAGCCTTGCGGAGGAGGTGAACTTCGGGTATGCGGGACCGGCCGACTGTAGGTGCCGCCGGCCGCCGCGTGCCTGGTTCCCCAGCTTGGATGGCCTCAACGTCGCCTCCGATGCTGCCTCCTGCCGTTTGGTTGGGGCGTGGTTGTCCATCCACCGCACGAGCGACGGTCGCGCCGTGCGCAGGTTCGCCACATCCACGGCTTCTCCTGCGCCGGTGGCTGCACCAAGGGGACGTACAAGACGTCGTACGCTGCGGGGGCGGCATCTGCGTTCTTGGATGGTCTTGTCCTCACTCCCGCAGTGAGGACGGGAGCGAGGACCTCTTCACGCATGCTGGGTGGCCACCATTCGCCGGTACGGCACTGGTGCGCAGGTGGCCGCTGTCGTCGGTGCTGAGGTGGTCGCCGCCGCTGGTGAGGCTCCCCACTGCAGAGGTGGTTGCCTCCGCTGGCAAGACCGTCAGTGCCACCTGCCACCGGGCCTCCGACTCTTTGGCTTTAATGGCCTCGTTGTCGCCCCCCGTAGGAAGATGGGGGCGAGGACCTTTTCACAGCGGCGTACGTGCTGAGGTGATCGTCGCTGCTGGCGAGTTGTTGATGTAGAGGTGGCCACCGCCGTTGGTGCTGATGTGGTCGCCTCCGCTGGCGAGCCGCTCGGAGCTAGCTATCTCGCGGCCCTACTAGTGTGGAGGTAGTTCATACCAGTAGAGTAGAGATGGAACTAGGGCTCCACTTGAAAACAGATGTAATACTTTCGCTTTTTGTAAGGTACTCAAGAGTACTATTTATTAAGCAGTATTAGCACTTATCTATTTTTAACTTGTTTCTGCTGTGTGCGATATTGTTGACTCCTCCCTGGTACCTGGCCCCTCGCCTAGGATGCAGGCTTGATGTGTTGAGGTTGGATACCAGCGCATCTGAAAAGGTTGTCAACAACCCTCGGGAGGCAACCTTGCCGAGATCTGGATTTGTACACAGCTTCAGCTAGGAAGCGTTAGTAGTACACCCATAGGGTTCCTTATCTGACGTTTGTCATCCTTTGATACATGCTTGGGACTCGCAGGTTTTAGTCCGGGTGGCCAAGTTGCGTGTCTGGACCCCCTTGGGTCACGGTTCTAGGTACTAGGACACTTGTCGCAGGGCGGTGGAGCGTGCAGGCCCATGGTACGGGACCAGGCTGAGCGGTTGCACGGGCTCCGAACCACCCTAGGAGACTAATGTCCATTCTCTAGCTCCGGTCCCAAGGTTGTCGGACCCATAGGACTTATAGCCTCAGATACTAAGTACCCGTCAAGGAGTGGCGGAGCATGCAGGACCACGGTACGGGACCAGGCTGAGCGGCTACACGGGCTTCGGACCGCCCCATGGAACGGGGTCTTGTTCTCTAGAGCCAGCCCCCAGGCTGTTGGAGCTCCCAACTTTCGTATCAAGGGCCCTAAACTGCAAGCCTGGCTGCTCAATTCGGATGTCGTCATGTCAGACAGATGGAAACCGTACGGGTGGGTTAGATAAAAAGTATTATCTGAAAAACTGCAAGGTAAGACCATGGAGCAGTGAGATGGATCTATCATAGGGGCACAACTGAGGGGGTAGTTTTTCTTTATAAATCATCATGCATGTGTGCATATCAATAGGCCGGGTTTATGGGGACAGACCCCACCGGATTGTCGTACACGTATGCGTTATCTAGTTACAAAAAGGGAAACAGATTCGACCCCCAGACTTGCTCTATGGATAGAACTTACAGAGATGTTTCGGCATCGGGGCAAGGCGCTCCTTCAGTCGTAGCTAGATGGTTACCCCTGGGTCGGTGTATTCCCGTTACCTTGAAGGGTCCTTCCCTGCTGGGGGAGAGTTGCGGAGCCCTTCCTGGTTTGGTACTTGTCGTAGGGCTAGGTCCCGACCTGGGTCCCCACCTGCATTTGACACGGGAGCCCTCGTCTTTGGCTGCGGTTATTCTTGCATGTACCTGACGGAAGCCTAGACCCGTGGGGAATCCAGAAGGGTTTCCGGAGGAAGGCGATCTTCAGCTCCGTAGACCGGAGAGCACGGGGCCCCTCTGGGGTCCGTCTAGTTGTCTTCACCGGAGTAGGAGCCTCCGGCGAAGACATCCTTCAGGTCCCCCTCGAGCGACTGATACCCGAGGTCCCGCTCAGCCGCGACCACCTCGCCATCGTCCACCTTTCTTTGCCAGGTCGGCGATGAGGTGGAGAGCCGTCTTTGGAAGACTGCTCGCGCCGCTCACTGACGCGTTTCGCGAGGTCAATGATCTCGCGACACTCCTCGACGCTGTGGCCACCGTTGAGTGTACAGGGCATGAGCCGCTGTTACCCCTCTGTGGCCGTGGGCGTTTGTTGCGGTCGCCCCGGGCCCCGGTCACAGCTGCGACTACTAGACGGTGGACCGTGGCTTCTGGTAGTCGCGGTCCTTCTTCTTTTTCTTCTTGCCATCCCAGGGGACGGCACCTGAGCCACCCGACTGGGCAGCTCTGGTTTGTGGGGCTGAGTGCCATGCACGGCCCTCGGCGGCCCTGGCGCATTTATCAGCCAGAGCGAAGAGTGTGGGGACAGTTTCCACGTCATGTGTGGCCAACTTCTCCAACATTTTTTCATCACGTACTCCCTGACGGAAGGCCATGATGATGGAAGCATCAGAAATACGAGGTATAGTACCTCGCACCTTGGTGAAGCGGGAGATGAACTTCCGGAGGGTCTCCCCGGGCTGCTGCCTTACCGCCTGAAGGTGGGCCTCCACACCGTGATATTGGTAAGCGCTGGCGAAGTTCGCAACGAACCACGCACAGAGCTCCTCCCAGGAATAGACTAACCCCGGGGTGAGGTTCATGAGCCAGGTCCGGGCAGGTCTAGACAAGGCTACATGGAAATATGTCGCCATCACAGCGGTGTTTCCACCTACTGTCGTGATGGCGGTGACGTACACCTGCAGGAACTCCTACGGGTTCGATGTTCCGTCGTACTTTTCTGGCAGGTGCGGCCAGAACTTGGGTGGCCATGATGCTACGCGGAGATGATCCACGAGAGCGGCGCAACCCACGCCGGCCAAGGGGACACCCACTTGGGACCAGGTGCCCGTTAGCGTTTGCGGTGCTGCCGTAGCAAAGTCTTGATCGAGGTTGCGGCCCTCGATGTTCTGGTGGTGCTCACGCGCCCTCTCTAAAGGGACCCAAGCATCCTCTCCCACAATCCTGCGGTCGAGTTCTGCCCGGAGGTCGTTGGTCTGTGCGCCCCTTACTGAGGGTGAGCGCATAGACGCCGACGCCTCATATTGGCACCGGGATGACCATGGCCTCGATCTGGTTGAGGTAGTATGCGCCATGTCGAGCAGTCGGTTGACGTCGTCCCGCCATTGCTTCATAGCCCCTGGTGAGGTAGTGGAGCTTGGAGGGTGTCGCAGCAACTCCCTGGCTGCTGACAATGCTCCCGGAGTCGCCCTTGATGGAGTCCGGGAAGTTTGTGCAGCTGTATGCTGTCGTGCGGCGTGCACAACAGTAGTGCCCGGCACAGGGCGGTTGGGAACTAGTGGTGTGGAAGAAGCAGCTTCTTCCTCCACCTCAAAATCCATCGAAGTCTTGGCGTGGTGCTCAATGATTCACACCATCATGCCGAGCGAGGAAACAAGCAAAAACCTAATGCCTAGCCCCCTACCTGGCGTGCCAAATGTCGGAGAGGAAATCTCCGGCCTGGTGGCGAAGTGCACCCGCCCTAAATCCTAAGATGAGGAGGGGCCTAGGCATTTTGCTTGTTCGTCGAGAAAACAGGTAGAACACAAGAACACACAAGGGTTTAGAGTGGTTCAGGCCGCCGGAGCGTAACACCCTACTCCACTGTGTGATGTATTACTTGGGAGCTTATATGAGCTTGTGAGTGTCTGAGTGGATCTGTGGATTACCTTCATGGATTGAGTTCGTGTTGTAACATCGCATGCCTCCCCTTTTATAGCTGAAGGGGGGCATGCACAAAGGTACTGAGCCCCGACATGCGGGCCCAGGGACATAAAGAATATAGCATTTGGAGCCACAAATGTTTGCTGCCGGGGCAATCTCCTTGTGCCCTAACGCCCGAGATCTGCATATCCTCGGCGTGCAGGGGAAGCTTCTTGTAGAAGGGATGATGAGCACAGTGCGCCGCTCGGCACGGGCACACTGTTTACCAACAGACTGGACAAGCGTGTCGTCTGCTGGATGACCCTGACGCCATCTGCCAGTGGATTGGACAGGACGCATTAAATGCCGAGAGGGCACGTCGCCCGTCAG
This sequence comes from Zea mays, assembly GCF_902167145.1. Taxonomy (NCBI): domain Eukaryota; kingdom Viridiplantae; phylum Streptophyta; class Magnoliopsida; order Poales; family Poaceae; genus Zea; species Zea mays. The sequence goes on from NC_050097.1 coordinate 11,375,249, forward strand.
CGTGGTGGCAGGCAGCGCGTCCTCTCCGCAATAAATGTAGGGGCTGCGCGACGTTATGGGCCTTACGTTAGGCACAGCCCGTTGACTTACATCATGGGCCACAGACCACGCAGCAGCAGTGGGTCTCCGCCTGAGCAGGAAGCGTAGGGCAAGGCCTGGACACGTGCCAGCATCGGACCCCTACTCATGCCAGGTTCCTCCTCGTTCCGGGACCTTGCCAAGGTTCGGACCTTACTCAGAGGGGCCTGGGCCCCCAAGGGACCCGACATGCCTTCTTGGGGGCTCCGGATTTGTACGTATAGGGGTCCAGGTTCCTTCTGTGGGGGTCCGGACCCATCGATGTATACTAGGATGCATTATCTCTCCTTGCCACGTGGTGCCTTTCTTCGCGTGGCCTGGAGGTGTCGCACCGGTGCAGCGTCTTCATGTTGTAGAAGATGGTACCCCTGATTTAGGGTACCGACAAATGTAATTTTGCACAGGCTGCGCGCTGTGCCTATAAATAGATGAACAGTACCCCCGTACTGTTCACGCTGACTTGTGTTCACTTGTGCGTCACGCTTGTACTTTACCTTCTATCAAGCCGAAGGTACATTTGTAATTCAATATTGTTTCTATCTTTCTATGATAATATAATGAGAATGAATTAATAATGTTACATGATTGTTTACGTTGTCTCTTATATTTCGTATGCTTCTTCTCTTATCAACATATACTGCGATCATGAAGGTATGTCCTTCATGACCTTCGTCTGAAGATCATTACATCCTAAGGGAAATAATGCTTCGTAGGACGAAGGGCATTAATATTTAACATTTTGTGTTGCCTTGTTCTTAATTCATAGCATTTGAGAACAAGTCCTCAACAACTATAAAGAGGGGTTGTCGATGAGTAGTTTGACCAGGAGAGTTCTAGTGTAGTGTTGGTGCATATTCACACTCACATATAGTGCTAGGTGACACTCTAGAACATACACACAAGTTAGAACGAAAACCGATTTGAAAAACAGCAGAAAATAGAAAATATGGTTTCTGACTTTGGGGCACCGTACTGTCCGATGTGCACCGGACTGTCCAGTGCGCCCTCTACCAGGTGGGGCTAGGCCGGCCCAGGGGAAGGGTTTCCCCATGCAGAAACCCGACAGCGCAAGGTTCCTGAGTGGAATTTTAGTGGTGCACCGGACAGCGCACCGGACAGTGCACCGGACTGTCCGGTGTGCCATCTGCCCAACGGCTAGCTATCAGAACTAGCCGTTGGAGTTGATCGTTGGCGCACCGGTGGCGCACCAGACTGTCCGGTGCGCCCATGTGCAGAACATTGCCTGTAACGGCTAGTTGGTGGGTGAGGGCTATTTATACCCCCTCCACCCACCATATTCAATGTCTTGCTGCCCACATTAATTCCTGCACATTGGAAGAACATTGCAAGCACCAAAAGCCTAGTGAGGAGATTAGAGAATCTTAATCCCGCATTTGGACCTTATTAGCGCTAGCGAGGGCCACCTAGAGCACACACCACGTGCATTAGGCTTCTCTTGGTCAAGCGAAAGTCTATGGCTTGTTACTCTTGGTGATCGGCATCACCTAGACGGCTTGGTGGCATTGGGAGCTCGGTGATCACCGTGGAGATCTTGTTGGTGACCCGACTCAAGTTTGTAAGCGGTTGTGCGGGATCCACCGCGCCGGAGTGGCAAAGGATCATCTCGTAGTGAGCACTTGGTTCTTGCAAGGACCAAGGGGGAGCGATACCCTTGCGCGGGTGCTCCAACGAGGACTAGTGGAGAGTGCCGACTCTTCAATACCTCGGGAAAAATTGGAGGAGTCTTCTAAACCTTGCTTTACATTCCGCACTTAATTCAATTATTTTACATTGTGTATTTGTTTAGCAAGTATTTGAAGTATTGTCTTAGCATTGTTGTATCTCTAGTATTATTCTCTTAGTGCTAGTTGTTGGGGTGAAGTTGGGCTCTTGCTTAGATTTTAATTAGTGTTGATTTTTAGAAACGCCCAATTCACCCCCCCCCCCCTCTTGGGCATCGTGATCCTTTCAATCACCAATCACAAATTTGCGATGCTTGGAAAGTCTGTGACTTAGAGCATCTAGGTCAAATATGGTATATTTGACCTACTGAATCCTTCCTTCCGAGGGGATATACGAAGAGTGGTATGTTTAGTGTAAATATGTGCATCATATTTCTAATCATACATTACTTATCGACGGAGTTCAAGATAGAGGATATGAATTGTAAGAGTTTTTCAATTCAAAGTAAACTATCTTGAGTATCTTAGATACAAAGTTGTCTATATCCAACATATATTGAAGAAATTCAATATGAGAGAATCATTGTTATTTGACTCTTTCTGATCATGAGATGTGCTATTGTATCTTGCAAGAGCATCCGGCCGGATATTACTTTGCAAAGATTTGCTAGCTAACAGCACATGAGATCGAGTTATGATCTCCAGGTGTACTCATGCTCTCCTTATGTTTGGATATATTGATCTTGGATATCTATAGTAGATCCCCAGGTACAAGATCAATGACATACTTCTGGTAAGTTGGACCTCCTGTTTGATAAATATCGATCAACAGAGATTAATGGTCACTTACACTAATCATTTTGTAGCACACTTCGTGGGATTGTACAGAATGATATACTACATACTGAGGGTATGTGGTGGTCATGATTTTATATCATTGACCTTATTATCTATGGAGATAATATTACTTTGTGTTGTTTAGATGAAAAACAAGTTACGAACTAAGTCTCTACCTTACTACACATTTTAAATGTGTTTGAGAACAGGTATGGTATGTCTTAGTGATTTGCAAAGATCAGGGGGAGTTTTCCTCTTGATCTGAAGAACTTGTTTCTGCATCATGTTGTACTCTTTTCTTTGCATGAGTTTTCCCCCTGTTTGGGTTTCTCATTCAAAGTTTTTAACGAGACAACATCAACACAAGGCCTATGTCGTATCATCTATTTTCCCATGGAGGTTTTCAAGGATGATACATTATGACATAGCTATTGTTGCATTTGAACTAGGTTATGGGCTTATCTCCCTAGAGTTCAAATGGATCAACAATAGAGTATGACTACTCTCCTTATTTTTCCCATTGGGTTTTTAAGGAGACTCGGCTAATATGTTGATTTCTCAGATTTTCTGAATAGATTATCTTGGAGAAATATTAGCCTGAGTTATGTCTCATCATTTATTTTCCCCACGGGGTTTTTGAGATGATGGTTGTAGACATATTAGTGTTCTTTGGGCTAGATGTCCATGGGAGAATAATGTTATACCATGGTTCAATTGAACCACCGACAATTATCTATAAGGATAATTGAGCTTGTGTTGTTCAGATGGAAACAGGTTATATCAAGAGCAACATTAATAAGCATATTGCTCCTAAATTGTATTATCCATCTTGCAAACAAAGTTTTGTGATAATCTTGCCGATCTATTCACAAAATCTCTACCATACTCAACGTTTTCAGAATTGTGTTGAGGTGATTGGTATGAGAAGACTTAAGTGCTTGCAAGGATCAGGGGGAGTAATTCTCCATGATATTTGACCTGTTTTGTACCATCATATTACACTCTTTTCTTTGTATGAGTTTTGCCTTGTAAGGTTTTCTCATCCAAAGTTTTTAACGAGGTAATATCAACTAAGCTATATGCTTCATCATTGATTTTTCCCCATGGGGGTTTTTATGAATGATGATTACAAGCATATTTTCTTTTGGAGTTCGAGTGAGATTATTCTCATTATCCAAAAGACATTGTGTACTCCATATTTTTTCCCACAGGGTTTTTGATGAGATAAGATCTTGAAAGAACAGCTGACAGATCATCAAATGAAGTTGGATTGATCAAGCGGGAGTGTTACAAAATATTACATATGTGATCAATCCAAGGGGTGCGACATTTTTCCCCAAGGGACACACCCCTTGGGATACACCCCTTCACTTGTATATAAGTGTAATGATCTCTGGAATACAAACGTTGTCTGTCATTCTCTCCATTCTCTATGTCTCGTTACCACTGAAATTCAATACACTCGATTATTCTACACCTCCTGTGCGGCGCGCGCACGTGTCACATGACCCGCTCCGTGGCCCACGGGTCTCGTCTCTCGTGTGGCCGGGCTCCGGCGAGGATATCCTAGGACGTGCACACGTGGGCCCAAGCCACGACCGACCAAGCAGGACCAGCCGATCGGCCACCCCAGGCCGGCAGGCTACCATCCACCACAGCTCGGCCCACAGGGGGGCAAGCCGACGAGCGATCCCAGAGACTCTCAACAAGTCAACCAGCAACAGCTCCAACGCGTCGCCCATTATTGCTACGCGCACCAAAAGAAAATGAAAAGTTGTTGTTGTTTCGTAGCCACTAACCACGAAAGGCTGTTTGTTTATTTCCGTGCGTTCGTATCATATCAAATATTTAGATATTAATTATAAGTATTTTACATAGACTTAATTAGGTTTAGTAAGTTTATCTCACTTTTTAGTCTTGATATGTGCAATTAGTTTTATGTATAATTATCATTCAAATATTTGATGTGACAAAGAATCAGGTGAAACCAAACACCAGGAAGTAGGGAAGATAATAAAGTGAGCGCAATAGTCGCTAGGCTGTCAAGGACATGGAGTACGCTTGTAGCTAGCGCGTGTCTGCTTGTCCGAATCTACCAGAGCAACAACGGCGCACGACTGAACACAATAAGAATATCTCCATTCTCCAACATATATCTATTTTATACTCTATTTTAAACTTCTCTCTACAACAATGCTATATATAATTCCGTGTCTTCTATTTCCTATGCTCTAATAGAGACAGTCTAACAACTGCTGTTTCGTTAGACTAGCTGGACAAAGCAGTATGCCGTTCCCGCGCCTTTTGTTGTTTTAGGGAGAGATTGCTTACACCCATGTACTACCGTTGAGCTGGTTTCATATAGATAATACTAGTAACTGGCGCGCGCAGACGACCTGCGCGCGTGGGCAAAAATTGTAGTATAAGTGATAACATTTTGAGCAAGATATACATATACTCATCTAAATAGAGTTAGGTAAATTATCGTGTTTCAACATTTGAAATCAAGTTGTTATATTTATAAAAATTGTCTTGAAAAGGATGAATATATATATATATACACATAATTGTAGAGAACATACAAAAATAAACACCCTAGAACTTCAAAGGTTGTTGATGGTAGAAGGCAACATTCAGTTTTGGGAAGATTTCTTGGGAGTTTTTTCTCGGATACTCATGTGTCCTTCTTGAACCTGTTGGTGAATTATGGAAAAAATAGTGAGTTGGTACATATATTTTCATTTATGGACTGATTTGTATTTGTATCTTTTTTCACAAATGGAACTTTATGTAAAGATACAAGAAGAACTTTAAGCAGAATCATAAGTGCAGGTTTTGACTCACCATTATCATAACAATTGTTTTATAGATTATTGTTAAGTCTTAACAAAGTAGAACATGACATACATGATGCCTGTGAAGTTTGTTGTGTCCTAGAATTAGAGCATTAGACTAGAAATAGTATGGTATGCACATTGGACATGAAGCGTCTGTTCGGCATACAATATAGTGAGATTACTAATTAGAAATAGCAGCTAGGCAAGGCGTAATGCCTTAAATCAAGTATTCTCTTTAGGCCCATTGAGAACGAAAGTCACTTTCTTCAAAGTAAAGCAGTAGAACTCTGTCTAAACTTGTGTTTCCTTAATTAAAAAAATTGTATGGTGACCAGAATCACTAAAAATTTTGAAAATTTATGGTAACCAAACACTCACCTGAGTTTCCTTCAAGCGATCACCTGTACAACCACTTTTAGCAAGACGATCGCTGCAGCAAAATCAATCAAGTTAATGACTCTTTGGCCAGGTTGGTCTGTTTTCTTCAACCAAAAAAATGGGAGCTATACTTTCTCAGGATTAGTTATTTGGCATGCAAAATATTTGTTTAAAAAGGGATTGTCGCGAGTCTGAAAGAGAGCATAAGGAACACTATATTTTGGTAGATCTTGGTATGATAATAGTGAATGTTCCATTCTACCTCATTAGATTTGGATATCTTTAATGTAAATACAAAATGGCCTCTAGACGGTTGTTCATTCATATGAGTCTTACCCACAGGTCCATTTAAATGCAGATAACATTATCATATTCAATACAGATATGCAGTTATAGGGATATATGTTGAATTAGAAAGCCACTATCAACAGAGCATTTACACAATCAACTTTGTGTTTGTTGTATACATATAATAAATATTTAAGCTTTATTAGGACAGTAGGACCTAGGTCACCAACTGAATAGGCTTCACTTTTGAGAACTTGATTATGCGGGTATTTTGTACAGAATTTGACAGCTACTCTTCCTAAGTAAAGCAATGGTATGACCGTATGAGGTTGTGAAATGTTAAAGAGAGGTTCTATAAATACTTGGCATAATGGTATTCCTCGTAGGCAGTCTAATTCAAGGAACATAAAAGGCATATATTGTGATTACCTCCATGACCATCAAAAACATCGAAGAACGTTGTCTCGCTACCAAGATCTAGCATTGTTGAATGATGTATGGATGTATAGATTGGTAAATATTATGTCGTGGAACAATTTTAAGAAATAGTCTGACCGATAAAAATGGTAGGCATCTTTAAAAAATAACCATGCTTGTAGTGTGATGTTGAACGTACTAAAATCAATGTATTAAACATATTAAATGAGATCAAAGGATGAAAGGAATATGGATTTAGTATCAAAAGAGAGCTAATGCCTGTAGTCTATGACAAATCATTGGTTCACTCTTTACAGTGTGATATTGAACTTATTAAAATCATTGTGTTAAACAGATAGAATGAGATGAAAGGAATATGGTTTCAGTATTGTTACAACTTGGTGCAAAAATAATAATTGATTTTTTGGAAGATAATTAGTGGTTGTTAGATTCTTTCACTTATTTTAATGAGGGAGATTTTTTCTGTCATTTCTTATAAATAAATACAAAAAGATTTATTGGGTTGCATGTCATTTCTTTTCCTATACCTATTTTTTTTGTATTTATATGTGCAAAGAACAAATTTAGTATGTCATTGATCTGGAAATACATGGTAACCAAACACTCACCTAAGTTCACCTGTGGAGCCACTTTTAGCAAGACGCTTACTCCCTGCTGCTAAATCAATCAAGGACTACTTGGATATGTTGTCATGTGTCGTGCAATAAAAACAGAATCCTTCTAGCCCCAGTGAACACCCTGTCCCTGAAGTAATTGCGGCTTGGATGGCTTTGACTGGGAGAGGGGGAATCACGGCCATGAAATCAATACCCTCCCTTTGAGATGATAATGATTGCTTTATCTGTTCAAAGATCTCAAATAATCCATGCATCATACCCACAAATTAACAATATCCTATGCCAAATATCAGCAAGCCTCTACAGACGAAGCCAAGAAGCACCCTCAGCGGGAGTGCCTGCCCATGTCCATTTATATATGACATGTACCTGAAAAGGCCAGACATGCACTTCTAAGACATAGTAACATACATTTGGGAAGTTTCAAATAAGAACATTTGTGTAAATAAAAAATGCATTCGAAGGAGCACTGTCGAAGCAGAGCAGCTACTAATCTTGAACGGAAACCAGCTGTCATATCTTTGCATGGTGTTGAGAAGATTACCAAGCTAGAAATTGTGTAAATAAAAAATGCATTCGGAGGAGCACCGTCGATGCAGAGCAGCTACTAATCTTGAACGGAAACCGACTGTCATATCTTTGCATGATGTTGAGAAAGATTATCAAGCTAAAATAGGATTCAAAACAGAACTTCACTATACCTGCAACAGCTTCAATCCCTAGCTCCAGTTTTACGCTCCTATTGGTTGCCGACTATGGCAGGAACGCGCCGACGCGGGCCTCAGCGGAAGGGGCGAGGAGGCGGAGGGGGTGCAGGAGGCGGAGCTCGTCGCCACCACGGTAAAGATGTCGCCAAGCTGGACGGCGAGGGTGGACCCGGCGGCCCATGAGGTGGAGGCGGCAGATGGAGAGTCGGGGCTACGGGGCATGAGGCCGACGAGGTGGAGCACGGAGAAAGCCGATCCACGACGCGATGCTTCTAGGAGCAATGGACAGCAGGCCGGTGGGTTCTTTTCCTCACCCGGTTCGTTCGCCATCTGGAACCATCGAGGCTATTCCAGGATTTGAGGAGTTTTTTCTCGGATACTCATGTGTCCTTCTTGAACCTGTTGGTGAATTATGGAAAAAATAGTGAGTTGGTACATATATTTTCATTTATGGACTGATTTGTTTTTGAATCTTTTTTTCACAAATGGAACTTTATGTAAAGATACAAGAAGAACTTTAAGCAGAATCATAAGTGCAGGTTTTGACTCACCATTATCATAACAATTGTTTTATAGATTATTGTTAAGTCTTAACAAAGTAGAACATGACATACATGATGCCTGTGAAGTTTGTTGTGTCCTAGAATTAGAGCATTAGACTGGAAATAGTATGGTATGCACATTGGACATGAAGCGTCTGTTCGGCATACAATATAGTGAGATTACTAATTAGAAATAGCAGCTAGGCAAGGCGTAATGCCTTAAATCAAGTATTCTCTTTAGGCCCATTGAGAACGAAAGTCACTTTCTTCAAAGTAAAGCAGTAGAACTCTGTCTAAACTTGTGTTTCCTTAATTAAAAAAATTGTATGGTGACCAGAATCACTAAAAAATTTGAAAATTTATGGTAACCAAACACTCACCTGAGTTTCCTTCAAGCGATCACCTGTACAACCACTTTTAGCAAGACGATCGCTGCAGCAAAATCAATCAAGTTAATGACTCTTTGGCCAGGTTGGTCTGTTTTCTTCAACCAAAAAAATGGGAGCTATACTTTCTCAGGATTAGTTATTTGGCATGCAAAATATTTGTTTAAAAAGGGATTGTCGCGAGTCTGAAAGAGAGCATAAGGAACACTATATTTTGGTAGATCTTGGTATGATAATAGTGAATGTTCCATTCTACCTCATTAGATTTGGATATCTTTAATGTAAATACAAAATGGCCTCTAGACGGCTGTTCATTCATATGAGTCTTACCCACAGGTCCATTTAAATGCAGATAACATTATCATATTCAATACAGATATGCAGTTATAGGGATATATGTTGAATTAGAAAGCCACTATCAACAGAGCATTTACACAATCAACTTTGTGTTTGTTGTATACATATAATAAATATTTAAGCTTTATTAGGATAGTAGGACCTAGGTCACCAACAGAATAGGCTTCACTTTTGAGAACTTGATTATGCGGGTATTTTGTACAGAATTTGACAGCTACTCTTCCTAAGTAAAGCAATGGTATGACCGTATGAGGTTGTGAAATGTTAAAGAGAGGTTCTATAAATACTTGGCATAATGGTATTCCTCGTAGGCAGTCTAATTCAAGGAACATAAAAGGCATATATTGTGATTACCTCCATGACCATCAAAAACATCGAAGAACGTTGTCTCGCTACCAAGATCTAGCATTGTTGAATGATGTATGGATGTATAGATTGGTAAATATTATGTCGTGGAACAATTTTAAGAAATAGTCTGACCGATAAAAATGGTAGGCATCTTTAAAAAATAACCATGCTTGTAGTGTGATGTTGAACGTACTAAAAGCAATGTATTAAACATATTAAATGAGATCAAAGGATGAAAGGAATATGGATTTAGTATCAAAAGAGAGCTAATGCCTGTAGTCTATGACAAATCATTGGTTCACTCTTTACAGTGTGATATTGAACTTATTAAAATCATTGTGTTAAACAAATAAAATGAGATGAAAGGAATATGGTTTCAGTATTGTTACAACTTGGTGCAAAAATAATAATTGATTTTTTGGAAGATAATTAGTGGTTGTTAGATTCTTTCACTTATTTTAATGAGGGAGATTTTTTCTGTCATTTCTTATAAATAAATACAAAAAGATTTATTGGGTTGCATGTCATTTCTTTTCCTATACCTATTTTTTTGTATTTATATGCGCAAAGAACAATTTTAGTATGTCATTGATCTGGAAATACATGGTAACCAAACACTCACCTAAGTTCACCTGTGGAGCCACTTTTAGCAAGACGCTTACTCCCTGCTGCTAAATCAATCAAGGACTACTTGGATATGTTGTCATGTGTCGTGCAATAAAAACAGAATCCTTCTAGCCCCAGTAAACACCCTGTCCCTGAAGTAATTGCGGCATGGATGGCTTTGACTGGGAGAGGGGGAATCACGGCCATGAAATCAATACCCTCCCTTTGAGATGATAATGATTGCTTTATCTGCTCAAAGATCTCAAATAATACATGCATCATACCCACAAATTAACAATATCCTATGCCAAATATCAGCAAGCCTCTACAGACGAAGCCAAGAAGCACCCTCAGCGGGAGTGCCTGCCCATGTCCATTTATATATGACATGTACCTGAAAAGGCCAGACATGCACTTCTGAGACATAGTAACATACATTTGGGAAGTTTCAAATAAGAACATTTGTGTAAATAAAAAATGCATTCGAAGGAGCACTGTCGAAGCAGAGCAGCTACTAATCTTGAACGGAAACCAGCTGTCATATCTTTGCATGGTGTTGAGAAGATTACCAAGCTAGAAATTGTGTAAATAAAAAATGCATTCGGAGGAGCACCGTCGATGCAGAGCAGCTACTAATCTTGAACGGAAACCGACTTTCATATCTTTGCATGATGTTGAGAAAGATTATCAAGCTAAAATAGGATTCAAAACAGAACTTCACTATACCTGCAACAGCTTCAATCCCTAGCTCCAGTTTTACGCTCCTATTGGTTGCCGACTATGGCAGGAACGCGCCGACGCGGGCCTCAGCGGAAGGGGCCAGGAGGCGGAGGGGGTGCAGGAGGCGGAGCTCGTCGCCACCACGGTAAAGATGTCGCCAAGCTGGACGACGAGGGTGGACCCAGCGGCCCATGAGGTGGAGGCGGCAGATGGGGAGTCGGGGCTACGGGGCATGAGGCCGATGAGGTGGAGCACGGAGAAAGCCGATCCACGACGCGATGCTTCTAGGAGCAATGGACAACAGGCCGGTGGGTTCTTTTCCTCACCCCGTTCGTTCGCCGTCTGGAACCATCGAGGCTATTCCAGGATTTGATACACGAAGGGATTCTTGGCCGCTAAAATCTGATCGAACGGCTAAAAATTTTAAAGGTGACGTGGTCGAACGGTGTCGTACTTTTACGTCGCGCTTTGTAAAGTAGTAATACTAGTCACTCGCGTGCGCCAGCGCGCGCATGTAAGCAATGTAATGTGTATAAAAATAGCATTATAAAAATGTTTTTAATAAAAATAATTGAATTAAAATAGATGATAAACATGCAAATTTGCTGTAATAATTACCTGGCATATGCTGTTGATTGATAGAAATAAAAAATTTATTCGATTTAAGGTTGTAAAAGTGAAGTACAGATGATAGAATATCAATAATTGAGATATATACATAGATGTATAGGTAGAAAAGAATGTCTGATGTAGCTAGGAATAAAAGAAACATATTAGTCTGGCATAATATTTATGGGACAAACATTGTATTATCACATATTTATATCTAAACAGATTGCTAGTGTATAGTAGCAAAAGATGGCTGCCACATATTTACATCTAAGTAGGTTGTTCATAACTACATAGTAGTATAGTATATATCTAAGCAGATTGATCATCAGTGCATTGTAGCAAATGATGGTTGCCATATATTTACATCTAAGTAGTTTGTTCATGACTACATAGTGGGAAAAGATAGTTCGAAGTTGCTGATATATTATTTATTGGATGGAGCGATCATGGAGTCTTGGTAGCATCGAAGCATTGAAATTGCAGCTTGAATCAAGCTCCTTGCGTCTACAATAGAGAACAGAGAATAAGAGTTAAATATTTATAAAATTAAATGGCACGCAATAGGATATTATTTTCCTGATAAATAAGGGAAAATGTGTTCTAGTACTTATTGGCAAATTGTAAGCATGATAATTAAATTTTTTATTTGAGAACTTCTGTTTGAAGTATTATTGCAATAGGAAAATTAACAGTTTTTTAGTAAGAAGAGACAATAAGATTTTTAGTTATTTAATAGAAAGAAATCTGGTTTGCAAAAAACAATAAAAGACAGGTGTAGTAGCATAAGCTGGTACTTTCAAGTTGATTTGATGAACATGCTGATTCTTAACATATAAGCGGTAGTACAATAGTTCTTAGCATATATTAGTAGTGAAGAATGTGACGACATGAACTTGTAGTAGTAGACAGTAAACATAATCAGCTTTCAAGACCATTCTGCCTGAATAAATTGTAGTGTTGCTATGTACAAAGCTTATTGTCTTATAGACCGTTGTTGTTTATAAAGAAGTGATATAAAGAATGGTATCTTACTTATGAAAGCATGTCAATGCTTAATCACAAAGCATGTCAATGCTTTTTGTTCAAGTGCCCGCTTTCGATTTTGGCGTGCAAGTGTGGCATTCTTGGACACTACAACATTGCAAATATTTTTAGGAGCAAACATAGCAGTTGATGCTGACTGTTGTATTGTTTTAGAGAACCTGTTAGAAGGTGTATGATCCTTGTTGCCCATGGCCTGCATCTCAGAAAAACAAATTGCTTGGATTTTTTTAATTTAGAGTAGTTTTTTAGTTGTACCTATGTAGTTCATGTCTTTTTCTCTTCTCTTTGTATATTTAGTTTGTTAATAAGCTTACAATAGTAGGAAAGAGGTGTATGAAGAAGGCGTTGGAAACTTTACGTACCATTTGAAAAAGATGCATATTCATGCAAAGAAGGAAAACATTAAAGCAACGACTATGAAGCGACTATGAAGGAAAATAGTAAATTTGGAGCACATTGTTATAGGAAGGCAGAAAAGATTGTGTAATGAAATGAACTTTGATACAACAACATTTTTTCCCCGAATAGATATTTAGAAGTTAATGAAGTCTGTGTTTCCAAACCAACGATTAGGATTTCATGTGAATTTGTAAAAATATAACAAATTACTAAGCGAAGGATCATAATAATTGAATATTCATCGAAGTAAACCACACTGTTTATGAAAAGGATTCTATAATGAATGTACCTTGATGAAGCAATTTTTTACCCTGACCAGATATGTAGAAGTTAATGAAGCCCTTTCTTTTTCCAAACCAAAGATAATGATTTACTGTATATTGAAATTAACAAAATAGTGAGCAGTAAATGCATGGACAAATCTGTGCTAAGGTACTCCGAGCAAATATTTAGAAGTTAGTGAAGCCCGTGTTTCCAAACCAACGATTAGGATTTAATGTGAATTTGTAAAAATATAACAAATTACTAAGCGAAGGATCATAATAATTGAATATTCATCTAAGTAAACCGCACTGTTTATGAAAAGGATACTATAATGAAATGTAACTTGATGAAGCAGTTTTTTCCCTGACCAGATATGTAGAAGTTAATGAAGCCCTTTCTTTTTCCCAACCAAAGATAAGGATTTACTGTATATTGAAATTAACAAAACAGTGAGCCCTAAATGCATGGACAAATCTGTGCTAAGGTACTATAGATTCAAAAATGAATGTCTTGTTTAGAGGTAATGCAGCAAGCACACAGAATGTTTAGAGTAAATGTACAAAGCAATAGATAGTAAAGCACATTGTTTATGAAAAGGATTCTATAATGAAATGTACCTTGATGAAGCAGGTTTTTTCCCTGACCAGATATGTAGATGTTAATGAAGCCCTTCCTTTTTCCAAACCAAAGATAAGGATTTACTGTAAATTGAAATTAACAAAACAGTAAGAAGTGAATGCATGGACAAATCTGTGCTAAGGTACTATAGATTCAAAAAAATGAACGTCTTGTTTAGAGGTAATGCAGCAAGCACACATAATGTTTAGAGTAAATGTACAAAGCAATAGATAGTTATGCAAAGAAGAAATGCGTAATAGTACCACTACTGGGAAAAAGTTATATTGGAGGACACTATTAGGAAAACGAATGTGAAATCAAATGTATCTTGAAGCAGATTTTTTCCATGAGCAAATATGTAAAATTAGATGAAGCTCGTGCTTCCAAACCGAAGATTATAATTTACTGTCAAATTAATAATGATAAAGCAGTAAGCAGTAAATGCACGGTCGATTATATGGTGAAGTATTATGAATACAAAATAAACGTCATGTTTATAGGAAATGTAGCAAGAATGCATAATGTGTAGAGGAAATCTAGCGAGCATATGGACTATACGTGGCACGACGCAAAAAAAACAGTACCACTACACACCAAAGAATGCTATGTGGCCCGACGCGATGAAATCAGTATCACTTACACCAAAGGATGCTTTTGAAGGAAAATGGCACGACGAAAAAAACCAGTACCACTACACGCCAAAGGATGCTATGCAGCACGACGCCACAAAACCAGTATCACTTACACCAAAGGATGCTTTTTTACACCAAAGGATGCTTTTGAAGGAAAATGCAACTCAAGTCCAAGAGGGCGAGGATGACGTAGATAAATTAGTTGTGACCCACCGCTATTTAAAATGTGTACGCACAGAGAGCTCGGATACGAAATAAATGGACGACAACGACAAAATCAGTATCACTGCATTAAAGAGGGTGAGGATAGTATAGCTAAAATAGTCGTGACCGACCGCCATTGACAATGTGGAAGCACAAAACCCTAATAGTGAGACCAGATAGACATATGTATTTAGGAAATGTAACTGAACGGACGACCAATACTTGCATTGGGAAGTTACCAAGTGCAAGCAGATAGACAGACCTCTTATGGGTAAAAGACATATGTATATATCTATGGACCTTAATAGTGAGGACACTCAAGTGCAAGCAGATAGAGGAAGATCCGATGGGGAAAAGACATCTGTATGTATCTGTGAACCCTAATAGCGAGGACACTCGGATGTATGATGCTCTGATTGGAGAAAATACATTTGTACCTGTGCCAAACGTTGATAAAATGACGAAGCAATCGGAGAAATTGTGGAGATCTCAACAGTCGTCGGCCCGGACGATCTCCGTCGGCGACGGCAGCTATTCTACGGTGAAGCTGCTATGACGCTACGACGGATATAACCGGTGTAGCACCTGGAGTAGTGGATGGGATGGGGAAACAATGAAGTCGCGAGCGGCGTCGACTCCGGGCAGAAGATGACGACACTGTGAAGAGAAAGAAGTCGCTGGCTTCTTCCCTTTGGTGTGGTCGCTTCGTCTGGCAGTGGCTAGGAAGAATAAAAGCACGTTTAGAATTGAGTGAAGGAAACAATGCTGCTTTTTGGACGTTTGGATTTGAAACTGTGGAAACCATCGGAGGGTTGAAATTTTTTGGACTACGTGGACACACTGACTGGAGAGCTAATGGACCTGCTTTAATATATAGAAATTTTCTCTAAAAAGAAAAAAAAACTGGCGGCCAAATAAAAGGCGCGTGGAAGTTATGCACAACTTCTTGCTTAAACAGTTAAATATTGTTAGTAAATCATGTGAAATGGTAGAGCATTATGCTGCTGCCTCCGATCCGGTGCGCCAAGGGATACTCGGCGAGGAGGGGCGGCGGAGGAAGCTTCGCAGAAGCCTTCGAGCTGCTCGGATAAAAAAAGGGATAATCCAGATGAGATCAACGATAGAAAAAGGAAGTCCACGATTTTCAAATGCTGTTTTATGCTTTAAGATAAGCATTTTTTTAGCTCACTTAAGTCGTGTCACGTTGCCTAACTCAATGTACCCTTTTCTACTCTAAGATAGAACAACGAAGAACGAGTCATATCGTCGAGGGGTGGGGGAGGGGGTTAAGTCAATCAAAAACAGAACCGAACAATACAAATCATGAGAGTATTAGGTGTTATTTGGTTCACATAATTATAACGTGATGAGTATAAGATAATATTAAATTATATTTGTTTAAATCTAATTATAATCAAATATCTCACTAAAAACAAATAACGACTTATTCAAACTTATTACGGGTGTCACTCGAGCGTGAATAATTACTGTTGTTATTTACGTTACAATTCGTTAAACAAACATCACCTTGATGTGAAGTAGCTGTTGGCGGACAGTCCGACACTGTTCATGGCTCGGTGAATTTTATAATAAAATTCTCGAGAGCGCCAAGTTGGACCGTACAGGCGGTCAAGTGCGCTATGTGGGAAATTCACCTCTACCATAGTTCACCAGAATTTGTAATATGGCATCAAACAAGTCCAAAATACAATTTTTGTGTTTTACCATAAGATAGACTTTTCAGCCTCTAGTTTAGCTCATTTAAATTTAGTTCCTTCTGTCGGTACCCTGTAACAGGGGTACCCCTTACTATAGTATGAAGGTGCGGTGCCCGCGCGTCTATCTCTAGACACGCGATAAACAGCACCCGCCCCCACCACGTGGATGGCTCCGGGGCCGCCACGTGGCCGTAGAAGGTAATACACTCCAAGGTATCAACGATGGGTCCGGACCCCATGAGAAAGTACCAGACCCCTGCATATGCGGACCGGACCCCCGGGCAGAGTCCAGGACCTCCGCGAAGGGTGACGCCGTACCACTGGGACGGGTCCCGGACCTCTCGGTGTGGGGCCCAGGCCGCTCTCAGTGGGGTCCCGGGATTCTGGGACAAAGAATACCCAGGCCTTGCTTAAGGCCAGGCGGGGTCCGGTGCCATCACGTGTCCGGACCATACCCAGTACACTTCTGCTCCCTGCTCAGGCGGAGACCCGATACTGCCACGTGGCTCACTGCTCGTGACGTGAGCCAGCGGGCGGAGCCTGACGTAAGGCCTCTGGGCCACGCGACGCTACATTTATTGCGGATAGGACGCGCCGCCTGTCTATTCCACTGGCGAGTGATGTGCCGCCTCGGCATTTAATGAGCCCTGCCGCTCCGCTGGCAGGCGCTGTGCTGCCTCAGTATTAAATGCGCCATGTCCACTCCTCTGACGGACGGCGACCGAACCATCTGGCAGGCGGCGTGCCTGTCCATTCTGTTGGCAGGTAGTGCGCCCGTGCTGCGACATGCACTGTACTCATCATGGCAAGCGCGGGATATCAATACTGTATACGCTACGGATATTATGGCACTCGGAGATCTTGTGGGCAGCACTGGCATTGGATACTTCTATATGAGTTCCCTCCGTTTTGCCCCTGGGCCAACATGTCGGGGCTCAGCACCCTTGTATGTGCCCCCCTTCGAGTTATAAAAGGGAGGGCACACGACAACTGACAACAGGATCTCTCAGACCCAACTTAGACTCTCAGCTCTCAAGCTTCCACAACAATCCAACACACAATGGAGTAGGGTATTACGCTCCGACGGCCCGAACCACTCTAAACTATCGGGTGTTCATGTGCTCGGTGATCATTTAGCAGGACTGGCAAAACGCTTAAGCCCATTCCTCATCTTAGGATTTGTCGGCGTTTCGGACCCGGGGGGTCCCTGGACCGACGAGTAAATTTGTCGCTGCGTGCCCCTGCCCAGATGGGTTGGTGCGAGATGGAACACAAGTGGGGGAATGAGCCTTGTATTATCTTGCACCCGGGTGCTCATAGTAGGGGTTACAAGCATTGCGAGAGAGTGAGAGCGAGAGAGGGCAAGTAGCAGAGAGCGAGAGAGAGAGAGAGGGTCCGACCCCTGCTCGTCTTCTCCCGTCGTGCGTACGTATGCTTCGTATGTTCGTATGCTCGACCCTTCGTCCTCTCGCTCCCCCTTTTGTCCTCTTTTCCCTCGTGGGGCCCTGGACACCCCCTTTTATAGATGTAAGGAGATGCCCAGCTGTACAATGGGGTGTAGCTGGGAGCTAACGTGGCTGGCAGGGAAGTGCCCTGAGCCCTGTACAGATAACAACGTGGCCGTCGGGGGTGTCTCGAGTCCTGTAGAGGTAGTATCGTGGCCGTCGGAGAAGTGCCTTGGACCCTGTAGCAGTACAGCTGTTAGCGCTGCATGGATCTTGCTGAGGTCTCCTTGCTTCCGTAGGGGGCTTAAGGAGCACCGACATCATGGTTGCATGCGGGAAACCACCATCGCCTGTTACCGGGGTAAGCTTGATGGGACGCCGGTCTTGTTCCTTCGTAGCCTGAGCTAGCTAGGAGTAGGGTAATGATGCATCCCTCGTGGCGTGGTTGATCCGAGCCTGAGGTCGGGCGAGGCAGCGACTCCTCCGAGGCCGAGGCTGGGGCCGAGACCTAGGGTCGGGCGAGGACGTGATTCTTCCCGAGGCCGGGGCCGAGGCCGAGCCCTGGGGTCGGGCGAGGCGGAGCTTCTTATTGCGCCCGAGGCTGAACTCGACCGTTGCCGGTTTCGCCCGGGTGGTTGGCACAGCAGCCGAAGCAGGGCGGGCGGCGCTGTTTTCCTGTCAGATCGGTCAGTGAAAGGGTGAAGTGACTGCGGTCACTTCGACCTTGCCGAATGAGGTGCGCGTGTCAGGATAAGGTGTCAGGCGACCCCAGCATTAAATGCGCATGCAACACGGTCGGCTGGTAAGGCGATTTGGCCAAAGTTGCTTGCAAGACAAGGCTTGTCTTTGGCGGAGCCGAGGGTGCACTCACTGTCCGAAGGGACCCTCGGGCGAGGCGTGGGCTCATCCGGGACCACTGTTCCGCCCGAGGCCGGGCTCGGGCGAGGTGAGATCGCGTCCCTTTGTAGACGAAGCTTTGACTTTGACCTGAGCCGTAAGCCTTTGTGGTTTGCTCCAAAGGTGTTTACCAGCCGTGATTAGGAGTGTTGGGGGTACCCCTAATTTCGGTACCCGACAGTAGCCCCCGAGCCTCGAGGGAAGTGGTGATGCTCGCTTCGAGTCTCTACCGCATTCTTGGTGAGGGGACCGGCCTTTCTCGGTTATACTTTGTTCCGACAGGTGCGCGCGAGCGCACCCGCCGGGTGTAGCCCCCGAGACCTCGGAGGAGTGGTTTGACTCCTCTGAGGTCTTAACGCTTTTCGGGATGTTTCGGCCGGTCCTGTCGTTCCCTCATGCGGCCTGGCCGTGGCCCAGGTGCACGATCAGGTTCCGAGTTTTTGATCTGGTTTGTTGATGCTGTCAACAGTTTGGCCGTAGCCGGGTGCGAGAGCAGCCCCCGAGCCTCTGCACGGAGCGAGAGGACGATCAAGGACTGTCTTGACTTTTATTATATGCCCTTTCGTCGCCTTTCCGCAAGGAGGAAGGGGGAAAGCGCCATGTTACACTCGGAGGGCACCGATCATGGTGTTTCCGATGAGCTGCTAACGGGTGATCCGAGTGGACGCCCGTGCCCCATTCGTTAAGGGTCGGCTAGTGGCCCAGAGGTGCGCTCCAAAAGTACCTGCAGGTGATTCGCTGGACCCGGCCCCTTTTCGACAGGGTCCAAGGGCTCGATGCCTCCCTCCCGTGGGATTCCATTACGAGTCGTTCCCGCGGGTCTCGGAAATGTCCTAGGGTACCTCGGGAGCGTAGCCCGAGCCTCGGCCATGTATCGGATGTACCCAGGGTCATCCCTCACTCTACGTGTTCTGGGGCGGCTATCGAACCCCTTCGAGGGGCCAGCCTACGAACCCCTGATCAGTAGTGGGCGCGGAGCCCGAGTACTCTGGGGCAGCTGTCGAACCCTTCCGAGGGGCAAGCCTTCGAACCCCTGATCAGTAATGGGCGCGGAGCCCAGGTTCTCTGGGGCGGCTGCCGAACCCTTCCGAGGGGCCAGCCTTCGAACCCCTGATCAGTAGGAGGGCTCGGGGGCCCGTTTCCTTCGCGGGGAAGGATCCCTTTCAAAATATCCCCTTTCCCAGTCTCTGTGGCAAGAGAGAGAGAGGAAACAGAAAATGATATGAATTCAAAAGTCGTGGCACACCTTTTTTGACGCGGCCTTTATGGCGGAGGTAAAATGTCGCTCGCTTCGCCTGCCAACTATGTTGCTGGCTCTGCCAAGGAGTTAATGCGACGGGACGGGCGATTCGTGGGTCGTCTGTTGCGCGTGCGCAGGCCGTTCGAGGAACGGGGCACGAGCGCGTCGTTCTTACGCCATGGGAGAGGGCTCTCCCGCTGCTTCAGGAAAAGATGTGAGCCTGGGGGTGATCTGACCGTTGCTTCCGCCCGTCTGTTGCAGCAGTTATTGCCGGTCCGCTTTTGGCCACATCAACTGTCGTGCCTAGCCCCGCGGCTGACTGACTCGTGACCGCTGCACCCAATTGGCACTGTTGGGTCACGCGCGGGGCCGCCTTGAGTCGCGGAACTGGTTCCACAGTCAAGAAGACGCGATATTGGCGCAAGTGACGGTGCAGTTTCCTCGCACGTAGTGACCGTTGCGCCGATTGCATGGTAGGTGGGACCGGGCCTTCGTGCTGGTCCACCGGAAGTGATGAAGCCAAAAGGGTGCATAACCGTGGTGCGGTCGCATGCTCCCTTGCGAGGCGGCTCGCCCTTTCGTCTGCTGGTTCCGGCGAGGATGAGGGAACGCTTATAACCGCAGGGCGGTTTCATGCCTTGCGTGCGGCGGTTTGCCTCCCTCGCGTCTTGAGTCAGTTCGCACGACGTATGGGGCCCAACCCCCGTGTCGTAGGGGGAGAACCCTGGAGCACGTTGGTGGAGACTTTGCCCGTGACGCTAAGGGGTGCAAGTGAGGAGATCTGCCTATAAAAGGGGATCGATCCCCCGGGCAGTGTCCATGCCTTCGTTCTTCTCTCATGTGTTGTGTCCTTCCACCTTTCGAGCCCCCGGATGGGGTGCACCGGCGTCGCGTTGCTCTTGCTGTCGTTGGAGGAGCGCGGCCTCGTGGAGATTGGCGCTCTTCAGCCACCGCTTAGCTTCAAGGATTTTCGTCATGCAGTCCGGCTGCATTCCCTCACTGATGGTCATCCGTAGGGATGATCACCAGCCTGGTGGTGGGGAGAGGCAAGCCGGGCTGCGACCTCCGCCCCGCCCTTAGCTTCAAGGATCTTTGTCATCCGAGCTGAGGCGGAGGAGCGCACCGAGTGGGGGGTTGCCTCCGCGTGGGTCGGTGACCCTTTTCTTCCCTCAGCGTTCGGGGGAGAAGGGCATCCTCCAGCCCTGTGGAGGCATCCTCCAGCCATGCGGGGGAAGGCGAACTGCTACTCCCTGGCTAGGGTGTAGCTTTCCGTCCTCCACCCGGGTGGCGGTCGTGCCGCGCACGGGCCGGACACGTCTAGGTCCTCCTCGCACCGTCAGCTGCGCCAGGGGTTGCCCAGCACGTCGTACGCTGCGAGGGCGGTACTCGTGTTCTGAGTCGGCTTCGGTGAGGACGGGAGTGAGGACCTGCCGGTGCGCTTTGGGGTGGCCGCTGTTCGCCGGCGTGTTGTCGGTGGGTTCGATCCCCACGGACGGCGCCCTCCGACTCTTCGGCCTTAATGGCTTGTCCTTGCCCCTCGTTTGGGGATGTGGGCGAGGGTCTTTTCACAGCAGCGTCTGTCCTGAGGTCATCGCTGCTGCTGTTTAGCCGCCCGAGGTGGAGGTCGTTGTCTCTGCTGCTGCAGAGCAAGCCGCTTCGGAGTTTGTTATCCCGCGGGTCCCCTGGTGTGGAGGTTGTTCATACCCACGGGATTGGAACCGGAGTCCCGTCTGTATGGAGATATACTGGGTTTTTGCCCGAGCAAAATGTAACTGCTTCAAGGACTTAGACATTTGTTGTAGGCCGGGAGAACCGCCGAGGGTCCTGCCGACGTCTAAGTCTATGTAGCATAGTTACCCCAAGCATATGTACTTGTTCTTTGTGGCTATCGAGGCCTGAACATTTGGGTATTCGAGTATAAAGTTGTGCTTCTTCCTCATTTCGAGCACTAGGACTTGCCTGTCGGTGGCCGAACCACTTAACCGAGTGTGAGTTGCCTTGCGCGTAAGGTGACGAGTGAGGTATCCGTATCCCGGAGGCGTAGGAGTCCCTCGGCTCGGTTGGCCTTGCCGTTTAAAGCCTCTCTTGCTCGGTTTTAGAGCCTTCGGCTGCTCTGCGATGAGCCGAAGCTGAAGGCAGCGGTGGCGTGGACAGAGGCGATGTCGGCTCGGACATAGGCTTTCTCGGCGTGGGAGCAGGCGGCTTCCCAGACCGAGAAGGTGCAACAGCGGTAGCTGGGGTTTGGCCAGATCACCTGCGAGCAGGGCCAATCCCGGAGCTAAGCCGCCGAGGCCGTGAGCCGGGCTGAGATCCTCGGGGGACGGCTGGCTGGGGCTTAGGAGCAGCTGGCCGAGGTGGCTGCTCGCATCGCCGTCTGAGGCTAGGCCAGATTCCGCCGAGGGTGGAAATGACGCCGAGAGTGCCGCTCCTCCCCCTGCTGATGTTTGAGCCTGCATGAACAGTTCGTCTGAAGTATGCGTATGTTTCTTGCGGCCACCGAGGCCTAAACATATTTAGCATTCAGATTATAGAGCTGTGTTTTCCTTCCTCTTGTTTCGAGCACTTACGACTTGTTCGTCGGCAGCAGAATCGCATTATCCAAGCGAGAGTTACTTTTCGCGGAAGGTGATGAGTGAGGTATCCGTATCCCGGAGGCATAGGAGTCCCTCGGCTCGATCGGCCTTACCGCTTACGTGCTCTCTCACTAGTTCGTAGGATTCTGCTATCGATATAGTCGAAAAATGCACGAAAGTCATTTTCTACCCGAGCGTTAGGACTTGTTCGGTAGCAGGATCGCTTATCCGAGCGTGAGTTACTTTTCGCGGAAGGTGATGAGTGAGGTATCCGTATCCCGGAGGCGTAGGAGTCCCTTGACTCGGTCGGCCTTGCCGCTTATGTGTACTCTCGTCGTTTTTAGGGCCCTGCTATCGACATAGTCGAAAGCACAAAAGTTGTTTTCTGTAGAAAACATTCCTCGGTAGAAAACTTTTCCGAAGAAAATTCCGACGCAGAGGGGGGGTCCCCCCTTCTAGCCCCCGAGGCAAGGCTGACCCTTCCTTGACGGTTAGACTTTATTTAAGCGCGTAAAAATGAGGAACATGAATGACTTGAAACATTTCAAGGGTAGAAGCGACGTAGCTGTTCGACGTTCCAAGCGTTGTTGTAGACCTCGCCTTGATCGTTGGCCAGCTTGTATGTTCCGGGCTTCAAGATCTTGGCGATGATGAATGGCCCTTCCCAGGGGGAGTAAGCTTGTGGCGCCCTTGGGCGTCCTGTCACAGCCGAAGCACCAAGTCTCCCACTTGGAAGCCTCGGGGCCGAACCCTTCGGGCGTGGTAGCGTCGCAGAGACTACTGATACCGCGCCGAATGTAGTAAGGCAACGTCCCGAGCTTCTTCGAGCTGGTCCAGTGAGTTCTCTCAGCTGATCTGGTTGCTTCGGTCGTCATACACCTCCGTCCTCAGGGAACCGTATTCTAAGTCCGTGGGGAGGACGACCTCGGCCCCATAGACTAGAAAGAACGGCGTGAAGCCCGTGGCACTGCTCAGCGTCGTCCTCAGACTCCAGACCACCGAGGGTAGCTCCTTCATCCACCGCTTGCCAAACTTGTTGAGGTCATTGTGGATCCTGGGCTTAAGTCCCTGCAAAATCATACCGTTGGCACGCTCCACCTGCCCATTCGTCATGGGGTGAGCTACGGCGGCCCAGTCCACACGGATGTGGTGGTCCTCGCAGAAGTCCAGGAACTTTTTTCCGGTGAACTGCGTGTCATTGTCGGTGATGATGGAGTTCGGGACTCCAAAGCGATGGATGATATTGGTGAAGAACGCCACCGCCTGCTCAGACTTGATGCTGGTTAGGGGTCGGACCTCGATCCACTTGGAGAATTTGTCGATGGCGACCAGCAGGTGCGTGAAGCCCCCGGGTGCCTTCTGCAAGGGACCAACGAGGTCCAGACCCCACAGAGCAAATGGCCAGGTGATGGGTATCGTCTGCAGGGCCTGAGCGGGTAGGCGTGTCTGCTTTGCGTAGAATTGACACCCCTGGCAGGAGCGTACAATCCTAGTGGCGTCGGCCACCGCGGTTGGCCAGTAGAAACCTTGTCGGAAGGCATTCCCCACGAGGGCTCGAGGTGCTGCATGGTGGCCGCAAGCCCCCGAGTGTATTTCTTGTAACAGCTCTTGTCCTTGGGCGATGGAGATGCATCGCTGGAGGATGCCCGATGGACTGCGGTGATAGAGCTCCCTTTCATCACCCAGCAAAACAAACGACCTAGCGCGCCGAGCCAGTCGCCGAGCTTTGGCCTTGTCGAGGGGCAGCTCTCCTCGGAGGAGATATTCCAGGTACGGGGTCTGCCAGTTCGGGACCGGTATGACCCCATTCCACTCTCCCTCGACGCGGAGGGCCTCACCTTCGGCGGCCGAGGGCACCTCGGGTTCGGCCGAGGCTTCCTCGGGCTTGGCCGAGGGTATCTTGGGCGTGTCGTCGGTCTTGACGGAGGGTTGGTGTATATCCCTAGAGAAGACGTCCGGGGGAACCGGTGTCCGCCCCAAGGCTATTTTATCCAGCTCATCCGCAGTCTCATTGAATCGTCGGGCGACGTGGTTAAGTTCCAGCCCGTAGAACTTGTCTTCCAGGCGTCGAACTTCGTCGCAGTAGGCCTCCATCTTCCGATCGTAGCAGTGGGAGTTCTTCATGACTTGGTCAATGACAAGCTGCGAGTCACCACGAGTGTCGAGGCGCCGAACCCCTAGCTCGACGGTGATGTGCAGCCCATTAACCAATGCTTCATACTCGACCATGTTGTTTGACGCCGGAAAATGAAGGCGGATCACATAGCGAAGATGTTTTCTGAGGGGTGAGATGAAGAGCAAGCCCGCGCCTGCTCCAGTTTTCATCAGCGACCCGTCAAAGTACATGGTCCAAAGCTCGGGTTGGATTGGAGTCGTTGGTAACTGGGTGTCAGTCCACTCAGCCAGGAAGTCGGCCAAGACTTGGGATTTTATGGCCTTCCGAGGGGCGAATGAAAGTGTTTCGCCCATGAGTTCCACTGCCCATTTCGCTATCCTACCTGAGGCCTCTCGGGACTGGATGATCTCTCCCAGAGGAAAGGATGACACCACAGTCACTGGGTGAGACTCGAAGTAGTGTCGCAGCTTCCGCCGTGTCAGAATCACTGCGTAGAGCAGCTTCTGGATCTACGGGTAGCGGATTTTGGTCTCGGAAAGCACTTCGCTGATGAAGTAGACTGACCTCTGGACGAGCAGCGTACGCCCTTCTTCTCGTCTCTCGACTACGACCGCGGCGCTGACCACCTGAGTGGTTGCGGCTACGTAGATCAAGAGGGCGTCTCCCGCAGCAGGGGGCACCAAGATGGGTGCATTTGTAAGGAGTGCCTTCAAGTTCCCGAGGGCTTCTTCGGCCTCGGGGGTCCAAGTGAAGCGCTCGGTCTTCCTTAAGAGGCGGTACAGGGGCAATCCTTTTTCGCCAAGGCGTGAGATGAAATGGCTCAGAGCCGCAAGGCATCCCATGACCCTTTGTACTCCTTTCAAATCCTTTATCGGTCCCATGTTAGTGATGGCGGCGATTTTCTCCGGGTTGGCCTCTATGCCCCGCTCGGAGATGATGAACCCTAGGAGCATGCCTCGGGGGACTCCGAAGACACACTTCTCGGGGTTGAGTTTCACGCCTTTAGCTCTCAGACAATTGAATGTCGTTTCAAGGTCAGAGAGGAGGTCGGAGGCTTTCTTTGTCTTGACAACGATGTCATCGACGTAAGCCTCGACCGTTCTGCCGATGTGTTCTCCGAACACATGGTTCATGCACCTCTGGTAGGTGGCGCCTGCATTCCTCAAACTAAATGGCATTGTAGTGTAACAGTACATGCCAAAATGTGTGATAAAAGAAGTCGCAAGCTGGTCAGACTCTTTCATCTTGATTTGGTGATAGCCTGAGTAGGCGTCGAGGAATGACAGGGTTTCGCACCCAGCAGTGGAGTCCACAATTTGATCGATGCGAGGCAGAGGGTAGGGAACCTTCGGACATGCTTTGTTTAGACCAGTGTAGTCTACGCACATCCTCCATTTCTCATCCTTCTTCCTTACAAGAACAGGGTTAGCTAACCATTCGGGATGGAATACCTCTTTGATGAACCCTACCGCAAGTAGCTTGTGGATCTCCTCGCCTATGGCCCTGCGCTTTTCTTCGTCAAAATGGCGCAGGGTTTGCTTCACGGGTCGGGCTCCAGCTCTGATGTCCAGTGAGTGCTCGGTGACATCCCTTGGTATGCCTGGCATGTCCGAGGGACTCCACGCAAAAACTTCGGTGTTTGCGCGGAGAAAGTCGACGAGCACTGCTTCCTATTTCGGGTTGAGCTCGGAGCCGATCCGGACTTTCTTGTTGGCGTCGTTGCTGGGGTTGAGAGAGACGGACTTAACCGCCTCGGCTGGTTCGAAGTTGCCGGTGTGCCGCTTCGCGTCGGGCGCCTCCTTGGAGAGGCATTCCAGGTTGGCGATGAGGGCCTCGGACTCGGCGAGGGCCTCAGCGTACTCCACACATTCCATGTCGCATTCGTACGCATGGCGGTACGTGGATCCTACGGTGATGATCCCGTTCGGGCCCGACATCTTGAGCTTGAGGTGGGTGTAGTTGGGGACGACCATGAACTTGGTGTAGCACGGCCTTCCCAACACCGCGTGGTAGGTCCCTCGGAACCCGACCACCTCGAAGGTGAGGGTTTCCTTTCGGAAGTTGGAGGGAGTTTCAAAGCAGACGGACAAGTCAATCCGCCCGAGGGGAAGGATACGCTTTCCAGGTGTGATCCCGTGAAAGGGTGCCGCACCGGCCCGGACCTTGGACCGATCAACCCCCAAGAGTTCCAGGGTCTCGGCGTAGATGATGTTGAGGCTGCTGCCCCCGTCCATGAGGACTTTGGAGAGCCTGCCATTGTTGATGATTGGATCGACGACGAGCGGGTACCTCCCTGGGCTTGGCATGAAGTCGGGGTGGTCGCCTCGGTCGAAGGTGATAGGCTTGTCGGACCAGTCTAGGTAGGCTGGCGCTACCACCTTTACCGAGCAGACCTCCCGGCGCTCCTGCTTGCGGTGCCGAGCCGAGGCGTTCGCCACCTGCCCACCGTAAATCATGAAGCAGTTGTGGATCTCGGGGAACTCCTCTTCCTTGTCGCCCTCCTTCTTGTTGTTGCCTTGGCCCTTGCCATCTTCCGCCGGGGGCCCGGCCTTATGAAAGTAACGCCGGAGCATGACACATTCTTCAAGGGTGTGCTTGACGGGACCCTGGTGATAGGGGCTCGGCTCCTTGAGCATCTTGTCGAACGCGGCGGCCCCTCCAGGGGGCTTCCGAGGGTTCCTGTGCTCGGCAGCAGCGAAAAGATTCGCGTCCGCGGCGTTGCGCTTCGCTTGCGCCTTCTTGTTGGCCTTCTTCTTCGCGCCACGCTGGGCGGACGCCTCGGGGGCGTCTTCCTTCGGCTCCCCCTGAGGCTGCTTGTCTTTCCGGAAGATGGCCTCGACCGCCTCCTGACCCGAGGCGAACTTGGTGGCGACGTCCATCAGTTCGCTCGCCCTAGTGGGAGTCTTGTGCCCTAGTTTGCTCACCAGGTCTCGGCAAGTGGTGCCAGCGAGGAAAGCTCCGATGACGTCCGAGTCGGTGATGTTAGGCAGCTCGGTGCACTGCTTTGAAAACCGCCGGATGTACTCTCGGAGGGATTCCCCAGGCTGCTGGCGGCAGCTTCGGAGATCCCATGAGTTCCCAAGGCGCACGTACGTGCCCCGGAAATTTCCCGCAAAAACCTCGACCAGGTCATCCCAGTCGGAGATCTGCGCAGGGGGCAGATGCTCCAGCCAGACCCGGGCAGCGTCGGAGAGGAAAAGGGGTAGATTATGGATGATGAGGTTGTCATCGTCCGCCCCTCCCAACTGGCAATGCTAGTCGGTAGTCCGCGAGCCACAGCTCTGGCCTCGTCTCCCCCGAGTACTTGGTGAACGGGCGGGGAACGGCGCTCGTCGTATGGCCCGGCTGAAGACTCGTGGACCGGGTGGCTCGAGCGAGGGACTTCGATCCTCCTCGCTGTCGCAGCGTCCCCCACACCTGGGATGGTTGCCTCGGCGCACCTTCTCATCGAGGCAGGCTCGATGGTCGTGATGGTGATGCTCGTTGCCGAGGCGATCCCGGGCGGCAGGTGCCTCGTCCCGCGTGCGCTCGGGATGGACCGAGGCCTCCCGCATGCGTCGGGAGGACGTCGTGTGATGCTCCGAGGGGTCAGCTCGTCTCCGGGAGGCGGAGCTCTCGGCTCGTCGAACTGCGACGCCTTCCAGGAGATCCTTGAGTTCGCCCTAGATACGCCGTCCCTCAGTGGTGTATGGCTCTGGCATGGTTCGAAGTAGCATCGCCGCTGCAGCTAGGTCCTGGCCGGACCCGCTGATGGCCGGGGGCAGCGCTGCCCTGGCATTGTCGACGATGCGGCGCTGGACGTCCAGGGCCCGATGATAGGCTCCTCCGACGAGTGTTCGGCCTGCCCACTCCTGTTCGATGTTCTGTCGGAGCTGCACAAGCCGCCCTGCTTCCCCGTCGACCCGGGCCTGCATCTCACGAATTTGCTCGAGCTGTGTGTCCCGACCCCCCACAGGGGCTGGGACCACAGCTAGCTCCCGCGGGATGTCAACACGAGATGCGGGCCCAGGGGGATCGTCAACCTCCGGCATACCGAGGTGGTTGCCTTCGTTATGATCTCCTTGATCGACATGGAAACATTTGCGACTTGGGCCATGACCCTCGTCGTCAAGGCCATGGCCATCGTCAGAGTAACCGGAGAGGTAGTGGTCACATGTGGACATGAAGTCCCGCATGGCACTGTCCGGTGCGGATTTCTTTCCTTCTGTGGCGCAGCCGACCGTTGGAGATCCAGAGCCGTTGGCGCACCGGACACTGTCCGGTGCACACCGGACAGTCCAGTGCCCCCTTGTGACCGTTGGCTCGGCCACGCGTCATGCGCGGAATCCTCGGCCGACCGTTGGCCCGGCTGACCGTTGGCTCACCGGACAGTCCGGTGCACCACCGGACAGTCCGGTGATTTATAGTCGTACGCCGTTAATCGCTTCCCGATAGCGACGACTTCGCCTGTGAATGGCTCACCGGACAGTCTGATGCACCACCGGACAGTCCGGTGATTTATAGTCGTACGCCGTTGATCGCTTCCTGAGAGCAGCCAGTTGACAGTCGCCAGCCTGGCGCACCGGACACTGTCCGGTGCACCACCGGACAGTCCGGTGCACCCAGACCGAGCTGTCTTTGGCTGAACAAAGCCATCTCTTTTCCAACTTGATTTCTCCTGTTTCCAGCACTTAGACACAATACATTAGTTCTTAAAACAATGTACTAAGTCTAGAAACATACCTTTAGACTTGATTTGCACTTTGTCCATCACTTTGCATGAATTACCATAAGTCCACTTGTGTTGGCACCCAATCACCAAAATACTTAGAAATGGCCCAAGGGCACATTTCCCTTTCAATACGCCGTCCCTCGGTGGTGGATGGCTCTGGCATGGTTCGAAGTAGCATCGCCGCTGCAGCTAGGTCCTGGCCGGACCCGCTGACGGCCGGGGGCAACGCTGCCCTGGCATTGTCGACGATGCAGCGCTGGACGTCCCGGGCCCGATGACAGGCTCCTCCGACGAGTGTTCGGCCTGCCCACTCCTGTTCGATGTTCTGTCGGAGCTGCACAAGCTGCCCTGCTTCCCCGTCGACCCGGGCCTGCATCTCACGGATTTGCTCGAGCTGTGTGTCCTGACCCCCCACAGGGGCTGGGACCACAGCTAGCTCCCGCGGGATGTCAACGCGAGATGCGGGCCCAGGGGGATCGTCAACCTCCGGCATACCGAGGTGGTTGCCTTCATTGTGATCTCCCTGATCGATGTGGAAACATTCGCGACTTGGGCCATGACCCTCGTCGTCAAGGCCATGGCCATCGTCAGAGTAACCAGAGAGGTAGTGGTCACATGCGGACATGAAGTCCCGCATGGCACCGGGGTCATCGAGGCCAGAGAAATCCCAACCAAAGTCGGGGTCATCCTCTTCCTTGGAACCCGCCGGTCCAGAGGTTGAGACGGTTGTCAATCGGTCCCAGGTCGACCACATATGGTACCCCGGAAGGTTTGGATACGCCTTTACAAAAGCGCTCACCGTAGCGGGGTCGCTAGGTGGATCGAAGCTGAACTGAAAGGGAACAGGGTGGAATACGGACGGTACCTTTTGATCGATGGACGGTGGCGAAGTCGCGTCGGGGACGGAACGCACCGTCATCTCAGGTACGAGGGTGATGCCCAGCAGGTCCTTCGCGAGGGTGCTGGCGTCGTTGGTCCGCTTGGGGCTGGCTCGTTGTGGGGATGCGGCGCTCGCCGTTGTCCCAGGCGCGAGGACAACACCAGACATGTCCCCCGGAGGAGTGCCGGCGTCGTCGGCTCGCTCTGGTTCGGCAGCCGATAAGGTGCCGCCTCCTGCGTGGCCACGGTTGCCCCGTCTCCGTCTCCTTCGGCGAGGAGGGTGGCGGGGACGACCGGAGTGTTCCTCTTCCGCTATGGGGAGATGCCGTCGTGGAGGTTGCCTCCGCCGGGCGAGCCGTTGACTGTCGTTGTCGTCGCGCTGCAGAGGGAGGAGTACCATGTCGTAGCTGCCGTCGAGGGACATGAACTCGAGACTCCCGAAGTGGAGCACCGTCCCGGGCTGAAGAGGTTGATGAAGTCTACCCATCTGGAACTCAACGGGAAAGTGTTCGTTAACACGCAGCAGGCCCCTACCTGGCGCGCCAACTGTCGGCATTTCGGACCCGGGGGGTCCCTGGACCGACGAGTAAATTTGTCGTTGCGTGCCCCTGCCCAGATGGGTTGGTGCGAGATGGAACACAAGTGGGGGAATGAGCCTTGTATTATCCTGCACCAGGGTGCTCGTAGTAGGGGTTACAAGCGTTGCGAGAGAGTGAGAGCGAGAGAGGACGAGTAGCAGAGAGCGAGAGAGAGGGTCCGACCCCTGCTCGTCTTCTCCCGCCGTACGTACGTATGCTTCGTATGTTCGTATGCTCGACCCTTCGTCCTCTCGCTCCCCCTTTTGTCCTCTTTTCCCTCGTGGGGCCCTGGACACCCCCTTTTATAGACGTAAGGAGATGCCCAGCTGTACAATGGGATGTAGCTGGGAGCTAACGTGGCTGCAAGGGAAGTGCCCTGAGCCCTGTACAGATAACAACGTGGCCGTCGGGGGGCGTCTCGAGTCCTGTAGAGGTAGTATCGTGGCCGTCGGAGAAGCGCCTTGGACCCTGTAGCAGTACAGTTGTTAGCGCTACATGGATCTTGTTGAGGTCTCCTTGCTTCTGTAGGGGGCTTGAGGAGCACCAACGTCATGGTTGCATGCGGGAAACCACCATCGCTTGTTACCGGGTGTCGGCGTTTCGGACCCGGGGGGTCCCTGGACCGACGAGTAAATTTGTCGCTGCGTACCCCTGCCCAGATGGGTTGGTGCGAGATGGAACACAAGAGGGGGAATGAGCCTTGTATTATCCTGCACCAGGGTGCTCGTAGTAGGGGTTACAAGCGTGGCGAGAGAGTGAGAGCGAGAGAGGGCGAGTAGCAGAGAGCGAGAGAGAGAGAGGGTCCGGCCCCTGCTCGTCTTCTCCCGCCGTGCGTACGTATGCTTCGTATGTTTGTATGCTCGACCCTTCATCCTCTCGCTCCCCCTTTCGTCCTCCCCCTCGTGGGGCCCTGGACACCCCCTTTTTATAGACGTAAGGAGATGCCCAGCTGTACAATGGAATGTAGCTGGGAGCTAACATGGCTGGCAGGGAAGTGCCCTGAGCCCTGTACAGATAATAACGTGGCCGTCGGGGGGACGTCTCGAGTCCTGTAGAGGTAGTGTCGTGGCCGTCGGAGAAGTGCCTTAGAACCTGTAGCAGTACAGTTGTTGGCGCTGCATGGATCTTGCTGACGTCTCCTTGCTTGGGCTTGAGGACCGCCGACGTCATGGTTGCATGCGGGAAACCACCATCGTCTGTTACCGGGGTAAGCTTGATGGGACGCCGGTCTTGTTCCTTCGTAGCCTGAGCTAGCTAGGAGTAGGGTAATGATGTATCCCTCGTGGCGTGGTTGATCCGAGCCTGAGGTCAGGCGAGGCGACGACTCCTCCGAGACCGAGGCTGGGGCCGAGACCCAGGGTCGGGCGAGGACGTGATTCTTCCCGAGGCCGGGGCCAAGGCTGAGCCCTGGGGTCGGGCGAGGCGGAGATTTCCTCCCGAGGCCGAGCCCTGAGGTCGGGCGAGGCAGAGCTTCCTGTTGCGCCCGAGGCTGAACTCGACCGTTGCCGGTTTCGCCCGGGTGGTTGGCACAGCAGCCGAAGCAGGGCGGGCGGCGCTGTTTTCCTGTCAGATCGGTAAGTGAAAGGGCGAAGTGACTGCGGTCACTTCGACCTTGCCGACTGAGGTGCGCGTGTCAGGATAAGGTGTCAGGCGACCCCAGCATTAAATGCGCATGCAACACGGTCGGCTGGTAAGGCGATTTGGCCAAAGTCGCTTGCAAGACAAGGCTTGTCTTTGGCGGAGCCGAGGGTGCACTCACTGTCCGAAGGGACCCTCAGGCGAGGCGTGGACTCGTCCGGGACCACTATTCCGCCTGAGGCCGGGCTCGGGCGAGGTGAGACCGCGTCCCTTGGTAGACGAAGCTTTGACTTTGACCCAAGCCGTAAGCCTTTATGGTTTGCTCCGAAGGTGTTTACCGGCCGTGATTAGGAGCGTTGGGGGTACCCCTAATTTCGGTACCCGACAGGATTAAGGACGGGTGCACTCCACCACCCGGCCGGAGAATTCTCTCTTCGACACCTTCAATTTACCTTTTATTGAGCACGTGCTCATAATTATATCAAATTATTTAGTCTAAAGTGGTGTGTTGGATATCTAATCACCAAAAATATATAGAAATGACTATCTAACACATTTCTCTTTCATTTTTTTCTTAATTATTCTCAAACTATGTAGAATGTAGTGGATCAAAATGCAGTAAAATAAACTATCTTTTTTGAAAATAACTCATCGCTATCGTGTATGGGGGACGTACATTACATGCATGGCTTTCTACGTAGCCTAGCCATCAATGAGCCAATTAGCCATGCCTAAATTGAGGGCCACTGTCCGTCTCCCCATTTTTTCACAAAATTGTGTTTCCCATTTCCACGCGTGCACAAAGGATTTATACGGGCTGATTGGTTGGTTATCTGGACGAGCGCATCCACGCTAGGGTAATCGAAAACAGGTACTTTTGACGTATAAAGGGGTGTTTGGTTTTTAGAGACTAATTTTTAGTCCCTCTATTTTATACTATTTTAATCCCTAAAATGCATATATGAAAACTAAAATAGAGTTTTCGTATTTTGCAATTTAGGAACTAAAATGGAATAAAATGAAGGGACTAAAATAGTCCATAAAAACCAAACACCCCTTAAGTGGATGCAGCAAAAAAGCATCAAAATGATTTGTTTTACATTCACTCATGTAACTCATGCTTCAGATATACAAACAACCAAATAAATGTTTAGATAAAGTCTATACATATATTGACCTAGGACCAGAATATGTGACGAACCAATCACACTGTATAATTAGAGCATCTCCAACAATGCCTCAAACTAGTGTCTCAAATTAAAATATAAGGCTCTACACCGGAAAAACTACTCCAACAGACCTCATTTTATAAAATTTTGTCAAAAAATTATAAAGCACCCTCTCAAATGCCTCAAATATACTACACCGTAGTGAGCTGCCCTATAATCTAGATTAGAGACTTTACTGTTGGAGCGGAGTGTTTTATTGGTACCTTAAATTCTATAAAATATACTTATTTTTAAATTATAGAGTATTTTTATAGGTCACGTTGTTAGAAATACTGTTAGAGTCGAGTATATTTGCATTTGTATACATGCTAGCGGGGGCACCAGACTGGGGCCCAATTTCGTCGATGGTGCCGATATCCACCTCCCCGCTCCATCCGCTGTGGGCCCTACTTCCCGCGGCTCCTCCACAGTCATCAAAACAGCAACCGCCCTCTCTCTCTCTCCATCTCCTTCACGCCACACCACAAGTGTCGAAACGGATCAAAGAGCAAGCGACGGGGACGAGAGAGACGAGAGGACCGTCGTCTCCCCCTCCTCCCTCACAACTCACACGCGAGACGGAGACGCGGCCGCAGCCGAGGTCTGCATAAAAGCGCAAAAGATCTCTCGCTCTCGGCTCTCCTCCTCTCCCCCTCACCCCCGGTGCGCTGTCTGTGTCCCGTCTCCGCGAGACCGCGAGCAAGTTCTGTCTTCGTCCGTCCATCCGTGCCCGGTCTTACTGTTGGCGCTCCTTGATTAGCTTACCCCCGCCGGCGAGTTCACCCTGACATGGTCGGCCGGATGGAGCGGCAGACCGCGTCGTCGTCAGCTTCGTGCTCCTCCTCCTCCTCTTCCTCCTCGGTCTGCGGCGGCAAGAAGCGCCCTGATATCCTCAACATGATCCGGGTACGCCTGAATTTACTCAGCCTGCTGCTTGCTCCCGTTCTTCACCTGTCGGGATGAATTTTATTTTATTTTCACGCGTCGTGTCGTCCTGACGTTGATCCCGCAAAAGAAAATTGGGCCAATCCAAGCGTCCGTGGTACCCTTCTGTGGATAAAATCGTTCGGCAGCGCTCGATTAGCTCCTGTGCAGACGACACCACGGCACGGCAGAGTCTGTCTGGTGCAACTGTGCAAGGGAGAGTATCGCGAATTGGAAAAAAAGGGATGATTTTTGATCGTTTATTCTTTCTATCGTGAGGATGTTAACAAATCGATTTAAACTTAAAAGGATGCAGCTTCCTAGCCGGAATCACACGATTTCAAGGTTTGGGGCCGCTACTTCCAGGCAAAGTCGGACTTTTGCGAGGGCTCCTTTTTGACTGGGCACGCATGCGGCCTAGGCATGTCACGCCAGCCGCAATCAGCCTGTCTGCCCTGTGCCTTTTGGAGCCTTGCTCTGCGAGTCTGCGTCTCCGCGTCCCCTAGTAGAAGTGGCCTGATGCACAGGCACGCACAGCGACCTCTCGTTGCAAATCCTGAGCTCCACCTGCCTGTTGAGCCTGTTCTATTCTACGGATGATATATCATCAGAAGCAGACGAGTAGGAAGAGCTGTATCATGTATTCATGTCATGAAGTAAATTAGTTTGTTTATTTTTTGCTACATCAAGTGTTAAAAAAAACAGTATCGTCTTCTTGCCTCGGAAAAGCTGCCACTTGATACAGATGAAATCCTATGGATTTCATTTTTTTTCCCTTTCTCTTTGCGGCAAATGGCGTGCAAGTATCAGTAACTTGCATTGCTCGACACTTGTACCACATATCTAATCAGAAGCATCACCTGTTGAGACATGGACCACCGATAAAGTAGTAGCACCTGAAGTGTTGTGGATATCTCAGAGTGAAGCAGGGAAGATATCCGTCTGCATGATACTAAGGATGCGGCCACGTGCGTTGTCTACTAGGGTTTGGATACTAACCCGTACCCAGCTACCTGTTACCAACCTGCTAAGCCAAACCGTTACTGCATTGTAATTTCAGTTCCTTGTTCTTGGCCTTGGGCCCTCCACCTCGATCTTGATAATGCTTATATATTTCTTCATGCATGCTTATCAATACAGTTTTTACATTCCTATAGTAGTATAGTGTCTCTGAATATCATAGCTGTCTTTGCAACATTTCTGTAGCTAGCTGTATTGGCAGGATTCTTTATTTGAGCAAAACTGTACTTTTTATTTGACTGTAGGAACGTTTTGTGTAATAAGCCCTCCGTTCGAATTTATAATTCATTCGACTTTTTTATATCAAGTTTGACCGACTTGTCTTATTCATAAAAATATTATTATTATTAATTTTTACTATAATATCATTTAGCAATAATATACTTTAAGTATGGCTTTGAAATTTTCCATTTTTCGCAAAAAAAATGAATAAGACGAGCCGATAAATTTGGTAAAAAAAAGTCAAACGGATTATAAATTAGGGTGGAAGGTGTACTAGTTTCAGATACTATAGACCTGTTTAGTTGGTGTCCGGGCAACACGATCCAACCCCAGGCCACCAAGAATGGATGCCTGTGATTTCTGTCTTTCCAGAGTCCGATCCAAACAGGCCCCTTGAGCCTTTTTTTGCCAATGTGTGTGCTGCTGCTGCCTGAATCAGTATTTACTATTTAGTCATTGTGTATAGAACACTTGCTGCCAGTCAGTTTGTCAATGTATGTAGCACACTTGCTCCCAGGATCAGTCTTTTGTTGACGTGTGTAGAACACTTGCTGCTAGAATCAGTCTTTTGTCGATGTGTGTAGGACATATGCAGGCAGCACTGACACAATATTTGGTTCTTTTGCGTGGCTATACAGAATGCAGCCTGTCTTAATTCGTCATCTACTGATACCGGCAAGGGAAGGAGTAAATTGTCAACCAACAAAGTTACACATGGATTCCACCTGGTGGAAGGCAAGTCCGGCCATGGCATGGAAGACTACCATGTGGCAGAGTACAAATATGTGAAGAACCATGAGCTTGGTCTCTTCGCCATCTTTGATGGCCATTTAGGAGATAAGGTGCCAAGTTACCTGAAAGCTAACCTTTTCAGCAACATAATGAAAGAGGTAAGTGTTACATTTGTCTTTCTAATCTGTGTTGGAGACCAAGGAATCCTTTTTAGCTGCTTTACCATTCGCATACATTCCTTATTGTTTCCCTATTCTGATTACTGCAGCCTCTCTTCTGGTCTAGTCCTGAAGAAGCAATAAAGAATGCATACTGCTCTACAAACAAATATATCCTGGAAAATGGCAAACAACTTGGACCAGGTGGTTCAACAGCAGTTACAGCTATTGTAGTCGATGGTAAGGACATGTTGATCGCAAATGTAGGCGACTCTCGAGCTGTTGTGTGTGAAATGGGCTCTGCTAATCAGCTCACTGTTGACCATGAGCCCGATACAACTGAGGAAAGGCAGAGGATTGAAAAGCACGGTGGCTTTGTAACGACATTTCCTGGTCCGTTATTTTTTCTTGTTGTGTTGACCGTTTCTCCATTGTTGTAAATAATTAGATGCAATTACCTTATTATGTGCTATGGTTTGTTTGCAGGTGATGTTCCTCGGGTGAATGGCCAGCTTGCTGTTGCTAGAGCATTTGGTGACCAAAGCCTCAAGGCCCACTTGAGCTCTAAACCTGATACTAGACATGTACCAATAGACTCAAGTATAGAGTTCGTCATACTTGCCAGTGATGGATTGTGGAAGGTTTGTGCCAACTGTTTCATTCATTACTCTTGTTTTTTTTTTTCATGCTTGTGGAAAAAAAAATCTGTACTTTGGTTTCTAGTTAATCCTGTACTTCCCTGAACCTAGATCGAAATGTGTTAGCTTAGGTCACTTTTGAACAATTCTTGCATTATTTGCAACATGTTTTGTCCCTGCAATAAGATGACCTCTTCAGTGATTCATCTCTGTTTGAACCATTTCGTTATAAAAAGCATGTATGTTCGTACACCGGTTTCTAAAACTTGCTGTGTTTCTTTTCTGAATACAGGTAATGAAGAACCAGGAAGCCGTGGATCTCGTGAAGTCAATCAAGGATCCCAAGGCAGCAGCGAAGCGATTGACCACTGAAGCGTTGGCAAGGAAGAGCAAAGATGACATCTCTTGCATTGTCATCCGTTTCCGCTGCTGACTTACCCCCTCAACAGCACTTTTTTATTTCCGATCCACGCCTCATGATATGGATTGAGACAATCTGTCTGTAATCATCTGCCTTGCCGATTTTTTTTCTGGTAGAATCTGCTCTACCTACCGTAGTTGTGGACAGACCTGGAACTAATTAGGACAGTGAAGACTTGAGAGCTGGTAGGTGAGTGTGTGCAGGGTGTCCATTCCATTCGCCTGTGCATATATACACCCAGGCCCCAGCGTAGACTGTGCATCCGTTGACCGGGACTTGGGGGTCCTGTCAGGACCTAGTGCTTGTGATGCTAATGGACCTAATGGTGCGAAGGAACTTGTCGATATCTGATTTGGTCAATTTAGTTTATTACATCGCTCTCAGTTCGTAGGGTAGATGCATCTGATTTCAATGAAACATTTTAGTAGTTCAGGCCACCTTTATAATGATGGATTCCTCCCTATATCCTTCGTTTTGTTCTCTGTGTCCTGCGTTTTTTCTACGAATATGAACTGTTCCTGTAAAATCACTATATGGTTCTTGTGAAATGCATGTTTTTCCTACGAAGACGAACTGGTTATTATGAAATTCACTACACGATTCTTATGAAATCCGTGTGTTCCAAGGGGGACCTCAAGTTCTCAAAGGTGTCCTGTCCTGAGGTCTGAACCGTAGGAGCGGCTGAGCGCCCAACTTTTTTGCAAATTGGCCCTTTTCCGGTTTTTTTCCCACATTTATGCCCCTGGCAGTTTCATTTCAAAAAATGGACCCATAGCTCGGCGCCGTCATCATTGGCGCCGAGCATGTGTGTGCCGGCGCCAATACTATTGGCGCTTATACGTCAGACGCCGGTGTGACCTGGATCTACGTGGCACGCACCTCGGCGCCATAGATCTTGGCGCCGAGGTAGGCGCCCGGTCAACGACGCCTACCTCGGCGCCAAGATCTATGGCGCCGAGGTACGTTCCTATAAATAGTACCCTACGTCTGGCTTGTTGCTGTGCTCATTTCAATTCTTCTAAACTAGAGATGTCTAGGCGTGTTAAATATGCTAAACAAAGGTAAGTTTTGGATCTGCCTCTTATTTTGTGAGTCTATTATATTTCTGATTGTTATAGAGTTTATGGAATTTAGGAAGGGTCCTTTGACCGGAACTGCCTTCGACCCGCTGCCTTTGCCAAGTGGTGTTCCAGTGCCTATGTGTTTTTGTGGTGATCCTTGTAAGGTCGATAAGTCTGAAGATCATGACACCTATCGACAGAGGTATTGGATGTGTGCTAACTTTGCATTTGAGCCAACTATTGTTCAACGTCGGATGAATTTAATGGTGAGAATAGTCTTGTAATATGTTTACATTTGTGATTGTTTTTGTAAATGTTTTTTTGCGTACTAATAATTGCACATTTTGTAGACTCCTCCACCGCTATGTGATTTTGAGCAGTGGATTGACACAGAAATATCAGAGAAAGATAAGAAGTGGCTGGAGAATCTTCAAAAGTGGGATGCAGAGGACAAAGAGAGGATGAAAAAAAGACGAGAGGAGCTTGCTGCCGAGCAACAACGTGAAGACGAAGAGAAAATGAGGCGTGTTGCTGAATGCAGGGAAGATAAGGAGAAGAAGCTTGAGCGTGCACGTCGTGCAAAGGAAGCAATGGAGGAGAACCCTGATGCATTTCGCAAAGGCAAATGGCCCTGTTGTACTCAGTAGTATTGGTGTTTTATTTGAAGTTATGTAATAATGAACTTATTATTCGGTAATATGTATTGTCGAACAATGATATTTCGTAATGAATTACCTTCAAATTGATGAAAAATTACATAAATACATAATTGATGAAAAGTAGATTGAAATAGATAATCAACACGCTGAAAGCAATTGATACATAAGAGTTTTCTAGTAGTGCTCCCACATTCCAAATTGAGTTGACCCTTCCCCATAGTATCCTCCCATTGTTGGTGTCTGCTGTGGGTGCGGTGGAGACGACGGAGGACCAACATTCTTGTTGTGACAAGGGCAGCAACAATATGGATCTGGGCATACTTGCACCTGTGAAGCACCACCATTGTTTGTGTCTCTTTCTTCCTCATCATTTTTGTTGCTTACTTCTCTCTCTAGATCAAATATCCTATTCTGTAGGTAGGATATGTATTCCGCATGAGGAAAAATTGGACGAGGATCTACCCAACGAGTGAACCCACAATTCTCCTTGACCAATGAATGCTGCATAAATGTTTATAGTTAGTTTCACTGAACAACAAAAGTATTTAGAAAAAAGGACTAGAAATTAATTTGTACATATGCATAAGGACATCTGAAGAAACGCCGGCCTCCATCAATTCCACCCTCAACGAACATCTGCACCAAGCAATCCTCGCCATGCATGCACTTCGGCCAATCTTCTCTCCTATTATCGTAGGACCTAAGTCTAACCTCTTTGTTGAAATCTTTTTTACTTTGAACTGGAAAGTTAAAAACCGCCTCTTCAAAAAAATCTGGACCAAGAGGGCCATCAAAACACATTGGAGTTAACTTCCCTCTATCCTTTCGTCTCTCATTTACCGCACCCTTGCCCCTAGAAGACCCTGAAGCCATTCTATTGCACAATGAAGCAAATGTACAAAGGATCGTGTATATATAGGCTAAAGGATAGATAGTGTAATAGATTATAAACATCAGATATGTACAAAAACTCTGAAAAGGCTATGTTCTTGTTCTGAAAAGGCTACATGTCCTACGCTATGTTCTTTTTCTGAAAAGGCTATATATACAATCCTGAAAAGGCTATTTTTACACTCTGAAAAGGCTATATAAGCACTCCTGAAAAGGCTACGAAATGGATCTGAAAAGTATAGATGCTAGTCCAAAAATTAATGCTTCTGAAAAGGCTATGTAATAGTTATGTAAAGGCTACATGACATAACCAACAATTTCACAAAATTTCGGCAGAGTTTTCTCTGTTTTTTGTCAATCCAAGATATACTCATAGATAAGCATAACATACAAGTGCATACAATTGTAAACAATTCCAAGCAAGCTCATAAAAGTCTAAACAAGTTCATTACAAGTCCATAGAATTCATACAAGTCCATTAAAATGTCATACAAGCCCGTAGAGGCCAAATGAGTCCATTACAAGTCTATATAATTCATACGTTACATAACAAGTCCATAGAGTCCAAACCAATTCAACGTCTCCTAGTCTTACCCTTGCCTAAAGCGTCGGTGCCTGGAGTGTAACGTTGTGGAGAGCGGTGTCGCCTACGCTCTTGTGGTTGTAATGGCTGTGTCGAAGGAGCCCCCTCAAGCTGTGAAGGTCCTATCTCGTCGTGATCGTAGTCGAAGCCAGCACCAAGACCTGTGGAGGGCGTTGCTGTGTCGGTACACGATGGTACATGGACGTCATGTGCAATAGTAGTCCTGTAGCCACAGCGAGCAGCAGCTCCACGTAGGCGCCTAGATAAACGCTGCATGCCAAAGACATATTAGTTTACAACATATTCATAACACGCTAAAGGCTATAAACGATGCATGTGGGCTTACCTGCAAGAAGCTGCGCATGCTGCTGTCGCCCGTAGTCAAAAGTTGGCGATCAATGTCCTCTACCGACCGTCGCAATGTGTTACCCTGTACAACACAATTTGCATCACACATACAATTTATACATGTCGAGTATTAAAATCGAGTAAAACTTACCACTCGATCTAATATGGGTGCCGCCTCCACTTGGGTTCCCAGTCTAGTGGACAGGTCATACTCCGTTTCTTCATCGTCAGAAGAATCAATGTCGGCGTAGTCTTCCGCTGTCCACTGCTGGCGAAGCTTACAACGAGTCGCACCCTGGTACCAAGCTTGGTACCGCCTGTAATCACTGTTGTTGTGCAACTCATCGTTGGAATATACATTCTCAGCACCCGATTCCCAATCATTTACTAATATCAGATGATGTTGACGAAAGTCCGTTATCTTCTTTTGCTTCCGCCGGTCAAATCTACACACAAATCATATCATATAAAGAACACAAAGTTAAGAATGATTGATGTTATAAATTGCAAACTGGATTTATAGATTGCGAACTTACTTGTGTAGCTCCTTTGAAGTAGGAACATCTTCAACCGGCCATAGCTGGTTCCTACCAAACTGTCTCTGAACCCTGTGAGGTAGGTGCCACTCAACACACCAGAAACAGACCAAAGGACATTGCATCATATAGAGTTCATCTTCACTGCTGCATACTACACTAAAGATCATCCCAGCATACTCAGGTGCGTTGTATGGCTGCCATGTGACCTAAAATAAAAATGAAGCAATCTATGTTAAGTATAATAAAACAAATTTCATAACGATAAGATATACATGTTGAGTACTTACGCTAGAGGCAGAAAGGGTGTCAAACTCGTTAACATACTCCATGTATGCCCTCTTAGCTCTCGCAAAAGGAGCTGCCACTTGGTCCCAAATATAAGCATACGTCGGTCGAAGACGTTCATTTCCATAAATCATCCATGGCCAGGGTCTAGGCTGGAAAACACGTGGTCGACCAACTGGTATGCGAAACCTGCAAAATGAAATTTATGTTAGTAAGTAATATAGCCTTATTAAATAAAATTTTGAAGACGTCGGTCCAAGACGTACCACATCCATATCTGCAGGAGGTAGACGCAACCGCCTATAGACGAAGAGGAGGACGTACGACGGCAAGCTTCACAAAGCTGCCGGTACAAAAAAGAAAGCACAGCGGAGCCCCAACTGTACTGTCCAGCTGTATCCCAGTCGGTTAGACATGGGATGTTCATCCAGGACGCGCAGTCTCCTGTGGCGTCTGGGAAGAGGACACAACCAAACATGTGCAAGATCCAAGCTCAACAATAGAACTGGACTGTAGCCTCATCAGCATCAGCAGGGCACACACCAAAAGACTGACGGAGCCATGTGATGCCTACTCCAGCAGTCCTTTCAACGCCCTCAGCAGGAAGCTCCCTACCAAGAAAGCCCTCAACTCTAGCCCTCCAACCGTCAGAGTCACATTGGCCTGTCACTGCTCTGCCACCAACATCGAGTCCAAGTATCTTCTGTGCATCCTCTAATGTGACTGTCATCTCACCAAAAGGAAGATGAAAACTATGTGTCTCAGGCCGCCACCTACATAATTAAAAAAATAGTGTAAACGAGCTCAATGATTCAAGAATATTTTTATAAAATCATAACAATACCTGTCCACAAGTGCAGTAATGGCCGCCGAATCAATAGTAGGCAACCCGCGTCGTAACTGGTAAGATATTACATCTAGACCTGCTCGTCTGAGGTAATTAGTGTACCTGTCGTCGAACACCATGTCTAGGAACCCATTGTGTGTCCTAGAACGAAGCGTTGCTAGGTCCTACACGGAAAAATATTATATAAGCAACACCATTTGTACAACAACAAATCTACAAAAGATATTTACAATTAAATACCTGGCCTTCCGACAGAAGGCGCCCCCGGTGGCTCTCGTCGTAGAACGGGTCGAGGAGGTGGAACTGTGCCATCCTACAAAATGAAATTAATGTTAGTAAGTAATATAGCCTTATCAAATAAAATTAAGGTAGTATCATTAAACTAAAAATACAAACCTCGCTAATCTGCCAACGACAAGTGCGTGAATTATGACCAAGTCTACCGCACTTGCCACACTCATACTGCTCGGGGTCGGTAAGAAATGGTGTTCTCCTTCCCCTTCTACTCCTACCACCAACCTGATCCATAACCATCTTGTGCCTCGTCCTCTTCCTGGATCCACGCTTGGTCCAACGACTACTTGGATCAGCGACATACTTTGGGCCATCGTACGGAGGCCACTCACCCGCGTCACGATAAGGAATAAATCTTGGACTCCAAGTCAACACTAGTTTATCAATAGTAAACTCTTGAGGTATCCTCCTCTCTAAGTCAAAGTTACGAGCTCGAACAGCTGCGATTAGATGAGAACATGGAAAATGGTATTGCCTGGGTGCGCCACAAGTACATGACAAGTCATTAAGGACAACCACATGCTTCCTCGACTCTTGTGACTCGCCGTCAGAAGTAGTACCAGCTTGAAGGAATACCTCATATGTCCCTGACTGTAAGTCAAAACAATCAACAGTGTGTGTGTTTGCCCTTTCCTTTGCCTTCTCTAGAAAGGTCTTAGGCTTTGGAGCCCATCTCTCTCCCTCATTCTGCAATCCAACTGCGTGGGTGTGTCTATCATTAAACCATGCCACAAGCTTGTAAAAGGTAAATGTCACTATAGCAGTGACCGGCATACCACGTATGCCCAACAATAATTTGTTGAATGACTCGGCCATGTTACTACACTGGAACTCATATCTCCATCCACCTAAGTCGTGAGCTCTCGTCCACTTCTCCAAATCCGGCATCAATCCATTCAACCAATCTCTACCTTCGGCATTTGTTGCGACTTTGAGCTTTTCTAACTTTTCTCTAAAGAACTTGTCTTCCAGCTGT
Organism: Zea mays; assembly: GCF_902167145.1. Lineage (NCBI taxonomy): Eukaryota > Viridiplantae > Streptophyta > Magnoliopsida > Poales > Poaceae > Zea > Zea mays. The sequence continues at coordinate 11,419,384 of NC_050097.1, forward strand.
CGACATGTCTCCTGGAAAAGCTCAAAGTTATCCTTGACACCATCCTTACGCAGAAGATTCTCAGCAAGGTGTCGAGTACACCACCTGTGATGCAAAGGAGGGTACCCATCGATCTGCTCACGGACCGCGTTGAGTATTCCCTGGTGCCGATCTGATATTACACCAACTTCCCGTCCTGGGCCAACCACATGTATCCGGACCAATCGCAGGAACCAGCCCCAACTGTCTTTGTTCTCTTTCTCAACCAGAGCAAATGCTAGGGGAACTAGCTTGTTGTTTGCATCAACGGATATGGCAATTAGAAGAGTGCCCTGGTACTTGCCGAGAAGAAACGTGCCGTCAATTGAAAAGACAGGACGACAATGCCGGAAGGCATCCACACACTGGGGAAAGCACCAGAACGCACGGAAGAATATCTGTCTCCCATCAATCCATGCATTTGGTTTAGGGATGTACTCATAATGCATGCCTGGATTGACCGCCTTCATTGCATTTAAAAGAACAGGTAGCTGCTCGTACCCAGACTCCCAGTCCCCATATATCATCTTCCACGCACACTGCTTAGCCCTCCAAGCTTTACCATATGTTATCTTGTACCCATCAAACACATTCTCCACGATCCTCATGATTGTCCTAACCTTCATATTTGGTTCCGACTGCAGTATTCCCATAAGTCGCTTCCCGATGAGGGTTGATGTCAATTGGCGATGTTTCATCGTTAACTCATGTTCAGCACATGTGTGTGGCCCCACTACTTTTGTTATCTTCCACTTTGCGGTGATCTTTTGTATCCTAGCACAAACCCTCCATGAACAGTTATCCTTGTCGCATACAACCGTGTAACGACGTTTCTCGTACGAATGAAGTACTCTATACGGCCTCTTACGTAAGACTGCATAATGCTGCAACCACCTCTTCAAGGCAGTTAGGTCCTTGAAGACCCTACCCTTTTCAATCATCATGCTAGGACCGGCCTCAGGAGCGTCAAGCAGCTCATCATCCCTGCCCTCTGCATTTGCCTGATGAGAAAGACTAAGATCGCTGAACTCATGCACTCTAGGATCCCGACCGTCTGGAAAAACACGTTGCAACATCTCAATGTCACTCTCTGTGAGTTCACCAACCGGGCGATCATCATCTGAATCGGCAGCCATAGCAAAGGCATATGGCTCCTCTTCATTCCTAAACTCAGGACTGTTGGAGGCAATAAAACCATCACCGAAGCAGCCACGTGCCTCAGTTTGAGGATCAACCACAAGAGTAGGAGTCCCTCCTGCAACATGTACAAGATGATCAGTCCCACGTCAAATGGAATGAGCAAAGTGCTCATGGTCCAAAATGAAGATGTAATGCCAATAAGACTTACTGCAATTGGTTTGTGCCAAAGGGATACACGCAGCTAAATCTGTCTGCAGACCATCTCCTGGCTGACTTAATGGGATCAAATTGGGGCCAGATTGAGCATCAGGAACAGTTGGCACGTCATCGATAGCACGATCAAAGTCTTCAGGGGGACGGTCTACTACAACCGGACGCACCACAACCTCCATGAGTTGCAAATGGGTCTTCATAGCAGAAGTAATATAATTATCCCAATCCAGTTGACAATCAATTGGGATGACTCGTCTTATGACATTTGGTGGATGACCGATATTAAGCACTCCGTCAACCGCAATGTCATCAGCTTCATGGTAACCTAACTTTTGTTTAGCCTTTGTAAACACATCTCTCAAGGAGGGTCTACCATCGAATAGTACCGGCACGTGTCGCATGTCAATGAACTTGGCATTTCCATACGGATCTTGTTCCACATTGCCTCCATGATACAAGCTCAAAAAATTGTCCATCTATTTGAAACACCAATTAAAAATTCAATATAAACTGTGGATGGTTATTACCTAACCACAAACCACTAATTAGTACCTAAATAAGTTTAAATATAACCACCACCCACTAATATACTAACCACCTTATAAAATACTCATATATAATAATTGCAAATTTTGACAGCACCTCCCCTGCACGGGGAGGATAAAAAACATGCACATTTGACTCACATTCATAATATTCAATCAAATTAGCATTTATCACAATAACTAACATTCATCACATTCAAAAAACAACAAATTATAGCACAACAATCTAACATAATTAATACAAAATGCTTACATAATAACAAAAACCATATAAAATTTACCTTGACGGTCGGGGTCGGGGTCGGGGATGGACGACGACGACGCGGGCGAGGAGCGGGGCAGTGTGTCGACGGCCGGGGGCGGGGCGCCGGGAGGGAACTGGGCTTCGCGGGGTTGGCCGGAACGGGGCGCGGCCGTGGGACGGGCGTTGGCGGCGGCGCTTCTTGGGCGGCGCGGTGGAGCTTGCGGGGCGGGCCGGCGCGGGCAGGGGCGGCTCGGGCGTGGCCGTCCGGGGGCGGCGCGGCGCGGGCGTGGCCGTCCGGGGTCGGGGCGGCGCGGGCGTGGCCGGCCGGTGGCGGCGCGGCGCGGGCGTGGCCGTCCGGTGGCGGGGCGGCGCGGGCGGGCAGGCCGGTGGCGGGGAGGCGCGGCCGGGGCGTCGCGGGCGGCAGTGGCGCGGTGGGAGGGCGCCGGGCGGCGTCGGCTATGGCGGCGGGGGGCGAACAAGGCGGCGCGGCGGCTGGCGAAAAGTCCCTGGGCGCGGGTCAAAATTAGGGTTTGAATTATGTTGAATATAGGGGGTCGGCGCCAAGATCTATGGCGCCGACCCCCTGACACGTGTACTGCCGCCGCCAGGGGGGTCGGCGCCAAGATCTATGGCGCCGACCCCCTGCCACGTCACGTCCAGCGAGGCATCCCCGTCAGGCAGACAGGCGCCAATAAGATTGGCGCCGGCACACAGAAGGTCGGCGCCAATGATGACGGCGCCGAGCTAAGGGTCCATTTTTTGAAATGAAACTGCCAGGGGCATAAATGTGGGAAAAAAACCGGAAAAAGGCCAATTTGCAAAAAAGTTGGGCTGAGCGCCTCGCCTTGCATGATCTCCCTGATGGTCTGGCTGGCTGGCCAATGGCCATCCCGTCTGCAGTGCCTGTGCATAGCAGGGAAACGATCAGCCAGGGCACCACTCCATGCCAGACGTCGTGCCTGCCAAGAAAAACCGTGGTGCAGCCGTGCAGGGCACCACTCCATGCCAGACGTCTGCACTGGCCTGTGACTGTGATGCCGTGCACGGTAGACCGTAGACGGTACGTCCCCTTCCCACTTTCCATTGTGGCAAAGCAAACGTATACAGATCGGTTCATTTTGCACGATATACAGAAACTATGTATCAGTATGGGTATATCGGTAGTATTTCGTACGTGTTACACGGCACACACGTGCACGATAACATGGATGGAACCCACAACACAAGGTAAACCACGAATCAGACACGTACACACACACGATATATGCACGGACGATGATGTCACGATGGCGCCATCACGTTCCAGCAGCAGCCGACCAGGCGCGCGCTTAATTCAACTCACCCGATCGATCGAACACGTAGCTACTCTCCAGCGCTCTGAACACCGTCGGCTCCGCCTCCATCACCTCCACCACCTCCAGCGCCGCGTGCACGTACACCACCCAGTCACCGTCCCCGCGCGCGCTCGGCATCGGCATCACGTACCCGGCGCCGCCGGGCCAGGGGAACTGATACGACGCGAACGCCGGCCGGCCCCACCCGAAGTCCACCTCGCCGAGGGGAAGCCGCATCCCCGACGACACCACGCAGGCCATCGCGTCCTCGCCGCCGTGGCCGCGGCCCAGGTACGCTCTCGCCACCGTGGGCTCCGGCCGCTGCGCCTCCACCCAGTCGACGAGCTCGCGGAAGTGCTCGCCGGTCGCGGCCTCCGCCACCCACCGGTGCACGTCGCCGGCCACGTCCGCGAGCGCCATTTCGCCCAGGGCGCCGGTGCCCATGACGCCGTAGGGGATGGTCAGCACGTTGCCGAAGTAGGCCCCCATGGCGCCGTCGCGGCGGAGGCGACTGCGCCCGTCCACCACCACGCCCATGCAGCACGAACGCGGCTGCTGGCGCCGCGAGGCCGCTGCGGCCTTGGCGTGGAGCCCCCACAGGTGGGCCGTGAACGCCTCCAGCTTCGTGCGCCCGGCCCCCGCCGAGGCTTGAAGCGCCGCGACGTCGGCGGCGGACACGCGGTAGATGCGGTTGGCGGTGGCTGTGTCCGGCAAGGCCGGCGCGCGGCTCACGGGGACGAAGAGGCGGTCCGCGAGGCTGCCGGCGGTGCGGAGCGGTGCCGCAGCTGGTTCACGCGGCGCGAGGAACGAGCGGTGGAAGCACGGGGCCGGAGGCGCTGAGCTGCCGCTGGCGGCTGCGGCCCACGCGACGAGGAACATGTTGAACGAGTAGGCGTCGCACACGCGGTGGTCGAAGGTGCACCCAACCACGGCGCCGCCGCACTTGAACTTGGTCACCTGCGTGCGTGCATGTGCTAGATCGAATTACAGTGATGAATGATGATGTCATAATTATAGCCAGTGCTTGTACAAGTATAGCGCCGCGCTGTGTGTAGTTTGCAACAGTTGGTGAGAAGTTAGTAGTCACCTGCATCTTTCCGTTCAGATCAGAAGCTGAATACCTCAATTATGAATAAATTGAATTTGTATGTTTTTTTTGAAAAGTTTGCTTGATCGCTCGAAACCAAAAACAACAAACCACGCCACCAATCTGCGGTAGCGAACCCATAATTTAATCAAGACTAAAGCGCATGTACCGATGTACGTTATTATGAGTTTTGTTTACGATCAAATATATAAGGCTTGTTAAAGCTCTCGATTCTCTGTCTAGTTACCGATTCTCGAAGGCCTGTTGAAGCTATTCGGTCCTGTAAGTTTTGACGGACCTTAGTCAAATACTAAGTTTATGTTTAACGGACTTCTATGGGTCTTATGCTAGACCGACCCATGGAATTGACTTGAGACCTAGACACGACCCACACATAGCGATCTAAATGCTTAAATTTTCTCATAATTATGTTTGACTTTTCTGAGATCAAGTTCGGCCAGCTCGTTTTATTCAAAAAAAAATCATATTTATCGTTTATTTTTATTATGATATAGTTTATCATACCATTTACTTTAACTATAAAGTAAAATTTTCTATATTTTCATAAATATTTTAAATAAGACAAATCGGTAAAACTTGATCTCAAAAAAGTCAAACTATATCCTTTTTAGGACAGAGGGAGTAGGCTACTAAATTATTTTTAGTTCAAAAATTAATAAAAATAGAGTCAGATCCTAATTCGGTATTTTCTTAAATTTATAGTGTAATTAATATTTAGAGACTATTATTACCCCTAGGTACAACTAAGCATAGAGATCTACAATAGTGTTAATATGCAGCAGCAAAACCATTATACTAGAAAGGAAATAATATGTGCATATCCATGTAAATAAGTTTTAATTGTGTGCAAATATTTAAAGGCTGGTAGGATTGGTTGATGGGACATGGTGATAGTGGCCTACGTACCAAATGCAAACTAGAAAAGGCCACACACTGTCGCAGTCATCATAAAGGAAAAGAACGTTTGCATGCAAAAGACCGGACACATAATGAGGTGGCATGACATAATGCTAATCTTAACTCCTGATTGGTTGCAACTTAGTTTTTAATAAACTGTTTTTTTGTATCTTTTAGATAGTAGAGGTCAGCTTTTTGGTTTTTAAGAAACTTGGAATATAATTTTTATAAACTGAAACATAAATGATTATGTTTAGAGACACATCAATTTTCATAAACTAGTTTCCAAACAGGCCCTAAAAGAATGTATATTTGGAGCCCTAGAGGTGGCAAATCATGACTAACATTAAGCGACGATCATCTCTTTCATTCTTTTTTTTCTTATTATTTATATAGTTGACGTGTGGTGAACCCTGCCCCTTGGGTCTTGAGTTGGCGAACCATAAAATTCTGTGATCGTATACGTAGGTAACCTGGCACAACCGCGCACGTCCATTCTTGTCACGTCCGTTTCTCGTCCGTGGAGTTCTTTCATTTTGCTGGAGACACTTGGACGCGCAATTCTCGCGCACGTCAACGTGTGAGACGCCACCCGTAGCGTTTCACAGGCATCATCAGACGGTCCAATACAAGCTATTTTGTTTCAAATTCTTACTATAGTCTTAGTTATACACACACACGATGCACGTAAATGTATAGATTTTGTTTTTGAGGTAAACGTTTAACTATACTAGTATAGTAGTATTGCCACATGAATCCATGATGCCTCGTTACCAACCTTCCCCAAATCCAGTCGTCGCAGTCGAACTGTATTTTTCCAAGTATTTTTTTGGTAGTTTTGTGCAGGCTTGCTATAATTGATAACCGTGTGCATATTATTGATGATTTTATTTTATTTTAATTTTCTACTAGAGGTAGTAGTTGAAAGGTACGGATACGGAGTATATATATATGCATGCCATGGATGGAACCTGCACGGACATGACGCCGGCCTTCTTCTTGGGCACGAGCGGCTCGACGCTCTCGTCCGGCAGGCCCAGGCGCAGGTCCCGCAGCACGGTGCCGTCGGCGGCCGCCTCCGCGACGTCCACGCCGCGGCCGCTGCACAGCAGCTCCGGCTCGCCCGCCGCGTTGGCCACCACCTCCCCGGCCAGCGGGTAGTACGCCACCAGCGTCTTGGCCAGCGCCGCCTTGAGGACGGCGGCGACCGGCTGGTGGCTGCGGCCGCCCGCGGGGTCCGCGTCATAGCAGAAGAAGACGCCGACGTCGATGGGCGGCAGGATGAGGTCCAGGTTCGACAGCGGCAGTCGGTGCTCCTGCATGGGCAGCGCCGGTGCCACCGTCGAGACGGCCGCGACGGTCACCGTCGAGACGCGTTCCTGCTTGACCATGTTGCGAGCGACGAGTGTGTGCGGTGTGCCCCAGAGAGGGACAGGGTAGAGAGCACAGAGCAGGGAGAGCGCGAGGGAGAAAGTCAGAAGGGAGCACTTGCTTTTGTTCGAACTGCAGATGGCACCGAGTGGATTTATATAGGAGAGGTAGCTGCTAGCCCAGCACTAGCTAATAGCCTTCGGTCGTTTGTGATAACGACTGATATCCAAGCAGTGAAGCAGGTACTAAGTGCAAATGTGTAAGCAGATTTTTTTAATACGTTATATCTGTATATAACGGTAGATACAATTATAAATTGTTAGTACTTATTTTATAAAGCTATACTAAATAATGGTGGAACAGTGTAAGTGTTAAATATGACATATCGTTGATAAGATCTAACGGATCAAAATGTACTTACATGCTTGCACCTAATATCTACTTGTATATTAGTCTTTACCTCAGTTTAGTTGCTGCAAGGTGGTTAGACTCTGTGTGTAGAGGCTAAGTTTGTGCATAGGCTTATTTTTTGTTGTTTACATTAATACATTCATGACAAATACAACTCGTGTTTAGTTGTCTGCATTAGAACGTGTGTACTAGAGAAGAGTGCATAAATAAAATTTTAAATATTTTATACCATAAGTGATATAATTTTATTAAAAAAATGTCAGAAACATAAATAGAAAATTCGGTAATTAAAAATTTTAATTAGAAAATATAAGAAAAAAACGAAAACGCAATCTTGAAGTACGTGCAGCTGCATTCACAAGGCCAAGACGAGCGGGTACGCTCCTCAACCACGTACACACCCTAAACCATACTTCAACAAAGAGACATTGCTTTAATGCTTCGAAGATACAGTTACACCCATGAGAGCAGACAACCAATCATATATGTATGTTATTGGTCTTTCGATAATCTAAATCACCAACTTTTAATGACCATATATGTTTCTACAAAGGCCTACTTGTACCATCAGTATGGATTGTTAGTGTAGATGAAGAGACCCCTCTCTTCGCCACTCAAACCCTATAAATAGATGGTGAGACCCCTCTCTTCGTCATATATATAGGTAACTCTACGTGCAATCGGTGCTCCGCTTTCGGCTTCTCTCGGTCGCTCCGCGTCGCCTCCACTATGGAGCTTTTGGGTATGTTACTTAGGCTCCCACATCTTCAAATGGCCGGTTGGATGAAGTATATATAGGCTTCAACTCAAAAGTAGCCGTTGGAGAGAAGCTGCTGCTCTCTGCGGCACACCGGACAATTCAGTGGTAGGCACCGAACAGTCTGGTGCCTTGTACGATGCCACATAGCCGTTGGATATGGCTATTGCAGGTGATCGTTGTCGCGTATCAACTTTGCACCGGACAGTTCGGTGGCTCTCCTCCACAGTGCCACCAGGAACTAGCCATTGGGCTATTGTTCCCTAGTGCATCAAACAGTTCGCCATGTGGCACCAGACTATTCGGTGTGCTACCAGACAGTCCACTGTTCTTAGCCGGTCGTGGCTACACATTCTTCAAGTCTTGAACTTTACTTGATATTTGTTGATATTCTCTTATGGTCTTTGAAAGGGAATTAGGCTTACACCTAGTCCCTAATTAATTTTAGTGGTTGAATTGCCCAACACAAACAATTGGACTAACTAGTTTGCTGTAGTGTATAAGTTATACAGGTGTCAAAGGTTCACAACAAGCCAATTAAAAAGACCAAAGTTGGGTTCAAAATAAAGAGCTAAAGGCATCCCGAAAGGTTCCTTGGTCTGGCGCACCGGACTGTCCGGTGGCGCACCGGACAGTGTCCGGTGCACCAGGGAACTTCGCGCAGAACTCTTCAACCTCGGGATTTTCCTGGAGCCGGCGCGCTATAATTCACCGGACTGTCCGGTGTACACCGGACAGTGTCCGGTGCTCCAAGAGGACGCGGCTTCGGAACTTGGCAGCCTCAGGAATTTGCAGCGGTTGCTCCGCTATAATTCACCGGACATGTCCGATGTACACCGAACTGTCCGGTGCAACTACGGGGCAACGACTACTTCGCGCCAACGGTCGCCTGCAACAGCAATTAATGCGCGCCAGAGCGCGCAGGCGTCAGGCACACCCATACTGGCGCACCGGACACTCTACAGTACATGTCCGGTGCGCCACCGGACATCAAGGCGGGCCCTGAAGTCAGAACTCCAACGGTCGAATTGCAACGGCTTTGGTGACGTGGCTCGCGCACCGGACATGTCCGGTGTACACCGGACTGTCCGGTGCACCATACGACAGACAGCCTCCACCAACGGTCATGTTTGGTGGTTGGGGCTATAAATACCCCAACCACCCCACCATTCATTGCATCCAAGTTTTCCACTTCTCAACCATTTACAAGAGCTAGGCATTCAATTCTAGACACGCCAAAGAGATCAAATCCTCTCTAATTCCACACGAGGCTTTAGTGATTAGCGAGAGAGATTTGCCGTGTTCTTTTGAGCTCTTGCGCTTGGATTGCTTCTTTTCTTTCTCGCTTGTTCTTGTGATCAAAACTCAATTGTAACCAAGGCAAGAGGCACCAATTGTGTGGTGGCCCTTGCGGGGAAGCTTTGTTCCCAGTTTTGATTTGAGAAGAGAAGCTCACTCGGTCCGAGGGACCGTTTGAGAGAGGGAAGGGTTGAAAGAGACCCGACCTTTGTGGCCTCCTCAACGGGGAGTAGGTTTGCGAAAACCGAACCTCGGTAAAACAAATTCGCGTGTCACACTCTTCATTTGCTAGCAATTTGTTTTGCACCCTCTCTCGTGGACTCGTCTTTATTTCTAACGCTAACCCGGCTTGTAGTTGTGTTTATACTTGTAAATTTCAGTTTCGCCCTATTCACCCCCCCTCTAGGCGACTATCAATTGGTATCAGAGCCCGGTTCTTCATTAGAGCCTAACCGCTCGAAGTGATGTCGGGAGATCACGCCAAGAAGGAGATGGAGACCGGCGAAAAGCCCACTACAAGCCACAGGAGCACTTCATCGGAAGAGTCCCGCACCAAGAGGAAGGAGAAGAAAGACTCCTCCAAAGGGAAGGAGAAGAAGAAAGACTCCTCCAAAGGGAAGGAGAAGAAATCTTCTTCGCACAAAGAGAAGAAGGAGAAGTCTTCCTCCCACAAGCCGCAACGGAGTGGGGACAAGAAAAAGAGGATGAGGAAAGTGGTCTACTACGAGACCGATTCTTCGTCAACCTCCACCTCCGGCTCCGATGCGGCATCCGTCACCTCTAAGCGCCAAGAGCGCAAGAAGTATAGTAAGATCCCCCTACGCTACCCTCGCATTTCTAAACATACACCTTTACTTTCCGTCCCATTAGGCAAACCACCAACATTTGATGGTGAAGATTACGCTAGGTGGAGTGATTTAATGCGATTTCATCTAACCTCACTCCACAAAAGCATATGGGATGTTGTTGAGTTTGGTGCACAGGTACCATCTGTAGGGGATGAAGACTATGATGAGGATGAGGTGATCCAAATCGAGCACTTCAACTCCCAAGCCACAACCATACTCCTCGCCTCTCTAAGTAGAGAGGAATACAACAAGGTGCAAGGGTTGAAGAATGCGAAAGAGATTTGGGATCTACTCAAGACCGCGCACGAGGGTGATGAACTCACCAAGATCACCAAGCGGGAAACGATCGAGGGGGAGCTCGGTCGCTTCCGTCTTCGCCAAGGGGAGGAGCCACAAGATATGTACAACCGGCTCAAAACCTTGGTGAACCAAGTGCGCAACCTCGGGAGCAAGAAATGGGATGATCACGAGGTGGTTAAGGTTATTCTAAGATCTCTTATTTTCCTTAACCGTACTCAAGTTCAATTAATTCGTGGCAACCCAAGATATACACTAATGACTCCCGAGGAAGTAATCGGGAATTTTGTGAGCTTTGAGTATATGATCAAGGGCTCGAAGAAGATCAACGAGCTAGATGATCCCTCCACATCCGCGGCACAACCGGTCGCATTTAAGGCGACGGAGGAGAAGAAGGAGGTGTCTACATCGAGTAGACAACCAATCGACGCCTCAAAGCTCGATAACGAGGAGATGGCGCTCGTCATCAAGAGCTTCCGCCAAATCCTCAAACAAAGGAAGGGGAAGGACTACAAACCCCGCTCCAAGAAAGTGTGGTACAAATGTGGTAAGCCCGGTCATTTTATTGCAAAATGTCCCATATCTAGTGACAGTGACAGGGGCGACGACAAGAAGGGGAGAAGAAAGGAGAAGAAGAGATACTACAAGAAGAAGGGCGGCGATGCCCATGTTTGTCGGGAATGGGACTCCGACGAAAGCTCTAGCGACTCCTCCGATGACGAGGACGCTGCCAACATCGCCGTCACCAAGGGACTCCTCTTCCTCAACGTCGGCCACAAGTGCCTCATGGCAAAGGACGACAAAAAGAAGGTTAAATATAAATCCTCCACTGGATATGAATCCTCTAGTGATGAAAATGCTAGTGATGAGGAGGATAACTTGCACACTCTTTTTGCTAACTTAAACATGCAACAAAAGGAGAAATTAAATGAGCTAATTAGTGCCATCCATGAGAAGGATGATCTCTTGGACTCCCAAGAGGACTTCCTAATCAAGGAAAATAAAAAGCATGTTAAGGTTAAGAATGCTTATGCTCTAGAGGTAGAAAAATGTGAAACATTAACTAGTGAGCTAAGCACATGCCATGACACTATTGCCAACCTTAGAAATGAAAATGCTAATTTATTAGCTAAGGTTGATTCTCATGTTTGTAATGTTTCAATTTCCAATCCTAGAGATAATAATGATGATTTACTTGCTAGGATTGAAAAATTGAATGTTTCACTTGCTAGCCTTAAAGTTGAAAATGAGAAATTACTTGCTAAGGCTAGAGACTTTGATATTTGCAATGCTACTATTTCCGACCTTAGAACTAAGAATGACATATTACATGCTAAGGTTATCGAGTTAAAATCTTGCAAACCCTCTACATCTAGTGTTGAGCATGTTTCTATTTGTGCTAGATGTAGAGATGTTGATATTAATGCTATTCATGATCACATGACTTTAATTAAACAACAAAATGATCATATAGCTAAATTAGATGCAAAAATTGCCGAGCATAACTTGGAGAAAGAAAATTTTAAATTTGCTCGTAGTATGCTTTATAATGGGAGACGCCCTGGCATCAAGGATGGCATTGGCTTCCAAAGGGGAGACAATGTCAAACTTAATGCCCCTCCTAAAAGATTGTCTAACTTTGTTAAGGGCAAGGCTCCCATGCCTCAGGATAACGAGGGTTACATTTTATACCCTGCCGGTTATCCCGAGGACAAAATTAGGAGAATTCACTCTAGGAAGTCTCACTCTGGCCCTAACCATGCTTTTATGTATAAGGGTGAGACATCTAGCTCTAGGCAACCAACCCGTGCTAAGTTGCCTAAGAAGAAAACTCCCAGTGCATCAAATGAACATAGTCTTTCTTTTAAAACTTTTGATGTATCTTATGTTTTGACTAACAAATCCGGCAAAGTAGTTGCCAAGTTTGTCGGGGGCAAACACAAGGGCTCCAAGACTTGTGTTTGGGTACCCAAAGTTCTTGTTTCTAATGCCAAAGGACCCAAAACCGTTTGGGTACCTAAAGTCAAGAACTAAACTTGTTTTGTAGGTTTATGCATCCGGGGGCTCAAGTTGAATCATCGATAGCGGGTGCACAAACCACATGACAGGGGAGAAAAGGATGTTCTCCTCCTACGAGAAAAACCAAGATCCCCAACGAGCTATCACATTCGGGGATGGAAACCAAGGTTTGGTCAAGGGTTTTGGTAAAATTGCTATATCTCCTGACCATTCTATCTCCAATGTTTTTCTTGTAGATTCTTTAGATTACAATTTACTTTCTGTATCTCAATTATGCAAAATGGGCTACAACTGTCTCTTTACTGATGTAGGTGTCACTGTCTTTAGAAGAAGTGATGATTCAATAGCATTTAAGGGTGTGTTAGAGGGTCAGCTATACTTAGTAGATTTTGATAGAGCTGAACTCGACACATGCTTAATTGCTAAGACTAACATGGGTTGGCTCTGGCACCGCCGACTAGCCCATGTTGGGATGAAGAATCTTCATAAGCTTCTAAAGGGAGAGCACATTATAGGACTAACAAATGTTCATTTTGAGAAAGACAGGATTTGTAGCGCATGCCAAGCGGGAAAGCAAGTTGGTGCCCATCATCCACACAAGAACATCATGACAACCGACAGGCCGCTTGAGCTACTCCACATGGATCTATTTGGCCCGATTGCTTACATAAGCATCGGCGGGAGTAAGTATTGTCTTGTAATAGTGGATGATTATTCTCGCTTCACTTGGGTGTTCTTTCTGCAGGAAAAATCACAAACCCAAGAGACCGTAAAGGGATTCTTGAGACGGGCTCAAAATGAGTTCGGCTTAAGGATCAAGAAAATAAGAAGCGACAACGGAACGGAGTGTAGGAAACGGGTGACGCCTAAGAGGGGGGTGAATTAGGACTTCTAAAACTTTCGCTAAACTAGGCCACAATTAAATCCCTAGAGCAAAACCTATGCAAATAGTCAAACTAGAATGTGCAAACTAGGTTTTGTCTAAGTGTTGCTATCTCTACCGCAAAGGCTAAGTTTCAATCTACACTAGATATGTATGAATACAAGATTGAAACTTAAATGCTTAATATAAATGCGGAAACTTAAAGAGCAAAGTAGAGAAGCAAACTCTCGTGGATGACGCCGGTATTTTTACCGAGGTATCCGGAACCGTGCAAGGTCCCGACTAATCCTCGTTGGTGCCCCTACGCGAAGGGAAGCCCACGCGAGAGCCAAGCACCTCGGTCGAGTAACTCCGTAGAGAGCCGCGGGCCTTCTCCACACGCAAGTGGTGCTCCGCTTTCGGCTCCTCTCGGACGCTCCCCGCCGTCTCCACTATCGAGCTTCCGGCCGAAACGCCGCGGGCCTCGTTCCCTCCGGTACACGGTGGCGGCCGTGACACAAACGCGGTTGTCACGGTCTCGCAAGACTCTCGCCCCACTCGATACAATTACAATGGCTCAGGCAAGAGCCGAGGGGTTGTGAGGTTTATCTAAACTCACTCAACAATCTAGGGTTCACCTAGAGCAAGCGCTAAAGCGGTCTAACTAACCTAAGCACTTCGCAAAGCACCTACGCTAATCACCGAGTGATTCTATTAAGCACTTGGGTGTTTGAGCACTTGGAAATGTCTACAATATGCCTTGGTATGTTGCTTGGGCTCCCACGCTTGAGAATGGCCAGTTGGGGTGGTATTTATAGCCTCCACACCCCAAACTAGTCGTTGGACAGAAAGCAGCAGCTTTCTGTCGTCGGGTGCACCGGACAGTCCGGTGCACCACCGGACACTGCACAGTGGATGTCCGGTGCATGCCACGTCAGCCGACCGTTGGCGCCTGTAGCAGTCGACCGTTGGATCCGACCGTTGTCGTCTGCCCGTGGCACACCGGACAGTCCGGTGCACACCGGACAGTCCGGTGCTACAGCCAGAGAACGCGTGTCTGCGGCCTCTCTGCGCAGACTGTCCGGTGCCACACCGGACAGTCCGGTGCACACCGGACACCAATGTCCGGTGCGCCACCAGGCGCTGGCTGACAACCCTCATCTTGGATTTCTTCGCTGATTTCTTTGGGCTTCTTTGTTCTTGAGTATTGGACTCCTATGTATCTTTTTATGTCTTCTTTTGAGGTGTTGCATCCTCATTGCCTTTGTCCAATTCTCTTCGCATCCTGTGAACTACAAACACAAACACTAGAAAACTTATTAGTTCACGGATTGTGTTGTTCATCAAACACCAAAACTCAATTAGCCAAATGGTCCGGGGTCCATTTTCCTTACAATCTCCCCCTTTTTGGTGATTGATGACAACACAACCAAAGCAAGCAAATAATACAAGTATTTGAATGAAAATATGCATTTTACTGGCTAAGATGCATGATTGTCCCCACAATGATGATATTATGGACTTAAGCCTCCCCCTAACTCCATAATTCACTTACTTCCTATTTTTGGACCAAAAAACCAAAACCACTTGAAAAACCATTTGTAGATATAAAATTTTGAATTGGTGGTGTTTGGTGTTTGATATAGTTTTCATTGCTTTGGTCCCTAAACTTCTCCCCCTTTGGCATCAACCACCGAAAAGGAAGACATTAAAAGCAGTAGGAAGAAAATAACAGCTTGCCCTCATCAAGAATTGTATCAGATGATATCACTAGAAGGATATTAAATTAAACTATGAAAATGATACCACTTGAAGGAGTCCTCAAAAGATTACTCCCCCTAAATGAGTTGTCTCCTTTAGAAAGAGTTTTTCTCCCCCTTTAGAGATGAAGAAATACTCCCCTTGACAGAGATCCTCTACTTAGGAAAAAGCATGTGAAAATTAGAGGTGCAAGACATGATTTGAAAAGACTAACTTCCCTTATGCATAGGTAACAGAATATGAATTAACCACTTATGCATTTTTAGCAACATGGAAGTATATGATATGAAATATAGTCTAATCAAATATTGGAGAAGACATGTAAATGATACTAGATGTAGTCTCAAAAGATACCAATTGAAAGTCAATGGCGAGCTTGAGAGACATGAGAATTCTTGGAGATTTTGCAGTCGAAGATTGTTGTCTTTCTCCGGGGACCTTATTTTCCTTACAATGAGACTATCACAAGAAATAGACTTGAAAAGGTGTTAGTCTCAAAGTGTTAGATTATAGAGTAACCTCCCCCTAAAGGTGTACATACAAGTTTTGAATACTTGTAGGAGACATGCACTTTGATTTGATATTAAGAGGGGCAAATTATCTGTAATCCAAACTTTGGCACATATAAGTTAAATGATACAACTTGTACAAATCAAAATTTTCAATTTATGCATCATTTACTATGGAGTGATATAGAAGCTATGTGCCGTGCTTAAATAAACATTTTAAGCCATGTAGGTTTGCTCAAGTATATGAATTTAAAAACAAGCAATCCTACCATATGATTTACCTAGTATGCATGATTTTAAACAAAAGTACATAACAAATGAAATACTAGGCAAGAAAGGTAAACTAGATAAAAGGAAGATAGATACGCATATAAAAAACAAAAAGATACAATAAAACTAGTTACCTTAGTCATGGGTGGGAAATTTGGGTCCAAAATTTTCACTAACCCACTTGGCAATAAACTTGATCCAATATGATGTATCCCATGATATACATTCTAATTTTGCCAAGTCTCCAAATTTCCCGTTCCTCCTTTGGTCTACTCACTTCCCTTTCGGGATCCAAACCTTCTTGGTGCTTTTCATGGTTGTAATTATTTCCTTTGGCACCCAGATGCGTTTGGCCCCCTTTCCTTTGTTGGCTTGCTTGTTGGCCTTGATTGCTATCACCTTTCCATTCTTTTTCTTTTTGATCAAATATGGTGTAGCAGCCTTTTTGTCCACCTTTTTGATGTAGGTGTTAGAGATTTTGCTTGATGGCTTTTGCTTGAGCTTTTGCCTTTGTTTGTCCCCGGTCATCGCCTTGCATTGGAAAGACTTATGGCCTTCCATGTGACATAGCCGACAAATCACAATTTCTCCCTCCATAGGCTTGTTCACTCCCGCAGTGGTGTTATCCTGTGGAGGTCGGATTTGTTTGGCTTTGCCTTTCTTGTCATACAAAGCCTTGCCAAGGCGAGCCACTTCTTGCATTAATTGTTCATTTTCCTTTGCAACCTCATCCGAACATGTTTCTGCAACAATATTCTCAACACGAACTTGGTTGCATGGGTTAGAATCATCAATTAAATCAAAGCAAGAAGTAGAAGCATCCTTTTTAATAATTTCAGGAACTAAAGATGCTTCTGGGGTGCTACCAATGTTTTCTAGCTTAGTAGTTAGCTCATTGTTGTGTATGCTAAGAATTTCCATTTTCTCTAGCAAATTTTCAATAGTATTTTGGGAGCTAGCTAACTTAGCCTTGAGTTTTTCATTCTTTTTAATAAGGCCATCATCGGTAGCAGTGGATGGAGCACTAGATTCTAATAGCTCAATTTTGGTTGACAGCTCACTATTTAAGTTTGCAAAAGTTTCAAATTTTTCTAGCAAACCTTTGTAATCATTTTGGGAGCTAATCAACTTATTTTTCAAGGTTTTAAGTTGAGCTTTTTGTTTAGTGCAAACATCTTGAAAAAATTCAACGGCATTCGCAAGCTCATCTACAGAGGGCTTTCCCTCACCTTCATCATCACTACCACTTTCATCACTAGAGTATGGAATGCTTTTGTTACCTCTTGCCATAAGGCATTTGTGTGATGACCGTGATGAGCGTGATGAGGACCGGTGGCTGCGCGTCCTTGGAGGTTCATCTTCACTTGAAGAGTCATCCCAAGTTCTAACACTTGTTAGCGCCTTGCCTTTGCTCCTCTCCTTTTTGGGTTCGGCCATAGTTGGACAGTTGTCCCTGAAGTGGCCCTTCTCCCCACATGTGAAGCATCCTCTCTTCCTTTGCTTTTTTCTGTCAATGTTAAAGAGAAGATCTTCGACCTGCAGGGGCACACCCATTAGATTAATCTTGCGGATCATCCCCATTACCTTTCCGACGCGTCGGATTGTTTCTTCGTCCTCGGAGGATGATGTGCATGGTTGATTATCTTCATCATCATCAATTTCTTCTTCTTCCTCTTCTTCACTTGAGGAACTTGGAGTGGGAGCCTTCTTTTTGCCCTTCCTTTCATCACATGCAAAAGCATATGGCCTTGAGGAAGTTGGCTCCTCTCCCCGACACATTTTTCGCGACATCTCAAAAGCCACGATTTTTCCAATTACAATGGTTGGGGTCATGTTACCCAAGTCCTCCATGTTGTGAAGGATAGTGATGATGCTCCCATATCTTCGTTGTGGTAGTAGGGAGATAATCTTCCTCACAATGTCCGCATCACCTAGCTTATTAATGCCAATAGAATTGAGCTCATTGATAATTAGATTCAAACGAGAATACATGCCTCTAACAAGCTCATCATCTTTCATAGCAAAAGAATTATACTCATTTAAGACTAGGCAATGTTTTTGCTCACGGACATTGGATGTGCCGTCATGGATGAAAGGGAATTAGGCTTACACCTAGTTCCTATATAATTTTGGTGGTTGAATTGCCCAACACAAATCTTTGGACTAACTTGTTTGCCCAAGTGTATAGATTATACAGGTGTAAAAAGGTTCACACTCAGCCAATAAAAAGACCAAGTTTTGGATTCAACAAAGGAGCAAAGGGGCAACCGAAGGCACCCCTGGTCTGGCGCACCGGACTGTCCGGTGTGCCACCGGACAGTGAACAGTTCCTGTCCGGTGCACCAGGGGACTCAGACTCAAACTCGCCACCTTCGGGAATTTCCGAGGCGACTCCGCTATAATTCACCGGACTGTCCGGTGTACACCGGACAGTGTCCGGTGCGCCAAAGGTGGTCGGCCTCAGGAACTCGCCAGCTTCGGGAATCGCCAACGGCTCGTCCGCTATAATTCACCGGACTGTCCGGTGTGCACCGGACTGTCCGGTGCGACTCCGGAGCAACGGTCATCTCCGCGCCAACGGCTCTCTGCCGCGCATTTAATGCGCGCTCTGCGCGCGCAGAAGTCAGAATCGCCCATGCTGGCACACCGGACAGCAAACAGTACCTGTCCGGTGTGCACCGGACACCCAGGCAGGCCCACAAGTCAGAAGCTCCAACGGTCAGAATCCAACGGCAGTGATGACGTGGCAGGGGGCACCGGACTGTCCGGTGTGCACCGGACTGTCCGGTGCGCCATCGAACAGACAGGATTCCCAACGGCCACATTTGGTGGTTGGGGCTATAAATACCCCAACCACCCCACCATTCATTGCATCCAAGTTTTCCCACTTCTCAACCACTTACAAGAGCTAGGCATTCAATTCTAGACACATACAAAGAGATCAAATCCTCTCCAATTCCACACAAGGCTTTAGTGATTAGCGAGAGAGATTTGCCGTGTTCTTTTGAGCTCTTGCGCTTGGATTGCTTCTTTTCTTTCTCACTTGTTCTTGAGATCACAACTCCATTGTAATCAAGGCAAGAGGCACCAATTGTGTGGTGGCCCTTGCGGGGAAGTTTTGTTCCCGGCTTTGATTTGAGAAGAGAAGCTCACTCGGTCCGAGGGACCGTTTGAGAGAGGGAAGGGTTGAAAGAGACCCGGCCTTTGTGGCCTCCTCAACGGGGAGTAGGTTTGCAAGAACCGAACCTCGGTAAAACAAATCTCCGTGTCTCACTTGCTTATTCGCTTGGGATTTGTTTTGCGCCCTCTCTCGCGGACTCGTTTCTTTATTACTAACGCTAACCCGGCTTGTAGTTGTGTTTATATTTGTAAATTTCAGTTTCGCCCTATTCACCCCCCTCTAGGCGACTATCAATTGGTATCAGAGCCAGGTTCTTCATTAGAGCCTAACCGCTCGAAGTGATGTCGGGAGATCACGCCAAGAAGGAGATGGAGACCGGCGAAAAGCCCACTACAAGCCAAGGGAGCACTTCATCGGAAGAGTCCCGCACCAAGAGGAAGGAGAAGAAAAAGATCTCCTCCAACAAAGGGAAGGAGAAGAAATCTTCTTCTCATCACAAAGAGAAGAAAGAAAAATCTTCTTCCCACAAGCCGCATCGGAGCGGTGACAAGCACAAGAGGATGAGGAAGGTGGTCTACTACGAGACCGACACTTCATCACCATCCACCTCCGGCTCCGACGCGGCATCCGTCACTTCTAAGCGCCAAGAGCGCAAGAAGTATAGTAAGATCCCCCTACGCTACTCTCGCATTTCAAAGCATACACCTTTACTTTCCGTCCCATTAGGCAAACCACCAACTTTTGATGGTGAAGATTATGCTAGGTGGAGCAATTTAATGCAATTTCATCTAATCTCGCTCCACAAAGGTATATGGGATGTTGTTGAGTTTGGTGCGCAGGTACCGTCAATAGGGGATCAAGACTATGATGAGGATGAGGTGGCCCAAATCGAGCACTTCAACTCACAAGCCACAACAATTCTCCTCGCCTCACTAAGTAAAGAGGAATATAACAAAGTACAAGGGTTGAAGAACGCCAAGGAGATTTGGGATGTACTCAAAACCGCGCACGAGGGAGACGAGCTCACCAAGATCACCAAACGGGAAATGATCGAGGGCGAGCTCGGTCGGTTCCGGCTTCACAAAGGAGAGGAGCCACAACACATGTACAACCGGCTCAAGACTTTGGTGAACCAAGTGCGCAACCTCGGGAGCAAAAAGTGGGACGATCACGAAGTGGTAAATGTTATTTTAAGATCTCTCATTTTTCTTAATCCTACTCAAGTTCAATTGATTCGTGGTAATCCTAGATATACTAAAATGACCCCCGAGGAAGTTATCGGGCATTTTGTAAGTTTTGAGTGCATGATAGAAGGCTCGAGGAAAATCAACGAGCTTGGCGACCCATCCGAAGCCCAACCCGTTGCATTCAAGGCGACGGAAGAAAAGAAGGAGGAGGCTACACCAAGTCGACAACCAATAGACGCCTCCAAGCTCGATAATGAGGAAATGGCGCTCGTCATCAAGAGCTTCCGCCAAATCCTCAAGCAAAGAAGGGGGAAAGACTACAAGTCCCGCTCCAAGAAGGTTTGCTACAAATGTGGTAAGCCCGGTCATTTTATTGCTAAATGTCCTATATCTAGTGACAGTGATCGAGGCGACGACAAGAAGGGGAGAAGAAAGGAGAAGAAAAGGTACTACAAGAAGAAGGGCGGCGATGCCCATGTTTGTCGGGAATGGGATTCCGACGAGAGCTCAAGCGACTCCTCCGACGACGAGGACGCCGCCAACATCGCCGTCACCAAGGGACTTCTCTTCCCCAACGTCGGCCACAAGTGCCTCATGGCAAAGGACGGCAAAAAGAAGAAGGTTAAATCCAACTCCTCCACTAAATATGAATCGTCTAGTGATGATAATGCTAGTGATGAGGAGGATAATTTGCGTATTCTCTTTGCCAATCTTAACATGGAGCAAAAAGAAAAACTAAATGAATTGATTAGTGCTATTCATGAAAAGGATGACCTTTTGGACTCCCAAGAGGATTGTCTAATTAAAGAAAACAAGAAACATGTTAAGGTTAAAAAGGCTTATGCTCTAGAAGTAGAAAAATGTGAAAAATTGTATAGTGAGCTAAGCACATGCCGTGAGATTATTAACAACCTTAGGAATGAAAATGCTAGTTTAAATGCTAAGGTTGATTCTCATGTTTGTAATGTTTCAATTCCCAATCTTAGAGATGATAATGTTGATTTGCTTGCTAAGATTGATGATTTGAATATATCTCTTGCTAGCCTTAGAGTAGAAAATGAAAAATTGATTACTAAGGCTAAAGAACTAGACGTTTGCAATGTTACAATTTCCGACCTTAGAACTAAAAATGATATGTTGCATGCTAAGGTTGTAGAATTAAAATCTTGCAAACCCTCTACATCTATTGTTGAGCATGTATCTATTTGTACTAGATGTAGAGATATTGATGTTAATGCTATTCATGATCACATGATCTTAATTAAGCAACAAAATGATCATATAGCTAAACTAGATGCTAAAATTGCCGAGCACAACTTGGAAAATGAAAAATTTAAATTTGCTCGTAGCATGCTTTATAATGGGAGACGCCCGGGCATTAAGGATGGCATTGGCTTCCAAAGGGGAGACAATGTCAAAATTAGTGCCCCTCCTAAAAGATTGTCAAATTTTGTTAAGGGCAAGGCTCCCATGCCTCAGGATAACGAGGGTTACATTTTATATCCTGCCGGTTATCCCGAGGACAAAATTAGGAAAATTCATTCTAGGAAGTCTCACTCTGGCCCTAATCATGCTTTCATGTATAAGGGTGAGACATCTAGCTCTAGGCAACCAACCCATGCTAAGTTGCCTAGAAAGAAAACTCCTAGTGCATCAAATGATCAAAACATTTCCTTTAAAACTTTTGATGCATCCTATGTTTTAACTAACAAATCCGGCAAGGTAGTTGCCAAATATGTTGGGGGCAAGCACAAGGGGTCAAAGACTTGTGTTTGGGTACCCAAAGTTCTTGTGTCTAATGCCAAAGGACCCAAAACCATTTGGGTACCTAAAGTCAAGAACTAAATTTGTTTTGTAGGTTTATGCATCCGGAGGCTCAAGTTGGATACTAGATAGCGGGTGCACAAACCACATGACTGGGGAGAAAAAGATGTTCTCCTCATATGAGAAAAACCAAGATCCCCAAAGAGCAATCACATTCGGGGATGGAAATCAAGGTTTGGTCAAAGGTTTGGGTAAAATTGCTATATCTCCTGACCATTCCATTTCCAATGTTTTTCTCGTTGATTCTTTAGATTACAATTTGCTTTCTGTATCTCAATTATGTCAAATGGGCTACAACTGTCTTTTCACTGATATAGGTGTCACTGTCTTTAGAAGAAGTGATGATTCAATAGCATTTAAGGGAGTGTTAGAGGGTCAGCTATACTTGGTAGACTTTGATAGAGCTGAACTCGACACTTGCTTAATTGCTAAGACTAACATGGGTTGGCTCTGGCACCGCCGACTAGCCCATGTTGGAATGAAGAATCTTCATAAGCTTCTAAAGGGTGAGCACATTTTAGGACTAACCAATGTTCATTTTGAGAAAGACAGGATTTGTAGCGCATGCCAAGCAGGGAAGCAAGTTGGCAGTCATCATCCGCATAAGAACATAATGACGACCGACAGGCCACTGGAGCTCCTACACATGGATCTATTCGGCCCGATCGCTTACATAAGCATCGGCGGGAGTAAGTACTGTCTTGTTATTGTGGATGATTATTCTCGCTTCACTTGGGTATTCTTTTTACAGGAAAAATCTCAAACCCAAGAAACCCTAAAGGGATTCTTGAGAAGGGCTCAAAATGAGTTCGGCTTAAGGATCAAGAAAATTAGAAGCGATAACGGGACGGAGTTCAAGAATTCTCAAATTGAAGGCTTCCTTGAGGAGGAGGGCATCAAGCATGAGTTCTCTTCTCCCTACACGCCACAACAAAATGGTGTAGTGGAGAGGAAGAATAGAACTCTATTGGACATGGCAAGGACCATGCTTGATGAGTACAAGACTTCGGATCGGTTTTGGGCGGAGGCAGTCAACACCGCTTGCTACGCCATCAACCGATTATATCTTCACCGAATCCTCAAGAAGACATCATATGAACTCCTAACCGGTAAAAAGCCCAACATTTCATACTTTAGAGTTTTTGGTAGCAAATGCTTTATTCTTGTTAAAAGAGGTAGAAAATCTAAATTTGCTCCTAAAACTGTAGAAGGCTTTTTACTTGGTTATGACTCAAACACAAGGGCATATAGGGTCTTTAACAAGTCCACTGGACTGGTTGAAGTCTCATGTGACGTTGTGTTTGATGAAACTAACGGCTCTCAAGTAGAGCAAGTTGATCTTGATGAGATAGGTGATGAAGAGGCTCCATGCATCGCATTAAGGAACATGTCCATTGGGGATGTGTGTCCTAAGGAATCCGAAGAGCCTCCAAATGCACAAGATCAACCATCCTCCTCCATGCAAGCATCTCCACCAACTCAAGATGAGGAAGAGGCTCAAGTTGATGAAGAAGAAGATCAATCAAAAGAGCCACCTAAAGATGATGGCAATGATCAAGGGGGAGATGCAAATAATCAAGAAAAGGAGGATGAGCAAGAACCAAGGCCGCCACACCCAAGAGTCCACCAAGCAATCCAACGAGATCACCCCGTCGACACCATCCTCGGCGACATTCATAAGGGGGTAACCACTCGATCTCGTGTTGCACATTTTTGTGAACATTACTCTTTTGTTTCCTCTATTGAGCCACATAGGATAGAGGAAGCACTTCAAGATTCGGATTGGGTGGTGGCAATGCAAGAGGAGCTCAACAATTTCACGAGGAACGAGGTATGGCATTTAGTTCCACGTCCTAACCAAAATGTTGTAGGAACCAAATGGGTCTTCCGCAACAAGCAAGACGAGCATGGTGTGGTGACAAGGAACAAAGCTCGACTTGTGGCCAAGGGATACTCCCAAGTCGAAGGTTTGGATTTCGGTGAAACCTATGCACCCGTAGCTAGGCTTGAGTCAATTCGCATATTATTAGCCTATGCTACTTACCATGGCTTTAAGCTTTATCAAATGGACGTGAAAAGTGCCTTCCTCAACGGACCAATCAAGGAAGAGGTCTATGTTGAGCAACCTCCCGGCTTTGAAGACAGTGAGTACCCTAACCATGTCTATAGGCTCTCTAAGGCGCTTTATGGGCTCAAGCAAGCCCCAAGAGCATGGTATGAATGCCTAAGAGATTTCCTTATTTCTAATGGCTTCAAAGTCGGCAAAGCCGATCCTACACTCTTTACTAAAACTCTTGAAAATGACTTATTTGTATGCCAAATTTATGTTGATGATATTATATTTGGGTCTACTAACGAGTCTACTTGTGAAGAGTTTAGTAGGATTATGACACGAAAATTCGAGATGTCTATGATGGGGGAGTTGAAGTATTTCTTAGGATTCCAAGTGAAGCAACTCCAAGAGGGCACCTTCATTAGCCAAACGAAGTATACTCAAGACATTCTAAACAAGTTTGGGATGAAGGATGCCAAGCCCATCAAGACACCCATGGGAACCAATGGGCATCTCGACCTCGACACGGGAGGTAAGTCCGTGGATCAAAAGGTATACCGGTCGATGATAGGTTCTTTACTCTACTTATGTGCATCTCGACCGGATATTATGCTTTCCGTATGCATGTGTGCAAGATTCCAAGCCGACCCTAAGGAAGCTCACCTTACGGCCGTAAAACGAATCTTGAGATATTTGGCTTATACTCCTAAGTTTGGGCTTTGGTATCCTAGGGGATCCACATTTGATTTGATTGGTTATTCGGATGCCGATTGGGCGGGGTGCAAAATCAATAGGAAGAGCACATCGGGGACTTGCCAGTTCTTGGGAAGATCCTTGGTGTCTTGGGCTTCAAAGAAGCAAAATTCGGTCGCTCTTTCCACCGCCGAAGCCGAGTACATTGCCGCAGGCCATTGTTGCGCGCAATTGCTTTGGATGAGGCAAACCCTGCGGGACTACGGTTACAAATTGACCAAAGTTCCCTTGCTATGTGATAATGAGAGTGCAATCAAAATGGCCGACAATCCCGTCGAGCATAGCCGCACTAAACACATAGCCATCCGGTATCATTTTCTTAGGGATCACCAACAAAAGGGAGATATCGAGATTTCTTACATTAACACTAAAGATCAATTAGCCGATATCTTTACCAAGCCTCTTGATGAACAATCTTTTAACAAACTTAGGCATGAGCTCAATATTCTTGATTCTAGAAATTTCTTTTGCTAGCTTGCACACATAGCTCATTTGAATATCTTTGATTATATCTCTTTTATATGCTATGACTAATGTGTTGTCAAGTCTATTTCAAACCAAGTCATAGGTATATTGAAAGGGAATTGGAGTCTTCGGCGAAGACAAAGGCTTCCACTCCGTAACTCATACTTCGCCATCACTCCAAGCAACTCTCTATTCCTTGGGGAGAAATGAGCATCAAGGAAAAGGACTTCGTCTTTGGTATAGTCTTAACTCATTTATTTATGACCAAAGGGGAAGATAACACTAAGAGGGCTCTAATGATTCCGTTTTTGGCGATTCATGCCAAAAAGGGGGAGAAATGAGCCCAAAGCAAAAGGACCGCACCACCACCACCAAATTCAAAAACTTAGTACTTTCCAAAAGTATTTTTCAATTGGTATCCTATTGTGTTCAAGAGGGGGAGAAAGTAGTATTTCAAAAATGGTATATCAAAACCCTCTTGAACACTAAGAGGAGTATCTCATTTAGGGGGAGTTTTGTTAAGTCAAAGAAAAAGCATTTGAAACAGGGGGAGAAAACTTCAAATCTTGAAAATGCTTTGCAAAAATCTTATTCATTTACCTTTGACTATTTGCAAAAGATCTTCGAAATGGATTTACAAAAAGAATTTGCAAAAACAAAACATGTGGTGCAAACGTGGTCCAAAATACTAAATAAGAAAGAAACATTCCATGCATATCCTGTAAGTATTTATATTGGCTCAATTCCAAGCAACCTTTACACTTAAATTATGCAAACTAGTTCAAATTATGCACTTCTATACTTGCTTTGGTTTGTGTTGGCATCAATCACCAAAAAGGGGGAGATTGAAAGGGAATTAGGCTTACACCTAGTTCCTATATAATTTTGGTGGTTGAATTGCCCAACACAAATCTTTGGACTAACTTGTTTGCCCAAGTGTATAGATTATACAGGTGTAAAAAGGTTCACACTCAGCCAATAAAAAGACCAAGTTTTGGATTCAACAAAGGAGCAAAGGGGCAACCGAAGGCACCCCTGGTCTGGCGCACCGGACTGTCCGGTGTGCCACCGGACAGTGAACAGTTCCTGTCCGGTGCACCAGGGGACTCAGACTCAAACTCGCCACCTTCGGGAATTTCCGAGGCGACTCCGCTATAATTCACCGGACTGTCCGGTGTACACCGGACAGTGTCCGGTGCGCCAAAGGTGGTCGGCCTCAGGAACTCGCCAGCTTCGGGAATCGCCAACGGCTCGTCCGCTATAATTCACCGGACTGTCCGGTGTGCACCGGACTGTCCGGTGCGACTCCGGAGCAACGGTCATCTCCGCGCCAACGGCTCTCTGCCGCGCATTTAATGCGCGCTCTGCGCGCGCAGAAGTCAGAATCGCCCATGCTGGCACACCGGACAGCAAACAGTACCTGTCCGGTGTGCACCGGACACCCAGGCAGGCCCACAAGTCAGAAGCTCCAACGGTCAGAATCCAACGGCAGTGATGACGTGGCAGGGGGCACCGGACTGTCCGGTGTGCACCGGACTGTCCGGTGCGCCATCGAACAGACAGGATTCCCAACGGCCACATTTGGTGGTTGGGGCTATAAATACCCCAACCACCCCACCATTCATTGCATCCAAGTTTTCCCACTTCTCAACCACTTACAAGAGCTAGGCATTCAATTCTAGACACATACAAAGAGATCAAATCCTCTCCAATTCCACACAAGGCTTTAGTGATTAGCGAGAGAGATTTGCCGTGTTCTTTTGAGCTCTTGCGCTTGGATTGCTTCTTTTCTTTCTCACTTGTTCTTGAGATCACAACTCCATTGTAATCAAGGCAAGAGGCACCAATTGTGTGGTGGCCCTTGCGGGGAAGTTTTGTTCCCGGCTTTGATTTGAGAAGAGAAGCTCACTCGGTCCGAGGGACCGTTTGAGAGAGGGAAGGGTTGAAAGAGACCCGGCCTTTGTGGCCTCCTCAACGGGGAGTAGGTTTGCAAGAACCGAACCTCGGTAAAACAAATCTCCGTGTCTCACTTGCTTATTCGCTTGGGATTTGTTTTGCGCCCTCTCTCGCGGACTCGTTTCTTTATTACTAACGCTAACCCGGCTTGTAGTTGTGTTTATATTTGTAAATTTCAGTTTCGCCCTATTCACCCCCCTCTAGGCGACTATCAATGGAGCTGTGCAATTTTAGCCAAATCTCATTAGCAGTTTTCAAGGTAAATACTTGATTAAAAATATCCATGCTAAGAGATTCATACAAGCAATTTTTGGCTCTAGCATTTAAGTGAATTTCTTTTTCCTCACTCGTGGTTGGTTTCTCGGGATTCTTGAGGGGTTTCATCCCATCACGAGTGACTCTCCAAACACCTAGATCAACGGCCTCTAGGTAGCAAGCCATTCTAGCACTATAATATGGGAAGTTAGTGCCGTCGAAGTGTGGTGGCCTATGGGTATCCATCCCTTCCTCTAAAAAGCGTCGGTTCTTTTAGCGGTGAAGCTAAAACGTTTCAAATGAGCCAAACCAGGCTCTGATACCACTTGTAGGAAACGGGTGACGCCTAAGAGGGGGGGTGAATTAGGACTTCTAAAACTTTCGCTAAACTAGGCCACAATTAAATCCCTAGAGCAAAACCTATGCAAATAGTCAAACTAGAATGTGCAAACTAGGTTTTGTCTAAGTGTTGCTATCTCTACCGCAAAGGCTAAGTTTCAATCTACACTAGATATGTATGAATACAAGATTGAAACTTAAATGCTTAATATAAATGCGGAAACTTAAAGAGCAAAGTAGAGAAGCAAACTCTCGTGGATGACGCCGGTATTTTTACCGAGGTATCCGGAACCGTGCAAGGTCCCGACTAATCCTCGTTGGTGCCCCTACGCGAAGGGAAGCCCACGCGAGAGCCAAGCACCTCGGTCGAGTAACTCCGTAGAGAGCCGCAGGCCTTCTCCACACGCAAGTGGTGCTCCGCTTTCGGCTCCTCTCGGACGCTCCCCGTCGTCTCCACTATCGAGCTTCCAGCCGAAACGCCGCGGGCCTCGTTCCCTCCGGTACACGGTGGCGGCCGTGACACAAACGCGGTTGTCACGGTCTCGCAAGACTCTCGCCCCACTCGGTACAATTACAATGGCTCACGCAAGAGCCGAGGGGTTGTGAGGTTTATCTAAACTCACTCAACAATCTAGGGTTCACCTAGAGCAAGCGCTAAAGCGGTCTAACTAACCTAAGCACTTCGCAAAGCACCTACGCTAATCACCGAGTGATTCTATTAAGCACTTGGGTGTTTGAGCACTTGGAAATGTCTACAATATGCCTTGGTATGTTGCTTGGGCTCCCACGCTTGAGAATGGCCGGTTGGGGTGGTATTTATAGCCTCCACACCCCAAACTAGCCATTGGACAGAAAGCAGCAGCTTTCTGTCGTCGGGTGCACCGGACAGTCCGGTGCACCACCGGACACTGCACAGTGGATGTCCGGTGCACGCCACGTCAGCCGACCGTTGGCGCCTGTAGCAGTCGACCGTTGGATCCGACCGTTGTCGTCTGCCCGTGGCACACCGGACAGTCCGGTGCACACCGGACAGTCCGGTGCTACAACCAGAGAACGCCTGTCTGCGGCCTCTCTGCGCAGACTGTCCGGTGCCACACCGGACAGTCCGGTGCACACCGGACACCAATGTCCGGTGCGCCACCAGGCGCTGGCTGACAGCCCTCATCTTGGATTTCTTCGCTGATTTCTTCGGGCTTCTTTGTTCTTGAGTATTGGACTCCTATGTATCTTTTTATGTCTTCTTTTGAGGTGTTGCATCCTCATTGCCTTGGTCCAATTCTCTTCACATCCTGTGAACTACAAACACAAACACTAGAAAACTTATTAGTTCACGGATTGTGTTGTTCATCAAACACCAAAACTCAATTAGCCAAATGGCCCGGGGTCCATTTTCCTTACACGGAGTTCAAGAACTCTCAAATTGAAGGCTTTCTTGAGGAGGAGGGGATCAAGGATGAGTTCTCTTCTCCCTACACGCCACAACAAAATGGTGTAGTGGAGAGGAAGAATCGAACTCTATTGGACATGGCAAGGACCATGCTTGATGAGTACAAGACTTCGGATCGGTTTTGGGCCGAGGCGGTCAACACCGCTTGCTATGCCATCAACCGATTGTATCAACACCGAATCCTCAAGAAGACATCATACGAACTCCTAACCGGTAAAAAGCCCAACATTTCATATTTTAGAGTCTTTGGTAGCAAATGCTTCATTCTTATTAAAAGAGGTAGAAAATCTAAATTTGCTCCTAAGACTGTAGAAGGCTTTTTACTAGGATATGATTCAAACACAAGGGCATATAGAGTCTTTAACAAGTCCACTGGACAAGTTGAAGTTTCTTGTGACGTTGTGTTTGATGAGACTAACGGCTCTCAAGTAGAGCAAGTTGATCTTGATGAGATAGGTATTGAAGAGGCTTCGTGCATCGCGCTAAGGAACATGTCCATTGGGGATGTGTACCCTAAGGAATCCGAAGAGCCTCCAAATGCACAAGATCAACCATCCTCCTCCACGCAAGCATCTCCACCAACTCAAAATGAGGATGAAGCTCAAGTTGATGAAGTAGAAGATCAAGCAAATGAGCCACCTCAAGATGACGGAAATGATCAAGGGGGAGATACAAATGATCAAGACAAGGAGGATGAAGAGCAAAGGCCGCCACACACAAGAGTCCACTAAGCAATCCAACGAGATCACCCCGTCGACACCATCCTCGGCGACATTCATAAGGGGGTAACTACTAGATCTCGTATTGCACATTTTTGTGAGCATTACTCTTTTGTTTCCTCTATTGAGCCACACAGGGTAGAGGAAGCACTCCAAGATTCGGATTGGGTGGTGGCGATGCAAGAGGAGCTCAACAACTTCACTAGGAATGAGGTATGGCATTTAGTTCCACGTCCTAACCAAAATGTTGTAGGAACCAAATGGGTTTTCCGCAACAAACAAGATGAGCATGGTGTGGTGACAAGGAACAAGGCTCGACTTGTGGCCAAAGGATACTCCCAAGTCGAAGGTTTGGATTTCGGTGAAACCTATGCACCCGTAGCTAGGCTTGAGTCAATTTGTATATTATTGGCCTATGCTACTTACCATGGCTTTAAGATTTATCAAATGGACGTGAAAAGTGCCTTCCTCAATGGACCAATCAAGGAAGAGGTCTATGTTGAGCAACCTCCCGGCTTTGAAGATAGTGAGTACCCTAACCATGTCTATAAACTCTCTAAGGCGCTTTATGGGCCCAAGCAAGCCCCAAGAGCATGGTATGAATGCCTTAGGGATTTTCTCATCACTAATGAATTCAAAGTCGGAAACGCCGATCCTACTATATTCACTAAAGCCATTGAAAATGACTTGTTTGTATGCCAAATTTATGTTGATGATATTATATTTGGGTCTACTAATGAGTCTACATGTGAAGAATTTAGTAGGATCATGACACAAAAGTTCGAGATGTCTATGATGGGGGAGTTGAAATATTTCTTAGGATTTCAAGTAAAGCAACTCCAAGAGGGCACCTTCTTAAGCCAAACGAAGTACACTCAAGATATTCTAAGCAAGTTTGGAATGAAGGATGCCAAACCCATCAAGACACCCATGGGAACTAATGGGCATCTCGACCTCGACACGGGAGGTAAGTCCGTGGATCAAAAGGTATACCGGTCGATGATAGGTTCTTTACTCTATTTATGTGCATCTCGACCGGATATTATGCTTTCCGTATGCATGTGTGCAAGATTCCAAGCCGACCCTAAGGAAGCTCACCTTACGGCCGTAAAACGAATCTTGAGATATTTGGCTTACTCTCCTAAGTTTGGGCTTTGGTATCCTAGGGGATCCACATTTGATTTGATTGGTTATTCGGATGCCGATTGGGCGGGGTGCAAAATCAATAGGAAGAGCACATCGGGGGCTTGCCAGTTCTTGGGAAGATCCTTGGTGTCTTGGGCTTCAAAGAAGCAAAATTCCGTCGCTCTTTCCACCGCCGAAGCCGAGTACATTGTCGCAGGCCATTGTTGCGCGCAATTGCTTTGGATGAGGCAAACCCTGTGGGACTACGGTTACAAATTAACCAAAGTCCCTTTGCTATGTGATAATGAGAGTGCAATCAAGATGGCGGATAATCCCGTCGAGCATAGCCGCACTAAACACATAGCCATTCGGTATCATTTTCTTAGGGATCACCAACAAAAGGGAGATATCGAGATTTCTTACATTAATACTAAAGATCAATTAGCCGATATCTTTACCAAGCCTCTTGATGAACAAACTTTTAACAAACTTAGGCATGAGCTAAATATTCTTGATTCTAGGAACTTCTTTTATTGACTTGCACATATCGCTCATTTATATACCTTTGATCATGTCTCTTTCATATGCTATGACTAATGTATTTTTCAAGTCTATTTCAAACAAAGTCATAGGTTTATTGAAAGGAAATTGGAGTCTTCGGCGAAGACAAAGGCTTCCACTCCGTAACTCATCATTCGCCGTCGCTCCGTGCAACTCTCCATCTTTGGGGGAGAGAGCAAAAGGACTCCATCTTTGGTATAATCTTCACTCATTTATTTATGACCAAAGAGGGAGAGAGTATTAAAAGGGCTCTAATGATTCCGTTTTTGGCGATTCATGCCAAAGGGGGAGAGAGTATGAGCCCAAAGCAAAAGGACCGCACCACCACCAATTTCAAAAACTTAGTTTTTCAAAGAGTATTTTCAATTGGTATCTTATGGTGTTCAAAAGGGGGAGAAAGTAGTATTTTAAAAATGATATATCAAAACCCTCTTGAACACTAAGAGGAGGATCTCATTTAGGGGGAGTTTTGTTTAGTCAAAGGAAAAGCATTCGAAACAGGGGGAGAAAATATCAAATCTTGAAAATGCTTCATAAAATCGTATTCATTTACCTCTGACTATTTGCAAAAGGACCTTGAAAAGGATTTACAAAAGGGTTTGCAAAAACAAAACATATGGTGCAAGCGTGGTCCAAAAATGTTAAAAACAAAGGAACAATCCATGCATATCTTGTAAGTATTTATATTGGCTCAATTCCAAGTAACCTTTGCACTTACAACATGCAAACTAGTTCAATTATGCACTTCTATATTTGCTTTGGTTTGTGTTGGCATCAATCACCAAAAAGGGGGAGATTGAAAGGGAATTAGGCTTACACCTAGTCCCTAATTAATTTTAGTGGTTGAATTGCCCAACACAAACAATTGGACTAACTAGTTTGCTCTAGTGTATAAGTTATACAGGTGTCAAAGGTTCACAACAAGCCAATTAAAAAGACCAAAGTTGGGTTCAAAATAAAGAGCTAAAGGCATCCTGAAAGGTTCCCTGGTCTGGCGCACCGGACTGTCCGGTGGTGCACCGGACAGCCTCGGGATTTTCCTGGAGCCGGCGCGCTATAATTCATCGGACAGTGTCCGGTGCTCCAAGAGGACGCGGCTTCGGAACTTGGCAGCCTCAGGAATTTGCAGCGGTTGCTCCGCTATAATTCACCGGACATGTCCGGTGTACACCGAACTGTCCGGTGCAACTACGGGGCAACGGCTACTTCGCGCCAACGGTCGCCTGCAACAGCAATTAATGCGCGCTAGAGCGCGCAGGCGTCAGGCACGCCCATACTGGCGCACCGGACACTCTACAGTACATGTCCGGTGCGCCACCGGACATCAAGGCGGGCCCTGAAGTCAGAACTCCAACGGTCGAATCGCAACGGCTTTGGTGACGTGGCTGGCGCATCGGACATGTCCGGTGTACACCGGACTGTCCGGTGCACCATACGACAGACAGCCTCCACCAATGGTCATGTTTGGTGGTTGGGGCTATAAATACCCCAACCACCCCACCATTCATTGCATCCAAGTTTTCCACTTCTCAACCATTTACAAGAGCTAGACATTCAATTCTAGACACACCAAAGAGATCAAATCCTCTCCAATTCCACACGAGGCTTTAGTGATTAGCGAGAGAGATTTGCCGTGTTCTTTTGAGCTCTTGCGCTTGGATTGCTTCTTTTCTTTCTCGCTTGTTCTTGTGATCAAAACTCAATTGTAACCAAGGCAAGAGGCACCAATTGTGTGGTGTCCCTTGCGGGGAAGCTTTGTTCCCAGTTTTGATTTGAGAAGAGAAGCTCACTCGGTCCGAGGGACCGTTTGAGAGAGGGAAGGGTTGAAAGAGACCCGGCCTTTGTGGCCTCCTCAACGGGGAGTAGGTTTGCGAAAACCGAACCTCGGTAAAACAAATTCGCGTGTCACACTCTTCATTTGCTAGCAATTTGTTTTGCACCCTCTCTCGTGGACTCGTCTTTATTTCTAACGCTAACCCGGCTTGTAGTTGTGTTTATACTTGTAAATTTCAGTTTCGCCCTATTCACCCCCCCTCTAGGCGACTATCAGTCTTGATAATGTATTCTTTTGAGGTGTTGCTTCCTCGATGCCTTAGACCAAGTTACTTTAGCATCCTCTGAACTACAAATACAAACACTAGAAAAAATATTTGTCCATCGATTATGTTGATCGTCAAGCTCCAAAATTGAGAGCACCTAGAGGGGGGGTGAATAGGTGATCCTGTAAAACTTGAACTTAATGCCACAAAAACTTGGTTAAGCGTTAGCACAGTATTGCCCAGTGGCTAGAGAAGAGTCTTAGCGAAACACGATAACCACAAGAGAATCAACATAGGTAGACACAGTGATTTATCCCGTGGTTCGGCCAAGTACAACACTTGCCTACTTCCACGTTGTGGCGTCCCAACGGACGAGGGTTGCAATCAACCCCTCTCAAGCGGTCCAAAGACCCACTTGAATACCACGGTGTTTGCTTTTCTTTTCTATATCCCGTTCGCGAGGAATCTCCACAACTTGGAGTCTCTCGCCCTTACAAAGATGTTCACAAAGAAGCACGGAGTAAGGGAGGGATTAACAACTCACACAAGACACAAAGATCACAGCAAATACGCACACATAAGACCCAGACTTAAGCTCAAAAGACTAGCACACTAGAACGGAGCTCAAATCACTAGAATGTCGAACAAGTGCGCAATAATGGAGTGTGAGTGATCAAGAGTGCTCAAGGAATGCTTGGTATCCTCCTCCATGCGCCTAGGGGTCCCTTTTATAGCCCCAAGGCAGCTAGGAGCCGTTGAGAGCAATCCGGGAAGGCAATTCTTGCCTTCTATCGCTTGGCGCACCGGATAGTCCGGTGCACCACCGGACACTGTCCGATGCGGATTTCCTTCCTTATTTGGCGAAGCCGACCGTTGGCAGCCTTGGAGCCGTTGGCGCACCGGACAGTCCGGTGCCCCCTCCCGACCGTTGGCTTGGCCACGTGTCTCGCGCGGATCGCGCGGCCGACCGTTGGCCCGGCCGACCGTTGGCTCACCGGACAGTCCGGTGCACACCGGACAGTCCGGTGAATTATAGCCGTACGCCGTCAATTTCTTCCCGAGAGCAGCAAGTTTGCCTGAGCCAGTCTGGCACACCGGACACTATCCGGTGCACCACCGGACACTGTCCGGTGCACCACCGGACAGTCCGGTGCACCCAGACAGAGCTAGCTTTGGCTGAAACAAAGCTATCTCTCTCCAATTTATTTTCTCATGTTTCCAGCACTTAGACACAATACATTAGTCCATAAAACAATGTACTAAGTCTAGAAACATACCTTTTGAACATGATTTGCACTTTGTCCACTACATTGCATAGATCAACACAAAAGCACTTGCGTTGGCACTCAATCACCAAAATACTTAGAAATGGCCCAAGGGCACATTTCCCTTTCAATCTCCCCCTTTTTGGTGATTTATGCCAACACAACATAAAGCAACTGGAACAAGTGCAATATCAATTCAAATAAGAACTCAAATTTGTTTTGAATTAAATTTGGCATATATGGATCACTCTTTGCCACCACTTGGTTTGTTTTTGCAAATCAAACTCAATTTCTATCTCTAAGTCAAACACACTTGTTAAGATATAAAGAGAGTCATTCCAAGAGAAATTGATTCAAGATTTCAAAAACTCCCCTATTTCCCATAATCAACCACTTTCCCCACAAGAGGCCAACTTTTGACAAAAGAGACAATAAAAGAGTTTTGACAAACCAACAGCTCTACACTACTATTTTCAAAATTTCTCAAGTGGTAGGTGATCCATTTATTGCTTTGGCCTTATTTTCTCCCCCTTTGGCATCAAGCACCAAAATGGAATCAATCTTGGCCCTAGAACCCCATTGCCTCACCAAAATCTTCAATAAGAATACAAAGGCAATAAGAGTACTAAGATGAACTTGGAAAAAGTTACTCTTTCATCGGAGTGCAGTGGAAGTCTTGCATGGTCCAAGTCCACCTTTTTCCTTTCAAACCTCCTTTGAGACTAAGATAAGCAAACTTAAGCACACGATTAGTCTCAAAGGGTCAAGTTGTAGCACATCTCCCCCTAAATTTGTGCATCACTTGCAAAGGACTTGTGAGGTCCGGGGAGTGCTTGTACAACTTGAGCACCATAAATGAACAACAAAATGCAGAAGGAACATGATCAAGGGCATAAACACATGTATGCTATAAATCAATCCATGTTCCGCGAATCTAGGACATTTAGCTCACTTCGCAGCCTGCAAAAGGTCTTCTCATCTAAAGGCTTAGCGAAGATATCGGCTAGCTGGTTCTCGGAGCTAACATGAAACACTTTGATATCTCCCTTTTGCTGGTGGTCTCTCAAAAAGTGATGCCGGATGTCAATGTGCTTTGTGCGGCTGTGCTCAACATGATTTTCCGATATTCGGATAGCACTCTCATTATCACATAGGAGTGGGACTTTGCTCAGATTGTAACCAAAGTCCCGGAGGGTTTGCCTCATCCAAAGTAGTTGCGCGCAACACTGTCCTGCGGCAACGTACTCGGCCTCAGCGGTGGATAGGGCAACGGAAGTTTGTTTCTTAGAGTTCCATGACACCAGAGACCTTCCTAAGAATTGGCATGTCCCTGATGTACTCTTCCTATCGACCTTACATCCAGCATAGTCGGAATCTGAATATCCAATCAAGTCAAAGTTAGACCCCTTTGGATACCAGATCCCGAAGCAAGGCGTAGCGACTAAATATCTAAGAATTCGCTTCACAGCCACTAAGTGACACTCCCTTGGATCGGATTGAAATCTAGCACACATGCATACGCTAAGCATAATATCCGGTGTACTAGCACATAAATAAAGCAAATAACCTATCATTGACCGGTAT
The DNA here is from genome assembly GCF_902167145.1 of Zea mays. Lineage (NCBI taxonomy): Eukaryota > Viridiplantae > Streptophyta > Magnoliopsida > Poales > Poaceae > Zea > Zea mays. Next base: position 11,455,980 of record NC_050097.1, read on the forward strand.
GCCTTTTGATCAACGGACTTACCTCCTTTGTTGAGGTCGGTGTGTCCATCGGTTCCCATCGGTGTCTTTGCGGGCTTGGCGTCCTTCATCCCAAACCGCTTTAGCAAGTCTTGTGTGTACTTCGTTTGGGAGATGAAGGTGCCGTCCTTGAGTTGCTTCACTTGGAACCCAAGGAAGTAGTTCAACTCGCCCATCATCGACATCTCGAATTTCTGTGTCATCACCCTGCTAAACTCTTCACAAGACTTTTGATTAGTAGAACCAAATATTATGTCATCGACATAAATTTGGCACACAAAGAGATCACCATCGCAAGTCTTAGTGAAAAGAGTTGGATCGGCTTTCCCAACCTTGAAAGCATTAGCAATTAAAAAGTCTCTAAGGCATTCATACCATGCTCTTGGGGCTTGCTTAAGTCCATAGAGCGCCTTAGAGAGCTTACACACGTGGTCGGGGTACCGTTCATCCTCGAAGCCAGGGGGTTGCTCTACGTACACCTCCTCCTTGATTGGCCCGTTGAGGAAAGCGCTCTTCACATCCATTTGGAACAACCTGAAGGAATGGTGAGCGGCATATGCTAGCAAGATACGAATGGACTCTAGCCTAGCCACAGGAGCAAAAGTCTCCTCAAAGTCCAAACCTGCGACTTGGGCATAACCTTTTGCCACAAGTCGTGCCTTATTCCTTGTCACCACCCCGTGCTCGTCTTGTTTGTTGCGGAACACCCACTTGGTTCCCACAACATTTTGCTTGGGACGAGGCACCAGTGTCCAAACTTCATTACGCTTGAAGTTGTTGAGCTCTTCCTGCATGGCCAACACCCAGTCCGGATCTAGCAAGGCCTCTTCTACCCTGAAAGGCTCAATAGAAGAGACAAAAGAGTAATGCTCACAAAAATTCACCAATCTAGAGCGAGTAGTTACTCCCTTGCTAATATCACCCAAAATTTGATCGACGGGATGATTCCTTTGAATCGTCGCTCGAACTTGGGTTGGAGGTGCCTGAGGTGCTTCTTCCTCTTCAACTTGAACATCCTGTGCTCCCCCTTGATCATGCGCCTCCACTTGAGGTACTTGTTCGTCATCTTGGGTTGGGGGATGCACCATTGTTGAGGAAGAAGGTTGATCTTGCTCCAAATGTTCCTGTGGTCGCACATCGCCAATCGCCATGGTGCGCATAGCGGCCGTTGGAACGTCTTCTTCATCTACATCATCAAGATCAACAACTTGCTCTCTTGGAGAGCCATTAGTCTCATCGAATACAACGTCGCTAGAGACTTCAACCAAACCCGATGATTTGTTGAAGACCCTATACGCCTTTGTATTTGAGTCATAACCTAATAAAAACACTTCTACAGCTTTGGAAGCAAATTTAGAAGTTCTACCTTTCTTCACAAGAATATAACACTTGCTCCCAGATACACGAAAATATGACACATTGGGTTTGTTACCAGTTAGCAGCTCATACGAAGTCTTTTTGAGGAGGCGGTGAAGGTAGACCCGGTTGATGGCGTCGTGTTCACGGCTTCCGACCAAAAGCGCTCGAGGGTCTTGAACTCTCCAAGCATAGTCCTCGCCATATCGATGAGCGTCCTGTTCTTCCTCTCTACCACACCATTTTGTTGTGGTGTGTAGGGAGCGGAGAACTCGTGCTTGATCCCTTCCTCCTCAAGGAACTCCTCCACTTGAAGGTTCTTGAACTCGGACCCGTTGTCGCTCCTTATCTTCTTCACTTTGAGCTCAAACTCATTTTGAGCTCTCCTGAGGAAGCGCTTGAGGGTCCCTTGGGTTTCAGATTTATCCTGCAAAAAGAATACCCAAGTGAAGCGGGAAAAATCATCAACTATAACAAGACCATACTTACTTCCTCCTATACTTAGATAGGTGACGGGTCCGAAGAGGTCCATATGAAGCATCTCCAAGGGTCTTGATGTGGTCATCACATTTTTGGTGTGATGAGAGCCTCCCACCTGTTTCCTTGCTTGACAAGCTGCACAAGGTCTATCTTTTTCGAAATGTACGTTAGTTAGACCTAACACGTGTTCTCCCTTTAGAAGTTTGTGAAGGTTCTTCATCCCCACATGTGCTAAGCGGCGATGCCACAGCCAGCCCATGCAAGTCTTAGCAATTAAGCATGCATCTAGATCGGCCTCTTCTTTTGCAAAATCAACTAAATAAAGTTTGTCGTCTAGTACACCCTTAAAAGCTAGTGAACCATCACATCTTCTAAAGACAGACACATCTACATTTGTGAATAGACAATTATATCCCATATTGCATAATTGACTAACAGATAACAAATTATATCCAAGAGACTCAACTAAAAACACATTAGATATAGAGTGCTCAGATGAAATAGCAATTTTACCTAACCCTTTTACCTTGCCTTGGTTCCCATCACCGAATATTATTGAATCTTGGGAATCCTTGTTTTTTACGTAGGAGGTGAACATCTTCTTCTCCCCCGTCATATGGTTTGTGCATCCGCTGTCGATAATCCAGCTTGAACCTCCGGATGCATAAACCTGCAAGGCAAATTTAGGCTTGGGTCTTAGGTACCCAACTCTTGTTGGGTCCTACAAGGTTAGTGACAATGGTCTTAGGGACCCAAATGCAAGTTCTGTCTCCCTTACATTTGGTCTCTAACTTCCTAGCAATTACCTTCTTATCCTTTCTACAAATAGCAAAGGAAGCATTGCAAGCATAATAAATTGTAGAAGGTTCATTCATTACTTTCCTAGGAGCATGAACAATATTCTTTCTAGGCATATGAACAATATTTCTTCTAGACATATCTCTACCATGCATATGGGAAGAACTAGAAGCAAACATGGCATGAGAATCAAAAGCATCATAAGCATTACAACTCCTATAAGCATTTCTAGATTGTCTCCTATCATGGTATATAAAAGCATGGTTCTTTTTAGCACTACTAGCCATAGGGGCCTTCCCTTTCTCCTTGGCGGAGATGGAAGCCTTATGGCTTGTCAAGTTCTTGGCTTCCCTCTTGAAGCCAAGTCCATCCTTAATTGAGGGGTGTCTACCAATCGTGTAGGCATCCCTTGCAAATTTTAGCTTGTCAAATTCACCTTTGCTAGTCTTAAGTTGGGCATTAAGACTAGCCACTTCATCATTTAATTTAGAAATACAAACTAGGTGTTCACTACAAGCATCAATGTCAAAATCTTTACACCTAGTGCAAATCATAACATGTTCTACACAAGAGTTAGATTTATTTGCTACTTCTAGTTTAGCATTTAAATCATTGTTAATTCTCTTTAAGCTAGAGATAGAGTCATGACATGTAGACACTTCACTAGAAAGCATTTCATTCCTTTTTAACTTCTAGAGCAAGTGAATTTTGTGCACTAACAAATTTATCATGCTCTTCATATAAAAGGTCCTCTTGTTTCTCTAAAAGTCTATCCTTTTCATTCAAGGCATCAATCAATTCATTAATCTTATCTATTTTAGTTCTATCCAATCCCTTGAACAAACTAGAGTAATCTATTTCTTCATCACTAGACTCATCATCACTAGAAGAATCATAAGTAGTACTGTCTCGAGTACATACCTTCTTCTCCTTCACCATGAGGCATGTGTGACGCTTGTTGGGGAAGAGGGATGACTTGTTGAAGGCGGTGGCGGCGAGTCCTTCATTTTCGGAGTCGGATGACGAACAATCCGAGTCCCACTCCTTGCCAAGGTGTGCCTCGCCCTTAGCCTTCTTGTATGCCTTCTTCTTCTCCCTCTTGCTCCCTTGTTCCTGGTCACTATCATTATCGGGACAGTTAGCAATAAAATGACCAATCTTACCACATTTGAAGCATGAGTGCTTCCCCTTTGTCTTGGTCTTGCTTGGCTGTCCCTTGCGACCCTTTAGCGCCGTCTTGAAGCGCTTGATGATGAGGGCCATCTCTTCATCATTGAGCCCGGCCGCCTCAACTTGCGCCACCTTGCTAGGTAGCGCCTCCTTGCTCCTCGTTGCCTTGAGAGCAATGGGTTGAGGCTCATGGATTGGACCGTTCAACGCGTCGTCCACGTACCTCGCCTCCTTGATCATCATTCGCCCGCTTACGAATTTTCCAAGGACTTCTTCGGGCGAAATCTTGGTGTACCTAGGATTTTCACGAATATTGTTCACCAAATGTGGATCAAGTACAGTAAAGGACCTTAGCATTAGGCGGACGACGTCGTGATCCGTCCATCGCATGCTTCCGTAGCCCCTTATTTTGCTGATAAGGATCTTAAGCCGGTTGTATGTTTGGGTTGGCTTCTCGCCCCTTATCATCGCGAATCTTCCAAGCTCGCCCTCCACCAACTCCATCTTGGTGAGTAAGGTAACGTCGTTCCCCTCATGAGAGATCTTGAGGGTGTCCCAGATCTGCTTGGCATTGTCCAAGCCGCTCACCTTATGGTACTCGTCCCTGCACAAAGAGGCTAACAACACAGTAGTAGCTTGTGCATTTTTATGAATCTGTTCATTAATAAATATAGGACTATCTGAGCTATCGAATTTCATTTCATTCTCAACAATCTCCCATATGCTTGGATGGAGAGAGAACAAGTGACTACGCATTTTGTGACTCCAAAATCCGTAGTCCTCCCCATCAAAGTGTGGAGGTTTGCCAAGAGGGATGGAAAGCAAATGTGCATTTGAGCTATGCGGGATACGCGAATAATCGAAAGAAAAGTTTGAGTTAACCGTCTTTCGTTTGTCGTAGTCGTTGTCGTCATTGTCCTTTTGGGAAGAAGTGGACTCATCGCTGTCGTCGTAGTAGACGATATCCTTGATGCGTCTCGTCTTCTTCTTCTTCCCATATTTGCGTATGTGGCCCGAGCCCGAGTCAGTAGGCTTGTCATCCTTCGGCTCGTTGACGAAGGACTCCTTCTCCTTATCGTTGATCACGATTCCCTTCCCCTTAGGATCCATCTCTTCGGGCGATTAGTCCCTTCGTGAAGAGAACGGCTCCGATACCAATTGAGAGCACCTAGAGGGGAGGGTGAATAGGTGATCCTGTAAAACTTGAACTTAATGCCACAAAAACTTGGTTAAGCGTTAGCACAGTATTGCCCAGTGGCTAGAGAAGAGTCTTAGCGAAATACGATAACCACAAGAGAATCAACATAGGTAGACACAGTGGTTTATCCCATGGTTCGGCCAAGTACAACACTTGCCTACTTCCACGTTGTGGCGTCCCAACGGACGAGGGTTGCAATCAACCCCTCTCAAGCGGTCCAAAGACCCACTTGAATACCACGGTGTTTGCTTTTCTTTTCTATATCCCGTTCGCGAGGAATCTCCACAACTTGGAGTCTCTCGCCCTTACAAAGATGTTCACAAAGAAGCACGGAGTAAGGGAGGGATTAACAACTCACACAAGACACAAAGATCACAGCAAATACGCACACACAAGACCCAGACTTAAGCTCAAAAGACTAGCACACTAGAACGGAGCTCAAATCACTAGAATGTCGAACAAGTGCGCAAGAATGGAGTGTGAGTGATCAAGAGTGCTCAAGGAATGCTTGGTATCCTCCTCCATGCGCCTAGGGGTCCCTTTTATAGCCCCAAGGCAGCTAGAAGCCATTGAGAGTAATCCGGGAAGGCAATTCTTGCCTTCTGTCGCTTGGCGCACCGGACAGTCCGGTGCACCACCGGACACTGTTCGGTGCGGATTTCCTTCCTTATTTGGCGAAGTCGACCGTTGGCAGCCTTAGAGCCGTTGGCGCACCGGACAATGTCCGGTGCACACCGGACAGTCCGGTGCCCCCTCCCGACCGTTGGCTTGGCCACGTGTCTCGCGCGGATCGCGCGGCCGACCGTTGGCCCGGCCGACCGTTGGCTCACCGGACAGTCCGGTGAATTATAGTCGTACGCCGTCAATTTCTTCCCGAGAGCAGCAAGTTCGCCTGAGCCAGTCTGGCACACCGGACACTGTCCGGTGCACCACCGGACAGTCCGGTGCACTCATACAGAGCTAGCTTTGGCTGAAACAAAGCTATCTCTCTCCAATTTATTTTCTCCTGTTTCCAGCACTTAGACACAATACATTAGTCCATAAAACAATGTACTAAGTCTAGAAACATACCTTTTGAACATGATTTGCACTTTGTCCACTACATTGCATAGATCAACACAAAAGCACTCGCTCGAGCCTGGACTGCCGCATACGCCGGTTTCGGGCATACTAGCTGATGCAGACAAATGGTCTTAGGGGATGTTTGGTTTCTAGTGACTAATTTTTAGTCCCTCTATTTTATTCTACTTTATTATCTGAATTGTCAAATACGGAAATTAAAATAATTTTTAGTTTTCATATTTAACAATTTAGGTATTAAAATAAAATAAAATGGAATGACTAAAAATTAGTGCATAGAAACCAAACACCCCTTAAAATGTTTTTGTTGCATCAGCTCATGCAACACACGTCTCTCTCATACATACATGTAACCAAACAGAGATCTAGACAAAATCAACGCATACAGTGGTCCAGATAAAAATGGTACGGACAACCAATCATACCGATACTCTTATAAAGACCTTGTGATCTAGGTCCGGAAGCTTTCCTCACAAATGGGTGAACCGCATCGACACAGCCCCACGCTGATCCTGCTGCCGTCGGTCTCGACGACAAGAATTTGACGGAAATTTGATAATCTAAATCACCAACTTTTAATGACCATATATGTTTCTACAAAGGCCTACTTGTACCATCAGTATGGATTGTTAGTGTAGATGAAGAGACCCCTCTCTTCGCCACTCAAACCCTATAAATAGATGGTGAGACCCCTCTCTTCGTCATATATATAGGTAACTCTACGTGCAATCGGTGCTCCGCTTTCGGCTTCTCTCGGTCGCTCCGCGTCGCCTCCACTATGGAGCTTTTGGGTATGTTACTTAGGCTCCCACAGCTTCAAATGGTCGGTTGGATGAAGTATATATAGGCTTCAACTCAAAAGTAGCCGTTGGAGAGAAGTTGCTGCTCTCTGCGGCACACCGGACAATTCGGTGGTAGGCACCGAACAGTCTGGTGCCCTGTACGATGCCACATAGCCGTTGGATATGACTATTGCAGGTGATCCTTGTCGCGTGTCAACCTTGCACCGGACAATTCGGTGGCTCTCCTCCACAGTGCCACCGGGAACTAGCCATTGAGCTATTGTTCCCTAGTGCATCGAACAGTTCGCCATGTGGCACCAGACTAATCGGTGTGCTACCAGACAGTCCAATGTTCTTAGCCGGTCGTGGCTACACATTCTTCAAGTCTTGAACTTTACTTGATATTTGTTGATATTCTCTGATGGTCTTGATAATGTCTTCTTTTGAGGTGTTGCTTCCTCGATGCCTTAGACCAAGTTACTTTAGCATCCTCTGAACTACAAATACAAACACTAGAAAAAATATTTGTCCATCGATTATGTTGATCGTCAAGCTCCAAAATCATTTAGTCAAATGAGTCGGGGTCCATTTTCCTTACAATCTCCACCTTTTGGTGATTGATGACAACGAAACCAAAGCCAAATTATAACAAATACTTTGATGAAAATATGCAATCTACTGCTAGAATGTATGAATGTCCCCCACAATGTGATATTATAGACTTAAGCCTCCCCCTAACTTCATAATCCACATACTTACTATTTTAGACCAAAACCTCTTGTAGAACCAAAACCACTTGTTAGCTCAAGATTTTAAATTTTTTAATTTGGTGGTGTTTGGTATCTGATATATTTTAAATTGCTTTGGTCCTTAAAACTTCTCCCCCTTTGGAATTAAACATCGAAAATGAAGACATTAAAAACATATAGGAAGTAATTAAAAGGCTTGCCCTCTAAAAAGATTACTCCTAAACAAGTGTTCTCCGGCCCCTTTTGTATGAAAGAAGACATACTCCCCATGTCGGAGAATATCTACATAGAAAAGGCACATGAGAAAGAGAGGAAATAAGACATGATTGAATACACTAACTCTCCCTATACATAGGTAAAAGATATATTTTAACAACATATGTATTTATAGCAACATGAGAAGCATAAGATGCAAAAATATAGTCTATTGGGCCTTTGCCCCAACGACCAGCGTGGTAGATTGTCCATTCTCCGATTGCCACGGGGTGTGAAGTCTTTGTTCTTAAAGTTGCACCAGACTCATCTGGCATGTCAATCAAGTTGTGAAAGTCTAGAAGATAACTGCATCAGTAATCAACCACCATTTTAAGATGGTGATATACATATATCACCTGATTGGTTAGGTGCGCGCACATAGGCCGGCTCGCTCGAGCCTGGACGGCCGCATACGACAGTTTCGGCCGTACTAGCTGATGCAGACAAATGGTCTTAGGAGATGTTTGGTTTTTAGGGACTAATTTTTAGTCCTCTATTTTATTCTATTTTAGTACCTGAATTGCCAAATACGGAAACTAAAATAAAGTTTTAGTTTTCATATTTGATTTTAGGTACTAAAATAAAATAAAATGGAGGGATTGAAAATTAGTGCATAGAAACCAAACACCCCTCAAAATGTTTATGTTGTATCAGCTCATGCAGCGTCTCCCGCATATAGGTAATAGAAATCGCTAGTAATCGCGGATCAGCATGCCGCGGTGAATATGTACCCGGGCCCTGTACACACCGCCCGTCACATCCTGGGAATTGGTTTCGCCCGAAGCATCGGACCAATGATCACCCATGACTTCTGTGTACCACTAGTGCCACAAAGGCCTTTGGTGGTCTTATTGGCGCATACCACGGTGGGGTCTTCGACTGCTATAGCAAAGTGGTAAGTTACCAGCGGTGTCGATAGAATAGAAGAGAAGCATCAGAGCGAGCGTTATAGATCAGTCAGCATTAGCGACATCAATTCTGCTACAGTTTTGTTAAAGAAAGGTGAATACATTCTAAAAAGTCTAAAACTCAACCCAGACAAAGTTAACATATACAATGGTCCAAAATAATAGTACGGGCAACCAATCGTTCCGATACTCTTCGAGAGATCTTGCGTCCTAGGTCCCGAAGCTTTGCTCACAAATCGGTGAGCCGCATCGACACAGCCCCCACGCTGATCCTACTGCTGTCGGTCTCGATGACAAGAATTTGACGAAAATCCGATAAGGCTAGCACGGGCGTTGTCGTCAGAGCATTCTTCAGAGCCTCGTGAGGGTACTGATGGAGAGTACTCCACATGAACAAATGCCCTCCCAACAACAACTTGGTGGGTGGTTTGTAACGAAAGAATACCAAAATGACGCACAAACCATCGGTCGTCCTCCAGAAAACTATGAAGGAAGTTTGTTAACCGAAGCAGGAGCAGGCCACTGAATCATGACATGCACTTTCTCTGGATCTGTTAGGCTATCCGCACTCATAGAACCCTAAATTTCTACTCTAAAAGGAATATTTCATCCTGGTCAGCGAGATTCTCTACCCTATCCCATAATACTCCGCGGTCATATTTACTCTAAATATCTACCCTATACCATATACCATATATTCTATTATTTATTTTCACCTCTTTTCTTTCCACACCCAACTAGCAGCCAATAGAAAGAGGAGGGAGATTATTCAGTCCACCGCAGAAGGTGCGCTAGCTGTGAAGTTCCTGAGAGCCGTAAAAATTTACAGTTCCTGTTGCAGTCCACCGCTGCATCGTTTGTGAGAGCTGTAAAAATTTACAGTTCCTGTTTGCAGTCGCGACTGCGGATAGCCTCACCACCCCGGAAGCAGAGACGATGTGTCCCAAGTACTTGAGTTCCCTCCGAGGGAGAATAGACATTTGTAATGCTTGACCAGCCAACAATCCTGTAGCAACCGCTGAAAGACAACCTTAAAATGTGTCGAGTGTTCCTCAACAGAGCGGCTATAAACGAGTATATCATCAAAGAATATAAGCGCGCATTTGAGAAAGGGTGGAGTATATCGCATTCTCGAACCTCGCCGGAGCACTTGACATAACAGGAAACTCATAATCCTTAGAGCAACTCCAGTAGTTCTCTAAAAGACTTTCTAAATCAATAATTTAGGTAGTTAACATGAAAACTATTCTCCAACAGTTCTCTAAATGAACTTTCTAAATTTAACAACTTGTCATCTAACCTCATTTTCTCTCTACATTTGGCAACCATTTAACAACTCCCTAAACAAAAATGTTGACTGCATTATATAGTTTTTGTGACTTATTTTTTATGTGGATAGATACAAAACAAAATTACAACCTATATTTAGAGAACTATTGGAGAACTCACATTTTTTACTCCAAAAGTCATTTAGCAACTTCTTAAATCTGTGATTTAGAGAGCTAAAATTTACATAACTATTAGACGTTTTGTACTCTCTTTGCACTGTTCGCAGAGTGAAGTTTGAATATGGGTATCAGTGGAGATAGTCTTACAAACGAAACTATGTCAGCTAGAACTATGTATAGATATTCTTGTTTCTGTTAGATCAATTAACATGGTTGTAATTTGATAAAATTTTATACATGTCCCGTGTATATAAATATAAACCATCAGCTTCAATGAAGGCTACAACACTTCGATCAATTTTTTATGGTATATTTGGAGCCATCTCTTATAAAGGCCCAAGACGTCTAGCTAGTAGAAAGTGAGAATAGTGGCGGCGACCTCATCATCATTGTCCTCGTAGAATAAACCACTGACGGTCAGCGAGAAACTGTCCTGAGACAATTGAATCCCGTCGAAGCTGTTGTGTGACTGAAACAATTGAAGAGGAAAAATAGCCAAAATCCATGGGACATATAAAAAAACTCGGCCTGCAAGGGTTAAAACATCCATTAGACATTGTATTAAGAAAAACTTCTCACATAGGTCGAGAAACTCCAAACCCTTATCTCACACATACGATACGCAGACTATATAAAAAACCACGACTAGGCCTCTACCCCACACATATGTAGACTATATGAACAACCATCGATCGTGACTAAGACCAAGCCACAAACCTATGCTTTAAACAGACGAGCCTAAAATTCGCTCTCATGAGGAGCCGGACTTAGAACATGAGAAGTGTTAATCAGACCAACTAACTAATTCAGTCTCAGGCACTTTCACTTCCCGTCATATTAATTAATAAGTTTTTCATCACATCCAACTAATACAATCTTCTATCTACTTCCACCAAATTTGGTTCATTTATGCTATACAATACCTAGTATGAAGGGTAGCTCCACACCTACGGGCTATAAATCAAAAGAAATATTACACAACATCACGCTCACGCCATAGTTCGTCTCTAAACTCAACTAAAGCCGGCCATCTTTTTGGCAATCACTCGTCACACTTTAAACCCGGTGGGCATGTTTCTTATCTACTTGTCCTCTTAGATCAATTCTGTTGGGCCATGTGTCTAGTGTTGGCCCATTAACGTGTACATATATACTAGAAGTGTGTGTGGTGTAGAGTCAGTGCTGTATGCTTCCACGTTCCAGAAAATTCCACATGGTATCGGAGCCAGGCTCAACGGCGATGGCGTCGCGGTGAGGAGTGTCTTCGGCCTCGACGGAGAAGACCACCGAGAAGGAGATCAGCGACGGCCGAAGGAGGCCGCCGAGGCACACGAGCGGTCGAAGGAGGACAAGGGCGACAAGTGGCACCGCGTGGAGCGCAGCAGCGGCCAGTTCGTGCGGCGCTTCCGCCTGCCGGAGAACGCCAAGACGGAGGAGGTGAGGGCCCGCGCTGGAGAACGGCGTGCTCACGGTCACCGTGCCCAAGGCCGAGGTCAAGAAGCCCGAGGTGAAGAGCATCCAGATCTCCGGCTGAAGAAGACAGGAGGAAGAGGAGGCGCTCCTGGTCCTGGCTTCTAGACGTTGTGACCCAGATCTTGACGCAGCTGCCCAAGTAGTTTCCTAGTTATTATTACATACATATTATGGGGGAAAATCAAGGAATTGAGCAGGTTCTTGGTAAATTGGTCGAATTACTGTCAGCAAAAAGGGATGAGGCTCCATCATCAATTAAAGACAATGTTGCTCATATAGAACCAGTTCAGAAGATAGACCTAATGCCAAATGAGATTAAGTTAGAAGGGGTGAAAAATTATTTGGCATGGTCTAGAAGAGCATTGCGATTATTGAAGGCAAAGAGACTCGAGGGCTATGTTAAAGGAGATGTCGTTGAGCCCAAGGATAAGTTAAGTGATGAATGGAAAGACTGGGATGCTATAAACTCTTTAGTGGCAGCGTGGATGTTGAGTTCTATGATTCCAGCAATTGCTAGCACCGTTGATACAATCATAAGTGCTGCAGAAATGTGGAAAGCACTTGAAGAAATGTACTCGGGAGCTGGAAATGTTATGTTGATGGTGGAGACTGAAGATCGCCTCCATAATATCAAACAGGGGGAGCGATCTGTGGCGGAGTACGTTCAGGAGTTACAATGTTTATGGGCTGATGTTGATCATTATGATCCTATTGAGCTACCACACTCAGAGTGTGTTGCTTGGGCGAAGAAATGGGTGGAAAAAAGACGTGTACTTCAATTGCTAAGGGGGCTAAACTCAGAGTTCGAGGGAAGACGTGCCTCCATGTTTCATCAATCCACTCTTCCTAGCCTACAAGAAGCCATAGCTGCCATATCCCAGGAGGAGTCAAGACTCAAAGTGATGAGAGAAAGTTCTCAAACGCCGCCTCATCCTGTGTTTTCAGCTATGAGAACCAAAGATACTAGAGAATGTTACAATTGTGGTGATGTTGGACATATTGCACGTAATTGTTCTAAGCCTTCCAAAGTTAATCGTGGGAGAGGAAGAGGGGCTCCTAGAGGCGGCAGAGGTCGTGGAGGCAGGAGTTGGGCAAGGGCGAATGCAGCAACTACACAAGAAGAACTTGAAACATTTATGGAACACGAAGATGAAACAAAGTTGAGGAAGAAAAATCAAATTTCTGGAGATAAAGATCAGGAGTCTCACACCGGGGATTTTGTCCACTTCGCCTACACTGATGAAGGTAATTATGCTCATGCTTTTGTACCCACACAGGTCACACAGTTAAAATGGATTTTAGACTCAGGAGCATCAAAGCATGTCACAGGCACGTCCAGTGAATTTACATCATATATAAGATATCCCCCCACACGTAAAGAAATTATACAAACTGCTGATGGTACACCACAACCCATCAAGGGTGTTGGCACAGTGCAATGCACTCCATCTATTAAGTTGTCATCAGTTTTGTATGTGCCAACCTTTCCTGTCAACTTGATATCACTAAGTGCCTTGGTTGATCAATTGGATTGTCGTATTATTCTTGATCGAGATAATTGTTTAATTCAGGAGAGGGAAACAGGGAAGAGACTTGGGACAGCTACCAGACGTAATGGATTGTGGTATATGGATCATGAGGGGACTAATGGTACAATATGCACTATGCTGGCAACAAGAATGGAAGAGAAGGAGGTTGCAGTGATGCTCTTGCATTGTAGATTAGGGCATCTTTCTTTTGATAAGATATGCAAAGCTTTTCCTGATGTAATGAGTGGGGTGGATAAAAGCAAGCTATTGTGTGATGCCTGTGAGTTTGCAAAACACACAAGGACATCTTATATTAGTCGAGGTATCAGGAGTATATCTCCTTTTGTGCTAGTTCATTCTGATGTTTGGACATGTCCTGTGACTTCTATTAATGGGATGAAGTACTTTGTTACTTTTATCGATTGTTTTTCTCGGATGACTTGGGTCTATGTGATGAAGCATAAAGATGAAGTATTGAAGTGTTTTCAAAATTTTTGTGCACTAGTTGAGAATCAATTCAATACTCAAGTCAAAATCCTAAGAACAGACAATGGAACCGAGTATGTAAACAAGGGATTTAATGCCTTTCTGTCAAGAAATGGTATATTACATCAGACATCCTGTCCTGATACACCTCCACAAAATGGTGTGGCTGAAAGGAAGAATCGTCACATTTTGGAAGTTGCTCGTTCGCTGATGTTTACAATGAATGTTCCGAAGTTCCTATGGAGTGAAGCTGTATTGACTGCCACATATCTTATTAATCGCACTCCTTCAAAAATACTTGCAATGAAGACTCCATGTGAGATTCTTCTCGGTGAGAATAAGTTTGTGGTTCCACCTAAAATTTTTGGATGTACATGTTTTGTCAGAGATCATAGACCTCAGGTGGGGAAGTTGGATCCTCGTGCTGTGAAGTGCATTTTTGTTGGATATCCTGCAGGGCAAAAGGGATACAAGTGTTGGAGTCCTAGTGAACGACGTTTGTTTGTAAGCATGGATGTTACATTTAGAGAGACTGTGCCTTTCTATGGTGAGAAGACAGATCTAAATTTTTTTCTTGATTCTGTCTCTACTAGCACAGATGAAGCTAGTCGAGAGGGGGAGAACAGAATGGTTGATTCAATGGAACAACAACCAAATAAAATGGAAGTGGTGATTGGTGCTTCTCAAAAGATGCAAGTAATGCCAAGTGAATTGGAGACACATCCTAGTCACGAGAATAATAAATCTTGTGGAGACGACTTACGATATAAGGGCGAAGTATATACAAGAAGAAAGTCCCATGTGCAACCTCAGGCTCCTGAAACCAATTCAGCATCAAGTACTGAGCAGTTCTCTCCAAACACATTAGAGGCTATAAATGTACCTTTGACGTCTCATGGAGAAACTGAAGATTATGACACTTATGATTTGCCCATTGCAATACGAAAAGGAGCGCGTGCTAAAGCTGGAGTCCCCCCAACAAGGTATGGATATGAACATGACATTAGCAATTATGTCTCATATGCGTCTTTGTCACCATCATATAGAGCATTTGTTGCATCATTGCATTCCGTAGCAATTCCAAGAGATTGGAAAGAAGCACAATGTAATTCTAACTGGCGTGAGGCAATGTTGGAGGAGCTTAAAGCTCTAGAAAAAAATCAAACTTGGGAATTTGAGAAACTACCTAAAGGAAAGAAGGCAGTTAGTTGTAAATGGGTATTCACTGTGAAGCAAAACCCAGAAGGAAGGGTAGAACGATATAAAGCAAGATTGGTTGCAAGAGGGTATAGTCAAACATATGGAATTGATTATGATGAGACATTTGCACCAGTGGCAAAAATGAGTACTGTAAGGACATTGATCTCTTGTGCTGCAAATTTTGGATGGCCCTTGTATCAACTAGATGTTAAGAATGCTTTCTTACATGGTGATTTGCAAGAGGAGGTCTATATGGAGATCCCTCCTGGATTGTCAAAGCCTGAGACAATTGGGAAAGTTTGTCGATTGAAAAAATCATTGTATGGTCTCAAGCAGTCCCCAAGAGCATGGTTTGACAGATTTAGACGTGCAATATGTAGCATGGGATATAAACAATGCAACGGAGATCACACTGTCTTTTATCAACACTTTGGACGACGAATTGCAATTCTAGCTGTGTATGTGGATGATATTATTATTACAGGTGATGCCGAGCTTGAGATTGCATGTCTAAAGAAGAATCTAAGTAAGGAATTTGAGGTTAAAGATCTTGGTCATCTCAAATACTTTCTTGGTATTGAGATTGCTCGATCTCCAAAAGGAATAGTTCTCTCCCAAAGGAAATATGTTTTAGATCTACTTGATGAAACAGGTATGTTGGGGTGTCGGCCTGTAGCAACACCTATCGACTTGAATCATAAATTATGTGCTGAATCTGGTGATCCTGTGAATAAAGAAAGGTATCAAAGACTTGTTGGACGGCTCATCTACTTGTGCCATACAAGACCTGATATCACATATGCAGTCAGTGTGGTGAGTCGATATATGCATGACCCCAGAAGTGGACATCTTGATGCAGTGTATCGTATACTGCGATACTTGAAGACTTGCCCTGGAAAGGGAATAATCTTTAAAGGTCATGGTCATCTAAAGGTGGAAGGTTACTCTGATGCAGACTGGGGTAGTTGCCTTGATGATAGAAGGTCAACTTCAGGATATTGTGTGTTTGTTGGAGGAAATTTAGTATCATGGAGAAGCAAGAAACAATCTGTGGTATCCCGTTCCACCGCCGAAGCAGAATACCGAGCTATGGCCCTTGCGATATGTGAGATGCTATGGATAAAAGGTCTCTTATCAGAGTTGAATGTATTAAGAAAAGACTCCCTGAAGTTATGGTGTGATAATAAGTCAGCCATGAATATAGCTAACAATCCAGTTCAACATGACAGAACAAAACATGTGGAAATTGATCGATTCTTCATCAAAGAGAAGTTAGATAATGGTACTTTAGAGTTGAATCATGTAAACTCAAAAGGTCAAATAGCAGATTGCTTGACTAAGGGTATAGAAGTAAAAGAGTGTGATGTGTTATGTAGCAAGATGGGGATGATTGATATCTATCGCCCATCTTGAGGGGGAGTGTTGGGCCATGTGTCTAGTGTTGGCCCATTAACGTGTACATATATACTAGAAGTGTGTGTGGTGTAGAGTCAGTGCTGTATGCTTCCACGTTCCAGAAAATTTCACAAATTCAATAAATCTAGTTGCCTTTTATCATTCTTTTCTGCCGGTCTTTCCAACCGCGAAGATAAAGCATCACTCGGCCGTAAATTGTCTGATTAAGATGCAGCTGCTCATGATCATCGACACAACGTAGAGGAACGGACAAATATTCTGGACCAAAAATTGTAGATAACCAAACCCATGGCGAATAAAGACATACTAACATAGTTGACATGCATGGTTTAGAAGAAAGAAAAAAACTCATTATGCTCGCTCAGTCAAGCAAGTTTTATTACAGGCATGACGTGGGACTCCTTGATTCTCGCTAGTTCTTTGATTATATATTGCTTTATTTATGAATTCAGTTGGTCATTAATGTAACTATACCTGCAATTACGTGTAACATTAACACGTTCTTTCATTATATTGTAGGCTGTTTCATTTAAGGTTATATTCTCCTTGAGCTTGATGCAGAAATAGGGCCATATGCATCTTTTAAAGCAGGCATGTCACGCACTAGAGTAGATCTATGGTCATCATAGAGATCTTTGTCAAGTATGAGTGGTCGTCTTTAAGAAACTTACTACTCCCTCCGTTTCTTTTTATTTGTCGCTGGATAGTGTAAAATTGCACTATCCAGCGACAAATAAAAAGAAACGGAGGGAGTACTTAAGTAGTTGCATCTTGGCTTGGTATTGTTATTTGAGAGTTGTTCTTAAAAATAGACAAAGTTTGAAACTATAACAATATTTTGGCTGTACGAAATTATTATAGAGACTGAAATAAAATATTTCTTAAAATAAATACATTGGTTGGCTACCAACTATACAAAGTGACGCTTGACCTAATCTCAAGATACCTAACCGCACAGAGAAAAAACACTACATGGAACCACAGAATTTGTTCGCCATTTCATGTTACTCCGTATAGAAACATGTTACTAGCTCCGTATAGAAAAGGAAGAGATCGTCAAAAGAAAGGGACCTGAAAGCAAGCTGAAGTTAACAATATTTTGGCTGTACAAAATTATTATAGATACTGAAATAAAATATTTCTCAAAACAAATGGTGGTTACCAACTACACAAAGTGACGCTTGAACTAATCTCAAGATACCTAATCGCACGGAGACAAAAAGACTACATGAAGCCAGCCACAGAATTTCTTCGCCGTGACCCTGTTTGTTTGGGTTTTTTTTCAGGTTTTAGCCACCAAAAGTTACTGTGGAGTGACAAACGCTCCAGCTTTTCAGCTTGCTTAGGTAAGAATCGTTTTGATAAAAAACTGTCTAAAATGAATATGAACACAGAATCGGTTGAGTCATCACGATAGTAGGAATCTGTCGCTTTCTAAATACTGAACCATTTAGACTAATTTATCTTCCTCTGTACGTAATTCCCACGATACTCAAGATTCTTCCAGATTCTCTCTAACTCTAGATTCTCATAAATGTTGGTCAGAGAAAGGTGAACCAAACAAGCTGAAGTTAACAAGCAACCTCACTTATCTATGTTGAGGACTGGGCTTTAACCTTGAGATATCTCGTTGGTTACAACGAATGAATGGGCGTATCTATACAAAATCAATCAAGAACTAGCCACCATATTAAAAAGTACGCACTATCTTGCATTGTGCATGCCAAATATTAGGTTCGGTTGGCCGCATGAAAAGGCCATACCATCTCCATGCTCTTTTTAACGCAGAGTACGGGTCCATGGTCATTGCGTTGTGGAGCATTAAATTCATACATGTTTTTTTTAATGGTGACAAGATGGGTTGCCCCATACTGGAAATTTTATTGACAAAAACAAGAAGTTCTGAAGTACAAGGTCAAGATAAAAAAAGTAGGGAAGAAAATCAAAAAGGAGTTCATAAGGGAGAACTAGCCATTGATCAATTGTAGGGTTAAGCAAATTTCGACCTGAATTTGTGCTTACAGCGTTCAATCGAGGGCTGCACTCCATTGAATATATGGTCATTTCGTATACACCAGATTCAGTGGCGGAGGACAGAACCAAATTAAGGTATGGCGAAGTTGAAACTGTGTATGACAAAGTAAGAATCGAGACAGGTAGAATCAAATGCGGCAATGAAGTAAAATAGTGGATAGAGCATTGCAAATTGCAATACATGTCTCTCATTCCGTTTGGATCCATCATTACTCAATAACTTTCACTAAATCACCGAGCCTCCTGAATTTACCGACTAGTGAAATATAATTAGCAACTACAAAAATAAACAGGAACTTCACACCATGTGGGTATTTGCTACTCGAGTCAATTGCATGTGTTACTTGCTATCCTAGATCATTTACGTGCTGGTGCTAATCGCTGCAGCTCTGCTAGCATGCTGGATGACTTCTGCTCATGCTTGCCCTTGCCCCTTGGGCTCTGGCCCCTGGCTGCACGTTGGCAAATCTCCGCACGCAATATAGTTCGGCTTGACTCCTCATCTAGCTTACATGATTCAGCCTTTGGAAGCCCATTAAGCACTTAGCGTATAGAAGCCCATGCTGGCCCAGCTCCAGATACTTGCTTCATTCCGCATGCTATGGCGGACATCGGATGAGAGCAGCCGGCCAGCGATTTTCTAGGATTGCTCACGGAAGAATCAAGGTACGGCGAGCGCCATACATCGCCATACTGGGTCCTCCGCCCATGACCAGATTGACCAACGCATTAGAATAAT
The DNA here is from genome assembly GCF_902167145.1 of Zea mays. Taxonomy (NCBI): domain Eukaryota; kingdom Viridiplantae; phylum Streptophyta; class Magnoliopsida; order Poales; family Poaceae; genus Zea; species Zea mays. The sequence continues at coordinate 11,475,099 of NC_050097.1, forward strand.
TATCTCCATGAACCTATGATGTTATGACCTAATGAAAATCCAACAAGAATTTGCAAACTAACAGTATAGGAATTGGTTGGGCACAGATTCATCGATAGCATTCGGGCTCGGGCATAATGCACATGTGCATGTTGGCAGGTCCATGTTCTTACTGCGAAGGAGCTCCCTTGCATTCAGCCATTATTTAAGAACAACCAAAAGAACACTTTGGGCTTATTTTGACAGCACGAATACTAAAGCTATCTAAAGGCTAGGTAACTTCATAATGTCCCATGAGATGCGTGTATGCCTTTCATGGCAAGTAGGAAGGTCATCAAGTATAAACCTGTGAATATTATATACTACGGGTACAAGGCCGAGTATGATAAAGAAGAGTCGAAACAGGTGAGTGTTAGAATCTATACTGTCTAAGATCGATTCATAAGTCCCTAGAACATCAATCTGTAACTGAAAGTAAAACCTCGATGACAAGTAGATCTGATCTACTGAGAAGAATGGTGAAACCCACCTTGTTGTTGCTGTTGCTATCTTCATATCGTTGCCCTGCAGAGAAGCAGCCAGTATCGGGATCCGAGCCGCTGTAGGTTGTCGCGTTTCCAGACACTCCGACGCCTAGCCGATGGGGACCTCTGGGGACTAGGGTTTTGGGGCGAGGTACTAGCCTTATTTTTTCCTGCGACCCCTTAGTCCTATATTTATAGCGTCATGTGCCTAGGGGGCTCCAACCTAGGTTAGCGTGGGCCCTCCCAATCAAGGGCCCATTTAAAGAGATAGATAGTTGGGTTTAGCCCAATCCGGTCACTGATGACCAGTTGTAGAGGACACACCCAACAATCTCCCCTTTGTTCTCTACATTCCTTATTCTCAACTTTTCTGGATTCCATCCATTGACAAGTTTACACATAGAGACCAATGTGTGACAATGACTTATTAAGTATCATCGCACTCATTGACTACAACATGCTCGCCTGCTTCAGAACGGAAAAAGACTTTAATTGGTTGCAATCTGTAGCCCCTGTGATTCAAGATCATAGGCACTCCCTTAAACCCATGCCGGCTACGTGATGTCTTAACACGTTGGGTGGAAGACCTTTTTGTGAGCGGATCCGCTAGCATCTGCTATGTTCTGTTATGCTCATCTTTTATGGTTTGATCCTGAATCTACTCCTTAACAACATAACACTAAAAGTCAATGAACTTAGCAGCGCCACATGACTTGTTGTTATAGGAGTACGGTACCGCTGGCTTATTATCGCAGTAAATTCTCAGTGGTCGCTCTAAGCTATCAACCACTCTTAATTCGGGTACAAATTTCTTTATCTTTATTGCCTGCCCATTTGCCTCATGCATGGTTACAAACTCAGCGTGCATTGTCGACGATGCTCTCGCTGTCTGTTTGCAACTTTTATAAGAAATAACTCCCCTGGATATAGTAAATTTATACCTCGAAGTAGGGAACTAGATCTTCTGTTTGTTAGCATGAGGCCATTTCCGTACCTTGGAGGTACATTAGAGCCTTCTTAACTGCTTAACAGTGGTCTATGCCTGGGTTGATCTGATATCTCCCAAACATCCCGGTAATAAATTCTAAGTCAGGGCGAATATATATTTGAGCATACAAATGCTTTTGATAGTAGAAGCATATGGTACTGACTTTATCTGATCTTTCTGAAACTGAATCTGGGGACACTGATGATTCCCAAACTTATCACCCTTGACTATTGGCGCAGGCGTGGCCTTACACTGATGCATACTATACTTCTTTAGTACTTTTCTATGTATGACTTCTATGAGAGTTCTAATACTCTATTATGTCTATTTCTGTGAAATTCTATTCTAGAACATAAGGGGCTTCTCCTATGTCTTTTATATCGAAGGTCGAGAAAAGAAAACTTTATGTTTCCGCCAGTAGATCTTTATCACTACTAGCTAAAAAAATATGTCATCGACATACAAAACAAGGAAGATGTACTTTCCTTAGACTTCGCATAAATGTAATTGTCTTCCTCGTTTTCCTCGAAACCAAAACTTTCTGATAGTCTGATCAGACTTGATGTACATCTGTCTGGAGGAATGTTTTAATCCATAAATGGACCTCCTTAAGTGACATCCCTTGTTTTTTCTTTTACTGCTCATGACAAAAAAACCCTTTGGTTGTGCCATGAACACGTTTTCTATTAACTCTCCATTTAGTGATGTTGTCATTACATCCATCTGATGGAGCTCTAGATCAAATGAGCCACTAGTGCCATAATGATCCAAAATTAATCTTTTGTTAGGACAAGTGAAAAGGTTTCATGGTAGTCAATGCCTTCTCACTGTGTGAACGCCTTGGCCACATGTCCTTGTCTCTTTCTATATTCCCTTTGGAGTCATGCTTGGTCTTCTATACCCACTAATTTGCGCTTCTCATAGATGTTTCATATGTAGTGGGATCACCTTCTGCATTGATGTCCTGATATATAAATCTCATCATTTTCTATGTCTACACTTGTGTAAACTCCATAATCATCAGGAATCGCAGATCATATAGACCTTTGAGACCTTCATAAACTTGTTTCTTGTTCTGGTTCTTTCAGGGGCTCCAGCATTGGTGCATCACTTGGCGCGACACTACTACTGTCATGTGAACTCTCCTGTGCAACTAACTTAGAAGAGTCAGATTGTGCAGAAGGTGAAGTGACTTGCTCTGTAGTAGTTGCACTTGGTGATACAATATTTGCAGCAGGGGTTTCACCTCGAGTCATTACAACTGTTGGTGGAACCATAGCGGGTATCGAGAAGTATGGTTCTTCAACCATCGGAATCGGGACATACGTCCTCTTTTCCTGAAGGTCAACCTCTCTGAGTACCTTACTCCCCTTGATCATGTCATCTTCTAGGAAAATGGCATGTCTGGTTTCTATAAACTTGGTTTGTCTGCCTGGACAGTAGAATCTGTAACCCTTCGATCTCTCAGGATAGCCAATAAAATGGCAGCTAGTGGTTCTCTCATCTAGCTTTTCCTGCCTAGGACTAAATATTCTAGCTTCTGCTGGACAACCCCATATGTGGAAGTAGTTGAGCGTGAGCTTTCTGCCAGTTCACAACTCATATGGAGTTTTAGCCACTGATTTGCTAGGAACTTTGTTGAGTATTTGCATAGCGGTTTTTAAAGCCTTCATCCATAAACCCAATGGTAAGTTAGAGTAACTAAGCATACTCATTATCATGTCCATCAGTGTTCTTCTTACGCCTTTAGGCCCACATTCTGTTGCGGTTCACCAGGTGTTGAATACAGAGCTACAATACTGTTTTCACTTAGGAACCTCACGAAAAGATCCTGGGACCTGTCCATACTCAGTATGGTGCCCACAATACTCCCCCACACGATTTGATATGACAATCTTTGTGTTCAAATCGTGTTGTTTTTCTACCTCAGCCTTGAACTTTTTAAACTTGTTCTATCACTTAAAAATAGGGTAAATATAATCGTAGCGAGAGTAGTCATTTGTGAAGGTTATGAACAAGTCAAACCCATCTACTGTCCTAACTAGAAAAGGACCACATATATCTATATGAATAATTTCTAACACTCTTGTACTGTGCATGCAATCTCTGCATCGCTCTAAGTCTGTGAAGTCTAGGTGATGGAGAATCCGACCCTTAACGAGACTTCTTTTCTCCCCCTCGAAATATGGTCCAAACGATAGTGCCATAATGATAGTCGCCTAGAGGGGAGGGTGAATAGGGCGAAACTGAAATTTACAAATATAAACACAACTACAAGTCGGGTTAGCGTTAGAAATGTAAACGAGTCCGCGAGAGAGGGCGCAAAACAAATCGCAAGCAAATGAAGAGTGTGACACGTGGATTTGTTTTACCGAGGTTCGGTTCTCGCAAACCTACTCCCCGTTGAGGAGGCCACAAAGGCCGGGTCTCTTTCAACCCTTCCCTCTCTCAAACGGTCCCTCGGACCGAGTGAGCTTCTCTTCTCAAATCAAAGCCGGGAATAAAACTTCCCCGCAAGGGCCACCACACACTTGGTGCCTCTTGCCTTGATTACAATTGAGTGTTGATCACAAGAGCGAGTGAGAAAGAAAAGAAGCAATCCAAGCGCAAGAGCTCAAAAGAACACGGCAAATCTCTCTCGCTAATCACTAAAGCCTTTTGTGAATTTGGAGAGGATTTGATCTCTTTGGTGTGTCTAGAATTGAATGCCTAGCTCTTGTAAGTGGTTGAGAAGTGGAAAACTTGGATGCAATGAATGGTGGGGTGGTTGGGGTATTTATAGCCCCAACCACCAAAAGTGGCCGTTGGGAGGCTGTCTGTTCGATGGCGCACCGGACAGTCCGGTGCACACCGGACATGTCCGGTGCCCCCGCCACGTCATCACTGCCGTTGGATTCTGACCGTTGGAGTTCTGACTTCTGGGCCCGCCTGGATGTCCGGTGGCGCACCGGACATGCACTGTTCACTGTCCGGTGCGCCAGCATGGGCGTGCCTGACCTCTGCGCGCGCTAGCGCGCATTTATTGCGTCGCAGGTAGCCGTTGGCGCCTGAAGTAGCCGTTGCCTCGATGTTGCACCGGACAGTCCGGTGTACACCGGACATGTCCGGTGAATTATAGCGGAGCGGCTGCTGCGCGTTCCCGAGGCTGGCGAGTTCCGGAGACCGCGCTTCTTTGGAGCACCGGACACTGTCCGGTGTACACCGGACAGTCCGGTGAATTATAGCGCCGCGACCTGCGAAATTCCCGAAGGTGGCGAGTTCGAGTTGGAGTCCTCTGGTGCACCGGACATTGTCCGGTGGTGCACCGGACACTGTCCGGTGTACACCGGACAGTCCGGTGCCCCCAGACCAGAGGTGCCTTCGGTTGTCTCTTTGCTCCTTTGTTGAATCCAAAACTTGATCTTTTTATTGGCTGAGTGTGAACCTTTTACACCTGTATAAACTATACACTTGGGCAAACTAGTTAGTTCAATTATTTGTGTTGAGCAATTCAACCACCAAAATTAATTAGGGACTAGGTGTAAGCCTAATTCCCTTTCACATAATTTCGACGAGGTTTCTCCATCACATTGTTTTCTTACTCCTGCCAATGTTGGCTGGTTTGTTTTGTGGTGTATCTAGCACCACTATGCGAAGATAAATAAAGCATGTCTCGTCAGATGGCGAGACCAACATCTTTATTATCAAAACTGAATAACACAGAGTCTCTGTCACTGAAGTGATAGTGGATGTGCTGATTGTCTAATCACGAAACTGAAGTTAAGTGTCTGCTTGCTTTCCGTTAACCACTATAACTGTTTTCAGCCCTCTGGGAGCCTTAGGTTTGTACGGAATTGCATTCTGTAGCATCTATTACAGGAATTCTGGACACTTTCTATTGTATGCCCTATCTTCTTGCAATAGAGGCAGGTCTCAGAGGGATCTGAGAAACCGTCTGATTGTTGCATGTAGAAAACATCGTGATCATGTTTGATCTTATTCTTGAACCTTTCTTAGAGATCTTGTTCTATTTGAGGATTCTTAGTTTGGGAAGACTGATAGAATCACTTATTTGACTTATCAACCTTTCCTCCTTCTAGACACATTATGTCGTGAGTTGATCTATATAGCACTTGTCCATTTAGACAGGTGTTTTACTGATCATGAAATGTCTCATATTCTGGAATAGCACCCTCAATAGGGTCTTGGATGAGACTCTTATTGTGATCAAGTACATTACACTTGGATATTTTGTAGTTGACCTTATAGATGTACTGTGCCATCTTAAGGTCATCCTAAGATGAGCCTATTGTAGGCTTAGTGGGTTTCTCAAACCATAGCGAGGAATCTATTTCATCCACTGTAGTTATCATTTCAATCTTTTCCCGCCATAAGTGGCAATAAATACCACATAGCAATTTAATCTGTCTTGTCAAACCAACTAGTAGCCAGAATGTGCACTTTTGCAAAGTAAAACATAAAATATTTAGGACATCTAAATTAATACTGAAAACATAGAACTTGCATGAATTAAATATTCGACGTTGGTCAAATAATAACCACTGATCTACAAAATTTCTTGTTCTAAAATTCTAAACCATCGTCGGATGATTTAGAAAACTTAAATCTTATATAAAATGTGGCAACAATATTCGACGATGGTCAAAATATTCAATCACCACAAAAATCTGAATTTCTATGCACTTAAAGAGAATTAATCCACGTAGGCTTCATAATAAACAATAATGCATAGAAAAACAAATAATAATCTAGTTCTAAAATTCTAAAACCATCGTTGGATGATCTAGAATATATATACTTATGTTCAAAAATGTGGTAACAATATCTAACATTGGTTAGAATATTCAATTACCGCAAATTTTCTGAATTCTATGCAATTTAAACAATAAATTAATCCACGTTGGTTTCATAATAAAACTGAAAAAACTGCATAAAATACTGAAAAATACCAAAGTACGCAGCGGAATAAAATATAGTCCAAAAATATCTCTGTAATTTTCTTCATCTAAAAAAAATTCTATAATTTTCTGTATTTTCTTTACTATTTAACTGATTTCTTTTTCCCTTTTTTGTTTACTAACTCTAGGAAATCAATAAAATAATTAAAATTCGCTGGAAAAAGTAAGGCAGTTATGGCCTTAAAACGGTCTTTCGGCCTGGTCTCTGGCGGCCCAAATCGGCCTCTAGGGGAGGGCAGTGTGTGCCTAGGCTCCAACCTGGGCCTGGGCTGCACATTCGGCCCATGCGACGTGACTGCGGGAGGGCGCTCGCAGGCCTCAACGTGGGCCTAGGCCGCCAATTTGGCCCAGCCTGCACGGGCGCCTCTTTCCCCGCCTTTTTGCGCACCGTAGGATGAGATTCTACGGTCCAGATTGAGTCGCATACTAATGCAGTTTCTATTTAAGGTTAAAAAATCGGAGAAGGATTCAAACCCTAATTCTTTCTCTTCCTCTCCCAGCCGCAAAACACATCCGGCGGCCAGGAGGCCATGGCCGACCGTGCCATGCTGCTTTGGCCGTCAGTCAAAATCCGGCCGCCGCCGTTCTACACTCCCTCTCTGTTTCTTGCCTCGGCCAAAACAGCTCTTGGCAAACGATTGGCAAACAGCTCTTTGCTGGCTTCTTGCCTCAACCAAATGAAGCTCCTATGCCTCATGACCTCTCTTTTATTTGTTTTTTTAATTTTCTTTGTTCGGCTGAATCTCAGAGAAAACGTCCGGCTCCCTCCATCGAGGAGCTCTGTCACTAGGCCGCCAGGACGCAACGTTTCTCTCTTTTTGACCTGTTGTTTTTTTCTTGTTTTTGAATATGGCGCTAGTTCCCTGGCCTAGCGCAGGCAGGTCTTTTCCTTTACCAGTGATGGTCAGCCGATTATGGGGCATCGTCTATAACCTTTTAAAACTCGGATCTAGTCCTCATTTCCTTGAATCCCTTACTTTGTGTGAATGAATGTATGAGATAAATCTAATGTAATATTCGAGATCGAGTTATGAGTAGATAAAACGTAGATCCGAGACCTTGTGTTATTTCTGTTATTTTTCTGTGATGATTTTCTGTACCATTTCTAATCTGTTCTGTCTTCCTAGGCCGTGGATGTAAAAGATCCTGAGCCACTTGAAAGTTGCCTAGAGGGGGGTGAATAGGCAAGTTAAAATTTTTTCAACAAAAACTAGAAACAAACTGGGTAAAACTGAATTGATCTCGAAATTCACCTAGTTAACTTTGGAAATGAGATGTTCTAAATGATCCACAGGGTTCAAAGTAGTAGATCTGAGAAGGGCACTTCTCAAAATCCACACACCAAAAAGATATAAACAAATCTTTCATAGAATGGTGAGAGAACGAAGAACATAAACCAACACAATGAGCAAGAACACAAGAGACACAAGATTTATCCCGAGGTTTGGTCACACCACCAAGGTGCCCTACTTCCTCGTTGAGGCGCTCACAAAGAGCCGAGTCTCTTTCAACTCTAATCCTCCCTTTGCCGACCACAAAGGTCAAGCCCACACACTAGTCTTTGCTCAAATGAGCGGATAATACAAACTTTCTTGTGGTCTTCCACAAGATTTGGAGACTCACAAGAGACACCTAGTCGTCTAGGAGCTAGAAGCTCCAAGAGTAATGAATCCACAAAGAACTCGATGTAGTACCAAAGCTCGAATCAAGAAGAGCAAGAGAGATTTGGAGATGAAGCACAAAACTGCAGCTCTCAAACTCACTCAAAGATTTCTCTCCAAAGATTTGAAATGGAAGAGGCAAGAGGTGTGTGAGAAGGAGTGGGAGGTGTTTCTCAGGTTAGGAATGAAATCCAAGTCGTGCTCTACTGTGGGGAGAGAGGTAGGAGTGAGTATATATAGGTGGTGCTCCAAAACTAGACGTTTTTGACTTTTCTGCCCAAAACCGGTTGAACCGGTCCCAAAACCGATTGAACCGGTTTTCAAAAAGCTGCGCACAGCTTTTTGGCTGACACAGCAGACTGGCAGAAAAAAGTGAACACTGCAAAAACCGATTGAACCTGTTTTAAAACCGGTTGAACCTGTTTCCACCAGACAAAAACCGGTTGAGTGTCCGACTGAACCAGTATTTTCAAAAAAGGCGAACAGTGCAAAAACTGGTTGAACCTGTTTTAAAACCGGTTGAACCTGTTCCACCAGACAAAAATCGGTGGAGTGTCCGGTTGAGTGTCCAACTGAACCAGTATTTTCCAGAGAGCAATTTTGGCCAAGATAGACTTAAAAAGGTTGTACTACATACTTTCACTAAGGATTAACAAGGGTAAAATGGAAGTTTTGGATCAAGGATTTTGAGCTTTAGTACCAACACCAACCTTCTTTTGGATCTCCCTTGATAGTACGACGATTCCTATACTCAAGTTAAATAAAATATAATTAAGTAACCTCCTTGAGAAATTGGTGTCTCATGTGTGATTTCTCCATGACGTTGCTTCATAAGGATCACAAACATCTTTGTCTCACCTTTTGAAGTAAACACAAATCGAGCCTGTGACTTGTGCCATTTCACCATATATGAGTTCAAATCATGGCTTCAAGTCACCTTACTGATGCATCAACATGTTGTAACTCTTCATAGCTGATTAGTTCATCGACTTAGTGCAAGTACTCTCTTCTTCACCTTAGCCATGGTACCTCGGTCTACAAGTCGTTGCTTGGCCTTCACCTTTGCTTAGTTCCTCGAAGCCCTTTCCTTGCTATCTTCACCCTATCAAGCCATTCTTGAGTCACATCCTATTGAGCATCCATTGAGAGAATCATTTCTTCAATATTGTGAACCTTGCTTGAATGTCATCTAGATATAACTGCTAAGATCAATCAAGCTCTAGTTTGATTCTCATATATTCATATATGGACTAATAGTAATATGGTCAAGCTAATTCACGGTTCCTCATATCTTATTTACTTTGGCTTGACCAATCCTCTTAATCACCTCAACATCTATTATGATCATATTTATGCATAGTGATTTCTTAGGTCTTGTCCATATATTCAAACCAATATAGAGACCATATTATATCCATTTGCATTGTCTCACTGGTTATTTGACCTTGTGTTGAACCTTGTTCACTGATCATTATACACTATTCAAGTATGTTCATCATACTGAATTTCCTGTTCAACACTTAGCAAACTTGTTAGACCTTTAAATGTGTTGTTATCCAAATCACCAAAACTCACAAAAGGGATGAATGCACTTTCACCACTGTGATCTCTGTTGACATAGATTTAAAACTGACTAGGGTTAGGTTATTAAACCATAACCCTAAAACATCGATCTGTTTTTACTATCTTGGATTTTCTGGGTTTGGCCGAGACCAAGTCTCAGACAGTGGCCAAAACCCTAGATTTATGGTTAGGTAAACCCTAACCCGAGAGATAAAAAAATATTCTTTCTTCTATTCTAATCTCTCTGTTCTCGGGTGATGAACGATGATAAAAATGAGTTCAATCACATTGATCTGAGACCTTTCTGTGATCTCATAAAATCGATGCGGATTAGGAGATCTAGGTTCTTAGGTGGCTTTGATTCCATTGTTAGAATCTATATTGTCTAAGATCGATTCCTAAGTCCCTAGATTTATCAATCCGTAACTGAAAGTAAAACCTCGATGACGAGTAGATCTGATCTACTGAGAGGAATGGTGAAACACACCTTGTTGTTGCTGTTGCTATCTTCATATCGTTGCCCTGCAGAGAAGCAGCCGACATCGGGATCTGAGCCGCTGTAGGTTGTCGCGTTTTCAGACACTTCGACGCCTAAGCGATGGGGGCCTCTGGGGACTAGAGTTTTGGGGTGAGGTACTAGTGTTAGTTTTTCCTGCGACCTCTTAGTCCTATATTTATAGCATTGTGTGCCTAGGGGGCTCCAACCTAGGTTAGCGTGGGCCCTCCTAATCAATGGCCCATTTAAAGAGAAAGATAGTTGGGTTTAGCTCAATTCGGTCACTGATGATCAGCTGTAGAGGACACACCCAACAGTGAGCTCATGGTCTCAACTACAAGCTTAGAAGGGCATCCATAGAGGAGCCTTTCAGAAGTGTATATAAGGGATACATCTCGACTGAATAAAAGATAAACTTATAGACATAGAGTTATACTCATACACGACTTGGTAACAAACCTGGCTACCCTTCAAGTCTTGGTAACAACTCGGTGTCTTTCGTGCAACCAACGACGTCTCTTCTTAGGATACAAAAGGAAAGGTAGGGAACTCCGTAGAGATCAGGATGATCCACCAGATACAAGGTCTCCCCTGTTTTGATGCTGACCACCACAGGGGTACACTAAGCCTTCCCTTTTACGGTCATTATTCCTTTGTCTTCTTGAGTTTGGTTGTCTACTCTGATGTATTCGGGTGGATTTCGCGTATAATTTTGTTGTGCTCTATGAAGCATCAAAGCTATCGATTCCATCATTACTTGAGTCTCTCATGAGTCAGACGTGGCTCCTGACATAACACATTTTCTACAAAAATATATAATGTTAACCTTAAGAGTACTATAGATTCTATGTCCTTGGGATTTTTGGAAGATGGAGTCAAGGTTGCATGCTGCCGAGCCACCCAAGTGGTTGTCGAGTTGTCGTCTAGCCTCTTCACGAAGTTGTTCTTTGGCTAAGTGTTGGTCAAGTGCTTTATAACAAAGTTGGCACGAAGACGTCATCGTGTGCACTGTGTTGGAACTTGCTCTCCTGGGCAAGTTGATCCAACGGGGGAGCAAAAACAGTGTAAACAAGGTTTCAACTCGAGACGGCAATAGCTCTGTTAATCCAACCTCTCAAGGGCACTGTATGGGGGTATTTATAGGTGCCTGAGTGCCCAGCGTCTTGAGTTAAGGACGCATGTGCCCTCAGGCGCCCAGGTTATCCCCGGAATATTCCCATAAAGCAGGGTTACAGAGTGTAATTACAGGGAAGCCTTTACAAATTAGGCCTGTAATGCGTAGCGGCCACACAGGGCCTGCTATAATGGGCTGGATCACACGTGGGCCTCCATGTTGGACGAGGCCGCGGGACAAGACGACTTCACCGTAGGCCTTCGTCTTCCCATGCGTGGGACGAAGGGTAGAGTCTGCCAGTCATCTTGTCTCTGTTGTTGCAGCGAGTCTGGCGAAGGCATCGAGCGAAGGGTGGCGTCTTCGCCTTCGCCCCAACATTTGCCCTCCGAGGGACCAGTTCGACTAAGTCATCTGGTACTAGGCCTGGGCATAAAAACCGAAAACCGAACACCGAAACCGAAAAAACCGGAACCGAAACCGAAAAAACCGGAACCGATCAAACCGTTATATTTTTCGGTTACCATTCTTCAGAAACCGAAATTTAGTTCGGTTTTCGGTTTTTAGTTCGGTTTAAACCGAAAAACCGAACTGTTAGCCCATCAGCCTATAATCCCATTTCAGCCCAAGTCTTCAGAAACGCGGCTTGCTGTCTTGGGCCTTCTCCGGCTCTCAGCCCCTCACGCTGCCTGGGCCCAGGTGCAGGCACCCTTGCTCAATCCCGTCGGCATGCAGAATAGCAATTCAGAATTCCTTGTATTATTCTATGTAGGCATGCAGCACTGGCAATCGGTCAGTAGCAATAGCACTGACATAGCAAATTAGCAATAACAGGCGATCAGGCCTTGGAGTCGTCCGAGTGCTGGGACGGAAGCCGTGTAGGCGTGTACTATGCAGCACATAGCTATTTGTTTTTTTCGGACTACACAGCCAGCTAGCCGGCGGACAGGGTACTGAAAGTCTGAAACACAGCACAGCCTAGTTCGGTTTTTTCGGTTAAACCGAAAACCGAACCGAACTATACGGTTAACCGGAGGGCCGGTTTTTCCTTTTCTAAAGATAATTTCGGTTGACATTTTTCAAAAACCGAACTTTAAAAAAAACCGAAAAACCGAACCGAAAAATTTCGGTTAACCGAGTGCCCAGTCCTATCTGGTACCGAAGGCGTCGCTAGATGGTGGAGACGTTGCCCTCGCTCGAAGTGGTTCCGCGGGGGTTTTTGACATGACCGTTGATTGACACCGCACTGTTGGATTGCGGGTTTCCCGAAGCGTCGCGCCCTGTGTATAAAAAGGGGGTGGGGGCGGCGCGGATTGAAATTTACCTTTCTGCGCGCCACGAAAACCCTAACCTCCCTTGTTCAAACTGCTCACCTGCTCGTCTGCCCTCCTTGCTCCTGTTCACCGGAGAACTGGCCCGCGTGAAGCAGACCGCGCGCCGCCGTCGACAGTACGTAGCCATGTCGTCTTCCTCCTCATCTGCTGCGACCACGCCGACGGCCGAAACGCCTTCCGAGGATCTCTCAGGCAGTGTGGCGGCGACGGAATTGTGACCGGGTGATACGGTGGAATTTGGTGTTTCGCGGATGTCGTCGGTCCGCGTGCAAGATATGCAACGGTTGGGGTATTTTGGCGGCGGGGTCGAGCGTGTGCCGGGGGCAGAGGAGATTCCCGAGCCCGAGGGTGAATTGGTTGTCTTTGAGGCATTTTTCATTGCCGGCCTTCGTCTGCCTGCGCATCGTTTCGTGTCGGAGGTTCTGCATAAGTTTGAAGTCCAGGTTCATCAGCTGACACCGAACGCTGTGGTGGCATTAGCGAAGTATGTCTAGGCAACAACGTCGTATGGCGGTCAGCCTTCGGTGGAAGTCTTCGCCAAGCACTACTGTCTGCACTGGCAGAAGAGAAGAATTGGACATAAGATTGCGCAATTCGAATCGTGCACTTTCACGCCGAAGTCCGGGAAGACTTCGATGGAAGTTGTGGAGCTGGTCCCCTGTGCCTGAAATAAGTGGGGCAACTGGTGGGACTACTGGTTCTATGTTTCAGAGGCTGAAGTCGAAGATCACCCTAGGCTCCCTGCTGCCATCATGTGTTCTCATTATTATGTGGCGTACCTGCCATTTGAAGTGGCGGAGGATGATGAGAATGAAAGGGCCCTTCGGATCGCTGCCCATAGGAGTAGCGGGCGTGATCTGGTTGAGGAATTCATAGGGTATGGGGTGTGGCCCTTGGCGCATGGATGGACGCTGGGCGAAGTATGCCCTCGCGAGATGCCCTCCCTAGGTGGGCGGAAAGTGTGAAGTCCGCTTTTTGCTTTGGATGTGCGAGGGCGGGATCCTGCCGCGGTTGTGCGTGAGGCGGAGGATGGGGCGGTGCAAATTGTTGGTCGCTATGTGCCGAGGACGGAGGCCCAGCGGAGCTGGGACATACGTGGATCCAACGACCGCCTGAATAGGGTCTTTGAGTTGAATGGTTTGCCGTATGGCGGTTATCCCTGGGTAGACGTTGTCGACCGCCGGGGAAAAAAACCAGCGGCAGTGATCGAAGACGACCCCGCGCCGGAGGCCGCCCCATCCACTAAGAAGAGGAAGCTAGGTACTGCGGTGGGAAAACTGGGGGTCTCCTATAGTTTTGCTATGGAGTTGATGGGGACATGCGTGGCCCCCGGGGGAAGGATGTCTTCGCTCGAGCTCCGGGAGTCTTCGGCGCGGATGCTGGAGGTTACCTGGGGTCGATGGCCCAAAAACGTTCCTATCCCCCGCGCGGTTGGCGAAGACTTTTTTACATCTTGCATGGCTCGTGACTTGAGAGTGTTTCCTTACGGACGGAATATTGTTGCTGTTGTGTCGGCAGTGATGAATAAGGATCGCCAGGATGCTGCGCAGAAGCGCCGGGCGGTCGTCAGGCTCCCTGAGGCTAGGCCGAAGAGAGCGCGGGGGAGTGTGAAGGCTGCCATCCCCGGCGGTAGCCAGCCCTCGCAGGCTGCAAGGCCGGCCGCGCCTGGATCTAGCAAGTTGCCGGAGAGCACGAAGGCGGCCGGCGCTGGTGGAACCAAGTCCGCCCTAGAAGGAGCTGCGAAGGTCCGGGAGCAGCCTTCGTCGGGGAAACGCATTGCCGACTTCGGCACAAATATTAGCGTGGACGACTATCTCGTTGGTAAGTTTTTTTTGACCGGTGATACGTTGCAGGGTCGGGCGAAGGGCAACTTGTTGCCGTCTCGCCTGCGGTGGCAACCACGGCGTCTACCGCGGTTTTTGGGGTGAAGGGTGGCGCTTTCAGCGCTGGCGGCGAGGTTTCGGCGGCCACTGCCATCAAGGACGAAGCGGGTACTGTGTCCCACCGGCTGCGGGAGGCGTCGCTGCAGTTGACACAGCAGCTAAATCAAGTAATTTGAGGTAGGCTTCGTTGTGTGTCGCTTTCATGGTGATTGTGGTCTCATGTGTGTCTGTTAGGCGGCCGACTTCGCCGACCGCGTGGCGTCGGGTGCCCTTACGGCAGACGTGGCTGTCAAAGTCGAGAGACATCGGGCGCAGCACGCGGACGCCGTCCGGGAAAAGTCAGCTGCGGAGAGCAAAAGCCGCAGGCTGGCGGAGAAGGTGGCCGCCCTAGAGGGCGAGAGGACGGACCTCCGGCGCCAGCTGGTGGAGGAAAGGAGGGAGGCCAACCAAGCCATCACCAAGGCGCAGATGGCTCAGGCGGAGGCCAAATTGGCGAGGGCGGAGGAGAGTCTCGCCAGCCAGCGCGCCGAGGAATGGGAGGCGTGGTTCAATGCTCTGCAGGCCCGCATGGAGAGGGCCGAGGCCTCTACGCGCGCGAAAGTTGAGCGGACGCGCAAACAGCTCGTGGACTCATACCGCGAGCTGGGTGCGCGGACTGCTGACTTCGAGGTGCCCGACCGAGAGGCGGGCCTTCGCTTCCTCGAGTGGCTGCAAGAGGAATTGTTAGCGCTTCCGACCATCGTGGAGGGCTTCATGTCCTTTGCCTCCCTCATCACCTGCGAGGGGGCCATGAATGCGCTGTCCCGCGAGGGGTGCAGTCACTATGAGGGCTTCGACCGATCCGATGAAGACTTCGGGCGCGAGATTTTTAAGGTCGAAGACCCTATGGTGAAGGATGCTGCGGGGCCCTGTTCGACCGGATGTGGGGCCCCCACGGTCGAGAGGCGGGTAGGGAACGGGCTGACCGGGCGAGGGATCAGGTAAAGTTTGTTTTTTGTTTTGTGTTGTTGAATGTGGGTATACGCGGGTTTGCTGAATCGGTGTGCTGTGTTGTAGATGGCGCGTGCTGAGGACGTGGAGGACTTCGGACATCTGAACAGCGCGCTGCCCGGAGCGGAGGTCAACCCGGTGGTGGCCGAGGCTGAGGTCGACCCGGCGCCGCTCCCGGAAACCGGTGAAGGTTCCCACGCTGCCCCTGCGTCTACTACAACTGGTGGAGGCTCGCCGCCAGCCACTGTGCCGATGGTGGAGGAACCCCCGAAGGCGGCGACGGAGCCAGCAGCGGAGGATCCCGTGGCGGCGGCTGGGTCTTCGCAGGTGGCTTAGTGGGTGTGGGGTAGTTAGGGAATTTTGTCTATGTTACTGAACCTTGGTTGCTGCGCAAGTTCAGGATTTTGGGCCTGCGCACGCAACCGCTACTGCTAATTTTGTGGCGGCTTCGACTGTGGTCGCTGAAAATGAATCGGATGAGTGTACGTATAAGTTTTCTGAGTTTGATGACTCTAGGAGTTCGGTTGTGTGGACGGAAGAGTCTTCGGATGAGGGCTTGGATTACTTTGCGGCCTTGGATGTGGCTGAGGCGGAGGCTTCTCCGCGTGTTATGGATGATGAAGTTTTGCCTGGTCCGAGTGTTGGGCGTAGGCGGCGAAGGGCGGTGGCGAAGCGTAGAGTGAGTGAATTGGATGGTGGTCGGCTTCATGTGGGCAGGGCTGGCAGGCGGGAATTGTTGTCCTCGCCGGTTGGGGCGAGTATAGGTGAGGGGGAGTTGTGAAGTCTTTTTGAGGGTGAGGAGCTGAGGATAATGCTTTTTAACTATAGGGAGATGGGAATTATTCCGAAGGTTGAACCAATGTAAGGTGTGATGCCCTCGCTGTACGCGTGTAACTATAGTTTGTATGGTGAGGTTGTGTGCCTTCGCGCATCTGGCTATGTTCATAGGGCGTTGCGCACTTGGTCTAGCACGTTTATTATGTCGGTCCGGCTGCGCCTGTAGACTTTTGCACTGATGTAATGCGCCTTCGATTTTTTGCACTCATTGTGCTAGTCCGGTTGCACCCTTAGGTGACTTTTGCACGGATGGTCTTTTGAATAAGACTTCAATTTTGCGCACTTGTTGTGCTAGTCCGGCTGCACCCTTAGGCGGCTTTCGCACAGATGGTCTTTTGAAGAAGACTTCGATTTTGCGCACTTGTTGTACTAGTCCGGCTGCACCCTTAGGCGACTTTTGCACGGATGGTCTTTTGAAGAAGACTTTGATTTTGCGCACTTGTTGTGCTAGTCCGGCTGCACCCTTAGGCGACTTTTGCACGGATAGTCTTTTGGAGAAGACTTCGATTTTGCGCACTTGTTGTGCTAGTCCGGCTGCACCCTTAGGCGACTTTTGCACGGATAGTCTTTTGAAGAAGACTTCGAATTTGCGCACTTGTTGTGCTAGTCCGGCTGCACCCTTAGGCGACTTTTGCACGGATAGTCTTTTGGAGAAGACTTCGATTTTGCGCACTTGTTGTGCTAGTCCGGCTGCACCCTTAGGCGACTTTTGCACGAATAGTCTTTTGAAGAAGACTTCGAATTTGCGCACTTGTTGTGTTGGTCCGGCTGCACCCTTAGGCGACTTTTGCACGGACTGTCACATGCGAAGGTAGCCAGTGCTGCCCCTCGCGGTGACTTTTGTGTTGGTCGAATGCCGAAGACCGTTGATGCGGTCTTTTTCGATGTAATTTTTGCGGGGGATTTTTCGCGTGTATATTACATGGCTCCGCCTCGTTAAAAACCTCACCCCCCGGGAGGAAAAGGGTGCGGGCCGGTATAAAACTGTTTTGCGGATTACAAGGGCAAAGTGGCCCTGAGGAGTTAAACAAAAAATTTGCGAAGATTATCAATGTTCCAAGAATGTTCTAAGTCTTCGCCAGATGGCGTTGTGAGCCTGTACGCGCTGGGGGACGCCTTCGTCTTGACGATGAAAGGGCCCTCCCATTTTGGCTCCAACTAGCCTCGGGACTCTGTCCGAGCTGTCCGGACGAGTACGAGGTCTCCTTCGCTGAATTCCCTCGGGATGACTGTGTGGTCGCGCCATGCTTTTGTTTGAGCTTGGTATTTGTTTAGAGCCTGTAGGGCGAAGACGCGATCTCCGTTGATGAGGTCCTTCGAAGTAGGCTCGTCTACGTCGGGGACGGCTGACGCGACTGTTCGCGGTAACCCATGTTTTATTTCTTGCGGAGTCATAGCCTCTGATCCGTATAGAAGGCGAAAGGGGGGTGAACGCAGTCGCCCTGCACTCAGTCGTGTTCAGCGCCCAGACCACTTCAGGTAACAGGTCTGGCCACTTGCCTTTTTTGTCTTGGAGGAGCATTTTCTTGATGGCTGTGAAAATTTTACCGTTGACGCGTTCCACGACTCCGCTGGATTGCGGGTGGTATACTGAGGCGAAGGCAAGCTTGGTGCCGATGGAGAAGCAGAAATCCTTGAAGTCTTGGCTATCGAATTGCTTGCCATTGTCGACGGTGAGTTTGGACAGGACTCCGAAGCGGCAAACAATATTTTGCCAGAAGAATTTCTGGGCAGTCTTCGATGTTATCGTGGATACAGCCCTCGCCTCAATCCATTTGGTAAAATACTCAACGGCGACGAAGGTGAACTGGAGGTTCCCTTGAGCCGTGGGTAGGGGCCCGACAATGTCCAAGCCCCAGCGCTGAAGAGGCCACCTGTGGGCGATTAGCTTCGTGAATTGCGAAGGGCTTCCCGAGCGTGGAGAAAATTTTTAGCAGGCTTCGCAGGACCTTGTGACCCGATTTGCGGCGCAAATCATGGCGGGCCAGTAGAAACCTTGACGGATCACCTTTGCAGCTAGGGCCCTAGGCCCTGCGTGAGAGCCGCAAGTCCCGTTGTGGACTTCGCGCAGAATTTGGACGCCTTCGGTCTCGGTGACACACTTAAGCATCGGTTGACTGACCCCCTTCTTGTAAAGTTGGCCTTCGATCAGTGCGAAGTCGTGGCTTCGATGTTTGAGGCACTTGGCCTCATTGATGTCAGTTGGATAATAGTACCCCTGCAGGAACAGGGTTATTGGTGCCCACCAGTCTTCGGTCATGATAAGGTTGACTATGCGGTGGCCCTCGCTGTCATTGGTTATTTGGAGCCCCTCTGGGCTGCGGACGGCTGGCGTGCCGATGACGTGGTAGAATACGTCGGAGGGCAGGGCCTCGCCCCTGGCGGCTGTCTTGGCCAATGCGTCGGCCTCCTCATTCTTGGCTCGGTCCACGTGCTACAACATAAAACCCTTGAATTGTCTTTTGAGGCTGCGAATGGCTACGAGGTACTGCATGAGTGCGGGGTCCTTCGCTGCATAGTCTTTCTCGACCTGGCCAGCGACTACCTTGGAGTCTGTTCTGATGATGCTGGTGGTGACACCAAGTGCCCTTAGCTTGCGAAGGCCGAGGATGACAGCCTCGTATTCTGCTATGTTGTTGGTGCACCTATCAGACTCCAAAGCAAAGCTGAGGCGTGCTGCGTATCTGTGCTTGACCCCGGTGGGTGAAGTAATGACCGCCGCGGCGCCTGCCCCCGCATGGCACCATGCGCTGTCGCAATGGATTGTCCACACTTTCTCTGTGGACGGGTCTGGCTGTGTTATTGGCCCAGTCCAGTCGACGACAAAGTCTGTCAGGACTTGTGACTTGATGGCTGTCCTGGGTTCAAATGTGATGTGGTAGCCGGAGAGTTCGGCTGTCCATTTGGCAATCTGTACTGATGCCTCTGGATTTCTAAACAATTCGCCGAGTCCTCTATCTGAGGTGACCCGGACCTTGAATGCCTCGAAATAATGGCGCAATTTGCGCGAGGCCATCACGACTGCATAGGCGATCTTTTCCAGTTCCGTCATATTACATTTTGATGTTGTGAGCACTTCAGAGACGTAATAAACTGGACATTGCCTGATCGTGCCCTCTCTGGTCTGCTCTTGAACCAGTGCTGCGCTGACCGCATGTGGCGAAGCCGCGACATAGAGCAACAGGGGTAGCGAGGGGTCGGGGCTTGTAAGAATCGCCAATTCTGACAGATACTGCTTCAATGAAGCGAAGGCCGCCACCTGCTCTAGTCCCCATGCGAAGTCTTTTGCGTCGCGGAGCGTTTTGAGGAAGGGGAGGCTTCGCTCTGCGGACTTGGAGATGAATCTGTTGAGGGCGGCCAACCTGCCTGTCAGTCGTTGTACTTCTCTGGCTGACTGCGGGGGCGTCATATTGATGATAGCCTGGATTTTGGTTGGATTAGCCTCAATTCCGCGGTGTGACACCAGGTAGCCCAAGATTTTCCCCTGGCGAACGCCGAAGACGCACTTTTCGGGGTTCAGGCGAAGTCGTGTGTCCCGCATGTTCGCAAACGTTTCGGCGAGGTCAGCCAGGTGGTCTTCCTTGCTTCTGCTGGCGACGACGATGTCGTCCACATATGTGAATATATTTCTGCCGACTTGGCTCTCGAGCACCGTTTTTGTGAGCCAGGAGAAAGTGGACCCGGCGTTCTTAAGTCCCTACGGCATTCTGATGAAGCAATACGTGCCGAAGGGTGTTATGAAGCTGGTGCTTGCCTTGTCCTCCTCCTTCATATATATTTGGTGGTAGCCGGAGAAGCAATCAAGGAGTGACATGACTTCGCACCCGGCCGCACTATTGACGATTTTGTCGATCCGAGGCAGCGGGAAGTTGTCCTTGGGGCAGGCCTTGTTATGACTGGTGAAATCGATGCACATCCGCCATTTGCTGCTCTTCTTCTGCACCATCACTACGTTGGCGAGCCATGTGGGGTAGGCAATTGGCTCGATGAATTTGGCTTCGAGCAGGCGATGCACCTCGACCTTGGCGGCTTCCGTCTTCTCGTCAGACATCTTACGCAGCTGTTGTTTCTTCGGCCTCACCGAAGGGTCGATTCCTAAGCTGTGCTCGATGATGGAACGACTGACTCCGACCAGGTCGAGGGCGGACCAGGCGAAGACGTCTTTATTCTTGGACAGACAGCAGAGGAGTCTCTCCTCGTCATGCGAAGTGAGGTCTTCGCTGATGGTGACCGTCTTCTTGGGCGTTGCCTGGTCGAGGGGTACAGTCTTGGTCCCGTCGTTGCTCTGCAGCTGTGCTTTTTCATGTTCTTTGGCGGTTGGATTGGCAGACCCGGGGACCTCGCGCTGGGCCGTGAGGCCGTGTACGTTTCTTTGTCCGGGGATGAAGTCTCTTTCTATGTTACGTGCAACCTACTGGTTGCCGTAGACTGTGATGGCGCCTTGCGGACCTGGGATCTTCATGCACAGGTAAAGTCCGTGGATAGCTGCCTCAAACTTGTTGATGGAGCCCCGACCCATTATGGAGTTGTATGGGTACACCATGTCGACGATGTCGAACATGACTTGCTCACTTCGGGCATTGGGTGCTACACCGAAGGAGAGAGGTAACTCTATTTTGCCGACAGGAAAGGTGCCCTTGCCGCCGAAGACGTACAGGGGGTTGTCCGATGGCTTGAGCAGGCTGTGGCTTATGCCCATGCGATCGAAAGCATGGAGGAAAATGATATCCGCCTGGCTGCCATTGTCAACCAAGACTTTGTGCAGGTCCCAGCCTGCCACGCTGCAGTTGATGACCATGGCATCGATGTGGGGGGCGCTGCGCAGATCGACGTCTCGGGTGTCGAAGGTCAATGGCACATGGGACCACTTTGTCTGCACGACCGGACCGGTGACGGCGATGTGGTTGATGCTGCGGTAATGGTCCCTCTTCTGCCGCTTTGTGTCGAAGTCGGCACTGGACCCCCCAGTGATCATATGAATGACTCCGCGATACGGCTGATCGGTGAAGTCCTCTTGCTTTGGGGCTTGGGGGTGGTTGGGGTGGTGGATGTTTTGTTGTTGATGGTGTGGGGGTCGGGGTGGGGGAGGTACGATTTGTACCTCCTGGTGGTGTTGGTATGCGTGGTGCGATGGAAGCGAAGCGGGGCCGTGGTTGTATGGCTGAGGGGGTTGCTGATATGTGTGCGCGACAACTCTAGGGTTGTCGACTGGTTGCGCCTGTGCCATCCTGTCTCTGGTGGCCTTCGTCTCTAGGCAGTCTCTTGTAGGATGCGTGCAGTCTTCGCCGTGGAACAGGCAGTAAAATCTGCGTGGCTGCTGGACATGCCCCCGGCCCCGACCACGAGTTCCGTTTCCACGGCCCTGGGGGGATACTCCTGGCGGCGAGGGGCCTCACCAGCGGGGTGCTGGTTGGCGATGTTGTGCACCTGCTGCTGATTGCGGCCGTCCCGACCAAAGTCTGCCTGCGAGGGCCTCGTCCATGTGCGGCTGGACTGCGGAGGGTCTTTGGGTTTCCTCTGAGACTCGACTTTGCGCTGGTGGAGCTCTTCGGATCTGGCGTATTTTTCGAACAGCTAATACAGCTCCTGGAGGTTCCTGGGTGGATCCCTGATGCAGTGGCTGTAAAGGACGCCGGCCCGAAGGCCACTGATGGCGTAGTGGATGGCGATCTGGTCATCGACCGAAGGCAGTTGTGACTTGAGGGTCAGAAACTTGCGGTAATACTCCCGCAGAGTCTCTCATTCCAGCTGCTTGAAGAGTGAGAGTTCAGCCAAGGCGTCGGTGTCTGGGCGGTACCCTTGGAAGTTGAGCAAGAATTTGTCTAGGAGACTTCTCCAGGAGTCGATGGACAATGGGGGCAACCTGGTGTACCAGGTGAGGGCTGGGCCTTCGAGGGCAATGATGAATGACTTGGCCATCGTGGTGGCGTCCCCTCCGGATGATGCAACGGCGACTTGATAGCTCATGATGTACTGTGTTGGGTCAGTGCTGCCGTTGTACTTGGGATAGGTCCTTGCCCTGAAGTTGGCGGGCCATGGTGTCACTTGCAGATGAGGTGCCAGGGGACATCGCTCGTCAAGGTAGTTGACGCCTTGGAATGCCGTGGCGTGAGGGATGGCGTGTCCGCGCTGAGAGATGAACATGTCTTCGATTTGTGCGCGCTGTTGGAGGGGTGGGTCGTGCTGCAGGCCGAATTGGCCTTCGCTCTGCATGAGCGCGATCTCTTGTTCAAGCTTCTGAGCCTTCTGCTCTTCGTCGCGTATCATCTGTCGCACCTTGGCTTGTGCAGACACACGTTGGCACTTGGCCTCGAGGATTTCTTTTTGCTTCTGGAGGTTGCGGTTCTTGATGCGCAAGGCGCGCAGCTGTAGCTGCTCTTCGGTCGAAACGCCGATGACTTCGCCGTCCTCGGTGGCGTCCGCGCCCTCCGGTGGAGCGAAGCCTGGGGGAAGTTGCGGTTGTCCTCCAGAGCTGTAGGTGCGGAGGCTGCCTTCGGTAGTGGGTTGTTCGTTGCGCTGCCTCTTGCTGTTTGCGTCGTCTTCGCAGGGCTCTTGGTGGGTGGTGTCGACAAGGGCCTTGCCCTTTTTCTCGGCCAGCAGTGCTGCCTTCGCAGCCTCGTCAGCCTTCGAGGTGGTTCTCTTGGGTGCCATCGTGGGTGGTGTTTTCGTAGCACGAATGGTGGGCGCCAAATGTTGGAACTTGCTCTCCTGGGCAAGTTGATCCAACGGGGGAGCAAAAACAGTGTAAACAAGGTTTCAACTCGAGACGGCAATAGCTATGTTAATCCAACCTCTCAAGGGCACTGTATGGGGGTATTTATAGGTGCCTGAGTGCCCAGCGTCTTGAGTTAAGGACGCATGTGCCCTCAGGCGCCCAGGTTATCCCCGGAATATTCCCATAAAGCAGGGTTACAGACTGTAATTACAGGGAAGCCATTACAAATTACGCCTATAATGCGTAGCGGCCACGCAGGGTCTGCTATAATGGGCTGGATCACACGTGGGCCTCCATGTTGGACGAGGCCGCGGGACAAGACGACTTCGCCGTAGACCTTCGTCTTCCGATGCGTGGGACGAAGGGTAGAGTCTGCCAGTCGTCTTGTCTCCGTTGTTGCAGCGAGTCTGGCGAAGGCATCGAGCGAAGGGTGGTGTCTTCGCCTTCGCCCCAACACACTGCATGTTCTTGCATGTTCAAGTAGCTCTGTCAGGCCCTAACTCCACAACTACACTTTTCTAATCATTAGAGATATCGACCTCTTCTTCTTCATCCTCCATGTTGATGTCTCTACCTTGGGGAGTCTTGGAGAGTGTTTGGGTGCATCTTATGTAAGGTTCCAGCTCATAGGGCCTTAGGGCCTGGTCGGCCTAGGCTTGGCCTTCAAGAGTAGGGCTCCGAGAATGCTAGGTAGGTGCCATTATTGGTTTTCTATGTATCTATTTTCTACAGATAAATTTTTGGAGGGCAACTATATCTTTCTCTGGACGCTAGCACACATAAACTCAAAAAATGGAGTTCAGGGAAAAAATGAGGTGTATTGAAGTACAATCACATTGTGTGGGCCGATCCTATTGTTTTTCTTCATATAGTGTTCAAGGTACCATAATCCCATGATTTCCATGTTCTTCTAGTTATGTATCATGCATATCTTCTTTACCTCCTTTGAAATGCATTCATTTTTGCAATATAAGTATGTGTCGGTGTTTTGACCCGAGGATCTTAACCAACCAGTGAATTTGTGTTACGTGTCCCGGTCCAGATGGGTGATGCAAGAAGACACAAGATTTATCCTGGTTCGAGCAATAGAAGGCCCTACTTCCAGCGGGGGATGAGACTTATATTATCTTGCACCTAGGTGGTCGCAGTAGGGGTACAAGCTAATCGAGAGAGGGAGTGGATCCCAAGTCCATGTGAGTGATTGAGGCTAGTGCCAATATCGAACGTGGGGCCAACGGTGAAGTGTCGTGTTTCCTTCCCGTGGAGACCCTGGACTTCTCCTTTTATAGCCGCAAGGAGGGAGCCCATGAGTACAAGGGTTATTGTAGTTGTTGAGAGGGGTGATCTTGAGCCCCTATAGCAGTATGGCCACCGGGATGGCCCTGTCCTGGTTGTTGCCTTTAATCAGGAGGGAGATGTCCGGCTCCTGTATCTCGTATTTTGACCAAGCGGAGTCGGGGGCTCGGATGCGTACTTGAGCCTATCTTGTTGATGAGACGTCTGAACCGTAGTGGTTGAAATAGCGATGAGTATGGTGAAAAGTGCATGGTAATCTAGCCTGTATGGCATAAAACGAAATTGATACCAGCCCTATGGTTTCTGTAGCCATCCTGTTGTTAGCGGTTTTTGCGGAAGGGTTGGTGGCGTTGGGTGTTCTTCTGTTGATGTTGTTGGCCAAGGCCATGCTCGGGCGAGATGGAGATTTCTCCCGAGGCCATTGTCGGGTCTGCGCCTAGACACGCAGTTATGCTGGGAGTGGTCAGAACAGTAGTCGGAGTGGTCTCCTGCGGGATTCGCGGGGATTTGGTGGCATTTAATGTGCCACTGCCAGGGCAGCTGTCCGAGACTGAGCTCGGGCGAGACGGAGTTCGCCCCCGAGGCCGAGGCCGACCTTGGGCGAGGCGAAGTTCCCTCCCAAGGGGAGCAGTGCCCGATATTCGCGGCGCGTGCGGCCCATTCGTATCATTTGCATTTAATGCACACGTCTTGTGGTTCTTGAGAACTTTAGCCGAGACCGGGCTCGGGCCGCCCTTCGTCTGAGATGCCCTCGGACGTGGTAAATTTTTGCTTCCCAAAAAAGGGGACCCCTCGCTTGAGTCGAAGATCCACGCGGGCGCAACCTTTGCCTGACGATGGGCTCGTGCGAGGCGTAGTTTTGGGCAACCGTCAAACGGAATCGTGATTCGACCCTGCGTGACCTCGGGGAGCGTGTTTTTTGGTTTATGATTTTCTGGTTCTCGGGTGTTAAATATGGTTAGAGGCATAATCAAGTATCCCTAATTATAATACCCGATAGTATAATTAATATTCCAATTCAGTACAAGCTAATGTCAACCATAAACTTGTATCTGTTGTCTATAATAAGTGCAACCCCTCCCTCTCTTTTTTGTTGGCCAACTTGTTTCTCATTCTTTGATGGCGCCGATGACTAAATTGTGTTTCCATCGTCATGCTTACAAGAATTATAGGCAAGTGTTAAAAATCTAATAGTCACAGTTAACAATAATCCTTTTGTATTTTGAGTCGCTAAGCAGGTATATAAATGTGTACGTATGCAATTCTTTTTTTCTATATAATGAAAGCAGCGAAGGAGCATTGTTCCTACTTCCTAGCCTATCGATGATATCAACGTACTACCCCTCTCTATTTTTGAATATTTATTGTCTAATAGTTTATTTTTAAACTAAAATGTGATAAATAAAAAAACTGAGGAATTACAAGTTTACAACTCACACATAATTGGCTAACCCAACAGGCCAACACAGGAAGGCGCGCGGCCGTGGCTTCCAGGTCTAGAAGAGTGATCCAGGACAAACGGGCCACTTAACGATACACGAGCTGGGCATAGATGGGCCTCGGTCCATAGGCAGAGTGAGCAGGCCACACTGAAAACATTTTTTCCATAGGCAGAGATGGGCCTCTGTCGTATTGCTGGTACCCGAGACGCTCCTCGATACAAAACCAAGTGCAACATCGATACAAAACTAAATCCAGCAAATTAAAGACGCAAAGCTGCACGTAGTGTCATCTTAGGGCACACAATCTTAAGCCCTCCAACGGTTTTCTAAATATAAGAAACAACTAAAATACTGCATGATATAATTTTAAGCCTTTAGATAATAAATACAGCCAAGACATGTCACTTTATTTTTTCTCGCTTTATCTCCTATAGACCCTTAAAAACCCCTCATTTAATGAAAATTTTGCTATTTTAGCCTTTTTAACGTGGGCTAAATGCTATTATATGACCCTCTGTCTATGACTTGTGGGACCATCTGTGTCTATGATTTGTGGACCTGGGTCTAAAATAGAGAAGTTCACAACTGAGAGTGACAAAATAGCAAATTTCCCTCATTTAATTGGGTTGTAGGTGTCCTTATTTTGCTTGCTGCGGTATTAAAGCTCTGTTTGGAAAAGCTCCAGTTCCAAAAAATTTGGTGGAGTTAGAGGAGCAGGTAATTAGATGCTCCAGAATATCATGAAGCTGGAGCTGTAAGCCTTTTATAAGACATTTAGATAAGTCATTTCGTGTATTACTTAGACTTAAAGTATTTTTAAAATTATTTAAATTGATATTATAAATTATAGCTCCACATTGGACCTGAAGTCATCCCAAACACCACATAAAAATCACATGTCCCAACATCAACAATACTACATGATTCTCATTGACTCCCCACTCCACGGAGAGCCCTACCTACTTACGCCTAGGGCTGACAATGGGCTATAAATTTTGCACTATAAGATTTAAGGGTCGAAGCGGGTTAGGATCGGGCTCTATTTCTAGTCATTTTTGAGCTATAATTTATTTAGGGCCTTGACATTTTGTGAAGAACTATTTGGATCACAATCCATTACCACATCTACTTACGCCTATCCATAAATATTCAAACGGACGGGGAAGGTCAGTCTGATCTGAGCCTACTTAGGCTCGACACGATTGGCACGGGTCAAGCCCGACATGACTTACACCTTGTTTGGTTACTTTAGTCATTAAACTAAATTTTAGTGATTAAAGTTTAGTCGCTAAAGTACCCCATATGTTTCCAATAACTAAACCGGACTAAAGAGCATTAATTGCTGTAAATAATGACTATTTTACCCCTATTAATTAATAGATATTTGCTATAAGAAAAAGTGGAGAGGACAAATAAGGTAAAAATACTACTTTAGTCCCTTTTAGTCACCTCTTTGGTGACTAAAGAACTAAAGTTTAGTCACTCATTTTAGTCACCATGTTTGCTTCTTTAGGAACTAAAAGTGACTAAACTTTAGTCACTAAATTTTAGTCATCCCAAACCAAACGGGACCTTAGATAATGGACCGAGCTATGTCAACCCACGTCGTAGCTGGTCTAAACACGAGATGACTAACTTTATACGAATCGGATCGTGCTTACGGCTCGTTGAGCCCGCTCGTGCCAGGCCGAGCAGCGTCGAAGCTAGGTACCAAGCAGGCGGTAGGGGAAGAGAGCCTGAGAGGACCACACAGTGGGCCAAATCGTTGTTGTGCCGCTGCGGAGGGAGGCGAACACAACGTCGTCCAAATCGTCGCCGTCATTGCACCGCCGGGCTTAGGGGTAGGGTGGATATCGAGCCAGCTCGACTCGGCTCGTTAAGGAACTAAGCCAGAGTTTCGGTTTGACTCATTTCGTTTACGAGCTTGACCTAGTACGTTTAGCTCGCGAGCAAACAAAAAACAATATGTATATATACAGACATTAATATAATCAATTGTTGATTAATTTTAGACTGATTTAACACTAAAAAAGAGTAATAATATTCATAATTTTACATACCACATCAATTTAATAATAAATTAACACAATCCATCACTTATTAGTTCATCCAACGCAAGTAGAGGCTTTGTTTTGTTGACAAACAGTGACTCATTTGAGTTAACGAACTGGCTCGAGCTCAGCTTGAGCTGGCTCGTTAACAAACCGAGCTGAGATGTTAACTCAACTCATGACAAAATTAAAACGAGCCGAGCTGCTGAACGAGCCACGATTATTTTGTCCAGTCCTACTCAGGAGTGTAAGGACTGGGGAGGCATTTAGGGTTTTCAAGAGACAGCATCGATTATAATAACATAACGGGCTAAATGGGTCGTGCGTTATGTGCGCCATGTTTGGGCTAACCCAATAGACCAGTTCATCGTCCAAGCACGACCAGTTTTCATGGTGTTGGGCCAGGCTCGTGATGGGCTAAAACAGTGCCGGGCTACGGAGCGCCTATTGGACATGGCCTGTTTAGACAAATATACGCCTATCAGTCACACATTCACTGATTCATTGTTCATTTTGAGAGAAAAAAAAAAGATACTACAGTATGTATGAGGAGAAGAAAGACTTTGATCAGAGCTTTGCCCGAATGATCCCTTAGCTTAGTATTTCATTTCATGTTAAGTTATTAATTGCTACTAGTTGATGAAGGTATTTAGATTCGTGAGAGCTAATCATAGTAGCTGTTACATCCATGTCAAATTCATTCTAAATTACAAATCATTTTGATTTTTCTAGATTATATAGTTTTTACTACGTATCTTAAGGTAGTATATGTATAGGAAGTATATGTATAGATGTATAGCAATTTTTTATATAAACAAGTAAAAATACCTTACAGTTTGGAGGAACAAAAGAAAGAACACGAAAAACGAGCTCTTAGACTATTTTAGCAGCTTACCCATCTCTGTTACCTATTTCAAACTGTACTCAGTCTACATCGTTGTCGGCGTTTCGGACCCGGAGGGTCCCTGGACCGACGAGTGAGATTGTCGCTGCGTGCCCCTGCCCAGATGGGTTGGCGCGAGATGGAACACAAGAGGTGGGACAAGCCTTGTATTATCCTACATCAGGGGTGTCGCTCGTAGTAGGGGTTACAAGCACGTCGCGAGAGGGAAAGAGAGAGAGAGAGCCTGTTCGTTCGCTCCTTCCCCCGCGCGAACCCCCCTCCAGGATGGCCTTGGACCTCCCTTTTATAGACGCAAGGAGAGGGTCCAGTCGTACAATGGGGGGTGTAGCTATGCGCTAACGTGTCCGGCAGAGAAATGCCTAAGCCTTGTGTACATGCCAACGTGGCTGTCGGGGGAGAGCCTGAGCCCTGTACACGTGATAGCGTGGCCGTCGGAGAAGCGCCTGAGCCCTGTAGAAGCACAGCTGGCAGCGCGGCAAGGATCCTGCTGACGTCTCCTTGCTGCCGTAAGGGGCTGAGAGCCACCGACGTCATGGTTGCACGCGGGGCACCATCATTACCCGTCGTCACGGTAAGCCAGATGGGACGCCGGTCTTGTTCCTTGTAGCCTGAGCTGGCTAGGGATAGGGTAATGATGTATCCCCTGTTGGCGCGGTCGGTCCGAGCCAAGGTCGGGCGAGGCGGAGACTTCTCTTGAGGCTGAGGCTGAGGCCGGGGTCGGGCGAGGACGTGATTCCTCCCGAGACTGAGGTCGAGGCTGAGTCCGGGGGTCGGGCGAGGCGGAGACCTCCTCCCGAGGCCGGAGCCTGAGGTCGGGCGAGGCGGAGACTTCTCTTGAGGCCGAGGCCGGGGTCGGGCGAGGACGCGATTCCTCCCGAGGCCGAGGTCGAGGCCGAGTCCGGGGGTCGGGCGAGGCGGAGACCTCCTCCCGAGGCTGGAGCCTGAGGTCGGGCGAGGCGGAGCTTCCTGTTGCGCCCGAGGCCGAACTTGGTGGTTGATCGTGACTTGTTGTCAATCTTCGCCTGGGTGGTTGGCACGGCAGTCGGAGCGGGGCGGGCGGCGTTGTTTTCCCGTCATATCGGACAGAAAAAGAGAGGGGCGAAGTGACTGCGGTCACTTCGGCCTGGCCGACTGAGGCGCGTGTGTCAGGATACGGCGTCAGGCGTCCCCTGCATTGAATGCGCCTACGAAGCGGTCGGTTGGTGAGGCGGTCCGGCCAAGGTTGCTTCACAACGAAGCCTGCCCGAGCTGGGCTTCGGGAGAGCCGAGGAGGCGCCCGCTGCCTGAGGAGGCCCTCGGGCGAGGCGTGAACTCGTCTGGGACTACTGCTCCAGCCCGAGGCTGGGCTCGGGCGAGGTCACGTCCCTTGGGTAGACGAAGCCTTGGCTTGAACCGCGCACGTCAGTTGGTCTGAGGGTGTTTACCAGCCGTGATTAGGAGTGTTGGGGGTACCCCTAATTATGGTACCCGACAGTAGCACCCGAGCCTCGAAGGGAGTGTTGGTACTCGCTTGGAGGCTTTTACCGCATTGTCGGTGAGGGGACCGGCCTTTCTT
This sequence comes from Zea mays, assembly GCF_902167145.1. Taxonomy (NCBI): domain Eukaryota; kingdom Viridiplantae; phylum Streptophyta; class Magnoliopsida; order Poales; family Poaceae; genus Zea; species Zea mays. The sequence goes on from NC_050097.1 coordinate 11,505,386, forward strand.
GGTTTTGCTTTGTTCTGGTGGGTGCGCGCGAGCGCACCCGCCGGGTGTAGCCCCCGAGGCCTCGGAGGAGTGGTTTGACTCCTCTGAGGTCTTAATGCTTTCCGTGGTGCCTCGGTCGGTCTGATCGTTCCCTCATGCGGCCTGGCCGTAGCCCGGGTGCATGGTCAGGTTCCAAGTTATCAAGCTGGTTTGTTGACGCTATCAATGGTTTGACCATAGCCGGGTGCGAGAGTAGCCCCCGAGCCTTTGCACGGAGTGAGAGGACGATCAAGGACTTTCCCGACTTTTATCATACGCCCCTGTGTCGCCTTTCCGCAAGGAGGAGGGGGGGAAAGCGCCATGTTGCCCTTGGAGGGCGCCGAACATGGTGTTTCCAGTGAGCTGCTAACGGGTGATCCGAGTGGACGCCCGTGCCCCGTTCGTTAGGGGTCGGCTGGTGGCCTAGAGGTGCGCTCCAAAAGTACCTGCGGGTGATTCACCGGACCTAGACCCTTCGATAGGGTCCGAGGGCTCGATGCCTCCCTCCGGTGGGATTCCGTTACAAATCGTTCCTGCCGGTCTCGGAAATGTCCTAGGGTACCTCGGGAGCGTAGCCCGAGCCTCGGCCATGTATCAGACGTACCCAGAGTCATCCCTCACTCTGCGTGCTCTGGGGCGACTGTCGAACCCTTCCGAGGGGCCAGCCTTCGAACCCCTGATTAGTAATGGGCGTGGAGCCCGAGCGCTCTGGGGCGGCTGTCGAACCCTTCCGAGGGGCCAGCCTTCGAACCCCTGATCAGTAATGGGCTTGAAGCCCGAGTGCTCTGGGCGCGGCTGTCGAAACCCTTCCGAGGGGCCAGCCTTCGAATCCCTGATCAGTAGGAGGGCTCGGGGCCTGCTTCCTTCGCCGAGAAGGATCCTTTCTGAAACATCCCCTTTCCCGGTCCCTGTAGCGAGAGAGAGAGAGAGAGGAGGAGGGGAAGGATATGTATTTAAATAAGGTGGCGCACCTTTTTCGACGCGGTTGTCATGGCGGAGGCGAAACGACGCCCGCCTCGCCTGCCAGAGGTGTCGCTTGCTGTGCCGGGGAGTTAATGCGACGGGACGGGCGATTCGCGTGGCGCCCGTTGTGCGTACGAGCCATTCGAGGAACGGGACACGGGTGAGTCGTCGTCACGCCGTGGGAGAGGGCTCTCCCGTCGCTTCAGGAGGGGACGTGAGCCTGCAGGCGATTTGACCGCTGCTTCCGCTCGTCTGCCGCTGCAATTACTGCCGGTCCACTTTTGGTCATGCCAACCGTCGTGCCTATCCCCGCGGCTGACTATCCCGTGGCTGTTGCCTTCAATTGTCACTGTTGGGTCACGCGCGGGGCCGCCTCGAGTCGCGATACTGGCTCTGCAGCCGAGGAGGCGTGGCATTGGCGCACGTGGCGGTGTAGTTTCTTGCACGTCGTAACCGGCGTGCCGGTTACATGACATGCGGGCCCGCTTCCTTTGCGCTGGTCCACCGGATGTGGTCGAAGCCGAAAGGGCACACAGTTGTGGTGCGGTTGGATGCTTGTCGCGTGGCGGTCCACCCTTTCGGCCATCGGTTTCTGCGAAGATGGGAGAGCGCCTGTAACCGCGGGGCAGTTGCATGCCTCGCGTGCGGCGGTTCGCCTTCTTCGCGCTTCGGATCAGCTTGTATGACGCGTGGGACCTAGCCCCCGTGTCGTAGGGGGAGAACCCTGGAGTATGTCAGTGGAGACTGCCCGTGACACTAAGGGGTGCAAGTGAGGAGGTCTGCCTATAAAAGGGGATCGATCCCCCGGGCAGTGGTCATGCCTTCATTCTCCCCTCATGCATTGTGCCTTTCCACCTTTCGAGCCCCCGAATGGGGTGCACCAACGTCGCCTTCTTCTTGCTGTCTTTGGAGGAGCGCGGTCTCGTGGAGATCGGCGCCCTTCAGCCATCGCTCGGCTTCAAGGATTTTCCTCGTGCAGCCCGGCTGCATTCCCTCACCAATGGTCAGTTTGGTGGGGAGAAGCAAGCCGGGCTGTGGCCTCCGCCCCGCCCTCAGCTTCAAGAATCTTCGTCATCCTTGCTGAGGCGGAGGGCAAGCTGAGCCGGGGTTCTACCTCCCGCATGGGCCGGCAGGCCGTCTCCTCCTTCAGCATTCAGGGGAGAGGGCGCTCACCGGCCTTGCGGAGGGGGCGAACTTCGACAACGCGGGACCGGTCTGCCGCAAGCGTCGTCAGCTCCAGCGTGCCTGGCTCACTGGCTCAGCTGGCTCTGCCACGGCCTCCGACGCTGCCTCCTGCCGCTTGATCCGGGCGCGGCCGTCCGTCCATCGCGCGGGCGACTGTTGCGCCGTGCGCACCGGGGGATCGTCCAACACGCCGTACGCCGCATGGGCGGCGTTCGTGTTCTTGGATTGTCTTGTCCTCACTCCGGCACGACGCCTCCGCGTGAAGGTCGGGGCCCGCCCGTCCGCGAGGACTGGAGTGGGGATCTGCCGGTGCAGGCTGGGGCGTCCGCCATTCTTCGGCGTGGCGCTGGCGCGCAGGTGGCCGCTGTCGTCGGTGCTGAGGTGGTGGCAGCCAGAGAAGGTTTCTCCACCGACGAGACCGTCGGCGCCATCTGCGGCCGGACCCCCAACTCTTTGGCTTTGATGGCTTGTCCTCGCCCCTCGAGTGGAGACGTGGGCGAGGGCCTCGTCACAGCAGCGTCTGCCCTGAGGTCACCACTGCTGCTGTTTAGCCGCTCGAAGCGGGGGTCGTCGTCGTTGCTGGTGTAGTGGTCGCCGGCGAGCCACCTGGAGTTTGTTGTCCCGCAGGCCCTCTAGTGTGGAGGTTGTTCATACCCGCGGGAGCGGAACCGGAGTCCCGTTTGTAAGGGGATATACTGGGTTTTTGCCGGAGCAAAATGTAACCGCTTCAAGTACTTAGACATTTGTCGTAGGTCGGGAGAACCACCGAGGGTTCTGCCGATGTCTAAGTCTGTGTAGCATAGTTACCCCAAGTATATGTGTTTGTTCTTCGTGGTTGTCGAGGCCTAAACATTTGGGTATTCGAGTATAAAGCTATTGTTTCTTCCTCATTCCGAGCACTGGGACTTGCCTGTTGTCTAGCCGAACCACTTAACCGAGCGTGAGTTGCCTTTCGCGGAAGGTGACGAGTGTGGTATCTGTATCCCGGAGGCGTAGGAGTCCCTCGGCTCGGTCTGCCTTGCCACTCTAGGCCTCTCTTGCTCAGTTTTTAGGACCCTCGGCTACTCTGCGATGAGCCGGTGCCGGAGGCAGCTGTGTTGGTGCGGACAGAGGCGGAGTCGGCTCGAAAAGAGACTTCGTCGGCCCGGGAGCTGGCGGCTTCCCAAATCGAGGAAGATGTGGCAGCAGCAGCTGGAGCTTGGCCAAGACATCCGCTGGCACAGTGCTGGCGTCCTCCCTTAGGTGGAGGTCCCTTCGCCCGGGTCGCCATCCGAGGCCGGGCCAGGTTCCACCGAGGGTGGAAACAACGCCGAGGGTGCTGCTGCTCCCCTGCCGATGCCTGAACCTGCAGGAACAGTTTGTCTATAGCATGCACATGTTTTTCACGGCCGCCGAGGCCTAAACACTTTATCGTCGTGTTAAAAAGTTGTGTTTCCTTTCCTCTTGTTTCAAGCATCACGACTTGTATGTCAGTAGCATAATCGTTTATCCAAGCAAGAGTTACTTCTCGCGGAAGGTGATGAGTGAGGTATCCGTATCCCGGAGGCGTATGAGTTCCTCGGCTCGGTCGACCTTGCCGCTTACGTGCACTCTCATTTGGTCGTAGGATTCCGTTATTGATACAGTCGAGAAGGCACGAAAGTCATTTTCTACACGAGTGTTTGGACTTGTTCGGTAGCAGGATCGCTTACCCGAGCGTGAGTTACTTCTCGCGAAAGGTGATGAGTGAGGTATCCGTATCCCGGAGGCGTAGGAGTCCCTCAGCTCGGTCGGCCTTGCCGCTTACGTGTACTCTCGTCGTTCTCAGGATCCCGCTACCGATACGGAAGTTGAAAGCACAAAGGTCGCTTTGGTAGAAAAAAAATTTCCGAGGAAAATTTTGACGCAGAGGGGGTTCCCCCCTTCTAGCCCCCGAGGGAGGGTCGGGCTTTGCTGAGGCAAGGCCGACCCTTCCTTGACGGTTAGACTTTGTGTATGTAAAGAAAACGAGGTACATGAACGACTTAAAACATCTTAAGGGTAGAAGCGACGTAGTTGTTGGATGTTCCAAGCGTTGCTGTAGACCTCGCCTTGGTCGTTGGCCAGCTTGTATGTTCCGGGCTTCAAGATCTTGGTGATGATGAATGGCCCTTTTCAGGGAGGAGTGAGCTTGTGGCGCCCTCGGGCGTCCTGTCACAGACGAAGCACCAAGTCTCCCACTTGGAAGCCTCAGGGCCGAACGCTTCGAGCGTGGTAGCGTCGCAGAGACTGCTGGTACCGTGCCAAATGTAGTAAGGCAACGTCTCGAGCCTCTTCGAGCTGGTCCAGCGAGTCCTCTCGGCTGGTCTGGTTGCTTCGGTCATCGTACGCTCTGGTCCTCGGGGAGCCGTATTCTAAGTCCATGGGGAGGACGGCCTCGGCCCCATAGACTAGAAAAAACGGCGAGAAACCCGTGGCACGGCTCGGCGTTGTCCTCAGACTCCAGACCACCGAGGGTAGCTCTTTCATCCACCGCTTGCCGAACTTGTTGAGGTCGTTGTAGATCCTCGGTTTTAGTTCCTGCAAGATCATACCGTTGGCACGCTCCACCTGCCCATTCGTCATGGGGTGAGCTATGGCGGCCCAGTCCACACGGATGTGGTGGTCGTCGCAGAAGTCCAGGAACTTTTTTCCGGTGAACTGCGTGCCATTGTCGGTGATGATGGAGTTTGGGACCCCGAATCGATGGATGATGTTGGTGAAGAACACCACCGTCTGCTCGGACCTGATGCTGGTCAAGGGTCGGACCTCGATCCACTTGGAGAATTTGTCGATGGCAGCCAGCAGGTGCGAGAAGCCCCCGGGTACCTTCTGCAAGGGACCGATGAGGTCTAGACCCCACACAGCAAATGGCCAGGTGATGGGTATCGTCTGTAGGGCCTGAGCGGGCAGGTGTGTCTGCTTTGCGTAGAATTGACACCCCCGGTGTGGGGGACAGATATCCTCCGGGTCCACTGGAAGGATAAAAGACCTCACGAAAGGACCAAGGGCCCAATAAATCGTAAGGTCATCCCTTCGTGGGCCTGGAGAGGAACGACCAGTGAAGCAGATCGACATAAGGCCAGATCGGAGCATGCCCGGACGGCCCAATGACTTCGAACGAGTAATCACAACAGAGACCCGACCTTCCCGCGCTGGAGGCCCGTACAACGGAACCGAGTGAGGATGGGTCGGCGGAACTATAGGGAGATAGACTCAATCGGTTCACTATTTCTCAGGTGCGCGTGATTATCATATCTGCATGTATTGCCCCACAGTCGAACATATAAGGCCTAGGGGGCACCCCTTCAGAAGGAATCGAACTCACTACTTAGCCATCCACCCAACTTCCTACGCATTAGAGAATTACCTTGTAAATCACCAAATACAGCACTCTCGCCAGGACGTAGGGTATTACGCACTTCAAAGCGGCCCGAACCTGTAAATCATTGTCTACTGCCTCTCGTGCAACTAGCACGAACCATTGAGCTACAGTCGATAACACCGTCCTACTCCTAAAAGCACCTTGAGGGGCAACCCCGGGTGTGCGGTCGGACCCAAAACACCGACAGCTGGCGCGCCAGGTAGGGGGTGTGTCGTCGATCCACGCTAACTCAATGGACGTCACCTTCCTGCACAAGATCGTCTTCCGCCCTGGATCCACATTCCGCTTCGGAACCATCTCATCTATAGCGAATGAGGAGGGAACTCTGCATCGCATTGCGGACCCGACGGAGAGAAGATCTTCCTCAAAAATCTCCGGGAAAATCGAGGAAAAAGCAGGAAAAGGCGCAACCTCCAATGCTCCAAAAAAAGATCGCCTCCGGCAGGACAGAGGCCCGAGGCCCGAGGCCCGCCAACCCGGAAAACTCTATTGTCTACCTCCCCGACGAAAGAATGAACACAAATCACAAGAAAGAAAGAAACAAATAAAATCGGGAGGAAGCAAGTTGTTCTTTCCATGCCTTCGCCCTCAAAGGAGGACAGAAAGAAGATCGTCACGACAGCCACGCCATTCTACCCCGACGTCCTCTTCATCGGGAGAGTGGAGTCGCCCCCCATCTCCGACGACGAGCCGACTGTACCCGGAGAGGAACCTCCTCAGCGGGAATCCCGTCGACGAAGGAACCGACGCCGAAATATCCGGAGACATCACGAGGCCGGAGAGCGGGACCCGGCGCAGCCCATGTCCCGAGACGAGGCCTCAGAGATGGGAGAAACCCCGGAAGAGCGTGTCTTCTGGGAAAGGAGGAATTCTCGATGATGCGATCGTTGGCGAGCTCAAGAACAGGCCGAACAAGAAACAAAGCAATGTCGGGAAAATCCCCTCTTCGGGCGCAACCTGAACCCCGACTTCGCCCGAGCCTTGAACACGCCGAGTGAAGTCGGCGGAGTACTGGCTCGGATAGCCAACGGTCTCCCTCGGACTCCCGATGCCGAGGGCTACCGGCAACTGTTCACTCGAGCGACCAACCATCTTCTACCTCTCGCGCATCCGCCGAATGATCTACGACATGCCATCAACAGTCGGCGGGACGCACGGAGCTCCATCAACGCTTCACGCGAACGATGACATGAGAGCAAGATCCGTCGCCGGGAAGAATATGACAGGGATCACGACATCCCCACCCGGAGTCAGGTCACCAGGACCGAGTCGGCAACGGCTTCGACTGGCGACACCACCTGGGGACGGTCGAAGCACCACGACAACCACTCCCCTCCCCGGGACAGACATCATCCCCGGCGACAGGAGGACACGTGTGGGGTGTCGGCACTTACTCCGCGCCTCAGAGCCATTCAATGGCCTCCTAACTTCAAGGTACCCAACGTTGACAAATATGAACCTAAGCAGGATCCGAGAGGCTGGCTGGTCGTCTACACCACCGCTGCCCGAGCCGCCGGAGCAACCAAGGACGTGATGACCGCGTACTTGCCCATCGTCCTCAGGCAAGATGCACTACAATGGCTACGACACCTACCACGACATTGCATTGACGACTGGAGCGATTTCAGTCGACGCTTCATTGCCAACTTCCAGTCTCTCTTCGACAAGCCGGCGCAACCATGGGACCTCAAATCCATCAAGCGCCGGGGGGACGAAACTCTCCGGTCGTACCTCAAAAGATTCCAGACCATGAGAAATCGTATCCCCGAGGTCGTGGAAGCGGCGGTGATCGAAGATTTCTACCAGGGATCCGATGACTCGGCCTTCGTTTGAACCATACTGTAGAAGGCGCCGAGTACCTCTGAACAGCTGTTCCGAGAAGCCGACCTCTATATCACCGCCGACGAGCGAGCTCGGGACCTCATCGGAGGAACAAAGCCGGCACCGGCAGCACCGCGACGCGACACGAACCAACAGCCCGACAAGCGTTGGGAGAAGAGGCCTCACGAAGAGGTCCATGCAGCCGGACCGCCCGCCTCTCGCGCCCGAGGAGGACCTCGGGGAGGCGAATGCACGCTGGACGACATCCTCGACGCCCAGTGCCCATACCACAAAGACATGCGCCACACCCTTCGGAACTGCAAAGACTTCAAGCACTCCGTCGGGCACGACTGACCCTTGCAACCTCTACCCCCTCCTCCGCCGCGGGCAGGACCAGGAGAACCGCGACAACCCTAGCCACAGGAGGAGAGAGAAGGAGAAGCCTTCCCACATGTCAACAGAGAGGTCAACATCATTTTCGGCGGACACGGATCGCAGGAGAACAAGAGACAACAAAAGCTCAACGATCGCCAAATACTGGTGGCGACCATCGGTCCTCCCGCTCCGTACCGATGGTCGGAGCACCCGATCACCTTCACTCGGGCAGATCAGTGGCTTAACTTCGATCACCCAGGCAAATACCCACTCCTCGTCGATCCGGTGATCCGAGAGAGCAGGGTGAAGAAGGTATTAGTGACGGGGGGAGCAGCATCAACGTCACCTTCCCCCGGACGCTCCAAGGGCTGGGAGTTCACCTCAAAGAGCTCCATGAGTCGGACACACCCTTCTTTGGCATCGTGCCGACTGAAGAAGAATATCCGCTGGGCCACATCTACATGCCGGTCACCTTCGGGATCCCGGAAAACTACAGAACCGAGTACCTAAGGTTCGAGGTGGCAAATTTCGACTGCGGATACAACGCCATCATCGGGAGGCCTGGGCTAGCGAAATTCATGGCCATTCCACATTACACGTACATGATACTGAAGATGCCAGGACCACAAGGGATCATAACTGTGTGTGCTGACTTCCAAGGCGCCAGAGAATGTTTCCGAGTGGCCATCCAGGCGGCCCACACCACCAAACCATCGACGACTTCTTCTGTGCAGGCAGACTCTAAGCCTGAAGAAGACCTCACGATACCCGTGAACGAGGCTCAAGCTGCGACCTCTATGTGGCCGACCGAAGAAACTAAAAGGATCAACCTCGGGTTCGCTGATGAACGCAAGACTGCCATCATCAGCTCCAGCCTGGATGACAAATAGGAAAGCGCGCTCGTCCGGTTCCTGCAAGATAACCGAGATGTATTCGCATGGCAACCTGCGGATATGCCGGGAGTCCCGAGAGAACTGGCCGAGCACAAACTGAAGGTCTACCCCCAGGCGAGGCCGATTCGGCAAAAATTACGTCGTTTCACGCCCGACAAGAGAGAAGCCATTCGCGCTGAGCTGGCCCGCTTGGTCGCGGCTGGGATTGTTAGAGAAGTGTTACATCCCGAGTGGCTGGCTAACCCTGTTCTTGTACTCAAAAAGAATAAGGTGGATTGGCGCATGTGCGTCGACTATACGGATCTCAACAAACACTGTCCGAAGGATCCCTTCGGGCTCCCTAGGATAGATCAGGTGGTAGACTCCACCGCTGGATGTTCTATGCTGTCCTTCTTGGATTGCTACTCTAGATATCACCAGATTAGCCTGGCGAAAGAAGACGAGGAAAAAACGGCGTTCATCACTCCATTCGGTGCTTTCTGGTATACCTCCATGTCGTTCGGCCTAAAAAACGATGGAGCGACTTATCAGAGAGCTATTCAAACATGCTTAGCCGATCACTGGGGCAAGCGTGTGGAAGCTTATGTGGACGACGTGGTAATCAAAACAGAAAATTCGGAAAATTTTATCGAAGATCTACAGCTGGTTTTCAACAGTCTGCGGCGATATAGATGGAAGCTTAATCCCGAAAAGTGTGTTTTCGGGGTACCAGCAGGAAAATTACTCGGGTTTATTGTCAGCCACCGGGGAATTGAAGCTAATCCAGAAAAGATCGAAGCTATCATGAGGATGGAGGCACCGCGATCACAGAAGAAGGTTCAAAGTCTTACCGGATGTATGGCGGCCCTGAGCAGATTCATATCCAGGCTGGGAGAAAAAGTCCTACCATTTTATAAGTTACTCAAGAAGGTGGACAAGTTTCAGTGGACTTCAGAAGCACAGGAAGCCCTAGACGCGTTGAAAAAGTTTTTAACGACGCCACCAGTGTTGAAACCACCGCGACGAGCCACGCCGACTCAACCAGCCGAAGACTTGCTGTTGTATATCTCTTGCACGACTCACGTGGTGAGCACCGCGTTGGTAGTCGAGCGAGCAGAAGAAGGACATGCTTATCCAGTGCAACATCCTGTTTATTTCATCAGCGAAGTTCTGGGTCCCTCGAAGAAAAAATACCCTCAAGTTTAGAAGCTATTATATGCAGTACTTCTAACTGCACGCAAACTTCGTCACTACTTCGACGACCACAAAGTCATAGTAGTCACTGGTTATCCAATAGGGATATTCTTTACAACAAAGAAGCCATCGGGAGAATAGCCAAATGGGCCTACGAGCTGGGATCTCACGACATTGAATTTCGACCTCGTACTGCCATTAAAACTCAAGCACTGGTTGACTTTGTATCGGAGTGGACCGAACAACAAGTACCAGATAACCCAGAAACTGCAGAAGTATGGCGAATGTATTTTGATGGCTCATTAAAGCTGTAGGGAGCGGGCGCAGGGATCCTCTTTACTGCACCTGGAGGCGAACACCTCAGATATGCCCTACAGTTGTTATTTCCAGCCTCTAACAATGCGGCAGAATATGAAGCTCTGTTTCACGGACTGAACATTGCTATATCACTGGGCATCAAGAGATTGATGGTATACGGGGATTCTATGGTAGTCATAAGTCAGATAAACAAAGAATGGGATTGTTCGAATGATTCCATGGGAAAATACTGCACTGCCGTCCGGAAATTAGAAGATAAATTTGAAGGTCTGGAATTTCACCATGTGGAGAGAGATCGAAATACGGCGGCTGACATGTTGTCCAAGCTAGGGTCCAGTCGGACTCAGGTCCCGCCCGGAGTCTTTGTCCAAGAAATATCACACCCAAGCATCTCACCGGATCAGGCAGAAAAATGTGATACTTTGAGCCAACCAGAGTCAGATTCTGATGACTGGAGGAGGCCGATCATCAGATATATAAAAAATGAGGAGGAGCCAGACGACAAGAATGCAGTCGAGCGCATCGCAAGGCAATCGGCTCACTATACACTCATTGGGGAAACACTATACAGAAGGGGTGCATCAGGAGTCCTCATGAAATGCATTCTCTCAACTACTGGAAAGCAACTTCTGGACGAGTTCCATGCTGGGCAGTGTGGAGTACACGCAGTATCCAGAACCCTAGTTGGGAAGGTCTTCAGGTCAGGTTTCTATTGGCCAACGGCGAAGAATGACGCAGCCGAGTTAATCCAGAGGTGCGAAGCCTGCCAGTACCTGTCAAAACAGCAACATCTACCAGCACAGCAACTGCAAACGATACCCATAACTTGGTCGTTCGCGTGCTGGGGATTGGATATGATTGGACCTTTCAAAAAAGCTCAGGGAGGATACACTCATGTGCTGGTGGCTATCGACAAATTCACTAAATGGATAGAGTTCAAACCCATTACTTCCTTAACTTCAGCCAAGGCAGTGGAATTCATACAAGACATAATATTCAGATTTGGAATACCAAATAGTATCATAACTGACTTGGGATCCAACTTCACAAGTTCCGAGTTCTTTGATTTCTGTGAGCAGAAGAGCATTCAGATCAAATATGCTTCGGTGGCACACCCAAGAGCCAACGGGCAGGTTGAAAGAGCTAACGGGATGATATTGGAGGCCCTCAGGAAAAAAGTCTTCGATAAAAATGAAAAGTTCACAGGGAAATGGATAAGGGAGTTGCCCTATGTCGTTTGGAGCTTAAGAACTCAACCCAGTCGAGCTCTGCGTGGAAATACCCCTTTCTTCATGGTCTATGGTTCAGAGGCCGTGCTACCTGCTGATCTCAAGTTTGGGGCGCCAAGGTTGATCTTTGAAAACATAGCAGAAGCCGAGGCTACTAGGCTGGAGGATGTTGATGTACTCGAAGAACGACTGAACACAGTAATTCAATCAGCACGATACCAGCAAACCCTGAGGCGTTATCACGATAAGACCATGAGACGTCGATCCTTCGCATTAGGAGATCTCGTCCTCCGCCGAATTCTAACGGGGGAGGGGCGACACAAGTTGTCACCTCTATGGGAAGGACCATTCATAGTAGCAGAAGTCACTCGGCCGGGATCATATCGTCTCACTCAGATGGATGGCACGGAAATCGGGAACTCATGGAACATAGAACACCTCAGGAAGTTTTACCCCTAGCTATATTCCAAAAGCTATTGGGACAACAATGTACTCTGTAAACTAGGAAATATATCATCAATAAAGAAGACCTCGAGAGTGCTCAAATTGTTCATTGTCAACCTGCATTCTTACTTAACTCAGGGTGACCACTATGCCCTGCTAACGGAGCAATCGACTTAAGTCGGCAACGACTTAAGGCGGTGCAACATGCTCACGCTTACTTAACTCAGGGTGACCACTATGCCCTGCTAACGGAGCAATCGACTCAAGTCGGTAACGACTTAAGGCGGTGCAACATGCTCGCGCTCACTTAACTCGGGGTGACCACTATGCCCTGCTAACGGAGCAATCGGCTTAAGTCAGCGACAACTTAAGACGGTGCGACATGCTCACTCTTACTTAACTCGGGGTGACCACTATACCGCATCAACAAAGCAATCAGTTGGAAGCTGATACTAACTCAAACCGGTGCAACACACTCAGCACGTATACGGTTACTCATCCAGGGGCGGCCTCTATGTCCCATGAAGAAATCTTGAAACCACCACGTTGCATTTTACTTCTACAAATATAGATACTGTTGAATTCTAAACAATAGGAGAATGATAGTAGCATGCAATACTAAAAAGGTGTTCTCTAACAAAACATCCGAGCACGTTAACCGCGCGCTCAAAGCATACAGTGTTTTTTCTATTCTGCAACATTCTTTTCAGGAGCAACCGACGAAGAAGGACGGCTGGAGGAATCAGGAGCAGCATTCACATCTGCCACTATGTCGTCTAGGACAACCACACCAGGTCTCCTCATCAGAATCCGCCCCGCGCGAACAACTTTATCCATAGCTTTATCGCACTGGGCCCTCAGAGTAGCGGAAGTCTCTTCAGCAACCTTGACAGCCAACTGAGTGGTCTCTAGCTCCTGGGCGACAGATTTCTTGGAAGCACGCAGATTCTTGATGACAACATCTTTGGCCGATATCAACTCCCTGAGGCGAATCACATCATCCAAGGATTCCTGCAGCTTATAACGAAGATTGTCTAACTCCTCCCTGGTGAAGCGATGACTACTCTCCAAGATGGTCAGTGAGTTGCTAGAGTCACGGTATAGCCTGTCAAGATTGTCACGAGAAGTAACAAGGGCATGTTTTTCTTCCTGCAAGCAAGAATCAGCTTTTTCAAACGTCAAGCAAGCAATAAAAGCACAGCAAAACAAAACTCGGATTCACAAGTCACCTTCTCAGAGTCGAGCTGAGCGCGGAGAGTAGAGTTCAGCGTATTGGCGTCACTCAGAGAAGCAGAGACCTGAGCCAGCTCTGTCTGACTTTGGGAATACTTTTCCTCAAGATCAGAGCACCGTCGGACCAGTTCAGCTTGATCTTGAGAGCGTTTTTCCTCAAGAGCAGAATACTGCCGAGTCATATCTGGCGAGAAGCAGTCAAGCAAAGGTGTTAAAATAAGAAGCAGTCTGATAAGGTAGCCAGAAAGAAGCAAAAGAGCACTGACCAGCATTCGCCGCCTCTAAGTCAGAAACACGTCGCTGAAGCAGCACTGGATTCCAACGCGCCAGAGACAAAGCTCCTTCCAGGACAGAAACACCCTGCAACCTCAGCCGACTAGACATCTCATCGACCAACGCCTGGCATTAAAAAGCAGACGAGCATGAGAATAATTACCTGCTTGGGTAAAAATCAGACCAGAAGAAACCAAAATACCTGGAAGTTGGAGAAGAAAGAAGCGACTCCCAAATCGGGAGAGATCAACTAATGGCTCAGCAAAGGATCACCACCCGGAGTAACTTGCAACGATTCAGCAGGGACCAATTCAGTGACATCAGTAGAACCCAAAACCTTGCCATCAGGTACGCTGGCCTCTAAAGCGACCCCCTGACCAAAGGCTTGGGCTGTCACCATGCAACCAGAGTGTGGAGGAGAGGACCCTACGTGAACATCCATGGAAGTGCAAGAGGGAGAACCCGCTAGGACACCCTCGGGGGCTGGATCATAGCTTGCACTACCCATCCGAGCCGGATCATCTCCGGCAGCACCCTCGGGGGCTGGGTAGTAGCTTGCGCTATCCATCCGAGCCGGATCATCTCCGGCAACACCCTCGGGGGCTGGGTAAAGGCCGGCACCGTCATTGAGGGCCGAGTTCTCTGCAGCAGCCGCCTCTAAGGTTGAAGGTCCCTCGACCACTTCCATGGGAGCAGGGGAATCCAAACCAGCTTCCTGACCCTCGTGACCGCGCTCCTGAGAGCACCTAGAGGGGGGGGTGAATAGGTGATCCTGTGAAACTTAAACTTATAGCCACAAAAACTTGTTAAGTGTTAGCGCAATAATCGCCAAGTGGCTAGAGAGAAGGTCTTGCACAATACGATAATCACAAAGAATTCAACACAGAGAAGACACAGTGATTTATCCCGTGGTTCGGCCAAGTACAAAACTTGCCTACTCCACGTTGTGGCGTCCCAACGGACGAGAGTTGCACTCAACTCCTCTCAAGTGATCCAATGATCAACTTGAATACCACAGTGTTATGCTTTTCTTTTCTTATCCCATTCGCGAGGAATCTCCACAACTTGGAGCCTCTCGCCCTTACACCTTTGATGTTCACAAAGAATCACGGAGTAAGGAAGGGAAGCAACACACACAAATCCACAGCAAAATGCGCACACACATGGCCAAGAATCGAGCTCAAAAGACTATCTCAAAGTTCTCACTAGAACGGAGCTCGAATCACTGAGAATGACAAACGAATGCGCAAAGACTGAGTGTGGATGATCAAGAGTGCTCTAAGGTTGCTTAGTTGTCTCCTCCATGCGCCTAGGGGTCCCTTTTATAGCCCCAAGGTGGCTAGGAGCCATTGAGAACAAATCTAGAAGGCCATCCTTGCCTTCAGTCGTCGGGCGCACCGGACAGTCCGGTGCACACCGGACAGTGTCCGGTGCCCGATTTCCTTCCTTAAATGGCGAAGCCGACCGTTGCAGATGCGGGAGCCGTTGGCGCACCGGACATGTCCGGTGCACACCGGACAGTCCTGTGCCCCCTTCTAGCCGTTGGCTCGGCCACGTGTCCCGCGCAGATCGCGCGGCCGACCGTTGGCTCGGCCGACTGTTGGCTCACCGGACAGTCCGGTGCACACCGGACAGTCCGGTGAATTTTAGCCGTACGTCGTCGGCGAATTCCTGAGAGCGGCCACTTCGCTCGAGCCAGCCTGGCGCACCGGACACTGTCCGGTGCACCACCGGACAGTCCGGTGCCCCAGACCGAAACAGCCTCTTGGCTGTACACAGCCAACACTTCTCTTTTCTTCTTCTTTCTGTTTCTGATACTTAGACAAGTATATTAGTACACAAAACCAATGTACTAAGACTTAGAAACATACCTTTGCTCTTGATTTGCACTTTGTCCATTCATGGGCATAGATTTACATTTAAGCACTTGTGTTGGCACTCAATCACCAAAATACTTAGAAATGGCCCAAGGGCACATTTCCCTTTCAATCTCCCCCTTTTTGGTGATTTATGCCAACACAACATAAGGCAACTAGAACAAGTGCAATATCACTTCAAATCAAAACTCAAGTTTATTTTGATTCAATTTGGCATATATGGATCATCCTTTGCCACCACTTGGTTTGTTTTTGCAAATCAAACACAATATCCTATCTCTAAGTCAAATCCACTTGTAGAGACATAAAGAGAGGTTTTCCAAAGAAAATTGATTCAAGATTCCAAAAACTCCCCCTTTTTCCCATAATCAACACTTCTCCCCACAAGAGGCCAACTTTTGACAAAAGAGACAATGCAAGAGTTTTGACAAACCAAAAGCTCTATCCTACTATTTTCAAAGTTTCTCAAGTGGTAGCTGATCCATTTATTGCTTTGGCCTTTATTTTCTCCCCCTTTGGCATCAAACACCAAAACGGGATCAATCTTGGCCCCTTTAACCCCATTGCCTCACCAAAATCTTCAATTAAGAGCAAATAGGCAATAAGAGTTTAAAGATGAACTTGGAATAATTTACCCTCTCATCGGAGTGCAGTGGAAGTCTTTCACGGTCCAAGTCCACCTTTCCCTTTCAAACCTTCTTTGAGACTAAAACAATCAAACTCAAACAAACGGTTAGTCTCAAAGGGTCAAGTTGTAACACATCTCCCCCTAAATATGTGCATTACTGACACAAGGACTTGTGAGGTCCGGGGAGTGCTTGTACAACTTGAGCACCATAATAAGCAACATAATGCAGAATGAACATGATCAAAGGCATAAACACATGTATGCTATAAATCAATCTAGGTTCCGCGAATCTAAGACATTTAGCTCACTACGCAACCTGCAAAAGGTCTTCTCATCTAGAGGCTTAGTGAAGATATCGGCTAGCTGGTTCTCGGTGCTAACATGAAACACTTCGATATCTCCCTTTTGCTGGTGGTCTCTCAAAAAGTGATGCCGGATGTCAATGTGCTTTGTGCGGCTGTGCTCAACAGGATTTACCGCTATTCGGATAGCACTCTCATTATCACATAGGAGTGGGACTTTGCTCAGATTGTAGCCAAAGTCCCTGAGGGTTTGCCTCATCCAAAGTAGTTGCGCACAACACTGTCCTGCAGCAACGTACTCGGCCTCAGCGGTGGATAGGGCAACGGAGGTTTGTTTCTTAGAGTTCCATGACACCAGGGACCTTCCTAAGAATTGGCACGTCCCCGATGTACTCTTCCTATCGACCTTACATCCAGCATAGTCGGAATCTGAGTACCCAATCAAGTCAAAGTTAGACCCCTTTGGATACCAGATGCCGAAGCAAGGCGTAGCGACTAAATATCGAAGAATTCGCTTCACAGCCACTAAGTGACACTCCTTAGGATCGGATTGAAATCTAGCACACATGCATACGCTAAGCATAATATCCGGTCTACTAGCACATAAATAAAGCAAAGAACCTATCATGGACCGGTATGCTTTTTGATCAACGGACTTACCTCCTTTGTTGAGGTCGGTGTGTCCGTCGGTTCCCATCGGCGTCTTTGCGGGCTTGGCGTCCTTCATCCCAAACCTCTTTAGCAAATCTTGTGTGTACTTCGTTTGGGAGATGAAGGTGCCATCTTTGAGTTGCTTCACTTGGAACCCAAGGAAGAAGTTCAACTCGCCCATCATCGACATCTCGAATTTCTGCGTCATCACCCTGCTAAACTCTTCACAAGACTTTTGGTTAGTAGAACCAAATATTATGTCGTCGACATAAATTTGGCACACAAAAAGATCACCATCGCAAGTCTTGGTAAAAAGAGTTGGATCGGCTTTCCCAACCTTGAAAGCATTAGCAATTAAAAAGTCTCTAAGGCATTCATACCATGCTCTTGGGGCTTGCTTAAGTCCATAGAGCGCCTTAGAGAGCTTACACACGTGGTCGGGGTACCGTTCATCCTCGAAGCCAGGGGGTTGCTCCACGTACACTTCCTCCTTGATCGGCCCGTTGAGGAAAGCGCTCTTCACATCCATTTGGTACAACCTGAAAGAATGGTGAGCGGCATATGCTAGCAAGATGCGAATTGACTCTAGCCTAGCCACAGGAGCAAAAGTCTCCTCAAAGTCCAAACCTGTGACTTGGGCATAACCTTTTGCCACAAGTCGAGCCTTATTCCTCGTCACCACCCCGTGCTTGTCCTGTTTGTTGCGGAACACCCACTTGGTTCCCACAACATTTTGCTTGGGACGAGGCACCAGTGTCCAAACTTCATTGCGCTTGAAGTTGTTGAGTTCCTCCTGCATGGCCAACACCCAGTCCGGATCTAGCAAGGCCTCTTCTACCCTGAAAGGCTCAATAGAAGAGACAAAGGAGTAATGCTCACAAAAATTAACTAATCGAGATCGAGTAGTTACTCTCTTGCTAATATCACCCAGAATTTGGTCGACGGGATGATCCCTTTGAATCATTGCTCGAACTTGGGTTGGAGGTGCCGGTTGTGCTTCTTCCTCCATCACATGATCATCTTGTGCTCCCCCTTGATCACACTCCTCTTGATGAACCTGTTCATCGTTTTGAGTTGGGGGATGCACCATTGTTGAGGATGAAGGTTGATCTCGTTCATCTTGTTCTTGTGGCCGCACTTCTCCAATCGCCATGGTTCGTATAGCGGCTGTCGGAACATCTTCTTCATCTACATCATCACAATCAACAACTTGCTCTCTTGGAGAGCCATTAGTCTCATCAAATACAACGTCGCTAGAGACTTCAACCAAACCCGATGATTTGTTGAACACTCTATACGCCTTTGTATTTGAGTCATAACCTAACAAAAACCCTTCTACAGCTTTGGGAGCAAACTTAGAATTTCTACCCTTCTTTACTAGAATGTAGCACTTGCTCCCAAATACACGAAAGTAAGATACATTGGGTTTGTTACCGGTTAGTAGCTCATACGAAGTCTTCCTGAGGAGGCGATGAAGGTAGACCCTGTTGATGTCGTGGCAAGCCGTGTTCACGGCTTCCGACCAGAAACACTCGGGGGTCTTGAATTCTCCAAGCATCGTCCTCGCCATATCGATTAGCGTCCTGTTCTTCCTCTCTACCACACCATTTTGCTGTGGTGTGTAGGGAGCGGAGAACTCGTGCTTGATCCCTTCCTCCTCAAGGAACTCCTCCACTTGAAGGTTCTTGAACTCGGACCCGTTGTCGCTCCTTATCTTCTTCACCTTGAGCTCAAACTCATTTTGAGCTCTCCTGAGGAAGCGCTTGAGGGTCCCTTGGGTTTCAGACTTATCCTGCAAAAAGAACACCCAAGTGAAGCGGGAAAAGTCATCAACGATAACTAGACCATACTTACTTCCTCCTATGCTCAGATAGGCGACGGGTCCGAAGAGGTCCATATGTAGCAGCTCCACGGGTCTTGATGTTGTCATCACATTTTTGGTGTGATGAGAGCTTCCCACCTGTTTCCCAGCTTGACAAGCTGCACAAGGTCTATCTTTTTCGAAATGAACATTGGTTAGACCTATCACGTGTTCTCCCTTTAGAAGCTTGTGGAGGTTCTTCATCCCCACATGTGCTAAGCGGCGATGCCACAGCCAGCCCATGCAAGTCTTAGCCATTAAGCATGCATCTAGACCGGCCTCTTCTTTTGCAAAATCAACTAAGTAAAGTTTGCCGTCTAGTACACCCTTAAAAGCTAGTGAACCATCACATCTTCTAAAGACAGACACATCTACATTTGTAAACAAACAGTTATATCCCATATGACATAATTGACTCACAGATAGCAAATTATATCCAAGAGACTCTACTAAAAACACATTAGAGATAGAGTGCTCATTTGAGATTGCAATTTTACCTAGTCCTTTTACCTTGCCTTGATTCCCATCACCGAATATTATTGAATCTTGGGAATCTTTGTTTTTGACGTAGGAGGTGAACATCTTCTTCTCCCCCGTCATATGGTTTGTGCATCCGCTGTCAATAATCCAGCTTGAACCCCCGGATGCATAAACCTGCAAGGCAAATTTAGGCTTGGGTCTTAGGTACCCAACTCATGTTGGGTCCTGCAAGGTTAGCACAAATATCCTTAGGGACCCAAATGCAAGTTTTGTCTCCCTTGCATCTTGCCCCTAACTTCCTAGCAATCACCTTTCTATCCTTTCTACAAATTGCAAAGGAAGCATTCAAAGCATGATATATTGTAGAAGGTTCATTTACTTTCCTAGGAACATTAACAACATTTCTCCTAGGCATATTATGAACATCATTTCTCCTACCAACATTTTTATCATGCACATAAGAAGAGCTAGAAGCAAACATGGCATGAGAATCAAAGGCATTATATGCATTACAACTCCTATAAGCATTTCTAGGTTGTCTTCTATCATAGTACATAAAGGCATGGTTCTTTTGCACACTACTAGCCATAGGGGCCTTCCCTTTCTCCTTGGCGGAGATGGGAGCCTTATGGCTTGTCAAGTTCTTGGCTTCCCTTTTGTAGCCAAGTCCATCCTTAATTGAGGGGTGTCTACCAATCGTGTAGGCATCCCTTGCAAATTTTAGCTTGTCAAATTCATTCTTGCTAGTCTTAAGTTGGGCATTAAGACTAGCTAATTCATCATTTAATTTGGAAATTGAAACTAAATGATCACTACAAGCATCAATGTCAATATCTTTACACCTATTACAAGTTTCAACAATTTCTACACAAGAATTAGATTTACTCGCTACTTCTAGTTTAGCATTTAAATCATCATTAAAACTCTTTAACTTGGCAATAGTTTCATGACAAGAAGATAATTCACTAGAGAGCATTTCATTCCTCTTAATTTCTAGAGCAAGAGATTTCTGAGCTTCTACAAATTTATCATGTTCTTCATACAACAAATCCTCTTGCTTTTCTAAAAGTATATTCCTATCATTCAAGGCATCAATCAATTCATTAATTTTGTCTACCTTGGTTCTATCTAATCCCTTGAATAAGCATGAGTAATCTATCTCATCATCATCACTAGACTCATCCTCACTTGAAGAAGCATAAGTACTAGTATTATGAGTGCTTACTTTCTTCTCCCTTGCCATGAGGCAAGTGTGACGCTCGTTGGGGAAGAGGGATGACTTGTTGAAGGCGGTGGCGGCGAGTCCTTCATTGTCGGAGTCGGATGAAGAGCAGTCCGAATCCCACTCCTTGCCCAGATGAGCCTCGCCCTTTGCCTTCTTATAGTTCTTTTTCTCCCTCTTGTTCCCTTGATCCTGATCACTATCATTGTCGGGACAGTTAGCAATAAAATGACCAAGCTTACCGCATTTGAAGCATGAGCGCTTCCCCTTGGCTTTGGTCTTGCTTAGCTGTCCCTTGCGACCTTTAAGCACCGTCTTGAATCTTTTGATGATGAGAGCCATCTCTTCATCATTAAGTCCGGCCGCCTCAATCTGTGCCACCTTGCTAGGTAGCGCCTCCTTGCTTCGTGTTGCTTTGAGAGCAAGGGGTTGCGGCTCGTTGATCGGACCATTCAAGGCGTCGTCCACGTACCTTGCCTCCTTGATCATCATTCGCCCACTAACGAATTTCCCAAGAACTTCTTCGGGCGACATCTTGGTGTACCTGGGATTTTCACGTATATTGTTCACCAAATGAGGATCAAGAACGGTAAATGACCTTAGCATTAGGCGGACGACGTCGTGGTCCGTCCATCGCGTGCTCCCGTAGCTCCTTATTTTGTTGATAAGGGTCTTGAGCCGGTTGTATGTTTGCGTCGACTCCTCCCCCCTTATCATCGCGAACCGTCCAAGTTCGCCTTCCACCAACTCCATTTTGGTGAGCAAGGTGACGTTGTTTCCCTCATGAGAGATCTTGAGGGTGTCCCAGATCTGCTTGGCATTGTCCAAGCCGCTCACCTTGTGATACTCGTCCCTGCACAAAGAGGCTAGCAATACGGTAGTAGCTTGTGCATTTCTATGAATCTGTTCATTAATAAACATAGGGCTATCCGAGCTATCAAATTTCATTCCACTTTCCACAATCTCCCAAATGCTTGGATGGAGAGAAAACAGGTGAGTACGCATTTTGTGGCTCCAAAATCCGTAATCCTCTCCATCAAAGTGAGGGGGCTTGCCAAGTGGAATGGGAAGCAATTGAGCATTTGAACTATGCGGGATGCGCGAATAATCGAAAGAAAAGTTTGAGTTAACCGTCTTTCGTCTATCGTAGTCGTCGTCGTCCTTTTGGGAGGAGGAAGATTCGTCGCTGTCGTAGTAGACAATTTCCTTGATGCGCCTTGCCTTCTTCTTTCTCCCGTCTTTTCTTTTGTGGCCCGAGCCTGAGTCGGTGGGTTTGTCATCATTGGGCTCGTTGACGAAGGACTCCTTTTCCTTGTCATTGATCACCATCCCCTTGCCTTTAGGATCCATCTCTTCGGGCGGTTAGTCCCTTTCTTGAAGAGAACGGCTCCGATACCAATTGAGAGCACCTAGAGGGGGGGTGAATAGGTGATCCTGTGAAACTTAAACTTATAGCCACAAAAACTTGTTAAGTGTTAGCGCAATAATCGCCAAGTGGCTAGAGAGAAGGTCTTGCACAATACGATAATCACAAAGAATTCAACACAGAGAAGACACAGTGATTTATCCCGTGGTTCGGCCAAGTACAAAACTTGCCTACTCCACGTTGTGGCGTCCCAACGGACGAGAGTTGCACTCAACTCCTCTCAAGTGATCCAATGATCAACTTGAATACCACAGTGTTATGCTTTTCTTTTCTTATCCCGTTCGCAAGGAATCTCCACAACTTGGAGCCTCTCGCCCTTACACCTTTGATGTTCACAAAGAATCACGGAGTAAGGAAGGGAAGCAACACACACAAATCCACAGCAAAATGCGCACACACACGGCCAAGAATCGAGCTCAAAAGACTATCTCAAAGTTCTCACTAGAACGGAGCTCGAATCACTGAGAATGACAAACGAATGCGCAAAGACTGAGTGTGGATGATCAAGAGTGCTCTAAGGTTGCTTAGTTGTCTCCTCCATGCGCCTAGGGGTCCCTTTTATAGCCCCAAGGCGGCTAGGAGCCGTTGAGAACAAATCTAGAAGGCCATCCTTGCCTTCAGTCGTCGGGCGCACCGGACAGTCCGGTGCACACCGGACAGTGTCCGGTGCCCGATTTCCTTCCTTAAATGGCGAAGCCGACCGTTGCAGATGCGGGAGCCGTTGGCGCACCGGACATGTCCGGTGCACACCGGACAGTCCGGTGCCCCCTTCTAGCCGTTGGCTCGGCCACGTGTCCCGCGCAGATCGCGCGGCCGACCGTTGGCTCGGCCGACCGTTGGCTCACCGGACAGTCCGGTGCACACCGGACAGTCCGGTGCACACCGGACAGTCCGGTGAATTTTAGCCGTACGTCGTCGGCGAATTCCCGAGAGCGGCCACTTCGCTCGAGCCAGCCTGGCGCACCGGACACTGTCCGGTGCACCACCGGACAGTCCGGTGCCCCAGACCGAAACAGCCTCTTGGCTGTACACAGCCAACACTTCTCTTTTCTTCTTCTTTCTGTTTCTGATACTTAGACAAGTATATTAGTACACAAAACCAATGTACTAAGACTTAGAAACATACCTTTGCTCTTGATTTGCACTTTGTCCATTCATGGGCATAGATTTACATTTAAGCACTTGTGTTGGCACTCAATCACCAAAATACTTAGAAATGGCCCAAGGGCACATTTCCCTTTCAGCTCCAAGGTCGATGAGGCGCGGGATGCTGCCCGGGAGGACCCTAACCCGACGTCGAGCACATCAACACAAACATCCATCGCGCTACCATCTGCCGGTTCTGATAGCAGATCTTCTGGAATCATGTCCTCGAGAGTCTGATCAAAGTTCGCTAGAGATAATTCTTGCATACCAATGAGGGCAGACAAGGCCGGAGAAGGAACACCGCTACTTTCCCCACTGGCAGTGTAACGACAGCTGTTTTTCCGAATCAAGGGGATTTCGTCTTCTTCTTCACCATCATCATCAGCAAGACCGACAACACACCCATTGGGATCAGCGTCAGACGGGTCACACCCATTGGGATCAGCTTCAGTGAATTCAGGCACTGGCACCTCCTCAGCAACAGGAGCAGAAGGACCGGCACCTTGATCCAAGCTAGACACCCAACGAAGGTGTCTCTTCTTCTTTTTCTCCCCCTCAGCAGGAAAAGAGGCTTGATCAACTCGGCGAGAACGTTTTGGACGAACATTGACAGGCTTCTGAGCGTCCAAGGCTTTGTCAGCTTCAGGGATGGGCACCACCACCAATGTTTCAGCAGGAGCAGCATCAGAAGAATCCCCAGCCAACATATCCAGCATGGCACCTATCTCTACATCACTAGGATCCAAAGGCACCTCGAAATGAACCTGTCGTTCATTGTCAGGAATCTCTTCAAGCGAAGCAACCAAAGCACTAACTTCTTCGGCAGAGGGTCGCACTCTAAGGCCCAAACCACCATCACCAGCAGGAGGATTTGACACAAAATGAGTGAAGGCCTTAGAAGGAGGCAAGTTCTAGGCCGAATACGCAACAGGAGCGCCTATATTCGATACTTTGCCTCTGAGTATCATTTCAAGTCGGCTCACCAAATCCACAGCAGGAATTTTTCTGTTGGTAACCCGGGTTGAGTCAGTCAGGCCTCGGTACAGATAAGCCGGGTGTGCCCTGTCCTTCAGCGGCTGAATATTCTTGAAGACAAAGTCAGCAACTACAGCCTCTACAGTCAAACATCTTTCCTTCAACAATCCAACTTCAGCCAACAGAGCCCCTGCCTCAGCCACTTCTTGGTCTGTGGGGGATTCAGTCCAGTTCGGAGTGCGGACATCCGGTTGTCTCCCTGACCGTGGTGGGAGGGAATTCCCATGATTTTCCACAATAAACCACTCTAAGCGCCATCCTTTGATGTTTTCTTTGAGTGGGATGTCAAGGTAATCGGTCTTCCTCCCACGGCGCATCTCCAAGCTCGCACCCCCTACCAGTTGGTGCTGACCTCCGGCCATCCCAGGGCGACAGTGATACAAATATTTCCACAGGCCAAAATGCGGCAGGACGCCAAGAAAAGCCTCACATAAATGAACAAAGATGGAGATTTGCAGAATGGAATTGGGGTTCAGATGGGTCAGATTCAGGTGATAGAAATCAAGGAGATCGCGGAAAAAGGGAGAAATAGGAAGAGCAAGGCCGCGGAGGAGGAATGGAACATAAACAACAGATTCATGGGTGTCTTCTATTGGAACAGTGACCCCACAGCAGATCCGCCAGGAACAGAGTTCTTTCGGAAGAAGAACTCCGAGGGACACAAGATGGAGAAGGTTAGACTCAGAAACAACAGACATATGGTTACCTGCGAAAGGCAACTGACTGTTGGGATCGATGGGGGGAATGACAGCAGTGGACGAACTCGAAGCTTTTCGCTTAGGCGCCATCTCAACCTCGCCGGCGAGCAGAGCGGGAGCAGAATTACAAATCGGCAGAGAGGATCTGGATGCAGGAAAGCAAGAACTAGGGCACGAAATGTGGAGGTACGGAACAGCACAGTACATATAGGGTTTTCCCGGGCCAGATGCCGTTTCCAAAAAGTGCCCAGTCATCACCCAGCGGTTATTTCTAAAACACTGGCGTGCCACGTCATCACTCAGCTGCTATTCCTAAAAAAGTCGGCGTGCCATGTCATCGCTCGGCCGTTATTTCCAAAACAACCAACGCGACCCAAATTGACTCAGCCACGGTTTCTAAAAACGGTGACAGTACCTGACTTCACTCGGCTGTTACTTCTAAAACGCTGACGTTGCCGTCAGTCACTCGGCTGTTACTTCTAAAACACCGACGTTGCCGTCAGTCACTCGGCTGTTACTTCTAAAACGCCGATGTTGCCGTCAGTCACTCGGCTGTTACTTCTAAAACGCTGACGTTGCCGTCGGTCACTCGGCTGTTACTTCTAAAACGCCGACGTTGCCGTCGGTCACTCGACTGTTACTTCTAAAACGCTGACGTAGCCGTCAGTCATTCGGCTGTTATCTCTAAAACGCCGACGTTATCATCAGTCACTCGGCTGTTACCTCTAAAACACCGACGTGGCCCCGCCGTCATTCGGACACTACTTCAGAAGTGCTAACGCTGTCAATAATAACTCGGCCGTTGCTTCTGAGGCACCGACGACGCAGAGAAAATGAATGGAAGAATAATTCGAAAACTAACCAGGAGGCGAAGTATTTAACACAGGAGGAGATGAAATTGTTCTTCATGAAGGGAAGCTACAGAACTTACAAATCAACTCGCTACGAGTTGATACTTCCCTACTACTACTACTACATTACATTACACTATTCTATACTACTACTACTATATTATTTCACTAATACTATTTCTACTACTAATCTATACTAATATCAAAAAACTAGTGTCATCTAGCCACTGGCCTAGTTGCTGCCCCTGCTGCTGCCCTTGCCGCTGCCGTCGCCACCGTCGCCCTTGCCGCTGTCGTCGTCGCCCCTGCCGCTGTCGTCGCCACCGTCGCCGTCGCCTCCATCGTCGTCGTCGCCTCCGTCGTCGTCGTCGTCTCCGCCATCGCCGTCGCTGCCCTCCTCGGACGAGTCCGAGGAGTCCTCCTCGTCCGAGGAGTACTCCGACTCATCCGAGCCCTCGAGCCCGGCACGCTCGACGGCCCGGATGTAGGTCCAGACCTCCGCGGCAATCCCCTGGGAGTCGTCTGAATCGTCAGACGACGCTGGGGGAGAGACGGGGGCCGGGGACCCCTCGGACTCGGAGGAGAACTCCTCCTCCGAGTACTCTGAGTTGCCGAAGTCCTCCGAGGGAGGAGTCGGCTCACGTTTGCGCTTATCACCAGAGCGAGGCGAGGAACTGCTACCCTTCTTACTCTTGCCCATGGTGGAAAGGAAGGAGGAAGAAGAGAGCAAGCAGCAGAGAGCAATAAGAGATGTGAAAATGCCGGGGAAGCAAGAGCACTATTTATAGAAGAAGGAAACAAGCGCTCACCTCCTACCACGACCACTGAACAATCGCAAAAATTCAATATGCAATTCAAATCGTCTGAAGACACGTCAGGCGGCTGACGCCGTTTCACGCAACACAACACCCATTGGGACTCCAGTCAACTACGCGGGCGATATGATTACACCCGCGGTCACATCAAGTTACTACTCAGAGACAGTTTTGCTAAAACACTTAGCGTACCAAGCCGTCCCTTGCCTACACCCATTGGGGGGACGCCCAGGAAATACCAGTATATTTTTCAAAACTGTCACATCCGTGCAGCACGTGCAATGAATACTTCAAGACAAAAGTGAGATATCAGCAAGGATCAAAGGAAAGCCAAATATAGCCAACAAGGTACAAGTCTAATCGGCAGAAGCATTGAAGCAAGAAGTGATAACAAAGACTAGCCAAGGGTCACCTGTCGAACGTCCAATCAATCACAGATCAAATAAATTGCACCGCCTAGCAAGATATGAGCAGATCACGAACTCGGCCTCAAAGACAAGATATACGCTGACTTCTAAAGCATAATATCAATAACATAGTGCTAACCTCCAAGGCATTCAGCAAAAAGGGAAGAAGATCACCGGAAAAAGGCATAAAATGACGATCTTCGAGTGAATTATTTTCAAAAATCCACTCGAAGCTCGGGGGGCTACACCCATTGGGTGCACCTTCGGCGCACCCAATGAATCATCATCTCAGATCAAGACAATGCTGACCTCTAAAGCATAGGATAAGATTAATACAAGGTTGACCTCCGACAAAATACAAATGAAAGATGAAGGTGATTTCTGATAATACTCGAAGTGAAGACCTTCGAGCGGATTATTTTCAAAAACCCACTCGAAGCTCGGGGGCTACACCCATTGGGTGCACCTTTGGTGCACCCAATGAAGTTCGAAGTCCTGCAGTATGAAATGCTGACCTCCAAAACAAGAGTCTGAGACAGAACACCAATTTTCGAGTGATAAAAGCAGAAGGAGACAGTAAGAAATCGTTTTTACCGGATTACCCAGAAAGTACTTCTTGTTACAAACAAAGACCGCAAGCTGGACTTAGGATCTTTGGGCCGATTATTTTAAAATCAACCCAAAGATCGAGGGCTTGTGGGGGACAGATATCCCCTGGGTCCACTGGATGGATAAAAGACCTCACGAAAGGACCAAGGGCCCAATAAATCGTAAGGTCATCCCTTCGTGGGCCTGGAGAGGAACGACCAGTGAAGCAGATCGACATAAGGCCGGATCGGAGCAAGCTCGGACGACCCAATGACTTCGAACGAGTAATCACAACAGAGACCCGACCTTTCCACGCTGGAGGCCCGTACAACGGAACCGAGCGACGATGGGTCGGCAGAACTATAGGGAGATAGACTCAATCGGTTCACTATTTCTCAGGTGCGCGTGATTATCATATCTGCATGTATTGCCCCACGGTCGAACATATAAGGCCTAGGGGGCACCCCTTCAGAAGGAATCGAACTCACTACTTAGCCATCCACCCCAACTTCCTACGCATTAGAGAATTACCTTGTAAATCACCAAATACAGCACTCTCGCCAGGACGTAGGGTATTACGCACTTCAAAGCGGCCGAACCTGTAAATCATTGTCTACTGCCTCTCGTGCAACTAGCACGAACCATTGATCTACAGTCGATAACACCGTCCTACTCCTAAAAGCACCTTGAGGGGCAACCCCGGGTGTGCGGTCGCACCCAAA
Organism: Zea mays; assembly: GCF_902167145.1. Lineage (NCBI taxonomy): Eukaryota > Viridiplantae > Streptophyta > Magnoliopsida > Poales > Poaceae > Zea > Zea mays. Next base: position 11,533,402 of record NC_050097.1, read on the forward strand.
ACACCGACACCCGGTAGGAGCGAACAATCCTAGTGGCGTCGGCCATCGCGGTTGGCCAGTAGAAACCTTGTCGGAAGGCATTCCCGACGAGGGCTCGAGGTGCTGCATGGTGGTCGCAAGCCCCCGAGTGTATTTCTTGCAACGGCTCTTGTCCTTGGGCGATGGATATGCATCATTGGAGGATGCCCGAGGGGCTGTGGTGGTAGAGCTCCTTTTCATCACCCAGCAAGACGAACGACTTGGCGCGCCGAGCTAGTCGCCGAGCTTTGGTCTCGTCGAGGGGAAGCTCTCCTCAGAGGAGATATTCCAGGTATGGGATCTGCCAGCTCGGATCTGGTGTGACCCCATTCTGTTCCCCCTCGACGGGCAAGGCCTCCTCCTTGATGGCCGAGGGTACCTCGGGCTCGGCCAAGGCCTCCTCGGGCTCGGGCGAGGGTACCTCAGGCTGGGCCGAGGCTTCCTCGGGCTCGGGCGTGTTGTCGATCTTGACGAATGGTTGATGTAGGTCTCTGGAGAAGACGTCCGGGGGAACCGTTGTCCGCCCCGAGGCTATCTTCGCCAGCTCATCCGCAGTCTCGTTGTACCATCGGGCGATATGGTTGAGCTCCAGCCCGTAGAACTTGTCTTCCAGGCGCCGGACTTCGTCATAGTAGGCTTCCATCCTCCGGTCGTGGCAGTGGGAGTTCTTCATGACTTGGTCGATGACAAGCTGTGAGTCGCCACGAGCGTTGAGGCACCGGACCCCTAGCTCGGCGGCGATGCGCAGCCCGTTAACCAGAGCCTCGTACTCGGCCACATTGTTTGATGGCGGAAAATGGGGGTGTATGACGTAGCGAAGATGCTTTCCGAGGGGTGAAACGAAGAGCAAGCCAGCGTCTGCTCCTGTTTTCATGAGTGACCCAACGAAGTACATGGTCCAGAGCTCGGGTTGGATTGGAGTTGTTGGTAACTGGGTGTCAGTCCACTCAGCCAAGAAGTCTGCCAAGACCTGGGATTTTATGGCCTTCTGAGGGGCGAATGATAGCGTTTCGCCCATGAGTTCCACCGCCCACTTTACTATCCTACCTGAGGCCTCACGGCACTGGATGATCTCCCCCATGGGGAAGGATGACACCACAGTCACCGGATGAGACTCAAAGTAGTGTCGCAACTTTCGTCGTGTCAGAACCACTGCGTAGAGCAGCTTCTGGATCTGCGGGTAGCAGACTTTGGTCTCGGAAAGCACTTCGCTGATGAAGTAGACTGACCTCTGGACGAGCAGTGTATGCCCTTCTTCTCGTCTCTCGACTATGATCGCGGCGCTGACCACCTGAGTGGTTGCGGCTACGTAGATCAAGAGGGCTTCTCCTGCAGCGGGGGGCACCAGGATGGGTGTGTTTGTAAGGAGCGCCTTAAGGTTTCCGAGGGCTTCCTCGGCCTCGGGGGTCCAAGTGAAGCACTCGGCCTTCCTTAAGAGGCGGTACAGAGGCAAGCCTTTCTCGCCAAGGCGTGAGATGAAGCGGCTCAGAGCCGCAAGGCATCCCATGACCCTCTGTACTCCTTTCAAATCTTTGATCGGTCCCATGTTGGTGATGGCCGCGATTTTCTCCGAATTGGCCTAGATGCCCCGCTCGGAGACGATGAATCAAAGGAGCATGCCTCGGGGGACTCCGAAGACACACTTCTCGGGATTGAGTTTCACGCCTTTCGCTCTCAGACACTTGAATGTCGTTTCAAGGTCAGAGAGGAGGTCGGAGGCTTTCTTCGTCTTGACAACGATGTCATCGACATAAGCCTCAACCGTTCTGCCGATGTGTTCTCCGAACACGTGGTTCATGCACCTCTGGTAGGTGGCACCTGCATTCCTCAAACCAAATGGCATTGTAGTGTAACAGTACAAGCCAAAAGGTGTGAAGAAAGAAGTCGCGAGCTGGTCGGACTCTTTCATCTTGATTTGGTGATAGCCTGAGTAGGCATCGAGGAATGACAGGGTTTCGCACCCAGCAGTGGAGTCCACAATTTGATCGATGCGGGGTAGAGGGTAGGGAACTTTCGGACATGCCTTGTTTAGACCAGTGTAGTCTACACACATCCTCCATTTCCCATCCTTCTTCCTTACAAGAACAGGGTTAGCTAACCATTCGGGATGGAATACCTCTTTGATGAACCCTGCCGCGAGTAGCTTGTGGATCTCCTCGCCTATGGCCATGCGCTTTTCTTCGTCAAAACGACGCAGGGTTTGCTTCACGGGTCAGGCTCCAGCTCTGATGTCCAGTGAGTGCTCGGCGACATCCCTCGGTATGCCGGGCATGTCCGAGGGACTCCACGCAAAGACTTCGGCGTTTGCGCGGAGAAAGTCGACGAGCACTGCTTCCTATTTGGGGTCGAGCTCGGAGCCGATCCGGACTTTCTTGCTGGCGTCGTTGCTAGGGTCGAGAGAGATGGACTTAACCGCCTCAACTGGTTCGAAGTTCCCGGCGTGCCGCTTCGCGTCGGGCGCCTCCTTGGAGAGGCGTTCCAGGTCGGCGATGAGGGCCTCAGACTCGACGAGGGCCTCAGCGTACTCCACGCACTCCACGTCGCATTCGTACGCGTGGCGGTACATGGAGCCCATGGTGATGATCTCGTTCGGGCCCGGCATCTCGAGCTTGAGGTAGGTGTAGTTGGGGACGGCCATGAACTTGGCGTAGCACGACCTTCCCAACACCGCATGGTAGGTTCCTCGGAACCCGACGACCTCGAAGGTAAGAGCTTCCTTTCAGAAGTTGGAGGGAGTCCCGAAGCAGACGGGTAAGTCGATCCGCCCGAGGGGGAGGATACGCTTTCTAGGTGCGATCCCGTGAAAGGGTGTCGCACCGGCCCGGACCTCGGACCGATCAACCCCCAAGAGTTCCAGGGTCTCGGCGTAGATGATGTTAAGGCTGCTGCCTCCGTCCATGAGGACTTTGGAGAGCCTAACATTGCCGATGATCGGATCGACGACGAGCGGGTACCTTCCTGGGTTTGGCACGAAGTCGGGGTGGTCGCCTCGGTCGAAGGTGATAGGCTTGTCGGACCATTCTAGGTAGACTGGCGCTGCCACCTTCACCAAGCAGACCTCCCGGTGCTCCTGCTTGCGGTGCCGAGCCGAGGCGTTCGCCGCCTGCCCGCCGTAGATCATGAAGCAGTTGTGGACCTCTGGGAACTCCTCTTCCTTGCCGCCCTCCTTCTTGTTGTTGTCATGGCCCTTGCCATCTTCCACCGGGGGCCCGGTCTTATGGAAGTAGCGCCGGAGCATGACACATTCTTCGAGGGTGTGCTTGACGGGACCCTGGTGATAGGGGCATGGCTCTTTGAGCATCTTGTCGAACGCATCGGCCCCTCCAGGAGGTTTTCGAGGGTTCCTGTGCTCGGCCGCAGCGACGAGATTCGCGTCGGCGGCGTCGTGTTTCGCTTGCGACTTTTTCTTGGCCTTCTTCTTCGTGTCCTGCTGGGTGGACGCCTCGGGGGCGTCTTTCTTCGACTCTCCCTGAGGCTGCTTGTCTTTTCGGAAGATGGCTTCGACCGCCTCCTGACCCGAGGCGAACTTGGTGGCGACGTCCATCAGTTTGCTCGCACGGGTGGGAGTCTTGTGCCCCAGTTTGCTCACCAGGTCTCGGCAAGTGGTGCCGGTAAGGAAAGCCCCGATGACATCCGAGTCGGTAACGTTGGGCAGCTCGGTGCGCTGCTTCGAAAACCACCGGATGTACTATTGGAGGGACTCCCCAGGCTGCTGGCGGCAGCTTCGGAGATCCCACGAGTTCCCAGGGCGCACGTACGTGCCTTGGAAGTTCCCCACGAAAGCCTTGACCAGATCGTCCCAGTCAGAGATCTGCGCAGGGGGTAGATGCTCCAGCCAGGCTCGGGCGGCGTCGGAGAGGAAAAGGGGTAGATTACGGATGATGAGGTTGTCATCATCCGCCCCTCCCAACTGGCATTACAGTCAGTAGTCCGCGAGCCACAGCTCCGGCCTCGTCTCCCCCGAGTACATGGTGATGGTAGTCGGGGCTTGAAAACGGACGGGGAACGGCGCTCGTCGTATGGCCTGGCTGAAGACTCATGGACCGGGTGGTTCGGGCGAGGGGCTGCGTTCCTCCTCGCTGTCGCAGCATCCCCCACGCCTAGGATGGTAGCCTCGGCGCACCTTCTCGTCGAGGCGGGTTCGACGGTCGAGATTGTAACACCCCTGGTGTTACTGTAACTAAAACTTGAGCATGGCATCATAAGCATTGGCATTGTATATGTTTGATACACCTAGAGTGCATTCACTAGGCAAAAATTTCAAACAAGTTGTATTGTTTTAAGTGTTTTTGCAAATAGGACCCTAGATAGGGGACATAACCCTTAATCAGGCTCAAAGGGGCAAGACCTAACCCAAGATGAGAAAACCTAAAGGCTTTAGGGAAAGAGTCATAAAATATCCCCAAAAACAAAGTGGAATCACATTTATACCCCTGGGATACCAAAAATCTCAATTAGAACCCTGGAAAACCCTAAAACCAAACCCTAGGGACCTATGTGCAAAATTAGTCCACTTTTGGGCTAAAGTGCAAAGACCAAGTCAAATAAGTATCTTAAGTCATTTGGGTCACATATATGTGAATTTACAAGCCAAACCCTAAGTTTTGGACTCATTTGCAAAAAGGACCCCAATTTTGATTCCTATGCTAAGTCTGAAATCAGGGTTATAGGCCCAACTTTGGGGCTGTGTAGCTTTCAAAATAGTGAGAATTTATATTAGGTCACCACATCAAAGTTGAAGACCAAACATAGGAGAACAACTTTGCTTAAGAAGGAAAGCATAGTTGTTAAGAGAAATTTAGAGATAATTGAGCCTGAAGTTGGACTGTCAGACTGCCTGAGGTCTGAAATTCAGAATAACAGTGTTATGAGATGAACTTTGAGCTCGATTTTGAATGGGATCCAGTGACTTGTTGTGAGAGCACATTGTAGCAAAGTTATAGATGGATTATAGCACTACAGCTTTGCTATAGGTCACTGGTTGTGTTGCCATTTGAAAATCAGAGAAAAAGTGGCCCAAACTTTGTCTGTCAGATAGACTGAAGACTATCTCCCCATGGTACAGTAGCCAACCGGATCAGATCAGCCGCGGCAGAAGAATCTCACCGCCGGCGACCGATTTTCGCCGCGATTCGTGCGACTGCCGGCCCGACTAGTGCTCAGGGTCAGTGGACAATGCCTGGAGATCACCGCTGGTGAGCTGGAGATCACTCCGGTGACTCCCCGTGGCTCTCTCTTCCTCTTTGCGGCTGAACGGATTTACTCACCGGTGACCGCCGCCTCCCGGCCGTGCGCCGCGTGGCTTAGCCTTTCCACCGCATCGTCGTGACCTCCTCTAGCTTCCCGTCGATCACCAGAGTTACTGCCACGTCGTGGAACACGTATTCACTGCAACCGTCTTCTTCTTCATTTCCGGCCGCCGCGCGTCCTCCCAAAATTCACTGGCCACCGCCTTGCCCTCCTATAAATTGAGCCCGTGACCAGCTCCGTAGGGTTATCAGCTAACCAGCCACCGCCAATTAGCCACAATCGTTCGCCGGAGCTCGGGAATTTCGCGTTCGCCCCAAATCGGGTTTCCGCCACCGTAGAATCAAGCTCACCGCGGCCAGCCCATTCTAGGTCAGTTCATCCCTCCTTCTCCTTTGTTCGAGCACTCTTGTCACTTAGTGATGTTGACCGAACCGCCAATTGGGACGAGATAGCTCTAGATCACCGGGAATGCATTCAACTGTCCGCCACCTATTCGGCTCACGCGGACAGAGCTTGACAGCTCACCATTTGTGCAATTAGGTTACAGGAAACACTCGGGGTAGGTCCGATGTGATGTCCGCCGCTCGGGAGCGCTGGTCGTCGCCTTAATCGGCCAGTGCAGGACCTCGCCGGAGCTCCTCAACGCACTGCCGTCGTCGGGGACTTCCCCCTGTAAAGAATTAGAACATGGGGGACCGATTTGCAAAGTGTCAGAGACCCGTAGGAATAGTGGCTGAACCCGTTCACAGTTAGATAAAAACGCGAGGACCCCGGTGCAATTGTGCCACCGCGCGCGGGCGTGGGCACGCGTTTCCTGTGTTGTTGGGCCGTCTGGACCAGATTTGGCCCAGCACTGTTACATCTTTTCTCTTTTTCTTTTTCTACCCAGCTTTAAAAATATGTAGAAAAATGTGGAAAAATGGTAAAATTGTGAAACCAATTTTCCTAGGTTTCTTATTTTCCCTGGAATTTAATAAAAATAGTTTTGTGATTTTTAGGTTAAATAAGGAATTTTAAGGCATTTAAAGTAGTTCAAAGTAGTAGTTTTGGATTTTTAAAAGATAAGTTGTAATCCCAAAAATGCTCAAAATTTTTATATGAGCTCCTCATATTATTTAGAAGCCTTGGGTAGAGTTTGGGTTGATTTGGACCTTGTTTGATCACCAAACCCCAAAACACCCCCCTGCCCTATGAACTCCTTTACTGACTCCGGAAACCCTAAGTTCTCGGAGTACCGTGAAGGAAAGTTGTATTCAAGACTTAGATAATAAGTTTATATTATCTTTGCACCCTCATGAGCATCCCATGGCATCCATTCTTATACATCTGCATGGTTATGATTAGAACGTGAAGAAGAAGAGGAAATCACCGAAGAAAGGACACCACCACCCTCGGATTCTCAAGCAGGCAACTGCTTCTACTTTGATATTTGCGGATCCGAGCCAGACTCACCTATTAACAAAGGCAAGCCCCGGTGCATGCAACCCTTTTCCTTGTACTTTTAAATACTTTTCGCACACTTTAAGTCAAGTGAAATGTGCATTAGGTTCATAGGAAATTGCTTGGAACCTTTTGATGCATTGCTTTCCTTGATATCCACACCTTTATGGATACTTCTGGTGAAGTATCAAAATTGTTTTACAAAAATGCTTAGCCCTGCTTAGGTCTTGTGGATAGAGGTTGTCTTTTGCTGTACTGCCTAGCTCAGGGGTTATCCTGAGGAAAGATGACTTCTACCTGCAAGAATATTTTCTTTTGGAGCAATGGTGGGATCTTACTGCAAAGTTCCCTGTGATGCTCTTTTCATCCTAAGGAACAGAAACAATCCTAAGGATGGAAGTACTTAAATCGAGACTTGGGTTAGGAACAGGTGATGTTCTACACAGGTTGATTAAGGATTGAACGTGTATGTAGGCGTGCTGATCGAGGACCCTTTAACTGGTCACATGCCTCATCATGGGTAAGCCTTGCCTCGGGTAGGCTCAGGCCAGAATAAGATAACACGAAATGGGCGTGGAGCGGTGGCGAGAGTAGCGTGTACCCTCCGTGGCAAGAGGCTGGACGGTGGTGTATCTGTACTCTCGGTTTGCGTGAACCTGATCTGGTCTTAAGAACCCCGGTGGCGGGTTGACATATGCAAGGGTTAAGTGCTACATATGTCGTGTGATTGGAGATCCTTAGCTGAGTATAATCGATTCGGATCGCCGTACCTTCGCGGTTATGAAGACTTGGTCACTTCCCTGCAACCTAGAGTCAGGATGTGAACAATATGGATAAAAATGATGTTGTACTGATGAAATGATGAAATTAGACTAGAGGCAAACAGAGTTTATTAATACTTCACATGGCATTAAAAGATTGAAAGTAAGGACTCACCTTAGTAAGCTATTTCTGCAAAAGTATCTAAGTTGATTCTTGCTAAAGCCTCTCCTTGATTCCCATTTATCCAGCATACCCTTGAGAGCCTTTTCCTTAGTCGGGTAAGACTTGTTGAGTAATTCCATACTCAGGGTTTATCCCCTTGTTGTTTTTAGGTGAGGAAGCAGCAGAGTTATGTTGCTTCTGTACCAAGGTGGTTCCTAATGAAGAAAAGCAAGAGTGAAGTGCGGGAGGAAAGGATCCTCCATTAAGACTTCTTGTGTAATAACTATCGGGAGGAGTTTTTGCCTCCCTTGGTATGTGTAATAATATTACACTGCACTCGTTATATATTCCTGGTCTGTAATAAACAACATGATCTTACTTTTTAATAAATGTATGTTATGTAATCGCTTCCGCATTTCTTTATCTCCGATGTTCTGTAATGTCTGCAAGACGGGTGAGACGTTCCTGGAAAGGTAAGGAAAGATACCAAGCTTGTCAAGTAGTTTAGGGGCACCTATAGGGTTGTCTGAGGTCCGTTGGACAAGGACAACTGTAGGTGGGCCTCATTACTTGGGAGGTTCCGTCACAGCTGGTATCGGAGCGTAGCCCTTCTTGACAGATATTATTGTGACATCTTCAAAAGAATTTCCTAAGACTTATCTAGAAAAATTGCTTCTCTTCTTACCTAAGTATTTCTGAAGAGTTTATTTCGAAGACCAGATAGAAAGAGTGCAATGTATAGAAGGTTGAATCAACTAAGGTTGATTCTGTACTTATTCATGCATCATGCTAAGAACTGTACTAATAAATTTTCCCCCCTAGCAAATGCCGCCATGTACAAGGAAAACGGCACGCAAGCATACTGGACCCATCGGTGTGCTTCGGCATCAACTTGCCCCATGGGAGCAAGACAGCAGTAGTGGGAGCAACGATCCTATTGGTGATCTCGAAGCTCGCGTGAATCAACTCCAAGCGGAGTTACAACGCAGGACTAATCTATGGGTTGCGGACGGTGACCGGATATATGATTTAAGAAGTTATATCCGCACCCTGCAAGATCAACTAGCTGACCGAGATTTGGCACTTGATTGGGCAGTGCAGTCTCGTTCGGTAGCTTTAGCTAAGGAAGCGAAGGCTCGAGCACGAGTCAACGAACTTAGCGTTGCTATTGATAACTTGCAGGTATATTGCAATACTTTACATGAAGAAGTTCATGTACTGTATTCGCAATTACACCCAAATGTCCCTGCGGATCCCGTCAGGTCTGAAGCCAGAACCTCGCACACTGCGGGCGAAGCGCTTGGTGGAGAGTTAGACCTTTTTAGGCCCCCTCCTTCTTTGAGGCTGGTCGACGTATGGTCTCCCACCCCTGACGATGAAGCTACCAAGAACAATCAAAAGCAGGAGTAGTAGTGTAGTTGTAAAAGTAGAGATAGTAAATTGTATAATAGGTTGAACTTTTGTATAATGGGTAATGTATCCTGTTTTGTAACATCGAGTCTGTATCATTACTTTTTATAGTAATGTAAAATGGAAGGTTTCTCTGGCATATTATGTTTACTTCAAATGTTCTTTGCCTCAGATGCCGACCAGGACTCGAGGACAGGACGCAGTAGGAACTTCTGGGGTAGGGATGTTACCCCAAATCCACCTCCGGTTCCTCCCACGTTGGCCGAGGCGATTGCCGCCTTGGTAAATGCCACCGCAGACAATACCCGCTTCCTTAGGGAAATGGCGGGTCAACAGCAATTCCAGCAGCAGGCAGGAAGGGGTTATCAGCAAGGCCCCCGTGAAACCACCTATCTGGACTTCTCAGAAACCCGTCCACCCCTATTCGTCAAGGCAGAGGACCCGTTGGAAGCCGATGAGTGGATACGGGTTATTGAACAAAAGTTTGGTCTTCTCCGTTGTTCAGAGACGCAGAAGCCGTTATTCGCAGCACAACAACTACGTGGCCCTGCCAGTACCTGGTGGGGAAATTTTGTGGCTATTCAACCTGTCAACCATCAAATCACCTAGGAAGAATTTAAAGCAGCCTTCCGTGAGCACTACATACCCGAAGGTGTGCTGCATATGAAATAAGAGGAATTCATGAAGCTGAAACAAGGAGGAGATACCGTCAATCAGTATCTCAACAAGTTTAATCACCTGTCGTAGTATGCCATCGACCAGGTGAATACTGATTTAAAGAAAAAGAGCTGCTTCATGAGGGGTCTAAATGACCGGTTGCAGAGAAAGATGGCCACATGTATAGATCTCACGTATGGAAAGGCTGTCAGTACAGCCTTATCTGTTGAAGCAAAATACGCAAGTTCTGGGAAGAACAAGGGGTTCGGGGGTGAGAGGCCTAATCAGGGCCAGGCGAAGAGGCAACGGTTTGTAATCCGGCCTTCTAGCCAAAATCGCACTTTTTCTCGTCCACCCTCATTCCCTTTTAAACAGCCAATCATTATTCGCCCCAACAATACCCCCACTACCCCAAATCAGCCGGGTGCCCCAGGCACTCGATTCCCTGCCTTGCCCAGCTCTTCAACCGGGTGTTTCAATTGCGGCAAGTCGGGACATTTCATCAAAGACTGCCCATATCCCAAGCAAAATCAATCAAATACTCAGCAAGGATCTGGGAAATCAACTCAGCCCAAGGGAAATACTGTGGGGAGGAATACAAAGAAGACGAGGCGTGTATACTACACCCAAGTGGCCACTACACCGGAAGGAGAACCGGTGATGATGGGTACGTTTCCCGTGGCCAGTCACCCTGCAATTATTCTTTTTGATTCTGGTGCTTCACATACATTCATTAGCAAGAAATTTGTGGAGCAACATCACATTGCATGCCATGAATCAAAAGAGGGATTTAAAATTCATTCACCTGGGGGACATATTTTTACTCGAGAAGTGGCCTATGAAGTGCCAGTAACAATGGCCGGACGGAACTTTCCTGCTAACATGATTGTTCTGAAAGGCCAGGATATAGATGTAATTTTGGGTATGAATTGGTTAACCCAACACAAGGCAATTCTCAACACTGAACTCAGAACCGTCAGGTTGAGCTATAATCAAGAAGAGATTCTTTTGTCTCTCCCCGTAACCAATCCAGCCAAAACTTCTGGTAGAGTATATGAAGCCATTGTACCGGAAATCAAGGATATTCTGGTAGTATGTGAGTTTCCAGATGTATTTCCGGAAGATTTGCCTGGACTGCCCCCTGAAAGAGATGTAGAATTTGTAATTGAGCTAAAGCCCGGTACGGCTCCCATCTCCCGAAGATCGTACCGTATGCCCCCTAATGAGTTGGCGGAATTGAAGATTCAATTACAAGATCTACTGAATAAGGGATTCATCCGGCCAAGCTCGTCTCCATGGGGTTGTCCCGCCATTTTTGTTAAAAAGAAGGATCAAACTTTGCGAATGTGCGTGGATTATCGACCCCTGAATGAGGTCACCATCAAGAATAAGTACCCTCTTCCAAGGATCGACATCTTATTTGATCAACTGACTGGGGCGAGGGTATTTTCCAAAATTGATCTTAGGTCGGGCTATCACCAAATCCGTATTCGGCCCGAGGATATACCGAAGACCGCGTTTACTACGCGGTATGGTTTATTTGAGTATTTGGTAATGTCTTTTGGGCTAACAAATGCTCCTGCCCACTTCACCTATTTGATGAACTCGGTGTTCATGCCCGAGTTGGACAAGTTCGTAGTGGTCTTCATCGATGATATATTAATATATTCTAAAAATGAAGAGGAGCATGCTGAACATCTACGGATTGTATTGACGCGCCTGAGGGAACATCAGTTGTATGCCAAGTTCAGCAAGTGCGCGTTTTGGCTGGAGGAAATTCAATTTTTGGGGCACATGTTATCGGCCGAAGGAATTGCGGTCGATCCTAGCAAAGTCAAAGATATTCTGGAGTGGAAACCCCCAACTACTGTTCACCAAGTTCGGAGTTTTCTTGGACTAGCTGGGTATTATCGCAGATTCATACCAGATTTTTCTAAGCTTGTGAAGCCAATCACAAGTTTATTGAAGAATAACATTAAGTTCAATTGGTCTTCTAAGTGTAATGAAGCCTTTGAGCAATTGAAGACATTATTAACCACTGCTCCGGTATTGGCTCAACCGGACATCACCAAACCCTTTGATGTATATTGTGATGCGTCAGGCAGTGGACTCGGCTGTGTATTAATGCAAGAGGGTCGAGTAATTGCATATGCTTCAAGGCAGTTGCGCTGACATGAGGAGCATTACCCAACTCATGATCTGGAGCTAGCTGCTGTGGTTCATGCCCTGAAAATTTGGTGTCACTATCTGCTGGGAAATATTTGTCATATATATACAGATCATAAAAGCTTGAAGTACATCTTCACCCAGTCAGAATTAAATATGAGGCAAAGACGATGGCTTGAGCTTATTAAGGACTATGAACTGGAGATCCATTATCACCCAGGCAAAGCCAATGTGGTGGCAGATGCACTAAGCCGTAAGGCTTCCTGCCACTGTCTTATAGTGAAGACCCCTGACAACACTTTGTGTCAGGAAATGGAAAAGTTAAACCTGGGGATGATCCAACAAGGGACTCTGAATCAGCTAAAGCTTGAGTCAATCATTTTGCAAAGAATAGTTGATGCTCAAAGGGATAATGTGGGCATGAAGCACATACGGGAGAAAATAAGGGCTGGAACAGCCAAATGTTTCAAAGAAGACGATCAAGGTGTGCTATGGTTTAAAAACCGCATAGTAGTGCCAAAGAATGAAGAACTCCGCCAGCAAATTCTTGATGAAGCACATCTTAGTCGTTATTCTATTCATCCCGGAAGCACTAAGATGTACCAAGATTTGAAGCAACATTACTGGTGGACAAAGATGAAGATCGAAATTGCACGCTATGTGGCTAAGTGTGACACTTGCAGACATGTCAAGGCCATACACATGAAAACTGCTGGTCCATTACAATCTTTGCCAATCCCAACATGGAAATGGGAAGACATAAGTATGGACTTTATTGTGGGATTGCCCAGGACGGCCAAAGGGTATGATTCTATTTGGGTTATCGTTGATCGACTCACAAAGATTGCCCACTTCTTACCCGTCAAGGCCAAATATACAGTAGCCACTTATGCAGCATTATATATTGCCCGTATTCTCAGTTTGCATGGTATTCCAAAAACTATAGTGTCGGATCGTGGACCTCAGTTCGTATCCAAGTTTTGGGAAGAGCTTCATAAATCCTTGGGTACCAAATTGCTCCACAGTTCGGCCTATCATCCTCAAACAAGTGGACAGACTGAGAGGGTCAATCAAATACTTGAGGATATGTTGCGGGCATGTGTTCTGGACTTCTCACAGAAATGGGATGAATGTTTGCCCTTAGCGGAGTTTTCATACAATAACAGTTATCAAGAAAGTATCAAGATGACACCTTTTGAAGCTTTATATGGGCGACGGTGTCGAACTCCGCTAAATTGGTCTGAATCTAGAGAAAGGTACTTATTTAGGCCTGATATGGTGAAAGAGGTCGAAGAAAAGGTTCAGCAAATTATTCATAATATGAAGAAAGCTCAGACTCGACAAAAGAGTTATGCAGACCGACGACGATAACCCTTATGCTTTCTGGTAGGCGATTATGTCTACTTGAAAGTTGCACCAATGAAGGGTGTATCGCGTTTCGGGGTTAAAGGGAAACTTGCACCCAGGTATATTGGTCCATTTCCGGTACTTGAGCAATGTGGGCCAGTGGCATATCGACTACAACTCCCCGAAATTCTGTCTGCTATCCATAATGTGTTCCATGTGTCGCAATTGAAGAAGTGTCTTCGGGTTCCCGATCGAACCGTTGAAGTGACAGATGTTGTCCTGGAACCAGATTTAACATACTCGGAACATCCTATTCGAGTTCTGGATCAAAAGGACAGGGTTACCCGGAGAAAGACTCTCAAGTTCTACAAGATACAATGGAACCAACATGCTGAGGAAGAGGCTACGTGGGAAACTCAAGACTTCTTGAATAAGAATTTCCCAGGCTTTCTAGCCTCATGTAATTTGTAAAGTGTATATGGTTATTGCCATAAAGGAGTGAACCCCCACACCACCCCGGCCTTGTACCAGAAATAAGGAAATAAAAATGTGACACATTTCCTTTTCCATTACTCACCCTAGGACTTTAAATCTCGGGACGAGATTCTTTTATGGGGGGAAGGATGTAACACCCCTAGTGTTACTGTAACTAAAACTTGAGCATGGCATCATAAGCATTGGCATTGTATATGTTTGATACACCTAGAGTGCATTCACTAGGCAAAAATTTCAAACAAGTTGTATTGTTTTAAGTGTTTTTGCAAATAGGACCCTGGATAGGGGACCTAACCCTTAATCAGGCTCAAAGGGGCAAGACCTAACCCAAGATGAGAAAACCTAAAGGCTTTAGGGAAAGAGTCATAAAATATCCCCAAAAATAAAGTGGAATCACATTTATACCCCTGGGATACCAAAAATCTCAATTAGAACCCTGGAAAACCCTAAAACCAAACCCTAGGGACCTATGTGCAAAATTAGTCCACTTTTGGGCTAAAGTGCAAAAACCAAGTCAAATAAGTATCTTAAGTCATTTGGGTCACATATATGTGAATTTACAAGCCAAACCCTAAGTTTTGGACTCATTTGCAAAAAGGACCCCAATTTTGATTCCTATGCTAAGTCTGAAATCAGGGTTATAGGCCCAACTTTGGGGCTGTGTAGCTTTCAAAATAGTGAGAATTTATATTAGGTCACCACATCAAAGTTGAAGACCAAACATAGGAGAACAACTTTGCTTAAGAAGGAAAGCATAGTTGTTAAGAGAAATTTAGAGATAATTGAGCCTGAAGTTGGACTATCAGACTGCCTGAGGTCTGAAATTCAGAATAACAGTGTTATGAGATGAACTTTGAGCTCGATTTTGAATGGGATCCAGTGACTTGTTGTGAGAGCACATTGTAGCAAAGTTATAGATGGATTATAAAACTACAACTTTGCTATAGGTCACTGGTTGTGTTGCCATTTGAAAATCAGAGAAAAAGTGGCCCAAACTTTGTCTGTCAGATAGACTGAAGACTATCTCCCCATGGTACAGTAGCCAACCGGATCAGATCAGCCGCGACAGAAGAATCTCACCGTCGGCGACCGATTGTCGCCGCGATTCGTGCGACTGCCGGCCCGACTAGTGCTCAGGGTCAGTGGACAATGCCTGGAGATCACCGCCGGTGAGCTGGAGATCACTCCGGTGACTCCCCGTGGCTCTCTCTTCCTCTTTGCGGCTGAACGGATTTACTCACCGGTGACCGCCGCCTCCCGGCCGTGCGCCGCGTGGCTTAGCCTTTCCACCGCATCGCCGTGACCTCCTCTAGCTTCCCGTCGATCACCGGAGTTACTGCCACGTCGTGGAACACGTATTCACTGCAACCGTCTTCTTCTTCATTTCCGGTCGCCGCGCGTCCTCCCAAAATTCACTGGCCACCGCCTTGTCCTCCTATAAATTGAGCCCGTGACTAGCTCCGTAGGGTTATCAACTAACCAGCCACCGCCAATTAGCCACAATCGTTCGCCGGAGCTCGGGAATTTCGCGTTCGCCCCAAATCGGGTTTCCGCCACCGTAGAATCAAGCTCACCGCGGCCAGCCCATTCTAGGTCAGTTCATCCCTCCTTCTCCTTTGTTCGAGCACTCTTGTCACTTAGTGATGCTGACCGAACCGCCAATTGGGACGAGATAGCTCTAGATCACCGGGAATGCATTCAACTGTCCGCCACCTATTCGGCTCACGCGGACAGAGCTTGACAGCTCACCATTTGTGCAATTAGGTTACGGGAAACACACGGGGTAGGTCCGATGTGATGTCCGCTGCTCGGGAGCGCCGGTCGTCGCCTTAATCGGTCAGTGCAGGACCTCGTCGGAGCTCCTCAACGCGCTGCCGTCGTCGGGGACTTCCCCCTGTAAAGAATTAAAACATGGGGGACCGATTTGCAAAGTGTCAGAGACCCGTAGGAATAGTGGCTGAACCCGTTCACAGTTAGATAAAAACGCGAGGACCCCGGTGCAATTCTGCCACCGCACGCGGGCGCGGGCACGCGTTTCCTGTGTTGTTGGGCCGTCTGGACCAGATTTGGCCCAGCACTGTTACATCTTTTCTCTTTTTCTTTTTCTACCCAGCTTTAAAAATATGTAGAAAAATGGTAAAATTGTGAAACCAATTTTCCTAGGTTTTTTATTTTCCCTGGAATTTAATAAAAATAGTTTTGTGATTTTTAGGTTAAATAAGGAATTTTAAGGCATTTAAAGTAGTTCAAAGTAGTAGTTTTGGATTTTTAAAAGATAAGTTGTAATCCCAAAAATGCTCAAAATTTTTATATGAGCTCCTCATATTATTTAGAAGCCTTGGGTAGAGTTTGGGTTGATTTGGACCTTGTTTGATCACCAAACCCCAAAACACCCCCCTGCCCTATGAACTCCTTTAGTGACTCCGGAAACCCTAAGTTCTCGGAGTACCGTGAAGGAAAGTTGTATTCAAGACTTAGATAATAAGTTTATATTATCTTTGCACCCTCATGAGCATCCCATGGCATCCATTCTTATACATCTGCATGGTTATGATTAGAACGTGAAGAAGAAGAGGAAATCACCGAAGAAAGGACACCACCACCCTCGGATTCTCAAGCAGGCAACTGCTTCTACTTTGATATTTGCGGATCCGAGCCAGACTCACCTATTAACAAAGGCAAGCCCCGGTGCATGCAACCCTTTTCCTTGTACTTTTAAATACTTTTCGCACACTTTAAGTCAAGTGAAATGTGCATTAGGTTCATAGGAAATTGCTTGGAACCTTTTGATGCATTGCTTTCCTTGATATCCACACCTTTATGGATACTTCTGGTGAAGTATCAAAATTGTTTTACAAAAATGCTTAGCCCTGCTTAGGTCTTGTGGATAGAGGTTGTCTTTTGCTGTAATGCCTAGCTCAGGGGTTATCCTGAGGAAAGATGACTTCTACCTGCAAGAATATTTTCTTTTGGAGCAATGGTGGGATCTTACTGCAAAGTTCCCTGTGATGCTCTTTTCATCCTAAGGAACAGAAACAATCCTAAGGATGGAAGTACTTAAATCGAGACTTGGGTTAGGAACAGGTGATGTTCTACCCAGGTTGATTAAGGATTGAACATGTATGTAGGCGTGCTGATCGAGGACCCTTTAACTGGTCACATGCCTCATCATGGGTAAGCCTTGCCTCGGGCAGACTAAGGCCAGAATAAGATAACACAAAATGGGCGTGGAGCGGTGGCGAGAGTAGCGTGTACCCTCCGTGGCAAGAGGCTGGACGGTGGTGTATCTGTACTCTCGGTTTGCGTGAACCTGATCTGGTCTTAAGAACCCCGGTGGCGGGTTGACATATGCAAGGGTTAAGTGCTACAGATGTCGTGTGATTGGAGATCCTCAGCTGAGTATAATCGATTCGGATCGTCGTACCTTCGCGGTTATGAAGACTTGGTCACTTCCCTGCAACCTAGAGTCAGGATGTGAACAGTATGGATAAAAATGATGTTGTACTGATGAAATGATGAAATTAGACTAGAGGCAAACAGAGTCTATTAATACTTAACATGGCATTAAAAGATTGAAACTAAGGACTCACCTTAGTAAGCTATTTCTGCAAAAGTATCTAAGTTGATTCTTGCTAAAGCCTCTCCTTGATTCCCATTTATCCAGCATACCCTTGAGAGTCTTTTCCTTAGTCGGGTAAGACTTGCTAAGTAATTCCATACTCAGGGTTTATCCCCTTGTTGTTTTTAGGTGAGGAAGCAGCAGAGTTCTGTTGCTTCTGTACCAAGGTGGTTCCTAATGAAGAAAAGCAAGAGTGAAGTGCGGGAGGAAAGGATCCTCCATTAAGACTTCTTGTGTAATAACTATCGGGAGGAGTTTTTGCCTCCCTTGGTATGTGTAATAATATTACTCTGCACTCGTTATATATTCCTGGTCTGTAATAAACAACATGATCTTACTTTTTAATAAATGTATGTTATGTAATCGCTTCCGCATTTCTTTATCTCCGATGTTCTGTAATGTCTGCAAGACGGGTGAGACGTTCCTGGAAAGGTAAGGAAAGATACCGAGCTTGTCAAGTAGTTCAGGGGCACCTATAGGGTTGTCTGAGGTCCGTTGGACAAGGACAACTGTAGGTGGGCCTCATTACTTGGGAGGTTCCGTCACAGAGATAGTGGTGCTCGTTGCCGAGGTGATCCCGAGCAGCAGGCGCCTCGTCCCGCGTGCGCTCGGGATGGACCGAGGCTTCCCGCATGCGTCGGGAGGACACCGCTGTCACACCCGGGTTTCGGGGCACAAAGACCCGGGCGCGAACATAATCACCAGGTGTGCTGGGACCAAGTCTCACACATATGATGAATCATGGCACAAGATCGAATGTCACATCTTTACTATATAACAGGAGTTCTATACAAAATAAATAATTACATTATAAGGAGACGACGGTCCAGCAACCCAAAGTTGACTGGGAGACGACGACCTAGACCTCTCACGAACACATCATAGCATCCTTCATGCGCCTCATCCCGTGGTACCTGTTCTTGACCTGTGGGGGGGGGGGGTGAGACAGCAAGAGTGAGCTCACATACGTTCATAGCTCAACAAGTTGTGGGGAACAATGTGCATGAACTCGCCAAAGGTGGGAGCTCACGTGAAGTGTAAGGCTTACCAAAGAGGATGGTTGAAGCTAAGCATTGCTTTTAAAGTTGGTCAAAATTTTATTAGCAATTACTAAGTATAAGTAAATACCAAACCCAATTAAGTAGAACAAAAGTAACAACATCACCTGCGATGCAATGCATATGACAAATTGAATTTAGTTCCATAAATTAATCATGTGAGTGTCCGAGCTGCTCATGACCGTGAGCACGGCTAGTATACCAGTTTTACACTCTGCAGAGGTTGCGCATCTTTACCCACAAGTCATGTTACCCATCTGCCAAGAGACGACCAATCTCATAGACCTCTACCGAGGAGGCGAGGCAGGGTAACACTACGAGGATTTTACAAAGTTCCACTGGCTTCAAAAAACCCGCTACAGTTTATAGGAAGCTCCAATACAGGAATCCCTCGTCTGATCGCCATCGCAGCAAAATCAACCTGAGGACCTCCCTACACTGACCACTCCCCTACTGCGCTTGCCCCTTTCGGGTAAGGTAGTCTTCCACTAGCTTTCCTAGTTAGTTGGCCAAGGGCGTCCCATTAAACCCTTGTGGTAGCACTGTTTTCCCGGGTGGTTCTCCATGTTCCAATTAACATAATGATCTTATCATGAACAGTAAATAATAAACAGATAATAAAAAGTGTAATCATGAGTAGTGAATATCTCTATACCCAAAACCACATAAAGCAATAGCAGGTACTACCCAAAAATTCAGTGGTGAACAAGGTATAAAGATAGTCAAACTAGGGTAACCTATTGGGTCCCATCAAAATTAACCTATACAGATCATTATGATTAATCAGAACATGACTGGGTAAAAAGAAGTGATCAAGGCCACAACTTGTCTGGGACTTGAGATTCCAGGTACCAGGATGATCTTCAGGTGACTCGTGACCTCGCGCTAATCGTAGCAATACATACAAACATGGTATATGCAAAATTAACATCACACAAAACATAATAATACACTGCATAATAATAATCTATGCGTTACTACGAGATCATGGGCTCGAGAATCACTACAATCGGAGTTACGGTTGTGAAGTTATGGTTTTCCGAAGATCCACGTGGTTAAATATAGAATAGACTAAGTGCAACTTTTTAACCTATATTTCATGACAAAACAAAGTTACCAGATGTTAATAAATATTATTGTGAGACTAATGAAACTAGAATGGATCAAAACGGAGTTACGGTTATTGACTTATGAATTTCTGGAGTTATTGAGTACATGGTATAGATTAATTCAGATGAATAATGTTAATTCATATTTCATTGCTAAATGGAGTTACTAAGTGGTAGTCAATATTAAAACAAAATTAATGTCTCTGGAATAAATTAATTTGGAGCTAAAATGAATTTAATATGAATTAAGCAAATTCCTAGATTTATTTTTGCACTAAAAATCCTTTTTCTAAATAAATTCTGAATTTTCCAAGGATTCTGGACTGTGGACACTATTTTAACTAAGCCTAGGGTGCTCTGTGCAAAATTCTGGGCCTGTTTTATAATTCCTTTACACGCATCATGACGGCGGGTTGATTTGATAAAAGGACAGGGGCTCTTTAAGAATTTGTCATGGCCGAAGGGGTATCAGCCACCGTGAGCCATCCGATCGCCCATCAACCGACGGGATTAGATTCCCCCCTAAAGTGAACAGGAATCACCCACAACCCTTGGATGCGGCATCCACGGTTCCAGACGATTTCAAACCCCATCCACTCGATCAGGCGCCAAAGGCTTGGATTCAATACGCGAAGGGGTAAATGCTACTTTTAATCCCAGCCGTCCATCTCAATCCTACGGCCAGGGACCCGTCTTCCTCCTTCATTGAGCCAGGCCGAGCGGCGCCGCACAGGGGACTACACGGCGACGCGCCATGGCCCACGGTGGTGTTTGGTACGTGGCGGGGAACAGAACCGAGCCTAGCTAGACGAAGGGAAGAAAAAGTTCTACTCGCCACGACAAGTTCTCCGCCATACACACGAGAATCCGGGTTCAGGGTTCGACTAACCTCGAGGCACCCTGCGAACGACGCTGGCGTTCTGAATTTCCGATGTGGTGACTTCAGCCACCCCAGCAATCCGAGCCGCGGCCCCCTGTCACCGCCAGTAGCTCGCCAGAGCCGCCACGCACGGGCGTGCCTTTCCTTCTCCCAGTACCGGGAGATCGTCTCCAATCTAGCGATGGCGAACGTCGCTCAGGCAAAGGGAGAGAAGCAGCGTTATGGATGCCGCAAGGGAGCCAGAGACCACACGATTTTATAGTGCAGCGGTAGAGTCCGATGTAGGGAAACGATCAGCGAGAAAAATTCGGCCAACGACAAGAGTCCGTGAATCGGCCGAGGCGCTCGCGATTTCTGTTTTAGCGCCCCCCGTTCGGACTTGAGGAAGAGGATAGGGCTGACAGTGGGTCCCACAAACCAGTGACCGTGTTTGATACGCACGTGAAAGTGAGAGGCTGGCCAGTGGGGCTCATACGCTAGCGCTAGAGCAGGAGTGGGCTGGCGGGTGGCAAAGTGCATATGGGCTAGAAGTGAGGGATTAGGCCCAAGTGAGGCTTATGTTTTTCTTTTTCACTCTTTTCTTTTCTATTTCAAATTCCAATTATTCAAACTCAATTCAAATTCTTGTTTTGAACTCCAGATTCCAAATATCAAGAAAAAGTATACATGAATTATAATTCTACTGTTTGAAATAATATTGTTTATTATTGTTATCTTATAATGTGTATTCTTTTCTTTTTCTTCTCTTTTCTCTTTTATTTCCCATATTCTAAATTTTCAAACTTAAACTTGTCTCACAAATTTGAATACAAATGCAAACATACAAGAATCCAGCATGGAATGCACATTTATGTATTTATTTATTTGTCATTTGACTACTTTAATTCCTTTAGTTGAATATGCACGAAGAAAAAAAATCAAGAAATCCCCAAAACTCTAGCATATAAGTATATTTATTTATTTATTCTATTATCTTCCTCTTGCACTAACTTTGGGCATTACAAATCCTACCCCCTTAAAAACTAATCTCGTCCTCGAGATTTGCAAGGAAAGGGTGTATACTCAACACATATACGCAAACAAAATCTCAGCATGATGCATACTTCATTAGCAAGACATGGGGTCGATTAGACCTTATTATTCCTTCTAAAATAATATCATATCATCCACTAACTAAAGTAACATCTAGATCTTACAAATAGTAGTAATTTATATATATGTTTATGTAGCTTGGTGGAGCTGGTGGTGGTGGTGGAGGTTGTTGTTGTCGTTGTCTCTCCAGCCGCGCTTGGCTTATTTCTTGGCGGACCTGACGTATTTCCTCGCGTCCTTGTCTTATCTGATTTTGCATCTCGGTCACTAGGTCTGTCAATTGTTGTATTACCAGTCTTTGAGCAGCAACCACTTGATCGATTTCAACAGGTGGAGGATTTGGAGGATTCATTTCTGTTTGCTGTTGCGTGATAATCTTTCCTTTCCTGGTATTGACCATGAAAGTTAGAAGCATATGGGAATATAGTTTTTTTGCAAGGAAAATTATTTGGCAGGCAAACGAACAGGCCAATAACTCGTTGATCTAAGGATTCTTTGGCACGGCTTAATCTTTATTTTATACCAAGCTTGTGATAACTAGTCATATAAGGTGAATATCCAAGGTAGGATAAAATTTTGTTAAGATGGGATAGTCTACATGGTGTAGGTTAAAAGTTTGTTTGATGTTAAGTGGGGACAGATAGATTATACCTTTCATCATGACTCTATGGGTTGGATTAGCTCATGGTTGAGTTGATCCAATACGCTAAGTTAAGTTAATATATGGCTAGTAGGGTCTAATTTCTTCTACTAGTGTCATTAATTTGTTTAAGTGGACCACATTCGGTTAGATTACGTTAGACCACACTAGATCAGATCACATTAGGTAAGATAAGATCTAGATTAGATTGGATATGGCTAGATTAGACTGGTTTAGGTTAGATAGGTCTAATAGGGTAGAATATGTATTATTAAGATATGTTAGAATCTTTTGAGATTAGTTAGATATGTTATGATAAGATAGAATCTCTTCAAGATAAGATGAATTTATTAAGGTAAGAAGAATCTTTTAAGATGAGGTGGATCTAGTAAGATAAGAGAGAATCTTATAAGATACGATGAATCTATTAAGATATGGGAGAGTCTTTTAAGATTAGAGGGATCTCTATGAGATAGATACATTTTAATGGAGGGTAATCTAAGTTGCTTAGTTTTCTTATGAATTCCATTTATGCCTATACGTATATGCAGATGTAATTATGGACATTACTCCACAACCCATCACACTCAATCAAAAATCCAAATCAGACAAATATCATAAGAACAAACATTCAAGCATACAAATATTTACAAAAATAGTTTTGATTTTGTCCCTAAGATGAGGTCTCCTATTCCTAAAATCACTTTAGGCACAGGATTTCAAAGTGTAAAATCCATATTTATCTTTTAGAAAGAAAAGATAAGAAAGAATCAGAGTAGCAGAGGTAAGTAAATAATGGTTGTCCAGATCTATCTAGGTTTCGTCCTACAGTCAACATTCCTCTGATACCACTTCTGTCACACCCGGGTTTTGGGGCACAAAGACCCGGGCGCGAACATAATCACCAGGTGTGCTGGACCAAGTCTCACACATATGATGAATCATGGCACAGGATCGAATGTCACATCTTTACTATATAACAGGAGTTCTATACAAAATAAATAATTACATTATAAGGAGACGACGGTCCAGCAACCCAAAGTTGACTGGGAGACGACGGCCTAGACCTCTCACAGACACATCATAGCATCCTTCATGCGCCTCATCCCGTGGTACCTGTTCTTGACCTGTGGAGGGGGTGTGAGACAGCAAGAGTGAGCTCACATACGTTCATAGTTCAACAAGTTGTGGGGAATAATGTGCATGAACTCGCCAAAGGTGGGAGCTCATGTGAAGTGTAAGGCTTACCAAAGAGGATGGTTGAAGCTAAGCATTGCTTTTAAAGTTGGTCAAAATTTTATTAGCAATTACTAAGTATAAGTAAATACCAAACCCAATTAAGTAGAACAAAAGTAACAACATCACCTGCGATGCAATGCATATGACAAATTGAATTTAGTTCCATAAATTAATCATGTGAGTGTCCGAGTTGCTCATGACCGTGAGCACAGCTAGTATACCAGTTTTACACTCTGCAGAGGTTGCGCATCTTTACCCACAAGTCATGTTACCCATCTGCCAAGAGATGGCCAATCTCATACACCTCTACCAAGGAGGCGAGGCAGGGTAACACTATGAGGCCTTTACAAAGTTCCACTAGCTTCAGAAAACACGCTACAGTTTATAGGAAGCTCCAATGCAGGAATCCCTCGTCTGACCGCCATCGCAGCAAAATCAACCCGAGGACCTCCCTACACTGACCACTCCACTACTGCCCTTGCCCCTTTCGGGCAAGGTAGTCTTCCACTAGCTTTCCTAGTTAGTTGGCCAAGGGCGTCCCATTAAACCCTTGTGGTAGCACTATTTTCCCGGGTGGTTCTCCATGTTCCAATTAACATAATGATCTTATCATGAACAGTAAATAATAAACAGATAATAAAAAGTGTAATCATGAGTAGTGAATATCTCTATACCCAAAACCACATAAAGCAATAGCAGGTACTACCCAAAAATTCAGTGGTGAACAAGGTATAAAGATAGTCAAACTAGGGTAACCTATTGGGTCCCATCAAAATTAACCTATGTAGATCATTATGATTAATCAGAACATGACTGGGTAAAAAGAAGTGATCAAGGGCACAACTTGCCTGGGACTTGAGATTCCAGGTACCAGGATGATCTTCAGGTGACTCGTGACCTCGCGCTAATCGTAGCAATACATACAAACATGGTATATGCAAAATTAACATCACACCAAACATAATAATACACTACATAATAATAATCTCCGCGTTACTACGAGATCATGGGCTCGAGAATCACTACAATCGGAGTTACGGTTGTGAAGTTATGGTTTTCCGAAGATCCACGTGGTTAAATATAGAATAGACTAAGTGCAACTTTTTAACCTATATTTCATGACAAAACAAAGTTACCAGATGTTAATAAATATTATTGTGAGACTAATGAAATTAGAATGGATCAAAACGGAGTTACGGTTATTGACTTATGAATTTATGGAGTTATTGAGTACATGGTATAGATTAATTTAGATGAATAATGTTAATTCATATTTCATTGCTAAATGGAGTTACTAAGTGGTAGTCAATATTAAAACAAAATTAATGTCTCTGGAATAAATTAATTTGGAGCTAAAATGAATTTAATATGAATTAAGCAAATTCCTAGATTTATTTTTGCACTAAAAATCCTTTTTCTAAATAAATTCTGAATTTCCCAAGGATTCTGGACTGTGGACACTATTTTAACTAAGCCTAGGGTGCTTTATGCAAAATTCTGGGCCTGTTTTATAATTCCTTTACACGCATGAGGACGGCGGGTTGATTTGATAAAAGGACAGGGGCTCTTTAAGAATTTGTCATGGCCGAAGGGGTATCAGCCACCGTGAGCCATCCGATCGCCCATCAACCGACGGGATTAGATTCCCCCCTAAAGTGAACAGGAATCACCCACAACCCTTGGATGCGGCATCCACGGTTCCAGACGATTTCAAACCCCATCCACTCGATCAGGCGCCAAAGGCTTGGATTCAATACGCGAAGGGGTAAATGCTACTTTTAATCCCAGCCGTCCATCTCAATCCTACGGCCAGGGACTCGTCTTCCTCCTTCCCTGAGCCAGGCCGAGCGGCGCCGCACAGGGGACTACACGGCGGCGCGCCATGGCCCACGGTGGTGTTTGGTACGTGGCGGGGAACAGAACCGAGCCTAGCTAGACGAAGGGAAGAAAAAGTTCTACTCGCCACGACAAGTTCTCCGCCATACACACGAGAATCCGGGTTCAGGGTTCGACTAACCTCGAGGCGCCCTGCGAACGACGCTGGCGTTCTGAATTTCCGATGCGGTGACTTCAGCCACCCCAGCAATCCGAGCCGCGGCCCCCCTGTCACCGCCAGTAGCTCGCCAGAGCCGCCACGCACGGGCGTGTCTTTCCTTCTCCCAGTACCGGGAGATCGTCTCCAATCTAGCGATGGCGAACGCCGCTCAGGCAAAGGGAGAGAAGCAGTGTTATGTATGCCGCAAGGGAGCCAGAGACCACACGATTTTATAGTGCAGCGGTAGAGTTCGATGTAGGGAAACGATCGGCGAGAAAAATCCGGCCAACGACAAGAGTCCGTGAATCGGCCGAGGCGCTCGCGATTTCTGTTTTAGCGCCCCCCGTTCAGACTTGAGGAAGAGGATAGGGCTGACAGTGGGTCCCACAAACCAGTGACCGTGTTTGATACGCGCGTGAAAGTGAGAGGCTGGCCAGTGGGGCTCATACGCCAGCGCTAGAGCAGGAGTGGGCTGGCGGGTGGCAAAGTGCATATGGGCTAGAAGTGAGGGATTAGGCCCAAGTGAGGCTTATGTTTTTCTTTTTCACTCTTTTCTTTTCTATTTCAAATTCCAATTATTCAAACTCAATTCAAATTCTTGTTTTGAACTCCAGATTCCAAATATCAAGAAAAAGTATACATGAATTATAATTCTACTGTTTGAAATAATATTATTTATTATTGTTATCTTATAATGTGTATTCTTTTCTTTTTCTTCTCTTTTCTCTTTTATTTCCCATATTCTAAATTTTCAAACTTAAACTTGTCTCACAAATTTGAATACAAATGCAAACATACAAGAATCCAGCATGGAATGCACATTTATGTATTTATTTATTTGTCATTTGACTACTTTAATTCCTTTAGTTGAATATGCACGAAGAAAAAAAATCAAGAAATCCCCAAAACTCTAGCATATAAGTATATTTATTTATTTATTCTATTATCTTCCTCTTTCACTAATTTTGGGCATTACAACCGCGTGATGCCCCGAGGGGTCAGCTCGCCTCCGGGAGGCGGAGCTCTCGGCTCGTCGAACTCCGGTGCCTTCCAGGAGATCCTTGAGTTCGCCCTAGATACGCCGTCCCTCGGTGATGGATGGCTCCGGCATGGCTCGAAGTAGCATCGCCGCTGCTGCTAGGTCCTGGCCGAACTCGTTGATGGCCGGGGGCAGCGCTGCCCTGGCATTGTCGACGATGCGGTGCTGGACGTCTTGGGCCCGATGACAGGCCCCTTCGGCGAGTGTTCGGCCTGCCCACTCCTGCTCGATGTTCTGTCGGAGCTGCACAAGCCGGCCTGCTTCCCCGTCGACCTGGGCCTGCATCTCACGGATTTGCTCGAGCTGTATGTCCCGACCCCCCGCAGGGACTGGGACCACAGCTAGCTCCCGCGGGATGTCAACGCGAGATGCGGGCCCAGGGGGATCGTCAACCTCCGGCATACCGAGGTGGTTGCCTTCGTTGTGATCTCCCTGATCGACGTGAAAACATTCGCGACTTGGGCCGTAACCCTCGTCGTCAAGGTCGTGGCCATCGTCAGAACAACCGAAAAGACAGTGGTCACATGCGGACATGAAGTCCCGCATGGCACCAGGGTCATTGAGGCCAGAGAATTCCCAACCGAAGTCGGGGTCGTCCTCGTCCTCGGAACCCGCTAGCCCAAAGGTTGAGACGGCTGTCAGTCGGTCCCAGGTCGACCACATATGGTACACCGGAAGGTTTGGATATGCCTTTACGAAGGCGCTCACCGTAGCGGGGTCGCTAGGTGGATCGAAGCTGAATCGAAAGGGTACGGGATGGAAAACGGACGGTACCTCTTGGTCGATGGTCGGTGGTGAAGTCGCGTCGGGGGCGGAGCACACCGTCATCTCAGGTACGAGGGTAACGCCCAGTAGATCCTTTGCGAGGGTGCTGGCGTCATCAGTCTGCTTGGGGTTGACACGTTGCGGGGAAGTGACACCCGCCGTCGTCTCAGGTGCGAGGACAATGCCCAATAGGTCCCCCGGGGCAGTGCCGGCGTCGTCGACTCGCTCTGGTGCGACAGCTGACAAGGTGCCGCCTCTTGTGTGGCCATGGTTGCCCCGTCTCCGCCTCCTCCGGCGAGGAGGGTGGCAGGGACGACCGGAGTGCTCCTCTTCCGCCGCGGGGAGATGTTGTCGCCGAGCTCGCCGCCGCCGGGCGAGTCGAAGACCGTCGCTGTCGTCGCGCCGCGAGGGGAGGAGTACCATGTCGTAGCTGCCGTCGAGGGACATGAACTCGAGACTCCCGAAACGGAGCACCGTCCTGGGCTGAAGAGGTTGATGAAGACTCCCCATCTGGAACTCAACGGGAAGGTGTTCGTTAACACGCAGCAGGCCTCTACCTGGCGTGCCAACTGTCGGGGTTTTGGACTCGGGGGGTCCCTGGACCGACGAGTGAGATTGTCGCTGCGTGCCCCTGCCCAGATGGGTTGGCACGGGATGGAACACAAGAGGTGGGACAATCCTTGTATTATCCTGCACCAGGGGTGCCGCTCGTAGTAGGGGTTACAAGCACGTCACGAGAGGGAAAGAGAGAGAGAGAGCCTGTTCGTTCGCTCCTTCCCCCGCGCGAACCCCCTCCAGGATGGCCCTGGACCTCCCTTTTATAGACGCAAGGAGAGGGTCCAGTCGTACAATGGGGGGTGTAGCTATGCGCTAACGTGTCCGGTAGAGAAATGCCTAAGCCTTGTGTACATGCCAACGTGGCTGTCGGGGGAGAGCTTGAGCCCTATACACGTGATAGCGTGGCCGTCGGAGAAGCGCCTGAGCCCTGTAGAAGCACAGCTGGCAGCGCGGCAAGGATCCTGCTGACGTCTCCTTGCTGCCGTAAGGGGCTGAGAGCCACCGGCGTCATGGTTGCACGCGGGGCACCATCATTACCCGTCGCCGGGGTAAGCCAGATGGGACGCCGGTCTTGTTCCTTGTAGCCTGAGGTGGCTAGGGATAGGGTAATGATGTATCCCCTGTTGGCGCGGTCGGTCCGAGCCTAAGGTCGGGCGAGGCGGAGACTTCTCTTGAGGCCGAGGCCGGGGCCGGGCGAGGACGCGATTCCTCCCGAGACCGAGGTCGAGGCCGAGTCCGGGGGTCGGGCGAGGCGGAGACCTCCTCCTGAGGCCTGAGCCTGAGGTCGGGCGAGGCGGAGACTTCTCTTGAGGCCGAGACCGGGGTCGGGCGAGGACGTGATTCCTCCCGAGGCCGAGGTCGAGGCCGAGTCCGGGGGTCGGACTAGGCGGAGACCTCCTCTCGAGGTTGGAGCCTGAGGTTGGACGAGGCGGAGCTTCCTGTTGCGCCCGAGGCCGAACTCGGTGGTTGATCGTGACTTGTTGTCAGTCTTCGCCTGGGTGGTTGGCACGGCAGTCGGAGCGGGGCGGGTGGCGCTGTTTTCCCGTCATATCGGACAGAAAAAGAGAGGGGTGAAGTGACTGCGGTCACTTCGGCCTGGCCGACTGAGGCGCGTGTGTCAGGATACGGCGTCAGGCGTCCCCTGCATTGAATGCGCCTGCGAAGCGGTCGGTTGGTGAGGCGGTCCGGCCAAGGTTGCTTCACAACGAAGCCTGCCCGAGCCGGGCTTCGGGAGAGCCGAGGAGGCGCCCGCTGCCTGAGGAGGCCCTCGGGCGAGGCGTGAACTCGTCTGGGACTACTGCTCCAGCCCGAGGCTGGGCTCGGGCGAGGTCGCGTCCCTTGGGTAGACGAAGTCTTGGCTTGAACCGCGCACGTCAGTTAGTCTGAGGGTGTTTACCAGCCGTGATTAGGAGTGTTGGGGGTACCCCTAATTATGGTACCCGACAATCGTAAAACAATATTTTTAGGTGATCATATGTGTAAACTTAAACTATTGGAAACAGCCTTAGAGCAACTCTATCACACCTATCCATGAGATATGTGGCGCCAAGCTAAGTGTCACGTCGGCGCCGCGTCAGCCCTCGCGTGTCAGCAGGTCAGATACCTCGGCGCCACTACCTATGGCAACGAACAAACGACTCAAACACAAAAATAAGTCGTTCAAGGGTCTAAACTTAATTTTTTTTCGAAAAAGACCAAAATACAAAAAATTGACCATATTTTTTATATCTCCAACTATAGCTGGTCTCCATCCTTCCGTGCGCAAGCAGACCAACCAAGTCCACTGTCGTTGTCGCTGTGCGCTCCGGCGTGCGATATATGGGTTGGGCTGCGACACCTCTCTGGATTGAAGACACGTGGCACGAAAGTGCATCCTACGGCCAAGGAACACATCGCTCCTGGATAGCTCAGCGAGATCGCTATACTCGATTCCTTCGGTTGGCTCAGCTCCGTTCTACGCCGGCTTGCTCGTCAGGGAGGCTGCCGGCGATGGAGGAGTGCGACGAGGATGGAGACGTGGGCGCGAATGCGTACCACGGGGCGATGGCCTCCGCCACCACGTTGTGGCACACGCGACGGCAGGTCGGCAACATCTCAGACTTGTGCGCCGCTGCGCGCGCTCCCTCCTTCAACTACGGCTTGCCTGAAGGAGAGTGAGCCGGACTTCAACGCCAAGTTCGCACTCGCGCGTCAGGCAGCTGTCTCCCAAAATAGAAGACGATACATTAAGGGTTTGTTCGTTTCTGTCGGATTGGTGGGTCGGAACGATTCCTGACCGGATTACTTCTCTAATTTATATAAACTTTGATTAGCTGGAACGATTCCGGGTGCAATCCGACGGAAACGAAAAGGCCTAAGTAGGGAGATGCAAGCAAGCCGGCGGTGTCACCGAACTATCCAAGAAAGACATGTCCCTTGGTCGTGAGATGCGCTTCCGTTCCGTACCACGCGTTTTCAATCCGGAGAGGAGAGGTGCCGCAGCTCAACCCCTCTACGGCAGGACCGTTCAGAATTTTTCTCCAAGGAAGGGAGCACAAAGGCAGCAAGCAGACTAGGAGAGAACAAGTTTAAAAAACACCGCAATTAACCAGCTCACCCTGGCTAACCCACCACCACCACCACCATACCAGGAGAGAGAAAAGAGAGAGGCGCCTCCACTCGTGACTCGTGAGTCGTGAGTAGTGACTCGTCTGGTCTCCCCTCTCTCGTCCGTCTGGTCCTCCCGTCCAGAGGCGTTCTCTCTCCCTCCCCCTTTCCTCTGGTCATCGCACCCGTCTCCCCGCTCTGACTCCGCCCGCGCCGCCGACTCCCGGCACGGCCCCAGGCTTCATCTCCGCCGCCGCGCCGCCTCGCTCCGATCGACCCCCGAAACGCCGGAAACCGTGGGCTTCGCGAGGTGCAATTTCTTGGGCCGCGTCTGAGCTTGATTCAGTTTCTGGAAGCGGCCTGAGCTTGGGATTTGATCCGGGTAGGGTTCTGGTGTAGGTTTTTGGTTGGTACCTTGCGATTGATTTGGTTTCTAGGTTCCTCTGGCGAAGAAAGATGGTCCGATTTTGCGCGTTTTTTTTTTTTTTCGTTTTCCCCCTTTGTTTCTCTGGGGCGGACCGGGGCTTGATGATTTGTTGGAGAGCGTGCAGCTTTCGTGTTACAGCTGCTTGCAGTTCCTAGAATTTAGCTCTTAATTCTGACGCACTCTTGCTGTGCAGGTTGCCTCTCTTCGTCCAAGCGGTAGATAACATAACAGTGCGACAGGTGAATTGCAGAGAGAAGGGGGGCATTTGGTCGCTGTATGATGGCGGAAGGCCCCAATTTCGCTGGCATGATTGGAGGCCATGACAATGGTGGGGATTTCTGCGACATGGCATACTACCGGAAGCTCGGTGAGGGCTCAAACATGTCGGTAGACAACCTTAATAGCATGCAGACCAGCACACATGGTGGCTCCATTGCAATGTCTGTGGACAACAGCAGCGTAGGGTCCTGTGACTCCCATACTAGGATGCTCAATCACCCTGGCCTCAAGGGACCTGTCGTTGGCAATTACTCGGTCGGCGGGCACAGCATTTTCCGTCATGGACGGGTGTCTCACGCCTTGAGCGACGATGCGCTGGCACAGGCGTTGATGGACCCAAGGTACCCGACTGAGACACTCAAGGATTATGAGGAGTGGACGATTGATTTAGCTAAGCTCCACATGGGAATGCCCTTTGCACAGGGCGCCTTTGGAAAGCTCTACAGGGGTACCTACAACGGTGAGGATGTTGCCATTAAGCTTTTGGAGAGGCCAGAGGCAGATCCGGAGAGAGCCGGGTTAATGGAACAGCAGTTTGTGCAAGAAGTTATGATGCTTGCAACCTTGAGGCACCAGAATATTGTTAAATTTATTGGAGCATGCAGGAAGCCAGTGGTTTGGTGCATTGTTACGGAGTATGCCAAGGGCGGATCAGTTAGGCAGTTTCTGGCAAAGAGGCAGAATAGGTCAGTTCCACTAAAACTGGCGGTTAAGCAAGCACTGGATGTTGCAAGGGGGATGGCGTATGTTCATGGTCTTGGCTTCATTCATAGGGATCTTAAGTCAGATAACCTCTTGATATCTGGTGATAAATCTATCAAGATAGCTGACTTTGGAGTAGCTCGGATTGAAGTAAAAACTGAGGGGATGACACCTGAAACGGGAACCTATCGTTGGATGGCACCGTAAGTTGAACACTGACATTGCTGGTGTTACTTATTAAAATTAGAAGTCACATCATATATTGAACATTTATGTCAATCAATAGTACAAAAATGTGGGTCAAGTAATTGCACATATACTTTTTCATATACTGGACATTAAGGTGTTTGCAGGTTTCTCGTATGATGCTATCCAGGAATTATTTTTATGCATAGCTTTACTACTTTTTTGGCTTTATTTACCTGTTTAGCTGCATAGGAATGTAAATTGATGCTTTGTCTTTGAATGTTAATTGCTCTAAAAAATACTGCCTGCTGTAAACTTTATAGAAACAGTTTTTTCGCACGAGTGACCAGTGTTAATTAATAATTAGTAGCTTTTGCACCAGTGTTCTAAAACAGTTGTTGCACAGTAGTTAGGCCCCTTGTTTACCCTCTAGATTATATAATCCAGCTTAAATAAGTTAAGAGACAAACAAACAACACGGGTCATAATCTAGATGTCTAGATTATGATAATCCATAAGCAGGTCATCAGGTGCTTATATAATCTATAAGCTGGATTACATAATCCTGGAAGGAAACAAACAGGGCCTTATTTAGAGATGGCAATGTGTACCCGAAACCCGAAACCCGATGGGTTTTTACCCCATTAGGGTACGGGTTTGGGTCAATTTTCATACCCATGAGTTTGTTAATGGGCATAAATGTATGCCCGACGGGTTCATGGGTACGGGTTTGTTCCTATAGTACCCAAACCCGTGAACCCGTGGGTTTTTTAAACCCGACCAAACCTAGTGCATATTGTCATTTTATTTTATAAACAAACAACAAACTTATTATCTACCTATTTACTTCCTAATTTTTATCAAATAGTGAATGTATAAGTAGTTGGTGATAGTGTTGCTTGCTTGCTATTATAGTTATTACTAGCGTTATATATGTGGTGGATGTATAACTTAGTGCATGTAACTTGATTATACAACTTATTATTTATATTTAATTCTCTCTACTAATATTTTTATACCAAACCATGAACTCGTTATTCATTACATAAATTTTGGACAATGATCTTATTAATCATTATGATACTTATTGATTATAAAAATAATAAGCATATTGGAGATAAAAACCCGCGGGTAACCCGTGGGTACCCGCAAACCCGATGGGTACGGGTTTGGGCAAAATTTCAAACCCGTCATGGGTACGGGTTTTTTAGTGGGCGTAAATATTTTTCACGGGTACGGGTTTGGGATAGCAAAACCCAACGGGTTTGTACCCGTTGCCATATCTGGCCTTATTGTAGGTTGTTTTACCTCTATATTTTTTAAGCCAAACTTCTCTTTTTTTACTAAGTTCGTAGAAAAGATAACATTCACTAATCCATAATTACCAAAGCAATGCACTTCAAAGTTCAAACACATTTCATGGTGGATTTAATGAAACCAGTTCGATTTAATAGGTGTTGGTACTTTTTTTCTATAAACTTGGTCAAAGTTAGATAGGTTTGACTTAGAATAAAATTGAACAGCGTTTGGAATGGAGGGAGTAGTAGCTTATGTATTTTGTTATTTTACTTTTGTAAGTTTGATTATGATGCTTTGGGTGGACTGTATAAGGTCCAGCTGTTGGCCGAATGTTTTCTTGTTTGAAGCTAAGTCAGTCATGCATACACAATTGACAAGTTGTAAAAGGACTGAAGATGTTTACATATTGTTTTTTTAATCTTGCAGAGAGATGATTCAGCACAGGCCATATGACCAAAAAGTTGATGTCTACAGCTTTGGCATTGTGCTGTGGGAGCTCATAACTGGCATGCTCCCTTTTGCTAATATGACAGCAGTGCAGGCTGCTTTCGCTGTGGTGAACAAGGGTGTCCGCCCAGCTATACCCCAGGACTGCCTGCCCACCCTTGCTGAGATCATGACCAGGTGCTGGGATCCAAATCCTGATGTCCGTCCGCCATTCACTGAAGTTGTGAGGATGCTGGAGCATGCTGAGATGGAGATCCTGAGCACTGTCCGCAAGGCCCGATTTCGGTGTTGCATGTCCCAACCGATGACTACCGACTGAATCAAACAAGAGAGTTGAAATGAACTCCATGGAAGCGTAATTGAGTGTATTTATCATGTGTCCAAACTTCGCTCAGCTGAAGTAGAAAGCACACCTGAGTTTATGGCTGTATGTGTGTATACTCAGGTGTAAGCCTTGTTGTCTTTGAAATATTCCTGCACTTAGAAATATACCTAGTTCGCGTTTTCAGACTCTTGAGATGTTTTAGGGCTAGTCTATGTCCTGTCGAAACATCATGCAGGGTTCCTATTCTTGTAATGTTCTTGTGATCCTGCTACTGGAATGTGCCTCCTACTGGAGGTGGTCTGTTCATGTTATAACCCTCCTACTGGAATATGCACAAATACTTCGTTGCTTGAGCATATAGCATGTATAATTTCCTGACAATGAATTGTTCCAATGGCAATAGTTCTGATAGCGTCAGTCCAAGCTAACATGTAGAATTTGGTCGGGACTAATAGAAAATAGTATTTTTCTTTTTTTTCCTGGCTAATTGGCTACATTGAGCACAATTCTTCAGGGGGTCAGTGGAAAAAAAGTTAACAAAGCAGTGAGCGGAGGAAAACGGTGACAATTTAGGAATCTCTGTAACTAGCTGTAGTCTGTTTAACTGAAGGTAAAAAACAAAGCTAACTGAAGGTAAAACAAAGCCTATGTCTCTAGCCTACCATGCTGTACAAAAGGGCCCAGTGTCAGACTCCACATAAGAGGTCTGAGCAACAAATGCGGAGAGGCTGCTTTGAACCTGTGGCTGCAAATATTTGCATAACTCTTATTCTCTCATCCCTGAAATGGCTTCAGAAATGGGCCCAGCTGCTGCTCTGGATTAGTCATGAATGGAGAACGAGCAATCACCCGCTTTCCTTCAAGAGGCCTCCCACTTCCGCTGTTTTCAGCATGTCCTCTTCGATCTTCACAGGAGCAGCGGGAGCATTATCAGCAGCATCAGCATCTTCAATCCTTGGTTTATTTTCTTTGTCATTGGTTTTTTCCAATTGAACTGCCTGTGCAAATGCGTCCGACATACCAGTCACAATATCCACCGGTGCACTGGCCTGCACCTGCTTGCCAGTATCGGAACACTCTGGCTTCTGTTGTTGCCTGTCATCTAGCATAGCTTTCTCTCGTTGCTCATAGAAGTCGAAGTCCTCAAGGATGTTTGTCTGGGCTTCATGGTTCTTGAAGATGGCTAACATCTGGAGACCCTGCTTCAGTTTCACCTGCAAGTTAGCTTGTTAAGTTAATGGAACTATTGTTCAAAAATTGCCCAGAAACATAAAGCTAGATGGGAACTATGTGCATCAGTTGTATTTGCACCTCCTGCGTGTCCCTGCTATTTGTAACTCGCTTGTTCTCATTGTTCTCTAGGATGATGTGCCGGACAATGTTGTTTGGGACATCCTTAACAATGTGCCATTTGACAGGGAATTGGCCATTCCATCTTTCATTCTGCCAGTAATCAACACTCTTGTCAAAATTGACAGGTCCAATCATCTCAGCCACACCGCAGAAATGACCGCTGCTATTAACCTGCAAAAAAATAGTCGTAAATTGATAAGTCATCTTCGTTTAGCACAGTGACCAACTCCAAGCCAAATCATATGGTAACCGGGCACTCGTGGGCATGGAGATTGTCCTGTTTCTCCCTCAGTAAGAATGCAAATGGTTAAAAAAATATAACGATAAAGTGAATAACCATACCGAGAAAAACAAGAAAATAGGACAATGATCTTCCTTCGCTTTTGCCTCATGATAACCAGCATTTAACTTTCTGTTCCCTCTGGGAGTGCTGGCCCAAACATTATACTTTATGCTCTTGTGAATGTGATCTTCAGTGTAGGATTTTATTACATAAAATCTGGCATCCTTGTACTCAGTCACAAAACCAGGGTGGTTGTATTTATCAGAATCAGCTATTGGCAAGACATTCTTATTTTTGTCTTCGGTTGAAGAGCTCCCCACTTCTTTCCTTGTTTTGGTGGCCCTTGGGCCACGGCATTGCTCATTCAGAAAGTCAGGAGAGCACTTCTCATCCTTGAAGGTACCGAATTTGCAACTAGCAGTGCTCCAACTTTGTGTACTGCCTCCAAATTTACCACCTTGCTGGAATGCCTTGTGTGATCCAGAATTAGACATGGACTCCTGATGCTAAAAGAATGCATGCCATCAGTTCCAAAACAACAAAACTGGCATGGAAAGTGCAGGGGAAGTATAATTAAAAATCCATCTAGTTATAGAACCATGTTTGGATCATAGTCACTGATATATCAATTCACAAGAACATGCTAGAATGCAATTAAATGACCACATACCATTCTAGAAGTCAGGGGTATGTTTCCTTGCCCAAAAAATCCAGGAAAACTACTCGGTTGCATTGGAACTGCAACAAATTTCCAAAATGGAATGGGAATTATACAGTAAAAGAAATCAAATTTCATATATACTATAAACAGCCACAAAGGTATCGACAAAATGAATTCTTACCTCCGTTAAAAGAACCAAAAGGCTGATAGAAGCTAGGAGTCACTGAGTAATGAACTTCGTCAGGACTGTAATACTGGTGCATAGGATAAAATTGAGATATTCCAGTACCAGGACTTGAATATCTCATGTTTGGAGAAGCAGGTGGCTGGTAGCAAGGCCTTGACAAGGGGCAGAGCAAAGAGAAATATGTATGGCTATCTCCAATGGCTGACAAAGGGGAATAAGCTCCATACGTCACCTGTGAAATGTTTGCATATTGAGGAGATACATGAGTAACTAGTTTTGCAGTAAAATCACTTCAGTAAACATGTTCAAGAAAATTAAGAAACAGGTTTACAGGGTATGCAGCATCAAGTCCCTCTGCACTCACAGCATATGGGTATCCCTCCCATTGATCCAAATGGTTCGAGTATCCTGTAGATGAAGTCATGAAAGCAAAAGCTTAGATCAAGTCAAGCAGAAAAAACTATCATGGGGGCTAAATAATAGGTAATTCTTATAGACGTAAATGCATGAATTTGTCTTTTATTGGGGGGGGGGGGGGGGGGGGGGGGGCAGATTATAGTCAGACCATATTATGCAGCATTAGTGCATTCTATCTTGTGCAACAATGTACAGGTAGGTGTAAGCATCAACACAGAGAAACAAAAAAGAAGTCTAACCTCCAGAAAAGGGTGTGTGTGGCTGAGAAACATACACATTGGGCTGGTAGCCCAACTGTTGTTCTCCACCTTTACCCTTACCCATAAAGCTAGCTTCCTCTTGAACACCTTTTGGTGACATTAAGGAGCCTGCACCTTGGACGACAGTGGTAGATGTGCTTTCATCTTTTGTCAAAAGAAGCTGACAGACAAGAAACATATCAAACTTCATGTTTGGCAAAGACGAAGAAAACAAGGAACCAGCATTACTGTACTACTATAACCTCTTCGGCACCCACACTTGTGGAATGCTTGTTCTCAACTACAGTCTGTGGTTCCGATGGCACCATATGACCTGACGAAAAGGAACAGCCATGTGTAAGTTGAGTGAGCAGTATAAGGTGCATTGTGATGAGCGCAAAGTAAACCAATAATAGGATTAGGATGCCACTAACATGCCAAACCACGCACGAACTGGTTAAAGAAGTTCTCATGATACTGAATAAATAAACAAATACGGGTTCCGATTTCATGTGCATAGGACATCGGCGACGAGCTCCCGTTATACGCCGTGCAGTAAAACAATGCCGGTTCTTCAGGGAAGACAGAAGAGCACTTGAACACAGGGACACACACACCATGAAGCGACGACACCTATGTATGGCCGAAGTTTCACAAGTCCTAGACATTTGCTCAAACACAAATGATCAAATGCCCTGGCGGCGAAGCATCTGGAGTAGTACACAGGAACTCCCGTCCCGTCCCGTCCCTTGAAAGCTGATGGCAGGCGAACTTCACGTCGGGCATGGGGGTTCGAGTTCGACGACTGAACTCGAACCCCTCCGGAATTTCGGACAAATAAGCTACCGCTTAGCACTCCGCCAAACGAACAATCCGGCACGAACTGAGCGGAACCAAGCGTCCATCGGACAGAGTAGCGTTTGGAGTTGAGAGATCACGGCGGGCAAACAGAAGAGACCTCTCCTTACCAGCGAAAGGAGAGCCCAGTCCAGTCCTCCAGGTCCAGACGGATACCGTCTCCAGCAGAAGCGGAAGCGGAAGGAAGAGGACGCCTGCGAGAGCAGTGAGTGAGAGCTGGAGCTCTGCGGCGGCGGGAGGCGTGGTCGGCGAGCGGCGGGGCGGTGCTGCGGTGGCGAGAGCCCAGCCGATGCAGGAGTTGGGGACGGGAGCGGAACGAGGCGAGGGAGAGTGGGAGACCGGAGACGGGGGTTTTGCGAGTGGTCTCTGAACGAGTACTGAACTCGTGGGTGGCCCGTGGCCGAGTAGAAAAAAAGGTGGCTGCAGACAGTTTTGCGTGATTCTTCATGTTTATTAAACGTAGGATCGGACGGGCTGGAGAGATGGCATCCTGGATGTCATTTTATTAGCCACCCAAATTAGGTCCAATCTAGTACGTATGCTGGTGGGTTAAATCCCGGTCGAAACCAACGATTGAAACGCTGGATTTTTTTTCTTCTTCTTCTAGCGCGGCTAAATCCTTGGTAATTGAACTGGACGTGTTCTGTTGAATTCATTCGTACGTTCTTAGTAATTGAACCATACGTGGAGAAGTTGTGCGAATCTCATCTCATCTCATGCACGAGTCCCATGTGAAAAAGCCCTCAGGCAAAAGATGTGCGCGACTGCTCGGCAACGGTCACTCATTCGTGGCCTTGCTCGGTCCTTTTGTCACTTTCACCTTTCTCCAAACCATCTCGGGTTCTCGACAAGGCGACGTACGTACGTACGTGCTGACGCGGACCCTCATTCTTGGGAAGAAAGTTTGGGTTGGGAGCTCAAAAGCGAGCAGGCTTCGCATCGCATGTGCTCGCTGAGCCAGAGCGCAGGGAACGCGCGCGTATACGCGGTTTCCTCGCGACGTAGAGAACAAATCGAGCGCTGGGGTGCTGCCTGCACTTGGTTGATTAGAGATTAAGGCAGCCAAGGTGGAAACCTTTGCTTAGCTGTGACTCGTCGTCGTCCTTGGGACCTTGACTATAGATATGGAGAGAGGAGAGACCTCTGCCCGCGTTGTGGCCAGTGGTGAGAGCAACTTCACTAGTTACGTGCTCTAAAAGACTTTCTAAATCAATAATTTAGATAACTCTTTTTCTCTAATATAAAAATTTCTCTCCAACATTTCTCTAAATAAAGTTATTAAATTTAGTAATTTCTCATCTAACCTCCTCATTATTTTCTCTACATCTGAGGCGGGCCACGACGGAGACGAGGCGGCGGAGTGACACATTGAGCCAGTGCGGGAGCCGGGAGCACTCGCGTCGTCGCGCGGCGTAGGCCCGATACACGATCGTGCGGCCGCGGCGCGTGTACGGTTCCGGGCTTCTGGCAGCTTCTGGCCACCAAAAGCTGCTGCGGACTGCCAAACGCTCAGCATTTCAGCCAGCTTCTATAAAATTCGTTGGGGCAAAAACCATCCAAAATCAACATAAACACATAATCGGTTGAGTCGCTGTAATAGTAGGAATCCGTCACTTTCTAGATCCTGAGCCCTATGAATAACTTTATCTTTCTCCACACGTAATCGTAATGATACTCAGATTCTTCCCACAGACAGATTTTCAAAATAACGGTTCAGAAAAAAAACTGAACCAAACAGGCCCGATGACAGACCGCGGTGCGGAGAGTGGGATACCGGCCGCGATCGCTGCTCTGTGGTCTGTGCAGAATGCCACTAGGCCACCGGTGCCGTTTCAGCTGCGACCGCACCGCACCCAATTTCAGACACAAAAAGCTTTGACAAGGTGAAGCTGCAACGTCAACTAGATACAGGTTAGCGTTGGGCAGAATACTGACGCCTGCTCAGCTTGCCATCTGAAAACATCATGAAATTCTGCTCATGCAATGGCAGAAATTCCACAAGGGGCTTGCGACTGTGTGATACTGTATAATCAAACTACAAAAACTGCACTGCAGCTAATATAGCAAGCGCAACTCTGCGGCAGCACAGCATATGACAGCAACCGCAGTGAAAGGAGTTTGCACGGGGTGGAGCTTCTGTGTGTTTGGTTTCTTAGATGTACGCGTCCAGGTCCGTGGCATCCATTGACCGAGAAAGTGCACCCGTTTGGTTGACTGTGTGATGGAGCTCTAAACTGCACACGCGGATAAAAAAAAGCCATTTTAGAAGACATGGGTTGCATCCGCGGAGATTAGACCAGGTCCCGTATCCCACCATGCAGGCTTGGACGAGGCTGTACGTTTGCATCGGGGGAACCAAACACATGGCTTGTGGTCTGCATCATCGGCATCCATGCTGGTTGGAGGATGAGCACAAACTCTTACCTGGTATTTGGTTTAAGGAATAAGTTAGTCCAACATCTTCTCGCTACTTACTTTTTTTGTTTGGTTTGTGGAATAGAATTATTTGATCCATCAGTCTCTCATTCATTATAGTTGGTTTATAATAACACGAAGAATGAGGTCATTTCACTAAATTTGAGAAATGGACTCATGATGCACTACTTTGTCTTGAATAGAGTGGTTCTCAAACCAATGCAAACACATCCTTAGTCGTGCTCTCATGTCTGGCCTCAGCTTGCCGTCACAACTATAAAAAAATTATCATAAACTATACGCTTTTAGAAAGTTGCATACTATATTTTTAGCAGCAGAAGCCTTTTCTATTGGACCAAACATAGCCTAGAGCTGGTTTTAAATTGCAAGTCATTTTTAGCCGAGTTTAAATTATAAGTCATTCATAGTTTTCACCCAAGTTAAACTTTGTAGCCTTTCACCAAAGTTGTATAAATTGTATAAGCACTACAACATCAGAACTAGATTAATGGCATGTTTCTATTGCACCAAACATAGGCTATAGTTGGTTTTAAATTGCAAGACATTTTTAACCGAGTTTAAATTATAAGTCATTTATAGTTTTCACCCAAGTTAAACTTTGTAGACTTTGACCAAAGTTGTATAAAATGTATAATCACTGCAACATCAAACTAGATTAATGGCATGTTTGGATCTATATTACTCTAATCTTAGAGCTCTAAAAGTTATAGATCACTTTAGCCTATTTTTTGTTGGATTAATGTGGGCCTGACCTAAATTAATATTCAATAATAGTCAATGCCAAAGGCACACTTTAATACTACGGTGTACTAATACTTCAGTACAATATCGAAAGTTCAAGGGACAAATCGATCAACTTAAATAGGTGGATCATTGATGCATCTATTGAGAAGTTGAGAAAAGCATGAAGGACTGCCACACACGCGCGCGTCGCTGGTCAGGCCAGGCCATGGCCGTGGCTCATGGTAGATCGGACATTGGTCCGAATATTCCTTCCTAACAGTTGTACATTTTGCCTAGAGTGATGACTATTGTCCGTTTCCCGTGTTATGGCTACTAACAGACGGTTTGTAATGTATGTCAGTTTCTAGTCCTAATGGCGACCATTACTGTCCGTTTCCCTCCATCTGGCCATGTACAAATATGGAGGAGATGAAGGAGGTGAAGTTGCTTCCCTCTGGATGTGTACAAATACGGAGGCGACAGAGGAGGTGAAGCTGCTTCTAGTCACGCACGCGAATATCTCTCATACGCATTGCACTCAACCCATCATCGTCCCCACCTTCTGCGAGCACAGAGAGAGTGGGAGAGCAAGCCTCCGCAATCGCTGTCCGCAGAGCTACACTTGCATGGGTGTGCGGGCAATCAGGTTTCCAGGGAGCGTACTAGCGACCGCTCGCTTCGTCCGCTCGACCAAGTTCCTCATCGTCGGCGTCGTTCAAGGGACTGCACTACTTACATCTGTCTACATCGACTGCGTATGACTACATCGAACATACATACGAGATGTCTCGTGTGAATGGATCCACTAATGCTTTGAGCATCGGTCCATCCGTAGGGTACATTCTGTTCTTAGTAATTGTGCATGTTTTAATGTTGTTTACTGCTTATGCGAGTATTCATACACATATGCACATGCATGCCGTCACATACATCACACTAATTTTCTGGATTAAATTAAAACAAAAAATGCCTAATTCTCTAACACTTTTGAGCTCTAAAACTCTAACATGGGATGGACAAGAGTTTAAAGATAATTTAGATAACTTGTTTGGAGCTTTAACTTTAAAATTTAGAGGAGAGAATCTAGACATGCTCTAACTAGTTACACCAAAAAAAACAACTTAATAATACATTTTGATATTTTAGATGTTAGTATACTCCCTCTAATTGATTCTCTAAGTTTCCTTGAGAGTAATTTATATAAATTTGGTCTAAATTATTTGACTTATAGGCCAAATCTAAATTGAAGTACTATATTTATT
Organism: Zea mays; assembly: GCF_902167145.1. Lineage (NCBI taxonomy): Eukaryota > Viridiplantae > Streptophyta > Magnoliopsida > Poales > Poaceae > Zea > Zea mays. Next base: position 11,575,813 of record NC_050097.1, read on the forward strand.
CCCCTTTAACTACCATTTTTTATATCGAATAGTCAAACATATTTAATTTTAATTAAATGTAAAAATATTACTAATACTTATACTGTATAATAAATTTCATTAAACATATATTTGTATAAGACATTTATTTAAAAGATATAAATATTTTTTTAAAAAGCTAGTTATACTTGAAAAATCTATCTGACACTAATATTTTTTATAAATCTAGTCACATTTCAGAAAATTTAACTGACATAAAGATATAGACGTCATTTTAAAGAGATAGAGGCGTATATAATTTGGAACAGAGAAGAAATTACTAAAGAACCAGAATTCTATTGACACATAAACCCTTGTATTGTATCCTTTATTTGTTTACCGCACCTTCGTTTCATTGTTTTCATCAGTTGTCGTCGACTCATCCAAGCAGGACCCGCGGTACTCAAACCCTCGGTCCTTCTCGGCGGCGGCGTACGGGATAGCAGAGGTGGCCATGGCGGCGGTGGCCACGGTGAGCTCTGCCAGTGGGCTCCTTGCTATGCTGCAGGAGCCGGCGCCGGAGCTGAAGCTGCACGCACTCGACAGTCTCAACTCCGTCGTCCACCTCTTCTGGCCCGAGATCTCCACCAGTGTTCCCACCATGTGAGCCCGGCCTCCCCCCTCCTCGCTTCTGCTGGGCGTACGCGGTTGCCGCCGCTGTAGCTGCAGTGTTTGCGCGATTTGTTCAGGCGTTGGTTTGGCTGAATTTCTGAAGTGTTTCGATCCGCTTCTCTTATTGATGATGATGACTCTGGAAGAGACCTTGACCTAGATACCGTCTTTTTTGCGCAATTTCTTCAGAGTCAGTCGTCTGTGCAAGCTGAACGTCGTAGGTCACGGGTTGGTTCTGACACGTGGATTCCAGAGGCCCAATTCGCGTCCGTGTGCAAGAGTGTGATAACTATACTTTCGTACATTGATTGTAGCTGAACTGGTGTGCCACTCTTGTACTTCTTCTGCCCTTACTTGGATTTAGCTTGGGTTTTGATGGGAAGGCTAAGCTATTCGAGGCAACCTATAAGGAAAGGGTACAGTACCCAGTAGGAGTGAGCTGAGTGTAGGTACTTCAGATTTTGTTTTTGAAATTTCATGGGTGGACAGGTGTACATTTACGATTGTGGTTATGTCTTGATAGGAAATATTGTGTGAAACTGTGAAGTGAGAATGTGAAGGCTTGGTCTTTACAGATGAAAGGAAAAATGAATGCATGCATTATCTCCCTTCAACAATTTTGTTTAGGGTATTCCCTGTTCGGTTCCGTTATGTATAATTCAGTTGCAGTATGATAAGCTTGTTTTTGGTGGTTATGTATCTCGATAGTAGTTGCTTTCTTATATATTATAAACCTCTTGTTTCTGGAATGCCTGTTCCGCATGGTCCCTTTGTTTGAAATATTAACCTCAATTTCTGTTTTTATTAATCTCAATTTCTATTTTTAATTGATATATAGCTAGTTAGATTTCATTACATTCCTATGTTTGTTTCATGGTAGCTATCAGACTTTTTGATACAAATGTAGCTTAATTTTAATTCTCATTTAGTTTGTGGAGCTACTCTGCCCCATATTTTTCATGGTGAAGATGATTGGACCATCAATTAAAGTTCATGACTGCAGAAGCACACAAAGTGTGCCTTTTCTTGTATTTCCTGTTTTCCAATAATTTAAGTCACTAATTAGTTTCTAGCTGTTATCTATCTGCAGCGAGAGCCTGTATGAAGATGAAGAGTTTGAGCAGAGGCAGCTTGCAGCACTTGTTGTTTCTAAGGTATTATGCCTCAATTTTTTTTATTTCTATGAAAAGATCATTCTTCTGTATTGTTAAATGTTAATACTGAAGTGTGTTGTATATCATATAGGTATTTTACTACCTGGGCGAGTTAAATGATTCACTGTCATATGCACTTGGTGCTGGGTCCCTATTTGATGTTTCCGATGATTCAGACTATGCCCATGCTCTTTTAGGTGAAAAGGGTCATAAGTTTTGAGCTTATATGAATGATAGTTTTATTATGATATCTTTTGGTCATCATGTTGAATTGCTGGTTGTTCTTTTTCAGCCAAAGCATTAGATGAATATGCCAGTATCAAGACCAGAGCCTCTAAAGCTGCAAAGGAGGAAGAGAACATTGATCCTCGATTAGAGGCCATAGTGGAGAGGATGCTTGAAAAGTATGATAAGATTATATTGTCTGGTACCGTCAATTTGGCGGATGGGTTATGAATCTAATACAAATTCTTTGACTCAGGTGTATTCTTGATGGGAAATATCAACAGGCCATGGGTATGGCTGTTGAATGCAGAAGGTTGGATAAGCTGGAGGAAGCAATTGTTCGGTGTGATAATATTCATGGGGCTCTATCGTATTGCATCAATCTTTCTCATCAATATGTTAATCACCGTGAATATCGCTTTGAGGTATTTAGTCATTTTGCTTTGTTGGGGGTAGACCTGGCTGACAATGGATTAAGACCCATATCCAATTAAAAAAAACTAAAATGTCCCCACCCCCCGGTACAATCCAAACCAATAGCATCCCTGTAGTATCCAATTCAATCTGGCCAAATACACAATAATCCAAACCAATCCAAAGTTCCAAACGTCCAAAAATCTACAGGCCATGAACAGACTTGAGACCACAAACCAGACGGTGAAGGGCTCCAACAGGTCAACGAAGTGCTTGTGGCCAATTTGGACGCAGACATGGACGAGTGCTATCTGCTGGACAGTTGGGGATGATGACAGTGAGGACGTTTTGGAGCATGTCGCAGCTGGCCTTGGGAGCCTCGTCCTCGGTCGCACCGTGGCATGGTGGTCAGGCGATGTAGAAGACATGGGTGATGTCGGCGAGAGGCTCAAGTCCTTGGCCATTGTGGTGGGTTGGCGAGGTCGAGGTCGAGGTGGACGATGTGGCGTTGGAGCAGGAGGTGGCGCCCACAGATGCGGACCACGGCTGGAGTGGGGAGCAGGACAACATGTTGACCTTCCATGGCCTCAAGCCTTTGCGGGGTGTGCGGGTTAGGAAGGATGTCGAGGAGGCCGCTGCCAATGTTACCTATGTAGGTGACGACTATGGCCATGTTCCAGAATGACATGGCCCCTGGAGGTGCCAGAATCTGAACCAATCCAATGGATTTCTGGATATCTAGGTTCTAGAATTTAAACCAATCCGTTGTATTTTGGATCTCATCGTACTGGATATTGGGCTCCAAACTAATCCATCCAATTAATTCCAACTCAGGTTAAATCCTTTTTTATTTTGGATAATCCAAACCCATTGTTAGGTCTAGTTGGAGGCAAATGCATGGATCTTTTTAGAATTTTGTGTCTGTTTCTGGCATATAGTACATGCTGCTAAAATGAAATTAACTGACTTATCAAATATCTTACACTTTTCGCAGGTTCTCCGTTGTATTGTTAAAATATACCAAACTTTGCCAAACCCAGATTATCAGAGCATTTGCCAGTGTCTTATGTTTTTGGGTGAGCCAGAAACTGTTGCAAGCATATTGGACACGCTGCTTTCTGGAAACAAGGTACATTTTTGTTCTTTCTTCTGCTGCATTATTAATGGCATTTGTAGTTGCTTACATGAGATGCCATGCTCTGTCTCCAGGATGATGCTCTACTTGCATATCAAACTGCCTTCGATCTTGTTGAGAATGAAAACCAAGCTTTTCTTTTGAATGTGAGGAATCGTTTGGCCTCACCGACTCCTGTGCCATCCAACCCTGACAGCGAGCCAGCTGTGCAAGATGATCAAACTGCCAGCACTGTGGGTACAGGCACAGAAGCAGCTGGAGATGTTCAGATGAGAGATGATACAGCACCAAATGGAAATGCTCACACTGTGGATCCAAATGAGGTAGCACATGCTGACCGGCTTCAAAAAATTAAAGGAATACTGTCAGGGGAGACTTCTATTCAGCTGACATTGCAATTTCTATATAGCCACAACAGGTAAATCAATTATTTCTTGCTAAATGGTGGCAACTGTCCTTGAGCATATGCCTTCACCAGATACTGATGTCGTATGGTTGTTTGTTTCAACAGATCTGATCTTTTAATTCTGAAGACAATAAAGCAAGCTGTGGAAATGAGGAATAGTGTTTGTCACAGTTCAACAATATGTGCCAATGCAATCATGCATGCGGGAACTACTGTAGATACCTTTCTAAGAGAGAACCTGGTATATGACTTTTCTACTGCCTCTGCATTAAGTTTAGCTGTTGCACCGTTTCATAAAGCCATTGTGTTCCAGGAGTGGTTAAGCAGGGCAACCAATTGGGCAAAATTCAGTGCAACTGCTGGACTAGGTGTCATTCATAGAGGTCACCTTCAACAAGGCCGGGCTTTGATGGCCCCCTACCTACCTCAAAGTGGTGCAGTTGGCGGTGGCAGTCCATATTCAGAAGGTGGTGCCCTCTACGCACTAGGTCTGATTCATGCCAATCATGGTGAAGGAATCAAACAATTCCTCCGTGAAAGTCTTCGCAACACCAGTGCAGAGGTGATTATCGTTTATTTCTATCCCTTTGTTTTGTTATTCATTTCATGCATATTGTGCTAATCCCAACCCCCAATGTCATACAGGTCATCCAGCATGGTGCATGTTTGGGGCTTGGGCTTGCAGCTTTGGGCACATCAGATGAGGAAATATATGAGGACATAAAGAATGTCCTTTACACAGACAGTGCTGTTGCTGGTGAGGCAGCTGGTATTGGCATGGGCTTGCTCATGGTTGGGACCGCTAGTGAAAAGGCTAGTGAGATGCTTGCTTATGCACATGATACACAGCATGAAAAGATTATAAGGTTGGTGCTGTTTGATTGCTGTACAGTGCTTATGCACTTGATCTTAAGAACAATCCTCTGACAATTCTCTCTTTCTCCAGGGGTTTGTCACTGGGAATTGCACTGACAGTATATGGCAGAGAAGAGGAAGCAGACACCTTGATTGAACAAATGACTAGAGATCAAGATCCCATATTACGTTATGGTGGTATGTATGCATTGGCTCTAGCCTACAGGGGAACTGCCAACAACAAAGCCATCCACCAGCTGCTGCATTTTGCTGTATCAGATGTCAGTGATGATGTTCGGAGGACTGCAGTTATGGCTCTTGGTTTTGTTCTGTACAATGAGCCCGAGCAGGTTTGTCGAATACTGGAATCAATCGCCAGATTGCATTATACTACCTCCGTTCTCGAATATTTGTCACCGGCTAGTTCATTTTTGAACTAAATCGCGACAAATAAAAAAGAACGGAAGGAGTATTATTTTAACTAGACTAGATGCCTTTTGTTGAAATTCTGTTTCATTTATTAATTATTATCATACATGAAATTTGACCGACAAACATCAATGCCATTTTTTAACCCACACATTACATCTGTATTTTTGCAGACTCCAAGAATTGTATCCCTGCTATCTGAATCATACAACCCACATGTTCGCTATGGTGCAGCCTTAGCCGTTGGGATATCATGTGCAGGGTCTGGATTAAGTGATGCAATTTCCTTGTTGGAGCCTCTTACATCAGACGTTGTTGACTTTGTGCGTCAGGGAGCTCTCATTGCCATGGCAATGGTAATGATCCAAACGAATGAATCCTTTGATTCTCGTGTTGGAGCATTTAGGCGTCAGTTGGAGAAGATCATTCTTGACAAACATGAGGACACCATGAGCAAGATGGGTGCCATACTAGCTTCTGGTGTCCTTGATGCTGGTGGTAGGAATGTTACAATCAAGCTCCTTTCAAGAAACAAGCATGACAAACTCACTGCTGTGATTGGTCTTGCCGTTTTCAGTCAGTTCTGGTACTGGTATCCTCTCTTATATTTTATCAGCCTGGCCTTCTCACCAACAGCCTTCATTGGGCTCAACTCTGATTTGAAAGTGCCAAAGTTTGAGTTCCTGTCACATGCTAAACCGTCTCTCTTCGAGTATCCCAAACCGACAACTCAGCAGACTACTACTTCGACAGTGAAACTGCCAACAGCCATTTTGTCAACTTATGCGAAAGCAAAATCTAGGGCAAAGAAGGACGCAGAAAGCAAAGCTAACCAGGAGAAAGCAACAGAGGAGGCTTCTGGTTCTACCTCAAGCAAGGCGGCTAAAGCTCAAGAGAAGGATGCTGATGTCATGCAGGTAACAACTTTATGTCTTTCTCTTCATTGTATTAACATCCCCGAGCAGTGGCGGGCCTATGATTTTTTCATGGGGTATGCTCAATTTTTCCACATGTAATTCGGTAAAAGACATTTAGGAAATCGATGAACAAACAAAGTATTTGCCGACAATTCACTACACAGATAATGCGTTCGAAATTATAGGACGCTTGTTTTTTCTAGATACATTACTTTTGCAATGTATCTAGACAGATTATAGACAGTGTAATATGTAAGTGCATAAAAAAAGCTACGTATCTAGGAAAGTTTATAGTTTAGAACCAAGGGAGTACTAATAAATAACACAATACTAGTTAGATGCCCGTACATTGCTATGATTTTTATATATCACATGAGTAGACTTTGTTTTAATAAAACACAAAAATATGTGTTGCTCTGTTGGTTAGATAGGTGTGAATGTGGAGCCCACCACCAAGTTTTGAATCCTCAGTTGTGCACAATTTTACCTTATTTTTGCTGCATAAAGCAATTTTACCTTATTTTTGCTGCATAAAGCGGGAAGTGGAAGGGTGACACACGACGTCCGTGGAACCGCAGAAACTTTACTGTCTTTTCATATCTGAATCCTTCTTCACAATCCAAGGAAGTACATAATGCATCAACAATGTACCCATCAATCAATTTAACTAATTTGCACCTAAATATTTCTACATCTAGATTCTAAACATCTAGTCATGTTATATACTGTCGCCTAGGGGCTAGGGTTTGCATACCTGGGGAAGTCTTTACTCTTCACTGATCATGTCTACCCAAAAGTTCAATGAACTTACTGAATCTAGGGGGAAAACGTATTGTTGAAAAGCCACTGCAGTGCCTGTGGAGGCCACTCTGATAAGCTTGTAAACATTCAATGTATTTTTTTATTAGTCATTTTGTTATAATTTACTGCCATGATGCATAATCTAGATGCTGGCTTGGAGCTATTTCAAGTTAGACCATAAACTTACCAGACTCGATTTTTTGTTTCAAGGTTGATAATGCCACTGAAAAGAAAGCTCCTGAACCAGAAGCAACGTATCAACTCCTGACGAACCCAGCTCGGGTGATCCCTGCACAGGAGAAGTTCATCAAGTTTCTTGAAAACAGCCGATACGTCCCTGTGAAACCAGCGCCTTCTGGATTCATCCTCCTCCGAGACCTTCAGCCCACTGAGGCCGAGGACCTTGCACTGACCGATGCTCCCACAGCAGTTGGAGGAAGCACCGGCAACACTGCCACAGCTGCAAGCCAACAGGGGTCCGGATCATCTGCCATGGCCGTTGACGACGAGCCACAACCGCCGCAACCCTTTGAGTACTCCTCATAAGCGTAGATACCTGGGTCCGTAGAGGGTTGTGTTGGTGGTCTGAACTTGCGATTCCCCTCGTCCTTTCTATACCTTTTGTTATCTTTTTTTTTTTTACTTTCTGAGTATGTAGTGTGCGGAAATTTGTTGTTGGTTGGAAGACTTTTTGTAGGCTCGAGAATTATACTTGAGTCGGCTCTATAGGATCATCGTTGAGAATCTGGGTGCTCTTATAGCTAAGCCCCAACAACCCTGATTTTATCCTAGCCGTGAAGTCATACATAGAGCCTGGGTTATTCATCTGGGTTATTCATTGCTGCGGTTTTAATCCAACTATAGCTTCTATAATATTTTGTCTTCATAGATTGCAGCTACTACAGTCGGACGACCAACGGAGGTGTTCTTTAGGGGCAATCATACCTACCACATGGGCATGTATATTATGTTGTATCAACAAACAACGATGTCTAGTATGACATAGCTGGTAATCGATGTAATAATCTATATTTAATAATATTTCATGGTACACCGGTATGCCGATACATAGCTACAGGGTCGATGTACGTACAGGGTACACCGGTATGCCGATACATAGCTACAGGGTCGATGTACGTACAGGATAGTGGTCTTGAGTAGGGATGAAAACGGTCGGCAAACACTAAAACCATTATCGTTTTCATATTTTTTATCGGAAACAAAATCGAAAACGGTAACTCCGGAAACGGAAACGATATCGGTATTTCAGAAACATCGGAAACAAAAGTTTGGTGCGGAAAATACACCGGTAACGGTCGGAATCTAAAATACAATCGGTAAATATATCAAACTTCATAATACAACAAAGTTGACAAAAGATCACAAAGACCACAAGTTCACAATTCATGATATAACAAGTTCACAATATAAAAAGTTCACAAGGATCACAAATTTATAATATAAAAAGTGTACAAAGATCACAAGTTCACAATATAACAAGTTCATAAAGATCACAAGTTCATAGACTAAAAGTTCACAATTCACAATACCCACTCGATCTAGCTGACATAGCATGCTTACTTATGAAATATTTTTTCCTCACATAAAGAGTTTTTCACAACCTCACAGGAAAACACAAAAACCTAGTGTGTGGAAAAGACCAAATCGTTAATCTCAACTGTCTTCCAACACCATCTATCAAAAAAATCTAAAGGTGTCCAAAAAGTACAAAATAAGTAATCCTTATCTAGAGACGTACAGGCGATGCGAAAAATCACATGCTGGAAAATTCCGAGACACAATTCCGAAAAATTCCGAGACCCAATTCCGGAAAATTCCGAGATACAAATCCGGTAATTTCCGACAAAAACCGGTAACCGAAGGAAACGGTCGGTAAAACACCACGGCGATTCCGATACCGATTCCGATAGAAAATTCCGAAAACCGATTCCGTTTTCGAAAAATACCGTTACCGATGAATCCGACCGAAAAATTTCGAAATCGGTTTCCAGAATACCGAAAAATTCCGAAACCGTTTTCATCCCTAGTCTTGAGTACCATGTTGTCGATTCTAAGTTGTGGTGATAGTGCACCTGTCACATTATGATATCACATCTCACCTGTCAGGTTGTAACATCACGCCTCACACACTTATGGTGCGTTTGGTTGCGGGTCAGCTAGGACAGGGATGTCCCCTAGCATCCTCTGTCGTCCCTCCAATTTTGAGGGACAACAGGGGACAACACTGGAATAGTTTCATCCTAACCCTTGACCCAGAACCAAACAACCTAATTTGATGGATCGTCTCATCTCATCCCGTCATGTTATTGCAACCAAACGTACCTTATAGTGTGTTTGGTTGTGGGACAGCCAGGATAGAGATGTCCATTGGCGTCCTCTCTCATCCTTCAATTTTTTGAGACAACTGAGATAGTTCTCACCTGGAATAGTTCTGTCATAACCCTTGTCTCTGAACTAAATAACCTTATTTAAGGGATCGTCCCATCCTGTCATTGTAACCAAACACACCCTTAATGTATCGCACGGTAGTCTTATCTAAAGTCATAGTGTTATGGCCTTGTCAGAAGTAGGTCTCAAAGGTGGCATCTCTGTCTTGGGGGCTACAATACCTTTGGTGGGGGCGGCTAACTATACCCTTCTGTCTTGCAGGTGGCTTTATACTTACGACTTGTTTAATGTGGCTTGCTACGACTTTAATCTGACTACAACTACTATAATATTTTGTCTCTATAAATTACAGTTGCAACAGTATGAACAGCTGCAGCCGAACACGCTATCCTAGGAGAGCCTAGGCCCTAGGGGGCTTGGGGCCCAACTGTTCATATACTTGAAACCAGGGACCTTAGGATCCAAGGTCAAAAGAGGCCCTCAAGCAACTTCATCCGGTGTCCTACTATTTTATCGTTTTAAACCATGTTCGAGTCAAACTTATAAATTTTGACTATAAATAACTATTTTTTTTATTTAGAGTACCCTAGGACTTAGAAGTCCTTGGACCCTTGGTTGTTCTGCCGAGAAATTACAGTATAGATGCCTTATTCATTTGAAGTACCTTAGATCAAGTTTCCCGAAGGGTTAGGCCCCTATCCGGATTCCGGGTCAGTCCCAGGATAGTTCCGAGGACATGGATCCTCGAGAATAGTGGTCCTAGTAGCTAGGCTTCGTGATGATTTGCTATACAAGAATCTTTGAATGCATCTTGGCGACATCCAACAGTATAGCCTTCTTTTGGTGCTAACGAAGGCCCGGTCGCTGGACTGAGATACAGTACTTATCAGAACCAGTATTCTTGTACGACCAATTGTATGTAGCGTTATCAAGATCCATGACAACTTATGCTGGGCCCGTCCCTGATGACAAGATCGAACATTAGGATCTTGGCCATGTCAGCTGTTAAGGACATGAACAAGGGGAAAGGGAAGGAGAAGAGCAAGAAGAAACGACAAAAGATATATTCATGAAGAATATAATATACACAGAGGTTCTAGCTCCGTAAAAGAGGTAATGTCTCACGCGCTGATGCATTTTTTTAATATAGTCAACAATACCTTAGCTTTAACAATTTATAAAGAACTTGTACGCATGCAGGACACTTCCAACTGCAGCTTTAGCCCTCTGCGTGCTGCCGTGCTTCAGCTGCAAGAAGTCAGATGCGGCATCTTCAACTTGAAGATCTTCTGGATCATTTTTGATTGGTGACTAGCTACAGCTTGGTGCCCGTGTAAAGCACTGGACCAAACTATTTGAGAGGCTAGATTCTTAATTGTACATTATATATTTATGTATTCACGTATACATATCATTGTAAGGTAAGAAATAGTGAGTAGTCGTCTACGTTTACATTTTTGGGTTTTTATCTTTTTTTGTTAGTTGAAAGAACTATGGCTTTATAACGAACGGCACGAGGATGTGCTCGCTTCTATCAATAAAGAAGAGAATCAAGCGGGAGCCAAGAAGCCCCACAGCGAGAGTATAAATAAGTTATATAATTACATCAGGAGGTAAAAGCGTAAAAATGTGTTTAGCACCTGCAACATCTCATAGCCTTGCCTCCGTCTTAATTGGTGCTAACAGGTCTACCACTGACCTCTCTCGCCTTTGGAAAGTGCGGATGTTTCTTTCCATCCAGATTTTCCAGCCCACCAGAAGTAGCAGGGAGCGGGTCCCCTTTTTCGGCACTGCGGATGAGTCGATCACGAGCCACCACTGCTTGATCGAAGTGGAGTCTGGCCATGTAGCTGGAGCCAAAGAGTCGATGGATAGGCAAGATGTCAGGGCCTCTGAAATTCTCCTCGAGTAGCAGCAATAATATTTTAAACCACAAGCTTCACAGTAAAGCTTAAGAGTTATATTTTAATTATCCATCCTTTACAAGACTTATAGAATATTGATATTTTAAATATCACAATTGCACTATCTTTTTTTAGATAACAGTATAACATATATGTTATTATGGTGTTATGTTTTGTTTGTTGTTGTTGTTGTTGTTGCAACACATGAACATTTACATAGTATAGGAAAAACAAACGGAAACAAGAAGGTATGATAGTCTCCTACTCTTCGTCACCTTCAGTTCTTCATGACGGCACATATCGATCATCCATATCTGAAGGGTTTTGAGGCGTCCCTGCCCTACGACATGAAGATGCAGAAAAGAAGAGCTACCTTGTCACATGAATGACAGTATCAAGTATTATTAGCTAGGCAACCATGGAAACTGCGGTCGTCGTAATCAATACTTGTATAGTTGTAGTCCATTAGCAGAGACATACTACTGGCCATACCATACCAGAGACAACAGACATGTTCTGAAACCTTCGTCTCAGAATCTCACACGATCTTCGTTCTTATTCTTTCTTTTTTTTACACATGCATGTTCTTCTTATTCTTCAGCTGTCGATCTTCGTTCTGCAAGCGGCCACTACTCAGGCGCAAAATCCTTCTCCGTATCCCGTCACATGCGAACGAACGAGTGGCAACAGCGCTTTGCATAAGAAAACGAGGGCAACTATCGACAGCGGCAGAAAACAACCGAATGCTCGGTCTAACTTCCTAGCTCTGAATTCTGAATTCTTCAGAATTCAGAGATGTCCTAGTATTCCTTTTTTTTAAAAAAAGAATCTCATACTGGGAACCATATCGCAGACCATACTTTTCTCTGGCCGCACAAGAAAACGAAGGCACTACTGTCTAATCATGCTTGTTTGTTCAGCCGAGCGACGCTGCTCTTGTTTCCCTGTCATCTGCTGTATTCAGGCAGCGACGGCTAGAGCAGATGATGACTCAGTCCTACTGTGACCGCATAGGCCGGCCCGGCCGGTTCTCCCATCCCATCCCATCCCACATGCGGCACCTTGGTAAACGCGATTCAATGGATCCGTGGTGGGATCCAACGCGAAGACGCACCTGCAGGTACCTGGGGCAATGCCGCAATGGCTTGGCTTGGCTGGCGACCCATCCCACATGCTCGCGCGGCTGATTATTCTTGCAGCTCGAAATGCTCCAAGTTGGGGGTGATTCAAGAACCGGGTAAAAAAAAGAGAGAGGAAGACTCACGGTGCCGGTGCGTGCGTTCGAGTAACAGATCTGAATGGTTCAAGAATTCTTTGACAGCTTCGCCGGCCGTTCAGTCTCGACGAATGATAATTGACCCGGCACAGCCCATTCCTTCCCTACCGAGGTGAAACCTCTTGCTCAATGAGGTGGATGGATGTGCGAAGAATTTGGGCCAAGTTTTTGACAAAACGGCGCATTGATTTGTTCACGGTTTGCGATATTATACATATAATTGGGTTGGACTTGAGGGGATCGACATGATCTATGTAATGTATGCTCCTCGGGCCGGACGACCTTGTTGTGCTTCTAGACCGAATTTCAACGTAGGCGTAGTAGTAGACCTCCGGTGAGGTGGTGCTGCACCTGCACGCAGCATGCGTCTGCATTGGGAGGCGAAGCCGACCCTTATCGAGATGAGTTGCTGTTGGGCCAGCTGATGGATGGATGGATGGACCATTTCGACAAGGCGAAGATATCTCTACTAACTATTAAGGGGGCAGTGTAGACTGCCCCCGCTCCCGCATGCCCGCGCGCCAGCGAAACTGCCGCTCCCGCATGCCCGCGCGCCAGCGAAACTGCCGCTCCCGCGACCCCCCCGCTCCCGCACGCCCACGCCTATTATTAGAATCCACCTCGCACCCCACGAGCGGTAACTTCCCTAGGCCTCCGCCGAAACAGCACATCGCTCTCTCGACCTCAGCCATGGCGAAGGTGGAGCAGCCGCAGGACGCAGTGAAGCTCTTCAACCGCTAGACCTTCGACGATGTCCAGGTACGCCAATGGCTCTTCACATCTCTCAGCCAGCTCAGCCCGGGGAATTCGAGGGGGAAATCGACAGGGATCAGGTGGCGAACTGGGCTCGGGCGGGCGTATACCTTGCTGGTGGAAGCGAGGTCTAAATCGACAGGGATCAGGTGGCGAACTGGGCTCGGGCGGGCGTATACCTTGCTGGTGGAAGCGAGGTCCGGCATGGTCGACACCCGCGCGAGGAGAACCCCGGAGAGGCACGACCATGGGGAGGAGGCCCCGGGCGCCGGCAAGGATATCCGGGGGTGCCCAATTTGGGCGTCAGCGGCCGCCCGAGCCCAGTGCTGCTGCGGTGGGGCTCCCTCGCGTGGCGCCTCTGTGGCCTCCGCCGTATGCGTCGATGAAGGTTGCCTGGACGGGAGAGGGGTTTTCCTCTCTCTCTCCACCTCGCTCTTGTCTGCCTTGGCTCGCACGTGCTTGTGGGACGGGTTCGTCGAGAAGGAGAGGAAGAGAGAGATGAGTGGTTTCTTGATTATCCATGGTGGACAAAGGTGTACTTCGCTACCTTTCCCGGCCGTTCTCGTGTCTCCCTCGCTGCCGCTAGAGCATGCCGCCAGACTAATCTATTTTATACACTAGCCCTAACAAACCAAACTGGATTAGCCCAAAACAGAAACAAATTCCGCATAAACCACTGCTACCTAGCTAGAGAATGCTAGCGGTGCATTATCACCTCGAGAATGCTACTGTTATTCAATTTAAAATCATGCAATATCCCTGATTATTCATTTTCATTTTGATAGAATCCAAAGATGATGAATTCAAATCTGTGCTATTTTTTTCTACCAAATGTTCCAGTTTGGTGCTTGTGGTACCTGTTTTTTGGTCTTATTATGTATAAATTATTATGCAATAACATTTTATTAAATATTTCGTACCCTATTTAGTTGTATGCTCACTCAAGGGTTTCTTATTCATTCCAGATTTCATTTGATCGTACTACTTGTCAGTCAAGTTATGGACAAGTTATGGATAATATGTCTACGGATTTACTGAATCAATGATAAAAGGTTTAGGGTTTGGCATTGTTACTTCTCTTAATACTATTTAATGTCCCAATTTAAGGTGGCTGGTGTTGGTAATCATGTAATTTTTTCTTTGCATTGCTATTGCTCTTATATGCTCTTGGCGCACTAATATTTTATCAAAAGATAATCTATGTGCCGTTGCAGCGCACAGGCATCTAACTATGTAATTATGATTCTCTTTACTGTGAACAGGATACACGTTCGAAGAAATTGTTATAGGGTCCAAGACCATCCGGCTAAGCAGGTAGTCTTCCCTTAATTTGCTTCTTGGAGTACTGATCTGAAGTTCCACTGCAGCAACCATTCGTTTTCTTTTCAGGTAGCCGTTTACAAGGTTGTTTGCAGATCCAGCAAAATTTTGCCAAGAAAAGAGCTCTACCGAGAAGGACATGTCTCCATCTCTGACTGGTGAAGCCATGTGAAATGGTTCAGTAACTCATTTAGCTCATGACCACCCGACGGATAAGAACTCAGCAGCTCGTGTCACTAACTTCTATCTGTTATCCTTCAAATCAGTGACTGTATGTTTTCATTAGGCCCAAGTTAACCTTGTACAGTTTTGAACCAAAGGTAGGTTTCGTTTGGTAGACCTGTTTAATTACAGGTATACTGAGATCCATTGCCTATATATCTATGGAAGTACACTGACATTGAAATTATTCCTTGAAAGGGAATTAGGCTTACACCTAGTTCCTAAATAGTTTTGGTGGTTGAATCGCCCAACACAAACAATTGGACTAACTAGTTTGCTCTAGATTATATGTTCTACAGGTGCCAAAGGTTCATATACAACTATACTAAATCGACTGTCCGGAATACCGTAGATTATTCCGGACAGGAGAAGCTTTTTGGAAAAACAGGCCAAGCGCGGACCGTCCGGGCCCTTGCGGCGGACCGTCCGCGACACGAAGATGACACTCGGACAGAACCAATGCGAAAATCCAAGTCTGCACTATGGACCGCCCGGAGAAAAGGGCGGACCGTCTGGGTCCTCGTGCGGACCGTCCGGCCTCTAGCGCTGACAGTCCGGTAGGCAAGAAGCCGAAAAACCCGAAGGTGACGGGTTCAGAGAAATGAATTATAGAGGGCCTCGCGGACCGTCCGGAGTGCACGACCGGACCGTCCGCGACTGGCTTTATCTGACATCTGACGACGCATTAAATGCAATATAGCCGTTGATATAGCCGTTACTGCTGACCGTTGCATTTTCAGCCGTTGATCAACAGGGGCGGACCGTCCGGACCTGGGTCGCGGACTGTCCGCGCTCAGCAGAATGGCCCAACGGCTAGGAAGTGGTTGGTGGCTATAAATACCACCCCAACCACCTCCATTCAATCTATCCAAGCATTCCAACCTTCAACATTCAATACAAGAGCTAGCAACCCATTCCAAGACACATTCAAAGCCTCCATCTCTCCAAGTTTCACAATTGAGAAAAGAGATCATTAGTGATTAGTGGCTTGAGAGAGAAAGTGATCCGTGTGTTATTTGTCGCTCTTGTCGCTTGGCATTTTCAATCGTGCTTTCTTGATTCTTTCATTGCGATCAAACTCACTTGTAATTGAGGCAAGAGACACCAATCTTGTGGTGATCCTTGAGGAACTTTGTGTTCCAAGTGATTGAGAAAAGAAAGCTCACTCGGTCCGAGGGACCGTTTGAGAGAGGGAAGGGTTGAAAGAGACCCGGCCTTTGTGGCCTCCTCAACGGGGAGTAGGTTTGCGAAAACCGAACCTCGGTAAAACAAATCCACGTGTCACACTCCTTACTTGATTACGATTTGTTTTGCACCCTCTTTCTCGGACTCGTTTATATTTCTAACGCTAACCCGGCTTGTAGTTGTGTTTATATTTATAAATTTCAGTTTCGCCCTATTCACCCCCCTCTAGGCGACTTTCAATTGGTATCAGAACCCGGTGCTTCATTAGAGCCTAACCGCTCGAAGTGATGTCGGGAGATCACGCCAAGAAGGAGATGGAGACCGGCGAAAAGCCCACTACAAGCAACGGGAGCACTTCATCGGAAGAGTCCCGCACCAAGAGGAGGGAGAAGAAGAAGATCTCCTCCAACAAAGGGAAGGAGAAGAAATCTTCCTCTCACCACAAAGAGAAGAAGGAAAAATCTTCTTCCCACAAGCCGCATCGGAGCGGAGACAAACAAAAGAGGATGAGGAAAGTGGTCTACTACGAGACCGACACTTCATCAACATCGACCTCCGGCTCCGACGCGCCCTCCGTAACTTCTAAACGCCAAGAGCGTAAGAAGTTTAGTAAGATTCCCCTACACTACCCTCGCACTTCTAAACATGCACCTTTACTTTCCGTCCCATTAGGTAAACCACCAACTTTTGATGGTGAAGATTATGCTAGGTGGAGTGATTTAATGCGATTTCATCTAACCTCACTCCACAAAAGTATATGGGATGTTGTTGAGTTTGGTGCACAGGTACCGTCGGTAGGGGATAAAGACTATGACGAGGATGAGGTGGCCCAAATCGAGCACTTCAACTCTCAAGCGACAACAATACTCCTCGCCTCTTTGAGTAGAGAGGAGTATAACAAAGTTCAAGGGTTGAAGAGCGCCAAGGAGGTTTGGGATGTGCTCAAAACCGCGCACGAGGGAGACGAGCTCACCAAGATCACCAAGCGGGAAACGATCGAGGGGGAGCTCGGTCGGTTCCGGCTTCGCAAAGGGGAGGAGCCACAACACATGTACAACCGGCTCAAAACCTTGGTGAACCAAGTGCGCAACCTCGGGAGCATAAAGTGGGATGACCACGAAGTGGTTAAGGTTATTCTAAGATCTCTTATTTTCCTTAACCCTACTCAAGTTCAACTAATTCGTGGTAATCCTAGATATACTAAAATGACCCCCGAGGAAGTAATCGGGCATTTTGTAAGTTTTGAGTGCATGATCGAAGGCTCGAGGAAAATCAATGAGCTTGACGAACCCACCACATCCGAAGCTCAACCCGTCGCATTCAAGGCGACGGAAGAAAAGAAGGAGGAGTCTACACCAAGTAGACAACCAATCGACGCCTCCAAGCTTGACAATGAGGAGATGGCGCTCGTCATCAAGAGCTTCCGCCAAATCCTCAAGCAAAGGAGAGGGAAAGACTACAAGTCCCGCTCCAAGAAAGTTTGCTACAAGTGTGGTAAGCCCGGTCACTTTATTGCAAAATGTCCATTATCAAGTGATAGTGACAGGGATAACGACAAGAAGGGCAAGAGGAGAGAAAAGAAGAGGTACTACAAAAGAAAGGGCGGCGATGCCCATGTTTGTCGGGAATGGGATTCCGACGAAAGCTCAAGCGACTCCTCCGACGACGAGGACGCCGCCAACATCGCCGTCACCAAGGGACTTCTCTTCCCCAACGTCGGCCACAAGTGCCTCATGGCAAAGGACGGCAAAAGCAAGAAGGTAAAATCAAGATCCTCCACTAAATATGAAACCTCTAGTGATGAAAATGCTAGTGATGAGGAGGATAACTTGCGTACCCTTTTTCCAATCTTAACATGGAACAAAAAGAAAAATTAAATGAATTAATTAGTGCTATTCATGAAAAGGATGACCTTTTGGATTCCCAAGAGGATTGTCTAATTAAAGAAAAGAAGAAACATGTTAAGGTTAAAAATGCTTATGCTCTAGAAGTAGAAAAATGTGAAAAATTATCTAGTGAGCTAAGCACTTGCCGTGAGATAATTGACAACCTTAGACTAAAAATGAAAAAATTGTAATGTTTCACATGTTTGTAATGTTTCAATTCCCAATCCTAGAGATAATGATGATGATTTGCTTGCTAGGATTGAAGAATTGAACATTTCTCTTGCTAGCCTTAGAAATGAAAATGAAAAAATTGCTTGCTAAGGCTAAAAATTTTGATGTTTGCAATGCTACTATTTCCGACCTTAGAAGTAAAAATGAAATATTGCATGCTGAAAGGGAATTAGGCTTACACCTAGTCCCTAATTAATTTTGGTGGTTGAATCGCCCAACACAAACAATTGGACTAACTAGTTTGCTCTAGATTATATGTTACACAGGTGCCAAAGGTTCATCTATAACTATACTAAATCGACTGTCCGGAATACCGTAGATTATTCCGGACAGGAGAAGCCTTTTGGAAAAACAGGCCAAGCACGGACCGTCCGGGCCCTTGCGGCGGACCGTCCGCGACACAAGGATGTCTCTCGGACAGAACCAATGCAAAAATACAAGTTTCCACTACGGACTGTCCGGAGGAAAAGCTAAGACCGTCCGAGCCCTCGCGCGGACCGTCCGACCTCAGGCGCGGACCGTCCGGTCGGTAAGAAACCGAAAAACCCGAAGGTAACGGGTTCGGAAAAATGAATTATAGAGGGCCTCGCGGACCGTCCGGGGTGCACGACCGGACCGTCCGCGACTGGCTCTGTCTGACATCTGACGTCGCATTAAATGCAATATAGCCGTTGATATAGCCGTTACTGCTGACCGTTGCATTTTCAGCCGTTGATCTACAGGGGCGGACCGTCCGCACCAGGAGGGCGGACCGTCCGCGCTCAGCAGAAAGGCCCAACGGCTAGGAAGTGGTTGGTGGCTATAAATACAACCCCAACCACCTCCATTCATATCATCCAAGCATTCCAACCTTCAGCATTCAATACAAGAGCTAGCAATTCATTCCAAGACACATTCAAAGCCATCATCTCTCCAAGTTTCACAATTGAGCAAAGAGATCATTAGTGATTAGTGGCTTGAGAGAGAAAGTGATCCGTGTGTTATTTGTCGCTCTTGTTGCTTGGTCTTTTTCAATCGTGCTTTCTTGATCTTTTCATCGCAATCAAACTCACTTGTAATTGAGGCAAGAGACACCAATCTTGTGGTGATCCTTGTAGGAACTTTGTGTTCCAAGTGATTGAGAAAAGAAAGCTCACTCGATCCGAGGGATCGTTTGAGAGAGGGAAGGGTTGAAAGAGACCCGGCCTTTGTGGCCTCCTCAACGGGGAGTAGGTTTGCAAGAACCGAACCTCGGTGAAACAAATCTCCGTGTCTCACTTGCTTATTCGCTTGGGATTTGTTTTGCGCCCTCTCTCGTGGACTCGTTTCTTTATTACTAACGCTAACCCCGGCTCGTAGTTGTGTTTATATTTGTAAATTTCAGTTTCGCCCTATTCACCCCCCCTCTAGGCGACTATCAATTGGTATCAGAGCCCGGTGCTTCATTAGAGCCTAACCGCTCGAAGTGATGTCGGGAGATCACGCCAAGAAGGAGATGGAGACCGGCGAAAAGCCCACTACAAGCTACGGGAGCACTTCATCGGAAGAGTCCCGCACCAAAAGGAGGGAGAAGAAGAAGAGCTCCTCCAACAAAGGGAAGGAGAAGAAATCTTCTTCTCACCACAAAGAGAAGAAGGAAAAATCTTCTTCCCACAAGCCGCATCGGAAAGGCGACAAGCACAAGAGGATGAGGAAGGTGGTCTACTACGAGACCGACACTTCATCAACATCGACCTCCGACTCCGATGCGCCCTCCGTCACTTCTAAGCGCCAAGAGCGCAAGAAGTATAGTAAGATCCCCCTACGCTACCCTCGCATTCCTAAACATACACCTTTACTTTCCGTCCCATTAGGCAAACCACCAACTTTTAATGGTGAAGATTATGCTATGTGGAGTAATTTGATGCGATTTCATCTAACCTCTCTCCACAAAAGAATATGGGATGTTGTTGAGTATGGTGTACAGGTACCATCAATAGGGGATGAGGACTATGACACGGACGAAGTGGCCCAAATCGAGCACTTCAACTCCCAAGCCGCAACCATCCTCCTTGCCTCCCTAAGCAAGGAGGAATACAACAAAGTACAAGGATTGAAGAACGCCAAGGAAATTTGGGACCTACTCAAGACGGCGCACGAGGGTGATGAACTCACCAAGATCACCAAGCGGGAAACGATCGAGGGGGAGCTCGGTCGCTTCCGTCTTCGCCAAGGGGAGGAGCCACAAGACATGTACAACCGGCTCAAGACCTTGGTGAACCAAGTGCGCAACCTCGGGAGTACAAAGTGGGATGACCACGAAGTGGTTAAGGTTATTCTAAGAGCTCTTATTTTCCTTAACCCCACACAAGTTCAATTAATTCGTGGTAATCCAAGATATCCACTAATGACCCCCGAGGAAGTCATCGGGAATTTTGTTAGCTTTGAATGCATGATTAAGGGCTCCAAGAAGATCAACGAGCTTGACGAGCCTTCCACCTCCGAGGCGCAACCGGTGGCCTTCAAGGCAACGGAGGAGAAGAAGGAGGAGTCTACACCAAATAGACAACCAATTGACGCCTCCAAGCTCGACAACGAGGAGATGGCCCTAATCATCAAAAGCTTTCGGCAAATTCTCAAGCAACGGAAGGGGAAGGACTACAAACCCCGTTCCAAGAAGGTCTGCTACAAGTGTGGTAAGCCCGGTCACTTTATTGCAAAATGTCCTATGTCTAGTGACAGTGACAAGGGCGACGACAAGAAGGGAAGAAGAAAGGAGAAGAAGAAGTATTACAAGAAGAAGGGCGGCGATGCCCATGTTTGTCGGGAATGGGACTCCGACGAAAGCTCAAGCGACTCCTCCTCCGACGAGGACGCCGCCAACATCGCCGTCACCAAGGGCCTTCTCTTCCCCAACGTCGGTCACAAGTGTCTCATGGCCAAGGACGGCAAAAAGAAGGTAAAATCAAGGTCCTCCACTAAATATGAAACATCTAGTGATGAGGATAATGATAAAAATGAGGAGGATAACTTGCGCATTCTTTTTGCTAACCTTAACATGGAACAAAAGGAAAAATTAAATGAACTAATTAGTGCCATCCATGAAAAGGATGATCTCTTGGACTCCCAAGAGGACTTCCTAATCAAGGAGAATAAGAAACATGTTAAGGTTAAAAATGCTTATGCTCTAGAAGTAGAAAAATGTAACAAATTATCTAGTGAAATAAGCATGTGCCATGACACTATTGCCAACCTTAGAAATGAAAATGCTAAATTAATTGCTAAGGTAGATTCTCATGTTTGCATTGATCCTAGAAATGATAATGTTGATTTGCTTGCTAGGATTGATGAGTTAAACGTTTCCATTACTAGCCTTAGAAATGAGAATGAGAAACTAATTGCTAAGGCTAAGGATTTTGATGTTTGCAATGCTACTATTTCCGACCTTAGAACTAAAAATGATATGTTGCATGCTAAGGTTGTTGAACTAAAATCTTGCAAACCCTCTACATCTAATATTGAGCATATTTCCATTTGTACTAGATGTAGAGATATTAATGTTGATGCTATCCATGATCACCTAGCCTTAATTAAAAAACAAAATGATCATATAGCTAAACTAGATGCTAAAATTGCCGAGCACAACTTAGAAAATGAGAAATTTAAATTTGCTCGTAGCATGCTTTATAATGGGAGACGCCCTGGCATCAAGGATGGCATTGGCTTCCAAAGGGGAGACAATGTCAAACTTAATGCCCCTCCTAAGAACTTGTCTAACTTTGTTAAGGGCAAAGCTCCCATGCCTCAGGATAACGAGGGTTACATTTTATACCCTGCCGGCTATCCTGAGAGCAAAATTAGGAAGATTCATTCTAGGAAGTCTCACTCTGGCCCTAATCATGCTTTTATGTATAAGGGTGAGACATCTAGTTCTAGGCAACCAACCCATGCTAAGTTGCCTAAGAAGAAAATTCCTAATGCATCAAATGAACATAGCATTTCATTTAAAACTTTTGATGCATCTTATGTGCTTACTAGCAAATCCGGCAAGGTAGTTGCCAAATTTGTTGGGGGCAAACACAAGGGCTCCAAGACTTGTGTTTGGGTACCCAAAGTTCTTGTTTCTAATGCCAAAGGACCCAAAACCGTTTGGGTACCTAAAGTCAAGAACTAAATTTGTTTTGTAGGTTTATGCATCCGGGGGCTCAAGTTGGATACTCGACAGCGGGTGCACAAACCACATGACCGGGGAGAAAAGGATGTTCTCCTCATATGAGAAAAACCAAGATCCCCAACGAGCTATCACATTCGGGGATGGAAATCAAGGTTTGGTCAAAGGACTTGGTAAAATTGCTATATCTCCTGACCATTCTATTTCAAATGTTTTTCTTGTTGATTCCTTAGATTACAACTTGCTTTCTGTTTCACAATTATGTCAAATGGGCTACAACTGTCTTTTTACTGATATAGGTGTCACTGTCTTTAGAAGAAGTGATGATTCAATAGCATTTAAGGGTGTGTTAGAGGGTCAGCTATACTTGGTAGATTTTGATAGAGCTGAACTCGACACTTGCTTAATTGCTAAGACTAACATGGGTTGGCTCTGGCATCGCCGACTAGCTCATGTTGGGATGAAGAATCTTCATAAGCTTCTAAAGGGTGAACACATTTTAGGACTAACCAATGTTCATTTTGAGAAAGACAGAATTTGTAGCGCATGTCAGGCAGGAAAGCAAGTTGGAGCCCATCATCCACACAAGAACATCATGACGACCGACAGGCCGCTTGAGCTACTCCACATGGATCTATTCGGCCCGATTGCTTACATAAGCATCGGCGGGAGTAAGTATTGTCTTGTTATTGTGGATGATTATTCTCGCTTCACTTGGGTATTCTTTTTACAGGAAAAATCTCAAACCCAAGAGACCTTAAAGGGATTCTTGAGACGAGCTCAAAATGAGTTCGGCTTAAGGATCAAGAAAATAAGAAGCGACAACGGGACGGAGTTCAAGAACTCTCAAATTGAAGGCTTCCTTGAGGAGGAGGGCATCAAGCATGAGTTCTCTTCTCCCTACACGCCACAACAAAATGGTGTAGTGGAGAGGAAGAATCGAACTCTATTGGACATGGCAAGAACCATGCTTGATGAGTACAAGACACCGGACCGGTTTTGGGCCGAAGCAGTCAACACCGCCTGCTACGCCATCAACCGGTTATATCTTCACCGAATCCTCAAGAAGACATCATATGAACTCCTAACCGGTAAAAAGCCCAACATTTCATATTTTAGAGTTTTTGGTAGCAAATGCTTCATTCTTATTAAAAGAGGTAGAAAATCTAAATTTGCTCCTAAAACTGTAGAAGGCTTTTTACTTGGTTATGACTCAAACACAAGGGCATATATGGTCTTTAACAAGTCCACTGGACTAGTTGAAGTCTCTTGTGACGTTGTGTTTGATGAAACTAACGGCTCTCAAGTAGAGCAAGTTGATCTTGATGAGATAGGTGAAGAACAGGCTCCATGCATCGCGCTAAGGAACATGTCCATCGGGGATGTGTGTCCTAAGGAATCCGAAGAGCCTCCAAGTACACAAGATCAACCATCCTCCTCCATGCAAGCATCTCCACCAACTCAAAATGAGGATGAGGCTCAAAATGATGAAGAGCAAAATCAAGAAGACGAACCATCTCAAGATGATAGCAATGATCAAGGGGGAGATACAAATGATCAAGAAAAGGAGGATGAGGAAGAACCAAGACCGCCACACCCAAGAGTCCACCAAGCAATCCAACGAGATCACCCCATCGACACCATCCTCGGCGACATTCATAAGGGGGTAACTACTCGATCTCGGGTTGCTCATTTTTGTGAACACTACTCTTTTGTTTCCTCTATTGAGCCACACAGGGTAGAGGAAGCTCTCCAAGATTCGGATTGGGTGGTGGCGATGCAAGATGAGCTCAACAATTTCACGAGGAACGAGGTATGGCATTTAGTTCCACGTCCTAACCAAAATGTTGTAGGAACCAAATGGGTCTTCCGCAACAAGCAAGATGAGCATGGTGTGGTGACCAGGAACAAAGCTCGACTCGTGGCCAAAGGGTATTCACAAGTCGAAGGTTTGGATTTTGGTGAAACCTATGCACCCGTAGCTAGGCTTGAGTCAATTCGCATATTATTAGCCTATGCTACTTACCATGGCTTCAAGCTTTATCAAATGGACGTGAAGAGTGCCTTCCTCAATGGACCAATCAAGGAAGAGGTCTATGTTGAGCAACCTCCCGGCTTTGAAGACAGTGAGTATCCTAATCATGTCTATAGGCTCTCTAAGGCGCTTTATGGGCTCAAGCAAGCCCCAAGAGCATGGTATGAATGTCTTAGAGATTTCCTTATTGCTAATGGCTTCAAAGTCGGCAAGGCCGATCCTACACTCTTTACTAAAACTCTTGAAAATAACTTGTTTGTATGCCAAATTTATGTTGATGATATTATATTTGGGTCTACTAACGAGTCTACATGTGAAGAGTTTAGTAGGATCATGACACAGAAATTCGAGATGTCGATGATGGGGGAGTTGAAGTATTTTCTAGGATTCCAAGTCAAACAACTCCAAGAGGGCACCTTCATTAGCCAAACAAAGTACACTCAAGACATTCTTGCTAAGTTTGGGATGAAGGATGCCAAACCCATCAAGACACCCATGGGAACTAATGGGCATCTCGACCTCGACACGGGAGGTAAGTCCGTGGATCAAAAGGTATACCGGTCGATGATTGGTTCATTGCTTTATCTTTGTGCATCTCGACCGGATATTATGCTTTTCGTATGCATGTGTGCAAGATTCCAAGCCGACCCTAAGGAAGCTCACCTTACGGCCGTAAAGCGAATCTTGAGATATTTGGCTTATACTCCTAAGTTTGGGCTTTGGTATCCTAGGGGATCCTCATTTGATTTAATTGGTTATTCCGATGCCGATTGGGCAGGGTGTAAGATTAATAGGAAGAGCACATCGGGGACTTGCCAATTCTTGGGAAGATCCTTGGTGTCTTGGGCTTCAAAGAAGCAAAATTCCGTCGCTCTTTCCACCGCCGAAGCCGAGTACATTGCCGCAGGTCATTGTTGCGCGCAATTGCTTTGGATGAGGCAAACCCTGCGGGACTACGGTTACAAATTAACCAAAGTCCCTTTGCTATGTGATAATGAGAGTGCAATCAAAATGGCCGACAATCCCGTCGAACATAGCCGCACTAAACACATAGCCATTCGGTATCATTTTCTTAGGGATCACCAACAAAAGGGGGATATCGAGATTTCTTACATTAATACTAAAGATCAATTAGCCGATATCTTTACCAAGCCACTTGATGAACAATCTTTTACCAGACTTAGGCATGAGCTCAATATTCTTGATTCTAGAAATTTCTTTTGCTAGCTTGCACACATAGCTCATTTAAATACCTTTGATAATATCTCTTTTATATGCTATGACTAATGTGTTTTCAAGTCGATTTCAAACCAAGTCATAGGTATATTGAAAGGGAATTGGAGTCTTCGGCGAAGACAAAGGCTTCCACTCCGTAACTCATGCTTCGCCATCTCTCCGAGCAACTCTCTCGTCTTTGGGGGAGAAATGAGCATCAAGGAAAAGGACTTCATCCTTGGGGGAGAGAGTAAAAGCTCAAACGCAAAAGGACTTCGTCTTTGGTATAATCTTAACTCATTTACTTATGACCAAAGGGGAGGAACTTACTCAGAGGGCTCTAATGATTCCGCTTTTGGCGATTCATGCCAAAAAGGGGGAGAAATGAGCCCAAAGCAAAAGGACCGCACCACCACCTATTTCAAATTTCAAAAACTCAGTGTTGAAAATTTTTCAATTGGTATCCTATTGTGTTCAAAAGGGGGAGTAGTATTTCAAAATGATACATCAAAACCCTCTTGAACACTAAGAGGAGAATCTCATTTAGGGGGAGTTTTGTTTAGTCAAAGGAAAAGCATTTGAAACAGAGGGAGAAAATTTCAAATCTTGAAAATGCTTAGCAAAATCTTATTCATTTACCTTTGACTATTTGCAAAAGAACTTTGAAAAGTATTTACAAAAGAGTTTGCAAAAACAAAACATGTGGTGCAAGCGTGGTCCAAAATGTTATAAGAAACAATCCTTGCATATCTTGTAAGTATTTATATTGGCTCAATTCCAAGCAACCTTTGCACGTACATTATGCAAACTAGTTCAATTATGCACTTCCATATTTGCTTTGGTTTGTGTTGGCATCAATCACCAAAAAGGGGGAGATTGAAAGGGAATTAGGCTTACACCTAGTCCCTAATTAATTTTGGTGGTTGAATCGCCCAACACAAACAATTGGACTAACTAGTTTGCTCTAGATTATATGTTACACAGGTGCCAAAGGTTCATCTATAACTATACTAAATCGACTGTCCGGAATACCGTAGATTATTCCGGACAGGAGAAGCCTTTTGGAAAAACAGGCCAAGCACGGACCGTCCGGGCCCTTGCGGCGGACCGTCCGCGACACAAGGATGTCTCTCGGACAGAACCAATGCAAAAATACAAGTTTCCACTACGGACTATCCGGAGGAAAAGCTAAGACCGTCCGAGCCCTCGCGCGGACCGTCCGACCTCAGGCGCGGACCGTCCGGTCGGTAAGAAA
Organism: Zea mays; assembly: GCF_902167145.1. Lineage (NCBI taxonomy): Eukaryota > Viridiplantae > Streptophyta > Magnoliopsida > Poales > Poaceae > Zea > Zea mays. Next base: position 11,602,599 of record NC_050097.1, read on the forward strand.
CCGAAAAACCCGAAGGTAACGGGTTCGGAAAAATGAATTATAGAGGGCCTCGCGGACCGTCCGGGGTGCACGACCGGACCGTCCGCGACTGGCTCTGTCTGACATCTGACGTCGCATTAAATGCAATATAGCCGTTGATATAGCCGTTACTGCTGACCGTTGCATTTTCAGCCGTTGATCTACAGGGGCGGACCGTCCGCACCAGGAGGGCGGACCGTCCGCGCTCAGCAGAAAGGCCCAACGGCTAGGAAGTGGTTGGTGGCTATAAATACAACCCCAACCACCTCCATTCATATCATCCAAGCATTCCAACCTTCAGCATTCAATACAAGAGCTAGCAATTCATTCCAAGACACATTCAAAGCCATCATCTCTCCAAGTTTCACAATTGAGCAAAGAGATCATTAGTGATTAGTGGCTTGAGAGAGAAAGTGATCCGTGTGTTATTTGTCGCTCTTGTTGCTTGGTCTTTTTCAATCGTGCTTTCTTGATCTTTTCATCGCAATCAAACTCACTTGTAATTGAGGCAAGAGACACCAATCTTGTGGTGATCCTTGTAGGAACTTTGTGTTCCAAGTGATTGAGAAAAGAAAGCTCACTCGATCCGAGGGATCGTTTGAGAGAGGGAAGGGTTGAAAGAGACCCGGCCTTTGTGGCCTCCTCAACGGGGAGTAGGTTTGCAAGAACCGAACCTCGGTGAAACAAATCTCCGTGTCTCACTTGCTTATTCGCTTGGGATTTGTTTTGCGCCCTCTCTCGTGGACTCGTTTCTTTATTACTAACGCTAACCCCGGCTCGTAGTTGTGTTTATATTTGTAAATTTCAGTTTCGCCCTATTCACCCCCCCTCTAGGCGACTATCACATGCTAAGGTTGTAGAACTAAAATCTTGCAAACCCTCTACATCTACCGTTGAGCACACTTCTATTTGCACTAGATGTAGAGATATTAACATCGATGCTATACATGATCACATGGCTTTAATTAAACAACAAAATGATCATATAGCTAAATTAGATGCTAAAATTGCCGAGCATAACTTGGAAAATGAAAAATTTAAATTTGCTAGAAGTATGCTCTATAATGGGAGACGCCCGGGCATTAAGGATGGCATTGGCTTCCAAAGGGGAGACAATGTCAAACTTAGTGCCCCTCCTAAAAGATTGTCCAATTTTGTTAAGGGCAAGGCTCCCATGCCTCAGGATAACGAGGGTTACATTTTATACCCTGCCGGTTATCCCGAGAGCAAAATTAGGAGAATTCATTCTAGGAAGTCTCACTCTGGCCCAAATCATGCTTTTATGTATAAGGGTGAGACATCTAGTTCTAGGCAACCAACCCGTGCTAAGTTGCCTAAGAAAACTCCCAGTGCATCAAATGAGCATGACATTTCATTTAAGACTTTTGATGCATCTTATGTTTTAACTAACAAATCAGGCAAAGTAGTTGCCAAGTATGTTGGGGGCAAGCACAAGGGGTCAAAGACTTGTGTTTGGGTACCCAAAGTTCTTGTGTCTAATGCCAAAGGACCCAAAACCATTTGGGTACCTAAAGTCAAGAACTAAATTTGTTTTGTAGGTTTATGCATCCGGGGGCTCAAGTTGGATACTCGACAGCGGGTGCACAAACCACATGACTGGGGAGAAAAAGATGTTCTCCTCATATGAGAAAAACCAAGATCCCCAAAGAGCGATCACATTTGGGGATGGAAATCAAGGTTTGGTCAAAGGCTTGGGTAAAATTGCCATATCTCCTGACCATTCCATTTCCAATGTTTTTCTTGTTGATTCCTTAGATTACAATTTGCTTTCCGTATCTCAATTATGTCAAATGGGTTACAACTGTCTATTCACTGATGTAGGTGTCACTGTCTTTAGAAGAAGTGATGATTCAATAGCATTTAAGGGAGTGTTAGAGGGTCAGCTATACTTGGTAGATTTTGATAGAGCTGAACTCGACACTTGCTTAATTGCTAAGACTAACATGGGTTGGCTCTGGCACCGCCGACTAGCTCATGTTGGGATGAAGAATCTTCTTAAGCTTCTAAAGGGAGAACACATTTTAGGACTAACAAATGTTCATTTTGAGAAAGACAGAATTTGTAGCGCATGCCAAGCAGGAAAGCAAGTTGGCATTCATCATCCGCATAAGAACATAATGACGACCGACAGGCCACTGGAGCTCCTGCACATGGATCTATCCGGCCCGATCGCTTACATAAGCATCGGCGGGAGTAAGTACTGTCTAGTTATTGTGGATGATTATTCTCGCTTCACTTGGGTATTCTTTTTGCAGGAAAAATCTCAAACCCAAGAGACCTTAAAGGGATTCTTGAGACGGGCTCAAAATGAGTTCGGCTTAAGGATCAAGAAAATTAGAAGCGACAACAGGACGGAGTTCAAGAACTCACAAATCGAAGGCTTACTTGAGGAGGAGGGCATCAAACATGAGTTCTCTTCTCCCTACACTCCACAACAAAATGGTGTAGTGGAGAGGAAGAATCGAACTCTATTGGACATGGCAAGGACCATGCTTGATGAGTACAAGACTTCGGATCGGTTTTGGGCGGAGGCAGTCAACACCGCCTGCTACGCCATCAACCGGTTGTATCTTCACCGAATCCTCAAGAAGACATCATATGAACTCCTAACCGGTAAAAAGCCCAACATTTCATATTTTAGAGTCTTTGGTAGCAAATGCTTTATTCTTGTTAAAAGAGGTAGAAAATCTAAATTTGCTCCTAAGACTGTAGAAGGTTTTTTACTTGGTTATGACTCAAACACAAGGGCATATAGGGTCTTTAACAAGTCTACTGAACTAGTTGAAGTCTCATGTGACGTTGTGTTTGATGAAACTAACGGCTCTCAAGTAGAGCAAGTTGATCTTGATGAGATAGGTGAAGAAGAGGCTCCATGCATCGCGCTAAGGAACATGTCCATTGGGGATGTGTGTCCTAAGGAATCCGAAGAGCCTCCAAATGCACAAGATCAACCATCCTCCTCAATGCAAGCATCTCCACCGACTCAAAATGAGGATGAAGCTCGAGTTGATGAAGTAGAAGATCAAGCAAATGAGCCACCTCAAGATGATGGCATTGATCAAGGGGGAGATGCAAATGAGGAAGACAAGGAGGAAGAAGAGCAAAGGCCGCCACACCCAAGAGTCCACCAAGCAATCCAACGAGATCACCCCGTCGACACCATCCTCGGCGATATTCATAAGGGGGTAACCACTAGATCTCGTGTTGCTCATTTTTGCGAACATTACTCTTTTGTTTCCTCTATTGAGCCACACAGGGTAGAGGAAGCACTTCAAGATTCGGATTGGGTGGTGGCGATGCAAGAGGAGCTCAACAACTTCACTAGAAATGAGGTATGGCATTTAGTTCCACGTCCTAACCAAAATGTTGTAGGAACCAAATGGGTCTTCCGCAACAAGCAAGATGAGCATGGTGTGGTGACAAGGAACAAAGCTCGACTTGTGGCCAAAGGATACTCCCAAGTCGAAGGTTTGGATTTCGGTGAAACCTATGCACCCGTAGCTAGGCTTGAGTCAATTCGCATATTATTAGCCTATGCTACTTACCATGGCTTTAAGCTTTATCAAATGGACGTGAAAAGTGCCTTCCTCAATGGACCGATCAAGGAAGAGGTCTATGTTGAGCAACCTCCCGGCTTTGAAGACAGTGAGTATCCTAACCATGTCTATAAGCTCTCTAAGGCGCTTTATGGGCTCAAGCAAGCCCCAAGAGCATGGTATGAATGCCTTAGAGATTTTCTTATTGCAAATGGATTCAAAGTCGGAAAGGCCGATCCTACACTCTTTACCAAAACACTTGAAAATGATTTGTTCGTATGCCAAATTTATGTTGATGATATTATATTTGGGTCTACTAACGAATCTACATGTGAAGAGTTTAGTAGGATCATGACACATAAATTCGAGATGTCTATGATGGGGGAGTTGAAGTATTTCTTAGGATTCCAAGTGAAGCAACTCCAAGAGGGCACCTTCATTAGCCAAACGAAGTACACTCAAGACATTCTAACCAAGTTTGGGATGAAGGATGCCAAACCCATCAAGACACCCATGGGAACTAATGGGCATCTCGACCTCGACACGGGAGGTAAGTCCGTGGATCAAAAGGTATACCGGTCGATGATAGGTTCTTTGCTTTATTTATGTGCATCTCGACCGGATATTATGCTTTCCGTATGCATGTGTGCAAGATTCCAAGCCGACCCTAAGGAAGCTCACCTTACGGCCGTAAAACGAATCTTGAGATATTTGGCTTATACTCCTAAGTTTGGGCTTTGGTATCCTAGGGGATCCACATTTGATTTGATTGGTTATTCGGATGCCGATTGGGCGGGGTGCAAAATCAATAGGAAGAGCACATCGGGGACCTGCCAGTTCTTGGGAAGATCCTTGGTGTCTTGGGCTTCAAAGAAGCAAAATTCAGTCGCTCTTTCCACCGCCGAAGCTGAGTATATTGCCGCAGGCCATTGTTGCGCGCAATTGCTTTGGATGAGGCAAACCCTGCGGGACTATGGTTACAAATTAACCAAAGTCCCTTTGCTATGTGATAATGAGAGTGCAATCAAAATGGCCGACAATCCCGTCGAGCACAGCCGCACTAAGCACATAGCCATTCGGTATCATTTTCTTAGGGATCACCAACAAAAGGGAGATATCGAGATTTCTTACATTAACACTAAAGATCAATTAGCCGATATCTTTACCAAGCCTCTTGATGAACAATCTTTTAACAAACTTAGGCATGAGCTCAATATTCTTGATTCTAGGAACTTCTTTTGCTAGATTGCACACATAGCCCATTTATATACCTTTGATCATATCTCTTTCATATGCTATGACTAATGTGTCGTCAAGTATATTTCAAACCAAGTCATAGGTGTATTGAAAGGGAATTGGAGTCTTCGGCGAAGACAAAGGCTTCCACTACGTAACTCATCCTTCGCCGTCGCTCCAAGCAACTCTCCGTTTTAGGAGGAGAAAACATGAGCACCAAGCAAAAGGACTTCGTCTTTGGTATAATCTTAACTCATTTATTTATGACCAAAAGAGGAAGATAGCACTTCGAGGGCTCTAATAATTCCGTTTTTGGCGATTCATGCCAAAAAGGGGGAGAAATGAGCCCAAAGCAAAAGGACTGCACCACCACCATTTTCAAAAACTTAAGTGTTGAATATTTTCAATTGGTATCCTATTGTGTTCAAAAGGGGGAGAAAGTAGTATTTCAAAATGATATATCAAAACCCTCTTGAACACTAAGAGGAGAATTTCAAAAAGGGGGAGTTTTGTTTAGTCAAAGGAAAAGCATTTGAAACAGGGGGAGAAAATTTCAAATCAATCTTGAAAATGGTTTGCAAACTCTTATTCATTTACCTTTGACTATTTGCAAAAGAACTTAGAAAAGATTTACAAAAGATTTTGCAAAAACAAAACATGTGGTGCAAGCGTGGTCCAAAATGTTATAAGTAAGAAATAATCCATGCATATCTTGTAAGTATTTATATTGGCTCAATTCCAAGCAACCTTTGCACTCACATTATGCAAACTAGTTCGATTATGCATTTTTATATTTGCTTTGGTTTGTGTTGGCATCAATCACCAAAAAGGGGGAGATTGAAAGGGAATTAGGCTTACACCTAGTTCCTAAATAGTTTTGGTGGTTGAATCGCCCAACACAAACAATTGGACTAACTAGTTTGCTCTAGATTATATGTTCTACAGGTGCCAAAGGTTCATATACAACTATACTAAATCGACTGTCCGGAATACCGTAGATTATTCCGGACAGGAGAAGCTTTTTGGAAAAACAGGCCAAGCGCGGACCGTCCGGGCCCTTGCGGCGGACCGTCCGCGACACGAAGATGACACTCGGACAGAACCAATGCGAAAATCCAAGTCTGCACTATGGACCGTCCGGAGAAAAGGGCGGACCGTCTGGGTCCTCGTGCGGACCGTCCGGCCTCTAGCGCGGACAGTCCGGTAGGCAAGAAGCCGAAAAACCCGAAGGTGACGGGTTCAGAGAAATGAATTATAGAGGGCCTCGCGGACCGTCCGGAGTGCACGACTGGCTTTATCTGACATCTGACGACGCATTAAATGCAATATAGCCGTTGATATAGCCGTTACTGCTGACCGTTGCATTTTCAGCCATTGATCAACAGGGGCGGACCGTCCGGACCTGGGTCGCGGACTGTCCGCGCTCAGCAGAATGGCCCAACGGCTAGGAAGTGGTTGGTGGCTATAAATACCACCCCAACCACCTCCATTCAATCTATCCAAGCATTCCAACCTTCAACATTCAATACAAGAGCTAGCAACCCATTCCAAGACACATTCAAAGCCTCCATCTCTCCAAGTTTCACAATTGAGAAAAGAGATCATTAGTGATTAGTGGCTTGAGAGAGAAAGTGATCCGTGTGTTATTTGTCGCTCTTGTCGCTTGGCATTTTCAATCGTGCTTTCTTGATTCTTTCATTGCGATCAAACTCACTTGTAATTGAGGCAAGAGACACCAATCTTGTGGTGATCCTTGTAGGAACTTTGTGTTCCAAGTGATTGAGAAAAGAAAGCTCACTCGGTCCGAGGGACCGTTTGAGAGAGGGAAGGGTTGAAAGAGACCCGGCCTTTGTGGCCTCCTCAACGGGGAGTAGGTTTGCGAAAACCGAACCTCGGTAAAACAAATCCACGTGTCACACTCCTTACTTGATTACGATTTGTTTTGCACCCTCTTTCTCGGACTCGTTTATATTTCTAACGCTAACCCGGCTTGTAGTTGTGTTTATATTTATAAATTTCAGTTTCGCCCTATTCACCCCCCCTCTAGGCGACTTTCATTCCTCCACAGGGATGTTTGAGCTTTTCACCTGATACATGGGTGTCACTCATATCCATGACCTTGGCATAGTTTCCTATTCCTTTTCTTCTGAAATGATGTAATTTGTGGGGCGCCAGCATCTTGTCTCCTAATATTCTGTTTGCAGTACCAATGTCCTTTAGCGCTCTGGTGCCAATTATTGGAATGCACCTTGTGCACAACACGAATGGCAATCTGGAGGTGCCATAGTGACGAGCAGCGGAGCAGATGGATGAACACACCTGAACTGCATGAGCTACCTGTTATCTTCATGCATGCAACGGTTTGTCGCAGTGCTATGCCCTCTTGTACTTTCCAGTTGTTTCGTTTCTTGGTGGTATAAGGAAAGGTCCATGGGCAGCACTGTGAGACATCAGACATGGCATGGTGGATGGTGGGTGCATCGGTGCTTGTTCCACCGGCCCTGTGATGTGAGCATCTCACGCTGGTGTTCAGTTCACACGTACCCTTGGACAGCCTGAGGTGATATGCCGCACTTGCTGCTCAGATCTGTTTTGCTTTGCCCTGCTGCTCAGTGCTCGTGCACAGGTTCCTCTCTCTCTCTCTCTCTCTCTCCAGCCACACAAGAATTTTGCACTTGATATGTATGCAATGCAGTTTCAGAGGCTGTAACATCATTTGTATGAGAATAAAGGCATGCCTTGTTCATGTCTTCCTTATTATGAACGGACGAGGGCAGTCTTTCATTTTCATTTGAGATAAAAACTAGGACTCCACTTTTAATTTATTATTATGTTCATTTGGCATTGGATTGTATGCCAAAAAGGTCTAGATGTTTGTGTTGCGGCACATGCATGCATGCATGCCAAAAAGGTCCCCTGGAATCCTGTGCGATAAGCATCTAAATGAATAGGATGTTGTTGGTTCGGTTCAAGATCTTTGATGCTACAATATTCATATACCAAGATCGTTGTATGATTACATAGTATATATGCTGATACTGATACCGCGTTCTGCTGCACTACTTGTGCATAAATAGAGTAGCAGAAGCTTTAACTCCATTAATTAGGAATTTGGCATAGTATATCAGTTACATATATAGTAATAAGTTGGATCTGTGTCATCACTCATCGGTTGCAACAGAAGGAGAACCATGGCATGTCTTAGAGATTTGCCCAGGAATGTTTGCATTGGAGAGATAGGTGGTGTTTGGTCTGAGAAACGAGTTAGTTCATCGTCTTTTCACTTTTTTGTTTGGTTTATGGAATGAAATGAGTTGATTCATTAACACCTCATTTATTATAGTTAGTTAGTTATTATTAATATGAGGAATGAGGTTATCACACAATTTAAGGAATGGATACATCATGCACCACCATATTTTGGATGGAGTGATTAATTAAACCAAACACCCTCATAGTAGTAGTTTCAAGATTACGTGGAAGCTGATAGTGTCTTGTATATAAGGTAACAAATCTCAAAATCTCTACTAACTATTAAGAGCATAGCGTAGACTGCCCTCGCCTCAACAGCCCACGCCGCGAATCCCGCGCAAGCCAAGAGCATAGTATTTTTCTATAGGATTCATATGTCCTTTTCATTTACTTCTCTTGATACTGGGATCTATAAATGCCTTCTCACAGCATGTATTCAAGATGGAATAGGAGAAGTACAAAAGTGAGGAAATGGATTGGAGCTACATTGAGTTCATTGACAATCAGGATATGCTGGATCTGATTGAAAAGGTTGTTTCTTTACCTTTATTCATTGGCCTATGCTAAGTACACTTTGTTGTGTGACCTTGATTTGTTGTATTCAGATCTATGTTTACATAATTATTTTGCATCACTTCACATATAGTGGCTTATACTTGCATTAAATTATACGCTTGCAAGTTTTTATCAATTTTTTAGCCTCTGTTGCGCGCTTGTCTGCTTGTCTTGCACCTGTAGTGCTCGGATAGATTGGTGCTCTTCTGCCTTAACCTTATGTTGATAATTGTTTTGCACGTGTGTTAACTGCCAACGCCCATTTCCGATGTCCTCCGTGTTGAGTTCTGGTAATCCTATTGAACTCGCAAATAGGATGTTCTTATATTCTATAGCAGATCTTTAAGGTATGTAAATCTAATTAACTTTTAAAAGATGCTAACGAGAGTATAGACCGACAAATAGTGCTTCTGCATCTCAATATATCTTATTATTATATATTGACTCCGTAGCAAAGCACGAGCATACAGCTAACTGGAATGATGATTTATACAATGTTATTGCAATAGCATACATTTTATTATTGGCATCTCAATAATATTTACTAGCTGGTCGATGATTTTGTTTTCATCCTTTTTGTTTTCTTGACATCAGTTTGTTCATTGGGGAGCACATATGTGGAATGATGATTAACGTTTCTGCATATTAATGTATTTTATTATAACATGTTGCCGCCGTAACAACGTACGGGCATACAACTAGTATAATATATTCGCAATGAAGCAGATGAAATCATTAGAGTCGTTCGTTTTAATTGGGGAAAAAGGACCTTCGCTTTTTTTTCTTTTTCCTTTGGGTTCAAGCCACAACGAGCAAGGAGGAAAACGGCGGGCCAAGCATTGAGACCTGAAAAGGTGCTGGACTAGTACAGAAGTCTCATGGACATGTATGACTCCACCGTCGCCGGATCAACAGTAGTATCACCACTGAGATGATAAGAGGACAAAGAAAGCAGCAAGAATGAAACAAAACAAGGTCAAACAAGCATCAAACTCAGATCTCCTAAGGCCTTGTTTGGATAAAGAGGGATTAAAGTGGATTGAAGTGTATTTTAGGGATTGAAAGGGAAATTAGTTCATATTACACTTCAATACACCTTATATCACCTCAATCCACTCCAATCCAAGATTACTCAAACAAGCCCTAAGTGTTCTAGAGGGGGGGGGGGCGGATTCCATCATACTTTGACAAGAGTGAATTTTCTCAGATGTCCGTGCTGAGATAATTTATTATGCACCATGGAAAAGTTTTATCACTTAGGGCTAGTTTGGCAACCTAATTTTGCAAAGTAAAATTAGTTCCGAGGAAATGAGGTTACCAAACTAGCCTTATATGACCACAAGAAAAAATACCGGTTGGTCAAGTGGAATATTATCTGTCAGCCTAAGGACCAAGGGGGGCTTGGGGTGAAAAATCTGGGTGTTCAGAATCAATGCCTTCTGAGCAAATGGCTTTTTAAGCTCATCAATGAGGAAGGGATGTGGCAAACTTTGTTACATCGTAAGTACTTAAAGGACCTACCCATTGGGGCGGTGGACAGAAAACCGGGCGATTCCCAATTTTGGTCAGGTCTAATGAAAGTCAAACATAAGTTCTTGGACTTCATTAGGTTCAGGATCAATAATGGAACCAATACCAGATTTTGGGAGGACCGTTGGGTGGGCAATTTCAAGCTTAAAGATCGTTTCCCTTCCTTGTATAATTTGACTAGGAAAAAAGGGAGTTCGGTGGCTGACGTTTTCAGGTCAGTTCCGCTGAACGTTTCTTTTAGGCGCGGTTTGACGGGGGTCAACCTTGAGGCTTGGTTTAGATTGGTGTCGCTGGTGGTGACAGTTCAGGTTAATAATGCGAAGGATGTGGGTGAGTGGGATTTACACCAGAATAAGAAGTTCTCGGTTAATTCCATGTATCTGGCGCTTATGTCCAATGGTCTTATACGACAAAATAATCCTCTCTGGAAATTGAAGTTACCGCTTAAAATTAAGGTTTTTCTGTGGTATCTGGGTAGGGGGGTCATCCTTACTAAAGATAACTTGACGCGTAGGAACTGGAAGGGGAATAAGCGTTGTGTGTTTTGCTCTAATGACGAAACGATTAGACACTTGTTCTTTGAGTGTCACTTCGCTCGTTTCATTTGGAGGGCGCTGTTAGCCGCTTTCGGTTTGCCGATCCCTCGGGATATGGAGCATGTTGCTGGGAATTGGTTGATGGGTTTCAGTAAACATGACAAATCCCTAATTATGACGGGGGTGGCGGCAATGGTTTGGGCTCTATGGCTTAGCAGGAATGAGGTGGTTTTTGATCACGATAACCCGAAAACTTATATGCAGGTAATCTACAGGGGAACCTACTGGTGCCGTTCCTGGGCGCCGCTTCAAAGGCATGAAGCTGCAAAGGAGAAGCTAGTCCAGGCTTGCAGACATCTGGAGAAAGTGGTGATGATGGTGTTTGCGCATAATGGATGGCGTTTCTCCAATCGCATTAATCTGTAGCTTTTTGATATATTTGAAGTCCTGCGTGGTTTCCCCTTGTTTCAGTTTTATGTGTGCTTAGCTAGGATGTTCGTGTGGATGCTATTTATGTAGCTGTTGGCTCGGACCCTCTACGGAGAAGGCCGGAACTATTTTTCCATTATCTAAAAATGCTACCGCCTAGCTTCCCCCCCCCCCCCCCCCCCCCGCCCCCCCTATATACGTCATTGGCGTTAAGCCCGTCATAGCGACAGTGGCATATAAGGGAAGTGCAGTCCCAAGCAATGGCATATGAGGAGCAAGAACTTTTCTAACAGCAACTCAGTGAATTCAAACTTTTAAAGAATTTCTTTCAAATAGATTGAAATCCTGGAAAAACAAATATGCATTCACCAGGAATGTGGAGGTTGAATAGGTTTAGCATAGGGGGTGGGGGGATTGAAATCTCACGCAACCTCGGTGTTCATACCTTTCTCAGAAAACATACTAGGCGTGCCATGGCCTCATGGTCATGGGAACATGCATACATCAGGTATTGCTTCAGGAATTCAAAAGCTGTGTTTTTTCTACATCAAACAACTTGCTGCCAATTTGCAACATATATATGAATATATCAGATGTTGACGTTTAAATTAGACCTGAGCGGTCCTAGAATTGTCTCATGTTAGTTTTGACTAAATCTAAGTTAAAAACTCTACGGAAAGATATATAAATAATATCATATTAATTTTCCAACATAACAAGTCCATCCGATTCCATATAAAATATAGTATACATAGCCAATTAAGGCATCCAACTACATTGTAGGAACACTTGACGCTTAAGAGATGGTGAATTAGGCAATCCAATTTCTTCCTAAACTATGACATCTATTTTTTCCTAGTCAAAATTTATGCAATAATTAAGTTATCTTGTATGCAATTAAGGTTTTAACTAAGTGTTGCTAACACTATCACAAAGAAGTTATACAACCTAGGTTCGAAACTTATCCACTAGCCTATAATTAAGCTAGGAAGGTAAATCACGCAAGCAAGATAGCCTAATATAAATGTGAAAGCCTATATCTGATTGTGAGAGCACCTAGAGAGGGTGAATAGGTGATCATGTAGAAAAACAGCTCAACAAAACAAACTTTGGTCTAGAATGGATTAGTGAGATCAAAACGAAGAATAAAGGCAAACTCATGTGGACGGAGAAGACTTTCGTGGGTCATCAGAGAAAGAACGAGCGTCTGTCTAATCAGCCTCATCCACCTCTCGCTAGTGAGGCCTTCCTCTGCTATATGGTAGAGAGTGTGCGACTTCTGGCGATCTAACTCTTCATCATTTGTGGGATCAAAAAAATGAGCGTTTAATCGATCATATCGACCTGCTGGTCGACCTCGCCGTTAAGACCTCCATACGCTGTATGTTTGGGTCGTGTGCGGCCTTGGCGATCTAGCCCGTACCGTCGATAAGTTGTTGCTCATTCTTCGCTCAGGTAGGTCTTGACTCATGCAGTGATGCAGACCTCATACTTTGCCTTCATGTGAAGTAGTAGTCAACAGCTCTCATCGTTCGAATAAAAAAAAATGTCAGCTATTGGTTCTCAGTCTAAACAACTGATGTTCCAGAGTCCATCAAACTATGCACAGATTAATTTTGAAGCAGCAACCATTTCATTAGAGTACTAGACAAATGTACTGATGAAGTACATAATGTACATTATATTTTATAGATTATGCGCAACTAGTCAAGATTCTTCATAAATAATTGTGATGCACTACGTAAAGATAGGAGAGCAATTACTGCAAATCAAGGATGACAAAGGACAGTCGGAAAGGAAAAACAAAATCGAATCTTTCAGTCAGAGGTAGATCCTCCTCATTGCCTTTCAATAGAACACGTAACACCCGTCGTTTCCACATCAATTTTTCCATAATTCGTTGCATCCACGAGGGCTGCATTACCCAGTCAAGATCAGCTCGGTTCAGCAGAGAGAGAGAGAAATCGGAGCAGTAATTGTAATCCGCGGGGGGAGATGCTATCGGCTCAATCCCTCACCACACCACGTTACATAGAGCAAGAAGAAAGAAACAAAAAAAGGAAGAGGAAGAAGACATTTTTGTTCTGTCCTCGAGCTCCACCTATCTGCAGAGCGGGTTGTTGGGCGTGCCGCGCCCGACCTCGTCGGCGGCGTACTCGGCGCTGCAGTAACAGGAGGCGGCGGCGTCCTTCTTGTTCTTCTCGACGGCCCTGAGGGTGGACTCGAAGACGGGGACCTCGCAGGGGATGCGGAGCACGCCCTCCTGCTGGAACCCGAACTCCTCCTCGGCCTCCCGCAGCAGCGCCGCGAAGGCGCGGTGCTTCAGGTACTCCGTCGGGATCACGAACCTCTGCGCCGCGGGGCCCACGCACACGGCGAGGTGGCCCTTGGGCGGGGACCCCGAGGGCGGTGCGTCCGTGAAAGAAAGCGTCCGCTTCAGGAACTTCTTAGCCTTGCTCTCGCCAACGGCATTGCCGCCGCCGCCGCCGGTCGGCGAGCTTGGCTCCTTGGGGGTGACCGACAGCTTGCGCCACTTCTTCAGCATCCGCTGCATCCGCACGATCTCGGTGATCTTGTTCGACTTCTTGGCGCCGGACTGCTCCATCTGCGCTTGTTTGAGCTCGGGACGACGACGATCTTGGGAATTTTTTTCTGCGGGCTTTGAGGAGGCCGCTCTCAACGAGTTAGTTTTGATGGTGCGGTCGATGGAGCTCTGCGGCGCGCATCGAGGGGGTTTTAAAGGCAGGGGAGCGATGGGCCCCACTGCCCCAGCGGCCTTTTTTCTTGGGTAGGTGGTCCCACTTCAATATATTTTTTTGGGGTGAGTTTCTCTCTGTCGATTATTATCTTAAAAAAATACTGATTCAAGGAAACTGTCGACTAGTTTTAACTGGTCAATAAAGCGCTCCTTTCTTCATCTTCTTAGGATTTTGTCAGACGTTTCAAATCCAAAGAATGTAATAATATCCCAAACTTGGTCGAATTTCGATAGAATATTATTAAAATTTTATCATATTTAAAATGAGTAACCATGAAAATATACCTTACAGTGTATCTAATGAAGCACATTTGATTTCACAAATATTATTGCTTGTGTTTACAAACTTGGTCAAAGTTATAATGATCTGACTTGGGAGAACTAAAGATTACTTATATTCTAGAAGTAAGGAAGTACTCCCTCCGTTTCGTTTTAGTTGTCGTTGGATAGTGCAAATTTGAACTATCCAGCGATAACTAAAAAGAAACGGAGGGAGTAATTAATAAAGCTCTGCGGCAGCCGAACCCATGTTAAGATTGAGTCTGTCTATTGATGCCATCTTCAGGTAAAGTGCATGTTTCTTATAGATAATGACTTTACCATTAGAGACGCCCTAATTGCTCCGTTTTTCTGATGTACACCGACAGACAGTGGTGGATCCACCTCACGACGCCCTTAGATGACCGCGGTTGTTTGGTTTATAGGCACTAATTTTTAGTCACTCAATTTTATTTTATTTTAATCTCTAAATTAATAAATATGGAAACTAAAACTTAATAATTTAGAATTTAAATAGAGGAACTGAAAATTAGTCACTATAAACCAGACACCCCTTAGACACGGTGAAGCGCAAATGATCTTTTTCAAAAAGGAACATTACATTTTTTTTCCTAGATAAATATTTTTATTTAACCATAGTATTTTGGGTTTCTGAAGTCCTTATTGATCCGCCACTAGTTAAAGGCACCTGGATATATTTCTTGCTGGTTGTGGCCAAGGCCATCAGAGTCTCAGACCAAAATACTAGCTTTATGTCAGCATTGGTTGCCCGTACATGTTCTCGCCAGGCTCCGGAGATGCAACTTTAATTAGATACCTGCACAAAGCTCTACAGAGCTTTAAATCTGAAAATAGTTTTAGATGTCGCCCGCGCATATATCATCCTAGTGAGGCTCTGAAGCTTCATTTTTCCCTCGATCTGTAGTGGGTTTCAGGCAAATTGCCTTGACTTATTTTTGGAGAGTTTTAAGTTTTGAGAGTGCGTATATATAGTTCACTTTAAATTTTTGGAGACAAATTGTCTGTTCTTTGGTTTGTAGCTGTCTCTGAGACGAGGCACGAGGCGTCTCCACTCGCGCCCGCCCGCGGAAGCCAGGCCCCAGGCTCAGCGGCAACGTTTGCATGCCTTTCGCCTCCGGGCTCCGGCGCTCGCGCAGGCAGCCGTTCCTGCACCCGACGAGCCACGGCCACCGGGCGCGAAGAAACAGGTAAGCGTGCTGGAGACGCTGGGTACATTTCTCTCATCTTATCTTGGACAAAATGCTGCCTTTTGCACGCGCCAGTCCATGGATGTGCAGAAGTTATTGTTGATTTTCTTTTCTGACAGCTATCGGGCTCGAAAATCTACCGTCACCAGCTGGGCTGAAATATCCAGTCAAACAAAGCGCGCTGGCGATCTCCAGAGCTTCCTTCTCTGGTCTGCCAACAAGCAACGGCCGTTCTCCGAAAACCGCCAGTTGACCTGACCACCAGCCACCCCCCCACCCCCTCTTCTGCGGCAACTGCAACAGATCTACAGCAGGTCGGGCGTGTCAGAGCCTCTCTGTCTCTGCGCTTTGGGCGGCCAGGAATCCAGCGAGAACTGCATGCACTCTGCTCTGCATCTGCATATGCGGCGTGCGTGGTCGCTCCAGCGTAGGCCTCGTTAAAAGTTCTTGTTCCTCCATATTATTATGTATATATATTCATCTCTGGATTTGATGCTGGATGTACGCATTGAAAGAGAGGCCGGAGTCCGGCCATCAGAATGTGAACATGCCGGTTGAAAGAAGCTACTAACTAGCTGAAAATCTAGTAGCTATATAGTACATGTGATAATCTAGACAAAGCTTAATATTTAGGCTTAAAAATGTTAAATTTGTTAAAACCGGTTAGTTAGATGGCTACCAACTAGCTGAAAACTTGTAAAAAAATAGTCCACCAATATTTCCCCCCTATTTCGACACACACTAGACCCAATCTTTAGCTAGCTAGCTCATAATTAGCCCTTATACCACAACGAGCCTTTTTTACCAGCTGCCAAGCCAAAGCATTATACCAGCGCTAATTTCCTAACCTCAATTAGCCAACCAGCTGCCTGTGATTACCTTGCCCTAATCATTTTGGCGCGGTTGGCAATGCATGGCAGCTAGCGTTGACTTGGATAAAGGAAAGAAAAAAGTTGGCCTGCGCTCGTGTTTATTTTTTAATTTTCCCCCCATCAGGTTTCGGCATCTACGGTGTCGATCGTCCTTCGCATCCTTCACCCCTACCGACCGTGTTGTCCCGTACGAAAAACGTACCACACCACATGATCGGCTGCTCAGATCGGGTGTGGTTAATTAATGATCAAAGTCTGAAGACCACCATGCCATTGCTGGTATTTAAAACAAGCTAGTGCTCCAAATCTCAATAATGCCAAAAGGTGTTCGTGTTCGTTGCATGATTGTTTTGTTAGTCGTCAGCTCTCTCGATCTCTGTGCCAAGAAAATTTGGCTGGCTGTTCCTCGCTTTTTATTGATCGATCAGTAAGAGCTACTACAATACAGTCTGCAAGTTGTTCATCTGCCAACGCTTGAACGATAACATAACCCCAGCCAGTAGCACGACGACTGATGGATCAAAGCATCTGTGTTCGTCTTCTTGCCTGAACCCAGATCGACTCCAGACTCCAAAGAGGTAACATGCTGAATTGCTGATCCACACTAGCTAGAATGGCTGATGCATGGCAACTTGACATGTGGCTGTCTCTTGTCAAGACATGTGATTCTCTTATTTCTCTCTATTTTTTATATAAATTTATCATTATGCTGGGCTTAAGAAGTTATTCTCCTGAGTGCTTCCTTGTATCACAGTCACGATATATAAGGGGAATGGGATGATACACACATAGCTTGTTGTGAATTCAGAGTCTCTTAGTGGGAAGGAGGAACGAACATAGAAGATTTCTTGAACATCACTAGGCTTGTTGTTGATCTGCGTCTCCTCGGTGACAACATCACTGATGTCAAGGTAGTGCGGAAGATGCTAAGTCGATCCAGAGCATCTGACTTAGGTGACAGTTCCATCAAGACCCTAATCGTCATCAACAACATCTCTGTTGAGGAGGTGATCGACACGCTGCATATCGTCGAAGACTCGAGAGCAAGGGCACAAGCCGATGCCCCTCCTCGACAACTAGCTAGGGTCACTGCTCTGTAAATAGGACTAGCTCGACAGTCTCAAGATCCACAAGTCCGAGGAGTGAAAAGCATCTCTCTGTTAATGGTGTCAAAGAAATTAAGCAGCTCTCAAATAATGGACTAAAATAGTGGTACCAATTGATCGCTCTAACAAGTACTAACCTCTCAAGTATATATATTAGTACCGATTAGTAGCTCCAACAACTAGTACTCCTTCTATCCCAAATTAAAATTCATTTTAGTTAATTAATAGGGGTTCATAAAATGTTTGATGTATATGTTTTATATTTATGTCTAGTTTCATTTTCATCCATTTAAATATATATAGACAAAAAAATCTAAGAACTAAAACGACTTACTATTTTCAAACGGAGGGAATCTTAAAGTCAGAATATTAATATCGGTTCGAATCATCAACTGATATTAATGCTTACTCTAAAGCGCTAACAGTGAGAATCAACCGGTACGATACTGTATATAGGGTCCGAAACCCATTTCTTCGATAAAAGGCAGCTTTCCTCGATAAGGCAGCGATGCTAATCTACATTATTTGATCCGTACGTACTGATGCGCGCGCTGGTACTTGTACGTCCTACCTACGCTGGCTGAGATTCTTGCCTGGCCTAGTTTGACTTTGATCTGCTACTGCTAGCTAGGCCGGTGCACGCTGCATGCAATGCAAAGATGACAGTACTTTCCACGCAAAGCATCGAAATTGGAGACTGCAAGAGCATGCGTATATGCAGCAATCTACTACGTACTAAACTACTGGCGGTTAAATTAGTTGGCGCAGTCAAACCCTATAGCTAGCAAGCTGGAGTAGAGATGGCAACGGGTACAAACCCGCTGGGTTTTGCCGTCCCAAACCCGTACCCGTGAAAAATATCTATGCCCATTAAAAAACCCGTACCCATGACGGGTTTGAGATTTTGCCCAAACCCGTACCCATCGGGTTAGCGGGTACCCATGGGTTACCCGCGGGTTTCATCTCCAATATACTTATTCTTTTCATAATCAATAAGTATCATAATGATTAATGATATCATGATCCAAAATCTATGTAATGAACAATGAGATCATGATTTGGTATAAAAATTATTAGTAGAGAGAATGAAATACAAATAATAAGTTGTATAATTAAGTGACATTGCACTAAGTTATCCATCCACCACATATATAACGCTAGTAAAAACTATAATAGCAAGCAAGCAACACTCTCACCGACTACTGATACATTCACCAATTGATAAAAATTATGAAGTAAATAAGGAATAACAAGTTTGTTGTTCGTTTATAAAATAAAATGACAATATGCACTAGGTTTGGTCGGGTTTAAAAAACCCACGGGTTCACGGGTTTTGGTACTATAGGAACAAACCCATACCCATAAACCCGCCGGGTATAGATTTATGCCCATTAACAAACCCATGGGTATGAAAATTGACCCAAACCCATACCCTAATGGGGTAAAAACCCATCGGGTTTCGGGTACCCATTGTCATCTCTAAGCTGGAGCAGTATATAATTTAAGCCCGTTTTGTCTATTGTGTCCATCCACATATATAGTGTAATATTAATATCAGCTGATTCACTTACGTTTATAAATACGAGTATTTATATACTATTACCTCCTCTATTCTTGACTATAAGACAGTTTATTTTTGAATATACATATGGCTAGATATATAGGTAAAAATAATATATCTAAAAAGACTAATAAAAAATAAGCTATAATTTAAAACAAAGAAAGCACTAAATGAGGGTTATTATATTCGTCGTTTGTCATGAAATATAGACGATGTTGTACATGCATGTTTGGTCTGTAGACTTGAGTAGACTCAAAATAGTTTTTGATTTAGGATAAATTTAAAGTGTTTTTTTTTCTACGGAGTTAGCATAAAAGAGACATCTTTATACTATTCTCCTCCTGGAAATAATATGTGTCCAACTGTGTGTACGTACGTTCAGCGAGAGGTGGTTGCGCACGAGCGAAAACGATGTGTCAAATCTGAAAGGTGAATATGTTGGGCGGCTACGAGACGCGCGCCATTGTTGCTGCTAGTTTCTTCAGCTGACGCGTGTTTGTTTGTTTGCTAATGAATTTGTGCAGAAAGCATGTAGCTTAGTTTCTTGAAAATACACAGTAGTATATAGTAGTAGTAGACTTTCAAAGCCATGCTTAATTAGATCCATATAATTAAGTATCGGATAGGGAGACTTCACGTTCTCTGTGTAGATGATAGAGGCTTTCGGTCTTGTGAGAATTTGGTTGGTCTGCCTTCTAAAATTAAAGGTGATCCAGACAAATATTTAGCTAGCTAATTAATAGGTGCGAATAACTAATATACATCTTCAACTAACTTGCTATGCAATCAGCTATTAATAGTTAGATCTAAATTATACTAAAAAATTTAGCTAGCTAAAAATTAATACTACCCTCTCCGTCCCAAAATAGTACTCTATCCGATCGTTAATATTTGATGTTGTACAGTTCAAATTTGAACTAAGAACGTCAAATAAAAAAATTGGAGATAATATTTGTTTTAAGTGTTAACGGATCCATACGATATTTAATATATGTGTATTATATATATGTCTAGATATATTATTATCTACTTGAATATGGTTATACTAAAATGAACAATATATTAGGATAGAGGGAGGGGTGCGTTTGGTTGGATGTATAAAGAGGGATGAAAGGGGGCGGCCACAGTTTCTATAGTGTTTGGATGAGAGTCATGTATAAAAGCGAGATAAACATCGGAGTAATTTTTTGGTGGTGTGATCCTAAAAAATCGAGGGAACGGTGTCGCTCCCGCCTCGTCCCACTTTAACCTCAAACCAAGCACTATAAATTAGTGGATTCAAGCTGACCCCCAAATGCTAGCTGTAGCTATCCACGATTCCACGTTCCACAGCTAGAGCTAGCCAGGCCGACCCGGTGAGTAGAGCCGTCGTCGTCGTCGTCGTCGATTAGAAGGACCGGGACGAGCCTGCTGCGACTGGTCGTCGAGCCTTGGTGAGTGGAGCCGTCGTCGATAGGAAGTACGAGGACGAGCTAGCTTGCTGCGATAGAATGTTGACGTCCGTTGGAAACCTTGCGCGGCCGCACCAATTTTTTTTTTTGAAAGGGAAAGGTAAAAGAATTGCCTAGCAATATATTAGATGAAAGGAGAAAACACTGTACAAAAACTAGCACCAAAAATGGCGCCAACACCAAAACCACTAGACAAGCAATACCTAGCTAGCACCACTGAAAAAATGGCCAGACCCGCAGACACTACTAGCAGGCCAGACCACTACTCACAAGATCTTTCACCATCTACACCACTTGTTCTGGCGTTCTCTGTTGACCCTTGAAGATTCTGTTGTTTCTCTCCAACCATAAACTCCACCAGAAATAAAATAGAAGGCCATCGAAACTTTTTCTTGAATGCTTGCTACAGCGCAACCTCAGCCTGAACCACCATTCGCTAAGTGTTCCCGTCTTTGAAATACCGACAAGGACCCGGAGATTAGCCCAAGACAAAATCATGCTCCACACTTCCACAGCGAAAGGGCAATCCTTACAAAGATGCGACACTGTCTCCAAAGACAGGGTATAAAGAGAACAATTAAGATTGCAGGGCCATTCCCTCTTTTGCAAATTGTCAGCAGTTAAGATTTTGTTGTGCAACAAAGTCCAAACAAAGAAACGACACTTAGGTTCTATTTTTGCTTTCCAAATGGGATTGAATTTAATTTTACAGAAGTTTGTTGAGAACTGAATTTTGTAAGCACTTCTTGAACTGTATTTCACATCTGCCGACCATCTCCAAGAAATGGTGTCGTCGAGATCATTGAGGTTGTGAGTGTTGCTGATTGAATGCCAAAGTGAGACGAATTCTCTCACTTCCTCCTCCCGAGTGAACGACGCGCAGAACTGTATCCAGTAATTATTTCGAAGAGCCTTGAACACCGTGATGTTTTTCCTTCTTGCTTTCTTGTATAGATTTGGTGCCATATTCTTTGGAGCCTGCCCTTCAATCCAACTGGAACCCCAAAAATCCGCCATCTTCCCATTCCCAATGGTCACAGTTGTTGAAGCGTTGAAGAGATCCACATCCGCCTTGTCGCATGGTAATGGCATGCCAGCCCATGCCTTTTCTTGAACCGTCCACTGTAGCCACAACCATCTCAGTCTTAGCGCTCTCGCAAAACGCTCAAGGTCCAGAACTCCTAGACCCCCCCTATTCTTTGGCAGACAAGTTGTGGGCCAGTTAATCAAGCAATGACCCCCACTGCAAAATTCTGGGCTATTCCCTTTCCAAAGAAAGCTTCTTCTTAATTTGTCAATTCTTTTAAGAAGCCACTTCTGCGCCGGAAAGATCGTCAGATGATAAATAGGCTGAGCAGATAGCACCGCTTTAACCAAGGTTTCCCTACCTGCCTTAGAGAGCAACCTGCCTTTCCATCCTGCTATCCTATTAGTAATTTTATCAATTAAAGGTTGAAAGTCCACTCTCCTAACGGTCCTGAAATGAAGCGGCAGACCAAGGTACTTCCCCGGTAATTTTGAGTATTTGCCAGGAAACACCTCCATCAGTTCTGGCCAGAGAGACTCGGAATAACGAATTGGGAAAATTTCAGTTTTATCAAAATTGATCTTTAGCCCTGAACATCCTTCAAAAACTTCCAGAAACCTTTTCAGAACTTTCAAATCCTCTTTATCTGCTTTAACAAACACTCCAGCATCATCAGCATAAAGAGAACAGCGAAGCTTTGCCGCTCTTGGCAGAACCCGCCCCAGAAACCCAACATCTGCCGCTATCTCAATCATCCTCTGTAGCGAGTCCATAGCTAAAATAAACAGGAACGGCGATAGCGGATCCCCTTGACGAACGCCACGCATGTGCCTGATTGCATTTGTTTGTTGGCCATTGATTAAGATTCTGGAGGAGGAAGAGCCCAAAATTGTGGCGATCCAATTCCTCCACTTCTGAGGAAATCCTAAAGCTCTCAAAACCTCTAACAAATATGCCCAGTTGACGGAGTCAAACGCTTTTGATATGTCGAGCTTGACAAAAGTGCTGGCTGTTTGCTCTTATGAAGTTTCTGAATAACTTTTTGAACGTAGAGAAGATTATCATGAATTGAACGTTTCTGAATGAACGCGTTTTGGGTTGTGGAGACAATCTCATTCATTCTTGGCGCAAGTCTATTTGCTAAAATTTTGGTTAAAATTTTCATAAAACTGTTAATGAGACTGATCGGTCTAAACATGCCAATCCTGTCAGCCCCCTCCCTCTTTTGCAAAAGTGTGATATTTGCCTCATTAACCAGATGCAGGCTTTTGCATCTATGATTATAGAAATCATGAATAACATTGGAGAGATCATCCTTAATCAGCTCAAAGCAACACTTATAAAATAACTGTAACACTAAAAATTGTATACAAAGAATATATAGTGATTCCCTTATTTGATGTGCCTCATTTGCATCATAAAAAGAGCATACACAAAATTTAGAGATTAATTCAAACAAATGATAAAAAAATGCATCATGTTGGAGTTTATGTGTTGGTGCATTAAATAAAATAATAATATTATTAATAGTACCTAAATTAGAATTTATACCCTAAAAGAAATTCTAGAATTGAAACCAAGAAGAGAAAAGGAAATATATATATATATATATACAAAATGAATATTATAAATAAAGGTAATAGAAATATAAATGATATAATTATATTTCAAGAATTGGTATTCTTAACTTCACAAAAGTAATAAAGATTAATGGAGCACAAGTTTGACTTCAAAATACAAATTCAAATTTAAACCTAGAAAAGAAGTAGAAAGGAAAAGAATAAAGCAAAACCGACCTAAATGGGCCGCCCACCTCATTTCTGGCCCATTATCTCTTTCTCACCTCGCGCAGGCCCGAATTCCATCCCCCCCCCCCCCCCCCGCGCGCTGCTCTGTCACATAGGGCCCCCATGTCATACCGCGGATCCTTCGCGCGCGTGCACTCCTATCTTCTCACTGATTTCGTGGGCTCGGCTCGTCAGTCTTTCCCCGCGCGCGCCCTGGAAAATGCGGACGCTGTCATGTGGGCCCGGTTTGCCAGGAGCAGGAAGCCACCTTCCCTCCGTTGATGGCCACGGACGGCGCAGGCTCCGTGGGCATCGGATCTCAACAGCTACCGCGGGATCCTCGGGAGACCTGTACTTCGCGGATAAAAGCGGAGTCGTCGTGCTTATTCCTCCACCCGCAAGCCACTCCGCGCCGCGACGACTACCACATTCCGCAGAGAGTTGAGAAACAGGGAGAAGAGAGACGGCCGCACGACCATCTTGGCGTCCGGGCCGCGTGTGAGCTGAAGTTTGGGTTGGTGATCGTCGCGGGTTCGCGGTGGAGCTTTCCGCGGGTGAGCCAAGTGGAGTCGGTCGGGGAAGCGGCCCGAATTGCTCACCGTCGTTGTTGACCCGCAAACCTCCGTCGTGCGCCGTGGGCGAGCCTCCCGGTGACCTAATCCTCGGTAAAGTTCCCACCTCTGTGTTCGCCACCTTCCTAATTTCATTTTGCACCAACTAATTTAGCAATCGACTCATCGTGTGGGCAAATTGGTCGCCCCGGCCATGGCCTTGCCGCGACGCGATGCTGTGAGCCGCCGTCGTTGGTCGGGAGGTAGGTGATGGCCCCTGGTCCGTCGGATCGTTGACGGACAGTCCCGATTAGGTCCAGCGATACCGTTTCGCCTCGTGTCGATCCAAGTCGTTGATCTCGCATCGTACAGTTGGGCCGTGATCTCGGGATAATTAAATCCGAATCATCGGTCCTAGATCCAACGGCTAGCGTAGCATGCAGGTTCGGTATGATGATAGATTCATCTGCGCCGTTCGGATCTAATCCAACGGCCCACATCTAAGGATACCCCTTCGTGACACAATTTTATTAAAGAACCCTTACAGTTTTAGAGAATAGAACCCACAGTCCATGGACCCTATTCCCTGAGTCTCGGTAAACTTACGCCAGGGCCCCTGAACTTTCCAGGAAATGAGGCCCAGTCCAGAGAACATATAAAATAGGTAAATAAATATAGAAATTGATTTTTAATATAAAAAGAATTCCTAAAACTTGTTTATTGCATAGAAAATTCATTCTAGCTCCAAATTGAGCCATTCCAATTTCTAAAATTTTGTAATAATATTCTCCATCATCTAGAGTCTCTGTTTCTACATGAAAACAGTAAGAAAATTAATTTCTCATCTAATCCTATTTTAATCACATTAAACCTTAGGAAATTCATAACTTGGAATCTATAACTCCAAATCTAGTGATTCCAGTTCCTATGATCTCATTTTAATGTGTAGATTTTTACTGTATATTTTATTTGCATGTTTGATGTGATGTTAATTTATGCTATACTATGTATGTATTGTGTTGATGCGAGTAGACGAGCAAGCCACCGTGGAATCTGAGGTTCAGCAAGTAGAGAT
This sequence comes from Zea mays, assembly GCF_902167145.1. Classification (NCBI taxonomy): domain Eukaryota; kingdom Viridiplantae; phylum Streptophyta; class Magnoliopsida; order Poales; family Poaceae; genus Zea; species Zea mays. The sequence goes on from NC_050097.1 coordinate 11,627,387, forward strand.
AGCTGAGCAGGAGCTCATTGAAGGCAAGTTGTGCCCTTGATCACTTACTTTTCCCAGCCATGTTCTTGTTAATTATAATGATCTGCATAGGATAATTTTGATGGGATCCAATAGGTTACCCCAGTTTTGGTTATCTTTATACCTTGTTCACCCATGAAATATTTTTGGGTAGTATCTGTTATTGCTTTATGTGGATTTGGGTATGGAGATACAACATTCATGATTACTCTTTTATTATCTTTTTTTTTATTATTATTACTGTTCATGTTAAGATCATTAAATTAATGGGAACATGGAGCGACCACCCGGGAAAACAGTGCTACCACAAGGGTTTAATGGGACGTCCTTGGCTGATTAACTAGGAAAGCTAGTGGAGGTCTTCCTTACCCGAAAGGGGCAAGGGCAGTAGGGGAGTGGTCAGTGTAGGAAGGTCCTTGGGTTGATTTTGCTGCGATGGCGGTCAGGCGAGGGATTCCTGCACTGGAGCTTCCTATAAACTGTAGCGGGATTTCTGAAGCTAGTGGAACTTTATAAAGGCCTCATAGTGTTACCCTGCCTCGCCTCCTCGGTAGAGGTGTATGGGATTGGCCGTCTCTTGGCAGATGGGTAACATGACTTGTGGGTAAAGATGCGCAACCTCTGCAGAGTGTAAAACTAGTATACTAGTCGTGCTCACGGTCATGAGCGGCTCGGACCCTCACATGATTAATTATGGAACTTAAATTTAATTTGACATTTGCATCACATTTGGGATTATTTTACTATTATTTTTCCTTATTATTATTAAGGTTTGGTATTTACTTACACTTAGTAATTGCTAATAAAATATTAACCAACTTCTAAAAGCAATGCTCAGCTTCAGCCTCTATTTCATTGATCAGCCTTACACTTCATGAACTCCCACCTTTGGTGAGTTCATGCCACATTATTCCCTACGACTTGTTGAGCTATGAACGTATGTGAGCTCACTCTTGCTGTCTCACACCCCCCCACAGGAGAAGAACAGGTGGTCGAAGAGGAGCCGCCTAACACTGAGGCATTCGACTTGATCTAGGTGGCGTTCCTCAGTTGACATTGGCGCCGACGATCCTTAGTTCATTTTATATTTATTCTTTTATTTTGTAATAAGTCTTCCGCTTTGTAATAAATACTCAGATGTATCGTGACATTTATCTCTATATACTCTGTTATTATATATGTTGTCTTCTTGGCGCATGTATGAGATGCACCCGGCTTTGTCCCTTAAATCCGGGTGTGACAATAATCCTATGAACCCATCTGGACCCGGCGCCTTTTCAGAGTGCATCCCCATAACCACATTTTTAATCTCATCCACGTTGATCGTAGAGTCCAGATCTGATAACTCAAAAGGGCTATAGCCTAAGTTGTCCCAACGAACAACAAATTGTCTAGCACCCGTCCTACCAATAACTGTAGAGAAATGATTATGGGCCTCGAGCACTTTATCTTCCTGACTAGTGAGCAGTCTGCCGTCTCGAACCAGCGATCTAATAAAGTTTTTTCTTCTTCTGTTATTTGCCATCAAGTGGAAAATTTTTGTGTTTGCGTCACCCAGGCGCATCTAGTCGAGTCTTGAATGTTGCTTAGCTCTTACCTTTTGAACTGACACTAATCCGAGGATTTTCAATTTTAGGCTTCTCCTGAATTCTAGCTCATCACCAGAGAGTTGTCTCAATTCTTGCGCTTTCTCAAGGAAGGTAAGGACGGTCTGAATAATTGCTAGTTGCACTTTAAAATTGCCTACAGTCTTTCGACTCCAGATCTTTAGAGCTTTAGCCGTACGGGCCACCTCATTGAACCCATCAATTTTTGTCCAAAAAGCCTCAAATCGAAAACCCCTATAGAAACCAAAATCCGAGCAACCTTGCATAACAAGAGGGCAATGATCCGAGGTCATGGTCCCAAAGGCTTGCAGATCGGCCTGAGGAAACGTATCATGCCACTCCGTAGTCGCCAAAAATCTGTCAATTCTAGACATCGTAGGGTCGTCTTGTTCGTTTGACCAAGTGAATAATTTACCATTGAGCTCAATCTCTAAAAGCTGAAGGTAGTCAATTGTGTGATTGAATTGCCTTATCACTCTTCTATTTACTGAACCTTTGTTTTTCTCCCTTGCTCTCCTTATCATGTTAAAGTCACCTAAGATCAACCATTCAGGCTTCATCATATGTCGAATATTGCGCAGCTCTGTTAAGAAAGTCATTTTCTCGTTCTCATGTTGAGGGCCATAAACTCCTGTAAGGTCCCACGCCACATCGCAAAGACGGGAGCAAACCCTGACAGATAACGAAAATACAGATGGGTATGGAATCGTAACCATATCGAAAAATCCGCATCACAAGCGATTAGAATCCCACCTGAGGCTCCAAGTGAAGGTAAATGAGTCGTCTGAGTTGCTAACTTACACCCGAGAGTTTCCTTTAATAACTTACAATTCCAGCTCATTATCTTTGTTTCTTGAAGACAAACAATAGTTGCACCAATTGATTCACACTTTCCCTCTTAGCTGGGTCATTTAGACCCCTCACATTCCAAGACAGAATACAACAGTTGATATTCATTAATCAAAACCAGCTCCCCTACTTAAATAAATGTCACACATGAGGTACACAGGATAGGAAAGGAGGATAGGAACCAACCAGCCTTCCACCGTCCATAACATACTTTCAGAAGCTAATAACCAGCGTCTTACAACAGAAAATAAGATAGACAGAGACACAGATAATGCCAGGCAAAGAAACCAACACCACTGCCCAGGCAACAACCTGCTACACAAAGCTACCAACAAAAGATCCTGGGCGACCCACAGGCAAGCACACCGATGACATAACATGATGCACTAGAACTACCCACACCTCTCAGATTACAACTCAGCGCATCTCAGAAGCCTCGATGATAGGAGCCTGGAGGGGTGTCACCTTGCTGCCCTTCTTGATCCCTTCCTTTTCCTTCCCCTGAGTTCCCCTGAGTTGCCAGCTCCATAATTGCCTCCATTTGTTCCTTGGTTAGAGACCTAAAAAAATGCCTCGCAAGCTGCTCAACCAAATCCACCTGGTCATTAGAAAATGAAGCCTTTGAATTTTGAAAATGTGATGAAGCGGAATTATTTAACTTAGCAACTAGAATTTCTTGGGCCGCACCAAATTTAATTCTCGTGCTTTTGGGGGGCCAATTGACGCGACGACGACGACCCCGAAAGCAAGCATGCAATGCAATTGCAATGTCCAGCATGTGCGTTTGATTTTGCGGGCAATAGTTGTCGAGCGACGAGCGAGCTTTCTTCCGAGTCGAAAATGCGACCTGCGAGGAGCCGACGACTCGCGCGGGCGCGTGTCGCTGGTCCGCATGCAGAGGCAGGCAGGGCCATTTCGCATGCCGCATGCTCCGTCGTCTTTCAGTCCTTGTCCTTCAGCGGTCTTCGTTTTCGTCGAGTTTCGACTGATAAACTTTTTAAATTTGTAACTATTTTTTAAAAAAAAATCTATTGAAAGCTATGGTATTAAACTAATATAATTAGATATACTATAGGATATATTTTTACATTATAGTTATTTTATACTATATGTATTGTTGTTTTTTTACTATAAGTTTAGTAAAATTTAAGGTATTTAGTTTTTTTTGGTTCTAGAAATTACTTTATTTGGAGACTGACGGAGTAGTAGAAGCACGGAAAAAGCGCACGGAGGCAAGAACTGGTGGTGGCTGTCACTCATTTGTGATCTTTGCACCACCTTTATTACCTTTTCGCTTTTTTCACTGTCACCTTCAAAACCTGTACTAGCTATAGCTAGTAACAGTCCACCACAGCATCGGCGGCCGACTGAGAGTCGTTGTCGTTGGTCAGGAATTCTGTAGGTCACACATATATCTAGCCGTCTAGCGTAAGTACTTAGACCGGCAGCACTCTAACCTGCACTACCGGAATCAACCTCTTCGCCGAGTGCCGGAAGCACTCGGCGAAGCCTTAAAAACACTCGGCAAAGGCTTTGCCGAGTGTAACACTCGGCAAAGAAGGCTCGGCAAACAGTACATCGGCAAAGACTTCTTTGCCGAGTACTTTTCTTCGGGCACTCGGCAAAGATCTTTGCCGAGTGTCGTGGTGCACTCGGCAAAGAAAAGCGACCGTTACGGCGCCGGTTGACGGAGACGGCGGCTTTGCCGAGTGTCAACGGTGACACTCGGCAACGAAGATATCTTTGCCGAGTGTCCTCTTGGCAGTACTCGGCAAAGCCGCCGTCTTTGCCGAGTGCCACTTGGGACACTCGGCAAAGAGCCCGCCAGGGAGGGTCCCCATGTCAGGCTCTTTGCCGAGTGTCCCAACTGGCACTCGGCAAAGCCGACCTCTTTGCCGAGTGGCAGCGACATAACACTCGGCAAAGAGCCTAAGCCGGTGCCCAGGTCTGTGCTCTTTGCCGAGTGTTATGACCCAGACACTCGGCAAAGTGACCAGTATGTACCTTTTTTATTTGTTTTTTGTTTTCCATCCACACAAACAGAAGATATCACATATATACATCACAGATATCATCACAGACATAAATAGCCAACACAAACATGTGACCACAAACATAAATATCCATCACAAACATAAGTGTTCAACACAAACATAAGTCTCAAACGTCGCAAGATCTCACATAAGTATCAAACAGAAACATAAGTAGTATACATAAGTTGTGAAGTCTAAAACAACGACTCATGGAGGTGGGCGGTTTGGCCGGGGTTGCGTTGGGCTGAACCCTTCCGGAGGGTTGTTGGATGCCGCCCCAGATTGGCCCTGCACAAAGAAGAGATAGCATGTGTTATACCAGATGCATTACAAACATCTAACTACAATTTTGTTACTCACAGGAGTGTGGAAGAGAGTAGGGTCAACTGGGGGGAACAATGGAGGTGGCGGAGCGATGCCCTGTGCGGCGCCAAGGCTCTGCATGTACTGGAACATCTCCGCCATCCTCTGATCAGCCGCCGCCCGCTCCGCCATTATCCTCGCCTCCATCTCTTCTAGTTGGGTCTGTAATATTACAAGCCAACGTTATAGTAACTCAAAGACTAGGTATATAACTAAAGGAAGGACGAGTTACAGAAGCACTAACCTCGAGTTGTGAAATGCGATGCTGTGAGCTGTCGTGCCGAGGTCGAATGGCTGGGCTCGAGCCAGTGCTCCTTGCTCTCACCTGAGACAGAGTGGGAGTGGAGGACGAGTCGATTGCCCCGTCGGCAATCCAGTACCGCCCATGTCTCTTGCCTCCTCCGACCCTCATGAGCACATCGGGGTCGATAGGCTCGGTGCTCGGATCATAGTCTGGGCCATGGACCTCCTGCGCCATGGCGGTGTAGTCATGGAGGCGGCTGTAGACGGCGGGGTTGGTGTAGGCCTCGGGCCCGTCATCCGGGTTGTAGGTGACGTCGGACGTCGCCTTACCCTTATGGGCCATAGCATAGGCCGAGAAGGTGGAACAAGGCCTGCCACCATGTGACGCCGACTGCAACGAAAACCAACGAGATAGTTAGAAATAATATCTAACTTAGTGCTATATATCGAAATAAAAAGGTGGCGTACCCATGCTTCGGCATATTGGCCCAGGCTCCGGCTGCCTTGGTGGTGCGAGGGCCCTTGCATCTGCAAACGCCGTTCCCGGCTAGCTGTGTGCACCTCGTCCCACTCAGCCGAACACCACCTATCCACCATCTGCTCCCAGCAGAGAGGATGTGCGGCGCACCAATGTGGAATCACCTGCAAAGTAAACACATAAAGTGCATATCAGAAGATAAAATAAAATTCATGCATGGAGTACTGGTACCAAACATGCATGACTTTACCTGCATGTACTGCTCCCTAGTCAACGACATGGTTCGGGCTTGAGGTTTGGTCACCTTCTCCCCAAGGACGGAGCCGTGGTAGGTGATGATGGCCTGGATGCGGGCCTCATAGTGCATGTCCACGACGAGCTTCTTACAGCACGTGGTGGCCACCACATCCGCCCTAGCCTCGTATCCAGCATCGCATCTGAAGAAATCCTGCATACAAAAATGATGTATCCATACATTATTTCAAGAATTTGCAACGAATGCGACATATTTTATATTATACTAAGACTTACCCACAGCTCTTGCTTCACCCGCTCCGCCTTGTTATTGAATTCTCTGCCGTCCCGGTCTACTGCATCGGGGGCGACGACGTAGTGGTCGAAGGTGAAGGCCGGGCCCGTCACTCCGGCGTACTCCACAAGTCCAGGGAAGTGTTCCCTGCACAGCAGGCCGAGGATGTTGTTGGGGGGGCGACGATGACCCCCAGCATAATCCAAAACCGTCCAAGACCTGTCCAAGTGATAAATAAAAAGTATTAGTTTATATTATGATTTTGAACACATAATATGAACAATGAAGAACATAAAGTTACATACCTCTCCCCTTCCGGCCGAATCAACGGCCGTCTGTCCCGAAGTATGGGACGCGGCGGGAGACTCGCGGGGCCTCGCAGGTAGATGCTCCTCGAACTAGAGCCGCCTGAACCTGAGGCGTCCTGCTGCTGGTCGTCGTCGTCCTGCTGGTCGTCGTCGTCCTGAGGCGCCGGCTGCTGCTGCGCTGCCTGCTCTGCCTCCTGCTGCTGCGCTGCCTGCTCTGCATCGTCCGCCGTCCTACTCCTCCTCCCCCTCCTCCTCCTCAGGAAACCGCCCACCATATTTGTCCAACAACCTGCAATTAAGAGTAAACAAATAAGCACATATAAAAAGATGTATTTAAAAACAGGTGCGAAATAAAAAGTCATATAGCATTACATCGATTAAAAATAATCTTCATATGTGTCGGGGTTAGCCGGATCAAAACTCTCATCATCACTATCAAGCATTTCAATCTCAACACCATCGGAAGACGCAACCTCATCATTGCCTTCAAGGATTACTAAGTCATTATCATTTTGCACCTCATCATCCTCCTCATCAACAACCATTTCAATATCTACGTCCATTCCGATAGCTTCTGTTAAGTCTATCTCAAATCGCCCTTCTAGTCCATCTTCTTGGAAGAACTCTCCATCATATGTGTCCGGGTCTAAGTTGTAATCTTCATCGTTAGGAACAGGTAACCTCCCATGCGGCGATACCTTATACACAACATCCCAACCCTTAAGATGTTCTTTCGTTTGACACGCATATGGGAGATAATACACTTGTGTGGCCTGTTGGGCCACGATATAGACATCGTCTCCTGCTAAGGTGGAATCTTGTCGAATTTCGACTATCCCAAGATTAGAATGTGTCCGTCTCGTCACTTGAGGGTCAAACCAATGACATTTGAATATCACTGGAGTAAGAGGTTTGGAACCATAAAAATTGAGCTCATATATTTCTTCAATTCGTCCAAAATAATCGACATTGTCAAGCCCCGGCGTAAAGACTCCAGAACACGTTGTTTTCCGATTGGGCCGACTTTGGTCGTAGTGTGTTGTGCGAAAACGGTATCCATTGACGTCATACCCAGAATATTTCTTGACCCTATAAGCAAAGCCGATGGCTACTTGTCTCAACTCGGCACTCATAGACGGATCTCTTTGGCCCTGCAAGTATTCGCAAGTTAAAAGATGCTAAATTGAGTTCAAAGACGTATCTCTTTTACAAACTAAGCACGTACCTTACGTTTGAACCAGGAAATGAAATCGGGCAACCCATTTCGCGCACCCTTTCTAAGAAGAGCGTCATATTCCTGTGGAGTGGGGTCCCTTGATCGACGCCAGAATTCATGAAGAAATTGTTCCATGTATGGCGTCACCTCTTCAAGGTTGGTCAATACGTATAGCATGATATGTCGCCACTCGTCATGATTCAGGGTCTTGGTGGTCGAGCCACTTGCGCTTCCGAGTTGGCCTCGAAATATGCTAAGGTTCGATTCATTGTCGCCATCATTGTAACGAGGGGGTGGATTATGCACGCTCGACAGTTTGTCACCATAATAAGTTGTTGTGAAGTTTGAGACCTCCTCTAGAATGTATGCCTCTGCAATGGAAGCCTCGATTTTGCATTTATTTCTACATTTCTTTCGAATAGTCTTTAGACATCTCTCGATTGGATAGCACCAACGTCCCTGCACGGGGCCCCCCATTCGTGCCTCATAGGGGAGATGAAGAATCAAATGCTGCATTGGATTGAAGAAGCCGGGTGGAAATATCTTCTCAAGCTTACACAGTAACACGGGGGCCAATCTTTCCAAGTCTGCAACCACGGTCCGAGATAACTCTTTTGCACAAAGCTGACGGAAGAAATAGCTCAACTCTGAAAGCGTTAGCCAGACATGCTCAGGGACATAGCCTCGAACCATCGCAGGAAGAATCCGTTCAATCCATATGTGGAAGTCATGACTCTTCATCCCTAAGACTCGCATAGTAGATAAGTTCACCCCCCTACTCAGGTTAGCTGCATACCCATCAGGGAACATCAACATCTTGATCCACTGAAGTACTTCCTTCCTCTGGGCCCTGCTTAGGACGAAATCGGCCTTAGGCCTTCTCCATGTCTTTCCGCCACTTGGCGGCTTCATCTCTAATTTTGGTCTATCACATAACGCTGCCAGATCCACTCTTGCCTTCACATTATCCTTTGACTTATCAGGAATGTCCATAATTGTTGCCCACAGTGCCTCGGCAACATTTTTTTCAGTGTGCATCACGTCAATGTTGTGTGGAAGGAGCAGGTCGTCATAATAGGGGAGCCGAGTCAAGCCAGACTTATGTGTCCACATATGCTGCTCACCATATCCCACAAAACCACCTTCTGTATTGGCCACGAGCCCATCTATCTGTTGACGAATTTCGGCACCAGTCATCGCTGCAGGTGGGCGGTCTGTCACTACGACACCTTTCGTAAAGTTCTTGATGTCTAGGCGGAATGGATGGTCAGCAGGAAGAAATTGTCGATGTTTATCGAAGGACGAATATTTGCCACCCTTTTTCAACCAAATGAACCTGAGAGCTTCCTTGCAAACTGGGCATGGGAACTTACCGTGAACACACCAGGCACAGAATAGCCCATAGGCCGGTAAGTCATGCATGGAGTACTGGTACCAAACATGCATTCTGAAGTTTGTCTTCGTAGCTCGGTCAAACGTCCATACCCCTTCCTCCCAGGCACGTACCAATTCATCGATCAAAGGCTCCATGTACACGCCCATTTTGTTCCCCGGGTGTCCGGGAATTATCAACGACACGAATATATTCTGCCTTTGAAAGCACACACCAGGGGGGAGATTGATTGGGATAACAAACACGGGCCAACATGTGTACGGGGCAGCGCTCATTCCATAGGGATTGAACCCATCTGTGGCCAACGCAACACGTACATTACGAGCCTCTTCGGCTTTCTCACGGTGAATGTCATCAAAGTGTTTCCATGCTTCACCATCTGATGCGTGCACCATCTTGTCAGGATTGTATCGTTTTCCATTTTTGTGCCAAGTCATCTGTTTCGCGGATTCCTCTGTCATGTACAGACGCTGGATCCTCGGTACGAACGGAAGGTGTCGTAGGATTGTCAAGGGGATGTCGAGCTGCCTCTTTTGTCCATCACCAGAGTCTACCTCCATAAACCTAGACGAATTACACTTGGGACAGTACTTTGCCTCCGCGTATTCTTTCCTAAATAGCACGCAGCCCTTCGGACAAGCATGAATCTGCTCATACGTCATCTTGAGTGCACGAAGTAGTTTCTGTGCCTCGTACATGCTCTTTGGCAGAACGTGATCATCCGGAAGCAGACTCCCAATAACCGTCAACAAGCCATCGAATGCGTCTCTACTCATGCTGTACTGCGACTTGAACGCCATTACACGCCCAATGGCATCCAGTTGAGAAACCTTTGTCTGGGCGTGAAGGGGCTTCTGTGCCGCGTCGAACATGTCGTAGAACGCCTTTGCAGTCGGCTCTGGCTCGTCATCCATACATCCTCCCGTGTACTGTGCCTCCTGATAGTCGTTCAACATATCTGCTACCCCCGCATCCGCGTCATAATCCTCGACACGTTGTCTCAGCACCTCCTCTCTCGTACGATGCGCTTCACCATGAAATATCCACCGAGTATAGCCCGACGTAAATCCATTCTTCCAAATATGTTCTACCATGGTCTTCTTTGGTTTTCTTTTCCGGTTGTCACATTTGCTGCACGGGCACGGGACTAGACTCGCTCCTTTAGCAGCTTCGCCATATGCCCGTTCCACGAAATCATCAGTCTTTCTAATCCATTCAGTGGTGACATCGTTCCTTCCTCTACGGCCCGTGTACATCCACTCACGGTCCTCCATCCCCTAACAGAAGCCTAGCAACAGAAAATTTCGGCAGCACCTCCCCTGCACGGGGAGGTTTCGAAATCCTGCAAATAAAAGTATCAGCACGATGGCTGTCTTCCACGCATAATTCAACGGCACGATGGCCGGAAATCCATGCATAAAATGATAAGGACATTCAACCTACGCAGAAATACCCTCATTCTCCTTCTCATTAAAAATGTGACTGTGTCTACTTTGATTACATTAATATAAACATGTGTTTGTTCAAATTAAAAGGTGGCGTAAATAATATTGTTTATTAACTAATACCGGTTCGTTATCAACAAATGACCAAAACAGTTAAACATGCATATAAATATTTTTGTTTATTAACTAACAAACACGCAACATATAAACATGCATAAATTCATGAACACACATATAAACACGCATATAAATAATATAAAAACGCATAATTTATACCTTCGGTGGCGGGCGGCGAGGCGGCGGGGCGACGAGCGAGCGGGTGCGGCGGGGACGGCCGCGGGGAGGGGGCGGACAGACGGCGCACGGCACACGGCCGCGGAGAGCACCACGCACGGCCGAGGAGGGCGCGGCGGGCGGCGCGGCGGGTGGCGCGGCGGGCGGCGCGGCGAGCGGCGCGGCGGGCACGGCGCACGGCCTCCAAGGCAGACGGCGGGCGGCGCGGCCTCCACGGCGGGCGGCGCGGCCTCCAAGGCGGGCAGACGGCGGGCGGCGCGGCGGCGACACTACGGCGGCGCGGCGGCTCGGGAGAGAAGAAAGAGAGAGCGTGAGAGAAGAGAAAGGAGAAAGAAGAACCGGCTAGTTATTTTCCTTCTTTGCCGAGTGCCAGCGATCTGGCACTCGGCAAAGATTTTTTAAAAATTGTAAAATATTCTTTGCCGAGTGCCAGATCGGCGGTACTCGGCAAAGAGTTCTTTGCCGAGTGTCCCCCGTTGCGGCACTCGGCAAAGAGTCTTTACTACTTCTTTGCCGAGTGCCCCCAGTAGCGGCACTCGGCAAAGAGTCTTTACTACATCTTTGCCGAGTGCCACACATCTAGCACTCGGCAAAGACCTCTTTGCCGAGTGTCATCTCCAGACACTCGGCAAAGTGTATTTTCATTTTTTTTTATTTTGCCTCCCAAACTTTTTGTGGTATGTTCCTACACTATGTAGACCTACATGTATCATTTGTGGACAATTATAACATAGTTTCCATAGTTAGTAGATTTAGTTCGTTTATTTGAATTTCTTCGGAAAATTCAAATTTGAACTGCAGGTCACTCGAAACTTGTAAAACCGTGCATGCAAAAATGATATTCATGTTACTTAGCATAAGTTACGACCGATTGCAGAAGCGGACCGGAAACTTCGAGCAACATGCTCACTAAACATGACCGTGAACTTGCCATACACATGTTTAAAAATTGTATAAAACACAAACAAAGTCAGAAAATCCTGAAACTTGTCCACGTGTCATGATATCATATGTACAGGCTGCGATAAAAAATTTAGAATGTTTGGAGAAAGTTGTGGGACACTATGTGTAGAAATCTAGGAGAACTACACATGAAATCATAGAGTTTCAATGTAGTTCTCCTAGGTTTCTACACATAGTGTCCCACAACTTTCTCCAAACATTTTAAAATTTTTATCGCAGCCTGTACATATGATATCATGACACGTGGACAAGTTTCAGGATTTTCTGACTTTGTTTGTGTTTTATACAATTTTTAAACATGTGTATGGCAAGTTCACGGCCATGTTTAGTGAGCATGTTGCTCGAAGTTTCCGGTCCGCTCCTGGAATCGGTCGTAACTTATGCTAAGTAACATGAATATCATTTTTTCATGCACGGTTTTCGAAGTTTCGAGTGACCTGCAGTTCAAATTTGAATTTTCCGAAGAAATTCAAATAAACGAACTAAATCTACTAACTATGTAAACTATGTTATAATTGTCCACAAATGATACATGTAGGTCTACATAGTGTAGGAACATACCACAAAAAGTTTGGGAGGCAAAATAAAAAAAATGAAAATACACTTTGCCGAGTGTCTGGAGATGACACTCGGCAAAGAGGTCTTTGCCGAGTGTCTATTACGTAGCACTCGGCAAACAAGCCTCTTTGCCGAGTGCCAGCCGTTGGCTCTCGGCAAAGACTGACGGCCGTCAGCTCTGGGACGGCCGCTGACGGCCCTTTGCCGAGAGCCCCGTTTGCCGAGTGCGTTACACTCGGCAAACTTGTCTTTGCCGAGTGCCTACCTGTGCCGAGTGTTTAGCACTCGGTAAAGGGGCTCTTTGCTGAGAGCCTAACTTTACCGAGTGCGGCACTCGGCAAAGCCTTCTTTGCCGAGTGCCCGACAAAAGGCACTCGGCAAAGAATGCAACACTCGGCAAAGCCTCGAATTCCGGTAGTGCTGAGTGGTTTTGGGAGAATTCCATGCAGATATTTGTGCTCCACATCCATACGTACTGGATCCGATAATGAAATGGTTACTGTATAGAGTTAGATTTCATTGGAATATATACTATGATGGTCGATTATTTTCGCTGCTATAAATAAAGGTTATGAAGAGTCGTCACAGCGGTTTGGGAATATTCAACTATGCCTACTGCTATGCTACATCATATATCACCAAACTATGGGTCTATGCATGGCCTTTCCATAGTTGATTTCATTGGCCAAACACCCCATCATTAAAGGGACATCACTACCGGAATTCGAGGCTTTGCCGAGTGTTGCATTCTTTGCCGAGTGCCTTTTGTCGGGCACTCGGCAAAGAAGGCTTTGCCGAGTGCCGCACTCGGTAAAGTTAGGCTCTCGGCAAAGAGCCCCTTTACCGAGTGCTAAACACTCGGCACAGGTAGGCACTCGGCAAAGACAAGTTTGCCGAGTGTAACGCACTCGGCAAACGGGGCTCTCGGCAAAGGGCCGTCAGCGGCCGTCCTAGAGCTGACGGCCGTCAGTCTTTGCCGAGAGCCAACGGCTGGCACTCGGCAAAGAGGCTTGTTTGCCGAGTGCTACGTAATAGACACTCGGCAAAGACCTCTTTGCCGAGTGTCATCTCCAGACACTCGGCAAAGTGTATTTTCATTTTTTTTATTTTGCCTCCCAAACTTTTTGTGGTATGTTCCTACACTATGTAGACCTACATGTATCATTTGTGGACAATTATAACATAGTTTACATAGTTAGTAGATTTAGTTCGTTTATTTGAATTTCTTCGGAAAATTCAAATTTGAACTGCAGGTCACTCGAAACTTCAAAAACCGTGCATGAAAAAATGATATTCATGTTACTTAGCATAAGTTACGACCGATTCCAGGAGCGGACCGGAAACTTCGAGCAACATGCTCACTAAACATGGCCGTGAACTTGCCATACACATGTTTAAAAATTGTATAAAACACAAACAAAGTCAGAAAATCCTGAAACTTATCCACGTGTCATGATATCATATGTACAGGCTGCGATAAAAATTTTAAAATGTTTGGAGAAAGTTGTGGGACACTATGTGTAGAAACCTAGGAGAACTACATTGAAACTCTATGATTTCATGTGTAGTTCTCCTAGATTTCTACACATAGTGTCCCACAACTTTCTCCAAACATTCTAAATTTTTTATCGCAGCCTGTACATATGATATCATGACACGTGGACAAGTTTCAGGATTTTCTGACTTTGTTTGTGTTTTATACAATTTTTAAACATGTGTATGGCAAGTTCACGACCATGTTTAGTGAGCATGTTGCTCGAAGTTTCCGGTCCGCTTCTGCAATCGGTCGTAACTTATGCTAAGTAACATGAATATCATTTTTGCATGCACGGTTTTACAAGTTTCGAGTGACCTGCAGTTCAAATTTGAATTTTCCGAAGAAATTCAAATAAACGAACTAAATCTACTAACTATGGAAACTATGTTATAATTGTCCACAAATGATACATGTAGGTCTACATAGTGTAGGAACATACCACAAAAAGTTTGGGAGGCAAAATAAAAAAAAATGAAAATACACTTTGCCGAGTGTCTGGAGATGACACTCGGCAAAGAGGTCTTTGCCGAGTGCTAGATGTGTGGCACTCGGCAAAGATGTAGTAAAGACTCTTTGCCGAGTGCCGCTACTGGGGGCACTCGGCAAAGAAGTAGTAAAGACTCTTTGCCGAGTGCCGCAACGGGGGACACTCGGCAAAGAACTCTTTGCCGAGTACCGCCGATCTGGCACTCGGCAAAGAATATTTTACAATTTTTAAAAAATCTTTGCCGAGTGCCAGATCGCTGGCACTCGGCAAAGAAGGAAAATAACTAGCCGGTTCTTCTTTCTCCTTTCTCTTCTCTCACGCTCTCTCTTTCTTCTCTCCCGAGCCGCCGCGCCGCCGTAGTGTCGCCGCCGCGCCGCCCGCCGTCTGCCCGCCTTGGAGGCCGCGCCGCCCGCCGTGGAGGCCGCGCCGCCCGCCGTCTGCCTTGGAGGCCGTGCGCCGTGCCCGCCGCGCCGCTCGCCGCGCCACCCGCCGCGCCGCCCGCCGCGCCACCCGCCGCGCCGCCCGCCGCGCCCTCCTCGGCCGTGCGTGGTGCTCTCCGCGGCCGTGTGCCGTGCGCCGTCTGTCCGCCCCCTCCCCGCGGCCGTCCCCGCCGCACCCGCTCGCTCGTCGCCCCGCCGCCTCGCCGCCCGCCACCGAAGGTATAAATTATGCGTTTTTATATTATTTATATGCGTGTTTATATGTGTGTTCATGAATTTATGCATGTTTATATGTTGCGTGTTTGTTAGTTAATAAACAAAAATATTTATATGCATGTTTAACTGTTTTGGTCATTTGTTGATAACGAACCGGTATTAGTTAATAAACAATATTATTTACGCCACCTTTTAATTTGAACAAACACATGTTTATATTAATGTAATCAAAGTAGACACAGTCACATTTTTAATGAGAAGGAGAATGAGGGTATTTCTGCGTAGGTTGAATGTCCTTATCATTTTATGCATGGATTTCCGGCCATCGTGCCGTTGAATTATGCGTGGAAGACAGCCATCGTGCTGATACTTTTATTTGCAGGATTTCGAAACCTCCCCGTGCAGGGGAGGTGCTGCCGAAATTTTCTGTTGCTAGGCTTCTGTTAGGGGATGGAGGACCGTGAGTGGATGTACACGGGCCGTAGAGGAAGGAACGATGTCACCACTGAATGGATTAGAAAGACTGATGATTTCGTGGAACGGGCATATGGCGAAGCTACTAAAGGAGCGAGTCTAGTCCCGTGCCCGTGCAGCAAATGTGACAACCGGAAAAGAAAACCAAAGAAGACCATGGTAGAACATATTTGGAAGAATGGATTTACGTCGGGCTATACTCGGTGGATATTTCATGGTGAAGCGCATCGTACGAGAGAGGAGGTGCTGAGACAACGTGTCGAGGATTATGACGCGGATGCGGGGGTAGCAGATATGTTGAACGACTATCAGGAGGCACAGTACACGGGAGGATGTATGGATGACGAGCCAGAGCCGACTGCAAAGGCGTTCTACGACATGTTCGACGCGGCACAGAAGCCCCTTCACGGCCAGACAAAGGTTTCTCAACTGGATGCCATTGGGCGTGTAATGGCGTTCAAGTCGCAGTACAGCATGAGTAGAGACGCATTCGATGGCTTGTTGACGGTTATTGGGAGTCTGCTTCCGGATGATCACGTTCTGCCAAAGAGCATGTACGAGGCACAGAAACTACTTCGTGCACTCAAGATGACGTATGAGCAGATTCATGCTTGTCCGAAGGGCTGCGTGCTATTTAGGAAAGAATACGCGGAGGCAAAGTACTGTCCCAAGTGTAATTCGTCTAGGTTTATGGAGGTAGACTCTGGTGATGGACAAAAGAGGCAGCTCGACATCCCCTTGACAATCCTACGACACCTTCCGTTCGTACCGAGGATCCAGCGTCTGTACATGACAGAGGAATCCGCGAAACAGATGACTTGGCACAAAAATGGAAAACGATACAATCCTGACAAGATGGTGCACGCATCAGATGGTGAAGCATGGAAACACTTTGATGACATTCACCGTGAGAAAGCCGAAGAGGCTCGTAATGTACGTGTTGCGTTGGCCACAGATGGGTTCAATCCCTATGGAATGAGCGCTGCCCCGTACACATGTTGGCCCGTGTTTGTTATCCCAATCAATCTCCCCCCTGGTGTGTGCTTTCAAAGGCAGAATATATTCGTGTCGTTGATAATTCCCGGACACCCGGGGAACAAAATGGGCGTGTACATGGAGCCTTTGATCGATGAATTGGTACGTGCCTGGGAGGAAGGGGTATGGACGTTTGACCGAGCTACGAAGACAAACTTCAGAATGCATGTTTGGTACCAGTACTCCATGCATGACTTACCGGCCTATGGGCTATTCTGTGCCTGGTGTGTTCACGGTAAGTTCCCATGCCCAGTTTGCAAGGAAGCTCTCAGGTTCATTTGGTTGAAAAAGGGTGGCAAATATTCGTCCTTCGATAAACATCGACAATTTCTTCCTGCTGACCATCCATTCCGCCTAGACATCAAGAACTTTACGAAAGGTGTCGTAGTGACAGACCGCCCACCTGCAGCGATGACTGGTGCCGAAATTCGTCAACAGATAGATGGGCTCGTGGCCAATACAGAAGGTGGTTTTGTGGGATATGGTGAGCAGCATATGTGGACACATAAGTCTGGCTTGACTCGGCTCCCCTATTATGACGACCTGCTCCTTCCACACAACATTGACGTGATGCACACTGAAAAAAATGTTGCCGAGGCACTGTGGGCAACAATTATGGACATTCCTGATAAGTCAAAGGATAATGTGAAGGCAAGAGTGGATCTGGCAGCGTTATGTGATAGACCAAAACTAGAGATGAAGCCGCCAAGTGGCGGAAAGACATGGAGAAGGCCTAAGGCCGATTTCGTCCTAAGCAGGGCCCAGAGGAAGGAAGTACTTCAGTGGATCAAGATGTTGATGTTCCCTGATGGGTATGCAGCTAACCTGAGTAGGGGGGTGAACTTATCTACTATGCGAGTCTTAGGGATGAAGAGTCATGACTTCCACATATGGATTGAACGGATTCTTCCTGCGATGGTTCGAGGCTATGTCCCTGAGCATGTCTGGCTAACGCTTTCAGAGTTGAGCTATTTCTTCCGTCAGCTTTGTGCAAAAGAGTTATCTCGGACCGTGGTTGCAGACTTGGAAAGATTGGCCCCCGTGTTACTGTGTAAGCTTGAGAAGATATTTCCACCCGGCTTCTTCAATCCAATGCAGCATTTGATTCTTCATCTCCCCTATGAGGCACGAATGGGGGGCCCCGTGCAGGGACGTTGGTGCTATCCAATCGAGAGATGTCTAAAGACTATTCGAAAGAAATGTAGAAATAAATGCAAAATCGAGGCTTCCATTGCAGAGGCATACATTCTAGAGGAGGTCTCAAACTTCACAACAACTTATTATGGTGACAAACTGCCGAGCGTGCATAATCCACCCCCTCGTTACAATGATGGCGACAATGAATCGAACCTTAGCATATTTCGAGGCCAACTCGGAAGCGCAAGTGGCTCGACCACCAAGACCCTGAATCATGACGAGTGGCGACATATCATGCTATACGTATTGACCAACCTTGAAGAGGTGACGCCATACATGGAACAATTTCTTCATGAATTCTGGCGTCGATCAAGGGACCCCACTCCACAGGAATATGACGCTCTTCTTAGAAAGGGTGCGCGAAATGGGTTGCCCGATTTCATTTCCTGGTTCAAACGTAAGGTACGTGCTTAGTTTGTAAAAGAGATACGTCTTTGAACTCAATTTAGCATCTTTTAACTTGCGAATACTTGCAGGGCCAAAGAGATCCGTCTATGAGTGCCGAGTTGAGACAAGTAGCCAACGACTTTGCTTATAGGGTCAAGAAATATTCTGGGTATGACGTCAATGGATACCGTTTTCGCACAACACACTACGACCAAAGTCGGCCCAATCGGAAAACAACGTGTTCTGGAGTCTTTACGCCGGGGCTTGACAATGTCGATTATTTTGGACGAATTGAAGAAATATATGAGCTCAATTTTTATGGTTCCAAACCTCTTACTCCAGTGATATTCAAATGTCATTGGTTTGACCCTCAAGTGACGAGACGGACACATTCTAATCTTGGGATAGTCGAAATTCGACAAGATTCCACCTTAGCAGGAGACGATGTCTATATCGTGGCCCAACAGGCCACACAAGTGTATTATCTCCCATATGCGTGTCAAACGAAAGAACATCTTAAGGGTTGGGATGTTGTGTATAAGGTATCGCCGCATGGGAGGTTACCTGTTCCTAACGATGAAGATTACAACTTAGACCCGGACACATATGATGGAGAGTTCTTCCAAGAAGATGGGCTAGAAGGGCGATTTGAGATAGACTTAACAGAAGCTATCGGAATGGACGTAGATATTGAAATGGTTGTTGATGAGGAGGATGATGAGGTGCAAAATGATAATGACTTAGTAATCCTTGAAGGCAATGATGAGGTTGCGTCTTCCGATGGTGTTGAGATTGAAATGCTTGATAGTGATGATGAGAGTTTTGATCCGGCTAACCCCGACACATATGAAGATTATTTTTAATCGATGTAATGCTATATGACTTTTTATTTCGCACCTGTTTTTAAATACATCTTTTTATATGTGCTTATTTGTTTACTCTTAATTGCAGGTTGTTGGACAAATATGGTGGGCGGTTTCCTGAGGAGGAGGAGGGGGAGGAGGAGTAGGACGGCGGACGATGCAGAGCAGGCAGCGCAGCAGCAGGAGGCAGAGCAGGCAGCGCAGCAGCAGCCGGCGCCTCAGGACGACGACGACCAGCAGGACGACGATGACCAGCAGCAGGACGCCTCAGGTTCAGGCGGCTCTAGTTCGAGGAGCATCTACCTGCGAGGCCCCGCGAGTCTCCCGCCGCGTCCCATACTTCGGGACAGACGGCCGTTGATTCGGCCGGAAGGGGAGAGGTATGTAACTTTATGTTCTTCATTGTTCATATTATGTGTTCAAAATCATAATATAAACTAATACTTTTTATTTATCACTTGGACATGTCTTGGACGGTTTTGGATTATGCTGGGGGTCATCGTCGCCCCCCCAACAACATCCTCGGCCTGCTGTGCAGGGAACACTTCCCTGGACTTGTGGAGTACGCCGGAGTGACGGGCCCAGCCTTCACCTTCGACCACTACGCCGTCGCCCCCGATGCAGTAGACCGGGACGGCAGAGAATTCAATAACAAGGCGGAGCGGGTGAAGCAAGAGCTGTGGGTAAGTCTTAGTATAATATAAAATATGTCGCATTCGTTGCAAATTCTTGAAATAATGTATGGATACATCGTTTTTGTATGCAGGATTTCTTCAGATGCGATGCTGGATACGAGGCTAGGGCGGATGTGGTGGCCACCACGTGCTGTAAGAAGCTCGTCGTGGACATGCACTATGAGGCCCGCATCCAGGCCATCATCACCTACCACGGCTCCGTCCTTGGGGAGAAGGTGACCAAACCTCAAGCCCGAACCATGTCGTTGACCAGGGAGCAGTACATGCAGGTAAAGTCATGCATGTTTGGTACCAGTACTCCATGCATGAATTTTATTTTATCTTCTGATATGCACTTTATGTGTTTACTTTGCAGGTGATTCCACATTGGTGCGCCGCACATCCTCTCTGCTGGGAGCAGATGGTGGATAGGTGGTGTTCGGCTGAGTGGGACGAGGTGCACACAGCTAGCCGGGAACGGCGTTTGCAGATGCAAGGGCCCTCGCACCACCAAGGCAGCCGGAGCCTGGGCCAATATGCCGAAGCATGGGTACGCCACCTTTTTATTTCGATATATAGCACTAAGTTAGATATTATTTCTAACTATCTCGTTGGTTTTCGTTGCAGTCGGCGTCACATGGTGGCAGGCCTTGTTCCACCTTCTCGGCCTATGCTATGGCCCATAAGGGTAAGGCGACGTCCGACGTCACCTACAACCCGGATGACGGGCCCGAGGCCTACACCAACCCCGCCGTCTACAGCCGCCTCCATGACTACACCGCCATGGCGCAGGAGGTCCATGGCCCAGACTATGATCCGAGCACCGAGCCTATCGACCCCGATGTGCTCATGAGGGTCGGAGGAGGCAAGAGACATGGGCGGTACTGGATTGCCGACGGGGCAATCGACTCGTCCTCCACTCCCACTCTGTCTCAGGTGAGAGCAAGGAGCACTGGCTCGAGCCCAGCCATTCGACCTCGGCACGACAGCTCACAGCATCGCATTTCACAACTCGAGGTTAGTGCTTCTGTAACTCGTCCTTCCTTTAGTTATATACCTAGTCTTTGAGTTACTATAACGTTGGCTTGTAATATTACAGACCCAACTAGAAGAGATGGAGGCGAGGATAATGGCGGAGCGGGCGGCGGCTGATCAGAGGATGGCGGAGATGTTCCAGTACATGCAGAGCCTTGGCGCCGCACAGGGCATCGCTCCGCCACCTCCATTGTTCCCCCCAGTTGACCCTACTCTCTTCCACACTCCTGTGAGTACCAAAATTGTAGTTAGATGTTTGTAATGCATCTGGTATAACACATGCTATCTCTTCTTTGTGCAGGGCCAATCTGGGGCGACATCCAACAACCCTCCGGAAGGGTTCAGCCCAACGCAACCCCGGCCAAACTGAAAGGGAAATGTGCCCTTGGGCCATTTCTAAGTATTTTGGTGATTGAGTGCAAACACAAGGGCCTAAATGTGAAAATATGCTCATGGATGAACAAAGTGTAAATCACAAGTAAAGGTATGTTTCTAAGCCTTAGTACATTAGTTTTGTGTACTAATATATTTGTCTAAGTGTTAGAAACAGATAGAAGAAGAGAAGAGAAGACTTGGCTGTGAACAGCCAAGGGGCTGCTTCGGTCTGGGGCACCGGACTGTCCGGTGGTGCACCGGACAGTGTCCGGTGGTGCACCGGACAGTGTCCGGTGCGCCAGGCTGCCTCGGCCGAAGAGGCCGCTCTCGGGTTTTTCTCCGGCGACTTCGGCTAAAATTCACCGGACTGTCCGGTGTGCACCGGACTGTCCGGTGAGCCAACGGTCGGCCGGGCCAACGGTCGGCCGCGCGATCGGCGCGCGACACGTGGCCGAGCCAACGGTCGGAAGGAAGCACCGGACTGTCCGGTGTGCACCGGACTGTCCGGTGCGCCAGATCTGCAACGGTCGGTAACGGTCGGCTTCGCCATTTAAGGAAACAAATCGGGCACCGGACAGTGTCCGGTGTGCACCGGACTGTCCGGTGCGCCACGAGACAGAAGGCAAAGATGGCCTTCCAGATTTGTTCCCAACGGCTCCTAGCTGCCTTGGGGATATAAAAGGGACCCCTTGGCGCATGGAGGAGTACACCAAGCATTCCTTGAGCACTCTTGATCACTCACACATCAATCTCGCGCACTTGTTCGACATTCTAGTGATTTGAGCTCCGTTCTAGTGTGCTAGTCTTTTGAGCTCAAGTCTGGGTCTTGTGTGTGCGTATTCGCTGTGATCTTTGTGTCGTGTGTGAGTTGCTAATCCCTCCCTTGCTCTGTGATTCTCTGTGAACATCTTTTGTAAGGGCGAGAGGCTCCAAGTTGTGGAGATTCCTCGCAAACGGGATTGAGAAAAGAAAAGCAAGAACACCGTGGTATTCAAGTTGATCATTGGATCACTTGAGAGGAGTTGAGTGCAACTCTCGTCCGTTGGGACGCCACAACGTGGAGTAGGCAAGTTTTGTACTTGACCGAACCACGGGATAACCACTGTGTCATCTCTGTGATTGGATTCTTGTGGTTATTGTGTTTTGACTCCTCTCTAGCCACTTGGCGTAAACTGTGCTAACACCTAATCAAGTTTTGTGGCTATAAGTTTAAGTTTTTACAGGATCACCTATTCACCCCCCCCCCTCTAGGTGCTCTCAATTGGTATCAGAGCCGTTCTCTTCAAGAAAGGGACTAACCGCCCGAAGAGATGGATCCTAAGGGGAAGGGAATTGTGATCAACGACAAGGAGAAGGAGTCCTTCGTCAACGAGCCAAGGGATGACAAGTCCAATGACTCGGGCTCGGGCCACAAGCGAAGAGATGGGAAGAAGAAGAAGACAAGACGCATCAAGGAGATCGTCTACTACGACAGCGATGAGTCCTCTTCTTCCCAAAAGGACGACGACTACGACAAACAAAGCAAACCGGTTAATTCTAACTTTTCTTTCGACTACTCTCGTATTCCGCATAGTTCAAATTCACATTTGCTTTCCATTCCACTCGGCAAGCCCCCACACTTTGATGGGGAGGACTACGGATTTTGGAGCCACAAAATGCGTAGTCACCTATTCTCTCTCCATCCTAGCATATGGGAGATTGTAGATAGTGGAATGCACTTTAATAGTTCGGATAGTCCTATATTCATTAATGAGCAAATCCATAAGAATGCACAAGCTACTACTGTTCTTCTAGCCTCATTGTGCAGGGATGAATATAATAAAGTGAGTGGCTTGGATAACGCCAAGCAAATCTGGGATACCCTCAAGATCTCTCATGAGGGAAATGACGCTACCTTGCTCACCAAAATGGAGTTGGTGGAGGGCGAGCTTGGACGGTTCGCGATGATAAGGGGCGAGGAGCCAACTCAAACATACAACCGGCTCAAGACCCTTGTCAACAAAATAAGGAGCTACGGAAGCACGCGATGGACGGACCACGACGTCGTCCGACTAATGCTCAGGTCCTTTACCGTTCTTGATCCTCATTTGGTGAATAATATTCGTGAGAATCCCAGGTACACCAAAATGTCGCCCGAAGAAGTACTAGGAAAATTCGTCAGCGGGCGAATGATGATCAAGGAGGCAAGGTATGTGGACGACGCCTTGAATGGACCGATCAACGAGCCGCAACCTTTTGCTCTCAAAGCCACAGGGAGCAAGGAGGCGCTACCCAGCAAGGTGGCGCAAATTGAGGCGGCCGGTCTTAATGAAGAAGAAATGGCCCTCATTATCAAGAGATTCAAGACGGTGCTAAAGGGTCGCAATGGACAGCCGAGCAAGACTAAGACCAAGGGGAAGCGATCATGCTTCAAATGCGGTAAGCTTGGTCATTTTATTGCTAACTGTCCTGATAATGATAGTGACCAGGAAAAGGGGAACAAGAGGGAAAAGAAGAAGCATTACAAGAAGGCAAAGGGCGAGGCGCATCTAGGCAAGGAGTGGGACTCGGATTGCTCCTCGTCCGACTCCGACAATGAAGGACTCGCCGCCACCGCCTTCAACAAATCAACCCTCTTCCCCAACGAGCGTCACACATGCCTTATGGCAAGAGAGAAGAAGGTATGTACTCGCAACTCTACCTATGCTTCTTCAAGTGAGGACGAATCTAGTGATGAGGATGAAGTAGATTATTCATGTTTGTTCAAGGGCTTAGATAGATCTAAGATAGACAAAATTAATGAATTAATTGATGCCTTGAATGAAAAGAATATACTTTTAGAAAAGCAAGAGGATTTGTTGTATGAAGAGCATGATAAATTTGTTGAGGCACAAAAATCCTATGCTTTAGAAGTTAAGAGAAATGAAATGCTTTCTTTTGAACTATCTACTTGTCATGAAACCATTTCTACTTTGAAAGGTGTCAACAATGATTTAAATGCTAAATTAGAAGTAGCAAACAAATCCAATTCTTGTGTAGAACATGTTGAAATTTGTACTAGGTGTAAAGACTTTGACATTAATGCTTGTAATGAACACCTAGTTTCAATTTCCAAGCTTAATGATGAACTGGCTAGTCTTAATGCTCAACTTAAGACTAGCAAGAATGATCTCGATAAGCTAAAATTTGCAAGGGATGCCTATACAATTGGTAGACACCCCTCAATTAAGGATGGACTTGGCTTCAAGAGAGAAGCTAAGGACTTAACAAGCCATAAGGCTCCCATTCCCGCCAAGGAGAAAGGGAAGGCCCCTATGGCTAGTAATGTGCAAAAGAACCATGCTTTTATGTATTATGATAGGAGACAAACTAGAAATGCTTATAGGAGTTATAATGCTTTTGATGATTTTGACTCTCATGCCATGTTTGCTCCTAGCTCCTCTTATGTGTATGATAGAAATGTTACTAGGAGAAATGTTGTTCCTAAGAGAAATACTATTCATCATGTGTCTAGAAAGAATGCTATTCATGCTCCTAGGAAAGTAGTGAATGAACCTTCCACAATTTATTATGCTTTAAATGCTTCCTTTGCTATTTGTAGAAAGGATAAGAAAATTGTTGCTAGGAAGTTAGGGGCAAAATGCAAGGGAGACAAAACTTGCATTTGGGTCCCTAAGGATATTTGCACTAACCTTGTAGGACCCAACATGAGTTGGGTACCTAAGACCCAAGCCTAAATTTGCCTTGCAGGTTTATGCATCCGGGGGTTCAAGCTGGATTATTGATAGCGGATGCACAAACCATATGACGGGGGAGAAGAAGATGTTCACCTCCTACGTCAAGAATAAGAATTCCCAAGATTCAATTATATTCGGTGATGGGAATCAAGGCAAGGTAAAAGGGTTAGGTAAAATTGCAATTTCTAATGAGCACTCTATCTCTAATGTGTTTTTAGTAGAGTCACTAGGATATAATTTACTATCTGTTAGTCAATTGTGCAATATGGGATATAACTGTCTGTTCACAAATATAGATGTGTCTGTCTTTAGAAGAAGTGATGGTTCACTAGCTTTTAAGGGTGTATTAGACGGCAAACTTTATTTAGTTGATTTTGCAAAAGAAGAGGCCGGTCTAGATGCATGCTTAATGGCTAAGACTTGCATGGGCTGGCTGTGGCATCGCCGCTTAGCACATGTGGGGATGAAGAACCTCCACAAGCTTCTAAAGGGAGAACATGTGATAGGTCTAACCAATGTTCATTTCGAAAAAGATAGACCTTGTGCAGCTTGTCAAGCAGGGAAACAGGTGGGAGGAGCGCATCACAGCAAGAATGTGATGACCACTTCAAGACCCCTGGAGCTGCTGCATATGGATCTCTTCGGACCCGTCGCCTATCTAAGCATAGGGGGAAGTAAGTATGGTCTAGTTATTGTTGATGACTTTTCCCGCTTCACTTGGGTGTTCTTTTTGCAGGATAAGTCTGAAACCCAAGGGACCCTCAAGCGCTTCCTCAGGAGGGCTCAAAATGAGTTTGAGCTCAAAGTGAAAAAGATAAGAAGCGACAACGGGTCCGAGTTCAAGAACCTTCAAGTGGAGGAGTTCCTTGAAGAGGAAGGGATCAAGCACGAGTTCTCCGCTCCCTACACACCACAGCAAAATGGTGTGGTAGAGAGGAAGAACAGGACGCTCATCGACATGGCGAGGACGATGCTAGGAGAGTTCAAGACCCCCGAGTGCTTTTGGACGGAAGCCGTGAACACGGCATGCCACGCCATCAACAGGGTCTACCTTCATCGCCTCCTCAAGAAGACGTCGTATGAGCTACTAACCGGTAACAAACCCAATGTATCGTACTTTCGTGTATTTGGGAGTAAATGCTACATTCTAGTGAAGAAGGGTAGAAATTCTAAGTTTGCTCCCAAAGCTGTAGAAGGGTTTTTGTTAGGTTATGACTCAAATACAAAGGCGTATAGAGTCTTCAACAAATCATCGGGTTTGGTTGAAGTCTCTAGCGACGTTGTATTTGATGAGACTAATGGCTCTCCAAGAGAGCAAGTTGTTGATTGTGATGATGTAGATGAAGAAGATGTTCCGACGGCCGCTATACGGACCATGGCGATTGGAGAAGTACGGCCACAGGAACAAGATGAACGAAATCAACCTTCTTCCTCAACTATGGTGCATCCCCCAACCGAAGATGACGAACAGGTACCTCAAGTGGAGGCGCTCGATCAAGGGGGAGCACAAGATAATCATGTGATGGAGGAAGAAGTGCAACCGGCACCTCCAACCCAAGTTCGAGCGATGATTCAAAGGGATCATCCCGTCGACCAAATTCTGGGTGACATTAGCAAGGGAGTAACTACTCGATCTCGATTAGTTAATTTTTGTGAGCATTACTCTTTTGTCTCTTCTATTGAGCCTTTCAGGGTAGAGGAGGCCTTGCTAGATCCGGACTGGGTGGTGGCCATGCAAGAGGAGTTAAACAACTTCAAGCGCAATGAAGTTTGGACACTGGTGCCTCGTCCGAAGCAAAATGTTGTGGGAACCAAGTGGGTGTTCCGCAACAAACAGGACGAGCACGGGGTGGTGACGAGGAACAAGGCTCGACTTGTGGCAAAAGGTTATGCCCAAGTCGCAGGTTTGGATTTCGAGGAGACTTTTGCTCCTGTGGCTAGGCTAGAATCAATTCGTATCTTGCTAGCATATGCCGCTCACCATTCTTTCAGGTTGTTTCAAATGGATGTGAAGAGCGCCTTCCTCAACGGGCCAATCAAGGAGGAGGTGTACGTGGAGCAACCCCCTGGCTTCGAGGATGAACGGTACCCCGACCATGTGTGTAAGCTCTCTAAGGCGCTCTATGGACTTAAGCAAGCCCCAAGAGCATGGTATGAATGCCTTAGAGATTTCTTAATTGCTAATGCTTTCAAGGTTGGGAAAGCCGATCCAACTCTTTTTACTAAGACTTGTAATGGTGATTTGTTTGTGTGCCAAATTTATGTCGATGACATAATATTTGGTTCTACTAACCAAAAGTCTTGTGAAGAGTTTAGCAGGGTGATGACGCAGAAATTCGAGATGTCGATGATGGGCGAGTTGAACTACTTCCTTGGGTTCCAAGTGAAGCAACTCAAGGACGGCACCTTCATCTCCCAAACGAAGTACACGCAAGATCTGCTAAAGCGGTTTGGGATGAAGGACGCCAAGCCCGCAAAGACTCCGATGGGGACCGACGGACACACCGACCTCAACAAAGGAGGTAAGTCCGTTGATCAAAAAGCATACCGGTCAATGATAGGTTCTTTGCTTTACTTATGTGCTAGTAGACCGGATATTATGCTTAGCGTATGCATGTGTGCTAGATTTCAATCCGATCCTAAGGAGTGTCACTTAGTGGCGGTGAAGCGAATTCTTAGATATTTGGTTGCTACGCCTTGCTTCGGACTCTGGTATCCAAAGGGGTCTACCTTTGACTTAGTTGGATACTCAGACTCCGACTATGCTGGATGTAAGGTCGATAGGAAGAGTACATCGGGGACGTGCCAATTCTTAGGAAGGTCCCTGGTGTCATGGAACTCTAAGAAACAAACCTCCGTTGCCCTATCCACCGCTGAGGCCGAGTATGTTGCCGCAGGACAGTGTTGCGCGCAACTACTTTGGATGAGGCAAACCCTCAGGGACTTTGGCTACAATCTGAGCAAAGTCCCACTCCTATGTGACAATGAGAGTGCTATCCGCATGGCGGAGAATCCTGTTGAGCACAGCCGCACAAAGCACATAGACATCCGGCATCACTTTTTGAGAGACCACCAGCAAAAGGGAGATATCGAAGTGTTTCATGTTAGCACCGAGAACCAGCTAGCCGATATCTTTACCAAGCCTCTAGATGAGAAGACCTTTTGCAGGCTGCGTAGTGAGCTAAATGTCTTAGATTCGCGGAACTTGGATTGAATTGTAGCATACATGTGTTTATGCCTCTGATCATGTTCATTCTGCATTTTGCTGTTTATTGTGGTGCTCAAGTTGTACAAACACTCCCTGGACCTCACAAGTCCGTTGCAAAGTGATGCACAGTTGTAGGGGGAGATGTGTTACAACTTGACCTTTTGAGACTAACCATATGCTTGAGTTTGTTTGACTTAGTCTCGAAGGAGAATTGAAAGGGAAAAGGTGGACTTGGACCATGAAAGACTTCCACTGCACTCCGATGAGAGGGTAACTAATTCCAAGTTCATCTCATGAACTCTTATTGCCATTTGATCTTAATTGAAGATTTTTGTGAGGCAATGGGGTTAAAAGGGCCAAGATTGATCCCGTTTTGGTGCTTGATGCCAAAGGGGGAGAAAATAAAGGCCAAAGTGATAAATGGATCAGCTACCACTTGAGAGATTTTGAAAATAGTAGAATAGAGTTTTTGTTTTGTCAAAAGCTTTTATTGTCTCTTATTGTCTCTATTGTCAAAAGTTGGCCTTGTGGAGAGAAGTGTTGATTATGGGAAATAGGGGGAGTTTTTTGAACTCTTTGATCAATCTCTTTTGGAATGACTCTCTTTATGTCTCAACATGTGTGTTTGACTTAGAAATAGAGATTTGAGTTTGATTTGCAAAAACAAACCAAGTGGTGGCAAAGGATGATCCATATATGCCAAAGTTGAATCAAAACCAATTTGAGTTTTTATTTGAAGTGATTTTGCACTTGTTCTAGTTGCTTTATGTTGTGTTGGCATAAATCACCAAAAAGGGGGAGATTGAAAGGGAAATGTGCCCTTGGGCCATTTCTAAGTATTTTGGTGATTGAGTGCAAACACAAGGGCCTAAATGTGAAAATATGCTCATGGATGAACAAAGTGTAAATCACAAGTAAAGGTATGTTTCTAAGCCTTAGTACATTAGTTTTGTGTACTAATATATTTGTCTAAGTGTTAGAAACAGATAGAAGAAGAGAAGAGAAGACTTGGCTGTGAACAGCCAAGGGGCTGCTTCGGTCTGGGGCACCG
The DNA here is from genome assembly GCF_902167145.1 of Zea mays. NCBI lineage: Eukaryota > Viridiplantae > Streptophyta > Magnoliopsida > Poales > Poaceae > Zea > Zea mays. The sequence continues at coordinate 11,656,379 of NC_050097.1, forward strand.
GACTGTCCGGTGGTGCACCGGACAGTGTCCGGTGGTGCACCGGACAGTGTCCGGTGCGCCAGGCTGCCTCGGCCGAAGAGGCCGCTCTCGGGTTTTTCTCCGGCGACTTCGGCTAAAATTCACCGGACTGTCCGGTGTGCACCGGACTGTCCGGTGAGCCAACGGTCGGCCGGGCCAACGGTCGGCCGCGCGATCGGCGCGCGACACGTGGCCGAGCCAACGGTCGGAAGGAAGCACCGGACTGTCCGGTGTGCACCGGACTGTCCGGTGCGCCAGATCTGCAACGGTCGGTAACGGTCGGCTTCGCCATTTAAGGAAACAAATCGGGCACCGGACAGTGTCCGGTGTGCACCGGACTGTCCGGTGCGCCACGAGACAGAAGGCAAAGATGGCCTTCCAGATTTGTTCCCAACGGCTCCTAGCTGCCTTGGGGATATAAAAGGGACCCCTTGGCGCATGGAGGAGTACACCAAGCATTCCTTGAGCACTCTTGATCACTCACACATCAATCTCGCGCACTTGTTCGACATTCTAGTGATTTGAGCTCCGTTCTAGTGTGCTAGTCTTTTGAGCTCAAGTCTGGGTCTTGTGTGTGCGTATTCGCTGTGATCTTTGTGTCGTGTGTGAGTTGCTAATCCCTCCCTTGCTCTGTGATTCTCTGTGAACATCTTTTGTAAGGGCGAGAGGCTCCAAGTTGTGGAGATTCCTCGCAAACGGGATTGAGAAAAGAAAAGCAAGAACACCGTGGTATTCAAGTTGATCATTGGATCACTTGAGAGGAGTTGAGTGCAACTCTCGTCCGTTGGGACGCCACAACGTGGAGTAGGCAAGTTTTGTACTTGACCAAACCACGGGATAACCACTGTGTCATCTCTGTGATTGGATTCTTGTGGTTATTGTGTTTTGACTCCTCTCTAGCCACTTGGCGTAAACTGTGCTAACACCTAATCAAGTTTTGTGGCTATAAGTTTAAGTTTTTACAGGATCACCTATTCACCCCCCCCTCTAGGTGCTCTCACAAACCGCCCACCTCCATGAGTCGTTGTTTTAGACTTCACAACTTATGTATACTACTTATGTTTCTGTTTGATACTTATGTGAGATCTTGCGACGTTTGAGACTTATGTTTGTGTTGAACACTTATGTTTGTGATGGATATTTATGTTTGTGGTCACGGTTTTATGTTTGTGTTGGCTATTTATGTCTGTGATGATATCTGTGATGTATATATGTGATATCTTCTGTTTGTGTGGATGGAAAACAAAAAACAAATAAAAAAGGTACATACTGGTCACTTTGCCGAGTGTAACACTCGGCAAAGAGGCTCTTTGCCGAGTGTCTGGGTCATAACACTCGGCAAAGAGCACAGACCTGGGCACCGGCTTAGGCTCTTTGCCGAGTGTTATGTCGCTGCCACTCGGCAAAGAGGTCGGCTTTGCCGAGTGCCAGTTGGGACACTCGGCAAAGAGCCTGACATGGGGACCCTCCCTGGCGGGCTCTTTGCCGAGTGTCCCAAGTGGCACTCGGCAAAGACGGCGGCTTTGCCGAGTACTGCCAAGAGGACACTCGGCAAAGATATCTTCGTTGCCGAGTGTCACCGTTGACACTCGGCAAAGCCGCCGTCTCCGTCAACCGGCGCCGTAACGGTCGCTTTTCTTTGCCGAGTGCACCACGACACTCGGCAAAGATCTTTGCCGAGTGCCCGAAGAAAAGTACTCGGCAAAGAAGTCTTTGCCGATGTACTGTTTGCCGAGCCTTCTTTGCCGAGTGTTACACTCGGCAAAGCCTTTGCCGAGTATTTTTAAGGCTTCGTCGAGTGCTTCCGGCACTCGGCGAAGAGGTTGATTCCGGTAGTGCATCACTTTGTCTTGGTTGCTACAAGAGATCGATTAAAGGTACTCAAGGATATAGAGCTATATATAGAAGGACAATTAAGGTTCGGGTTGCTAGAGCATACAATAAGAAAGTTAAAAACAAGTCGTTTGAAGTCGATCTAGTCTGAAAAACTATACTACCAATTGGATCAAACAGAAAGAAACAAGTTTGGTAAGCGGCCACCAAGTTACGAATGAAGTCTCAGCTGGCCCCGCACGGATACATTGAGTTGTACAAATAACGTACGTGCAACAATCACACGTACTACCTACCAGTGACCCCGGTCGACACGTCGGGGCGGCGGCGGACCAAGACTGGTAAAACTTGGGACTAGCATGCATGATGGTATGAACATGGAATGCAGACCACAGATTCCATGGCTATAGCTTGGCATGCGAGGCTTCTGCGAGCTCACCATCTTCTCGGACCTTTGGTAAAAATGAGTCCGTCGCCATCAGCAAGCTGGCCGCGCGTGCTCTCACTGGCCGGCATCATTCTCCGTCTAACCCTGGGGCTCTGGGATAGAAAGCGAGCCGGTCGTCGGCGGGCAGCTGCAAAGAGCCGAAGAAACGTCGTCCTCGTCATAGTCAGTCGCCGCAGCTTGCCCGTGCGTAGAACGTCCGCGCCTCTGAGTCTGAGATGTGGTCCTGCGTCATTTTTTAAAAAAGTTCTAACGTTGAGTTTGAACTCACGTTCTGACGAAAGAAGTGCGAGAGACACTAGACGGAGTTCTCTAACCAATAGAACATCATGATCAGGAGACAGAAGTTTATAATATTGAATACAAATTATACATATGTATATATAGTTTTTTATACAACAACAACAACAACAACAAAGCCTTTTTTGTCCCAAGCACGTTGGGGTAGGCTAGAGATGAAACCCCGTATGAAAACCTCAGAGCTCAACCCCCAAAGAACAGAAAAGGGAAACAAAGGCAAAGGAGAACCGAAAACAACGAAACGGGGAAACACATAAAAGAGATAAAACCCACAAGGACCAGCAAGATCTAAAATGGACACAAGAAAAGGTCAAACGATTAAGGAGGAAAAGCGAAACTATCAATCAGGGTTCTGGCACGTGAATTGCACACTTCCACCCCTTCCTATCTGCGGCGAGCTCTTTGTCAATATTCCACTCCTTCAGGTCTCTCTTCACAGCCTCTGTCCACGTCAAAGTTGGTCGACCTCTAAAAAAAATAATTGTGTCGGGTCAGACCAGCACTACGGGCCGAGGCTACAGCCCAAACACCGCACGACGCTCGTGCCGGCTTGGCCCAGACACTATTAAATAGGACGTGCCTCGGACCGACTCGCCAGACATGCCCCATTTGACCATCTATACATTCACACGATAATGATAGTCCTCGCATTAGTTGTCACCACCTCGTTCGCCATTCTACTTATTTTCTCTCTCCCCCCTCATGCCTCCACCTCCGCGCCACCCTATTCTCGGAGGAGGGCGTAGGAGCATGCGCCTCCTTCCCCTTCGTCTTGCACCAGCCCCGACATCGACTCGTGCAGTGGCTATTGCACGTCCACGAGAAAGTTCTACATCATGCGCGCATCATCGTTTTCGCCGTCGTCGGACGTCCCGTTCATCTTCCCAGCCTTCGCCCTGTTCTTTTCTCCCCAACCTGCTGCTATAGGTGTACATTCGGGCTGCCCGGTCCGGCCCGGCCCAAGCTCGAAAAGGCCCGTATTATTTGAATTTTAGGGCCGGCCTGGTCCGTTTGAATTTCGGGCCGTGCCGGGCCGGCCTGGCCCATTTGAATTTCGGGCCGTGCCGGGCCGGCCCATGGGCCTAGCCCTCGGCCCACAGCCCGGTCCGTAATTGCTTAAACGTGCCGGGCTCATTTCAGGCGACCCGAAATTATAAAAACCCAAAATTCACATTAGGGCCCGAAATTCACATCAGGGCCGAAATTCACATCAGAGCCCGAAATTCAAAATAAACTTAATAAAACAAATAAAAGATAAGACAAATAAATTTGACCAAAAGTAAACTTAATATTTGTATTAAGTTACTAGAGCTATGCAATGACTACCTCGTTTACAAATCATTTTGTTACAAAGAAAAAGAGTATAATCAGCTCTAAATAAAGTTCGTAAGTCCAGTTTATTATCTAATGTTCATAACAAAAATAAAATTACATCACATACTATAATTCAAAGCTACAAAAAACATCTAACTAACATTATCTATAGCTTTGTGTTCTTTATCAAGTACATGAAAGTGTGGAATGAAGTATGATTTTAATAAATATATGGGCCTTTTCGTGCCTGCCTTAAACGGGCCGTGCTCGTGCTTGCCTTAAACGGGCCGTGACCTCGGCCTAAACCCGGCCCGACACTAAAATATTTCGTGTCGTGACGTGCCTGGGCTGTGCTTTTTTTATGCTTCGGGCCGGTCCATCAGGCCCGGCCCAAATGTACACCTATACCTGCTGCCCCCGCCCACGGTCGTCGACGCGGGTACGACGCGAGTCGGTCATGCTCCTGAGCTTTTTCCGTGCGTGCCATCAAGGAGAACATGATGACGCTTGCCACGCTTAGGTTATCTTGGCGATGAGGAGTCCAGGTCTGAGATACTGGACAATCAAGGCCCGTAGCGTGGCAGTAGTCAGCATATGCTACGGAGTTGGTGGTGGTGTTGTGTCGCTTCGGCAAGTCCAGGGCTAGGAAGACACTTGCATTCTCTCGCCCTTCTCAGATTGACGCCTGGTGCGGGTACCTCTCGGTTTGGAGCTGCTTCGGCTGAGTTTCTTTCTCCACTTGCGTGCTCTCTCCCTATATATTTAGCGGTATATTACCTATGTCGCCTCTAAATGCACAGGTCTTCGTCGTGTCTTTCTCCGGCAACGAATATGTATGTCCGCCTCTTCCATTCCTCCCCTGCTCTACGAAACTTTGGAAGTGGGAGAGTCGAGGGATGGAGGTCTCTGATTTGCTGCATATGTTACCCATGCGTTCATAAAAATATTATGCGTAGAACGGAGACAATCAATAAAAAATCTTGAGATATTTTTAATAGATAATTTATATAGGTATTATTGTGCGCCATCGTAACACGTACGGGTAACCGACTAGTCTATGTATGTGTTTCTGTCGACGCTTCTTAATCTGTATTGACTTGGTCACGGAACTTCCGCTTTTGGTCAGGCTGGGCTGTGGGCTCCCTTCCGCGGAGGAGTTGCGGTGGATTTGGGCCGACGACATGCCTGTTTGTTATTTTGTTGAAAATAAAAGACGCCCATATAATATATGACTTTTACATATTTTTTCATCAATCCATTCTCTTATATTTTAAAAATTAATTGTCTGAATACAAAATACAGAAATATACTCATGTGATCCAATTAAACTGGTCATATATATTTTAATTGCATCAATTAAATTGGTGGAATTTCGTTTTTTTGCTGATTCAATGAGCAGATATTCTCTTTTATGCACTACGTACTATCATAAAGGATTCACAATTTTTTTCATATAATAGGTATGCCAATTGCGAATCTATAGTTTTGTAGCTTACTACCTTTTCATTAGGGGTCACCTTCATATATATTCGTATATATAAACACATGTTTGGAACTCTAAACATTGTGTCAATTATTTTGCCACTAAAATAGCCTCACACAAAAAGTCCATAAGTTGTAGATCTCATGAAATATCGTAATTTTTATATAAATTTTATATTCATACGGAGTCATATAAATAAGCTATATTTTTTTTTGGAAATTTGCTATGTGGGGTATATTTAATAAAAAGTCCTCTGTTTGGCCACTCGCTTGCATAAAACATCTCTAAAAGAAATATTTTTTTATCATATGACCTCATATGAATATTATTTATAAAAACTATATTCAGAACATGTGTTCTAATTCTAAGCTATGAGATGAGACACTTAAGAGACTTGTAGGGCTCAGAGAGAGGACACCCCTGAATATTAGTCTTTTCTATATCTATACAGTCCAAGATCGTAAGTTATATGACCCTAAAGACCGTAGTTGTCCAGAAGATAACTATTGTACTCATGTTTTCACTGTATTTTTTTTCTGTAGTTTATCACAGATGGTCTTTAACGAGGCAATAAGTGCAATGCATAGAGTGATACTATGCACTCTTTCTCTATTTTTTTGCCATCGAGTTTTTCAGAGTTTTAACGAAGCATGGGTTAGTTGCTCTATTTGTGCAAAGAAGAGTGTTAAAGAAACTCCACGTAGGATTATATCGGCTAATACCAAACATATTCCTGGTTTCTACCTTTCTATATAATAAACATATACTCTCTCCGTCCCATTTTTTGTGTCCACATTCATTAAAATGATAATGAATATAGACATGCATACAAACTTGATTCATATGTTATTTAATAAATATGTAATTAGTTTAGAACGAAATATATTTTGGGACAGAGGAATATCTCTTATAATGAAAAATAAGAGAAGAGATAATCTCTACTACTAATTATGTTAGTAGTGTAGGCGTCCAACCACCGCATGGCGCACGTTCTGCCGCGCCCGCATCCCGCGTACGCCCGCAGCCGCCCCAGTCGCGCATCCCGCAGCCGCGCCGCAACCCTCAGCCTCCCCACATACGCCCACAGCCGCCCCACGCGCGCATCCCGCAGCCGCGCGATCCGTCCGCTTCCTCCTCCCCGCGCCCGCAGCCCCCGCCGCCGATGGCAGCCGCCGCGCCCGCGCAAGGGAAGTTGCTTCCCAAATCCCGCAGACAAGATTTAATCCCGTGATTCTTCCCATCCATGGCAGCCGCATCCATGGCAGCCGTGCCCGCAAACCGCGCCTCCCCACGACTCCCCCTTCCATGGCGTCGCCCCCTTCCATCCATGGCAGTCACGCTCCCTCTGCGCCCTTCCATCCATGGCCGCGGCTCCCTCCGCGCCGCGATTCTTCCCATCCTCTCCTTCCGCGCGGTTTGCGGCTGCCAATCCTCTCCCTCTGCGTCGTGTTCTTCCCATCCTTTCCCTCCGCGCTGGATCTCGCCCCATGTCCACCAACGCCGGCGTCCGTGACGGCGCACCCGGGGCAGCGGTGGACGCAGCCTTTGCCACGCGTGTGCTCCAGGCCGAGGCCCTCCTCGGGTACCTCGCCACCAGCCCGTGTGCCGGGGGCGACAGGGTGGACCCCGCCGTCGCCGCGGCGCAGCTCGGGGCGCTCGGCCGGTGGAAGGGCTCGGCGAGGGGCCTTCCCGAGTACACGGTCGTCCACAACATCGATGGTGCCGTCGTCGCCGCCCCTGGGAGAGCCAAAGCCAAGCAGAGGAGGTCGCGGTCGACCGGATTTGGGAATCCTGCTCCTGCCAAACGGGATGAACGGAAGGAAGCAGAATCTTTCTGGGGTTGATTTGGCTTGAAGGAAGCGGGATCTTTCTGGACAATGGCTGTCTAGCTTCATCCATTCTGGTAACAAAGAAAAAAACAAGAAACATCTGGTATCTGAGTCCAGTAGAAAGTTGTGCAAAGAGAAGAGCAAAATATCTACACCAGACGTCTCTTTTAGGTACAGAGGGATGGAGTCTTGTAAGAAGGTAGCTGCAAGCTTGAAGTCGTGTGAGCCATGGGGGAACATGGCATTCTGGACAAACGCCGCTGGGCCAGGTTGGAAGTTGAGCTTTGTTGTTGAGCCATGGACTAAGGGCTTTAGCGCGTCGTGTGCGGCGCCATATTCTGCTGGAGCCACAGAGCATCAATTATCGCTCGATGAGAAGGTGGATAACTCCACCGTTGCATCTGGTTTTGATGGGTATGTACCATATTATTAATGCCTCTATTTTCTGTTTATATAAACAGACCATTAATAATTTTCAGGTAAAGTTATCTATCATGTTGTCAATAATTTCTGTTTATATAAACAGACCATTAATGCATCTGATTCTGATGCAGGTAAAGTTATCTATCAGCTAGATTCATGGCAGGAAAGGTTTTTTCTATTGTCGGTATCCAGCACCTAAGTAGGCCTAGGATTTTTTCTTCTATCTTTAATTAGCAATTGCCTTTTTCAGCAACCGTTCTTATGAATTTCTTTTATTGACAACATGAATTAGTCTATTTTAGTTCATCTCTTTCTTGTCACAAATTTAAATGAATATAATTGTTTCTGTGAAGCCCAAAGGTTCCAAGTCACCATGAAAAAATTGAAATGACGAGATCTATTAATCTAATTGTTGCACCTTGGAAAGTCTGAACCATCAGAGTTTAATTGTATCACCCATTTACACAAGTTCCTACCATCAGAGTTCAACTGTATCACCCATCCATAAGCAATTCCTTTTGTTGAAATTTATGAGAAGACATATGCCTCTGTTAAGGTAAACCTTATTCTTCAGTTACAAATACTTATTGTTAATGTGATGGTCTTAATTTTATGGTCGCTACCATGGCTTGCAGTCTCAGGAACTTTTTTGCTGGGAAGCCAATTCCTTACTGATCTAAGGGACAACATTTTTGTTTGCCTGATATAAGGTGATGAAGGTGGCTGGATAACACGATTATGAGTATTTTCTTATCGAGGTATGCTTTTCCTTTTTTTGATAATTGAATATATTTATGGATATTTGTTTGTGGAGCAGGCAAAGTGTGAAAGGGAAACGCGAAAAGAAACGTGTCCTGGTCCCAAGTCACCTGCCATACTGAACACGATTGATCGCAGAAAGAAACACGTTCTGGTCTAGACTGACAGGTTCCGCTGCTACTATTTTGTATATATAAACTAGCTTATATAAAGAGTACGCACTTCGTTCTCCCATTTATGAAAATTATTCACAGTTTTGGAGCTGGAGCCGGCCATGCGCTCGATCAGAGTTCCGCTGCAGCCACGACCTCTCTCCCGAACGCGCACGAGAAGACCAGGTGGAACATATGCAAGCAGGTTCTAGAGCAATAACCCCATGAATCCACATCGGGGGTCTGCATCTACACGGGCGTGTACTCCGCACCGCTCCCCTCCGGCCCCGACCGCCGTGTGCTCGTTGTAGCCGGGGTCGACCTCAACCACGACGACGATGCGGTCTCCTTGCCCTAGGCTCGACCTCCTCGCTGACCTCGCCCTGCTCCACCTCAACTCGCGATGAGGATTGTCGGCACGTTCACACCGCGCCGTTGCAGAACGTTGGAGCCTCTCAGAACTCTAGAAGCTGCCTACCACCACGCACCCTAAGATAGGGGCATATCTGTGTTAGTCGCCTGCACACATACTGAAATATGGGCATATCCACCATGTATTCTACTCTTAGTTATGTTAGATAAGGCTTTTACTCTATCATTTACTGATCTGGTCTGTTTTTAGCTCCATTAGCTTGTTCACAAGCTTATGTTAGAGAAGGCGTTATGGCTTTTCTCAAGATTATAACATTTCTGAATAACTGTTCTGCATAGGCATGGTACCATCTTCATCATGTAGCTGGGATGAGCTGGCACCATGAAAGAATTCAAGTGGTTAAATCATGCATCTGCAGAAATATTGTACTCTCAAATGGTGGGTTGCTGCGTCACGGGAGTTTGGGTGAAGGCCTGAAGGATGTGATGCAAAACGTCGATGCAGGTTCATGTCTTCTCCTAACATTATTCCTACTCTATTTGAATTTGAGGCACATATCATGAACTACTGCTAGGACATTCTTAGTGTGTCAAATATGTCATGTAAAGTGAAGTTCAGTGGTATGAATAATGCTTTGTTGTTTACTGAATGTTCATTGTTCAGTGATAGCAGCTTACACACCCCATGCTTTCTTTCTCTAGGTCTGGGATGTCCGCCTCATTATGGATCAAAATTCATGACGTTCTAAAGGTGTCGGATGAGTACCTATATACTCCCTCCCAGAAACAAGGCGCCTCATTACACTATTGGAAGCTGGACGACATGGATGACTCTGGCAAGATGCGGTGGGAGCACGACGACATGGATGACTCCGACCATGAGTTCGACAGGAAGCCTAGCAACAGTACGCAGTAGCAAGGTTGACCCAGAGGGGCAGTGGAGAGTAACCCAACACCCCCTCCTCCGACCGTCATAGCGCTTCTTTCCTCTGGCTTCATTTCTTACCTATGTATGGATGGTCTTCACCGCTGGTTACATCTAGCAAGTCCTCCCAGGGGTGATCTCAATTTTCTCCTGATTTGCTCTCTCCTTTGTTTTTTTATTGATTCATCTATGCACATTTAATGATCTATGGCGTGCCTTCAATGCAATTGGTGGAGGCAGTGACATGAAGGAGATTGTCATGCTGCCAAAGCACATCAAGGACAATGCAAACAAGGACAGAGGAAGACCGGACATGCCATTTCCAGGTGGTGACATTTCTATTCTCACGCGCCCACCCAACATTTTTGCTTTTACTAAATGACTATGTGCACGAATGCTTTGTGGATGTTGAGAGGGATTATCTGTGCTTGACAAAACAGTATCCCAGACTTGCAATTACTCCAGAATTTTCTAAGGTTGGGCATTTTGTACATTGAACTTTTGTTGCTGATCGATATTCAATGTGGCTTTTGGCATTCTCTGTCACTCTAGCTAGGTCCTTGGATGAGCCACACTATTGACATGGGTTTAGGTGAGTGACTCATCACGGTGCCTTTATATGGCTCGATCAATTCCTAATTTGCTATAGTCTGGTTGTCACTAGAATTTCCTCATTTGGCATGCAATAATTACAATTGATTTGCCTGGTACTCTGATTGAAATGGGAAAGTTGAGTGCTTACATATGTCGATCCACAATATTTCTTTATTGTCAAGGGCAGAGATAAAGTGAATTGTGTGGATTCACACCAACTGCACCTTCAGATCTCTTCTGGGTCGTTTCATTTCAAAAAATACTGGCCATATCCCCCTATATATCTGGTAAACATAGATTGAGGACTAGATAGACCAGGATAAACAAGGCGTGTTAATTGTTGACAAATATAATATAAGTAAAATCACAGTAATGACGAGTGAACAAACATGCCTTTGTTGCTTCATCTGTTTGAAACTAGAGATATCAACCTTTAAGTGCAGCTTAAGGTTTTTTGGGATGATTCTTTGTTTATCATCGCAGGATATAATGCACATGGGTTAGTTCATCTCTTTTTCTTTTGCACCCAAGTATGCCATTTTGGGGATTTCTCCACTATGTATGTTTAAATGAGCACATTATTTAGAAGCCTTTTATTATCATGTTGTTATGTTCTATGTTGTTTACTGCTTGCTTGGTGTAATCTCTAGACCCGTGGATCCAATTGCTTTTGCAAGGGAAAGAGATATGCCTTCTGATTCAGATAGGACCTTAAATGAAGACAAGCGTTTCATATCTTGTAGTATGCCACGGGAGCATCAAAAGATCTTTGAATTGGGATGAAGAAAACGTAGAATATAGTGTAATTTTATAGTATAAAATTTAGAGTCTATTGTCACCCATACATATAAGTGTCTTGTGAACGTTTATGGAACCAGGGAAGAAGACATTGTTCTGTATGGCCAGTCTGTTGGTAGCAGACCAACCCTTGATCTAGCTATTCGTTTCAATCGTGAAGAGATGTGGTATTAATCATAGATAAGGGATGTTTAGTTCCAGAGACTAAAGTTTAGTACGTGTCACATAGAATATTTGAATCTCATTGTACTATGGATTTATATATCATTGTGACATTTGTCGTTATGTATTGATGTTTTATACTCATATTGTTTGGTTGCTGGACTAGCGTTCGGCTGCTGCCCCTGCAGCAGTAGCTGATGCTGCTACGTCACGTTATATAAAAAGTAAATATTGTAGCATTTGCAGTTGTCACAGCTCTTAGACCATCACCGAATAAGTGTACTAATTTTTAACTTACGTAGCCAAGCACGGGCACATACCTAGTTTACTATTATATCCTGTTTCAATCCTGTATATTTGTGCATATGCCGCCGTGACTGAATAATTCAGTCGATCTGCAACGACCGTCCAGCGCTTGCCGCTTGGGCCTTATCTCTCAAGCAATCTGGGCGTCACGCGTGTTGTGGGCCAAACCAGACTAGCGCTCCCTGCGTATGCTGCCGTCGGATGGGGCCGACTAGACCCGTGACGGCTCAGAACAATCTCTGTCCAACTGGGCCATGACTGCGTCAAAGCAAACCTGGAGCGGGCCTCCGTGGCGACGAGCAAACGTGAGCGGTCCTTGACGCGTGCGTGACCTCTTCTGAGAAGAAAAAACCAAGCATCGCCGTACGCGACGGCGGCGGATCACGAGCTCACTGCACAAAGAACCAAAACCAACCGTTTGCTCTGTCATTTGTCCCCGTGCCCGTGATCCACTTCGCTAGTACATCGCCAATAGACCCCACAGGCCACAGGCCACCAAAGAAGAGAAGCACCCGCGGCGCGGGAGTAAAAAATTACTCTACAGCAGGCAGCAGCCTCCACTGGAGCCATGGTCACCTCGACTCGACCCAATCCGGAGACGCCGACGAGTTCACGCGACCTATAGCAAAACGACACGCCGACCGGACGGTCGAAACGCACGGGGGCAAAGCAAATCCCCCGATCCCACCACGTACGTTTTTTAAGAGCACCACTTACGATCTCCTTCGCCAACCGCGCCGCTCTCTCTCTCTCTCTCGCACGAGCCGCGCCGGCGCCGCCACCACGCGCGCGGGAGACAGAGACCACAGCCGCAGCCACCGGCGGGCGGAATAGGAATGGTGGCGCCGGGGGGAGGAGCAGGAGGAGGTCCGTCGCGGTGGCCGGCGGCGGAGGAGGTGAGAGGTTGCGTGCGGCATTCCACCGACATGGGGGCGGGGATTCGCATGGGGCTGCCGGCTGCGGGCGACGGGCGTGCGTGCGTGCGTTGCTGGGTTGCGATCTCGCGGCCGCGTGGGTTTTGCCGCCTCGGGGGATCCAGAGGTGAAGCCGCGGCCGGCGATTTCAGATTGTTTATGGCCGGGGACGCCCATCGAAGGCGGCTCCAGTTGGCAGACACTACTTGATTTACTCGTCACTTGATTAGTAGTTTATCTGGATCCGTTCATGCCGTTTTTTGTTTGTTCCAGATGCATCTCTTTTGATTATTAAGCTTATGCTCCTGAGACGTCTTTCTTAGCTTCGAGTTGATTGGGAAAATGCTGGGTGGTAGTTAGTGATACTCGACTGATTTGGGATAATATCGTACCCCGCTTTTGCTTTCTGATGACGTGTCTAGTAGTGGAAAGTAAGGTTCCATTATTTCCCTTTTAATTGATAAAACAAAAGGAGAGGATATATATTCATTATGCTTTTGTTGGGATAATGGGTTCTCATTGTTGGTTCGAGTCTGGGTATAATGACCTGTAGCTTTCATCTGGTCTCAGAACAGCCTGAATTTTCCTGGTTTCAACTTTCAAATAAGCAACAACGATATGACTGGCCATTTCTGTGGACAGGAAGGATGCGTGCATATTAGTTTCCGATGACCCCACCTGATCATGTACCTAGCTGAACAAATGGGACTGGAACTGATCTTGTCAAAGTTGCATGATCTCAAATGGGAAACCCCATGTTAGTGTAGGGTGGCCGACCTTAACTTAATCTTGTTAGTTAGTCTATTGCAATGTTTTTCCTTTTACATATGTTTGCTGGTATTGCAGCTTGACACTGTACGGAAGAAGGTGGTGGAGATTAGTGGAAGGGATGAACAAGAGGTTATGGTTGCTGCTTGCCCCTACAGAATTTGCCCTTTGGGGGCTCATATTGATCATCAGGTGACCTTGTGTTACTATCTTGTTCATATTTTATCAGAAGATAAAGTCACAATTAAAGTACATCTTAGTTAAATTTATCCCAGTTTGGCCATCGATATTTATTCAATCGTAATTCAGGCAACACAGTTACACATAGCATGTTCCAGAGACCACGTTGTTTCCATATAAATGGTAATATTGCAGTATTATTCTGTATATATATATATTGACATGGTACCACCTCCAACATTGACCAGGCTTTAGATGACTTCCAGGACATCATTAGGACACTCCCTGGGCAAATGTTTGCAAGTTGGATCAAGCTATGTTCAGTAATGAACAAGCTTTATGGCTTGACATAGTGGTGACAATTGATCACTGCCAAGTGCCAATAATAAAAAAACCACTTGAGTATTGTTTAGAACATGTTCTGGTATTTTCATTTAGAATATGAAGCCTGAATACACTATGCCTTATAGTAATTTTGGTAAAATGTTTTCAAGACTTAAGGCAAAGTTAATCTAACTATAGTGCATGAACCCATAAATTCAGTTTGATAATGCTCGAGTGTTATACTATTACAATAATAATTGATTAGTAACTTCAAACAGTGTCTAGACAGTCATCACAGCATAATTGTTATCTACATTCTTGTTTGCAATCTGGCAGGGTGGAGTAGTCACAGCTATGACCATAAATTATGGAGTACTCCTTGGTTTCGTTCCCTCTAATGGTTCTGAGGTTGGTAAATTACTACATTTTACCTAACTTTCTCATAAAAAAATCAAGTTAGCTTCTTTGTCCTGAAATAATATATTACACTGCCTTGGTTCCTCGTCACTCCGTGGTTTGGTATTCATGTCTGCTTATTTACTTGTTTGGTAAAAATGCATCGCAAGCAGAACCTATCTTGTGCACTATCATTCATGGTTCAGGACAGTGCTATATTATCTATAATGTCAGCAACCTTTATTTTTCTTTCAGGTTTTACTTCATTCTGGTCAGTTTGAAGGTGCTATAAGATTCAGGTAACACCGTAAAAAATATGTTTTCCTTGATCAAAGTTTTCACTGTGTTTCAGTGCTCCTAACATTGAAAACTAGCCCCATCTGTGGGACAACATTGCCTAAGAAATACTCTAGATCACTCTGTGTTACACTGTAGTTCTTATACCTGAATCCTTGCTTATTTAAGCTTCCCAATTTCCAATAACACCAAGCTAAGATGATCATACACATTCAATCCTTTTCTTTCCCAACAGAGTTGATGACTTGCAAAAGCCTATTGATAAACCTGAGAACATAAACTGGGGAAGTTATGCAAAAGGTGCTGTTAGTGCACTGCAGAATAGTGGATATGATCTAAGGAAGGTAATCCATCATGTTTATCTCTTACACAGTACAGATTGTGTTGTACTTCAAAAATTTTGGCAAATGATTTCTTGTAGGGTATCATAGGATATATTTCTGGTGTGAAAGGTCTTGATAGTTCAGGGCTCAGTTCTTCTGCGGCGGTAAGTTTACTGATATTGTATACATTTACCGAGTTGATGTTACTTCTAGGCATATCTATTGTTTGTTGGTCATGTTAGGTGCTGGAAGGCGTCAGTAAATATTTATCTGTTTTCATCTCAATGAAACTCTGATATATAACCTGATTAACTTCACAAACATATAGATTGGAATTTGTCCCAGATCACGGTTTTTTTCTCTAGTGTATGTCCCAGAACACTGATAATTATTGATGTATGTCTTCCATTACCCCACAATCTCAAGATGCATTTCAAGAAAAATTGACCAATGATATTGATTATAAGATAATTGTTTGTCTGTTCGCTTCAACAGGTTGGCATCGCCTACTTGCTGGCTTTAGAACATGTAAATGATCTGGTTATATCACCAGTAGATAACATTCAGTTAGACAAGTAAGTGTTCTAGTTAGATAAATTTCATGGGTGCATGCACCTGATTGGTACCTGTTATAATTACAAACAGCTTTGTTGAAGTCACTGCAAGCCTGCTACCATAAGCTAACATGTCCTAATGCAAGAATGTTCTGTTTGTACTTTAGACTTTACTACTTGCTTTATACTAAATTAATTGTGGTAACCCTCTTAGAAGGATATTCATGGTTATTTGGATTTCAGCTGTCCGCTTAAATCTGTTCCTATATGTCAGGTACATTGAAAATAAATACTTGGGTCTCGAAAATGGCATTCTAGATCCATCTGCCATTTTGCTTTCACGGTATGGCTATCTCACCTTCATGGACTGCAAGGTACTTTTGCATTTTATACGGAGCTTATCAAATTTCTTATTGATATGAAGAGTTTCTTCCCTAGAATATTTGAAGGCCACTGAGTTATTTAATAAAACACATGTGAGTTTATGTTTGCATGATGAACTAGTGCCATAAAAACATGAGTATATATGTTCCCATAAGTTCAATTGTTGATAAAACTAAATTTTGAGCCCCTTTAATTGCGTCATCTCTGTCAAGTGTCCCTTTGTCTGTTCTGTGCATGCACATACTTTGTTAGATAGTGTTCATTGCATTGTTCTCTTTCTCTACTACCTCCAGTTACAAGGAGTTTGTTGTTTAGGCCAAGATTTGGTCATACCTTGAAAACTACTACAAACATCAATAATTATTACGTTATTTAGTTTCGAAGCATGAAATTGATATGTGTTGATTGGGTTCAGAATACTTGCAAAATCTCATAAGGATTTAAAGATATTATTCTACAAGTAATCAGTGGTCAAAGATATGCATGGAACCGTGCGAAGACGTGTCAAGTATTTGTGATTGGAGTGGGTATTTGCATTTGTTGTGACTGAGACTCTCTTACTTGAATAGACTGCTTCACCTTCCTACGTCTGCTTCTCGGAGCTGAATAAAAGCCAACAGCCTCAGGGACAGCTACCATTCAAGATTTTGTTGGCATTTTCAGGACTCCAACATAATCTGCCAAAGAAGCGTGGATATAATACACGAGTTTCTGAGTGCAAAGAGGCTGCCCGTGCTCTTTTGCAGTGAGTTCCCTGTTAATAACCTGTATAGCTGTATTTAATCATGCGGACAAATATACTCTTATGTTTCCCATCTTTATATGGGTCCACATTTGTAGTTCTTCTACAGTATTTGTTATTCATTTGTCATATCCAATATGTAGTCTGATACTCTGATTCATTGATTATGTTTTTGTTTGAACCCTTAGTGCTTCAGGCTGTGAAGATACACCAAATATACTTTGCAATGGTACATGTTCTATGTAATATTTCTTGTCGTGACTCAATGTAAAAGTATAATTTGTCTGACATTTTCTTTGTTATTATAGTTGACCCAGTTGTATATGAGACCCAGAAGGTAATTATCACATTTAGGTCCATTTTTTTATCGTTTTCATGTCATTCTAACACAATTTATTCCTGCAGTGTGTATTGGAAGAAAATCTTTCCAGGAGAGCTGAACACTACTTTTTTGAAATGAAGCGGGTTACAAAGGGTGAGTTATCACATATTGTGTGTGTGTCTTCCTGCAGTATGTAAATTACTTGTTCATTACATGTTTCCATGCTCACGACTACAAAGTGTTTGTTCATTGTTTGAAAGATCATTTCACCTTATTTGAACCACTCACCAACACTTTTAACGAAGAAACAAGTATTACTTTCTATACTAGTTTAATCTTATTGACCACGTAGGTTTTGCTTTGATAATCCAGTCTCACTGGTTATGTTAATGCTATCCAGAAACAGTTAACACTTCACTCTTTTACTTGTGCAATGCATCTCCACGAAAGTGTGAAATGGCTGTGCAATGTCCTGATAGTCCATAGTCGTTTTTGTTCAGGCAGGGATGCATGGGCTCATGGGAACCTACAAGAACTTGGACAGCTGATCTCTGAATCTGGTCGCAGCTCCATACTCAACTACGAATGTGGTATGCTACATTGCTACTTGTACAGTTGTACTCGAAACACTTCGCCCCACGTGCTTCACTCTGTAGTTTTAATCGTCTCGTTAGTGCCATCGTTCTTGTTGATCGTCAGGTAAACAGTACGTGATGCAATGGTTTATCTGAAATTGCAGGGAGCAAAGAGATGATCCAGCTGTACGAGATCCTGCTGAAGGCCCCCGGCGCCCTCGGCGCCCGGTTCAGCGGCGCCGGCTTCAGGGGCTGCTGCCTGGCCATCGTGGAGAGCGACCGCGCGGAGGATGCGGCTGCATACGTCCGTGCCGAGTACGAAAAGGCCCAGCCCGAGCTGGTCTCCAGGATCCCCGCGGATCGCCGTGTTCTGGTCTGCGAGCCCGGGGACTCCGCGCGCGTCATATTGCCTGATCCTCACCTGAGCTCCTGATGCCATTTCGTGGCCCGGACAGACGGAATGATGACTCTACTAGTCCATTCGCTGCGTTTGGATTCGTTTTTAGTTAAGCCCCTTTTGAGCATCGGATATTTTCCTTTCCTTTATTGTTTCTAATAAAAATAAATTAATTTCTGTAAACTTTATATAAGGTTCTAGCTTTTTTAGATAAAAGTATATAATATCTATCTACTTCTCTACTATACTTAAAGCACCAGTTTCAACGGTCGTCCCGTGTCATCTTTTTATAAATAACTCCTATTTCAAATTAACCCGCTGCACGTCTATAGATAGCCAAATGGTGGTCTGGCATGGGCCAAACACCCGTTAGCCCGTTGGCCAATTTGATTAAATCAGCGTAAAATGTTAAAAACGAAAAACGATGCAGGAGGTGGGGTTCGATGTAGGACAGTGGCGGACCTAGGAATTAGCCAAGGCCCGGGCCAAATCGACCATAAACTCTAATAATAGCATATAAAAAAAATTGTAAGGCGAAACAACGTTATCATAGGTGTTAATGACATAAAATTTATGATGTAGCTCCTTCCAAATGTATCATGTCAACATCAACATCAGTGCTTCTTGCTCTAGAACCTTGAAGAAAAATCGTATTAAGAACACGAATTGAAAGGTAATGTTGAATAAATTTAATAATATTAGTAATTGGTACATACCACTAATACGAGATAGATTCACCCTGCGGGTTCTCATGTCTTGAAAATAATCCAATATCTTTGCATCCTCAATGCTCGTAAATATATCCCTCTCAATATAACACATCATACAATGGTTAAGCCATTCGTCTACTGTCTTATTCCGTAACTTAGTTTTAATGATATTTATAGATGAGAAAGCTCTCTCCACAAATGTTGTTGTCACTGGTAAAACCAAAGCTAGTTCAATGAGATGATATACAAATAGAAAAACAACATGCCTGTCACTCTGAACCATTCTCACAGCAAGATCACCTAGGTCATTGCAACTTAGAATATCTGGATCATAAGTAAAGCTCATGCCCAGTTTATAAATAACATCAAAAGTACATGTTCGACAGACAAATAAACCATACAAAACTAGAAGCAATCAAGCAGTCATAATAGCCAGATAATTGAATCCTTGCTAATTCATATAGTAAGTAAACAATGGACGTGAAGATAACTAATAGCCAAAGTTATTAGGTCTGTACATCAGTACATGAACAGATGAACTGCTGACGAGTGACGGCGGACGGCGCGTGGCCGGGCGGGCACCGGGCGGGCAAGGCGAGCCACAGCCGTATGGCGCGACGACGGACGACGCGTGGCCGGGCGGGCGGACGAGGCCAGAGGGCGCGACGGCGGACGGGACGGCGCGTGGCCGAGCGAGGGCAAAGGCGGCGCCGCGGCGGCTAGCAGGCTAGGGTTCACCAGTGTCTAGAGCGTGACAGTTTGTGAAGAAACTATGAGCTGCGAAGAAGTTCTAAAATCTTTTTGGGCCTGCGCCCCGGGCCATGGCCCAGGCGGCCATGGACCTGGGTCCGCCCCTGATGCAGGAGGTGGGGTTCGAACCCATACCTTGATGGAAGAAGGGCATGAGACACTAGGTGAAGCTATCTAACCAGTAAAATATCAAGCTCAGATATTTTAAATATTGAATATAAATTATATATATGTATATACGTTTTTTGTAAAATAATATATATATACACATATAATCGTGTCGGGTCGGGTCGTACTATAGGCCGAGGCTACAGCCCAAGCACGGCACGACGTTCTTGGCTCTTGCAAGCATTAGGTCGTTTCTGAGACAACATTGGCACAATAAACTCCATGGTGTTTGAGGTTGCTGAATTGAATAGAGCAACAATGATTTGTCGTACTAATAGTAAAATGAAAGGTTATTTGTTGGTTTTAAACGTTAGTAATTGCTACGAAGTAGCATAATTTATATGGAACGCATCCAATTTTTATTGATGCCTGACTTTAGCAATCACTCAATATTTTGATCTATCTTTTTTATAAGTTTGAGTTCATGTGACTTATTTTAGAAACTTGAGCTCACAAACTTTCTCTTATTTAGTCTCTGTATAGTGGAATTATGTCATTCTATAATCTCTGTTCGTTTAGTCAGTCGTTGTGAACTCTCTTCTAATCACTCACTTCATTGGTCGTGTTGTACCAAGACATATTGGATGGAGTAAACAATAACATCAGTTAGCCAAATAAAAAAATACTATACGAAGAGCGGAGACAATCAATAAAAAATATTGAGATTTTTTGTAGATAGTTTACGTGGGTATTGTTGTAAGCCGTCGCAACGCACGGGCAACCGACTAGTATATATATGGGTGTGCGTGTGCGTGTTTCTCATGAAGGGGTTGAGAGTAAGGAAATCAAGATTTGATTTATTAATGGCAAAGCTCAATCAGTTTGTGATGGTGGATAGTGAAGGGACACAAAAGATGCTTGATAGCATAATGGTGATTGTTGGAAAGATTAGAGGTCTTGGTGGAAAATGAAATTGATGATCACAAGGTTGTCAAGATCATGTTAGAGACTTGTTCACCAAGAAATAAGATGATTGTGATATTGATTAGGGACAAGAAGTTTGAGCATTTCACACCAAGTGACGTGATTGAAAGGATTATGACCTTTAACATGCAAAGAGAAGAAGCACTTGAGTGGAGAAACCTTGGTGAGTTGCAAGCAAGACCGGATAGCATGAAGATCAAGAAAATAAATCCCAAGGCAACGACGAGGACATTACTTCCTTGGATGCATTACGAGGTCTAGTTATAAGAGAGTGAGCATGTCAATTTAATCTCTAGGTGTATTATTTCTTAGTCAATTATTTTTCTAACCTTACGATCAATGGAGATCATGTTTTGTTTATTAGGAACTTGGGAGAGGATCAAAACAGACTTGGAAAAGGCTAAAGAGTCGAGGACAATCAACTACGATGTTGACATCACAAGAAAGTCCAAGCCCAACTCAACTTCAACTCCAGGAACAGACCAGTCCAAAACTGATGCCTAGTATGCATACATACTCCATTTTTTACGATCCACATGTGGATAATTTCATTATCTAACCAATGATGTTGGTTTGAGTTCTTAATTCTTTTTGGAACCAACATGAATCGCCAAAACAAGACATTATGCAGATTCTGTCCTAGTACTGCATTATCATATTTTTGGTTCGTTGTACCTGAAAGGGAAATGTGCCCTTGGGCCATTTCTAAGTGTTTTGGTGATTTAGTGATCAACACAAGTGCCTAAGTGTAAGAGAGGTGGACAAAGTACAAATCAAGGATAAAGGTATGTTTCTCAGACTTAGTACATTGTTTTATGGACTAATGTATTGTGTCTAAGTGCTGGAAACAGGAAAAATCCAATCGGAAATGTCTTGGCTTGAGCAGCCAAGAATCTGCTGAGTCTGGGAGCACCGGACTGTCCGGTAGTGCACCGGACAGTGTCCGGTGTGCCAGGCTGTCTTGAGCGAAGTGGCCGCTCTCGGGAATTCACCGGCGACGTACGGCTAAAATTCACCCGACTGTCCGGTGAGCCAACGGTCGGCCGGGCCAACGGTCGGCCGCGCAATCTGCGTGGGACACGTGGCTGAGCCAACGGCTAGAAGATGGCACCGGACTGTCCGGTGTGCACCGGACATGTCCGGTGCGCCAACGGCTCCAAGTCTGCCAACGGTCGGCTTCGCTAATTAAGGAAGGAAATCGGGCACCGGACAGTGTCCGGTGTGCACCGGACTGTCCGGTGCCCCCGATGACAGAAGGCAAGAATGGCCTTCCAGATTTGTGCTCAACGGCTCCTAGCTGCCTTGGGGCTATAAAAGGGACCCCTAGGCGCATGGAGGAGAACACCAAGCATCCTTTAAGCATCATTGATCACTCACACTTCATTCTTGCGCACTTGTTTGACATTCTAGTGATTTGAGCTCCGTTCTAGTGTGCTAGTCTCTTGAGCTCAAGTCTGGGTTTTGCGTGTGCGTATTCGCTGTGATCTTTGTGTCGTGTGTGAGTTGCTAATCCCTCCTTTGCTCCGTGATTCTTTGTGAACATCTTTTGTAAGGGCGAGAGGCTCCAAGCTGTGGAGATTCCTCGCAAGTGGGATTAAGAAAAGCAAAGCAACACCGTGGTATTCAAGTTGGTCTTTGGACCGCTTGAGAGGGGTTGATTGCAACCCTCGTCCGTTGGGACGCCACAACGTGGAGTAGGCAAGCGTTGGTCTTGGCCGAACCACGGGATAACCACCGTGCCATCTCTGTGATTGATATCTCTTGGTTATTGTGTTGAGATCCTTCTCTAGCCACTTGGCAAATTACTGTGATAACAATTAATCAAGTTTTGTGGCTTAAGATTGTGAAGTGTTACAGGATCACCTATTCACCCCCCCTCTAGGTGCTCTCAATTGGTATCGGAGCCGTTCTCTTCAAGAAAGGGACTAACCGCCCGAAGAGATGGATCCTAAGGGCAAGGGGATGGTGATCAACGACAAGGAGAAGGAGACCTTCGTCAACGAGCCCAATGATGACAGGCCCACCGACTCAGGCTCGGGGCACAAAAGAAAAGACGGGAGGAAGAAGAAGACAAGGCGCATCAAGGAAATTGTCTACTACGAAAGCGACGAATCTTCCTCCTCCCAAAAGGACGACGACGACTACGATAGACGAAAGACGGTTAACTCAAACTTTTCTTTCGATTATTCGCGCATCCCGCATAGTTCAAATGCTCAATTGCTCCCCATTCCACTTGGCAAGCCCCCTCACTTTGATGGAGAGGATTACGGATTTTGGAGCCACAAAATGCGTACTCACCTGTTTTCTCTCCATCCAAGCATTTGGGAGATTGTGGAAAGTGGAATGAAATTTGATAGCTCGGATAGCCCTGTGTTTATTAATGAACAGATTCATAAAAATGCACAAGCTACTACTGTGTTGCTAGCCTCTTTGTGCAGGGACGAGTATCACAAGGTGAGCGGCTTGGACAATGCCAAGCAGATCTGGGACACCCTCAAGATCTCTCATGAGGGAAACGACATCACCTTGCTCACCAAAATGGAGTTGGTGGAGGGCGAGCTTGGACGGTTCGCGATGATAAGGGGCGAGGAGCCGACACAAACATACAACCGACTCAAGACCCTTATCAACAAAATAAGGAGCTACGGGAGCACGCGATGGACGGACCACGACGTCGTCCGCCTAATGCTAAGGTCATTTACCGTTCTTGATCCTCATTTGGTGAACAATATACGTGAAAATCCCAGGTACACCAAGATGTCGCCCGAAGAAGTTCTTGGGAAATTCGTTAGCGGGCGAATGATGATCAAGGAGGCGAGGTACGTGGACGACGCCTTGAATGGTCCGATCAACGAGCCGCAACCCCTTGCTCTCAAGGCAACACGAAGCAAGGAGGCGCTACCTAGCAAGGTGGCACAGATTGAGGCGGCCGGACTTAATGATGAAGAGATGGCTCTCATCATCAAAAGATTCAAGACGGTGCTTAAAGGTCGCAAGGGACAGCCAAGCAAGACCAAAGCCAAGGGGAAACGCTCATGCTTCAAATGCGATAAGCTTGGTCATTTTATTGCTAACTGTCCCGACAATGATAGTGATCAGGATCAAGGGAACAAGAGGGAGAAAAAGAAGAACTATAAGAAGGCAAAGGGCGAGGCTCATCTTGGCGAGGAATGGGATTCGGATTGCTCTTCGTCCGACTCCGACAATGAAGGACTCGCCGCCACCGCCTTCAACAAGTCATCCCTCTTCCCCAACGAGCGTCACACTTGCCTCATGGCAAGGGAGAAGAAAGTAAGCACTCATAATACTAGTACTTATGCTTCTTCAAGTGAGGATGAGTCTAGTGATGATGATGAGATAGATTACTCATGCTTATTCAAGGGATTAGATAGAACCAAGGTAGACAAAATTAATGAATTGATTGATGCCTTGAATGATAGGAATATACTTTTAGAAAAGCAAGAGGATTTGTTGTATGAAGAACATGATAAATTTGTAGAAGCTCAGAAATCTCTTGCTCTAGAAATTAAGAGGAATGAAATGCTCTCTAGTGAATTATCTTCTTGTCATGAAACTATTGCTAAGTTAAAAAGTTTTAATGATGATTTAAATGCTAAACTAGAAGTAGCTAGTAAATCTAATTCTTGTGTAGAAATTGTTGAAACTTGTAATAGGTGTAAAGATTTTGACATTGATGCTTGTAGTGATCATTTAGTTTCAATTTCCAAATTAAATGATGAATTAGCTAGTCTTAATGCCCAACTTAAGACTAGCAAGAATGAATTTGACAAGCTAAAATTTGCAAGGGATGCCTACACGATTGGTAGACACCCCTCAATTAAGGATGGTCTTGGCTACAAGAGGGAAGCCAAGAACTTGACAAGCCATAAGGCTCCCATCTCCACCAAGGAGAAAGGGAAGGCCCCTATGGCTAGTAGTGTGCAAAAGAACCATGCCTTTATGTACTATGATAGAAGACAACCTAGAAATGCTTATAGGAGTTGTAATGTATATAATGCCTTTGATTCTCATGCCATGTTTGCTTCTAGTTCTTCTTATGTGCATGATAGAAATGTTGGTAGGAGAAATGTTATTCATAATATGCCTAGGAGAAATGTTGTTAATGTTCCTAGGAAAGTTAATGAACCTTCTACAATATATCATGCTTTAAATGCTTCTTTTGCTATTTGTAGAAAGGATAGGAAGATAGTTGCTAGAAAATTAGGGGCAAGATGCAAGGGAGACAAAACTTGCATTTGGGTCCTGAAAGGGAATTAGGCTCACACCTAGTTCCTAAATAATTTTGGTGGTTGAATTGCCCAACACAAATATTGGACTGACTAGTTTGCTCTAGTGTATAAGTTATACAGGTGCAAAAGGTTCACATCTAGCCAATAAAAAGACCAAGTGTTGGATTCAATAAAGGAGCAAAGGGGCAACCGAGGGCACCCCTGGTCTGGCGCACCGGACTGTCCGGTGTGCCACCGGACAGTAAACAGTACCTGTCCGGTGCACCAGGGGACTCAGACTCCAACTCTTCACTCTCGGGAATTCTCGGAAGCAGGCACGCTATAATTCACCGGACTGTCCGGTGTGCACCGGACATGTCCGGTGCTCCAAGGAAGCTCGGCCTCCTGAACTTGCCAGCCTCGGGTTCGCGCGGCAGCCGCTCCGCTAAAATTCACCGGACTGTCCGGTGTGCACCGGACTGTCCGGTGTGCCAGCGGAGCAACGGCTCTCTGCGGCGCCAACGGCTCTCTGCGCAGCATTAAATGCGCGCGCAGCGCGCGCAGATGTCAGGGCTGCCCATACTGGTGCACCGGACATCAAACAGTGCATGTCCGGTGTGCACCGGACATCCAGGCGGGCCCACAAGTCAGAAGCTCCAACGGCTAGAATCCAACGGCAGTGATGACGTGGCAGGGGCACCGGACTGACCGGTGTGCACCGGACTGTCCGGTGCGCCATCGAACAGAAGCCCCCAGCCAACGGTCAAGTTTGGTGGTTGGGGCTATAAATACCCCAACCACCCCACATTCATTGCCATCCAAGTTTTCCACTTCTCAACCACTTACAAGAGCTAGGCATTCAATTCTAGACACACCCAAAGAGATCAAATCCTCTCCAATCCCACACAAACCCTAAGTGACTAGTGAGAGTGATTTGCCGTGTTCATTTGAGCTCTTGCGCTTGGATCGCATTCTTTCTTTCTCTTTTGCTCTTGTGATCAACACTCAATTGTAACCGAGGCAAGAGGCACCGATTGTGTGGTGGCCCTTGCGGGGAAGTTTTGTTCCCGGTTGATTGAGAAGAAGGAAAGCTCACTCGGTCCGAGGGACCGTTTGAGAGAGGGAAGGGTTGAAAGAGACCCGGCCTTTGTGGCCTCCTCAACGGGGAGTAGGTTTGCAAGAACCGAACCTCGGTAAAACAAATCTCCGTGTCTCATTTGCTTATTCGCTTGGGATTTGTTTTGCGCCCTCTCTTGCGGACTCATTTATTATTACTAACGCTAACCCCGGCTTGTAGTTGTGTTTATATTTGTAAATTTCAGTTTCGCCCTATTCACCCCCCCCTCTAGGCGACTATCAATTGGTATCAAAGCCCGGTGCTTCATTAGAGCCTAACCGCTCGAAGTGATGTCGGGAGATCACGCCAAGAAGGAGATGGAGACCGGCGAAAAGCCCACTACAAGCTACGGGAGCACTTCATCGGAAGAGTCCCGCACCAAAAGGAGGGAGAAGAAGAAGAGCTCCTCCAACAAAGGGAAGGAGAAGAAATCTTCTTCTCACCACAAAGAGAAGAAGGAAAAATCTTCTTCCCACAAGCCGCATCGGAAAGGCGACAAGCACAAGAGGATGAGGAAGGTGGTCTACTACGAGACCGACACTTCATCAACTTCTACCTCCGACTCCGATGCGCCCTCCGTCACTTCTAAGCGCCAAGAGCGAAAGAAGTATAGTAAGATCCCCCTACGCTACCCTCGCATTTCCAAACATACACCTTTACTTTCCGTCCCATTAGGCAAACCACCAACTTTTGATGGTGAAGATTACGCTAGGTGGAGCGATTTAATGCGATTTCATCTAACCTCGCTCCACAAAAGCATATGGGATGTTGTTGAGTTTGGCGCGCAGGTACCATCCGTAGGGGATGAGGACTATGATGAGGATGAGGTGGCCCAAATCGAGCACTTCAACTCTCAAGCAACAACCATACTCCTCGCCTCTCTAAGTAAAGAGGAGTATAACAAAGTACAAGGGTTGAAGAACGCCAAGGAGATTTGGGATGTACTCAAAACCGCGCACGAGGGAGATGAGCTCACCAAGATCACCAAGCGGGAAACGATCGAGGGGGAGCTCGGTCGGTTCCGACTCAACAAAGGGGAGGAGCCACAACACATGTACAACCGGCTCAAGACTTTGGTAAACCAAGTGCGCAACCTCGGGAGCAAGAAGTGGGACGACCACGAAGTGGTAAATGTTATTTTAAGATCTCTCATTTTTCTAAATCCCACTCAAGTTCAATTGATTCGTGGTAATCCTAGATATACTAAAATGACCCCCGAGGAAGTTATCGGGCATTTTGTAAGTTTTGAGTGCATGATAGAAGGCTCGAGGAAAATCAACGAGCTTGGTGAGCCATCCGAAGCTCAACCCGTTGCATTCAAGGCGACGGAAGAAAAGAAGGAGGAGTCTACACCAAGCCGACAACCAATAGACGCCTCCAAGCTTGACAATGAGGAGATGGCGCTCGTCATCAAGAGCTTCCGCCAAATCCTCAAACAAAGGAGAGGGAAAGACTACAAGTCCCGCTCCAAGAAGGTTTGCTACAAGTGTGGTAAGCCCGGTCATTTTATTGCTAAATGTCCTATATCTAGTGACAGTGACCGAGGTGACGACAAGAAGGGGAGACGAAAAGAAAAGAAGAGGTATTACAAGAAGAAGGGCGGCGATGCCCATATTTGTCGCGAGTGGGACTCCGACGAGAGCTCAAGCGACTCCTCCGACGACGAGGACGCCGCCAACATCGCCGTCACCAAGGGACTCCTCTTCCCCAACGTCGGCCACAAGTGCCTCATGGCAAAGGACGGCAAAAAGAAGGTTAAATCTAAATCCTCCACTAAATATGAATCCTCTAGTGATGACAATGCTAGTGATGAGGAAGATAATTTGCGTTCCCTTTTTGCCAACCTTAACATAGCTCAAAAGGAAAAATTAAATGAATTGGTTAGTGCTATTCATGAAAAGGATGACCTTTTGGATTCCCAAGAGGATTATCTAATTAAAGAAAACAAGAAACATGTTAAGGTTAAAAAGGCTTATGCTCTAGAAGTAGAAAAATGTGAAAAATTATCTAGTGAGCTAAGCACTTGTCGTGAGATGATTGACAACCTTAGAAATGAAAATGCTATTTTAAATGCTAAGGTTGATTCACATGTTTGTAATGTTTCAATTCCCAATCTTAGAGATGATAACGTTGACTTGCTTGCTAAGATTGATGAATTAAATGCATCTCTTGCTAGCCTTAGATTAGAGAATGAAAATTTAATTGCTAAGGCTAAAAATTTTGATGTTTGCAATGCTACTATTTCCGACCTTAGAACTAAGAATGAAATGTTGCATGCTAAGGTTGTAGAACTTAAATCTTGCAAACCCTCTACATCTAATATTGAGCATGTTTCTATTTGCACTAGATGTAGAGATATTGATGTTAATGCTATTCTTGATCATATGGCTTTAATTAAACAACAAAATGATCATATAGCAAAATTAGATGCTAAAATTGCCGAGCATAACTTAGAAAATGAAAAATTTAAATTTGCTAGAAGTATGCTCTATAATGGGAGACGCCCTGGCATCAAGGATGGCATTGGCTTCCAAAGGGGAGACAATGTCAAACTTAATGCCCCTCCTAAAAATTTGTCTAACTTTGTTAAGGGCAAAACTCCCATGCCTCAGGATAATGAGGGTTACATTTTGTACCCTGCCGGCTATCCTGAGAGCAAAATTAGAAAGATTCATTCTAGGAAGTCTCACTCTGGCCCTAATCATGCTTATATGTATAAGGGTGAGACATCTAGCTCTAGGCAACCAACCCATGCCAAGTTGCCTAGAAAGAAAATTTCTAATGCATCAAATGAACATAGCATTTCATTTAAGACTTTTGATGCTTCTTATGTTTTGACTAACAAATCCGGCAAGGTCGTTGCCAAGTTTGTTGGGGGCAAGCACAAGGGTTCCAAGACTTGTGTTTGGGTACCCAAAGTTCTTGTATCTAATGCCAAAGGACCCAAAACAGTTTGGGTACCTAAAGTCAAGAAATAAATTTGTTTTGTAGGTTTATGCATCCGGGGGCTCAAGTTGGATACTCGACAGCGGGTGCACAAACCACATGACAGGGGAGAAAAGGATGTTCTCCTCATATGAGAAAAACCAAGATCCCCAACGAGCTATCACATTCGGGGATGGAAATCAAGGTTTGGTCAAAGGATTGGGTAAAATTGCTATATCTCCTGACCATTCTATTTCCAATGTTTTTCTTGTTGATTCATTAGATTACAACTTGCTTTCTGTTTCCCAATTATGTCAAATGGGCTACAACTGTCTTTTTACTGATATAGGTGTCACTGTCTTTAGAAGAAGTGATGATTCAATAGCATTTAAGGGTGTGTTAGAGGGTCAGCTATACTTAGTGGATTTTAATAGAGCTGAACTCGACACATGCTTAATTGCTAAGACTAACATGGGTTGGCTCTGGCATCGCCGACTAGCCCATGTTGGGATGAAGAATCTTCATAAGCTTCTAAAGGGAGAGCACATTTTAGGATTAACAAATGTTCATTTTGAGAAAGACAGGATTTGTAGCGCATGCCAGGCGGGGAAGCAAGTTGGAGTCCATCATCCACACAAGAACATAATGACGACTGACAGGCCACTGGAGCTCCTACACATGGATCTATTCGGCCCGATCGCTTACATAAGCATCGGCGGGAGTAAGTACTGTCTAGTTATTGTGGATGATTACTCTCGCTTCACTTGGGTATTCTTTTTACAGGAAAAATCTCAAACCCAAGAGACCTTAAAGGGATTCTTGAGACGGGCTCAAAATGAGTTCGCCTTAAGGATCAAGAAAATAAGAAGCGACAACGGGACGGAGTTCAAGAACTCTCAAATTGAAGGCTTCCTTGAGGAGGAGGGCATCAAGCATGAGTTCTCTTCTCCCTACACTCCACAACAAAATGGTGTAGTGGAGAGGAAGAATCGAACTCTATTGGACATGGCAAGAACCATGCTTGATGAGTACAAGACACCGGACCGGTTTTGGGCCGAAGCGGTCAACACCGCCTGCTACGCCATCAACCGGTTATATCTGCACCGAATCCTCAAGAAGACATCATATGAACTCCTAACCGGTAAAAAGCCCAACATTTCATATTTTAGAGTTTTTGGTAGCAAATGCTTCATTCTTATTAAAAGAGGTAGAAAATCTAAATTTGCTCCTAAAACTGTAGAAGGTTTTTTACTTGGTTATGACTCAAACACAAGGGCATATAGGGTCTTTAACAAGTCCACTGGACTAGTTGAAGTCTCATGTGACGTTGTGTTTGATGAAACTAACGGCTCTCAAGTAGAGCAAGTTGATCTTGATGAGATAGGTGAAGAACAGGCTCCATGCATCGCGCTAAGGAACATGTCCATCGGGGATGTGTGTCCTAAGGAATCCGAAGAGCCTCCAAGTACACAAGATCAACCATCCTCCTCCATGCAAGCATCTCCACCAACTCAAAATGAGGATGAGGCTCAAAATGATGAAGAGCAAAATCAAGAAGACGAGCCACCTCAAGATGATAGCAATGATCAAGGGGGAGATACAAATGATCAAGAAAAGGAGGATGAGGAAGAACCAAGACCGCCACACCCAAGAGTCCACCAAGCAATCCAACGAGATCACCCCGTCGACACCATCCTCGGCGACATTCATAAGGGGGTAACTACTCGATCTCGGGTTGCACATTTTTGTGAACATTACTCGTTTGTTTCCTCTATTGAGCCACACAGGGTAGAGGAAGCTCTCCAAGATTCGGATTGGGTGGTGGCAATGCAAGAGGAGCTCAACAATTTCACGAGGAATGAGGTCTGGCATTTAGTTCCACGTCCTAACCAAAATGTTGTAGGAACCAAATGGGTCTTCCGCAACAAACAAGATGAGCATGGTGTGGTGACAAGGAACAAAGCTCGACTCGTGGCCAAAGGGTATTCACAAGTCGAAGGTTTGGATTTTGGTGAAACCTATGCACCCGTAGCTAGGCTTGAGTCAATTCGCATATTATTGGCCTATGCTACTTACCATGGCTTTAAGCTCTATCAAATGGACGTGAAAAGTGCCTTCCTCAATGGACCGATCAAGGAAGAGGTCTATGTTGAGCAACCTCCCGGCTTTGAAGACAGTGAGTATCCTAATCATGTCTATAGGCTCTCTAAGGCGCTTTATGGGCTCAAGCAAGCCCCAAGAGCATGGTATGAATGCCTTAGAGATTTCCTTATTGCAAATGGCTTCAAAGTCGGCAAGGCCGATCCTACACTCTTTACTAAAACTCTTGAAAATGACTTGTTTGTATGCCAAATTTATGTTGATGATATTATATTTGGGTCTACTAACGAGTCTACATGTGAAGAGTTTAGTAGGATCATGACACAGAAATTCGAGATGTCGATGATGGGGGAGTTGAAGTATTTTCTAGGATTCCAAGTCAAGCAACTCCAAGAGGGCACCTTCATTTGCCAAACGAAGTACACTCAAGACATTCTAACCAAGTTTGGGATGAAGGATGCCAAACCCATCAAGACACCCATGGGAACTAATGGGCATCTCGACCTCGACACGGGAGGTAAGTCCGTGGATCAAAAGGTATACCGGTCGATGATTGGTTCATTGCTTTATTTATGTGCATCTCGACCGGACATTATGCTTTCCGTTTGCATGTGTGCAAGATTCCAATCCGACCCTAAGGAATCCCACCTTACGGCCGTAAAACGAATCTTGAGATATTTGGCTTATACCCCTAAGTTTGGGCTTTGGTACCCTCGGGGATCCACATTTGATTTACTTGGTTATTCGGATGCCGATTGGGCGGGGTGCAAAATCAATAGGAAGAGCACATCGGGGACTTGCCAGTTCTTGGGAAGATCCTTGGTGTCTTGGGCTTCAAAGAAGCAAAATTCGGTCGCTCTTTCCACCGCCGAAGCCGAGTACATTGCCGCAGGACATTGTTGCGCGCAATTGCTTTGGATGAGGCAAACCCTGCGGGACTACGGTTACAAATTAACCAAAGTCCCTTTGCTATGTGATAATGAAAGTGCAATTAAAATGGCCGACAATCCCGTCGAGCATAGCCGCACTAAGCACATAGCCATTCGGTATCATTTTCTTAGGGATCACCAACAAAAAGGGGATATCAAGATTTCTTACATTAATACTAAAGACCAATTAGCCGATATCTTTACCAAGCCACTTGATGAACAATCTTTTACCAGACTTAGGCATGAGCTCAATATTCTTGATTCTAGGAATTTCTTTTGCTAGTTTGCACACATAGCTCATTTGACTACCTTTTGATCATATCTCTTTTATATGCTATGACTAATGTGTTTTCAAGTCTATTTCAAACCAAGTCATAGGTATATTGAAAGGGAATTGGAGTCTTCGGCGAAGACAAAGGCTTCCACTCCGTAACTCATACTTCGCCATCACTCCGAGCAACTCTCTATTCTTTGGGGGAGAAATGAGCATCAAAGAAAAGAACTTCATCCCTGGGAAGAGAGTAAAAGCTCAAAAGCTTCGCTTTTTGGTATAATCTTAACTCATTTATTTTATGACCAAAGGGGAAGATAGCACTTAGAGGGCTCTAATGATTCCGTTTTTGGCGATTCATGCCAAAAAGGGGGAGAAATGAGCCCAAAGCAAAAGGACCGCACCACCACCAATTTCAAAAACTTAGTGCTTTCCAAAAGTATTTATCAATGGGTATCCTATTGTGTTCAAAAGGGGGAGAAAATAGTATTTCAAAAATGGTATATCAAAACCCTCTTGAACACTAAGAGGTGGATCTCTTTTAGGGGAGTTTTGTTTAGTCAAAGGAAAAGCATTTGAAACAGGGGGAGGAAATTTCAAATCTTGAAAATGCTTTTGCAAACTCTTATTTATTTACCTTTGACTATTTGCAAAAGATCCTTGAAATGGATTTACAAAAGGTTTTGCAAAAACAAAACATGTGGTGCAAACGTGGTCCAAAATGTTATATAAGAAAGAAACATTCCTTGCATATCTTGTAAGTAGTTATATTGGCTCAATTCCAAGTAACCTTTTCACTTACATTATGCAAACTAGTTCAATTATGCACTTCTATATTTGCTTTGGTGTGTGTTGGCATCAATCACCAAAAAGGGGGAGATTGAAAGGGAATTAGGCTCACACCTAGTTCCTAAATAATTTTGGTGGTTGAATTGCCCAACACAAATATTGGACTGACTAGTTTGCTCTAGTGTATAAGTTATACAGGTGCAAAAGGTTCACATCTAGCCAATAAAAAGACCAAGTGTTGGATTCAATAAAGGAGCAAAGGGGCAACCGAGGGCACCCCTGGTCTGGCGCACCGGACTGTCCGGTGTGCCACCGGACAGTAAACAGTACCTGTCCGGTGCACCAGGGGACTCAGACTCCAACTCTTCACTCTCGGGAATTCTCGGAAGCAGGCACGCTATAATTCACCGGACTGTCCGGTGTGCACCGGACATGTCCGGTGCTCCAAGGAAGCTCGGCCTCCTGAACTTGCCAGCCTCGGGTTCGCGCGGCAGCCGCTCCGCTAAAATTCACCGGACTGTCCGGTGTGCACCGGACTGTCCGGTGTGCCAGCGGAGCAACGGCTCTCTGCGGCGCCAACGGCTCTCTGCGCAGCATTAAATGCGCGCGCAGCGCGCGCAGATGTCAGGGCTGCCCATACTGGTGCACCGGACATCAAACAGTGCATGTCCGGTGTGCACCGGACACCCAGGCGGGCCCACAAGTCAGAAGCTCCAACGGCTAGAATCCAACGGCAGTGATGACGTGGCAGGGGCACCGGACTGACCGGTGTGCACCGGACTGTCCGGTGCGCCATCGAACAGAAGCCCCCAGCCAACGGTCAAGTTTGGTGGTTGGGGCTATAAATACCCCAACCACCCCACATTCATTGCCATCCAAGTTTTCCACTTCTCAACCACTTACAAGAGCTAGGCATTCAATTCTAGACACACCCAAAGAGATCAAATCCTCTCCAATCCCACACAAACCCTAAGTGACTAGTGAGAGTGATTTGCCGTGTTCATTTGAGCTCTTGCGCTTGGATCGCATTCTTTCTTTCTCTTTTGCTCTTGTGATCAACACTCAATTGTAACCGAGGCAAGAGGCACCGATTGTGTGGTGGCCCTTGCGGGGAAGTTTTGTTCCCGGTTGATTGAGAAGAAGGAAAGCTCACTCGGTCCGAGGGACCGTTTGAGAGAGGGAAGGGTTGAAAGAGACCCGGCCTTTGTGGCCTCCTCAACGGGGAGTAGGTTTGCAAGAACCGAACCTCGGTAAAACAAATCTCCGTGTCTCATTTGCTTATTCGCTTGGGATTTGTTTTGCGCCCTCTCTTGCGGACTCATTTATTATTACTAACGCTAACCCCGGCTTGTAGTTGTGTTTATATTTGTAAATTTCAGTTTCGCCCTATTCACCCCCCCCTCTAGGCGACTATCAGGTCCCTAAGGATATTTGTGCTAACCTTGCAGGACCCAACATGAGTTGGGTACCTAAGACCCAAGCCTAAATTTGCCTTGCAGGTTTATGCATCCGGGGGTTCAAGCTGGATTATTGACAGCGGATGCACAAACCATATGACGGGGGAGAAGAAGATGTTCACCTCCTACTTCAAGAATAAAGATTCCCAAGATTCAATAATATTCGGTGATGGGAATCAAGGCAAGGTAAAAGGGTTAGGTAAAATTGCAATCTCAAATGAGCACTCTATCTCTAATGTGTTTTTAGTAGAGTCTCTTGGATATAATTTGCTATCTGTTAGTCAATTATGCAATATGGGATATAACTGTTTGTTTACAAATGTAGATGTGTCTGTCTTTAGAAGATGTGATGGTTCACTAGCTTTTAAGGGTGTACTAGACGGCAAGCTTTACTTAGTTGATTTTGCAAAAGAAGAGGCCGGTCTAGATGCATGCTTAATGGCTAAGACTTGCATGGGCTGGTTGTGGCATCGCCGCTTAGCACATGTGGGATGAAGAACCTCCACATGCTTCTAAAGGGAGAACACATGATAGGTCTAACCAATGTTTATTTCGAAAAAGATAGACCCTGTGCAGCTTGTCAAGCAGGGAAACAGGTGGGAGGCTCTCATCACACCAAGAATGTGATGACAACATCAAGACCCCTGGAGTTGCTACATATGGACCTCTTCGGACCCGTCGCCTATCTGAGCATAGGAGGAAGTAAGTATGGTCTAGTTATTGTTGATGATTTTTCCCGCTTCACTTGGGTGTTCTTTTTGCAGGACAAGTCTGAAACCCAAGGGACCCTCAAGCGCTTCCTCAGGAGAGCTCAAAATGAGTTTGAGCTCAAGGTGAAGAAGATAAGGAGCGACAACGGGTCCGAATTCAAGAATCTTCAAGTGGAGGAGTTTCTTGAGGAGGAGGGGATCAAGCACGAGTTCTCCGCTCCCTACACACCTCAGCAAAATGGTGTGGTAGAGAGGAAGAACAGGACGCTCATAGATATGGCGAGGACTATGCTTGGAGAATTCAAGACCCCCGAGTGCTTTTGGTCGGAAGCCGTGAACACGGCTTGCCACGCCATCAACAGGGTCTACCTTCACCGCCTCCTCAAGAAGACGTCGTATGAGCTGCTAACCGGTAACAAACCTAATGTATCGTATTTTCGTGTTTTTGGGAGTAAATGCTACATTCTAGTGAAGAAGGGTAGGAATTCCAAATTTGCTCCCAAAGCCGTAGAAGGGTTTTTATTAGGTTATGATTCAAATACAAAGGCGTATAGGGTCTTCAACAAATCACCGGGTTTGGTTGAAGTCTCTAGCGACGTTGTATTTGATGAGACTAATGGCTCTCCAAGAGAGCAAGTTGTTGATCTTGATGATGTAGATGAAGAAAACATTCCAACGACTGCGATACACACCATGGCGATTGGAGATGTACGGCCTCAAGAACATTTGGAGCAAGATCAACCGTCTTCCTCAACTATGGTGCATCCCCCAACCCAAGGTGACGAACAGGTACCTCAAGTGGAGGCGCATGATCGAGGGGGAGCACAGGATGTTCAAGTTGAAGAGGAAGAAGCACCTCAGGCACCTCTAACCCAAGTTCGAGCGACGATTCAAAGGGATCATCCCGTCGACCAGATATTGGGTGATATTAGCAAGGGAGTAACTACTCGCTCGAGATTAGTTAATTTTTGTGAGCATTACTCTTTTGTCTCTTCTATTGAGCCTTTCAGGGTAGAAGAGGCCTTGCTAGATCCGGACTGGGTGTTGGCCATGCAGGAGGAACTCAACAACTTCAAGCGCAATGAAGTTTGGACACTGGTGCCTCGTCCCAAGCAAAATGTTGTGGGAACCAAGTGGGTGTTCCGCAACAAACAGGACGAGCACGGGGTGGTGACGAGGAACAAGGCTCGACTTGTGGCAAAAGGTTATGCCCAAGTCGCAGGTTTGGACTTTGAGGAGACTTTTGCTCCTGTGGCTAGGCTAGAGTCAATTCGCATCTTGCTAGCATATGCCGCTCACCATTCTTTCAGGTTGTACCAAATGGATGTGAAGAGCGCTTTCCTCAATGGGCCGATCAAGGAGGAGGTGTACGTGGAGCAACCCCTTGGCTTCGAGGATGAACGGTACCCCGACCATGTGTGTAAGCTCTCTAAGGCGCTCTATGGACTTAAGCAAGCCCCAAGAGCATGGTATGAATGCCTTAGAGACCTTTTAATTGCTAATGCTTTCAAGGTTGGGAAAGCCGATCTAACTCTTTTTACTAAGACTTGCGATGGTGATCTTTTTGTGTGCCAAATTTATGTCGACGACATAATATTTGGTTCTACTAACCAAAAGTCTTGTGAAGAGTTTAGCAGGGTGATGACGCAGAAATTCGAGATGTCGATGA
Organism: Zea mays; assembly: GCF_902167145.1. NCBI lineage: Eukaryota > Viridiplantae > Streptophyta > Magnoliopsida > Poales > Poaceae > Zea > Zea mays. The sequence goes on from NC_050097.1 coordinate 11,693,016, forward strand.
TGGGCGAGTTGACTTACTTCCTTGGGTTCCAAGTGAAGCAACTCAAGGACGGCACCTTCATCTCCCAAACGAAGTACACACAAGATTTGCTAAAGAGGTTTGGGATGAAGGACGCCAAGCCCGCAAAGACGCCGATGGGAACCGACGGACACACCGACCTCAACAAAGGAGGTAAGTCCGTTGATCAAAAAGCATACCGGTCCATGATAGGTTCTTTGCTTTATTTATGTGCTAGTAGACCGGATATTATGCTTAGCGTATGCATGTGTGCTAGATTTCAATCCGATCCGAAGGAGTGTCACTTAGTGGCTGTGAAGCGAATTCTTCGATATTTAGTCGCTACGCCTTGCTTCGGGATCTGGTATCCAAAGGGGTCTAACTTTGACTTGATTGGGTACTCAGATTCCGACTATGCTGGATGTAAGGTCGATAGGAAGAGTACATCGGGGACATGCCAATTCTTAGGAAGGTCCCTGGTGTCATGGAACTCTAAGAAACAAACCTCCGTTGCCCTATCCACCGCTGAGGCCGAGTACGTTGCCACAGGACAGTGTTGCGCGCAACTACTTTGGATGAGGCAAACCCTCAGGGACTTTGGCTACAATCTGAGCAAAGTCCCACTCCTATGTGATAATGAGAGTGCTATCCGAATAGCGGAAAATCCTGTTGAGCACAGCCGCACAAAGCACATTGACATCCGGCATCATTTTTTGAGAGACCACCAGCAAAAGGGGGATATCGAAGTGTTTCATGTTAGCTCCGAGAACCAGCTAGCCGATATCTTTACCAAGCCTCTAGATGAGAAGACCTTTTGCAGGCTGCGTAGTGAGCTCAATATCTTAGATTCGCGGAACTTGGATTGAAATGTAGCATACATGTGTTTATGCTTTTGATCATGTTCATTCTGCATTTTGTTGCTTATTGTGGTGCTCAAGTTGTACAAACACTCCCTGGACCTCACAAGTCCTGTTTGCAAGTGATGCACATATTTAGGGGGAGCTGTGCTACAACTTGACCCTTTGAGACTAACCATGTACTTGAGTTTGGTTGTTTTAGTCTCCAAGGCGAATTGAAAGGGAAAATGGTGGACTTGGACCATGCAAGACTTCCACTGCACTCCGATGAAAAGAGTAACTTTTCCAAGTTCATCTTTATACTCTTATTGCCTATTTGCTCTTAGTTGAAGATTTTGGTGAGACAATGGGGTTAAAGGGCCAAGATTGATCCCGTTTTGGTGCTTGATGCCAAAGGGGGAGAAAATAAAGGCCAAAGCAATAAATGGATCAGCTACCACTTGAGAAATTTTGAAAATAGTAGATTAGAGTTTTTGGTTTGTCAAAACTCTTTTGTTGTCTCTCTTGTCAAAAGTTGGCTTCTTGTGGGTAGAAGTATTGATTTTGGGAAAAAGGGGGAGTTTTTGAAATCCTTGATCAAATTTCCTTGGAAAACCTCTCTTTATGTCTCTACAAGTGGTTTTGACTTAGAGATAGGAATTTGAGTTTGATTTGCAAAAACAAACCAAGTGGTGGCATAGAGTGATCCATATATGTCTAAATTGAATCAAAACAATTTTGAGTTCTTATTTGATTTGATTTTGTACTTGTTCTACTTGCTTTATGTTGTGTTGGCATAAATCACCAAAAAGGGGGAGATTGAAAGGGAAATGTGCCCTTGGGCCATTTCTAAGTGTTTTGGTGATTTAGTGATCAACACAAGTGCCTAAGTGTAAGAGAGGTGGACAAAGTACAAATCAAGGATAAAGGTATGTTTCTCAGACTTAGTACATTGTTTTATGGACTAATGTATTGTGTCTAAGTGCTGGAAACAGGAAAAATCCAATCGGAAATGTCTTGGCTTGAGCAGCCAAGAATCTGCTGAGTCTGGGAGCACCGGACTGTCCGGTGGTGCACCGGACAGTGTCCGGTGGTGCACCGGACAGTGTCCGATGTGCCAGGCTGTCTTGAGCGAAGTGGCCGCTCTCAGGAATTCACCGGCGACGTACGGCTAAAATTCACCGGACTGTCCGGTGTGCACCGGACTGTCCGGTGAGCCAACAGTCGGCCGGGCCAATGGTCGGCCGCGCAATCTGCGAGGGACACGTGGCTGAGCCAACGGCTAGAAGATGGCACCGGACTGTCCGGTGTGCACCGGACATGTCCGGTGCGCCAACGGCTCCAAGTCTGCCAACGGTCGGCTTCGCTAATTAAGGAAGGAAATCGGGCACCGGACAGTGTCCGGTGTGCACCAGACTGTCCGGTGCCCCCGATGACAGAAGGCAAGAATGGCCTTCCAGATTTGTGCTCAACGGCTCCTAGCTGCCTTGGGGCTATAAAAGGGACCCCTAGGCGCATGGAGGAGAACACCAAGCATCCTTTAAGCATCATTGATCACTCACACTTCATTCTTGCGCACTTGTTTGACATTCTAGTGATTTGAGCTCCGTTCTAGTGTGCTAGTCTCTTGAGCTCAAGTCTGGGTTTTGCGTGTGCGTATTCGCTGTGATCTTTGTGTCGTGTGTGAGTTGCTAATCCCTCCTTTGCTCCGTGATTCTTTGTGAACATCTTTTGTAAGGGCGAGAGGCTCCAAGCTGTGGAGATTCCTCGCAAGTGGGATTAAGAAAAGCAAAGCAACACCGTGGTATTCAAGTTGGTCTTTGAACCGCTTGAGAGGGGTTGATTGCAACCCTCGTCCGTTGGGACGCCACAACGTGGAGTAGGCAAGCGTTGGTCTTGGCCGAACCACGGGATAACCACCGTGCCATCTCTGTGATTGATATCTCTTGGTTATTGTGTTGAGATCCTTCTCTAGCCACTTGGCAAATTACTGTGATAACAATTAATCAAGTTTTGTGGCTTAAGATTGTGAAGTGTTACAGGATCACCTATTCACCCCCCTCTAGGTGCTCTCAGTACCAGGTATCGTGTTAGAGTCCGTCAAGCACGCATCCAGAGTTCTTGCACACCCCTTAGACTATTATATTCATCCACTGCTTATGCTAGATCTCGAGTTTAGTTTTGGATTCAATATGTCAAGAATAGTATCGTCGATCATCGATTTGCTGACCCCACCTTTGTAATTAATTCAATTCATTGCAACTTCAATGTTTTTGCTCGTGTTCTCGATTATGCTTGTAGGAATAACCTTCTTGGCGAGGTCATCTGTATGGCACGAGAGATAACCAACAGAGTAGTGTGTAGTAATTATGAGGAATCGTTCGCTCGGAACCTTGGATCATCAACATTGAGATTTCCTTTATAATTGACTTACCTTTCAAAAGATCGAGCCTAATCCTTCTATCAGGCCAGATCATCAAAGCAACCCTGTAATAGCAAGTTCAAGTCCAACAAAGAAGCACTAACTAACAAGTTGAAGGCACACAAGAAGATCAAGGAATATATAGAAATAACATCATCATCAAATGAGTGGAAGTGATGGTGAACAATATGAAGAAATCGGTGACATCACTCTCTTTGTGAAGAGATAACATGAGGGTCTCAAGAAGGAAGGTTACAAGGTAGTGAAGAAAAGGTTTCCCAACAAGAAAAATAGAACATGTTACAACTTTACCAATTTCTAGTCTGTTTTCTAGTCTGTTTTCTAGCCATGCAAATTTCTACCAATTTTACTAGTCGGTTTTCTCCTTGGAATCTCTTAAGGTAGATAATGCACATGGCGGTTCTGGTTGGGTGATGACAATGCAAGAAGAAGTCAACAATTTTGAGAGAAATAAAGTATGGTCCTTAGTAGAAAGACCTAAGAGCAATGTCGTTGGAACCAAACAGGTCTTTCAAAACAAACAATATGAGCATGAAGTGGTGACTAGGAATAAGAGAAGATTGGTTGCTTAAGAACTCACTCAAATAGAAGGGTTGGATTTTGAAGAAACATATGCATAAGTGGCTAGACTTGAAGTAATCTTGATGCTTCTAGTCTATGTTGCACATCACAACTTCAAGCTATATCAAATGGATATGAAAAGTGCATTTCTCAAGGTTCTATTCAAGAACTAGTACATGTTGAGCAGCTGCCGGGTTTTGAAGACCAAAAGTTTCCCCACCATGTCTACAAATTCCATATGTCGCTCTACAAGCTTAAACAATCACCAAGGGCATGGTATGAATGCCTTAAGAAATTCTAACTCAAACAAGGTTTTGACATAGGGAAAGTTTATCATTCTCTTCTCACTCACAAAATTAACGGAGATTTTTTTGTGCCAAATATTTGTCGATGACATAATATTTGGTAGTATTAATCATTGTTCTTGTGAGGAGGTTGGTAGGACCATGACCAAGAGATTTGAGATGTCCATGATGGGTGAATTAAGTTCTTTCTTGTATTTAAAATCTAGCAATTAAAGGAAGGGACTTTCATCAAGCAACTAAGGGAGTAAATTTTTTTGATGAGGGAGAAACTCTTTGCGGTAGAGATAGCAACATTTAGTAAAAAACGTATCTGCATGTAAGATAGTTTCTATTGCATAGGTTTTGACTAGACAAAAATATAGGTCTTAGCTTAGAGAAAACTTAGATCGGCTAATTCACCACCCTTCTTAGGCATCATCATTCATTTCATGTATAAATTCCTTTGGTACCCTTTTGTATCTTGGTGCCATATCAATGACAATAATTATCACTTTAAAAGTTTGAGGATGACTCCAGTGGCCTGAATTTTACTCAATGATGCTATGCCATGTCATATCCAAATTACACTAATCGAATTAGTTGTCATATAAGCTATATGTATATGTTGACCAAATCATATCATTTCCAATCCAATCTCAGAAAATAAAAGTTCTTTTACCATATCTAATAGAGCATAATGAATTAGGGAAAAAGTTTTTACATCTAAAACTTATACTATTTATTTTATTTTATAAAATTTAAAATCGAATTAGAAAAAAAAAAATACATCTAGAACTTCTATTATTCATCTTATTTTATAAAATTTAAAATCAAATAAATATATACTTCATCTATTAACTTCTAGAAATTAACAGAAGACCATGATTATCTTATTTAATTAAATAAATAGCTCACAATTATTTGGCACAACGAAGCCAGCATCTTCGGTACGTATAGTTACAAGAATATAGTAAACTAACAAGTTTTCTAAGTGACAAATGAATGTTGAGCGTATATTTGCTGGGTTTCTCTACTATAGGCTTTTCAAAATCTAGCTCATATATAAAATATAGAAGACATTCTGGTGTCAGGAGTTTTGGACTAGTTTCAAAACTAAGATTATTGAGAGAGTGAGAATGTGAGATAGAGAGTCGAGGAAGAACAGTTTTTTTTTTAAATTTTTTTTTGCTAAAAACAAATTGAGATGATTTCGAAAAACCTATTTATGATCTTGTCGTTGGTTGGCAAGGCGCGCTGTTCGTGCGTGCGTGCCTGCCTGGCGGGTGGCGGCGCGGGTATCGCCGGCCGCGACCTCATTCTCATCCTACATGCTACGCGCCAGTCGCCCGGTGGCGCGGCGGTTTGGATGCCCCGACGCGTCTTATCCGCGGCGGCCTCGTCAGGAGCCACGACCACTTCAGTTGAGAGCTGAAGCCGATTTCTGTGTGGTCCTTTTCCGTGGTTGTGCGTGGTTCTTAAAACAAAAGGACAGGACAGCAAAGTACTGACGTACAGTACCAAACGACCCTAGCTACCCTGATAGCTGATACCTACCAAGGAAGCCTGATCAGCGACGTGGGCACGTGGCAGAGCAGCAGGTGTGATGTGTTGATGATGGCTTGATTGATGGAGACCATACATGGTGCTGGTCATGGCGTCGTTCCGGCATATATGGGGGCCGGACGATCCAGTCCTAGAATTTACGCTTAACAATGCATTAGTAATATAATGCGCATTATTGCCAGCTGATCTAGGGATAAAGTAAGCCGAATCATTGAGAGGTTGCTGGCGAACCATATCGAGTCCGACCACAAATATATCGGGTGAAGAGGGGCTTTGCATTGGCTGCTAAATTACTCTCAGCGACCATCGATATGCATTGCATGTGCGCTCCAAATGCAACTAACGCATGGTAATTAGCGTTACGAGCATATGCATGTATTTATGCACAGAAGAAGAGTAACTTGTGCCTATGATGATGCATCCCGTGTGATTACTCCATGCAGCCGTGCATGCAGGAGCAAAATAGCTAGCTGCGTTACAAGTCATGTCCTAGACCGTACATCGACCCAAACTCATAAAACAAAGAATTAAGGACACTAGCTAATTAGACCACGGATGACATGAATCAATCAATACTTTGCGCTTTGTGCCTGATCGATGATTTGGCATCTTATTCCTAGCTAGCTAGCTATAATACGGCAATCATGCATGATGATAGGGCGTCAGGTGTTCGCTACCGGCCAAATAATCGTCCTACGTTACAAACTCAGATCAGGTTCAGAGTAGTACCAGGTTTCACGATAGTAAACGCCCAAAGGAATCTTGATTAATGCATGTTCGAGGTTGTTCATCAAGATACCATAAAATTCTCATTATTGACGATATATAAGCTTGTAGTAGTAGTAGTTAAGTCCTCAACACAATGATTACTAGTAGTAAAATGCACACGTAATGCATGCCCTCAAATGTCCAAGTCTATCATCATTAAACATTGAAATAATGCGGTCTTTAATCCTGATAGAGGTCTCAGTGTGTACATCATCTCATGTATTAGGGTGCGTTTCGTTGTGCTTCTGAGGCTGCTTCTGCTTAAAAAAAACTAGAAGCCAAACCAAAGACATCCAACTTTAAATTGTTTTTCTCATCGCAACCTATTTTTTTACAGCATCAATCTTACAGCTGCTAGGGGCCTCCTTTTACATCATCAACCTAGTTTTCCTCATGACCGCTAGCTTACATGAACTTTACTTTTTTTTCACAACTGACAGCCTATAACAGACTAAATAAAACACACCCTAAGGAAATGAAGGACCTATATATATAAGTCAGAACCACATGGAAACTCTCTCCTAGCTACCTACAAGAAATTAAGACCCTATTTAGAACCCTAGAGCTAATAGTTAGTCAGCTAACAAATTATTAGTCGGGTTCAGCTAGCTAACAAATTGATTGTTAGCTGTGAGCTAGCTAACGATTAGCTAGGGATATTTGAAATATTTACAACTAATTTTAGCAGCTAATTTGCTATTAGCTATAGAGGCGGTTTCTAAACATAATCTAACTAAATAAAAAAGGTGTTTCTACGCCGGGTCAATAATTACTGTTTGGAACCAAATTGAGCCTTGCGGATGGTCCGGCCCTGAGGCCGGACGGTCCGCGGTCCGGACAGTCCGCGCCTGGGGGCCGGACGGTCCGCGCGTGCGCAGAGCAGATTAGGGTTCCGAGTTTTGTGTTATGGTTGTTAGCTAAAATCACGGGAAAAGCTTGGAAATTAGTTTGTAAAGGGTCCAACCCCTCCTCTATAAATAGAGAGGTATACGGCCGATTTGTAATCAACAATCGAATCAACAACACTTCTATTTCGCATTTTATCCTAGGAGTAGTTCTAGTCTAGTTTAGGTTTAGCCTCTCAATCTCCAAATTCTCGCTTCTCTTCGACTCTACGCCGATTAGAAGAATATAGGTCGGCCTGCCGAGCCTAGATATCATCTAGGATCTCTCCTCCCCGACGGGGTCCCTCCCGGGAGCGAGATCCAGGCCGCCGCCGGCGACTTCCGCCGCCCCTGCGTACGCGCGGACCGTCCGACCTCCAGGGCGCGGACCGTCCGACCGTTAGGCAGAGGACCTTAGCCCCTGCGCCAGGTCGCGGACCGTCTGCGCCTGACCAGAGAGCACCGCCATGGTTCTTATTGGAATCTTGATTAATGCATGTTCGAGGTTGTTGATCAAGATACCATAAAATTCTCATTATTGACGATATATAAGCTTGTAGTAGTAGTAGTTAAGTCCTCAACACAATGATTACTAGTAGTAAAATAGTGCACACGTAATGCATGCCCTCAAATGTCCAAGTCTATCATCATTAAACATTGAAATAATGCGGTCTTTAATCCTGAGAGAGGTCTCAGTGTGTAAATCATATCATGGGTATTAGGGTGCGTTTCGTTGTGCTTTTGAGGCTGCTTCTGCTTTAAAAAACTAGAAGCCAAACCAAAGAGGTCCAACTTTAAGTTGTTTTTCTCATCGCAACCTATTTTTTTTACATCATCAATCTTACAGCTGCTAGGGGCCTCCTTTTACACCATCAACCTAATTTTTGTCATGACCGCTAGCTTACATGAAGTTTTTCACAACTGACAGCCTATAACAGACTAAATCAAACATACCCTAAGGAAATGAAGGACCTATATGTATAAGTCAGAACCACATGGAAACTCTCTCCTGGCTACCTACAAGAAATTAAGGTCCTATTTACAACCCTAGAGCTAATAGTTAGTCAGCTAACAAATTATTACCTAGGTTCAGCTAGCTAACGAATTAATTGTTAGTTGTGAGCTAGCTAACGATTAGCTAGAGTTTTAGCTAGAGATATTTGGAATATTTACAACTAATTTTAGCAGCTAATTAACTATTAGCTCTAGATGTTTCTAAACATAACCTAACTAAATAAAAAAAGTGTTTCTACGCCGGGTCAATAATTACATTGTTTCATTCTTTGTTGCAATCATGCATGCCGCCGAGGATATATATATATATATATATAGTATTGATTGATCTTATTCTAGGCCTTCATAATGCGCGATTTGAAAACAGATTAGGCAGTCATATGCATGTGGCATTGCAGTGGAAACTGCGGCGTATCCGTAAGCCACACCACGTCCACTATACTACCCACTACCGGAGTTGTGTGCTTGCCTGCCCGCCTTTGATTTCTTCTTCATCAGATAAAAACCCCACCGGACGGGATAGATGCCATATTCAAACGGCATGATTGGGCAAACGGAATGAAGACTACGACTACGAGAGATCACTACGAAGACGTACCGCCTGTTTGGTCGTATATCTGATATCACACGCCCACAGCCCCACCTCACGCTCATGAGCCCATCATCATATCCCGTGCATGAGCTCGCCCATATATCCTGACGCACACAGAGAGTGCTGGTGTGACCCCCACCCAGCGATGCGTGCGAGAGCTCTCAGCTCGCCAAGCTGTGCAACTAGTAGCTTGTTGCAGACCGCAGGCGTGTGGATGATCATGCAGGAGCTGCATGCCGTTCCCTGCCATTGCCCCTCGTCAGCCAGTCGCCGTGAGTAACGAGGGTACAGCCATGCATCTGGATGGAGATCGGTTCCCAGGAGGAAGACGAGCTTTTTTTTCTTCTTCCCATTTTGGCACTAGTTTTTTTTTTAAAAAAAATATTTGTAAGTCTATATGAGCTCTACCAAACACGCACTACCGGAATCCAAGGCTTTGCCGAGTGTTGCAATCTTTGCCGAGTGCTTTTTGTCGGGCACTCGGCAAAGAAGGCTTTGCCGAGTGCCGCACTCGGTAAATCTAGACTCTCGGCAACGAGGCTCTTTACCGAGTGCTGGACACTCGGCACAGGACGACACTCGGCAAAGAATAGTTTGCCGAGTGTCAAACACTCGGCAAAGGGGGCTCTCGGCAAAGGGCCGTCAACGGCCGTCCTAAAGTTGACGGCCGTCAGTCTTTGCCGAGAGCCAGCGGCTGACACTCGGCAAAGAGTATTCTTTGCCGAGTGTCACACGTCTAGCACTCGGCAAAGAGCTCTTTGCCGAGTGTCTTATCCAGACACTCGGCAAAGTATATTTTTATTTTTTTGATTTTGTCTCCCAAACTTTTTGTGGTATGTTCTTACACTATGTAGACCTACATGTATCATTTGTGGACAATTATAACATAGTTTTCAATCGTTAGTAGATTTAGTTTGTTTTTTTGAAATTCTTCGGAAAATTCAAATTTGAACTGCAGGTCACTCGAAACTTGGAAAACCGTGCATGAAAAAATGATATTCATGTTACTTAGCATAAGTTACGACCGATTTCAGATGCGTACCGGAAACTTCGAGCAACATGCTCACTAAACATGGCCGTGAACTTGGCATCCACGTGTTTAAAAATTGTATAAAACACAAACAAAGTCAGAAAATCATGAAACTTGTCCCCGTGTCATGATATCATATGTATAGGCTGTGATAAAAAATTTAGAATGTTTGGAGAAAGTTGTGAGACACTATGTGTAGAAACCTAATAGATCCACATTGAAACTCTATGATTTCATGTGTAGTCCTCTTAGGTTTCTACACATAGTGTCTCACAACTTTCTCCAAACAGTCTAAAATTTTTATCACAGCCTATACATATGATATCATGACACGGGGACAAGTTTCATGATTTTCTGACTTTGTTTGTGTTTTATACAATTTTTAAACACGTGGATGCCAAGTTCACGGCCATGTTTAGTGAGCATGTTGCTCGAAGTTTCCGGTACGCTTCTGAAATCGGTCGTAACTTATGCTAAGTACCATGAATATCATTTTTTCATGCACGGTTTTCCAAGTTTCGAGTGACCTGCAGTTCAAATTTGAATTTTCCGAAGAAATTCAAATAAACGAACTAAATCTACTAACGATTGAATCTCTGTTATAATTGTCCACAAATGATACATGTAGGTCTACATAGTGTAGGAACATACCATAAAAAGTTTGGGAGACAAAACAAAAAAAATTAAAAAGTACTTTGCCGAGTGTCAGTAGGTTGACACTCGGCAAAGGAGGCTTTGCCGAGTGCCCACTTGGTGACACTCGGCAAAGAAGTGTACGTTAGACTTTGCCGAGTGTCAGCTCGTCGGCACTCGGCAAAGGATCTCTTTGCCGAGTGTCCCCGATCTGGCACTCGGCAAAGCTTATTTTAAAATAAAAAAAAATCTTTGCCGAGTGCCAGATCATGGGCACTCGGCAAAGCGCGTTTACATAGCGATGGTTTCTCTTCTTTCTCTCTCACTCTCTCATCGCGCCGCCGCCGCCGCCGTAAATCGCCGCCGCGCCGCGACCCCGCCGCCGCGACGCCGCCGCGCCCTCGCCCGCCGCGACCCCGCCGCCGCGCCGCGACCCCGCCGCGCCCTCGCCTGCCCACGGCGCGCCCGCCCACGCCGCGCGCGCCCACACCGCGCCGCGCCGCCGCCGCTACGCGCCGCCGCCGCGCGCTCACACTCGCCCGCGTCCACGCCGCCGCGCCCACGCCGCGCTCGCCGCGCTCGCCGCGCCCACGCCCTCGCCGCGAGGCCCTTGCCGCCGCAGCCGCGACCGCGCCGTGCCCTCGTCGTGCCCCCGCCGTGTCCCCGCCGTGCTTTCCCTCGTCGTGCCCTCACCGTGCCCCCGTCGCGTCCCCGCCGTGCGTGCCCTCGTCGTGCCCTCGCCGTGCCCTTGCCGTGCCCCCGCCGCCTCGCCCCGCGACCCGCCGACTCGTCCGCGACCCGTCGATTCGTCTGCGACCCGTCGTCCCGCCCGTTGGGTATGATTAAGTTTAATATTGTGTTGATTAGATTAATATTTAGTTTTCTTGTGTTAAATTTATTTACGTGTATGATTAGGTTAATATTGAGTATTGATGATTGCCGGCCATCGTGCCGTTGAATTATGTGTGGATGTCAGCCATCGTGCTGAAAATTTAATTTGCAGGATTTCGAAACCTCCCCGTGCAGGGGAGGTGCTGCCGAAATTTCCTGTTATAGGATGGAGGACCGTGAGTGGATGTACACGGGCCGTAGAGGAAGAAACGATGTCACCACTGAATGGATTAGAAAGACCGATGATTTCGTGGAACGGGCATACGACGAAGCTGCTAAAGGAGCGAGTCTAGTCCCATGCCCGTGCAGCAATTGTGACAACCGGAAAAGAAAACCAAAGAAGACCATGGTAGAACATATTTGGAAGAATGGATTTACGTCGGGCTATACTCGGTGGATATTTCATGGTGAAGCGCATCGTACGAGAGAGGAGGTGCTGAGACAACGTGTCGAGGATTATGACGCGGATGCGGGGGTAGCGGATATGTTGAACGACTATCAGGAGGCACAGTACACGGGAGGATGTATGGATGACGAGCCAGAGCCGACTGCAAAGGCGTTCTACGACATGTTCGACGCGGCACAGAAGCCCCTTCACGGCCAGACAAAGGTTTCTCAACTAGATGCCATTGGGCGTGTAATGACGTTCAAGTCGCAGTACAGCATGAGTAGAGACGCATTCGATGGCTTGTTGACGGTTATTGAGAGTCTGCTTCCGGATGATCACGTTCTGCCAAAGAGCATGTACGAGGCACAGAAACTACTTCGTGCACTCAAGATGACGTATGAGCAGATTCATGCTTGTCCGAAGGGCTGCGTGCTATTTAGGAAAGAATACGCGGAGGCAAAGTACTGTCCCAAGTGTAATTCGTCTAGGTTTATGGAGGTAAACTCTGGTGATGGACAGAAGAGGCAGCTCGACATCCCCTTGACAATCCTACGACACCTTCCGTTCGTACCGAGGATCCAGCGTCTGTACATGACAGAGGAATCCGCGAAACAGATGACTTGGCACAAAAATGGAAAACGATACAATCCTGACAAGATGGTGCACGCATCAGATGGTGAAGCATGGAAACACTTTGATGACATTCACCGTGACAAAGCCGAAGAGGCTCGTAATGTACGTGTTGCGTTGGCCACAGATGGGTTCAATCCCTATGGAATGAGCGCTGCCCCGTACATATGTTGGCCCGTGTTTGTTATCCCAATCAATCTCCCCCCTGGTGTGTGCTTTCAAAGGCAGAATATATTCGTGTCGTTGATAATTCCCGGACACCCGGGGAACAAAATGGGCGTTTACATGGAGCCTTTGATCGATGAATTGGTACGTGCCTGGGAGGAAGGGGTATGGACGTTTGACTGAGCTACGAAGACAAACTTCAGAATGCATGTTTGGTACCAGTACTCCATGCATGACTTACCGGCCTATGGGCTATTCTGTGCCTGGTGTGTTCACGGTAAGTTCCCATGCCCAGTTTGCAAGGAAGCTCTCAAGTTCATTTGGTTGAAAAAGGGTGGCAAATATTCGTCCTTCGATAAACATCGACAATTTCTTCCTGCTGACCATCCATTCCGCCTAGACATCAAGAACTTTACGAAAGGTGTCGTAGTGACAGACCGTCCACCTGCAACGATGACTGGTGCCGAAATTCGTCAACAGATAGATGGGCTCGTGGCCAATACAGAAGGTGGTTTTGTGGGATATGGTGAGCAGCATATGTGGACACATAAGTCTGGCTTGACTCGGCTCCCCTATTATGACGACCTGCTCCTTCCACACAACATTGACGTGATGCACACTGAAAAAAATGTTGCCGAGGCACTGTGGGCAACAATTATGGACATTCCTGATAAGTCAAAGGATAATGTGAAGGCAAGAGTGGATCTGGCAGCGTTATGTGATAGACCAAAACTAGAGATGAAGCCGCCAAGTGGCGGAAAGACATGGAGAAGGCCTAAGGCCGATTTCGTCCTAAGCAGGGCCCAGAGGAAGGAAGTACTTCAGTGGATCAAGATGTTGATGTTCCCTGATGGGTATGCAGCTAACCTGAGTAGGGGGGTGAACTTATCTACTATGCGAGTCTTAGGGATGAAGAGTCATGACTTCCACATATGGATTGAACGGATTCTTCCTGCGATGGTTCGAGGCTATGTCCCTGAGCATGTCTGGCTAACGCTTTCAGAGTTGAGCTATTTCTTCCGTCAGCTTTGTGCAAAAGAGTTATCTCGGACCGTGGTTGCAGACTTGGAAAGATTGGCCCCCCGTGTTACTGTGTAAGCTTGAGAAGATATTTCCACCCGGCTTCTTCAATCCAATGCAGCATTTGATTCTTCATCTCCCCTATGAGGCACGAATGGGGGGCCCCGTGCAGGGACGTTGGTGCTATCCAATCGAGAGATGTCTAAAGACTATTCGAAAGAAATGTAGAAATAAATGCAAAATCGAGGCTTCCATTGCAGAGGCATACATTCTAGAGGAGGTCTCAAACTTCACAACAACTTATTATGGTGACAAACTGCCGAGCGTGCATAATCCACCCCCTCGTTACAATGATGGCGACAATGAATCGAACCTTAGCATATTTCGAGGCCAACTCGGAAGCGCAAGTGGCTCGACCACGAAGACCCTGACACATGAAGAGTGGCGACATATCATGCTATACGTATTGACCAACCTTGAAGAGGTGACACCATACATGGAACAATTTCTTCATGAATTCTGGCGTCGATCAAGGGACCCCACTCCACAGGAATATGACGCTCTTCTTAGAAAGGGTGCGAGAAATGGGTTGCCCGATTTCATTTCCTGGTTCAAACGTAAGGTACGTGCTTAGTTTGTAAAAGAGATACGTCTTTGAACTCAATTTAGCGTCTTTTAACTTGCGAATACTTGCAGGGCCAAAGAGATCCGTCTATGAGTGCCGAGTTGAGACAAGTAGCCAACGGCTTTGCTTATAGGGTCAAGAAATATTCTGGGTATGACGTCAATGGATACCGTTTTCGCACAACACACTACGACCAAAGTCGGCCCAATCGGAAAACAACGTGTTCTGGAGTCTTTACGCTGGGCCTTGACAATGTCGATTATTTTGGACGAATTGAAGAAATATATGAGCTCAATTTTTATGGTTCCAAACCTCTTACTCCAGTGATATTCAAATGTCATTGGTTTGACCCTCAAGTGACGAGACGGACACATTCTAATCTTGGGATAGTCGAAATTCGACAAGATTCCACCTTAGCAGGAGACGATGTCTATATCGTGGCCCAACAGGCCACACAAGTGTATTATCTCCCATATGCGTGTCAAACGAAAGAACATCTTAAGGGTTGGGATGTTGTGTATAAGGTATCGCCGCATGGGAGGTTACCTGTTCCTAACGATGAAGATTACAACTTAGACCCGGACACATATGATGGAGAGTTCTTCCAAGAAGATGGGCTAGAAGGGCGATTTGAGATAGACTTAACTGAAGCTATCGGAATGGACGTAGATATTGAAATGGTTGTTGATGAAGAGGATGATGAGGTGCAAAATGATAATGACTTAGTAATCCTTGAAGGCAATGATGAGGTTGCGTCTTCCGATGGTGTTGAGATTGAAATGCTTGATAGTGATGATGAGAGTTATGATCCGGCTAACCCCGACACATATGAAGATTATTTTTAATCGATGTAATGCTATATGACTTTTTATTTCGCACCTGTTTTTAAATACATCTTTTTATATGTGCTTATTTGTTTACTCTTAATTGCAGGTTGTTGAACAAATATGGTGGGCGGTTTCCTGAGGAGGAGGAGGGGGAGGAGGAGTAGGACGGCGGACGATGCAGAGCAGGCAGCGCAGCAGCACGAGGCAGAGCAGGCAGCGCAGCAGCAGGCGGCGCCTCAGGACGACGACGACCAGCAGCAGGACGACGACGACCAGCAGCAGGACGCCTCAGGTTCAGGCGGCTCTAGTTCGAGGAGCATCTACCTACGAGGCCCCGCGAGTCTCCCGCCGCGTCCCATACTTCGGGACAGACGGCCGTTGATTCGGCCGGAAGGGGAGAGGTATGTAACTTTATGTTCTTCATTCTTGTTCATATTATGTGTTCAAAATCATAATATAAACTAATACTTTTTATTTATCACTTGGACAGGTCTTGGACGGTTTTGGATTATGCTGGGGGTCATCGTCGCCCCCCCAACAACATCCTCGGCCTGCTGTGCAGGGAACACTTCCCTGGACTTGTGGAGTACGCCGGAGTGACGGGTCCAGCCTTCACCTTCGACCACTACGCCGTCGCCCCCGATGCAGTAGACCGGGACGGCAGGGAATTCAATAACAAGGCGGAGCGGGTGAAGCAAGAGCTGTGGGTAAGTCTTAGTATAATATAAAATATGTCGCATTCGTTGCAAATTCTTGAAATAATGTATGGATACATCGTTTTTGTATGCAGGATTTCTTCAGATGCGATGCTGGATACGAGGCTAGGGCGGATGTGGTGGCCACCACGTGCTGTAAGAAGCTCGTCGTGGACATGCACTATGAGGCCCGCATCCAGGCCATCATCACCTACCACGGCTCCGTCCTTGGGGAGAAGGTGACCAAACCTCAAGCCCGAACCATGTCGTTGACCAGGGAGCAGTACCTGGAGGTAAAGTCATGCATGTTTGGTACCAGTACTCCATGCATGAATTTTATTTTATCTTCTGATATGCACTTTATGTGTTTACTTTGCAGGTGATTCCACATTGGTGCGCCGCACATCCTCTGTGCTGGGAGCAGATGGTGGATAGGTGGTGTTCGGCTGAGTGGGACGAGGTGCACACAGCTAGCCGGGAACGGCGTTTGCAGATGCAAGGCCCCTCGCACCACCAAGGCAGCCGGAGCCTGGGCCAATATGCCGAAGCATGGGTACGCCACCTTTTTTATTTAGATATATAGCACTAAGTTAGATATTATTTCTAACTATCTCGTTGGTTTTCGTTGCAGTCGGCGTCACATGGTGGCAGGCCTTGTTCCACCTTCTCGGCCTATGCTATGGCCCATAAGGGTAAGGCGACGTCCGACGTCACCTACAACCCGGATGACGGGCCCGAGGCCTACACCAACCCCGCCGTCTACAGCCGCCTCCATGACTACACCGCCATGGCGCAGGAGGTCCATGGCCCAGACTATGATCCGAGCACCGAGCCTATCGACCCCGAGGTGCTCATGAGGGTCGGAGGAGGCAAGAGACATGGGCGGTACTGGATTGCCGACGGGGCAATCGACTCGTCCTCCACTCCCACTCTGTCTCAGGTGAGAGCAAGGAGCACGGGCTCGAGCCCAGCCATTCGACCTCGGCACGACAGCTCACAGCATCGCATACAGCAACTCGAGGTTAGTGCTTCTGTAACTCGTCCTTCCTTTAGTTATATACCTAGTCTTTGAGTTACTATAACGTTGGCTTGTAATATTACAGACCCAACTAGAAGAGATGGAGGCGAGGATTATGGCGGAGCGGGCGGCGGCTGATCAGAGGATGGCAGAGATGTTCCAGTACATGCAGAGCCTTGGCGCCGCACAGGGCATCGCTCCGCCACCTCCATTGTTCCCCCCAGTTGACCCTACTGTCTTCCACACTCCTGTGAGTATCAATATTGTAGTTAGATGTTTGTAATGCATCTGGTATAACACATGCTATCTCTTCTCTGTGCAGGGCCAATCTGGGGCGGCATCCAACAACCCTCCGGAAGGGTTCAGCCCAACGCAACCCCGGCCAAACCGCCCACCTCCATGAGTCATTGTTTTAGACTTCAGAACTTATGTATAATACTTATGTTTCTGTTTGATACTTATGTGAGAGCTTGCGACGTTTGAGACTTATGTTTGTGTTTAATACTTGTGTTGAACACTTATGTTTGTGATGAATATTTATGTTTGTGGTCACGGTTTTATGTTTGTGTTGGCTATTTATGTCTGTGATGATATCTGTGATGTATATATGTGATATATATGTGATATCTTCTGTTTGTGTGGATGGAAAACAAAAAACAAATTAAAAAGGTACATACTGGTCACTTTGCCGAGTGTAACACTCGGCAAAGAGGCTCTTTGCCGAGTGTCTGGGTCATAACACTCGGCAAAGAGCACAGACCTGGGCACCGGCTTAGGTTCTTTGCCGAGTGTTATGACCCAGACACTCGGCAAAGAGGTCGTCTCTGCCGAGTGCCAGTTGGGACACTCGGCAAAGAGCCTGACATGGGGACCCTCCCTGGCGGGCTCTTTGCCGAGTGTCCCAAACGGCACTCGGCAAAGACGACCTCTTTGCCGAGTGCTGCCAGTTGGGACACTCGGCAAAGACGATATCTTCGTTGCCGAGTGTCGCCGTTGACACTCGGCAAAGCCGCCGTCTCCGTCAACCGGCGCCGTAACGCGCGCCTTTCTTTGCCGAGTGCTCCCTGACACTCGGCAAAGATCTTTGCCGAGTGCCCGAGAAAAAGTACTCGGCAAAGAAGTCTTTGCCGATGCACTTTTTGCCGAGCCTTCTTTGCCGAGTGTTACACTCGGCAAAGCCTTTGCCGAGTGTTTTTAAGGCTTCGCCGAGTGCTTCCGGCACTCGGCGAAGATGTTGATTCCGGTAGTGACGTATTGGTGTTAGATGGGTCTATTGTTCCGAATCTATTTTTTTCCCAAAACCGTACGTGGCTCTTCCAAAGACGACCAATAATCAAAGAAGTTACTGTATAATGAGCCAATGCAAGTACCACTATAGGGATGTAAATTGGTACATATATTATCTGTTTGTATTTGAATTCGACCTGTTTAAAAGGGTTGAGATGCAATCCGTATCTCAGTCCAGCACTACCGGAATCGACGGCTTTGTCGAGTGCTCGAAGCACTCGGCAAAGTCTTTGCCGAGTGTCGCACTCGGCAAAAATGCTTGGCACACAGTGCATCGTCAAAGCCTTCTTTGCCGAGTACTTTTTATCGGGCACTCGGCAAACCTCTTTGCCGAGTGCCAGAGAGCACTCGGCAAAGAAAAGCAGCCGTTACGGCGCCGGGTGACGGAGACGGCGTCTTTGCCGAGTGTCCATGGTGACACTCGGCAAAGGAGTTACCTTTGCCGAGTGTCTCCCCAATAGCACTCGGCAAAGAAGCCGCCAGCGGGGGCCCCATGTCAGGTACTTTGCCGAGTGCTTTGTATGGCACTCGGCAAAGCGTGCTTCTTTGCCGAGTGCCAGAGCCAGTACACTGGCAAAGAACCTATACCGGTGCCTAGGTCTTGGTTCTTTGCCGAGTGCTATGGTCCTGACACTCGGCAAAGAGTCTCTTTGCCGAGTGTGACACTCGGCAAAGTGACCAGTATACACCTTTTTTATTTGTTTTCCCTATTTCATCCAAACAAACAAAAGATATTTCACAGATATCACATATATACATCATAGATCATCACAGACATATATAGCCAGCACAAACATTAATATACAAACATAAGTTTAGAAGTTTTCAACACAAATAGTATCAACAGAAGTTCAAAAGTATCAACACAAGTTCACAAGCTCTGACATAAGTATTCAACATAAGTTTTGTAGTCTAAACAATAAACTCATTGAGGTGGGCGGTTGGACTGGTGTTGCGTTGGGCTGGGCGAACCATGAGGGTTGTTGGATGCCGCCCCAGATTGGCTCTACACAGAGAAGAGATTGCATGTGTTATACCAGATGCATTACCAACATCTAACTACAATTTTGATACTCACAGGAGTATGAAACAGAGCGGGGTCAACTGCAGGGAACAATGGAGGTGGCGGAGTGAAACCCTGTGCGGCGCCAAGGCTCTACATGTACTGGAACATCTCTGCCATCTTCTGATGATCTGCCTCGCGAGCCAGCCGCTCCGCCTCCCGCTCCGCCATCATCCTCGCCTCCATCTCTTCTAGTTAGGTCTGTAATATTACAAGCGAACATTATAGTAACTCAAAGAGAAGGTATATAACTCAAGTAAAGATGAGTTACAGAAGCACTAACCTCGAGTTGTTGTATGCGATGTTGTGAGCTGTCGTGCTGAGGTCGTATGGCTGGACTCGAGCCTGTGCTCCTTGCTCGCACCTGAGACAGAGTGGGAGTGGAGGACGAGTCGATTGCCCCGTCGCCAATTCAGTACCGCCCATGTCGCTTGCCTCCTCCGACCCTCATGAGCACATCGGGGTCGATCTGCTCGGTGCTCGGATCATATTCTGGGCCATGGACCTCCTGCGCCATGGCGGTGTAGTCATGAAGGCGGCTGTAAACGGCAGGGTTGGTGTAGGCCTCGGGCCCATCATCCGGGTTGTAGGTGACGTCAGACGTCACCTTGCCCTTATGGACCATAACATAGGCCGAGAATATGGAGCAAGGCTGGCCACCATGTGACGCCGACTGCAAGAAAACCAATGAGATAGTTAGAAATAATTGCCCTAGGCTCCGGCTGCCTTGGTGGTGGGAGGGACCATGCTTACTGAAAGTCGCCTAGAGGGGGGGTGAATAGGGCGAAACTGAAATTTACAAAATTAATCACAACTACAAGCCGGGTTAGCGTTAGAAATATAATCGAGTCCGAGAGAGAGGGTGCAAAACAAATCGCAAGCGAATAAAGAGTGTGACACGCGGATTTGTTTTACCGAGGTTCGGTTCTTGCAAACCTACTCCCCGTTGAGGTGGTCACAAAGACCGGGTCTCTTTCAACCCTTTCCCTCTCTCAAACGGTCCCTCGGACCGAGTGAGCTTTTCTTCTCAATCACTTGGAACACAAAGTTCCCACAAGGACCACCACACGATTGGTGTCTCTTGCCTCAATTACAAGTGAGTTTGATCTCAAGAAAGAATGAGAAAGAAAAGAAGCAATCCAAGCGCAAGAGCTCAAAAGAACACGATAAATCTCTCTCACTAGTCACTAAGGCTTTGTGTGGAATTTGGAGAGGATTCGATCACTTGAGTGTGTCTTGTATTGAATGCCTAGCTCTTGTAAGTGGTTGGAAGTTGGAAAACTTGGATGACTTGAATGTGGGGTGGTTGGGGGTATTTATAACCCCAACTACCAAACTAGCCGTTTGGTGGAGGCTGCTGTCGCATGGCGCACCGGACAGTCCGGTGCGCCACCGGACACTGTCTGGTGCGCCAGCCACGTCACCAGGCCGTTGGGTTCCGACCGTTGGACACTGTCTGGTGCACCATGACAATAACATTCAAATTCACATAATGCCACGTTTGGATCATTGAAATTAAATTACATTCTAATAATAGTAATTTAGGCATATATCAATTAAGCTAATTCAATTTTATGCAAAATGTATTTGTATACTATTATTAACAAGATATCAGAGATATTATGCGTGCTACATTTTACTATATATAGAGGAGTGAAACGAAGAGTGTCATGTAAGTTACAAAGTAGAAACAAATTATACTAATGCATAAAATCATTTTCTATCTCGCACCCCATGAATTTGAGATAGACTTATATCTAAACTTTGGAAAAGTGGTGGAATGTCATATTTCAAACTAAATAAGTTACTTTATTGAGGAATTGCATCCATGTGCACGTGACTATGTTTTTGTGTACTAGTTAACGACAAAACTAAATAATTACATTGTCAAGAGACCACTAATTGTACAAATGTGTTCATTTTGATGTATGCATAATGATTTCTTACATCTGACAATGTGTATAAGTGACAATGTTTAACTTTAATAACAAAGAATGTGTGTCTTAATTATAATTTAAACGGGGATGGGGATCCCGTTGGGGATTTATCCCCACGGGGAACGGGGATGGTGAAGAAATGTCCCCCGCAAGTGTTCGTGGGTGAAAGCATCTAGGCCCCTGGTTGGTTTTAGTGATTAATGACAACGTAATATTATATGTGACTAACGTGTGTTTTACAGAGACAAATGGTAAGTTAGGTCGCATTACAGGAAGATGTACTACAACGGTGAAAACAATCCCCGAGATAGAACTTGAAGCGACGGCTGAAACGACGAAACAAAAGATGAAGGTCTTCATATTCCGAGTGTCAAGTAGTTGCGGACACTCGGTATAGGTTTAGGTCTTTTATTTTGTTTTAGCCGTACTATAAAGAGGGGTTGTCGATGAGTAGTTTGACCAAGAGAGTTCTAGTGTAGTGTTGGTGCATATTCACACTCACATATAGTGCTAGGTATCACTCTATAACACATTCACGAGTTAGAATGAAAACGGATTCGAAAAACAGAATTAAAAAGAACTTAGGGTTTCTGGCCTAGGGGCAACGGACTGTCCGGTGCGCCCTCTGTCAGTGAGGCCAGCCTAGCCCGAGGAAGACCCTTTCCGCCACCAGAAACCCGAGAGAAGAGTTCAGAAATCGAATTTTAGCCGGCACACCGGACTGTCCGATGTGCCAACTGCCCAATGGCTAGCTGTCAGAACTAGCCGTTGAAAGTGATCGTTGGCGCACCAGTGGCGCACCGAACTGTCCGGTGCGCCCATGCACAGCCAGGGTTGGTAACGACTAGTTGGTGGGTGAGGGCTATTTATACCTCCTCCACCCACCATATTGAATGTCTTGCTGCCCACATTTACTCCCATACATTGCTAGAGCATTGCAAGCACCACAAAGCATAGTGAGGTGATTAGACAATCTTAATCCCGCATTAGGACCTCATTAGTGCTAGCGAGAGCCACCTAGAGCACACACCGCATGCATTAGGCTTCTCTTGGTCAAGTGAAAGTCTATGGCTTGTTACTCTTGGTGATCGGCATCACCTAGACGGCTTGGTGGCATTGGGAACTCGGTGATCACCTTGGAGGACTTGTTGGTGACCCGACTCGAGATTGTAAGCGGTCGTGAGAGATCCACCGCGCTGGAGTGGAAAAGGATCATCTCATAGTGAGCACTTGGTTCTTGCGAGGACCAAGGGGGAGCGATACCCTTGCGCGGGTGCTCCAACGAGGACTAGGAGAGAGTGTCGACTCTTCGATAACTCGGGAAAAAAATTGGAGGAGTCTTCTAAACTTTGCTTTACATTCCGCACTTAATTCAAGCATTTTACATTGTGTATTTGTTTAGCAAGTAGTTGAAGCATGTCTTAGTATTGTTGTATTTCTAGTAGTATTCTCTTATTGCTAGTTGTTGGGGCGAAGTTGGGCTCTTGCTTAGGGTTAAATTATTGTTGATTTTTAGAAAAGCCCAATTCACCCCCCTCTTGGGCATCGTGATCCTTTCAGTGGAGATCCCCGTGGGGAAAATTTTTTGTTGTGGGGACGAAGATAGGGAGCTATTCCCCGACGGGGAATTCACCGTTGCCATCTCTAAGCTATACCTAGAAATACACTTAATTTGGGAGAGTGAGATTAGCCACAGTCTACCATATATATATTCGACTTGACTTCATGGGCAAAAATAGTGCTAGAAGGATGGATTGGGATTTATGGACTAGCACGACACGATCCGAAAATCATGAGCCAAAAAATACGGTTTAGCACGAAGTCCTATATGGTTGGGTTAGCACTGTCCAAAGACAGGGCTCCTGGCACAACTCGCACGCATGGTCAGTACTTTGGCCAGCCTAGCCCGATGAAGAACGTAGTATTTAAGGCCCGTTTGGCAAAGCTCTAGCTCCTGCTTCTTTAGCTCCAGATCCTGATCCTCGTGAGGAGCTGATCCTCCTGATTCTCCTAGAGAATCAGAATCATTTTTAAAACCTTTTGGCAAGTAAACTGATTCTTGTGTGCTGAGAGTTGGTGGTCTGTGGCGATTGTCTGTTTTACCCTTTGCAGTTCAACTTTGTTACAAACCAATAAGTAGGATGCATATACGGAAAAAAATTTATGAAATAATAACATATAAAATATTCCCATCATAGTAGTGCATAAAATGGTCTCAAATGTTTAATCCATAAATTGGCTCGTTATGTTTTTGTCCAATGGTAATTGCGAGTAATTTCGATCAAACTTTAAGGGGAGGTCCATATTTGGTTGGTTGAGGAGCTGTTTTAAGGGAGGGTGGAGCAGGTTTTTTTAGATCTCACCTTTCTTCACAAAAACGACTCCTAATCTTTCGGCTCCACACGAGAATCAGTTTAAAAAAATACCCGTTTGGTACGGCTCCTCCAGATCCTCGCTTAGAATCAGGAGCTGGAGCTGTGCCAAACGGGCCCTTAATTTCTTCAATTATAATAAGCTATAAACTTTATGTGGTTGTAATATTTAGACAGTATGCAATTCAAATATACAGCCTGTGTTTGGGCCAACATGACCAATAAAGAATCGACATGCTTTAGAACCAAGTTAGACCACTATTTCTACCTTTTAAATTAGCACGACATAAATCAAAAGTTTTTTAGACCTTCTTGGCCCGACTGTTACGTGCCCTATTCCACTATCTCCAGCAGACTCTCTGTCTCACTCTTTATTTTAAACTTCACTTTGTAAATAGTGCAATCTACGATGTAAAACCGTACTTTACACGACCGTTCACACGACCCGGAGATAAGCACAATAAACTAGAATAATCAGTTTCCACGTGTTGCAATACAGAGAGGTTACGTTGATGTCCTCCGCATCAACGGTATATATGGTGCAGTTGTGTCCAAGGTACCCAAAGTGCAGAACGCGCATGCACATGCACTACGCACTAGCTCGGCGAATCCCACATAACAGCGCCAGAGCCCAAAAGCTCGCCGGGTTCCTAAAGCACCTGCATCGGTGCTCGACAGAGCAATGTCCCTGGTGTGCTCGGTCTCCAAGGCCTACGCGCACCACCAGGTCACGGAGCGCGTGGCACGGTCGCGGCGCGCGCTCCGGTGCAGCGCGAGCCAGGTGTGGCGCCGCGCCGCCGCCGCGCGCCTCAGCTCTCTCCTCGTCCACGTCGTCTACTTCGTTGCCATGTCCTGCGCTGGATGGGGGCTCCTCGTGGCGCTCAAGGTGCGGGCGCCCAACAGGAGACCCCGCGGCATCGACATGTTCTTCACCGCCGTGTCGGCTTCGACGGTGTCCAGCATGTCCACCGTCGAGATGGAGGTGTTCTCCAGCGGCCAGCTCCTGGTCCTCACAGCTCTTATGTTCGGCGGCGGCGAGGTGTTCGTGTCGCTCGTAGGCCTCGCGTCCAAGTGGTCCAAGATGAGGAAGCAGATCAAAAACAGGTCCCGGCGCGTCGAGAGCCACGACGGCGATATCGAGCTCGAGACCACCGGCGATGACGCCGACGCCGACTCGAGGTCGATAACTAGTACGGTCACCGAAGAGAACGACGACATCCCGTTAGACGCGAAGATACTGCGGCGCAATGCGGTGCGCTCTCTGTTCTTCATCGTCCTGGCCATCCTCGTGGTGGTGCACACGGTGGGCACCGTCGCCGTCGCGGCGTATGTCTACGCCGCGCCCGGCGCGAGGCAGACGCTGCGGCGCAAGGCCCTGAACGTGTGGATCTTCTCGGTGTTCACGACGGTGTCCACGTTCTCCAGTTGCGGGTTCATGCCGACGAACGAGAACATGATGGTGTTCAGCCGGGACGTGCCGCTGCAGCTGCTGCTCGTGCCGCAGGCGCTGGTGGGGAACACGCTGTTCCCTCCGGTGCTGTCCGCGTGCGTGTGGGCGGCGGCCGCGGCCACGCGGCGAGAGGAGGTCGTGGAGATCGCCAGGAAGGGCAGGGAGGCGATGGGGTACTACCACCTGTTCCCTGCGCGTCGGTGCTGGATGCTCGCCGGGACGGTGGTTTGCTTCCTCGCCGTGCAGGTTGCGCTGGTGTGCGCGATGGAGTGGGGCGGCGCGCTGCGCGGCCTGAGCGCGGGGGAGAAGGTGTCGAACGCGCTGTTCCTCGCCGTGAACTCTCGGCACACCGGCGAGTCCACCCTCGACCTCTCCACACTGGCAGCGGCCATCCTCGTACTCTTCGTCCTCATGATGTGAGTATATCTTTCTCTCACCTGATGACGTCGCCTCTGTCTCTGTGTGCATCGCAGTTCACGTTATGATTTGGACTTCGGAGCCCACGAGGTAGCGGTGCTAGTATCAGTTGCCCTTGCCGATACCTTCGCGAATGCGTCATATGACGTATATAGTGAATTCATTCGTAGCACACTTGCACTTTAAATCGTAAGCCATTCTACCATTTCTAAATCATTTCTCCTCGTTTCATTTTAGGTGTATAAATTTTTAGATGATTTTTTACTACCAACTAGTATAAGTAAATAATTGTTTTTTTTACAATTTATGATTTATCTTTGTATCGATAATTGTTAATCATTTTTGTGTCAGCACTGATCAGATTTTGTCCGATTTGTAATATGTTACCTTATAGGGTTGTTTTATTTGCGAAACCAAAAATTACAGATTATATGCATATAAATTGCAATGAATCAATTTTATAATTATGTACAAAATATATGCAATAACCATTGTTTGACCCGATGAATTCAGGTATGGATTTTACAAAAAAAACCATGTTGTTTCTTTTGTCTTTTTTTTCTTATTTTGGTAAAAAAAAATCCAAAGTTCTACCTCTACTCCCTTCGTCTCAAATAGTTGACGCTCTAGATCTTTGGATCTATTTTTATAAAAGTTTTTATTTTAAGATATAAATATTGTTAATATTTTTTTATAAACTAGTAGTTAAAATTTTGAGAGAAAAAATTGACTGATATGAATGCTATGACAATAAAACTATTTTGGGACGGAAAGAACAGGTCATACTATATCATTATCATGCAATATAAAGTGCAGAGTATCATTATGATGCAAAATAAAGTATAGAACGATTAGGAGAAGATGGAAAAGTAAAGCCTAAAGTAGTGGTGATGTCATGTGTGATCCTTCGGTCAATCTGGAATCTTCAGATTACAACGGACAAGCACAATTTTTTTTCAACTCATGAATGATTGCAAGTTTCTTTAGGGACAAGTGGTGGGTAGGCACATAGGTAGGTGATGGCACAACTTCCTCGGCTGCTTCCAATAATAACACAAAATAGTTAGAGAAATGGAATGCAAGAAGCCAGCATTGGACCCAATATTCAAATCCAGTCGAGGCAATCAGAGAGAGAATCAAGAATTCAAGATGTGGATTGGTCATGCTAGGCTGCTTCCGAGAATAATGCTTTATTGGCGCTCCAAATTCCAATCCTAGGCAAACCCAGGTGGTAGGAAGACCACCTTTTGTTTTCTCGTGAAATACCAATGACAACGTCCACCTCCGTACAAGAGACTCTTACCACGTGCCCCTCTCCATCCTAAATTCTACTAAAACATTCCAAAGTTTGACCAAATTTTATATAATAGAAAAATAACATATTAAAATAAGTAACCTTAAATTATTTATTAATTACATTTATAGTATAACTGTGTTATATCATAACATTCTATCATTTTTTCTATAACGTTAATCAAACTTGAGATGTTTTTACTCTGAAAACTAGTTTAAATATTGGTTCCTATACTAGCCAGAGAGCTCGAATAGAGTGGGTGAGTAGTATCTGGTTCTGCTGCAGACAGTCAAACTAGCCAGAGCTCGATCGGCCGGACCACCGCAAACCAAGAGAATCCATATGCATGGGTAAAGAACAAGAGGACAGAATAATTCACAGGACTTCCTGAATTCTCTCACGCGGATACGAAATTGCATAGGTCCCCCGGCCCTTAGATAAAATGGATGGACTCTAGCCTGGCATGCATGAACAGTTTTTTTTTTTTTTTTGAAATGAAGGCAGCTATAGAAGATCGTGGCATCTAAAATGGCCTTCAATTTGCGTGACGTGGTCTGATCTGTTCCATCTGCTTGTTTTTTTAACTTCTACTAGGTATCTTCCTCCGTATACGACATGGTTTCCGTTTGAAGAGGATTCCAAAAGGGAGCATTCCACGGAGGACCAGCTCAGGAGCACAATCCTGTCGCAACTCTCCTACTTGGCCATCTTCGTCATCGCCATCTGCATCACCGAGAGGAGGAAGCTCAAAGAAGACCCCCTCAACTTCAACGTACTCAGCATTGTTGTCGAAGTCGTCAGGTAAAACTTTAATTTCCTCCGAGTAGTCGTAGTCCAAGCAAGGAGAAGAAGAAAAGAAATTCCCATACACGCATGTAATAAAACAAATCGATAATTAAATATGTGAGAATTAATGAAGAAATGCACATTGCAACTATGTGGTCAATGGTAAGCAATCTCAAGATGTCTAGAATGCGGACTGGAAGAAAACCTACGTTTCTGTTCATGTTTCTTGGAAGCTTTGCGACCTCTGATCGATCTGACATAGTGACATGTCTTGGCTACGTTCTGCATGCAGTGCTTATGGAAACGTCGGCTTCTCGATGGGATACAGCTGCAGCAGGCAGATCAATCCAGATGGACTATGTGCAGACAGATGGACGGGCTTTGCCGGGAGGTGGAGCGACTCCGGCAAACTCATACTCATCGTTGTCATGTTCTTTGGGAGGCTCAAGAAGTTCAGCCTGAAAGGAGGCAAAGCCTGGAAACTTAACTAGGTGCAGCAAATGATACACATTAATTGCTGGTGCTTGCGGGTATATTGTAGTCTGATCTTCTCTACTATCCTATAAGGGTGCATTGTGGGCGTCCACAGTTACACCGTGCCCCCGCCTCCACCATCCTCACCGTGCCTCGCTATCCATCGATGGAAAGGGCGCCATTCTGTGACAGCCCCCTGCTAACCTCGCTCCCACTCTGCTCTCCGTCGATGGAAGGGCGCGAATGCCCCCGCAGCCGCCCCCACCCCACGATCCTCGCCCCGCCTCGCTATCCGTCAATGCACTGAGCGTTTAGCAAACTGTTTCTGAGTAGTAACTTGATGTGACCGCGGTTGTAATCATATCGTCCAATCAGTTGAGTGAAGTCCTAATGGGTGTCGTGTTACGTGGAACGGCGTCAGCCGCCTGACGTGTCTCCAGACGGTTTGAATTGCATATTGAATTTTTGCGGCTGTTCGGTGGCTGTGGTAGGAGGTGAGCGGTTGCCTTCTTCTTCTATAAATAGTGTTCTTGCTTCTCCGGCATTTTCACATCTCTTACTGCTGCTCGCTGTTTATTTTCTTCTCTTTCCTTCTACTCCACCATGGGCAAGAGCAAGAAAGGTGGTAGTTCTTCGCATCACTCCGGTGATAAGCGGAAGCGTGAGCCGACTCCTCCCTCGGAGGACTTCGGCGACTCAGAGTACTCGGAGGAGGAGTTCTCTCCGAGTCCGAGGGCTCACCGGTCCATGCCTCTTTCCCGGCGTCGTCTGATGACTCAGACGACTCCCAGGGGATCGCCGCAGAGTTGTGGACCTACATCCGGGCCGTCGAGCGCGCCGGGCTCGAGGGCTCGGATGAGTCAGAGTACTCCTCGGACGAGGAGAACTCCTCAGACTCGTCCGAGGAGGGTGGCGGCGGCGATGGCGGTGACGGCGACGATGACGGAGGCGATGGTGACGGCGGCGGTGACGGCGGCAAGGGCGGTGACGGCGGCGGCAAAGGTGGCAGCGGCGACGGCGGCGATGGCAGTAAGGGCAGCAGCAGGGGCAGCAACAAGGGCAGCAGCAAGGGCAGCAACAGGGCCAGTGGCTAGATGCCACTGGTTTTAGATGTTAGTATAGATTAGTAGTAGAAGTAGTATTAGTAAAATAATGTAGTAGTAGCTAGTAGTATAGTGTAGTGAAATATGATGTAGTAATGGGGAGGATATCAACTCATAAAGAGTTGATTTGTAAGTTCGGTAGTGCTTCCCTTATAATGAAGAATGATTTTGCCCTATTCTGTGTGCACCATTTTGCCTTTTCTGTCAATCGTCGATCGTATTAATGCTTAATGCAGATGTTGTTTCTTTATGTAATGCTTGAGTAGCGACTTAGAATCGTTGAGTCGCGCTTTAGACTACCTTCTTCGCGATGTCAGCGCTTTAGTAGTAGCGGCCGAGTGATTATCAGCGATGTTGGCGCTTTTAGAAGTGATAACCGAGTGATAGCGGGCCACGTCGGTGTTTTAGAAATAACGACCGAGCGGTTACTGGTGATGTCGGCGTTTTAGAGGTAACAGCCGAATCCTTTGAAGTCACGTCACTGCTTTAGGAATAACAGCCGAGTGACTGCTGGCGACGTCGGTGTTTTAGAAGTAACAGCCGAGTGATAACGAGCCACGTCGGCCGCTTTGGAAATAGTGGCCGAGTGAAGTCTGGTAACGCCAGTGTTTTTAGAAATAACAGCTGAGTTAAATTGGGTCGCGTCGGCCGTTTTGGAAATAACGGTCGAGTGATGACATGGCACGCCAGCGTTTTAGAAATAAAAGCTGGGGTGATGACATGGCACGCCAGCGTTTTAGAAATAACGGCTGGGTGATGACTGTGCGCTTTTTAGAAATGGCATCTGGCCCGGGAAAACCCCATATGTACTGCACTGTCGCACGCCTCTGCATTCTGTGCCCTAGTTTTGCTTTTCTGCATCCAGGCCTTCTCTGCTCTCTTGCAATATTGCCTCCGCTCTGCTCGCCAGCAAGGTTGAGATGGCGCCCAAGCGGAAAGCCCAGAGTTCGTCTGCCGCAATCATTCCTCCTATCGGTCCCAACAGTCAGTTGCCCTTCGCAGGTAACCACATGTATGTCGTCTCTGAATTCGACCTTTTCCATCTCGTATCCATCGGAGTTCTTCCTCCGAAAAAGCTCTGTTCTTGGCGGATCTGTCGTGGGGTCACTGTTCCAACAGAAGACACCCACGAATCCGTCATTTACGTTCCTTTTCTCATCTGTGGCCTTGCTCTTCCCATTTCTCCTTTCTTCCGCGGTCTCCTTGATTTCTATCACTTGAATCTGACCCATCTGAATCCCAATTCTATTCTGCAAGTTTCCGTTTTTGTTCATTTATGCGAAGCTTTCCTTGGTATTCTGCCACATTTCGGCCTATGGAAGTACTTGTACCACTGTCGACCTAGGATGGCCGGAGGGTAGCACCAGCTTGTGGGGGGCGCGAGTTTGGAGATGCGCCGTGGGAGGAAGACCGACTACCTCGACATCCCACTCAAGGACAGCATCAAAGGATGGCGCCTGGAATGGTTTATCGTGGAGAATCACGGGAATTCCCTCCCCCCACGGTCAGGGAGACAGCCAGATGTTCGCACTCTGAGCTGAACCGAATCCCCCACAGACCTAGAGGTGGCTGAGGCAGGGGCTCTACTTGCTGAGGTTGGATTGTTGAAAGAGAGGGGTCTGACTGCAGAAGCTGTGGTCGTCGATTTCATTTTCAAGAACATTCAACCACTAAAAGACAGAGCATACCCGGCTTATCTGTATCGAGGCCTTGCTGATTCAACCCGGGTTACCAACAGAAGAATTCCTGCTGTGGATTTGGTCAGCCGTCTCGAGATGATACTCAGAGGCAAGGTGTCGAACATCGGTGCTCCTGTTGCATACTCAGCCTGGAATCTACCTCCTTCCAAGGCTTTTATCAGTTTTGTGTCAAACCCTCCTGCTGGTGATAGCGGTTTGGGCCTTAGAGTGCGGCCCTCTCCCGAAGAGGTTAGTGCTTTGGTTGCTTCACTTGGTGAAATCCCTGACGACGAGAGGCAGGTTCATTTCGAGGTACCTTTGAATCCAAGTGATGCGGAGATAAGTGCCATGCTGGATATGTTGGCTGAAGATTCCTCTGATGCAGCCCCTGCTGAAACACTGGCTATAGCACCCATCCCAGAGGCTGATAAAGCTTTGGATACACAGAGGTCTGATAGTGTTCGCCCGAAGCGTCCTCGCCGAGCCACTCAACTAACTTCTCCTGCTGAGGGGAAGAAAAAGAAAAAGAGACGCCTTCGCCGAGTGTCATGCTTGGATCAGGATGTTGGTCCTTCTGCTCCTGCTGCTGAGGAAGTTGAAAGGGAAATGTGCCCTTGGGCCATTTCTAAGTACTTTGGTGATTAAGTGACCAACACAAATGGTTATGTGTTAAACTATGCCAAATGGTGGACAAAGTGCAAATCAATACAAAGGTATGATTCTAGACTTAGTACATTGGTTTTTGTGTACTAACATATTTGTCTAAGTGCTAGAATCAGAGAAAAGACAAATGGAAAAGACTTGGCTCGAGCAGCCAAGGCTCTGCTCAGTTTGGGTGCACCGGACTGTCCGGTGGTGCACCGGACAGTGTCCGGTGGTGCACCGGACAGTGTCCGGTGGTGCACCAGACAGTGTCCGGTGCACCAGGCTGGCGTCTGGTGAACTGCCTGCTCTCGGGTCTCGACGGCGACGTACAGCTATAAATCACAGGACTGTCCGGTGGTGCACCGGACTGTCCGGTGAGTCGGCTGCGGCGAAGTCACCGCTCTCGGGAATCAAGTCGGCGGCGTACGGCTAAAAATCACCGGACTGTCCGGTGGTGCACCAGACTGTCCGGTGAGCCAACGGTCGGCCGAGCCAACGGTCGGCCGCTCAATTCACGCGTGACGCGTGGCCGAGCCAACGGTCTGATGGGGGCACCAGACTGTCCACTGTGCACCAGACAGTGTCCGGTGCGCCAACGGCTCCAAATCGTCAACGGTCGGTTGCGCCAGAATAGGAAAGAAATCTGCACCGGACAGTGTCCGGTGGTGCACTGGACTGTCCGGTGCACCAGTCGACAGAAGGCAAGAATTGCCTTCCTGGATTGCTCTCAACGGCTCCTAGCTGCCTTGGGGCTACAAAAGGGACCCCTAGGCGCATGAAGGAGTACACCAAGCATTCTTTGATCATCTCTTAGCACCAAGACATCTCTCTAGCGCATTTGATTCGTTGTGATAGCAATTTGAGCTCCTCTTAAGTTGAGAACTTCGTATGTGATCTTAGAGCTCAAGTTGTGACTTGTGTGCGTGTTTGTGCTCGTGCTTTGAGGCTTGTGTGTGTTGCTCTTCCCACTCTTACATCTGTGCTTCTTTGTGATCATCTCATAGTAAGGGCGAGAGGCTCCAAGTTGTGGAGATTCCTCGCAAACGGGAAAGAGTAAAGAAAGAAGAACATCGTGGTATTCAAGTTGATCATTGGATCACTTGAAAGGAGTTGAGTGCAACTCTCGTCCATTGGGATGCCACAACGTGGACTAGGCAAGTATTGTACTTGGCCGAACCACTGGATAAATCCTTGTGTCTCTTGTGCTTGTTCTCACTGTGTCATTTGTGGTTCACAAGAGCTCTCCTTAGCCACTTGATTTCATTGTGCTAGCACTTAATCAAGTTTGTGGCTTTAAGTTTCAAGTTTTTACAGGATCACCTATTCACCCCCCTCTAGGTGCTCTCAATTGGTATCAGAGTCGTTCTCTTCACGAAAGGGACTAATCGCCCGAAGAGATGGATCCTAAGGGAAAGGGGATGGTGGTCAACAATAAGGAGAAGGAGTCCATCTTCAACGAGTCGAGGGACGACAAAGCCACTGACTCCGGCTCGAGTCAAAAGAAGAAGGACGGGAAGAAGAAGAGGCGAATCAAGAAGATAGTCTACTACGACAGCGACGAGTCTTCCTCTTCCCAAAAGGACGACGAATACGAGGAGAAAAAGAAAACGGTTAACTCGAACTTTTCTTTCGATTATTCTCGTATTCTGCAAAGTTCCAATGCTCATTTGCTTTCCATTCCACTTGGTAAACCTCCTCACTTTGATGGAGAGGACTACAGATTTTGGAGTCACAAAATGCGTAGTCACTTGTTCTCTCTCCATCCAAGTATATGGGAGATAGTAGAAAATGGAATGCAATTTGATAGTACGGATAGTCCCATATTTATCAATGAACAAATTCACAAAAATGCACAAGCTACTACTGTTTTGTTAGCATCATTGTGCAGGGAAGAATATCATAAGGTGAGCGGCTTGGATAACGCTAAGCAGATTTGGGACACCCTCAAGATCTCGTATGAGGGGAACGACGTCACCATGCTCACCAAGATGGAGTTGGTGGAAGGCGAACTAGGAAGGTTCACGATGATCAGGGGGGAGGAGCCAACTCAAACTTACAACAGGCTCAAGACCCTGGTCAACAAAATAAGGAGCTATGGAAGCACGAGATGGACGGACCACGACGTCGTCAGGCTTATGCTAAGGTCCTTCACCATCCTTGATCCGCATCTTGTAAACTCTATTCGTGAAAATCCTAGGTACAACAAGATGACGCCCGAGGAGATACTTGGAAAGTTCGTAAGCGGGCGAATGATGATCAAGGAGGCGAGATATGTTGATGAGGCGTTAAATGGCCCAATCCACGAGCCTCAAACCATTGCTCTAAAAGCAACAAGTAGCAGGGAGGCGCTACCTAGCAAGGTGGCGCAAGTTGAGGCGGTCGGGCTAAATGAAGATGAAATGGCCCTCATCATCAAGCGCTTCAAGATGGCTCTCAAAGGTCGCAAGGAGCATCCCAATAAGAGCAAGACAAAGGGGAAGCGCTCCTGCTTCAAGTGTGGTAAGGTTGGTCACTTTATTGCTAACTGTCCTGATAATGATAGTGACCAGGATCAAGAAAAGAAGAGGGAAAAGAAGAAGACTTACAAGAAAGCGAAGGGCGAGGCACACCTTGGCAAAGAGTGGGACTCAGATTGCTCTTCATCCGACGACGAAGGACTTGCCGCCTCGGCCTTCAACAAATCATCCCTCTTCCCCAACGAGCATCACACCTGCCTCATGGCAAAGGAAAAGAAGGTATGCACTAGGAATGCTATTACATATGCTTCTTCAAGTGATGGTGAATCTAGCGATGATGAAATAGACTATGCAAGTTTATTCAAAGGTTTAGATAGAACTAAAATTGATAAAATCAATGAATTGATTGATGCTTTGAATGGCAAGAATAGATTGTTAGAAAAGCAAGAGGATCTTTTGTATGAAGAGCATGATAAAGTTGTAGATGTCCAAAAATCTCTTGCTTTAGAAGTTAAAAGGAATGAAATGTTTTCTTGTGAATTATCTACTTGTCATGAGACTATTTCTAGTTTAAAAAGTGTTAATGATGATTTAAATGCTAAGCTAGAAGTAGCAAATAGATCTAGCTCTTGTGTAGAACATGTAGTGGTTTGCAATAGGTGTAAGGACTTTAATGTTGATGCATGTGTTGAGCACCTTACTTCTATTGCCAAACTAAATGGTGAAGTGGCTAGTCTTAATGCCCAACTTAAGACTAGCAAAAATGAATTTGATAAACTAAAATTTGCAAGGGATGCCTACACTGTTGGTAGACACCCCTCAATTAAGGATGGGCTTGGCTTTAAGAGGGAAGCCAAGAACTTAACAAGTCAAAAGGCTCCCATCTCCGCCAAGGAGAAAGGGAAGGCCCCTATGGCTAATAGTGTTCAAAAGAATCATGCTTTCATTTATAGTGATAGAAAATTCTCTAGAAATGCTTATAGGAATTATTCTTATGATTCATATGCTATGCCTGCTTCTCGTTCCTCTATTGTGCATGATATGCCTAGGAAAAATGTTATTCATCATATGCCTAGGAGAAATGTTGTTCATGTACCTAGGAAAACAAGTAATAAACCTTCTACAATTTATCATGCTTGCAATGCTTCTTTTGCAATTTGTAGAAAGGATAAGAAAGTGATTGCTAGGAAACTAGGGGCAAAATGCAAGGGAGATAAAACTTGCATTTGGGTCCCTAAGGCTATTGTCACTAACCTTGCAGGACCCAACAAGAGTTGGGTACCTAAGACCCAAGCCTAAATTTGCCTTGCAGGTTTATGCATCCGGGGGCTCAAGCTGGATTATCGACAGCGGATGCACAAACCACATGACGGGGGAGAAGAAGATGTTCACCTCCTACGTCAAGAACAAGGATTCCCAAGATTCAATCATATTCGGTGATGGGAATCAAGGCAAGGTTAAAGGACTAGGAAAAATAGCAATTTCATCCAAGCATTCCATTTCTAATGTGTTTTTAGTAGAATCGCTCGGATATAACTTGTTGTTCGTTAGTCAATTATGTAATATGGGGTATAATTGCTTATTTACAAATGTAGATGTGTCTGTCTTTAGAAGGAGTGATGGTTCATTAGCTTTTAAGGGTGTACTAGACGGCAAACTCTATTTAGTTGATTTTGCAAAGGAGGAGGCCGGTCTAGATGCATGTTTAATTGCTAAGACTAGCATGGGCTGGCTGTGGCATCGCCGTCTAGCACATGTGGGGATGAAGAACCTTCACAAACTTCTAAAGGGAGAACATGTGTTAGGATTAACAAATGTGACTTTCGAAAAAGATAGACCTTGTGCAGCTTGTCAAGCTGGTAAACAGGTGGGAAGTGCTCATCATAGCAAGAATGTAATGACCACATCAAGACCTCTGGAGTTACTTCATATGGACCTCTTCGGACCCGTCGCCTACCTAAGCATAGGAGGAAGTAAGTATGGTCTTGTTATAGTTGATGATTTTTCCCGCTTCACTTGGGTATTCTTTTTGTAGGATAAAACAGAAACCTAAGGGACCCTCAAGCGCTTCCTAAGGAGAGCTCAAAATGAGTTTGAGCTCAAGGTGAAGAAGATAAGGAGCGACAACGGGTCTGAATTCAAGAACCTTCAAGTGGAGGAGTACCTTGAGGAGGAAGGAATCAAGCACGAGTTCTCCGCTCCCTACACACCACAGCAAAACGGTGTGGTAGAGAGGAAGAACAGGACGCTCATAGACATGGCGAGGACGATGCTTGGAGAGTTCAAGACACCCGAGCGGTTTTGGTCGGAAGCCGTGAACACGGCTTGCCACGCCATAAACTGGGTCTACCTTCATCGCCTCCTCAAGAAGACTTCATATGAGCTACTAATCGGTAACAAACCCAACGTTTCATATTTTCGTGTATTTGGGAGTAAATGCTACATTCTAGTGAAGAAAGGTAGGAATTCCAAATTTGCTCCCAAAGCTGTAGAAGGGTTTTTGTTAGGTTATGACTCAAATACAAAGGCGTATAGGATCTTCAACAAATCATCGGGTTTGGTTGAAGTCTCTAGCGACGTTGTATTTGATGAGACTAATGGCTCTCCAAGAGAGCAAGTTGTTGATCTTGATGATGTAGATGAAGAAGACGTTCCAATGACCGCAATACGCACCATGGCAATTGGAGATGTGCGGCCACAGGAACAAAAGGAGCAAGATCAACCTTCTTCCTCAACAATGGTGCAACCCCCAACTCAAGATGATGAACAGGTTCATCAAGAAGAGGCGTGTGATCAAGGGGGAGCACAAGATGATCATGTTATGGAGGAAGAATCACAACATGCCCCTCCAACTCAAGTTCGAGCGACGATTCAAAGGAATCATCCCATCGACCAGATATTGGGTGATATTAGCAAGGGATTAACTACTCGCTCTAGATTAGTTAATTTTTGTGAGCATTACTCTTTTGTCTCTTCTATTGAGCCTTTCAGGGTAGAAGAGGCCTTGCTAGATCCGGACTGGGTGTTGGCCATGCAGGAGGAGCTCAACAATTTCAAAAGAAATGAAGTTTGGACACTGGTGCCACGTCCCAAGCAAAACGTTGTAGGAACCAAGTGGGTGTTCCGCAACAAACAGGACGAGCACGGGGTGGTGACAAGGAACAAGGCACGACTTGTGGCAAAAGGTTATGCCCAAGTTGCAGGTTTGGACTTTGAGGAGACTTTTGCTCCTATGGCTAGGCTAGAGTCAATTCGCATATTGTTAGCCTATGCCGCTCACCATTCTTTCAGGTTGTTCCAAATGGATGTGAAAAGCGCTTTCCTCAACGGGCCAATCAAGGAGGAGGTGTACGTAGAGCAACCCCCTGGCTTTGATGATGAACGGTACCCCGACCACGTGTGTAAGCTCTCTAAGGCGCTCTATGGACTTAAGCAAGCCCCAAGAGCATGATATGAATGCCTTAGAGACTTTTTAATTGCTAATGCTTTCAAGGTTGGGAAAGCTGATCCAACTTTATTCACTAAGACTTGTGATGGTGACTTATTTGTGTGCCAAATTTATGTCGATGACATAATATTTGGTTCTACTAACCAAAATTCTTGTGAAGAGTTTAGCAGGGTGATGACTCAAAAGTTTGAAATGTCGATGATGGGCGAGCTAAACTACTTCCTTGGGTTCCAAGTGAAGCAACTCAAGGATGGCACTTTCATCTCCCAAACGAAGTACATGCAAGACTTGATCAAGCGGTTTGGGATGAAGGACGCCAAGCCCGCAAAGACTCCAATGGGAACTGACGGACACGTCGACCTCAATAAAGGAGGTAAGTCCATTGATCAAAAAGCATACCGGTCTATGATAGGTTCCTTGCTTTACTTATGTGCTAGTAGACCGGATATTATGCTTAGTGTATGCATGTGTGCTAGATTTCAATCCAATCCAAGGGAGTGTCACTTGGTGGCCGTGAAGCGAATTCTTAGATATCTAGTCGCTACGCCTTGCTTCGGGATCTGGTATCCAAAGGGGTCTACCTTTGACTTAATTGGATATTCAGACTCCGATTATGCTGGATGTAAGGTTGATAGGAAGAGTACATCAGGGACGTGCCAATTCTTAGGAAGGTCCCTGGTGTCTTGGAGTTCTAAGAAACAAACTTCTGTTGCCCTATCCACCGCTGAGGCCGAGTATGTTGCCGCAGGACAGTGTTGCGCGCAACTACTTTGGATGATGCAAACCCTCCGGGACTTTGGCTACAATCTGAGCAAAGTCCCACTCCTATGTGATAATGAAAGTGCTATCCGCATGGCGGATAATCCTGTTGAACACAGCCACACTAAGCACATAGACATTCGGAATAACTTTTTGAGAGACCACCAGTAAAAGGGAGATATCGAAGTGTTTTATGTTAACACCGAGAACCAGCTAGCCGATACCTTTACCAAGCCTTTAGACGAGAAGACCTTTTGCAGGCTGCGAAGTGAGCTAAACGTCTTAGATTCGCGGAACTTGGATTGATTTATAGCATACATGTGTTGTATGCCTTTGATCATGTTCCTTATGCATTTTGTTGTTTATTTATGGTGCTCAAGTTGTACAAGCACTCCCCAGACCTCACAAGTCCATTTGCAAGTGATGCACATATTTAGGGGGAGATGTGCTACAACTTGACCCTTTGAGACTAACCATGTGTTTGAGCTTGCTTGATTTAGTCTCAAAGGTGGATTGAAAGGGAAAGATGGACTTGGACCATGAAAGACTTCCACTGCACTCTGATGAGAGGGTAATTAACTCCAAGTTCATCTCCATACTCTTATTGCCTTTTATTTTAAGTTGAAGATTTTGGTGAGGCAATGAGGTTTAAGGGCCAAAAATGATCCCGTTTTGGTGCTTGATGCCAAAGGGGGAGAAGTTAAGGCCAAAGCAAGAAATGGATCAGCTACCACTTGAGAATTTTGAAAATAGTAGAGTTAGAATTTTTGTTTTGTCAAAAATACTCTAAGTGTCTCTTTGTGTCAAAAGTTGGTCTCTTTTGGGGAGAATGTTTGATTATGGGAAAAGGGGGAGTTTTTGAATCTTTGATCAATTTCTCTTGGAATACCTTTCTCTATGCCTCAACAAGTGAATTTGACTTAGAGGTAGGAATTTGACTTTGATTTGCAAAAACAAACCAAGTGGTGGCAAAGAATGATTCAAATATGCCAAATTTGAATCGAAACAAATTCTTATTCTCATTTGCATTGATGTTGCACTTCTATATGTTGATTTTGTTGTGTTGGCATAAATCACCAAAATGGGGGAGATTGAAAGGGAAATGTGCCCTTGGGCCATTTCTAAGTATTTTGGTGATTAAGTGACCAACACAAATGGTTATGTGTTAAACTATGCCAAATGGTGGACAAAGTGCAAATCAATACAAAGGTATGATTCTAGACTTAGTACATTGGTTTTTGTGTACTAACATATTTGTCTAAGTTCTAGAATCAGAGAAAAGACAAATGGAAAAGACTTGGCTCGAGCAGCCAAGGCTCTGCTCAGTCTGGGTGCACCGGACTGTTCGGTGGTGCACCGGACAGTGTCTGGTGCGCCAGGCTGGCGTCTAGTGAACTGCCTGCTCTCGGGTCTCGACGGCGGCGTACGGCTATAAATCACCGGACTGTCCGGTGGTGCACCAGACTGTCCGGTGAGTCGGCTGCGGCGAAGTCACCGCTCTCGGGAATCAAGTCGGCGGCGTACGGCTAAAAATCACCGGATTGTCCGGTGGTGCACCGGACTATTCGGTGAGCCAACCGTCGACCGAGCCAACGGTCGGCCGCGCAATCCGCGCGTGAC
Source organism: Zea mays (assembly GCF_902167145.1). NCBI lineage: Eukaryota > Viridiplantae > Streptophyta > Magnoliopsida > Poales > Poaceae > Zea > Zea mays. Next base: position 11,732,670 of record NC_050097.1, read on the forward strand.
GCGTGGCCGAGCCAACGGTCTGATGGGGGCACCGGACTGTCCGGTGTGCACCGAACAGTGTCCGGTGCGCCAACAGCTCCAAATCGTCAACGGTCGGCTGCGCCAGAATAGGAAAGAAATCTGCACCGGACAGTGTCCGGTGGTGCACCGGACTGTCCGGTGCACCAGTCGACAGAAGGCAAGAATTGCCTTCCTGGATTGCTCTCAACGGCTCCTAGCTGCCTTGGGGCTATAAAAGGGACCCCTAGGCGCATGAAGGAGTACACCAAGCATTCTTTGATCATCTCTTAGCACCAAGACATCTCTCTAGCGCATTTGATTCGTTGTGATAGCAATTTGAGCTCCTCTTGAGTTGAGAACTCCGTGTGTGATCTTAGAGCTCAAGTTGTGACTTGTGTGCGTGTTTGTGCTCGTGTTTTGAGGCTTGTGTGTGTTGCTCTTCCAACTCTTACATCTGTGCTTATTTGTGATCATCTCATTGTAAGGGCGAGAGGCTCCAAGTTGTGGAGATTCCTTGCAAACGGGAAAGAGTAAAGAAAGAAGAACACCATGGTATTCAAGTTGATCATTGGATCACTTGAAAGGAGTTGAGTGCAACTCTCGTCCATTGGGACGCCACAACGTGGACTAGGCAAGTATTGTACTTGGCCGAACCACGGGATAAATCCTTGTGTCTCTTGTGCTTGTTCTCACTGTGTCATTTGTGGTTCACAAGAGCTCTCCTTAGCCACTTGATTTCATTGTGCTAACACTTAATCAAGTTTGTGGCTTTAAGTTTCAAGTTTTTACAGGATCACCTATTCACCCCCCCCTCTAGGTGCTCTAAGAAGTGTCGGTGCCAGTTTTTGCTAAAGCTGATCCCAATGGGTGTGACCCGACTGATGCTGACCCCAATGGGTGTGACCTAGTTGATGCTGACCCCCAATGGGTGTGATCCAGCCAAAGTTGACCCCAATGGGTGTACCGTCTGCATTGTTGATGAAGATGAGGAAGAGGAGAATGAAATCCCTCTAATTCGGAAGAACAGCCGACGCTACATAGCCAGCGGGGAAAGCAGTGGTGATCCTTCTCCAGCTCTGTCTGCCCTCATTGGTCTGCAAGAGTTGTCTCTAGCAAACTTTGATCAGACTCTTGAAGACATGGTCCTAGAAGATCTGTTGTCAGAGCCGGCGGATGGTGGAATGATGGATATTTGTGCTGATGTGCCTGATGCCGGGCTGGAGTTATCTCGAGCAGCGTCTCGTGCCTCATCGACCTTAGAGCGCGGTCTTATGGGTCAGGAGGCTGGTCTGGATTGTTCTGCTCCCATGGAAGTGGGTGAAGGTCCTTCAGCCTTAGAGGTGGCTGTTACAGAGAGCTCGGCCCTCAAGGATGGCGCTAGCGCTTACCCAGCCCCCGAGGGTGTCGCCGGGGATTATTCGGCTCGGATGGGTAGCGCGAGCTATGACCCAGCCCCCGAGGGTGTCCAAGTTGGTTCTCCCTCTCACATTTCCATGGATGTTCACGTAGGGTCTTCTCCTCCGCATTCTGGTTGCATGGCAGCAGCTCAAGCTTCGGGTCAGGAAGTCGCCTTAGAGGCCAGCGCTCCTGATGACAGAGTTTTGACTTCTGCTGATGATACTGACTTGGTCCCCACTGATGCATTGCGGGTTGTTCCGGTTGGTGATCCTTCATCGAGCCATCAATTAACTTCCCACGACTTGGGAGTTCCTTCGTTCTTCTCCAACCTCCAGGTAACTTGGTTTTTTCCTGATCTGACTGTATCCTGGGTGTGATATTGTTCTTACACTCATTTGTTTTCGATGTCAGGCCTTGGTTGATGAAATGGCTGGTCAGCTGAGGTCGCAGGGTGCTTCTGTCCCGGAAAGAGCTCTATCTCTGACGCATTGGAATCCAGTGATGCTTCAGCGGCGGGTATCTGATTTAGAGATGGCCAACACTGGTTAGTGCCCTTTGTTTCTTCTTTGGCTACTTGATTAATCTGCTTTTCAGCTGAACACCCTTGCTTGACTATTTCTTGACAGATATGGCTCGGTGGTACTCTGATCTTGAAGAAAAATATTCTCAAGGTTAGACTGAACTGGCCCGGGTTTCTGCTTCTCTGAATGATGCTAACATGCTGAACTCCACTCTCCATGCTCAGCTCGACTCTGAAAAGGTGACCAGTGAATTAAGCTTTACTTGGCTTTGTCTGCTGTGTTCTTAGTGCTTGCTTGACATTGGAGAAACTGATTCTTGTCTGCAGGAGGAAAAACGTGCTCTTGCCACTTCTCGCGACAACCCTGACAAGCTATATTGTGACGCCAACAACTCGTTGACCATCTTGGAGAGGAGTCATCGCTTCACCATGGAAGATTTGGATAATCATCGTTATAAGCTGCAAGAGTCCTTGGATGATAAGATTCGCCTCAGGCAAGTGGTGTCGAACAAGGATACTATCATCAAGGATATGCGTGCTTCCAAGAAATCAGTCGTCCAGGAGCTAGAAACTGCTCGGTTGGCTATCAAGGTTGCTGAAGAGACTTCTGCTACTCTGAGGGCCCAGCGCGACAAAGCTATGGACAAAGCTATTCGTGCGGGACGGATCCTGATGAGGAGACCCGGCGTGGTTGTTCCCGACGACATAGTGGCGGATGTGAATGCCACTCCTGATTCTTCGAGTCGTCCCTCTTCGTCGGTTGCTCCTGAGAAGAACATTACCAAATAGAAACACTGAATGCTTTGAATATGTGGTTAGTGTGCCCGGATATTTTGTTAGGAAACACTTTTTAGTACTGAATGCCGCTATTGTTTTCCCATTGTTAGAATACAACAGTATTTACAATCGCAGAAGTAAATGCAGTATGAAATTTCTTCGTGGGGCATAGAGGTCGCCCTAAGATGAGTAATTGCAAACGTGCTGGTGTTGGATTAAGTAGGCGCGAATGTGCCGCGCCGATTTAAGTCATTACCAACTTAAACCGACCGCTCCATTAGTAGGGTATAGTGGTCACCCTGAGTTAAGTGAGCGTGAGCATGTAACACCGCCTTAAGTCATTGCCGACTTAAGCCGATTGCTCCGTTAGCAGAGTATAGTGGTCACCCCGAGTTAAGTAAGCGCGAGCATGTCGCACCGCCTTAAGTCGTTGCCGACTTAAGCCGATTGCTCCGTTAGTAGGGTATAGTGGTCACCCCGAGTTAAGTAAGCACGAGCATGTCGCACCGCCTTAAGTCGTTGTCGACTTAAGCCGATTGCTCCGTCAGTAGGGTATAGTGGTCACCCCGAGTTAAGTAAGCGTGAGCATGTCGCACCGCCTTAAGTCATTGCTGACTTAAGCCGATTGCTCCGTTAGTAGGGTATAGTGGTCACCCCGAGTTAAGTAAACATGCAAGTTGACAGTGAACAATTCAAGTGCCTTTGAAGTCTTTTTATAGATGATATATTTCCCAGTTTACAGAGTACATTGTCGTCCCATTAGCTTTTGAGATATAGCTAGGGGTAAAACTTCCTGAGATGTTCTATGTTCCATGAGTTCCCAATTTCTGTGTCGTCCATCTGAGTGAGACGATATGATCCAGGCCGAGTGACTTCTACTACTATGAATGGTCCTTCCCATAGAGGCGACAGTTTGTGCCGTCCCTCCCCCGTTAGAATTCGGCGGAGGACGAGGTCTCCCACTGTGAAGGATCGATGTCGTATGGCCTTGTCATGATAGCGCCTCAGAGTTTGCTGATATCGGGCTGACTGAATCACCGTATTCAATCGTTCTTCTTCTAGTATATCGACATCCTCCAGTCTAGTAGCTTCAGCTTCTGCTATGTTTTCAAAGATTAACCTTGGTGCCCCAAACTTGAGATCAGCAGGTAGCACTGCTTCCGAACCATAGACCATGAAGAAAGGTGTGTTTCCATGTAAAGCTCGACTAGGTTGAGTTCTCAGGCTCCAAACAACATACGGCAGCTCTCTGATCCACTTTCCTGCGAACTTTTCATTCTTGTCGAAGACTTTCTTTCTGAGCGCCTCCAATATCATCCTATTGGCTCTTTCTACCTGCCCGTTGGCTCTTGGGTGTGCCACCAAGGCATATTTGATCTGAATGCTCTTTTGCTCGCAGAAATCGAAGAACTCTGAGCTTGTGAAATTGGATCCCAGGTCGGTTATGATGTTATTCGGTATTCCAAACCTGAATATTATGTCTTGTATGAATTCCACTGCCTTGGCTGAAGTTAGAGAAGCAATGGGTTTGAACTCTATCCATTTAGTGATTTTGTCGATAGCAACTAGTACATGAGTGTATCCTCCTTGAGCCTTCTTGAAAGGTCCAATCATATCCAATCCCCAGCATGCGAACGACCAAGTTACGGGTATGGTTTGCAGTTGATGCGCTGGTAGATGTTGCTGTTTTGACAAATACTGGCAGGCTTCGCACCTCTGGACTAACCCGGCTGCATCACTCTTTGCTGTTGGCCAGTAGAAACCTGACCTGAAGACCTTCCCAACCAGGGTCCTGGATGCTGCGTGTATCCCGCATTGCCTAGCATGAACCTCTTCTAGCAGTTGCTTTCCGGTGGCTGAGAGAATGCATTTCATGAGGACTCCTGATGCGCCCCTTCTGTACAGTGTTTCCCCAATGAGAGTATAATGAGCTGACTGCCTTGCAATTCGTTCCGCTGCATTTTTGTCATCTGGTTCCTCCTCATTTTTTATGTACTTGATGATCGACTCCCTCCAGTCATCAGAATTTGACTCTGGTTGGCTCAGGGCATTGCATTCCTCCACCCGATCTAGTGAAATGCTCGGATGCAGTATTTCTTGTACAAAAACTCTAGGTGGGACCTGAGTCCGACTGGATCCGAGCTTGGACAATGCATCAGCTGCTGTGTTGCGATCTCTCTCCACATGATGAAATTCCAGACCTTCAAATTTGTCTTCTAGTTTCCGGACAGCAGTGCAGTATTTTCCCATGGAATCATTCGAGCAATCCCATTCTTTGTTTATCTGACTTATGACCACCAGAGAATCTCCATATACCATCAGTCTCTTGATACCCAGTGATATGGCAATGTTCAGTCCATGAATCAGAGCTTCGTATTCTGCTGCATTGTTGGATGCTGGAAATAACAATTGAAGAGCATATTTGAGTTGTTCACCTCCAGGTGCAATAAAGAGGATCCCTGCACCTGCTCCCTGCAGCTTCAACGAGCCATCAAAATACATTCACCATACTTCTGCAGTTTCTGGGTTATCCGACACCTGTTGCTCGGTCCATTCTGATACAAAGTCAACCAATGCTTGAGTTTTGATTGCGGTGCGAGGTCGAAACTCGATGTCATGAGATCCCAATTCACAGGCTCACTTGGCTATTCTTCCAATGGCTTCTTTATTGTGGAGAATATCCCCTATCAGAAATCCAGTGACTATTATGACTTTGTGGTCGTCGAAGTAGTGACAGAGCTTGCGTGCAGTTAGAAGTACTGCATATAATAGTGTCGGGGACCATAATTAGGGGTACCCCCAAGACTCCTAATCTCAGCTGGTAACCCCCATCAGCACAAAGCTGCAAAGGCCTGATGGGTGCGATTAAGTCAAGGCTCGGTCCACTCAAGGGACACGATCTCGCCTCGCCCGAGCCCAGCCTCGGGCAAGGGCAGCCGACCCCGGAGGATTCATGTCTCGCCCGAGGACCCCCTCAAGCAACGGACACACCTTCGGCTCGCCCGAGGCCCAGTCTTCGCCGAGAAGCAACCTTGACCAGATCGCCACGCCAACCGACCGTGTCGCAGGAGCATTTAATGCAAAGGTGGCCTGACACCTTATCCTGACACACGCCCTTCAGTCGACTGAGCCGAAGTGACCGCAGTCACTTCGCCGCTCCACTGACCAGCCTGACAAGAGGACAGCACCGCCTGCGCCGCTCCGACTGTTGTGCCACTCGACAGAGTGAGGCTGACAGCAGCCAAGTCCGGCCTCGGGCGCCATAGGAAGCTCTGCCTCGCCCGACCCTAGGGCTCGAACTCGGCCTCGGCCCCGGAAGACGACGAATTCCGCCTCGCCCGACCCCAGGGCTCGGACTCGTCCTCGGCCCCGGAAGACGACGAACTCCGCCTCGCCCAACCCCAGGGCTCGGACTCGGCCTCGGCCCCGGAAGACGACGAACTCCGCCTCGCCCGACCCCAGGGCTCGAACTCAGCCCTGGCCTCAGCCGACGGTCTCCGCCTCGCCCGACCCGGGGCTCGGACTCGACCTCGACCACGGAAGACAGACTCGACCTCGACCTCGGAGGAGCCTCCGCCTCGCCCGACCCAGGGCTCGGACCGACCACGTCACCGGGGGGGGGGCATCATTACCCTACCCCTAGCTAGCTCAGGCTACGGGGAACAAGACCGGCGTCCCATCTGGCTCGCCCCGGTAAACAAGTAATGATGGCTCCCCGCGTGCTCCATGACGACGGTGGCTCTCAGCCCCTTACGGAAGCAAGGAGACGTCAGCAAGGACTTGACAGCCCCGACAGCTGTCCTTCCGCTAGGCTCCAGTGCTCCTCCGACGGCCACGACATCACATGAACAGGGTGCCAAAACCTCTCTGGCTGCCACGACGGCATGTACTTAGGGCACTAGATCCTCTCTGCTAGACACGTTAGCACCCTGCTACATCTCCTATTGTACACCTGGGCCCTCTCCTTACGCCTATAAAAGGAAGGTCCAGGACACTCGTACGGGAGGGTTGGCCGCGCGGGGAGGACGGGACGGCGCGTGCAGGCCTCTCGCTCCCTCCCACGCGGACGCTTGTAACCCCCTACTGCAAGCGCACCCGACCTGGGCGCGGGACAAACACGAAGGCCGCGGGTTTCCCCTTTTACGCCTGTCTCCCTCTGGTTTTCCCCCCTTCGCGCTCCGTCTCGCGCCGACCCATCTGGGCTGGGGCACGCGGCGACAATTTACTCGTTGGTCCAGGGACCCCCCGGGGTCGAAACGCCGACAAATAGCTTCTGAACCTGAGGGTATTTCTTCTTTGAAGGGCTCAGAACATCACTGATGAAATAGATAGGATGCTGTACTGGGTATGCATATCCCTCTTCTGCTCGCTCGACTACCAACGCGGTGCTCACCACGTGAGTCGTGCAAGAGATGTATAATAGCAGATCTTCAGCCGGTTGAGTCGGCGTGGCGGTTTTAGCACTGGCGTGTTGTCAAGAATTTTTTCAGCACATCTAGAGCTTCTTGTGCTTTTGAAGTCCACTGGAATTTGTCTACCTTCTTGAGCAACTTATAGAATGGTAAGCCTTTCTCCCCCAGCCTTGATATGAATCTGCTCAGAGCTGCCATACATCCGATAAGTATTTGTACTTTCTTCTGTGATCGTGGTGCTTCCATCCTCATGATAGCTTCGATCTTTTCTGGATTGGCTCCAATTCCCCGGTGGCTAACAATAAACCCAAGCAACTTTCCTGTTGGTACTCCGAAAACACATTTTTTGGGATTAAGCTTCCATCGATATCGCCGTATGTCGGTGTTTTGGGTCCGACCGCACACCCGGGGTTACCCCTCAAGGTGTTTTTAGGAGTAGGACGGTGTCAACGACTGTAGCAAAATGGTTCGTGCCGATCGCACGAGGGACAGTGGACAAGATTTGCAGGTTCGGGCCGCTTGGAGATGCGTAACACCCTACGTCCTGGTGAGTATTCGAGTGTGGTTACAAGAGGGCTCTCTGGACTGAAGGCACAGAGAGTTTATGTGAGTGGCTTAGTAAAAGTAGGGTCGATCGATCTGAAGGGGTGCCCCCTAGGCCTTATATACTCGACCGTGGGGCAGTACACGTGGATATGATAACAACAAGTAGCCGAAAGATAGTGAACCTCTTGAGTTTATCCCTACGTAACCCTTGCCGACTTATCCTCGCATGGCTCTGTTGCATGGGGGCTTCAGCGCGGGAAAGTCGGGTCTCTGTTGCGATTTACTCGTTCGATGTTGTGGGCCGTCCGGGTTTGCATCAATCCGGTCTTACGTCTTCTCTGCTTTGTTGATTGTTTCTCCTCCGGCCCACGAAGGAATGACCTTACGATTTATTGGGCCCTTGGGCCTTTCGCAAGGTCTTTTACTTCTTTAGTGGACCCGGGGGATATCCATCCCCCACAAGCCCCCGATCTTTGGGTTGATTTAGAGGTAATCAACCCAGAGATCCAAGGTCCAAAAAATGACTTCCTGCTGTCTTCTTTTGCTCCGATCACTCGTTCGACCGAAGTTTAGTTTGGTGCTTGTGCCTTAGAGGTCGGCATTTTGATTTGTAGGATTCTGAACTTCATTGGGTGCGCCGAAGGTGCACCCAATGGGTGTAGCCCCCGACCTTTGAGTAGATTTTTAGAAGATAATCTACTCGAAGGTCTTCACCAGAAATTATCTCCATTCGTGCTCCTGCGTCTCGGTTGAGGATTGGTCTTTTTAATCTTGTCCCACGCCTTAGAAGTCGGCACTATCTCGGTTTGGAATGATAATCCATGGGGTGCACCGGAGGTGCACCCAATGGGTGTAGCCCCCGACCTTCAAATGGATTTTTTAAGGATAATCCATTCGAAGGTCTTCCTTTCGTTTGTAAAAATTGGCATGAAGCTATTTGCATTATGCTTTGGAGATCAGCATTATGTCATCAATATTTTGCTGCAGAGGTCAGCATATATTTTGTCTTTAGCAGCCGAGTTTGCAATCCATCCATATCTTGCTAGGTAGTGCAATTTATTTGCTTCTGCGACTGATTGGACGTTTGACGGACGTTCTCTGTCTGGTCTTTACGTCGCTTCTGTCGGCCATATCTTGTACGTTGCTGGCTATATTTGGCTTTCCTCTGATCCTTACTAATATCTCATTTTTGTCTTGAGGTATTCACTGCGTGCCCTGCACGGATGTGACCGTTTTGAAAAATACACTGATAATTCCTGGGCGTCCCCCCCCCAATGGGTGTGGGCAAGGGACGGCTTGGTACGCTGAGTGTTTTAGCCGGCTGCTTCTGAGTAGTAATGTGATGGGACGGCTAGTGTAATCATATCCTTTGCGCTGTTGACTGGAGTCCCAATGGGTGTAGTGTTGCATGAAACGGCGTCAGCCGTCTGACGTGTCTTCAGATGGGTGGGAGTGCTTATTGAATGCTTTGCGACTGTTCAGTGACCGCGGTTGGAAGTGAGCGGTTGCCTTTCCCTTCTATAAATAACGCCCTTGCTCCTCTGGTTTCTTCACATCTCTTCGCTGTTCTTTACTGCAAACTCCTCCTCTTTCCTGTCTGCTTCCGCCATGGGCAAGGGTAACAAGCGCAAGCGCGAGCCGACTCCTCCGTCGGAGGATTTCGGTGACTCGGAATACTCAGAGGAGGAGTTCTCCTCCGAGTCCGAGGGATCTCCGGCTCCCGTCTCTCCCCCGGCGTCGTCTGATGATTCAGACGACTCCCAGGGGATTGCCGCGGAGGTCTGGATGTACATCCGGGCCGTCGAGCGCTCCGGGCTCGAGGGCTCGGATGAGTCTGAGTTCTCCTCGGACGAGGAGGACTCGGACGACGGCGAGGACGAAGATGACGACGACGACGACGGCGACGACGACGACGGTGGCGACGGCGATGGTGACGGCAGCAACGACGGCGGGGGCAGCGGTGGCAAGGGCAGCACCAGAGGCGGCAGCAGTACGGGCAGCACCAGAGGCGGCAGCAGCAAGGGCAGCACCAGGGGCGGCGGCGGCAAGGGCAGCAGCAGCAAGGCCAGTGGCTAAATGCCACTGGTCTTTAGATATTAGTATAGTGTAGTTAGAATAATGTAGTAGTAATGCAGAGTAGTATAGTGTAGTTTAGTAGTAGTAGTAATGTAGAGTAGAAGTAGGGAAGCACCAACTCGCGAAGAGTTGGTTTGTAAACTTATTAACTTCCCCTTAATGAAGAACTGTCGTTGGCCCCTTCTCGATGACTCGCTTTCTCTGATTGTTGAACTGATTCTTTTGATATAGTAGATGAATAACTTGCGCATCACGTTGACGCTTCCAGAAGTAGCTGCCGAATAATATTGTAGTTGGTATCGGTGTTTTAGAAGCAACGCCGAGCGATTGAAGGTTGACATCAGCGTTTTAGAAGTAACACCGAGCAATCGAACACGCGATCGGCGTTTTAGAGGCCACGCCGAGTGACTGAAGGTCGGTGTCGGCATTTTAGAAGTAATGCCGAGCGATAGAAGACGAGTTCAGCGTTTTGGAGGCAACGCCGAGTGATTGAAAGTCGGCGTCGGCGTTTTAGAAGTAACACCGAGCAATCGAACACGCGATCGGCGTTTTAGAGGCCACGCCGAGTGACTGAAGGTCGGCGTCGGCATTTTAGAAGTAATGCCGAGCGATAGAAGACGAGTTCAGCGTTTTGGAGGCAACGCCGAGTGATTGAAAGTCGGCGTCGGTGTTTTAGAAGTAACGTCGAGCGATTGAACACGAGGTCGGCGTGTTAGAGGCCACGCCGAGTGACTGAAGGTCGGCGTCGGCATTTTAGAAGTAATGCCAAGCGATAGAAGACGAGTTCAGCGTTTTAGAGGCAACGCCGAGTGATAGAAGGTCGGCGTCGGCATTTTAGAAGTAATGCCGAGCGATTGAATACGAGGTCAGCGTTTTAGAGGCAACGCTGAGTAATAGCCGGGCGCACGAGTTATTTTGAGGATAATAACCGAGTGATGAAGTGGCACGTCGGCTTTTTCGGAAATAACTGCCAGATGTCCACGTGGTATGCTGAGGTTTCGGAAATAACCGTCGGGTGATGACTGGGCACTTTTTGAAGCGGTATCTGGCTCAAGAATATCCCATAAGAGTTGCGCTTTTAGCCGCCTTTGCTTTCCGTGCCCTAGTTCTTGCATTTCCGCATCTGAATCTTCTCTGCCACTCGCCTCCTACTCTGTTCGCCAGTGAGAAGCAAGATGGCGCCCAAGAGGAAAACTGCGAACTCGTCTGCTGCGGTGATCCCCGCAATCGACCCCAACAGTCAGTTACCCTTCGCAGGTAACCATATGTCTGTTATTTCCGAAGCTGAGCTTCTCCGCCTCGTCCCCATCGGGGTTCTTCCTCCGCGGGAACTCTGTTCTTGGCGGATCTGCCACGGGACTACTGTCCCAACAGAGGATACCCACGAGTCTGTAGTTTACGCTCCTTTTCTTCTCCGCGGTCTCGGCCTTCCTATCTCTCCTTTTTTCCGCGGCCTCCTTGATTTCTATCACATCAACTTGACCCATTTGAACCCTAATTCCATTCTCCAAATCTCCATTTTCGTTCACCTATGCGAAGCCTATCTCGGCGTGCTGCCGCATTTCGGTTTATGGAAGTATCTGTATCATTGTCGCCCTGGGATGGCCGGGGGGCAACATCAGTTGGTCGGAGGTGCCAGTTTGGAGATGCGCCGTGGGCGGAAGACTGAGTATCTTGAGATTCCCCTCAAAGATAGCATTAAGGGGTGGCGTCTGGAGTGGTTTATAGTTGATAATTATGGAAATTCTCTCCCCTCCCGGTCGGGAAGACAGCCAGACGTTCGCACTCCGAGTTGGACTGAGTCTCCCACAGATCAGGAAGTGGCCGAGGCAGGTGTGTTGCTAACTGAGGTCGGATTGCTGAAAGAGAGAGGTCTGACTGCCGAAGCTGTGGTCACTGATTTTGTTTTCAAGAACATTCAGCCACTAAAAGACAGGGCCTATCCGGCATATCTGTATCGAGGGCTGGCCGACTCAACTCGAGTTACCAATAGGAGAATTCCTTCTGTTGACTTGGTAAGCCGACTTGAAATGATCCTCAGGGGTAAAGTTTCAAATGTTGGTGCTCCAGTGGCATACTCGGCTTGGAACCTACCTCCTCCCAAAGCTTTCACCCTTTTGTGTCAAATCCGCCTGCGACTGATAGCAATTTGGGCCTTAGAGTGCGACCCTCTGCTGAAGAAGTCAGTACTTTGGTTGCTTCGCTCGGGGCGATTCCTGATGATGAACGGCAGGTTTATTTTGAAGTGCCTCTGAACCCTAGTGATGCCGAAATAAATGACATGCTTGATCTGTTAGCTGAGGATTCATCTGATGCTGCTCCTGATGGTACGTTGGCGGTGGTGCCCCTTCCAGAGGTTGATACAACTTTGGATGTCCCGAAACCTATCAGTACTCGCCCGAGGCGCCCTAGCCGAACCAGTCAGCCCGAGCCTTCTGCTGATGAGCAAAAAAAAGAAGAGAAGACGCCTCCGGCGAGTATCCAGCTTTGATGAGGACGCCGGTACCTTAGCTCCTGCTGCTGAAGAAGTGCCTGCAACTGGCCTTGCTGACACTGATCCCAATGGGTGTGCTCCATCTGCTGCTGACCCCAATGGGGGTGCTGCTTGCGTTGTTACTGTGGAAGATGAGGAGGAGGAAAATGAAGCTCCATTAACTCGGAAAAACAGTCGGCAGTTCATCGCCAGCGGTGGAAGTAGTGGAGTTCCTTCTCCTGCATTGTCTGCCCTTATTGGTCTGCAAGAACTGTCCTTGGCCAACTTTGATCAAACTCTGGAGGATATGGTCCCGGAGGACTTGTTATCGGAGCCTGTGGATGATGATGCAACAGAGGTTTGTGCTGCCGTGCCCGATGCTGGGTTGAGGTCATCCCGTGCCTCGTCGACCTTAGAGCATGATCTCGAGGGTCGGGATGCTGACTTGGATTGTTCTGGTCCCATGGAAGTAGCTGAAGGCCCGTCAACCTTAGAGGTGGTTACGGCAGAGAGCTTGGACCCCTTGAATAGTGCTGATACGTGCCCAGCCCCCGAGGATGTCGCTGGGGAAGACTTAGCTCGGGTGAAGAGTATAAGCCACTGCCCAGCCCCCGAGGGTGTTGCCGGGGATGATCCGGCTCAAGTGGGCAGTGCCAACTGTGACCCAGCCCCCGAGGGTGTCCAAGCAAGGTCTCCTTCCTGCACTTCCATGGATGTTCATGCGGGTTCACCTCCACACTCTGGCAGTATGGTAGTGGCCCAAACTCTGGATCAGGGAGTCGCTTTAGAGGGCAGCGTCCCCGCTGGCCTGGCGTTAGGCTCTGTTGAATGTACTGAGCTCGTTCCTACTGGTCTGTTGCAAGCTGCTTCGGGTGGTGGTCTGTCACCTGGTTATCAGCTGATTTCTCCTGATTTGGGGATCCCTTCGTTCTTTTCCAACCTCCAGGTACTGTGCTGTACTTTAGCTTGATCTTTACGTTGCATGAATTTTTGTCATTATGTTCATCCGCTCTTCTCATCAGGCTTTGGTGGATGGGATGGCCAGCCAGCTGAGATCGCAGGGTGCTTCCATCCCAGAAGTGGCTTCATCTCTTGAGCGTTGGAATCCAGTGTCGCTTCATCGTCGTGTATCCGAGTTGGAGGCAACTAATGCTGGTTAGTGCCCTTCTTCTTCTTCTTTGCCTTTGTTCGTGGATTGTTTTACCTTCTGACCTCATTTCGTTTGATTACCTCTTGATAGGAATGACTCGGCAGATTGCAGTTCTTGAGGAAAAACATTCCCGAGATCAGGCTGAAATGGCTCAACGGTGCGCTGACTTCGAGGAGAAGTATTCTCAGAGCCAGACTGAACTGAATCAGGTCTCCGCTGCTTTGGATGACGCCAACGCTCTGAGTTCTTCTCTTCATGCTCGGCTTGACTCTGAAAAGGTAACTTACAAAACCGTGATTCGCCTTGCTATGCTCTTATTACTTGCTTGGATTCTGAAGGAGTTGATTTTTGTTTGTAGGAAGAAAAACGTATCCTTGCTGCTTCTCGCGACAATCTGGACAGATTGTATCGAGATTCTAGCAACTCGCTGACCATCTTGGAGAGGAGTCACCGTTTTACAATGGAAGAACTGGACAATCAGCGTTGCAAGCTGCAAGAGTCTGCAGACGAAGTGACCCGCCTTACGCAATTGATATCAGCAAAGGATGCCACCATCAAGGGACTCCGAGCTTCTAAGAAATCCATTGCTCAGGAGTTAGAAGCTGCCCAGCTGGCTGCTAGAGTTGCCGAAGAAACTGCTGTCACTCTCAAAGCTCAGCGTGATAAAGCCATGGACAAGGCTATCCGGGCGGGACGAATCTTGATGAGAAGACTCGGCGTAGTTATTCCTGAAGACATAAAAGCCGATGTGAATGCTGCCCCCGATTCTTCGAATCGCCCTTCTTCGTCGGTCATTCCTGAGAAAGACATTGGAAAATAGAGAGACATTTTGCGTGTCATGAGCGCGCGGTTAGCACGATCGAGTATTCGTTAGAAGATATCGGTTTATCATTTGAATGACATGATTACTCTCTTATTGTATCAGAATTTATTGGTTCGCAAGTTTGTGGTAACGCTGCATGATGATTATGAAGTTTGTTTTCGGGATATGGAAGTCATCCCCTGGATTGCATAAGCGCGAGTATGTTGCACCGGCTTAAGCCATCGCTGACTTTTAGCCGATAGCTCCGTTGGCAGGGCATAGTGGTCATCCCGAGTTAAGTAAGCGTGAGCATGTTGCACCGCCTTAAGTCGTTGCCGACTTAAGTCGATTGCTCCGTTTGTAGGGCATAGTGGTCACCCCGTGTTAAGTAAGCGTGAGCATGTTGCACCGCCTTAAGTCGTTGCCGACTTAAGTCGATTGCTCCGTTTGTAGGGCATAGTGGTCACCCCGAGTTAAGTAAGCGTGAGCATGTTGCACCGCCTTAAGTCGTTGCCGACTTAAGTCGATTGCTCCGTTTCTAGGGCATAGTGGTCACCCCGAGTTAAGTAAGCGTGAGCATGTTGCACCGCCTTAAGTCGTTGCCGACTTAAGTCGATTGCTCCGTTTGTAGGGCATAGTGGTCACCCCGAGTTAAGTAAGCGTGAGCATGTTGCACCGCCTTAAGTCGTTGCCGACTTAAGTCGATTGCTCTGTTTGTAGGGCATAGTGGTCACCCCGAGTTTAAGTAAGAATGCAAGTCAATCGTAAACAAGCCGAGTGTCTTTGAAATCTCTCTTTATTGATGACGTATTTCCATTTTACAGAATACATGGTTGCCCCAGCTGTTTTGAAATACAGCTAGGGGTAAAACTTTCTGAGGTGCTCTATGTTCCAGGAGTTCCCAACTTCTGTGCCATCCATCTGGGTGAGGCGATACGATCCGGGCCGAGTGACTTCTGCTACTATAAAAGGCCCTTCCCATAAGGGTGATAACTTGTGCCGTCCCTCCCCCGTTAGAATTCGACGGAGGACGAGGTCTCCTATTGAAAAGAACCGCTGCCGCACAGCTTTGTCGTGATAGCGCCTTAGAGTCTGCTGGTACCGTGCTGATTGGATTACTGCATTCAGTCGCTCTTCCTCAAGTACATCAACGTCCTCCAGCCTGGTGGCCTCGGCTTCTGCTATGCTTTCGAAGATCAATCTTGGCGCCCCAAACTTGAGGTCAGCAGGTAGTACTGCCTCCGATCCATAGACCATGAAGAAAGGAGTGTTTCCATGCAGGGCTCGGCTAGGTTGGGTTCTTAAGCTCCAAACGACATAAGGCAGTTCTCTTATCCATTTTCCTGCGAATTTTTCATTCTTATCGAAGACCCTTTTCCTGAGTGCCTCCAATATCATTCCGTTGGCTCGCTCAACCTGCCCGTTGGCTCTTGGATGTGCTACAGATGCGTACTTGATCTGAATGCTCTTTTGCTCGCAGAAGTCAAAGAATTCTGAACTGGTGAAGTTGGATCCCAAGTCAGTGATGATACTGTTTGGTATCCCGAATCTGAATATTATGCCTTGTATGAATTCCACGGCTTTAGCAGAAGTTAAAGAAGCAATGGGCTTGAACTCTATCCATTTAGTAAATTTGTCAATTGCCACCAATACATGGGTATATCCCCCTTGAGCTTTCTTGAAAGGTCCAATCATATCCAGTCCCCAGCATGCGAAAGGCCATGTTACTGGTATGGTCTGCAGCTGCTGTGCTGGCATGTGCTGTTGCTTTGACAAGTATTGGCAAGCTTCGCATCTCTGAACTAACTCGGCTGCATCGTTCTTCGCCGTCGGCCAATAGAATCCTGACCTGAAAACCTTCCCAACTAGTGTTCTGGATGCTGCATGTATCCCACATTGCCCTGCATGGACTTCCTCTAGAAGTTGTTTCCCAGTGGACGGGAGAACGCACTTCATGAGGATGCCTGACGCGCCCCTTCTGTACAATTCCTCCCCAATGAGTGTATAGTGGGCCGACTGCCTGGCAATGCGCTCTGCCGAGTTCTTGTCGTCTGGTTCTTCTTCATTCTTTATGTACTTAATAATCAGCCTTCTCCAGTCATCAGAGTCTGACTCGGGTTGATTTATGATGTTGCACTTTTCCGTTTGATCCATTGAGATACTCGGTTGTAGAATTTCTTGCAGGAAGACTCCGGATGGGACCTGAGTTCGACCGGATCCGAGCTTGGACAGTACATCGGCTGCTGTGTTCCGATCTCTTTCTATATGATGAAATTCCAGACCCTCGAATTTATCTTCCAGCTTTCGGACGGCAGCGCAGTATTTTCCCATTGAATCACTTGAACAATCCCATTCCTTGTTTATCTGGCTGATGACTACCAGAGAATCTCCGTATACCATCAATCTCTTGACGCCCAGTGATATGGCGATGTTCAATCCGTGTATCAAAGCTTCATACTCGGCTGCATTGTTAGAGGCCGGGAATAGCAACTGGAGGGCGTACTTGAGATGTTCGCCTCCAGGTGCGGTGAAGAGAATCCCTGCTCCTGCTCCCTTCAGCTTCAGCGAGCCATCAAAATACATTCGCCATACTTCTGCAGTTTCTGGATTATCTGGTACTTGCTGCTCTGTCCATTCTGATACGAAATCAACCAGTGCTTGAGTTTTGATGGCAGTGCGAGGTCGGAACTCGATGTCGTGGGATCCCAGCTCGCAAGCCCACTTGGCTATTCGGCCAATGGCTTCCTTGTTGTGAAGGATGTCCCCTATTGGAAAACCAGTGACTACTATGACTTTGTGGTCGTCAAAGTAGTGACGCAGCTTGCGGGCAGTTAGAAGTACTGCATATAATAGCTTCTGAACCTGAGGATACTTTTTCTTCGAGGGGCCTAGAACTTCACTGATGAAATAAACAGGATGTTGTACTGGATAGGCATGTCCTTCTTCTACTCGCTCGACTACCAACGCGGTGCTTTCCACGTGAGTCGTGCAAGAGATATACATCAGCAAATCTTCAGCCGGTTGAGTCGGCGTAGCTCGCCGGGGTGGTTTCAGTACTGGTGGTGGTGTCAAGAATTTCTTCAGTGCGTCTAGAGCTTCTTGTGCTTCTGAAGTCCATTGAAACTTATCCACCTTCTTAAGTAGCTTGTAAAATGGCAAACCTTTTTCTCCCAGCCTGGATATAAATCTGCTCAGAGCTGCCATACATCCGGTGAGTCGTTGAACCTTCTTTTGTGACCGAGGAGCTTCCATCTTCATGATAGCTTCAATTTTATCTGGATTAGCCTCAATTCCCCGGTGGCTGACGATAAACCCGAGCAACTTTCCTGCTGGTACCCCGAAAACACATTTTTCAGGATTGAGCTTCCACCTATATCTTCTCAGGCTGTTGAAAACCAGCTGTAAATCCTCGATGAAGTTTTCTGAATTCTCTGTTTTGATCACCACGTCATCTACGTAAGCCTCCACACGCTTGCCCCAGTGATCGGCTAAGCATGTTTGAATGGCTCTCTGATAAGTCGCTCCAGCGTTTTTGAGGCCGAACGGCATGGAGGTATAACAGAAAGCACCAAACGGAGTGATGAACGCCGTTTTCTCCTCGTCTTCCTTTGCCAAACTAATCTGATGATACCCGGAATAGCAATCTAAGAAAGACAGCACAGAACACCCAGCGGTGGAATCCACCACCTGATCTATCCTCGGGAGCCCGAAGGGATCCTTCGGACAGTGTTTGTTGAGATCAGTATAGTCGACGCACATGCGCCAATCCACTTTATTCTTTTTGAGTACAAGAACAGGGTTGGCTAACCACTCGGGGTGTAATACTTCTCTAATAAATCCAGCTGCGACCAAGCGAGCTAACTCGGCACGAATGGCCTCTCTCTTGTCGGGCATGAAACGACGTAGCTTTTGCCGGATCGGCCTCGCCTGGGGATAGACCTTCAATTTGTGCTCGGCCAGTTCTCTTGGGACTCCCGGCATATCCGCAGGTTGCCATGCGAATACGTCTCGGTTATCTTGCAGGAACTGGACGAGCGCGCTTTCCTATTTGTCGTTCAAGCTGGAGCTGATGATGGTCGTCTTGCGCTCATCAACGAACCCCAGGTTGATTCGCTTGGTTTCTTCAGTCGGCCGCATAGAGGTCACGGCCTGGGCTTCGTTCGCCGGCACTGCAAGGTCCTCCTCAGGCTTAGAGTTCGCCGGCATAGAAGGAACCGTTGACGGCTTGGTGGTGAGGGCCGCTTGGATGGCCACTCGGAAACATTCTGCGGCGCCTTGGAAGTCGGCGCGCACAGTTATGATTCCTTGCGGTCCTGGCATCTTCAGTACCATGTATGTATAGTGCGGAATGGCCATGAATTTGGCCAGTCCCGGCCTCCCGATGATGGCGTTGTACCCGCAGTCGAAGTTCGCCACTTCGAACCTCAGGAACTCGGTTATGTAATTCTCCGGAGTTCCGAAGGTGACCGGCATGTAGATGTGGCCCAGCGGGTATTCCCCTTCCGTCGGCACGATGCCAAAGAAAGGAGTGTCCGACTCGTGGAGCTCTTTGAGGTGAACTCCCAAGCCTTAGAGTGTCCGGGGGAAAGTGACGTTGATGCTGCTCCCCCCGTCCACTAGCACCTTCTTTACCCGGCTCTCTCGGATCACCGGATCGACGAGGAGCGGGTATTTGCCCGGATGGTCGAAGTTGAGCCATTGATCCTCCCGAGTGAAAGTGATCGGGTGCTCCGACCACCGGTATGGGGTGGGAGGACCGGTGGTCGCCACCAGTATCTGGCGGTCGTTGAGCTTTTGTTGTCTTTTGTTCTCCTGCGACCCATGTCCGCCGAAGATGACGTTGACCTCCCTGTCAACGCGCGGGAAAGCTCCTCCTCCCCCCTCCTCTTGCTGATGGGGCTGTCGTGGTTCATCTGGTCCTCCCCTTGGCGGAGGAGGCGGTAGAGGTTGGAAGGGTCGGCCGTGCCCGATGGAGTGCTTGAAGTCCCGGCAGTTACGAAGAGTGTGGCGCATGTCCTTGTGGTACGGGCACTGGGCGTCGAGGATGTCGTCTAGCGTACGCTCGCCTCCACGGGGTCCTCCTCGGGCGCGAGAGGCGGGTGGTCCGGCGGCGTGTACTTCCTCACGAGGCCTCTTCTCCCAGCGTTTGTCGGATGGTTGGTTCGCGTCACGTCGTGGTGCTGCTGGTGTAGGCTTTGCTCCCCCGATGAGATCCTGAGCCCGCTCGTCGGCGGTGATGTAGAGGTCGGCTTCCCGGAACAGCTCCTCGGAGGTAGTCGGCGCCTTTTGTAGTATGGCTCGGACGAAAGCCGAGTCATTGGATCCTCTGTAGAAGTCCTCGATCACGGCCGCCTCCGTGACCTCGGGGATACGGTTTCTCATGGTCTGGAACCTTTTGAGGTACGACCGGAGAGTCTCGTCCCCCCGACGCTTGATGGATTTGAGGTCCCATGGTTGCGCTGGCTTGTTGGAGAGGGACTGGAAGTTGGCGGTGAAACGTCGACTGAAGTCTCCCCAGTCGTCGATGCAGTGTCGGGGTAGATGTCGTAGCCACTGCAGCGCATCTTGCCCAAGGACAATGGGCAGATACGCGGTCATGACGTCTTCAGATGCCCCGGCAGCCCGAGCAGCGGTGGTGTAGACGGCTAGCCATCCCCCTGGATCCTGCTTAGGTTCATATTTGTCGACATTGGATACCTTGAAGTTGGGAGGCCATTGAATGGCCCTAAGGCGCGGGGTAAGAGCGGATACTCCGCATGTGTCCTCCTGTCGTCGGGGACGACGTCTGTCCCGGGGAGGGGAGTGGTGGTTGTGGTTCCTCGACCGTCCCCGGGTGGTACCGCCAGTTGAAGCTGTTGCCGACTCAGTCATGGTGGCCTGGCTTTGAGTCGGGAAGCCATGATCTCGGTCATACTCCTCCCGACAGCGAATTTCGTTTTCATGCCGCCGTTCGCGCGAAGCGTTGATAGAGCTTCGCGCGTCTCGGCGACTGTTGATGGCGTGTCGTAGGTCGTTCGGCGGGTGAGCGAGCGGTAGAAGATGGTTGGCCGCCTGAGTGAATAGCCGTCGGTATCCTTCGGCGTCGGGAGTCCGAGGAAGTCCATCAGCTATCCGAGCTAGTACGCCCCCGACTTCGCTTGGCGTGTTCATAGCTCGGGCGAAGTCGGGGTTCAGGTTGCGCCCGAAGAGCGGATTCTCCCGGCGTTGCCTTGCATCTTGCTCGGCTTGCTCCTGAGTCCGTCGGCGATCACGTCGTCGGGAGTTCCTTCGTTCTCTGAAGACGCGTTCTTCTGGAGTTTCTCCTATCTCCGAGACCTCGTCTCGCGAGACAGGCTGCTCCGGATCCCGTTCTCCGGCCGCGTGATGTCGTCGAACGTTCCTGCGTCGGTTCCTCCGTCGGCGGGATTCTCGTTGAGGTGGTTCTTCTCCAGGCGCAGTTGGTTCGTCGTCAGAGACGGCGGGCGACTCCACTCTCCCGATGAAGAGGACGTCGGGGTAGAATGGTGCTGCTGTCGCGGCGACTTTCTTTCCGTTCTCCTTTGAGGCCGGAGGAACGGAAAAAACGACTTGCCTTTCCCTGGTCTCCTTCTTCCTCGCGATCCGTGTCCATTCTTTCGTTGGGGAAATAGACAGCGGAGTCTTCCGGGTCAGCGAGCTTCCAGCTCCAGCCTTTCCGGAGACGATCTTTTTCCGAAGAGCTGGAGGTAGCGTCTTTCTAGCATTTTCGGAGTTCGTTGGAGGAGACTTCTTTTCCGGCAGATCTGCGATGCGGTGTAGAATTCCCTCTTCATCCGCTACAGATGAGATTGTCCCAAAGCAGAATACAGATCCGGGACGCACGGTGATCTTGCTGTGGAAGGTGACGGCCATTGAGCTAGCTTGGATCGTCGACACACCCCCTACCTGGCGCGCCAGCTGTCGGTGTTTTGGGTCCGACCGCACACCCGGGGTTACCCCTGAAGGTGTTTTTAGGAGTAGGACGGTGTCAACGACTGTAGCAAAATGGTTCGTGCCGATCGCACGAGGGACAGTGGACAAGATTTGCAGGTTCGGGCCGCTTGGAGATGCGTAACACCCTACGTCCTGGTGAGTATTCGAGTGTGGTTACAAGAGGGCTCTCTGGATTGAAGGCACAGAGAGTTTATGTGAGTGGCTTAGTAAAAGTAGGGTCGATCGATCTGAAGGGGTGCCCCCTAGGCCTTATATACTCGACCGTGGGGCAGTACACGTGGATATGATAACAACAAGTAGCCGAAAGATAGTGAACCTCTTGAGTTTATCCCTACGTAACCCTTGCCGACTTATCCTCGCATGGCTCTGTTGCATGGGGGCTTCAGCGCGGGAAAGTCGGGTCTCTGTTGCGATTTACTCGTTCGATGTTGTGGGCCGTCCGGGTTTGCATCAATCCGGTCTTACGTCTTCTCTGCTTTGTTGATTGTTTCTCCTCCGGCCCACGAAGGAATGACCTTACGATTTATTGGGCCCTTGGGCCTTTCGCGAGGTCTTTTACTTCTTTAGTGGACCCGGGGGATATCCATCCCCACACCGTAGGCTGTTGAAGACCAGCTGTAAATCTTCAATGAAATTTTCTGAATTCTCTGTCTTGATTACCACATCATCCACATAAGATTTCACACGCTTGCCCCAGTGGTCAGCTAAGCATGTCTGAATAGCTCTCTGACAAGTCGCTCCAGCGTTTTTGTGGCCGAACGGCATGGAGGTATAGCAGAAGGCTCCGAACGGGGTGATGAATGTTGTTTTTTCCTTGTCTTCTTTTGCCAAACTAATCTGATGATACCCAGAGTAGCAATCCAAGAAAGACAACACAGAACATCCGGCGGTTGAATCCACCACCTGGTCTATCCTAGGAAGCCCGAAGGGATCCTTTGGACAGTGTTTGTTGAGATCCGTATAGTCGACGCACATGCGCCAATCCACTTTATTCTTTTTGAGTACAAGAACATGATTAGCTAGCCACTCAGGATGTAACACCTCTCTAATGAACCCTGCCGCGACCAAGCGAGCCAGCTCAGCACGGATGGCTTCTCTCTTGTCGGGCGTGAAGCGACGTAATTTTTGTCGGATCGGCCTCGCCTGGGGGTAGACCTTCAATTTGTGCTCGGCCAGTTCTCTCGGGACTCCCGGCATATCCGCAGGTTGCCATGCGAATACGTCTCGGTTATCTTGCAGAAACTGGACGAGTGCGCCTTCCTATTTGTCATCCAGACTAGAACTGATGATAGCAGTTTTGCGCTCGTCGGCGAACCCAAGATTGATTCTCTTGGTTTCTTTAGTCGGCCGCATAGAGGTCACGGCTTGAACTTCATTCGCGGGTACCGCGAGGTCTTCCTCAGGCTTTGAGTTTGCCTGCGCAGAAGAAGTCGCCGATGGTTTGGTAGTGAGGGCCGCCTGAATGGCCACTCGGAAACATTCTGCGGCGCCTTGGAAGTCAGCGCGCACAGTTATGATTCCTTATGGTCCTGGCATCTTCAATATCATGTATGTATAATGCGGAATGGCCATGAACGTCGCCAACCCAGGCCTCCCGATGATGGTGTTGTATCCGCAATCGAAGTTCGCCACCTCGAACCTCAGGAACTCGGTTCTGTAGTTCTCCAGAGTTCCGAAGGTGACCGGCATGTAGATGTGGCCCAGTGGATATTCTCCTTCAGTCAGCACGATGCTGAAGAAGGGTGTGTTCGACTCGTGGAGCTCTTTGAGGGGAACTCCCAAGCCTTGGAGCGTCCGGGGGAAGGTGACGTTGATGCTGCTTCCCTCGTCCACTAATACTTTCTTTACCCTACTCTCTCGGATCACCGGATCGACGAGGAGCGGGTACTTTCCTGGGTGGTCGAAGTTGAGCCACTGATCTGCCCGGGCAAAGGTGATCGGGTGCTTAGACCATCGGTACGGGGCGGGTGGATCGGCAGCCGCCACCAGTATCTGACGATCGTTGAGCTTTTGTTGTCTCTTGCTTTCCTGCAACCCATGTCCGTCGAAGATGACGTTGACTTCTCTGTCAACGCGTGGGAAGGCTCCTCCTCCTCCCTCCTCCTGCTGCTGGGGCTGTCGCGGCTCTCCTGGTCCTCCTCATAGCGGGGGAGGAGGTAGAGGTTGGAAAGGTCGGTCGTTCCCCACGGAGTGCTTGAAGTCTCTGCAGTTCCAGAGGGTGTGGCGCATGTCCTTGTGGTACGGACATTGGACATCGAGGATGTCGTCCAGTGTGTGTTCGCCTCCACGAGGTCCTCCTCGGGCGGGTGGTCCGGCGGCGTGGACCTCTTCACGAGGCCTCTTCTCCCAGCGTTTGTCGGGTTGCTGGTTCGTGTCGCGTCGCGGTGCTATCGATGCAGGCTTTGCTCCTCCGATGAGGTCTAGAGCTCGTTCATCGGTGGTGATGTAGAGGTCGGCTTCCCAGAATAGCTGCTCCGAAGTGGTTGGCGCTTTTTGTAGTATGGCTCGGACGAAGGCCGAGTCATTGGATCCCCGGTAGAAGTCCTCGATCACTGCTGCTTCCGCAACCTCGGGGATACGATTTCTCATGGTCTGGAATCTTTTGAGGTACGACCGGAGAGTTTCGTCCCCCCGGTGCTTGATGGATTTGAGGTCCCATGGTTGCGCCGGTTTGTCAGAGAGAGATTGGAAGTTGGCGATGAAGCACCGACTGAAGTCGCTCCAGTCGTCGATGCAGTGTCGGGGTAGGTGTCGCAGCCATTGCAGCGTGTCTTGCCCAAGGACGATAGGCAAGTATGCGGTCATCACATCCTCGGTTGCCCCAGCGGCTCGGACGGCGGTGGTGTAGACGGCCAGCCAGCCTCCCGGATCCTGCTTAGGTTCATATTTGTCGACATTGGAGACCTTGAAGTTAGGGGGCCATTGAATGGCCCTAAGGCGTGGAGTAAGCGCCGATACTCCACAACTATCTTCTTGTCATCGGTGATGATGTCTTTCCTAGGGAGGGGAGTGGTTGTCGTGGTGCCTCGATCGTCCCCGGGTGGTGCCACCAGTTGAAGCCGTGGCCGACTCGGTCCTGGTAGCCTGACTCCGTGCTAGGATGCCGTGATCCCGGTCGTACTCTTCCCGGCGACGGATCTCGTTCTCGTGTCGTCGTTCGCGCGAAGCGTTGATGGAGCTCCGTGCGTCCCGCCGACTGTTGATGGCGTGTCGTAGATCGTTCGGCGGATGAGCGAGGGGTAGAAGGTGGTTGGCTGCTTGAGTGAACAGCCGCCGATAACCCTCGGCGTCGGGAGTCCGGGGGAGGCCATCAGCTATCCGAGCCAACACTCCACCGACTTCACTCGGCGTGTTCATGGCTCGGGCGAAGTCGGGGTTCAGGTTGCGTCCAAAGAGTGAATTTTCCCGACGTTGCCTCGTTTCCTGCTCGGCCTGTTCTTGAGCCTGCCGACGGTCACGTCGTCGAGAGTTCCTTCTTTCTCTAAGGACCCGTTCTTCTGGAGTTTCTCCTACTTCTGAGACCTCGTCTCGTGATATGGGCTGCACCGGATCCCGTTCTCTGGCTTCGTGATGCCGCCGAATATTTCAGCGTCGGTTCCTCCGTCGGCGAGACTCCCGATGAAGAGGTTCCTCTCCTGGTGCAGTTGGTTCATCGTCGGAGATAGGATTCGATTCCACTCTTCCCCCGATGAAGAGGACGTCGGGGTAGAATGGAGCAGCTATCGCGACGATCTTCTTTCTGTCCTCCTTTGAGGATGGAGGCATAGAAAGAGCAGCTTGACGACCCTTGGCTTCATTCGCTTCTTTCCTCCTTGCGATCCGTGTCCATTTTTCTGTCAGAGAGGTGGACAGCGGGGTTCTCCGGGTAGACGGACCCTTGGCTCCTAGCTTGCTGAAGGTGATCTTTTCTCGGAGCACTGGAGGTTGTGCTTTTCCCTGCTTTGCTCCGATTTTCTCGGAGATCTTTGAGGACGACTTTCTCTCCGGTGGATCCGCGATGCGATGCAGAGTTCCCTCCTCATCTGCTACAGATGAGATAGTCCCAAAGCAAAACACAGACCCGAGACAGAGGATGATCTTGTGCTGGAAGGTGACGGCCATTGAGCTAACTTGGATCGACGACACACCCCTACCTGGCGCACCAGCTGTCGGTGTTTTGGGTCCGACCGCGCATCCGGGGTTGCCCCTCAAGGTGCTTTTTGGAGTAGGACGGTGTTATCGACTGTAGCTCGATGGTTCGTGCTAAATGCACGAGAGACAGTGGACAGTTGTGTACAGGTTCGGGCCGCTTTGAGAGGCGTAACACCCTACGTCCTGGTGTGAGTACTTTATGTGGTGGGTTACAAGGAGGTTCTCTAGTATTGGAAACGTAGAGAGCCTGTGTGGATGGCTAAGTAGAATGAGGTCGATCGTCTTGAAGGGGTGCCCCCTAGGCCTTATATACTCGACCGTGGGGCATTACATGTGGATATGATAATAACGGGTGCCTAGATAATAGTGAACTGACTGAGTCTATCTTCCTATAATTCAGCCGACCCATCCTCGCTCATTTCCGATGTACGTGGCCCCTGCGCGGGAAGGTCGGGTCACTGTTGTGATCACCGCTCGAATTCATCGGGTCGTTTGGGCTTGCGTCGATCCGGCCTTGCATCGATCCGCTTTATCGGGCGTTCCTCCCCAGGCCCACAAAGGGATGACCTTGTGGATTATTGGGCCCACGGGCCCCTCGCGAGGCATC
Source organism: Zea mays (assembly GCF_902167145.1). Lineage (NCBI taxonomy): Eukaryota > Viridiplantae > Streptophyta > Magnoliopsida > Poales > Poaceae > Zea > Zea mays. The sequence continues at coordinate 11,758,513 of NC_050097.1, forward strand.
TTGTTCTTCTGGTGGACCCGGGGGATATCTGTCCCCCACAATAATTTTATAGTTAATTGGTTATAAAGTGTTTAGTAAACCTAAAATTTTCTTTTGGCCCTGATAAAATTGAGGGCACCATGTAGATATCTGGTTTACAGCTTGCTTGATTACATAGATGAATGAAAGTGGCTATTGTTGCTCCCTTTCCTCTTTTAGTTTTTCAAGTATAGCAAGGATATATAAAGATAGAGATATTTTCAGTCAAAACTTTGTTGGTACATAGAAATACTTAAAAACATTTATGGTGATACACATCCTGGAGCCCATCAAACTGATTATGTTGATATACAATTACTTTGGACGAGTCTTATGGTTCTTAGCCCCGTAAAGCATAAAAATGGTTCTATTTTTCACCAAAAACTGCACTAACATATTCTTCGCAATTTGAAGTTCAAAAAATGCAACACATGGGCACCTAACTATGCTTAACAATTCACAAGTACTCAAAAGAGCTAGGCACATATGTATTCTCCATTTGTCTCATCCTCATGTGCCCGTGTTTTAGAGATTTCAGAGTGAGATGATCCTGAAAGTAATGAATAAACATGTTGTATTTTGTCAGCATCAGTTCAAGTGATTCATGGGACAAATACATGATAAAAGTGATAACACTTCCTATCTCTATGTTTTGTCCATTCAGTGTCATTACTATAATAGGAAATAAAAATAGAAACATGGAGAAGTTGAACACAATTATTACAGCATTACAACACTCGACACCAAAATTAATCTCTATGCATGGTCGAAAACATTAACTTCTTTGAATGGCATCCCATTGGTGACTAAGAATATTCATACCATTACCATCATGTAATAATTTATTTACACAAACATTTGTATTGTTCTGGGTAACATGACTGCTTTATTTTTTACAAAAAAAAGACCTATCGGCTTCGGAATTGTTAGTAACTTAGCATCTGATAATGGCATGGCACTGGTGTGTAGATGCCAATGTTGTGATGGAGCAGAAGAAGAAATATTCCCTTTAATATTAGTAGAGATAGATATATTTACTTTTACCATCATTTGTGTTGTGATTGCTATTTTCTGCCAATGTTTTGGGTGAAAGGGCCTAAGCGAATTGGAGCACTCTATGTTACCTGTTAGCTATTTAAAATTTACTTCAGGGTAGGAGATAATTTTCCTTGTCAGGTTTTATTCTGGTATATGTAACTTTGTAATTGGGTTCTCATTGTTTTGTATTTTAAGTTAGCGAAGTGCTTGAAGTTGATGATGAATTATGCAGCTTAGAACAGTAAACATTTGTCGTAATGTTATAAGAAGTTTCAATTTTGAATTTGAAGTTTTCCAGTGAGATATTTAGATCGATAATGTGTTGTTTGTTTTCATGTAAACGTTGCGCATTGATATTTTTATTGAATAATTAGTGCACCGTCGCAACGTACGGACATTGTACTATAGTAATATTAAGAGTATTTTTTCTTAGTGACTACTCCCTCCGTTTTTTTAGTTGTCGCTGGATAGTTCAATTTTGTACTATCCAGCGACAACTAAAACGAAACGGAGGGAGTACATCCACTTCAGATACAACAATATGCATTGATATTATAACTTGAACATGTCTTCAACATCAAACCATTTTTTGGAAAAGAGAATAGCGTATGTTTTCTTGAGTTTTTTTGGTATTATTATAAAAAGAAGAACCAGGGGTAATGAGTGAAACTAAAATTGAGACTATAAAAAGAAGAACCGGGGCAATAAGTGAAACCAAAATAGGACACCGAAAGGTGGCTCGGTTAATCATCGTACCGAGAATTTAGATTTTACAGGGATCAGATTCAGTTGGTTAGGACTCAAGAGTGTAGATCACATGAAGCTGCTGAAATAGGACACATTATGTTTTTTTAAAAAAAACTTTGTGTTGAGTCGGCGTATTTACAAAATATTATATATTTATATAAAAAATTTCTACACAGTTTTTGCATATCATAGTGATGTTTATCTTTCCGTATCTATGTTTTATACTACTTTTTAACTTCTGTGGCAACATACGAGCACATACCTAATAAAAAATATCCACAGGAGCCCCAAAGCTCTTCTCGCTTGTAGACGAGGGCGTAGTCAGGATTTTTTTCCTAAGTAGAGACCAACATATATATATAACTATATTTGTAATGTTAATAAATAGTGTATGTGTATATCTTTTCTCTTCTATATTTACATGTGAGTTTTTTCGTACGTCGTCTCCTTCGGCGAATAAATTTCCTCCGGTGTGAAAAATATCCAAAAAAAGGATGTGGAGGATTCAAACTCTGCTCATTTGGTACGAAGCACTTGGCTTATACCACTGCAACTCATGTCAATTTGTGTTATATAAATGAGAGAAATTGTAAATACTAATACTTTAAAAAATATATAATCATGTTTGAACAAATATCTCATTTAAGCAATGTCTACTTATATGATATATAAAAATCATAGCGATGCACGGTCAACTAATTAGTATACAATATACAATAGTCACAAGTCATAACAATTAACACATATATATGTTAAGTACATAATAAATTTTAATTCATTATAAACTAACTCCTTTTATTTTAGCCATATGATATACAACTAAAAAAAGATTCCTTTTTTGTTAGGGGATGAAAGTGCATTCATCCCTTTTGTGGGTTTTGGTGATTTGGATAACGCCACATTTAAAGGTCTAACAAGTTTGCTAAGTATTGAACAGGTAATTTAGTATGACGAACATACTTGAATAGTGTATAATGATCAGTGAATAAAGGTTCAACACAAGGTTAAATAACCAATGAGACAATGCAAATGGATATAATATGGTCTCTATATTGGTTTGAATATATGAACCAAACCTGAGAAAATCACTATGCATAAATATGATCAGAATAGAGATTAAAGTGATTAAGAGGCATGGTCAAGCCAAAGTGAATAAGATATGATGAATTGTGAATTGGCTTGACCATATTACTATTAGTCCATATGTGCTTATATGAGAACCAAACTAGAGCTTGATTGATCTTAGCATTTATATCTATATGACATTCATGCAAGTTTCACAATATTGAAGAAATGATTCTCTCAATGGATGCTCGATATGATGTGACTCAAAAATGGCTTGATAGGTGTTAAGATAGCAAGGAAAAAGTTTTGAGTGACTAATCGAAGGTGAAGGTCAGCCGATGGCTTGTGGACCGAGGTACCATAGCTAAAGCGAAGAAGATAGTACTTGTACTAAGTCGATAAACTAATTAGCTATGAAGAGTTATACTTAAGTGTGGGTTTTTTTCGTACGTCGTCTCCTTCAGCGAATAAATTTCCTCCAGTGCGAAAAATATCTAAAAAAGGATGTGGAGGATTCAAACTCTTCTCATTTGGTACAAAGCACTTGACTAAGTACATAACAAGTTTTAATTTATTATAAACTAACTCTTTTTATTTTAGCCATATGTTATACAACTACAAAAAAAAGTTTTCTTTTTGTTAGGGGGGCCATGGTCCCTGCTAGCCCCCTTGTCTACGCCACTGCTCGCAGAGATGCACCTGTGCAAGTGTTGGATGTCATAGATTAGGTTAATTAGATAAAATTAGTAACAAAGAAAATCAAAGATATGGCATTAGCCTGATTCCCTTCACATGCAGAGATGGTTTTGTAACTGCAATGCCAAGAAAGTTGCACTATATATGGTTCCACTGACTAAAGTTTAGTCCGTGTCACATCAAATATTCAAAAGCCATATTAAATATATTATAATTATAAAACTAATTACACAGCTAAAGACTAAACAATGGGACACATTTTTAAGCCTAATTAATACACAATTAGTAATATTTACTGTAACATCACATTATCACATCATGAACTAATTAACATAAAAGACTCGTCATCTAGCTTATTCCTTTTTTGAGTAATTAGTTTTATGGTTAGACTAAATTTAATACTCGTAATAGACATTCAAACATCCGATTTGATAGGGCTAAAACTTAGCCCCGTCCAACCAAACACCCCATAGTGATTTTTTATTCTCCTTAGACAAAAAAGAGAGTTAATTTTAATGCAAAGTATCATATGCAAACCAAGTTTTCATAAAAATTTCGTGCAAACCAACTAATAAAAGTCACAAAAATCCTAAAAATTATAAATGTAATTTATTGCCTACTGTACCACTATATAAAATTTAAGTTCAAATTCATTATATGTTAAGAGATACAAAAAAATCTGATATACAAAAAGGTGAAAATTATCTCAGAGTTTTCTTTTTTATATATTTTAATATATGATGAATTTGAAATTAAAATTTTATACGATGGTAGAGTGGGCAAATAAGTATATCCATATTTTTTGGATTTTTTTAACTTTTCGTAGTTAGTTTGCATGAAGGTTGTATAGAAGTACTAGTTTGCATATGATACGTAGCCTAATTATAAGCGATGAAATTACAAGATATCTATATGTTTATTGTGTACAGGAGCCTGCTATATGTTTAAGCCAGAGCCGCATGGCCGGGAACTCCCTCCCTCCTGCCTGCCCTGCATGGCTGCATGAAGTTAAACAAAAGGTCCTTATTGATTTGTACGCCGGCCCGGCCAATTAGCACATTGTTTTTGCGAAGGGGCTCTGTGCCCGCCTAGGGTTAAGCCATGGGTACGCACCATTTATGGCTAGTTTAGCAATCGCATTTTTCCATGCGATTTTCAATTTTTCAAGGAAAAATGAATATTTTTATCTTGAAAAAACGAAAAACCCTTGGGAAAATGTGGTTCCCAAACTAGCCTTTACCTAGGATTTTATCAGGTATAGGGTGTACAGACGTTTGTGTGTGACCACATACTAGAGATTTAGATCTCTCAATTAATTCAGTGTCTTGATGTGTGCGTACGTGTGTAGTGGTGTGAGTGTATGTGGCGTCCGTGTACCCTATAAAAAATTAGCATATTGTTTTGTTTCGTTCTTTGCTGCAATAATGCATGCTGCCACTGGATGATATCTGTCGTAGTGTTGATTGATTGGTCCTATTCTACGCCTTCATAATGCGTGGTTTGTACATATTAGCCAGTCATGTCATGTGCACTGCAGTTTGAAGAATTGCGCGCAACACTACCCGGATTATTCCTTGTATCTGGTTGTGTGTCGTGCCGCCTTGGATTTTTTCTTCATCAGGAAACGCCTTCCATGCACGTTAATGGTTCGAAGCTTCCAACAGCGCCTACTGCAACGGAGGCCCAATGTGCGCGACGTCGGATCCAGGATTTTCCTTTCCATATGTTAGTTCTTTGCAAGCTTCCCTGTGTGTCACGCCCCATCTATACTACTCATATTCTATACTACTCTTACTAAAAAGCTAAGGAGGACATCCACACTCTCTCGTGCCCCGCCCCTGCCCACGTGATATCTCAGTCGCCCGTATCGCCCAACCTCACGCCCGTCGTCGGCCTTCCATCCGAGTTGCTCGCCCCTGCCTCCGCCGCGATCTCTGCCGCGTCGTCATCCCCACGCTCCGCGCCCACTCCCCCGCCCCCGCTAGCCGACTTAGGGTTTAGGGTTGCACTATACCAGAACATTGAACAAGGCGTTGTATCTAAGGCCTCCAGGAAATGTCTGCTCAATTAATGAATTGGCTGATCTATGGGAGACAAAACTCAAGAAACCCTGAAAAGATTGTATGTAACATAACACCAACTTCTTAAAGGAATGATGGTAAATTGAAACTACTAAAAAGTTAGGTAGTAATTATATTTGTGTTGCTTTTGTTAAAGCCCTGATGTCCAGTGTGTTTTCTTGAAATTCAATCAATTACTTTTCAATTTAAGCTTTAAGCTATTGTCGACAGATATAATGTAGTTCAAGTTTGATGAAGTTACTGATGCAGTTTTCTGATTTGTGTCCATTTTAGTTTTTTTATATGTTCACCTAAATAACTACAAATGTATTTGATCATGGAGTAGAAGCTTGCTGCTATGTCTACGGAAAATAGAGCTAGAAAAACAATGAAGAAACTGTGGAACCTTTTTTTCCTAGTTGCGAATTGCAAATCATTTTCTGAAAGACTTATGTTTCTTGCACAAATCATCTACTCTCATTCTTTCTTTCTCCTCATTGCAGATGCTCCATTTCCCTTGAAGATGGTTTTAATTTTTATATGATCAGCATTTGTTAAGGGTGACCACACGTATTTTGAAATTGACTTGTCAATGGAAGGAACTCAACTGTATCCCCATGTAAATTACACAACAGTGAATCAGTAGTATTTGACGTCAAATGTGAACCAGAAGAGGAGAGAATCAACTCACCAGGAGGTCAAGCTGCCACTCCCAGCCGATAGGTACAGGGGGAGCAATCGATCGGTATGCATTAGAATACTAAGGAACCCCATATAACTTGAGCACGTAATATAATGATATTCTATATATATAGAGCGAGGAGCAAAACTGTGATTCCGTGGAGCCACGTCACCTTAATAATTTTTAGCCGTTCGATTCTATCTCAACGACTAGGGAGCAAACACACGACAGTCTTCACCCTTCACCAAATTCTTCTGGACACTTCTAGCTGCTGCGAGAGCCATTAGGGAACTCCCGTCGCCACTCGCCGGCCAGTGGTTGAGACAGAGCTCGGGCTTCTTCCGTCATTGTCCTCTTGGACCGCGCCACGCGGTTCTCTAAGCTCACTATCCCCTTCTCGAAGAAGGTCGTGGCCGCATGGGAAGACGACGAAGAAGGAGAATACAGAGAAGCTTGCTGGCGGCTATAGTCACTAGCTTCATAAGGCTATTATGGCTGCTCCTGAATACTCCTTAATCGAGGGCTAGAGTGAGGAACCATGCGATGATCTAGATTGTTCACCATGACAATGAGCACCCATAGTCTAAATAATGAAATCTAGGGCATCAAGGCCGTCACCAACATTGAGATTGTCATGCATGACATCGAGCATTTTGCAAATGGCTCAAGCATGGACTTCACCAATCATATCGCACAAGCCAAGTACAACAAGTACTTGCTAAAGTATTACTTATGGGAAGATTCGACAAGTATTACTAAATAATGTATTGCCTTGAAAAATAGTTTGTAGCCGAGCAAGCTAAGGGTAAGCACAAGAAGGCGCTATTGAATAATAAGCCCGCTAAGAGAGATTACCATGATCATGACGAGATCCCAAATTGCGATGATGTCATGGTCATCTTTGTTGGCTCCAAAGCCTATGAAGGCATGCAACAACAAAATCTGTCCACAGTGGCGGAGGACGGATAAAAATTTTGGTATGACTCTACTTCGTATAATATTTAGCACACAAACCAATTAAATTGCAAAATAAAAATGCACAAACATATATAAAAGTAGAACATTGTCAAATGAGAATAAATTGTTAAGAAACATGTGCGCGATAAAAAAATAAATAATACAATGTTATATTGATAATTTTGCTAGATAAGTCTTGGAGACCTAGACAATTCACTAGTAGAAAAGAGCTCAAAGCCTGCGGCACCCATAAATTATCACTGGCGGTTTCAGTTATCACGCGCCAGTAAAAAAAACAAGGTGGACCCGACTTAGGAACCGCCAGTGGAAACCTATTTCCACTGGCGGTTATCTTAACACAACCGCCAGTGGAAATAGGGTATTTCCACTGGCGGTTCTGTTACACCAACCGCCAGTGGAAACCTATTTCCACTGGCGGTTGGTGTAACAGAACCGCCAGTGTAAAGACCCTATTTACACTGGCGGTTGTGTTAAGATAACCGCCAGTGGAAATATTTTTCCACTGGCGGTTTTTCAAACCAACCGCCAGTGAACTGTCTGTTATAAATACCCATCTTCCCCGCGACAGTGAACTGTATGCTCGCAGCCAGCTTCCATTGGAGGCGATTTTGGAGGTCCAGATTTCACAAAAATATAAGGGGGGAGGTTTTGGTCTTCATTTCTTGGAAGAAGGTGGATAAGAAAGGTTGGTTTATGTTTCTTTGTCAATTTTTGTTCATTCTTGCTCAATTTTAGCCACATTTTGGATCTAGGGTTTCACATGTGAGAGAGAAGAGTATAGATTGGTAATTTTCTCTATTTTCTCAAATGAGGTTGCATAAGATGGTTAGTTTTTGTCTATTCCCTCTCTTTTTCATGTTTAGTTGCTTAATGAATGGTGAATGTGTTGTATGGAAGATTAGTTTAATTATGTTTCAATTGTTAGTTATTGTTTATTTTTTGCTCAATTTTAACTACATTTTGAAACTAGGCTTTCACCATATGTTAAAGATAGGTTTGGGTATTAATTTTTTTTTGTTTATTAGTTGCTAGGAAAGTTTGGCTTATGTTTCTTTTGCCAAATTTTGTTTATTTTTCCTCCATTTTAGCCACATTTTTGGATATAGGGTTTCACCATGTGTTTTATGTTACTTTTTTACAGGTGGTGATGGAGAGGACATCCTGGATGTATAACTTATCAAGGCTAGATCCATCATACATATCCGAGGTCCATAGGTTTATTGATGTCGCTACGAACCATGCTTGGAGAATAAAGACAAAACACATATATTGTCCATGCATGGACTGCAAAAATGCTGCTGTATTTAATGACACAGAACAAATCATATCTCATCTGGTATGCCGAGGATTTATGAAGGATTACACAATTTGGACAAAGCATGGAGAGGGTAGCTCTTCGCCTTATACGACTGGAAACCCTGAGAACATCGACGACAGATTTCAGTTCGTTCATGAGACACACCAACCTCTTCCACAGAGCGAACATGTAGTGCAAAATGTTACTGATCATGGTTACGCTGGAGGAAATGAACATGATAGACCTCATGTTCTGCCAAGTGTTATGGATGAGGAAGATGCAGAGTTGCTAGAGGCAATGTTGCGTCGTCATACAGATCAATCGATGTTCTTAATGAAAGGTATGGAGTCCCTAAAGAAGGCAGCAGAAGAGCCTTTGTACGACGAGTCTAAGGGTTGTACCAAAGAGTTCACGACGCTCCGGTCTGTGCTAAAGCTGTTGATGTTAAAAGCTAAATATGGTGTGTCTGATGCTGGCTTCGATGCGTTCTTGAGTATTATCGCAGACATGCTTCCAAAGGAGAACAATGTGCCTGCTAACACGTACTATGCAAAGAAACTAATCAGTCCGCTCACTATGGGTGTGGAGAAGATCCACGCGTGTAGAAATCACTGTATCCTTTATCGAGGTGATGATTATAAAGACTTGGAGAGCTGCCCAAAGTGCGGTGCAAGTAGGTACAAGACGAATAAAGACTATCGAGAGGACGAAGAGTGTGTTGCATCCGTGTCTAAAGGGAAGAAGCGAAAGAAAGCCCAAAAAAAGACTTCAAAATCCACGAGCAAAGAAAAAGAAGAAGTAGACTATTATGCGCTCAAAAAGATTCCTGCTTTGGTGATGTGGTACCTCCCCGTCGTCGATCGATTGAGGTGTTTGTTCGCTAATCCTGAGGATGCCAGACTTATGAGCTGGCATGCTTCTGATGAGCACAAAAACGATGGGAAGCTTCGACATCCAGCCGATGGGAAGCAGTGGCAAGATTTCAATGACAACCACCGAGACTTTGCCGATGAACCGAGAAATGTTAGGTTCGCACTGAGTACTGATGGAATGAACCCATTTGCTGAGAGGAGCAGCAAGCATAGCACATGGCCGGTGATCCTCACCATATACAACCTTCCTCCATGGTTGATGCAGAAACGGAAGTACATTTTGCTAACCATCCTTATTTCTGGACCTACACAACCTGGAGTTGACATGGATGTATTTTTGGAGCCCTTAATGGAGGATATGAAAATATTGTGGGAAACGGGTGTTCAAATGTTGGATGAGTATCGTAAAGGTTCATTCACGCTGAGAGCAATTCTTTTTGTTACGATCAACGATTACCCTGCTCTCTTCACATTATCAGGCCAGTTTAAGGGAAAGGTTGGTTGCACAGTATGCATTGATGGAACTGCTTACGTATCCCTTGCTGCATCTAGGAAGATAGTTTACATGAGGCACAGACGCTTTTTATTGGAAGGACACAGGTACCGCATGCGAAAGATGGATAAGTACTTCGACAATAATGGTGAACTACATTCTACTGCTCCATCGGGTAACAATAGAGGTCATAGAGTTTTTGAAATAGTCAGGAATATCAAGTTTGTTTTTGGGAAGAAGACAAAAGACGGAAAAACAAGGAAGGATGTCAAACCAGCTTCGGGGGCTATATTCAAGAAGAAGTCTATTTTCTTCGAGTACTTGCCTTACTGGAAAGAGTTAGATGTGCGGCATGCGATCGATGGTATGCACGTTCAGAAGAACGTGTTTGAAAGCATAATGGGCACCTTGCTAGACATAAAGGGCAAAACAAAAGAAGGGCTCAATTCACGCATGGACTTGGTAGATTTAGGCATAAAAAAGGAACTACATCCCGTTCTTCAAGAAAATGGGAAGTACCATCTCCCAGCAGCAAGCTACAATCTCAATGTAGATGAGAAACATGCGATGTGTGTTTGGCTCAAGAATTTGAAAGTCCCATCCGGATTCTGCTCTAGCATACGGAGTATTGTGTCAATGAAAGACCTGACAATCACCAACTACAACTCACATGATTGCCATGTCATGCTGACTACATTCCTACCTATTGCCATCAGGGCTATAAATCCTTTGTTTTTAAAGATGGCAATCACACGGTTGTGCTACTTTTTCAACAGGATTTCACAAAAGGTAATTGGCCGTGATGAGTTGGCATCTCTTCAGGAATTCGCAGTGGAGACAATATCACAGTTTGAGATGTGTTTCCCTCCATCGTTCTTTGATATTATGGTGCACCTTGTGGTGCACTTGGTGCCACAAATAGAGGCATTGGGTCCTATGTACTTGCATGAAATGTGGACGTATGAACGTTTCATGTCAATACTGAATGGCTATGTATCAACCCGTGCTCGTCCCGAGGCATCCATGATAGAGGGGTACTGTACCGAAGAGGCCATTGAGTCCGGAGCTCCATTCTGCAATAGTATCCTAAAAGACCAGGTTGCAATAGGTCTGCCTCCGTCACGACACGAGGGTAGACTGTATGGAAGCGGGAGGATGGGACGGAAATCTTTCATCCCACCGGATTACGATATAGTACTTGAGGCACATCAGAGCATCCTACATCAGCTAACAATAATGGAGCCATTTATCCAACAACACATCAATGAGCTTCGCGAGCAAAATCCTGGGCATACGGATGATTGGGTAATGAAGCAACATAAGCAGCGGTTCAACACATGGCTAATGGTGAAGGACATTCCACGTGGAGAAACAATAGAAGAACAAACCATCAAGGGCTTGGCATCTGGACCATCACGCCAGGTCACAACATGGCAAACCTATGACATTAGTGGATTCACATTTTGTACCAAGTCCAAGGACAAAAAGAGCATGTCACAAAACAGTGGTGTTCGATGCGAAGCCATAGATGATGAAACTGGTGAGATTATTACATATTTTGGCTTTATTGAGGACATATGGGAACTAGACTATGGTACATTTCAGATCTCGGTTTTCCGATGTCAATGGGTTGAAGACAAACATGTCACGGTAGACAACTATGGGGTCAGAGTTCTTGATCTAAGTAAGGTAGGTTACAAAGATGACCCATGGATCCTTGCTAATCGTGCTGCACAGGTCTTCTATGCTGAACATATCATTTCTAACAATGAGAAGAAAAGCACCGACAAACCGAAGCATGTAGTTTTTCCTGGAAAACAACAAGCTATAGGAGTTGATGGTGTATCTGATTTAGAGGATTTTAACCAGTTCAATGACATGTCTCTTTTCATAGACCATCCAACCAAGATAAGGAACGTTGAGCGAAGCATCCCACGCAATTCGATGCCCTGGGTACGCCACGATGGACAAGGCAGAACAATAGCTCCCTAGATTATATAGTTGTCATGTAATTGATTATTGTTAGGACATGTCATGTAATTGATTATTGTTAGCGACAAACCGAAACATGTAATTTTACACGACTTTCTAGAGAGGAGAGAGAGAGGATAGAGAGAGAGAGGAGAGAGAGAGGATAGAGAGAGAGGAGAGAGAGAGGAGAGAGAGAGGAGAGAGAGAGGAGAGAGAGAGGATAGAGAGGAGAGAGAGAGGATAGAGAGAGAGAGAGAGGAGAGAGAGAGGAGAGAGAGAGAGGAGAGAGAGGAGAGAGAGAGGAGAGAGAGAGGAGAGAGAGAGGATAGAGAGGATAGAGAGAGAGAGGATAGAGAGGAGAGAGAGAGGATAGAGAGAGGAGAGAGAGAGGATAGAGAGAGGATAGAGGAGAGAGAGGAGCTAGGGAGAGGAGAGAGAGGAGAGAGAGAGGGAGAGGGGAGAGAGAGGGAAGAGAGAGGAGGGAGAGGGAAGAGAGAGGAGAGAGAGGAGAGAGAGGGGAGAGAGAGAGAAGTAATATATAAATATATATATTATGTATACTAAATATATATATTTATCTATACTACCTATTAAGGCTCTAAGGGGTAGGCTGCCTCCCCTGGTTCTGCCTTCGGTGAATCTGCACCGTCCGATCGCTTCGGTAAATCTACACCGTCCCGCCCACGCCCACGATCGTCCCCCCCGCCTCCCCCACCCCGCGTGAGCCGCTCCCTCCGCTCCCTGACGATGGCGACATGGCATCGTGGCTGCAGCCGCCCGTGTACTCCGTGATGCACCCTTGCAACCACCGCCCCGCGTCCAGATCGCGTCGCCCCACAGCACCCAGAAACAACCACCCTTGCGTCTATAGACCATAGCCCAAACCCTAGAGCGCCCGCGCCAACGGCAACTAGCAGATCTCGCGGCGCTAATCGAGGGCATGGGCCATGCCGTCACCGACGATAAGGTGTCATGCATGATGGAGGAGGTCGACGCCGACGGCGAAGGCTGCATCAACCTGCCCGTGTTCGCCGCGCTCATGGAGTCTGCGTCCGCTGCCGCCGCCGTCGAGGATGACGTGGACCACGCCTTCATGGTCTTCTACACCGACGACAACGACCTCATCACGCTCGCTGAGCTCGCGTGTGTCCTGCGTAGCCTTGGGGGAGCCTGCCACCGTCGCCCACATCTTACACCCAGCACCACTCCTCTTGGTACGGAACCGTGTAATTTTGTAATGCCTGCCATCTCCTGGGTTCTTGCATCTAACATGGTCTTGGGCATGTTTGGTTAGGGTTCTTGGTGATTTGTGTAGTTGTGCTTGGTGTGCGATTCTTTAATGATGATGCGTTCTTGCCTGTTCTTGGTGGGTAAAAATGTTGGCATTTCACCTTGTTTAATTGCTTCTTAGTTCATGCAGTCTCGATGTAAATGTGGTGTGGTTTAGTTTAGGGAGATCTTCACTAATCACTACATAGTGCAGCAGTGGGCTGTTAATTTGATATGCACTTCCATGGTTCAGAGGGTTGCAGTGTTAGTTGTCGCAAATTGCTCCCAATTTGTTCTGGATGTGGTCCCAACTCTGTGTAATATTCTGTAATCTAAGGAAAAAGTGGTACAATTGTTCCCCTATCTAACTGAGAACATTTTGACCGTTCTGCATGAAGTTGCCAGCCCGCAGTATTAATTTGGTATATTCAATTTGATTGTGTAGATGCTGGCAGCTAGAGGAAATGCATAGTTCAAAATGGAAGGCCATGGAAAAAGTCGAGGATTGAAATGAAATGAGGTAATGTTTTTTCTGCTTCTCAGAGTGTCACTGATTCATCTGTAAAAGATGTCAAGAATTAAAATGGATGAATTCTAGCTATGCAGGTGATTTTTTAGAGTTCTTGCATCTCCTCGGGTGTAGTTTATCTCGGTTGTGTATCCACAAATGTTGTTTACACCAATTCCTGTACAAGCTGACATTATGACTTATGTTTTGCATTCAAGGGGAGCGCAAATGACGCAAAGCATGCTGACTTGTACACGATGCTAAACAAGCAAAGCTCCAGAGGGCAGAATGGCAGTGGCGTCACAGGTAGTTCTGGGTACTCCTGTCTATTTGATATATTTTTTCTTCGATTTAGGGTCTTAGCTTAACATTAATCTGGAGCATTGACATAACTATGGAAGTTTGAATTCATGGTCAGATGGCAAATCCCACAGCCCCCTACTTACGAGAATGGAAAACATGCATATCCAAATTAGTCATCAGAATTCCCTTTGGCTCATCTGTGCATTATGGTGGTCGGGAATTCTACAGCAGAACTTTACAGTGGTCGATTACTCAGCAGGTATAACCTTTTTTCTCCTATCAATTTTTGAATATATGTCGGTAGCCGATTTGATATACATCAATAAAAATCGCCCCTTTGTATTCCGAAGCAAAATAACAAGCTTACATGCTCTTACTAATATTGTCCCTGTTCTTACAGCCACGATTTCATGGCCAACGTTCAGACGGGCTCCGGGAAGCCGATGACCTTCTACTTCCCCATCACCGGCATCGTCATGCAGCCTGCTAGAATGCCATAGCGAGGCGGGAGCATGAGGATGAGGACCGCATACCCATCTGCCCTCATACTCTTCCCACGAGAGAGCTCTCCATGCAGGTCATTCTCTCGCTTGATTGCTTGTTTCTACATCTCTTGCTTTTTTCTAAGGATGCTTTGGAAGTTCCATGCATGTGGTGGTTGGTTGGTAATATTACTCTGTTCTTTTTTACGCTACAAATTCATGAAGAGACGAGGAAATTGTCGTATCAGACTGGTGTTAGGGTAGTTGTCGCTTATGGTGGAGTGTCGATTACTCAACAGGTACAGCCTCCTTTTCTCCTATCATTTTTGAATACATGCCGGTAGCTGATTTGATATTGTTTATTGTATTGATTGATAGGCTACTGGTAGCCTTTAGTAGCTTGATTAGTTTTGTGAAAGAGTTTGTTTGGCATATATATGGCTTCATCATTTTTGTTTTCATTTTTCCCACAATCATTTTATAGGTATTTCAACAATATTATGTTCATCAATAATAGCACTTCATTCCATTTTGTTGCAATTGGCTTGTGGCTTTTTTATTTCAGTGAAACAATAATAAAGCATCAAGTTATCCAGAAAATTACTAATCATTTCTTTTCATCTGTAGTGATAGATGTACAAGTACCCATATTATAATATGAAGCCAAATTTAGAAGTTTTTTTGCTGAAATACCTATATAATAACTATGGGAAAAATGAAAAAAATGATGAAGCCATATATATACCAAATAACAGAGAAACCTTAACATGCTTATGGAGGCACATTGTACCATACTGAATTTATTGTCTCATATAAGGATCTTGCAGCCATAACCCACATGTTTATTTTTCAAACATAGAAAACTAGGATTGATAGCAAGCGTTAAAAACAATTGCATTTGCATATTCCCCTGACTGTCATGCGAGTATGGTGCTGGACCAACCACTAAAATGAAGGGGAAAGGTTATGTGCAAACAAAATGAACAGGGGAAAACATGAGGAGGGAACATGGGATGAGCCCTGGTTGCAGTGAAAAGCAAAGCAGGCTACCATGGTAGAAAAAGTGAACAGACAATGCAGCCTTTGGTATATTCAGAAATAATAAAATTCACTCTTTCATTAGTAGAAAAACCAGACATGGCCAACATAATCAATACAGTCAAGTCCCAGGTTGAAATCTTCCTTTTCTTAAGAATCAGTGAGGTTTTAGGGTAATCTCAGTGAGCCATATGCCATGTTTTCTTATGATGATTTTGCATGTCGAAAACACAAAACAATTTGAAGTTGTGTAATCTTCACATGACTAGGTCGATATTTATCCCCAAACTGGTACCTATTACGTTGGTTAAAGTTTGGTTATGCTTGGATTTAAAATAACACGATGAGATCTGCTCTTGTAGATAGGCTACGATTTGTTACTGACACATTTTTTGCTACTGGCTTCTAGGAAACAGCCCACAAGATTGGTGTGGTGATAGCCAAATCTTCAGGCGGTTTCAAACCATGGCTGCGTAAAAAGCTATTGTTGATTCTGCTAGAGAGCAATACTTGAGTTCTGAATTAGTCCAAATGCCTGTTCGTATATATCTCCAGGATCACATGTAATCTTCTCCTTTTTTTCCTTTTTCTTTTCCTCCATACGTCGAGCAAGATTGTTTTTGTAGTTAATATTCGTCTTGTTGTGAAGGGTGCGGACGTGGCAAGACTCTTTGATCTTGTGTTCTGATGCTTCTCTACTTGATACTTACTCATCTCTCTCGTCATCTATACTTTATGGTGCACATCATCATCATATGTTCATGTATGAGAGAATAATACCTTTTTGATGTGGATTCTGATTCCTGAGTACATACGAGAGTTGGAAACCTACAACGAGAAGATGTGAATGTGATGTTGCATATCTGCTAGCTATACCTCATCTTGGAATAGGCACAGATCAAGCGCCTCCACCTGAGCGACTGGGGATTACTAATGAAGAATCAGGTGTGTACAACGATAAGTTTATATTCATATAATATCCTTTTATTTTTCATAAATCTGCTTTTGATGCATGAAAAATATGATAGCTGCTCTTTGTTCCTATTTTTTGAAGCCAAGTTAAGCATTATTTTGAATGAATATTGATGTCACCTTTAAGAGATTATATGTTGCGGCCTAATAATATACAATATAAAGGCTAGGTGTTTTTTGCTTTTAGTTTCGTTTCAAAACAAAGCAATGAGTTTTTTTCATTTTGCCTAACATGTAGGAGCACATGTTTGAAAAAGGTAAATCGGAGAGGGAGAAGAGAACCAGGAAAGGGAAGATGTTCATTAGCAAAGTATTGTCCACTTTATAGTAATGCTTAGTGCACAGCGCATCTGATATTTTGGGATAAGTGTTGACACACCTACAAAAATAACGATGACGGGTTAATTGATGATCCACTTGTTTCTTCAGGCACTTGGAGAACCAGTTCTGTTGGGTGCAGTTTATAGTCGCACATGATGGTTACTATACCTTGATAGCAGGGAATCATCAATCAGGAAGCGAAGGCAACAACTAATTAAAATGGTGAGCAATCTCAGGCTTCTGGTCCTTAAACTATGTGTTTTGTAATGACTTCTTTGGAACTTCTAGAAGTCAGCTGGATGAATAAATATAAAGTGAGCATCACTAAGCCGTGAGCATCACCAAGCTGTGAGCATCACCAAGACTTCGTAATGGGTTTATTTACTTTTTCTATAGAAGCATCACCAAGCTTTCCTTAATATTATGACTATCTTTATATGTGTAGTGATGTTAATTGCAGGGTCCATTAAGTGTAGAATAGTGCTAAATCTATACTACTCTATTAAGATAGTAGCGTCAGCGTCCACACCCTTCATGCCCCCGCCTGACCCCTCACCCTCCCACGCGCGCGCATGGAAGCAGCCCGCAGCCCCCGCCGTGCCCCTCCCCCCACGACCGCACATGCACCATCCCCCGCCGCCCCCGCCCCCGCCCCGGATCTCGCCCCCGCCCGCGGATCCCGCGCTGGCTCTGTGCGGGAGTGCTGCCGGGCTCCTGCGCCATGGCCGCGGCCACGCTGCTCCTGGGATCCGCCGCCGCCTTGCCGCGTCCCGGTTTCGCGGCTACAACGCCGTTCGCGTCCCAATGGAGACGTCGCCAGGTACGCGCCCATACGGGCACTCACCCACCTCCTCATTCACTCCCGGGGCCGGTGACTGTCGTCGTCATCGTGAGGTTTGCCCCACCCTCCAATCTCGCTGCAATCCCTGCTCTCTCCCGCCCGGATTGCCGCAATCCGCGTCCGACTGTCTATGGAAGGGGTGAATCCCTCTCGTTTCGCCGCATGCTCTCCTCCGCCCTTCACTCAGATCACCGGCACCGCCCCTCGATCCGCGTCCGCGCTGTCCATGGAAGGGGCGAATCCCACTCGTGTCGCCGCAATCCCTCTCGATCCGCGTCCCATCCGCGTCCGCGCTGTCCATGGAAGCTAAATTGATGAATCTATATGTTTTAGTTTCCATTTCCTAAACATAACTAAGAAGCTTATCCAGGGAAATCATTTTAGCTTTTTGCTGCTCCTTATGTGCTTTAGATTCAGCAAGACAATTCAAACTTTGCAAGTTTTGGAAGACTAATACCTAACTTTTTGGTAACTCGAATGAAACATGCACATACAGATCACCCTGATTACACGATTAATGGAGAGGAGGTACATGGGGTGGGGTCCTAGAACATACTGTAATGTATCAGGAGATGGCGGCGAGCTAGGTACTGGAGCGGCGGGGACTAAAGCTCTAGCGGCATGAAGATGTTTACTTGGTCAGGCTTTCTCTTCCCAGAACTGTAGAAGTCAATCAGACACTCCCTAAAGAAACATCAAAATCCAACAAGTAATGGGAGAAAGCATGTCAGTAGTACATAACTCCATTAAACTACATCCCGTTATTACTATATATTTATAAAAAAATTGTCGGATCTCATCCAAGCTGAGCTTCTCAGGTCAGTCACCATGATTTCCATCTAATTTGAGTATTTATTTCGTCAAAAGGTACTAATTATAAGGTACAAACTAAAGAAATCAGCAAACTTTCATGTAAAGTCTGGAATTACTCACTGAATCTAAATGCTCTACCAATGTTTTGAGGAGAAAGTCATCACACCAAGTTACCAAACTTGATGCAATTAATTATAGTTTGTACCTTATAATTGTTCATTGCAATGGGATGGATGCATGATTGTCCACTATTAGTTTGATTTTGGTAGCTCACTAGAGTTATGTTCATGGACTGTTGGAAGTAATATTAATTAGGATTTTGTATTGTATTATCTCTGCCCACTAACTTTTTTGTTTAGTGTATTATATAATTCATTTCTTTTACAGGTGCAATGAATCATGGCGACTGGCCAACTTTTCTCTAAAACTACCCAAGCATTATTCTACAATTACAAGCAACTTCCCATCCAACAGATGCTTGATTTAGACTTCCTTTGTGGTACACATCGACTCTTCATTCTTTGTTAACATGGTTGAGTGGCATTCCTGACTTACTTATTCTTTATCGACTCTATGCTTCTTTATAGGGAGAGAAACACCTCCTGTGCTTGAATAACAATCCTGGTTCTTATGATTTTTAGAAACTTTTCTTTGGACAAGTGAAATTGCTATTCCAGTTCATCCCACGTAAGTTCTGTAGGTCCTCGTATCTAGCATTTGATTGGCCAAAAAAATTGTTCTGGCTTTGGTGTTGACCATGCTATTTGATTGCTAGCACAACATGGTATATTTACTTATGTATCTTTTGTAGTATTAAAGTTGTCTATAGTGCACACCCAACAGCTGATGTATTTATCAACTTTGCATCCTTCCGAAGGTTAGCCATTATTTCCATTTTGCTTTTGTGAAAGAGCACATGATCTTGGATAACTAGAAGTTAACTATATTGGAGGCTTTTGCAGTGTTGCTATGTCTTCAATGTCAGCTTTGATGTGGCCAACAATAAGGGTTGTGGCCATTATCGTTAGTGTGTTTCTGAATCAGATGTCGAGTAGCTAATTTGTTATGTGTCTGCTAATAACAAGGTAAGGACTACTTAACCAACTGTTTTAAGAAAAAAATAGATGGTTCATTTACAAGTTGTCATCCGAACAATACATTTCCATATATAGGATTATATCCATGTATACAAGTTTATAAAAAACTTTTGGTTCATCGAAGACAATGTTATTGGCACACTCCATGTCATCTGCATATTGTCCCTTATTTTTAGTAAATAGTTTAAATACTGTTTGTAGGTTATCATCGGACCTGCAACAATTGGAGGAATTCAAGCGGGTGCTTTCAAGATTGGTGATACCACTTGAACCATTGTTTACATAATTCAGTGTAAGCTTTGCAAAAAGCACTAACAGCTGTTGTGCCATCTCTAGGACTAGCTTTTTATTTCATTCAGACCATTGGACGGGTTGTGCCATCTCTGGGATGAGCACTAACATCAGTTGTTTCCCTTGTTCTAGAAATGCTGTCGAGAAGGGAGAAGGCAACAAACTTCAAACCAGACTATGATATTGATATCCATATGAAGGTGAGGCTGTTACAGATAATATATATAAAGAGCATTATGTGCTTCACAAAAAAAATATTTATGAAAGTAAAAAATAGGAAGGTTTCAACACTTAATGTGGACTGTTATAAACTTCTCTAGGTCCTAGCTATGAGTGTGCAAGAATCCAGTATTCTTACAGGCTACAAAATGAAGGTACATTTTGCTACATCTTACACAAGAATGAGTTTTTTAAAAACAAAACAAGAATCTGAGATCTCATGCCTGCTGCTCTCTCTATATACAGTGCTGATACGGTGGTAGGAAATGAGATGATGAGGGGTATTTTTGGTGGTCAACGAAAGTGTGTCACAACAGGTACAGACAATGATCGAAATACAAATACGCGAACTCAGTTCATGTTAACGAGGGAGATGCATATTTGTCACAGTTTTACATGTTATTTAGCCTTTTCTTGTAGAGCTCCAGGTGCAGAGTCTAATTGGTGCTCCTTTTCCTCTCAGTAGTGCAGATTACAATGTCCATACCAAGATCAGCTGGGAATGCTGAAAGATGTGCTTTCATTATTGCACTCTGAAAGTTATGCATACATGACTCATGGTACAATTATATAGGTACTAGGATTTATCTCCCACCAACCCATTTAATTTTCGTTATTTTTTATTGCACATGCTTATCATTACATGTACTAAAACTGATGAATAATAGCTTCGACTATAATATCTGTAACTCATCCTTTTCTTTTTTGAAGGTTCGCACTATTAAAGTGGAAAAGAGGATCAATGAGATTGTGAACCGCTTGAATAAGACAAAGGTGGAACGGAAACCTGATTTAAAGGGTATGTCACATTTATTTGAAAGCATTTCTGTCGTCATTTTTATGTCAGCAACTCAGCATTCTATAATGAACATGGTTAAGTATTTTTCTTTTTATTTTTGGGATTCATAATGTGAGTTTTTATCTCACAAAGAAAGTGAGGATGTAATGTCTAGGCTTTGTTTGGTGGAGCTGTAGCTTTTCCAAAAGCACCTCCTGAAGAAGCTTTCGGGAAAAGCTTGGGAAGCTGCTCCTTGAAAGCTTCTCTGCTTTTAGTACAACAAAGTGCTGCTTTTATCAGCTTGAAGAAGCTGCTGCCCTGTTTGGGGGAGCCTCTAGCTTTTTGAGCTTTCTGTAGAAGCGAAAGCTGCCAGAAGCTCCCCAAATAGGGCCTTAGATCATTACGATTTTGCAGAATCTAGATGCGCAAAAGGATGTTATCATGATAACAAGATTTTTGAGAATCGTGAAAATGTTTGCGTATATGTTGGTATCTGTTTGGTCTATGAATAAAAGGCATGGTTGATGGATTATCGTTTTCAACTGAATGATAAATTTGACGCGTTGGCTTGTCGCATGTGCACTTCAGTCCTGTTATTTGAGTCAATAATCATCACATCGTTTCCTGCCAGCTGAAAGAGAGGCTATTAGTGCTGCTGAAAAGGCAGAAAGAAAGGCACAGCTTAGAGACAAGGTAAAGATATTTCTAATGCTATACCAGCCGTGTTTTCTTGTGTTGCCATGTGCTGGTTATGTAGAAATCAAAGATCTAACTTGTTTGTATTTCTAGAGCATATCAAATTATATTTATGGGCAGCAAACTGGTTGTAACGGATCTTGTAGGAACCAAATATTTATGTAGTTGATTCTATTGTAATAAATTTTCTAGGGCATATCAAATTATAAATAGGATGTTGGTACTACCTGATAAAATAACTGAACTGCTGAACTTTTGATAGTTAGAATATTGACATAACAGATCACTGGATTCTGTTTTTCTTCTGTTTCAGAAACGTAGGGAAGAGATGGAGAGGCTTGACAAAGAGAAGCAGGCTGATATCAGGAGCTACAAGGGTCTAATGGTCCAAGAGAAGATGACTTCCAACAAACAAATCGCTTCTGGCAGCAAGACCCTGCAGGAACTTGAAGAAGACTTCATGTGAGGGGTGGACATTATAAATGCCATGCTGAAGATTTCCTTGAACTGTTTCTGTCGAAGACAGAAGGGGTACCACAGGCTTGTGAGATACTGGATCTAAATGACTCATGGGCAGGCCATGGTCTGTTATTATCTCCTCTTGCTGTTGTGGTCTATGTAAACCTTGTTTACTTGCTGAAAAAACAACGGTTCATGCTCCGTGTGTTCAAATAATATTGTAGTGTTAAGTAACTGCTCCGTGTTGATGATTTGCTGGTGTTTCGTGATTGCTGCAGACATAGAAATCGTATATAGTTCAAATGATTTGAATTGAATCATTTTTATTTTTATTTGGAACACGGATTTTTTGTTCCAAAAGAATCATATAAAAATATTTACCTGTCACGGAGCAGTTACTTAACACTACAATATTATTTGAACACACCACTGCTTATGTACATCATTATTGAGCGAATTCACAACATTATGTACGATGTAACGGCCACAGACTCGCAGTATACGGGTCTCCCGGATATTGAAGCCAGTTGTGATAAAATGTTCAAACAGATACAACAGTTCATTGGCCATGAGTTTTGCCAATCCAGCAAGCGCTAATTCGCATCAGCTGGGCCGTGGTAGTTTCTCCTCCTCAGCTGCGATTCTGGGGCAGGTTGCTGAAGGTAAATCTTGGTAGGGTCATTTGGGTCAACATACCTGCGCATATATATCCACTAACATGAGTCCACAGCAGATAAACCAATAGCCAGGAGAAGAAGTTGCTAGACTGTGAGCACATACGCATGACGCATCATATCATCGACAGGAGTCTGCGCGGCTTGCAGAGGATCCACACGCGGTGCCATGTTAGCAGCAGACTGGGCTTCAAACTCATTGTAGCGCCGCACAGATGCAGTCAGGTTAAGGAAGAGAGGAACGAAAGTACCACAGCCGCCTTCCTTGAACAAGATCTTGAAGGTGTGAGTTGAGTACAGGGCCCTGTTCTGATTGTCTGGAACGACCTGCATTGGAACATTCGATGTTAGTGACCAACCATGTCATATATGTATTCTCTACCAAGCATTCTGTCATACTCACTGGTTCAACGAATCCAGAGATGTTGTTGCAGTGAAATATGGGCTGATTGAACTTCTCACCATGCACAAACAACTGCAGAGGTAAGCAAGAAAGAGCAATTAGACTGATATTGTGAAGAAACCATTTCTTAGAACCCCCAACATGTAATGTAACCTTGAATCAGGCAAAAGCACCTAGGGATTTTTTTTAAAGAGAGAACCCCGCACCTAAGCACCTAACAAAATGTGTTGGCAAACGTGACACACGGTAGACGCTACAACCACCAACAATCACCATATAAATTAGACACACTATATCGGTAGACAAAATATTCCGCTACTCGATACTCACCTAGAGCCTAAAGGGCAGTGACACTGTAGCAGCCCACAAGCTCAACAAAAGGCAGGTTGCAAGCTAAGGAAGCAACAAGGGCTTCTAAATAAGGAAGTGTCATACCGGTTGCAATTTCATTTAGAAAAGCATGTGCTGAAATCCCACATTGCACTGATATATAAACAATTTTTGCTAATAGAACACATCAATCATTCAAGAAACATCATATTGCTTGAGCACCACCTTGATGAATGCTTGATTGCTACAATATTCTCGAATGCCTTTTGGATCTCAGTAATGACATTAACCATGCATAGCAATATAATATGTGATATTAGCAGACACCTCTTTTTAACGAAAGCCCTTTATAGCTAACTAGACTGCCTTTCTTTTTAGTTTTTACTCTTTTAGTTCATTCCATTTCTTCAGTTCGCTTGGCTAGCAATATACTACGTTCACCTAAATTCTGATTGAGCACACATAAGCATTTGTCTTGTAGGTTGTGCTTTGCCTCCAGGCACTTTGGACAGGATCGGAGAGACTATTTTTCTTTGTAATAACATAGATCAAACAATTTTTTTAAGAAAATTGCAGTAAAGCTTAAGAAATGGGTCAATAATACAAGTCATCACGACACAAAGATAATATGGTGGAATTAGCATATGCTGGGGACCTTTTCCTATAACAGCATTACATACTAGACAAGGGTGAACCTCCACATGTGCAAAATCACAAGCTAACAAAAACATGAGTAGAAATTTTATGCTGATTATTAGTGATTATCGTATCATGGGTCTGTCAACGGTGTTGGTGCCATTGCACTTTTTTCCTATCCTTTTTTGTTCTGTGCTTTTGCCCTTGCATTTTGTTCAAATTATATAAGACTGAGAGCAGAAATAAAGAACCAACTTTCAGAACGGCATTACTTACCAGTGGCATATCAAAAGCAAAGAAGTTGCCAACAGGCTTGCTGGCAACAAACACCATCCTTATATTGGACAGGTAAATTGTGCCTTTTGTTTTCACATGACCTCCAGGAGCTCTGATTGATAATAACAAGAGAAGCAGCAGCAGTAAGAAAATATGGTTAGATATGTTTGCGGAGAGCAACTATTAAAAATGAAGCTTCCAATATAAGCATAGGTAATGGGCGAATGAGAAGGCAAATGATGTTCAATCTTAGAACTTATTAGTGACAAAAAAACTATTTTACTACTGATTTTTTACTGCTGTTGTAACATATGAAAGATTAATTTGGCTAGACAGTCCCCCCTTCCTCATATAACACCTGATTCTCCAACATTGTCTAAATAAGCAAATAGATGAGGTCATAAAGATCATAAATTAAACTTAAATTGTAGTAATATAATTGCAAAAACATATCGATGAACCAACCAGATTCGTCGCCAAACAAAGGGGCGGTGGCCGGAAGAATGGCCATCCTAGGCAGGACTTGCTCGGAGGAGAACCCTCCGAGGGCTCAATTCCGGCCGGCCACCACGCCACCTCTAGCGTGCCCATCCCGAACCACCCTCGATGTTGGGCCGACACCACGTCCCCTTCGATCCATTATATTTGACTAATTTCTGCCTCAAAAAACTAAAAAACTAGAGATGTTTATGTTTTTGACTCATCTTCAATTGACAAGGTGAGTGTCCCTGCGTCACAGGTCCAAGTTTCTCTTCGATATCATCCCGGACAGCTCGCATATATGTTATCCCCTATCTCATAACTATATAACACATGTGTGCATATATAAGTTATCGAGATATTATATGTCCCCGTTGCAACGCACGGGCACTGACCTAGTATATTTAATATGTACAAAAATTTATATACTTAATGTATGAATATACAATAAAAAATAATATACTAAAAACATTTCTACTGGCGGTTGACAATGAAAACCGCCAGTAGAAATCATTTCTACTGGCGGTTGACAATGAAAACCGCCAGTAGAAATGATTTCTACTGGCGGTTGTCATAGAGAACCGCCAGTAGAAATGGCCTCCACAGTCTGTGGATGGTATTTCTACTGGCGGTTCTCTATGACAACCGCCAGTAGAAATGATTTCTACTGGCGGTTTTCATTGTCAACCGCCAGTAGAAATATCTCCTATATAAAGGAGCGCGCGCGGGGCCGAAAAATTCGCTAAGTCTCTGGCGCCCTGTCTTTCCATCTTCCCGCCGTCAGGCTGCCGAATTTTCGCCCCGGCGATCTTCCTCCGTGCGCCGCCGTCGTCCACGCCGTCGTCCCCGCGCCGTAGGTGAGTTCTTCTCTCTCTCTCTCTCCCTTTCTTCGTTCGCTCGGGCTCGGTCTAGGAGTGAGAGGGAAGAGAGAGGAGGGCGCGCGCCGCCGCCGCCGCCGCGCGCACGGGCGCACGCCGCCGCCGCGCGCACGCGGGCGCCGCCGCCGTCTCTGCATAGAGTGAGAGAGAGGAGGGGCGCGCCGCCGCCGCCGAGAGGGAGGAAGAGAGAGGAAGGAGAGGGAGAGGGAAGAGAGAGGAGGGGCGCGCCGCCGCCGCCGAGAGGGAGGAAGAGAGAGGAAGGAGAGGGAGAGGGAAGAGAGAGGAGGGAGAGGGAGAGAGATAGAGGGAGGGAGAGGAGGGTGAGAGAGAGAGAGGAGGGAGAGGAGAGAGATAGAGAGAGGGAGAGAGATAGAGGGAGAGGAGAGAGATAGAGGGAGGGAGAGGAGGGTGAGAGAGAGAGAGGAGGGAGAGGAGAGAGATAGAGAGAGGGAGAGAGATAGAGGGAGGGAGAGGAGGGTGAGAGAGAGAGAGGAGGGAGAGGAGAGAGATAGAGAGAGGGAGAGAGATAGAGGGAGAGGAGATAGATAGAGGGAGGGAGAGGAGGGAGAGGAGAGAGATAGTTAGAGGAGGGAGAGGAGAGAGAGGAGGGAGACATATGTGTGTTCATATGTGTTCAATATATATATGTGTTCATATGTGTTCAAATGTATGTGTTCAATATATATGTGTGTTCATATGTGTTCAAATGTATGTGTTCAATATATATATGTGTGTTCATATGTGTTCAAATGTATGTTCAATATATACATTGTAATTTTATCCGTCACAACTCGATAATATACATATCCGATCCGATCCGAATTCGATCTGAACTCGATAATTTCCGTACGACTCTCCCTCTCTCCCTCTCTATACGTCCTATGCGACTCTCCCTCTCTCCCTCTCCTCGTCCTATACGACTCTCCCTCTCTCCTTCTCTATACGTAACTCGATAATATCCATACGATTCTCCCTCTCTCCCTCTTTATACGTCCTATGCGACTCTCTCCCCGTCCTACACGATACTATACGACTATACGATACGTCCTATACGATACGTCCTATGTGACTCTCTCCCTCTTTAGGGTTAAGGGTTCGGGTTTTGGGTTAAGGGTTAGGGTTAGGGTTAGGGTTAGGGTTAGGGTTAAGGGTTCGGGTTTTGGGTTAAGGGTTCGGGTTTTGGGTTAGGGTTAGGGTTCGGGTTAAGGGTTCGGGTTTTGGGTTAGGGTTAGGGTTAAGGGTTTTGGGTTAGGGTTAAGGGTTATAGTTAGGGTTAAGGGTTATAGTTAGGGTTAGAGTTTAGGGTTAAGGGTTCGGGTTAATATGCTTACGTTAATATGTGTTAATATGTATTTAATTATTGCTTATGTATTTGTATATATATAGCTCAATGAGTTCTCCGATCAAGGACCAAGATTTAGTGCCCGAGCACATGGACAAGAGTGTTGCTAAAGAAAAATCCAGCAGTGAAGGATATGAATCGCCTAGCGACCCTTTTCCTACCACTAGCATAGATAGGGCCGCTCTCCGTGAGTTGCAACGTGACCCTACTTATGATCCACGAGAAGCTGAGGTAAAAGTACGCATCTTTAGCTTCGTATGTGTACCCTACTGATTTCACATGCATGATCTCTTGTGCATTTTATTACATGAATAGGAGGTCATGTCTGAATTTCGTGCGATACTCGAAGAAGCCGTGGCACGAAACGAAGACGTACCGGAGCCGACCCAAGACGCACCGGAACAGACCAAGACAACAACCGAGACGTCAAGGAAAAGGAAGCAGAGCGATCGAAAAAGAGGTGACAGGGGGCTGAACAAGTTTCCCGACAAAACATACAAAATCTCAGACGTGAGCCCGAAAGGTCAGCCCCTTGCTCCAGAAGAGGCACTACCTAAGTTCCGGAATGCACTTGGGTTTTTAGTTAGAGATAATCTTGACATAACAATACGACAGTGGAGAGATGTGTCAGATGATGTCAAGAATCAAATATGGAATAAGCTATTAATGAGGTTCGTTCTGCCTCGGGGTTCAGAAGAACTCGTGAAGGAATACACGATGAAGCAGCTTGCGATAAATTTCCGAAACTGGAGGTCTGAGATGAACACAAAGTTTGCAAAGAAAGGTCTGGACCCGACCAAAAAATATAAAATCTCAGCAGGTCAGTGGGCAGTATTTTTAGAGCAGAGGAGCAGCCCTGATTTCATATCTATAAGTGAGGCAAATTCTGAACTATCAAAGAAGAACAAGTACCGCCACCACCTAGGCACAGGTGGTTACAAGCGTCAGGTTCCTAAATGGAGACAAGAAGACGCCGAGAAGAAGGCCGCAGGGTTGCCGACGCTGTCCGAGCAACTTGGTGAAAGGGCGGCAAATTGGCTCCGTGCTAGAAAACCAAGGGAAACCGAGACCGGTGTATCTTTTGATGATCCCATTGTCGAAGAAGCGGCAAAAAACATATATACAATGGCAGCTAAGCAGAGCGAAGGAACTTTTAAGCCACAAAGGGAAAGAGACATCCTAACGGCTGGTCTCGGTAACCCTGAGCATCCTGGCCGTGTACGAGGAATCTCGTCTAAGGAAGGATGGAAGGAAGGATTCGGACAACAGTGGGAAGGTCTGTACAGGAAACGTGATCGATACAAGCAAGAGATGGCAGATTATTTTAAGTTGGAGGCCAAGAAAGAGTTCAAAGCCATGATGTCTCAAATGCTATCGAATCCTCCTCCAGAATTGATGCAACAGTTGGCGAGTGCGATGTCTGTTCAACAGATGACCACTCCACAGCTACAAATAATTCCAGCAGCTCAACCGCCGGCTTCCACAGATTGTACGACATTACCAAGCTCTGTTGCTTCAACGGGAAATAAGGACCGTTATCCAGTTGATGACATCACAAGGCCTGTGGCGTGCACACTGGTTATAAGATATGGTATTAACAATAAACGTACAAAGATAGTAGCCACAGGCCTTGCGATCCCAGGACGCAAGTACCATGGAAACGATATTCCAGATGATTATTGCAAAGTAGAAGTGACGACGGTCGTCCAAGGATACGAGGACGACATGCTAGACATCCCTGGGCCCGAAGATATCGAGAAACTTGGACAAGCTATTAAGAATTTTATCCTTTGGCCTCGAAGGGATGTCGAATTGCTTGATTTGTCGAATTCGTCGCAGGCGTCGCAGGCCCAACCGTCTCCGCCTTCTCAAATTGCTGTTCCTATTGTACATCCATCCTCACCTCTTCAAACTTCACATGCTGCTCCTCATCCTTTTTCTGACCCACCGTCTCCGCCACAAGCATCACCATTCAGGGCTCCACCACCTTCTCCTCCCCATCCTCTTGGTGACCCACTGTCTACGCCACCATCAAGGGATCCACCTTCTCCACAGCCATCAAACGATCCACGGCCATCAAAGAAATCTAAACTTCCTATACCAAAATTGGTGTCCCCGTATCAGAAAAAGAAGAGTAAAGCTACTACTGCTGGCACAGTTAGGTTTTTGAAAGGGATTGGACGGAGCCTCACGTCACAAACTGTTGATTTGGCCGAGCACGAGGAGTCTGCAAAAAAGGCTGAGGCAACGGCCGCAAAGATAAAGAAGCCAACTAAGGCAGATTACAAAAACGTGCCTAAAAAATATGTGCCGGGAAGACCTCTGCTACCTCTTGACAAACTAAGAAAGGTCCCGGCTGGTGTTAAAAGGTTGCATGACTGGTACATGCGGGCATCATCGGTTGGCATCGACACAATCAGTGTGCATATACCAGACCATGCTTTTATTGGTTCGAACCAAAAGGCCGTTGTTACATTCGAGGACATGTGGTTAATGATGAACCTTCAGAGACTCGACGTGCAACTTGTAACGATGTTTGCATTGTAAGTGTCGCTCATACTTCCACATATGTGTGTTATTATTAGTGAGCTGTATAAAATTTCAATATCTGACATGCACGTGTGACTTGCAGAATGCAACATGATCAGCAGGAGATTCTTTACGGTACCAAGCCCAATGCTAGTGCCAGTAAAAGGGTTGGGTATCTCAACCCAATACTTATATCCGAGGAAAGCCACACTTTTAGAATCGGGAAAGACAACGATGAAATAAGGGGAAAGACGGACGAAGAAGTTGAGAAGCGTATAAAGGAAATGAAGAAGGATTTTGAAGCTCGATACGCCACATACATAGGACATGCAATGCTTCAATTTCAAGACAGGGAAGCCATAATGGCCCCGTACAACTTTAAGTAAGTGTGATTTTGCATAAATAAAATTAATAATTTCAATACACATGCATCACAAATTTGATTCGTACAGGGACCACTGGATATGCTTCCTCATTTATCCTAAGGTTGGAAAGGTGCTGGTGCTCGACTCCTTGAACTTCGACCCTTCGACATATGCAACATTCCTCAGCATCTTAGAGCTGTAAGCCTTTTCTATGCATGCATACTTTTATCGATTAAAATTTGAGAATAACATGGTGATTCTATTTGAGATCACAGTGCTTATAGATTCTATAAGATGAAAGGTGGAAAGTACAACCTGTCGAAAAAACTCGTGCCACTAGACATCCATCATCACTGGCCGGTAAGTATGTGATTTTATGAATACATATCATACACAATGTTGCAACTAAATAACCAATCTCCCGTTATGTAGTGCCACAAGCAACCACAAGGATCGGTCCTATGTGGATTCTATGCGTGCGAGTTCATGAGAGTGAACGGACGATACATCACGAACCCTGACAAGGTATTATTAGTAATAGTTAAGTATGTATTTATGTCATTAAAGATGCAAATGTGTTATTATTGAGTATAAATAGATAATGTTTATAAAATTCCTTTACAGCAATTTCAACGAGGAAACCCGGAGAACTTGACCGAAGCTGCATTGTATGGCATAGTCGAGGACCTCTGCACATTCATATTGAAAGAGGTCATTCCCGCAGAAGGAAAATATCACGATGCTTCCGGGACATTAGCTTTGCCAGAGTTCAGAATACTAACAGAAATTAGTAGATTATCTCTTAGCCGAGATAGTTATTAGAGCTTAGGTGAAAACTTATGATGTATAGAATGCATGAAGCATATATGGTTGTAAACAGAATACTTTGATGTATATAAATGTATGATAGAATTTAATTTCATGTTGCTTTCAATATCAATATAGATATATATATATATGTTTGTGTGTGTGTAAATAAATATATATATAATTCAGTATTGTTTGAAATTTTGAAAAAAGGCGGGAAAACTTCCACTGGCGGTTTTATAAAGAAAACCGCCAGTGAAAAGTGCATTTACACTGGCGGTTCGTTAAGAAAACCGCCAGTGAAAATGCATTTCCACTGGCGGTTTTCTTTATTCAGCCGCCAGTGGAAATGCACTTTTCACTGGCGGTTCGTTAAGAAAACCGCCAGTGAAAATGCACTTTTCACTGGCGGTTCCAAAATAACCGCCAGTGGAAATGCTGATTTCCACTGACCCCTAGCACTGGCGGTACTGAAAAACGCCAGTGTAAATATGTTTAGAACCGCCACTATAGAGCTTCTGTGTACTAGTGATTGCAGTTGCCTATCATTATACTTAAATGACTTCTTAATACTTAAAGTGCATGTGCGAGTTATGAATTATATGATTTGTGATCATTATCACCTTTCTCAATTAGGTATGGCTTGAGCTATTGAAGCGT
The DNA here is from genome assembly GCF_902167145.1 of Zea mays. Taxonomy (NCBI): domain Eukaryota; kingdom Viridiplantae; phylum Streptophyta; class Magnoliopsida; order Poales; family Poaceae; genus Zea; species Zea mays. The sequence goes on from NC_050097.1 coordinate 11,789,897, forward strand.
CCCGATCCTTTGGGACTCAAATGTGATACAAATACTAGTCCCAGGAGGCTAGTAAACACATTTCTTACTTCAAATAGTACAGAGTTTATATAAAGGTTATTACAATACCGGGGTACAAGCTCGAGAGAGCCAAAATAAGAAGCGCAATAGGAAAATATACTAGCCCAAGCCACAGGCAGAACTGGGTGCAGACACAGCCCTCTCAATCAAGCATAGCCGAAAAGAATTCTTCGGCTGCTAAAAAACATAAATAAATCTGGGTGAATACACTAGGTATTCCGCAAGCCCACACAGTCTCGAGTGGTTGTACGATAAAGGAGTACATGTAGTGAAAATGACAAGCCGGTCCTTATATGAGGGGACAATCCTTCTGCTCACGCCTAAACCAGCTGAGCCAACACCTTAGGCCCTCCCCTAAACCAGGGAGTCCCTGATCATCCCACTCCCAAGGTGATGAGGGTGAGTACCCTACATCGCATAACCTTTCAAAAAGAGGTTTTATTTGAAGAAACCCATTGCCCTTTTTCCCAATCCATATTTCGTATCCAGAAGTATATGCTAATGCGGGCCATCTCTCACTCACAATGCAATATTCCCCCATGATTCCCGGCCTAGGCAGTGGTAGAGAGAATAGGTAATTTATGCATCAAGGGAAGGATGGACTTGCCTTCGTCGAAGCTTTCCTGGCACAGAAGGTCTACTTCCGGAAGTTCGGGCTCTGGTCCCTCTTCCGGGGCTACGGGTTCCGGATCAACGGTCCCCGCTTCTTCTAGGAAAACAGGCAATAAAACAATACATCAACAGGGATTCACAAATTATAGTGTGTCATTTTCTAACATCATTATTGCATGTGACCTTAGAAATTATTTTTGATAATTTTTGGTGCATAAAATATTGAGGAGACTAATTAAGGAGGAAAATGCTGAAAAAGGAAAAAAAGAAAAAGGGTTTCAACTCTGGTGGGCCGGGGGAAAGGAATCTGGCCCAGCCAGGCGCGAGTGCGCGCGGGCGCGAATGTGCCGGCCCAGTTGCGGCCAAGGGCAAGGGACGGCGCGGTCGCGCGAAGGTGACGGCGTCGCCGCGGGCCCCACGTGCCAGAGAGAGCGGGAGGGGGAAGAGAACGACGTCAGGTTGACGGGGGGGATGAACCGGCCGTCCGCGGGGAGGACCCGGCCGCCGGTGGGCTCGGCGGCGATTCGCCGCTGGTGGCCCGGTTTTTGGACAGTGAGCAGGTGCCTTAGCACGGGGAGGTGCTGGCGGACCTAGAGGTGGGCTTAATTTGGTCAGAGGAGGTCGGGGAGGGGGTTGCTCGCGGGGAGGCGGTGGAGTTCCGCGGCGGGGTTGCCGTCGGCGAGCTTGGGGCGAGAATTCGGGGTGGGGAAATGGTGTACTGCGTCCGCGACGGTGTGGCGAAGCTAGGAGGCTTTGGCAATCGCTTGATGGATCAACAGAGGAGCAGGGAGAAGAGAGGGACGACTCACCGGGGAGGAAGACGAAGGCGGCGACTCTTCCACGAATTGAGCTCGGACGAGGGAGGGGAGGGATGGCCGTGGCTGGTGCGGGGAAGGAGGAGCTCGGGGCGGTCCTTTTATAGGCGCGCGAGGGAAGGGGGCGGTGGAGCTTCGCGGCTCCGGCGAGCTACACAGTGCCGGCCATAAATGCCGCACAGCGCCGCCGAGGGGACACCACGGCGGGGCGGTACCGGCGAGGACGCTGGTTAAGGGGGGGGACGGAGCGGTGCCAAACTTCCCTGTGCGGCGAGAAGACGGAGGAAGGGACGGAGGCGATGGCCGGAGGTGACCGCGATGAAGGGACGGTGGGAGGACGACGAAGCAGCTGACAAGCGGGGCCACACTGCCAGTGGAAGTGAGCGCGCGAGAGAGAGGGCGGCTGACGGGTGGGGACGTTTTGCCAGTGAGAGGGAGGGAGAGCGCAGGGCGGGCTGGCGCGCGCACGGGAGCAGGCCGAAAATGGGCCGAGGGAAGAACGAGCGCGGGCGCGCGGGGAGACGCGGCTGCGGGTTTGGGCCGGGAAACGGCCCAGTAGGGGGGGGAGGAGGTTTTTCTCTTTTTCTTTTTATTTTCTAAATCCTATTTCCCTTTTTGCATATTTTTCTTTTGAACAAATTATTTTGTGGGTAATCTAGGTGCTGGAAAATAGAATCTAAGTGATGTGCTTGTGATCAAACAATGGTGTATGCATATGATGAAAGAAAATCTAAGGGAGTTCTTGGAATTAAAGGATGAAAAGGAGGGAAAAGGGGTAGGTTAGGGTTTCAACCCTAGGTTAGGATTTTTGGGATTTTACAACTATACCTAGCCACAATGGGCCCTCCGCCCGGATGTCAACACCACAACACCTACCAATCACGTATACTTATGATGGTCTGATAGAGTCATAACCTTCGATAGGAGTGACCATCCTGACCATGTTGTTGAGGTCGGTTGATTTCTTCTGGTAGTTAGGCCGGTGACTAAGAACATTAGAATAACGAGGGTCCATATGGATGGAGGTAGTGATATCAACATTATATATAAGAAATAAGAATGCCTTTGATAAACTCAATATCAACTCTTGAAAGCTCTACCCATAGATGACACTATTCCACGAAGTCTAGTGAGAAAAATGCATAAAATCTAGACACACATCTCGGTCTCGCTTCTAGCTTCTCAAATCTTGAGCGTGCATTGTCAAAAGGCATGCCCGGCCCCTCTTGAAATACTCTTTTTTGTCTTCGTGGGCCGCCGCCTGCAGCTCACATAATGAGGATGCGGAGCCGAGGAACCTGGCTCTGCTGTACCACGGGGGGGGGGGGGGGGGGGGGGGGGGGGGGGGGGGGGGGGGTATGCATGCATGGCCCGACAATCTACGAAAAACTATTGGCTTGGATCATGTTGCCGCAAAACTACTTGGTTTGACTTTATTTATGCAACCTGCTGTTGTTCTGAGTTTTGGCTTTTGCAACAACAACAAAAAAACATTTTACCATTGTATTTGAATCACGTCTTAAAGATCAATATCTATATATATTTTCATATGGACTATTGTAGTATTTTCCATCTAGCTCGCGAGCCAGAACTGTTGCTTGGTGAGTGGTGGCATAAGCAGAGATGGCTCGATATTTTCGGCTTCTAATTACGGTTGCGGCTTGGGCCACGTTTGGGCTGCGATTTCACGTTCAGGGCAACAAAAAGTGGTCCATGTAGGCTGGCCGCTGGCTTCAATTCGGACGGGTCTAAAATAACATTAAGTCGTCCACAAGTATAAACGTGAATTTTTTTTTCGAAAAAACGAAATTACAAAAAAAAAAAATCGACCCACCAGCAGTCGCGTGCTCATCAGGAGTGGACAAATGAAAATTGAAAGCACACGGTCGTGGCGCACTCGATGGTCGAGGATCCAGATTAATCCTACTACTCCTAGCTAGCTAGCTTTGCATGTGCACCGTGCGCGCGCGTGGTCGATCCGATCCATCGTCTGTTTCTCGTCCGTCGTCCTTATCCTTCTTCAGGGAGAAAAAAAAAACAAACACACACACACACGACACGATCTACCCGGAATCTGGAAAGAACAGCGTCAACGATTAGATGCCACACATGGATCGCTTAAACAAAACGAGTCACCCGACAAGGCCACGTCGACCTTGCAATGCAACAGAGAACTGAAGATAATATAATTTATTAAGAGCCGATAGCTGGCTGGCACACACAGCAAACAAGCAATGCGATTTGGAAATGGAACGGAACGGAGAGGAACAGCAGCTACATGTTTTATTAACAGCAGCTACATGTAAGCTAGAATCACCGCTACATGCATATGTTTTATTAACAGAGACGGTCATAAAATACGTACAGATCACCGCTACTAAGCATTTCAGTTGTACATGCATGGACACGACAGAACCAGTCCGCAGCGCAGAGCTCTGGACGTGTCGATCGAGCTGAGTCCAGACATGGCCACATGAATGCCACCAATAATATGCAAAGGCCATCCCCATCGTCCATTGAGTCCAGACATGGCCATGTGAAGGTCAACACGCGTCGCGTCCAAACAAGGGTTACTAGCTGGTGTGGATGGGATGGCATGGCAAGAATCCAATTCCCGAAAAAGGCAACAGAAATTGCCGACCTGGTAGTGCCAAAACCAGGTCGGTCCACGGGTCCAGGCATCCCAACCCAGCTATCCTGCCAACTCTTTCTCATTTCTTTTACACGAAGAAGGAGATTACTGTGAAACTTACTTGACTCAGATTAAGGTCCTGTTTGGAGAGCTCATACAGTCCCAAGTTTCGTGGTTAAATATTTAGAATTTTAGCTCTTGAGGCTCAAAAAAGAAGGTTTAAAGTGATGCATAAAGTTTAGCTAATCTTAAAAAAATTACACACCCCGTGATATAATATTGTTGTTCATGCTATTTAATCTAACTAGTATACGAGAGTACGTACGAGTAATGTCCACATTGTTTTTGTGTTCGTACGTGCTGTTTAATCTAGCATACAACATTGCTCATATATACACTAGCATTTAAATTTGAGTGTCATGATTTCTGTTCTTCTTTTAATCTAGGAATTACCTGTTTAATTTGTCAACAAATGTCTCAATCTTATACCTTGTGCATCAATTTTCATGCTGCACTAACCACACCCCGGCCGGCCACTCCATTTTGTACGAGCTGCCAGTTGTGCTTGTGCATCAAGCAGAGCAGGCATCTGTTTTGCCAGCGGGAGGGTGACTCAGGCTATCAGCAGCGGTTCCCTCTAAATTTTTCCCCCTATATCACTTTTTTGCGTCACATCATCAACATTTCACCCCCTATTTTTTCATCTCCCGCAGCGGTTCCCCCTAAATACTCCCTCTATATCCCACTACAACTATAAAATATCATTTCCTATATCTACTATCAATTTTTTATCTACTAACAATTACTCGTGGATCCACAACACAGTGTCGTAGGGGATGAACGGTGAACCCCTGGATTGAGGGGGAGAGAGAAGGAGACCGCGTGCTAGGGGGCTCGGTAGAGCTGACCGTTGCAAGTGGTAGAGGGCAACTGTTGCCCCTAGCACATGAATAGTAATAGGGGAGGGAGGGCGTAGAGTGCACTCTTGCAGTCAGTCTCATCTAGCTAGCTAGGTACGGTCTACTAAGGCCATGTATAGCGATGTTTAATGTAGAGGCTCTTAAGGTGTTTTAGGGGGTATTTGCAAAAAAATCTTAGAACCGTCTCTCCGTGAAGAGACGCTTCTGGCTCGTAAACCAAGTAGCAACAGACGCCTCACTTCCCACTGTACGAATTTATCGTCTGTTCTATCGATCTGATACTGTACAAATGCATTTAATTCTGTATTTATTAATAGACTATATTTATAGACACTCCATTGTATAATAGAGTCTCTTAATTATCTCTTGTACTTGGAGAACCGTTTTGATGTCTCTCTACTATACATGCCCTAATTGCCTAGTTGTCTGTTCTCTTTCGCATTGGAAGAAAGATCACCGTGCGAGGTTGCACACCATGACACCAATCACTTTTTAGCTTTTCGGCAGACCGGCTGCCACACGCAATCCAGTGGAGATACGGAGGGCATCAAAATCTGGGAAGGGTCATCGGTAGTAGGGGACCGGAAAATATCCAATTTGCACGGTGCATGCCACCAGTAGTGGTTTGATCCTAGAATAATGACCGAATAACGACGGCCGCTGACAGCGACAGCAGTATCACCTTTCCATTCCTCTATCGATTTTGTAGGCCCTCGCTCGTCAAATCATGAGCAGCACCGCCGTTCGATCCGGTTTGTAAGGCACGATTTGTTATGAATTGTAATTATTGAATAGTACATCTAACTAAGTTAAACTATAACCATTAGTTAGCAAAATTTTCGATAAAATATTATAAAGTTTAAATATCAATATCATGTGTGTGTCATAAGCTCAACATGTAAGAATGTTGTCGAATGCAAGATTTATTAAGGCTATTATGACAAAATTACGATGAACAGAAACTGTTTAGTCTGATAAAATTTCAGAATATGGACGAAAATTAATTTCGATAACTTTAGGAATTACTTCAACTGAATTTCTTCTGATTAGATGGTTTATTTGATCCACAAAACTTGACAAGTAAAAATGGATTAGTCTATGTCGTCTAACCTATTTTAACTATAGATGTTGGATGACCAAGTATCCATAATAATGGAGTACCTGCAGCAGGATTTGCTTATACTATTCACGGATCTCCAACAGTCAATAACCTGTAGGCATGTAGCCAGGACACCTAGCTAGTTTCTTCCAATTCAAAGAGGTAAAAATGGATTGCGACCGAGAAGGTTGCATTTTTGTTTATAAGCTGACATGGTTATCAAGTCTACCGTACTCCTTCCATCTTACAACAAAAACACATCCACAATTTAAATTTTGTCCCAGATAAAAATGTATGTAAAGAGTGTCAGATCATGTAGCAACACTGACCATCTGCTGCAAGTTTAGCTGCAGGCCGAAGAAATAAAAAAACAATTTATCAAGAAAAAAAAGGAGAAAATGATGGAGGCTCCAGAACCTCCCCTCTCGTTCACAAATGACATATCCTTTTTTAACCAACTAATTATTAATAGCTAAGTAGTTATTTGTTAGCTAGCTAATAGTTCAACTATTAGCTATTTTTGGTAAATTAGTTAATAGCTAAGTAGTTATTTGTTAGCTAGCTAATTCAACTAATAATTTTTAACCAACTAATTATTAGTTCTAGTGCATTCAAACACCCCCTACGTACGAGTCCGCATTGTTTTTGTGTTCGTGCTGTTCAATCTAGCATACAACACTGCTCATATATACTAGCATTTAAAATTTGAGTGTCATGATTTCTGTTCTAATTTTAATATAGGAATTACCTGTTTAATTTGTCAACAAATGCCTCAATCTTATACCTTGTGCATCAATTTTCATGCTGCTCTAACCACACCCCGGCCACTCCGTTTTGTACGAGCTATACGCCTATACCAGTAGTTGTGCAAAAGAGATGAATCCGTCGCACAGACAAATTAAACGCGGCCAAGCAGAGCAGGCATCTGTTTTGCCTAGTTGCTTGTTCTCTTTTGCATTGGAAGAAAGATCACCGTGTCCGTGCGAGGTTGCACACCAATCACTTTTTAGCTTTTCGGCAGACCGGCTGCCACACGCAATCCAGTGGAGATACGGAGGGCATCAAAATCTGGGACTGGGAAGGGTCATCGGTAGTAGGGGACCGGAAAATATCCAATTTGCACGGTGCATGTGGTTTGATCCTAGAATAATGGCCGAATAACGACGGCCGCTGACAGCGACAGAAGTATCACCTTTCCATTCCTCTATCGATTTTGTAGGCCCTCGCTCGTCAAATCATGAGCAGCACCGCCGTTCGATCCGGTTTGTAAGGCACGATTTGTTATGACACCATCACTGAATTGTAATTATTCAATAGTACATCTAACTAAGTTAAACTATAACCATTAGTTAGCAAAATTATCGACAAAATATTATAAAGTTTAAATATCAATATCATGTGTGCGTCGTAAACTCAACATGCATGTAAGAATGTTGTCGAATGCAAGATTTATTAAGGCTATTATGATAACCTAAAATTACGATGAACAGAAACTGTTTATTAGTCTGATAAAATTTCAGAATATGGACGGAGATTAATTTCGATAATTTTAGGAATTACTTCAACTGAATTTCTTCTGATTAGATGGTTTATTTGATCCACAAAACTTGACAAGTAAAAATGGATTAGTCTATGTCGTCTAACCTATTTTAACTATAGATGTTGGATGACCAAGTATCCATAATAATGGAGTACCTGCAGCAGGATTTGCTTATACTATTCACGGATCTCCAACAGTCAATAACCTGTAGGCATGTAGCCAGGACACCTAGCTAGTTTCTTCCAATTCAAAGAGGTAAAAATGGATTGCGACCAAGAAGGTTGCATTTTTGTTTACAAGCTGACATATGGTTATCAAGTCTACTCCTTCCGTCTTAAAACAAAAACACATCCACAATTTAAAATCTGTCCCAGATAAAAATGTATATAAAGAGTGTCAGATCATGTAGCAACACTGACCATCTGCTGCAAGTTTAGCTGCAGGCTGAAGAAATAAAAAAATAATTTATCAAGAAAAAATGGAGAAAATGATGGAGGCTCCAGAACCTCCCCTCTCGTTCACAAATGACATATCCTTTTTCATCCTCCCGCATAGGGTTACTGCTATTTTAATGATTTCACTGTTCCTTCTTGTCAGCATGAGTGGAATGTTGGTTTTTCTATGGTAGAGGTAGCATTGTCATTTCGTACAAGTGTACTGGTTCAGTGGTACATTTTTCTAAAAATCTAATTCAAGGTGTGTGAGCTGTGGAAAATCTGTTATGAGCTAATGGTTAAGCTAAAAATTAAAATAGTTTGGTTAAAATAACTGTCAACTATGAATTTCATAAAAGCATAACGACGTGGCAATTGGTATAAGGGGCATTGCCTATCCTCATAATCCATCGTCGGCAAGGGGATGATATGCCTGTGCCATGATGGTCCTCTACCTGTCAACTATGAATTTCATAAAAGCATAACGACGTGGCAATTGGTATAAGGGGCATTGCCTAGCCTCATAGTCCATCGTCGGCAAGGGGATGATATGCCTGTGCAGTGCTAGCCCTAAATATTGTGGTTGTAGTCACTCTCACTCCAGCACATGAGTGGCATCCTACAAGAGTAGGACGCATGACGACAACAACAACTTAGACGATAGGTGTTGCATCATTGTTTTCATGGAAACGAAGCCTCACCATCACCGAACATTGAAGTAGGGGTGGGAGATGCTAAAGGAGAAAACATCATATCGAGATGAAAGGTATGGATGTTAGGTGATGAGCAGTGTTGAAGGGTCAACGGAAAAGAGACATGACAATTTAGGGACGGATGAGTTGTGTCACCGACCACCACAACCAGACGCACGGAGGTGGTGGCAACCTAGCACCCGCGAGAGATGTTATTGGGTGAGAATCAAATGACGAGTCAGATAGTAGAAAAGAAAATGATTCTATCCTATAAACAGTGGTAGATAGATAATATTTTAGAAAATTTAGATGATATAAATTTTGAAAGAGAAAATTCTAGATTGAATTTAGATGAAGAACCGGATTTAAGACAAGGCAGTGGGTGTAAAAGGTGATGCCAGAGAATCGAATGTAGCAACCCCTGCAAACAGACGCTATAGCTGCTCGACATGGTCACCAACACTAATCTGTATGAATACACTATATTTTTAAATAGAAAAGGTTTTATACTACAAAAATTTTTTTGTCAAAGGAGAAAATAAAACATAAACCCGAATGTTTGTCAATCTATAATAAAAGGAACAAGTTTTTTAGCTTCCCATCCCTTCAAGTGTTTTCTTCCTATACAAACCGGTAAATCTAGCAATGTTAAGAGCTTGTTCGCTTATGGGTCAACCAAAGGGGATTGAATCTCTTGCTAGTCAAAATTGAATTTTAAAAAATTTAATTTCTATCAATTTCCTCTGATCCCGATGCAATCGAAGTATCAAACAAGCCCTAACTTGGTTGAGTGGTTCGTGTCTAATATTAGCTTGAGTCGAAACATTTATAAAAGAGGTTTTTGCAAGATTGCCAAGATAGAACTTTAGGGTTAGCTTTTGATGTTCCTTACTTCCTTAGGGTCTTTGCCGCAAACAACACTAGGGTAAGTGACAATGCTTGCTATGGTTAGGTTGTCTCCAGCAGATTGTGTATATGGTCGAGTGAAGTTTGAAGTCAAGTGAAGCATGAAATAGGAGATATGATGGGAGGTGGAATGGGTAAGCTGCTGGAGACAGCCAGCCTTCAGCTCGCCCATGGTTAGGAGCAGGAGATGACACGCCAATGACATTAGACCACAATAAAGAGAGGTGACTTAGATACGAGGAAGACAGGAGGAATATCGTAACACCAGTCCACGTACTATGCATGGCAGGATAGCATGAACTATGGTACGTTGTCTGCAGCAGCTCCCTTATCATATCTCCTATTTCAAGCTTCACTCTGCAAACAATATTAAACAATGTCATCTACACTCCCGTTTCATCTATTTTACGCGATCCGCTGAAGATAGCCTTAGTAAGGCCAACAAGGAAGTGGAGTTGGCAACGGGAGTGGTAGAACGGCAAAGAGGATATGTAGGCTTGATGAGCCACCTAAAAAACACTCGAAGCATATTTGAGGGTTGAAATTGAAATGTTTTTATAGTTGAGTTGTCAAAAATACCCAAATTTGCACTTTATCAATATAATAAGAGTTGTGGACATAAAATAGACTTGTTCCATGTAATAGCTGAAAAAGTTTGGACGACTTAGCACGATAAAACTAATTAAATACACTTCAAGATGGACATGGTTTCCATGCAAAGTGCAGTGCATCACACCACAAAAATCTACTACTTGGTTCATTAATCATTATATATACAGCTGCGCGGCAACCACAAAGTGTCTCAAACACTCGACAAAGATCTTTTTGCACTCGACAAAAAACACTCGATAAAGAAGTGTTTTATCAAATGTATATTATTTTACTGAGCATCTTATATTCAACACTCGGCAAATAAATTTTTTATCAAGTGTCCGAAAAAATTACTCGACAAATTATTTGACACTCAGCAACCGATAGTGGTCACAGTTGTTGTTAGGCACTGCCACAGCTCAGCATGGCATGTTGTGACCAGGAACCAAACAAACAGAGGCCCGACATCTCAATTAACCAGGCACCGCGCGCACTAGCTAGCATCATATTGACAACATGCCTGAGCCCATACAGCCGGGACCCACAGAAACAATTTAAAAATGGGAAATCACATCCAGACCCAGCCAATCGCTGAGCTATCGTATCGCATCCCAAAAATGGAAAGCTTTAGGTTGAAACTTTTGTGATATAAAGAATCCAATGTGCAGTGACCTCCATTATTCCAAATCCAACTTGTTGGTGCCTATAAATGCACACCATACCACAACCCACAGCAATGCACAACACTTGCAGACTCTCCCTCCACACAGAGAAGCAAAGAAACCACACCACAGTCGTAGGGGAAGGGAGAGGAGGGAGGGTGGCTTCTGCTGGGTTGCCATGTGCTATGAGGTAGAGAACGGGATGCAGCCAAGGATGACTTGCCGGCTCCTGGAACCTGGAGGCGTCTCAGCTTGCTGTGCTGTGGCTTAGAACTTAGTCGGCAAGTCTGTCCTTGGCTACACCTAGTTCTCTTCCTCTCGTGTATGGCCCTCAAGCACCGTCAAGAGATCTAGGACCTGCATTCATATATCATCAGCCCACTCCAGAGGAAACGTAAGGGCAAGTATGCATCTAACCTCAAGTTGACATATTTCTATTTCTCCTGCAATTTTGGGTCTTCCAAAAAAATCAGAAATTTGAGATATATGAATATTATTACAAACATACAGGGCTTGCATACAATACAAGCCCAAGCCCCATCTGGCATCATACGTCAAATTTCATACATGCATCTGTCAGACAATATATATCCTCACTATTTTGTACCATTATCGCATGCTAATCTTTGATGTTTGATGGAAAAGAGCCACTTACTTGTATCCCCTATTCGCCTGATGGCGATACAGACGAAAAGGCCAAATCGAAGTACAGCAGGCGCTGCACGACAAGATTCCTCGAGGCTCCTGATGCTCAGCAACAGCAAATTAAATGTCGTCATAGCATCTACAGTAATTAAATTGTGTGGCATACAAAAGAAAACATGTACTAGCATGCATGACAGGATATCGGGGCAGAAAGGTAGCATCAGCTAGCGTTGGAGTTGATGCGTACCATGTTGAGAAAGTGTTGCATTCTTTTATTCAAAAGGGGCAAAATGAATAGACGATAGGTTACCACTTTCCCCGTGTGATTAGTAATTGTGGTCCCTGCTTCATGTGAAAAAGATAGGCTATCTTATGAATACCAAAGAGGGTTGGACGGCTAAAGCCTAAAAACGAGATCTAACACATCATCACATCAGCATCTAGCGGCGGCCTTAACATCATTAGGTCATATGAATGTTCCTTTCTATATTTCTGAAAGGACAACGCTGGAAAGCAAGGCATATTAGGCATCATCTGAACTTCGTCAAAATTGAAGATTTCCAGTGTACTGGGCTAAAAAGTTACCGGCAATATAATGTATATATACCTGGAACTTGTATCGCAGTACGTTTCAAATGTAAATAAGTTCCAGTCTGAGGCACACCCTTTAACCCCAAAGCTGTCTCGGATTTAAGAGAGAAGATCCACGCACAGACCAGAGCTACAATTATGGCCACAGGCCCACAACAACTCCAGTGTCATGGTCTGATAATAGGTATGATATGTATGAAGTGTTTGAACACTGTATATTTCTATAGTACCCTGTTTGGATGTAGATATTGGAGCATAAAATTAGAAATTGGAATCGGCTTTCAATTCTATTGTTTGGTTGCACGCGGAATTGAGATTTGGAATCAGAGACTCAATTCCATGGAATTGGACTATAACTAAAAACTCCATCTCCCAATATAATACATAGCATAACTCCTCTGTATTGTGTGGAATTGGACCACACAATTTCAAACTTGAAATCAATAACATTCAAATAATAGAATTAGAATTATATCTCATTTCAATACCATGGCTGATTGATATTAAACCCAATTTAATTTTACGTCCTTTAATATCGACATCCAAACGGAGTATAGATGTTTTTTCTTCTTCTCATGGGACATTAGACAAGAAGTTGATAGAGATAATCTTGCGACAAAGACATCAACCTTTGCAATGTATATTGTACGACGATACATATTTTTTTGCAGTGGTTCAAAAGACAATATGCCTTATTGCATTGCATCCCTCCGGTGGCAGCAAGATAAGGAAGGTGATGGGATGGTGGTTGAAATGTGGGTGTCGATGGCCGCCCGATCGAGTCGCCCCAGAAAAACGACACGGGGGCGGAAGATTGTTCCTTTTTTTTGACGTACCCAGTCGCAGTGTTCAACTATCTATGTGAACTATGACAGTGTTATGAGAAAATATTTGCTAACAATAAATGAAGCATAATAACATGGCAAGCTTAAGGTATGTAAACATTATATATAAAGGATTAATTTTTAGCCCGTCATTGCAATTTTGTTGTGACCCAGTTATTGCCTCATCCATTAATAAATTATAGTACAACTTGTGGAAACCATTCGACCAAATCTTTGAAATAATTAGTAAAGGTAGAATCGTCAGAACAACGACTCAAAGAATACCAGAGAGGAGGGTATTGAATATAGGTAGTGGCACCAATCCTATTGCAACTTTTCATTTTTTTTCAGTTAAAAAACATCTTAGAAAAATATCAACAAGTCTTTATCGGGTTGCATGGAGATAGGAGGGTATTGAATTATTTTTTAGAATAACGAGGGGTGATGCCCACCTTTTATTGATTGATTGGAAACATTCAAGCAGAATGCTATTGAGAGGACAAGCAGTTTTAATTTGAGGTTACATGCATGTGTGCACACCGTTGTGTGACAAGTTCCTTCACGCACACAAACGATGGAGCTAAATGTTAAGATCACTAACTACCCCTCGCAATAATGACATGCACATGATGATCTTCTCCCCTAAACACATGGTTATTCCTATTCTCCTAAATCCTCCAGAAGATGGCACAAAGAACTTGCGTATGGATGTCGGTGGGGACAACATCAGAGGGCAAACATGTACGAAGTAGGAGGGACCCATCCAACCTAGCAATGTGGAGGCAGAGAGATCGCCAAACGTTTCTGACACGGGCACACTCCAGGAAGATGTGGAATCTATCCTCAGTCGTCGCGCCACATTGGGCATGTAGGGTCGGGGAGGATATTATTGTTAAACAAACTCATCCGCATGTTCAACCAGTCTTTGAAAAACAACTAGAGAAACATCAAAATTATTCGACAACTTTAGTTTCCAGACCTGCGAAAGGAATAAGCTTCACTAAGAAGGGTTTCCTTGAAGCCACCATCCTTCGAGCATCACGCTGACCAAAGAACCTGTGACAGGAGAGCAGGCAGCAAATCTAGCTCGGCCGCAGCAGTGTTAGTTAACCAGCTGGGCATAAGTGCAAATCGAAATTATGCCCAAAAACTCTAGACACTGCGAGGTCAGGCTGGGTAGTATGAGAAAAGAGGGAGAGGAAGGTACAATAGAGCGAGTCGTTTGAAAGCCACCGATCAAACAAAAAAGAAGTGGATCTACCATCCCTGACATAGATGAGTATGGTCTCTGAAGTGATCAATAACATAATTGTAGACACGACCCAAGTACGTGGGGGAGGAGGGGTGGGAACCAAGTCCGGATCGTTACCCTCGAAGCACCAGTCTCTCCAAGGGACATAGGGGCCATGGAGGGCTTTGTCAGCGAACTTGAGAAGGAGGCAAAGGTTTTTGAGTCTTCAGATTTTTTATGCCTAGGTCGCCGGCATTCCTAGGAATATAGACATTGTCCCACGCCACCAGACACTTATAACCACCTCTGGGTGAATCCTCTCTGCTTAAGGATCTGAATTAGGCTCATCCAGTTAAGGCCTTGTACGGTTAATCCCGTTTTTTTTAAGCTTAAATTACTGTAGGGAGGACCTACAGTATTTTTATTGCATAAAGAGAAAAAGAAAAAGTCAATACAGGAGGGCAGAGGAGAGCAGATACAGGAAAGAAAACGAAAATTACATTACAGAACACTGAATCCAGGTTTTAATTTTATCTCCTATCACTGGTTTAACTCGGTGACACAATAAATTCATTTCTGTTTTGAACATGTCCCGACATCCCTCCACCGTGGGCGGAATCTCATTGAACACCCAATTGTTTCTGCTTTTCCAGATGCACCAGGTTAATAGTATGATAGTTTCAAGTTTCCATGTGGTACTTGGCACCGTCTTCTGATCCTCAGAATGATGTTGATTAAATCAGTTGACCATGACGGGGAGATTCTTATAAAGGACCAGCATCTCCTAGCAAAATTGCATCGGAAAAAAAGATGGGTGATTGTCTCTTCAGCTTGTAGAATACAGTTGTCACATGTGTATGAGTCCAGTAGCATAGCTCACTGCCTTAAAAATGCCCGGGTATTTAATCTGTCCTTAAGTAAAAGCCAGAAGAAGACCTTGTGCTTGGGTTGACATTTTGATTTCCACAGCCAAGTGAAGATGGGATGAGTCCACTGGTTGCCCATCAAGTGAGAATAAATCTTTTGTGATGAAAAGAGGCTAGAAGAAGCATTGCAGAGCCATTTGTCTCTCTGATTATTATGCGGAAGATTAACCAAACGACCATTCAAAGCTTGAAATTGAACAAAGGCATCTGCTGACAGTGGGGTGTGAAACATCTCGTGCGAAGCTGCCAATCTTGCTTGTTGGATGGTGATGTCCTTGCATGAGGCGAAAGACCAAAGTTCTGGATATTGTGCCGATTTGCAAATACCATCCCAGTTGTCATGCCATAGAAGCGTTGTTTTTCCATCTCCGATCTCCACCCGAGCAATTCCCTTAGGTCCCGTTTGTTTCCTTTCATTTTGAGGAATTGGAATCTTACTAATAGAATATGCTAATTTTTTAGAATGTGACATTCCACCACTTTCCAAAGTTATCATATAAGCCTATCTCAAATTCATGGGGTGAGAGATAGAAATTGATTCTATAGATTTACATGCTATGTTTCCGATGTACAACTTATAGCACACTATTCTACTTGTTTTGCTATAACATAAATATAGTATATAACTATCTCTTTCATATAATTTAGAATAATATACAAATATATTAAATATATAAATATATGAACTTAATTAGTTTTGTCTAAATTATAATTATTAAAATGGAATTCAATTCCAACGAAACAAACGGGGCCTTAAAGGATTCAAGAGTTTTAAGGACGTCTCTCCACCAGAAAGAACCAACTGGTTTATCTGAGGGCAGTGAATGGCTATAATGATTGGCCCAGATTATATTGATCCATGGGATGTCGGCTCTGTTATAGAATTTATGAAGATTTTTCATGAGCAGGGATTTATTTTGTAAGGCCAAATTTATGACACCCAATCCCCCTGAAATTTTGGCTTGCAGGCCGATTTCCAGGCAACTTGGGGTTTCTTGGCATTTAAATCTGCACCTCTCCAAAGGCAATGTCGTCTGAGTTTGTCAATATGTTTGATCACCGTTTTGGGGAGCTTGAGAGTGCACATGTAGTATGTTGGAAGTGAGGAGAAGATTGCATTAACCATTTGAAGCATGTCAGCCTGTGATAAGAAGATAGAGGTTGACGCCAGTCTTTTTTCAATTTTCTGGATAAGAGGAAGAAAAGCACCCATGTTGGGTCTTTGTGATCCCAAGGGAAGCCCTAAGTAAGTGAATGGCATTGATCCAATTTTGCAGTGAAATGTATTTGCAAGGATTTCCATTTTCTGGTATGTGACATTGATTGGATAAATATTAGATTTGTGATAGTTAACATGTAGCCCTATGGATTCAGCAAAAGAATTGAGCATCGCTTTTAAAAAGAAAAGTTGTCTAGGGCAAGCTTCCATTATGAGAATAGTATCATCTGCATATTGGATAATAGGGAAATCTGGACCACAATTGCTCGGTAGGGGGAGCCGTAGAATGCCACATTCACAAGCCTTGTTAACAATTAACTGCAGAAGATCAGCTGCAAGAACAAAAAGAAGTGGGGACAGAGGATCTCCTTGTCTGACTCCGCATTTGCAGTGAAATCTTTTCCCAGGAACTCCATTCAAAAGAACTTCTAAGGTGCCGGAATCAAGAATCATAGAAACCCAGTGAATTCATTTGTCACCGAACACCTTGTGTCTCAAAACCTCTATAAGAGTTGCATGTTCCAATTTGTCAAAAGCCTTTTCAAAATCTAGCTTTAGAATGACCATTTCTTTTCTGGACTTGTGGCAAAGGGAAATATATTCAAAAGCCCAGGCTAAGCAATCCTGGATCGACCTGGCCTTGATGAAACCATATTGATTCTGATGAACTAACTTTGTGATCACCTGTTGCAAACGATTGGCTAAAATTTTTGTCAACACTTTAACACTTGTGTTAAGTAGGGAGATAGGCCTATAGTCACCAACTGAGTCTGGAGAACTGTTTTTGGGGATGAGAGTCACGTATGAACCATTAATGCTGCGCATGCAGAGAGATCCTTCAAAGAATTTATTGCATAATTCATAGAAGTCAGGGGCAATCACCGGCCAGCACTTTTTTACAAAGTCCGTATTAAATCCATCTGGACCGGGCGATTTATTTGACGACAGACTTTTAATGATCTGATCAATCTCATGACAAGAGAAGGGGTGCTGCACTTTTTTACAAAGCCCGTATTAAATCCATCTGGACCGGGCGATTTATTTGACGGCAGACTTTTAATGATCTGATCAATCTCATGACAAGAGAAGGGGTGCTCAAGTTCTGACAAATTGTCAATCGGCTGAATCAAGGAAGGTAAGTTAAAAACCATGGATGTTTGTTGAGAGGTCCCCAATCTGTTCTTGAAGGCATTGAAAAGTACAAATTTTTGCCTGTATGAGAAAGAGTCGTATTTCCATTGTCATCCTTTAGCGAAGAAATGAGGTCGTGTCGGTGCTTGACAGTAGCGTTGGCGTGAAAGAACTTAGTGCCAGCATCACCTAAGGTGACCCATTTAATTTGACCTCTTTGTTTCCAATAGGTCCGCTATTTAGATAAAAGGTCATGCAGATGGAGAATAAGAATTCCTTTGAAGTTCCATTCCTGTATAGTTAAGTCTCTACTCTCCTCAATGAAGTCCAATAGCTGAATCACCAATTTAACCTTACCAATCAATTTTGCTAAATTAGGGAGAGACTTACACCAAACTTGGATTGCTTTGCATGCCCTTTTAAACTTGGCCATGAGCCTTTTAGCTAGGTCTGGTTGAAATAGAGGCTGACTCCAAGAATCTTGGAAAATTGAGTGGAAATCTTCAAGCTGAAGCTAATAATTTTCAAATCTGAAGATTGGCGGTTTGGGAACATTAATTTGGACATTGACCATCCAAAGAATGTGATCCGAGGTTCCTCTAGGGAGCGAAAGTGCAAAAGTGGCCGGGAAGTTGACAGACCATGCCTGTGAAACAAAGCACCAATCCAATTTTTCGAGTAGAGGGTGACGTTGCATATTTGATCAAGTGTAAGCTTGTCCTTTGAGAGGAATTTCTTGAAGCCCCAACTGACTGATTACCAAGTTAAAATTACCAAGTGTAAGCTTGTCCTTTGTTCTGTTAATCCCATTACCCATGGATTGAATGAGATTGGAAAAAATTAAGAAGGAGTTTGACTTACTTGGGATTTAAACTCACCCAATCCCTCTCAATCCATGTGGATTGAGAACTAACCGAACAAGCCCTAACAGAGTCGAAAGCCTTATGAAAGTCAATTTTTAGAACAATGGTATGAATTTTCCGCTTGAAACAACAGAGTAAAAGATCCATGGCATAAGCATAATTTTTCCAATGTTTCTATTTCGAACGAAACTAGTCTGAACGCCCCCAACAAGAGTACGAGACTGGGGATAAGGGGCTATAATCTATGAGAAAGAACTTTTGTAATAGCTTTGATAGGGCAATTTTACAGGCAAATAGAGCGAAAGTCCGCAGGAGACCTGGCCGAATCTTTTTTTGGCAGGAGAACAACATAAGATGTGTTGATCCTCTCAAGGTCGGCATTGCAATTTGCAATCATAGAAGGTAGAGAAGAAATCTTGAATAACCACCGAAGTAACATCCCAGGTAGTGGAGTAAAAACTAGGACCAAAACCATCCAGCCCTGCTCGAATCCTTTTTCATGTGCATGATAACAACCTCAAGCTCTTCCCTACTAAACTAGCCATCGAGGCTAGATAAATCGGGATTGTATGTTGGATAGAGATCAGACAGGACGAAGTTCCAGGTGGAGGTTGGGTCGTCCCTAATAAATCGGCGTAGAAGTCATGAAGGATTCAGGCTTTCTAAGCATGCTTATAATACTCACGACCATCTTCTTCAAAAATCTCGACTTTATTAGCTT
Source organism: Zea mays (assembly GCF_902167145.1). Lineage (NCBI taxonomy): Eukaryota > Viridiplantae > Streptophyta > Magnoliopsida > Poales > Poaceae > Zea > Zea mays. Next base: position 11,809,011 of record NC_050097.1, read on the forward strand.
TGAGGCGGGCAGAGGCGAAAGCATGGAAATAATAACGGGTATTCTCATCAGTCATTCCCTTCAATAGTCGCCCTGACTTTGGGCAGAGGCGCCAAAACGTAATTTTTTTTCTTTTACCGTACGGTTGAGGACAACAATAATCTCAAGGCAGAGAGTAAGCTTGGAAAGAGATAAGGGCGATTTTCCACCATATAGTCCAAAAGGTAGAGAACAAGCTTGCAGTCAATTTCTCTTAGCTTAATAGAACTTGTTTTCTTACTCCAACTCTTGGCCGCTTTGAGGGTCAATATTGGAAGTCGTAGCTGTTATGTGTCGACAACGATGGCCTATTGAGAGCTTTCGCTTCTGGCTGGCTGTCTGTTTTAGTTTGGTTAGCCTGTAGGCTGCCATGGGAAGTCGAAGCTGCTCGATGCTCTGCATCCTTGTTTGGCAATGATGACCTTAGCAGTTTTGTGTGCCCTCCTACATCGTGTTGGTTGGTTAGCCCTTCGTGTATCATTTGTTTGCTCCGTGCAGAGCTACCTTCTCGGACTGTGCTTGTGGCGTGGCGTGCGTTGATGTCCCAATCCAACGTGTCGGTCCATAGCAATTCGAATGTTTTGTGGTGTGTGTTGATGTCCTAATCCGATCGTCCGGTTTTGTTTGTTTTGTTGATCAGTCTGGTTTCTCCTTTTTAAATATAATCGGCAAGCTTTGCTTGGTTCGCTTAAAAAAACTTTTGGCCGCTTTCCTGACCCGTTTCAGACACACACATAGGGAGGCAACAACATCATCGGGGGGTAGTTGAGGTGCTAGACACTAGCCACCATATCCTTGTAGCCCGGCCGACAACACCAGAAAATTTTGAAACGAAAAACTTTAGACATGAGAGCAGTCATCAAAATGCAGACCTTAAGGGGGGTATGATCAGAAGTGGTACAAGGGAAAGATGAAAGAGTGGTGTTAGGGAGAGCCTAGTCCCAAGCAAGGTTTAAAAAGGCCCTATCAAGGCGTTCGAGGGTGGGGTAGATCTCATGTTAGACTAGGTATATTTTCTAACAACGAGAGCTAACTCAAGGAGGCCAAGGTACCTCCTAATAATATCGTTAAAAGCCTCGGCCTCCGCCAAACGGAAGTTGCTACTATTTCTTTTCACTGGCAAACCTAATCATATTGAAGTCCCCACACATAATCTAGGGGGCAGAGCAGTGTTATTAAAACTACGTTTGTCAAAACTCTAATTAGAGGTTGAAACTGTGTTTTGGCGTTCTAAACTGTAAAACGTAGTTTCATGCGTTTTAGACCATTAGCTACTTTTGGGTCCAATTTGTTAGTTACTTTTGGGTCCAATCCAACCCAGTCTCCACACGCTTGCTCTACTCCCCTACCAAGCCCAATGGCTAGTAGCGCACTACTCTGCTCTCTATCGCCGCCACTGCCTAAAGGTGTTGTTGTCGTCGTTTGTTGCACCTTGTGAGCCCTCTCCCTTTCCCTCCGTGCCGAGTGTACCCTCCTTCCGCGGCATGTGCAGTCGTTTCTCCGCACCGTGAGCCGTCTGCGCCATCCACGCCTCTCCTCTCCCTTCGTGCTGCCCTCTCTCTCCACGCCTATGTTTACTAGCAGGCGGTGGCCAGCACCCAGCAGTCGACTCCACTCATCCTCTATGCCTCTGTTTTGGTAAGCTACTAGACTTTCTGTTTTAGTATTTAACTTCATGTTATTGTTTAAAATTATAATATATTGGTATTTTCCCAATGTCGTTTAAAAGTCAAAACTTAACCCATATGCGTTTCAACGTTTTATCATTTTAAAACGTTTTTAATAACCTTGGGCAAGAGGGGCGGCCACCCTGGAGGCATGGATCCCAAAATCCGAGGTTGTCCCCTCACTCATATAGTTATTCTTATGGTGGGGTCATTTTATTCTGCTAATAGCGCAAACATAGTCTATATTTTAGGTTGTGTTGTATTCTTATACTCTAACTCTCCTATGTGTTTGAGAAAAAAACATCTACTTTGGATTAAGTACAAAATAGATCAAGAGTTCCTATTTTCTGTCTTATTCCTGCCCTTTGTACAGTGCAGCCGCCGGGCATCATAATAGTTTCACAGTTTGGCTCAGGGCTATCAAAGTATGCCCATGGCAAAATAACAAATGGCAATTCACTTGAGATGACAGAGAACAATAGTACCAAGGTTTCCTTGGAACTCACGCAAGAAAAAAGTATTTTACCTTAATCAGTAATTGGCTCCTTGAGATGTTAATCGGTCATTTATGTCTACAAAAACATTATAAATTGGTAGACTGGTACCTATGTGATTTGCTTCGCATTATTTATGAGAAAAAATAACACTAAAATTGAAAATTTCTATGACCGCATTAAGGAATCCATAGAGATACACAGTCCAATAAATGCAAAACATATGGATGTGGTACACAAAAAAATTGTAGAAGCTTTCTTCTAATATATATGTATAGTAGCTTATGCCAAACAAAAGTTGAATACTAAGAAAGGCTAACATAATTTATGTTCCATGCATGATAAAAAAAAGAGTTCCTAACAATATTATAATAATTCATAGGAACTATTACTGGTTAGAGTGTCCTGAGTTTCTAACAAAAAGGAAAATAAATATAGAAACACACTCTATTCCCCCCTCAGGCCGGGGGCCTAAAGCCACATAAGAATAGCAGTTTATATATGTTATGTTATTGATTTATCAATTAATGTATAATGGACACTAGTGTTCCAACTCGACCACTGAAGTGACACCCCTAAACCCTAATCGACCTTACTCCTCCATGAACACCATCATGCATCTACAATTTGTTCTGGTGCTCCTCCAAGATTCAGTCACAGATCCAATAGAAAATGCATATGGTGTGCAAATAGGTTGCTAAGTTAAAATACATGAGTTATTAGTTGCACTCCGCTTTCACTACCAGCCCTGTTCGGATGATCTAAAATAAGTTGCTAACTGTTAAAAAGGTATTGCCTCCATCCTTTTATATTTGACGCCAAATAGTACAAAATTAAACTAAAAACGTCAAATAAAAATGGAGGGAGTATTAGCTTGTTTCCCCTCTTGCCGTTGCAGATGATAAAAGTTTAGTCGTTGATCCAAATGCGAGGCCTAACGTGGTCTCTCAGTGACAAGTTTTGTGATCCCTGTTTGGATCCATCTGACACTGTCGGCTAATTTTAGCACCTTGTACTCCAAGGGATGAATAATAAATTGGTTAATTATTAGCCGGAAGGCTGACAAATTGTTTGCCTATTAGACATTAGAACTTGCTAATATGTGCTAATAGATTAAAAAAATAAAAAGACATATGTGCCTAGACTCCAAACATACCTGACTAATTGTTTGCCAACTAAGTATTTGTTGGCTAATTGTTAATCACTGAAAAACAAGAAGATCCAAACAAACAATTAGCCAAGAAGATCCCAACAGTGAGCCTTACTATAACTGGTCCCAAAACTCAATCTGCAAGTTACCTACTTTTCCATAAGAACCATAGCAACCAATAAGGGTTTGTTCGGTTATTCCTACGTCACATGGATTGGACGGGATTGGAAAATTTTAGTAGACATTTTGACTTACTATGGATTTGAACCCGCTCAATCCCCTCCAATCCACATGGATTGAGATGAAACCGAACAAGCCCTAACATGGATGTTGCTCAGCAAAAGCGCACGGTAGTTCCTGGCCGACAAGACCCAATTTGAGGAAGCATGCACAAGGTTCGTGTAATAGGCTAATAGCATCGATACCTGGAGGAGACGGGTCCTACATTATGCAGCTTCAGCCCACCTAATTGGGCCTATAAATGAACCAAACATTGACTCCAGCTATGAGCTACCCCATAAAACACAATCCACCTCAACCGATTAAATTAAGCTGGTCTGTAAATGCAAGATCAATTTTCAGGCCCGCTCCGATAGTGTAATCCCACCAGCAGTCCCGTGCGCGAGAAGAGAGTAGGGCGAATGGGCGAATGCAAAGCACACCTGGAGAAGAAGCTTTACGACGTTCGCCTCCTCACCGCCGGTTGCCGGCGGTCCGTTCGAAGCTTGGTGATTGGATGGCCGATTCGCCGAGCATCGCCATCCAGAGCTCTCGACGCTAGCTTTCGTGCCCCATGCGGCGGCTATAGTAGCCCACGCGAACAAATTCGACGTGCTCCGAACCACCAGCCCCTCGAGACCTCCAACACTCGCGCCGCGGCCGCCACGCACTGGCAGACGTGCCTGGCGGGAGGCGAAGGGGAGGAGAACGACGAGACTGGGCGGGCTTTGCATTCGCCGCTCGCCGTGGTTACCCGTCGTCGACTCCTCCCCACGCACACGCCCGCATCGCGCATGCTCCCGCTTCCACGCGTACGGGTACGACACCGCGGCGACCGACTGGTCCAGCGAGGCTCGACCGCTCGAGGCGTCCACCTCCAACTCCAAGTCGCCGGCAGACGGCCTCCAGGAGGTTCGAGAGGCGGTTTCTGTGGCGTTGGCGCTGTGAAGGTACCGTGGCCGGTTAAACTGCGGCCTAATTGGGCTAACGGGTCCTCATGTGTTCTCTTTTTTGGAAAAAAACATAGTGGGTTCAGGGTCTGTTTGGTTGGGCTGTGGCTGTGAAAAAAGTTGCTGTGGGCTGTGAGCTGTGGAAAAAGCTGCTGTAGGCTGTAAGCTGTTAAAAAGCTAAAAACCGTTTGGTGGAAACCACTAAAAGTCATTAAAAATTCTTCGATATATGTTTTCACAGTTCCATCCAAAAAGCCACTAAAAGCAGGTCCAGGGGTGCTTTTAGATTTGCACTACGAGAAAGTCGGCTTTTAGAAAAAGTTGTTTCCTGGATCCAACCCTTTGGTTGGCTTTTGGCTTTTAGGGGGGCAAAAGCCAAAGCCAAAAGTCAAACCAAACACACCCTCAATTATGCGCCAAGCACCTCGAATGTTCTCTTTTTCTGAAAAAAAAATATTGACATGCTCTCGAAGTCCAAGGAGCTTTCAAGTTCCATCATGAAACATCCCATCGGTCGTACAGTGTGCTTGTGCAGCTGTGCAAGACGTGGCATGAGCTACCCATGCGGATGAGGGGAACGCCACGCGTGCGCATCAACCTTACCACATGTACGGGCTACGGCAACGCAGTACAAGGACGAGGTATGCACTTTGTCAGTTTGTCTGCTCCATCGATATAAAAAAAGTAAAAGAATTATTCCCTCCGTTCAAGATAAAACATTTATATTCTCAGAGTTAGAGTCGGTTTGTTTAAATTATAATCTGTCTAGGTTTTATATAACTTATTTCAAACTAAGTATTAATTGAAAATACTTAGTTTAAAATAAATTAGATTATATAATCCGAAAATAGATTATAATATCAAATAAATTGCATTTTGGTTTTCTAAACGCATAAATTGCATTTTGGAACATCAAACTTGTTTATTTATGTCATTACAATCTCTAATCTCACAAAATTACAAGTTAATCACCTGTTTAGATCCTCGATCTATATTTGGGTCTTAGAGCCATGAAGAAGCGAACGGAGATTGAGTAACTAATAGGTGATTAACGAGTAGCAATTTAGGGACTGAAATGATATAGCTACATAATTTTAAGGGTCAAAATGGATAGTTTACTAGTTTAGAGACAAAAATAATGTGGATGGATAGGTTGGAGAATTAAATAAATGATGTATATGTTGTGGGGAGAATCTAAGTATTGTGAAGATTACGTGCGGAGTAAGATAAATGGGTCTATAGGGTTTATGATCTAGAAAGTGACGGGTTCCTACTTTCGTGAGACTTGGTCAATTCTATGCGTTCAGATTGAGATTGGATGGTTTTCACAAAAGCGATCCACACAAAAAAACAGGCTGAAAAGCTATACATTTGACAGTCTGCAACAGCCAATGTTTAAAATAGCTGGATATAGTTGTTGCAGAAGGTTGGGATAAGATAATCACATTTTAGCGCTAAACGGAGAGAACCGCTAATAGCGGACATTAGCCCGCTAAAACAGCTAAACACTACATCATTTAGCCCGCTAAAGGAGTTGTTGTGCGTTGTGGGCCAAATGAAATTTAGGCCCAAAACAAAATAACATGTCGACACATGCCCAGTTGCTCCCGTTGCTAACCTTAGTCGTCGCTTGTGTCACAGTCACACTCACAACTCCCGTTGCTCCTCTCCTCGCCCTCTGTCCAGCAGCAGCAGCCACCGAGGGACGCCGGCGTAGGGCAGCGGCGTGTACGCGTGGTCGAGACTCGAGACGCCCTGGCGTGTACGCGTGTACGCGTGGGCCGACGCTGCTCCTCCTGGCGCACGAGGACGCTGCTGCTCCTGACGCACGAGGACATTGCTGCTCTGTTCGGCTCTAGTCTCCACTGTTTGATGAGTACCGGAGAGCGCTCTGCGGCATCGTGAGCGGGTTAGCTTTGCATTGCAACTCAATTTTAGGTTCAGCCATAGATTGGTTTAGCTCGATCGATCGGTATCTGACGGTGGTGGCTGAGTTTGCAGCTGCGTTCCCGGCTGGGCGTACAAGGACTATAATTTCTGGTTCTGAAGTCTGAACCACCTATTGTATTTTTTTCTTTGGTTATTAGTTTATTACATAAAGAATGCTACTCGATTGTTCTATGTTCTGAAAATCGCTAAAACATTTAGCTGCGGCGATATCCGGATATATCCTTTTCTAGCTGTTAAAAAGGCCGGGGTAAATGCCTTAGCCCGCTATTTTAAACACTGGCAGCACCGCAGCAACTATTGGTGGCGAAAAGCTAGAAATAAGCCGAAACAAACACACAAAGAAGGGATGTTGTCCAAGCCTATACAGTGAAGGCAGGATCATTCATCGATAACTATTGGCAGGTTCTGATTATGACATCACATCATTGTCACTTTATGTTATATTCAACATCTCTCCCATCACACCCCCTATTCCAAACTCCCCCCTATAAATCGTATTATTGATAGTCGCCTAGAGGGGGCGTGAATAGGGCGAAACTGAAATTTACAAATATAAACACAACTACAAGCCGGGTTAGCGTTAGAAATAAAAACGAGTCCGCGAGAGAGGGTGCAAGACAAATCTCAAGCAAATAAGGAGTGTGACACAAGGATTTGTTTTACCGAGGTTCGGTTTTCGCAAACCTACTCCCCGTTGAGGTGGTCACAAAGACCGGGTCTCTTTCAACCATTTCCCTCTCTCAAACGGTCCCTCCGACCGAGTGAGCTTCTCTTCTCAAATCAAAACCGGGAACAAAACTTCCCTGCAAGGGCCACCACACAATTGGTGCATCTTGCCTTGATTACAATGGAGTTTTGATCACAAGAACAAGTGAGAAAGAAAAGAAGCAATCCAAGCGCAAGAGCTCAAAAGAACACGGCAAATCTCTCTCGCTAATCACTAAAGCCTTGTGTGGAATTGGAGAGGATTTGATCTCTTTGTTGTGTCTAGAATTGAATGCCTAGCTCTTGTAAGTGGTTGAGAAGTGGAAAACTTGGATGCAATGAATGGTGGGTGGTTGGGGGTATTTATAGCCCCAACCACCAAACTAGCCGTTTGGTGGGGCTGACTGTCGTATGGTGCACCGGTGCGCCAGCCACGTCACCAAAGCCGTTGGGTTCCGACCGTTGGAGCTCTGTCTTCTGGGCCCGCCTGGATGTCCGGTGGCGCACCGGACATGTACTGTAGAGTGTCCGGTGCGCCAGCATGGGCGTGCCTGACTTCTGCGCGCGCTGGCACGCATTTAATGCACTTGCAGGTAGCCGTTGGCGCCGAAATAGCCGTTGCCCCGTAGTTACACCGGACAGTCCGGTGTACACCGGACATGTCCGGTGAATTATAGCGGAGCAGCCGTCGCGAATTCCCGAGGCGGCCAAGTTCCGGAGCCGCGTCCTCTTGGAGCACCGGACACTGTCCGGTGTACACCGGACAGTCCGGTGAATTATAGCGCGCCGGCTCCGAAAATTCTCGAGGCTGAAGAGTTCAGCGCGAAGTCCTCTGGCGCACCGGACACTGTCCGGTGGCACACTGGACAGTCCGGTGCGCCAGACCAGGGAGCCTTTTGGGATGCCTTTAGCTCTCTATTTTGAACCCAACATTGGTCTTTTTAATTGGCTTGTTGTGAACCTTTGGCACCTGTATAACTTACACACTAGAGCAAACTAGTTAGTCCAATTATTTGTGTTGGGCAATTCAACCACCAAAATTATCTAGGAACTAGGTGTAAGCCTAATTCCCTTTCAATCTCCCCCTTTTTGGTGATTGATGCCAACACAAACCAAAGCAAATATAGAAGTGCATGATTGAACTAGTTTGCATAATGTGAGTGCAAAGGTTGCTTGGAATTTGAGCCAATATAAATACTTACAAGATATGCATGGATTGTTTCTTCATTTTTAACATTTTGGACCACACTTGCACCACAGATTTTGTTTTTGCAACTTCTTTTGTAAATCCTTTTCAAAATTCTTTTTGCAAATAGTCAAAGGTAAATGAAAAAGATTTTACGAAGCATTTTCAAGATTTGAAATTTTCTCCCCCTGTTTCAAATGCTTTTTCCTTTGACTAAACAAAGCTCCCCCTAAATGAGATCCTCCTCTTAGTGTTCAAGAGGGTTTTGATATATCATTTTTGAAATACTACTTCCTCCTCCTTTTGAACACAATAAGATACCAATTTGAAAATACTCTTTGAAATCGGTGGTGGTGCGGTCCTTTTGCTTTGGGCTCATACTTTCTCCCCCTTTGGCATGAATCGCCAAAAACGGAATCATTAGAGCCCTTTGAATTATTCTCTCCCCCTTTGGTCATAAATAAGTGAAGATTATACCAAAGATGGAGTCCTTTTGCTTGGTGCTCATGCTTTCTCCCCCAAAAATGGAGAGTTGCTTGGAGTGACGGCGAAGGATGAGTTACGGAGTGGAAGCCTTTGTCTTCGCCGAAGACTCCAATTCCCTTTCAATACTCCTATGACTTGGTTTGAAAGAGACTTGAAAACACATTAGTCATAGCATATGAAAGAGATATGATCAAAGATATATAAATGAGCTATGTGTGTAAATCAACAAAAGAAGTTCCTAGAATCAAGAATATTTAGCTCATGCCTAAGTTTGTTAAAAGTTTGTTCATCAAGAGGCTTGGTAAAGATATCGGCTAATTGATCTTTAGTATTAATGTAAGAAATCTCGATATCTCCCTTTTGTTGGTGATCCCTTAAAAAGTGATACCGAATGGCTATGTGTTTAGTGCGGCTATGCTCGACGGGATTATCGGCCATTTTGATTGCACTCTCGTTATCACATAGCAAAGGGACTTTGGTTAATTTGTAACCGTAGTCCATATACTCGGCTTCGGCGGTAGAAAGAGCGACCGAATTTTGCTTCTTTGAAGCCCAAGACACCAAGGATCTTCCCAAGAACTGGCAAGTCCCCGATGTGCTCTTTCTATTGATTTTACAACCCGCCCAATCGGCATCGGAATAACCAAGTAAATCAAAAGTGGATCCCCTAGGATACCAAAGCCCAAACTTAGGAGTATAAGCCAAATATCTCAAGATTCGTTTTACGGCCGTAAGGTGAGATTCCTTAGGGTCGGATTGGAATCTTGCACACATGCAAACGGAAAGCATAATGTCAGGTCGAGATGCACATAAATAGAGTAATGAACCTATCATCGACCGGTATACCTTTTGATCGACCGATTTACCTCCTGTGTCGAGGTCGAGATGCCCATTGGTTCCCATGGATGTCTTGATGGGCTTAGCATCCTTCATTCCAAACTTGGTTAGAATGTCTTGAGTATACTTCGTTTGGCTAATGAAGGTGCCTTCTTGGAGTTGCTTGACTTGGAATCCTAGAAAATACTTCAACTCCCCCATCATCGACATCTCGAATTTTTGTGTCATGATCCTACTAAATTCTTCACATGTAGATTCGTTAGTAGACCCAAATATGATATCATCAACATAAATTTGGCATACAAACAAATCATTGTCAAGAGTTTTAGTAAATAAAGTAGGATCGGCCTTCCCAACTTTGAAGCCATTAGTGAAAGGGAAATGTGCCCTTGGGCCATTTCTAAGTATTTTGGTGATTGAGTGCCAATGCAAGTGCTTTTGTGTTGATCTATGCAAAATGGTGGACAAAGTGCAAATCATGTCAAAAGGTATGTTTCTCAGACTTAGTACATTGTTTTAGAGACTAATGTATTGTGTCTAAGTGCTGGAAACAGGAAAGATCGAATTGGAAATGAGATGGCTTTGTTCAGCCAAAGTCTACTCAGCCTGGGAGCACCGGACTGTCCGGTGGTGCACCGGACAGTGTCCGGTGCGCCAGGCTGGCTCGAGCGAACTGGCCGCTCTCGGGAATTCACCGGAGACGTACGGCTATAATTCACCGGACAGTCCGGTGTGCACCGGACTGTCCGGTGAGACAACGGTCGGCCGGGGCAACGGTCGGCCGCGCGATCTGCGCGGGACACGTGGCCGAGCCAACGGCTAGAAGGGGGCACCGGACTGTCCGGTGTGCACCGGACATGTCCGGTGCGCCAATGGCTCTCTGGCGGCCAACGGTCGGCTTCGCCGTAGAAGGAAAGAAATCGGGCACCGGACACTGTCCGGTGTGCACCGGACTGTCCGGTGCGCCAGACGACAGAAGGCAAGAATTGCCTTCCTAGATTGCTCTCAACGGCTCTTAGCTGCCTTGGGGCTATAAAAGGGACCCCTAGGCGCATGGAGGAGAACACCAAGCATCCTCTAAGCATTCCTAAGCACAAAGACATCGATTCCACGCCTTTGATTCTTTGTGATAGCAATTAGAGCTCTAGTTGAGTTGTGAACTCATTGAGTTGTGTTGTGAGCTCTTGTTGCGATTTGTGTGCGTGGTGTTGCTGTGATTTCTTGTCTTGAGTGTGTTGCTAATCCCTCCCTTGCTCCGTGCTTCTTTGTGAACTTCAAGCGTAAGGGCGAGAGACTCCAAGTTGTGGAGATTCCTTGCAAACGGGATTAAGAAAAGCAAAGCAAAACACCGTGGTATTCAAGTGGGTCTTTGGACCGCTTGAGAGGGGTTAATTGCAACCCTCGTCTGTTGGGACGCCACAACATGGAGTAGGCAAGCGTTGGTCTTGGCCGAACCACGGGATAAACCACTGTGTCATCTCTGTGATTGATATCTTTGTGGTTACTGTATTTTGTTGAGACTCCTCTCTAGCCACTTGGTGATTATTGTGCTAACACTTAACCAAGTTTTGTGGCTTAAGTTTTAAGTTTTACAGGATCACCTATTCACCCCCCCTCTAGGTGCTCTCAATTGGTATCGGAGCTGTTCTCTTCAAGAAGGGACTAATCGCCCGAAGAGATGGATCCTAAGGAAAAGGGGATGGTGGTCAACAACAACGAGAAGGAGTCTATCTTCAACGAGCCGAAGGATGACAAGCCTACCGACTCGGGCTCGGGCCACAAGCGCAAAGACGGGAAGAAGAAGAAGACAAGGCGCATCAAGGAGATCGTCTACTACGACAGCGACGAATCTTCCTCTTCCCAAAAGGACGATGACGACTACGAGAAAAAGAAAACGGTCAATTCGAACTTTTCTTTTGATTACTCTCGTATTCCTCAAAGTACAAATGCTCATTTATTATCTATTCCACTTGGTAAACCTCCTCATTTTGATGGAGAGGACTACGGATTTTGGAGTCACAAAATGCGTAGTCACTTGTTCTCTCTCCATCCTAGTATATGGGAGATTGTAGAGAGTGGAATGCACTTTGATAGTACGGATAGTCCCATGTTCATTAATGAGCAAATTCATAAAAATGCACAAGCTACTACTGTTCTTCTAGCTTCATTGTGCAGGGATGAATACCACAAAGTGAGCGGCTTGGATAACGCCAAGCAAATTTGGGACACCCTCAAGATTTCTCATGAGGGGAATGATGTCACAATGCTCACCAAGATGGAGTTGGTGGAAGGCGAACTCGGGAGATTCGCTATGATAAGGGGAGAAGAGCCAACCCAAACGTACAACCGGCTCAAGACCCTTGTCAACAAGATAAGAAGCTATGGAAGCACGCGATGGACGGACCACGACGTCGTCCGCCTAATGCTAAGGTCTTTTACTGTCCTTGATCCTCATCTTGTAAACAATATTCGTGAGAATCCTAGGTACACCAAGATGACGCCCGAAGAGATACTTGGAAAGTTCGTGAGCGGGCGAATGATGATCAAGGAAGCAAGATACGTGGACGACGCATTGAATGGTCCAATCAATGAGCCTCAACCTCTTGCTCTCAAGGCAACAAGAAGCAAGGAGACGCTACCTAGCAAGGTGGCACAAATTGAGGCGGCCGAACTTAATGATGAAGAGATGGCTCTCATCGTCAAGAGATTCAAGACGGCGCTAAAAGGTCGCAAGGGGCAGCCAAGCAAGACCAAGACAAAGGGGAAGCGCTCATGCTTCAAATGTGGTAAGCTTGGTCATTTTATTGCTAATTGTCCCGACAATGATAGTGATCAGGATCAAGGGAACAAGAGGGAGAAGAAGAAGAACTATAAGAAGGCAAAGGGCGAGGCGCATCTAGGCAAGGAGTGAGATTCGGATTGCTCCTCTTCCGAATCCGACAATGAAGGACTCGCCGCCACCGCCTTCAACAAGTCATCCCTCTTCCCCAACGAGCGTCACACATGCCTTATGGCAAGGGAGAAGAATGTATGTACTCGAAACTCTACTTATGCTTCTTCAAGTGAGGATGAATCTAGTGATGAGGATGAAATATATTATTCATGTTTATTTAAGGGCCTAGATAGAACCAAGGTAGATAAAATTAATGAATTGATTGATGCCTTGAATGATAAGAATAGGCTTTTAGAAAAGCAAGAGGATTTGTTGTATGAAGAACATGACAAATTTGTAGAAGCACAAAAATCTCATGCTCTAGAAGTTAAAAGAAATGAAATGCTTTCTTGTGAATTATCTTCTTGCCATGAGACAATTTCTAACTTAAGGAGCATTAATGATGATTTGAATGCTAAGTTAGAAATAGTTAGTAAATCAACATCTTGTGTAGAAATTGTTTCAACTTGTAATAGGTGTAAAGATTTTGACATTGATGCTTGTAGTGAACACCTAGTTTCAATTTCCAAACTTAATGATGAATTGGCTAGTCTTAATGCTCAACTTAAGACTAGCAAGAGCGAATTTGATAAGCTAAAATTTGCGAGGGATGCCTACACGATTGGTAGACACCCCTCAATTAAGGATGGACTTGGCTTCAAGAGGGAAGCCAAGAACTTAACAAGCCATAAGGTTCCCATCCCCGCCAAGGAGAAAGGGAAGGCTCCTATGGCAAGTAGTACTAAAAAGAACCATGCTTTTATGTATCATAATAGGAGACATGCTAGAAATGACTATAGAAGTTATGATTCACATGCTATGTTTGCTTCTAGTTCTTCTTACATGCATGATAGAGATATGACTAGGAGATATGTTCATCATGTGCCTAGAAAGAATATTGTTCAAGGTTCTAGGAAAGTTATGGATGGTTCTTCTACAATATATCATGCTTTAAATGCTTTCTTTGCTATTTGTAGAAAGGATAGGAAGATAGTTGCTAGAAAATTAGGAGCAAAATGCAAGGGAGACAAAACTTGCATTTGGGTCCCTAAGACAATTTTGACTAACCTTGTAGGACCCAACAAGAGTTGGGTACCTAAGTCCCAAGCCTAAATTTGCCTTGCAGGTTTATGCATCCGGGGGTTCAAGCTGGATTATCGACAACGGATGCACAAACCATATGACGGGGGAGAAGAAGATGTTCACCTCCTACGTCAAAAACAAGGATTCCCAAGATTCAATCATATTTGGTGATGGGAACCAAGGCAAGGTGAAAGGCTTAGGCAAGATTAAAATTTCAAATGAGCACTCTATCTCTAATGTATTTTTAGTTGAGTCCCTTGGATATAATTTGCTATCTGTTAGTCAATTATGTAATATGGGATATAATTGTCTATTTACAAATGTAGATGTGTCTGTCTTTAGAAGAAGTGATGGTTCATTAGCTTTTAAGGGTGTATTAGACGGTAAACTTTATTTAGTTGATTTTGCAAAAGAGGAGGCCGGTCTAGATGCATGCTTAATAGCTAAGACTAGCATGGGCTGGCTGTGGCATCGCCGCTTAGCACATGTAGGGATGAAGAACCTTCACAAGCTTCTTGTCGGGGACCATAATTAGGGGTACCCTCAAGACTTCTAATTCTCAGCTGGTAACCCCCATCAGCATAAAGCTGCAAAGGCCTGATGGGTGCGATTAAGTCAGGGATCAGTCCATTCGAGCGACTCGATCATGCCTCGCCCGAGCCTAGCCTCGGACAAGGGCAGCCGACCCCGGAGGATTTCCGTCTCGCCCGAGGCCCCCCTCCAACGGCGGACACATCTCCGGCTCGCCCGAGGCCCTGCCTTCGCTAAGAAGCAACCCTGACTAAATCGCCGCACCGACCGACCAAATCGCAAGAGCATTTAACGCAAAGGTGGCCTGACACCTTTATCCTGACGCACGCCGGCAGAGCCGAAGTGACCGCCGTCACTTCACCGCTCCACTGACCGGCCTGACAGAAGGACAGCGCCGCCTGCGCCACTCCGACTGCAGTGCCACTTGACAGAGTGAGACTGACAGGCAGTCAGGCCCTGCCAAAAGCACCATAGGAAGCTCCGCTCCGCCCGACCCAGGGCTCGGACTCGGGCTAGGTCCCGGAAGACGGCGAACTCCGCTCCGCCCGACCCAGGGCTCGGACTCGGGCTAAGTCCCGGAAGACGGCGAACTCTGCTCCGCCCGGCCCAGGGCTCGGACTCGGGCTAAGTCCCGGAAGACGGCGAACTCCGCTCCGCCCGACCCTAGGGCTCGGACTCGGGCTCAGCCCCAGAAGACGACGAACTCCGCTCCGCCCGACCCCAGGGCTTGGACTCGGGCTCAGCCCCAGAAGACGACGAACTCCGCTTCGCCTGACCCCAGGGCTCGGACTCCGCCCTGGCCTCTGCCGAACGACCTCCGCCTCGCCCGACCTAGGGGCTCGGACTCGGCCTCGGCCATGGAAGACAGACTCGACCTCGGCTTCGGAGGAGCCTCCATGTCGCCCAACCTAGGGCGCAGGCCAGCCACGTCAACAGGAAGCGCCATCATCACCCTACCCCGAGCTGACTCGGGCCGCAGAGAACAAGACCGGTGTCCCATCTGGCTAGCTCCGCCAGATAGGCAATGATGGCGCCCCGCATGATCTGTGACGACGACGGCTCTCAGCTCTCTTACGGAAGCAGGAGGACATCAGCAAGGACTCAACCGCTCCGACAGCTGTCCCTCCGCCAGGCTCCATCGCTCCTCCGACGGCCACGACATCACACCAGCTGGGTGCCAAAATCTCTCCGGCTGCCACATCGGCATGTACTTAGGGCGCTAGCTCTCCCCCGCTAGACACGTAGCACCCTGCTACATCCCCCGTTGTACACCTGGATCCTCTCCTTACGCCTATAAAAGGAAGAACCAGGGCCCTCTTAGAGAGGGTTGGCCGCGCGGGGACGAGGACGGGACAGGCGCTCTCTTGGGGCCGCTCGCTTCCCTCTCCCGCGTGGACGCTTGTAACCCCCTACTGCAAGCGCACCCAACCTGGGCGCGGGACGAACACGAAGGCCGCGGGATTCCCACCTCTCTCACGCCGGTCTCCGGCCGCCTCGCTCCTTCCCCCCTTCGCGCTCGCCCACGCGCTCGACCCATATGGGCTGGGGCACGCGGCGACACTCACTCGTCGGCCCGAGGGACCCCCCGGTCTCGAAACGCCGACAGTTGGCGCGCCAGGTAGGGGCCTGCTGCGTGTTGACGAACAGCTTCCCGTCAAGCTCCAGATGGGCAGTCTCCAGCAACCTCTCCGACCCGGGACGGTGCTCCGTTTCGGGAGTCTTGAGTTCATGTCCTTCGACGGCAGCTACGACATGATACTCCTTCCACCGCCGCGCGACAACGACAATGGCGGCCGACAGCCCGCCCGCCGGCGGTGGAATCGACGACGTCTTCCCCGCGTGGTGGAAGAACAACATTCGAGCTCGCCCCGTCCTCTCCCCCGCCAACGGAGGAGGAGGCGGGGCAACCAAGGCCAAGCGGGAGGCCGCGCCTCGTCGACTGTCGAGCGAGTCGGCGTCCCCAGCGCCCCAACGGGGGGCGCGTCGGGCGTCGACCTCGCGTTTGAGACGAAGGCGAGCGCCGTCTCCCCGCGACACGCCAATCCCGAGCAAGCGGACGACGCCAGTGCGCTCGCGGAGAGCTTGCAGGACGTCGCCCTCGTACCTGAGACGACGGTGCAATCAGTCCCCGACGTGACTATGTCGCTGCTCGTCGACTGAAAGGTACCGACCGATTCCCATCCTACGTCATTTGGACTCAGCCTCAACCCGCCTAGCGACCTTGCTTTGGCGGGCGCTCTCGTAGAGGCGAGTTCAAACCCTCTGGGGTTTCGCATGCGGTCGCCTTGGGACCGGCTGACGGACGTCTCGACCTACGGGCCCTCTGGGTCCGAGGAAGATGACGACCCCAACATCTGTTGGGATTTCTCTGGATTTGGCAACCCCAGTGCCATGCGGGACTTCATGACCGCATGTGACTACTGCCTCTCCGACTGTTCCGACGGTAGCCGCAGCCTCGACGACGAGGACTGCGGCCCAAGCCGCGAATGTTTCCACGTCGATCTAGGGGGTCCCTCCGAAGGCAATCATCTCGGCATGCCGGAGGACGGTGATCTCCCTAGGTCGGTGCCTCGCGCTGACATCCCACGGGAGCTAGCTGTGGTCCCCGTTCCGGCGGGGGGTCACGACCCACAGCTCGAGCAAGTCCGCGGGGCGCAGGCCAGGCTCGACGAGGGAGCAGGAGCGCTTGAGCCGATCCGCCGGGACGTCGGGCAGGCATGGGCGGGCCAACCCCCGGCCGGAGAAATACGTCACCTGCCCCAGGGTCTCCAGCATCGCGTCGCCGACGACGTCAGGGTCAGGCCGCCACCCGCATCCAGTGGGGTCGGTCAGAACCTGGCTGCAGCAGCGATGCTTCTCCGCACGATGCCGGAGCCATCAACCACCGAGGGTCGGCGAATCCAGGGAGAGCTCAAGAATCTCCTGGAAGGCGCTGTGGTCCGACGGGACGAGAGCTCTGCCTCCCGAAGGCAGGGATACCCCTCGGAACCTCATGTCGCGACTTCCCGATTCATGCGGGAAGCCTCGGTCTACACCGGGCGCACACGCAACGCCGCGCCTGCGGCCCCGGGCCACATCGGCAACAAGCACCATCATCGCGACCGTCGGGCCCACCTCGACGAGAGGGTGCGCCGAGGTTACCACCCCAGGCGTGGGGGACGCTACGACAGCGGGGAGGATCGGAGTCCCTCGCCCGAACCACCCGGTCTGCAGGCCTTCAGCCGGGCCATCTGACGGGCACCGTTCCCGACCCGGTTCCGACCCCCGACTACTATCACAAAGTACTCGAGGGAAACGAGACCGGAACTGTGGCTCGCGGACTACCGCCTGGCCTGCCAACTGGGTGGAACGGACGACGACAACCTCATCATCCGCAACCTCCCCATGTTCCTCTCCGACACCGCTCGCGCCTGGTTGGAGCACCTGCCTCCGGGGCAGATCTCCAACTGGGATGACCTGGTCCAAGCCTTCACCGGCAATTTCCAGGGCACGTACGTGCGCCCCGGGAATTCCTGGGACCTCCGAAGCTGCCGGCAGCAGCCAGGACTCAGGAGAGTCTCTCCGGGACTACATCCGGCGATTCTCGAAGCAGCGCACCGAGCTGCCCAACATCACCGACTCGGATGTCATCGGCGCGTTCCTTGCCGGCACCACCTGCCGCGACCTGGTGAGTAAGTTGGGTCGCAAGACCCCCACCAGGGCGAGCGAGCTGATGGACATCGCCACCAAGTTCGCCTCTGGCCAGGAGGCGGTCGAGGCTATCTTCCGAAAGGACAAGCAGCCCCAGGGCCGCCCATCGGAAGATGCTCCCGAGGCGTCTACTCCACGCGGCGCCAAGAAGAAAGGCAAGAAGAAGTCGCAAGCGAAACGCGACGCCGCCGACGCGGACCTTGTCGCCGCCGCCGAGTACAAGAACCCTCGGAAGCCCCCCGGAGGTGCCAACCTCTTCGACAAGATGCTCAAGGAGTCATACCCCTATCATCAGGGGCCCGTCAAGCACACCCTTGAGGAGAGCGTCATGCTTCGGCGCCACTTCCACAGGGCTGGGCCACCCGTGGAGGGTGGCAGGGCCCGCAACGACGACAAGAAGGAAGATCACCAAGCAGGAGAGTTCCCCGAGGTCCGCGACTGCTTCATGATCTACGGTGGGCATGCGGCGAATGCCTCGGCTCGGCATCGCAAGCAAGAGCGCCGGGAGGTCTGCTCGGTGAAGGTGGCGGCGCCAGTCTACCTAGACTGGTCCGACAAGCTCATCACCTTCGACCAAGCTGACCACCCCGACCACGTGTCGAGCCCGGGGAAATACCCGCTCGTCGTCGACCCCGTCGTCGGCGACGTCAGGCTCACCAAGGTCCTTATGGACGGGGGCAGCAGCCTCAACATCATCTACGCCGAGACCCTCAGGTTCCTGCGCGTCGATCTGTCCTCCGTCCGAGCAGGCGCTGCGCCCTTCCACGGGATCATTCCCGGGAAGCGCGTCCAGCCCCTCGGACGACTCGACCTTCCCGTCTGCTTCGGAACGCCCTCCAACTTCCGAAGGGAGACTCTGACGTTCGAGGTGGTCGGGTTCCGAGGAACCTACCACGCGGTACTGGGGAGGCCATGCTACGCGAAGTTTATGGCCGTCCCCAACTACACCTACCTGAAGCTCAAGATGTCGGGCCCCAACGGGGTCATCACCGTCGGCCCCACGTACAAACACGCGTTCGAATGCGACGTGGAGTGCGTGGAGTACGCCGAGGCCCTCGCCGAGTCCGAGGCCCTCATCGCCGACCTGGAAAGCCTCTCCAAAGAGGTGCCAGACGTGAAGCGTCATGCCGGCAACTTCGAGCCAGTGGAGACGGTTAAGGCCGTCCCCCTCGACCCCAGTGGCGACGCCTCCAAGCAGATCCGGATCGGTTCCGGGCTCGACCCCAAATAGGAAGCAGTGCTCGTCGACTTTCTCCGCGCGAACGCCGACGTCTTCGCATGGAGTCCCTCGGACATGCCCGGCATACCAAGGGATGTCGCCGAGCACTCGCTGGATATTCGGGCCGGAGCCCGACCCGTCAAGCAGCCTCTGTGCCGATTCGACGAGGAGAAGCGCAGAGTGATAGGCGAGGAGATCCACAAGCTAACGACAGCCGGGTTCATCAAAGAGGTATTCCATCCCGAATGGCTTGCCAACCCTGTGCTTGTGAGAAAGAAAGGGGGGAAATGGCGGATGTGTGTAGACTACACTAGTCTCAACAAACCATGTCCGAAGGTTCCCTACCCTCTGCCTCGCATCGATCAAATCGTGGATTCCACTGCTGGGTGCGAAACCCTGTCTTTCCTTGACGCCTACTCAGGGTATCACCAAATCAGGATGAAAGAGTCCGACCAGCTCGCGACTTCTTTCATCACGCCCTTCGGCATGTACTGCTATGTCACCATGCCGTTCGGTTTGAGGAATGCGGGCGCGACGTATCAGCAGTGCATGAACCATGTGTTCGGCGAACACATCGGTCGCACGGTCGAGGCCTACGTCGATGACATCGTAGTCAAGACGAGGAAAGCTTCCGAGCTCCTCTCCGACCTTGAAGTGACATTCCGATGTCTCAAAGCGAAAGGCGTCAAGCTCAATCCCGAGAAGTGTGTCTTCGGGGTGCCCCGGGGCATGCTCTTGGGGTTCATCGTCTCCGAGCGGGGCATCGAAGCCAACCTGGAGAAGATCGCAACCATCACCAGCATGGGGCCCATCAAAGACTTAAAAGGCGTACATAGGGTCATGGGATGTCTCGCGGCCCTGAGCCGCTTCATCTCACGCCTCGGCGAAAGAGGCCTGCCTCTGTACCGCCTCTTAAGGAAGGCCGAGTGCTTCGCTTGGACCCCTGAGGCCGAGGAAGCTCTCGGGAACCTGAAGGCGCTCCTCACAAAGGCGCCTATCTTGGTGCCTCCAGCTGACGGAAAAGCCCTCTTGGTCTACGTCGCCGCGACCACTCAGGTGGTTAGCGCCGCGATTGTGGTCGGGAGGCAAGAAGAGGGGCATGCATTGCCCGTTCAGAGGCCAGTTTACTTCGTCAGCGAGGTACTGTCCGAAACCAAGATCCGCTACCCACAAGTTCAGAAGCTGTTGTATGCAGTGATCCTGACGAGGCAGAAGTTGCGACATTACTTCGAGTCTCATCCGGTAACTGAAAGGGAAATGTGCCCTTGGGCCATTTCTAAGTATTTTGGTGATTGAGTGCCAACTCAAGTGCTTAAATGTGAATTTATGCCATGGATGAATAAAGTGCAAATCAAGAGCAAAGGTATGTTTCTAAGTCTTAGTACATTGGTTTTGTGTACTAATATACTTGTCTAAGTATTGGAAACAAGAAGAAAAAGAAAAGAAAAGAGTTGGCTGTGTACAGCCAAAAGGCTACTTCGGTCTGGAGCACCGGACTGTCCGGTGCGCCAGGCTGCCTCGGCCGAAGAGGCCGCTCTCGGGAATTTACTGACGGCGTACGGCTAAAATTCACCGGACTGTCCGGTGTGCACCGGACTGTCCGGTGAGCCAACGGTCGGCCGGGCCAACGGTCGGCCGCGGATTCTGCGCGCGACACGTGGCCAAGCCAACGGTCGGAAGGGGGCACCGGACTGTCCGGTGTGCACCGGACATGTCCGGTGCGCCAACGGCTCCCAGATCTGCAACGGTCGGCTTCGCCATTTAAGGAAAGGAATCGGGCACCGGACACTGTCCGGTGTGCACCGGACTGTCCGGTGCGCCCGATGACAGAAGGCAAGGATGGCCTTCCAGATTTGTTCTCAACGGCTCCTAGCTGCCTTGGGGCTATAAAAGGGACCCCTAGGCGCATGGAGGAGAACACCAAGCATTCCTACAACATTTCCGAGCACCAAGACATCGATCTCACGCATTCGTTTCATTGTGATAGCATCTAGAGCTCTTGTTGAGTTGCGAACTCTTTGAGTTGTGTTGCGAGCTCTTGTTGCGACTTGTGTGCGTGTTGTTGCTCTGATCTTTTGAAGTCTTGTGTGCGTTGCTCATTCTCCCTTTGCTCTGTGTTATTTGTGAACTTCAATTGTAAGGGCGAGAGGCTCCAAGTTGTGGAGATTCCTCGCAAACGGGATTGAGAAAAAGCAAGCAAAACACCGTGGTATTCAAGTGGGTCTTTGGACCGCTTGAGAGGGGTTGATTGCAACCCTCGTCTGTTGGGACGCCACAACGTGGAGTAGGCAAGCGTTGGTCTAGGCCGAACCACGGGATAAACCACTGTGTCATCTCTGTGATTGATCTCTTGTGGTATTGTGTTTTGTTGAGACTCCTTTCTAGCCACTTGGCATTTATTGTGCTAACACTTAACAAGTTTTTGTGGCTATAAGCTTAAGTTTTACAGGATCACCTATTCACCCCCCCCCCTCTAGGTGCTCTCAATTGGTATCGGAGCCGTTCTCTTCAAGAAAGGGACTAACCGCCCGAAGAGATGGATCCTAAGGGGAAGGGAATCGTGATCAACGACAAGGAAAAGGAGTCCTTCGTCAACGAGCCAAAAGATGACAAATCCAACGACTCTGGCTCGGGCCACAGACGTAAAGATGGGAAGAAGAAGAAGACAAGACGTATCAAGGAGATCGTCTACTACGACAGCGACGAGTCTACTTCTTCCCACAAGGACGACGACTACGACAAACAAAAGACGGTTAACTCAAACTTTTCTTTTGATTATTCGCGCATTCCGCACAGCTCAAATGCTCATTTGCTCCCCATTCCACTTGGGAAGCCTCCTCACTTTGATGGAGAGGACTACGGATTTTGGAGTCACAAAATGCGTACACACCTATTTTCTCTCCATCCAAGCATTTGGGAGATTGTGGAAAGTGGAATGAAATTTGATAGCTCGGATAGTCCTTCGTTTATTAATGAACAGATCCATAAAAATGCACAAGCTACTACTGTGTTGCTAGCCTCTTTGTGCAGGGACGAGTATCACAAGGTGAGCGGCTTGGACAATGCCAAGCAGATTTGGGACACCCTCAAGATCTCTCATGAAGGGAATGATGTCACCTTACTCACCAAGATGGAGTTGGTGGAGGGCGAGCTCGGACGATTCGCGATGATAAGGGGCGAGGAGCCGACGCAAACATACAACCGGCTCAAGATCCTTATCAACAAAATAAGGAGCTACGGAAGCACGCGATGGACGGATCACGACGTCGTCCGCCTAATGCTAAGGTCATTTACCGTTCTTGATCCTCATCTCGTGAACAATATTCGTGAGAATCCCAGGTACACGAAGATGACGCCCGAGGAGGTACTCGAAAATTCGTAAGCGGGCGGATGATGATCAAGGAGGCAAGATACGTGGACGACGCCTTGAATGGACCAATCAACGAGCCTCAACCCCTTGCTCTCAAGGCAACAAGAAGCAAGGAGGCGCTACCTAGCAGGGTGGCACAAATTGAGGCGGCCGGACTTAATGATGAAGAGATGGCTCTCATCATCAAAAGATTCAAGACGGCGCTTAAAGGTCGCAAGGGACAGCCAAGCAAGACCAAAGCCAAGGGGAAGCGTTCGTGCTTCAAATGCGGTAAGCTTGGTCATTTTATTGCTAACTGTCCCGACAATGATAGTGATCAGGACCAAGGGAACAAGAGGGAGAAGAAGAAGAATTATAAGAAGGCAAAGGGCGAGGCTCATCTTGGCAAGGAGTGGGATTCGGACTGCTCCTCGTCTGACTCCGACAATGAGGGACTCGCCGCCACTGCATTCAACAAGTCATCCCTCTTCCCCAACGAGCGTCACACTTGCCTCATGGCAAGAGAGAAGAAGGTAATCACTCGTAATGATGTCACTTATGATTCTTCTAGTGACGATGAGTCTAGTGATGATGAAATAGATTACTCTAGTTTGTTCAAGGGATTGGATAGAAATAAAATTGATAAAATCAATGAATTGATTGATGCCTTAAATGAAAAGGATAGACTTTTAGAAAAGCAAGAGGTTTTGTTGTATGATGAACATGATAAGTTTGTAGAGGCACAAAAATCCTATGCTTTAGAAGTTAAAAGAAATGAAGTGCTTTCTAGTGAATTATCTTCTTGTCATGAAAACATTGCTACTTTAAAGAGTGTTAATGATGACTTAAATGCTAAACTAGAAGTAGCTAGTAAATCAACATCTTGTGTAGAAATTGTTGAAACGTGCACTAGGTGTAAAGATCTTAATGTTGATGCTTGTAGTAAACATCTAGTTTCAATTTCTAAATTGAATGATGAAGTGGCTAGTCTTAATGCTCAACTTAAGGCTAGCAAAAGCGAATTTGATAAGCTAAAATTTGCAAGGGATGCCTACACGATTGGTAGACACCCCTCAATTAAGGATGGACTTGGCTTCAAAAGGGAAGCCAAGAACTTAACAAGCCATAAGGCTCCCATTCCCGCTAAGGAGAAAGGGAAGGCCCCTATGGCTACTAGTGCTAAAAAGAACCATGCCTTTTTGTATCATGATAGGAAAAATTCTAGAAATGCTTTTAGAAGTTATGATGCTTTTGATTCACATGCTTATGATTCTTATGCTATGAATGCTTCTAGTTCTCATGTTATGCATGATAGAAAGGTTGGTAGAAGAAATGTTATTCACAATATGCCTAGGAGAAATGTTGTTAATGCTCATAGAAAAGTTCATGGACCTTCTACAATTTATCATTCCCTAAATGCTTCCTTTGCTATTTGTAGAAAGGATAGGAAGATAGTTGCTAGGAAGTTAGGGGCAAAATGCAAGGGAGACAAAACTTGCATTTGGGTCCCTAAGGATATTTGCACTAACCTTGTAGGACCCAACAAGAGTTGGGTACCTAAGTCCCAAGCCTAAATTTGCCTTGCAGGTTTATGCATCCGGGGGTTCAAGCTGGATTATTGATAGCGGATGCACAAACCATATGACGGGGGAGAAGAAGATGTTCACCTCCTACGTCAAGAATAAAGATTCCCAAGATTCAATTATATTCGGTGATGGGAATCAAGGCAAGGTAAAAGGGTTAGGTAAAATTGCAATTTCTAATGAGCACTCTATCTCTAATGTGTTTTTAGTAGAGTCTCTTGGATATAATTTGCTATCTGTTAGTCAATTATGCAACATGGGGTATAACTGTCTATTTACAAATGTAGATGTGTCTGTCTTTAGAAGAAGTGATGGTTCACTAGCATTTAAGGGTGTATTAGACGGCAAACTTTATTTAGTTGATTTTGCAAAAGAGGAGGCCGGTCTAGATGCATGCTTAATAGCTAAGACTAGCATGGGCTGGCTGTGGCATCGCCGCTTAGCACATGTGGGGATGAAGAACCTTCACAAGCTTCTAAAGGGAGAACACGTGATAGGTTTGACTAACGTACAATTCGAAAAAGATAGACCTTGTGCAGCTTGTCAAGCAGGTAAACAAGTGGGAGGAGCACATCACAGCAAGAATGTGATGACCACATCAAGACCCCTGGAGCTGCTACACATGGACCTCTTCGGACCCGTCGCCTATCTGAGCATAGGAGGAAGTAAGTATGGTCTAGTTATTGTTGATGACTTTTCCCGCTTCACTTGGGTGTTCTTTTTGCAGGATAAGTCTGAAACCCAAGGGACCCTCAAGCGCTTCCTCAGGAGAGCTCAAAATGAGTTTGAGCTCAAGGTGAAGAAGATAAGGAGCGACAACGGGTCGGAGTTCAAGAACCTTCAAGTGGAGGAGTTCCTTGAGGAGGAAGGGATCAAGCACGAGTTCTCCGCTCCCTACACACCACAGCAAAATGGTGTGGTAGAGAGGAAGAACAGGACGCTAATCGACATGGCGAGGACTATGCTTGGAGAATTCAAGACCCCCGAGCGTTTTTGGTCGGAAGCCGTGAACACGGCTTGCCACGCCATCAACAGGGTCTACCTTCACCGCCTCCTCAAGAAGACGTCATATGAGCTTCTAACCGGTAACAAACCCAATGTATCGTACTTTCGTGTATTTGGGAGCAAGTGCTACATTCTAGTGAAGAAGGGTAGAAATTCTAAATTTGCTCCCAAAGCTGTAGAAGGGTTTTTGTTAGGTTATGACTCAAATACAAAGGCGTATAGAGTCTTCAACAAATCATCGGGTTTGGTTGAAGTCTCTAGCGACGTTGTATTTGATGAGACTAATGGCTCTCCAGGAGAGCAAGTTGTTGATCTTGATGATGTAGATGAAGAAGACGTTCCAACGGCCGCTATGCGCACCATGGCGATTGGTGATGTGCGACCACAGGAACAATTGGAGCAAGATCAACCTTCTTCCTCAACTATGGTGCAACCCCCAACTCAAGACGATGAACAGGTTCATCAACAGGAGGCGTGTGATCAAGGGGGAGCACAAGATGATCATGTGATGGAGGAAGATGCGCAACCGGCACCTCCAACCCAAGTCCGAGCGGTGATTCAAAGGGATCATCCTGTCGACCAAATTTTGGGTGACATTAGTAAGGGAGTAACTACTCGATCTAGATTAGTTAATTTTTGTGAGCATTACTCCTTTGTCTCTTCTATTGAGCCTTTCAGGGTAGAGGAGGCCTTGCTAGATCCGGACTGGGTGTTGGCCATGCAGGAGGAGCTCAACAACTTCAAGCGCAATGAAGTTTGGACACTGGTGCCTCGTCCCAAGCAAAATGTTGTGGGAATCAAGTGGGTGTTCCGCAACAAACAGGACGAGCACGGGGTGGTGACGAGGAACAAGGCTCGACTTGTGGCAAAAGGTTATGCCCAAGTCGCAGGTTTGGACTTTGAGGAGACGTTTGCTCCTGTGGCTAGGCTAGAATCAATTCGTATCTTGCTAGCATATGCTGCTCACCATTCTTTCAGGTTGTTCCAAATGGATGTGAAGAGCGCTTTCCTCAACGGGCCAATCAAGGAGGAGGTGTACGTGGAGCAACCCCCTGGCTTCGAGGATGAACGGTACCCCGACCACGTGTGTAAGCTCTCTAAGGCGCTCTATGGACTTAAGCAAGCCCCAAGAGCATGGTATGAATGCCTTAGAGACTTTTTACTTGCTAATGCTTTCAAGGTTGGGAAAGCCGATCCAACTCTGTTCACTAAGACATGTGATGGTGATTTGTTTGTGTGCCAAATTTATGTCGATGACATAATATTTGGTTCTACTAACCAAAAGTCTTGTGAAGAGTTTAGCAGGGTGATGACGCAGAAATTCGAGATGTCGATGATGGGCGAGTTGAACTACTTCCTTGGGTTCCAAGTGAAGCAACTCAAGGACGGCACCTTCATCTCCCAAACGAAGTACACGCAAGATCTGCTAAAGCGGTTTGGGATGAAGGACGCCAAGCCCGCAAAGACTCCGATGGGAACCGACGGACACACCGACCTCAACAAAGGAGGTAAGTCCGTTGATCAAAAAGCATACCGGTCCATGATAGGTTCTTTGCTTTATTTATGTGCTAGTAGACCGGATATTATCCTTAGCGTATGCATGTGTGCTAGATTTCAATCTGATCCTAAGGAGTGTCACTTAGTGGCGGTGAAGCGAATTCTGAGATATTTAGTCGCTACGCCTTGCTTCAGGCTCTGGTATCCAAAGGGGTCTACCTTTGACTTGGTTGGATACTCAGACTCCGACTATGCTGGATGTAAGGTCGATAGAAAGAGTACATCGGGGACGTGCCAATTCTTAGGAAGGTCCCTGGTGTCATGGAACTCTAAGAAACAAACTTCCGTTGCCCTATCCACCGTTGAGGCCGAGTATGTTGCCGCAGGACAGTGTTGCGCACAACTACTTTGGATGAGGCAAACCCTCAGGGACTTTGGCTACAATCTGAGCAAAGTCCCACTCCTATGTGACAATGAGAGTGCTATCCGCATGGCGGAAAATCCTGTTGAGCACAACCGCACAAAGCACATAGACATCCGACATCACTTTTTGAGAGACCACCAGCAAAAGGGAGATATCGAAGTGTTTCATGTTAGCACCGAGAACCAGCTAGCCGATATCTTCACTAAGCCTCTAGATGAGAAGACCTTTTGCAGGCTGCGTAGTGAACTCAATATCTTAGATTCGCGGAACTTGGATTGAATTGTAGCATACATGTGTTTATGCCTTTGATCATGTTCATTCTGCATTTTGTTGCTTATTGTGGTGCTCAAGTTGTACAAACACTCCCTGGACCTCACAAGTCCGTTGCAAAGTGATGCACATGTTTAGGGGGAGATGTGCTACAACTTGACCCTTTGAGACTAACCATTTGCTTGAGTTTGCTTGATTTAGTCTCGAAGGTGGATTGAAAGGGAAAGGTGAACTTGGACCATGCAAGACTTCCACTGCACTCCGATGAGAGGGTAACTTATTCCAAGTTCATCTCTATGATCTTATTGTCTTTGTACTCTTAATTGAAGATTTTGGTGAGGCAATGGGGTTAAAGGGCCAAGATTGATCCCGTTTTGGTGCTTGATGCCAAAGGGGGAGAAAATAAAGGCCAAAGCAATAGATGGATCAGCTACCACTTGAGAAACTTTGAAAATAGTAGAATAGAGCTTTTGGTTTGTCAAAACTCTTGTATTGTCTCTTTTGTCAAAAGTTGGCCTCTTGTAGGGAGAAGTGTTGATTATGGAAAAAAGGGAAAGTTTTTGAAATCTTTGATCAATCTCTTTTAGAATGACTCTCTTTATGCTTCAACATGTGTGTTTGACTTAGAGATAGAGATTTGAGTTTGATTTGCAAAAACAAACCAAGTGGTGGCAAAGGATGATCCATATATGCCAAAATTGAATCAAAATCAATTTGAGTTTTATTTGAAGTGATTTTGCACTTGTTCTAGTTGCTTTATGTTGTGTTGGCATAAATCACCAAAAAGGGGGAGATTGAAAGGGAAATGTGCCCTTGGGCCATTTCTAAGTATTTTGGTGATTGAGTGCCAACTCAAGTGCTTAAATGTGAATTTATGCCATGGATGAATAAAGTGCAAATCAAGAGCAAAGGTATGTTTCTAAGTCTTAGTACATTGGTTTTGTGTACTAATATACTTGTCTAAGTATTGGAAACAAGAAGAAAAAGAAAAGAAAAGAGTTGGCTGTGTACAGCCAAAACGCTGCTTCGGTCTGGAGCACCGGACTGTCCGGTGGTGCACCGGACAGTGTCCGGTGCGCCAGGCTGCCTCGGCCGAAGAGGCCGCTCTCGGGAATTTACTGACGGCGTACGGCTAAAATTCACCGGACTGTCCGGTGTGCACCGGACTGTCCGGTGAGCCAACGGTCGGCCGGGCCAACGGTCGGCCGCGGATTCTGCGCGCGACACGTGGCCAAGCCAACGGTCGGAAGGGGGCACCGGACTGTCCGGTGTGCACCGGACATGTCCGGTGCGCCAACAGCTCCCAGATCTGCAACGGTCGGCTTCGCCATTTAAGGAAAGGAATCGGGCACCGGACACTGTCCGGTGTGCACCGGACTGTCCGGTGCGCCCGATGACAGAAGGCAAGGATGGCCTTCCAGATTTGTTCTCAACGGCTCCTAGCTGCCTTGGGGCTATAAAAGGGACCCCTAGGCGCATGGAGGAGAACACCAAGCATTCCTACAACATTTCCGAGCACCAAGACATCGATCTCACGCATTCGTTTCATTATGATAGCATCTAGAGCTCTTGTTGAGTTGCGAACTCTTTGAGTTGTGTTGCGAGCTCTTGTTGCGACTTGTGTGCGTGTTGTTGCTCTGATCTTTTGAAGTCTTGTGTGCGTTGCTCATTCTCCCTTTGCTCTGTGTTCTTTGTGAACTTCAATTGTAAGGGCGAGAGGCTCCAAGTTGTGGAGATTCCTCGCAAACGGGATTGAGAAAAAGCAAGCAAAACACCGTGGTATTCAAGTGGGTCTTTGGACCGCTTGAGAGGGGTTGATTGCAACCCTCGTCCGTTGGGACGCCACAACGTGGAGTAGGCAAGCGTTGGTCTTGGCCGAACCACGGGATAAACCACTGTGTCATCTCTGTGATTGATCTCTTGTGGTATTGTGTTTTGTTGAGACTCCTTTCTAGCCACTTGGCATTTATTGTGCTAACACTTAACAAGTTTTTGTGGCTATAAGCTTAAGTTTTACAGGATCACCTATTCACCCCCCCCTCTAGGTGCTCTCAGTAACTGTGGTGTCATCCTTCCCCCTGGGGGAGATCATCCAGTGCCGAGAGGCCTCGGGCAGGATTGCAAAGTGGGCGGTGGAAATCATGGGCGAGACAATCTCGTTCGCCCCTCGGAAGGCCATCAAGTCCTAGGTCTTGGCGGACTTCGTAGCCGAATGGGTCGACACCCAGCTACCGACGGCTCCGATCCAACCGGAGCTCTGGACCATGTTTTTCGACGGGTCGCTGATGAAGACGGGAGCCGGCGCGGGCCTACTCTTCATCTCGCCCCTCGGGAAACACCTACGCTATGTGCTACGCCTCCATTTCCCGGCGTCCAACAATGTGGCTGAGTACGAGGCTCTGGTCAATGGGTTGCGGATCGCCATCGAGCTAGGGGTCAGGCGCCTCGACGCCCACGGTGACTCGCAGCTCGTCATCGACCAAGTCATGAAGAACTCCCACTGCCGCGACCCGAAGATGGAGGCCTACTGCGATGAGGTTCGGCGCCTGGAAGACAAGTTCTACGGGCTCGAGCTTAACCACATCGCTCAGCGCTACAACGAGACTGCGGACGAGCTGGCAAAAATAGCCTCGGGGCGAACAACGGTTCCCCCAGACGTCTTCTCCCGGGATCTGCATCAACCCTCCGTCAAGATCGACGACACGCCCGAGCCTGAGGCGCCCTCGGTCTAGCCCGAGGTACCCTCGGCACAGCCCGAGGCACCCTCAGCTCAGCTCGAGGCGCCCTCGGTTCAGCCCGAGGTACCCTCGGCCTCCGAGGGCGAGGCACTGCGCATCGAGGAGGAGCGGAGCGAGGCCACGCCTGATCGAAATTGGCAGACCCCGTACCTGCAATATCTCCGCCAAGGAGAGCTACCCCTCGACCGAGCCGAGGCTCGGCGGGTAGCGCGACGCGCCAAGTCGTTCGTCTTGCTGGGCGATGAGAAGGAGCTCTACCACCGCAGCCCCTCGGGCATCCTCCAGCGATGCATCTCCGTCGCCGAAGGTCAGGAACTCCTGCGAGAGATACACTCGGGGGCTTGCGGCCATCACGCAGCGCCTCGAGCCCTTGTCAGGAATGCTTTCCGGCAAGGCTTCTACTAGCCAACGGCGGTGGCTGACGCCACTAGAATTGTCCGCACCTGCGAAGGGTGTCAATTCTATGCGAAGCAGACCCACTTGCCCGCTCAGGCTCTGCAGACGATACCCATCACCTGGCCCTTTGCTGTGTGGGGTCTGGACCTCGTCGGCCCCTTGCAGAAGGCGCCCGGGGGCTACACGCACCTGCTGGTCGCCATCGACAAATTCTCCAAGTGGGTCGAGGTCCGACCTCTGAATAGCATCAGGTCCGAGCAGGCGGTGACGTTCTTCACCAACATCATCCATCGCTTCGGGGTCCCGAACTCCATCATCACCGACAACGGTACCCAGTTCACCGGCAGAAAATTCTTGGACTTCTGCGAGGATCACCACATCCGGGTGGACTGGGCCGCCGTGGCTCATCCCATGTCGAATGGGCAAGTAGAGCGTGCCAACGACATGATTCTACAAGGGCTCAAGCCTCGGATTTACAACGACCTCAACAAGTTCGGCAAGCGATGGATGAAGGAACTCCCCTCGGTGGTCTGGAGCCTGAGGACAACGCCGAGCCGAGCCACGGGTTTCACGCCGTTCTTCCTGGTCTACGGGGCCGAGGCCGTCTTGCCCACTGACCTCGAATACAGCTCCTCGAGGACGAGGGCCTACAGCGATCAAAGCAACCAAGCTAGCCGAGAAGACTCGCTGGACCAGCTGGAAGAGGCTCGGGACAAGGCCTTACTACACTCGGCGCGGTACCAGCAGTCCCTGCGACGCTACCACGCCCGAGGGGTCCGGCCCCGAGACCTCCAGGTGGGCGACCTGGTGCTTCGGCTGCGGCAAGACGCCCGAGGGAGGCACAAGCTCACGCCCCCCTGGGAGGGGCCATTCGTCATCGCCAAAGTTCTGAAGCCCGGAACGTACAAGCTAGCCAACAGTCAAGGCGAGGTCTACGGCAACGCTTGGAACATCCAACAGCTATGTCGCTTCTACCCTTAAGATGTTTTCAAGTTGTTCATATACCTCGCACCCACGCAAAGTTTAGTCATCAAGGAAGGGTCGGCCTCGCCTCGGCAAAGACCGACCCTCCCTCGGGGGCTAAAAGGGGGGGGGGGAACCCCCTCTGTGTTGAAATTTTCCTCGAAAAAAGATCTCTTCTGTCAGAATATCTTTCGTGCTTTCTGACTACTTCGAAAAGTGGATCCTGAAAACGACGGAGTACACGTAAGCAGCCAAGGCTGACCGAGCCGAGGGACTCCTACGCCTCCAGGATATGGATACCTCACTCATCACCTTCTGCGATAAGTAACTCGCGTTCGGATAAAGTGATTCCGCGGACCGAACAAGTCTTCACGTTCGGAAGCTCCTCTGCCGAAGCGATCCTTCGAGCCTTCTCGACTGAGTCGGTGACAGGGCCTCATGGACGGGTGAAAGTGCGCGTAAGCGGCAAGGCCGACCGAGCCGAGGGACTCCCACGCCTCCGGGATACAGATACCTCACTCATCACCTTCCGCGAGAAGCAACTCTCGCTTGCACAAACATCCCTGTTTCCGACAAAAAAGTCCAGATACTCGAAACAAGAGGAAAGGAGACGCAGCTTTACAACACAGCGAGGGTGTGTATTCTGGCCTCAGCGGTCGCAGAAGGCACACGCTACAAGACACTCTGATCCTGCAGGCTCGGGTCTTGACGCTGGAAGGGGGCAGTAGCACCCTCGGCATCGACGACACCTTCAGCGAGGTCCGACCTAGCCTCGGACGGCGACGCGGTCCAGGGATCCCCACTCTGGAGGACGACGTCATCGCCACGCCCGGACAATCGCTGCCGAGGACTTCTCCGGGAATCCGGCCCGAGCAGGCGGCTCGGCCGGTTACCCCTGGGGCCTCGGCCAACCATCTTCCAAGGGTGCCAGCCCGACCCGAGGCCTCAGCTGATCAACTCCGGCGTTGGTCCCGCTAACGGACAACCCGGTTAGGCTCCGGCCAACCAGGTTTCATTTTCGAGCCAACTCCGCCTCTGTTCATGCTGATATCGCTACCCCTGGCCTCGGCTCGTCGAAGAGCGGCCAAGGGGTCCCTTTAACTAAGCTAGAGGAGCCTCAGACAACAAGGCCGACCGAGCCGAGGGACTCCTATGCCTCCGGGATACGGATACCTCACTCGTCACCTTGACACGGGGCGACTCATGCTTGGTGAAGCGGTTCAGATAATCAACAGGCGAGTCTTAGTGCTCGAAAATGAGGAAAAACACGGCTCCGTACCAAAATTACATACATGTTCAGGCCTCGACAGCCACAATGAACAAAAACACTGGCATTCAAAATGCCATTACAAACGAAACTCTGGTTCTGTCCCCCGCGGGTATGAGCAACCTCGAGCCTGCGGGGCGACGAACGTCGGGGGACCTGCCAGCGACCTCTGCAACAGCAGCCATGGTCCCGGGTGGACGCGGCCACCGGAGGGCTCTCATTCGCGGTCCCGCTCAAGGGATGTGAACTAGCTATTAAAGCCAAAGAGCGGGCCGCTCCCAAGCGCACCGGCAGGTCCTCGCTGCCGTCCTCGCCGCGAATGCGAGGGAGAGGGCGGAATGTTGCATCCTAGCTGGGCAGCAACAGTTCGCCTTCCCCGGCATGGCTGGAGGACATCTCCGCCGCAGGGCTGGAGGGCGATTGCCACCACCAGAAGCTGGAAGAAGAGGTGGCCCGCCGACCCGCGCAGGAGGTAGAGCCCCGGCTCGCCTCGCTCCCCGCCCCAGCGAGGATGACGAACACCCTCGATGCTGAGGGCGGGATCGGGATCACAGCCCGGCTTGCCTCTCCCCATCCAGGAGCTGGAGGTCACCGTCTTGGGTGACCACCAGCGGAGGGGAGCAACCGGGCTGTGTGATGAAAATCCTTGAAGCCGAACGATGGCTGAAAGGTACCAACTCCCACGGAGTTGCGTTCCTCCAATGATGAGGCGAAAAGACGGCGGGTATCCCCCATCCGGGGGCTTGGAAGGTGGAAAGACGCGATGCATAAGGGAGCGAGAAGACATGGTCGCCTTCCGAAAGGGGTCGCCCTCCTTTTAAAGGCAACTCTCCCTACTTGCGCCCCCAACTGTCACGGGCTGAGTCTTCTCCAACACGCTCCAAGGCCCTCCCCTGCGGCGCGGGGGCTGGGTCCCGCATGTCATGCAAACCGGCTCAGAGCAGAAGAAGCCAAACCGCCGCGCGTGGTGCACACAACCGCCCAGCGGTTACAAGTGACCCTCCACTTTTGCCCAGACCAACGGGCGAAAGAGGCGGGCAGCCATGCAGGCGGCATGCAACCGCGCCAAGTGGACGCGCTTCTCCGACTCCCGACACGCCAGCATGGAGGCCCAGGCCCACGCGTCACGCAACCGGCGCGCCGGATGCTGCATGCAAGCGACTGCACCGCCACTTGCGCCACCACCGTGCCTCCTCGATTGCGGAACCAATACCGCGACTCGAGGCGACCCAGCGCACGACCCAGCAGCGCCAGCCTGACGCCGCGGTCAATGCGGCCAAAAGTGGGCCGGCAGTAATGACGGTGGCAGGCGGGCGGGAGCAGCGGTCACGTCGTCAGCCAAGCTCACATCCCATCCGGGGGCAGCGAGAGACCCCCCTCTCACGGCGTGAAAACAACGCGCCCGTGATCCGTTCCTCGAATGGCTCGCGCACGCGCAACGGCCGCCCCGCCAACCACTCGCCCCGTCGCATTAACTCCGCGGCGGGACAGGCGGCGCTTCTGGCAGGAGAAGCGGGTGACGCTTCGCCTTCGCCGTAATAACCGCGCCAAAAAAGGTACGCCGCGTCGTTCGATTTCGTATCCTTTTCCTTTTTTCCTCTTTCTCTATCTCTTGCAACAGGGACCGGGAAAGGGGGATACCCCGAAAAAGATCCTTCCCCGTGAAGGAACCAGGCTCCAAGCCTCCTTACTGATCAGAGGTTCGAAGGCTGGCCCCCCGAAGGGTTTCAACAGCCGCCTCAGATCGCGTGGGCCCTACACCCACTACTGGTCAGAGGTTCGAAGGCCGGCCCCCCGAAGGGTTCCACGGCCGCCTCAGGCTACTCGGGCTCTGCGCCCATTACTGATCAGGGGTTCGAAGGCTGGCCCCCGAAGGGTTCACAGCCGCCTCAGACGCCGAGCGAGGGATGACCAGGGGTACGTTCGATACATAACCAAGGCTCGAGCTGCGCTCCCGAGGTACCCTAGGACATTTCCGAGACCAGCGGGAGCGATCTTGTAACGGAATCCCATCAGAGGGAGGCATCGAGCCCTCGGACCCCGTCGTCAGGGGACCGGGTCCGGCAGATCACCCGCAGGTACTTTTGGGCGTGGCTCTGGGCCCCTAGCCGACCCCTAACGAACGGGGCACGGACGTCCACTCGGATTACCCGCTTGCAGCTCACCGGAGACACCATGTTCGACGCCCATCGAGGGTAACATGGCGCTTCCCCCCCTCCTCCTTGCGGAAAGGCGACGCAGGGGCGTATGTAAAAAAGCCGAGTCTGTCCCTGATCGCCCTCTCGCCCTGTGCGGAGGCTCGGGGGCTGCTCTCGCAAACCCGGCTCCGGCCGAACCGTTGACAGCGTCAACATACCAGCCCGAGAACTTGGGCCCCGACCGTACACCCGGGCTACGGCCAGTTCGCATGAGGGAACAACCAGACCAGCCGAAGCATTACGCAAGGCATTAAGACCTCGGAGGAGTGAAACCACTCCTCCGAGGCCTCGGGGGCTACACCCGGCGGGTGCGCTCGCGCGCACCCACCGGAACAAAATGCAACCGAGAAAGGCTGGTCCCCTTGCAAAAAAGTGCGACGAAAGCCTCCAAGCGAGTGCTAACACTCCCTTTGAGGCTCGGGGGCTACTATCGGGGACCATAATTAGGGGTACCCTCAAGACTCCTAATTCTCAGCTGGTAACCCCCATCAGCATAAAGCTGCAAAGGCCTGATGGGTGTGATTAAGTCAGGGATCAGTCCATTCGAGCGACTCGATCATGCCTCGCCCGAGCCTAGCCTCGGACAAGGGCAGCCGACCCCGGAGGATTTCCGTCTCGCCCGAGGCCCCCTCCAACGGCGGACACATCTCCGGCTCGCCCGAGGCCCTGCCTTCGCTAAGAAGCAACCCTGACTAAATCGCCGCACCGACCGACCAAATTGCAAGAGCATTTAACGCAAAGGTGGCCTGACACCTTTATCCTGACGCACGCCGGCAGAGCCGAAGTGACCGCCGTCACTTCACCGCTCCACTGACCGGCCTGACAGAAGGACAGCGCCGCCTGCGCCACTCCGACTGCAGTGCCACTTGACAGAGTGAGACTGACAGGCAGTCAGGCCCTGCCAAAGGCACCATAGGAAGCTCCGCTCCGCCCGACCCAGGGCTCGGACTCGGGCTAGGTCCCGGAAGACGGCGAACTCCGCTCCGCCCGACCCTAGGGCTCGGACCCGGGCTCAGCCCCAGAAGACGACGAACTCCGCTCCGCTCGACCCCAGGGCTCAGACTCGGGCTCAGCCCCAGAAGACGACGAACTCCGCTTCGCGCGACCCCAGGGCTCGGACTCCGCCCTGGCCTCTGCCGAACGACCTCCGCCTCGCCCGACCCAGGGGCTCGGACTCGGCCTCGGCCATGGAAGACAGACTCGACCTCGGCTTCGGAGGAGCCTCCACGTCGCCCAACCTAGGGCGCAGGCCAGCCACGTCAACAGGAAGCGCCATCATCACCCTACCCCGAGCTGACTCGGGCCGCAGAGAACAAGACCGGTGTCCCATCTGGCTAGCTCCGCCAGATAGGCAATGATGGCGCCCCGCATGCTCTGTGATGACGGCGGCTCTCAGCTCTCTTACGGAAGCAGGAGGACGTCAGCAAGGACTCAACCGCTCCGACAGCTGTCCCTCCGCCAGGCTCCATCGCTCCTCCGACGGCCACGACATCACACCAGCTGGGTGCCAAAATCTCTCCGGCTGCCACATCGGCATGTACTTAGGGCGCTAGCTCTCCCCCGCTAGACACGTAGCACTCTGCTACACCCCCCGTTGTACACTTGGATCCTCTCCTTACGCCTATAAAAGGAAGAACCAGGGCCCTCTTAGAGAGGGTTGGCCACGCGGGGACGAGGACGGGACAGGCGCTCTCTTGGGGCCGCTCGCTTCCCTCTCCCGCGTGGACGCTTGTAACCCCCTACTGCAAGTGCACCCGACCTGGGCGCGGGACAAACACGAAGGCCGCGGGATTCCCACCTCTCTCACGCCGGTCTCCGGCCGCCTCGCTCCTTCCCCCCTTCGCGCTCGCCCACGCGCTCGACCCATCTGGGCTGGGGCACGCGGCGACACTCACTCGTCGGCCCGAGGGACCCCCCGGTCTCAAAACGCCGACACTTCTAAAGGGAGAACACGTGATAGGTTTGATTAACGTGCAATTCGAAAAAGATAGACCTTGTGCAGCTTGTCAAGCAGGTAAACAAGTGGGAGGAGCGCATCACAGCAAGAATGTGATGACCACATCAAGACCCCTGGAGCTGCTACATATGGACCTCTTCGGACCCGTCGCCTATCTAAGCATAGGAGGAAGTAAGTATGGTCTAGTTATTGTTGATGACTTTTCCTGTTTCACTTGGGTATTCTTCTTGCAGGATAAATCTGAAACCCAAGGGACCCTCAAGCGCTTTCTAAGGAGAGCTCAAAACGAGTTTGAGCTCAAGGTGAATAAGATAAGGAGTGACAATGGGTCCGAGTTCAAGAACCTTCAAGTGGAGGAGTACCTTGAGGAGGAAGGGATCAAGCACGAGTTCTCCGCTCCCTACACACCACAACAAAATGGTGTGGTAGAGAGGAAGAATAGGACACTAATCGATATGGCGAGAACGATGTTTGGAGAGTTCAAGACCCCCGAGCGTTTTTGGTCGGAAGCCGTAAACACGGCTTGCCACGCCATCAACCGGGTCTACCTTCACCGCCTCCTCAAGAAGACTTCGTATGAGCTTCTAACCGGTAACAACCCCAATGTATCTTACTTTTGTGTATTTGGGAGCAAAAGCTACATTCTAGTGAAGAAGGGTAGAAATTCTAAGTTTGCTCCCAAAGTAGTAGAAGGGTTTTTATTAGGTTATGATTCAAATACAAAGACGTATAGGGTCTTCAACAAATCATCGGGTTTGGTTGAAGTATCTAGCGACGTTGTATTTGATGAGACTAATGGCTCTCCAAGAGAGCAAGCTATTGATCTTGATGATGTAGATGAAGAAGATGTTCCGACGGCCGCTATACGAACCATGGCGATTGGTGATGTACGACCACAGGAACAAAAGGAGCAAGATCAACCTTCTTCCTCAACAATGGTGCATCCCCCAACTCAAGAAGATGAACAGGTTTATCAAAAGGAGGCGTATGATCAAGGGGGA
Source organism: Zea mays (assembly GCF_902167145.1). Classification (NCBI taxonomy): domain Eukaryota; kingdom Viridiplantae; phylum Streptophyta; class Magnoliopsida; order Poales; family Poaceae; genus Zea; species Zea mays. The sequence goes on from NC_050097.1 coordinate 11,846,776, forward strand.
GCACAAGATGATCAAGTAATGGAGGAAGAAGCACAATCGGCACCTCCAACTCAAGTCCGAGCGATGATTCAAAGGGATCATCCCGTCGACCAGATTTTGGGTGACATAAGCAAGGGAGTAAATAATCGGTCTCGATTAGTTAATTTTTGTGAGCATTACTCCTTTGTCTCTTCCATTGAGCCTTTCAGGGTAGAGGAGGCCTTGCTAGATCCGGACTGGGTGTTGGCCATGCAAGAGGAGCTCAACAACTTCAAGAGGAATGAAGTTTGGACACTGGTGCCTCGTCCTAAGCAAAATGTTGTGGGAACTGTCACACCCGAGTTTCGGGGCACCAAGACCCGGGCGCGAACATAATCACCAGGTGTGCTGGGACCAAGTCTCACACATATGATGAATCATGGCACAGGATCGAATGTCACATCTTTACTATATAACAGGAGTTCTATACAAAATAAATAATTACATTATAAGGAGACAACGGTCCAGCAACCCAAAGTTGACTGGGAGACGACGGCCTAGACCTCTCACGAACACGTCACAGCATCCTCCATGCGCCTCATCCTGCGGTACCTGTTCTTGACCTGTGGGGGGGTGTGAGACAGCAAGGGTGAGCTCACATACGTTCATAGCTCAACAAGTTGTGGGGAATAATGTGCATGAACTCGCCAAAGGTGGGAGCTCATGTGAAGTGTAAGGCTTACCAAAGAGGATGGTTAGAGCTGAGCATTGCTTTTAAAGTTGGTCAAAATTTTATTAGCAGTTACTAAGTATAAATAAATACCAAACCCAATTAAGTAGTAGAACAAAAGTAACAACCTCACCTGCGATGTAATGCATATGACAAATTGAATTTAGTTCCATAAATTAATCATGTGAGGGTCCGAGCTGCTCATGACCGTGAGCACGGCTAGTATACCAGTTTTACACTCTGCAGAGGTTGCGCATCTTTACCCACAAGTCATGTTACCCATCTGCCAAGGGATCGCGACTTCCCATACACCTCTACCGAGGAGGCGAGGCAGGGTAACACTACGAGGCCTTTACAAAGTTCCACTAGCTTTAGAAAACCCGCTACAGTTTATAGGAAGCTCCAATGCAGGAATCCCTTGCAGGACCGCCATCGCAGCAAAATCCTCCCGAGGGCCTCCCTACACTGACCACTCCCCTACTGCCCTTACCCCTTTCGGGTAAGGTAGTCTTCCACTAGCTTTCCTAATTAATCGGCCAAGGGCGTCCCATTAAACCCTTGTGGTAGCACTGTTTTCCCGGGTGGTCGCTCCATGTTCCAATTAACATAATGATCTTATCATGAACAGTGATAATAAACAGATAATAAAAGTGTGATCATGAATAATGTATCTTCATACCCAAAACCACATAAAGCACTAGCAAGCACTACCCAAAAAGTTCAGTGGTAAACAAGGCATAAAGATAGACAAACTAGGGTAACCTATTAGGTCCCATCAAAATTAACCTATGCAGATCATTATGATTAATTAGAACATGAGTGGGTAAAAGAAGTGATCAAGGGCACAACTTGCCTAGCACTTGAGATTCCAGGTATCAGGATGATCTTCAAATGACTCGTAGCCTCGCGCTAGTCGTAGCAATACAAACAAACATGACATAGATAAAATTAACATCACACCAAACATAAGAATATACTACATAATAATGATCTACGCGTTGCTACGAGACTAACGCAACTTGAACCGATCAAATCGGGGTTAGAACGGAAGAGTTATGAATTTCTTAAGGTTTTATGTACTCAATACAAGATTAACCAAGAGATTAATTTTAATACAATCTTCATGTTAAACCAGAGGTATTATGTGATAAAAAATAATATTATAGAATTATAGAAATTAGAATGGACTCATTTAGACTTAATATGAATTTTCTATAAGTTATATAAGTTCTGAAATTATTTTGGCACTAGAAATCCATTTTTCTAAACCCTTTTTCTTATTTTCTCACAACACTGGACTGCGCGCTAATAATAGATAACTCAGGGTTTAATATGCAAATGCTCCAAAGACTCAGGACCTACTCGCGGAGGACTGCGGGTTGATTTGACTCTCTTCCGGGGTCTCTTTAGAAAATGTTACACCGCGAAGGGGTATCCTATAATCAGAGCCGTTGGATCAGAGGCCGACGACTCTGATTCAATCGGCCACATCATGAAACGATATGCCATCGGGTCTGTAGGATCCGAAACGCACGGCCCATATCAACACTCGAATCGTTATGCGCTTCGTGTAATCCCACCCGTTGGTCGAAGATCCAACGACCCACGATCGCTATAGCCAAAACGCTTCTGCACATCTAATCGCCACCGCACGACGTAAATCGGACGGCCAGAGGATCGTCTCCCTCCTCCCGGCCGCGACAGGGAGAGGGTGCCCGGAGCTCCACTGGTTAGCCCGCCGGAGCACGATGAATCGGCGCCCAAGTGCCCCACCGCCCACGCCAACACGTTCTACGCAAAGCCGAGATGACGCTGAACATGAAGGGAAGTTTCTTACCAGCAGTTGGGCCACGAGAACACCCGCCGACGGCGCGGCGCGGGTTTATGGCGACGGCGAGAAATTCCGGTGGCCACGAGGTTCCTCGCCGCCCACCGACGACACCTAGCGCTTTGTGGCCCGACGCCGATCCCCGTAGAGCAATAACCGAGCCCCGAACGGCGCAGCAAGTCGATGACCGCGGAGATCCCGTCTCAATCTCTCTCCTCTCTCCTTCCGTTGGTTTCTAGAGTTCGCGGATGACAAATTGGTCGAGTGCCTGGATTTATACCCGGACAGAAGAAGGGGGGGTCCGCATCCCACGCGCCACGGAACGAGCCCCAACGGCTGAGCGGAGATCCAGACCGCGCGCGCGGCGACGGATTCGCGTTCTGTTGAAAGAAGCTGGAGGGAAAAGAAGATGGATCCTGACGAGGTCGGTCCAGTGTCAGTGAGAGGCAATCAGCGTATGAGCAAAGGATATGAGGCTGACAGGTGGGCCCCGCAGTCCGGCGAGGCATGTGCGCGCGTGAGAGCGGCCGACTGCAATGTGGGCTCGGGGTGGCCGAGACACAAAGGCCAGAGGTAGTAGGCGGGCTGAGCAGGCGCGGTAGCCATGGGCCTGCTCAGTTTCGGCCCAAATAGCCGAGAGGGAGCCTTTTCTATTTATTATTTTCCTGTTTTATTTCTACTTCTATTTATTTTAAACCCTTCCAAATTCAAATTGTATCCTGGGTTTGAAACTTCAAAATAATAAGAAAACATAATTAAAATTTGTACATGAGATTATATATTTATCAATTAGTCTTATCCATTTAGGTGAAGGCTTTAAATGTGTACTGCACACAATTATTTCATTTTATTTGGAAAATAAATATCCTTTTGAGTTTGTGATCAATTTTTTTAATTCAACTCAAAAACAAATATCCATTATTTTACTATTATATTACTTTTAAGGGAGAGAAATATATATATATATTTATTTATTTACTAGGAATCATCTTACTTGAAAATACTTTTGAGGAGTGATATAGTTTACAAAAGATATCTTCCTTCTAATTATTGTTTTCAACTTTACTCTTTTATTTTCAAGACTTATATCTGAGTTTTGAACTACACCATTTTTTTATAGAACTATTTGTTTGCTACTTGACTTCTTTGATTCTCTTAGTTGAGTGTGTACATAGAAAAGAAAACTAGATAGTCTCTAAAGGTTTCATGATCCCAAAACACTTTTATATAAATATATGTACTTTTTTTTATCTTTTACATATTTTAGGGCTTTACAAATCCTACCCCCCTTAACAGAAATCTCGTCCTCGAGATTTGTAAGGAAAGGGTGTATACCCATATTGTCTCAACACATATGCACGAACAAAGATCTCAGCATGATGCAGAATTTATTAGCAATATATGGGGTCAAATCAACCTTATTATTATTCCTAAAATAGTAAAATACGAACTACTGGCCAAACTAATATTTAGGTCTTACAAATAGTAAAATATATATATATGTATCTATATTTATGTTTATCTCTATTCTTGTTGTTCGTTGACTTCTTCACCGACTACTTCATCTTCAACTAGCTCCTCTTCTTGAATTTCCAGTTCACCTGGTTCAACCTCTACTTCTGCATGATGGGCATGTCCCCGGTTGATAGATAGGGGCTGACTCTTTCCTGCCGAAGCTTGTCCTTGCTTCATCGGAGCCGGTGTAGTGTAGGCAGCTCTGTTGGGACAGTAGTTGGCGTAGTGTCCCGGTTGTCCACACTTGAAGCATGCCCTATTGGTGGTTGTGTTAGGAGCAACGGGTCCTGCTGGGGTGCTTGCTTTCGGGGGAGCAGTTGGTGCCTGTTGAGTTTGTTGTCCGGTACTCCCACTAGCTGGTGTACTTGGAGTGGTAGTATAGCGAGGACGGGAACTACTTCCAGCCTGCCCTTGGTTAGCAGCCTTTCTTTTCTCTCCAAATATACTCCTCTTGTTTTCTACAGCAATAGCTTTGTCAAGTAGCCTTTGGAAGGATGGGAATGTGTGCGATACCAGTTGATATTGCAAGGGTCCAATCAAACCGTCCAGAAAAAGCTCCTGCTTTTGCTCATCATCCTCAACATCTCTGGGAGCATATCGAGATAACTGGATGAATTTGTCCCTATATTCACTCACGGACATACTTCCTTGCTTGAGGGAGAGAAACTCCTTTCTCTTAATCTTCATGAGTCCAGCAGGAATATGGTAATTCCTGAATTGTGTGGAGAATTCTGCCCAGGTAATTGTATCGACAGCAGCATGAGCAGCGCAGTACGCATCCCACCAATCTGCAGCAGGACCAGCGAGACGACCTGATGCGTAGAGTACTTTCTCTCGGTCCGAGCACTGAGCTATGTTGAGCATCTTCTCTATAGACTTTAGCCAGTCATCAGCTTGTAGTGGATCCGTGGAGTTGGAGAAGGTTGGTGGTTTGTGGCTCATGAATTCCCGATGCTTATCTCGGGGTGGAACTGGTGGTGGAGGTGGAGGCAATGGCACCTGTTGCTGTTGCTGCTGTTGTTGAAGTTGTTGTTGCAGTTGCTGTTGTTGCACCCTTCTCTCCTGGCGTATCTCTTCCCGCTCTTGGTGCATCTCCCGACGTGCATCCTCTCTTTCCTGGCGCATTTCCTGGAGTTCTTGCTGCATTTGGGCGCGCATATCTGCCATAGTGTCAGCCATTTGCTGCATCATCCTCATTTGAGCTGCAATCAGTGGGTCAACTCCGCCCGGTGGAGGATTAGGAGGATTCATCTCTGCTGGCTGTGGCTGGGGTTGTCTATATATCCACCGAGTGTGTCGATTAGGAGGTAGATCAATTCCACCACCCCGCCTGGTATTGACCATCTGAGTTAGATACATATGGTAAGATAGTTTTGCAAGGGAATCATTTGGTAGGCGGAATGAATGAGCTAATAGTTGGTTATGTACTGAAGATTCTTTGGTAGGGCTTGACCAGATATTTTATGTCAAGACTAGGGTAACTAGTTATGTGAGGTGAATGTCCAAAGGTAAGATAGAATCTGTTAAGATGAGATAGATACGAAATACTAGATATATTTTTTTAGGGGGATAATAAATACTATCCTTTATGCCTAGATGTTTACGCAGATGTAATTGTGGACATTACTCCACAACTCATCACACTCAATCAAAGATCCAAATCAGACAAGTATCATAAGAACAAACATTCAAGTGCATAGATACTCATAAAATAGTTTTGTTTTTGCTCCTAAGATTAGGTTTCCTATTCCTAAAAGTCACTTTAGGCACAAGATTTCAAAGTGTGAAATCCAAGTTTGTCTTTATAAGGAAAAAGGTAAGGATAATCAGAGTAAAGCGGAAATGGATGAGAAAAGATCAAGAAGAGTTTAGAAAAGATCAGAGTAGCAAAGGTAAGTAAATATTGGTTGTCCAGTTCTATCTAGGTTTCGTCCTACAGTCAACATTCCTCTGATACCACTTCTGTCACACCCGGGTTTCGGGGCACCAAGACCCGGGCGCGAACATAATCACCAGGTGTGCTGGGACCAAGTCTCACACATATGATGAATCATGGCACAGGATCGAATGTCACATCTTTACTATATAACAGGAGTTCTATACAAAATACATAATTACATTATAAGGAGACAACGGTCCAGCAACCCAAAGTTGACTGGGAGACGACGGCCTAGACCTCTCACGAACACGTCACAGCATCCTCCATGCGCCTCATCCTGCGGTACCTGTTCTTGACCTGTGGGGGGGTGTGAGACAGCAAGGGTGAGCTCACATACGTTCATAGCTCAACAAGTTGTGGGGAATAATGTGCATGAACTCGCCAAAGGTGGGAGCTCATGTGAAGTGTAAGGCTTACCAAAGAGGATGGTTAGAGCTGAGCATTGCTTTTAAAGTTGGTCAAAATTTTATTAGCAGTTACTAAGTATAAATAAATACCAAACCCAATTAAGTAGTAGAACAAAAGTAACAACCTCACCTGCGATGTAATGCATATGACAAATTGAATTTAGTTCCATAAATTAATCATGTGAGGGTCCGAGCTGCTCATGACCGTGAGCACGGCTAGTATACCAGTTTTACACTCTGCAGAGGTTGCGCATCTTTACCCACAAGTCATGTTACCCATCTGCCAAGGGATCGCGACTTCCCATACACCTCTACCGAGGAGGCGAGGCAGGGTAACACTACGAGGCCTTTACAAAGTTCCACTAGCTTCAGAAAACCCGCTACAGTTTATAGGAAGCTCCAATGCAGGAATCCCTTGCAGGACCGCCATCGCAGCAAAATCCTCCCGAGGGCCTCCCTACACTGACCACTCCCCTACTGCCCTTGCCCCTTTCGGGTAAGGTAGTCTTCCACTAGCTTTCCTAATTAATCGGCCAAGGGCGTCCCATTAAACCCTTGTGGTAGCACTGTTTTCCCGGGTGGTCGCTCCATGTTCCAATTAACATAATGATCTTATCATGAACAGTGATAATAAACAGATAATAAAAGTGTGATCATGAATAATGTATCTTCATACCCAAAACCACATAAAGCACTAGCAAGCACTACCCAAAAAGTTCAGTGGTAAACAAGGCATAAAGATAGACAAACTAGGGTAACCTATTAGGTCCCATCAAAATTAACCTATGCAGATCATTATGATTAATTAGAACATGAGTGGGTAAAAGAAGTGATCAAGGGCACAACTTGCCTAGCACTTGAGATTCCAGGTATCAGGATGATCTTCAAATGACTCGTAGCCTCGCGCTAGTCGTAGCAATACAAACAAACATGACATAGATAAAATTAACATCACACCAAACATAAGAATATACTACATAATAATGATCTACGCGTTGCTACGAGACTAACACAACTTGAACGGATCAAATCGGGGTTAGAACGGAAGAGTTATGAATTTCTTAAGGTTTTATGTACTCAATACAAGATTAACCAAGAGATTAATTTTAATACAATCTTCATGTTAAACCAGAGGTACTATGTGATAAAAAATAATATTATAGAATTATAGAAATTAGAATGGACTCATTTAGACTTAATATGAATTTTCTATAAGTTATATAAGTTCTGGAATTATTTTGGCACTAGAAATCCATTTTTCTAAACCCTTTTTCTTATTTTCTCACAACACTGGACTGCGCGCTAATAATAGATAACTCAGGGTTTAATATGCAAATGCTCCAAAGACTCAGGACCTACTCGCGGAGGACTGCGGGTTGATTTGACTCTCTTCCGGGGTCTCTTTAGAAAATGTTACACCGCGAAGGGGTATCCTATAATCAGAGCCGTTGGATCAGAGGCCGACGACTCTGATTCAATCGGCCACATCATGAAACGATATGCCATCGGGTCCGTAGGATCCGAAACGCACGACCCATATCAACACTCGAATCGTTATGCGCTTCGTGTAATCCCACCCGTTGGCCGAAGATCCAACGACCCACGATCGCTATAGCCAAAACGCTTCTGCACATCTAATCGCCACCGCACGACGTAAATCGGACGGCCAGAGGATCGTCTCCCTCCTCCCGGCCGCGACAGGGAGAGGGTGCCCGGAGCTCCACTGGTTAGCCCGCCGGAGCACGATGAATCGGCGCCCAAGTGCCCCACCGCCCACGCCAACACGTTCTACGCAAAGCCGAGATGACGCTGAACATGAAGGGAAGTTTCTTACCAGCAGTTGGGCCACGAGAACACCCACCGACGGCGCGGCGCGGGTTTATGGCGACGGCGAGAAATTCCGGTGGCCACGAGGTTCCTCGCCGCCCACCGACGACACCTAGCGCTTTGTGGCCCGACGCCGATCCCCGTAGAGCAATAACCGAGCCCCGAACGGCGCAGCAAGTCGATGACCACGGAGATCCCGTCTCAATCTCTCTCCTCTCTCCTTCCGTTGGTTTCTAGAGTTCGCGGATGACAAATTGGTCGAGTGCCTGGATTTATACCCGGACAGAAGAAGGGGGGTCCGCATCCCACGCGCCACGGAACGAGCCCCAACGGCCGAGCGGAGATCCAGACCGCGCGCGCGGCGACGGATTCACGTTCTGTTGAAAGAAGCTGGAGGGGAAAGAAGATGGATCCTGACGAGGTCGGTCCAGTGTCAGTGAGAGGCAATCAGCGTATGAGCAAAGGATATGAGGCTGACAGGTGGGCCCCGCAGTCCGGCGAGGCATGTGCGCGCGTGAGAGCGGCCGACTGCAATGTGGGCTCGGGGTGGCAGAGACACAAAGGCCAGAGGTAGTAGGCGGGCTGAGCAGGCGCGGTAGCCATGGGCCTGCTCAGTTTCGGCCCAAATAGCCGAGAGGGAGCCTTTTCTATTTATTATTTTCCTGTTTTATTTCTACTTCTATTTATTTTAAACCCTTCCAAATTCAAATTGTATCCTGGGTTTGAAACTTCAAAATAATAAGAAAACATAATTAAAATTTGTACATGAGATTATATATTTATCAATTAGTCTTATCCATTTAGGTGAAGGCTTTAAATGTGTACTGCACACAATTATTTCATTTTATTTGGAAAATAAATATCCTTTTGAGTTTGTGATCAATTTTTTTAATTCAACTCAAAACAAATATCCATTATTTTACTATTATATTACTTTTAAGGGAGAGTAATATATGTATATATATTTATTTATTTATTTACTAGGAATCATCTTACTTGAAAATACTTTTGAGGAGTGATATAGTTTACAAAAGATATCTTCCTTCTAATTATTGTTTTCAACTTTACTCTTTTATTTTCAAGACTTATATCTGAGTTTTGAACTACACCATTTTTTTATAGAACTATTTGTTTGCTACTTGACTTCTTTGATTCTCTTAGTTGAGTGTGTACATAGAAAAGAAAACTAGATAGTCTCTAAAGGTTTCATGATCCCAAAACACTTTTATATAAATATATGTACTTTTTTTATCTTATACATATTTTAGGGCTTTACAGGAACCAAGTGGGTATTCCGCAACAAACAAGACGAGCACGGAGTGGTGACGAGAAACAAGGCTCGACTTGTGGCAAAAGGTTATGCCCAAGTCGCAGGTTTGGACTTTGAGGAGACTTTTGCTCCTGTGGCTAGGCTAGAGTCCATTCGTATTTTGCTAGCATATGCCGCTCACCATTCTTTCAGGTTATTCCAAATGGATGTGAAGAGCGCTTTCCTCAACGGGCCAATCAAGGAGGAGGTGTACGTAGAGCAACCCCCTGGCTTCGAGGATGAACGGTACCCCGACCACGTGTGTAAGCTCTCTAAGGCGCTCTATGGACTTAAGCAAGCCCCAAGAGCATGGTATGAATGCCTTAGAGACTTTCTAATTGCTAATGCTTTCAAGGTTGGGAAAGCCGATCCAACTCTTTTCACTAAGACTTGTGACGGTGATCTTTTTGTGTGCCAAATTTATGTCGATGACATAATATTTGGTTCTACTAATAAAAAGTCTTGTGAAGAGTTTAGCAGGGTGATGACGCAGAAATTCGAGATGTCAATGATGGGCGAGTTGAACTACTTCCTTGGGTTCCAAGTGAAGCAACTCAAGGACGGCACCTTCATCTCTCAAACGAAGTACACGTAAGACTTGCTGAAGCGGTTTGGGATGAAGGATGCCAAGCCCGCAAAAACTCCGATGGGGACCGACGGACACACCGATCTCAACAAAGGAGGTAAGTCCGTTGATCAAAAGGCATACCGGTCAATGATAGGGTCATTACTTTACTTGTGTGCTAGTAGACCGGATATTATGCTTAGCGTATGCATGTGTGCTAGATTTCAATCCGATCCTAAGGAGTGTCACTTAGTGGCAGTGAAGCGAATCCTTAGATATTTAGTTGCTACGCCTTGCTTCGGGCTCTGGTATCCAAAGGGGTCTACCTTTGACCTGATTGGATATTCAGATTCCGACTATGCTGGATGTAAGGTCGATAGGAAGAGTACATCGGGGACGTGCCAATTCTTAGTAAGGTCCCTGGTGTCATGGAATTCTAAGAAACAAACCTCTGTTGCCCTATCCACCGCTGAGGGCCGAGTATGTTGCCGCAGGAAAGTGTTGCGCACAACTACTTTGGATGAGGCAAACCCTCCGGGACTTTGGCTACAATCTGAGCAAAGTCCCACTCCTATGTGATAATGAGAGTGCCATCCGCATGGCGGAAAATCCTGTTGAACATAGCCGCACAAAGCACATAGACATCCGGCATCACTTTTTGAGAGACCACCAGCAAAAGGGAGATATCGAAGTGTTTCATGTTAGCACCGAGAACCAGCTAGCCGATATCTTTACCAAGCCTCTAGATGAGAAGACCTTTTGCAGGTTGCGTAGTGAGCTAAATGTCTTAGATTCGTGGAACTTGGATTGATTTATAGCATACATGTGTTTATGCCTTTGATCATGTTCCTTATGCATTTTGTTGCTTAGTTATGGTGCCCAAGTTGTACAAACACTCCCTGGACCTCACAAGTCCGTCGCAAAGTGATGCACATATTTAGGGGGAGATGTGTTACAACTTGACCCTTTGAGACTAACCATGTGCTTGAGTTTGCTAATTTAGTCTCAAAGAAGGATTGAAAGGGAAAAGGTGGACTTGGACCATGAAAGACTTCCACTGCACTCCGATGAAAGAGTAACTTCTTCCAAGTTCATCTTAGTACTCCTATTGCCTTTTTACTCTTAGTTGAAGATTTTGGTGAGGCAATGGGGTTAAAGGGCCAAGATTGTTCCCGTTTTGGTGCTTGATGCCAAAGGGGGAGAAAATAAGGCCAAAGCAATAAATGGATCAGCTACCACTTGAGAAATTTTGAAAATAGTAGAATAGAGCTTTTGGTTTGTCAAAACTCTTTGATTGTCTCTTATTCTCAAAAGTTGGCCTCTTGTGGGGAGAAGTGTTGATTATGGGAAAAAGGGGGAGTTTTTGAAATCCTTGATCAATTTCTTTTGGAATACCTCTCTTTATGTCTCTACAAGTGTGTTTGATTTAGAGATAGGAATTTGAGGTTGATTTGCAAAAACAAACCAAGTAGTGGCAAAGAATGATCCATATATGCCAAGGTTGATTCAAAACAAAATTGAGTTTTTATTTGCATTGATATTGCACTTGTTCTAGTTGCTTTATGTTGTGTTGGCATAAATCACCAAAAAGGGGGAGATTGAAAGGGAAATGTGCCCTTGGGCCATTTCTAAGTATTTTGGTGATTGAGTGCCAATGCAAGTGCTTTTGTGTTGATCTATGCAAAGTGGTGTACAAAGTGCAAATCATGTCAAAAGGTATGTTTCTCAGACTTAGTACATTGTTTTAGAGACTAATGTATTGTGTCTAAGTGCTGGAAACAGGAAAAATCGAATTGGAAATGAGATGGCTTTGTTCAGCCAAAGTCTGCTCAACCTGGGAGCACCGGACTGTCCGGTGGTGCACCGGACAGTGTCCGGTGCACCAGGCTGGCTCGAGCGAACTGGCCGCTCTCGGGAATTCACCGTTGACGTACGACTATAATTCACCGGACTGTCCGGTGTGCACCGGACTGTTCGGTGAGACAACGGTCGGCCGGGGCAACGGTCGGCCGCGCGATCTGCGCGGGACACGTGGCCGAGCCAACGACTAGAAGGGGGCACCGGACTGTCCGGTGCGCCAACGGCTCTCTGGCGGCCAACGGTCGGCTTCGCCGTAGAAGGAAAGAAATCGGGCACCGGACACTGTCCGGTGTGCACCGGACTGTCCGGTGCGCCAGACGACAGAAGGCAAGAATTGCCTTCCCAGATTGCTCTCAACGGCTCCTAGCTGCCTTGGGGCTATAAAAGGGACCCCTAGGCGCATGGAGGAGAACACCAAGCATCCTCTAAGCATTCCTAAGCACAAAGACATCGATTCCACGCCTTTGATTCTTTGCGATAGCAATTAGAGCTCTAGTTGAGTTGTGAACTCATTGAGTTGTGTTGTGAGCTCTTGTTGCGACTTGTGTGCGTGGTGTTGCTGTGATTTCTTGTCTTGAGTGTGTTGCTAATCCCTCCCTTGCTCCGTGCTTCTTTGTGAACTTCAAGTGTAAGGGCGAGAGACTCCAAGTTGTGGAGATTCCTTGCAAACAGGATTAAGAAAAGCAAAGCAAAACACCGTGGTATTCAAGTGGGTCTTTGGACCGCTTGAGAGGGGTTGATTGCAACCCTCGTCCGTTGGGATGCCACAACGTGGAGTAGGCAAGCGTTGGTCTTGGCCGAACCACGGGATAAACCACTGTGTCATCTCTGTGATTGATATCTTTGTGGTTACTGTATTTTGTTGAGACTCCTCTCTAGCCACTTGGTGATTATTGTGCTAACACTTAACCAAGTTTTGTGGCTTAAGTTTTATAGGATCACCTATTCACCCCCCTCTAGGTGCTCTCAATTAGCAATAAGGAAATCTCTAAGGCATTCATACCATGCTCTTGGGGCTTGCTTGAGCCCATAAAGCGCCTTAGAGAGCTTATAGACATGGTTAGGGTACTCACTGTCTTCAAAGCCTGGAGGTTGCTCAACATAGACCTCTTCCTTGATTGGTCCATTGAGGAAGGCACTCTTCACGTCCATTTGGTAAAGCTTGAAGCCATGGTAAGTAGCATAGGCTAATAATATACGAATGGACTCAATCCTAGCTACGGGTGCATAGGTTTCACCGAAATCCAAACCTTCGACTTGGGAGTATCCCTTGGCCACAAGTCGAGCTTTGTTCCTTATCACCACACCATGCTCGTCTTGCTTGTTGCGGAAGACCCATTTGGTTCCTACAACATTTTGATTAGGACGTGGAACTAAATGCCATACCTCATTGCTAGTGAAGTTGTTGAGCTCCTCTTGCATTGCCACCACCCAATCCGAATCTTGAAGTGCTTCCTCTACCCTGTGTGGCTCAATAGAGGAAACAAAAGAGTAATGCTCACAAAAATGTGCAACACGAGATCTAGTGGTTACCCCCTTATGAATGTCGCCGAGAATGGTGTCGACGGGGTGATCTCGTTGGATTGCTTGGTGGACTCTTGGGTGTGGTGGCCTTTGCTCTTCATCCTCCTTGTCTTGATCATTTGTATCTCCCCCTTGATCATTGCCATCATCTTGAGGTGGCTCTTTTGCTTTAGTTTCTACTTCATCAACTTGAGCTTCATCCTCATTTTGAGTTGGTGGAGATGCTTGCGTGGAGGAGGACGGTTGATCTTGTGTACTTGGAGGCTCTTCGGATTCCTTAGGACACACATCCCCAATGGACATGTTCCTTAGCGCAATGCATGGAGCCTCTTCATTACCTATCTCATCAAGATCAACTTGCTCTACTTGAGAGCCGTTAGTCTCATCAAACACAACGTCACAAGAAACTTCAACTTGTCCAGAGGACTTGTTAAAGACTCTATATGCCCTTGTGTTTGAATCATATCCTAGTAAAAAGCCTTCTACAGTCTTAGGAGCAAATTTAGATTTTCTACCTCTTTTAACAAGAATAAAGCATTTGCTACCAAAGACTCTAAAATATGAAATATTGGGCTTTTTACCGGTTAGGAGTTCATAAGATGTCTTCTTGAGGATTCGGTGTAGATATAACCGGTTGATGGCGTAGCAAGCGGTGTTAACCGCCTCGGCCCAAAACCGATCCGAAGTCTTGTATTCATCAAGCATGGTTCTTGCCATGTCCAATAGAGTTCTATTCTTCCTCTCCACTACACCATTTTGTTGTGGGGTGTAGGGAGAAGAGAACTCATACTTGATGCCCTCCTCCTCAAGAAAGCCTTCAATTTGAGAGTTCTTGAACCCCGTTCCGTTGTCGCTTCTAATTTTCTTGATTCTTAAGCCGAACTCGTTTTGAGCTCGTCTCAAGAATCCCTTTAAGGTTTCTTGGGTTTGAGATTTTTCCTGCAAAAAGAACACCCAAGTGAAACGAGAATAATCATCCACTATTACAAGACAATACTTACTCCCGCCGATGCTTATGTAAGCAATCGGGCCGAATAGATCCATGTGGAGTAGCTCAAGCGGCCTGTCGGTCGTCATGATGTTCTTGTGTGGATGATGGGCTCCAACTTGCTTTCCTGCTTGGCATGCGCTACAAACCCTATCTTTCTCAAAATGAGCATTGGTTAGTCCTAAAATGTGCTCTCCCTTCAGAAGCTTATGAAGATTCTTCATCCCAACATGGGCTAGTCGGCGGTGCCAGAGCCAACCCATGTTAGTCTTAGCAATTAAGCAAGTGTCGAGTTCAGCTCTATCAAAATCTACCAAGTATAGCTGACCCTCCAACACTCCCTTAAATGCTATTGAATCATCACTTCTTCTAAAGACAGTGACACCTACATCAGTGAAAAGACAGTTGTAACCCATTTTGCATAATTGAGATACAGAAAGCAAATTGTAATCTAATGAATCTACAAGAAAGACATTGGAAATAGAATGGTCAGGAGATATAGCAATTTTACCCAATCCTTTGACCAAACCTTGGTTTCCATCCCCGAATGTGATTGCTCGTTGGAGATCTTGGTTTTTCTCGTAGGAGGAGAACATTTTCTTCTCCCCAGTCATGTGGTTTGTGCACCCGCTATCGATGATCCAACTTGAGCCCCCGGATGCATAAACCTACAAAACAAGTTTAGTTCTTGACTTTAGGTACCCAAACGGTGTTGGGTCCTTTGGCATTAGAAACAAGAACTTTGGGTACTCAAACACAAGTCTTGGAGCCCTTGTGTTTGCCCCCAATAAACTTGGCAACTACCTTGCCGGATTTGTTAGTTAAAACATATGATGCATCAAAAGTTTTGAATGAAATGTCATGATCATTTGATGCATTAGAAGTTCTCTTCTTAGGCAACTTAGCACGGGTTGGTTGCCTAGAACTAGATGTCTCACCCTTATACATAAAAGCATGATTTGGGCCAGAGTGAGACTTTCTAGAGTGAATTCTCCTAATCTTGCTCTCGGGATAACCGGCAGGGTACAAAATATAACCCTCGTTATCCTGAGGCATGGGAGCCTTGCCCTTTACAAAATTAGACAATCTTTTAGGAGGGGCATTAAGTTTGACATTGTTTCCCCTTTGGAAGCCAATGCCATCCTTGATGCCAGGGCGTCTCCCATTATAAAGCATACTACGAGCAAATTTATTTTTTTCATTCTCTAAGTTCTGCTCGGCAATTTTAGCATCTAATTTTGCTATATGATCATTTCGTTGTTTAATTAAAGCCATGTGATCATGAATAGCATTAATATCAACATCTCTACATCTAGCACAAATAGAAACATGCTCAACAATAGATGTAGAGGGTTTGCAAGATTTTAACTCTATAACCTTAGTATGAAATATGTCATTTTCACTTCTAAGGTTAGAAATAGTAATATTGCAAGCATCAAAATCTTTAGCCTTAGCAAGCAATTTCTCATTTTCAACTTTAAGGCTAGTAAGAGAAATGTTCAATTCATCAATCCTAGCAAGTAAATCAACATTATCATCTCTAGGATTGGAAGTTGAAACATTATAAACATGAGAATCAACCTTAGCAATTAATTTGGCATTTTCATTTCTAAGGTTGGCAATAGTGTCATGGCATGGGTTTAGCTCACTAGATAGTTTTTGACATTTTTCTATTTCTAGAGCATAAGCATTTTTAACCTTAACATGTTTCTTATTTTCCTTAATTAGGAAGTCCTCTTGGGAATCCAAAAGGTCATCCTTTTCATGAATAACGCTAATTAATTCATTTAATTTCCTTTTGTTCCATGTTAAGGTTGGCAAAAAGGGTACGCAAGTTATCCTCCTCATCACTAGCATTATCATCACTAGAAGACTCATATTTAGTGGATGATTTGGATTTAACCTTCTTCTTCTTGCCGTCCTTTGCCATGAGGCACTTGTGGCCGACGTTGGGGAAGAGGAGTCCCTTGGTGACGGCGATGTTGGCGGCGTCCTCGTCGTCGGAGGAGTCGGTGGAGCTCTCGTCGGAGTCCCACTCGCGGCACACGTGGGCATCGTCGCCCCTCTTGTCGGCGTTTCGAGACCGGGGGGTCCCTCGGGCCGACGAGTGAGTGTCGCTGCGTGCCCCAGCCCAGATGGGTCGAGCGCATGGGCGAGCGCGAAGGGAGGAAGGAGCAAGGCGGCCGGAGTCCGGCGTGAGAGAGGTGGGAATCCCGCGGCCTTCGTGTTCGTCCCGCGCCCAGGTCGGGTGCGCTTGCAGTAGGGGGTTACAAGCGTCCACGCGGGAGAGGGAAGCGAGCGGCCCCAAGAGAGCGCCTGTCCCGTCCTTGTCCCCGCGCGGCCAACCTTCTCTAAGAGGGCCCTGGTCCTTCCTTTTATAGGCGTAAGGAGAGGATCCAGGTGTACAATGGGGGTGTAGCAGAGTGCTACGTGTCTAGCGGGGGAGAGCTAGCGCCCTAAGTACATGCCGATGTGGCAGCCGGAGAGATTTTGGCACCCAGCTGGTGTGATGTCGTGGCCGTCGGAGGAGCGACGGAGCCTGGCGGAGAGACAGCTGTCGGAGCGGTTGAGTCCTTGCTGACGTCCTCCTGCTTCCGTAAGAGAGCTGAGAGCCGCCGTCGTCACAGAGCATGCGGGGCGCCATCATTGCCTATCTGGCGGAGCTAGCCAGATGGGACACCGGTCTTGTTCCCTGCGGCCCGAGTCAGTTTGGGGTAGGGTGATGATGGCGCCTCCTGTTGTCGTGGCGAGCCTGTGCCCTAGGTTGGGCGATGTGGAGGCTCCTCCGAAGCCGAGGTCGAGTCTGTCTTCCATGTCCGAGGCCGAGTCCGAGCCCCTGGGTCGGGCGAGGCGGAGGTCGTCGGCAGAGGCCAGGGCGGAGTCCGAGCCCTGGGGTCGGGCGGAGCGAAGTTCGTCGTCTTCTGGGGCTGAGCCCGAGTCCGAGTCCTGGGTCGGGCGGAGCGGAGTTCGCCGTTTTCCGGGTCTTAGCCCGAGTCCGAGCCCTGGGTCGGGCGGAGCAGAGTTCGCCGTCTTCCGGGTCTTAGCCCGAGTCCGAGCCCTGGGTCGGGCGGAGCGGAGTTCACCGTCTTCCGGGACTTAGCCCGAGTCCGAGCCCTGGGTCGGGCGGAGCGGAGTTCGCCGTCTTCCGGGACTTAGCCCGAGTCCGAGCCCTGGGTCGGGCGGAGCGGAGTTCGCCGTCTTCCGGGACCTAGCCCGAGTCCAAGCCCTGGGTCGGGCGGAGCGGAGTTCGCCGTCTTCCGGGACCTAGCCCGAGTCCAAGCCCTGGGTCGGGCGGAGCGGAGCTTCCTATGGTGCCTTTGGCAGGGCCTGACTGCCTGTCAGTCTCACTCTGTCAAGTGGCACTGCAGTCGGAGTAGCGCAGGCGGCGCTGCCCTTCTGTCAGGCCGGTCAGTGGAGCGGTGAAGTGACGGCGGTCACTTCGGCTCTGCCGGGGGCGTGCGTCAGGATAAAGGTGTCAGGCCACCTTTGCGTTAAATGCTCCTGCGATTCGGTCGGTCGGTGCGACGATTTAGTCAGGGTTGCTTCTTAGCGAAGGCAGGGCCTTGGGCGAGCCGGAGATGTGTCCGCCGTTGGAGGGGGGCCTCGGGCGAGACGGAAATCCTCCGGGGTCGGCTGCCCTTGTCCGAGGCTAGGCTCGGGCGAGGCATGATCGAGTCGCTCGAATGGACTGATCCCTGACTTAATCGCACCCATCAGGCCTTTGCAGCTTTATGCTGATGGGGGTTACCAGCTGAGAATTAGGAGTCTTGAGGGTACCCCTAATTATGGTCCCCGACACCTCTTCTTGTGGTACCTCTTCTTTTCTCTCCTCTTGCCCTTCTTGTCGTTATCCCTGTCAATGTCACTTGATAATGGACATTTAGCAATAAAGTGACCGGGCTTACCACACTTGTAGCAAACCTTCTTGGAACGAGATTTGTAATCCTTCCCTTTCCGTTGCTTGAGGATTTGGCGAAAGCTTTTGATGATTAAAGCCATCTCCTCATTGTCGAGCTTTGAAGCGTAGATTGGTTGTCTACTTGGTGTAGACTCCTCCTCCTTCTCCTCCGTTGCCTTGAATGCCACCGGTTGTGCTTCGGATGTGGAGGGATCATCAAGCTCGTTGATCTTCCTTGAGCCCTTGATCATACATTCAAAGCTCACAAAATTCCCGATAACTTCCTCGGGAGTCATTAGTGTGTATCTAGGATTACCACGAATTAATTGAACTTGAGTGGGGTTAAGGAAGATGAGTGATCTAAGAATAACCTTAACCACCTCGTGGTCATCCCATTTCTTGCTCCCGAGGTTGCGCACTAGGTTCACCAAGGTTTTGAGCCAGTTGTACATATCTTGTGGCTCCTCCCCTTGGCGAAGACGGAAGCGACCGAGCTCCCCCTCGATCGTTTCCCGCTTGGTGATCTTGGTGAGTTCATCACCCTCGTGCGCGGTCTTGAGTAGATCCCAAATCTCCTTCGCATTCTTCAACCCTTGCACCTTGTTATATTCCTCTCTACTTAGAGAGGCGAGGAGTATGGTTGTGGCTTGGGAGTTGAAGTGCTCGATTTGAGCTACTTCATCCTCATCATAGTTTTCATCCCCTACGGATGGTACCTGTGCACCAAACTCAACAACATCCCATATACTTTTGTGGAGCGAGGTTAGATGAAATCGCATTAAATCACTCCACCTAGCGTAATCTTCACCATCAAAAGTTGGTGGTTTGCCTAATGGGACGGAAAGTAAAGGTGTATGTTTAGAAATGCGAGGGTAGCGTAGAGGAATCTTACTATACTTCTTGCGCTCTTGGCGCTTAGAAGTGACGGACGCCGCGTCGGAGCCGGAGGTGGATGTTGATGAAGAATCGGTCTCGTAGTAGACCACTTTCCTCATCCTCTTTTTCTTGTCCCCACTCCAATGCGGCTTGTGGGAAGAAGATTTCTTCTCCTTCCCTTTGGAGGAGTTTTTCTTCTCCTTCCTCTTGTTGCGGGACTTTTCTGATGAAGTCTTCTCGTGGCTTGTAGTGGGCTTTTCGCCGGTCTCCATCTCTTTCTTGGCGTGATCTCCCGACATCACTTCGAGCGGTTAAGCTCTAATGAAGTACCAGGCTTTGATACCAATTGATAGTCGCCTAGAGGGGGGGTGAATAGGGCGAAACTAAAATTTACAAATATAAACACAACTACAAGCTGGGTTAGCGTTAGAAATAAAAACGAGTCCGCGAGAGAGGGTGCAAGACAAATCTCAAGCAAATAAGGAGTGTGACACAAGGATTTGTTTTACCGAGGTTCGGTTTTCGCAAACCTACTCCCCGTTGAGGCGGTCACAAAGACCGGGTCTCTTTCAACCCTTTCCCTCTCTCAAACGGTCCCTCCGACCGAGTGAGCTTCTCTTCTCAAATCAAAACCGGGAACAAAACTTCCCCGCAAGGGCCACCACACAATTGGTGCCTCTTGCCTTGATTACAATGGAGTTTTGATCACAAGAACAAGTGAGAAAGAAAAGAAGCAATCCAAGCGCAAGAGCTCAAAAGAACACGGCAAATCTCTCTCGCTAATCACTAAAGCCTTGTATGGAATTGGAGAGGATTTGATCTCTTTGTTGTGTCTAGAATTGAATGCCTAGCTCTTGTAAGTGGTTGAGAAGTGGAAAACTTTGATGCAATGAATGGTGGGTGGTTGGGGGTATTTATAGCCCCAACCACCAAATTAGCCGTTTGGTGGGGCTGACTGTCGTATGGTGCACCGGACAGTCCGGTGTACACCGGACATGTCCGGTGCGCCAGCCACGTCACCAAAGCCGTTGGGTTCCGACCGTTGGAGCTCTGTCTTCTGGGCCCGCCTGGATGTCCGGTGGCGCACCGGACATGTACTGTAGAGTGTCTGGTGCGCCAGCATGGGCGTGCCTGACTTCTGCGCGCGCTGACGCGCATTTAATTAGGGGTGGAAACGAGCCGAGCCGAGCTCGGCTCGGCTCGCCCATCTCACGAGCTCGAAAAAGCGGCTCGGCTCGGCTCGCTCCTGGCTCGCGAGCCGGCTCGCCGAGCCAACGAGCCTAGGCATAAAATTAAATCTGCGCTCTAAATTATAATATAAAATCTTAAAAATATTTTAAATAACATATTTTAAATTAGTAAAATAGATATATCACTAATATAATATATAAAATAGATTATTTTTGTATAGTAATCTCAAATAACATAAATTAATTGTCTACTCGGTATTAATATTATATGCTAATTAAGATTTTATGTAACAAATTGTTGTTGGGTCGAGCCACGAGCCAGCTCGCGAGCTGCACCGAGCCGAGCCGAGCTGGCTCGCTCTTTTCACGAGCCAGAAAAACAGGCTCAGCTCGGGCTCGTTCGGAGCGTCGAGCCGATCCGAGCCGAGCCGAGCTGCTGCGAGCCCGAGCCAGCTCGTCGAGCTCGAGCTTTTTTTCCAGCCCTACATTTAATGCACTTGCAGGTAGCCGTTGGCGCCGAAATAGCCGTTGCCCCGTAGTTACACCGGACAGTCCGGTGTACACCGGACATGCCCGTTGAATTATAGCGGAGCAGCCGTCGCGAATTCCTGAGGCGGCCAAGTTCCGGAGCCGCGTCCTCTTGGAGCACCGGACACTGTCCGGTGTACACCGGACAGTCCGGTGAATTATAGCGCGCCGGCTCCGAAAATTCCCGAGGCTGAGGAGTTCAGCGCGAAGTCCTCTGGCGCACCAGACACTGTCCGGTGGCACACCGGACAGTCCGGTGCGCCAGACCAGGGAGCCTTTCGGGATGCCTTTAGCTCTCTATTTTGAACCCAACATTGGTCTTTTTAATTGGCTTGTTGTGAACCTTTGGCACCTGTATAACTTACACACTAGAGCAAACTAGTTAGTCCAATTATTTGTGTTGGGCAATTCAACCACCAAAATTATCTAGGAACTAGGTGTAAGCCTAATTCCCTTTCAATTATCTATAATGCAAAATAATTTTTTTCATGGTTATATACAGTTGTCCAACCTTATATGTGTGTGGTGGTGTCTCACGGACCCAATAGAACGAAGATATTCTCAGTTGTGTCTTCCTAGGCTCGTAGCATCTGAACCTCATTTGTCTAGAGTAGAGATGGCAATAGGGCCCGATCATGAAAATCGCATAGGACGAGGGTGAATAGGCGAAACCTAAAAATTATAAACTTTGAATCCGAACTTTACCGAGCTTAGAGTTAGAACAAGTAATAATAAAATCGGAGCGCTGAAGATAGTTTTTATTGCCACGAGTTGCTCAATCAATACAGATAACTTTAGGGAGCTAGCTCAAAATGATAAGCAAGATAATTTAGAGAGAGAGAGAGGGGAGAGGAAGAATCAAATCACAAAGTAAGGTTAACACAAATACACAAGCGATTTGTTTCCCGAGGTTCGGTTCCGAAGAACGTACTCCCCATTGAGGATGCCACGTAGGTCGGGTCGTCTCTTTCGATCCTTTCCCTTTCTCAAACAGTCACTTAGATCGATTGAATGTTTCTCTTTAATCTCGAAGATCACTTAGACGCCACAAGGACCATCATACAATTAGGTATCTCTTATTAGCTTTAGAAGTTGTTGAGAGTTTAGAAGGAGAGAAAGAAAGCACGATCAACAAAAGCCAAGCAATCAAGAGCAACAAGAAAAACACAAGACCACACTCTCTCTAGACTTTCCAAGGCATTAATACTAATAATCACTAGTCACAATTATGACACTTGGAGGAGATTGGGGCTTTGAATGTGTCTTGGAGTGATGTGCTTGCTCTTGTATTGAATGTGGATGAGTGAAATGCTTGGATGTGATGAATGAAGGCGGTTGGGGTTGTATTTATAGCCACCAACCATTTCCTAGTCGTTTCCAACTTTCTCCCACACGCGGATGGTCCACGCTCCTGGCCCGGATGATCCACCGCTGCATATCAACGGCTGCAATCGCACCGGTCAGCAGTAGCAGCTGTATCAACAACTGTAAGTGCATTAAATGTGTTTTCAGATGTCAGATAAAGTAACCATGGACTATCCAGCCGTGCACCCCGGACGGTCTGTGAGGACGCTAAAATGATTTTTTCCAAACCCGACATCTTCTGGTTTTCTGGTTTTCAATGGACGGACGATCCACGTTTGGTCCCAAACGGTGCTCTTCTCCTCTTCGGATAATTCGTAGTAGAAATGTTGAGATTTACATAGTTCTTGTATGAGGTGTCGCGGACGATCCGCACACATGCGATTTTTTTTTCCAAAAAGCTCTCCTGCCCGGAAAGTCGATTTAGAATTGAGATGGATATATTTATGCACATGTGAAACAATGAACTAAGCAAACTAGTTAGTTCATAAGGTTGTGATGGTCATAAATTACCAAAATCAATTTAGAGAAAATGGTTAAGTCCATTTTTCGTTTTAGATCCCTGATTCCATACGAGGATTTCATCCATTAGGGGGACGAGTATGTGAAAGTTTCTTCCTCAATGAGAAATTTTTCTCCTCCGACGGGTAAACGGGGACGGGGACGGGGACGGAGACGATAAAACGTTCTCATCCCCATTCTCCGTGAGATCCGTTAAACTTGCACGTGATGATGCTTTCGTGTAATAGTTGATGAAAAAAATAAATAATTACCTTGTCAACAAGAGATCACTCATTGTACAGATGTATTTATTTTGATGTATATCTAAAGATTTCTTACATCAGACAATGTGTATAAGTGACAACGATATGTATTAATAACAAAAAATACGTCCTAATTATAATTTAATCAGGAAGGGGATCCTCATCGCGAATTTATCCCCACGTGGAATGAGAATATGAAAGAAATGTCTCACGTAGGCGTTCCTAGATGTCCCTACGAGAAATTTTTTATATCATGAGAGAGGAGATGTATAGCTATTTCTTACCGGAAATTTTACATTGTCATCCATAGGCTAGAGCAAGCCCACTTGTTGAATCTTTTACGTGAGGCCCGCGGAGAAGCCTCGTCTCGTTTATGAGCGAGTACCATGGTCAGGTACAGTACGGTACAACCGTGTATGATTTTCTTCATCTAACCTTGTCGCATAAAATTGCGTATGTGTGTTTGGTTCGGATGTCTCTCAACTCATCACATGCACTGCGCAGGTTCAGAACGGAGGCAAGCGTTTCCTGGAGAGCAATCAGCTATTCAGCTGCTGACGCCTATCAGTCGACAAACGTGCATGGATCACGGTAGGGTCTCCTGTTCTGTGGTGCCTGTGAATCAGTGCACACACTCTGCCGTTCTAGATTGTTTAGACTGTCTCCAGCAGTTTATTGGTAACTTAAACACAGTTTTATACTGCTTTGTATTATTACTGTACTGTTTGTAAACCAGAGTTTGAATATAGGAATGAAGATAAGTAATATAGGAACGAAGATAAGTAAAACGTTCAAGACAGCCTTATAAGAAAAAAAAAGTCTTATTACGATTAGAG
Organism: Zea mays; assembly: GCF_902167145.1. Taxonomy (NCBI): domain Eukaryota; kingdom Viridiplantae; phylum Streptophyta; class Magnoliopsida; order Poales; family Poaceae; genus Zea; species Zea mays. Next base: position 11,870,680 of record NC_050097.1, read on the forward strand.
AAACACATGACCGGTCAGGGTCAACCTCCCGTGGAACATTCCCTCTCCCCGCTGGCACTATTGATTGAACCCGGAAGAGACCAGGGTCGTCGACGCGTTGTCGTCGTCTCGAGACCCGTTCCCCGTCAGAAAGTTCAGAAACTGCGAGCCTGAAGAGAAACAGCGCGCGACACGTGACGGTCTGAAACGTTTTTCCTTCTTCCCTTCCCTGGTCCCTGCGTCAGGTGTGAGAGCTGACGACGCCGAACAATGGAAACTTCCTTCCTGGACAGCGGAGCCGTCGAACGCGCTGGCAGCTCCTTCCTTCGAATGTCAACGACCAACAAATGAAGGAAAAAAAAAACTTGGCCACCCCCAACGGAACGGACGCGGCACGGCATGCTCGCGGCTCGTCGGCTCGCTCGGCTCGTGGCCAGCTCGGCTCGGCTCGGATCGGCTCGTTTGAATTTTTACACGAGCTGAGCTAGCATCCCAGCTCGGTTTCTTAACGAGCCAGCTCGGTTTGTTAACGAGCCAGCTCGTGAGCTAAACGAGCTATCACATTTCAGCAAAACAAAACTATATACATATCATGTACGTAACAATTGATGAATATGTTATATGTATGTGTGATGTATATAACCTATAAGTTAAACTAATGATTGATGAATTATGTCTATATATGAAATTGGTTTATGCGAATATAAGTGTGAGTTAAACTGCTGAACATGTGTGTGAATAGTGAATTGATGAGTGATGAGTGGTGTTAATTTGGTGTTATATTGATGCGGTTTGTGAAACTATTAGTATAATTACTATTTTATGTTGTTAAATTAGCTTAAAATTAACTAAAAATTGATTGTTATACACATATTATTTTTTTCTGCTCTGGCTCACGAGCTAAACGAGTCAGCTCGAGCTCGTAAACAAGCCGAGCCGAGCTGACTCTATGGCTCGCTACCTTAACGAGTCGAGCCGAGCCGAGCTGGCTCGATATCCAGCCCTAGGCTCATGGCCCATGCTCCCCTGGTTCCGCTTCTGCTTGACCCTGGTGCGGGCGCGCGCGGTGGGGTGCCAGTGGAAGCTCTTGTCAGGTTGGAAATGCCTGGCTCGGGTCGATTCAGACGGCCACCGGTCGGTCTAGCAATGGCCGCACCGCACGCTTAGCGTGCACGCGACGAAGGAGAGGAAGATGTTGCACGCTTGTCGTGCACGTAGACGTCTATGTAACATTGAAAAAAAAGAGCCGTATAAAAATTGAGAGAAAGCTTGGTCCTATTTATATTATTATAAAGGCATCTAATGACGTCGAGAATCCTTAAAATAGCAGTGGCTGAACGATCCTGGCTGTCCAATAAATTTCCCAATCATAAGCTTTAGATGATGCTGGACGCACAATTACAAAATCTTAAATAGCGTTGGGTTGGAGAATGATGATGCAGCAAGTGGAGACTCGGAAACACGAGTGGATGAACAATCGGGACAGCCCAATGTCGTTAGAGCATCTATAATAGTTCTCTAAATAAGTTTCTAAGTACAAATTTTAAAAGTTGTTAATAAAAAAGGTCCTCCAACTGTTATGTAAAACAAGTGGCTAAATTTATAAAGTTAGGATATTCCAACAGGTATGTAAAAGAGGTGAGTAAATTTATAAAGTTTGTAGCTAACCTCATATTATTGCTAAATGTTGTAACCTTTTGTTCACTCCCGAAATACAGGTGTATAAAAACTATTTGACAACTGAATATAGAGAATATTAGAGCAACTCCAGTAGTTACTTAAAAGAACTCCCTAAATCAAAATTTTGAAGAACTGGTATGGAAACATCTCTCCAACAATTCTCTAAAACAGCTCCCCAAATTTATCAACTTCTAATTCAACCCTATGTACTCTTCAAATATAGCTATTCTTTTACCACTCCCGAAATAAAAAAAATTCGTGTGTAGGCTTTCCCTGTCGGTCTGTCTCGCGCCCTTTTTTTTCCTCCCCGCCGGCGTCCAGGTTGCTCAGCCGCCATGTCCGTTTCGCTTTCCCGTCGCCAGGTTCGGTTGCTCAGCCACCAGTCCGACTCCCCTCCATCAGGAACCCATCCCCTGCTGCTACCGGTGGTGCGTTTCTTGCCGTCGTTTTCTAATTCGTGTAGCCGGCGGCTCTGTCTCCCTGCTACCGGGACGCCTGTTTCTCTCACAGGTCGCAGCCGCCGCCGGTACCCGCCTCTAGGTCCCGAAAGCCACCACAGTTCCCTATAGCCGGTCCTAGGCTCCAGCAGGGCCACCTCACCGACGACGCACATAGGTTGAAGCCATCACAATAACATGTTTTGTTTTTGTTTTCTTGGTTGGTTCATCTCGTTTTCTGATGGGATAGGATTCAGTATTCTAATGCACAATACCTACTGTAAAACTATATGGATCAGTAAAATGGCCTCCCCCTCTCTTGAGAGTAACTTTGGATGATTTGTGCAGCACAAAGTATGAAATAATCATCATCATTCATCCAAAACTCGTGACGACAACAATTTATTTGCACTCATCGCCTGAATTTACAAACAGATTTGCTATGAGTAAATTAAAATTGCAAGTGTTGAATATACACCGACATAAATTATAAGATTGCTGGGCGGTGGTGGCCGGCAGATCACATCGCTGGGCAGCCGAACCTTGCTGGGCGCTAGGTAGATTTGGCCTCGCGACGGTGTAACATGCAACAGCCGGGGGAAGGAAATGAAAAAAAGACGGGATGATGGAAACGGAAAGGAATAGAGGACCTGGCCCACAAAACCAATTTCAAATTTAATTTACTACCTAAATATAAGAAACAATTGGAGATCACAAAATTTTTTATGCCCAACCCTTGTTTACCAACTCCCAACGCTACAATTTAAGGAGCTATTTTTTAAGTAACTACTGGAGTTGCTCTTAGAGAACACATAATTGTTTTACTCTTTATATTATTTAGTAAGTAACTCACTGCATCTTTATGTAGGGAGATTTTTTTAAACTAGTGGAGACCTATATGTAGCAAGTTTTTTTTTACAAAACTAGTAGAGATGCTCTTAAAAAATATATAACAATGAATTGCCAAATTAAAATTTCAGAACGAAACCAGGGGGAATGCAGCAACATCTTTGGCGTGTATCAAACCAAAACAAACAAGCAAATCCAACCGCCTCGTTCCTTCCCTCGTCTCTACCAGTCTCCCCCCTTCCGTTTTTCTCGTCGCGGTCGCGGGTCACAGCCGCCGCGCCGGTCGCGCCCCCTTCCCAAGACCTCACGCTGTCACGCACGTATATCAATCAGAGCGTTGGACCTTGGCACGACCTGATTCCTGATCCTCTTGCGCGTTGGACCGCGCCCGCCGAAGCTCTCTCTCGCGTCCTCTTGTTTCTGCCAGCGACGACTTCGCGCGCGGCCGCGGCGCCGCCGCCTCCTGCCCAGGCCCTTCGCCGGCGACAAGCACCCACCAGGTATGCCTACCCTCGTCCCTTAACGATGCGCGGAACCGAGCACCCACCTAAACCCTAATGCAAACCAGTATTCGTATTCGGGTGATCGGATCTGATTTAATGCAATTACAAGTGCATGCCAACTGAAATACTGAATTCCCCTGCTAACTTCGATTCCTCTGCAAAAATCACCTCACAGTGTACTATATTGGGTGAGGGTGATTGGGTCCGTCCCCTGCTTCATTTATAACCTTAACTTACTGTCATTCTGATCAACCAAACCGTTGTACTGTTCTGTTGCAGACGGGCTTGTACAAGCGAGAAGGAATTATCTGCCGACCATTTTTCACCACACTGGTGGAGTCCGAGAGTAATGAGAGCTGTGAAGCTTAAATAGATGAAGTTGCATCAAGTTTGGCAGCTGGGCATTAAGGATATGAAGGCCGTCCCACTTCCTCGCCCGAGGGCAGCCACGAGAAGGCGCGCGTGGATGCTCGCCGTTGCAGCTTTTATCTTCGTCGCACTAGTCTGGGCTTATCTGTATCCTCCCCCGCGTTACACCTCTCCTGTGAGAGATTGGCTTCCTGGTAGGCTCCCTGCGGAACCAGCCAGGGAATTCACTGATGAGGAGAGGGCCTCGCGTGTTGTTTTCAGACAGATCTTAACAACACCTCCTGTTCGATCTAAGAACTCAAAAATAGCTTTCATGTTCTTGACTCCGGGGACACTGCCATTTGAAAGGTTGTGGGAAAAGTTCTTTGAGGTAAACATCCCCTGTTTGTTCTGCTGGTAGATTCATGCATTCATCATAGCCCTTGCAAAGTGAATGGCTTTCATAACTGATATTGGCCCTTTGCATATATGCTATACAGCTAGGATTTCAGTAGAACCACCTCTGAGATTCAAACACTAATATTGTATAGTAGTTTTCTTCTAATACAACTAGGCCTTGACATGTGAGTGTGTGTGGGTGTCTGGTCGTTCCTCCTTTGCTTGTGGTGCTGGTGCATGTGTCTCTGTACTGCTCTGCTGCTGGTTGTTTGTAGGCTGTTTTGTTTTGCTCTTTTTTCCCTGCACACAACTGGCTTTGTATCTCATATTTTTATCCATTCTTAGTACAATAACGTGCTGTGTTTTCGAGAAAACAAAAATCGAATTCGATACTTCTATATGAAGGATGTAAATTTTAGAATTTAACAATCATTCAAGATAACAAACAAGGTTGATCTTATGTTTCGGTTCAGTTCTTTTCTTATTTCAAATCGTTCACAACTACTATAGCCTGAAGGCTGAAGCCACTCTTTGTATGATGTTGTAAAAAGACCTCTATTATTGCATTACTAATCAGGATCATTTATTGTAACTTCATTTTGTAACAGCTATAATTTAATGCTATGTCCTGAGCATTAAGTTTAAAAGTACAATATGGGTATTGTGAAGGCCTGCTAATCTATTGTGTCATCATCTTTAGCTCAAAGTCAGTTTCTCCATGACCTACTGTATTTTCTGTAGGGCCATGAGGGAAGGTATACCATATATGTTCATGCCTCAAGAGAGAAGCCAGAACATGTCAGTCCCATATTTGTTGGTCGAGAGATACACAGTGAAAAGGTAATGGCCCTAGTTCCACATGAAGAAGGAACTGAACTCAGTTGGTGGGAGGTGGTGTACACACCCACTAGGCCACTACCCAAGTTCAAGTTCTCTTTGGCTCGAATTTGTCTGCCTATTTCTTATTAACAATGCCAGCTAGTTCCTCCTAGGTTGGTCTCTTTTTATTCTACACATGAAGAGTTAGCTATGTGAAAAAAAGATTAATTTCAGCACTCCGTTTTTTATAAAGTTCTTTCCTCTGCTTCATAGATTGTAAGAACCTATCATAAGCTAAACGAGTGATAACCTGAATAATCATGTTCCCATTGCAGGTAACTTGGGGTACAATTTCTATGGTTGATGCTGAGAGGAGGTTGCTGGCAAATGCTCTACAAGACATGGACAATCAGCATTTTATTTTGCTATCTGATAGGTACATATCATGATTTTGCTTTCATCCCATTTTGTTTCCCAATTTGTTCTTTCAGGTCTTTACTATTCTCTTGTGTGTTGCAGTTGTGTACCTTTGCACAATTTTGACTATGTATATGACTACCTGATGGGTGCAAATCTCAGTTTTATTGACTGGTAAGTTTGTTTATTTATCTCAAATTCATCTCTAACTATAATTGGAGTCTACCTAATAGCTCTTGGTTCTACTTTTACATTGAATGATCTCGTTGATTTCTCAGCTGGGTTTTGAGCTGGGCTATTATTCCTTCAGCTTACATCATATTTGTTTTCTTGATCAGCTTTTATGATCCTGGACCGCATGGAAATTTTAGATATTCAAAGAATATGTTACCTGAGGTCACAGAGGCTGATTTTAGGAAGGGTTCACAGGTAATCTTGCAACCGTCTTTGCTTATTTTTTTGCGATCATTCTGATTGAAGAGTTTGTTTTGAGTCTTTGCTTATTTTTTTGCGATCATTCTGATTGAAGAGTTTGTTTTGACTTTAACTATTTCAGTGGTTCTCAGTTAAGCGCCAACATGCGTTGATGATCATTGCAGATAGTCTTTACTATACCAAGTTCAAGCTTCATTGCAGAGTGAGATTCTGTCTTTTATTTACTACCTTTTCTTATCAGAGCCAAATGTATGTTTGCCTTATTGTGGCGCAAATAAAAAGAACATTTCAATCTTTTGAAATTGTGCCGAGTCAAACCACACCTACATTTGAAATGGACAGAGTATTTTGATCTAAAAGACAGCTGTGGCTTTGTATTGGCCTCTATTCATTTTGTTTTGTTTTAAACTAATATACATATTACTGTTTATGGATTCAGTTTACACTTTTCTTCTTTGTTTTACCATATTGGACTTAAGAGTATTCTCTACTGCATAACATGTGTCCATGTTTGTTTTCCTTGCAGCCTGGGATGGAAGATGGTCGCAACTGCTATGCTGATGAACATTATTTGCCAACAGTATTCCATGTCAGTACACAATGACCTTTCAGTTGCAGGAATTAATTTGTCATCTGTCTAATGCTTTTACAGCCCTGTTGACACTGCAAATTTGCATATCTGTATCAACTAGATGATGGACCCAGATGGAATTGCTAATTGGTCTGTAACCCATGTTGACTGGTCTGAAGGGAAGTGGCACCCGAAAGCTTACAGGGCAAAGGATGTCACTTTCGAGCTTCTGAAGAATATAACAGTACGTGTTCTCCTGCTCATCCTATGTCTATTTTCCAGGTGGTTATTTGACCGTAGCATCATTTTCTAACCTCAAACCCTTTTGATCTGTGCTGCAGTCAATTGACATAAGTCACCATGTCACTAGTGATAGCAAGGTACCACCCTCGGTCCCTTGTTTCCCTCCCAGTTGGTGGATAAAAATTCACAAGTATGCTTAAATGTATGTTCTGCTGTTGTCCTGCAGAAAGTGGTTACAGAGAAGGCCTGCCTATGGAATGAAACAAAGAGACCATGCTACCTGTTTGCGAGAAAGTTCTACCCTGAGTCCATAAACAATCTCTTGACCTTGTTCGCGAATTATACACTTATTTGAGCTTCTAGGTGGCGCTTAGAGGCTACACAGGAAACATTTTGTTATACAAAACCTTGTACATTGGATAGCAACAGAGTAGGACATTAATTAACAGAATAGCAATAGCTATTGGTGAGGAGAAGGCTTTCGCTGCAGCAACACAGTGGCTTCAGATTTATCACGACAGGCCATTGGTACTCCTTTAGCCTCGTTACTTTCATAGTTTGTCCTCTCCACATATTTTTAGCTGCGGTTTTACCATGTACATCAAGCTTATTTGGACAATGAATGGTCATTAAATGGAAAATCAGAGATCATGGTCTTATTTGCTCTCGAACTGTCCTTTCAACTGCCAAAAAGCAGTTCAAAGGGATACATAGGAATTTTTTGTATATAGAATAGGGAATAGATTTTAGAGTTCATGGATTATCTATCTTCTTCAAAAAGCTTAAAATTTTCGGTTGAACTGGTTAGTACGTCTATATCAGAGTTAGAGTTCTTGAGTTCGGATCTTTTGATTTCTATGTTTACATTTTTCTCTATGCGAGTGACGGTGTTGAAGTGTATAAATACTCTCTTCACTCTTAACACTTTGTTAGCGTTGGGTGGATGACGAAGGCTGATTCTCGACGGCGGTAACGAGCACGAGATGAGAGGGAACTCGGCCGGGTAGCAAAGCTGATAAGCTGGCGCTGCAGGTTGACCATGGACTTGGTCAAAGTCTTCGTCACTTGATGTTGAACAGTGTGGATATCGCGTTGTCCTCGCCGTTGTTGGAGTTGGAGCCTGTCATCTTTGATACCAAATTGTTAGAGTTACTTCTCCTTTGCTCGTATATATGGCGGACAGAGGACCGAGGACGATACTATGGGGTGACCTTAGAGCAACTCCAATCTGCAAAATGATGTTAAAGATTTTACTCCAAAAATTGATTATTAAAAGTATGCTAAAAAGTTTTAAGAGTGAATCATGATGGGTACTCCAACAGTTTCTTTAAATGTGACATGTGGCGTAATCTGTACAGTCGTCGGGAGGATGTGAATGATCCGATACGTTGAGGAATGGATTGGGGAGGGATAAAACACACCAAAATATGAGGGAGATGAGGTTGTGGATGCGGGATGCTAATGTTTGGGAGAAAAAATGATGGAGCTGTTGGAGTAAGAAAAACCACTATTCTTGACTAATATCTGTTTGGGGATAATTTACACGTTCTTTTGGAGTTGCTATTACTCCATCTGGCTAGCAAAGCCTATTTAAATAGCTAAGAGGATGTTTGAATGCACTAGAACTAATAGTTAGTTGGCTAAAAATTGTTAGTGAAATTAACTAGTTAACAAATAACTAACTAAGTGGGTGTTTGAATGCACTATAGCTAATAGTTAGTTAGCTAAAAATATACTAATAGAATTAGCTAGCTAACAAATAGTTAGCTAACTAGTAGCTAATTTACTAAAAATAGCTAATAGCTAAACTATTAGGTAGGGTGTTTAGATGTCTCTAGCTAATTTTATCCACTAACTATTATCTCTAGTGCATTCAAACACCCTCTAACTATTAACTAATTTACCAAAAATGGGTGTTTGAATGTTTCAATTAATTTTATCCACTAACTATTAGCTCTAGTGCATTCAAACATCCCATAAGGCCCTGTTTGGAACCGTAGAACTAATAATTTGTCAACTAATAAATTATTAGTTGAGTTGAGCCAGCTAATGAACTAATTGTTAGTTGTGAGGTAGCTAACAATTATCTACGGTATTAGGCTGTTTAGATCCTAACAACTAATTTTTAGTGGCTAACTCATACCTCCGTTTTCGAATATTTATCGTCCGTTAGTTCATTTTTAACTAAACAACGACAAATAAAAAAGAACGGAGGAAATATTAATTTTAGAGGTTCCAAATAGAACATAACAAACCAATATAACAAATCAAATGTTTGGATAATAAGTTGCCAACTAACCCTAACAGTAGGTGATACAGTCATAACATCCCAGCAAAGTGCTATTTAGTTTGCTAAAAGTTTCCCTGAAAGAGGCGTTCTGTTCTATAGTTGGCCGGGTTAAGTGGTTAACCGAAGTCTTTATAGCGCATCACGTTTGGAGAGATAGAGAGAAAAAAACTTATGTTATTCAGCGAAAAGAAGTTTTTTTGCAAAATAAAAAAAGAAAAGAAAAAAAAAAGAAAGAGGAGGCAGGAAAACGCTTGCCCAGGGATTTTTTTGGAAAATTACCTAGAAAATTAGAAACAGGTGAGGGACGAGGTCCAGGCGTGAGTTATTTGAGATTGTAACATTCTCGTCGCGCGGCTTCGCCACTTTATTACTCCGCAGCTGCGCATCGCCATTTTGGTATTTTAGAGCTCACAACCGCGCTATATTGGGACAGTTAATGCCCCGTGCTCTGTTAGCTTCTATTAGGTATGGTAAAAGTCAAATTTGTCCCTGCTTTAACCATGTTGGCGCCACTGCGGAGCTCAAAGGACGAGGATCGCTTGAGGCGGCCAAGCTTCTCGGCGTCAGCACCCCAATCTGGTGTGCTCGGGGGGATTCCCCATTTGGACCAGCTAGAGGTAACCAATGAGCCAACCAAGACGGAGGCGCCGGAGCCCAGGTCACGAGAGCTCATACTTCTCAGCGTTTGCTGCTGCATCTTCTCCCGCTGCGCAAGGGCCGAGAGCAACCTGGAGCTCATCGGAGACATCGGCTCAGGTACAACCGTGGACCGAGGAGACAGCAAGCTCTGCTGCTGCTGGAACTGGTTCAGCATGGCGGCCTTACGCGTCGGCGAGAAAGCAGAGCCGCCCTGGTCTGCGTACCGAGGAGAGTGAGATGCCGCGGCGCCCGCCATCTCCGCCGAGAACAGATCGTCAAGATTGGACGGCACGAGCGTCTTTCCCCTCGCCGACCGCAGAGAGGCTGGCGACCCGACGAGCCCGTCGTAATCCGCCGAGGCGAGCAGCTCGTCCACTGCCATGCTGCACGCGCTCATCAAAGTGCGGAACGGGGCTGCGGACCCCATCGGAGGCGGAAAAACGTTGTTCTGGCCGGAGGGGAAGGCGGAGACGCTGTTGGAGCCGTGGTCCGTGCTGGACTGCACGCGAAGCCCCAGCCCCAGCAACTCAACGTCGACGCTGTCGTCGTCCCTGGGCAGCGGCGCTGCGGACTCGACCAGCGTGGCGGTGGTTTCGGATAGAAGCGCCGCCGCCGAAGCCACCAAATGGGGAGCCCCCGGCGAGCACGGCGGCGGCGGCGGGAAGGAGGACTGGGCCGGCGGCTGTGAGCTGCCGCCGATTCCCACCGGCCTCGACATGGGGGTCCTCGGCCTTCGGCCTCTTATCTCCGGAGTCTGCTTCCTTCCAGCCGCCGCCGCTTCCGGTGCTGTTCCAAGAAGGCATCGACACAAAGCCCTCTCTTGATACGCAGTCGCCCGGCCTCCTCCACCAGTACCAGCACCAGCCGACCCCCGCCACAACCTTCCTCATGTCCATCCCCTCCTTCCCCAGCTACAATCAGCAGTCGCCACTCGTCCCTCAAGCTCGCGGCGTACAAGACTTTCTCTAACCACTAGCTCGTGCTCCAGTTCTTGACGAAATTGGTGGCAGCACGTCGTCCTGTATCCATGTCATCGATTTTGATCTTGGCGTTGGAGGCCAGTGAGCTTCTTTCTTGCAGGAACTTGCGCGGGTCCCGCCGCCGCGTGTTCTCGCCGGGGTGGACGAAGGGGCACTCCGTCCAGTCGTGGGAGTACGCGCCGCGAGGAGGTCCCCGAGCGTCGTGGAGTCGTTGTCGGCCGCGAGCTCCAGTAGCCGCGCAGTTACGGCCGCAGCCGCGGCAAGAACACTCGAAGTCAGGGTAAGGGTAGATTAGTACGAAGGGGAATACAACCTGTAGAAAGAGCAACATAACAAACGTTAACACAACGCGGGGCATTAACTGTCCCAATATGGCGCGGGTGTGAGCTCCAGAATACCAAAATGGCGATGCGCAGCTGCGGAGTAATAAAGTAACGAAGCCGCGTGACGAGATTGTTACAATCTCAAATAACTCTCCAGTAGGGATGGCAATTCTGCCCGCGGGCGCGGATATCCGCGGGTTCCGTACCCGATGGGCATGGATACGGGTAAAAAGTCTCGCCCACGGGTAAGGATACGGACAACACTTCTCACCCGCGGGTAATTAGCGGATATAAAATTTCGCCCGCGGGTATTACCCATTACCCGCTTAATTTATTAGACCACAAAAACATTCCCTGGTCCGGCCCAATTCTCAGTCGGCCCATCAAATATCCCTAAAGGCTAAAACCCTACATCTCTAATCCTCACTCTCCTCTAGTCCTCTCACGCGGTCGTTCTCACGTTGGCGGCTGGCCACCATTCCCTGTCTCGTGCTCACGGCGGGCGGCAGACCGCCAGGCGCCACCGCGCCAGACCAGCTGACCAGCAGGCGGCAGTGCAGGCCATCAGCCGTCACGGCTCTCCCTCAGGTCGGCAGTGCAGGCCATCAGCCGCCAACCGATCTAGTAGTGCAGACCGCCAGAGGCCAGGTGACCAGGTCGGCAGTGCAGCCGTGCAGGCGGCCAGCCCTCTCCAGGTTTGCTTGTTAATCCATTCTGGATGCCACTAGATCCTACTCCCGCGGTCACATACACGCATGTTATTTTCTGGCGGGTAACGGGTTGCCCGATATCCGCGGATATCCTGCGGATACGGATACGGGTCGAAAATTTTACCCGCGCGCTCTCGCGGGTACGGGTAAACACCAGAGACGCGGATATGCTGGCGGGCGGGTAAATGGCTTACCCGCACTTTACCCGACCCGCTGCCATCCCTACTCTCCAGGCGTCCAGCTACCACCACACACACGAAGAGCAGGCGATGAAAATGTCCGCTTCCGTTGCGGCCGCCTCCCCCACCCTCCGCTTCTCCTCCGCCACTCATCCTCTCCACCGACCGCTCCGCCGGCGGCTCCCGTCGGTTCGATGCTCCCTCGCCGCCGCCGCCGGCCCCGGTGTCCGGGCGCCCCCTGAGCTCGTCGACTCCATCCTCTCCAAGGTAACACTCTAACACTGACGCTAGTAGCTTCTTGCTTCCTGCCCCATTCCCGGATTCATGGTTTCCGCTTTGGTTCTGCTATCTCGCTTACTTCGTTTGTTGCGTGAATCTTGGTTTCTTCAGACGCTTAGATTCGTTTACATACATACATACATATTGTGCCGATCGACAGGTGAAGGGAACTGACCGAGGAGTGCTGCTGCCAAAAGATGGGCACCAGGAAGTGGCTGAGGTCGCGCTGCAGCTGGGGAAGTACTGCATAGACGACCCCGTCAAGTCCCCGCTTATATTCGGAGGTAAAAAAAAAAAGAAACTCGGTATGCCTAATCAGTTGCATTTCTATGTGGTGATCTTGTGCTGAACAATCAACACACCGTAAAAGAACCGCCTTGCAACCGCAAATGAGTTAATAAGCCACTGCAACTGCTATTACATCGCTTGATCTTGTATCCATGGTTCCTGCCATCCTTGATTAAGCTCGCATCGCATAAACCATCCAAATTGACCAGAATGGGAGGTTGTGTACTGCTCGGTGCCAACCTCGCCGGGAGGGCTCTACCGGACGCCCCTTGGCCGCCTGGTATTCAAAACCGACGAGATGGTCCAGGCGGTGGAAGCGCCTGACGTGGTCAGGAACAAGGTGTCGTTCTCCGTCTTTGGCCTAGAGGGCGCAGTGTCATTGAAAGGTAGGCCAGACGTTTTCCATGGAGCCGGTTTCTTGGGCGCATGCTGCACATCCATCCAGCAACCGTGTAATCTGATCGGTTTTTCGATGCGTTCTTTCTATGCTGGGCGTGCAGGTAAGCTGAATGTGCTGGACAGTAAATGGATTCAGGTCGTGTTCGAAGCACCAGAACTGAAGGTCGGCTCCTTGGGGTTTCAGTACGGTGGCGAGAGCGAAGTCAAGCTGGAGATCACCTATGTCGATGAGAAGATCAGGCTAGGGAGAGGGTCCAGAGGCTCGCTTTTCGTCTTCCTTAGACGATGATAGAATGGCATGCATGTGTGTTGAGACTTCAGACCCACAAGCACCGATGAGGGGTGGCGCTGACGCGGTCGTTTGTACAATACTGTGTTCAGGACTTCTATACGTTTATGTAAAAATTCTGGCGTCCAGCTGGGTAATTCTGGCGTTTCAGTACGGTGGCCTGATGAATGTTGTTGTGTAGTTTGTAGCATCCATTATTAGTGCTGTAAGATGATGTTTTGAATTCTGATACACCAGTGCGAGTGTGATGAACCAAATTCATACGACACGTTTGGACCATAGAAATGCAGAGTACTGTTATGGATGGAGTAGGACGAATCTGCAGGAATCATCAGCTCAGCTCGTGTCGGATCCTAGGAGTGTAGGATCTATGAATCTATCGATGCAGCCTCCAGAGATTTCGAGTATGTTTCAGTATTTGGAATCTTTGTCAGTGTGTTACCTCGCTGAGCTAGAAGTTGAAACAAGCAAGACTTTTGGATTCAGCGAGTTAAATACGCCTCTCAAGTAGACACGTGCTTCTACGGCTCTACGGAGGGATAGGTCGCTCTTCTTCCTCACTGAGAGACCATGAGACGGGTCGAGACGACAGCGGCGGATGCACCCCACGACCTCCAGTGACTCTCCCAGTCCCAGGCTCCCAGCCCCCCTTCCTCCCGCCTCCGCGAGACCGCGATGGCAGTCTTGCTGTGGCGGTGCATATGCGGGCCCCAACAATCCTTCAGTAAGAATCGAGGCGCATCCACCCCTTCTCCTCTTGGTAAGCCTTCGAACCACTCCCTCTCCTCCCGTCCTCCGTATGCCTCCTTCATTTCTTCTTGCTGCCTCTCGAATTCTCAGCTCCTATGCATTTTTTTCTTTCTTTCTCTAAGTTATGTTCAGTTCTTGGATATCATTCTAACTCGCTGAGGATTCCGATCCCTAACATCGACAATTCTTGCTCTTGCTTCATGCACAGCTGGCAGGAGATCCAAATACTCGGGACAATCTGTGGTAAGGAGCGCACGCATTGACCTTTTCCTGCTACACCTATGCATTTGGTTCATTTCTCCTGAAAAAAAAGTACACTGGAGGCAAAAGGTTGAAAAAAAAACATGTCTTGTGAAACCAAGAGCTTGTGTGCTCCGGTTCTACTAATAATTCGTGTAGCCTCAGCTTTCTGATCCTGATGTCTGTATTTCCATGTCCGCAGAAAGCAATGCCCATGCGTTTGTTAACGGTTGGAAAGAAGAGGTCTCGGGGGACACAACTCCTTGTTGAAGAATACAAGGAGAAGCTCGGTCACTATTGCGAGTTCGAGGACACTCTTATCAGGTCCAACCCAAAGCTTACAAGGTATGATCCTCCGACTTTGAAGCCGGTAGTCAGATACATCTATAACAGGCGACCCTCACTGCAGTGTGCATATCAATATGTGCGGCATCAAAGTACAGCATATAGGCTATCTCCAGCCTTCATATCCCACCTTATATCACTCCCTATTTCAAACTCCACTCTATAAACAGTACAAAACGGTGTTTTACACGTCTATATACAGCGAACCCATGGCTTAATATAATACGTTTTTGTGTTGAACTGCTGATAGTTTTCACACAAAAAAAAGTTAAAAAGAGAAGTCAGAACAGCCACCATTAAATGTCAGAGGTTCTTCCTCCATCGGTACTGTTTTCTGATGCTTTCTTCAGTGATGTAAAGGTGCAAGTTGAAGCAGAAGACACGGCTATGATGCAGCAACTCAAGTCTGACGATTTTGTAATCCTTCTTGCTCTGGTTCATATGTGCTCTGCCACTCGTTTCTGTCCTTCCTCCTAGCATAATGATTTATCAGCCATTTTTTTTTGTCTCCTGATGTTTCCATGCATGTCAGGTAGTTGTGCTGGATGAAAACGGGAAGGATGTCATATCCGAGCAGATAGCTGATCTGATTGGGGATGCTGGCAACACAGTATGCTCCGGAACTTGGTCCACCATAGCTGAGCTTTTCTTTAATCGTTGATTATTATGACCGTAACTTCCGTTATCTCAATTTTCTATCTGAAGTTTGAGCTCCTGAAAAATTTTAGGAACGACAAGATGTCTATAAGCCGGCAATAATTTTTCGTATCCTGTAGGGATCATCAAGGCTCACATTCTGTATCGGTGGACCATACGGTCTCGGGTTACAAGTGCGAGAGCGTGCAGATGCAACGATTAGGCTGTCCTCACTAGTTTTGAACCATCAAGTTGCCTTGATAGTCCTCATGGAGCAGCTCTACAGGTAAGCAATTAGCCTATCTGATGCCGTTTCTGCACTTACCACAGTTTCTGTGGAGCATATACCCCTTTATGGCTGTATGGCCTATGGTATGAGAAAGGCACAATGTAACACTACCATTTAAATACCTGCTTTCATCTATGACCGGTCACTAGTGACAATTGCATTAATTTTGCAGGGCATGGACTATAATAAAAGGACAGAAGTATCACCATTAGGCCTAAGTGCTATCATCATTCGCTGCTGTATGTAGGACTTGAAAAATGGAAGACTGCATTAATAAATTTGCAGGTATAGTGTTCAAGGACTCATTGTACTTTCCATTCGTGTAGAACCCCAAATTGCTCAAAATGGTTTCTTTGACATGTTCGAATGTTCATTATCGATGACTGTCAGTTTCCAGCACAACATGGACACTTGTAAATAAGAAGAAATTCTGCTGGGTGCTTTACTGGTTGCTAGGCTGCTACATGCTTGAAAATGGTTGCTATCTGCAGCTGAGGTTCTGCAAAAGCGAATGGCACACCTGAACATTCTTCTTTTACTGAGATCAAGCGTGTCATAAGATTTATTAGTTCCTCTTGTATTGTGAAAATTTCCAAAGAACACAGGAAGTGAAATATCTTTTATTATGAACATTCCCAAGGAACTCAGGAAGTTTGATAAAAAAAATGAGCATAATCCCTCCGTCCCAGAATAACAATCGTTCTAGACTTCAAAATTTGTGCTGATTAGAGATTTTTTAAATCTAATTATGATGTAATACTTCAGAGCGTATCACTATCCTTCGAACAAAAGAAACACAGTTCTTTGTGCTGAACGCTTGTTTGCACACTTATATTGAGCTGATTCAACGACGAGTAACTGAAGAATACTGACAAAATCAACCGAGAAAAATAATAATTGGTGTATCTCACTCTGACATTATTTTTCTGCTCTGCTAGTACTCTTAAGTATAAAGGGAGCATCCTTCTTGACGCGACTCACATTATTCAAGGTTTCAGCCCCGAAAAAACGTTCACATCCTTCATGTTTCAGACATCTTACAACAGGGGCTGATTCTGTATTCAGGTGTAGGCATCCCATATTTCAGAAACTCAAATCATAGCTCATTTGATGGGGTGCCAGGCTACTCTTTACATGTGAGCTGCAAGTATTGCTGGAAGTATGATAGGATTGGTTCAATAAGTCTTTGAACTTGAAACAATATAAACAGAAAGCTTTGAGCAGCTTCATATAATTACTTCCCCTATGTCACCATAACCAAATCACTGCACATAGCTTATTCCACAGTGACAAGATGAGGCCTAGTCATTGTGCTGAAAACCAGGAAGAAGCGATGCAACAAACCCTACAACAACCAGCTGGATCTCTTTCAAGACACCTTCCAGCCAATTACGCCGATTGCCTTCTACCTCTGCCTCTTGTGGATTCTCGTTACCAGCTGCAGCATCTTGTTCACGGTTCTCTGCAGCTTGGTCAGGGTTTGCAGGGTCTGCAAGATTTTTCCCAACAGCAGAAGTGATTATATATTAGAATAGCCGTGCATCAGCACGAGGAATATAAATTATTGGTACTTGCAGTCAAATCAAAAGGAAAAAACAACCTGAATGTTAAAGCATGAAACACAATTCCATGAAAACAGAAATAAACATGATAGACAGATATATCATATGTTTCATCCGTCAGATATATCATATGTTTCATCCGTTGGTGCCTATCGCGGCCATTTACAATTTTATTTCATGCTGTTAGACAGTCGCCACCTCCGGCCGTCGGCGGCCACCCGCTTGCGCGCCGTCCTCCCTGGGAGTCTAATCCTTCCCTCCCGGAGGCGGCCACCATCCCAGCCACCGGGAGCCAGCCCTGATCCAGCCGGCTGACCCTCGGCGCCCCACCTCTAGCTCCCTGCGCGGGCCCCCTGGTGCCGCGGGACTCGCTGCTGGTGCACGAGCGTCGCCACCGTCGGACTGCGCATGCCTTTCTGCCGTTTGGCATCGGATCCACGCCGCCGTCGGACTGCGCATGCCTCTCTGACGTCCGGATCCGTGCGCCCCTCTTCCCCTGCATCGTCGGTGACCGACCGCGGTCCTCCATCTTCTGTGCCGCCGATGGGGCCATGGTGACGCCCCCCTCTCCCAAGCGTCGTCGGTCTTCTGCCTGTGTTGCCATGCACGGGTGCCACCGTCGCTGACCGAGCTAGTGGGCGGCGGCCGCCGCCGCTGGCTGGGCGCGCGTGTGGGCTCTGCCGCCGTGGAGAGTGGCCAATGCACTAGCAATAGCCACTGCCTCGGCAACAGCCAGGCGCGCTAGCAGCCACCGTCTCCCTTTCCATGTCCAACGGTGGCGCGTCAACCTCCTCTCCCCCACCGTCGGCTACCTCCTCCCTCCCTGTGCTGATGCCCCAGCAGTGCCTCCTACCTTCATGCTTCTTGTGTTGCCGGCATCAGCGCCCCTACCAGGCCCAGCGTAGGCCCCTGCCTAGCTGGAACCACCCTGTTGCCCTCCCCCTTCTTCATCGCCGCCCTAGCCGGATCCACCACTGCCGCGACCTTCCCGGCTAGATCTGCCATCCCTTTGGCGGATCGCCGTCTTCATGGTTGGATCTGTCGCTGCCGTGGCCTTCCCGGCGGATCCGGCGATACCCCTTCTCTTCTGCCGCGAGCGCGGCCACCCTAACCAGCTCAGACGCGTGCGCTGCTGCAGGCCTCCCTAGTGGGGCTCCTCGACGACTAGATGCGGAAAGAAAGAAGGCCCTGAGGCTGTTGATGTCCTTTTGTGTCGCCCTACCGATCGTTGACGCTAGAACGTCAACCCCTCCAAAGAACGAGGTCACTGCTGCGTGTGTCTCGACCACCACCACCTCGACTTCGTCTACCTCGGCATTAAGGGGTTATCATCTACATGGACTGCACACTGGTCTCTACTCCAACCGCAACACACACACCCTCATGATGTTGCGACTGCGGGGGGATTTCAACCAGTCGGCTCCTACCTTCGGCTTCTGCTCCAGTCTCATCGTTTGCGATGCTCCCGTTGCGACTACGAGGGGATGTTAGAGAGTGTGTTCCTATGTGTAGGTGGGCTGGACCACTGTTGGACTGCCGCCCCATTAGGGTTAGGGTTTCCCCTAGGTCTATATATATGTAACCATCCCTCTATGCAATACAACAAGGTAATACATTATCTTACATGGTATCAACTAGCTAGGTTTTGGCCTTCCAAGCCATAGTCGCCAGCCCCGAGCTCCTTCCCCTACAACTTCCACGTTGTCGTCTCCGGGAGGCACATACTTTCGTCCCGAGGGCGGCCACCCATCACAGCCACCCCTCTTCTGCTCCACACCAAGGCGCCACCTCTCCTCACCCACCGGCGACGGCTCTCCGGTGGCCTCCTTCCCCGATCCCCGCTGCGGGCGCACGGGCACAAACACATGGACCGTGCCCAGCAGCGTCTCCTCTGCCCCTTCCCCAACCGTTTCCCAGGCCGGCGCCTCCCAGGGCAGACGCCGGATCAGCAACCCCCTGTGTCTACGTCGTCAGATCCACCTTCGCATGGGTCGGCGTGGTCACCCTGGCACCGTCCTTTCCTTCCCTCCCTCATCGCCATTCATTCCCAGCCCGACGCGACTGGGGCGGCGGCCCTTCCTTTGGTCCCCTGCTCTTTCTCCTTCCTCATCTTTGGTGAGTCGCGTGCCAGGGCGCCGCCCCCGAATCCGCGACGTCGCTCCCCTTTGCCCTCCTTGTGTCCGGCGCCCGCGGTGGCTGCTGGCCTTTCCTCCACGCGCGCCGGCCCTCCTGTCGGCCATGGCCGCGACCATCGTTAGGCCCGCTTGTGACCTCCCCAGAGGCGCACAGGCCAATGTGGCCGCTTCCCAGTCCGACATAGAGGCTACGCCTTCCTCTCACCCAGCGACGGCGTGACCTACTTCCCCACTCGACCTGCAATGCCCAGGCGCTGATCCTCCCCCACTCTCTGCAAATCTCCTTCACCCGCGACGCCCGCTGGACCTCCTCGCCATCGGCTCCCCGTGTTTCCTGCTCCGGCGTGCTGGTTGCTTTTGTCCCTCGCTTGAATCGCTCCTGCAGCCCCCCTTTCTACCTTCTCCTGTCGCCGTCAAACCCCCCTGCCAGGTCCGGAGCATGCCCCTGCTCGGCTGGAACCGCCTCGTCGCCCTTCCCCCTCCTTCGTCACCTTCGTTGGATTCGTTAGTGTCGAGGCCTTCCGGGCCTGATCAACCCTCTCGGCTAGATCTGTCATCTCTTTGGCCGGATCACTGTCTTCATGGCTAGATTCGTCGTTGTCGTGGCCTTCCCAACCAGATCTGCCGTTACCCCTTCTACTTTGCCGCGGGTGTGGCCACCTTGACCGACGCAGATGCGCGTGTTGCCGCTGGCCTCCTTGGCGTGGCTCCCCGACTACCGTACGAGAGAAGCAAGAACATCCATGTTGTTGCTGCTCGTGTCGCCTCGCCGACCGTTGACGCTCGAACGTCGACCCCCCTCCCAAAGAACGAGGCAGTGCACCACCTCGACTTCGGCTACTCGGCATCCAGGGGCTATCATCTACACGATGTGCACACCAGTTTCTACTCCACCCGCAACACTCGCACCCTCACGACGTTGCGACTGCGGGGGATTTCAACCCGTCGACTCCTACCTTCGGTTTCTACTCCAGTCTCATCGTGTGCGGTGCCCCTGTACGACTGTGGGGGGATGTTAGACAGTGTGTGCTCTATGTGTAGTTGGGCTCACACCACTGTTGGACTGCCGGCCCATTAGGGTTAGGATTCCTAAGTCTATATATATGTAACCACCCCTATGCAATACTACAAGCAGCCCTTCACAATCTTACACGAGCAAGGGCTACTGCTGTTTATACGAGAAGCTTACAATAGTATGATGACATTAGTATACTAAAAAGTGAAATTGGTGTTGCAATATGATGAACAATCATACGTAGAGCACAAACAATACGGAAAACAGTAAATGGAAGCTACCATTGGGCTGCTCATTGCCATCATTCTGGGCAGGCAGAGCAGCACGGTTCTCGGCCCGAGCAGGAGCCTGTGGTGGATGAGCAGCTGCACCTCCCGCCCGCTGAAGCCATCTAACAAAAGGTATAATAGCTCCGGTTTGATATCTGCAGGATACAGAAGCATGAGGTTATCTAGCAGCACCATATATAGGCTATACAAGTAATGAAGAATAAACTGTGAAATAGCATTAAGTATTTTGGAGACGATTTGAGCAAAGTACTTACAAGTAAATCAATGATGCAAACAGTATGAGAAGAAATAGCCTTTGTTTTGAGCCTTCCTGGCTAAAGAGAAACACCACTGCAGCTAGTTTGATGATCAGGGTCAAGTCAAGCTGAAAAGCGAAGTGAAACCTCCTCACAACAACTTGTCTTTGAGGTACATTTTGCTGCCTAGCATCCTGTACATTCTCTTCACCAGCAGGAGCACCAATGCTTTCTCTTCAAGCACAGAAGAGCAGATATAAGCAAGCAATTGGACAGTTCAAAACTTCATAATGCTTCGCACTGGTCCCAAGTATCCCCATCCCCCAATGACCAAATCACCAAACCAGAATAAAAAGGAATGTCATAGCCCATAGTAGCAATTCTTGCAACAAAAGTTTTCTTTTTTCAACTGCTCAAAGTCTGTAACCAAGTTTTACAAGTTAGCTGTAGTTCCATTCTATCTTCAAGCATGGCAGCATCAGAAACAGCGCTTGGGCTCCATTCAAAAAGTTAAAGGTGTTTGTGTTGTGGTATTCTCAATCAAATTAGTCATTACAAACTAGTCAGTTATAGCAAGTCCCTGCTGTCATAACGATGAAAATTGTATTATTTCAGGACTGAGTAAACATCATTATATGTTATGTTCTGCCTTACTCCTGTTCTACAAGTTACAATATCCCTAGATAAATAAGAGAGATGGCTGAAGTTATTCATCTTGATTTTGACCCCCACACTACAACAGTGTGATAAGGCCAGTCAATCGGTTTTTTCGGTGTAATCAGTTTACTGGTGTAATCGGTTTGTTTGTTCAGTTTTAGAGAACTTCGGTGTTGCAGAATGAAGAGTCGATCAATGTTTGGAACAAAAACCAACATTTTCGTTTATCTGTTTTTTGGCTCGGTGTTCGCTTTTTGCCAAACTACATCGAACACTAGCACAGCACCCTGAACGGAGGACAGAGACAGCAATTTAGCTATGTGAATGATTAAAAAACGGGGATAACAGCAAGCTGTTCAACACAACCACATGCCGTTCAACATCAATCAAAGCACGGGATTCAGGAAGACCAAAAAATCAAGAAAGGAAGTGGAGAACTGAATTTGAACAGGAGAGACAGACACATCCCACAAGGAACCCACTGACCTGCACCGTCGCATCGGCTTTCAAGGTGCTGATGCGCCGGCGCGCCACGCTCGTCGTGGTATGCGTCATCGCTAACTCGCAGCACCACTGAGCAGGATGCACCATAGCTAAGCCCTGCGGCGGGTGCTGATGCGCCGATGCGCCACGCTTGCCGTGGGATGCGCCATCACTAACTCGCAGCACCACTGGGCAGGATGCACCATAGCTAAGCCACGCTGCGGGTGCTGCCATCGATTTGGTCACTAGGGATAGAGTCAGGGCCTCAAGGGTGCGGTGCGGGAATGCTGGCTGGGCGTCTTGGCTGGCTGTGGGCCACCTTGGTGTGGGCTTCATGGGCTGACTGTTGATGGAAAGTTGGTTTAGCTGCTCTAGTGCTTATGGCAGATACACTTCGGTATATACGGTGAGTCAGTTTGGTCAGGCCTAAGCACTGACACCGAAGCCGATCACTGAGGTATCAAGAAATCAAAACCGATCCCATGCCGAACAACTAATAGTTTGGGTTAGTTCGGTTTCAGGTCGGTAATTGGTGTCTGGGAAAAATATGCCCAGCCCTAAGTGGGACTGTGGGAGTTTTTTTCTGTACATATCTAATTGCTGAGTTAATTAGTAATGAATGTTGCTTCAAGAACAAATGAGGTGCATGTCAAATAATTCATGGAAACAGATACAATAGTGAAAGTTGACTCACTGTTTTTTCGGTTACCCAAGATTGTCGCCACCTCATAACAGATCCTAAACGAGGTACGTATAAAGTATAATTCAAATGAAGATCTAAGGATCTCATAATCCTTAAAGTAAGATTATATTGTATACTGCTGCTGCTGAGCATGCTTTTAATCATAAAATTTCTACCAAGGGCCAACGGAAAAAGTACCTAAATCTCAACATATCTACTATGAACCCCTCATCACACTAGTTCGATACAGCCACCCAAATGTGTCCAAGGTTTTCAACAGTACAATTTTATGACTGCATATATTACTTGCATAAGCTGACTTACAATGACTACTGCAATGGCACGCGAGCAGATCTCACCAATTCATTGATTGTACAAAATAGGCAGACGTAGCATATTGTTCAGTACCAAAGGGTAACAACTTACGTTGGGATATTGTAAGTGAGGGGAATGAGTGTGGTTGGAGCATAGCAACCCATTCCCATCGCCGCTGCTAACTGGTTCTGTTGTATGGCATATATCCCTGGACCTTGAGCCTGATCATCCCCGCCTTGCTGGGGAAATACCCCAGAAAGGTAGACAGGGTACACCATCGGAGAAGCAGAAGGACCGTTCGGTGTGGCCATCTGGATTATCATCACCAGCAACAACAGCACATAGCAGTATTATCATCACCATCAGGAGGAAACACATATTAGAGAAGATTTTTAGAAGAAACAAAATATGCTAGCGGCCTGGATCAGGAACGTGCCCCGTAAGGCAGATCGGTGTACAACCCAATAATTTTTGCAAAAAAAATGTACATGCATAGGCTTGTAATTTGATCAGATCCGGATACAAATAGCTAAGTTAGGGTTCGGGTTCTCGGTTTCGCACAGCAGGAATGGAAAAGTAAGGATCCGCATACCTTGTGGGTGCGGGTGCTAATCCCCGAGACCCCGACGATGGCTTGGCGAAGGGACCGACGATGGCCTGGGCACCTAGCTAGGGCGCCGGCGGTTTGCCTAGCTTCCGCACGCGAGAGGCACAGGGCGAGCGCACGCGAGAGGGAGGCAGCCGGCACTGCAACTGCTGAAGTCCGTGTGTTTTTCTTATTTTTCAGTTTGGCCCTTCTGTACGTTTAATGCAGCCCGTATCTCCGCCTCCCGCGGCCCGTCTCGACACTTCCATCACCGCCCATCGAAATCCTTCTACCGCCCCGCTCCGTCATCCATGGCTCGTCTGCTCGCGGCGCGAGCCCTTGCGCTGGCCCGCCCCTCGGGGACGCCATCCGCCCTACGCTTCTGCCCCTCCCGTGCGCTGTCGGACGAGGTGGAGTTCGTCGAGATCGACCTATCCGAGGAGTCCCCTGCCTCTTCATCCGGAGGGGAAGGCGAGGGCGACTCAGCCACGGTTCAGGCGCAGATGGGGTCGCGGCGCCTGGAGGACGCCATCTATGGGGTGCTCGTGCGCCGGGCGGCGCCCGAATGGCTCCCCTTCGTGCCCGGGGCATCCTACTGGGTCCCGCCGTTGCCGCGGCCGCTCGGGGTGGCGAGTCTCCTCGGCGCGGCTGTGTACACCGCGAGGGGCGCCACGGCGATGACGGAGGAGGAGGCGTTCAGCTTCACTACCGTACGGGGGTGTCCATCCGCGGCGTACTTTGTGGGAGGTGAGGTGGATTAAGCAAGCATTTCATTGGGGTTGCGAAATGATGATGTGTTAGGGCTGCATAGTTTTGATTTGTCACTGAATCATAGTAAGTTTCGGTACTCTTGGGGGTGGGGGGTTTGCAAGTTGTGCAAGAAATTTTTGGGGTGCACTTTTATTTTTATACATGGTTAGCTAAATGATTGTTTATATTGGATTGATGCGTGCTAACTTCAGGTCCACGTTGGACGCATAATTGGTTCGTTTTAGTTTTGGGTGGATGGTTATCGGTGTTTCAGAGATGGGGCCTCTCCAATGCAATGCAAGTGTTGTTCCCAACATTTTTGTTCCTTTATGAGTTTTGATGCGATGAAATAGGTCTAGAACTTATTGGTGCATTGTTTGCACGGATGAAGTTGAAATGTTTCAAAACTTAAGTTGATGTAAAGGAGTAGGCCTGTTCATGGTCCTGTTTGTGCAGGTTTGAGCGGGTTCGCAAACCAAGCCGTGTGCATGTACTCTGGTCTGGGTTGGGTAGCTCTGCACAGGTTAGTAGCTGGTTTCATAACATATATGGTTGGGTCAGTCCAGTCTGGGTTGATGGTTTTTCACGGTTTCTCAGTTGATAAGTCCCATCGCTAGAAGGAAAAACAAAAAAGGAAGGTTCCTAGAATCCCATCCCCTTCAAAGGTAAAACCTGAAACCAACCCAGAATCTCAACAAACACAGGTTTCACCATCAGGGCTATAAAGGAGTATGTTTTCTGTCTTAACTTCACCTGATGGTGAAACTTGTGTTTGTTGATAACTTAATGTGAGTCCAATGTACTGCAATGTGCCCTTGCACAATCTAGCTCTTGTAGTTGTAGCTATGAAGGTTGGAGGGTTATGTGTTCCATAACAGGTTCTTAGAATTTTGATATATTATTTTGTGAATGATGACTCGCAACCATGTGAGCACAACTTCATAGGCTCAGTGTATACAAATACAAGTGAATGCTTTCATGAATTGTCATGATCGTAGTTGGCGTATAAGTTTGTCAAAAAAATGGTGATCCTTAATGGCATTGGAACTCAAATGGTAGGATTGCAAACCATAGGATCATAAAAAATAGAATTGCAAAACCATGCTGCTTGGCATATCAATCCTGAAGAAATCTGCATGGAGATTGGTTATGTATCTATTTCACATAGAATATATGACGTTCCCCAAGGTATTTGGTAATGACATTTAGTTCTAATAGATTGAAAAGCCATTATTTTTTCCTGTTTATGGCCTAGTTTCTGAGATATAGCAAGGCAGAAACAGCTGCTACTTATAAAGGGAGGGGGGTTTAAGTCAGCCCCGGGGCATTATATTAAGAAAAAGACCTCACGCAGGTCAAGAAATCAGATGGACTTGCATTTTTATAACCATGCCGCTTGTCATATCAATCCTGAAGAAATCTGCATGGAGATTGGTTATGTATCTATACACTTAGAATACATGACATTCCCCAAGGTATTTGGTAATGACATTTAGTTCTAATAGATTGAAAAGCCCTTATTTTTTCTGTTGTCTATGGCCTAGTTTCTGAGATATAGCAAGGCAGAAACAACTACTTATAAAAAACTCGACCTGCAGTGGTAAGTCAGCCCCGAGCATTATATTAAGAAAAATACTTTCTCACGCAGGTCGAGAAAACCCCGGAACCCCTGCCAAACCCATACACAGTGTCACCGTAGCCCATGTGAGAACACGACATCGACCGGGACCAGGCCTTAGACATGTGCTTTGGCGTGGGACGAGGACATTTTTTTAACCACAGCCTAAAATTCGCTCCCACGCTGAGTCGAACTCAGGACCTGAGAAGTGCTACTCAAACCACCTAAGCAACTCAGCTAGAGGCCCTTTCGCAACAACAGCTACTTATCACTTACCATGTTGGCATGTTGTGTTTGCATGTTATTCCCTTTCTTATGTGTCATCTTTTAATTATTCCCTCCCCTATCCCTGTTAAGCTGAAAACTTCTTTGCTATATATGTATAAATGATACCATGACTATGTAGTTGGCTGTGCTTTCCGTACGGAATCAGTTTATGTATGCCCTCAGTTCCACTCAAATTTATGTGAAGCAAAACAATTATGCAGTATAGTATTCCTTTAGGTGTGCTATTAAAGCAGAATCATTTCATGAATTCAAAGGATTGTAAATAAGGCACATACCATTCCTTCCAGCACTTGTTGATTCAGTAAAAATTCTGGTCATACTGTGCTAAACTGCTAGCATAAACTTTCATCTTCGTATTTGGTTTGCCATGTTACTGGTAACAAGGTTTAAATCTCTTTGTTTGGAGAATTTTGCTGGTTGCTGTGTTTAAATGAGTATTTAACAAGCTTGATGGTGGATTTTTTATAAACGAAGTTTAGCAATTTTGTTGATTCTTTTGTGGCTGGTCAAGTTTTCACAAAAGTATGTAACTATGTACAGGTGGTCAGAGTTTTTGGTCTCCTTAGGCTCCAAAGTGTCCAGGGCCAGAAATGGTAAGGCAGGTCACAATTTCAGTAGTATGTGTGGTGAGTTGAGTGGAAACCATGTTTCATGTACTCATGTTGCATGCAGAATTAGGTTGGGTAGTGAGTTCATGTTTCATAAAAGGCCTGGGTTGGGTTAATAGTTTGCGGATGGTTTTGTTTGTTAGCAGTTGACAATTGTTTCACTGTATCTAACGAGTATCAAGTCTCGTATCTGGCTGTCTGTCAACCATATATACATGTTTTGATTTTAAAAAGGAACTATATCCGTTTGTTTGTAGAGTGTAAACTTCTAAACGTATGCTGATTACTCAAGCTGTATAAAACAAAACCTTCTTTTGCTTTCAGTTTGGCTATCAGGAGTCAGGACCTTTGGTTCTGCACTGAGACGGCCATGATATTTCGTACTCTAGATATTCGATTGGTTAACATTTCGCTCTTCTTGCTCTGCTGTTGTCTCATCTGTTACTTTTTAGTCTAAAATAGTTAATCTTTTTCAAAGGAAAATTTCTGCGTCCAGTGAAGAAATCAAGGGAAGATGCTACTCAAACTGACGATGATGATGAAAGCTAATTCTATGCTGCTTCACCTGGGGTAAGTTGATTCACTTCCATCAAGGTAGCATTTTACGCTCGCTTTATTTTGTATCCTAGGGCTGCATTCAGGCCAAGCCATTGCTATTTGCTACCATGCTTAAGGGGTGTTTATGCTTAAGGGGGTGTTTGAATGCACTAAGAGCTAATAGTTAGTTGGCTAAAAAATTGTTAGTGAAATTAGCTAGCTAAAATAGCTAGCTAACTATTAGCTAATTTGCTAAAAGTGGCTAATAGCTGAACTATTAACTAGAATGTTTGGATGTCTTCAGTTAATTTTAGCATATTCCTATTAATTATAGTGCATTCAAACACCCTTGTTATAAAAAGAACATTCTGAAACGATAGTTGAGATGCACCAATAACTATGTACGAATATTGTCTCAAATCTGAGGCCTCACTGTGTTCATTGTGTAGGCTCCTACCGAAGAGGGCTGCTCGGGGCTGTGAAGCTCCTCTGATGATTGTAGATGTAGACAGCTAGGGAGCCCCACAAGGATCTTCGGCTGGCGTGCTCACAGCTGGTAAAATGATGCTGGTTCAATCGTATGTATTTGGCAGAACCCGATGCGCTAGCACCTGGACATGGTGCGCGTAACCGTGGCGCATAATGTAATAGTGTTTGTACCAGATTTTTCCTTCTGAATAAAATTCTGAATAAAAGCATGTGCACATGACAGCTCTCCAGTTTAGCTGGGGGCCTTGAGTTTCCAAACGAGACGTGTCCTGTTCATTTTAATCTCAATACATGTGGATTGAATACACGTGGATCGGACTGGAATGAGGCCTTAGTTCGTTTGTGTCGGATTACACCGGAATCGTTCCAGCTAATATAAGTTTATATAAATTAGAGAAACAATCCGGTTAGGAATCGTCCCGACCCACTAAGGGCTTGTTCGGTTACCTCTCAATCCATGTGGATTGAGTGGGATTGGGTTGTTTTAAATCCCAACTAAGTCAAACTCTTTTTTAATTTTTTTCAATTCAATCCAATCCATGGGTAACGGGATTAACCGAACAAGGCCTAATCCGGCACAAACGAGCATGGCCTGTTCCGACCCACTAATCCGGCACAAACGAGCAAGGCCTGAGTGGATTTAAATCTCTAGAAGTTAAAAAATTTCTTAGGGCTCGTTCAGTTATTTAGGAACCATTGTCTGCTTTAGGGCTAGTTTGGAAACCCTATTTTTTCGAGGGATTTTCATTTTCCCAAAGAAAATTAGTTTATTTTTCCTTAGGAAAATTGGAATTTCCTTAGAAAAACAGTGTTCCTAAACTAGACCTTATATAATAATTAATAACCTGGAACATTTTTGGTCTTTATTCTGACAGTTTTGTACAATCCTATCTAATTCGTACGGAATGAGAATAACTGAAATTGGCTTAAGTTGTTGTTCGGTTATTCTAATTCTATGTGGATTACAGTATATTGGGCATTGGATGGATTTTGACTTGTTATAGATTTAAATGAACTGAATACCATCCAATCTATATGATCAAGCCTTAAATAGGGATGAATGTAAAAGAAAAGGTCCAACTGTATGGCTGATCTTGAAGTGCCTGCCCTGATGGTGCGACTAGCGAGATCAGACTTGCTGGATGGAACAATATCGTGACGATGACGAGCGGGGTAAGGGCGTCGGGAAGGGGTTAGGGTCAGGCGACGTCATGCGTAGTGACGAGCAGCATCGGGGCAGACTGTAATACGCGAGATCAGACTGGCTTGGGCAGCATCGGGTAGAGTAGGGTCGACAGATAAATACGCGGATTGAGCTAAAAAGGAATGACGGATGATGGAAGTTAGGAGGACTAGCTAATCCGACAAGAAGATCCAGGATAGGGCTCGCTTACTCCACATAAAACTTTATTTTTCTATACTTAACTTTAAATGAACATTAGGTATAGAAGGTTTTACAAAATTGAGGGGAGGGGCTATGGCGTGTTTAAGAAATAAAGTGGGGTGGTTAAGAAATAAAATGATAACGTGGATGTGTTGGGCATGCAAATTTTTCCTGGTCCAAATCTGCTCCTGGCTCTATGTCTCGCTGTTGTTTGTTTGGTGGTCGTGCACTATTGAAAACATATTTCCAAAGTCTTCTGAATGCTTTTGGCCTTAGCATTTCACTTGTTATAGTGAATTTCATCACCAATTAAATTGGTAGGATCCCTATATTTTGGAAGCTCTTGAGTGGTGGTTCTAAAAACTCCTATGTCAACCTCACGATAAGGTTCCATACAAATTTTTCAATAAGTAAAATTGTCAACCTCAAATATGAAAGTAGAAGGTCCATCTCCGCCAGACATATTTATTTAGGCAGCACATTCTAACTAATGAGCATGATGCTTTGATACTAATTGAAAGGATCAAGATGTCTAAGAGAAGATATGATTTGGGATTTTATAAATGTCATTGTACTAAATTAAATCATAATCACAGGTCCAACTTCACACGAGTGCTTAATGATGCGTCAAAAAAATTTGCATCCTAAATTACAATCCTGTACTAGCATAGAAATTCTAAGAATGTAAATAATTACTCTAATGTAAATGAGTAAAGGATTAGTAAACTCCTCAATGTTTTTCAATGTCTCAGAGAGCCAACACTTTCCACTATTTCTCATTGGAGCACTCATGCAAGAATGTCACTCCGTGCAAGAAACAAGTGTTCTCTACAAGCTGATTATTTGCCACACTGGCACAACGAACCGCTTAAAACAATGTGTAATGCTATGTAAGGTCATCCATAAGCTTTTCCGATGATCAGTGCACTTTCAATTGCCAACGAACCATCTAGATAATACCAATCACCAAGAGTAACAAACAAAAACTCACTTGAATCAACCAAGCTTAATGAGATTAATAGGTACACACTAGTTACTCTCTATGTGCTAATGAGGTCACTAATCAAACGATTATAAATATTCGAGTCTCTTGCTAGGCAAAGGCTCTCCTTCTATAGATGTCCAAATGGACGGGCCGTGTCGGCCCGGCCCGAGCACGGATTAGGACCGTGCTGTGCCGGCCCACGGGCCCCAAGCGAGGCCCAAGCACGGCCCGCTAGGTTAATAATCATGCAACAATATATAATGTTTAAATGATAAAAATATCCTAAAATATGCATTTTTAGGGTTTAAACCATATTTATTAGCTCTAAACATTTATTTACACCCACATAACCAACAAAAACATATGTTTCTTGTGTTTTATACTCTATATTCAAGTATAATATATATATTTATATGAAAAAATAGAAAAAAAATAAAATCGGGACGTGCCGAGCCTAGCCCGTCGTGCCACGCCTTCGGCCCTGGCACGGCCCGGTGACCAGGCCGGCACAGGCTCGGTTCACTACGTGCCGTGCCGGGTTCATGCCGAGCCAAACCCGTGCCGGGTTTCGAGCCGCCCGGCAAGCCCAATCCGTTTGAACATCTATATCTCCTTCACACTTAAAATACTGAAATAGGCTGCTTCAACTATTTAAGTGAGCAAGAGCACTAGGATAGACCGATTGGTGGTGCATTTATAACCCCCTTTAGCCAACTAGCCATTATAGTAACTCTAAGCAAAATTTATGACTTACTAAGATCAAATTATCCACCCCTTTATAATACAGCAAAAAAAGATCATATCACTAATTTATGTATCCATCAACTCATTAACGCTAGAACTGACTGACTCTTGATCATCCTTTGAAAACTAATATTTGATTTATTCAATCAATAGGGCACGAAAACATACAAACTAACCAATCTCTATTATTATGACCTAACCCAGTTTACCTCTACAAAACACACATTAACCATAATAATCTATTGTTAATATTAATACGAAAACCCAACTAATAACATAGATACTTTACGTTTTATATTTATATGAATCATATCTGAAAAGAAGTAATAACTAGGGGGTACATAATGACAATACAGCTCGCAGAGCCCCCAGGAAAGCAACAACATATGGACAGTGAGTTAGATGTATGCTACACATCAACAATGCACCTCAGGGTGCGTAAGCAAATCCAAAGATAAAAGCTTCTATGGGGCTCTTGACCTCACGGAGGTCACTGCCCCGCATATAACATCATCCTCTACCTATGATTTTTGCTCTAAACAATCTATCGCCGTAATTTCTAACCCTTACTGCTTCAGGCAGAAAGTTCCCTCGTGTCAGAACACATCAACAGGGAGGTCAGAATCAGACGGCAGATTCAAAAATCCACTGCTCTATATCCAAGGTTACTCAGGCTTTCCCTGTTTTCTCCCGAATTGTCGGACCGGTGTTCCAATGCCTTTGTTATCACTTACTGGAACAATTCTCAATGGGTGAGCTTCAGTATTGAAAACCCACTCGTCGAAGGATATGACTGATGGAGGGGAGAAAAGTAGGTACAGGTACTTCAGCGTCTCTGCCAGGAAGAAACTCTGCATCATGTTGTCTTTTTCACCAGTGTTCACCTAAAGGCAAATGTTCCAAGAACAGTTGTCAGACAAATGTTACTCAGCAGAAATTCAACAATAGAAGTCATGAGGAATCCTACATCTCTCAGTCCCACATATCCAGATTCTATGCGGGAGTTCTTCTCAAATGCCTGGAATATGTCCCACCCCCAATCTTGGTATGTTTTATTCCCCGTCAAGCGCCACAGGTACATCAGTGATTCAACAGTCTCCGGTCTCAAGATGTTCCACGACGTGCCCACACCCATGTCCTATAGTCAGTAGGAAATTGATGGTTTGGACAAGATTTTTATTATTGAAAGAGGAAAAATAAAGGGTTGTCATACTACCTGTCCAGTATGGAAAAAATAATTTTCTCCAGCCAACTTCGTGGGAGTGGTTTGGTAGAAATTATAGCAGGTCCTAGCAAGCTATGACATGAATGGAAAGGGGAAAAAGTCATACCAGCAACCAGAAAGAAAAGCATATTCATTCTCACATGTATCAAGCAAAGACTTGAAATCTTTGATAAAAAGGAGGATTACCAAAGGAATTACCTCTTTTGCAAGATTCATAATTTGCTCTGATTTTTCTGGCCCGTAACCAGAGGCTCCTAAGGCCAGCATACCAGGAGCAAAGCAAGCAAGTTCATCCATCTGTGTTAGTCACAGGCAGAACTTGTCAGAATTTTAGAGAAGAATGAGGGATTAGCTTCAACAAGCAGCCTGCCAAGAACAATGAACAACCAACTGAATTAGGATACATTACCTTGTCAGACAACGAGCCACCATTCTTTTCACAAATGTAGTAGTAATTAGATGGTGTAGTTTTCTTGGTTAAACTTAATAGACCTTCCATTGATGTCTCCCACATTTGTCTGAAACGAAAAAACATAAATGGAATTGTTATCCATGTTGAATTGAATAAATTGAAATTGCAATGGCTACTTAACATTCTGAAGCCAGGCTGACAAGTGACAATAGTCTGATAATAGTCCCAAACCTGTAGTGTTTTACATGCTCAGTTTTATTCCCCTGGATCCAGACCTTGAGCAAATATTCGTAGAAGCTGAACAGAAAATGACAGTTAGTTTTATTTTTAAAATTTTCAGGAGACAATAGTGTTAGAATTAGCCATACAGCCCTATTGGGCCTTGTAACTGTAGTTGGGCTGGGCCCTTCTTGCCACCCAGGTTACCTAGCACTGCATATATAGATATATGAATTGTACGCAAAAGGGCCTCTAGCCGAGTTGGTTAGGTGGTCTGAGTAGCACTCCTCGGGTCCTGGGTTCAACTCCCCGTGGGAGCAATTTTCAGGCTGTGGTTAAAAAAATCCTCTCGTCTGTCCCATGCCAAAGCACAGGTCTAAGGTCCGATGGCGGTCGTTTCTCATATGAGCTATGGTGCCGTTGTGTATGGGTAGGGCAGGGGTTTTGGGGTTTACTCGACCTGCGTGAGGTCTTCTTAATATAATGCTCAGGGGCTGTCTTACCCCCGCAGGTTGAGATATGAATTGTATTGTATTGCCTAATTCCGTAGAGTGTTAGTCCTGTGCAATGTATATAATCAACGCATGAGGCTCAATGCAATACCAACTACAATTTGTGGCATACCTTCTCTAATATGGTGTTTATCGCCTTTTTGGTCCTTTGGCCTATACCGCCTCCACTCCTATAACAGCCGTCGTTATCGTACCTTCCTCCGACTCAGAGCTCACCGCCACCTCTGCCGCCAAGCAGCACGCGGCACACGCTGCCGGGCCCCAAGCTGCTGCTAAAGAAGCCCAAAAGAGGGAGGTCGCAACCCTGGTTGATGCACAAGCCCACGTCGCCGCCACCTATACCGACGCTCGTGCCGCCAAAGATGATGCTATGATTGCTGCCACAGCCTCTGCACTATAGAGCGGGTGCGAGGTTGCACGCGCTCTCCAGTGCAAGCACGATCTCAAGGTGTGCCTTGAACAAGAGGTTGTTGCCGCCCACGCACGTTGTGCCCCTCCACCCCTTGATCGTAAAAATCATCAAGAGAACCATGACGCCGACTATGAGGATGCTACAATCGGTCAATCGCCCACCTCCATGCGCAGGTGGCCGCAGTCCAAAACATCAAGGCGCCAGTCCCCATCACCGCCGATCTCTGGTCGCCGCACTACAAGTGGTGTGGCCACATCTTACTCATGCTCAGCCGGTATACGCTCTCGGATCATGTGCTCTCCAACGCCGCCACCCTCAACGTCCCTGTCTGGTATCACACGGATTGCACCGTCCTATCATGGCTCTCCAACAGCATTATGCCAGACCTCATGGAGACCGTCCATGAGCGTGGCAGAACCACAGCTCGCTTTGCCTGGTTGGTCATCGAGCAACAGTTTCTCAAGAATAGGGAGACTCGAGCTCTCCACCTCAATGCCAAGTTCTGCAACTGTCTTTTTTTGACTCAGTTCTGCAACTGTCCAAGGAGACCTCTCCATCGGGGACTACCGGACTACTGTCGTCGCATGAAGGGCATGGTTGATGCCCTAGGAGATCTCAGTGAGACTGTCATGGGCATCATAGGGAGCGAGAGGCAACAGCCAGGCTGGGATAAGGCTAGAGAATAAGATTGAGATGAGCTGGGATAAGGCTAGAGAATAAGATTGAGATGAGAGAATTGTGGAGAGTTGGTTAGCATCAGATAAGTCCAAGAAAGTAGGAGTTAGTTGAGAGTTTGTAGGAGAAGTTGGTTAGCCATAGGGCTATTTATAAGCCGCATGGCAGCAGGGAATAAATCAAGCAAAGATCATTATCAAACCAATCTTTCTCTCTTGCAATGACCCTCTCAAGCGCCTAGGGCTGCTACCCTAGAACCAAGTCTGCGGCAGAGGGGTATAACCTCGCCGGAGAAGACAACTATCCCCATGGACCGAAGGTCCATGACACCTGGTATCAGCTTCAGGTTATCCTCACCACCAGCCGCCCATCCCTCACCACCACCAGCCGCCGCGCCATCTGCCGCCGCAACGCCCTCCCACCCGCCCTCTCCAACTCCAAATGCATTCACTCGGCTCGAAGAGAAGTGGGATCAATTCGTTGTGATGTTCCACCGCTACAAGGAGAAGACAGAGAAGGAACTCCAAACAGCGGTGCGGCTTCAGGCAGCAGCGCGAGGGTTCCTGGCACGCCGCTAGGTACAGTCCCTTCGTGGGGAGAAGCACCTTGCTGTGGCCTCCAGGGCCACCCCATGGCCGTCATCACATGAGCAGGCCGTGGTGCGCCTGCAAGCCGCAGTGCGCGGCTTCCTTGTTAGGCGAGCGATGCGGAAGCTGCACTTGCTGATCAGCTCATCGCTGCACCAACTCGCAGCCTGCGCGTCCAACCACCAGGTCTCGTCTATACTTTTTGAACCCCCTGCAGAAGTCGAGATCTGGGTATGCAGCCCCCCTGCACGGCCAAAGAGGGTCGTCTCCTTCATTCGGGCAACTGCCTTGGTGCTGGACAGACCCAACATAAGAACGGGCTGGTTCCTCCTTCACCTTTCATCCAACGTGAAGTCCGCAGTTCAGCTCTTTCCTTGGGATCCAGGAGGACAGGAGGACATAGCTGCAGTTCAAATTTATATTTTAGTTCCACAATTATTTTGTATTTTCGTCTTAAATAATAAAGGTAAGCCGAGATGTAAAAGGCTTAACCTTAAGTCGTGTCAGGTAAGTCTATGGCAGCTCGAGGACGAGCTGGTCCTCAAGGGAGGGGGAGATGTCATGGGCATCATAGGGAGCGAGAGGCAACAGCCAGGCTGGGATAAGGCTAGAGAATAAGATTGAGATGAGCTGGGATAAGGCTAGAGAATAAGATTGAGATGAGAGAATTGTGGAGAGTTGGTTAGCATCAGATAAGTCCAAGAAAGTAGGAGTTAGTTGAGAGTTTGTAGGAGAAGTTGGTTAGCCATAGGGCTATTTATAAGCCGCATGGCAGTAGGGAATAAATCAAGCAAGATCAATTATCCAAAACTGCTCTTCTCTCTTGCCTCTCTCAAGCCACCGGTGAGGAATCCCTCACGGTGAAGGTCTGGAGCGCGACTACGAACTGCGTAGCCGCGGTCCAGCGACGTTGGGCGTCAAGGCGCTTGACAGAGACCGTCCATGACCACACTCTTGTTCCCATATTTGTCTGATAGGTGTGCAGACAGTCAGATATGAATACGTTTTGTTTCTTTCAGTATTGTATATTCAATACTAGTTATATGCATTTCACACCTGTGCTTGGCAAAACAGAAAACACATGCCCGTTTTATTTATCAATGTGATGTTTCTTGTTATCATACATGTCTAATGAAGTTTTATATGGTAATAATTTTGTTTTATCATTCCATAAAGTTTCCTTTTTCCCACAGCGGGCGAGCCCAAATTACATTACAAGGCAATGAGTCATCATGGAGTCATGGTTTAACCATCTTCTCTGTGATGTTTCCTACTTGTCTTCTGTCCTTGTGTACTCTTCAAGGTTTCTTCCATTCTGCCGTGTTGGTACTGACCTCTCTGACAAAGAGCTGATGCTCTTGTCACCAAACTGAAGCCTTATTTCAGGTACTCAGCTTTGCTTCTTATGTTTCATATCTATTGGTTCAGTATTTTGTGCAAGTATGTTTCCTTAAAGCCTAACAACCTATTTATACACTTAAATGCTCTAAAGTCCCTTTTCAATCTGTTATATAGTGCTATTTCTGAATCAGGAAAAAATGAGTTCTTAAGGGCTATTTGGAAACTTAAATCCCCTCCGGGATTCCTGGGGATTGAGGGGAAAATGAGCTAGGATTCCCGGAGGGGATTTAAGTTTCCAAACTAGCCCTAAAAACACCAAAATTTCATGAAGTTACAAATAACTCAAATAAGAGGCTAAATGTTTGGATCGAGAGCCCTGGAAAGTAAACTTTTTAATTTTTTTGATTGAGTCAGCCATTTTCTCATGATAAGCTAAATCACTAATCACATTTTCAGATCAGTCATAATATATGTAACAAGTGACATTCATACAATCAAGTTTGAGGTATTTGATTTAAAGAATCATACACTTTTATGTACTACAGTTCAATCATTAAAAGCATTATGATTGGGACTGTTTCGCTTGTGCAATCAGCTGGTGGATTTTCTCTTCAAACTTTTGCCGTTATTTGCTGCTCCGTACTGTTTGAGGTCCCCCATATTCAGAGAGTGAGATATGACAAGCCATGGCATGAGTGCTTTGATGTTCAGGGTAATTTGTTTTGCTTATACTTAATATTTTGTGTTTGTAACCTTAGTTCTTTTAGTAGCTTACAATAAGCTATATCCGAACCCAGGACCTGAGGAGTGTTACTCAGACCACCTAACCAACTCGGCTAGAGGAGCGAATTTTCAGGCTGTGGTTAAAAACAATACTCTCGTTTGTACCACGCCAAAGCACAAGTCTAAGGCCGCTGTGTATAGGTGGGGCCGTGGGGCAGGGGAGAGTTTTCTTGACCTGCGTGAGAAGATCTTAATATAATGTCGTGGGGGCGGTCTTACCCCGGAAGGTCGAATTTTATAAGCTACATCCCTCCTTATGCCTTAATCTAGATTATATCTCAACGAAGAAATCTCTATAACATGCTGATCATTGCAGCATGTGTGGACATTGTGCATTCAAGTAATGGTACAACACAAAGGGTGGCAGATGATAATAGCCTAAAGAATGATGACACAAAACACTTAAAAAGAAACAAAAATGCGGAGAAGACAATGACATTACCTGTCTCCCATAGCACCAAATGTGATAGTTGAGTATGATGCTGTCCCAGAATGAGGATTTATGTAAATAGGCAGTAAACCATCACTTGGATATATCTTTTGAAGCTGTTTAATGACGTTCTCCGCCTAAAATTAGATTGTAGCTACTCAAATAAGAGCTCAACATTAAAAACAAATGAACCAAGAAAGACATCAAGACAGGATTTGGGCATTTTACTAGCAAAACAAATTCCATGCATTTGATCAAAATTCACATGTTTCATGTAAACACTATCAGAATGAGCAGAGCTACATTTTTCAGGGTTTTCCAGAAAAAATAACTCTGCATGTTTCAGCTCAATAGAAAATTAATCCTTCAATAATGATTTGATATACAAAGTGATTAAAACAGGTAGACATCACTAAAATTGGTTGAAACAAATGTGAATCATCATTCAACACAAAAAACATTCAGCTCTCTCTCTCTCAAAAACAACTATGGAGGAAAGGAAATACTATAGTACAAAAATGACAGTCATATTTCACATAGAGGTTTCACACTAAATTTGCTCATCTAATAGCATGGAACAGGAGGGACATCTGAAAATATGAGTGAAAAGTAGCACCACCTTCTGCTGGTATTTGGGATCTCCAGTCCTCTGTGACAGAGCTATGAATTCAAGTTGCTCCGTACCAGAATCTGCAAGGATACTATCACCCTGCAGATGGAACAAAGCATATGGAATTTATTCTTTGTTTTCTGAGTTAGAAAGAAATATAATCAGGTGGAAAATGTTTTTAAAATAGATAGCGATCATAAGTAGTTGTGAAGAGAGGTAGAGAAAGGCCAAACTTGACATGGGAGGAGACAATCAAAAGAGACTTGAAGGAATGGAATATCCCAATGGAGTTGTGTTTAGATAGAAGTGCATGGAAAGAAGCTATCCACGTGCCCGAACCGTGATTAGGCATTTTCCCTTTTAGTGCTCTCAAAAGCTTTGCCTCTCCCCTTTCTCTCTCTCTCTTTTTGGTGACTTCTTGTTGGGTTTCAACTCTAGCCTACCCCAACTTGGTTGGGAATAAAAGGCTATGTTGATGTTGATAGCGATCATAAGTAGTACAGTTAACATTTCTATGTGATGAGATAGAAATCAAATCCTCAAATTACAAAGTGAATAATGAATAGCATGGGATGATTTGAATAAGGTTAGTATCAGCACACCTTGTGAACTACAGTATGTTTAAGAAGGTATTTGAAATATAAGTGGTTACTCAGTGGAAATACAGAATAGCAGTAACTCACGTTAGTCCATCCAGGATTATGGGCTCGTCCATGAGCTAGGTTTATTCTATTATAAGGGATGCCAGATGTTGTATCCCAAGCAGGTAAGAGTCGATCTGTAATATCTTTAGCCTTATCAAGAAATACTTTATCACCAGATAGATCGTATGAACTAAGCAGACCTCCAACAACCCTGAAGATAAACAAACAAAATAAAACAAAAATTAGACAACCTAGCTGTAGTTATGTTTTGTATAGGGATCATAATGAAGGTATATCCAGATAGCATTGGCCTTTTCAGCCAAATATCTGCAGGGAACAAACTAAGATGAGGATATAAATAAATACTATAATAAAGGTAAACCTTATAATGCAACCTTATGGTCGTTTCAAAAACACTCGCATCATAATCCTTGTCAAAGTCTAATGACTCCGCCACCCAGCTGTTATATGACATAGGCATTAATCAGATTCCGTGTACAGCATAAAATCAGAATAAAGCACTGAAATATTCCCAAGGAGTATTACCATACAAAAATAGAAATATAAAACATACAGGATAAATGTCATTTCTCATATGGAACAGATGAAAATGATAGAATAATGAAGAAATGTGAAGCAAATAAGAGATTGTACAATCATCTATAATAAGGGGACAAGGAGACACAATCATGAATTTTGCATGTAAGTGCCCCCAATAGTATTGCTTTCTAAGTTCAGGATAAAAATACAAGGAGAACTGGGTCTAGTCTACTGAACCGAACATTGCTACAAGCAGACTGCTAGCTCAATTTTTCTAGCCAAAGGAAAGAACAAGGGAATAAAGGTCTACATGACCAAAAAAAACAATTAAAACTCACTCTCTAGCTTTCTGAAATTCATCTTTCAGGCCCATTATGTATAGGGTATCAAGTGAGTCAACAAGGGTTGCTCCAAGACCACCAAAGCTGTTGATACCATTCTTCGATTGTGGCTGGGAATCAACGCGAGCAAAGCAAATGACAGAAGGCAGTTTAGATCTAGAATCAGTTAGGAAATGTAAAACCAGATGCAGATCAGAATTAATACAGAGTACCGACTAAACAAACCTGAAGCTCGTCCATTCCCCAGGCATACTTAACATAAGAATTCCAAGCATGGAGCATTGCCTCTTTAACTTTTTCCCGTCTTTCATTATTGACAGGATCAATTTCTACTACAAGATCTTTTCTGGAATTCTTATTGCTTACTACTGGATTT
The DNA here is from genome assembly GCF_902167145.1 of Zea mays. Classification (NCBI taxonomy): domain Eukaryota; kingdom Viridiplantae; phylum Streptophyta; class Magnoliopsida; order Poales; family Poaceae; genus Zea; species Zea mays. The sequence continues at coordinate 11,910,467 of NC_050097.1, forward strand.
TCATCCAGATTAACTCCAGCCTTTCTTAGCTGTTGAAAATACATCAGAACAATTGAATTATGAATAGTTTTTTCAACGGAAACAGATTCTGGAATGAAGGGGTTACTAAGCCAGCATGGCACTTCAAAGAAAAGTTTGATTGTATTTACCTGGTCATGCAACCGATTTATATCATCTTCTAATCGGGAAATCTCAGACTGAAAATAGGGGAAGAGAAGCTTAATATCAGAAACAAGCAGGACAACTCCAAGTATACACATCAGATTCAAGATAAACTAAGGACTATCTTGATATAAAGGAGGCAAAGGGGTTTGTATGTGTACATATCGCCATTTCCGAATCAGAACAAAGAAGTGAATCAGGTCCATACTCCATATGATCAAAGTTACAAAGCTAATAAAGATGGATATATCTCATAAATCAAGACTAGAAAAAATAAGGAAGGTACCAAGGTAATAAGATATACAAGTTTCACATTGGCAGTGACCCAGCAACTCAAACTCAGAATCTACAGTTCTCTACACCCTTTATAATTCCATAAGCCATAACATGCAAAGAAATGTTTCACACTCCCCATCTTCACCGATCATCGTACAACATTGGGATACACTGAAGATAATCAAAATTTTCAATACATCCGTAGATTTCCTGCTGATCAGAGAAGACCCAAACCTCATCGACAAATAACAGTCAAAACCCAAGCTAATCGAACTTACAGCTAAATAAATATAGAAAGTTTTAGTTCTATATCATTTCACCACTAATTAGCATCTCTGTTTGCAAGGAACGAGAACGACTGAGTGACATCTTATAATATACGAATAAAAATTATTAAAATAAGCAGTCAAATCCGGAACATAATAATCTCCCACTACACAAACACAATAGACTACCCCAACCGTTTCTAATCCTTAAACTGATGAAGTAAGATCCACTAATAACCACATGTCTCAATTAACCAGATCCAGCTACAAAGCAGCATGGCGACAAATCGAAATGCTAAGCAAGGCGCGACAGGAACTAATCAGATCCCGGTCACTAAACTCTCCAGCCCGGGACAGGGGAGCTCCCGCGGGGCGAGAGGGGCGCACCTCGTACTCGCTGACGAGCGACTGGCGGTCCCAGAAGGCGAAGGTGGCCGCGACGAAGACGAAGAAGAGGAGCGCCAGGCGCTTGGGCCGCTTGAGGTAGTACGCCGGGTTCAGGTACCGCCAGGTCCCCGACGACGAGGAAGACGACCGCCGAGCCATCGGGACCGCCTCCGGCGACTAGATCGCCGGGATCCGAGCTCGTCGCCGCCTCCGGCGAGGTCCGCGGCGATTCGCGCGTGCGCTCGGGAGTCCCCTCGTGAGTCGTGACCTCGTCGAATGTGTTTATGTGCTTCTGTATCGGCCGTGGTCATCGGCAGGACCGCAGGAGGGCCTACCAGTTGAACCTTGTAGTAGCAGTAACAGTATACTAGTAATAATTAGTTTTCCTTTTTCCTGAAAAAATACAGTGCAGTTAGCCTATAATCGTACAAATAAACCATTAAAACGTCCAATCTAAATTCAAAGGTTTTAGTTGAAAGGGTTAGATATAAAATAGATATTACTACCTCCGTTCGAATATTTGTCATCCGTTAGTTTATTTTTTAACTAAATCACGATAAATAAATAAAAAGAGTGAAATAAACTAGTCCCTGGTAATACGGTGCAGCTAGTTTATTTTTTGTCACGCTCCCTGGTAACGCCTTGAAAGCGATGGGCGTCGCTTAGTTCTAGCAACGAAATAAACTAGTCCATGTTTGCCATCATGATGGTCGATGGCGTAGAGAACACTAAGGGCATGTTTGATCCGTTCACTAATTTGTCACATTTTAGCTAACTTTTTTGTTTAAACTTAATTCTTCAATTCAAACGACTAACATTAGGCAAAGTATGACACATTTAGCCACGAACCAAACAAGCCCTAAATATAACTGAAAACTATGACCGAAACGTTTCACTTACAATACATGGGACGCGGTGTATCTAACATTTCGTGTTATGAACCACACCAAACCACTGACTAGATTATCTTGTGTAGATCTAGCTTCATTTTCCTTTGTTTGAATACATCTTTTTTTCTCTCCTATCAATACGTGGTGTGTGTGTGTTTGCCGTCGTGTTATTTTGGAAAGGAATGTAAAAAGTACGTGGCATCATGCTTTTCAGCGCTGAAATATCAGTGATTCAAAAGCCCGTCGTTTGTCCTTATACGTACCCTTATGAAGCGGGGACTGGAGGCCATGTGGTAAGACGGGGTCGTGAGGTGCAACGAGCTTGTCCGGATGGATGGAACACGTCGCCGTGGGGTTTTGCGTTTGGACGGGCCTCGGATGGAACACAAGGAGCAAGGAGGTCAACAGCCAGAGAGAAAGAGGAACCAAAAGCAAGCAGTGCAGACTAGAGACTACAGAGTGCTGCCACACCGAACCCATTGTGCGGTGCCATGTGGTGCGCGTCGGCCGAATTTCTTCGCCCATGCGAATCGCGTCTGGGCTAGCCCCAGCACGCGGCGTCCATGTACTGAACTGGTAGCATTAGATTAGCCTGTACTGTACGGCATCGTAAGAAAGAAAATTAGTATACATGTCGAGCGAGCAAGGAAGAAAAATCCAGTCAGGGTTTCTTTTAAAAGAGAGAGAATAATCCAGTCAGTACGTTGGTGAATACTGCTACTACCTCTACAGACTCTGCTGTGGTCCAAATGTCCAATCCAACGACTTGCACAGTCGAGAGTCGAGACTCGATCGAGCAACAGTGAATGGTCCGACAAGCGTGAAATAACGGCGATTCGGCGACAAATCTCCATGACTCCATTCCCCTCCTTTTCGTTTCAGACACACGCCAGTTTGGTGGTAAACCGACTCGGCCCGGCACGGCACAGCGCACGACGACCACACGCCGAGGCCGCCAAACGGAGAGCTTCCTCTTTCTCGGCTTCGGCTCAGACCACATTCTCGTATACAGCGAAAGCGACAACATTGGCTGCAGTGCAAAGATCCAAAACCAATTGCAGAGAGCGGACAACAGGCTTCCACTTCCACTTTGTAGAATCCTAGCATTCCGCGTGCATATTGGTCCAACTCAACGTCAGTGTTGTTAGGCTTAACAGTCAAAATTCTCAACAGGCAAAACAAGTGAGCTCCAGAGGGCAGGGCACGACAAGCAGCCAAGGTGACCCTACAAACATGGTTACTTAGATGGCGCTGTCCTATTTACAAAGATAGCGATTACGGGAGTAAAACATAGACTGCAGGCTATCCCCACTGACCAAGCTCGCTCACCAATCTTTCAGAAGTTCACTAACGACATCTCTGTAACTCACTTTTTTCTTCTTTGGTGGAGCTGCACTTGGCTCTGGGGCTGGAACCCCGGATGTTCCAGCATCTGGCAACAGAATCTCAGAATTGGATGTGGAGCTTCCTATCGCAGGTGGATCCTTCTCAGCTTTCGCCAAGGGCGCCTTGCTTGTATCTTCTGTCCTTTTCTGGCCCAGGAGTGGCAACATATCCAGAAGCATGGCGTGCAACGGATCAGCCATTTGTTCTATCTTCTCACCAGGCGTGCTACTCATCGCTTCAGCAGCGGTTGTTCTCTGGAAAGGGCTGTCTTGTTTCTCCTCCACGGTGTTCAATTTGACACCTTTGACCTCTTGCTCCCCCAACGTGAAAAGCTGAGCACCTGGCGGTGGTCCACGGTCATTATCAATGTTATCTACTTCCATCTTAGAGATGTAATCATCTTGCGCTGTTTCACAAGGCCCACTTTCTTCAGATCCGCTGTCATCTATTTTTGTATGCTGATTTCCTTTTGTAGCCCCTGTTCTCCAGGCTGGTTTTGAAGCAGGTGCAGGGAGTCCTTTGTTTTTGTTGGTAATACCTTCTTCAATCTTAGAGGTATCATCTGTGTCCAAATTTTCATCATCTTGGCATTCGCTGGGGCCACTTTCTTCAGATTCAACATCACCTATTTTTGCTTTCTGGTTTCCTCTTCTAGGCCTTATTCGGCGGACTGCTCTAGGAGCAGCCCTTGCAGTTCTTGAACTGGTTGGCCTACTCCTTTTCCTTGGCATATTTTCCGCATGAGATCTTTCAACCTCCTTGTGTTCCTCAAACTTATGCTCCGGAGGCTGAACATTTTCCTCACTGAAACAAATTAGAAACAGACAGAAGATTGACAACCATATGCATTTTTTTTAATATTGAAAGTGTCGTTATGTGGGCAATCACCGGTTACCTCCTTTTAATTTCTAGTTCTTCTAGTGTATCTGGTTTAAGGCTGTAAGCAGTTTCAGAGAGCTTCATTTGTTTCTCCACTGAATCTTCCAACCACTTGTTACTGACAACATGTAATCTTTTGTCATGTAGATAACGTCTTTCAGCGGGAGGGAAGCTGCATAAACAACCAATGGACGACCATAAAGTTTTTCTATTTGCCCTTCGCTCACAAAAGTTACAAAGCAAATCTAAAGCAATAACTCAGTACCTCTTGTACAGGTTATCAAAGTTATAGACCTGTAAAACCGAAACTACTACCAAATGAGTAGCTGGAGCAATACTGCTGCAGACTTGACCACCATGCATTGTTAGATCCTGCTTCACCCTCTTCAGTGCAAGATCAGATATTACATTGTAGTCCGCATTCCTCCAGGAAAAAAGGTGAAAAAAACAAATGAGGAGATGTATCATGTGAAAGACATGCTACTTGACAGTAAATGAAGCTTACACTAAGGGCGCATTATGCAAGTAGACACAGCAACCCTGGAAGAAACAGAATCTTTCATCTATGCAATGCTTCTTTTTGTACTGAATAACCATGTTTGAATCACCAGAAACTTTGTCAATGTTACAGAAAATCTGGTGCATGAAAAAAAGGAAATGTCAAAATGGTTCATTGTGAATCTATCCTTGACAAAGGTAAAAATTTCAAGTAATAGCAACATCTCTTTTATTGCCATTCTACAAAACGCATGCTTCTAAGTACAAAAAACCACTGTGACAAAATAAAGACAAACTTATGATGCCAGGGAAAAGTTGCAAACAACAGGAGGCTGTGGAAAAGTATCATATGACAACCCGTCGTTGGGTGCTACCACGCAAATCCAACATTGATCAGTTTCAGTCTTTTGGATGGATCATATTTAGGAAGAGATTAGAAGAGTTCAAATCCTTTATTCCTATATGGTTCACGTATGCTCGAGGGATAAAGGTGCAAATGAGTGCCCCTAAGGGCGTGTTTGGGAGCACGGGGATTGGAGGGGATTGAGGGGGCTAAAATATCCCCTTTGCTAAATTTTGAATAGAAAGGGGATTTTAGCCCCCTCAATCCCCTCCAATCCCCGTGCTCCCAAACAAGCTCTAAGGGTCTCTATGATCTCTCTAGTTCAATTATTAGTACTGATTTTCCTAAATTTGATCATATTTCGGAAAAGTTGTGCGAACAATGAAACAAAAGAGGATTGGTGGAGACTCTTATGGGAAGCAAATCACACTTCTACTGAGGGAACACATGATTTTTGTCCTTTCTATCTAGAAGATATGCCGGTTTCGAGGTGGTTCATAGAGATTTTGGGTATGGTAGTAGGAATCAGTTAGGACATGAAGTCTTGGACTTTGTGATAGCTTTTGACCTGTTGAAAGCCAACACTTTTCTTTAGAAAGAGAGAATCCCATTTAGTGACCTATACTATAGTAGTGGTCAATACTCCAGTCAAATTGATTGTCCTCACAAAAAGAGAGGACAATCGAGCATGCTTGGATTGCAAAGTGATACCTAGAAAGTGTGTTGTCTCTCAACATAAGCTTGTGGTGGCGGTCTTTCGTTTTTAGGTTTGTGTGCCCATAGTGATAAACAAGCCAAGATTACGAGAACAAAGTGGTGGAAACTAAAAGAGGAGACGTCAAAAGTCCTCAAAGAAAAGACCATCAAAAGGGCACTTAGAAGGAAGAAGATGAGGCAAACAACGTGTGTGAGAAGATGGCAACTTGCATTCGAAAGGTGGCCTCACAGGTGTGTGGAGCAACCAAAGGGAGTGGTCCGAGTGGATACAAAGCTAAAGATACTTGGTGGAGGAACAAGGAAGTCTAAAGTGCTATTAAGGAGAAGAAATGATGTTATACCATGACAGGAGTGTGGACAACAAAGAGAAGTATAAGGTACCAAAGAAGACCGCAAAGCAAGTTGTAAGTGTGGTAAAGGGTAAGACGTACGAGGATTTTTATCAACGTTTGAGTACGATGGAGAAGGACATATATAGGATACCTAGGGTCCGTGAGAGAAAGATAAGAGACTCCAACCAAGTTAAGTACATTAAGGATGAAACGAGCACCTCTTGTTGAAGGAAGATGAGATCAAACATAGAGGGCGAGAGTACTTTAACAAATTGTTAAATGAGAAGAATGGGGACATAACCTTTCAGTTGGATGACACTGACACCAATAGACGCTTCGTGTGTAGGATTCGAGGTTGAAGAGGGATTGGAAAGGATGAAAAGGGTAAGGCAATGGACCATAATAGTATCCCAATTGAGGCATAGAGATGTCTCGGGGACATAGTAGTAGTATGGCTACCCAAGTTGCTCATCCACATCTTACGGTTGAACAAGATGTCCGACGAGTGAAGGAGAAATATATTGGTAGCAATCTATAAGAATAACGAAGATATTTAAAGTTGTACCAATTATCGAGGAATTAAGTTGATGGGCCATACCGCCATACTATGAAGCTACGAGTAATCGAGCATCATCTAAGACGAATAACAAAGATTTCTATGAACCAATTTTGTTAAGGCATAGTTTAAGCAGTAAGGCGAGGTCAGCCGTAAAGCGTCCAAGTCGCCTTACTCATTAGCCTAAGGCGTCCGCTTCATCTGCTAAGGCGTCGCTCTGGCGCCTTGAACCCAGTTAAGGCATCGCTCCTTGGATGTATTGACCTAATGTCAGCGCGTTGCGACGACGCGCACAGGCCGCAGCGACGGCGACGCGTGGTCCCAGCCGACTAGTTAGGGAGAGAGGAGCTGTGGAGGGCGGCGGCGGCGCGAGGCCATAGCTGGTCAGTCAGGAAATGAGGAGCTACGGTGAGGGACAGAGAAGGAGCTACGCGGTGCAGGGAGGAGAGAGGAGTTGTAGGGGAGAGAGAGCAGTGACTGGCGACTAGCGGCTGCGCAGGAGAGGAGGAAGAGTTTTGGTCCGAGATTGTAGGTTTTAACCTAAAACTGTTGGGCTACACTATTGGGCTAGGTTAGTTGGGCTTTGTAGTAGGATTTTTTTTCCTTTTTTTCCTATTTCTCATTTCTACTAGGTTGAAATGGGTCGACTAGGCCTTATAGTTGTGCTAGCTTATTAATTTTGAATCGATGTTATATAAATAATATTTGGTCTAATATTTTATATTAAGGTGTTATATCTCTACTATACTTAAAGCACCAGTTTCAACGGTCATCACGCATCATCTTTTTACAAATAACCCCTCACAGCTATTTCAAATTAATCCGCTGCACGTTCGTCCGGTCCGCGCAACCAACCCCCACATCCCAAAACACACCTCCACATATAGATGGCCAAACGGCGGCACGGCACGGGCCAGACGCTCGTGGGCCACAGCGGCCCGTTAGCCTGTCGGCCTATTTGATTAAATCAGTGTAAAATGTTAAAAAAACAGGAGCGCCTGTGGGCCACAGCGGCCCATTTGATTAAATCAACGTAAAATATTAAAAACAGTGCAGGAGGTGGGTTCGAACCCATGCCCTAATGGAAAAAAGGGCAAGAGATACTGAGTGAAGCTGTCTAACCAGTAGAACATAATGCTCAAATGTTTTTAATATTGAATATAGATTGTATATATGTATATACGTTTTTTGTAAAACAAAAAAATAGAATCGTGTCGGGTTGGGCCAGCACTACGGGCCGAGGCTACAGCCAAGCACGGTACGACGTTCTTGGCTCTTGCAAGCATTAGGTCGTTTCTGAGACCACATTGGCGCAATAGACTACATGGTGTTTGAGGTTGCTGAATTGGATGGAGCAACAATGATTTGTCACACTAACAGTAAAATGAAAGGCTATTTGTTGGTTTTAAAAGTTAGTAATTGCTACGAAGTAGCATAATTTATATGGAGCACATCCAATTTTTATTGATGTCTGACTTTAGCAACCACTCCATATTTTGATCTATATTTTTTATAAGTTTGAGTTCATGTGACTTATTTTAGAAACTTGAGCTCACATATTTTCTCTTATTTGGTCTCTGTATGGTGGAATTATGTCATTCTATAATCTTTGTTCGTTCAGTCAGTCGTTGTGAACTCTCTTCTAATCGCTCATTTCATTGGCTGTGTTGTACCAAAACATATTGGATGGAGTAAACAATAACATCAGTTAGCCAAATCAAAATATTATACAGAGAGCGGAGACAATCAATAAGATAGTTTACGTGGGTATTGCTGTAAGCCGTCGCAACGCACGGGCAACCGACTAGTTACTATATAATAAGGTGTCGCCTCGCCTTACGCTTTACCGCTTAAAAGTTAAAAAGGGGGTCGGTCGCCTTACCACCTTAATAACTATGACGAAAGGTCAACCATGGAAGTTATTTTCTTAATAAAACAAGTGATGGAGCAGTATAGAGAGCACAAGAAGGACCTAGACATGGTTTTCATTGATTTAGAGAAGGCTTATGATAAAAAATAATAATAATATTATTTGGTGGGCTTTGTGTTATAGTACCAGCCTAGGGTTTTGGGGTTAGCCCCTTGTAATTATTGTCACACCCTTGTATAATGGGCCAGGCCCAACATCTATCAATATATACCAGTCCCTACCCTAGTTAGGGTTAAGGGGGTTTTCTCATTCTCCAACTCTTTGGACAAACATTAAGGCCCAACAAAGTATGTTGGACTCATTAAGAACATGTAAACAAGGTTATGACTAGTGTTCGAACAAGTGATGGAGACACAGATGACTTTTATATTAGGCTGAGTCCAGTGCACAGCCTCCCTCTCGCCCCTGCCACGTCAGCTCTCGCCTCCACTCTCGCCTCTGCTGCTCCAGTGCACAGGCTGCAGCCTCAGGCTATAGCCACATCAGCTTTTCTATTTCAGAATTAAGTAATTCACGCGGATTTATTTCAACGCTCAGAAAACACACAACATAATATTTTTTATTGAATTAAAAATTACAAATTGCGTAATAATTAAAATAAAATTACATGACGATTTAAAAATACATAATAATTAATAGAAAATTACATAAATCTAATGATTATTATGTACTCATCGACGACAGAACTCCTCCCTATAACAATGAATGAATACCCTCACAAAACTTCTCTAGACACTCTAATGCAGTTGATCTAGCTAGCTTTAAGTACTCATCTATCGAATCTGCAGCGGATCCATAGGCTAACAAGCGCAGAGCTGCGGTGCACTTTTGTAGGGGAGAGAGCCCGAGTCGACCCAGAGCATCTTCTCTTTGGGTGAAATACGGAGAGTATTCACCTAATCTTAGCATAATACTCAAAAAAAGTTGTCGCCTCATGCGATACCTGCGCCGAAAGTAATTTGGAGGATACACACAGTCATCGGCGAAGTAGTCTTGATGAAGCCGATCATGGGCAGACTCACGATCACGATTGATGTAGCGTCGACGACGCTTGGGCCGGCTCGACGACTCTTCATTGAGGTTGAGCATAGCCTCCTCCATGGCTGCTTGCAATGCATTGCACATTGCCCCTTCGGCTCCTTCACTTGAGTTTGTGCTCGAGGAAGACATGACGTGAAGATGAGTAGAAAAGGCGAGTTTGGAAGAGAGAAATGAGATGAAATGGTGTGTGGAATGAGCTCCACCCGGGTAGGGATATATATAGAGGGATTGGGGATGAAATTTGTGATTTTTTGGACTCCAAACGGTCAAAAACGGCTAGTTGCAACGGCTAGCACACGTGGACCAATCAGATCGCGACACGTGGACCAGTCAGATCGCGCCACGTCGCTCTCGCCCCGCCAGTGCCTCGCCTCCCTCTCGCCCGCCTCTCGCCCGGGCGGGCGCTCCAGCGCGGGCGAGAGCGAGGCGATACCGCCCGCTCTCGCCGGGCGCGAGCGCCGTCGCCCGACGACCCTCTCTCGCCCGCCTCTCGCCCACGCGCGGGCGGTAGCGGCTCTCTCTCGCCCGCGCTACCGCCCGCGTTGCCACCAGCCTTAGAATAAGATTATCAAGGGCCAGCTTTGAGCCCTTTACCCTTGAACGCGCAGGAGAACCGCACATCGTTATATTAAGAAGATAGGAGGGTCCAAAATAGACCAATATAAGAGAGAGAAAAACCACCTTACAGCGGCCAAAAACAAAAATACAAATAGACATCCATAGGAAACAAACTACTAAAGCGACCACCTAAGGCTACAATCCAGGAATAGGGGCCATTAGGAGGGACAAACTCTTGGTCCCGGCCATCTCCCACAACTCTCTATCTTCTTCAGTTTTCAAAACCCTTGGATGATTAAGGAATTAAGCCCTTTTGCGGCAATGCCTTGCACCTGATCATTAGCCATCCTCCACCAATCCATGGTGTTCCTTTCACCCGGCTGAGGAGTGAGGCTCTAAAGATTGACCTGTCTAAGTAACCTGAACCAGAATTGTCTTGCAAAAACTCATCCAACCATCAAATGGTCGATATTTTCAGGTTCTTGATCACAAAGAGGGCAACAATCAGGGTGTCGAAGCCCCCGCTTTTGCAGCCGATCTATTGTCCAGCATCTTCTAAGAGCCACAAGCCACAAGAAAAATTTACATTTCCAGAGGAGCCCAAGAATGCCAAATTCTCTCACAAGGCTCAAACTGTGTTGAGCCCTTTACCATTTCACATTGTTGATGGATGAGGTCACAAATGACATACAAGGCGATATCCCTTGGTGTATGTTTTTTTACAGCAATGTAGTGTTAACTAATGAAAGTCGAGCAGGAGTAAATGGAAAATTAGAAGTGTGTTTCGTTTGAGGAATGAGGTAGTCCATCATCTTTTCACTCGTCACTTTCTTGTTTGGTTTGTGGAATGAAATGAGTTGATCCATCACAATTTCATTTCTCATAAGCTAATAATTAGTAATAATATGAGAAATGAGTTCATTCCACCAAATTTGTGGAATGGACTCATGATGCACCACCTCATCTAGAATAGATTGATTCTTCAAACCAAACACCCCCTAGAGTTGTGGCGGGAGATTCCAGAGTCCAAAGGTTTTCAACTCAACTAAAATTGAATATATAATATATGACTTTGGCACTACTACACATGAGGAAGAAGATGCTAGTTTGAAAGGTTAAGTAGTGCCCAATGCCCATAAAGGATAACTTTCAGTATTTATGATCAATCCTACAGAGAGACGATGATATTGATGATATTAACCATAGAATCAAAGCATAGTGGATAAAGTGGCGTCAAACAACTGCCATTCTATTTGACAAGAGGGTAACATAGAAGCTAAAAGGCAAGTTTTATAGGACGGCGATTAGATCTGCTATGTTGTATGGTGTAGAATATTGGCCAAAAAAAGATGACATGTTTAATAGACAATAGATAAATGTTGTGGACATATGTATGTTATGTTGGTTTTGTGGGCATATAAGAAGAGAATCAAGGAAGCGAGCCTAAAACAATGATATACGGGATAGGCTAGGGATAGTACCAATTAAATAAAAGTTTGTCTAATATCATTTGAGATGGTTTAGACATGTCGGAGACCTCCAAAGGCACAAGTGTGTAGTGGGACCCTAAGACCTCTGTTGTTAAGGCGTCGCCTAGGCGTCCGGGCGGTGGTCTAACGCCTAGGCGCCTTGCCCGCCTACCTCGCCTAGGCGTCCAGGCGGTGCTCCAACGCCTTGGACCGCCTTACCGCTTTAAAAACCATGCCTAAGACACGATAGTGATGGAAAGAGAGGCAGGAAAAAATCGAAGTTGACAAAAAGAGACAATAAAAGTAGAAAAAGAATAAAATATATATAAAGATTTATCCTTGAGTAGGAGTGCATGGAAAACATCTATCCATGTGCATGAACTTGGACTTGTAGTTTCTATTGGGTTTCAACTCTAGCCTATCCCAACTTGCTTGAAATTAAAACACTTTGTTGTTGTTGTATCTAGAAGATATGCCACATTTCGATAGTTCTATTCCGTGAGAGGTTATTCACAAAATATTTTTCTCTCAAATATATAGGAAAGCTATGAATCATTGCATTAAGAAGAAATAACACACAAACCCCATCGGTTCAAATCTAATTACATGCATACCAAGTTCCAAAAATAAATCGACCAATCATATCACCACATAAGCTATAAGCCCCTAAAATGGTTAGTTGTGCCCCGCCAAGACCTTTCGTAAAATATAATCTCGCTTATATAAATAAACTACAAGTCATATTATGGTTCAATGTTGTATCATATGCAACTTCTACTAACTGGTTGATTGCATAGTTACTTAGTTACACTAATTCAGGCCCCACAATGATACATCTTCAATTTTGAATTATTGTTATATTGTCCTACACAATAAAGTATTATTTTTATTTTGAAGTGATAAAAGGATATAGTGCAGTACTGTACCTGCTTGAGGTCAGCAATTTCAATGTCCCAGTAGTAATAGTCAGCGTATGAATCGATCTCTTCAGGAAATTTGTGCCTAGCGAAATCAGCAATAAATAGTATATACCTGTACAATTATAATTGCATTAGAATTATTTTCTAAATAAGTTATGAGGTAAATGTGGTTAAGTAAAAGGGGTCCAACCTAGGATGCAAATGAAGAAGATGTTTTTCCTTGCAACAGTCTAATATCCACTCATAGTGAATGATTCTTCCCTGTCGTAAAGCTGCCTGATATTTGATACCTGGAAAATATAACAGGCAAATATACTTCAAACTATGTATTCAATATCCCATTATCAAAGAAAAAGGAACTCCTAAAACAAAGGTAAATACCTTTCTTCTCCGCAGCTATGCAGTGTGTAACAGAGTCATTGAGATTCATGGAGAAAGATCCCCCATTTTCCACAACCAGTTTATGAAAATATTCGAGATTATATGATGATGGAATGTTGACAAAATCTAAGTAAGATAAGGAATACTCCTACTTTATACAATTTTCTGGCCTTTGTCTTGTAAATAAGTATAGCTAGCTCTGTTCTTAAGGCGTCGCCTAGGCGACGCCTAGGCGTCCGGGCGGTGGTCTAACGCCTAGGCGCCTTGCCCGCCTACCTCGCCTAGGCGTCGCCTAGGCGCCGTCTAGGCGTCCAGGCGGTGGTCCAACGCCTTGGACCGCCTTACCGCTTTAAAAACCATGATAGCTAGCAAAGAATAACACTGGAAAGGATACAGAAAATCAGGTTGGCAAATATCAAGGTTTCTCCCTTGAGACCTGATACATCAGTTTTCATGAAATGTGAAGGGATGATTGAGACACACTTCTCTACTTTTTTGTTTGTTCTTGAATGTTTTGTGTCATCATTCTTCAGGCTATTATCATCTGCCACCCTTTGTATTGTACCATTATTTGAATGCACAATGTCCACAAATGCTGCAATGATCAGCGTGTTATAGAGAAATCATCTTCGAGATATAACCTAGATTAGGGCATCACGAGGGATGTAGCTTATTGTAAGCTACTAAAAGAACAAAGAATACAGACACAAAATATTAAGTATAAGAAAAACAATTACCCTGCACATCAAGGCACTCATGCCATGGCTTGTCATATCTCACTCGCTGAATACGGGGGAACCTCAAACAGTATGGAGCAGCAAATACCTGCATAAGGTTGAAAACATTAAAAGTAAGTTAGAAGAGAAAATACACCAGCTGACTGCACAAGAGAAATCAGTCCAAGAATTAATGCTTTTAAAGACAGAACTGCAGAACATATAAGTATTTGATTCTTTAAATCAAATACCTCAGACTTGATTGTACGAATGTCACTTGTTACAGATATTATGACTGACCTGAAAATGCAATTAGTGATTTAGCATATCATGTGCTTCCTATATCTAAGAAAATGGCTCTCAATCAAAGAATTAAAAAAAAACTTACTTATCAGGACTTTCAATCCAAACATCTGGTCTCTCCTTTGAGTTATTTGTAACTTCATAGAATTTTGGTGGTTTTTTGGGGTACTCATTTTTCCTGATTCAAAAAATAGCACAATATGACAGAATGAGAAGGAACTTTAATTCCTTAGTAATAAATAGGTTTTGAAGCTTCAAGGAAACGTACTTACACAAAATACTGATTCAGTAAATATGAAACATAATAATCAAAGTTGAATACCTGAAATAAGGGTTCAGTTTGGTGACAAGAGCATCACGCTCTTCATCAGAGAGGCCAGTACCAACTCGGCAAAACGAAAGGAACCTTGGAAAGTGTACGCAAGGACAGAAAACAAGAAACATCAGAGTTAGATGGTTAAACCATGATGCTGTATTGCCTTAGTAAGAAAATTTGGGCTCTGTTGTGGGAAAAAGGAAACACCATGAAATGACAAAACAAAGTTCTTACCATATAAAACCTCATTAGACATGTTTGATAACAAGAAACATCACATCAATAAATAAAATGGGCAATTGTTTTCTATGTTTTGCCAAGCACAGGTATGAAATGCATATACTAGTATTAGAATATATAATACTTAAAGACACAAAAAAGGTATCCATGCAAACCTATCAGCAACTCACCAAAGTACAAAACCTTCCTTTTTCTCGAACACGCAGGAGAGTTGCGTATCATTTCATTAGAAGAAGAAAAGAAAAAACAGTATATACAAGGACTTAACACACCACTCACACACGCACACACAAACAACAAGAGGTAAAACCGCCTCCTAGCCGGGGTTGAACACAAAAGCTAGGTCTGAAAGACGGGTCAAGCCTTTGGCCCCCGCAAAACACCACATATCGAACTCATCACCGACTTAGGTAAGCAATATAGCTATAGAAGGTTGAGCACCATTGAAAACACAATCATTTCGATGTCTCCAGATACTCCAAGCCCCAGGACCACCAAGGAGTTAAAGCCATCTCTGAGGTCCTTAGGAACAACCTCAGCCGATCTACTCCACCAAGCTTCAAAAC
The DNA here is from genome assembly GCF_902167145.1 of Zea mays. Taxonomy (NCBI): domain Eukaryota; kingdom Viridiplantae; phylum Streptophyta; class Magnoliopsida; order Poales; family Poaceae; genus Zea; species Zea mays. Next base: position 11,925,599 of record NC_050097.1, read on the forward strand.
TTATATCTTCCATCCCCGGGGAAAGGGCGGCCAGGCCGACACGTTGGAGAAGGAGAAACCAAAATTGCCTCGCGAGAAGACAGGAAACAAGCAAGTGATGAATAGACTCCCCTTCCTACCTGGTCACATAAGGGGCAAGTACTAGGATGGGGAAGACCCTTCTTAGTGAGCCGGTCAGTCGTCCAACATTTGTTATGTAAGACCAACCAGAGGAAAAACTGACACTTAGGCGGCGCCCAGGTGCTCCACACTCTTTCAAAGCCCGCCAGGGAGATAGAGCCGCAGAACATTATCTCATAAGCAGATTTGGCCGAATAGATACCATTGGAAGAGAACCTCCAATAATGTTTATCTGGAACTCCCGGTTGAAGATCAACATCAGCCACAGCATCTGCCAGAATAATGAAGTCAGCAATTACCTCCCACGTTACCACTCCCCTTAAATCCCCAATCCATGAAGAACTACACAGAGCATCAGCCAATGTCCTTCTCTTCACCAGCCTTTTAGGAACCAAACTAAAAACATGAGGGGTCAAGTCTGCAATCCTCTGACCCAAGAGCCATCTGTCATTGCCAAAAAAGAGTGGACTGCCCATCACCCACCATGGAGGCCATTGCCAAAGAGCACAAGTTATCCAAAAACCGATTTGATTGGAAAGGCAAGTCAGTCCAAGGTTTGGAAGAATCGATTTTTTGGAGCCAAATCTATCTAGCACGTAAGGCCCTATTTACACATTGAATGTCAGAGATACCAAGGCCCCCCAACTCTTTGGGGCGTGTTACCTTGCCCCAGGCCACCATACAATGGCCACCATTAGCCTCTTTACGCCCTCTCCACAAGAACCCGCGACGGATTTTATCAATGACTTTAATAACCCACTTAGGCAGATCCAGTACCATCATATGATAGATAACAGTAGCAGTGAGCACAAATTGCACCTGGGTAGCTCTGCCAGCACGGGTCATCGGGTCAGCTTTCCAAGCCGATAAGAGGTCAGCCACCTTGTCAATGAGAGGCTGAAGTTGAGCCTTAGACAACTTCAGGGAGAGAGGGAGGCCCAAGTATTTAATTGGAAAAGTTTCAAATCTGCAGGGAAGGAGCTGCTGGACCAAATTCAAATCATCATGTGTGCAACGAATGGGCGCGATACTGCTCTTCGCTATATTAGGCAACCACATCTAAGAACCAAGCAATAACTCAGTTGGTAGAGCCTCAAGCTGAGACTTGAGAGGACGGCCAACAAGGCTATAACCAAGGATCTTTAATGCAAAGCCAAGGAGCATCTTCTTCCCATGGTCGAGTTTTAAGGATGATCACAATTTGCTTTTCATTATGATCTTCACCTACAATTGCTTCTATGAAACATACAGTGGTGGAGAAACTCTGCTTACCTTTTGGGATAACTATTATCATCTGAAGGGACTGCAAGGCCAACTAAAAACTGTGCGACCTATAAATCAGTTAAGAACAATGATCAGCAGTTTTTACTTTTTAATAGCTTCAAAAGAATAAAGCTAAGAGTGCGTTTTTGACATTAAACAAAATGTATTTCTATGTCCTTTGATGATTATATAGGAACAGTAGAAGACAATGCACTAGCAAGACATTATAACATTCACACCCAGATAACCCTAATGCTGAAATTAAAACAGTAAGCCAAGTCTAGTGCACCTCTCCACCTTGACGTCCTGATCCATAGTATCCCCCTGACAACAAAGGGGCCAACATACCCTCAATCAATAGTTTCAAAAGGTCAATCATTTGCTCTTCACACATGAAGAAAGATGCTTACCTATAATAATAACATCCAGATCGGCACCCGCGTGTATATAATCAGGCTTTAGTTTAAGCCACTTTCCATTTCGATCACCAGGTTCCCATTTGGAATCAAGGTCCTTCAGTACAATGCCCTCATCTCTAACCACAATTAATGAATTGAAAATCATAAAATTGACACTAAATGGGTTCGATTAACTAAGAAGGTACAAAGAAACCTGTTCTCGATAGTCTCTTTGAAGAATTTATCAACGTCTTCAGCATTATGTGCAATAATCGACCAGCATGGTTCATCTGCATATTGTAAATAAGTTTACACCCCGGTTGGGTGTAGATATTGAAGTCTGGAATTGGGAATTGGAATCAGGATTCTTGAATTCTGCTGTTTGTTAGTCTAATGAATTCAGATTTGGGTTTAAACCTCAATTTCTCAGTATTGGACTATAACTAGAAGTTGTCTCTCACAATTCAGAGCCTAGACCCTCTGTGTTGGCTGAAATTGCAATTCCAGTTACATCTAAACAACAGATTTTGCAATCCATTTCTAATACTAGACAGATTTGGAACATCTTCAATATCTACATCCAAGCAGACCCTTAGTATTGCATAGTAATAGGTTTACAACAGATATATAATAGAACATAACAGGTGATCTTCTGAACAAAATTTAAAATGCAGCAAAAGAAATCCTATCAGCATTCTAGATCAAGCTACCGGAATCCATTGTACAATGTCATCTATTTGGACGTGGGTGAACCCAAATGCATCCATGAGAAAATAAAAATACAATTGTAAAATAGTCATCAGCTACCTGAAGGGCGAGGGACATTTAAACCACGTCTTGGGATCAAAATCTCAAGATGACCCTTTAACTGTTTCACAACCTTCTGCAGAATTTGATGCCGCTCCGTCAAACTTTGGTGGATAACACTGGTGTCTCCAGCATAAAGGATGTCAAAAACAACATCTATGCATCGCTAGTGTCAAGTAAAACATGACAAACAAAAAAATATAAAACATCTGGAAATTTGAGAGCAAACATTAAACCTAGGCCGACATATGCTAGGAAACAGATCCAAAAACAAAAAAAAGGTTAACGGAAATTAAAACAAATGTATATCTTGTTGCCAAACATGCAGCTAAGGGTCTTACTTAAAAAAAAGGAATAGTGAAGAATATCAAGACAAAAAGTAAGAATGCAGGTAGTAAAGAAAATAAAGGATACAACACAACTGCAGGCACAGAGTAAATTAAGTTAGATAGGAAATTTTATAGAAGGATCGCTCTGAAACACGGAAAAAAAGTTTTGTGAAAACAACCTGTCGATCAGTCTCCAATCCCTCTCTTGCAGCCTTAGCTGCAAAAATAGTAACATTAATCCACTATAAAAATATCCTGGAGAAATAAAACTTTCTGATTTTCAATGGAATATCCAAAAACCTATTTCCTGGTTTGAGCCAAATTCAGCAAAACGGTTAAGTACAGTGTCCCAGACAAGCATTTCTCCGTCCAATATACATCTGCATTATCAGTACCAATTAGCATCAGAACTAGAGTGAGCTTCAAGGAAGTTTGCAAAATGAAAAGAAAACAAAAAGGTCCAACAGATATCCAAAACGAAGCTTATATTGTCTAAAAGGCCAGATTGCAATATCGAAAAAAATTACAGTATTACTTCTATAGGCTCATAACAAGTTAATACCTCAAGCTCATCAATAACTAGCTTGTTAGATTATGTGTTTACTGTTGTAATGTACCTTGCCCAGCCCATATATTTAACTCAATATATATACAACAGCCATCTTGTTTTAGGGTTAGGTTTTCCAACATGGTATCAAGCCTCTTTCTTTCCTCCCTCTCCCTCCCACCACCCTCGGGCCACCATCACCGGCCATGGAGCAACCCGCCAGCCTCCCTCCCTCCCCCCCCACACTCTCCCGGAGATGGGCAACGTCGCAACGAAGGTTGCCCCGGGCGCGTCCAACGGCACCTAGGTCACGCCCGCCCATGCCCTCCCTGGCTCCAGCCCACCACGCACGCGTCTGCCCCTGCTGCCAAGTGCCAACACGCACGCAGGGGGCCAGGTCGCCTCCACTTCCACCCCGCCAGCACCTGCCTCTGGTGCGGCCGCCGGCCTCTTGCCTGTCGGCGCCGCCCCCTCCCTGAACGCGACCAGCTCCTTCGCCCCACCATCTACTGCAGTCGCATGGTCCCAACCTGCTCTGACGTCCTTTCCCTCCTCAGACATCGCCGCTGCTCAGTCCACCTTGGCCACGACACTCACCGCTACTAAGGTCGTCGCGGCTGCTGCCTAGGACCACGAACGTGATGCGGTCCTCGCTGGGAGCAGGAGCACAACGTGTTGGATGCCCTCGCCTTGAAGCTAGTCGATGCTAAACATCACCTACTCGGCTCGCCTCTTCCGATGCCCCGTTGGTCCCTCCCCCCTCGAAGTATGAGGTCGCGGTCATCGCTAACCTCCACGCTAAGGCGATAGGTGTCCAGAACATTTGGTCGCTCGTCTACGTCGTCCTCAACGGTGCGTCCCCTCACTGCACCTCACCCTTCACTGCTACGTCGTTGACGGCCACATCATTGCTGACGTTGTTTCCCACCTGCTCCCATCCTGGCGTCGGATGGACAGCGTGGTACTCTCGTGGCTCCTCGATAACCTCACCATCAAACTCTAGAACGTCGTCCGCAAGCAGATACATCACTCATCAGGCCTAGGTTGCCTCGAGGCTAGGGATGAAAGTGGTAATCCGAACTGTTAGAACAAATTTAATATTTTAAAATAAATATGTATAAAATTTGATGTTGATCTTTTCTTATGTTATCAAGCACATTAGTACAAATATGAATAAAATATTATATAAGTTGTTTTATGTATTATTTGCTCCCTACAACACAAAAAGTTGAAAAAATTACCGAATTTGTTTCCGAATCCATACCGAAGTTTATATCTATTATTTGAGAAAATGTAGGATGAATTCGAGGTTTACCTTTTATGAATCTTAACAAGCTGGATGTTAAAAACAAGAATACAAATTTGTATTGTATATTCTATATCCTATTTATTCGCAATTAAAGGAAAAACTGATTACCGAATAAATACTGTTTCCGACCGTTTTCATCCCTACTCGAGGCCCAGTTCCTTGGCAACCGGGAGGCCCACACCCTCCACCTTGATGCCTCCTTCCGGCTCTTCTCCCAGGGTGACCTCTCTATCACTAAGCACTATCGCCGAATGAAGGGCATAGTGAACTCTCTTCGGGATCTCTATGAGCCCGTCTCCAGCACTCTTGTCCTCAACCATCTGTGTGGTCTCAATCGACGCTACGATAACCTGAAGGCCCTCATCAAGCGCGATGTGCCCTTCCCGTCCTTCCACAATGTCCGCAACGAGCTGTTTCTCGAGGAGTTCACTTTGGGCGCCGAGTCTACCACGACCCTCTATAGCGCATCCTCGGCGACCAGTCCCCTTGCCCTCCCTCACCGGGGGGGCTCCGCACCCTCCTACCCCCACTCCTGTTCCTAGGGCTCTTCGTCAAGCTACTTGCTCCTGTGGTGGTCGGTCGTGGGGGCAGTGGCCTTCATGGTGGTGCCCCTCCTAGAAGAGGGGGTTCTGCGTGGTCGTCCTTCTATAACCCGTGGGCTGAGACCATCTCTATGTGGTTGGGCCTAGCTGTGGGTGCCTCCTCGACACACCCACCCAGCTGGCTCTGCTTGCCACCCACTACGGCAGCCCCATCAGCACCAATCGCAGCTGCCATCCCTCCTTCCGCTCCCGGGGACCCCCGCCTCGCCCACTCTGTCCCTGTGGGGTGGTGGCTAGAACTAGGTCTGGGCATTCGAGTTACCTGAAAAAATCGGGTCAAGTACTTCGGGTAAAAGAAAATTCGGGTTACCCGAAAAAGCCTTGCTCCACGCCTGTCAACACCCAGGCAAAGGTCTCCGACGACGGCGGCACCTCGGTAGGTGACGAGACGACCTACCGAAGCCTCGGCGGGGCGCTCCAATACCTCACCTTCACTAGACCCGACATCGCATACGTCATCCAGCATTTGTGCCTCCACATGCACATCCCGCGAGAGCCACACCTCACAGCTTCGAAGCGGATCCTTTGCTGCCTCCGCGACACCCTCGACCATGGCCTTCTCCTTCGGCCCTCTCTAGCATCCGAGCTAGTTGTCTACACCAACGCCGATCTAGCAAGTTGTCCACTTGTCCCAACACGGGTCGATCCACCTCGGACTACGCCATGTTCCTGGGCGTCAACCTAGTCTCATAGTCCTCAGAGCGGCAACCATCGTCTCCCGCTCCAGCGTTGAGGTCAAGTAACGTGTCGTGGCCAACAGCGTTAGCTGCTTCCGAAGCTTCATAGCCCTCTTGCCCGTGCCACACTCGTCTACTGCGACAACATCAGTGCAGTCACACCTCATGACCAATCCCATGCAGCATCAACGCACGAAGCACATGGAGATTGACCTCCACTTTGTCCACGAGTGTGTCGCGGTCGACAACGTTCCCGTCCTCCGCATCCCGACCACCTCCCAGTTCACCGATATCTTCACTAAGGGCCTCCCCTCGACGGTGTTCTCGTTGTTTCGGACCAGTCTCAACATCTATAGTGGCTAGAATTACAACTGCGAGGGGTGTTAGATTATGTGTTTACGTTGTAATAGGCCTGAGCCTAGCCAATGTATTTAACTCAATATATATACAACACTGACCTTGTACAGGGATTTAGGGTTTCCAACATAGCTAACTACACCTATAGAGGAGATCATGCCTAATCTTTAATATTGAAGTAAATACAATATACATTCCTTTTGTTCAAGTTGCCTTTGACAAACAAGATAGTGCTACTATAGATATTCTTCCATGGGAACTCAGAACCAAATCTTAAGTCTTAAAATGCATAAGCCATAGTTGTTCATAGAAAAGAAGAAAACTGGCACTAGAAGTACAAACACTCTTTATGTGTTTTTTTGCCAAAAAAATTAAAGTTTACCTGTCAACCAAGATATTTTCTTTAATAATCTTTGACATCCCAGGTGCGTATTCAGTGTGATCAAGAAAGCTCCTGATATACAAATATAAAGTTAGTGAAGCAAACAGAAGCTATCTGAAAGGATGAACAATATTGCAAATAAAAAAGATAGACAAACAGAAAAGAAACCAGTAGTTCAAGAGTATGCAAGAAGTAAATATGTATTAGCAACCAATTCAGTTACCTAGAGAAGAAATGAATCTCTTCCCCATTTTTGTGGATTTGAATACGGTCACCATCAAATTTGCACTCAGCAACTACTTGTTTTCCATGAAGCTGGAAAAGGAGAAGGGTGTGATGACCAAGCAAATCCAAGCAATGTAGAACAAGTGTAAAGCAGCCTTTCACTTAACAATGACTATATATTTAGAAGGAAACTGGTGGGTGGAGGCAGGCACCTTCTTCCAAGCAACTGAAGAATCACGAACTCTCAAAGCTAGCTGAGGCCTGACAGCCTTCCCAATTTCTATATCCTGATCAAACAGCATAAAGGGATAAACACAAAATCCCTAAAATAAATAAATAAATAAATCATATCTATGAGTACCACAGCTGCAATAGAGTGTAATACATGGCAGGGTCGGCTCTGGGGCTAGGGCCCATGACAGAGAGGGGTCATCAGTCCATATATTAGACCTATATAGGCTTTACCATGTTACAGAGGAAAAAACATGAAACTATAGGGTCCATAGTGTCGTGTTCGTCCCAGGGTCCTCAAAACTGTAGAGACACGAGACGCCCTTTAACAAGGGTCATCAGAAAATGTTAGACTATCTTCAACCATATCCTCTATATCCCTCCTTTACGAGCACTAAAAGATCATCTCCTCTATATATCATTCCTCTCCAATAGCGCCCTCTATATCTTGTCCTCTATGCGTTAAATACACATATTAGGTTGTCTCCAGCAGACCGTGCATATAGTCGTGTAAAACATTATTTTACATTGTACACTGCATTGCACAGATTGAAGTTTGAAATAGGAGATGGGATGGGTAAGCTGCTGGAGACAGCCTTAGGGATAGATTTTGCTCTAGATTTTTGTACATAAGTATTTGTCACACTCTCAAATATTTTATACATATTTTAGTTTTGCTTAATCAGTTGTCTGAAGTATAAAAATGGATAAAGGTGAGGAGAGAGAGTCTCTACATAGAGAGGATGGAGGAGCGTCATTTATATTTAGAGGACACTGTTGGAGTGTATAGAAGACAGAATCTTCTCTAAATATAGGCTACAGGCCGGTTTACAGGCACCCGCTGGAGTCAGCCTTATGAAACCACCGTGTTCTCTATGAGTGGTGCATGTCTATATAAATGCAAATGTCCGCCCCAAGCAAAAAAACAACAAAACAATGGGTGAGAAAAGGGTTTTGGCAACAGTGTTGGGGTGGTGAGGGGACTGTTATCTTTCTTTCTTAATGAAATGACACGCAGCTCTCCTGCGTCGATCGAGAAAAAAAAAGGGGCTACAACATAGAAAACAAGAGTTGTGGCGGGAGACTCTAGAATCCAAAGGTTTTAGACATAGTAGAACTAAAACAAAATATATGAAATGTGTTATTTGGCACTACATGTGAGAAAGGAGATGTTACTTTAAAAGGTCAAGTAGTGCCTAGGAAGGATACCTTTAGGTTGTGTTTGGTTCTAGAGACTGGTGGAATGGAACGGCTCCGTTTCAGTTTCTAAGAATGGAATGACTCCATTCCGTATTTAGAAGATAGAATGACTCCAATCCGTCCCGCGAGCCAAAAGGTTCGATAGTTTTTGGGGAGCGGTGAGATTCAGCATACTAGAGGGATATTCTCTTTTTGGAGCCGCTCTGTTCCAGGCATCCCTCAACCTCCTTTCCACCTCGCTCCCGAACCAAACACTATCAATGCTACAAAGTGACGGGGATATGATGAAAATGGAGCCATTGGCAATTTTGCCATTATCATTTGTGGGCTTCGCCAGTATGCCATCGGACCCACAAATCATAGACACAGACGGTCCCACCAGTCATAGACACGAGATGGCATAATAACAGGCAGCCAAAATTGAGAGCGGCAAAATAGCAAATTTCTCGATGAAAATGTTAGCCAGAGAATAAAAGCAGGGTGGGTGAAGTGGTGTCGAGCATCTGACGTTCTATATGACTATATGGTGCCATAGAAGCTAAAAGGCAAATTTTATAGGCCAGCGATTAAACCTGCTACGTTGTATGGTGCATAATATTGGTCTACAAAAAGACGATATGTTCAGTAGATAAGTCTTGCAAAAATATGTATGTTGTGTTGGATTCGTGGTCATATAAGAAGGGATCGAGTCTGGAATGATGATATATGTGATAGGCTAGGGGTAGCACTAATTGAAGAAAAGTTTGCTCAACATCGGTTCAGATGGTTTGGACATATCCAACAGAGATCTCCAGAGACGCCAGTGTGTAGTAAGATCCTAAGGCACGATGACAATGAGAAGAGAAGAGGAAAGTCGAAGTTGACATGGAAAGAAACAGTAAAAGGAGACTTGAAAGAATGGGATGTACCCAAAGATTTAGCCTTGAATAAGAGTGCATGGAAAATAGCTATTCATGTTCGTGAACCTTGACTGTGGGTTCTATTGGATTTTTAACTCTAGCTTACTCCAGCTTGCTTGGGATAAAGGGCTTTGTTGTTGTTGTACAATGTTGCACATGAAGAGACAAGTTATGATAAGCAAAAGTTCATTTAAAAAGAGCTTAAAGCCTTCACCTGGCGTTTATGCCTTTGGCTTCGATCATTGAGCTTCTCACAGACAAATTTCAAGTCACAAGTGACATTGAACAAGTCTTGCGCATCAGGATGAAATTCTTCGAATATGCTCTTCTCGCTTATCCCTAATTTCAAATCTACAGCAAAATATGCCAAAAAACAAAAGCAAATAAAAACACTGCAATTGCAGCAAAGCATAAAAGAGCACACCAAATAAGAAATGGGCACACGTATCACACCTTTAAGAATTATCATCAGAAGCCACTTCATTTCAAGGGCATTGGTTTTCTTGATCAGATTGGAAAGTATTAAAGCCTTCTCAGACCTATCAAGATGAAAAGGAACTCCTGACAGTTCTATCATAGACAAATTCAAATAGCTGCTGCAGCTACCTGTTCTCAGTTGTAGCTAGACGATCAAGTGCATCATTGACCTCCTTTATCGTCAATCCGCCAGAAGTTATACCTTGCCTCCGTTGCAAGATCTAGGTGGCAATCAATATATAACTTAGGTAAGTAGTTGCTGACGAACCACAACAACTAAGATGGCACACTAATCAAGCAATCTACATATAATCATTCTGAACTGAACCAAACTTTTCAACTACATATTAAACTCATGCAATCATGTAAAACCAAATAAAGATCAAGACAGCTTCGGAATTTTTAAGCAGGGAGGATTATTGGCACATGGTGTGCACCAAATACGAAGATTTCTTGACACAATGTCAATGATAAAGGCTGACTCGCTGAGCATGAACCTATGGACATGTAGCAACTGAACTAATACTCAGTGGCTAGAGCTTATGCTGCTTTCCGAATTCACACACTTACTACGTTGAAACCAACCTAAAACTAAGCTAAACAAATGCTCGCAGGTTCACATTAGCAACTGAACAAATTTCATACTGTTGTCTGACAAGGGCGAGATAGCAAGGCATAATTAGTTAACTGCAGAGAATGTGAGGTTGAGGACTTGCAAGTGCTATTGAAGAACTGCCAGCATAAAATACCTCAGCGGCCACAAGCGAAAAGTTGCCGGCGTTGCGGCCACCCCCACCGCGGCGCCAGTTGGTGAGCCGGACGGCGTCGGTAGAGTCCTTGGCGATGCCAAGGGCGTCCACAAGCACGGCGGCGAGGGCCGCCTCCTTGAGACCGTAGGAGCCGCGCTCACGGTCGAGCCCCGGCAGCACGAGGCGGAGCGCGCTGAAGTAGTCATCCCTACCGCCACAGGGCACGTAGGCGCGGTCGAGGAACGCGCGCAGGCGGCCGCGCTTCTTCGCCGAACTCTTGTCGCCCGACATGGCCTGGAACATCGCCACCAGTAGGCCGAACCGCACCTTCGCCGCCATTACCGGCGGTGGGACAGCAGGGGCCCAAGGTCAAAACGAAAATGCAATTTCCTTTCAGAAAGGAAAAAAATGAAAGGTGTCAAAACAAATGAATATTTGGAAAATAAATAGGATTCATAGCAGTCACCTCACTTCTCCTACCTGTTGCCCTCAAGCGCTCCCTCGCCTCCCCGGAGTACCCTGGCCTAGTGGCCTGGCCGCAGGCTTCTCTGGCTCCGGCGCTTGTCTCTTCCCTGCCGGCTGCGTGCTCGAGTTCGAGAGGGACGACCGGACAAGGATCGAGGAGGCACTTGGACTTGGGAGTACGGACCGAGCGAGGACAACAGAACAATTTGGGCCTCTAGGATTTAGATGGGCCAGTTTGAAGAACGTCAAGTGGGCTGGTTTGCTGGCCTCTGGATGAGAATGAGATCGGAAGATTGCGATGATGACCACTGTAAAGAAAAGGGGAAACCATTCTACCTCTCAGGCAGTCGGGCTTGATTTTCCTCCCCAAACTCTAAAATCAAATATTTTCACTATTATATATATTATAAAAAGAGACAGAACTTAAAATATTTGTTACACCAAAAAAATTATACCCACCTATATCTGGATCGTTGAATGATTTTTTTTGTTTAGATCTAGAGATTAAAAACAAAATTGTTATGAGCCACTCTTACAATATTACGTTTACTCGTTTAGGCGTTCCTGTAGTTGAAAAACATCCGAAGCCAGACTTCGTCGGTAATTTTTTTTAGATATAATTACGATTATACTCCTCTCTGACTTTGCAATTATGATCTTAACTTTCTTTTTTTTTATTTTGTGATTGTGCCTCTCTGTTTTGAGAATGAAGCTGTTGTTTATCCCTCCCTTATACTTTTCTCTCACCTTGCAATATGATTATACTCCTCGTTTTTCTTTTTTAATCACTAATTCTCATTTTCACTAACAGTGTTAAGGGAGAGGCAAACGACTTCGGTTTCAAAATAGAGGTAAAATCACAATTGAATGCCGGATAAAGGTATAATCACAATTGCCCTTTTTTTACCCACTCCCAACATACCCACTCGCCTAATCAGCAATCCCCCCTCTGAGGCTGGTGCCAATGCAGGCTATAGTGAGGACGATAGCGCCCAGCAGGAGGCGAGAGCGGGGCTGGAGGCGGGCGAGAGCGACCCGGCGGGCGCTACTGCCACCGCCCGGCGATAGGCAGGCGAGAGCGGGGCGACGCGTTGGTGATGGTGTCTTCGCGGGCGAGAGCGAGGGGCGACAGTGAGGTGGCGGCTTCTGATTGGTCCACGTGTGCTATAGCCTGAGGTTGTAGCCTGCTGTAGCCTGTGCACTGGAGCAGCAGGGGCGAGAGTGGAGGCGAGAGCTGACGTGGCAGGGGCGAGAGAGAGGCTGTGCACTGGACTCAGCCTGACCGTCTCGCACCTCGATCCTCTTCTTGGAGCCACCAAAACCTTGCCACCTCCTCCAAACGACCTCCACATTGGTAGTCGTGAAGCATGGGGGCATGAAGATGGCTGGAGGCCGGTGTTGTCCTCAAGCAACAATATCCTCTACAATAATGTCGGGGACCATAATTAGGGGTACCCTCAAGACGCCTAATTCTCAGCTGGTAACCCCCATCAGCATAAAGCTGCAAAGGCCTGATGGGTACGATTAAGTCAGGGATCAGTCCACACGAGTGACTCGATCACGCTTCACCCGAGCCTAGCCTCGGCCAAGGGCAGCCGACCTCGAGAGACTTCCGTCTCGCCCGAGGCCCCCTTTTTATGGCGGACACATCACCGGCTCGCCCAAGGCCTTGGCTTCGCTCAGAAGCAACCTTGACTAAATCGCCACACCGACTGACCAAATTGCAGGGGCATTTAACGCAAAGGTGGCCTGACACCTTTATCCTGACACGCGCCCCGGCAGAGCCGAAGTGACCGCCGTCACTCCACCGCTCCACTGACCAGTCTGACAGAAGGACAGCGCCGCCTGCGCCACTCCGACTGCAGTGCCACTCGACAGAGTGAGTCTGACAGGCAGTCAGGCCTTGCCAAAGGCGCCACGGCGAACTCCGCTCCGCCCGACCCCAGGGCTCGGACTCGGGCTAAGACCCGGAAGACGGCGAACTCCGCTCCGCCCGACCCCAGGGCTCGGACTCGGGCTAAGACCCGGAAGACGGCGAACTCCGCTCCGCCCGACCCCAGGGCTCGGACTCGGGCTAAGACCCGGAAGACGGCGAACTCCGCTCCGCCCGACCCCAGGGCTCGGACTCGGGCTAAGACCCGGAAGACGGCGAACTCCGCTCCGCCCGACCCCAGGGCTCGGACTCGGGCTGAGACCCGGAAGACGGCGAACTCCGCTCCGCCCGACCCCAGGGCTCGGACTCGGGCTAACACCCGGAAGACGACGAAACTCCGCTTCGCCCGACCCCAGGGCTCGGACTCCGCCCTGGCCTCGGCCGAACGACTTCCGCCTCGCCCGACCCCATGGCTCGGGCTCGGCCACGGCAACGGAAGACAGACTCAACCTCGGCTTCTGAGGAACCCCCACGTCGCCCTGCCTAAGGCACAGACCGCCACGTCAACAGGAAGCGCCATCATCATCCTACCCCGAATCGACTCGGGTCACGGAGAACAAGACCGGCGTCCCATCCGGCCAGCTCCGCCGGAGGGGCAATGATGGCGCTCCACAAGCTCTATGACGACGGCGGCCCCCAGCTCTCTAACGGAAGCAGGACGACGTCAGCAGGGACTCGACCGCTCCAACAGCTGTCCCTCCGCCAGGCTCCGCCGCACCTCCGACAGCCACGACATCACGCCAGCAGGGTGCCCAGATCTCTCCGGCTGCCACATTGGCATGTACCTAGGGCGCTAGCTCTCCCTCCGCTAGACACGTAGCACTCTGCTACACCCCCCATTGTACACCTGGATCCTCTCCTTACGACTATAAAAGGGAGGACCAGGGCCTTCTTAGAGAAGGTTGGCCGCGCGGGACCGAGGACAAGACAGGCACTCTCTTGGGGCCGCTCGCTTCCCTCACCCGCGTGGACGCTTGTAACCCCCCTACTGCAAGCGCACCTGACCTGGGCGCGGGACGAACACGAAGGCCGCGGGACTTCCACCTCTCTCACGCTCGACTCCGGCCACCTCGCCTCTCCCCCCTTCGCGCTCGCCCACGCGCTCGACCCATCTGGGCTGGGGCACGCAACACACTCACTCGTCGGCTTAGGGACCCCCCTGTCTCGAAACGCCAACAGTTGGCGCGCCAGGTAGGGGCCTGCTGCGTGCTGACGAACAGCTCCCCGTCAAGCTCCAGATGGGCAGTCTCCAGCAACCTCTCCGGCCCGGGACGGTGCTTCGTTTCGGGACTCTTGAGTTCATGTCCTTCGACGGCAGCTACGACATGATACTTCTTCCACCGCCGCGCGACTACGACAATGGCGGCCGACAACCCGCCCGCCGGCGGCGGAATCGACGACGTCTTCCCCGCGTGGTGGAAGGGCAACGTTCGGGCTCGCTCCGTTCTCTCCCCCGCCAACGGAGGAGGAGGCGAGGCCGTCAAGGCCAAGTGGGAGGCCGCGCTTCGTCGGCCGTCGAGCGAATCGACGCCCCCGACGCCCCGACGGAAGGCACGTCGGACGTCGACCTCGCGTTCAAGACGGAGGCAAGCGCCGTCCCCCCGCGGCACGCTGACCCCGAGCAAGAAGACGACGCCGGCGCGCTCGCGGAAAGCCTGCAGGACGTCGCCCTCGAACCAGAGATGACGGTGCAACCAGTCCCCGATGTGACTACGTCGCTCCTCGTCGACCAAAAGGTACCGACTAACTCCCATCTTGCGTCATTTCGACTCGGCCTCAACCCGCCAAACGACCTCGTTTTGGCGGGCGCTCTCATTGAGGCGAGTCCAACCCCACTGAGGTTCCGTATGCGGTCGCCTTGGGACCGACTGACGGACGTCTCGACCTACGGGCCCTCTGGGTCCGAGGAAGATGACGATCCCAGCATCGGTTGGGATTTCTCCGGACTTGGCAACCCCAGTGTCGTGCGGGACTTCATGACCGCATGTGACTACTGTCTATCCGACTGTTCCGATGGAAGCCGCAGCCTTGGCGACGAGAGCTGCGGCCCAAGCCGCGAATGTTTCCACATCGAGCTAGGGGATCCCTCCGAAGGCAACCATCTTGGCATGCCGGAGGACGGTGATCTCCCTAGGCCGGTGCCTCGCGCCGACATCCCACGGGAGCTAGCTGTGGTCCCCGCTCCGGCGGGGGGTTACGACCCACAACTCGAGCAAGTCCGCGAGGCGCAGGCCAGGCTCAACGAGGGAACAGGAGCGCTTGAGCCGATCCGTCGGGACGTCGGACAGGCATGGGTGGGCCAACCCCTGGCCGGAGAAATACGTCACCTGCCCCAAGGTCTCCAGCACCGCGTCGCCAACGATGTCAGGATCAGGCCGCCGCCCGCATCCAGCGGGGTTGGTCAGAACCTGGCAACCGCAGCAATGCTCATCCGCGCGACGCCGGAGCCGTCAACCACCGAGGGTCGGCGAATCCAGGGAGAACTCAAGAATCTCCTAGAAGGCGCTGCGGCCCGGCGGGCCGAGAGCACTGCCTCCCGAAGGCAAGGATATCCCTCGGAACCTCATGCCGCGACTTCCCGATTCATGCGGGAAGCCTCGGTCTACACCGGGCGCACGCGCAACACCGCGCCTGCGGCCCCGGGCCACCTCGGCAACGAGCACCATCGACGCGACCGTCGAGCTCACCTCGACGAAAGGGTGCGCCGAGGCTACCACCCCAGGCGTGGGGGCGCTACGACAGCGGGGAGGATCGGAGTCCCTCGCCCGAACCACCCGGTCCGCAGGCCTTCAGTCGGGCCATCCGACGGGCGCCATTCCCGACCCGGTTCCGACCCCCGACTACTATCACGAAGTACTCGGGGGAAACGAGACCGGAACTGTGGCTCGCGGACTACCGCCTTGCCTGCCAACTGGGTGGAACGGACGACGACAACCTCATCATCCGTAACCTCCCCCTGTTCCTCTCCGACACTGCTCGCGCCTGGTTGGAGCACCTGCCTCCGGGGCAGATCTCCAACTGGGACGACTTGGTCCAAGCCTTCGCTGGCAATTTCCAGGGCACATACGTGCGCCCCGGAAATTCCTGGGACCTTCGAAGCTGCCGGCAACAGCCGGGGGAGTCGCTCCGGGACTACATCCGGCAATTCTCGAAGCAGCGCACCGAGCTTCCCAACATCACCGACTCGGATGTCATCGGCGCGTTCCTCGCCGGCACCACTTGTCGCGACCTGGTGAGCAAGCTGGGTCGCAAAACCCCCACCAGGGCGAGCGAGCTGATGGACATCGCCACCAAGTTCGCCTCTGGCCAGGAGGCGGTCGAGGCTATCTTCCGAAAGGACAAGCAGCCCCAGGGCCGCCCATCGGAAGAAGCTCCCGAGGCGTCTGCTCCGCGCGGCGCCAAGAAGAAAGGCAAGAAGAAGTCGCAATCGAAACGCGACGCCGCTGACGCGGACCTTGTCGCCGCCGCCGAGTATAAGAACCCTCGGAAGCCCCCCGGAGGTGCAAACCTTTTCGACAAGATGCTCAAGGAGCCGTGCCCCTACCATCAGGGGCCCGTCAAGCACACCCTCGAGGAGTGCGTTATGCTTCGGCGTCACTTCCACAGGGCCGGGCCACCCGCCGAGGGTGGCAGGGCCCGCGACGACGACAAGAACGAAGATCACCTAGCAGGAGAGTTCCCCGAGGTCCGCGACTGCTTCATGATCTATGGAGGGCATGCGGCGAATACCTCGGCTCGGCACCGCAAGCAAGAGCGCCGGGAGGTCTGCTCGGTGAAGGTGGCGGCGCCAGTCTACCTAGACTGGTCCGACAAGCCCATCACTTTCGACCAGGCCGACCACCCCGACCATGTGCCGAGCCCGGGGAAATACCCGCTCGTCGTCGACCCCGTTGTCGGCGATGTCAGGCTCACCAAGGTCCTGATGGATGGGGGCAGCTGCCTCAACATCATCTACGCCGAGACCCTCAAGCTCCTGCGCGTCGATCTGTCCTCCGTCCGAGCAGGCGCTGCGCCCTTCCACGGGATCATCCCTGGGAAGCGCGTCCAGCCCCTCGGGCGACTCGACCTCCCCGTCTGCTTCGGGACACCCTCCAACTTCCGAAGGGAGACCCTGACGTTCGAAGTGGTCGGGTTCCGAGGAACCTACCACGCCGTGCTAGGGAGGCCATGCTACGCGAAGTTCATGGCCGTCCCCAACTACACCTACCTGAAGCTCAAGATGCCGGGCCCCAACGGGGTCATCACCGTCGGCCCCACGTACAAACACGCGTTCGAATGCGACGTGGAGTGCGTGGAGTACGCCGAGGCCCTCATCGCCGACCTGGAGAACCTCTCCAAGGAGGTGCCAGACGTGAAGCGCCATGCCGGCAACTTCGAGCCAGCGGAGACGGTCAAGGCCGTCCCTCTTGACCCCAGTGGCGACACCACCAAGCAGGTCCGGATCGGTTCCGGGCTCGACCCCAAATAGGAAGCAGTGCTCGTCGACTTTCTCCGCGCAAACGTCGACGTCTTTGCGTGGAGTCCCTCGGACATGCCCGGCATACCGAGGGATGTCGCCGAGCACTCGCTGGATATTCGGGCCGGAGCCCGACCCGTCAGGCAGCCTCTGCGCCGATTCGACGAGGAGAAGCGCAGAGTGATTGGCGAAGAGATCCACAAGCTAATGGCAGCAGGGTTCATCAAAGAGGTATTCCATCCCGAATGGCTTGCCAACCCTGTGCTTGTGAGGAAGAAAGGGGGGAAATGGCGGATGTGTGTAGACTACACTGGTCTCAACAAAGCATGTCCGAAGGTTCCCTACCCTCTGCCTCGCATCGACCAAATCGTGGATTCCACCGCTGGGTGCGAAACCCTGTCCTTCCTCGATGCCTACTCAGGGTATCACCAGATCCGGATGAAAGAGTCCGACCAGCTCGCGACTTCTTTCATCACGCCGTTCGGCATGTACTGCTATGTCACCATGCCGTTCGGTTTGAGGAATGCGGGCGCGACGTACCAGCGGTGCATGAACCATGTGTTCGGCGAACACATCGGTCGCACAGTCGAGGCCTACGTCGATGACATCGTAGTCAAGACAAGGAAGGCTTCCGACCTCCTCTCCGACCTTGAAGTGACATTCCGGTGTCTCAAGGCAAAAGGAGTCAAGCTTGATCCTGAGAAGTGTGTCTTCGGGGTGCCCCGAGGCATGCTCCTAGGGTTCATCGTCTCCGAGCGAGGCATCGAAGCCAACCCGGAGAAGATCGCGGCCACCACGCAGCGCCCCGAGCCCTTGTCGGAAATGCTTTCCGGCAAGGCTTCTACTGGCCAACGGCGGTGGCTGACGCCACTAGAATTGTCCGCACCTGCGAAGGGTGCCAATTCTATGCGAAGCGGACACACCTGCCCGCTCAGGCTCTGCAGACAATACCCATCACCTGGCCCTTCGCTGTATGGGGTCTGGACCTCGTCGGTCCCTTGCAGAAGGCGCCCGGGGGCTACACGCACCTGCTGGTCGCCATCGACAAATTCTCCAAGTGGATCGAGGTCCGACCTCTGAACAGCATCAGGTCCGAGCAGGCGGTGGCGTTCTTCACCAACATCATCCATCGCTTCGGGGTCCCGAACTCCATCATCACCGACAACGGCACCCAGTTCACCGGCAAAAAATTCTTGGATTTTTGCGAGGATCACCATATCCGGGTGGACTGGGCCGCCGTGGCTCATCCCATGTCGAATGGGCAAGTAGAGCGTGCCAACGGCATGATTCTACAAGGGCTCAAGCCTCGGATCTACAACGACCTCAACAAGTTCGGCAAGCGATGGATGAAGGAACTCCCCTCGGTGGTCTGGAGCCTAAGGACGACGCCGAGTCGTGCCACGGGCTTCACGCCGTTTTTCCTGGTCTACGGGGCTGAAGCTATCTTGCCCACTGACCTGGAATACGGCTCCCCGAGGGCGAGGGCCTACACCGAACAAAGCAACCAAGCTAGCCGAGAGGAATCGCTGGACCAGCTGGAGGAAGCTCGGGACAGGGCCTTACTACACTCGGCGCGGTACCAACAGTCCCTGCGACGCTACCACGCCCGAGGGGTCCGGTCCCGAGAACTCCAGGTGGGCGACCTGGTGCTTCGGCTGCGGCAAGACGCCCGAGGGAGGCACAAGCTCACGCCCCCCTGGGAAGGGCCATTCGTCATCGCCAAAGTCCTGAAGCCCGGAACATACAAGCTGGCCAACAATCAAGGCGAGATCTACGGCAACGCTTGGAACATCAAACAGCTACGTCGCTTCTACCCTTAAGATGTTTTCAAGTTGTTCATATACCTCGCACCTACGCAAAGTTTAGTCGTCAAGGAAGGGTCGGCCTAGCCTCGGCAAAGCCCGACCCTCCCTCGGGGGCTAAAAGGGGGGAGACCCCCTCTGCGTCGAATTTTTCCTCGAAAAAGGATCTCTTTTTAGCAGGATTTCTTTCGTGCTTCTTGACTACTTCGGAAAGCGGATCCTGGAAACGACGGAGTACACGTAAGCAGCCAAGGCTGACCGAGCCGAGGGACTCCTACGCCTCCGGGATACGGATACCTCACTCATCACCTTCTGCGATAAGTAACTTGCGCTCGGATAAAGCGACTCCGTGGACCGAACAAGTCTTCACGTTCGGAAGCTCTCCTGCCGAAGCAGTCCTTCAAGCTTTCTCGACTAAGTCGGGGACAGGGCCTCATGGACGGGTGAAAGTACGCGTAAGCGGCAAGGCCGACCGAGCCGAGGGATTCCCACGCCTCTGGGATACGGATACCTCACTCGTCCCTTCCGCGAAAAGCAACTCTCGCTCACACAAACATCCTTGTTACCGACAGAGTCCAGATGCTCGAAACAAGAGGAAAAAAGACGCAGCCTCGCAAGCGCGGCGAGGGTGTGTTTTTCTGGCCTCGGCGGCCGCAGAAAGCACACGCTACAAGATGATCTGATCCTGCAGGCTCGGGTCTTCACGCTGAAGGGAGTCGTAGCACCCTCGGCATCGACGACGTCTTCAGCAAAGTCCGACCCAGCCTCGGGCGGCGACGCGGTCCAGGGACTCCTCCGGGAATCCGGCCCGAGCAGGCGGCTCAACCGGTTACCCCTGGGGCCTCGGTCAACCGGCTTCCAAGGGCGCCAGCCCGACCCGAGGCCTCGACTGATCGACTTTGGAGTCGGCTCCGCTGACGGACAACACGGCTAGGCTCCGGCCAACCAGGTTTCCATTCTCGAGCCAACTCCGCCTCTGTTCATACTGATATCGCTACCCCTGGCCTCGGTCCACCGAAGGGCGGCCGAGGGGTCTCTTTAACTAAGCTAGAGGAGCCCCAGACAACAAGGCCGAACGGGCCGAGGGATTCCTACGCCTCCGGGATACGGATACCTCACCCGCCACCTTGACACGGGGCGACTCATGCTTGGTAAAGCGGTTCAGATAATCAACAGGCGAGACTTAGTGCTCGAAAATGAGGAAAAAACACGGCTCCGTGCCGAAATTACATACATGTTCAGGCCCCGACAGCCGCAATGAACAAAAAACACTGGCATTCTAAGTGCCATTACGAACGGAACTCCGGTTCCCCCTCCGCAGGCACGAACGACCCCACTCCGAGGGGGAAGGCCTGCGGAGCAACTGAAGGCCGACGAATGGTGCGCCGTCACCTGCTCCAGCAGCGGCGACGACGACGCCTTCTGCTCCGAGGGACCAAGCAGCGGCAACGCCGACCTCAGGCTAGATGCCGCTGCCAGGAGGCCCCCGCCCATGCCGAAACTCGTAAGGCAAGGACGGGCAGAAGGCCGTAGAGTTGGAGGTCAGCCCGTGGCCGGCCCCGGCTCTCTCGCCGGCAGCAGAACCTCTTCGAGCTGCCGTGGCGGATGCCGGCACCGTGAGCGGCTCCGAAGCCACTCGCGCCTGAAAGCCAGGCACGCTGCAGCTGCCAGCGCCACGGACGACGGCCGCCTTTCCCTCCGATCACTGAGTGAAGGAGCGGGCCGCCGCCCACGCGGGGGCCGACCTCAACTCGGCGCACTCCCCTCCCCAGCCCTGGTGATGAAAATCCTTGAGGCTGAGGGAGGGGAAGAGGCCGCAGCCCGGCTCGCTTTCCCCCACCATCAAGCCGGAGGTCGCCATCTCAGGTGACCGCCGGCGGAGGGGAGCAGCCGGGCAGCATGATGAAAATCCTTGAAGCCGAACGATGGCTGAGAGGTACCAGCTCCCATGGAGTTGCGTTCCTCCAACGAGGAGGCGGAAAGGCGGCGGATACCCCCCATCCGGGGGCTTGGAAGATGGGAAGACACGACGCTTAAGGGAGGAAGAAGACATGGTTGCCTTCCGAAAGGAGTCTCCCTCCTTTTAAAGGCAACTCTCCCTACGTGCGCCCCCAGGCGCCGCGGGCTGAGTCTTCTCCAACACGCTCCAAGGCCCTCCCCTGCGACTCGGGGGCTGGGCCCCGCATGTCATGCAAGCCGGCTCAGGGCAGAAGAAGCCAAACCGCCGCGCGTGGTGCGCACGACCGTCCAGCGGTTACAAGCGACCCCCCGTTTTCGCCCAGACCAACGGGCAGAAGGGGCGGGCAGCCATGCAGGCGGCATGCAACCGCGCCAGATGGACGCGCTTCTCCGACTTCTGACACGCCAGCTTGGGAACCCAGGCCCACGCGTCGAGCAACCGGCGCGCTAGTTGCTGCATGCAAGCAACCACACCGCCACTTGTGCCACCATTGCGCCTCTTCGGCTGCGGAGCCTATGCCGCGACTCGAGGCGACCTCTGGCAGGAGGAGCGCGCGACGCTTCACCTTCGCCGTAATAATCGCGTCAGAAAAGGTACGCCACGTCATTCGATTTCGTATCCTTTTCCGTTTTCCTCTTTCTCTATCTCTTGCAACAGGGACCGGGAAAGGGGGATACCCCGAAAGGGATCCTTCTCCGCGAAGGAACCGGGCTCCGAGCCCCCCACTACTGATCAGGGGTTCGAAGGCTGGCCCTCCGAAGGGTTCAACAGTCGCCTCAGATCGTGATAGTCGCCTAGAGGGGGGGTGAATAGGGCGAAACTGAAATTTACAAATATAAACACAACTACAAGCCGGGTTAGCGTTAGAAATATAAATGAGTCCGCGAGAGAGGGCGCAAAACAAATCGCAAGCGAATAATGAAGTGTGTGACACGCGGATTTGTTTTACCGAGGTTCGGTTCTTTCAAACCTACTCCCCGTTGAGGAGGCCACAAAGGCCGGGTCTCCTTCAACCCTTCCCTCTCTCAAACGGTCCCTCGGACCGAGTGAGCTTCTCTTCTCAAATCAAAGCCGGGAACAAAACTTCCCCGCAAGGGCCACCACACAATTGGTGCCTCTTGCCTTGATTACAATGGAGTTTTGATCACAAGAACAAGTGAGAAAGAAAAGAAGCAATCCAAGCGCAAGAGCTCAAAAGAACACGGCAAATCTCTCTCGCTAATCACTAAAGCCTTGTGTGGAATTGGAGAGGATTTGATCTCTTTGTATGTGTCTAGAATTGAATGCCTAGCTCTTGTAAGTGGTTGAGAAGTGGGAAAACTTGGATGCAATGAATGGTGGGGTGGTTGGGGTATTTATAGCCCCAACCACCAAAAGTGGCCGCTGGGAAGCTGCCTGCTTGATGGCGCACCGGACAGTCCGGTGCACACCGGACAGTCCGGTGCCCCCTGCCACGTCATCACTGCCGTTGGATTCTGACCGTTGGAGCTTCTGACTTGTGGGCCCGCCTGGGTGTCCGGTGCACACCGGACAGGTACTGTTCCTTGTCCGGTGTGCCAGTATGGGCACGCCTGCCATCTGCGCGCGCAGAGCGCGCATTTATTGCGCGGCAGAGAGCCGTTGGCGCGGAGATAGCCGTTGCACCGGACAGTCCGGTGCACACCGGATAGTCCGGTGATTTTTAGCGGACAAGCCGTTGGCGTTTCCCGAAGCTGGCGAGTTCCTGAGGCCGACCTCCCTTGGCGCACTGGACACTGTCCGGTGTACACCGGACAGTCCGGTGAATTATAGCCGAGTCGCCTCTGGGAATTCCCGAAGGTGGCGAGTTTGAGTCTGAGTCCCCCTGGTGCACCGGACATGTCCGGTGGCGCACCGGACAGTCCGGTGCGCCAGACCAGGGGTGCCTTCGGTTGCTCCTTTGCTCCTTTGTTGAATCCAAAACTTGGTCTTTTTATTGGCTGAGAGTGAACCTTTTACACCTGTATAATCTACACACTTGGGCAAACTAGTTAGTCCAAAGATTTGGGTTGGGCAATTCAACCACCAAAATTATATAGGAACTAGGTGTAAGCCTAATTCCCTTTCAATCTCCCCCTTTTTGGTGATTGATGCCAACACAAACCGAAGCAAATATAGAAGTGCATAAATGAACTAGTTTGCATAATATGAGTGAAAAGGTTGCTTGGAATTGAGCCAATATAAATACTTATAAGATATGCATGGATTGTTTCTTCATTTTTAACATTTTGGACCACGCTTGCACCACATGTTTTGTTTTTGCAAATTCTTTTGTAAGTCTATTTCAAAATTCTTTTGCAAATAGTCAAGGGTAAATGAATAAGAGTTTGCAAAGCATCTTCAAGATTTGAAATTTTCTCCCCCTGTTTCAAATGCTTTTCCTTTGACTAAACAAAACTCCTCCTGAAGAAAATCCACCTCTTAGAGTTCAAGAGGGTTTTGATATATTTTGAAATACTACTTTCTCCCCCTTCTTGAACATAATAGGATACCATTTGATAAATACTCTTGGAAAACACGATGTTTTGAAATTGGTGGTGGTGCGGTCCTTTTGCTTTGGGCTCATACTCTCTCCCCCTTTGGCATGAATCGCCAAAAACGGAATCATTAGAGCCCTCGAAGTACTATCTTCCCCTTTGGTCATAAGTAAATGAGTTAAGATTATACTAAAGACGAAGTCCGGTCCTTTTGCTTGGGGCTTTTACTCTCTCCCCCAAAGACAATGTCCTTTTCTTGGAGCGATGGCGAAGGATGAGTTACGGAGTGGAAGCCTTTGTCTTTCGCCGAAGACTCCAATTTCCTTTCAATATACCTATGACTTGGTTTGAAATAGACTTGAAAACACATTAGTCATAGCATATATGATCAAAAGTATGAATGAGCTATGTGTGCAATCTAGCAAAAGAAGTTGCGAGAGTCAAGAATATTGAGCTCATGCCTAAGTTTGGTAAAGGTTTGTTCATCAAGAGGCATGGTAAAGATATCGGCTAATTGATCTTTAGTGTTAATGTAAGAAATCTCGATATCCCCCTTTTGTTGGTGATCCCTAAGAAAATGATACCGAATGGCTATGTGCTTAGTGCGGCTATGCTCGACGGGATTGTCGGCCATTTTGATTGCACTCTCATTATCACATAGCAAAGGGACTTTGGTTAATTTGTAACCGTAGTCCCGCAGGGTTTGCCTCATCCAAAGCAATTGCGCGCAACAATGACCTGCGGCAATGTACTCGGCTTCGGCGGTGGAAAGAGCGACAGAATTTTGCTTCTTTGAAGCCCAAGACACCAAGGATCTTCCCAAGAACTGGCAAGTCCCCGATGTGCTCTTCCTATTAATTTTGCACCCCGCCCAATCGGCATCCGAATAACCAATCAAATCAAATGTGGATCCCCGAGGGTACCAAAGCCCAAACTTAGGAGTATAAGCCAAATATCTCAAGATTCGTTTTACGGCCGTAAGGTGGGATTCCTTAGGGTCGGATTGGAATCTTGCACACATGCAAACAGAAAGCATAATGTCCGGTCGAGATGCACATAAATAAAGCAATGAACCAATCATCGACCGGTATACCTTTTGATCCACGGACTTACCTCCCGTGTCGAGGTCGAGATGCCCATTGGTTCCCATGGGTGTCTTGATGGGCTTGGCATCCTTCATTCCAAACTTGCTTAGGATGTCTTGAGTGTACTTCGTTTGGCTAATGAAGGTGCCCTCTTGGAGTTGCTTTACTTGGAATCCTAAGAAATACTTCAACTCCCCCATCATCGACATCTCGAATTTCTGTGTCATAATCCTACTAAATTCCTCACAAGTAGATTCGTTAGTAGACCCAAATATGATATCATCAACATAAATTTGGCATACAAACAAATCATTGTCAAGAGTTTTAGTGAAGAGTGTAGGATCGGCCTTGCCGACTTTGAAGCCATTAGCAATAAGGAAATCTCTAAGGCATTCATACCATGCTCTTGGGGCTTGCTTGAGCCCATAAAGCGCCTTAGAGAGCCTATAGACATGGTTAGGGTACTCACTATCTTCAAAGCCGGGAGGTTGCTCAACATAGACCTCTTCCTTGATTGGTCCATTGAGGAAGGCACTTTTCACGTCCATTTGATAAAGCTTAAAGCCATGGTAAGTAGCATAGGCTAATAATATGCGAATTGACTCAAGCCTAGCTACTGGTGCATAGGTTTCACCGAAATCCAAACCTTCGACTTGGGAGTATCCCTTGGCCACAAGTCGTGCTTTGTTCCTTGTCACCACACCATGCTCATCTTGCTTGTTGCGGAAGACCCATTTGGTTCCTACAACATTTTGGTTAGGACGTGGAACCAAATGCCATACCTCATTTCTAGTGAAGTTGTTGAGCTCCTCTTGCATCGCCACCACCCAATCCGAATCTTGTAGTGCTTCCTCTACCCTGTGTGGCTCAATAGAGGAAACAAACGAGTAATGTTCACAAAAATGTGCAATACGAGATCTAGTAGTTACCCCCTTATGAATGTCGCCGAGGATGGTGTCGACGGGGTGATCTCGTTGGATTGCTTGTTGGACTCTTGGGTGTGGCGGTCTTTGCTCTTCATCCTCCTTGTCTTGATCATTTGCATCTCCCCCTTGATTATTGCCATTATCTTGAGGTGGCTCATCTTCTTGATTTTGTCCTTCATCAACTTGAGCCTCATCCTCATTTTGAGTTGGTGGAGATGCTTGCGTGGAGGAGGACGGTTGATCTTGTGCATGTGGAGGCTCTTCGGATTCCTTAGGACACACATCCCCAATGGACATGTTCCTTAGCGCTGTGCATGGAGCCTGTTCTTCACCTATCTCATCAAGATCAACTTGCTCTACTTGAGAGCCGTTAGTTTCATCAAACACAACGTCACATGAGACTTCAACTAGTCCAGTGGACTTGTTAAAGACCCTATATGCCCTTGTGTTTGAGTCATAACCAAGTAAAAAGCCTTCTACAGTCTTAGGAGCAAATTTAGATTTTCTACCTCTTTTAACAAGAATAAAGCATTTGCTACCAAAGACTCTAAAATATGAAATGTTGGGCTTTTTACCGGTTAGGAGTTCATATGATGTCTTCTTGAGGATTCGGTGTAGATACAACCGGTTGATGGCGTAGCAAGCGGTGTTGACTGCCTCCGCCCAAAACCGATCCGAAGTCTTGTACTCATCAAGCATGGTTCTTGCCATGTCCAATAGAGTTCGATTCTTCCTCTCTACTACACCATTTTGTTGTGGAGTGTAGGGAGAAGAGAACTCATGCTTGATGCCCTCTTCCTCAAGAAAGCTTTCAATTTGAGAGTTCTTGAACTCCGTCCCGTTGTCGCTTCTTATTTTCTTGATCCTTAAGCCGAACTCATTTTGAGCCCGTCTCAAGAATCCCTTTAAGGTCTCTTGGGTTTGAGATTTTTCCTGTAAAAAGAATACCCAAGTGAAGCGAGAATAATCATCCACTATTACAAGACAATACTTACTCCCGCCGATGCTTATGTAAGCAATCGGGCCGAATAGATCCATGTGGAGTAGCTCAAGTGGCCTGTCAGTTGTCATGATGTTCTTGTGTGGATGTTGGGTTCCAACTTGCTTCCCGGCTTGACATGCGCTACAAATCCTGTCTTTCTCAAAATGAACATTTGTTAATCCTAAAATGTGTTCTCCCTTTAGAAGCTTATGAAGATTCTTCATCCCAACATGGGCTAGTCGGCGGTGCCAGAGCCAACCCATGTTAGTCTTAGCAATTAAGCAAGTGTCGAGTTCGGCTCTATCAAAATCTACCAAGTATAGCTGACCCTCTAACACTCCCTTAAATGCTATTGAATCATCACTTCTTCTAAAGACAGTGACACCTACATTAGTGAATAGACAGTTGTAGCCCATTTGACATAATTGAGAAACGGAAAGCAAATTGTAATCTAAAGAATCTACAAGAAAAACATTGGAAATGGTATGGTCAGGTGATATAGCAATTTTACCCAATCCTTTGACCAAACCTTGATTTCCATCCCCGAATGTGATAGCTCGTTGGGGATCTTGGTTTTTCTCATATGAGGAGAACATCCTTTTCTCCCCTGTCATGTGGTTTGTGCACCCGCTGTCGAGTATCCAACTTGAGCCCCCGGATGCATAAACCTACAAAACAAATTTAGTTCTTGACTTTAGGTACCCAAACTGTTTTGGGTCCTTTGGCATTAGAAACAAGAACTTTGGGTACCCAAACACAAGTCTTTGATCCCTTGTGTTTGCCCCCAACAAATTTGGCAACTACCTTGCCGGATTTGCTTGTAAGCACATAAGAAGCATCAAAAGTTTTAAATGAAATAGCATGATCATTTGATGAAATAGGAGTTTTCTTTCTAGGCAACTTGGCATGGGTTGGTTGCCTAGAGCTAGATGTCTCACCCTTATACATAAAAGCATGATTAGGGCCAGAGTGAGACTTCCTAGAATGAATTTTCCTAATTTTGCTCTCGGGATAACTGGCAGGGTACAAAATGTAGCCCTCGTTATCCTGAGGCATGGGAGCCTTGCCCTTAACAAAGTTAGACAAGTTCTTAGGAGGGGCATTAAGTTTGACATTGTCTCCCCTTTGGAAGCCAATGCCATCCTTGATGCCAGGGCGTCTCCCATTATAGAGCATACTTCTAGCAAATTTAAATTGTTCATTTTCTAAGTTATGCTCGGCAATTTTAGCATCTAGTTTTGCTATGTGATCATTTTGTTGTTTAATTAACGACATGTGATCATGAATAGCATTAACATCAATATCTCTACATCTAGTGCAAATAGAAACATGCTCAACATTAGATGTAGAGGGTTTGCAAGATTTAAGTTCTACAACCTTAGCATGCAATATTTCATTCTTAGTTCTAAGGTCGGAAATGGTAGCATTGCAAACATCAAAATCTTTAGCCTTAGCAATCAAATTTTCATTCTCTAATCTAAGGCTAGCAAGAGAAATGTTTAATTCTTCAATCCTAGCAAGCAAATCATCATTATTATCTCTAGGATTGGGAGTTGAAACATTACAAACATGAGAATCAACCTTAGCATTTAAACTAGCATTTTCATTTCTAAGGTTGTCAATCATCTCACGGCAAGTGCTTAGCTCACTAGACAATTTTTCACATTTTTCAACTTGTAGAGCGTAAGCATTTTTAACCTTAACATGTTTTTTATTTTCCTTGATTAGGAAGTCCTCTTGGGAGTCCAAGAGATCATCCTTCTCATGGATGGCACTAATTAGTTCATTTAATTTCTCTTTTTGTTCCATGTTAAGGTTGGCGAAAAGAGTACGCAAATTATCTTCCTCACTACTAGCATTATCATCACTAGAAGACTCATATTTAGTGGAGGAGTTGGATTTAACCTTCTTCTTTTTGCCGTCCTTTGCCATGAGGCACTTGTGGCCGACGTTGGGGAAGAGAAGTCCCTTGGTGACGGCGATGTTGGCGGCGTCCTCGTCGTCGGAGGAGTCGCTTGAGCTTTCGTCGGAGTCCCACTCCCGACAAACATGGGCATCACCGCCCTTCTTCTTGTAGTACCTCTTCTTCTCCTTTCGCCTCTCCTTCTTGTCGTCACCTCGGTCACTGTCACTAGATATAGGACATTTAGCAATAAAATGACCGGGCTTACCACACTTGTAGCAAACCTTCTTGGAGCGGGACTTGTAGTCTTTCCCTCTCCTTTGCTTGAGGATTTGGCGGAAGCTCTTGATGACGAGTGCCATTTCCTCATTGTCGAGCTTGGAGGCGTCTATTGGTTGTCGACTTGGTGTAGCCTCCTCCTTCTTTTCCTCCGTCGCCTTGAAGGCGACGGGTTGAGCTTCGGATGTGGTGGCATCATCAAGCTCGTTGATCTTCCTCGAGCCTTCGATCATGCACTCAAAACTCACAAAATTCCCGATAACTTCCTCGGGGGTCATTTTAGTATATCTAGGATTACCACGGATTAATTGAACTTGAGTAGGGTTAAGGAAAATAAGAGATCTTAGAATAACCTTAACCATCTCGTGGTCATCCCACTTTACGCTCCCGAGGTTGCGCACTTGATTCACCAAGGTCTTGAGCCGGTTGTACATGTGTTGTGGCTCCTCCCCTTTGCGAAGCCGGAACCGACCGAGCTCCCCCTCGATCGTTTCCCGCTTGGTGATCTTGGTGAGCTCGTCTCCCTCGTGCGCGGTTTTGAGCACATCCCAAATCTCCTTGGCGCTCTTCAACCCTTGTACTTTGTTATACTCCTCTCTACTTAGAGAGGCGAGGAGTATTGTTGTTGCTTGAGAGTTGAAGTGCTCGATTTGGGCCACCTCATCCTCATCATAGTCCTCATCCCCTGCTGACGGTACCTGTGCACCAAACTCAACAACATCCCATATGCTTTTGTGGAGCGAGGTTAGATGAAATCGCATTAAATCGCTCCACCTAGCGTAATCTTCACCATCAAAAGTTGGTGGTTTGCCTAATGGGACGGAAAGTAAAGGTGTATGTTTGGAAATGCGAGGGTAGTGTAGGGGGATTTTACTATACTTCTTGCGCTCTTGGCGCTTAGAAGTGACGGAGGGCGCATCGGAGTCGGAGGTCGATGTTGATGAAGTGTCGGTCTCGTAGTAGACCACTTTCCTCATCCTCTTGTGCTTGTCGCCTTTCCGATGCGGCTTGTGGGAAGAAGATTTCTCCTTCTTCTCTTTGTGGTGAGAAGAGGAAGACTTTTTCTCCTTCCGTTTGGAGGAGGCCTTCTTCTTCTCCTTCCTCTTGGTGCGGGACTCTTCCGATGAAGTGCTCCCGTGGCTTGTAGTGGGCTTTTCGCCGGTCTCCATCTCCTTCTTGGCGTGATCTCCCGACATCACTTCGAGCAGTTAGGCTCTAATGAAGAACCGGGCTCTGATACCAATTGATAGTCGCCTAGAGGGGGGGGTGAATAGGGCGAAACTGAAATTTACAAATATAAACACAACTACAAGCCGGGTTAGCGTTAGAAATATAAATGAGTCCGCGAGAGAGGGCGCAAAACAAATCGCAAGCGAATAATGAAGTGTGTGACACGCGGATTTGTTTTACCGAGGTTCGGTTCTTTCAAACCTACTCCCCGTTGAGAAGGCCACAAAGGCCGGGTCTCCTTCAACCCTTCCCTCTCTCAAACGGTCCCTCGGACCGAGTGAGCTTCTCTTCTCAAATCAAAGCCGGGAACAAAACTTCCCCGCAAGGGCCACCACACAATTGGTGCCTCTTGCCTTGATTACAATGGAGTTTTGATCACAAGAACAAGTGAGAAAGAAAAGAAGCAATCCAAGCGCAAGAGCTCAAAAGAACACGACAAATCTCTCTCGCTAATCACTAAAGCCTTGTGTGGAATTGGAGAGGATTTGATCTCTTTGTATGTGTCTAGAATTGAATGCCTAGCTCTTGTAAGTGGTTGAGAAGTGGGAAATCTTGGATGCAATGAATGGTGGGGTGGTTGGGGTATTTATAGCCCCAACCACCAAAAGTGGCCGCTAGGAAGCTGCCTGCTCGATGGCGCACCGGACAGTCCGGTGCACACCGGACAGTCCGGTGCCCCCTGCCACGTCATCACTGCCGTTGGATTCTGACCGTTGGAGCTTCTGACTTGTGGGCCCGCCTGGGTGTCCGGTGCACACCGGACAGGTATTGTTCCTTGTCCGGTGTGCCAGTATGGGCACGCCTGCCATCTGCGCGCGCAGAGCGCGCATTTATTGCGCGGCAGAGAGCCGTTGGCGCGGAGATAGCCGTTGCACCGGAGTCGCACCGGACAGTCCGGTGCACACCGGACAGTCCGGTGATTTTTAGCGGACAAGCCGTTGGCGTTTCCCGAAGCTGGCGAGTTCCTGAGGCCGACCTCCCTTGGCGCACCGGACACTGTCCGGTGTACACCGGACAGTCCGGTGAATTATAGCCGAGTCGCCTCTGGGAATTCCCGAAGGTGGCGAGTTTGAGTCTGAGTCCCCCTGGTGCACCGGACATGTCCGGTGGCGCACCGGACAGTCCGGTGCGCCAGACCAGGGGTGCCTTCGGTTGCTCCTTTGCTCCTTTGTTGAATCCAAAACTTGGTCTTTTTATTGGCTGAGAGTGAACCTTTTACACCTGTATAATCTACACACTTGGGCAAACTAGTTAGTCCAAAGATTTGGGTTGGGCAATTCAACCACCAAAATTATATAGGAACTAGGTGTAAGCCTAATTCCCTTTCAGATCGCGTGGGCCCGACACCCACTACTGGTCAGGGGTTCGAAGGCCAGCCCCCCGAAGGGTTCCATGGCCGCCTCAGGCTACTCGGGCTCCGCGCCCATTACTGATCAGGGGTTCGAAGGCTGGCTCCCGAAGGGTTCACAGTCGCCTCAGACACCGAGCGAGGGATGACCAGGGGTACGTTCGATACATAACCGAGGCTCGGGCTGCGCTCCCGAGGTACCCTAGGACATTTCCGAGACCAGCGGGAACGATCTTGTAACAGAATCCCATCGGAGGGAGGCATCGAGCCCTCGGACCCCGTCGCCAGGGGACCGGGTCCGGCAAATCACCCGCAGGTACTTTTGGGCGTGCCTCTGGGCCCCTAGCCGACCCCCAACGAACGGGGCACGGACGTCCACTCGGATTACCCGCTTGCAGCTCACCGGAGACACCATGTTCGGTGCCCATCGAGGGTAACATGGCGCACTCCCCCCTCCTCCTTGCGGAAAGGCGACGTAGGGGCGTATGTAAAAAGTCGAGTCTGTCCCTGATCGTCCTCTCGCCCTGTGCAGAGGCTCGGGGGCTGCTCTCGCAAAAACCGGCTCCGGCCAAATCGTTGACAGCGTCAACATACCAGCCCGAGAGCTTAGGGCCCCGACCGTGCACCCGGGCTACGGCCAGTTCGCACGAGGGAACGACCAGACCAGCCGAAGCGTTACGCGAGGTATTAAGACCTCGAAGGAGTGTAACCACTCCTCCGAGGCCTCGGGGGCTACACCCGGCGGGTGCGCTCGCGCGCACCCACCGGAACGAAATGCAACCGAGAAAGGCTGGTCCCCTTGCAAAAAAGTGCGACAAAATCCTCCAAGCGAGTGCTAACACTCCCTTCGAGGCTCGGGGGCTACTGTCGGGGACCATAATTAGGGGTACCCTCAAGACGCCTAATTCTCAGCTGGTAACCCCCATCAGCATAAAGCTGCAAAGGCCTGATGGGTACGATTAAGTGAGGGATCAGTCCACACGAGTGACTCGATCACGCTTCACCCGAGCCTAGCCTCGGCCAAGGGCAGCCGACCTCGAGAGACTTCCGTCTCGCCCGAGGCCCCCTTTTTATGGCGGACACATCACCGGCTCGCCCAAGGCCTTGGCTTCGCTCAGAAGCAACCTTGACTAAATCGCCACACCGACTGACCAAATTGCAGGGGCATTTAACGCAAAGGTGGCCTGACACCTTTATCCTGACACGCGCTCCCGGCAGAGCCAAAGTGACCGCCGTCACTCCACCGCTCCACTGACCAGTCTGACAGAAGGACAGCGCCGCCTGCGCCACTCCGACTGCAGTGCCACTCGACAGAGTGAGTCTGACAGGCAGTCAGGCCTTGCCAAAGGCGCCACGGCGAACTCCGCTCCGCCCGACCCCAGGGCTCGGACTCGGGCTAAGACCCGGAAGACGGCGAACTCCGCTCCGCCCGACCCCAGGGCTCGGACTCGGGCTAAGACCCGGAAGACGGCGAACTCCGCTCCGCCCGACCCTAGGGCTCGGACTCGGGCTAAGACCCGGAAGACGGCGAACTCCGCTCCGCCCGACCCTAGGGCTCGGACTCGGGCTAAGACCCGGAAGACGGCGAACTCCGCTCCGCCCGACCCCAGGGCTCGGACTCGGGCTGAGACCCGGAAGACGGCGAACTCCGCTCCGCCCGACCCCAGGGCTCGGACTCGGGCTAACACCCGGAAGACGACGAAACTCCGCTTCGCCTGACCCCAGGGCTCGGACTCCGCCCTGGCCTCGGCCGAACGACTTCCGCCTCGCCCGACCCCATGGCTCGGGCTCGGCCACGGCAACGGAAGACAGACTCAACCTCGGCTTCGGAGGAACCCCCACGTCGCCCTGCCTAGGGCACAGACCGCCACGTCAACAGGAAGCGCCATCATCATCCTACCCCGAATCGACTCGGGTCACGAAGAACAAGACCGGCGTCCCATCCGGCCAGCTCCGCCGGAGGGGCAATGATGGCGCTCCACAAGCTCTATGACGACGGCGGCCCCCAGCTCTCTTACGGAAGCAGGACGACGTCAGCAGGGACTCGACCGCTCCAACAGCTGTCCCTCCGCCAGGCTCCGCCGCACCTCCGACAGCCACGACATCACGCCAGCAGGGTGCCCAGATCTCTCCGGCTGCCACATTGGCATGTACCTAGGGCGCTAGCTCTCCCTCCGCTAGACACGTAGCACTCTGCTACACCCCCCATTGTACACCTGGATCCTCTCCTTACGACTATAAAAGGGAGGACCAGGGCCTTCTTAGAGAAGGTTGGCCGCGCGGGACCGAGGACAAGACAGGCGCTCTCTTGGGGCCGCTCGCTTCACTCACCCGCGTGGACGCTTGTAACCCCCCTACTGCAAGCGCACCTGACCTGGGCGCGGGACGAACACGAAGGCAGCGGGACTTCCACCTCTCTCACGCTCGACTCCGGCCACCTCGCCTCTCCCCCCTTCGCGCTCGCCCACGCGCTCGACCCATCTGGGCTGGGGCACGCAGCACACTCACTCGTCGGCTTAAGGACCCCCTGTCTCGAAACGCCGACAAATAAATTCCAGAGAAGTAGTTGTCGGTCGGCCACTGACGCATGAGGTCGGATGTTGCCTGGCCCGGCACGTCAGTGTCCAGAAGTTAATGTAGAGGATCGGCTTCCCGTCCTTAAGCTCATATGTGTGTTTATGGAATCGTCAAGGCAGATCAAGGGTGTGGTATCTTAGCCGATGTCGACGAGGCATCTAGGACAACAGGGGTGGCGACGGCACGGCGCAGGCAAGTGCCTCGCCCACATAGACGTGGCATGAGTGATTTCATATTATATTGATCTCATATGAAAAGCTTGTTATGTCAAAAATAATGATACGAAAGCAATGAGTTGGATACTTAACTAGTAAGGTGCCCATGTCGTCGCTCCCTCTCCAAGCAAAGCGAAGCAAAGGCATTATGGTACATCACGTGTGGTCTAGCCCACCGGCGGTTGCGACAGCGGTGGCATGGAGCCCGAGCTCGGGAAGCGCCTCAGGGGTGAAAACTGAAATGGTAATTTTCGGATACCATGATTCGTTTTCGAAGTTTTACCGAAATTTAGGTCTAAACGGAAATGATAACCGAAAATACGAAAACGAAATCGGTAGAAAAAATCCGAATCGGAAACGGAAACGGTTTGGGTCTCTTCCGACCGTTTCCAGAAATTAATGTTTTTATTCGGTATTTTACCGTCGGTAATAAATTCGATATTTTTTAGAAAAAATATTAAATCTGAACTAATCTTTATAAATTCATAATAAATTCATCTTAGCTTAGAAAATATGAAACTAATTTTTAATTTTCCTAAAATTAAGATCTATCTAATGGTATATAGTTTAGAATCGTTTCGACCTTTTATAAATCCTATTTATGTTTTCTTACGTGTTATTACTCTTGATACATATATTCATAATTTGCACGAGAACTTAAGAAGAATCAAGAGGACACTAATTATATTGATTATGCCAAGTAGTAGTCCAAATAGAATGTAAGTGACATAGCATTATACACATCTTGATTCTACATTATTTAAATACATAATAATGATATTATTATTGTATGAGTTCTTACTTTATATATTTATTGTGACCTCCTACCTTATATATTATTACTAATTTTATATGAATGTATAACTTGCTTGAATTTTTGAAGTCAATTGAGGGTACATGTTACAGTTTTTACCGATCAAATTTTAGATTCTCATCGTAACCGGTGTAATTTTCGTGCTGAACTTTCGTTTTTGATGTTTCTGAATTACCAATGTCGTTTTCATTTCCCGAGTTACCGTTTTCAATATCGTTTCCGTGGAAAAAATATGAAAACGAAAATGATTTTAGTATTTATTAATCGTTTCCCATCATTTTCAACCCTATTCATGATCGTGCTCTGCGTTGTCTACCATATAGGGGGCCTCTGTTGCAAGCACCTCATGATGGACCTCCACGTCTTGCTCAGATGGGGCAAGCTCGCCAGCAAGGCGCTCCACGACCAACTGCTCACCGCGACGCACCACCACCACACAATTGTGCCACTTTCGTCCTCATCGTCGTCTCACGCGCCCCCGCCACAAGCGTGGAGTTTACCTGCACCACCAGTCCACCATACTGTCCTACTCCATCTATGGCGCTGCCTCACATCCAGGTCCTGGACGCGCAATTCTACCCTTTAGGATCCACGGTCGCAGCCACGTCGCCAGAGACGGGACAATCTAGACAGGACTACAAACTTCGGGACACAACATCGACAATCGACTTTCGCACGTATGTGTACATGTATACCATAGGCAGGAACTAGCTAAATGTGTTTACCGTTTGGTCCGTCGAAATGTGTTTACATATATTGTTATTGTATATACATGGGTCAGAAAGCCCTCTATATAATCTTCGGCTAGGGTCCCTAAAATCTCAAGCACGGCCCTAGCTAGGGATGTCAACGGGGCTGCTCCCCGTCGGGGACTCCTACCCATACCCGTCCCCGCCAAAATAAAAATTCCCCGTTCCTCGTCCCCGTTTTTTCCCGTACCCGTCCTCGTCGAGTATACGGGGACCCGATGGGGAAAAATCCCCGCCAACAGCCCACTTAAGAAACATGTCCAGCACAATAAATCAGCAGCATGTTACATTTGCAAATATATAAACAACACAAACCATAGCAGCTATTGCAACTATGGCATGGTACATCACAAGTCACTGATACAATAATAAGTAAGAAGTAATAACCCTAGTATATAGTACAACCACAATGCCACATAGCAGTACCAGGCTACTAGCTATTACACACATGAATGATACACCAAATCCAAACACAAGTTCTGTTCATAGTCCATACTTCAAGATTACAGTTCCAACAAGAGTACATAAATAAGATGACACATGGCAGTATACCAAATACATGCAACAAGCTCACAAGTCACAAAGTCTGAACTAACTTCCTTGCACCAATATCACATTACCAGATGAAAGTCGCCTAGAGGGGGGTGGATAGGCGAAACCTGAAAATTAAAACTTTATCCCCCAACTAGATCCCTTGATTAGTGGTTAGAACAAGATAAACAATTATCGGAGTATAAAAGCTAAGTCCTTTGCTTGTAAAGAATGTTGCTTTGAAATAATGCGAAATTGATAATCAATACAACTACTAGATATATGGATAGTAAAGCAAGAAGGCTTAGATGAGAAGAGCAATAAGTCAAGTTTCTTTCTTGCGAAGTTTTGCTTCACTAAATGAGAATTTAACTTGAAGCAACACCAAATGATATTGACAAAGAATAGCGCAAGAAAACTTAGAGAAAGGAAAACAAACAAATCACAAGCAATAAACACAAATGACACGGGTGATTTGTTTTACCGAGGTTCGACCCTCGAAGGCCTAGTCCCCGTTGAGGAGTCCACTTAAGGACGGGTCTTTTTCAACCCTTTCCCTCTCTCCACCGATCACCCAAGGATCGGCGAGCTCTTCTTCTTCTCAAGGATCACTCTCGATCCCGCAAGGACCACCACACTCTTTGGTGTCTCTTGCTAGCTTTTACAAGCCTCCAAAACTTTGGAGGAAGTTCAATGAGAGTCAAAACTCCATGCGCAAATGATCACAAAGATGTAGCACACACTATCTCTCAATGAATCTCACAAGGCACTAGTGCTAAACTCAAATGAGTAGCTCTCTATTGCTTGCTCTCTCTTTTGTGGCACTTGTGTTGGTTGTAGTGGTCTAGATCTTGTGTATAGGATGTATCAATGAATATATGTGGTTGGGAGGGCTTGATTATGTCAACTAGATGACTTGGAATGTTGCTTGGACTCCCCCACCTTGAAGTGGCCGGTTGGGGTGGTATTTATAGCCACCAACCAAAATGTAGCCGTTTGAGAAGGCTGTTGGTGATGGGCGCACCGGACAGTCCGGTGCACACCGGACATGTCCGGTGCGCCAGCCACGTCACCAAAGCCGTTGGGATTCGACCGTTGGAGCACTGTCTTCTAGGCCCGCCTGGATGTCCGGTGGCGCACCAGACATGTACTGTAGAGTGTCCGGTGCGCCAGTATGGGCGTGCCTGACTTCTGCGCGCGCTGGCGCGCATTTAATGCGCTGCAGGTAGCCGTTGGTGAAAGCTCTCTAGTGAGTTTTGGTGTTTGGATGACAACTCAATTAAAGTACTAACAAGTGTACTAAGTGTTGAACAGGTGCTTAAAGTAAAGCCTACAGGGTTCAACACAAGTGAACAAATGTGATGGTCCAAGAACTGGATTATGGATACATAATGGACATCACAAGTAAGATGGACATTGCAAAAGTGAGACTCGGGTGCGTAGCTCGGAGACAACTGATCAAGCCAAGGACGGAGGCAAGAAGAGCTTCGGGGTACCAAGTGCACGGGAGAAGGTCAAGGAGGCTGAGGAACCCAAAGCCAAGGGTAAAGAAGAAGGCTTGCAAAGTCAAGGGTGATCGAGTTGAGAACAGTTACGGCACATCAAGGATCACTACATAAGAACGTGACTTACAGCCAATGAGGTAACAGCTACAGTTATGTGGTGTAATTCATAAGGCTCAAGAACAAGCTCTAAGAAGGAGAACTAGTGTCAAAACCAGAACTGGAAGCAGCCCAAAAGAGCTAAGTTCACCTTGATCTTTAGTTTGGGTTGTTCCTATGTTTGGAGATGTTCTATGTGACCTTTACAGGATGTTGGAGCCAAGTAATGTCAATCTAGATCAAGACAAGCCGACTTGATGAGTTATGAGTCCAACATCAAAGCTCAAGCATGTTGAATGCTATAGATTTAATGATTAAAAGAAGGTATGTTTCTATACTTAGTACATTGGTTTTGTGGACTAATATACTTGTCTAAGTGTTAGAAACAGAAAGAAGAAGAAAAAAAGAGAGGTGCAAAGGGCTTGGCTATGTACAGCCAAGGCAGCGCAGTCTGGCACACCGGACTATCCGGTGGTGCACCGGACAGTGTCCGGTGGTGCATCGGACAGTGTCCGGTGCGCCAGGCTGAACTATGACGAACTGGCCGCTCTCGGGAATTCACCGGCGACGTACGGCTATAATTCACCGGACTGTCCGGTGAGCCAACGGTCGGCCGCGCGATCTGCGCGGAACACGTGGCCGAACCAACGGCTAGTTGGAGGCACCGGACTGTCCGGTGTGCACCGGACATGTCCGGTGCGCCAACGGCTCCAAGACTGCCAACGGTCGGCTTCGCCATAGAAGGAAAGAAATCGGGCACCGGACAATGTCTGGTGTGCACCGGACTGTCCGGTGCGCCACCCGACAGAAAGAAAGTATTGCCTTCCAAATGGGATTCCAACGGCTCCTAGGCCCCTTGTGCCTATAAAAGGGACCCCTAGGCGCCTCAAGCAAAGCACAAGTGCAGCCAACAAGTGTAGACTTCACTGGAATCAATTCTCGCTCTCCCTCTTGTGTGTAACTCTATAGTTTGTGTAGAAGGCACAACTATAAGCCTTTAGAGAGAGGAGTAGTGCTGCTAAGAGCTAGAGCAAGGTCTTGAGCATATCGTTACTCTGCCGGGGTGCTGCCAAGAAGTTTGTAAGCAGCCACGGTTCTGTTGTAACCCCACTCAATAGTGAAAGGCTCTATCTGTCATACTGACAGATCTGAGCAAACGGAGGAAGGAGTTGAAATAGACTCCAAGCCCAGGTGTGGCTAACTCCAACGAGGACTAGGCAAGCATTTCAGGCTTGGCCGAACCTCGGGATAAATCCTTGCTTCTGTGTGCTCTGTTCTGTATTGTATCCTGACTCTCTGTCTTACTCGTCTTTATATCTGCACTTCAATACTTATCTGTGGTATAAGATTTATTTGAAGTGCAGGACTTTTTGAGACAGGATCTTCTATTCCGCTGCAACCTACTCCAAGGGTTTTCCATTCCACTGCGATCCAGCCTTCGAGTAGAGTAAGAATTTAAGCTTTAAAGTGATAGTTTTTATTCGCCTATTCACCCCCCCTCTAGGCGACATCCAGATCCTGTTCCCGGGTCAAAGGGAACTTTCAATTGGTATCAGAGCTAGGCCTCTCCAGTGTGGGCTTAGCCGTCCGGAGATAACGATGTCGTCACAAGAGGTAACTGTAGAACTTCTTTTAGGCGATGGCTCTAATTACAAATCTTGGTCTGTCTCTATTTATAAGGCTTTCATGAGTGTTGATCCTGATTTGAGACAGATCTTTTGGAGAAGTATTTTTCCATCTGATATTAGTAAAAATCCCTCTAATGATGAACTAAGATGTTTTTCTCTCAATCACCGTGCTTGCAGCATCTTAGTTGATTCTCTTTCTAGAGGTGCTTATTTTGCCATCATGAGTAGTGGTAATGATTTAATTGTTGATGCTCATGATTTATGGAATAGAATTAAAGTAAAATATTGTGTGGCAAATTGTACTGCTTCTACTCCCCATATTGCTTGTGATACTAACCTTTCAAAAGGAGAAGATCAAGAACGATGGGCATCCAACGATGAATCCACCTCGTCGACAGGTTTGTCTTCCACTAGTTATAAATGTCTTATTGCTAACAATGATGATGGAGACGAAAGCGATGATGAGGAGGAATATGAGGATGATAGCGAGGATGAGTCTTCATCACCACAAGGTACATTTTCCTGTACTGCTTCCACTAATAATAATGACAGGGAAAATAAGACCAGTGATGTGGAAGAAGAGGAGATTCGCCGGTTCTACACCCATCTCAACAAAGAAGACAAAGTGCTCTTAGTTAAATTGTTGAGGAGGAACAAGGAACAAGGCGAGACGCTTCTCAGGCTAGAGGAGACTCTCATCAAAACCAACGACAGCCTGGAGAAGATGACCAAAGAACATGAGGAGCTAAAGTGCTCTCATGATAATTTGGTCCAACGGTATGAATCTATTTTATTTGAGCAAAGAAATAATCATGATGTATTATCTGATGTTGCTCAACTTAAAACTGAAAATTCTATGCTTAAGAGTCAAGTAGAAATGATAAATTTAGAAAAACTTGCTCTAAGTGAAAAATATGATATGCTATCTTATTCTCATAATGAATTAGTTGATGACCATATCATGCTTAATATTGCTCATGAGGTTGTAATTTCAAACTTAAATTCATGTGAACCCCATTCTCGCACGTGTGCGCATTTGAATTGTATATCATCATGTGCTAACCCCTGTTGCTCAAAAGAAAGCCAATCATTGATTGAGCAACAAGTTTTAGGGTCACAAAAGAAATTCTGTGGGAATAAGAAGCAACGACAACTGAGGAGAAGACGCTTAGCTCAACTCTCTCAAGATATCCACGGGCGCGTGGTGAAGAAGCTTGAGAAAGGAAAAATTGCAGCAAGTGTTAAGCTCAATAAGAAGAATGTTCCCAAAGCTATAAATGAAGAAATCAACATGAACGAGGAAAAAGGTAAAAATTCAATTAGTCATATTGTTTGTACTAATCATCTCTCCATGACCTTCAAGCACAAAAAGGGAAGAGGAAAAAGGAGGTGTTTCAAATGCAAGGAGATAGGCCACCTCATCGCATCCTGTCCGTACAAGGACAAGGATGAAGGGACAAGAAGTTGCTTTGGATGCAAAAATAAGGACCACATTATCACTTCATGTCCGGTCATGAAGAATCAAGGATGTGCATCCTCCAAGATGACCCTCACCAAAGAAAATGACGAACAGCAAGTGTCATGTCAGGTTGAGCGACGCTTCTGCTACAAATGTGGTGAGCAGGGTCATATATCAAAGGTATGTTATAAAGGTAAGATTCCTAAAGAAGTGAATGTGTGTCAATCTCATTCGCTTAGGAGACCCAAATCATACACTTGTGCTAGATCTATAATGAGATCACCTAGAACTAGCACAAAGGCCATTTGGGTACCAAAGGCACATTTAGATGATCATTATGGACCCATCCCGAGATGGGTACCAAACTGCGCTAACTAGACCATGCAGGTGCCTTGAGATGGACTGGAGACCATGGGAGAGATTAAGACGGTTATCTAAAACTCTATGCTTAAGCTGTTAATTGTTTTGGTGTTTATTGACCCAAGGTTGAATTATTGTGAAACACTAATCCCATGTTCATCTCAAGTGAAATAAAGTGTATAGGTCATGAATCATTATTGGTGAATCAAGTAAAGGACCTTGATGAGAATCTACAACATGCTCTCCAAAGGACGGTACCCCGTGTATTTTAAGTACATAATTGCAATTTAGTATTGCTCTTAAGTTGGCTTGTTGTGCTACCTGTCTTTGGAGTAGTTATGCTTTATGATTGCCTGTGTAAATGAATCATAATGATGTTTGCTTAATCATGACTGGTGCTATATAGGATATATCTTTTGAATCATTCATGGGTAGCTATTTCATTTGTTATATCCACAACGATTAACTCTCTTGGTGTATATGGATAAACCTGTAACTTTTTGCAAGTCATGCTATGTGCAATTATGACATTTTGTTTAGTCCATGTTCACATGATTACCCTAGTTTAGTATTGTGTGAATTTCAAATCCATGAGCTATGAGGTGCGCTCTCATAAAGGCAAAGGTATGGAAAATGGAGCTATACAATTTCATTAAATATTCTTGAAATTCCATTCATTGTGATCATAGCTATGTTCGTGTCTTTCAATTGGTTATATCTTGGTTTAGGTAATTTATTCCTTTAAAATGTTGTTTCTTTTGTGCACCTAAGAAACCTTCTTAATCATGACATGCTTAGATATTTCGCTTTATATACATGATTATGTTGATCTTCAATTGGTATATGCAATGATAGTTAAATATGAAGCATGTACAGGTTGAGTAAATGTTAGACTTCCTTGAGTATTGAATTGGCTTAGGTGCCACTGAGGCATGCATTGTTGAATTTAGTCAACCTTTCATTTAGCCTTAAATTGGTGTTAAGTGGTTTTACAATTGATATTCAAATTGGCATCCTTGTGTGATGAAAGTGATAGAGTATGCCTTGACCAAGGTATGTTGTGATCCCCTCTAGTTCTAAGGAAGCTAGAATGTGCAAAGTGCAAGTTATTCAAATACTTGATGCACAACTTGAGGGGGAGCACACATAACTTGTGTCCTTTGAGACTAACTGTTTCTTGAGCGATCTTGTATAGTCTCTAGGTGGAAAAGAGAAGATAAGCAAGAAATGGAGCAATCTGGACTTGTGTACCTCTGTAAGTCAAGAAATTGGTATCTCAAGTTGTGAGTAAGTGCATATCTTTAGATTGCTCATGCTCTATAATATCTGGTGATAATAGATGCTTAAATATCATGGAGCCATGATAATAAATGAACTTTGAAATTGGTATCTTTCAATTGGTAGCCGTAATAGTTCGCTTCAATTGACTTCTTTTGATAATCATGAGAATAGAAGTTTCTTCTTATGCCCA
The DNA here is from genome assembly GCF_902167145.1 of Zea mays. Classification (NCBI taxonomy): domain Eukaryota; kingdom Viridiplantae; phylum Streptophyta; class Magnoliopsida; order Poales; family Poaceae; genus Zea; species Zea mays. Next base: position 11,968,440 of record NC_050097.1, read on the forward strand.
ATACTATAACCTGTTCTAAGTTTAATGTCTTAGCAACAAGAAAAAGTAAGGATAAAGAATCAGGCACAAGTGTGAAGAAGCTCTTGAGAGATTAGATACTTTCAAGATGGGAAGTACACTACAACATGGTAAAGGTACAAAGGGAGTATTAATCTTTTTGCATATATGTATCTTGCCTAAATGTTGATCGGGCATATGCTCAATAAGTAAGGGGGAGTTTTGATAGTCGTTTTCCTCCTTAACACCCTGCTGTCCCTTGACATCATCATATGTTCTTGCTTGAGTATGTTTTTTGGTGTTTGATGTCAAAGGGGGAGAATTTGTGTATTAAAGCTTATCTCAACCTTAGAGGAAAGCTTATCCTAATGGGTGATGTGTTAGTTTGAGCTTTGCCAAGTGTGATATTCATGTTTCTTGCAATGTTGCTCATATGGACTAGTGTTTCCGCTGCGATGAATTATTTGGCTTCTATAGTGTAATAGATAGTCATGTGGTTAATGGTGCTTTAAGATTGTCTTAAATTAGTGTCTTAGTTTAAATTGGTTTGAATTGGTATCTTAATGATGAATAGTGGCAGGTTGATATTTGAATAGTGTTTAACTCTGATTATGTGCATTTGCGTGTTATAGCATCATGGTTTGATTCTTGCCACAATGCATACTAAAAAGTGCTAAGGTGTAGAAATGTTTCGATTTGCCTAAGTATGTGCAAATTGGCTTCTGAGGCCAAAATTATGTTTTTGAAGTAAGCACTTATTTAGGGGGAGCATTCTATAATCTTAGAATTAAAATTTGTGCTTCAAATCTTATTCTTATGTAAGCTTTAATTGTGTTGCCATCAATCACCAAAAAGGGGGAGATTGAAAGCTCTCTAGTGAGTTTTGGTGTTTGGATGACAACTCAATTAAAGGACTAACAAGTGTACTAAGTGTTGAACAGGTGCTTAAAGTAAAGCCTACAGGGTTCAACACAAGTGAACAAATGTGATGGTCCAAGAACTGGATTATGGATACATAATGGACATCACAAGTAAGATGGACATTGCAAAAGTGAGACTCGGGTGCGTAGCTCGGAGACAACTGATCAAGCCAAGGACGGAGGCAAGAAGAGCTTCGGGGTACCAAGTGCACGGGAGAAGGTCAAGGAGGCTGAGGAACCCAAAGCCAAGGGTAAAGAAGAAGGCTTGCAAAGTCAAGGGTGATCGAGTTGAGAACAGCTACGGCACATCAAGGATCACTACATAAGAACGTGACTTACAACCAATGAGGTAACAACTACAGTTATGTGGTGTAAGTCATAAGGCTCAAGAACAAGCTCTAAGAAGGAGAACTAGTGTCAAAACCAGAACTGGAAGCAGCCCAAAAGAGCTAAGTTCACCTTGATCTTTAGTTTGGTTTGTTCCTATGTTTGGAGATGTTCTATGTGACCTTTACAGGATGTTGGAGCCAAGTAATGTCAATCTAGATCAAGACAAGCCGACTTGATGAGTTATGAGTCCAACATCAAAGCTCAAGCATGTTGAATGCTATAGATTTAATGATTAAAAGAAGGTATGTTTCTATACTTAGTACATTGGTTTTGTGGACTAATATACTTGTCTAAGTGTTAGAAACAGAAAGAAGAAGAAAAAAGAGAGGTGCAAAGGGCTTGGCTATGTACAGCCAAGGCAGCGCAGTCTGGCACACCAGACTGTCTGGTGGTGCACCGGACAGTGTCCGGTGCGCCAGGCTGAACTATGACGAACTGGCCGCTCTCGGGAATTCACCGGCGACGTACGGCTATAATTCACCGGACTGTCCGGTGTGCACCGGACTGTCCGGTGAGCCAACGGTCGGCCTGGCCAACGGTCGGCCGCGCGATCTGCGCGGAACACGTGGCCGAACCAACGGCTAGTTGGAGGCACCGGACTGTCCGGTGTGCACCGGACATGTCCGGTGCGCCAACGGCTCCAAGACTGCCAACGGTCGGCTTCGCCATAGAAGGAAAGAAATCGGGCACCGGACAATGTCCGGTGTGCCACCCGACAGAAAGAAAGTATTGCCTTCCGAATGGGATTCCAACGGCTCCTAGGCCCCTTGTGCCTATAAAAGGGACCCCTAGGCGCCTCAAGCAAAGCACAAGTGCAGCCAACAAGTGTAGACTTCACTGGAATCAATTCTCGCTCTCCCTCTTGTGTGTAACTCTATAGTTTGTGTAGAAGGCACAACTATAAGCCTTTAGAGAGAGGAGTAGTGCTGCTAAGAGCTAGAGCAAGGTCTTGAGCGTATCGTTACTCTGTCGGGGTGCTGCCAAGAAGTTTGTAAGCAGCCACGGTTCTGTTGTAACCCCACTCAATAGTGAAAGGCTCTATCTGTCATACTGACAGATCTGAGCAAACGGAGGAAGGAGTTGAAATAGACTCCAAGCCCAGGTGTGGCTAACTCCAACGAGGACTAGGCAAGCATTTCAGGCTTGGCCGAACCTCGGGATAAATCCTTGCTTCTGTGTGCTCTGTTCTGTATTGTATCCTGACTCTCTGTCTTACTCGTCTTTATATCTGCACTTCAATACTTATCTGTGGTATAAGATTTATTTGAAGTGCAGGACTTTTTGAGACAGGATCTTCTATTCCGCTGCAACCTACTCCAAGGGTTTTCCATTCCACTGCGATCCAGCCTTCGAGTAGAGTAAGAATTTAAGCTTTAAAGTGATAGTTTTTATTCACCTATTCACCCCCCCTCTAGGCGACATCCAGATCCTGTTCCTGGGTCAAAGGGAACTTTCAGTTGGCGCCGAAGTATCCGTTGCTTCGATGTCACACCGGACAGTCCGGTGTACACCGGACATGTCCGGTGAATTATAGCGGACTATCCGTTGTGAATTCCTGAAGCTGGCGAGTTCCTGAGGCGCCGTTCCTTGGAGCACCGGACACTGTCCGGTGTACACCGGACAGTCCGGTGAATTATAGCGGAGCGCCTCTGGAAATTCCCGAAGGTGGCGAGTTTGAGTTGGAGTCCTCTAGTGCACCGGACACTGTCCGGTGTACACCGGACAGTCCGGTGCGCCAGACCAGAGGTGCCTTCAGGATGCCTTTAGCTCTTTTGTTGAACCCAATACTTGGTATTTTTATTGGCTAAGTGTGAACCTTTGGCACCTGTATAACTTGTACACTAGAGTAAACTAGTTAGTTCAATTATTTGTGTTGGGCGATTCAACCACCAAAATCAATTTAGAAATAGGTGTAAGTCTAATTCCCTTTCAATCTCCCCCTTTTTGGTGATTGATGCCAACACAAACCAAAGCAAATATAGAAGTGCATAATTGAACTAGTTTGTATAATGTAAGTGCAAAGGTTGCTTGGAATTGAGCCAATATAAATACTTACAAGATATGCATGGATTGTTTCTTTGTTTTTAACATTTTGGACCACGCTTGCACCACATGTTTTGTTTTTGCAAATTCTTTTGTAAATCCTTTTCAAAGTTCTTTTGCAAATAGTCAAAGGTAAATGAATAAGATTTTGCAAAGCATCTTCAAGATTTGAAATTTTCTCCCCCTGTTTCAAATGCTTTTCCTTTGACTAAACAAAACTCCCCCTTAATGAAATCCTCCTCTTAGTGTTCAAGAGGGTTTAGATATTAATTTTGAAGAGGTTATACCAATCTGAAATTATATCACAAGTAAGATACCAATTTGAAAATACTCTTTGAAAACTAAAATTTTAGAAATTGGTGGTGGTGCGGTCCTTTTGCTTTGGGCTAATACTTTCTCCCCCTTTGGCATGAATCGCCAAAAACGGATACTTTGAGTGAAATATAAGCCCTTTTATAACTTTTCTCTCTCCCTTTGGCAAAAGTATATGAGTAAAGATTATACCATAATTGGAGAGCTAGTGTGGAGTAATGGCGAAGGATAAATAGTACCGATAGAGTTGAGTGGAAGCCTTGTCTTCGCCGAAGACTCCATTTCCCTTTCAATCTACGACTTAGCATAAAGATCACTTGAAAGCACATTAGTCGTAGACATAAAGAGATATGATCAAGAGATATATCAATTAAGCATGATCATAGTTCTATATAATATAGATTTCTCTCCCTAAATATGTGCCTTGAGAGGAATACATATTTTGGCCTTAAATGCCAAGTGCACATAATTAGTTTAATGAGAGCAAATCTATATCATAGAGAAAGTGAAGTGCATTGTGTCATAGTATAGGTGTGATGCTTATGACAGATTATGCACTTATGAAAGCATGTTATAAAAATCTTAAGCATTTTCCCTTAAGGATTTCAAAGAGGCTTAAGGACCATCCACCTTTGGAACAAAGGCAGCTTATCCTCGTTACAAGGTTAAGTTTAAGCTCTTTGACAATAAGATTACTTCATCCAGTTTTAACAAAGATGCATAAATGCAGGAATGAAATGTTTGAGAGATTAAACTAGGTATGAAGCAGGGAAAAATGCATGGCCATGCTTTCTCTTCCTTTTATACAAGATATGTAAAGAAAGTATAGAAAAGGAAGATTTAGGTACAAGTTTGAATGAAATGAAGTAGTTTTACCCTTTTGTACCTTCACATAGAGACGCTATCTTCATTGTGCATTGTCCTTAGTCTTAGTTGCTTAAGACCTATACTCAAGACAATATATGGAAATATTTTGCACAAGAGAGAGCTCTACAACTAGTGATCCTTTTCCAAGTTAATGTTAGATTAAATTAAATGGATCACAAATTGTATAAAGGCAACATGAATTCTCCTTTCAACTTAGTGCACATCAAGAGATATTGATTGATTTTATATGAGGCACTAAGAAGTATAAGTGTTAATAGAAGTTATTCAATGATCAAACAAATACCAGATGTGATCAAAAGAACAATATGAGCATTAGATTAACAAATAAGCTTATTATAGGAGAATCCAGTAAGCATGCTAATTTAGCGATGAAAACAACAATCCTTGATAAACGCGACATTATTTTAACAAGTTGGATTGATGAGTAGTAGCATACTATATGAGAAACATTGTTCTCATGCAAGAGACTATATGAAATTACTAAGATAAAGCAATAGTCTCAACATAATCAAAATGTAAGAATGGACCCCCCTTAGAGATATGCATTGAAAGAAATGATTTCGATGCATTCACTTTTAAAGACATAAGGGGAGACCCATTATACATCTTGATCGAGGCTTATAAAATTTGCAATAAACAACTTAAGCCTGGTAATCTCATAATGAAAAAGATTTAGAATGCTTACAACCACACCATTTATTGTTGTGAAGACCTTATTGTCCAAGTAGGTGTTGTTGTCCTTGATGTTCTTCCTTTTCATTTGAGTGTCCTCCCTTTGTAGTTGTCTCTTTTTCCTTCCAAACTTATTGAAAATACTCAAGAGAGATGTTAATAGCGCAAAGGAGTATATGGTGAAGGATGATTTCTTTAGATAAATAATATATACAATTCATCATTCACAAGTCACACAGACATGAAGTAAAATCCTTATTATTGGTGCACATCATTAGAAAAGAGGAATATGCACCTTTTAAACATTTTTGATTAATCATAGGAAGTTTACTTCTTCATATTGAATTTTAATATCATACCTTAGAAGCATATCAATATGAAAATAAATATAGCAAAAGTCATGAATTAGATTCTAATGGACAGGTGCATTTAAAAGAATGAGATTGAATGCACGTCTAGATAAATTTTTAGTCCAATAAAGAATCTATTCTTCAAGAATGATAATTTAGAGTAAATAACCATTGAAGGGAACTATATTTGATTAAGAAGTTGAGTTCCCATACCTTTGCTTTTTACCTTTCTTCCTTTGGGCAAAGTGTGACCCTTTAGGCTTGTGACTTGCACTTATTCTCTTGTAGATTTCACAAGTAAGCTCAAGAGATATGTCATTAGTAACACAAACACTAGTTTCCCTTTTTGTAATCATTTTGACATGAAATGAAAAATGGATTACTAAAGCATGGAAACTTTATAATATGAACTAGATTATTCCATGAAGAATGCTTAGTTTTAACTCATAAAACAGGCATAGTTAATTCCTTAGGATTATGGGAATAAATCTAATTCATAGCATGGAGAGCGATAAATGTAGAAGAATCATATCCAATTTAAGCAATAAGACATACAACATAAATTATTGGATTGATTTTCCTTGTCATGATGGATTACACATTTCCATAGAGAAACTTATTCTCTAAATGTGAGACTACTTAGGTTACTTGGATAAACACATTAGTCTCACTATTCAAGACATAAAGAAAGATTCCCTTTTATAAGTATCTTTAGGATTTGAATTCCTTACATGACACCTTATTCCTTTAAGAACATGGAATCTCTATCATATCTAGATCATGGCAATAATAGGATAGTTAAAGATAAAAACATGCCATGGGAACTTTGCAACAATTTAAAGCATGTAGATTGCCATAATATGAAAATGATGAATATGTAATCTACCATATGAGAGGAAATTCTTTAAGGAATGGTGATGTAATTTAAAGACATCTTAAGTGCTTCCTATTTCTATGTGACCACACAAGACACATGATAATTTTAAGATAATTGCACTTAAAGAACATAAGTGTTACCATCCTTTGACTTTCCTCCATGTTGTAGGCTTTGACTTTTCCGCCTAGGATAATTCTTTATTTCCTACAACATCAACAACTTCCCTCGAGATGATATGAGTTTAAGATATAACAAATTAAAATAACCTTGGGTTAATCTTGAATATAGATCATTGAAGATTGATAGCTTGAGTCAACAAAAATTGAATTGACTTTCTCAAGCACCCCAAAGCTTCATACCATCTCCTCCTCCTGCAAAGCTTGTCAAGTATATTTTGGTACCCATCTCTTGATGGGTCCATCAAGGTTAGTTAACAAAGATCTAGGAACCCAAATGTCCTTTGTGTTAGCACTTGGTAAACTAATTACCTTTCTAGCACAAGTTGCAATTTTGGGTTGCCTAGTTACATGAGAATTAATTGACAAGCTAGGAGTGGGAATGTTACCAATGGGACAATCTTTGCATTGATGTCCCCTTTTTCGGCATGTGTAGCATAGGCGTTTTCCAAGTTTTGATGATTTCTTCTTTCCTTGTTTGTTGCTTGCTACATGGTTAGTAAAAACTTTCTTTTCTAACATCATGCCTTTTTGTTTTAAATAGGGACAAGATTTAACTAAGTGTCCCTTCTTTGAGCATTTAAAACAAAGTCTATCATCCTTGTTGATAATCAAGCCATTTTTTATGTAGGGACAAGACTTAATCAAGTGTCCTTCTTCAAAGCATTCACCACACTTCTTATTTTTCTTAGTGTGAAGTGTGGCTTGATCATTACATTGGATGTTACCTTTTATGGAGGCATGGTTGAGGCTTTTGGAGGAGATGTTGATTTTCTTTCTTTGTTCCTTCCTCTTGGCAATCCTCAAGTCCTTGACATTTTCTTCAAGGGATTTAGTGCATGCCTCAATTGTTCCCGTCTCAAGCTTCTTCACCATGTGATCATGGTTATCTTGAGAAGGTTGAGCAATGCACTTCCCTTTAAGTTGTGTCAAGCTCAATTTTAGCCTCTCATTTTCTTCTTTGAGCTTTTGATATGTATTATCATTTGTTCCTGCAAATTCTAGCTCAAAGGAAGATTTGCTTGCCGACGGACAACAAGCATTAGCACATGGTAATATAGTTTTTATTTGAATACATGTGCATGAGTGTGGTTGTTGGGATTTTAAGTTTTCTATCACAACCTCATGAGCAATGTTTAACATGATATGATCATCCATAAGATCTTCATGAGAGCATAGGAGCATATCATATTTTTATTGAAAAGCTAGATTTTCAACTTTTAACTTTTCTACTTGGTCCTTAAGCAAGGTATTCCTATTTACTAATTGAGCGATACAATGTAAAGCGTTATCTTGCTCAATTGAAATAGTTTCATACCTTTGGACCAAATCAACATGAGAGCACTTTAGCTCCTCATGTTCTTTAGTCAACTCGTCAAAGTGTAGCATTTTTATGGAGAGAACGTCTTCTAGCCTTTGACGAGCTTCGCTTTGCTCTCTCGCTCTTTCTAGAAGTTTGAGCATGACCGTCTTATCTTCTTGGCTTAGGCGAGCGTAGAGATGCACAAAGCTTCTTTCTTCCTCCTCATCCTCGTTTGTGCTTCCGCTATCATTTTCATTAGCCATACAACACACGTGGGAATCGAAATGGGAAGACAAACCTTTTGGAGAGGTGGATTCATCGTTTGGTCTCCATCGTTCATTCTCTTCTTCTTCCTTGCAAGGGTTAGTATCACAAATACCAAAGGAAGTAGAGACACAAAATGAACTATCATGTTTGGACTCATCAAATTTGCTTCTAATTCTAGTCCACATATCATGCGCATCATGGATGGATTCATTATAATTTGTAATGAAGGCACGACAATCTTCTTTGCTAAGAGAATTTCTTAAGATGTCATAAGCTATGAAGTTTAAGTGTATACATCTTCGATCTTCCTCCGAAGCATTATAATTAGAGGGCATGATACTCTTGTTTATAATTTGTTCTAAAAGTGGATCTATGGTTCTAAAAGCATTTAGCACACTAGTAGACCATGAATCATAGTTAGAACAATCATCAAATAAAATCTCAAGAGTTACCTCCTTCCGAGTTGTATTCTCCTGGTTCTTCTCGTTCTTTTGGGATCTTTTACGAGCCATCACTTCGAGTTGTTAGACTCAAGATGAAGTGCCTTGCTCTGATGCCAATTGAAAGTCGCCTAGAGGGGGGGTGGATAGGCGAAACCTGAAAATTAAAACTTTATCCCCCAACTAGATCCCTTGATTAGTGGTTAGAACAAGATAAACAATTATCGGAGTATAAAAGCTAAGTCCTTTGCTTGTAAAGAATGTTGCTTTGAAATAATGCGAAATTGATAATCAATACAACGACTAGATATATGGATAGTAAAGCAAGAAGGCTTAGATGAGAAGAGCAATAAGTCAAGTTTCTTTCTTGCGAAGTTTTGCTTCACTAAATGAGAATTTAACTTGAAGCAACACCAAATGATATTGATAAAGAATAGCGCAAGAAAACTTAGAGAAAGGAAAACAAACAAATCACAAGCAATAAACACAAATGACACGGGTGATTTGTTTTACCGAGGTTCGGCCCTCGAAGGCCTAGTCCCCGTTGAGGAGTCCACTTAAGGACGGGTCTTTTTCAACCCTTTCCCTCTCTCCACCGATCACCCAAGGATCGGCGAGCTCTTCTTCTTCTCAAGGATCACTCTCGATCCCGCAAGGACCACCACACTCTTTGGTGTCTCTTGCTAGCTTTTACAAGCCTCCAAAACTTTGGAGGAAGTTCAATGGGAGTCAAAACTCCACGTGCAAATGATCACAAAGATGTAGCACACACTATCTCTCAATGAATCTCACAAGGCACTAGTGCTAAACTCAAATGAGTAGCTCTCTATTGCTTGCTCTCTCTTTTGTGGCACTTGTGTTGGTTGTAGTGGTTTAGATCTTGTGTATAGGATGTATCAATGAATATATGTGGTTGGGAGGGCTTGAGTATGTCAACTAGATGACTTGGAATGTTGCTTGGACTCCCCCACCTTGAAGTGGCCGGTTGGGGTGGTATTTATAGCCACCAACCAAAATGTAGCCGTTTGAGAAGGCTGCTGGCGATGGGCGCACCGGACAGTCCGGTGCACACCGGACATGTCCGGTGCGCCAGCCACGTCACCAAAGCCGTTGGGATTCGACCGTTGGAGCACTATCTTCTGGGCCCGCCTGGATGTCCGGTGGCGCACCGGACATGTACTGTAGAGTGTCCGGTGCGCTAGTATGGGTGTGCCTGACTTCTGCGCGCGCTGGCGCGCATTTAATGCGCTTCAGGTAGCCGTTGGCGCCGAAGTATCCATTGCTTCGATGTCACACCGGACAGTCCGGTGTACACCGGACATGTCCGGTGAATTATAGCGGACTATCCGTTGTGAATTCCCGAAGCTGGCGAGTTCCTGAGGCGCCGTTCCTTGGAGCACCGGACACTGTCCGGTGTACACCGGACAGTCCGGTGAATTATAGCGGAGCGCCTCTGGAAATTCCCGAAGGTGGCGAGTTTGAGTTGGAGTCCTCTGGTGCACCGGACATTGTCCGGTGTACACCGGACAGTCCGGTGCGCCAGACCAGAGGTGCCTTCGGGATGCCTTTAGCTCTTTTGTTGAACCCAATACTTGGTCTTTTTATTGGCTAAGTGTGAACCTTTGGCACGTGTATAACTTGTACACTAGAGTAAACTAGTTAGTTCAATTATTTGTGTTGGGCGATTCAACCACCAAAATCAATTTGGAAATAGGTGTAAGCCTAATTCCCTTTCACCAGATCCTGCAAATGAAGAGAGTAAATTTCAACATGTATTCATCAAGCCAAAAATGACATTGTCTTTATAACATTACTTGCATCCCTTCTGATATGTCCTGAAGAACCGTCCAAAAGCTCAAAGGAAGACCATTTGCATCATCTGTATTTCATGAACATAAAATTTTAGTGCAAGTTAATAATACAACTAACCAAATTAAATGCTTTATATACCTTTGTATTGGTTTCTAAGCCAATCCTGTGAGCACATTAAGGCCTCTAACATCCCAGGAGTAAGACGGCTACGATGCTCACTAAGAACTCTTCCATTTGTGATGAATGCTGACTCTGAAGCAATAGTGCTCACTGGAATCGCATAAATATCACGTGCAATCATCCGCAAGGTAGGATATTGTGTCCCAGCTACCTTCCACCAATCCAATACATTAAAATTTTCCTTAGTAGCTGGAACATAATCATCCTCCAAATAACGATCCAATTCAGATTTTAGACGTAGAGATGCCGGCCTCTTCTTAGCAACACGGGCATTAAAAAGAGACATAACTTCTGGAGCTTCAATGGATTGCATTGAGGTAGATGGTTTTGTGTTACCTTCATCATCTTGTAGTTTGTACTCATTCATCAACTCACATAATAATTTGGTGACTTCTCTAACATGATCCTCACACTCATCTCCACTAATACCCATGAGCATTTCAAAACAAACTAGTAACATTTCAGTTTTAAAACGAGGATCATGAAGTGTAGCAATGCCCATTAGACCTTGCACATCGAACCAATACTTGTCAAACTTCTCATGCATCTTAACCGACATTTCTTCTATGATTTAATTGCCACAACTTGACCACTGTCTCATATTCATTTTGATTTCACAAACCTTTGGAAACATGATATTAGCAGTAACATATTGGGTTCCAGAGAACATTTATGTGATTTCATAAAACATACACAACCTATCAATCACATCATGGGCAAATGACCATTCTTCTTCACTAGGACAACATTCATATCGTTTCTCAACACGCACAGCACGAATAAAAACAACCTTATAGGGAAGGGCAACACTAAGCATTGTGAATGTTGAGTTCCATCTTGTTTTGCAATCAAGGCACAACTTCTTAGTTATAGTGACTTTCACAAATTGAGCAATCTCTTCAATTTTTTCAACTCTTTTTGGTGTTGTTGTCCAAAAAGCTACACTATCACGAATCCTTTCAATAGCCTTCTGTATGATATCTAAACCATCCTTCACAATCAAGTTGAGAATATGGGCGCAACACCGCATGTGTAATGTGCTACCCTTTAACATAAGTTTACCTTTCCCTATCTTTCTCACTAACAAGTCTATAACCTTATCATTTGTAGAACAATTGTCAACAGTCATAGTTGATACCTTCTCATCAAGATTCCATGCAATTAAGGATTCATTCAACTCTTCAGCGATAACCTCAGCAGTATGTGGACTTGGCACATAAATGAACCTACAATAGTGAACATACAACAGTAAACATACAATAGTAAAAATTGGTTCCATGATTCCATGAACAAGTCATATTACCTCATCACAATGCTCCTAAGCTTCCATGATTGATCAATGGGTTGTGATAACCATGTAGCCTTTCTTTTAGTTGTCTGCAGTCCACATATCAGTAGTGATAGCAACCCTAGAGTTGTTTCCTGCCATGAAAGCAATGGATTTTTTCTTTTCTATCTCATATTGCTTCATGATGTCATTCCTAAGGAAATATAAGTTAGCCAAAACACACTAAGTAGTTGTGTAGATGTTTGGTTCCATTTTTTGTCTCTCCTCCAAGTTTCTTTGCGCACCAGTTGCACTTTGCTTTAATTTTATCCCCTACTTTAACCCTTTTGAATTCTTTCCAAACAGCTGAAGTCAACTTTCTCTTTGAACCAACACCACCTTCCTGGTCTTCATCCTCAGAAACATCAATCTCTTCCACTTCCACATTTCCTTCTACTGCTTCGGAGTAATTAACATATGGTAAAGAACCCTACCGTGACTGTGATTCATTGACATTATGGTCATGATTGTTGTCGCTCGATGACATTATCTCAAGTCCTCAAGACCAACTACAAATAAATATATGGTCAGTGAAGAAATCAACTGCACGTACTGCAGATCTGTGTTACACTGCTACTCTGGAATCACTGAATCAGCAGGAACAAGTTATCGGGAGGAAGCCGGTCTGTTGTTGCTGGAGGAAGCCGAGCAGCAGGTGGGCACGTGAGCGCGTGGCCGGCTTGCTGCGTCGTCCGCGTGGACGACTGGTGTCGGTGTTTCGACCCCGGGGGGTCCCTGGACCGACGAGTAAATTGTCGCTGCGTGTCCCAGCCCAGATGGGTCGGCGCGAGATGGAACACAAGGGGGAAAAAGGGAACCGCGGCTCGTGTTATCCTGCACCCAGGGCGGATGCGCTTGTAGTAGGGGTTACAAGCGTTCGCGAGAGAGGGAGAGAGCCTGCTCGTCAGCCTGTCCTCCCGCGCGAAAGGGAATTAGGCTTACACCTATTTCCTAATTGATTTTGGTGGTTGAATTGCCCAACACAAATAATTGGACTAACTAGTTTGCTCTAGTCTATAAGTTATACAGGTGCCAAAGGTTCACACTAAGCCAATAAAAAAACCAAGAAAAGGGTTCAACAAAGAGAGCAAGGGATAACCGAAGGCTGCCCTGGTCTAGCGCACCGGACTGTCCGGTGTGCCACCGGACTGTCCGGTGTGCCACCGGACAGTGTCCGATGCACTAGGGAACTCGACGCCCAACTCTTCACCTTCGGGAATTTTCAGAGGGCTCCGCTATAATTCACCGGACTGTCCGGTGCACCACCGGACAGTGTCCGGTGCCCTAAGGAAGAGCAACTCTGAACTCGCCAGCTTCGGGAATCCGCTCCGCTATAATTCACCGGACATGTCCGGTGAGCTAGCGGAGCAACTGGCTACTTCGCGCGCAACGGTCGACTGTAACGCATTAAATGCGCGCCTGCACGCGCAGAGGACAGAGCACACGTGGGTGGCACACCGGACAGTCTACAGGACTTGTCCGGTGCACCACCGGACAGCCAGGCGGGCCCCAAGTCAGAGCTCCAACGGTCGGAACCCAACGACCTGGTGACGTGGCTGGCGCACCGGACACTGTCCGGTGGCGCACCGGACTGTCCGGTGCGCCATGCGACAGCAGCCTCCACCAAACGGCTAGTTTGGTGGTTGGGGCTATAAATACCCCAACCATCCCACATTCAAGTCATCCAAGTTTTCCCACTTCAACTACTTACAAGAGCTCTAGCATTCAATTCTAGACACACCCAAGTGATCAAATCCTCTCTCAATTCCACACAACACTTTAGTGATTAGTGAGAGAGATTTGTTTGTGTTCTTTCGAGCTCTTGCGCTTGGATTGCTTCTTTCTTTCGTTCTTACTTGTGAACAACTCAATTGTAACCGAGGCAAGAGACACCAATTGTGTGGTGGTCCTTGCGGGGAAGTTTGTTCCCGTTTGATTGAGAAGAAGAAGCTCACTCGGTCTGAGGGACCATTTGAGAGAGGGAAAGGGTTGAAAGAGACCCGGTCTTTGTGACCACCTCAACGGGGAGTAGGTTTGCGAGAACCAAACCTCGGTAAAACAAATCCGCGTGTCACACTCTTTATTTGCTTGTGATTTGTTTTGCACCCTCTATCTCGGACTCGATTATATTTCTAACGCTAACCCGGCTTGTAGTTGTGATTAAGTTTGTAAATTTCAGATTCGCCCTATTCACCCCCCCTCTAGGCGGCTTTCAATTGGTATCGGAGCCCGGTGCTTCATTAGAGCCTAACCGCTCGAAGTGATGTCGGGAGATCTCGCCAAGAAGGAGATGGAGACCGGCGACAAGCCCACTACAAGCCACGGGAAGGCTTCATCGGAAGAGTCCCGCAACAAAGGGAAGGGGAAGGAGAAGAAATCCTCTTCCCACAAGTCGCATCGGAGTGGGGACAAGAAAAAGAAGATGAGGAAGGTGGTCTACTACGAGACCGATACTTCATCACCTTCCACCTCCGGCTCCGACGCGCCATCCGTCACTTCTAAGCGCCATGAGCGCAAGAAGTTTAATAAGATCCCCTTACGCTATCCTCGCATTCCTAAACATACACCTTTACTTTCCGTCCCATTAGGCAAACCACCAACTTTTGATGGTGAAGATTATGCTAGGTGGAGTGATTTGATGCGATTTCATCTAACCTCACTCCACAAAAGTATATGGGATGTTGTTGAGTTTGGTGTACAGGTACCATCCATAGGGGATGAAGATTATGATGAGGACGAAGTGGCCCAAATCCAACACTTCAACTCCCAAGCCTCAAATATACTCCTCGCCTCTCTAAGTCGAGAGGAGTATAATAAGGTGCAAGGGTTGAAAAATGCTAAGGAGATTTGGGACACGCTAAAGACCGTGCATGAAGGAGACGAGGTGACCAAAATCACCAAGCGGGAAACGATCGAGGGGGAGCTCGGTCGCTTCTGTCTTCGCCAAGGGGAGGAGCCACAAGACTTGTACAACCGGCTCAAAACCTTGGTGAACCAAGTGTGCAACCTCGGGAGCAAAAAATGGGATGACCACGAAATGGTTAAGGTTATTTTAAGATCACTTGTTTTCCTTAACCCTACTCAAGTTCAATTAATTCGTGGCAATCCTAGATATACACTAATGACTCCCGAGGAAGTAATCGGGAATTTTGTGAGCTTTGAATTGATGATCAAAGGCTCAAAGAAGATCAACGAGCTTGACGGCCCCTCCACGTCCGAAGCACAACCAGTCGCATTCAAGGCGACGAAAGAAAAGAAGGAGGAATCTACTCCAAGTCGAACTCCCATCGACGCCTCCAAGCTCGACAACGAGGAAATGACGTCCGTCATCAAGAGTTTCCGCCAAATCCTCAAGCAAAGGAGGGGGAAAGATTACAAGCCCCGCTCCAAGAAAGTTTGCTACAAGTGTGGTAAGTCCGGTCACTTTATAGCAAAATGTCCTATTTCTAGTGACAGTGACAGGGGCGACAACAAGAAGGGGAGAAGAAGGGAGAAAAAGAAGTACTACAAGAAGAAGGGCGGCGATGCCCATGTTTGACGGGAATGGGACTCCGACGAGAGCTCCATCGACTCCTCCTCCGACGAGGACGCCGCAAACATCGCCGTCACCAAGGGTCTCCTCTTCCCCAACGTCGGCCACAAGTGCCTCATGGCAAAAGACGGCAAAAGGAAGAAGGTAAAATCAAGATCCTCCACTAAATATGAAACCTCTAGTGATGAGGATAATGCTAGCAATGAGGAGGATAACTTACACATTCTTTTTGCCAACCTAAACATGCAACAAAAGGAAAAATTAAATGAGTTGATTAGTGCTATCCATGAGAAGGATGATCTCTTGGACTCCCAAGAGGACTTCCTTATTAAGGAAAATAAGAAGCATGTTAAGGTTAAAAATGCTTACGCTCTAGAAGTAGAAAAATGTGAAAAACTATCTAGTGAGCTAAGCACTTGCCATGAGACTATTGACAACCTTAGAAATGAGAATGCTAATTTGTTAGCTAAGGTTGACTCAAATGTTTGAGATGTTTCAATTCCAAATCTTAGAAATGATAATGTTGATTTGCTTGCTAAGATTGAAGAATTGAACATTTCTCTTGCTAGACTTAGAAATGAAAATGAAAAATTACTTGCTAAGGCTAAAGAATTAGATGTTTGTAATGCTTCCATTTCCGACCTTAGAAGTAAAAATGATATATTACATGCTAAGGTTGTAGAATTAAAATCTTGCAAACCCTCTACATCTACCGTTGAACATACTACTATTTGCACTAGATGTAGAGATATTAACATTGATGCTATTCATGATCACATGGCTTTAATTAAACAACAAAATGATCATATAGCAAAATTAGATGCTAAAATTGCTGAGCATGACTTAGAAAACGAAAAATTTAAATTTGCTAGAAGCATGCTCTATAATGGGAGACACCCTGACATCAAGGATGGCATTGGCTTCCAACTGGGAGGCAATGTCAAACTTAATGCCCCTCCTAAGAAATTATCCAACTTTGTTAAAGGCAAGGCTCCCATGCCTCAGGATAACGAAGGTTACATTTTATACCCTGCCGGTTATCCCGAGAGCAAAATTAGGAGAATTCATTCTAGGAAGTCTCACTCTGGCCCTAACCATGCTTTTATGTATAAGGGTGAGACATCTAGTTCTAGGCAACCAACCCGTGCTAAGTTGCCTAAGAAGAAAACTCCTAGTGCATCAAATGAACATAGCATTTCATTTAAAACTTTTGATGCATCTTATGTGTTAACTAACAAATCCGGCAAGGTAGTTGCCAAGTATGTTGGGGGCAAGCACAAGGGGTCAAAGACTTGTGTTTGGGTACCCAAAGTTCTTGTGTCTAATGCCAAAGGACCCAAAACCATTTGGGTACCTAAAGTCAAGAACTAAACTTGTTTTGTAGGTTTATGCATCCGGGGGCTCAAGTTGGATCATCGATAGCGGGTGCACAAACCACATGACAGGGGAGAAGAAAATGTTCTCCTACGAGAAAAAACAAGATCCCCAACGAGCTATCACATTCGGGGATGGAAATCAAGGTTTGGTCAAAGGATTGGGTAAAATTGCTATATCTCCTGACCATTCTATTTCCAATGTTTTTCTTGTAGATTCCTTAGATTACAATTTGCTTTCCGTTTCGCAATTATGTCAAATGGGCTACAACTGTCTTTTTACTGATGTACGTGTCACTGTCTTTAAAAGAAGTGATGATTCAATAGCATTTAAAGGTGTGTTAGAGGGTCAGCTATACTTGGTAGACTTTGATAGAGCTGAACTCGACACTTGCTTAATTGCTAAGACTAACATGGGTTGGCTCTGACACCGCCGACTAGCCCATGTTGGGATGAAGAATCTTTATAAGCTTCTAAAGGGAGAATACATTTTAGGATTAAGAAATGTTCATTTTGAGAAAGACAGGATTTGTAGCGCATGCCAAGCAGGGAAGCAAGTTGGTGCTCATCATCCACACAAGAACATCATGACGACTGACAGGCCGCTGGAACTCCTACACATGTACCTATTTGGCCCGATAGCTTACATAAGCATCGGCGGGAGTAAGTACTGTCTAGTTATTGTGGATGATTATTCTCGCTTCACTTGGGTATTCTTTTTGCAGAAAAAATCTCATACCCGAGAGACCTTAAAGGGATTCTTGAGACGGGCTCAAAATGAGTTCGACTTAAGGATCAAGAAAATTAGAAGCGACAACGGGACGGAGTTCAAGAACTCTCAAATTGAAGGTTTCCTTGAGGAGGAGGGCATCAAGCATGAGTTCTCTTCTCCCTACACACCACAACAAAATGGTGTAGTGGAGAGGAAGAATAGAACTCTATTGGACATGGCAAGGACCATGCTTGATGAGTACAAGACTTCGGATCGGTTTTGGGCCGAGGCAGTCAACACCGCCTGCTACGCCATCAACCGGTTGTATCTACACCGAATCCTCAAGAAGACATCATACGAACTCCTAACCGGTAAAAAGCCCAATATTTCATATTTTAGAGTCTTTGGTAGCAAATGCTTTATTCTTGTTAAGAGAGGTAGAAAATCTAAATTTGCTCCTAAGACTGTAGAAGGCTTTTTACTAGGATATGATTCAAACACAAGGGCATATAGAGTCTTTAACAAGTCCTCTGGACAAGTTGAAGTTTCTTGTGACGTTGTGTTTGATGAGACTAACAGCTCTCAAGTAGAGCAAGTTGATCTTGATGAGATAGGTGATGAAGAGGCTCCATGCATCGCGCTAAGGAACATGTCCATTGGGGATGTGTGTCCTAAGGAATCCGAAGAACCTCCAAATGCACAAGATCAACCATCCTCCTCCACGCAAGCATCTCCACCAACTCAAAATGAGGATGAGGCTCAAGTTGATGAAGGAGAAGATCAAAGAGATGAGCCACCTCAAGATGTCGGCAATGATCAAGGGGGAGATGCAAATGATCAAGACAAGGAGGATGAAGAACCAAGGCCGCCACACCCAAGAGTCCACCAAGCAATCCAACGAGATCACCTCGTCGACACCATCCTCGGCGACATTCATAAGGGGATAACCACTAGATCTCGTGTTGCTCATTTTTGTGAACATTACTCTTTTGTTTCCTCTATTGAGCCACACAGGGTAGAGGAAGCACTTCAAGATTCAGATTGGGTGGTGGCAATGCAAGAGGAGCTCAACAACTTCACAAGGAATGAGGTATGGCATTTGGTTCCACGTCCTAATCAAAATGTTGTAGGAACCAAGTGGGTGTTCCGCAACAAGCAAGACGAGCATGGTGTGGTGACAAGGAACAAAGCCAGACTTGTGGCCAAAGGATACTCCCAAGTCGAAGATTTGGATTTCGGTGAAACCTATGCACCCGTAGCTAGGCTTGAGTCAATTCGTATATTATTGGTCTATGCTACTTACCATGGCTTCAAGCTTTATCAAATGGACGTGAAGAGTGCCTTCCTCAATGGACCAATCAAGTAAGAGGTCTATGTTGAGCAACCTCCCGGTTTTGAAGATAGTGAGTACCCTAACCATGTTGTAGGAAACGGGTGACGCCTAAGAGGGGGGGGGTGAATTAGGACTTCTAAAACTTTCGCTAAACTAGGCCACAATTAAATCCCTAGAGCAAAACCTATGCAAATAGTCAAACTAGAATGTGCAAACTAGGTTTTGTCTAAGTGTTGCTGAAAGTCGCCTAGAGGGGGGGTGAATAGGGCGAAACTGAAATTTACAAATATAAACACAACTACAAGCCGGGGTTAGCGTTAGTAGTAAAGAAACGAGTCCGCGAGAGAGGGCGCAAAAACAAATCCCAAGCGAGTAAACAAGTGAGACACGGAGATTTGTTTTACCGAGGTTCGGTTCTTGCAAACCTACTCCCCGTTGAGGAGGCCACAAAGGCCGGGTCTCTTTCAACCCTTCCCTCTCTCAAACGGTCCCTCGGACCGAGTGAGCTTCTCTTCTCAAATCAAAGCCGGGAACAAAACTTCCCGCAAGGGCCACCACACAATTGGTGCCTCTTGCCTTGATTACAATGGAACTTTGATCACAAGAACAAATGAGAAAGAAAAGAAGCAATCCAAGCGCAAGAGCTCGAAAGAACACAAGCAAATCACTCTCTCTAGTCACTATGGCGTTGTGTGGAATTTGGAGAGGATTTGATCTCTTTGGTGTGTCTAGAATTGAATGCTAGAGCTCTTGTAGTAGTTGGGAAGTGGAAAACTTGGATGCAATGAATGGTGGGGTGGTTGGGGTATTTATAGCCCCAACCACCAAACTTGACCGTTGGCTGGGTTGTCTGTTCGATGGCGCACCGGACAGTCCGGTGCACACCGGACAGTCCGGTGCCCCCTGCCACGTCATCACTGCCGTTGGATTCTGACCGTTGGAGCTTCTGACTTGTGGGCCCGCCTGGGTGTCCGGTGCACACCGGACATCTATTGTTCCTTGTCCGGTGTGCCGGAATGGGCGCGCCTGCCATCTGCGCGCGCAGAGCGCGCAATTAATGCGCTGCAGGTAGCCGTTGGCGCCGAAGTAGCCGTTGCTCCGCAGATGCACCGGACAGTCTGGTGCACACCGGACAGTCCGGTGAATTATAGCGGAGCGGCTGGAGTGAAAACCCGAGGCTGGCGAGTTCCTGAGGCCGCCCTTCCTTGGAGCACCGGACAGTCCGGTGAATTATAGCGGAGTGGCCTCTGGAAATTCCCGAAGGTGGCGAGTTGGAGCTGGAGTCCTCTGGTGCACCGGACACTGTCCGGTGTACACCGGACAGTCCGGTGCTCTCAGACCAGAGGGCCTTCGGTTCCCACTATGCTCCTTTGTTGAATCCAAAACTTGGTCTTTTTATTGGCTGAGTGTGAACCTTTTACACCTGTGTAATCTATAAACTTGGGCAAACTTAGTTAGTCCAATTGTTTGTGTTGGGCAATTCAACCACCAAAATTAATTAGGAACTAGGTGTAAGCCTAATTCCCTTTCAATCTCCCCCTTTTTGGTGATTGATGCCAACACAAACCAAAGCAAATATAGAAGTGCATAATTGAACTAGTTTGCATAATGTAAGTGTAAAGGTTGCTTGGAATTGAGCCAATATAAATACTTACTAGATATGCAAGGATTGTTTCTTTCTTATTTAGTATTTTGGACCACGCTTGCACCACATGTTTTGTTTTTGCAAACTCTTTTGTAAATCCTTTTCAAAGTTCTTTTGCAAATAGTCAAAGATAAATGAATAAGATTTTGCAAAGCATTTTCAAGATTTGAGATTTTCTCCCCCTGTTTCAAATGCTTCTCCTTTGACTAAACAAAACTCCCCCTAAATGAGATCCTCCTCTTAGCGTTCAAGAGGGTTTTGATATATTTTTGAAATACTATTTTCTCCCCTTTTTGAACACAATAGGACACCAATTGAAAATATTCAACATTATACCAATTGATACGAAGTTTTTGAAATAGGTGGTGGTGCGGTCCTTTTGCTTTGGGCTCATTTCTTATTTCTCCCCCTTTTTGGCATGAATCGCCAAAAACGGAATCATTAGAGCCCTCGAAGTGCTATCTTCCCCTTTGGTCATAAATGAGTTAAGATTTTACCAAAGACGAAGTCCGGTCCTTTTGCCTTGAGCTCATTTCTCCCCCAAGGATGAAGTCCGGTCCTTTTGTTTGATGCTCATTTCTCCCAAAAAATAGAGAGTTGCTTGGAGTGATGGCGAAGTATGAGTTACGGAGTGGAAGCCTTTGTCTTCGCCGAAGACTCCAATTCCCTTTCAATATACCTATGACTTGGTTTGAGATAGACTTGAAAACACATTAGTCATAGCATATAAAAGAGACATGATCAAAGGTATATACAAGAGCAATGTGTGCAATTTTAACAAAAGAAGTTCCTAGAATCAAGAATATTGAGCTCATGCCTAAGTTTGTTAAAGGATTGTTCATCAAGAGGCTTGGTAAAGATATCGGCTAATTGATCTTTAGTATTAATGTAAGAAATCTCGATATCTCCCTTTTGTTGGTGATCCCTCAAAAAGTGATACCGAATGGCTATGTGTTTAGTGCGACTATGCTCGACGGGATTGTCGGCCATTTTGATTGCACTCTCATTATCACATAGCAAAGGGACTTTGGTTAATTTGTAACCGTAGTCCCGCAGGGTTTGCCTCATCCAAAGCAATTGCGCGCAACAGTGGCCTGCGGCAATATACTCGGCTTCGGCGGTGGAAAGAGCGACCGAATTTTGCTTCTTTGAAGCCCAAGACACCAAGGATCTTCCCAAGAACTGGCAAGTCCCGGATGTGCTCTTCCTATTGATTTTGCACCCCGCCCAATCGGCATCCGAATAACCAATCAAATCAAATGTGGATCCCCTAGGATACCAAAGCCCAAACTTAGGAGTATAAGCCAAATATCTCAAGATTCGTTTTACGGCCGTAAGGTGAGCTTCCTTAGGGTCGGCTTGGAATCTTGCACACATGCATACGGAAAGCATAATATCCGGTCGAGATGCACATAAATAGAGTAAAGAACCTATCATCGACCGGTATACCTTTTGATCCACGGACTTACCTCCCGTGTCGAGGTCGAGATGCCCATTGGTTCCCATGGGTGTCTTGATGGGCTTGGCATCCTTCATCCCAAACTTGGTTAGAATATCTTGAGTGTACTTCGTTTGGCTGATGAAGGTGCCCTCTTGGAGTTGTTTGACTTGGAATCCTAAGAAATACTTCAACTCCCCCATCATAGACATCTCGAACTTCTGTGTCATAATCCTACTAAACTCTTCACACGTAGACTCGTTAGTAGACCCAAATATAATATCATCAACATAAATTTGGCATACAAACAAGTCATTTTCAAGTGTTTTAGTAAAGAGTGTAGGATCGGCCTTTCCGACTTTGAAGCCATTAGCAATAAGGAAATCTCTAAGGCATTCATACCATGCTCTTGGGGCTTGCTTGAGCCCATAAAGCGCCTTAGAGAGCTTATAGACATGGTTAGGATACTCACTGTCTTCAAAGCCGAGAGGTTGCTCAACATAGACCTCTTCCTTGATTGGTCCATTGAGGAAGGCACTTTTCACGTCCATTTGATAAAGCTTAAAGCCATGGTAAGTAGCATAGGCCAATAATATGCGAATTGACTCAAGCCTAGCTACGGGTGCATAGGTTTCACCAAAATCCAAACCTTCGACTTGGGAGTATCCCTTGGCCACAAGTCGAGCTTTGTTCCTTGTCACCACACCATGCTCGTCTTGCTTGTTGCGGAAGACCCATTTGGTTCCTACAACATTTTGGTTAGGACGTGGAACTAAATGCCATACCTCATTTCTCGTGAAGTTGTTGAGCTCCTCTTGCATCGCCACCACCCAATCCGAATCTTGAAGTGCTTCCTCTACCCTGTGTGGCTCAATAGAGGAAACAAACGAGTAATGTTCACAAAAATGTGCAACACGAGATCGAGTAGTTACCCCCTTATGAATGTCGCCAAGGATGGTGTCGACGGGGTGATCTCGTTGGATTGCTTGGTGGACTCTTGGGTGTGGCGGTCTTTGCTCTTCATCCTCCTTGTCTTGATCATTTGCATCTCCCCCTTGATCTATGCCTTCATCTTGAGGTGGCTCATTTGATTGATCTTCTTCTTCATCAACTTGAGCCTCTTCCTCATTTTGAGTTGGTGGAGATGCTTGCGTGGAGGAGGATGGTTGATCTTGTGCATTTGGAGGCTCTACGGATTCCTTAGGACACACATCCCCAATGGACATGTTCCTTAGCGCGATGCACGGAGCCTCTTCAATACCTGTCTCATCAAGATCAACTTGCTCTACTTGAGAGCCATTAGTCTCATCAAACACGACGTCACATGAGACTTCAACTAGTCCAGTGGACTTGTTAAAGACCCTATATGCCCTTGTGTTTGAGTCATAACCAAGTAAAAAGCCTTCTACAGTCTTAGGAGCAAATTTAGATTTTCTACCTCTTTTAACAAGAATAAAGAATTTGCTACCAAAGACTCTAAAATATGAAATGTTGGGCTTTTTACCGGTTAGGAGTTCATATGATGTCTTCTTGAGGATTCGGTGTAGATATAACCGGTTGATGGCGTAGCAAGCGGTGTTGACTGCCTCCGCCCAAAACCGATCCGAAGTCTTGTACTCATCAAGCATGGTTCTTGCCATATCCAATAGAGTTCGATTCTTCCTCTCCACTACACCATTTTGTTGTGGAGTGTAGGGAGAAGAGAACTCATGCTTGATGCCCTCTTCCTCAAGAAAGCTTTCAATTTGAGAGTTCTTGAACTCCGTCCCGTTGTCGCTTCTTATTTTCTTGATCCTTAAGCCGAACTCATTTTGAGCCCTTCTCAAGAATCCCTTTAAGGTCTCTTGGGTTTGAGATTTTTCCTGTAAAAAGAATACCCAAGTGAAGCCAGAATAATCATCCACAATAACTAGACAGTACTTACTCCCGCCGATGCTTAAGTAAGCGATCGGGCCGAATAGATCCATGTGTAGGAGCTCCAGTGGCCTGTCGGTCGTCATTATGTTCTTATGTGGATGATGAGTGCCAACTTGCTTTCCTGCCTGGCATGCGCTACAAATCCTGTCTTTCTCAAAATGAACATTTGTTAGTTCTAAAATGTGTTCTCCCTTTAGAAGCTTGTGAAGATTCTTCATCCCAACATGTGCTAGTCGGCGATGCCAGAGCCAGCCCATGTTAGTCTTAGCAATTAAGCAAGTGTCGAGTTCAGCTCTATCAAAGTCTACCAAGTATAGCTGACCCTCTAACACTCCCTTAAATGCTATTGAATCATCACTTCTTCTAAAGACAGTGACACCTATATCAGTGAAAAGACAGTTGTAGCCCATTTGACATAATTGAGATACAGAAAGCAAATTGTAATCTAAAGAATCAACAAGAAAAACATTGGAAATGGAATGGTCAGGAGATATAGCAATTTTACCCAAACCTTTGACCAAACCTTGATTTCCATCCCCGAATGTGATCGCTCTTTGGGGATCTTGGTTTTTCTCATATGAGGAGAACATCCTTTTCTCCCCTGTCATGTGGTTTGTGCACCCGCTGTCGAGTATCCAACTTGAGCCCCCGGATGCATAAACCTACAAAACAAGTTTAGTTCTTGATTTTAGGTACCCAAATGGTTTTGGGTCCTTTGGCATTAGACACAAGAACTTTGGGTACCCAAACACAAGTCTTTGACCCCTTGTGCTTGCCCCCAACATACTTGGCAACTACTTTGCCGGATTTGTTAGTCAACACATAAGATGCATCAAAAGTTTTAAATGAAATGTTATGATCATTTGATGCACTAGGAGTTTTCTTAGGCAACTTAGCACGGGTTGGTTGCCTAGAACTAGATGTCTCACCCTTATACATAAAAGCATGATTAGAGCCAGGGTGAGACTTCCTAGAATGAATTCTCCTAATTTTGCTCTCGGGATAACCGGCAGGGTACAAAATGTAACCCTCGTTATCCTGAGGCATGGGAGCCTTGCCCTTAACAAAGTTAGATAATTTCTTAGGAGGGGCACTAATTTTGACATTGTCTCCCCTTTGGAAGCCAATGCCATCCTTGATGCCCGGGCGTCTCCCATTATAAAGCATGCTACGAGCAAATTTAAATTTCTCATTTTCTAAGTTGTGCTCGGCAATTTTAGCATTTAGTTTTGCTATATGATCATTTTGTTGTTTAATTAAAGCCATGTGATCATGAATAGCATTAACATCAATATCTCTACATCTAGTACAAATAGATACATGCTCAACAATAGATGTAGAGGGTTTGCAAGAATTAAGTTCAACAATCTTAGCATGAAGAATATCATTTTTATCTCTAAGATTGGAAATGGTAGCATTGCAACCATCAAAATCTTTAGCCTTAGCAAGTAATTTGTCATTTTCATTCCTAAGGCTAGCAAGAGAAATGTTTAATTCTTCAATCCTAGCAAGCAAATCATCATTATTATCTCTAGGATTGGGAATTGAAACATTACAAACATGTGAATCAACCTTAGCATTTAAACTAGCATTTTCATCTCTAAGGTTGTCAATCATCTCACAGCAAGTGCTTAGCTCACTAGATAATTTTTCACATTTCTCAATTTCTAGAGCATAAGCATTTTTAACCTTAACATGTTTCTTGTTTTCTTTAATTAGACAATCCTCTTGGGAATCCAAAAGGTCATCCTTTTCATGAATAGCACTAATTAATTCATTTAATTTTTCTTTTTGTTCCATGTTAAGATTGGCAAAAAGGGTACGCAAGTTATCCTCCTCATCACTAGCATTTTCATCACTAGAGGTTTCATATTTAGTGGAGGATCTTGATTTTACCTTCTTCCTTTTGCCGTCCTTTGCCATGAGGCACTTGTGGCCGACGTTGGGGAAGAGAAGTCCCTTGGTGACGGCGATGTTGGCGGCGTCCTCGTCGTCGGAGGAGTCGCTTGAGCTTTCGTCGGAATCCCATTCCCGACAAACATGGGCATCGCCGCCCTTCTTCTTGTAGTACCTTTTCTTCTCCTTTCTTCTCCCCCTCTTGTCGTCGCCTCGGTCACTGTCACTTGATATAGGACATTTAGCAATAAAATGACCGGGCTTACCACATTTGTAGCAAACCTTCTTGGAGCGGGACTTGTAGTCTTTCCCCCTCCTTTGCTTGAGGATTTGGCGGAAGCTCTTGATGACGAGCGCCATTTCCTCATTGTCGAGCTTGGAGGCGTCTATTGGTTGTCGACTTGGTGTAGCCTCCTCCTTCTTTTCTTCCGTCGCCTTGAATGCGACGGGTTGAGCTTCGGATGTGGTGGGTTCGTCAAGCTCGTTGATTTTCCTCGAGCCTTCGATCATGCACTCAAAACTTACAAAATGCCCGATTACTTCCTCGGGGGTCATTTTAGTATATCTAGGATTACCACGAATTAATTGAACTTGAGTAGGGTTAAGGAAAATAAGAGATCTTAGAATAACCTTAACCACTTCGTGGTCATCCCACTTTACGCTCCCGAGGTTGCGCACTTGGTTCACCAAGGTTTTGAGCCGGTTGTACATGTGTTGTGGCTCCTCCCCTTTGCGAAGCCGGAACCGACCGAGCTCCCCCTCGATCGTTTCCCGCTTGGTGATCTTGGTGAGCTCATCTCCCTCGTGCGCGGTTTTGAGTACATCCCAAACCTCCTTGGCGTTCTTCAACCCTTGCACTTTGTTATACTCCTCTCTACTTAAAGAGGCGAGGAGTATCGTTGTTGCTTGAGAGTTGAAGTGCTCGATTTGGGCCACCTCATCCTCATCATAATCCTTATCCCCCACGGATGGTACCTGTGCACCAAACTCAACAACATCCCATATACTTTTGTGGAGTGAGGTTAGATGAAATCGCATTAAATCACTCCACCTAGCATAATCTTCACCATCAAAAGTTGGTGGTTTGCCTAATGGGACGGAAAGTAAAGGTGCATGTTTAGAAATGCGAGGGTAGTGTAGGGGGATCTTACTAAACTTCTTACGCTCTTGGCGTTTAGAAGTTACGGAGGGCGCATCGGAGTCGGAGGTCGATGTTGATGAAGTGTCGGTCTCGTAGTAGACCACCTTCCTCATCCTCTTTTGCTTGTCTCCGCTTCGATGCGGCTTGTGGGAAGAAGATTTTTCCTTCTTCTCTTTGTGGTGAGAAGAAGATTTCTTCTCCTTCCCTTTGTTGGAGGAGATCTTCTTCTTCTCCCTCCTCTTGGTGCGGGACTCTTCCGATGAAGTGCTCCCGTAGCTTGTAGTGGGCTTTTCGCCGGTCTCCATCTCCTTCTTGGCGTGATCTCCCGACATCACTTCGAGCGGTTAGGCTCTAATGAAGCACCGGGCTCCGATACCAATTGAAAGTCGCCTAGAGGGGGGTGAATAGGGCGAAACTGAAATTTACAAATATAAACACAACTACAAGCCGGGGTTAGCGTTAGTAGTAAAGAAACGAGTCCGCGAGAGAGGGCGCAAAAACAAATCCCAAGCGAGTAAACAAGTGAGACACGGAGATTTGTTTTACCGAGGTTCGGTTCTTGCAAACCTACTCCCCGTTGAGGAGGCCACAAAGGCCGGGTCTCTTTCAACCCTTCCCTCTCTCAAACGGTCCCTCGGACCGAGTGAGCTTCTCTTCTCAAATCAAAGCCGGGAACAAAACTTCCCCGCAAGGGCCACCACACAATTGGTGCCTCTTGCCTTGATTACAATGGAACTTTGATCACAAGAACAAATGAGAAAGAAAAGAAGCAATCCAAGCGCAAGAGCTCGAAAGAACACAAGCAAATCACTCTCTCTAGTCACTATGGCGTTGTGTGGAATTTGGAGAGGATTTGATCTCTTTGGTGTGTCTAGAATTGAATGCTAGAGCTCTTGTAGTAGTTGGGAAGTGGAAAACTTGGATGCAATGAATGGTGGGGTGGTTGGGGTATTTATAGCCCCAACCACCAAACTTGACCGTTGGCTGGGTTGTCTGTTCGATGGCGCACCGGACAGTCCGGTGCACACCGGACAGTCCGGTGCCCCCTGCCACGTCATCACTGCCGTTGGATTCTGACCGTTGGAGCTTCTGACTTGTGGGCCCGCCTAGGTGTCCGGTGCACACCGGACATCTAATGTTCCTTGTCCGGTGTGCCGGAATGGGCGCGCCTGCCATCTGCGCGCGCAGAGCGCGCAATTAATGCGCTGCAGGTAGCCGTTGGCGCCGAAGTAGCCGTTGCTCCGCAGATGCACCGGACAGTCCGGTGCACACCGGACAGTCCGGTGAATTATAGCGGAGCGGCTGGAGTGAAAACCCGAGGCTGGCGAGTTCCTGAGGCCGCCCTTCCTTGGAGCACCGGACAGTCCGGTGCACACCGGACAGTCCGGTGAATTATAGCGGAGTGGCCTCTGGAAATTCCCGAAGGTGGCGAGTTGGAGCTGGAGTCCTCTGGTGCACCGGACACTGTCCGGTGTACACCGTACAGTCCGGTGCTCTCAGACCAGAGGGCCTTCGGTTCCCACTATGCTCCTTTGTTGAATCCAAAACTTGGTCTTTTTATTGGCTGAGTGTGAACCTTTTACACCTGTGTAATCTATAAACTTGGGCAAACTTAGTTAGTCCAATTGTTTGTGTTGGGCAATTCAACCACCAAAATTAATTAGGAACTAGGTGTAAGCCTAATTCCCTTTCAGTTGCTATCTCTACCGCAAAGGCTAAGTTTCAATCTACACTAGATATGTATGAATACAAGATTGAAACTTAAATGCTTAATATAAATGCGGAAACTTAAAGAGCAAAGTAGAGAAGCAAACTCTCGTGGATGACGCCGGTATTTTTACCGAGGTATCCGGAACCGTGCAAGGTCCCGACTAATCCTCGTTGGTGCCCCTACGCGAAGGGAAGCCCACGCGAGGGCCAAGCACCTCGGTCGAGTAACTCCGTAGAGAGCCGCGGGCCTTCTCCACACGCAAGTGGTGCTCCGCTTCCGGCTCCTCTCGGACGCTCCCCGCCGTCTCCACTATCGAGCTTCCGGCCGAAACGCCGCGGGCCTCGTTCCCTCCGGTACACGGTGGCGGCCGTGACACAAACGCGGTTGTCACGGTCTCGCAAGACTCTCGCCCCACTCGGTACAATTACAATGGCTCACGCAAGAGCCGAGGGGTTGTGAGGTTTATCTAAACTCACTCAACAATCTAGGGTTCACCTAAAGCAAGCGCTAAAGTGGTCTAACTAACCTAAGCACTTCGCAAAGCACCTACGCTAATCACCGAGTGATTCTATTAAGCACCTTGTGTTTGAGCACTTGGAAATGTCTACAATATGCCTTGGTATGTTGCTTGGGCTCCCACACCTCCAAATGGCCGGTGGGGTGAAGTATATATAGGCCCCAACTCAAATATAGCCGTTGGAAAGCAGTTCTGTAGCTTTCTGCGGCGCACCGGACAGGTGCACCGGACTGTCCGGTGGTGCACCGGACATGCCACATGTACTAGTGATAGTCGCCTAGAGGGGGGGGGTGTATAGGGCGAAACTGAAATTTACAAATATAAACACAACTACAAGCCGGGTTAGCATTAGAAATAAGAAACGAGTCCGCGAGAGAGATGGTGGAAAACAAATCGCAAGCGAATGAAGAGTGTGACACGCGGATTTGTTTTACCGAGGTTCGGTTCTCGCAAACCTACTCCCCGTTGAGGAGGCCACAAAGGTCGGGTCTCTTTCAACCCTTCTCTCTCTCAAACGGTCCCTCGGACCGAGTGAGCTTCTCTTCTCAAATCACTTGGGAATCAAACTTCCCGCAAGGACCACCACACAATTGGTGTCTCTTGCCTCAATTACAAGTGAGTGTTTGATCACAAGAAAGAATGCGAAAGAAAAGAAGCGATCCAAGCGCAAGAGCTCAAATGAACACTACAAATCACTCTCTCTAGTCACTAAGGCTTTGTGTGGAGTTGGGAGAGGATTTGATCTCTTTTTGGTGTGCTTTGCAATGAATGCTAGCTCTTGTATAGTGGTTGGAAGCTGGAAAACTTGGATACTTTGAATGTGGGGGTGGTTGGGGTATTTATAGCCCCAACCACCAAACTTGACCGTTGGTGGAGGCTGTCTGTCGTATGGTGCACCGGACAGTCCGGTGTACACCGGACATGTCCGGTGCGCCAGCCACGTCACCAATGCCGTTGGATTCCGACCGTTGGAGCTTCTGTCTTCTGGGCCCGCCTGGGTGTCCGGTGCACACCGGACATGAACTGTTCAATGTCCGGTGTGCCAGCGCGCGCGTGCCTGACTTCTGCGCGCTTCTGGCGCGCATTAAATGCGCCTGCAGGTGACCGTTGGCGCGAAGTAGCCGTTGCTCTGCTAGTTCACCGGACAGTCCGGTGTACACCGGACAGTCCGGTGAATTATAGCGGAGCAGCTGCTGCGTTTTTTCGAGGCTGGCGAGTTCCGGAGGCCGCTCTTTCTTGGAGCACCGGACACTGTCCGGTGTACACCGGACAGTCCAGTGAATTATAGCGGAGTGCCTCTAGAAATTCCCGAAGGTGGCAAGTTTGAGTTGGAGTCCTCTGGTGCACCGGACACTGTCTGGTGTACACCGGACAGTCCGGTGCCCCAGACCAGAGGTGCCTTCGGTTGTCCCTTTGCTCCTTTGTTGAATCCAATATTTGATCTTTTTATTGGCTAAGTGTGAACCTTTTACACCTGTATAACTTATACACTAGAGCAAACTAGTTAGTCCAATTTATTTGTGTTGGGCAATTCAACCACCAAAATTATTTAGGAACTAGGTGTAAGCCTAATTCCCTTTCAATCTCCCCCTTTTTTGGTGATTGATGCCAACACAAACCAAAGCAAATATATAAGTGCATAATTGAACTAGTTTGCATAATGTAAGTGCAAAGGTTGCTTAGAATTGAGCCAATGTAAATACTTACAAGATATGCATGGATCGTTTCTTCGTTTTTAACATTTTGGACCACGCTTGCACCACATGTTTTGTTTTTGCAAACTATTTTGTAAATCCTTTTCAAAGTTCTTTTGCAAGTAGTCAAAGGTAAATGAATAGGATTTTGAGAAGCATTTTCAAGATTTGAAATTTTCTCCCTCTGTTTCAAATGCTTTTCCTTTGACTTAACAAAACTCCCCCTAAATGAGATCCTCCTCTTAGTGTTCAAGAGGGTTTTGATATACAATTTTTGAAATGTTGCTTTCTCCCCCTTTTTAACACAATAAGATAGATACCAATTGAAAATACTCTTGGAGAGACTAAGTTTTTGAAATTGGTGGTGGTGCGGTCCTTTTGCTTTGGGCTCATACTTTCTCCCCCTTTGGCATGAATCGCCAAAAACGGAATCATTAGAGCCCTCGAAGTACTTTCTTCCCTTTTTGGTCATAAATAAATGAGTTAAGATTATACCAAAGATGAAGTCCTTTTGCTCTCTCCCCCAAAAATGGAGAGTGGCTTGGAGCGACGGCGAAGGATGAGTTACGGAGTGGAAGCCTTTGTCTTCGCCGAAGACTCCAATTCCCTTTCAATACACCTATGACTTGGTTTGAAATAAACTTGAAGAACATATTAGTCATAGCATATGAAAGAGACATGATCAAAGGTATACAAAGGAGCTATGTGTGCAAATCAACAAAAGAAGTTCCTAGAATCAAGAATATTTAGCTCATGCCTAAGTTTGTTAAAGGTTTGTTCATCAAGAGGCTTGGTAAAGATATCGGCTAATTGATCTTTAGTATTAATGTAAGAAATCTCGATATCTCCCTTTTGTTGGTGATCCCTAAGAAAATGATACTGAATGGCTATGTGTTTAGTGCGGCTATGCTCGACGGGATTATCCGCCATCTTGATTGCACTCTCATTATCACATAGCAAAGGGACTTTGGTTAATTTGTAACCGTAGTCCCGCAGGGTTTGCCTCCTCCAAAGCAGTTGCGCGCAACAATGGCCTGCGGCAATGTACTCGGCTTCGGCGGTGGAAAGAGCGACCGAATTTTGCTTCTTTGAAGCCCAAGACACCAAGGATCTTCCCAAGAACTGGCAAGTCCCCGATGTGCTCTTCCTATTGATTTTACACCCCGCCCAATCGGCATCCGCATAACCAATCAAATCAAAAGTGGATCCCCTAGGGTACCAAAGCCCAAACTTAGGAGTATAAGACAAATATCTCAAGATTCGTTTTACGGCCGTAAGGTGAGCTTCCTTAGGGTCGGCTTGGAATCTTGCACACATGCATACGGAAAGCACAATATCCGGTCGAGATGCACATAAATAGAGTAAAGAACCTATCATCGACCGGTATACCTTTTGATCCATAGACTTACCTCCCGTATCGAGGTCGAGATGCCCATTGGTTCCCATGGGTGTCTTGATGGGCTTGGCATCCTTCATCCCAAACTTATTTAGAATGTCTTGAGTGTACTTCGTTTGGCTAATGAAGGTGCCCTCTTGGAGTTGCTTTACTTGAAATCCCAAGAAATACTTCAACTCCCCCATCATAGACATCTCGAACTTTTGTGTCATGATCCTACTAAATTCCTCACATGTAGACTCGTTAGTCGACCCAAATATAATATCATCAACATAAATTTGGCATACAAACAAGTCATTTTCAAGAGTTTTAGTGAATAGAGTGGGATCAGCCTTTCCGACTTTGAAGCCATTAGCGATAAGGAAATCTCTAAGGCATTCATACCATGCTCTTGGGGCTTGCTTGAGCCCATAAAGCGCCTTAGAGAGTTTATAAACATGATTAGGGTACTCACTATCTTCAAAGCCGGGAGGTTGCTCAACATAGACCTCTTCCTTGATTGGTCCATTGAGGAAGGCACTTTTCACGTCCATTTGATAAAGCTTAAAGCCATGGTAAGTAGCATAGGCTAATAATATGCGAATTGACTCAAGCCTAGCTACGGGTGCATAGGTTTCACCGAAATCCAAACCTTCGACTTGGGAGTATCCCTTGGCCACAAGTCGAGCTTTGTTCCTTGTCACCACACCATGCTCATCTTGCTTGTTGCGGAAGACCCATTTGGTTCCTACAACATTTTGGTTAGGACGTGGAACTAAATGCCATACCTCATTTCTAGTGAAGTTGTTGAGCTCCTCTTGCATTGCCACCACCCAATCCGAATCTTGTAGTGCTTCCTCTACCCTGTGTGGCTCAATAGAGGAAACAAAAGAGTAATGCTCACAAAAATGTGCAACACGAGATCTAGTAGTTACCCCCTTATGAATGTCGCCGAGGATGGTGTCGACGGGGTGATCTCGTTGGATTGCTTGGTGGACTCTTGGGTGTGGCGGCCTTTGCTCTTCATCCTCCTTGTCTTCCTCATTTGCATCTCCCCCTTGATTGTTGCCATTATCTTGAGGTGGCTCATTTGCTTGTTCTTCTACTTCATCAACTTGAGCTTCATCCTCATTTTGAGTCGGTGGAGATGCTTGCATGGAGGAGGATGGTTGATCTTGTGCATTTGGAGGCTCTTCGGATTCCTTAGGACACACATCCCCAATGGACATGTTCCTTAGCGCGATGCACGGAGCCTCTTCATCACCTATCTCATCAAGATCAACTTGCTCTACTTGAGAGCCATTAGTCTCATCAAACACAACGTCAGAAGAAACTTCAACTTGTCCAGTGGACTTGTTAAAGACTCTATATGCCCTTGTGTTTGAATCATATCCTAGTAAAAAGCCTTCTATAGTCTTAGGAGCAAATTTAGATTTTCTACCTTTCTTAACAAGAATAAAACATTTGCTACCAAAGACTCTAAAATATGAAATATTGGGCTTTTTACCGGTTAGGAGTTCGTATGATGTCTTCTTGAGGATTCGGTGGAGATACAACCGGTTGATGGCGTAGCAGGCGGTGTTGACCGCCTCCGCCCAAAACCGATCCGAAGTCTTGTACTCATCAAGCATGGTTCTAGCCATGTCCAATAGAGTTCTATTCTTCCTCTCCACTACACCGTTTTGTTGTGGAGTGTAGGGAGAAGAGAACTCATGCTTGATGCCCTCCTCCTCAAGGAAGCCTTCAATTTGTGAGTTCTTGAACTCCGTCCCGTTGTCGCTTCTAATCTTCTTGATCCTTAAGGCGAACTCATTTTGAGCCCGTCTCAAGAATCCCTTTAAGGTCTCTTGGGTTTGAGATTTTTCCTGTAAAAAGAACACCCAAGTGAAGCGAGAATAATCATCCACTATTACAAGACAATACTTACTCCCGCCGATGCTTATGTAAGCAATCAGGCCGAATAGATCCATGTGGAGTAGCTCAAGCGGCCTGTCGGTCGTCATGATGTTCTTGTGTGGATGATGAGCACCAACTTGCTTTCCTGCTTGGCATGCGCTACAAATCCTGTCTTTCTCAAAATGAACATTTGTTAGTCCTAAAACGTGCTCTCCCTTTAGAAGCTTATGAAGATTCTTCATCCCAACATGGGCTAGTCGACGGTGCCAGAGCCAACCCATGTTAGTCTTAGCAATTAAGCATGTGTCGAGTTCAGCTCTATCAAAATCTACTAAGTATAGCTGACCCTCTAACACACCCTTAAATGCTATTGAATCATCACTTCTTCTAAAGATAGTGACACCTACATCAGTAAAGAGACAGTTGTAGCCCATTTTGCATAATTGAGATACGGAAAGCAAATTGTAGTCTAATGAATCTACAAGAAAAACATTGAAAATAGAATGGTCAGGAGATATAGCTATTTTACCAAGACCTTTGACCAAACCTTGATTTCCATCCCCGAATGTGATAGCTCGTTGGGGATCTTTGTTTTTCTTGTAGGAGGAGAACATCCTTTTCTCCCCTGTCATATGGTTTGTGCACCCGCTATCGAGTATCCAACTTGAGCCCCCGGATGCATAAACCTACAAAACAATTTTAGTTCTTGATTTTAGGTACCCAAACGGTTTTGGGTCCTTTGGCATTAGAAACAAGAACTTTGGGTACCCAAACACAAGTCTTGGAGCTCTTGTGTTTGCCCCCAACAAACTTGGCAACTACCTTGCCGGATTTGTTAGTCAAAACATAAGAAGCATCAAAAGTTTTAAATGAAAGACTATGTTCATTTGATGCATTAGGAATTTTCTTTTTAGGCAACTTAGCACGGGTTGGTTGCCTAGAGCTAGATGTCTCACTCTTATACATAAAAGCATGGTTAGAACCAGAGTGAGACTTCCTAGAATGAATTTTCCTAATTTTGTCCTTGGGATAACCGGCAGGGTATAAAATGTAACCCTCGTTATCCTGAGGCATGGGAGTCTTGCCCTTAACAAAGTTGGACAATCTTTTAGGAGGGGCATTAAGTTTGACATTGTCCCTCCTTTGGAAGCCAATGCCATCCTTGATGCCAGGGCGTCTCCCACTATAGAGCATACTTCTAGCAAATTTAAATTTTTCATTTTCTAAGTTATGCTCGGCAATTTTAGCATCTAATTTTGCTATATGATCATTTTGTTGTTTAATTAAAGACATGTGATCATGAATAGCATTGATATCAACATCTCTACATCTAGTACAAATGGATACATGCTCAACGATAGATGTAGAGGGTTTGCAAGATTTTAATTCTACGACCTTAGCATGTAACATGTCATTCTTAGTTCTAAGGTCGGAAATAGTAGTATTGCAAACATCAAAATCTTTAGCCTTAGCAAGCAATTTTTCATTTCAAATTTAAGGCTAGCAAGAGAAACATTCAACTCATCAATCCTAGCAAGTAAATCAACATTATCATCTCTAGAATTGGAAGTTGAGACATTACAAACATGAGAATCAACCTTAGCCAACAAATTAGCATTTTCATTTCTAAGGTTGTCTATTGTCTCATGGCAAGTGCTTAGCTCACTAGATAATTTTTCACATTTCTCAATTTCTAGAGCATAAGCATTTTTAACCTTAACATGCTTCTTATTTTCTTTAATAAGGAAGTCCTCTTGAGAATCCAAAAGGTCATCTTTTTCATGAATAGCACTAATTAATTCATTTAATTTTTCCTTTTGTTCCATGTTAAGGTTGGCAAAAAGGGTACGTAGATTATCTTCCTCATCACTAGCATTATCATCACTAGAGGACTCATATCTAGTGGAGGATTTAGATTTAACCTTCTTCTTTTTGTCGTCCTTTGCCATGAGGCACTTGTGGCCGACGTTTGGGAAGAGGAGTCCCTTGGTGACGGCGATGTTGGCGGCATCCTCGTCGTCGGAGGAGTCGGTGGAGCTCTCGTCGGAGTCCCACTCGCGACACACGTGGGCATCATCGCCCCTCTTCTTGTGGTACCTCCTCTTTTCTCTCCTCTTGCCCTTCTTGTCGTCACCCCTGTCACTGTCACTTGATAATGGACATTTAGCAATAAAGTGACCGGGCTTACCACACTTGTAGCAAACCTTTTTGGAACGGGATTTGTAATCCTTCCCCTTCCGTTGCTTGAGGATTTGACGAAAGCTTTTGATGACAAGCGCCATTTCCTCGTTGTCGAGCTTGGAGGCGTCGATGGGTGTTCTACTTGAAGTAGCCTCCTCCTTCTTTTCCTCCGTCGCCTTGAATGCGACGGGTTGAGCTTCGGACGTGGAAGGATCATCAAGCTCGTTGATCTTCCTCGAGCCTTCGATCATGCACTCAAACCTTACAAAAATCCCGATTACTTTCTCGGGGGTCATTAGTGTATATCTTGGGTTGCCACGGATTAATTGAACTTGAGTAGGGTTAAGGAAAATAAGAGATCTTAGAATAACCTTAACCACCTCGTGGTCATCCCACTTTTTGCTCCCGAGGTTGCGCACTTGATTCACCAAGGTCTTGAGCCGGTTGTACATGTTTTGTGGCTCCTCTCCTTTGCAAAGCCGGAACCGACCGAGCTCCCCCTCGATTGTTTCCCGCTTGGTGATCTTTGTGAGCTCATCTCCTTCGTGTGCGGTTTTGAGCACATCCCAAACCTCCTTGGCGCTCTTCAACCCTTGTACTTTGTTATACTCCTCTCTACTTAGAGAAGCGAGGAGTATTGTTGTTGCTTGAGAGTTGAAGTGCTCGATTTGGGCAACCTCGTCCTCATCATAATCTTTATCCCCTACGGATGGTACCTGTGCACCAAACTCAACAACATCCCATATACTTTTGTGGAGTGAGGTTAGATGAAATCGCATTAAATCACTCCACCTAGCATAATCTTCACCATCAAATGTTGGTGGTTTGCCTAATGGGACGGAAAGTAAAGGTGTATGTCTAGAAATGCGAGGATAGTGTAGGGGGATCTTACTATACTTCTTGCGCTCTTGGCGCTTAGAAGTGACGGATGCCGCGTCGGAGCCGGAGGTGGAGGTTGATGAAGAATCGGTCTCGTAGTAGACCACTTTCCTCATCCTCTTTTTCTTGTCCCCACTCCGTTGCGGCTTGTGGGAGGAAGACTTCTCCTTCTTTTCTTTGTGTGAAGAAGATTTCTTCTCCTTCCCCTTGGAGGAGTCCTTCTTCTTCTCCTTCCCTTTGGAGGAGTCTTTCTTCTCCTTCCTCTTGGTGCGGGACTCTTCCGATGAAGTGCTCCCGTGACTTGTAGTGGCCTTTTCGCCGGTCTTCATCTCCTTCTTGGTGTGATCTCCCGACATCACTTCGAGCGGTTAGGCTCTAATGAAGCACCGGGCTCCGATACCAATTGATAGTCGCCTAGAGGAGGGGTGAATAGGGCGAAACTGAAATTTACAAATATAAACACAACTACAAGCCGGGTTAGCATTAGAAATAAGAAACGAGTCCGCGAGAGAGATGGTGGAAAACAAATCGCAAGCGAATGAAGAGTGTGACACGCGGATTTGTTTTACCGAGGTTCGGTTCTCGCAAACCTACTCCCCGTTGAGGAGGCCACAAAAGCCGGGTCTCTTTCAACCCTTCCCTCTCTCAAACGGTCCCTCGGACCGAGTGAGCTTCTCTTCTCAAATCACTTGGGAATCAAACTTCCCGCAAGGACCACCACACAATTGGTGTCTCTTGCCTCAATTACAAGTGAGTGTTTGATCACAAGAAAGAATGCGAAAGAAAAGAAGCGATCCAAGCGCAAGAGCTCAAATGAACACTACAAATCACTCTCTCTAGTCACTAAGGCTTTGTGTGGAGTTGGGAGAGGATTTGATCTCTTTTTGGTGTGCTTTGCAATGAATGCTAGCTCTTGTATAGTGGTTGGAAGCTGGAAAACTTGGATACTTTGAATGTGGGGGTGGTTGGGGTATTTATAGCCCCAACCACCAAACTTGACCGTTGGTGGAGGCTGTCTGTCGTATGGTGCACCGGACAGTCCGGTGTACACCGGACATGTCCGGTGCGCCAGCCACGTCACCAATGCCGTTGGATTTCGACCGTTGGAGCTTCTGTCTTTTGGGCCCGCCTGGGTGTCCGGTGCACACCGGACATGAACTGTTCAATGTCCGGTGTGCCAGCGCGTGCGTGCCTGACTTCTGCGCGCTTCTGGCGCGCATTAAATGCGCCTGCAGGTGACCGTTGGTGCGAAGTAGTCGTTGCTCTGCTGGTTCACCGGACAGTCCGGTGAATTATAGCGGAGCAGCTGCTGCGTTTTTCCGAGGCTGGCGAGTTCAGGAGGCCGCTCTTTCTTGGAGCACCGGACACTGTCCGGTGTACACCGGACAGTCCGGTGAATTATAACGGAGTGCCTCTGGAAATTCCCGAAGGTGGCAAGTTTGAGTTGGAGTCCTCTGGTGCACCGGACACTGTCCGGTGTACACCGGACAGTCCGGTGCCCCAGACCAGAGGTGCCTTCGGTTGTCCCTTTGCTCCTTTGTTGAATCCAATATTTGATCTTTTTATTGGCTAAGTGTGAACCTTTTACACCTGTATAACTTATACACTAGAGCAAACTAGTTAGTCCAATTTATTTGTGTTGGGCAATTCAACCACCAAAATTATTTAGGAACTAGGTGTAAGCCTAATTCCCTTTCAACTAGCCGTTAAAAGTAGCCGTTTGAGCTTCCGAAGATGGCGCACCGGACATGGCGCACCAGACAGTCCGGTGTGCACCGGACAGCCCATGTCCGCTTGTTGTATTTTGGCCGTAACTTTTAGCTCTGAACTCCGATTTCGATGATCTTGTACTTTTTGGAAAGCTTATGAAATTCTCTACATCCCAGAGTTGAAGCCATACCAGTTTGAGCAAATTTGGCACACCGGACAGTCCAGTGTGCACCAGACATCCCATATGCTGCTCTTATTTTTTAGCAATTCCGACTTCGTATTGTGGCCATAACTTTTAGCTCCGAACTCCGATTTTGATGATCTTGGACTTTTTGGAAAGCTTATAAAATTATCTACATCTCAGAGTTGAAGTCATGTCAGTTTGAGTAGATTTGATTTTATGAAACACTTCCAATTCAGTCAGCCCTTCCTCTCAACTTTGTCAAGTTCACTTTTGTTTTGCATCTTTGTATCTCACTTCTACTTCTTGATGTGTTGGACTCTTAGCATATATAAATTGTCTTCAATATGAATTTGTAATGTCTTATATGGGTATTATAATGTCTTCTTTGAGGTGTTGCATCCTCAGAGCCTCAGTCCAATCCACTTTGCATCCTGTGGACTACAACACACAAACACTTGGAAAATACATTAGTTCACAGGTTGTGTTAATCATCAAACACCAAAATCTATTAATCCAAATGGTCCGGGGTCCATTTTCCTTACAATCTCCCCATTTTTGGTGATTAATGACAACACAACCAAAGCAAGCAAATATTACAAACATTTGAATATAGATATACAATCTACTTGCTAGGATGCATGTTTGTCCCCGTAATGTGAGATTATGGACTTAAGCCTCCCCCTAACTCCATAATTCACTTACTTCTTATTTTAGACCAAAATGCAAAAACCACTTGAAAGATCAAAATTTTAATTTGGTGGTGTTTGGTGTTTGATAACATTTTCATTGCTTTGGTCCCTACAACTTCTCCCCCTTTGGCATCAACCACCGAAAAGGAAGACATTAAAAGCATATAGGAAGCAAATAATACTTGCCCTCAAAAAGGATTTGTAAAATAATACTAATTGAAACACCAAATTGATACTCCCCCTAAATGAGTGTTCTCCTTTAGAAAGAATTTTCTCCCCCTGTAGAGACGAAGAAATACTCCCCCCTGACAGAGATCTTCTACTTAGGAAAAAGCATGTGAGAAATGGAGGTGCAAGTCATGATTTGAATAGACTAACTTCCCTTATGCATAGGTAACAAAATATGAGTTAACAATATATGCATTTATAGCAACATGGGAAGTATAAGATATGAAATAAAGTCTAATCAAATAATGGAGAAGACATGTAAATGTTACTAAGTGTAGTCTCAAAGATACCAATTGAAAGTCAACTGCGGACCAATTGAATACCAATGGCAGGCTTGCAGACATAAGAATTCTTATAGATTTGCAGTGGAAGCTTGTTGTCTTTCTCTGGGGACTTCATTTTCCTTACAATGAGACTACTACATGAAATAGACTTGAAAACAGGTATTAGTCTCAAAGACTTAGATTATAGAGTAATCTCCCCTGAAAGTGTGCATACAAGTTTTGAATACTTGTAGAAGACATGCACTTTGATTTGATATCAAGTGGGGCAGATTATCCATAATCCGAGCTTTGGCACATATAAGTTAAATGATACCAATTGAAGGATATAAGTTTTTGAAGCATTAGTGTCATTTACTTAGGAATGTTAAATAAGCTATGTGTCGTGCTTAATTAAAACTTTTTAAACCATGTAGGTTTGCTTAATAATATGAAATGACAACGAGCAATCCTACCATGTGATTTACCTAGTATGCATGCATTGTTAATCTAAAGCAAGTACCAAATGAAATACTAGGCATGAAAGGTAAAACTAGATACAAGAAAATAGATACACATATCTAGAAATAAGGAATACAATAAATCTAGTTACCTTAGTCATGGGTGGGAAATTTGGGTCCAAAATATACACTAACCCACTTGGCAATGAACTTGATCCAATATGATGTATCCCATGATATACATCCCAACTTTGCCAAGTCTCCAAATTCCCGTTGTCCTTCGGACCACTCACTTCCCTTTCGGGATCCAAACCTTCTTGGTGCTTTTCATAATTGAAATTATTTCCTTTGGCACCCAGATGCGTTTGGCCCCCTTTCCTTTGTTGGCTTGCTTGTTGGCCTTGATTGCTATCACCTTTCCATTCTTTTTCTTCTTGATCAAATATGCTGTAGCAGCCTTTTGTCAACCTTTTTGATGTAGGTGTTGGAGATTTTGCTTGATGGCTTTTGCTTGAGCTTTTGCCTTTGCTTATCCTCGGTCATCGCCTTGCATTGGAAAAACTTATGGCCTTCCTTGTGACATAGTCTACAAATCACAGTTTCTCCCTCTACAGGCTTGTTCACTCCCGCAGTGGTGTTATCCTGTGGAGGTCGGATTTGTTTGGCTTTGCCTTTCTTGTCATACAAAGCCTTGCCAAGGCAAGCCACTTCTTGCTTTAATTGTTCATTTTCCTCTGCAACCTCATCCAAACATGTCTCTACAACAATATTCTCAACAAAGACTTGGTTGCAGGGGTTAGAATCATCAATTAAATCAAAGCAGGAAGTAGAAGCATCTTTCTTAATTATTTCAGGTATTTCAACTAAAGATGCTACTGGGGTGCTACCAATGTTTTCTAGCTTAGTAGTTAGCTCATTATTGTGTATGCTAAGAATTTCTATTTTATCTAGCAAATTTTCAATAGCTTCTTGGGAGCTAGCTAACTTAGCCTTAAGTTTTTCATTCTTTTTAATAAGGCTATCATCAGTAGCAGTGGATGGAGCACTAGACTCTAATAGCTCAATTTTAGTTGATAGCTCACTATTTAAGTTTGCAAAAGTTTCGAATTTTTCTAGCAAACCTTTGTAATCATTTTGAGAGCTAATCAACTTATTTTTCAAGGTTTTAAGTTGAGCTTTTTGTTTAGTGCAAACATCCTGAAAAAATTCAACGGCTTCCGCAAGCTCATCTATGGAGGGCTTTCCCTCACCTTCAAAATCACTACTACTTTCATCACTAGGGGATGGAATGCTTTTGTTACCTCTTGCCATAAGGCATTTGTGTGATGACCATGATGAGCGTGATGAGGATCGGTGGCTGCGCGTCCTTGGTGGTTTATCTTCGCTTGAAGAATCATCCCAAGTTTTGACACTTTTTAGCGCCTTGCCTTTGTTCCTCCCCTTTTTGGGTTCGACCATAGTTGGACAGCTGTCCCTGAAGTGGCCCTTTTCCCCGCATGCAAAGCATCCTCTCTTTCTTTGCTTTTTCCTGTCAATGTTAAAGAGAAGATCCTCTACCTGCAGAGGTACACCCATTAGATTAATCTTGTGAATCATCCCCATTACCTTTCCGACGCGTCGGATTGTTTCTTCGTCCTCGGAGGATGATGTGCATGGTTGATTATCTTCATCATCATCACTTTCTTCCTCTTCCTCTTCTTCACTTGATGAACTTGGAATGGGAGCCTTCTTTTTGCCCTTCCTTTCATCACATGCAAAAGCATATGGCCTTGAGGAGGTTGGCTCCTCTCCCCGACACATTTTTCGCGACATCTCAAAAGCCGTGATTTTTCCAATTACAATGGTTGGGGTCATGTTACCCAAGTCCTCCATGTTGTGAAGGATAGTGATGATGCTCCCATATCTTCGTTGTGGTAGTAGGGAGATAATCTTCCTCACAATGTCCGCATCACCTAGCTTATTAATGCCAATAGAATTGAGCTCATTGATAATTAGATTCAAACGAGAATACATGTCTCTAACAAGCTCATCATCTTTCATAGCAAAAGAATTATACTCATTTAAGACTAGGCAATGTTTTTGCTCACGGACATTGGATGTGCCGTCATGGAGCTCATGCAATTTTAGCCAAATCTCATTAGCAGTTTTCAGTGTAAATACTTGATTAAAAATATCCATGCTAAGAGATTCATACAAGCAATTTTTGGCTCTAGCATTTAAGTGAATTTCTTTTTCCTCACTCGTGGTTGGTTTCTCGGGATTCTTGAGGGGTTTCATCCCGTCACGAGTGACTCTCCAAACACCTAGATCAACAGCCTCTAGGTAGCAAGCCATTCTAGCACTATAATATGGGAAGTTAGTGCCGTCGAAGTGTGGTGGCCTATGGGTATCCATCCCTTCCTCTAAAAAGCGTCGACTCTTTTAGCGGTGAAGCTAAAACGTTTCAAATGAGCCAAACCAGGCTTTGATACTGATAGTCGCCTAGAGGGGGGTGAATAGGGCGGAACTGAAATTCACAAATATAAACACAACTACAAACCGGGGTTAGCGTTAGGAATAAAGAACGAGTCCGCAAGAGAGGTCGCAAAACAAATCCCAAGCGAATAGTCAAGTGAGACACGGAGATTTGTTTTACCGAGGTTCGGTTCTTGCAAACCTACTCCCCGTTGAGGAGGCCACAAAGGCCGGGTCTCTTTCAACCCTTCCCTCTCTCAAACGATCCACGGATCGAGTGAGCTTCTTTTCTCAAATCAAAGCCGGGAACAAAACTTCCCCGCAAGGGCCACCACACAATTGGTGCCTCTTGCCTTGATTACAATGGAGTTGTGATCTCAAGAACAAGTGAGAAAGAAAAGAAGCAATTCAAGCGCAAGAGCTCAAATGAACACGGCAAATCACTCTCTCTAGTCACTAGGGCGTTGTGATGAATTGGAGAGGATTTGATCTCTTTGTATGTGTCTAGAATTGAATGCCTAGCTCTTGTAAGTGGTTGGGAAGTAGAAAACTTGGATTCAATGAATGGTGGGGTGGTTGGGGTATTTATAGCCCCAACCACCAAACTTGACCGTTGGCTGGAGGCGTCTGCTCGATGGCGCACCGGACAGTCCGGTGCACACCGGACAGTCCGGTGCCCCTGCCACGTCATCACTGCCGTTGGATTCTAGCCGTTGGAGCTTCTGACTTGTGGGCCCGCCTGGGTGTCCGGTGCACACCGGACATGTACTGTTTGATGTCCGGTGCACCGGTATGGGCGTGCCTGACGTCTGCGCGCGCTGCGCGCGCATTAAATGCACCACAGGGAGCCGTTGGCGCCGCAGGGAGCCGTTGCTCCGCTGGCACACCGGACAGTCCGGTGCACACCGGACAGTCCGGTGAATTTTAGCGGAGCGGCTGCCGCGCGAACCCGAGGCTGGCGAGTTCCTAAGGC
The DNA here is from genome assembly GCF_902167145.1 of Zea mays. Lineage (NCBI taxonomy): Eukaryota > Viridiplantae > Streptophyta > Magnoliopsida > Poales > Poaceae > Zea > Zea mays. The sequence goes on from NC_050097.1 coordinate 12,012,593, forward strand.
CGACCTCCCTTGGCGCACCGGACACTGTCCGGTGTACACCGGACAGTCCGGTGAATTATAGCCGAGTCGCCTTGGAAATTCCCGAAGGTGGCGAGTTTGAGTCTGAGTCCCCTGGTGCACCGGACAGGTACTATTCACTGTCCGGTGGCACACCGGACAGTCCGGTGCGCCAGACCAGGGGTGCCTTCGGTTGCCCCTTTGCTCTTTTATTGAATCCAAAACTTGGTCTTTTTATTGGCTGAGTGTGAACCTTTTACACCTGTATACACTATACACTTGGGCAAACAAGTTAGTCCAAAGATTTGTGTTGGGCAATTTCAACCACCAAAATTATTTAGGAACTAGGTGTAAGCCTAATTCCCTTTCAATCTCCCCCTTTTTGGTGATTGATGCCAACACAAACCAAAGCAAATATAGAGGTGCATAATTGAACTAGTTTGCATAATGTAAGTGTAAAGGTTGCTTGGAATTGAGCCAATAAAACTACTTACAAGATATGCATGGAATGTTTCTTTCTTTATTTAGCATTTTGGACCACGTTTGCACCACATGTTTTGTTTTTGCAAATTTTTTTTTTGTAAATCTATTTCGAAGATCTTTTGCAAATAGTCAAAGGTAAATGAATAAGAGTTTGCAAAGCATTTTCAAGATTTGAAATTTTCTCCCTCTGTTTCAAATGCTTTTCCTTTGACTTAACAAAAACTCCCCCTAAAGGAGATCCACCTCTTAGTGTTCAAGAGGGTTTTGATATACCATTTTGAAATACTACTTGCTCCCCCTTTTGAACACAATAGGATACCAAGTGATAAATACTTCTTTGAAAACACTAAGTTTTTGAAATTGGTGGTGGTGCGGTCCTTTTGCTTTGGGCTCCTTTCTCCCCCTTTTTGGCATGAATCGCCAAAAACGGAATCATTAGAGCCCTTCTAGAATTATCTTCCTCTTTGGTCATATGAAGATGAGTTAAGATTATACCAAAGATGAAGTCCAGTCCTTTTGCTTTTGAGCTTTTACTCTCTCCCCCAAGGATGAAGTCCTTTTCTTTGATGCTCATTTCTCCCCAAGGAATAGAGAGTTGCTCGGAGTGATGGCGAAGCATGAGTTACGGAGTGGAAGCCTTTGTTTTCGCCGAAGACTCCAATTCCCTTTCAATATACCTATGACTTGGTTTGAAATAGACTTGAAAACACATTAGTCATAGCATATAAAAGAGATATGATCAAAGGTATTCAAATGAGCTATGTGTGCAAGCTAGCAAAAGAAGTTTCTAGAATCAAGAATATTGAGCTCATGCCTAAGTCTGGTAAAAGATTGTTCATCAAGAGGCTTGGTAAAGATATCGGCTAATTGATCTTTAGTGTTAATGTAAGAAATCTCGATATCTCCCTTTTGTTGGTGATCCCTAAGAAAATGATACCGAATGGCTATGTGTTTAGTGCGGCTATGCTCGACGGGATTGTCGGCCATTTTGATTGCACTCTCATTATCACATAGCAAAGGGACTTTGGTTAATTTGTAACCGTAGTCCCGCAGGGTTTGCCTCATCCAAAGCAATTGCGCGCAACAATGACCTGCGGCAATGTACTCGGCTTCGGCGGTGGAAAGAGCGACCGAATTTTGCTTCTTTGAAGCCCAAGACACCAAGGATCTTCCCAAGAACTGACAAGTCCCCGATGTGCTCTTCCTATTAATCTTACACCCCGCCCAATCGGCATCCGAATAACCAATCAAATCAAAAGTGGATCCCCGAGGGTACCAAAGCCCAAACTTAGGTGTATAAGCCAAATATCTCAAGATTCGTTTTACGGCCGTAAGGTGAGATTCCTTAGGGTCGGATTGGAATCTTGCACACATGCAAACGGAAAGCATAATATCCGGTCGTGATGCACATAAGTAGAGTAAAGAACCTATCATCGACCGGTATACCTTTTGATCCACGGACTTACCTCCCGTGTCGAGGTCGAGATGCCCATTTGTTCCCATGGGTGTTTTGATGGGCTTGGCATCCTTCATTCCAAACTTGCTTAGGATGTCTTGAGTGTACTTCGTTTGGCTGATGAAGGTGCCCTCTTGGAGTTGCTTTACTTGAAATCCTAGAAAATACTTCAACTCCCCCATCATAGACATCTCGAATTTCTGTGTCATAATCCTACTAAACTCTTCACAGGTAGACTCGTTAGTAGACCCAAATATAATATCATCAACATAAATTTGGCATACAAACAAGTCATTTTCAAGAGTTTTAGTAAAGAGTGTAGGATCGGCCTTGCCGACTTTGAAGCCATTAGCAATAAGGAAATCTCTTAGGCATTCATACCATGCTCTTGGGGCTTGCTTGAGCCCATAAAGCGCCTTAGAGAGCCTATAGACATGGTTAGGGTACTCACTGTCTTCAAAGCCGGGAGGTTGCTCAACATAGACTTCTTCCTTGATTGGTCCATTGAGGAAGGCACTTTTCACGTCCATTTGATAAAGCTTAAAGCCATGGTAAGTAGCATAGGCCAATAAAATGCGAATTGACTCAAGCCTAGCTACGGGTGCATAGGTTTCACCGAAATCCAAACCTTCAACTTGGGAGTAACCCTTGGCCACAAGTCATGCTTTGTTCCTTGTCACCACACCATGCTCATCTTGCTTGTTGCGGAAGACCCATTTGGTTCCTACAACATTTTGGTTAGGACGTGGAACTAAATGCCATACCTCATTTCTAGTGAAGTTGTTGAGCTCCTCTTGCATCGCCACCACCCAATCCGAATCTTGTAGTGCTTCCTCTACCCTGTGTGGCTCAATAGAGGAAACAAACGAGTAATGTTCACAAAAATGTGCAACACGAGATCTAGTTGTTACCCCCTTATGAATGTCGCCGAGGATGGTATCGACGGGGTGATCTCGTTGTATTGCTTGGTGGACTCTTGGGTGTGGCGGCCTTGGCTCCTCATCCTCCTTGTCTTCCTCATTTGCATCTCCCCCTTGATCAATGCCATCATCTTGAGGTGGCTCATTTGCTTGATCTTCTTCTTCATCAACTTGAGCTTCATCCTCATTTTGAGTCGGTGGAGATGCTTGCATGGAGGAGGATGGTTGATCTTGTGCATGTGGAGGCTCTTCAGATTCCTTAGGACACACATCCCCAATGGACATGTTCCTTAGCGCTATGCACGGAGTCTCTTCAATACCTATCTCATCAAGATCAACTTGCTCTACTTGAGAGCCGTTAGTTTCGTCAAACACAACGTCACAAGAAACTTCAACAAGTCCTGAGGACTTGTTAAAGACCCTATATGCCCTTGTGTTTGAGTCATAACCAAGTAAAAAACCTTCTACAGTTTTAGGAGCAAATTTAGATTTTCTACCTCTTTTAACAAGAATAAAGCATTTGCTACCAAAAACTCTAAAGTATGAAATGTTGGGCTTTTTACCGGTTAGGAGTTCATATGATGTCTTCTTGAGGATTCGGTGAAGATATAACCGGTTGATGGCGTAGCAGGCGGTGTTGACCGCTTCGGCCCAAAACCGGTCCGGTGTCTTGTACTCATCAAGCATGGTCCTTGCCATGTCTAAAAGAGTTCGATTCTTCCTCTCCACTACACCATTTTGTTGTGGCGTGTAGGGAGAAGAGAACTCATGCTTGATGCCCTCTTCCTCAAGAAATCCTTCGATTTGAGAGTTCTTGAACTCCGTCCCGTTGTCGCTTCTAATTTTCTTGATCCTTAAGGCGAACTCATTTTGAGCCCGTCTCAAGAATCCCTTTAAGGTCTCTTGGGTTTGAGATTTTTCCTGTAAAAAGAATACCCAAGTGAAGCGAGAATAATCATCCACTATTACAAGACAATACTTACTCCCGCCGATGCTTATGTAAGCAATCGGGCCGAATAGATCCATGTGGAGTAGCTCAAGCGGCCTGTCGGTCGTCATGATGTTCTTGTGTGGATGATGGACTCCAACTTGCTTCCCTGCCTGACATGCGCTACAAATCCTGTCTTTCTCAAAATGAACATTTGTTAATCCTAAAATGTGTTCTCCCTTTAGAAGCTTATGAAGATTCTTCATCCCAACATGGGCTAGTCGGTGGTGCCAGAGCCAACCCATGTTAGTCTTAGCAATTAAGCAAGTGTCGAGTTCAGCTCTATCAAAATCTACCAAGTATAGCTGACCCTCTAATACTCCCTTAAATGCTATTGAATCATCACTTCTTCTAAAGACAGTGACACCTACATCAGTAAAAAGACAGTTGTAGCCCATTTGACATAATTGAGATACAGAAAGCAAGTTGTAATCCAAAGAATCAACAAGAAAAACATTGGAAATGGAATGGTCAGGAGATATAGCAATTTTACCCAAACCTTTGACCAAACCTTGATTTCCATCCCCGAATGTGATCGCTCTTTGGGGATCTTGGTTTTTCTCATATGAGGAGAACATTCTTTTCTCCCCTGTCATGTGGTTTGTGCACCCGCTATCGAGTATCCAACTTGAGCCCCCGGATGCATAAACCTACAAAACAATTTTAGTTCTTGACTTTAGGTACCCAAACTGTTTTGGGTCCTTTGGCATTAGAAACAAGAACTTTGGGTACCCAAACACAAGTCTTGGAGCCCTTGTGTTTGCCCCCAACAAATTTGGCAACGACCTTGCCGGATTTGTTAGTCAAAACATAGGATGCATCAAAAGTTTTAAATGAAATGGCATGATCATTTGATGCATTAGGAATTTTCTTCTTAGGCAACTTAGCATGGGTTGGTTGCCTAGAACTAGATGTCTCACCCTTATACATAAAAGCATGATTAGGGCCAGAGTGAGACTTCCTAGAATGAATCTTCCTAATTTTGCTCTCGGGATAACCGGCAGGGTACAAAATGTAACCCTCGTTATCCTGAGGCATGGGAGCCTTGCCCTTAACAAAGTTAGACAAGTTTTTAAGAGGGGCATTAAGTTTGACATTGTCTCCCCTTTGGAAGCCAATGCCATCTTTAATGCCAGGGCGTCTCCCACTATAAAGCATGCTACGAGCAAATTTAAATTTCTCATTATCTAGGTTGTGCTCGGCAATTTTAGCATCTAACTTTGCTATATGATCATTTTGTTGTTTAATTAAAGCCATATGATCAAGAATAGCATTAACATCAACATCTCTACATCTAGTACAAATAGATACATGCTCAACAATAGATGTAGAGGGTTTGCAAGAATTAAGTTCAACAATCTTAGCATGAAGAATATCATTCTTGTCTCTAAGATCGGCAATTGTAACTTTGCAAACATCAAAATCTTTAGCCTTAGTAATCAAATTTTCATTCTCTAATCTAAGGCTAGCTAGGGAAGCATTCAACTCATCAATCCTAGCAAGTAAATCAACATTTTCATTTCTAGGATTTGAAGTTGAAACATTGCAAACATGTGACTCAACTTTAGCATTTAAATTAGCATTTTCATTCCTAAGGTTGTCAATCATCTCACGGCAAGTGCTTAGCTCACTAGATAATTTTTCACATTTCTCAATTTCTAGAGCATAAGCATTTTTAACCTTAACATGCTTCTTATTTTCCTTAATAAGGAGGTCCTCTTGGGAATCCAAAAGGTCATCCTTTTCATGAATAGCACTAACTAATTCATTCAATTTTTCCTTTTGAGCTATGTTAAGATTGGCAAAAAGGGAACGCAAATTATCTTCCTCATCACTAGCATTATCATCACTAGAGGATTCATATTTAGTGGAGGATCTAGATTTAACCTTCTTTTTGCCGTCCTTTGCCATGAGGCACTTGTGGCCGACGTTGGGGAAGAGAAGTCCCTTGGTGACGGCGATGTTGGCGGCGTCCTCGTCGTCGGAGGAGTCACTAGAGCTTTCGTCGGAGTCCCACTCCCGACAAACATGGGCATCACCGCCCTTCTTCTTGTAGTACCTTTTCTTCTCCTTTCTTCTCCCTTTCTTGTCGTCGCCCCTCTCACTATCACTTGATAATGGACATTTAGCAATAAAGTGACCGGGCTTACCACACTTGTAGCAAACCTTCTTGGAGCGGGATTTGTAATCCTTTCCCCTCCTTTGCTTGAGGATTTGGCGGAAGCTCTTGATGACGAGCGCCATTTCCTCATTGTCGAGCTTGGAGGCGTCGATTGGTTGTCGACTTGGTGTAGCCTCCTCCTTCTTCTCCTCCGTTGCCTTGAATGCAACGGGTTGGGCTTCGGATGAGTCGCCAAGCTCGTTGATTTTCCTCGAGCCTTCTATCATGCACTCAAAACTTACAAAATGCCCGATAACTTCCTCGGGGGTCATTTTAGTATATCTAGAATTTCCACGAATCAATTGAACTTGAGTGGGATTAAGAAAAATGAGAGATCTTAAAATAACATTTACCACTTCGTGATCGTCCCACTTTTTGCTCCCGAGGTTGCGCACTTGGTTCACCAGAGTCTTGAGCCGGTTGTACATGTGTTGTGGCTCCTCTCCTTTGTGAAGCCGGAACCGACCGAGCTCCCCCTCGATCGTTTCCCGCTTGGTGATCTTGGTGAGCTCGTCTCCCTCGTGTGCGGTTTTGAGTACATCCCAAATCTCCTTGGCGTTCTTCAACCCTTGTACTTTGTTATACTCCTCTTTACTTAGAGAGGCGAGGAGTATCGTTGTTGCTTGAGAGTTGAAGTGCTCGATTTGGGCCACCTCATCCTCATCATAGTCCTCATCCCCTACGGATGGTACCTGCGCGCCAAACTCAACAACATCCCATATGCTTTTGTGGAGCGAGGTTAGATGAAATCGCATTAAATCGCTCCACCTAGCGTAATCTTCACCATCAAAAGTTGGTGGTTTGCCTAATGGGACGGAAAGTAAAGGTGTATGTTTGGAAATGCGAGGGTAGTGTAGGGGGATCTTACTATACTTCTTGCGCTCTTGGCGCTTAGAAGTGACGGAGGGCGCATCGGAGTCGGAGGTCGATGTTGATGAAGTGTCGGTCTCGTAGTAGACCACCTTCCTCATCCTCTTGTGCTTGTCGCCTTTCCGACGCGGCTTGTGGGAAGAAGATTTTTCCTTCTTCTCTTTGTGGTGAGAAGAAGATTTCTTCTCCTTCCCTTTGTTGGAGGAGCTCTTCTTCTTCTCCCTCCTTTTAGTGCGGGACTCTTCCGATGAAGTGCTCCCGTGGCTTGTAGTGGGCTTTTCGCCGGTCTCCATCTCCTTCTTGGCGTGATCTCCCGACATCACTTCGAGCGGTTAGGCTCTAATGAAGCACCGGGCTCTGATACCAATTGATAGTCGCCTAGAGGGGGGTGAATAGGGCGGAACTGAAATTCACAAATATAAACACAACTACAAACCGGGGTTAGCGTTAGGAATAAAGAACGAGTCCGCAAGAGAGGTCGCAAAACAAATCCCAAGCGAATAGTCAAGTGAGACACGGAGATTTGTTTTACCGAGGTTCGGTTCTTGCAAACCTACTCCCCGTTGAGGAGGCCACAAAGGCCGGGTCTCTTTCAACCCTTCCCTCTCTCAAACGATCCACGGATCGAGTGAGCTTCTTTTCTCAAATCAAAGCCGGGAACAAAACTTCCCCGCAAGGACCACCACACAATTGGTGCCTCTTGCCTTGATTACAATGGAGTTGTGATCTCAAGAACAAGTGAGAAAGAAAAGAAGCAATCCAAGCGCAAGAGCTCAAATGAACACGGCAAATCACTCTCTCTAGTCACTAGGGCGTTGTGATGAATTGGAGAGGATTTGATCTCTTTGTATGTGTCTAGAATTGAATGCCTAGCTCTTGTAAGTGGTTGGGAAGTAGAAAACTTGGATTCAATGAATGGTGGGGTGGTTGGGGTATTTATAGCCCCAACCACCAAACTTGACCGTTGGCTGGAGGCGTCTGCTCGATGGCGCACCGGACAGTCCGGTGCACACCGGACAGTCCGGTGCCCCTGCCACGTCATCACTGCCGTTGGATTCTAGCCATTGGAGCTTCTGACTTGTGGGCCCGCCTGGGTGTCCGGTGCACACCGGACATGTACTGTTTGATGTCCGGTGCACCGGTATGGGCGTGCCTGACGTCTGCGCGCGCTGCGCGCGCATTAAATGCACCGCAGGGAGCCGTTGGCGCCGCAGGGAGCCGTTGCTCCGCTGGCACACCGGACAGTCCGGTGCACACCGGACAGTCCGGTGAATTTTAGCGGAGCGGCTGCCGCGCGAACCCGAGGCTGGCGAGTTCCTAAGGCCGACCTCCCTTGGCGCACCGGACACTGTCCGGTGTACACCGGACAGTCCGGTGAATTATAGCCGAGTCGCCTTGGAAATTCCCGAAGGTGGCGAGTTTGAGTCTGAGTCCCCTGGTGCACCGGACAGGTACTATTCACTGTCCGGTGGCACACCGGACAGTCCGGTGCGCCAGACCAGGGGTGCCTTCGGTTGCCCCTTTGCTCTTTTATTGAATCCAAAACTTGGTCTTTTTATTGGCTGAGTGTGAACCTTTTACACCTGTATACACTATACACTTGGGCAAACAAGTTAGTCCAAAGATTTGTGTTGGGCAATTTCAACCACCAAAATTATTTAGGAACTAGGTGTAAGCCTAATTCCCTTTCAGATACCACTTGTAGGAAACGGGTGACGCCTAAGAGGGGGGGTGAATTAGGACTTCTAAAACTTTCGCTAAACTAGGCCACAATTAAATCCCTAGAGCAAAACCTATGCAAATAGTCAAACTAGAATGTGCAAACTAGGTTTTGTCTAAGTGTTGCTATCTCTACCGCAAAGGCTAAGTTTCAATCTACACTAGATATGTATGAATACAAGATTGAAACTTAAATGCTTAATATAAATGCGGAAACTTAAAGAGCAAAGTAGAGAAGCAAACTCTCGTGGATGACGCCGGTATTTTTACCGAGGTATCCGGAACCGTGCAAGGTCCCGACTAATCCTCGTTGGTGCCCCTACGCGAAGGGAAGCCCACGCGAGGGCCAAGCACCTCGGTCGAGTAACTCCGTAGAGAGCCGCGGGCCTTCTCCACACGCAAGTGGTGCTCCGCTTCCGGCTCCTCTCGGACGCTCCCCGCCGTCTCCACTATCGAGCTTCCGGCCGAAACGCCGCGGGCCTCGTTCCCTCCGGTACACGGTGGCGGCCGTGACACAAACGCGGTTGTCACGGTCTCGCAAGACTCTCGCCCCACTCGGTACAATTACAATGGCTCACGCAAGAGCCGAGGGGTTGTGAGGTTTATCTAAACTCACTCAACAATCTAGGGTTCACCTAAAGCAAGCGCTAAAGTGGTCTAACTAACCTAAGCACTTCGCAAAGCACCTACGCTAATCACCGAGTGATTCTATTAAGCACCTTGTGTTTGAGCACTTGGAAATGTCTACAATATGCCTTGGTATGTTGCTTGGGCTCCCACACCTCCAAATGGCCGGTGGGGTGAAGTATATATAGGCCCCAACTCAAATATAGCCGTTGGAAAGCAGTTCTGCAGCTTTCTGCGGTGCATCGGACAGGTGCACCGGACTGTCCGGTGGTGCACCGGACATGCCACGTGTACTAGCCGTTAAAAGTAGCCGTTTGAGCTTCCGAAGATGGCGCACCAGACATGACGCACCGGACAGTCCGGTGTGCACCGGACAGCCCATGTCCGCTTGTCGTATTTTGGCCGTAACTTTTAGCTCCGAACTCCGATTTCGATGATCTTGTACTTTTTGGAAAGCTTATGAAATTCTCTACATCCCAGAGTTGAAGCCATACCAGTTTGAGCAAATTTGGCACACCGGACAGTCCGGTGTGCACCGGACATCCCATATGCTGCTCTTGTTTTTTCAGCAATTCCGACTTCGTATTGTGGCCATAACTTTTAGCTCCGAACTCCGATTTTGATGATCTTGGACTTTTTGGAAAGCTTATAAAATTATCTACATCTCAGAGTTGAAGCCATGTCAGTTTGAGTAGATTTGATTTTGTGAAACACTTCCAATTCAGTCAGTCCTTCCTCTCAACTTTGTCAAGTTCACTTTTGTTTTGCATCTTTGTATCTCACTTCTACTTCTTGATGTGTTGGACTCTTAGCATATATAAATTGTCTTCAATATGAATTTGTAATGTCTTATATGGGTATTATAATGTCTTCTTTGAGGTGTTGCATCCTCAGAGCCTCAGTCCAATCCACTTTGCATCCTGTGGACTACAACACACAAACACTTGGAAAATACATTAGTTCACAAGTTGTGTTAATCATCAAACACCAAAATCTATTAATCCAAATGGCCCGGGGTCCATTTTCCTTACACATGTTTATAAACTCTCTAAGGCGCTTTATGGGCTCAAGCAAGCTCCAAGAGCATGGTATGAATGCCTTAGAGATTTTCTTATCACTAATGGATTCAAAGTCGGAAAGGCTGGTCCTACACTCTTTACCAAAACACTTGAAAATGATTTGTTTGTATGTCAAATTTATGTTGATGATATTATATTTGGGTCTACTAACGAATCTACATGTGAAGAGTTTAGTAGGATCATGACACAAAAAATCGAGATGTCTATGATGGGGGAGTTGAAGTACTTCTTGGGATTTCAAGTGAAGCAACTCCAAGAGGGCACCTTCCTAAGCCAAACGAAGTATACTCAAGATATTCTAAGCAAGTTTGGGATGAAGGATGCCAAACCCATCAAGACACCCATGGGAACCAATGGGCATCTCAACCTCGACACGAAAGGTAAATTCGTCGATCAAAAGGTATACCGGTCGATGATAGGTTCTTTACTCTATTTATGTGTATCTCGACCGGATATTATGCTTTCCGTATGCATGTGTGCAAGATTCCAAGCCGACCCTAAGGAAGCTCACCTTACGGCCGTAAAACGAATCTTTTGATATTTAGTTTATACTCCTAAGTTTGGGCTTTGGTATCCTATGGGATCCACATTTGATTTGATTGGTTATTCGGATGCCGATTGGGTGGGGTGTAAAATAAATAGAAAGAGCACATCGGGGACTTGCCAGTTCTTGGGAAGATCCTTGGTGTCTTGGGTTTCAAAGAAGCAAAATTCCGTAGCTCTTTCTACCGCCAAAGCCGAGTATATTGCCGCAGGTCATTGTTGCGCGCAACTACTTTGGATGAGGCAAACCCTTAGGGACTATGGTTACAAATTAACCAAAGTTCCTCTTCTATGTGATAATGAGAGTGCAATCCGCATGGCGGATAATCCCATTGGACACAGTCGCACTAAACACATAGCCATTCGGTATCATTTCTTAAGGGATCACCAACAAAAGGGAGATATCGAGATTGCATATATTAACACTAAAGATCAATTAGCCGATATCTTTACCAAGCCACTTGATGAACAAACTTTTAACAAACTTAGGCATGAGCTAAATATCCTCGATTCTAGGAATTTCTTTTGATGTCTTGCATGCATAAGCTTATGAATATACCTTTGATCATGTCTCTTTTATATAACTATGACTAATATGTCTTCAAGTATATTTCAAACCAAGTCATAGGTATATTGAAAGGGAATTGGAGTCTTCGGCGAAGACAAAGGCTTCCACTCCGTAACTGATCCTTCGTCGTCGCTCCGAGCATCTCTTCGGCTTTGGTATAATCTTCACTCATATGTTTTATTTGCCAAAGGGGAGAAAGTAGTTACAAAGGGCTTATATCTCACTCAAAGTATCCATTTTTGGCGATTCATGCCAAAGGGGGAGAAAGTATTAGCCCAAAGCAAAAGGACCGCACCACCACCTAGTTTTAAAAACTAATGATTTTCAATTGGTAAATTTCAAATTGGTATCTTATTGTGTTCAAAAGGGGGAGAAAGTAGTATTTTCAAAATCAATATCTTAAAACCCTCTTGAACACTAAGAGGAGATTTCATTGAGTGGGAGTTTTGTTTTGTCAAAGGAAAAGCATTTGAAACAGGGGGAGAAAATTTCAAATCTTAAAAATGCTTCACAAAATCTTATTCATTTATCTTTGACTATTTGCAAAAGGACTTTGAAAAAGATTTACAAAAGAATTTGCAAAAACAAAACAAGTGGTGCAAGCGTGGTCCAAAATGTTAAAATTAAAGAAACAATCCATGCGTATCTTATAAGTATTTATATTGGCTCAATTCTAAGTAACATTTGCACTTACATTATGCAAACTAGTTCAATTATGCACTTCTATACTTGCTTTGGTTTGTGTTGGCATCAATCACCAAAAAGGGGGAGATTGAAAGGGAATTAGGCTTACACCTATTTCCTAATTGATTTTGGTGGTTGAATTGCCCAACACAAATAATTGGACTAACTAGTTTGCTCTAGTCTATAAGTTATACAGGTGCCAAAGGTTCACACTAAGCCAATAAAAAGACCAAGAAAAGGGTTCAACAAAGAAAGCAAGGGATAACCGAAGGCTGCCCTGGTCTGGCGCACCGGACTGTCCGGTGCACCACCGGACAGTGTCCGGTGCACCAGGGAACTCGACGCCCAACTCTTCACCTTCGGGAATTTTTAGAGGGCCCCGCTATAATTCACCGGACTGTCCGGTACACCACCGGACAGTGTCTGGTGCCCCAAGGAAGAGCAACTCTGAACTCGCCAGCTTCGGGAATCCACTCCGCTATAATTCACCGGACATGTCCGGTGCACACCGGACTGTCCGGTGAGCCAGCGGAGCAACGGCTACTTCGCGCGCAACGGTCGATTACAACGCATTAAATGCACGCCTGCGCGCGCAGAAGACAGAGCACGCGCGGGTGGCACACCGGACAGCCAGGCGGGCCCCAAGTCAGAGCTCCAACGGTCGGAACCCAACGGCCTGGTGACGTGGCTGGCACACCGAACACTGTCCGGTGCGCCATGCGACAGCAGCCTCCACCAAACGGCTAGTTTGGTGGTTGGGGCTATAAATACCCCAACCACCCCACATTCAAGTCATCCAAGTTTTCCCACTTCAACTACTTACAAGAGCTCTAGCATTCAATTCTAGACACACCCAAGTGATCAAATCCTCTCTCAATTCCACACAACACTTTAGTGATTAGTGAGAGAGATTTGCTTGTGTTCTTTCGAGCTCTTGCGCCTGGATTGCTTCTTTCTTTCGTTCTTACTTGCGAAAGGCAAGAGCCACCAATTGTGTGGTGGTCCTTGCGGGGAAGTTTGTTCCCGTTTGATTGAGAAGAAGAAGCTCACTCGGTCCGAGGGACCATTTGAGAGAGGGAAAGGGTTGAAAGAGACCCGGTCTTTGTGACCACCTCAACGGGGAGTAGGTTTGCGAGAACCGAACCTCGGTAAAAAAAAATCCGCGTGTCACACTCTTTATTTGCTTGCGATTTGTTTTGCACCCTCTCTCTCGGACTCGATTATATTTCTAACGCTAACTCGGCTTGTAGTTGTGATTAAGTTTGTAAATTTCAGATTTGCCCTATTCACCCCCCCTCTAGGCGGCTTTCACCGCGTGGCCACCTTCTCGTACGAGGGCCCTGGACCTTCCTTTTATAGATATAAGGAGAGGGTTCAGGTGTACAATGGGGGGTGTAGCAACGTGCTAACGTGTCCGGCAGAGAGGAGCCAGAGCCCTATGTACATGCCGACGTGGCTGTCGGAGAGGTGTTAGTGCCCTATTCATGTGATGTCGTGGCCGTCGGAGGAGCGCTTGAGCCCTGTAGAAGCACAGCTGTCGGGGTTGTCGGTCCTTGCTGACGTCTCCTTGCTTCTGTAGGGGGCTGAGAACCGCCGTCGTCATGGGAGCACGCGGGGTGCCATCATTACTTGTTTACCGGGGCGAGCCAGATGGGACGCCGGTCTTGTTCCCCGTAGCCTGAGCTAGCTAGGGGTAGGGTAATGATGTGCCCCCTGTAACGTGGTCGGTCCGAGCCCAAGGTCGGGCGAGGCGGTGACTCCTCCGAGGTCGAGGCTGAGTCCGAGCCCTGGGGTCGGGCGAGGCGGAGACCGTCTTCCGAGGTCGAGGCTGAGTCCGAGCCCTGGGGTCGGGCGAGGCGGAGACCGCCTTCCGAGGTCGAGGTTGAGTCCGAGCCTTGAGGTCAGGTGAGGCGCAGACCGTCTTCCGAGGTCGAGGTTGAGTCCGAGCCCTGGGGTCGGGCGAGGCGGAGACCGTCTTCCGAGGTCGAGCTTGAGTCCGAGCTCTGGGGTCGGGCGAGGCGCAGCTTCCTATGGCGCCTGAGGCTAGACTCTGCTGCTGTCAGCCTCACCCTGGCGGGTGGCACAGCAGTCGAAGCACGGCAGGCGGCGTTGTTTTCCTGTCAGGTCAGTCAGTGGAGGGGCGAAATGACTGCGGTCACTTCGGCCCTGTCAACTGAGGAACGCGCGTCAGGATAAGGTGTCAGGCGATCCTTGCATTGAATGCTCCTGCGATATGGTCGGTTGGCGTGGCGATCTGGCCAAGGTTGCTTCACTGCGAAGCCTGCCCGAGCTGGGCCTCGGGCGAGTTGAAGGTGCGCCCGTTGCTTGAGGAGGCCCTCGGGCGAGGCGTGAATCCGCCTGGGTCTACTGTTCCTGTCCGAGGCTGGGCTCGGGCGAGGCGAGATCGTGTCCCTTGAGTGGTCGGAGCTTTGGCCTGTATTGCGCCCATCAGGCCTTTGCAGCTTGTGCTGATGATTGTTACCAGCCGAGTTTAGGAGTCTTGGGGGTACCCCTAATTATGGTCCCCGACAACTGGATCACTGGATACAGGAGGACACCTGGCCGCCTAGGATCTCCTCGACAGACGCGAGGCCCTGAGCTGCTGAACAGGGAGCACCAGAGCAGGCAGCGCGCTGCGGCCTGCAAGCGAGCGGCCGGCGGCAGAAGCGGAAACAGGGCACGGGGGAGCACTGCAGGGGACCGCGGTGCGGTCCGCAGACGACACGGAGGGAGGCACGGAGCGCGTTGCGTGCCTGCGGGCGAGCGGCCGGCGGCGGAAGCGGAAACGGGGCTCGGAGGGAGGCACGGAAGCTAGGGTTAGCGTTGTTCGGGCCGAGCTGAAGGGAAATGAGATCAGGATATTCCACGCCGAGACACTGATTAATGGACCCACCTATCATATCGGGTCCCCGGCGGGTAGCGGGTATGGGCGGCCATAATCCGTACCCGGCCCCGCCATCCCCGATGGGGATTGGTTTTTACCCATTTCTTTCCCCGTGGGGGGTATTTTCTTCCCATCCCCGTCCCCTAATGGATGAATTCCCCGCCGGGGATCGGGGAATGGGGCCCCATTGCCATCCCTATCCCTAGCCAATGTTGGATGTGACGACGGGTTCAATTTGTCCCACATGGCATGCACACTCGAGATGAAGCACACTGACGCGGTGACGTCGATGATCACCGTCGCCGTCGCTATCGGTAGCCACCGGAGCCACGCCCCCACCCCACCCATGCTGGCACTCAGCCTCGGGCGCAGCCCCACCGAGGCCCGCCACCTACATGTCATTGGTTCGTCCTTCTCGCTCGACCCGCCGAAGGGCCTCGACACCCGTGCCGACTCCACATTCGACGCCTTCATTAGCAAGTTCTACGAGACCCTCTGCAGCAGGCCGCAGCCACGTGTCGACAACTGTGCGTGTTGTCACGACTACCTAGCTGTCCAACATGGACACCACTGAGGTTGAGGAAGATCTCGGGGGTAGGGGCAGGGGCCACGGGGGCGGGGCATCGATGTTCGTCCAGACGAGGCAGACGCAGAACTGAGGCGGTGATAGCGTTGATCGTCTAGGCGATCGCGGGGTTGGGAGGCTATAGATAGGTGAGGATGATCTAAACAACATTGATTGTTGGATGTGATTGATTAAGAAGGAGGAGGTAAATAAAGTGATCTGGAGCATTGTTTTTAATGGTGGAATTTGGTTGGGTTAATTTGTTGTATGCATCTAGTGATGTTTTAACTCGTGTATTATATAGTGGTACAAAGCAAAATAGTTAAACGTCGCTTATCGACGATATTTCTGCACGAATCTTTTTCTATATTTTCTAGATATCAAATCAACTCATGTGTCAATTTTTTAGAAATTTTGCTCGAACAGAAGTGAAGATATTAACCAATCAATGAAAATCACTAATTCATCTAGACACTGATAAAATATTTCAAAATTTTGGTCTCTAGTATTTTTTCCGTATAGTATGCATTACACCAAAGCCAATAACACAAGTTTTTCATTTTTACCGTTTTATGTAATTTTGTACGATGTTTTTATTCCCAGCAAAAAAACTGAAAATAAATAGAAAAAAACCACGCCCTTTTGCACATAAAACCCTGCACTTCTTTTCTTGAGTTATTTGAGATTGTAACAATCTCGTCGCGCGGCTTCGCTACTTTATTACTCCGCAGATGCGTATCGCCATTTTGGTATTCTGGAGCTCACAACCGCGCCATATTGGGACAGTTAATGCCCCGCGCTTTGTTAACGTCTGTTATGTTGCTCTTTCAACAGGTTGTATTTCCCTTCGTACTAATCTACCCCTAGCCGGACTTCGAGTGTTCTTGCGCACGCGGCTGCGGCCGTAACTGCACGGCTACCGGCTACTGGAGCTCGCCGGCCGACAACGACTCCACGGCTGCGGTCTTCTTTCCCAGCTTCCTGTGCCCAGCTTCTCTTCTCCCTTGTCGCGCGCGCCTAGGCGCTGCCCCTGGTGGCCGCCTTCTCTCCCAGCCGCGCCCCTGCGCTCGTCGCGGCAGACTCCATCTCCCTTCTCAGCCATGGCGAGCTCCTCCCATGGCGAGCTCCGACGTGGACACCACCACCGTTGCTCGCCGACGCTGCCTCCCTCCACTTCTCGTTCTCTGCTCGGCTGCTCGCTCCTCCCATGGCGAGCTCGCCGGGATGCCCCTGCCCCAGCTGCCCCTCCCTGCTTCTTCCGCCCTGAACCCCCTGGTGCCGCGCCCCAGCTCGTCTCCCTCAAGCGCGCTCCATTCCTGCTCCTCCCTCTTCCTCTATCGGCGCCCAGCAGAGCTCCCCTGGTAAGCGCCCAGGTCTTCCCTCTCCGGTTCTCTCTGCTGGCGGCTGAGTTCTCTGGAAGCCGTACCCTGCTCGCCCAGCTCGCGAAACTCTCTAGTTGCGGACCTCTCTCCTCCCCATCTCCCCAAGCTTCTTCCTCCCTGCCGCACTCTCTCTCCAGCGCTTGTTCCCTGCTCCTATGGCGGCCGAGCTCTCCGGTGCCGCGGGAGTGTGCCCCTGGCTCTCTCCGAACTCGCCCCAGCGCTGCTGCTTCCTGTCCTCTGCACGCGCCTCTCCTGTACCAGCGCGCCGCTTCACCTGCTCGGCCTCCATGGCGCCGAGGAGCTTGGCCGCCTCAAGCGATCCTAGTCCTTTGAGCTCCGGAGTGGCGCCAACGTGGTTACAGCAGGGATAAAATTGACTTTTACCTTATCTAATGGAAGGTAACAGAGCGCGGGGAATAACTGTCCCTATCTGGCAAGGCTGTAAGCTCCAGAATACCAAAATGGCGACGCGCGGCTGCGGAGTAATAAAGTGGCGAAGCCGCGCGACGAGATTGTTACAATCTCAAATAACTCTCTTTTCTTCACCCACGCACTCCTCTTCTTCCCCAAAGTATGTCTTCCCCACACGCACAGCCGCACAGGCAAACGACCATGGGTTGAGCAGCACTGGCCACCAACCGTCCTCCCATCCCGGCCCACATTCACTGCACGGCGAGCACCCCAAACCTTCCCCAAACAAACCAGTCTCCACAAATCCGAACATTGGAGCCATTACCTGCTTTGTCCACGAAAGCAGACAGACGGAGAGAGAGAGAGATGTGCGTGCGTAGAGAGGTCAATAGCGTCGGAGTTGCAGGGGGGCACGTCGAGGTAGCAACAGGGGTGACAGTCGCGAGCAGCAGAGAGGGCGACGGTCGCAACGGACCGCGGGAACGACGACCACAGCGTGACGGCACGACGATTTCTAGTCAAGGAAGGCGATGGCGCGACGGCGTGAGACCAAGACGCCCATGGCCGGCAAGTCCGCGGCCGAGAACTCCACTCGTTGTGCGACCGAGAGGATCGGAGAACGCGAGGAAGAGGAGGTCACTGTTAGCACCTAGGAAGGGGGATCGAAGAGGTACTGTGGTAGAAGAAGAAGGCTGGGAGAAGGGGATAGTAGCGAGGAAGACGAACTCGTTGATAGCCAAATTGTGCATAGTGCCAACGATGTTACTTATAAAAATGATCTATAATTTAAAAATGAATAGATTTTATAAAATTTAGGACATCAACAAAACATTTCACTCTAATATTAAAGTCTTAAATCTAGATTATAGGTTAGCATAATACGATGTAGTATATTTGAGATAATTGAGAGGGTGCTATATAATTTTTTGACCAAATTTTATAAAATGAGGCATTGTTGGAGTAGTTTTTTCTGCGTAAAACCAATATTTCAATTTCATGCACCAGTTTGAGGCATTGTTGGAGATGTTTTTATAGAATTATTCCATCATCCTTATATCCACATGTCGCTGCCTAGCCTAGGCTTACAAGGCCCATTCCAACTCATATATTCTCACATTACCAAGCCACATTACCACATTGTACCCATAGCCATCTAGTATACCTGACAGTCAAGGTGGTGTTGCTGCCGAGGGAAGCAAGACCGGGATGGTGTCGTGGATGGAGAAATGAAACCGTTGATGTTGTGGCACGATGTTGATCATATCGGAGGAGTAGTGAAACGAACGTTGTGTGCGCCGAGGCCTAGAGGCTTTTTCTTCCCCGTCGCACGGGCGGAGATGCTCTGGCGTGGGGAGAGGATGAGTCATGATGATAGATAATCCAAAGAACACCAATCGTTGGATGTGAGTGAGTAAGAGAAAGGTGGAGTTAGAGTATAATATGGCATGTTTATTTCTATTAAGTTGGTTTTCTAGGCGCAGGCGCTTTGGTGCATATAGTATGGTATGTGTCTGTGGGGATCATTTGTTAGGGTGGCTCTAGATTTATTTGTTGGAGTGGTCCTCATTGGGCACAGGAAGCCCCTGATGCTAAAGTGCCCCGGTCGGGGCATGGGTCCCTAAAAAGGAGACATCACGAAAGGGGGAGTAAGTTGCCCTCGAGGAGGCTAGCTATAGAAAGCACACGAAAAGATGATGCTTCGATGTGGGACTCTTCCCTAAGTAAGCGATAGTGATGGGACCTAGTCACCTAGAGACCCCTTATGCGAGCACCTAGCGTCGAGTTGTGAATTATCGAATACATGATTAGAGGAGGGTGAATGGAAGCCAATAAAAATTATTTATGCACAGAAAATCTTCGCTTGATTTAAAAAATCAAACATAACCTCTAAGACGCTAAAAGTTCTATAAAATATCCAAAACCAGAAGCACCTTAACCAATTTATGGTTTGATGTGTTGAACTTCTTGAGAAGATTATCAAGCTATCAAAACAAAAGGAACTTAATTCGAACACTAAAAAGTCTAGAAAATACAAAATGAGGACTTCTCTGAGCAGAGCGTCAGTGCCGTCCCTTTGGTTGGCAGTACCTACTGTTGGGGGTCTTCGTCTTCCGAAGGTCCTTAAAAACATAACTAACCACTTGTTGTCACCATATTATTAAGTATTACAGGAGCTTCGGAATGGGAATATCTTTGGTGCAGAATGGTGGAAGCATAACGAAGTAAGCTTCATCACAACGACGCGGTAAGATGGCGTAAGGAGAAGGTGTTATTCGAGTTGCTAGAGCACATGACAATGTTATCCCTGTGACATTTGTAAACCTTGTATGTAATCCCTGTGACATTTATATACGATTGTCTATAAATAGATGAACAGTACCTCGTGCTGTTCACGCAGGATTGGAATCGCATTCACGCCTTTATCTTCGAGCAAGCCAAAGATATCAATGTAATGCACATTGAGTATCATTTTGTTAATATATGAGATGTATTTTAATATTGTCTAGACATTGGATATGAAATGGTTAGATGACATAGTGTTACATTGGTGACTATGTTTTATATCTGTGAATAATGAAGACTCGTTCTTCATGACCTTCATCCAAGACTCATTATATCCGAAGGAAAATAATGCTTCGAAGGACGAATGTCCTTAATATTTGACAATTGTGTTGTCTTGTTTTATGATTCACGGTAAATCAGTAATCAAGAACAAGTGACCAACACCACATGGTAGTGCTGCTCGATAAAAAAAAACTCTCACATTGAGATGAAACTTTACGAGCAACGGACAAAGAGAATTTCAAGAGTGTTCCAGAAGTTTGAGCACCAAAAGATAAATATGGAGAATCAGATCATTAAATTCAAAATTGACTTAGGGTTTTCTCAAATAAATACAATTTGGTTCGAGACTTGTGCGTGAGTTTAATCAGCTCATACCAGATGTGACATTGATTCCATGGGTGTTTCTCAAGATCCAACCCAAAACTCCTCGCAAACTCTAATTTCAAGAATACCTCCAAGAATCCAATAAGAAAAAAGCTTGGAAGAGAGAAAACACATCAATATTAAAAAAACCATCAAACTTGCACAAGGATTTACCACAAAGGATACAACGTGCTTAGGGCCACGCTTCCTAAATTGCAAGTTTTTATATACAATAAGCCCAAAGCACCTAAGGATTCCACGACATTTCTTTGGCAAGTTCTTCGTGGCTGCCTTATCTGCGTCGTCAACCAAACAATTGCTCGATTTTTGTGGCATCGCCTCGATTATGGCGTGGAGTATATAGCCTTGAACCAAACTGTCTCTACATACGTTAGCAAAGTGCTTCACCTAGGAAACACTCGTACGAGTGAAGTATGTCCAAGAGTCCAAGATTAATGTACGACTGTTGTTGTATCTGGTTCTAGACTAATAAATCATGAGTCATTAAATGACCTAGTAGTATATAAGTTTATCACTGGAGTCGTAAGTGCTCATACCTTAAGAACAAGCAACACATGCAAGCTACATCTCATGAATCCTAGTACCATACACATACACATTCGATGCAACGATAATAAGTATTTGCACTCATAATTATGAAATCATATTTTTCATAATCACAACTAAGAGCATGTACAGAGCTGTTGGGTTTATGCTTCGTCGCCGAAGGTCTTATAAGAAGAAGTGGTCCTCGGCTGAAGCTGTTTGTATAAGATAGCCGAAGGTTTTTCTTCGTGAAGCTTCGGCATTATAAACCGACTTAAAGATAGAATGACCTTTTAGTCCATAAAGGTCTGAGTCAATGTTGTAAGTTTTTATAAGGGGCATACTTGTAATTCCTCACAGGCTGCGTCCTGTGCCTATAAATAGTGAACAGTATTCCTTTACTGTTCACGCATTCTGACGATTGCAATCGCATCTCTCGGAATTCAACCTTTGCCAAGGCATAGGTATTATGGTATTTGATGATTCAATATAGTAAATAAATGTAATATAATTAGTATATGATTTATTTACACATATTATACCTTTTTGTATTATCTTATAAATGCCTATTGAAATATGATTACGAAGGTTCAACTTCGTAATCATACTCTTATTAACCTTCGTCCAAGATTCATTATCCCGAAGGGAATAATGTTTTAAGGACGAAGGACGTTATTATTTAACATTTTATGTTGTCTTGCTCTTGATTTATAGCATTTGAGAGCAAGTCTCCAACATTGGCGCCCACCTCCGGTGAACTCACTTCCACTTTTTGAGCTGATGGCTTCGTTTAACAACCAAGCTGGAGCTGCTTCGGACCCGAAGCTGGTGCTCCCGATCACAGGTGGCTCGTCCTCAGAGCCAGCTAACAAGAAACAGAAGAAGGAGGCACAGAGAAGAGTACAGCATGTTGGGGTGCAATGACCCTTCATCAAGTCAAGATGGTCTCACATTCCTATTACCTTCTCCCAAGAGGACCTTCAGCTCAAAGATTACCCACACAACGATGCCATGGTTATCTCTTGTGTTATTAAAGGATTTCTGGTCCACAATGTTTTGGTTGATACAGGCAGTGCAGCTGACATCATATTTGCTAAGGCCTTTAGACAGATGCAAGAGCCAGAAGATAAGATTCATGATGCTACACATCCTCTCTGTGGCTTCGGAGGAAGACAGATTGTAGCACTGGGAAAGATTACCATGTCAGTGACCTTCGGGTTCATCAACAACACTAGAACTGAGCAAATTGTGTTTGACATTGTCGATATGGAATACCCTTACAATGCAATTATTGGTCGCGGTACCCTCAATGCCTTCGAAGCAATCCTTCATCCTGCCTATCTTTGCATGAAGATACCTTCGGATCAGGGACCCATTGCTATCCATGGAAGTCAGGAAGCTGCAAGAAGGGCTGAAGGCAATTGGACTGACTCAAAAGCAATCCATAACATAGATGGAGCTGAAGCTTGTGAACAGTACAAATTCAGAAGGGAGAAAGCAGCTTCAGCAGATCAGCCGAAGCCTATGCTCTTATGTGAGGACATAGCAGAGCAGAAGGTGCTGTTAGGCTCTCAATTATCCGAAGAGCAGGAGAAAACTTTGATAAGGTTTTTGTTCAATAACAAAGATGTTTTTGCATGGTCGGCCAATGATCTCTGCGGAGTCAATAGAGATGTTATTGAGCACTCGCTCAATGTCGATCCATCCTTCAGACCCAGAAAGCAAAGGCTTCGGAAAATGTCAGATGATAAGGCCGAAGGTGCTCGCAACGAAGTCAAAAGACTCCTCAGTGCAGGAGTCATCAGAGAAGTGAAATACCCAGAATGGCTAGCTAACACTGTTATGGTAAAAAAGGCCAATGGCAAGTGGCGAATGTGCATCGATTTTACAGATCTTAACAAGGCTTGTCCGAAGGATGAATTCCCACTACCAAGGATAGACTCTTTAGTTGATGCAGCAGCTTCTTCAGAGCTCATGAGTCTGTTAGACTGTTATTCAGGCTATCACCAAATTTGGATGAAGAAGGAAGATGAGCCGAAGACTAGCTTCATAACTCCAAGTGGCACATATTGCTATCTTCGGATGTCTGAGGGGCTCAAGAACGCTGGAGGAAGTTTCAGCCGAATGACTGCGAAGGTTCTCCAATCTCAAATAGGCCGAAATGTGCTAACTTATGTTGATGACATCATTGTAAAAAGCACGAAGCAGGAGAATCATATTGCTGACCTCCAGGAGACCTTCGCCAGTTTCAGGCAAGCTGGCTTAAAGTTAAATCCAGGAAAATGCGTCTTCGGAGTAAAGAAGGGAAAATTTCTTGGATGCTTGGTTTCAACAAAGGGAATTGAAGCTAATCCAAGTAAAATTGAAGCTATACTTCGGATGGAACCACCAACTACAAAGAAGGGGGCTCAAAGATTGACAGGAAGATTGGCATCTCTCAATAGATTCATATCCAGATCAGCAGAGAGAAACTTACCATTCTTCGAGGTGCTGAAGTCGGCCGAAGTCTTTCAATGGGGACCACTCCAGCAGAAGGCCTTCGAAGAGCTGAAACAGTATTTAATAGATCTAACTACATTGACTCCACCAATGCCAGGGGCTCCTTTATTATTATATGTGGCAGCTTCGCACTCAGCGGTAAGTGCAGCGCTTGTCCAGGAGAAGCTTGATGGTCAAGTCAAAAGGCAGGCCCCAATATATTTTGTTTCCGAGGTTCTTAGTTTATCAAAGAAAAATTATACAGAGTTGGAGAAGGTACTCTATGCTGTCTTGATGGCCTCCAGGAAGCTTCGGCACTATTTCCAAGCTTACAACATAATTGTTCCTTCATCACAACCTCTGAAGGATATTATGAGGAACCGAGAAGCTACTGGAAGGATTGGAAAATGGGCTGCAGAGCTCAATGAATTTTGTATTGAATATGTTCATAGATCTTCGATTCAGTCACAGGCGCTGGCAGACTTTATTGCTGATTGGACGCCAGGGGCTCAGGAGGAGGAAACGAATAAAGACAACGAAGCCTGGACAGTGTTTTGTGATGGATCTTGGGGAACCTTCGGAGCAGGAGCGGCTGCTGTGTTGGTTTCACCTTCCAAAGTCAAAACTTGTTATGCGGCAAAGCTTGATTTTAATTGCACAAATAACATTGCTGAGTACGAAGCATTGATTCTAGGTCTTCGGAAGTTAAAAGCAATGGGAATCAGAAGGGCCATACTTAAAACTGATTCCCAGGTTGTTTCGGGTCATATTGACAAGAGTTGCAAGGCTAAGGATCCGAAGCTTGAAAAATATCTGGATATGGTTCGAAGAGTTGAAGCTTCCTTCCAAGGGTTTTCTGTCAAAAATATCCCTCGAGGACAAAATGAGCACGCCGATTTGCTGGCTAAGTCAGCAGCACAGGGGCTGCCTTTACCTTCGGATGTGTTCTTCGAAACAATAAAAGCACCTTCGGTGGAACTTCTTGAAAGAGCAGTCCTTAACATATCTCCTGTTTTTAGCGAAGATTGGAGAACCGAAATCATCTCTTATCTTCAGGGTAAATTCCTTTCAGATGACGAAGCTTATAACAAGAGGATAGAGGCAAGAGCTCGTCCGTATGTCATGATAGAAGGGGAGCTGTACAAACATGGAGTTTGTGCTCCGCTGCTCAAATGTTTATCCAGAACCGAAGGTATAGAGTTAATGAAAGAAATACATGCAGGCCTGTGTGGATCTCACATCGGATCTAGGCCGTTGCTTGAAAAATTTTCCGTCAAGGGTTTTATTGGCCGAAGGCAGCTTCGGATGCAGCAGAATTGGTTCAAAAGTGCGAAGGTTGTCAGAAATGTGCAAGAGATCAAAAACAACCTTCGTCCTTAACACAGCTCATACAACCCACTTGGCCATTGCAAAGGTGGGGCCTTGACTTGTTAGGTCCGTTACCACCGGCCCAAGGGAACCTGAGATATGTTGTAGTAGCTGTGGAATATTTTTCTAAATGGATTGAGGCGAAGCCCTTAGCCACAATAACTTCGGCCACCGTCCAAAAGTTTTTCTGGCAGAATATTGTTTGTCGTTTCGGGGTGCCAAAGGCTATCACTGTGGACAATGGAACACAGTTTGACTCCGAAGCTTTCAGGGATTTCTGTGACCAAATTGGTACGAAGATCCATTTTGCATCAGTTAGGCACCCGGAGTCAAATGGACTCGTTGAAAGAGCCAACGACATTATAATGATAGGAATAATGAAGTTAATCTTCAATCAACCCAGAGGAAAATGGCCAGATCAGTTAACCAAAGTGGTGTGGAGCCACAACACGACAACATCAAGGTTTACAGGCTTCACTCCATTCAAGTTGTTATTCGGTGACGAAGCAATAACTCCAGAGGAAGCTAAAACCGGATCAATAAGGATAGTAGCTTCGGCAGAATCAGATTCCGAAGCTGCTTATTCTATAGAAAAAGATGCTTTAGAAGGGATCAGACTGCAAGCCGTGGAGAATATCAATAAATATCAAGCCGAAACAGTCAAATGGCGGGACAGAAAGGTTCGGCTAAAAAATATTGAGCCAGGGCACTTGGTGCTTCGGAGAGTGGCCAATCCAGAAACAGTAGGCAAATTGCAGTTGAAATGGGACGGACCTTTCTTAGTAGCATCTTCGTCAAGACCCGGTTCATACAGATTGAAGGATATGGACGGCAACGACATTCCTAGGTCTTGGAATGCGGATGAGCTTCGGCGATATTATGTATAATTCGATGTAATTTTTCATATTTTTTATTTTTTCTTTCATGGCACCCTTTTCCTTTCCAAAGGGGGAGAAAGGTTTTTAATGGGGCCAGCATATGTAATTTTCTTTTTTAGTTCTATAAGAGCAAAATCCCCCAAAGAATGTAAATGTAAAAGCTGAGAGCGCACCATCGAGTGCCAAAAAGTAAAGGCGAAGAAGCTCCAAAGTCGTTCCTAAGGGAATGCAGAGCTTACAGCGAAAAGTCAACGCTGATTCCGCCAAAAGTAAAGGCGAAGAAGCTCCAAAGTCGTTCCTAAGGGAATGCAGAGCTTACAGCGAAAAGTCAACGCTGATTCCGCCAAAAGTAAAGGCGAAGAAGCTCCAAAGTCGTTCCTAAGGGAATGCAGAGCTGAGGTGTGATTGTTTTTAAGAAAATAATGGCTATGAATATGGCTTCGGATACGTGTTTGGCCAATCATTTGCACATCACATACATCATAGCATTTGCATTCATAAACATTCATCTAGGCATATGTAGGATAATCATCTTCATCGCATAAATGGTTGCTTCGGCAAAAAGAGAAAAAAGAAAGGGAAAAAAGAGCTTCGTGCACAAAGAAGAAAGGAAAATGTTGTTTTCTATGCTTTGCTGCGTACGAAACGAAGGGAAGGTGTTTTTTCGCCTTCGGCTCAAAAGAAAATTTCGTCCACATCAAAGCATTTCTCATACACCAATAGAAGGATAAGGATATATACCAAGGTATGAACAGAATTCATTAAAGACAAGTTTTGGTTACATTTACAAAAGTTATCTCAAAAGTTTTTCAAGTACTGTCTACAGTCTACTATCTAAATCTCCAAGGAGCTTCGGCTTCGGCGTTATTTTTAATCATCAGCTTCGGCTTCGTCATCCTACATGAATAAGGTCGTTGGAAGTCAAAATCAAGTTTACAGGAAAAGGTAAGCGCAAGGTATGCTTTCTTACTGGTTCAAGGTGACTACGAGCTTCGTCTCCAGCCTTCTCTCGCCCTCCTTTTGTCCATATCATTTTTACAAATCTGTTCGAGATACTTCGGGCAAGATCGGGAATGTCGTCCAGGATTGATGGTGATAAAGTGAAATTTGGCCTGTTGACAATCTTCCCATGATCACAGCCAGCCTTCAGGTAAGCTGCAGCAGTCCCTCGAGAAGCCACCCAGGCACAGAAGTCACCATGCCCAGCTATGACTTCGTCGAGCTCGTCAATCTCCCCCTCAATATATTCGAAGGTCTTCGGTAAATCTTCAGCTGAGGGGGTGAATTTTTCACTGCTGGCTCCAACTGAGTAAAAAATCTTTCTTAATCGTTGAATGCACTTGTTGCTAAATTCCAAGCATTTTTCTTGAAGACTTGTCAGTAGTTTTCTCAAATCTGAATTTTGCTGAGCTTCAGCTTCAAGTTTGGCATTAAGATCTTGTT
Organism: Zea mays; assembly: GCF_902167145.1. Taxonomy (NCBI): domain Eukaryota; kingdom Viridiplantae; phylum Streptophyta; class Magnoliopsida; order Poales; family Poaceae; genus Zea; species Zea mays. The sequence goes on from NC_050097.1 coordinate 12,039,571, forward strand.
TTTCTTGTTCGAACTGCTCAGACTAACGGAGAAGCTTCGTGTTCAGTTCTGATATTTTTGCTTCAGCTTCCGCCAATAAACCTTCGGTTGCCTGGAGCTCAAAGTTCTTTTTCTCGAAAGCATCTGATTGCTCCTTTATTTTGTTTTCCAAATTTCCAATTATAACTTCATGCTTTTTATCTTCAAGATCTTGCTGCATTTGCAAGGCTTTACTCAACAGCATACTCTACACGAACACAACCTTCGTCAGACATGTTTTTATTAGAAGCAATAAAAGTTAAGGGACAAGTTATTCACCTTGAAGTTGGAGCAAAATAAACTACCAACGACATGTTGTCGTCGGTAGCGGCTGATGTCTGCTTCTATGTAGAGCAAGGGTGAGTACACATCGACATACTCAGCAAGTATCCTGTTTGGCTGTAGTGGACTAGCTTTATGTGGGGATAAGTCAAGCAGTTGCTTTTAGTTGGTCAGATTATTATTTACTAGTAGAAAGCCAAGTTTTAGCATTAACCCAAGTTATTAACCCGATGTACCCTTTCCAAACGGAAAGAATACCACTTACCAATACCATAATCATAACCAGAACCATCAATCTCATAACCACCTGTACCAAAGTATCTCTGATCAAGTACCACTAATCACTGGAGCTCCCTTGGCCGCTCATAACCGTGAGCACGGCTGATATATCAGTTTCATAACACTCTGCAGAGGTTGTGCACTTTACCCACAAGCCGTGATTCCCTCTTGCCTCGGGCCGATCAAACCCTTAAACACTACCAAGGTGAATAGGCAGGGTTTCACTACGTAGCCTTTACAAAGATTCCCCGGGACTGTAGCCACCCGTTAGGTTTCCTAAATGCACCGCACTCCTCCCCAAGGGGCGAACCCAAACTTGGCAGAGCGAGCCGCATACACCGAGCCCCATTGACGGCACGACGGCTAAGTGAACTACATCCCGGATCCTCTAATTATTCAGCTAAGGGCACCCCATTCCACCCTCATGGTTGCACTGTTTTCCCGGGCGGTCATCCATAGAACAGGTCCTTACGGAGAGGCACTCGAGAAACCGCTCGAGTCCCCTTGAAAACCACAAGTATGATCATAAAGAAGAACGGGAAAACAGCGTATCATAGATAACCACATCATGTTCATTGATTAGAGTTGAGCAATAGCATAAAGCTAAACAGTAATAATCCAACCCAGATAGGTAAACAAGGACATGGATAACAAAAGCTAGTCAATCCTTAGGCATAAATGTGTAAGCGGGAGGTGAATTAAATAATGAATAGGACAGAGATAGGTCAAAGGACACTTGCCTCCACCAACCGACTGCTGCTCAGGGGCTTCTCCTGCGAATTCCTCGGGCTCTTCGACCGAATCGTTCTCTATGCGAGCGCAAACATACATACATCCATCCACATATTTAATACAAAAGAACAGTACACCATACAAGATAACAAATAAAGCGAATATGCATCAAGTATGACATTCGATATCGCATTTGTTATGGTTAGAAAGAAACAGGAAAGGGTCTCGCAGGGGGTTAAATCTTATGCACTAATGACACAATTGGTTTTTAACAAAATAATTCTGTTATATATATTTATATATACTAATGGAAACCTAATCACTTTTAGTTGATCAACATTGCACAGGGTAAACAATTAACTACGTGAATCAATAGCATAACGGAATTTTAAATTAAACTTCCTATTTTCCCATAGCATGAACAGTGATTAGCCTACTTAAAATACAGTAATTATAATCACAGAAAGTAAATAAAATAAAATAAAAAATAAATAAAAAAAAAACAGAGGGGGGGGCGGTTGAACCGGCCCTAGGGGCGGTTGAACCGGCCCGGGGGCAGGCGGCCGAGCTGGGGCGGCCGAGCGCGGGGGGCGGCCGAGCTGGGGCCGGGGGCGGCTGAGCCGGGGCCGAGGCCGGCTGAACCGGCCCGGGACAGGGGGGCGCGGCCAGGGGGCCAGGCGGCCGGGGCGCGGGCTAGGGGCGGCTGGCGGCCGGGCGGGGCGCGGCTGGGGGCGGCCAGCGGCCGGGCCAGGGCGGCCAGGGGAGCGGCCGGGGCGGGCCAGCGGCGGCCGGGGCCGGCTGGGCGCGGCCGAGGGCCGGCCAGCGGCGGCCAGGGGCCACGGCGGGGCTGGGGCGGCTGCCGGCGCGGCCAGGGGGCGCGCGGGGGTGGGGAGAGAAGAGGGGAGGGAGGAGAGGGAGGAGGGGGAGGGGGCTCACCGGCGGGGATCGACGGCGAGGGGCGGCCGGCGGCAGGGGGCGGCGCGGCGGCCTAGGGTAGGGGGCAGGGGCGGCGGCGGCTTAGGGCAGGGGTAGGGGCGGCGCTAGGGAGAGAATGAGAGAAAATGAGAGGGAGAGGGAGAGGGTTTGGGGAAAAAGGGGAGGTGGGGGGGGCGGCTTGGGCCAATTGGGCCCAAGGGGGGGGCGCCAGGGGGCGGCTGGGCCGGCCGGGGTCGGCCCAGGGCGCGGGAGAGAGAGAGAAAGGGGAGAGAGAAAGAGAGAGAAAGAAAGATAAAAGATTTTCCGCTTGTTCTCGAAATCCGATCTTTTAGATGAATGCGATTGCACTTTCAAACAACCAAAAATGCAAGGGCGGCATGGTGCATCAAACAACATAAAGTATTTAGGGTTTTTATACATACGGGAATTCCAAACCGAATCCCGCTAAACTTTGAAAAAGGTCAAGGTTTAGCGAGGGGAAAAAGAAAAAGAAAAGGTAACGCCCGAATTTTGGCGAGTAAAGAAAGAAAAAAAAATTCAACTGCAAAATTCGGGGCGTTACAAACCTATCCCCCTTAAAAGAATCTCGCCCTCGAGATTCAGGGCTGGCTAGCAAAGAGCTCTGGGTACTTAGCCACTAGATCATCTTCACGCTCCCAGGTTGCTTCTTCCTCAGAGTGGTGATTCCATCTGACTTTGCACATTCTAATGGTCTTCCTTCGGGTGACTCTATCTGCAACCTCAAGGATCTGAGCTGGCTTCTCAATATAGGTCAAGTCCTCCTGGACTTCAAGACCTTCCACTGGCAACTGCTCTTCTGGCACACGCAAACACTTCTTCAACTGAGACACATGAAAGACATCATGCACAGCAGACAAATTCTCTGGCAGGCTGAGCTGATAAGCCACTTCTCCACGCTTTGAGAGAATTTGATACGGACCAATGTAGCGGGGTGCTAGCTTGCCTTTGACTCCGAATCTTCTGACTCCTCTGATCGGTGACACTTTCAGATAGACAAAGTCTCCGACTTCAAAACTCAGCTCTCTTCTTCTTGTGTCTGCATAGCTTCGCTGCCTCGATTGCGCTATCTTCAGATTCTCTCGAACCATCTTGATGTTCTCTTCGGCTTCAAGCAAAATATCTGGCCCAAACACCTGCTTCTCTCCAGGCTGATCCCATTGCAACGGAGTTCTGCAACTCCTTCCATACAGCGCTTGAAACGGTGACATCTTCAAACTGGCCTGGTAACTGTTGTTATAGGAAAACTCTGCATAAGGCAATCGCTTGTCCCATCCGGACTGATCTTGCAACGCACAGGCTCTCAACATATCTTCAAGAATTTGATTGGTTCTTTCAGTCTGACCATCTGTCTGCGGGTGATAAGCTGAACTGAAATTCAGATGCGTGCCCAAGGCTTCATGCAACTGCTGCCAGAAATGAGAGGTGAACTGCGTTCCTCTGTCTGACACTATCTTCTTTGGCACACCATGAAGACAAACAATCCGAGACATATACAATTCTGCCAATACTGCACTGTTGTAGTTGGTCTTGACAGGTATGAAGTGGGCTGACTTGGTCAAACGGTCCACTACTACCCAAATGGAATCGTAGCCGGCTCGAGTGCGAGGCAATCCGACTATGAAATCCATGCCAATTTCATCCCATTTCCACTGAGGGATCTGCAACGGTTGCAACAATCCAGCTGGTCTCTGGTGTTCTGCCTTAATTCTTCGACAACTATCGCACATAGCCACATGCTCTGCGATTTCTCTTTTCATTCCGTACCACCAGAATTTCTTCTTCAGATCCTGATACATCTTCTCACTGCCAGGGTGAATCGAATAAGCTGTCTCATGAGCTTCCTTGAGAATCAACTCCCGAATAGACTGGACATTGGGAACACACAAGCGGTCTTTGAACCATACCACACCTTCTGCATCTTCTCGAAAGTCTTTGCCTCTGCCATCTAGAATCAATCGCCGAATCTCACTGATCTTCTCATCATTTTTCTGCGCTTCTTTGATTTCGCGCTCCAAGGTAGGTTCCAATTCAACTGTGACTCCTCGCGAATTGTTCAGAAATCCGAGACTCAACCTGTCAAACTCCTTGGCCAACTCATAAGGCATCGGACGAGCGACCATCAGATTGACTTGACTCTTTCTGCTCAAAGCATCTGCCACTACGTTCGCTTTTCCTGGATGGTAATGGATCTCCAACTCATAATCTTTGATCAACTCTAACCATCTTCGTTGCCTCATGTTCAACTCCGACTGAGTGAATATGTACTTCAGACTCTTGTGGTCTGTGTAAACATCGCATTTCTGTCCATACAGATAGTGCCTCCATGTCTTCAGTGCGTGAACCACTGCTGCCAACTCTAGATCATGGATTGGGTAGTTCTTCTCATGAACCTTCAGCTGTCGGGACGAGTAAGCCACAACTCTTCCCTCTTGCATCAACACGCATCCCAAACCTGTGTAACAAGCATCACAATACACAGAGAAGGGCTTGTGCACATCAGGCAAGACTAGGACAGGCGCTGTTGTCAACTTCTCTTTCAGCGCTTCAAAGGCCTCTTGGCATTTCTGGGTCCACTTGAACTCAACCTTGTTGCCTAGCAACGCTGTCATTGGTTCCGCAATCTTCGAAAACCCTTCAATGAATCGCCGATAATATCCGGCCATTCCAATGAAGCTCTTGATTCCTCTAGCATCTGTTGGCGCTTTCCAGTTTAGAATGTCTGCCACTTTCTTCGGATCCACAGCCAATCCTTCTTTGTTGATTATGTGACCCAAGAACAGGACTTCACTGATCCAGAACTCACACTTGCTCAACTTTGCATACAACTGGTGCTCTCGCAATCTCTGCAATACCATCCTCAAATGATCTGCATGCTCTTCTTCACTTTGAGAATAAACCAGAATGTCATCAATGAATACCACCACGAACTTATCAAGATAATCCATGAATACACTGTTCATCAAGTTCATAAAGAACGCTGGTGCATTGGTCAAACCAAAAGACATCACTGTGAACTCATATAAACCATACTTGGTAATGAATGCCGTCTTCGGAATGTCCGAAGGTCGGATCCTGAGCTGATGATAACCTGACCTCAGATCGATCTTGGAGAACACACTGGCTCCTCTCAACTGGTCGAACAGATCTTCTATTCTGGGCAAAGGATACTTGTTCTTGATCGTGACTTCATTCAAAGCTCGATAATCGATACACATCCTCTTGGTGCCATCTTTCTTCTCCACAAACAAGACAGGGGCGGCCCAAGGCGAGGTGCTTGGCCGGATGTAACCTTTCTCTGACAGCTCATCAATCTGCTTCTTAAGCTCAACCAACTCTGGTCCAGATATTCTGTAAGCTCTCTTAGAGATAGGGGCGGTTCCAGGAAGAAGCTCTATAGCAAATTCAACTTTCCGCTCTGGTGGCATACCCGGTAAATCCTTTGGAAACACATCTGGGAATTCAGACACAACCTTGATACTCTCAATTGGGTCTGCTTCACTGCTATCAACAGCCATCTGATAACAACTTCCTTTCTTTGGCTCAGGCGGGACTAACTCGGTCACCACTTCCTCTCCTAGTGGGGACACCAACTTGATTGTCCTTTTATCACAACTGATAACTGCCTGATACTTATCTAACCAATTCATCCCTAGGATGACATCTATTCCCTGAGTACCCATTACTATAAGGTTGGCGGGAAACGCTATCCCCCTTATTTCCACACTTATATTTAAACAAATGCTATCAGCTCGAATTCTACCACCAGCTGAGTCAATTTGAATAGGGGTTGACATGGTAGTAATTGGAAGATTATGTGCTTCTACCCATGATGCAGTAATGAAAGAATGTGTTGCTCCAGTATCAAATAACACTTCTGCAATATGGGAATCGACTGGGAACATACCTACTGTCATGTCGGGGGTCTCCTGAACTGCTTCAGCCTCCAAGTGGTTCAGTCTTCCATGATTATAGCGCTGCTGAGAGCGGTTGCCTGCTCCAGGCTGAGACACATTTTGCTTTGCTGGGGCATTGGGGCCTGACTGCTGCTGGGCTGCCTTCTTCGGACATTGCATCACCCAATGGCCTTGCTCTCCACAGTGGAAACATGCCCTGTTTCCAACCTGAGCTGGTGCTGCCTGACTGTTCTGCTGATTTACTGGGGCAGGAAGACGAGGTGTCTGTTGATTCTGCCTCTGAAACTGACCTCCTCCTGACTGATTGCTCTGACGATTCTGGTACTGATGCTGAGGATACTGCCTTTGGAACTGCTGATACTGCTGACGCTGCTGATGCTGCTGAGGTGGACGCTGGTTCTGCCTGAACTGCTGAGGTTGATTGCCTGAGAAACGGGGACGGCTGCTGCTTCCAGGCTGGGGTCCACTGATCTTGCGCTTACGATCTTCCATCTCCTTGCGCTTTCTCTCTGTCATGATTGCTCTGTCAATCAGGTGCTGGAATGTTGGGAAGGTGTGATTCATCAGCTGATACTGCAGAGGGTCAACCAAGCCTCTCAGAAAACGGTATTGTCGCTTGGCGTCGGTGTTGACATCTTCGGGAGCGTAGCGAGACAATTGCAGAAACTTGTCCCGGTACTCACTGACAGACGATGACCCTTGCTTAAGGGCCAGGAACTCCTCCTTCTTCACTGTCATCAGACCTGCAGGCACATGGTACTGACGAAAGCTACCTCTGAATTCTTCCCAGGTGATGGTGTCGGGGTTGGCATGGGTGGCGAGGTAAGACTCCCACCATGATTGGGCTGCTCCTCTCAACAGACGGGGACCATACAGAACTTTCTCCCTGTCATCGCACTGAGCGGTATGCAACTCTCGCTCCACAGTGTGCAGCCAATCTTCAGCATCCATAGGGTCAGAAGAATGAGCAAACGTTGGGGGATGACCTCTCATGAATTCAGCACGCTTGTCTCTGGGCATCTGAGGCATCTGAGGCTGAGGTGGAGCCTGCTGCTGCTGCTGCTGCTGAATGGCGGCCAGAGTCTGACCGATGGCTTGAACTGCCTGAGTCTGCATCAGAAACATCTGCTCAATCGACATCGGGGGCGGGGGCGGCAGCTGCTGCTGCTGGGGCGCCTCATCTTGCTGACCGGCTTGCTCCTGCTGAGCACGCCTTCCTCCTCTGCGCCTGTTCTCTGACATCTGCAGAACGCAACCACACATCAGAACTGATCTGGCAAATCTTGCAGCATAAGAAAAGAGAATAGAATTCCTCAACAGCACTGAACAGATGAGCATCTTCACTGATCTCCAACACAGGCCACACAGCTTCTCAGAAAAAGAGGAAAGTAGAATAAAGGTTTTCCCAACTATATAACTAACTTTATTAACATAATAGGTAAACCAAAATGCAGGGGATACCCACACTCTGGTGACAATCATTACAAAGATCCAAACCAATCATAGTTCATCATGACAAACATAAATGCACAGGATATAGCAAACTACCCTGTCTAACTAAGACTAACTAAGACCGAGACTAACGCTAAGACTGAAGCTTCTACGTATATATTTCGTATTAATTACAAGATCCAACTCTAACGATCTATGGCTCTAGAGTTATCTTGGTCTTGCAGGCGGGATTGCCATAAGACTGGTGTCCACGCTGAGGTGAGCGGTACGGGTGCTGAGTCCCGACGGGAGCGGGGGAACCACCATCCAGATAACGACGTTCCGCGCGCTCAGCCCGCAGCTGGGCGATCTCAGCACGAGCCCTACTCAGCTCATCTAATGCATGGTCCAGCTCCGTGTTTAGCACGGCGGCTAGGTTGACTGTGCTGCTCAACCTAGGATTGCCCTCACCGACAGGTGAGACAATCACGCCTCCTGTGCTGCCAGATGAACGGCGGGGGTAATACTTCAGGTCAAGACCGTCAGCTGCCCCACCGAAAACCGAGCAGTAGTGCGAAAGCGCACGCCGTGCAGCATCTTGCATGGCTGCCTCAGCTGAGTCCCGCTCAGAGATAGAATAGTGCTCTGAACAGGCCTCCGCTCCCTGGAGACTGTTCTCCGGGCAGCGCACCAAGCAAGTTGCCTCCCAGCGATCCGGGTAGACCCCGCGACTATGCTGGTAGACCACACAGCGATACTCGACGGACCAAGTATGCCGGTCAAATGCCCGACGTAGCAGGGTGTCGAGCGCATCGTGGAAGTGACACCCGCGAGCAGCGTCGCGAGTGATGGGTCGAGCAACCCATCCTTCCGGCTCAAGGTTAGCAGAGAAGTCGGTGTCGTGGCTCGAGCTGTCGTCGCCATCTCCGTCGTCTGGGTCTCCTCCAGCAGCTACTCCAGAAGCTGGGGCGCCCAGTGGTGGTGCAGGGGGCGGCTCCAGAGGAAGCACAGGGGAGCAGCTCCTCACAGACTCTATCTCCTGGTGGAGCGAGAAGGAAGAGCTCTGCTGCTCCTGTCGTCGACGCTCCTGCTCCTCACGCAGGCGGTGGTGTAGTCTCTCCAAGTGGCTGGACTGTCCGGCCACGGGACGGCGAAGCGGACGCTCAGCAAGGCGGGAGGGTAAGAAGGGGATGACTGACTTTCGTGCAGTGTGTCTAAGTCGAGCCATCTACAAAAGACATCGCAAGCAAAAGGGGTGAGAATAGAATTAATATGACCAGCAAGTAATGAATCATAAATAAATGAAGGATCAGAATAAAACATAATTTTCAGCAAGGTATAATATGTAGTAGAACATAGGTTTGGTCAGTAGGACCAACTTTTGAAGGGATATCAAAGTCAAGGAAGAGACAGAGGTCTATAGTCCTTAGAACGACCATTCTACTCTAGGTTAGCGGTCCTACAGTCAGCACGGCTTTGATACCACTTATGTCACACCCGGTTTTAGAAGGCAAACCGAATGCGAACCATGTACGTGCCAGGATCAGTTATTCACGTACACAGCAGTTACATAACATGGACATCATCACACAGTGCTCAAAATAGTATTAATAAGGGAAATAGTCGATTACATCATACGTCTGAGACGTCCATATAGTTCTTACAATAAATCAAAGTGCGGAAAAGAAACGTAGATAACGCGGCCTTCACAGGCAGCCGACTGGGGGTTGCCGCTAACCCACACCTAGAACTCGTCGTAGTCTTGGAACTCCTGGAAGTCTCCTTCCACAGCTTCATCTTCGCCTGAGCAGTGGTTGCAATGCTGACAACCTGGGGGGGGTTTGGTGTGTAGAGCAAGGGTGAGTACACATCGACATACTCAGCAAGTATCCTGTTTGGCTGTAGTGGACTAGCTTTATGTGGGGATAAGTCAAGCAGTTGCTTTTAGTTGGTCAGATTATTATTTACTAGTAGAAAGCCAAGTTTTAGCATTAACCCAAGTTATTAACCCGATGTACCCTTTCCAAACGGAAAGAATACCACTTACCAATACCATAATCATAACCAGAACCATCAATCTCATAACCACCTGTACCAAAGTATCTCTGATCAAGTACCACTAATCACTGGAGCTCCCTTGGCCGCTCATAACCGTGAGCACGGCTGATATATCAGTTTCATAACACTCTGCAGAGGTTGTGCACTTTACCCACAAGCCGTGATTCCCTCTTGCCTCGGGCCGATCAAACCCTTAAACACTACCAAGGTGAATAGGCAGGGTTTCACTACGTAGCCTTTACAAAGATTCCCCGGGACTGTAGCCACCCGTTAGGTTTCCTAAATGCACCGCACTCCTCCCCAAGGGGCGAACCCAAACTTGGCAGAGCGAGCCGCATACACCGAGCCCCATTGACGGCACGACGGCTAAGTGAACTACATCCCGGATCCTCTAATTATTCAGCTAAGGGCACCCCATTCCACCCTCATGGTTGCACTGTTTTCCCGGGCGGTCATCCATAGAACAGGTCCTTACGGAGAGGCACTCGAGAAACCGCTCGAGTCCCCTTGAAAACCACAAGTATGATCATAAAGAAGAACGGGAAAACAGCGTATCATAGATAACCACATCATGTTCATTGATTAGAGTTGAGCAATAGCATAAAGCTAAACAGTAATAATCCAACCCAGATAGGTAAACAAGGACATGGATAACAAAAGCTAGTCAATCCTTAGGCATAAATGTGTAAGCGGGAGGTGAATTAAATAATGAATAGGACAGAGATAGGTCAAAGGACACTTGCCTCCACCAACCGACTGCTGCTCAGGGGCTTCTCCTGCGAATTCCTCGGGCTCTTCGACCGAATCGTTCTCTATGCGAGCGCAAACATACATACATCCATCCACATATTTAATACAAAAGAACAGTACACCATACAAGATAACAAATAAAGCGAATATGCATCAAGTATGACATTCGATATCGCATTTGTTATGGTTAGAAAGAAACAGGAAAGGGTCTCGCAGGGGGTTAAATCTTATGCACTAATGACACAATTGGTTTTTAACAAAATAATTCTGTTATATATATTTATATATACTAATGGAAACCTAATCACTTTTAGTTGATCAACATTGCACAGGGTAAACAATTAACTACGTGAATCAATAGCATAACGGAATTTTAAATTAAACTTCCTATTTTCCCATAGCATGAACAGTGATTAGCCTACTTAAAATACAGTAATTATAATCACAGAAAGTAAATAAAATAAAATAAAAAATAAATAAAAAAAACAGAGGGGGGCGGTTGAACCGGCCCTAGGGGCGGTTGAACCGGCCCGGGGGCAGGCGGCCGAGCTGGGGCGGCCGAGCGCGGGGGGCGGCCGAGCTGGGGCCGGGGGCGGCTGAGCCGGGGCCGAGGCCGGCTGAACCGGCCCGGGACAGGGGGGCGCGGCCAGGGGGCCAGGCGGCCGGGGCGCGGGCTAGGGGCGGCTGGCGGCCGGGCGGGGCGCGGCTGGGGGCGGCCAGCGGCCGGGCCAGGGCGGCCAGGGGAGCGGCCGGGGCGGGCCAGCGGCGGCCGGGGCCGGCTGGGCGCGGCCGAGGGCCGGCCAGCGGCGGCCAGGGGCCACGGCGGGGCTGGGGCGGCTGCCGGCGCGGCCAGGGGGCGCGCGGGGGTGGGGAGAGAAGAGGGGAGGGAGGAGAGGGAGGAGGGGGAGGGGGCTCACCGGCGGGGATCGACGGCGAGGGGCGGCCGGCGGCAGGGGGCGGCGCGGCGGCCTAGGGTAGGGGGCAGGGGCGGCGGCGGCTTAGGGCAGGGGTAGGGGCGGCGCTAGGGAGAGAATGAGAGAAAATGAGAGGGAGAGGGAGAGGGTTTGGGGAAAAAGGGGAGGTGGGGGGCGGCTTGGGCCAATTGGGCCCAAGGGGGGGGCGCCAGGGGGGGCTGGGCTGGCCGGGGTCGGCCCAGGGCGCGGGAGAGAGAGAGAAAGGGGAGAGAGAAAGAGAGAGAAAGAAAGATAAAAGATTTTCCGCTTGTTCTCGAAATCCGATCTTTTAGATGAATGCGATTGCACTTTCAAACAACCAAAAATGCAAGGGCGGCATGGTGCATCAAACAACATAAAGTATTTAGGGTTTTTATACATACGGGAATTCCAAACCGAATCCCGCTAAACTTTGAAAAAGGTCAAGGTTTAGCGAGGGGAAAAAGAAAAAGAAAAGGTAACGCCCGAATTTTGGCGAGTAAAGAAAGAAAAAAAAATTCAACTGCAAAATTCGGGGCGTTACATTCTAGCTTCGGGAATCCAATATTCTTGGACAGAGTACTGATAACTTTGGCCCCTGTTTGGCCTCGAATACACTCTAATTTCTCATCATCAACGCCTCCGAAGAGGAGTGCCCCAGGTTTGTACCCACAGGATTTGGCATACTCTTTAAGCTCTTCTATTTCAGCTTTGGATAGATGTTCTCCAACCAAGTTTTGGAACACGAAGGCTTCGTCTTCTGAAGCTTCATCAGCAACTTCTTTTCCTTTCTTTGACGCTGCGGTCACGACCTCTTCGGCAGCAGTGGTAGCTTCTTCTGCAGCCATGTCTAACAGTATTTGGTCAATATGTTCAATTGTGCTCTCCAAATTCAAATCTTCAGCTGAGGCAGCTTCGGCAGCTGCGGCCTCCGAAGGTGCAATTTCAATATCTGCCCCCTCTGCAGCCGTTTGAGTTTTTTGGGCCGAAGCTCTTGGCGGCGTCTTGTCAATCACCTCTGTCACAGTGATAATTCTTTGTTTCTTTGCCCTAATTGTTTTCTTCAATTTCTCGGGCTCCTTGTCCTTCTGAAAAAACTTTGTCAGTTGAGGACCCAGTGGACTTAGCTTCGCAGGTAAGGATTCAGTCATTACCTTCAGAATTTCCTCAACGTCAGCAACAGCAGGTGATGCGGGGGTTTCTTCTGCTTCGGATATTTGTTGCTTCGGAGACGTTTTCCTCTTCCTCGGAATCTTCTTCTTTAATGGTTCTTTTTCTTCATCCACGGCCTCAGTTATCCTTTTTCTTTTTTGACCCCCAGCACCTTTGTTCAGGTTTTCATAATCAGGGTAATCAAAGCCCAAGGCATCCAACACTCGATTTAGCCTTCGTTTCGGACGGGTTCCGAAGGCTGCGGTCATCAATTGATCTTCTTTTTTGGAATAGTTGCCAAGTATTTCATTGCACATTGCTTCAATTGTTTCCAACCACTCTTGGCAAGGTGTTTTACAGTATTTCTTAAATTTAAAATAGTAAGGCAAACGCACAAGTTCACCTTCTTTCTTTTTCCCCTTCAGCTTCGGCATTTCCCATTCTTTTAAACTAGGAAAGACTTGGAAAGCCAAGAACTCCTGTACCAGGTCTCTTGTACTAATATGCTCTGCAACAATTCTGAATTCATCCATTGCTTTTTGTGTGGTACCGTCTACTGACATGTTGCAGAGAGGCCGGGTTTCTCCGAAGATTAGTTCGAGTGGACTTTGCACGAGTTTCTCCTTGTCATCATTAACCTTAACATAAAACCACTCAGACTTCCACCCTGCTGCCCATTTACTCCGATAGCTGATTACAGGAAACTTCGTAGTCTTCCGATAAGCAAAGTTGTAGCAACCAAAATTATCATGCAAGCCATCCTTTCTAGCCTTCGTCTGATAATGCAGTTCGTGAACCCGGCAGAAGCTGTCCGCAAATGGCTCCACTGCTTGGCTTCGGAGTGCCCAGATATAAACACTGAGCCTAACGATAGCGTTGGGGGTCAACTGGTGAAAATAGATACCGAACCTCTTCAGCACCTCTGCAATAATCCCGTGAAGGGGGAATCTTAATCCAGCCTTTAAAAAGCTCTTAAAAATGACAATTTCATCCTTTTCCGGCTTCGGGGTAGTCTCTTCTCCCCCGAAGCGTAGTAGCTTCTTCTGATCCTCATTGAAAAAGCCTGACTTTACCATTTTGGAGAGATCAGCCTTCGAAACGGTGGATTTTCCAAAGTCCAAGTGGCTAGGCTTACTTGGCATGGCAATACGATAATCGTCTTCGGGATCAGTTTCCTCAATAATCTCTTCTTCTACTCCGGCAGCTGCTTGTTGTGTTTGTTCTGCACCCTCACCAGGAATATCTTCAGAAACTACCAGCCCGGATCGTTGCATGGCTTCGGAGATGGGAACAGTCTCCGAAGCTTCAGTTTCGCCTCCCTCACGCTCAACCCTGGCAGTAGAACGCACTCTGGCCATTTAACTATGAACTTGCGAAACTTTAATACTTTCTTCCTCCGAAGCAGGTTTCAGGCTGGAGCTTCGTTCGATTCCGACGGACAAGCTTCGGCGATGGTTAAAAATTTTGGCAGCAAAACAGTACAAATAGCAATGAATGCTGTGGTAACTTCACACCTACTCGTCTGTTTATATAGTGCTGCAGGTAAGAAGGCGAAACGCCAGAATTTTTACACCAGGCGGACACCCGCTCGCACTCGCTGCATGGTGGACCGCAGAGACCGAACAGTAACTCTGCAAGGTGGGGCCGTTACACGCTGGGAGATTGAATCGTTTCTCGACAACGAGCTCAGGGAAGGTGTTTTTTAGACCTTCGGCGCTCCGAAGCTTAAGAGACTTTTTTCACGGATCAAGCTCGTTACGAAAAACGATCTAGCACCGCGAAAGGGGCTACTGTTGGGTTTATGCTTCGTCGCCGAAGGTCTTATAAGAAGAAGTGGTCCTCGGCTGAAGCTGTTTGTATAAGATAGCCGAAGGTTTTTCTTCGTGAAGCTTCGGCATTATAAACCGACTTAAAGATAGAATGACCTTTTAGTCCATAAAGGTCTGAGTCAATGTTGTAAGTTTTTATAAGGGGCATACTTGTAATTCCTCACAGGCTGCGTCCTGTGCCTATAAATAGTGAACAGTATTCCTTTACTGTTCACGCATTCTGACGATTGCAATCGCATCTCTCGGAATTCAGCCTTTGCCAAGGCATAGGTATTATGGTATTTGATGATTCAATATAGTAAATAAATGTAATATAATTAGTATATGATTTATTTACACATATTATACCTTTTTGTATTATCTTATAAATGCCTATTGAAATATGATTACGAAGGTTCAACTTCGTAATCATACTCTTATTAACCTTCGTCCAAGATTCATTATCCCGAAGGGAATAATGTTTTAAGGACGAAGGACGTTATTATTTAACATTTTATGTTGTATTGCTCTTGATTTATAGCATTTGAGAGCAAGTCTCCAACAAGAGCCATTTAATGTGAGGTCCTCTTAAAAGTTCTATAGGAGGTTAATTGAAAATAGTACAAAAGACAAGTTTCTTCGCAAAAAGTGTCTTTACTTGACTATTGATACATAGTCTATTAGCTATATTAAATGATTAAAGTTGTATCATACACTCTTTTAACTTTTTCTTATACGTGGAAAACCGATCTAAGGTCTTTAAGTTATACATACCATGATACAAACGGAACCTGAGCACTGAACAAGAATTTTAGCCGATTGTAATAGAATAGATTTCTTCGGATTTAAAACCGGTCTGTTTTTTTTAATGAAATCTCAAAAATGAAACCATGGTCAATGGGGTTTCGGAATCGAGGACTTCTTTGAGGCAAACCATCTGCTTCATGTATCTGAATACAAGTTTTAGATCTGAGTTGAAATTAAAAAAGAAAATAAATGACAACACAATAAAAGGGGAAGAATGTACATCCGAAGTCCTGTCACCTGTAAGCTTTCAAATCGATCTAAATGCCACGCTGATTTAGATTAAGAGGCATCTGGTTACACAAGTTTCAGATCTCGGAGCTGAAAATTAAAAAGAAATGACAAAACACAACTAAAAGAAAAAGAAACTATACATCCAAAAGCCAGCTTAACGAACCACCCTCCACCTGCCATAATCACACCCAACATTTGCACATTTTTGTCAACTAACATTGCATGAAACAATTCAGACTCATATTTAACAGACACTTTCTTTGGCAACGACTCTTCACCGCTAATTAAACTGGCACCACATCAATGTTCGAAGTATCTTCGCATCTTAAAACAAGCCCGTCAAGGTTGGTCGGGAGAACGCACTTGGCCCACTGACAACCAGTTGAGATGGGCTCTGATGGAGGAACAATCATCAGAACGTTGTCGTTCCTTTGGACAACCCCCATCACACTTACAGTGCTACCTTCCTTGATGTATCTACAGGTAGAGAACAAGTAGCATGTAATCATTAGCAGATATTATTTTGAGTCCTATATCTTTGTGGCAGAAAAAAAAAAGAAAATAGTTTATAGCCTTAGACATGCATTCCAGCTGCAAAACAAACAGGGAGAAAAGGGGTACCCTTCTTTTAGGCGCATTGTCCGATCATCGCTTGAAAGGTTTCTCTCTCTTAGCCATCTCAAAAATTCAGGGGACATATCCTTGTTGTCTGGATCGATGTCAATTATAACAGATTCATCAACGTATGGGGTCACACGTGCACCATATCCTGTTTTCACCAATGCTCGAAGCCCGGACTGAAAATCTGAAATGTAGAAATCAACCGCATGTCGCTGCCATAGATGCAGGAGAAACATCAGAGGCCAAGGTCTGCTAAAACTCAACAACTGCAGTTTTGGGTTCCCAGAGAAGATTATGAAGTAGATTTCACTATTCCATGTCATGAAAATACTCACCTCCATTGAACGTAAACCCCATGTAAAACGCCGATGTTCGGTATTGGCAGCTTTGGAATCCCAACCCCTGTACTCATACAAGCCAGTAGAAGTGTATACGCATCTTGGAACCCTTTGGAACGAGGATTCGAGGGGGAAATTTCCACAAGTAACAACCTGTCAATTCAAACACCAGTTATTGCATTCTAAATTATTGGAGAAATATTGTTGTTTGGAAATTAAGCATGCTTTGAGGGTATCTTTATGGGTCAATGTCTTCTTCTAAATTAGAAAGAATTATGTTGTTGAACTGTGGTTATAAAAAGCTTTTCATATACCATGTTCATTTGACTCGAAAATAATAAATCAAAATGCAACAGTCTTGTGTTATATTGCTAAATTATGTGCTCGCGAACAGAACAAAAGGTAACAATGTGGCAGAGAAAACATGAAAAGATTTTAAGACTGGTGCAGAAACCGTTGCTCATTTTGAGTCAAATGAAAACTTTAATAATCACGTGTCAGGGCAGTATTATTTACCAACAGTGCAATAAAATAAACATATAGGATAAATAAAGGCACCACAGGTGAACTGATTCAAGTAAAAAGAACAGATCAAACAAATTCGTTTGGGATTATACATACCCCTGTAACCTTTACATATTGTCCATCTTTGGCCGTTCTGAGATCAGCATCAGGGTAGCGACTAACAAACCCAATTCCACCTCTGCTACCCCAGCAAGCATTCCAGATAAGAAGTGCAGCAACAAAACCAAATATGACCACAACAACTATCAGCAAAATTGCATTGTGAACAGCCCCCAAAATGAAGCCACCTGCTATAAAACCCATCACAAAGAGCAAAATCACAGCCCAGAGTATTGGCTTCGGAAAGCTTCCCTGAATTGAGTAACCATCTTCAGTGTTCAGATTAGTAACAGCTTGATTGTGAGCAAAGGAAGTAGCCCGCATTTTCATCGATGCAGCAGAATCAAGTGGCCCAGATACTTTCCTTGGAGCACCAGACGAATTAAGTGGCCCTGAAGAGATAGGCCCAGATGTGATAAGCCCAGTTGTCGGAAGCACAGGAGGAAGGGGGCCAGAATTCTGGCGTGCCATTGGGGTTACTCCTCCAGACTGGGGACCAGATGACCTCTTTGTTGGCTCTCCATGCTTATTGAGTGGTCCGGAGTTTGATTTCGCTCTGGCTGATCCACCAGCACCAGGAACTGAAGATGAAAGGGAACCAGAGTAGTTGGACCGACCACCAGCATTGGAGACAGGCCCAGAATTGGAAGCAGTGCCTCCAAATGAAGTATTCCTTGAAGGAGCGTTTCCTAGAGGACCAGATTTTCTTGATTTCTCAACATGGAGATCAAACATCTTCCCAAGCTCTCCAGACTTCTTGATGTCACCCCCAGTATATGGCATCGCAGTGGAACAAATGGTTGGGGCCTTCTCCTTAGGTTGCTCAGGTCGACCAGAAACATACAGGCCATTGCTCAGCTGATGTGATGCAAACCTTGAACCCATACTCTGAACCAGAATATCAACTGTACCTCAAGTTTTCAACCTCTCATGCAGTGTTATCAAGTGAGTCTATATTTGAGACTTAACATGCACAGCTGCCCTTCTTGCAATAAGATTTACGCCTTGCATGAGCTCCTGAAAATATGCGTTGAATATACCAATTGAAGACAGATAAACTTCCAGAATTAGCATATACATAAGAGAATATCAGGGATGGTAGGAATCCTACAAACAATGAAGCAGGTTATGAAATGTGCAAATACTCCGTCCGTCGCAGTATATAAGTCTCAACCACCTCTGGTTCAAAGACCAAGAAATGTATTTAATTCTCTCTATACTACTATATCAATGTATGCATGTGTAGAGAGAGCACACCTTATATTATAGGACTAGAATAAAAAGTGGTTATGCCTTATATACTAGGACGGAGGGAGTAAAATTTTAGATGAAGGCTCTAGATGGAAAGTACTTAACAAGTTCTAACTCGCCAGCTATCACATGGTGGGTTTTTATTATAAAGTTGACAGCTTTCTCGCATAGTAAAAGCGTGAGACAACCAAAATTCACAGGTTGATCTCAATGTTCCCAAGAAAGACAACAATTGGAACCTGTGCCAACTCTCATCTAAAATATGGTATGTCAAAAACAAATTCACAGAACAGATGCACACATTTCTTACATCTATTGTTACATAAATTCAATTATTACTTTTAGGAATCCTATTTGTGACATAGGCACTCGTCTATTAATAGCTACTTCGCACGAACTTATATTTTCCCTAAAACAACAGCACCACATTGCAGGAAACAAATTATATGGCAATCAAGGGTCATTATGCGATATGTGTTATCTAGAAATAGAAAAGAAAATTCTTAAAGCCAAATTTAATCAGGGATTAAATGTAACATCTCATGTTTGTACACACTAAGGTGGTCACGCAACAAAACATGGAGAGGGAAATACTTCGCGTCATTAGCCCTATTACAAGTAGGGGTGGTAATGGATCATGATCCAAATGCTTCTTCACAAAATGGTATAGGACCATAAATAAATTTTAGTTCAAAAATGAATAGAAATAGAGTCCAATCCGATACTTAAATCTTATAGTGTAAAATTTAGAGCTCATTGTCACCCCTAATTACAAGTTTAGACAGTTAAACATCGCACTGCTAAATCCTATACCAGAATAAAGGATGGCCCGTTTCCCCCTAAATCAAGCTAAAGACAAACCCCCACAACGTGCAGAATTTATGGAGACTGTCTCTCCTGAAATACCGCCACTCGCTACAGCAGCACCCCCCAAGCGAATATATAAAAACCAAAAACGTTTGAGACAGGTGAAGGCATCACCGGGGAAGTGAACTATGTTTTTCCAGTGATTTACCCGAGCACGTGCCCTCAAATGTACAGCAATTTGACACCGACAATGTCAGATCTCAGGTGAAGCTTAGAGTTTCAGCAAAGAACTCGACTCACACTTGCCGACATAATAATTTACTTCACGAAATATCGATTGCCATGCCTCTAAGCGTCTACCTCAAATATAAACAAGGCAAACAGTCAGCTGGGTAAGCAAACTGAACAGAAAAGGTTATATCAGCAGGAGGTTTGGTTGAACCTTGAACCCCAAAAGTTTTGGAAAACTAAGCCGATATTAGCAGTAAGCCAAGCGGCCAAAAAAAAAACCCGCAACAGACCGCATTCTATGATTCTATCCCACGGAGAGATTAGGATTTGAGGTCCAAAGCTATGGCGTCCACGCCAAAAAAAAAAAGAGATTATTTTATAAAAGAAAATCCGCATGGACTTCCTGTACACCCCAGACCCCAGTCCAGGGAGGGACTGCATGAGGGGCGCAGTTGCCGGTGAAAGGACGCTGGATCTGAACCGATGTGCGGTTGCCGTCAAGGGCGTCTGAATGAATGGCGGACTCTCGGGCTCGGTTGGTGAGGCGGCGAACCGAAGCCTCGAGGTGGCCGGAGCGTAGATCCAAGCCCTGGCACGGACGAATCTCTCGAAATCTCACCGAGCTGTCGCTCCACTGCCCCAGTGCCCCACCGACACAACGGCAACCCACGAAGCGCATTGCCACACCCCGCAGATTGGTCTCTGGCGCCCGCCTGGATCCCAAGAACCGCTAAAGCGACCACCTCCCGGTGCAAGAACGCCTCCCCCATGGGGCCAAGAAAATCTCCGGAACAAGAGCGAGCGGGTTGAAGTGAAGTGGGTGAGGAGGAACATCTGCCTGCGTACCTCGAGTGAATGACAAGCGCGTCGCGTTGCTGTCCCGCCTGGCTTGCCTCCCTCGTTTTTTTTTTTTTTGGTCCTCTTGGTGAGGGAGCTCTGCTCGTGCGGTGGCGGAATGGGGGAGGTGGAGAAGGTGCGGGGAGAGGGAAAGCGGCCAAGCGCAGTGCGGGAGCGAAGCACCGAAGCAGACAGGGAGGAGGACTGGCGTAGCTGGGGAGAGGAGAGGAGGGGAGAGAGAGAATATAGGGGGAGGTGGAGACGGGGGGAGATAAAATAATATAGATAGACGATGCATGAGAGAGAGAGAGAAAAAATGGCTGTGTGAAGTGCACTCTCCTGCACCAGCGCGCGGTGGGGGGAAGAAACGGACAGCGGGGCCTCTTCACCTGCGGCTCCCGAGTGATGCCCAAAGAAAAAAGATATTTCTTCTTATTAAGCCGATGCGGCTTCCTCCACGTTTAATATTTTCAATTTTAGCACACTCTGTAATATCCATCATTATTCTTAAATTCCATCATTCTTTTTGCAATGCTTATGGACAACTGTAGCTTATTACCTTCCTTGGTTGCAAATCATGCATATCAGTTATTACAAGACCAACAAAATTACCACATGCTTTGCCTCCAAACCTTTCTTACTTCACTTTTACCCTTCGTAAATTGGAATGATGTTATTTGACAAATGATAATGCAATGAATTAGACACACTTGGAATGATCACTGAAGTTTCTGAGGTCAGACCAATACAACTAACTGGGAAATCATCTGTGTACCGAAATGTCTTTATCAAGAACCTAAGGTCAGTAATATGTTATTACATATATTATATAGGTCTTCACTTGAAAATATGATACTTTGTATTATTAAAACATCTCCACCCTGTTACTTTACTTTCCAGTGGCGACATGCTCAAAGTTACTCTTTGGGGAAATCGAGCGTTACAATTCTCATATGAACCTATATATGATCAGCAAAAACAAGATGTCATTGTTGTTCTATTTGTTGGATGCTTACCAAAAGAATATAAAGGTTTATGTTGCAATTTTACTATGTTTGTTTTATGTTATTTCCTTTCCCCATTTCACATACACAATATTCATTTTTACTCAATGAACTTTATCTGCTTCATCTTTTGTATCTAGCATCTGTATATCTAAATGGTGGTGCAGCTTGCCACTGGTATTTCAATCCATCCATTACTGAAGCTGAACCATACTATGAAAGGTATATTTACCATAGAAACAACCAAATCATAGAGAGTATACATTACATGTTACATCTCAGACTTATTTTCCCATATTAACCATCTATGACATATTTTCCATGTCTCCAAAAATTATAGGATTCATAATGAAAATATAAAGATTGAACTCCCTATGCTATCGAATGAACCAGTGACCTTTCCTAATCCTATTGAGAGAGAAGACAAAGAATTAAAAGTGCTCTTAGAATCTGACCCAGATTCGCTACCAGTAAGTATATATGAATCTGTACAGTACGCAAATGGATCCACAAAGGTTCAATTGAATTAACTCATATCAATGTTTGTAATAATTTCCTTTTTAAACAGGATGAAGGTTGTAAGTGCACTGTCACCATTACTAGAATACTTGATGATCAACCGTGGTGGTACAGAGCATGTAATGCATGTCCAAATAAACCATCCATGCAATCAGCAGTGTCCTCATGTCGTACATGTGGCTCTACAGATGCTATTCTAAGGTATGCATTTCTAGACTATTACTGCATCTAAAAACAATCTTTATTCCACTTGCTATTTACATACCTTCTTATCCAAAAAAGGCTTTATAGCTTCAATATATTTACATTCCTAGGTACAAACTGAACTTCATGGCTTCCGATGGCACTGCTGAAATGCGAATGTTCTGTTTCGACAACATTGCCAAGAGAATCATTGGAAAACCATGCGCTTCTCTCTTAACATCAGCTACAAGCACTTCCAATATTCCACCAGATTTAGCAGCGATTGTGTCCCTCAAATTCACATTTGCTGTTGTTTACAATGAAATGTCGTTTCAAGTTTCAGAAAAAGAACTCTTCATCAAGTCAGTCATAGCTTCACATGGAAGAGACCTAACTTTCCCGTCACCCAAACTAAAGATTCCAGTGCAACCGTCAACTCCAACGCAACTACTAGGTGCAGCAAAACAGCAAGTTTCACCTTCTTCATCATTGTCGAAACTATCGACTGCCATTTCTCCAGAGGTAAATCAGACACACTGTGTTTGTTACTCCAGTTTTTTTGGCGAACTATTTAAATGCACATATTTCTACACTAATACATTGATTTACACGGCAACAGAATAGTCCTCAAACTGAAGACAATCTTCAAAATGAAGACCAGAACATACTGGCTTTTGAATCACCACAAAAAAGGTACTAAACTAAAATGGATAGAAAGATGATCTATTGACATCTCAAATTCATCATTCTACATTTCTTTTTTGGACCAGGGCTAGGCGTAAATCCTTGAAGTTTGACTGTGACAAAAATCTACACGATGAATAAAAATGTATGGTTCCATTTATTCCATTTATTCATAAATATTATCTATTGTAATCCTTTACTTCAGTTACAGCAAAAAAAAGTTCTTCGCACTACAATAACATGATCACCGTACATTACAGGAAACAAGTCTGGCTTCAAAGTTGGAACTTCTACGCAGCAGCACATGTATATAGCTTTTACCTTACTTGGAAAACAATGTCCAGACAACTTTTGTTGATGCATCCTACTATATATGTATGAAGTCTCATGTACTCCTAAAAATATATGTATATATGAGTACTACTAAACAAGAACTGTTTGAAGCTTGCTACACCCTATGGTGACAATTTACTATGTAATGCAATGCTTACAGTCGTCTGTATCGCTCTATATACATGTGTAATAGTATAATAATGTCCCTTCTATATGATTTAGATAGAAATAAGTATTAAATTTCCATAACAAGAACGCGCGCTGGCGCGCGCCATTTGCTAGTGATGTTTTAGCACTCTCCTCTCCTATTGCGATCGACGATGCTAATTTTCACGCGATGTCAATAAAACCATTAGCAACGTAGGTTCTTGCATTGGTGCCCAACCATTGTAAAATGTTTATGTTGATCCTCTAGGTTATATAAATTTACAGATATTCCATAACAGCCAGTTTAACCAGCCGGCATATAATCTGGAAAACTGTATACTGTAATTAGTGCATAAACTGAAACTATACTCCTACTTATTCTTCGTATCAGACTACCGTATGCATCAATCTTCGTCTTCGTTTCAGAACGCATACACAAAGTATTTTTTTTGGCATAGGTGAACAGATGGATCGGAGTACATGGGCAGACATGAGCCACGACCATTTTGACATAGCATGGGTATAACATGGCATGATAGTAACCGTGTCGGACAATAATGATACAATGTCCATTATTGTCGTGTTTAGGCTTAGATACAAGCCCATAAGGCGGCATGAGCACGACTCATTTACTATCGTCACATTGAGCATGATGCTAAGCACGGATAGCTCATCAAATCGAGTACGACCCAACATGACCTGTTTTATGGTCTAACCTTATTTGTCCTAATCTAGTCCATTAAATATATAAATATGATCAACTCGGCTTCCGCTTCTAAGCTATTTTCAAGTTCTGTTATAAAAAAATAGAAAAATAATCGACAGAAAATAGAAAAAACAAGTTATCTTTGAGTTCTTTTACAAGGTGTTCTTTTGGTTAACATGACACGGCATGATAGTCCGGCACGACTCGTTTTAAACTAATCGAACCATATTTGGCTCGGCCTGCGGTCCATGAGCGAGCACGGCACGTGACGGGCTCGAGCCGTATCGGCATGGCAAGGCCCATTGGCCACGTATTGGGGGGAGGGGCTTGTTAACTGCAAAGCAAGGTGTTGCTTAAATCTGGAAATGTAATCGTCGCTCTCCGTGCTGCATGTAATCGTGGCAGTGTCACTTGAGTAGGTGGCACTGGCCAATGGCCATTAACGAGATGATTGCGATGGAGCGTGCCGCGGTTTCCTATTCGCTGTGTCCGTCTTGTTGTTGTTCTGCTGCGATCGCGCTGGCCAGTGGAGTGGAGACGGGCTGCCATCCTTTTCTACTACCGGATCGCTTTCAACGTCTCCCTACGCCATCGCGATAAGCAGCCACGTACTACTACAGAAGTAGTACTGCTACACAGCGAGTCGAACAGCAACCGGTTTAGAATGCAGTCAGTTGGGTTGCGACGGCAGCAGCAGCAGCAATTAATCGGTGATCCCTTGCAAGGAACCGTCTGAGGGTTCCTCGATGGCGGCGGATTACGCTCTCTGTGCCGGCCGGCCCTTGAGTAGGTTGCAATCGAAGCATGGCATGGGATGGGCGGCCTCTCTCGCAGAGTCGCAGGCGGCGTACGCGCGTGGTGCTCTGCTGTCTCTTTCGGCCCGCGCCGCGCCGCGCGGCGGCGCGGCCGGTCGCTCGATCCATCTCCATCTATCTACTACACGCGTGATCTGATGAGGCCAGTGCCGCGCTGCGAACTGAACGTCTGAACGGGGGCCACCACCTCCAGCAGGCAAGTTGCATGATTAGCGAGGGAATTATGCGTGCGTGCGTGCGTTGCTGGTAGCCAACGGTCGGCTCGATCCGGATCCGGCTGGGCCGGCGCCGGCGCCTCAGGCGCGGGCGCGGGCTGTCTCTGTGGTACCCCTGTAATCCGGCCGTTTGGCGATCGACACCGTGCGTGATTGGAGCCGCACGCTGACGTAGTACGCCGCAGAGCTGCGACGAATCGATCTCCAGCGACGAATCCATCCCGGCCCAAACCAGCTGCACAAATTCTAGCCAGCCAGGTCCGGCGAGCGTACGCGTGACAACACACGGGCATGGCAGGCAGTACGTCATGCATGTATATTGTCCTCTGGCCAAGTAAGGGTCCGACTCTGATCGTGTGTTCCTTGAGATCGTTCTGTCGATCTCCGCTGATCTCTAGCTAGTCTCCGCACCGTCGTTGCTTTGTTCGCTTCTTCTCTGCCACGAAGAATGGGGGTTCTCTGCTTGTTTGGTTACCAGCTAGAGATGGCCAAATAGTTGTATTGGTCTGGTCCGGCATGTAGGGATGGCAATGTAAAATTTTCATCGCACCGTCCCCACGACGATTTTTTTTTCCATTGAATCTCCACGAACGTTTGCATCGGACATTTTTTCAATCCCCATTCCTCACGTGAATAAAATTCCGTCTGGAATCTACATACCCGCTTTAATTATAATTAGGACATACTTCATATGTTATTGATCAAAAACATTGTTACTTATACATATTGTCATATGTAAGAAATCATTATATATATATATATATATATATATATATATATATATATATATATATATATATATATATATATATATAAAAGCTCATTTGTATAATGAGTGATCTATTGACAAGATAATTATATATTTTTATCATTAACTATTACATGAAAATGTCGTCACGCGTAAGTTTAACACTCCCGCGCGTAACGGGAATGGGGAATGCTTTTCCATCCTCGTCCCTGTTTACCTGCTGGAGAAGATTTTTCCCCGTTTACATTCCCGTGGATCCCTGTGGTTCAAGAAACTTTCTCATCACCATCCTCTAATGGAAGAATTCTCTACGGGTAATCGAGGATCGGGTCCCTATTGCCATCTCTACCGGCATGGACCCACTAGGTATGGCATGTCTAGGCCTGATTAGTGTATTCCCAATGAATAATATCATACATATTAATGAGATGTCATATATGATTTTTTTGCTGATGTGGCAAGATATTTAATTGGAGGGAGAGAAAAAACTATATCTTAAGGCTATTGCTAGTATATTGTATCTTATCATGACACCCAAAACTGACATGGCATATAAAATTGCATAAGAATATAAGATACAACTATCACAATGCACGAGCATCATCTGACCTGGTCGGTGCCACCTAATTTGGCATAATCTCCCCTTCACCCAAGTCCCCCTACAATACGACACAGATATGTACGCGAAATGCATGCAAAAGGAACACATGGATATGCTCCAGCTAGAGCTAGCTAGAGCTAGGCATATTATTATGAGAGACAGAGAGTAGCATCTAGGAGGACAGATTTGCAAAGCACATCGTCGTCTCTTGCTTCTTCATCAAGACAGGCGACCGACTTGTGTTTGTTTCCAGGACTCAAAAAGATGTGTGTCGTCAGTCACACACTCCACAACATCGATCACACTAATAAGCATGCACCCATGGTGGATTCAATCATAAAAAAGGCTGAACGGCCTCATGCATGCTTGGTGTGAGGCCAGCTTGCTCCTTTGTAATGTTTGTTCAGTACAAATTAACACGCTGAGCTCATAATAATAGCCGCCATCTCTCGCTCTTTTGCTTTGGGAAAAAACATAAAGACAATATGAGCTAGCACGCAGGGCATATGTACAGCACTACAGCTTCCTATTTTACATCCAAATAAAGAACGAATCACTCGAGCATATATAGCGCCATTTTCTTTTTTCTTTTTTTTTAAAAAAAAGAATCCGAATGTTGTAGTGCGCTACATACTAAACAAAAAATAAAGTCGAGCCTAATTAATGGTATAGCAACTCATGTACGTCTAGTATGCCGCAGTGCGCCTGTGTGCCACATCACGCTTTGTAATGATTCAAAAAGGAAATAGAACTATCAACCGTGGTTGTAATAACGTAAACCATGCATGCCGTTTATTCAAAATGGAAAATAAAACAACGTACAAAAAAAACAAGTAATGATTAGCGTGCTGGAACGTCGTACGTAAAATACACTGCCCTCATGATTCCAGGCAGCCACGATAATCATGCAAAACCGACAAGTATACACACATGACACAGAAGCGCCACCAGCAGTACGTACGTTGGAGCTTAATCTGATCTCCTTGTCCGTTGAGAACCTCACCACCCTAAGTGATCCCTGACCAAGCGTGAATCGAGCTACTTTACTACTGTCTGACAGCACATTTGGATGAGGATGAGCCATGAGCAAAAGCAACATGTCGACGCGATGGTATCATGCTACTACTCCAGTTGGAACAAATCGGGCCTAAAACCTCGGAATACGCTAACGACTAACGTGATTGCCAGAGTTCCAAACTTGCTTTCACGCTGTCATGCATGATGCATCGCATCCATAGCTACGACAGGTGACTGGGCCCACTCACTCCAGTCACTGCACGGCAGGAGTCCTCGACTCCTCATAGTGGACGCAGGTAGGTGTACTCCGTACGTGATGCTGCACGCCTGTACGCATATTGCTCGGCTCCTGTCTCGCTACCCACTAAGACTGTCTTCAGCGGTTCCCCCTAAATTTGTCCCCCTATATCCCACTCACGTGTCACGTCAGCAATCTCTCTCCCCCTATATCTCCACGCTCTACAGCGGTTCCCCCTATAACAATCCTCTATACCCCACCACACCAATATTATATACTTTCCTCATAAACTAACTCAACTACCAAGAAATTTTAAAATTATTTTTATTTATTATTTGCATATTACACGGGCGAATTTTGGTCCACATGTAATTAGCGAACTTAATAATTACTATTAATACGTTATTATAAATACGGTACGATTTTTTGTTTTTTACAAATACAAATTCTCATTCTTCTAGTACACGACACGAGTGGCTTGCACAACACGACTGGCTTCTACCGGAAGCCACGACCGTCTGGCTTCCTTCACACACCTAAGGCACCTATAAATAAGGTACCCTGGGGACATGCTCCACTCATCAACACACTCACCTCTTCTATATCATCTGCCATTCCATAAGAAGTCCGTAGTACGTACTCGTACTTTAGGTCGTCATGGAGTCATTGAAAAGCCTTGTGTTGTCCTCGTCATCCGACGATTCCGACGATGAGATCGATACCTTGTTGCTTGCCGAACATGTTGAGCACCTTGTAGTAGGAGACACGAGCACGCGTCGTAGGCGCTCCTCATTGCCTCGCCGAGTTATCCATAGGGACCACGCTGCTGGAGAAAATCTCATAAAACATCACTACTTCGGACCTAATCCTGTGTATCCATCACATGTCTTTCGTCGAAGGTACATTTCCTAAGTTATGATTTTACTTTCATTTGTATGTTTGTTTTGTTAATTTTTTGCTTTATTTTCGTTTATAGGTTTCGGATGCATCGTCCTTTGTTCCTACGTATCCTTCGTGCCGTTCAGCGAGAAGACGAATACTTCACTATTCGTTGTGATGCAACAGGTTTAGCAGGGCTTGGTCCATTGCAAAAAGTTTGTGCTGCATTGCGTATCCTTGCGTACGGGTTACCAACCGATGCGGTAGATGAGTACATACAGATTGGACAGACTACCGCTAAGGACTGCCTTATCCGTTTTTGTCGCGCAATCATCTCTTCCTTTAGCGAACGATACCTTCGTATCCCTAACCACGACGACATTGCTCGCATACTACGTGTAAACGCCGACAGGGGGTTTCCTGGTATGCTAGGCTCTATCGATTGTATGCAATGGGAATGGCGCAACTGTCCTACTGCATGGCGCGGACAGTTTTGTGGGCGAAATTCGAGGCCAACAATGATACTAGAGGCAGTCGCTGGGTACGATTTGTGGATTTGGCATGCCTTCTTTGGAATGCCTGGTACCAACAATGATCTCAACGTGCTTCATCGGTCACCTGTGTTTGATCCGTTACGTAATGGGACGATGCCACCAGTGCACTTCACTATTAATGGGACAACTTACAATTTCGGATACTACTTAGCAGATGGCATATATCCAAATTGGCCTACCTTTGTAAAAGCTATTCGCCACGCATTTGAGGAGAAAAAGGTTCACTTTACAACCAAGCAAGAGAGTTGTCGAAAAGACATTGAGCGAGCATTTGGAGTTTTGCAGGCTAGGTGGGCTGTTCTACGTGGACCTGCTTATGGTTGGGATCGTAATCACCTCGCAGAGATGATGACTGCTTGCATTATTATGCACAACATGATTGTCGAGGACGAAGGAGATGGTGCAGCTAATGTCGACTTCATTGGCCCCTCTGGGCCGCCTGAACCGTGCAACAATACTGCTGAGGGCCGCAACGAGTGGCTGAACAATCATATCCGCTCGGAGTTACCCAACGATCCGGACCAGGACATCACCTGTCAGGCAACATACTTGTCTTTACAGCACAACCTCATAGAACACATGTGGGCTCGTCGAGGCTCCATGGGTTGATGCATTTTATCCAAATGATGTGCTACACCAATGTTGTTTACTTTCAATTATGATGTGTACCAGGATTAGTAGTCGTATGTGGTTTGTATGTCCGTAGTTCAGAAGTCATGGTTCCTTGTAAGTGTAATGCCTCTAGTACAAATAAGTTTGCATATGTTTCCCAACTTCAAGTAATGTATCATAATCCTTATTATCAATATCAATAATGTGAAAATAAACAATGTTCAAAAACCAAGCTGATGAACTCAAACAACTAAGGAATTGTTCAACCACTCTAAAATAGACATGTCCAAACACAGAGGAGCACGGTTCGCCGATACAAAGGTGACAAACACCTTATCAAATACAGTAGTACTCGTCACACAGGATTGTTGATGAAATACTCCATTAAACCTTTTCTCATCGCCATGTATACAGCTCTCATCTCTTCTGGTAAAGCATCCATATCCATGGCAAAAAGTTTGTTGAGCTCTTCAACCTTTTGCTTCCTATCTTCCATCATCAATTTTTTTCCTGCACTTCTATTTCCTTGGACTGAACCTCCAACTTCTTCAGTTCAACTTCCTTCATGAACTCAATGTTCTGTTGTTTCAGCTCTGATTTTTCTTCACTTTGCTTCAATCTTGCTATCTGAATGTCATGGATTCTTGACAGGTAGTCAGTAGATTGGGATGCACTGGACATTGACTTCTTCCTTGATGCTTTCGTTGAGTCACGTCCTAATGGTCTCTTGCCTTTTGAACCACCTTCATCAGTGTGTACTTCATTAACAGAACCTGTAGGTGTAAGACTACGTACTGGCTCGGTCCCCGCATTGCCTCTCCAGGGGCTGCCATGAACCATGGCATCCCATTTGGGTTCGTTTTTCAGGCGAGTCCAGCAGTGCATGAAATGGAATGGCTTTTTCTGTGATGTTGCATACAAAGTTGCAGCTTTCGAAGTCTACACAAGATGTATTACCACTTGTCAGTGCACAAATAACATTACGTTCACATCTACCATGACCATACATTTAGTTTTACAACTGAATATAAGTGTACCTTGTCGTTATCTGTAAGGCCACTTTGGTTTTCCCTGAGGACTCTTGCGTAGAATCCGGCAAATTTCCCTGTTTTAGCTCTTATTTTGTCCCACCTGCTGCTGAGAGCCCTATTAAGTCTCAATGGAAACTCACCTCTAAGTTCATTGTACCTTTTCTCTATTCTAGCCCACAAACCCTCCTTCCTCTGCCCTGTGCTAATCACTGGGTCACTACTAATCTCTAACCATGTTTTGCAAAGCAACAGGTCTTCATCAGGTTTGAAGTTCTGTTCCTTCGTCCTCCTAAATGTCCCTGGTGTATCTAAGACTGGGCATATTACCCGCTACCCGTTACCCGAACCCAAAAAACCCAGACCCAGACCCGAAATACCCGAACCCGCAGTACCCGAAGTCTAATCTGGATAGTAAATGCTATTACCCAAAATTAGTTTGGGTATTTCGGGTAGTAGCACCCGGTACCCGAAGTACCCATATTAGTTTGCACAGTGTACCCATATTAGTTTGCTCATGGACCGTGGTGGTCTGGACGTCTGTTGGAGTGGAGAAGTGGGCCTTGGACATCACGTGTAACACAAATGCCAATATGCCATGGCCCATGAGCGTGATTGCGTGAAGCGTCCAAGTCCAATGGTCCAAGCCAATTAGCCAAGGCGTGAGCGTGACTGCGTGAGTGCGTGACGCTGCAACCTGCAAGACCTAGAAGAAGCCAGCGGCCAGCCGCCACCCGCCACCGCCAGGCACCTTTCTCCAATCTCCAGTATTCCAGTCCCTCGTCCTCGGTGGCGCGTGGTGGTGCCTGAGCCAGACGTCGGCCGCTTCTTCACCAATCATCAGGCCCCTGGCCGGTACCTCCATCATCAGGTCACCTACTCACCTGTCACCAGCTGCCGGCGACTAGGAGATTGAAGGACGACAGTACTGTGTAGGTTGCTGCCAGTATTTGCATGTCGCATGTAATGTGTTCACGGTCCTGTTAAGTACTCAAGTTATTAGCACCTGTCAAGTACTCCCTCCGTTTCTTTTTATTTGTCGCTGGATAGTGTAAAATTGCACTATCCAGCGACAAATAAAAAGAAACGGAGGGAGTACTCAACTAAAGTATCTTCATTCACGTACATGTAATGTGCTTTGACGCCTTGGCGGTTTGGCCTTTGGACGTCTGGAGTCTGGACTATAAATTCTAGTAGAAAAATTCAGACAACAAGAGACACGTTGTGCTTTTATATATTTCGGGTAAATTGGGTATACCCGAACCCGAACCCGAACTTGCGGGTACCCAAACTTGCGGGTAGCGTTTTTTCTTGGCTGCTATCGGGTAACAATTTCCATTACCCGAATTTAACAAAACCCGAACTACCCGACCCGAATTAAACGGGTAACCCGAACGCCCAGTCTTAGGTGTATCTGACGGCTTGCTAGGGCTGTTAACTTCCTGGACGCTGTGTTCGGCTTCGGATTCAAATGGTATAGGGTCAGTCTGGTTGGGAACATGGGTGGGCACCAGTGGACATGGAATGGGTGGTACCAATTGAGGTTGACCGAAACATGTTTGTGTAGGAGGACCCCCAGGAGTTGTCATACCAAAATATGGGTTCCATGGTGTACGAAAGGTATATCCAGATGGGTCATTAGGTCCCTGGGACCAGGTAGGATTTGTCATATGGGAATTTGAAGGATTAGTAAATGTTGAAGCCTGTGTTGGGTCGAACCCTTGGGGCTGCCACATCTGAGGATCCCACAAGGGTGGGGGGAAAATTTGGTTACCTGTATTGGGGCTGGCAGCAGGTGGTCGATAAGGATTGTTTGAGTTGTTGTCAGCCATTCTGGAATGAAATACATAAATACATTAAGTTGGACAACACATAACAAACTTGAACTGTAAACGTCACACTTGAAAGCATTGCAAATCAGCTTCAGACAATACGAACAACAGGATGAAGCATTGGAAATAAGTTGACTACAAAAGGATAAAGCATCCCACAACAGGTTCGTAAATAAGTAAG
The DNA here is from genome assembly GCF_902167145.1 of Zea mays. Classification (NCBI taxonomy): domain Eukaryota; kingdom Viridiplantae; phylum Streptophyta; class Magnoliopsida; order Poales; family Poaceae; genus Zea; species Zea mays. Next base: position 12,071,927 of record NC_050097.1, read on the forward strand.
ATAAGCTGCAACCCTTCGTACATCGGTTACGCAAGCATCAAACACATACCACACAAGTTCGTACTTTATTTGGATGCATTAGTACTACTACGACCAGGTTGTACGTACAATTATTACAAGTTCCAAATGCTATACCTAGTGGACCTGTCGGAGTCGTAGGAGTCATTGTCACTGGCGTCATACAATTCTGGTGAGGATGGGGGGTGAAAGTTATTTGTCTAGGCACGGGCTTGGCATCCTGAGCAAGGTTAATTTGTTCCTCCATCCTATCCTTCTCTGGGTCAGACCTTGCTTTGCTCTCAATTGCATCTTGCTCCATCAGGTCTACCTCTTTTCGAATAGCAAGTAGAGCATTCAGAAGGTAATGCTCGTCACCCAAATGACGGAAAGCCTCTTCTAAAAAGGTCCTAATATTGACTGCACGACTTTCCACCGAGGAAGCAAGATTGAGGACCAAGTTTTGCACCACTTTGGCATCATGGCTGCTCATCTTGATTTCAATCGTCAAGCACTTCCTCCTTGGCTAGACAAGGTGCATAGATGAAAAAATTAGGGGCACTTCGGTTACTATTTGGGTAAATTCAAGTGTTAATGTCAGTTACGAAACAAAAGTTGGTATCAATGCAATAAACAAATGTGGCAAAGTTATAAACTAAAATGTTGTTGCAATTTACCAACAATTGTTGGTTGCAATGTCTATGCCCTGTAAATTAATTGATCACAGTATGCATGCCTGGGTGAATTTGTTCGTGGCTTCTAATAAAATGAACTTGCACAACAAACATGGGAGCACAGACATCAGACATGGACAGTACACTTAAGAAGTTGATTATAAACAAATAACTAAAGCGAAAAAGGATTTAGAACCTCAGTTAGTTGAAGTGGACGTCAAATAATGAAATAAATATTTCAAGCTGCATAATAAGTGAAGGTTTCGTTAGTTGCATGCAATGTTTAGTGATGTATCAAACAAAGGGGTTGTATGTTAACTAAGTGGAGTTCATAAACAGAGTAACTTATTACAATGCAAAAAAGGGATATGCATCAAACAAAGGGGTTGTCATGAGGAAATGAACGGTAATTCGTGCTTAGTTGTTGGCATTCCAATATGAACAATGAATTGTGTACCAGCATGACTGACCAATGAACATACAACTGACATGAGCACATATTATTTGAGCTGTTCGACTTAGGTGCTTAAACAAACAATAAGCACGCCACGATGACGACTATCAAAATCACACCCGACTCTTCGTGTTCTATCGTATGCTCCAAAAACTATTAGCCTTGGACATGGTCTACAAGATAACGACGGATCAGTTAAGCGTAAAAGCCTAACAATAGGCGATGGGGACAACCCGTAAACCCTAACTGGGCAAATCGCCATGAACAAATGAATCCATCTACTAAATCAAGTACAAGGACATGTAAACGCTACGGTTAAACCAACGGAGATGTTTTTGGGTCACGGATTGAATCCGACATGAAAAACTGGGAGGAGAGAAAGGGGCGTACCTTCGACGTCGTAGCTCGAAAGAAGCAGATCTGGTGAGCGTCGATCTGTCGCTGATTGGAATATTTCGCCTTGACGTGAGTCCCGCAGACGATGAACTGGCGTGCGAAGACGACCGACGGCGGCGTCTTCGCCCGGATCGACCGGGTCGCCGCTCCGCGAAGCTGCCCAGTGGATCCGCGTGGACGACGGCGTCTGCTGCTCGCCGCCCGGAGCAAGGCAAATGAATCGCGGCGGAGGGCGGATCCACGGCAAAGATCTCCGGCGGTGGTGCGGTCTCCGTGGACTCGCCTGGAGCTCGCTCCTCGGAGTTTTCCGAGCGCGCGGGCTTCTCTGGGAAGCTAGCAACCGGAGGGGACGCGAGCGCCGTAGCGTGCTCATCCATTTAGCGGGAGAGAGAAGGAATCGGGAGGGGAGAGGAGGAGGAGGAGGAAGGCGGTGAAGAGAATAGGGGCGCACTGTAGCCCCTAAAACGGCTACAGTGGTAGAGGAGGGGGAGCCAAGGGCGCACCGTTGAACATAGTCTAAAACAAGCTTTGTTTCAAACAAAACAATAATTATCGAGCTGTTGCACGAGAACCCACAACCAGAGAATATGGCAGTGGGTTGATCTTACGTCTAAAGTTTATCGATTAAAATTAAAGATTAAAGTTCAGACCACCGTACCGTATACTCATTTAAATGCTCTAGTAAACTAATGCTGTTCTTAAGACTAGTTTAAATTTGGATCACTTTAACCACCCGCTTGATTGAAGCGGATTTTTTTTTTTTGAAGTGCTCTAAAATTTATAGCTAAACTTCAGAGCATCCACAGATCCAGGAGATGCATGGTAAGCTCCACTGCTCCAGCAGGTCTGTTGCATTTTCAGGTTGTTTTCAGGAAAATAGCTAGTATCTCTGCACATGTTTTTTTCTCTCAAACAAGTGTATCGTTGAATACTTCCAGCTACGATTAAAAACAGGTGGTTTTCCAACATGTTTACGTATGAAGAATCGTTACCAGCCTGACTGACTACCTGTATATGCAGTCTGCTTTGCACTAATAAATGAAGCATCGCTTGTATTTCTGGACTGATTTGCCGGAAAAACTTTCGGAATGTTGTCTTCTTCACAATCAGAATGTGCCCACCGAAAAGACTTGCCATGCTTGTCACCTTGTCGTCAGATTGATCTTCAGGCAGAATAGAATATATGGTACAGTGTTGGGACTTGGAAGTATGTTCTGTAGCGTGCATTTAGAGGGATTTTGTGAAAGCGTGCCTGTGAATGGGCGGCCGAGCATGTGCCGCAGCCTGCAGGCCTGGCGCGTCCGGGCCGCGGAAGCTAGCTGATGGATCGGGAATGAAACGGACAGGCCTGGCGCCGTACTCCTGGGCCGGGCTCAAATCTGCGTCATCGGGTGGGTGCGGGTGCCCGTCTGGCCGTGCCGTGCTTCTGTTGCTGCGGCGCGGCCGCCGCCTCGACTGGACAGGCTGATCCGAATCCGACCCATCTAGCCTTTTTCTTTCTTTCTTTCCTTTTTAGCGATCACGGTGCATGACACGTATAATCTACCTTCGCGCGCGCTCAGCTCGTCGATCGGGCAGCCACAAGCTGTAAACCGCCCATTGCATCTTCAGAAATCAAAAGAGCACGCGCATATGGTTTAATTGAACGGCGTCTATATATCAAATGTTTACGTCGTATTATCGTCCAGGTCAAGAAAATCAAGTGGCAATAATATATATGCACCATCTAATTGACGTGTGCTAGCTATTCGTATTTGTTTTAACCTTAGGCCGTACAATTATTAACTGCATGGCACACGCTGCCTGGTTGTATATATTAAACTACCATGCATGCATGCGAGATTCAAATGCTAGAACGTTTCAAACTGAGTATAGGATGACACTGATTTCCTAGCTAGCTAGGTGCCTAGGGCAGGGGTGAGGAATCCGTCGGCTAGCAAACTCTGCCTTCTGACATCACAAGACTGTTAATTAAACATATCGCGGAGAAAACTTTGTCAAATCAAGCGTTTTCAGAGGGCCAGAAAATGGATATCCGTTTGCTTACACGTGAATGCATAAGACTATACGTGGAAAACTAGAACTGCTTAATTAGAAAAAAAATTGAAATGCTAACCTTAGTTTGGTCTACTAGACAAAAAAAAAATGGAATAGCGACATTTTTTTGCATTACTTTTTCAACGCATGGTTGTTTGCTCTTAACCCAACGTGATGGCGGCCTCCTGTCATATATTTATCTATACGTGGAATAACCTCTGTCATACTGTAGCGATACATATATTTATCTACAGCAATCTAATATAAACGGCCTTCATCAAGCACGCCAAACTTTCCCTAAACGTAGGGTACGAATATATGTCACAAAGGCCCTCGTGCATACACGCCTGTTTATATATCATCAAATATCAAAGATATTTAGCAGTCTGGCTGCTGGTGCGCACACGCCTCAGCTGTCACCCTGGATGGATTGATCAAATTCGGTTGCGGTTGCAGATATTGCCGGATACGGAAAGACGTCTCCCCCCGAGGTGTTGACAAACGGAAGCAACGAACCCAACGGCAACAGGGCCCTCTCAACACCTCCACGGCCGGCGTGTCCCGTGACACTGCCGCGATGCTGCAGACGGCAGACCTGCAGTGCACGCGCACCACACCAGGCGAAAACCCAATCGATCGAGTGCGTCGACCAAGACAGCAACGACAACTAGCGCGCGCGCGCGCGGCTGCTTTCTTTGCCTCTGCGTTGCGCCCTCGGCAGGCTCGGCTCTCGCTCGCGCTCTCGGCCTCTATATATACGTACGGCCAATCGAGCGCCGGCCACACCCAGAAATCCAGAACCCCAGTTCGGTTCCCCCATATCTAGCGGTCGACGCTCCGCCATCCTTCTCCAGGACTGCCAAGCCAACCAGCAAGTCGATCTTCTTCTTCGGCTCTTCCTCTGCTGACATCGCTCGCTCGGTTTCTTGTTGGATCGTCGAGCCCGGCCGGAGAGCAGAGGCAGCTAACTGACAGCAGCGCGCGCGCAGAGGAGAAGCGAAATGGCGGCGGCGACGATGGGCGTGGTGCGGGTGCTGTGCGGCGCGGAGAAGGAGCGGGTGGTGGGCGCGCACAAGGCGCCCGGGGCGTGCCCGCGCTGCGGCGGGGCCGTGGTGGCCGTCGACGTGGAGAGCGAGCGGCGCGTCCTCGGCCTGCCGCTGTGCCTCAAGAGCAAGCGCAAGTACTCCTGCACCCGCTGCCTCCGCCGACTCGTCACCCTCTGCGGCTGAAGGATCGGACGAGGCACACACCCTCTTGTTGCCAGCGCCAGGCCGCCAGCCGGCCGGTTGTCGCCGATGAAGCAGCTCCGATGGCTCGAGAGCTCGTCATTTGACAAGTTAATGATCCGCTTCAGTTTCTTGACTAAGGGTGCCCGTCAATGTCCTGCGCGGTATGGCCAGCGTGTTCCTCCTAATCAGTGGCGGACCTAAGTCCAGACAATCCTGGGCTCTTGCCCAGGCTCCTATTCCTGCTGCTTCAACGATGTCTCTCTGCTTCAACAAGCTAGCTAATCGGTGCTTCTAGCTAGTTCCCTGTAATAATGTAAATGATAGTACGTACTCCCTCCGTTTTTTTTTATTAGTCGCTGGATAGTGTAATTTTGTACTATCCAGCGACTAATAAAAAGAAACGGAGAGAGTAATTATCAGGGCTCGTAGTCGTATGGCGACCGGCACCGGCGGTCAGCAGAGGCGGCGAGCCGGCAACCATGCGAAAAAGAGGCCGCTCGCTGCGGCCGTCACCATCTTTGCTTGGAAATAGTGTAGTAAAACTATTCATAGTACTGTAGTAAAGAGAGTGTAACTTTCTGTTGGTGCTCTGCCGATTTGTGTGGTCACTCATCGTCGACCAGAGCCTCGTACACCTGACAACACATATGTTTCCTATTAATAGATCACATTCTTGGATTTCTGGTGGAGACAATTTTTTTTAAAAAAAATTCGTAGGGGTTAGCCTTCGGCATTATTGAAATGGTCATTCATGCAATTTTCGACAGCCTTGAATTTCTAGGGGAGACCATTTCTTGGTCAAAAATCTGTAGGTGTTAGCCTTCAGTATTATTGAAAATGTTCGTTCATGCTATTGTCGACAAAAATGGGGGTTGTGTGGCCATTGATCATCGACTAGGGGCTCGTACACCTCACCCCACATATGTTTGCTTGCCATAGATTGCGTCCTTGGATTTTTTATGGAGACCATTTCTTCATCAAAAATCCGTAGGTGTTATCCATCGGTATTATTGAAAATGGTAGTTCATGCAATTTTCGACAAAAATGTCTGTTGTGTGGCCACTAGTCATCGACACAACCCACATTTTTCTCGAAAATTGCATGGACGACCATTTTAATAATACCGAAGGATAACACCTACGGATTTTTGACCAAGAAATGGTTTCCACCAAAAATCCTAGAATGCAATATATGGCAAGCAAACATATGTGGGGTGACACAACCCCCATTTTTTTCAAAAATAGCATGTACGACCATTTTCAATAATACCGAAGGCTAACACCTACAGATTTTTGACCAAGAAATGGTCTCCCCTAGAAATCCAAGGATGTCGAAAATAGCATGAACGACCATTTTCAATAATACCGAAGGCTAACACCTACAAATTTTTGACCAAAAAATGGTCTCCAACAGATATCCAAAATTGTGATCTATGGTAAGGAAGCACATGTGGGGTCAGGTGTATGAGCCTATGGTCGATGATCAATGGCTACACAACCCCCATTTTTGTCGAAAATAGCATGAACGACCATTTTTAATAATACCGAAGTCTGTCACCTACGGATTGTTGACCAAGAAATGGTCTCCACCAGAAATCCAAGAATGTGATCTATGTCAAGGAAACATATGTGGGGTGAGGTGTACGAGCCTCTGGTAGATAACTAATGGCCACACAACCCCCATTTTTGTTGAAAATAGCATGAACGATCATTTTCAATAATACCGAAGGCTAACACATATAGATTTTTGACCAAAAATGGTCACCACCAAAAATCCAAGAATATGATCTTTGGTCCCCAAGTATCTATTGCATTTGTGGGCTTAGCCCAACAGACAAATTCAATTAAATCGTAAAAAAAAAATCAGAGACCCTTGTATGGCAAGAAGATGATGGAACCAATAGCCATATTTTTGTAGTTTCGGTAGAGTGACACTAGTTTATATGCCGAGGCACAAAGAGCACGTGCGTGACGTGAGTACTTATCGGGTCACTGTGCATGCACAAAAGGAAGCTGCGTCCGTCCCCGCAAGACGAGGGATAAAATTTTAGCGGACCATTTGATCTAATTGTGTGTTTCGATTTATCTGTTGTTATGCATGTGGTTATGCGTACTGGTTACTAGCCTGTAACAGCATGCTAGTTTCTCTACTATTACTCACGGTTTGTATTCGAAACTTAATATCGAAAATGTCTAATTACTGAACGAGTGGTCTTTGAGGAGGAGAGGATTCTTTTATGCCATATATTTCCAATTAATGGTCCGGGGACCTTGCGAGGGTCCGAAGGCTAAGGCCTGCTGGAAGGAACAATAGCAAGGCTTGACATTCAGTCGTTGCTGAATAAAATTCGATCGTTATTAAAAAAAATAAAGAAAACCTTCAGTTGATTCAGAAAAAAAAAAGAGAGAGGAGGACATGATCGTGCACGGCAGCTGCTTTGGGTGTCGTCTCGTCTACTATGCACGTGGGTTGACCTCAGAAGTTTCCATGCGCGCACCGTGCCCTGCCCGCACTATGTGACGGAGCGTAGAAAAAGTGCAAGATAGAAAACCTGGCCTCGAATTGACAGCCATGACAGGTGCAGTGAACCCGTGCGTGCGTGTGCGTGGCTGCGGCTGCAGGCAAGTCTCCACCGATGCTGGTGATAAGAGCAGTGGAGAGATGGTGATATCGGCGGGTAGACACAGCTTATCCTGCTGCCGGCGGCCGGAGCGATTGGACCTGGATGAGGACGATGTTAAGAGCAGTTGTCGCAAGCAATTGCGGCTGCTATCTATGTTTGTCCCCATCCCTGTAACTCCCTCACTCACTCCACTACAGTAAACGGAGACACGTCCGACGGCCTTCTTATCTCCGACGGCCCTGTACGAGGCCGTCGGAGATAAGCTTATGTCCGACGGCCGCAACCGGCTCTCGAAAATAGCGTTTATCTCCGACGGCCTCGTACAGGGTCGTCGGAGATAAGGTTATCTCCGACGGCCTTCCACCGAGCCGTCGGACATAAGCCTTTTTAACGCTTGGATCGGACCCGCGCGGCTTTCATTTCCGCGCGTCGGTTTCTTCAGCCGCCGCCGCCGTCCCGCTCGCCGCCACCATCGCCGCCGCTCGCTCTGTCGCCGCCACGCCCGCCGTCGCCGGAGATAAGGCGCCCGTGCTCCCGCCGCCGCCGCCCCGTGGTCCGGCCACCGCCCCGAGCTCCGCCCCGTGCTCCGGCCGCCGCCGTCGCCGCCCCGTTCGCCGGTCGCCGCCGCCCCGTGCTCCGGCCAACGGCCACGTGCGCCCGTCGCCGGCCGGCTCCCCACGCCCGCTAAGTGAGTATCCTTAATTAGCAATTTTGTTTATTAAAATTGTATGTTTGTATTAATTTATTTGATTAAAATAGTATGCTTGTATTAATGTATTTGATTATAATTGTATGTGTGAATGTATTTAATTGTTTAGTTTGTTATGTCCGACGGCTAAAATTTGATTACATAATTAAAGTAGCTTGTTTTAGTTTATTTAGTGGTACTTTAGATAATTTAATTTTTTAATTTCCGAGGGTAATTATTATGCCCTCGGAAATAAGGTCATTTTATATGATTTGTCATCTATAACAATGTTATTTCGTATGTAATATTGTATTGTGGTTTATTAGTTTAATTATTTAATAATGCACGATGATTATAGTTAATCATAGTGTATCGTAGTGTGAACAAACGAAACCTAGGCGTCACCCGTTTCGGCCCAACACACCTTACAAGCGACGCATGTGAGGTATGTTGGGCCGGAATTGTCCCTTTATTGGACAGCCTCGGGGTGACCGACAGAGTCTGTGTTTATGACAAAAGCATGTGCTCCTGCTTAGTTTCGGCAGCATAACCTCTCTGTTCTCCAATTGCACCATTTTTAGGCGTGCGATTGGAGAACAACAGGGTTATGCTGCCGAAATTTCGCACGACCACATGTCTTGTCATAAACACGGCCTCGTCGGTCACTCCTGGGTGGGTTTAGGACCTATCCTTTCCTACAGATGTAGGGGCGTGATTTCTTCGTAAAAACGGATGGCCAGTGCATTACTTATCTAATTAAGTTAACGTCTCGTAGCTAGTATGGAGGAGAATCGTCGATGGATGTATGAAGGTTGGAAGAAAAGAGGTGCTCTATCAAGTGAGTGGGTGGCCAAGACTGATGCTTTTCTCGACCATGCTTTTGCTCGGTCAGAGACTGGAACCGATGTTAGGTGCCCTTGTAGCAAGTGTCGGAACATTAATTTACTTGACAGGAGGACTATGTCGATACATATTTGCAAGAACGGTTATATGCCAGGCTATGAGGTGTGGGTGCACCACGGTGAGGACCCACCTCCTCGTATTGTATCGGAAGTTCAGTCACATGAAGAGGAGGACTACGATAGGATGGAAGAGATGCTTGACGATGTACGCCATGAGTTTCTAACCGTCGATTCGGAGAACCCCGGTCAACCCACCGAGTTTGAGGATCCAGCTACACCTGAGGTTCAGAAGTTCTTCGAGCTCCTTAAAGCTGCCGAAGAGCCGTTGCATGAGCACACAAAAGTGACCGTCCTTGTATTTGTGACTCGACTTATGGCTATTAAGTCTAAGTTTGCATTCTCAAACAACTGTTACAAGGAACTTTTGAACTTGATCAGTGATGTACTTCCGGAGAATCACAAGATGCCAAAGGACATGTATCAGTCTAAAAAGCTGTTATCTGGCCTCGGTATGGACTACGAAAAAATCGATGTCTGTGAAAATAATTGTATGCTTTTCTGGAAGGAGACCGCAGGTGAGAAGAAGTGTACTGTATGTGGTGAGCTTAGATTCGTTGAGGTTGAAAACGACGATGGTTTGACCGTGACTACGAAGATTGCACGTAAGCAGCTTCGTTACATGCCTCTCATACCTCGGTTGAAACGTTTGTTCATCTCCAAGAATACAGCCAGACACATGAGGTGGCACAAAGAAGGGGTACGTGAGAATCCAAATGTCATGGTGCACCCAGCTGATACAGATGCATGGAAGGCACTAGATGCTTTTGATTCCAGCTTTGCTGATGAAGTGCGGAATGTCCGCTTCGGTTTGGCAACAGATGGTTTCTCACCATTCAATCTAACCGCAACGTCGTACTCATGTTGGCCCGTCTTTGCTGTTCCATACAACCTTCCACCAGCTCTTTGCATGAAATATGAATTTATTTTCTTGTGTCTTATAATACCTGGTCCGGATCATCCTGGAACAAAGATCGATGTGATGATGAGACCCCTGATTGAAGAATTGAAAATTTTGTGGGAAGGAGTCGAGGCGTACGATTGTTACAAGAAACAGAAGTTCAACCTGAGAGCCGCGTTTTTATGGTCTATTCATGATTTTATGGCTTATGGTATCTTTGCTGGATGGAGTTGTCATGGGATTTTGACATGTCCTATATGCGTTGAAGACACTTTATGCTTTCGACTAAAGTTTGGTGGAAAGATATGTTACTTCGATTGCCATAGATGTTTTTTGCCAGAGGATCACCCGTTCAGGTTCGATAGGAACGCTTTTAAAAAGGACACGATTGTGACGAGGGGACCACCCAAGCGTCTAAGTGGTCCAGAGATTCTCGCGAGACTTAATGATTTGAAACTAAACGAACATGGAAATCGTTTTGAAGGTTATGGAACGGAGCATAATTGGACTCACAAATGTGGTCTATGGGAACTCCCTTATATGAAAGCCTTGATTCTAACATAACATTGATGTCATGCACCAGGAACGAAATATGGGTGAAAGCATTATCAGCACTTGCATGAATATCACTGACAAAACAAAAGACAACCCTAAGGCAAGGAAAGACTTGGCCTTAATCTGTAGAAGACCAACTATGGAGATAGGAGAGAATCAGAAGAAGCCACGTGCTCCTTTCAGTATTAAACCTAAAAGGAAGAAACAATTGATGAAATGGTTGAAAAACTTAAAGTTCCCAGATGGTTACGCCGCGGGCTTTAGAAGGTCTGTGAATTTGAAGACGGGCAAGTTTTCTGGGTTGAAGAGTCATGACTACCACATAATAATGGAAAGACTCCTTCCTGTTATGTTTCGTGGTTTTGTAAAAAATGATGTCTGGAAAGCATTAGCGGAGCTAAGCTACTTTTATAGACATCTTTGTGCCAAAGAAATAAAGAAAGAGATGATGGAGAAGCTTGAGCAAGAAATACCGATTTTGGTATGCAAACTTGAAAAAATATTTCCACCAGGTTTCTTCAATCCGATGCAACATCTACTTGTTCACCTACCATACGAAGCTAAGGTAGGAGGTCCTATGCAATATAGATGGATGTATCACATCGAAAGGACACTAAAGAAGCTACGTGCAATGGTTGGTAATAAGAGACGAGTTGAAGGGTGCATCGCTGAAGAATTCAAATACAAAGAGATAGCATCGTTCACGGGCCTGTACTTTGCAGAGGAACACAATGTCAATGCCCATACGTTGCGGTATCATGTCGACGAGCCCCCTATTAGTGATATTGAAATTTTTCAATGGAGGGGCAAAACTGTAGGACCCAGCACAACATACTGTTTCACCAACGACGAATGGAAGACTGCTTTACTCTACATGTATAACAACATGGAAGAGATGAGCCAGTTTCTCTTGTAAGTGTAAACTTTATTTTAGTCATTGGCGCTAGAATTTTTGTTGTGATACTAAAAGGTTTGTTTCCTTGTACTAACAGGGAATTTGATTCTCAAAATTGCATCTCTGGCTGTGAACGTGACCAGATTCGTCGAGAGGGAAAAGATGGGGGACTTAATTTCTTGTGTTGGTTTCGAGATTATGTAGATAAAAATGACAATATACACCCGGACCTTCGACAATTATCCCTAGGAGCAGTAACTGGCAGACGTTATGGTCGGTATGATGTCAATGGTTTTAGATTCCGTTCCACAAGGTTCGAAGATGATCATCCTCTAGCAGCCACGACAAACTCCGGAGTTGTAACTAGAGCTGTCGATGATGAAGGGAAGGTGACTAATTATTATGGAGTCATTAATGATATAATCGAGTACAAGTTTTTTGGAGATAAACAACTCAAAGTGGTGTTCTTCGATTGTGATTGGTTTTCTCCAAATACAACGCGAGAAAATCAATATGGCATGGTGGAAGTCAAACACAACGATAGATTAAAAGGCCACGACACTATAATCCTTGCCCACCAATGCGAGCAGGTGTATTATATGACATATCCATCTAAGAAAAACGGTTTGGTTGATTGGAGGGTAGTGTACAAAGTTAATCCGCGTGAACGACTATATGCTCCTGGTGATGCTGGTTATGTTGAAAGTCAAATCGAGCAGGAAGTGGGGGCTGCTGAGATTTTCCAAGACAAAGAACATACAAGCACGTTTAATGTACAAACTGAAATGTTGGAAGAATCTTTATTAGGCGATCAAAATGATGTAGAGGTTCCTCCAAAAAGAAAACGAGTGACGAGAAAGAAGAAAGCTACTTGGCGTCCATTAAATCGACGAAAGCAACTAGATCCTGATTTTGATTACGATTACGATTGACGAGTATGGATCATGATTTTATTGCATATTTTATGATTTTATTGCATATTTTATTATTTTATTGTCGATTTATGTACTAACTTGTTTTTGTTAAAATAGGATGTCAAAGAAAATGAAGTCTTTAGCTCGTAGTTTGCTTGGGTCGAGGAGTAGCTCGAGGAGCAGCTCGAGGGGTGAGGATTCAGTTTTTCAGGGCACAGGTTCTACCATGAGCAGACGGAGAGCGCTGGCAGAACATTTGCCTCCACAAGATGTAAGTTAGTTGTTAAATTACATTATTTGAGTTACTTAATATTGTATGATGTAAGTTATTTGTTTCATAGGATGCTGAGATTGAGGAACCAGTGGTAGAGGATCATGCAAGAGATGATGTTGAAGATGATGGTGGAGATAATGTGGGAGATGATGCTGGAGACGACGCTGGTGGGGATTCTGGGGCTGGGGATTCTGGGGCTGGTGGAGATTCTGCAGCTGGGTCTGGAACTTCTCGAGTTAAGAGAACGAGGAAGCTGCATTTTGTTGGACCACCTCCAGAGCTTCCACCCGAATCTCGGGTTGTGATAAAGCCTAGTGGAAAGTGAGTGACATATCTTTGCTTAAATGTTATTGAAAGTTATGTTTTAATTTCTACATTGATTTCTGTTTGCAGGACTTGGATCGACGACTCGTTCACAGGCACAGGACACTACAGGCAGGTGAACATGGTTCTTGGTAATCTTGTTCGTCTGCACTGGCCTGGTCTTGTGACTTTGCCTACTGGCGAGTCTGTCCCCGCCACCACTTGGGAGCATTATCGTTATGGTGTCTGTAGAACGTTTGGCAACACACAGGCACTAGTTTGGGATGCATTCTGGGTATGACTTGTTTATACTATTTTAGTTATTCCATATATGTTTGCTTTTATGATAACACTATGGTTTTTGCAGAAACGGTACAAGTTGCCGGACGATGGATCATATGATATGAACGCTCGTTACGTGTTTGAGTTTAACGCGAACGATGTCGTTGCATATGCAATGTACTATGCACGAATTCAGGCTATAAAGGCATGGTACAGAGCAAATGCTGATGATCGACCGATGCCAAATACAAAGGCCGAGTGGTCATCAATTTACTTGACGGAGGAGCAATACCTAGAGGTAAACAGGTTGTTGCCTCTCATATCGCACAAAGCCATGTATTTGCTTGCTTTATTTAAAAAATTTCATGTAGGTGTCGGTGCCGTGGATGGCCACCCGACCAGACGGTTATCGGGCATTGTGCAGATGGTGGGCTTCCCCTGACTTTCGTGCCATTTCCGAAAGGAACAGGGGAAACCGTGGGACTGAGTCGTTCCACAACTACGGCGGTGATGGTCATGTGCGCTTGGCTAAGCGAATGGTAAGTCACAGTTTGTCGTAACTTTGAATCACATAGCAAATGTGTCATTATAACTTTTATGTACAGGAAGTCAAATCCGGCCGTACGCCCACGGATGTGGAGGTGTATATGCAAGGGCATAGGGGTTTTGATCCTCAGAATCCTGATGTGTTATGCACTCAGACGGCCACCGACCGTCTAGTGAGTTTTTGATACTCTATTATGTGTGTTGATATTGTTTGCAAGGGCATAGGGGTTATGCACTTATATTTGATATTGTTTGCCTCCAGGCTTCGTATGGGCAGGAGATGGTTCAACGCCATGGGGAGGAGTACGATTGGAGGAGCCAGCCAATCGACCCTCAGGCAGCATATGCTAGCGCAGGAGGACAAGCTCATGGACGGTGAGATTATTTGATTTGGTTTTCAAAATTGTCATCATATGCTTGCGATTCAACTGAGCCATGAGTTACTATACTAAGTGCATGGTTCACTCTTGTAGGTTGGGTATTTTTGATTCTACGATTGATTCCAGAGAGCTGAGACGCCGTGGACGACAATCCACATCGTCGTCTTCACAGTCGTCCCGTTCACGATCAGCAGCCCATGAGATAGAGCTTGCAGTGTTGCGTCAACAGGCAGAGTACCATCAATCAGTCTTGAGGGAACAATTGGAGTACCAGAGGCAACAATCTGAATACCAGAGACAACAAGCCGAGTACCAGAAGAAGAGGGACGAGTATTATGCAAGCCTCCAGGCCCAAAATCAAGCTCTTCTCTCGGTAAGTTGAAGTAACATTTTGTAGCTTATTTTGCAAAACACTTGATGTGTATCTTGTTTGTTCAACAATGACTTGTATATAATTTGTAGCAACTAGCCCAACAAGCGGGCGTCCCGATGCCGACATATGGGATGCCGCCTCCGGACTTTGCACTGCCAATGCCAATGTTGGCGCCTCCACCTCCGCCTCCGCCTACGTCACAATTCCCTATGGTATGTACACATATGCGTGTGTGACATGTTCATAGATGTCTTATGTGTTTAAATGAACAACTGAGTGATTACTATTTCATGTGCTTGTGTTATAGGGATTTCAGACACCACCCGCTTCAGTTGCCGCACCTGGAGATGGGTCTGGGCAAGACGACACAGCACATTCGTGGGTCAACAACCTATTCAACACGCAGAGTCCAGCCGGAGGAGGTGGCTACTCGAACCATCCAGACGATGGATATGATTGATGTGTCGTGATGTTTATTTATGAAACACTTTGCAACACTTGTTTGTGAGACACAATTTCAGTTTGCAACAACCGTCGAACCTATATGTTGATGTTAAATTTGTGAATGTTATTATTTATGTGAGAATATTTGTGATTGTGAATACTTATTAGAATGTGTATATTTGTGATTGTGAATGTGAATGTGTATATGTGCATGAATCTGTTTTTGTTTTGTAAATGTCAGATTTTTTAAAAAACAGAATTTTGTGTAAATTCTGTAATTTGTTATGTCCGACGGCCTAGTGGTAGCCGTCGGACATAACACATGGTTATGTCCGACGGCATTAACTACCGTCGGACATAAGGGATGCTTATGTCCGACGGCATTAACTACCGTCGGACATAAGGGATGCTTATGTCCGACGGCCTAGTGGTAGCCGTCGGACTTAATCTTGTGGGGCCCACATTCCGACCGGTAAAACGGTTGGGATTTGTCCGACGGGCACACGCAGCCGTCGGAGATAGCTTATGTCCGGCCGTCGGACATTGCACTATTTCCGACGAGTTATCTCCGACGGCTTAAAGCCGTCGGAGATAAGGCTTTTATTTCCGACGGTTTATTCCTTATGTCCGATGGTTTTGACCGTCGGACGTTTCTCCGTTTACTGTAGTGCTCGCTCTATCTCTCTTACGAGAAAGAGAGAAAGCAACCAAGAGATTATCACTACCACGCACGCAAGTACGCAACGCAAAGCATGGTGCAGTCACGCGCGAGGACGAGCCCACAGAATTTCTCCCACCGCACCAGGCCACCAACGGCATTGGCCCGTGTCCCGTATAACCCACGGCGCCGCCGAATACTTTCTGCCACCGGCCACCGCCGCCAGCCCGCCATGCACACGCGAAGCCAAGAAACGACAG
This sequence comes from Zea mays, assembly GCF_902167145.1. Lineage (NCBI taxonomy): Eukaryota > Viridiplantae > Streptophyta > Magnoliopsida > Poales > Poaceae > Zea > Zea mays. The sequence continues at coordinate 12,087,769 of NC_050097.1, forward strand.
GATCCATCCTTGCGCGTGTTTTTTTTTTCTCCAAAATGCCATCAGTTATCCGTTCCTCACACAGCCACACGTACGTACAGGAGGAGATGGTCAACAAGACCACGTAGTATTTTTAGTGTCATCACGGTGGGTGAATCTACCGTGCTGGAGTCTGTTACATTTGGTTGCTTGCTTGACGTTTGGCACGTGCCGCCACAGCCACGTACGCTACGCACATCAACAGCGGAAAAGTTCACTGGCGTCTCTCTCCGTCAGTACACGTCGGTATCATCAGTAGGCAAATACAGTCATACAGGCAACGGAAAAATAAGACCGGCGAAAACGGCGTGTGCCGCAGCCATAGGGATAAGTATAAAAAGTATATATTTTTTTTCCCTCGCGAGCAGTCGTTACCGAGTCACCGTCACCACTCCAAACTCTCCAAGCGCGCGGTGCACTTTTTTTTACATGGCCTGGCTGGCGCTGGTGTCGCCGGTCGGTCAGAGGCGTAGCAGGGCAGCCCGAGACGCCATGCCTGACCGCCGGCGGTACATGTACGATTCGCCGTGTCAGTGTCACGTACGTACGTACGTGCTGCTTCATTTGTACCGTGCCACATGGAACAGGAACCACACATACACACACCCACGCTAACCGTCTGGCGTAGTATTGGTACAGCCTTGAACGTACGATCGGCCGACGGTCCCCGGGTACGGTCGCCGTTATTACTCGCACAAGGACATCACAGCTGTGGAGGACGTCGTCACTGCATTGGTTCGTTCGTTCGTTCGGAGAAGATAGTCACCATAGGCATGCACGTGCCCATACTTTACTCGTCACATCTGATAAAGTCCAAAAAACGCTCGCAAAAAAAATGTTTTTTTTATTAGAAAGTCTCTCCACGGCAAGAGTGAGCACGCTGCTGATTGTTCAAGGATTTTGGTTGCTGGAGCGCCAATATAAAAATGGCGGCTGCTTCCACTCGCGCGCTTGATTTGCACATAGAATTATTAGGTTCGAAACATAGAATAGTAAGGCAGTTGAATATAAATAAAATATGGTCATATATATGGATAAAGTGGGCACATTTTTTTGATCGCCTCGTATCCGAGCGATGACCGGAAGTTATCGCAAGCTGCGAGGCAAAAAAACTATACATAAATAAACGATCTCATTTTTTTAAAAAAAAGAAAAATAAGTGAAGAGAAATGAAACGTGTCGGCGTTTCGGGACAGGGGGTCCCTAAGCCGACGAGTGAGTGTGCTGCGTGCCCCAGCCCAGATGGGTCGAGCGCGTGGGCGAGCGCGAAGGGGGGAGAGGCGAGGTGGCCGGAGTCGAGCGTGAGAGAGGTGTAAGTCCCGCGGCCTTCGTGTTCGTCCCGCGCCCAGGTCAGGTGCGCTTGCAGTAGGGGGGTTACAAGCGTCCACGCGGGTGAGGGAAGCGAGCGGCCCCAAGAGAGCGCCTGTCCCGTCCTCGGTCCCGCGCGGCCAACCTTTTCTGAGAAGGCTCTGGTCCTTCCTTTTATAGTCGTAAGGAGAGGATCCAGGTGTACAATGGGGATGTAGCAGAGTGCTACGTGTCTAGCGGAGGGAGAGCTAGCGCCCTAGGTACATGCCAATGTGGCAGCCGGAGAGATCTGGGCACCCTGCTGGCGTGATGTCGTGGCTGTCGGAGGTGCGGCGGAGCCTGATGGAGGGACAGCTGTTGGAGCGGTCGAGTCCCTGCTGACGTTGTCCTGCTTCCGTAAGAGAGCCGGGGGCCGCCGTCGTCACAGAGCTCGCGGAGCGCCATCATTGCCCCTCCGGCGGAGCTGGCCGGATGAGACGCCGGTCTTGTTCTCTGTGACCCGAGTCGATTCGGGGTAGGATGATGATGGCGCCTCCTGTTGACGTGGCGGTCTATGCCCTAGGCAGGGCGACGTGGGGGTTCCTCCGAAGCCGAGGTTGAGTTTGCCTTTTGTTGCCGTGGCCGAGCCCGAGCCAAGGGGTCGGGCGAGGCGGAAGTCGTTCGGCCGAGGCCAGGGCGGAGTCCGAGCCCTGGGGTCGGGCGAAGCGGAGTTTCGTCGTCTTCCGGGTGCTAGCCCGAGTCCGAGCCCTGGGGTCGGGCGGAGCGGAGTTCGCCGTCTTCCGGGTCTTAGCCCGAGTCCGAGCCCTGGGGTCGGGCGGAGCGGAGTTCGCCGTCTTCCGGGTCTTAGCCCGAGTCCGAGCCCTGGGGTCGGGCGGAGCGGAGTTCGCCGTCTTCCGGGTCTTAGCCCGAGTCCGAGCCCTGGGGTCGGGCGGAGCGGAGTTCGCCGTCTTCCGGGTCTTAGCCCGAGTCCGAGCCCTGGGGTCGGGCGGAGCGGAGTTCGCCGTCTTCCGGGTCTCAGCCCGAGTCCGAGCCCTGGGGTCGGGCGGAGCGGAGTTCGCCGTGGCGCCTTTGGCAAGGCCTGACTGCCTGTCAGACTCACTCTGTCGAGCGACACTGCAGTCGGAGTGGCGCAGGCGGCGCTGTCCTTCTGTCAGACTGGCCAGTGGAGCAGTGGAGTGACGGCGGTCACTTCGGCTCTGCCGGGGGCGCGTGTCAGGATAGAGGTGTCAGGCCACCTTTGCGTTAAATGCCCCTGCAATTTGGTCAGTCGGTGCGGCGATTTAGTCAAGGTTGCTTCTGAGCGAAGCCAAGGCCTCGGGCAAGCCGGTGATGTGTCCGCCATAAAAAGGGGGCCTCGGGCGAGACGGAAGTCTCTCGAGGTCGGCTGCCTTTGGCCGAGGCTAGGCTCGGGTGAAGCGTGATCGAGTCACTCGTGTGGACTGATCCCTGACTTAATCGTACCCATCAGGCCTTTGCAGCTTTATGCTGATGGGGGTTACCAGCTGAGAATTAGGCGTCTTGAGGGTACCCCTAATTATGGTCCCCGACAGTAGCCCCCGAGCCTCGAAGGGAGTGTTAGCACTCGCTTGGAGGCTTTTGTCGCACTTTTTTGCAAGGGGACCAGCCTTTCTCGGTTGCATTTCGTTCCGGTGGGTGCGCGCGAGCGCACCCGCCGGGTGTAGCCCCCGAGGCCTCGGAGGAGTGGTTACACTCCTTCGAGGTCTTAATACTTTGCTTAACGCTTCGGCTGGTCTGGTCGTTCCCTCATGCGAACTGGCCGTAGCCCGGGTGCACGGTCGGGGCCCAAACTCTCGGGCTGGTATGTTGACGCTGTCAACGATTCGGCCGGAGCCGGTTTTTGCGAGAGCAGCCCCCGAGCCTCTGCACAGGGCGAGAGGACGATCAGGGACAGACTCGACTTTTTACATACGCCCCTACGTCGCCTTTCCGCAAGGAGGGGGGGGAGTGCGCCATGTTACCCTCGATGGGCACCGAACATGGTGTCTCCGGTGAGCTGCAAGCGGGTAATCCGAGTGGACGTCCATGCCCCGTTCGTTGGGGGTCGGCTAGGGGCCCAGAGGCACGCCCAAAAGTACCTGCGGGTGATTTGCCGGACCCGGTCCCCTGGCGACGGGGTCCGAGGGCTCGATGCCTCCCTCCGATGGGATTCCGTTACAAGATCGTTCCCGCTGGTCTCAGAAATGTCCTAGGGTACCTCGGGAGCGCAGCCCGAGCCTTGGTTATGTATCGAACGTACCCCTGGTCATCCCTCGCTCGGTGTCTGAGGCGACTGTGAACCCTTCGGGGGCCAGCCTTCGAACCCCTAATCAGTAATGGGCGCGGAGCCCGAGTAGCCTGAGGCGGCCATGGAGCCCTTCGGGGGGCTGGCCTTTGAACCCCTGACCAGTAGTGGGTGTCGGGCCCACGCGATCTGAGGCGACTGTTGAACCCTTCGGAGGGCCAGCCTTTGAACCCCTGATCAGTAATGGGGGGCTCGGAGCCCGGTTCCTTCGCGGAGAAGGATCCCTTTCGGGGTATCCCCTTTTCCCGGTCCCTGTTGCAAGAGATAGAGAAAGAGGAAAACGGAAAAAGATACGAAATTGGACAACGTGGCGTACCTTTTCTGACGCGGTTATTACGGCGAAGGTGAAGCGTCGCGCGCTCCTCCTGCCAGAGGCGCCGCGTGTCCCGCCGCGGAGTTAATGCGACGGGGCGAGTGGTTGGCGAGGCGTCCGTTGCGCGCGTGCGATCCGTTCGAGGAACGGGTCACGGGTGCACCGTCTCCACGCCGTGAGAGGAGGCTCTCTTGCTGTCTCAGGATGGGACGTGAGCCTGGCTGACGACGTGACCGCTGCGCCCGCCCACCTGCCACCGCTATTACTGCCGGCCCACTTTCGGTCGCTTTGACCGACGCGCCAGGCTGGCGTTGTTGGGTCGCCTCGAGTCGCGGCATAGGCTCCGCAACCGAAGAGGCGTGATGGTGGCACAAGTGGCGGTGCGGTTGCTTGCATGCAGCAACTGACGCACCGGTTGCTCGACGCGTGGGCCTGGGTTCCCAAGCTGGCGTGTCAGAAGTCGGAGAAGCGCGTCCATCTGGCGCGTTTGCATGCCGCTTGCATGGCTGCCCGCCCCTTCTGCCCGTTGGTCTAGGCGAAAATGGGGGGTCGCCTGTAACCGCCGGACGGTCGTGCGCACCACGCGCGGTGGTTTGGCCTCTTCTACCCTGAGCCGGCTTGCATGACATGCGGGACCCAGCCCCCGAGTCGCAGGGGGAGGGCCTTGGAGCGTGTTGGAGAAGACTCAGCCCGCGGCGTCTGGGGGCGCACGTAGGGAGAGTTGCCTTTAAAAGGAGGGAGACTCCTTTCGTAAGGCAACCATGTCTTCTTTCTCCCTTAAGCGTCGTGTCTTCCCATCTTCCAAGCCCCCGGATGGGGGGTATCCGCCGCCTTTCCGCCTCCTCGTGGGAGGAACGCAATTCCATGGGAGTTGGTACCTCTCAGCCATCGTTCGGCTTCAAGGATTTTCATCAGGCAGCCTGGTTGCTCCCTTTCGCCGGTGGCCACCCAAGACGGTGACCTCCAGCTCCTGGATGGGGAGAGGCAAACCAGGCTGTGATCCCGCCCTCAGCATCGGGTGTGTTCGTCATCCTCGCTGGGGCGGGGGTCGAGGCGAGCCGGGGCTCTACCTCGCGTGTGGGTCGGCGAACCACCTCCTCTTCCAGCTTCTGGTGGTGGCAATCGTCCTCCCGCGCTACGACGGAGTCGTCCTCCAGTCATGCCGGGGAAGGCGAACTGTTGCTGTCCAGCTAGGATGCAACATTCCGTCTTCCCCCTCGCATTCGGGGCGAGGACGGCAGCGAGGATCTACCGGAGCGCTTGGGAGCGGCCCGCTCTTTGGCTTTGATGGCTTGTTCGCATCCCTTGAGTGGGACCACGAACAAGAGCCTTTCGGTGAATGCGTTCACCTGGGGCCATGGCTGCCGCTGCAGAGGTTGCTGGCGAGCCTCCCGGCGTTCGTCGCCCCGCAGACCCGAGGTCGCTCGTACCCTCGGGGAGGGAACCGGAGTCCCGTTTGTGATGGCACCTTGGGTGCCGGTGTGTTTGTTCATTGCGGCTGTCGGGGCCTGAACGTGTATGTAATTTTGGCACGGAGCCGTGTTTTTTCTTCATTTTCGAGCATTAAGTCTCGCCTGTTGATTATCTGAACCGCTTTACCAAGCATGAGTTGCCCCATGCCAAGGTGACGGGTGAGGTATCCGTATCCCGGAGGCGTAGGAATCCCTCGGCCCGTTCGGCCTTGTTGTCTGGGGCTCCTCTAGCTTAGTTGAAGAGACCCCTCGGCCGCCCTTCGGTGGACCGAGGCCAGGGGTAGCGATATCAGTATGAACAGAGGCGGAGTTGGCTCGAAAATGGGAACCTGGTCGGCCGGAGCCTAGCCGTGTTGTCCGTCGGCGGAGCCGATGCCGAAGTCGATCAGTCGAGGCCTCGGGTCGGGCTGGCGCCCTTGGAAGCCGGTTGACCGGGGCCCCAGGGGTAACCGATTGAGCCGCCTGCTCGGGCCGGATTCCCGGAGGAGTCCCTGGACCGCAGCGCCGCCCGAGGCTGGGTCGGGCTTTGCTGAAGACGTCGTCGATGCCGAGGGTGCTACGGCTCCCTTCAGCGTGAAGACCCGAGCCTGCAGGATCAGATCATCTTGTAGCGTGTGCTTTCTGCGGCCGCCGAGGCCAGAAGAACACACCCTCGCCGCGCTTGCGAAGCTGCGTCTTTTTTCCTCTTGTTTCGAGCATCTGGACTCTGTCGGTAACAGGGACGTTTGTGTGAGCGAGAGCTGCTTTTCGCGGAAGGGACGAGTGAGGTATCCGTATCCCAGAGGCGTGGGAATCCCTCGGCTCGGTCGGCTTTGCGGCTTACGCGTACTTTCACCCGTCCATGAGGCCCTGTCGCCGACTTAGTCGAGAAAGCTTGAAGGACTGCTTCGGCAGGAGAGCTTCCGAGCGTGATGACTCGTTCGGTCCACGGAGTCGCTTTATCCGAGCGCAAGTTACTTATCGCAGAAGGTGATGAGTGAGGTATCCGTATCCCGGAGGCGTAGGAGTCCCTCGGCTCGGTCAGCCTTGGCTGCTTACGTGTACCTCGTCGTTTCCAGGACCCGCTTTTCCGAAGTAGTCAGGAAGCACGAAAGAAATCCTGCTAAAAAGAGATCCTTTTTCGAGGAAAAATTCGACGGAGGAAAAATTCGACGCAGAGGGGGTCTCCCCCCTTTTAGCCCCCGAGGGAGGGTCGGGCTTTGCCGAGGCTAGGCCGACCCTTCCTTGACGACTAAACTTTGCGTAGGTGCGAGGTATATAAACAACTTGAAAACATCTTAAGGGTAGAAGCGACGTAGCTGTTTGATGTTCCAAGCGTTGCCGTAGATCTCGCCTTGATTGTTGGCCAGCTTGTATGTTCCGGGCTTCAGAACTTTGGCGATGACGAATGGCCCTTCCCAGGGGGGCGTGAGCTTGTGCCTCCCTCGGGCGTCTTGCCGCAGCCGAAGCACCAGGTCGCCCACCTGGAGTTCTCGGGACCGGACCCCTCGGGCATGGTAGCGTCACAGGGACTATTGGTACCGCGCCGAGTGTAGTAAGGCCCTGTCCCGAGCTTCCTCCAGCTGGTCCAGCGATTCCTCTCGGCTAGCTTGGTTGCTTTGTTCGGTGTAGGCCCTCACCCTCGGGGAGCCGTACTCCAGGTCAGTGGGCAAGATAGCTTCAGCCCCGTAGACCAGGAAACACGGCGTGAAGCCCGTGGCACGACTCGGCGTCGTCCTCAGGCTCCAGACCACCGAGGGGAGTTCCTTCATCCATCGCTTGCCGAACTTGTTGAGGTCGTTGTAGATCCGAGGCTTGAGCCCTTGTAGAATCATGCCATTGGCACGCTCTACTTGCCCATTCGACATGGGATGAGCCACGGCGGCCCAGTCCACCCGGATATGGTGATCCTCGCAAAAATCCAAGAATTTTTTGCCGGTGAACTGGGTGCCGTTGTCGGTGATGATGGAGTTCGGGACCCCGAAGCGATGGATGATGTTGGTGAAGAATGCCACCGCCTGCTCGGACCTGATGCTGCTCAGAGGTCGGACCTCGATCCACTTGGAGAATTTGTCGTTGGCGACCAGCAGGTGCGTGTAGCCCCCGGGCGCCTTCTGCAAGGGACCGACGAGGTCCAGGCCCCATACAGCGAAGGGCCAGGTGATGGGTATTGTCTGCAGAGCCTGAGCGGGCAGGTGTGTCCGCTTCGCATAGAATTGGCACCCTTCGCAGGTGCGGACAATTCTAGTGGCGTCAGCTACCGCCGTTGGCCAGTAGAAGCCTTGCCGGAAAGCATTTCCGACAAGGGCTCGGGGCGCTGCGTGGTGGCCGCAAGCCCCCGAGTGTACTTCTTGCAGCAGTTCCCGACCTTCGGCGATGGAGATGCACCGCTGGAGGATGCCCGAGGGGCTGCGATGGTAGAGCTCCTCTTCGTCGCCCAGCAAGACGAATGACTTGGCGCGTCGCGCTACCCGCCGAGCCTCGACTTGGTCGAGGGCTAGCTCTCCTCGACGGAGATATTGCAGGTACGGGGCCTGCCAATCTTGATCTGGTGTGGCCCCGCTCTGTCCTTCCTCGACGTTCAGTGCCCTGCCCTCGGGGGCCGAGGGTACCTCGGACTGGGCCGAGGGTGCCTCGGGCTGAGCCGAGGGTACCTCGGGCTGAGCCGAGGGTACCTCGGGCTCGGGCGTGTCGTCGAGCTTGACGGAGGGTTGATGCAGATCCCGGGAGAAGACGTCCGGGGGGACTGTCGTTCGCCCCGAGGCTATCTTAGCCAGCTCGTCTGCGGTTTCGTTGTAGCGTCGAGCGATGTGGTTGAGCTCGAGCCCGAAGAACTTGTCTTCCAGGCGCCGAACCTCGTCGCAGTAGGCCTCCATCTTCGGGTCGCGGCAGTGGGAGTTCTTCATGACTTGGTCGATGACGAGCTGCGAATCACCGCGAGCGTCGAGGCGTCTGACCCCTAGCTCGATGGCGATCCGCAATCCGTTGACTAGAGCTTCGTACTCGGCCACATTGTTGGACGCCGGGAAGTGGAGGCGCTGCACGTAGCGCAAGTGCTTTCCGAGGGGCGAGATGAAGAGCAGGCCCGCGCCGGCCCCCGTCTTCATCAGCGACCCGTCGAAAAACATGGTCCAGAGCTCCGGTTGGATCGGGGTCGTTGGCGGTTGGGTGTCGACCCATTCGGCCACGAAATCCGCCAACGCTTGGGACTTGATGGCCTTCCGAGGGGCGAACGAGATCGTTTCGCCCATGATTTCCACCGCCCACTTCGCGATCCTGCCGGAGGCCTCTCGGCACTGGATGATCTCCCCCAGGGGGAAGGATGACACCACAGTCACCGGATGGGACTCGAAGTAGTGTCGCAGCTTCCGCCTTGTCAGGATCACAGCATACAGCAGCTTTTGAACTTGTGGGTAGCGGATCTTAGTTTCGGTCAGCACTTCGCTGATGAAGTAGACCGGCCTCTGAACGGGCAATGTATGCCCTTCCTCCTGCCTTTCGACCACAATCGCGGCGCTAACCACCTGAGTGGTTGCGGCGACGTAGACCAAGAGGGCTTCTCCGTCCGCCGGCGGCACCAAGACAGGCGCTTTTGTAAGGAGCGCCTTCAGGTTGCCGAGGGCTTCCTCGGCCTCAGGGGTCCAAGCGAAACATTCGGCCTTCCTTAAGAGGCGGTACAGAGGCAGACCTCTTTCGTCGAGGCGTGAGATGAAGCGGCTCAGGGCCGCGAGGCATCCCATGACCCTCTGTACCCCTTTTAAGTCCTTGATGGGTCCCATGCTGGTGATGGCCGCAATCTTCTCCGGGTTGGCTTCGATGCCTCGCTCGGAGACGATGAACCCTAGGAGCATGCCTCGGGGGACCCCGAAGACACACTTCTCAGGATTAAGCTTGACTCCTTTCGCCTTGAGACACCGGAATGTCACTTCAAGGTCGGAGAGGAGGTCGGAAGCCTTCCGCGTCTTGACTACGATGTCATCGACGTAGGCCTCGACTGTGCGACCGATGTGTTCGCCGAACACATGGTTCATGCACCGCTGGTACGTCGCGCCCGCATTCCTCAAACCGAACGGCATGGTGACATAGCAGTACATGCCGAACGGCGTGATGAAAGAAGTCGCGAGCTGGTCGGACTCTTTCATCCGGATCTGGTGATACCCTGAGTAGGCATCGAGGAAGGACAGGGTTTCGCACCCAGCAGTGGAATCCACGATTTGGTCGATGCGAGGCAGAGGGTAGGGAACCTTCGGACATGCTTTGTTGAGACCAGTGTAGTCTACACACATCCGCCATTTCCCCCCTTTCTTCCTCACAAGCACAGGGTTGGCAAGCCATTCGGGATGGAATACCTCTTTGATGAACCCTGCTGCCATTAGCTTGTGGATCTCTTCGCCAATCACTCTGCGCTTCTACTCGTCGAATCGGCGCAGGGGTTGCCTGACGGGTCGGACCCCGGCCCGAATATCCAGCGAGTGCTCGGCGACCTCCCTCGGTATGCCGGGCATGTCCGAGGGACTCCACGCAAAAACGTCGGCGTTTGCGCGGAGAAAGTCGACGAGCACTGCTTCCTATTTGGGGTCGAGCCCGGAACCGATCCGGATCTGCTTGGTGGTGTCGCCACTGGGGTCGAGGGGGACGGCCTTGACCGTCTCCGCTGGCTCGAAGTTGCCGGCATGGCGCTTCACGTCTGGCACCTCCTTGGAGAGGTTCTCCAGGTCGGCGATGAGGGCCTCGGACTCGGCGAGGGCCTCGGCGTACTCCACGCACTCCACGTCGCATTCGAACGCGTGTTTGTACGTGGGGCCGACGGTGATGACCCCGTTGGGGCCCGGCATCTTGAGCTTCAGGTAGGTGTAGTTGGGGACGGCCATGAACTTCGCGTAGCATGGCCTCCCTAGCACGGCGTGGTAGGTTCCTCGGAACCCGACCACTTCGAACGTCAGGGTCTCCCTTCGGAAGTTGGAGGGTGTCCCGAAGCAGACTGGGAGGTCAAGTCGCCCGAGGGGCTGGACGCGCTTCCCAGGGATGATCCCGTGGAAGGGCGCAGCGCCTGCTCGGACGGAGGACGGATCGACGCGCAGGAGCTTGAGGGTCTCGGCGTAGATGATGTTGAGGCAGCTGCCCCCGTCCATCAGGACCTTGGTGAGCCTGACATCGCCGACAACGGGGTCGACGACGAGCGGGTATTTCCCGGGGCTCGGCACATGGTCGGGGTGGTCGGCCCGGTCGAAAGTGATGGGCTTGTCGGACCAGTCTAGGTAGACTGGCGCCGCCACCTTCACCGAGCAGACCTCCCGGCGCTCCTGCTTGCGGTGCCGAGCCGAGGTATTCGCCGCATGCCCTCCATAGATCATGAAGCAGCCGCGGACCTCGGGGAACTCTCCTGCTGGGCGATCTTCGTTCTTGTCGTCGTCGTGGGCCCTGCCACCCTCGGCGGGTGGCCCGGCCCTGTGGAAATGACGCCGAAGCATAACGCACTCCTCGAGGGTGTGCTTGACGGGCCCCTGATGGTAGGGGCACGGCTCCTTGAGCATCTTGTCGAAGAGGTTTGCACCTCCGGGGGGCTTCCGAGGGTTCTTATACTCGACGACGGCGACAAGGTCCGCGTCGGCGGCGTCGCGTTTCGATTGCGACTTCTTCTTGCCTTTCTTCTTGGCGCCGCGCGGAGCAGACGCCTCGGGAGCTTCTTCCGATGGGCGGCCCTGGGGCTGCTTGTCCTTTCGGAAGATAGCTTCGACCGCCTCCTGGCCAGAGGCGAACTTGGTGGCGATGTCCATCAGCTCGCTCGCCCTGGTGGGGGTTTTGCGACCCAGCTTGCTCACCAGGTCGCGGCAAGTGGTGCCGGCGAGGAACGCGCTGATGACATCCGAGTCGGTGATGTTGGGCAGCTCGGTGCGCTGCTTCGAGAATCACCAGATGTAGTCCCGGAGCGACTCCCCCGGCTGTTGCCGGCAGCTTCGAAGGTCCCAGGAATTCCCGGGGCGCACGTATGTGCCCTGGAAATTGCCAGCGAAGGCTTGGACCAAGTCGTCCGAGTTGGAAATCTGCCCCGGAGGCAGGTGCTCCAACCAGGCGCGAGCAGTGTCGGAGAGGAACAGGGGGAGGTTACGGATGATGAGGTTGTCGTCGTCCGTTCCACCCAGTTGGCAGGCAAGGCGGTAGTCCGCGAGCCACAGTTCCGGTCTCGTTTCCCCCGAGTACTTCGTGATAGTAGTCGGGGGTCGGAACCGGGTCGGGAATGGCGCCCGTCGGATGGCCCGACTGAAGGCCTGCGGACCGGGTGGCTCGGGCGAGGGACTCCGATCCTCCCCGCTGTCGTAGCGCCCCCCACGCCTGGGGTGGTAGCCTCGGCACACCCTTTCGTCGAGGTGAGCCCGACGGTCGCGTCGATGGTGCTCGTTGCCGAGGTGGCCCGGGGCCGCAGGCGCGGTGTTGCGCGTGCGCCCGGTGTAGACCGAGGCTTCCCGCATGAATCGGGAAGTCGCGGCATGAGGTTCCGAGGGATATCCTTGCCTTCGGGATGCAGTGCTCTCGGCCCGCCGGGCCGCAGCGCCTTCCAGGAGATTCTTGAGTTCTCCCTGGATTCGCCGACCCTCGGTGGTTGACGGCTCCGGCATCGCGCGGATGAGCATTGCTGCGGTTGCCAGGTTCTGACCGACCCCGCTGGATGCGGGCGGCGGCCTGATCCTGACATCGTTGGCGACGCGGTGCTGGAGACCTTGGGGCAGCTGACGTATTTCTCCGGCCAGGGGTTGGCCCACCCATGCCTGTCCGACGTCCCGACGGATCGGCTCAAGCGCTCCTGTTCCCTCGTTGAGCCTGGCCTGCACCTCGCGGACTTGCTCGAGTTGTGGGTCGTAACCCCCCGCCGGAGCGGGGACCACAGCTAGCTCCCGTGGGATGTCGGCGCGAGGCACCGGCCTAGGGAGATCACCATCCTCCGGCATGCCAAGATGGTTGCCTTCGGTGGGATCCCCTAGCTCGATGTGGAAACATTCGCGGCTTGGGCCACAGCTCTCGTCGCCAAGGCTGCGGCTTCCATCGGAACAGTCGGATAGGCAGTAGTCACATGCGGTCATGAAGTCCCGCACGGCACTGGGGTTGCCAAGTCCGGAGAAATCCCAACCGATGTCGGGACCGTCATCTTCCTCGGACCCAGAGGGCCCGTAGGTCGAGACGTCCGTCAGTCGGTCCCAAGGCGACCGCATACGGAACCTCAGTGGGGTTGCACTCGCCTCAATGAGAGCGCCCGCCAAAACGAGGTCGTTTGGCGGGTTGAGGCCGAGTCGAAATGACGCAAGATGGGAGTTAGTCGTTACCTTTTGGTCGACGAGGAGCGATGTAGTCGCATCGGGGACTGATTGCGCCATCATCTCCGGTTCGAGGGCGACGTCCTGCAGGCTTTCCGCGAGCGCGCCGGCGTCGTCTTCTTGCTCGGGGTCAGCGTGGCGCGGGGGGACGGCGCTTGCCTCCGTCTTGAACGCGAGGTCGACGTCCGGCGTGCCTTCCGTCGGGGCGTCGGGGGCGTCGATTCGCTCGACGGCCGACGAAGCGCGGCCTCCTGTCTGGCCTTGACGGCCCCGCCTCCTCCTCCGTTGGCGAGGGAGGGAACGGAGCGAGCCCGAATGTTGCTCTTCCACCACGCGGGGAAGACGTCGTCGATTCCGCCGCCGGCGGGCGGGTTGTCGGCCGCCATTGTCGTAGTCGCGCGGCGGTGGAAGAAGTATCATGTCGTAGCTGCCGTCGAAGGACATGAACTCAAGAGTCCCGAAACGAAGCACCGTCCCGGGCCGGAGAGGTTGCTGTAGACTGCCCATCTGGAGCTTGACGGGGAGCTGTTCGTCAGCACGCAGCAGGCCCCTACCTGGCACGCCAACTGTCGGCGTTTCGGGACAGGGGGGTCCCTAAGCCGACGAGTGAGTGTGCTGCGTGCCCCAGCCCAGATGGGTTGAGCGCGTGGGCGAGCGCGAAGGGGGGAGAGGCGAGGTGGCCGGAGTCGAGCGTGAGAGAGGTGTAAGTCCCGCGGCCTTCGTGTTCGTCCCGCGCCCAGGTCAGGTGCGCTTGCAGTAGGGGGGTTACAAGCGTCCACGTGGGTGAGGGAAGCGAGCGGCCCCAAGAGAGCGCCTGTCCCGTCCTCGGTCCCGCGCGGCCAACCTTTTCTGAGAAGGCCCTGGTCCTTCCTTTTATAGTCGTAAGGAGAGGATCCAGGTGTACAATGGGGATGTAGCAGAGTGCTACGTGTCTAGCGGAGGGAGAGCTAGCGCCCTAGGTACATGCCAATGTGGCAGCCGGAGAGATCTGGGCACCCTGCTGGCGTGATGTCGTGGCTGTCGGAGGTGCGGCGGAGCCTGATGGAGGGACAGATGTTGGAGCGGTCAAGTCCCTGCTGACGTTGTCCTGCTTCCGTAAGAGAGCCGGGGGCCGCCGTCGTCACAGAGCTCGCGGAGCGCCATCATTGCCCCTCCGGCGGAGCTGGCCGGATGAGACGCCGGTCTTGTTCTCTGTGACCCGAGTCGATTCGGGGTAGGATGATGATGGCGCCTCCTGTTGACGTGGCGGTCTATGCCCTAGGCAGGGCGACGTGGGGGTTCCTCCGAAGCCGAGGTTGAGTTTGCCTTTTGTTGCCGTGGCCGAGCCCGAGCCAAGGGGTCGGGCGAGGCGGAAGTCGTTCGGCCGAGGCCAGGGCGGAGTCCGAGCCCTGGGGTCGGGCGAAGCGGAGTTTCGTCGTCTTCCGGGTGCTAGCCCGAGTCCGAGCCCTGGGGTCGGGCGGAGCGGAGTTCGCCGTCTTCCGGGTCTTAGCCCGAGTCCGAGCCCTGGGGTCGGGCGGAGCGGAGTTCGCCGTCTTCCGGGTCTTAGCCCGAGTCCGAGCCCTGGGGTCGGGCGGAGCGGAGTTCGCCGTCTTCCGGGTCTTAGCCCGAGTCCGAGCCCTGGGTCGGGCGGAGCGGAGTTCGCCGTCTTCCGGGTCTCAGCCCGAGTCCGAGCCCTGGGGTCGGGCGGAGCGGAGTTTGCCGTGGCGCCTTTGGCAAGGCCTGACTGCCTGTCAGACTCACTCTGTCGAGCGGCACTGCAGTCGGAGTGGCGCAGGCGGCGCTGTCCTTCTGTCAGACTGGCCAGTGGAGCAGTGGAGTGACGGCGGTCACTTCGGCTCTGCCGGGGGCGCGTGTCAGTATAGAGGTGTCAGGCCACCTTTGCGTTAAATGCCCCTGCAATTTGGTCAGTCGGTGCGACGATTTAGTCAAGGTTGCTTCTGAGCGAAGCCAAGGCCTCGGGCAAGCCGGTGATGTGTCCGCCATAAAAAGGGGGCCTCGGGCGAGACGAAAGTCTCTCGAGGTCGGCTGCCTTTGGCCGAGGCTAGGCTCGGGTGAAGCGTGATCGAGTCACTCGTGTGGACTGATCCCTGACTTAATCGTACCCATCAGGCCTTTGCAGCTTTATGCTGATGGGGGTTACCAGCTGAGAATTAGGCGTCTTGAGGGTACCCCTAATTATGGTCCCCGACAAAACGGGAGTTGGTGTAGTTGTTTTTTGTGAGGGCAATGTGTCCTGTACCCTAATAGCAAATTGAAGTAGTGCATTACATGTGTTTTTTTTATAAAAAAGTACACGTGAGTGAAATGCACGTGTGAATCATAAGTACATCAATAAGGCTAACACGCCCATAATCCGTACACGACCTTAATTACGGTACGGAACATAGCGGAACGAATCAATCTATTTTAGATTAGATGGTGCATCATAAATCCATTACATAAATTTGGTGTAATGAATCCATTTATCATATTAATATTTAATTATTAGGCTATATAAGGAATGAAATGGTGATGATCAACTCATTATATACCATAAACCAAACAAAAATGTGACGAGCGAGAAAATGACAGACTACCTAATTTCTCAATGCATGACACGCTATTTATTAGTGTGTGAACCAAAGACAAATTTTGGAATATACGCACACGTTTGTATGTTAGAGTAAATTAAACTTAGAAATTACTAAACACATAAATAGGAGTACTATATACTTTTACTATACTAGAATGTTGCCCATGTCAAGTACAATTTCGTACTCGCATGCATGTGACCGCGACCGAACTATAAACAGCCCTGTCCTCCAAAAGCATGTGCGCGCGCTGTGTTAAATGTGTACTATATATAGATTGGGACCTTGTATTAATTAAGGCGCCATTAATTAAAGCGAATGCGCATCCCGTTATTACTAATTTTTATTCTAACGGCACGGCTGCTTCCTCCGTGTTTCGTGAACCGGCTCAAAACACCCAGAGCAGCAGCAAGGGGCGGCGTATGGGCCTACCACCGCCTACTACAGCTCTAGCCGCCCGCGGACTGTGTCTGTGTCTGTGTCGACGCTCCTCTCGTCCACGCCGCACGCCATGCCATCCAGCGCCAAGTACAAGACCCAACCCAGCACCTCCACCCGTGCAGCAGAACCAGGCAGCAGCAGCAGACAGGAGCGAGCACGCGCTCGCTTTCGCACTGCGCCGCCGCCTTGGTCCGCTCCGCTATATATGCAGAAGAGGCTGAGCCGTGAGCCCACCACCACCACCACGACCACCACCGGATAAACCCGTCGTCGTCTTCCTTCCCCAGAACAGAACCCCGTTCTGTGTGTGGTCTTGGGTGGGACGAGGCCGGAGCAGATCGAGCCAAGAGACGAAAAGAAAATGGCGGCGTTGCGCGCGGTGAAGGCGCTGTGCGGCGCGGAGAAGGAGTGGGTGGTGGGCACGCACAAGGCGCCCGGGGCGTGCCCGCGCTGCGGCGGCGCCGTGGTGGCCGTGGACGTGGAGAGCGAGCGGCGCGTCCTGGGCCTGCCGCTGTGCCTCAAGAGCAAGCGCAAGTACTCCTGCACCAAGTGCCTCCGCCGCCTCGTCACCCTCTACGGCTAGGCTCCGAAGGCGCACACACACCAAGTGCCGGCGGCGGGCCACGCTGAGGCTCCGTCCGGCGGTAGCTGGATCTGGTCCGCGCGTCGATCGACCTGCTAGTGCTAGGTGGTGTTGCTTCGGTCTTGGTTGAGGCGAAGACTAATGTAATGTGTTCTTATAGCCGGTAGTAGGAAGCTAATCAGTGATTGTAGCTGCTTGTAAATGTGAATTGTAGCGGTAAGAATAATAGTTACTGCTAGCAGACATGATCTGTGCCTGTGGGTTGAGCGGCGGTCAGCAGACGATCGAGGACATCAGTCCGTAGGCACGTGGAGCTCACGCGATGCTGTGGCAGTGGCACTCTTTTCTCAGCCTCCCTGCTTGCTGGTTGCTGGGATATGTAGATCGCGAATCTGTAAGCTTTGGTAACTTTTTCAAAAGCTAGAGTTGCGGAGGGACCTTTGAATACAAACCCCATTCTGAATCAACAAAACCGGGAAGGGGATTGAACTTGGATGCTGCCGCTGCCGCATGCGTGCTCCTGCTGCAGTGCATTATTATCTTGCGTACTGGAATGGAATCCAGCGGCAGCTAGCTCGCCTACAGCGTGTATTGTAGTGTCATGTAACGACAGACCAGCCGAGAGTCCGAGAGCGGAAATCGACCAGCTGTGGTTTGGTTTGGGGTACTAGTTGCCTAGAGTGCCAAGCAAGAACAGCAACTAGAGTGCCAAGCAAGAACAGCAACTAGACTGCAGGGGCGCTAAGGCAGGCAAGCAGGCGGCTGCGGGCGGAGCAGTCGATGCCACGCGTGGCCTCTATTTCCGCGCATCGGATTCAGATGTTTTTCCCCGGGACATGGACACTGCTGGGTTGTGTTTGTGTCCGGCCGCTGCACCAAATGGCATCCTGGGACAGTCGTCGTTCCAGCGCACTCGGTCGGTCGGTCCATCGATTTGGAGGCCAGGGCTACGGAGTACCACGTCGCGAAATCCGCCCGCTTTTCGGAGGACGAGGTCTGGGCGGCCGTGTTTGCGACATGCCGCCGGCCGGACAAGGCTCCGGGGGCCCGGATGGTTTTACATGTTAATCCTATAGGACTGTTACAGGTTACAGCGATCCCTTTAGACATTGTTCGGTTATTCCTATCCCATATGGATTGAATTAGATTGGAAAAAATTATGAAAGATTTTAGCTTGTTTAGGATTGAAATCCACTCAATCTCACCCAATCCACATTGATTGAAAGTAAAACGAACAAGATTTTGGTCAGAACACAGACACGAATAACCATCGACTCATCCTCCTCCTCTTCTTCTTCTTGTCTCTCTGCACCGTTGTTTTTCTGTCCTTTTGTCTACCGTATAACTGATTAAGAGAGAGCGGTATCTTGGGATCAATGTCGATGTTTTGATGACCTACACGGGTGCCACCGAATCAGGTTTTCTGGGAAGTAGTTCGCGTATGTCAGCTCGGATTCCTCACCAATACTCGTGGAAATTAATGTAAGTAATCTGCATTTTCAATTTATTGCGATGACGGTCTTATGGTTAGATGCGTTAATTTTGTTAAGTTAGTTTAGATCCGTTCTGTTCTAATGTCATGGATACTATGTGCTAATAGATTTAGGTTTTACTTTTTATGCTGCATTATTAAATTATTCTTCGACACTGTTAATTTTCCAACATAAAATTCCTTTAGTATGCAACTCTGACTAGAAGGGGATTTTAGCCCCCTCTAATTTCATTGCTCCCAAACAACACCTGAGTGCTGTTTGGTTCAAGAAATGTAACGTAAATGGTAAGGGTAATGGTTTACGCTCGATTACTCGTGGTAACAAATTTGAATAGGCTAGTATTAATTTTTAGTGTGGTATCTAATTACGGTTAGACTAAAACAAACATGATTTAACGTTATCAGCTACCCATTGCGTTACAAATATATGAACCAAACGGCACCCTGCTTCATTTCATGCGACATCAGCGGGATTGCAATGACACCCGGGCGCGCTATCCGATACAAGGCAATTGTTACCTGGCTTTTGTTTGTTTACAGCGCGAAGGAGATCCAAGCGAGGCAGCCAGTCCGAAAACGCCGGTGGTGCAATCATTTGTTTGTTTTCAGCTAACATGCTGATCAAACTACAGCCTAGCCTGCCAGAGGAGCGTATTAATTGCATGCCCAGCTAGTTGCTGCTCACTTTGGACGTACAAGTCTGACCAATTCGTGTGGATGCTTGTGCGCGTGCATGGTAATTAAGATATGTAATTAGCTTTAGCTAGCTTGCATGCGCGAGCAGGAATATATTGGATGTATGCCTCAGCTGGCAAGTCGAACGACTATACTATACTGCTGCCATTTCCAAATACATTGGATGTATGCGCTGACGACGAACGTGTGGGTGGATGTGTGGATTCGGATCGTTTGTCCTCAGCTGCCATGGTGGCTAAGACAAGGTCCTCTCGCTGTTTCGCAGCCAGGATGCATGAAGCAGCCGAGGTTACGTTTCTGATCCACCAAAATTTGAATCGATCTTGCACCCGCACCACGCACGTGCGTGAGAGAGATATTTGTATGCTCGCAGCCGCCGACCACGACGGGACGTACGTGCATGAACCACATCGTCCCCGGCCTGGCTCAAGATGGATCATACATGCGTCCAGATATATAGATGAATAAACTGCAGTCCGAACTCACGTACGTACTTGAGAAAGTGACACGCGACAGGTCAAGTGAACCAGCGACGTATGACCCCGCACATCCCCTGGCTCAAGGCACGCCCCCTCGATCCGCCTCTTCTGATGCACGCACACACTGCAGACAAAACTACTACTCTTATTAGTAGTATTATTAGTACGACGACTCATAACTACCTAAAAAAACTAACACCGGCTACTGGAATCTTCGTAAGGTGAGCAAATAAAACGTGCGTGTGTACCGCCTCTTTCTTATGTTAGTAGCGTCCTATCTAGCATAATTATATATACGTACACTATTTTCTTTATTTGCAAGGCACGATGCAACTTGAATAGGGAACGAGCAACTTGAATCGTGCACGCACGTGAGAGTTGACCTGAGATATATATTTTCAGGAACCTAACGGCTAACGCTTAAGATCAGTTTTTATCACAGAAATTCCTATCACGAAGTTACCAAAATTGTCACGTTAATTAGGGCCTGTTTGTTTACCCCTCAGATTATATAATCTGGATTAAATAATCCTAAGAGGCAAACAAACAGTCCAGCTTATTTGCCGAGATTATATAATCTAACCCTTGGATTATGATAATCCATAAGCAAGTGAGGAGGTGCTTATTTCAGATTATTTTTTTCCCAATTCCCCACTATCCTTTCAAGTTTCCTAGAAATTACCCACCATTGCAATTATAGCCCACCATTATTGTCTCCCTCATACAAAAGAATCCTATTAACAACTCAAATAATCTGGATAAATAAACGGGACTACTCAGATTATATAATTCAGATTATATAATCCAGATTATATAATCCTCCAAAAATAATCTAGATTATATAATCCATGGGGTTAAACAAACAGGCCCTTAATTTGTGTGTTGGTAATTACAACCGTGAGTTTCATTGAGATAAAAAACCTCTCTCTCTCTTCATAAATAAACAGCTCAATAATTGTATTATATTCAGGAAAAACTAAAAAAAAGTTAGACTAGCTCCAACAAGGATCTATAAAGGATCTTGTATCCTAAATTTAGAGGATCAGATCGTCATCTACTCACTCCAGCAGCGTACTCTAAACGATCCTCTAAATTTGGAGAACGCTGCCGGATCCTCTATATATAAAGAGTTTCTCTAAACGGTCATCTATTAATTGAATACTTTAAACAACCGATTTAGCAAAACTAAAATATGTATATATAACACATTTGAGAGTATGATAAATACGTATGTACAAAAATTAAAAATTAAAATGTCTCTAATATAGATATTTAAGTATAGAGGACGTGATTTAAATGACATTGTTGGAGAGGAAGGATATATAGATCGAGGATGTAAAGGACGGATATAGAAGACGTTGCTACTGCCTCCCCGCCCCCGCGTGGTTTGGTTTGAGGTTAAATTATGATGAGACAGAGACGATATCATATTCTTGATTTTTAGGAGTACATCGTCACTAAAAGTTTTATTCTAATATTTATCTTGTATCCACGTGACTCTTATAAACACTATTACCTTCTTGTACATCTAACCAGCAGCGACCGCAGGCCGCCGGCGGACAATTTCTGTTTCCATCTTTCCTTTTGCAGACAACTACAGGTAGGTTTCCACCGACTGCCTGATGCAGGCAAGCAACTCATCCAGATGATGACGGTCCATCGGCGGCGTGCCGTGTATATATCCGGATCGGAAAAAATGGCATCCACGATCGACCACGACCTGCATGTTGAGAGATCGATGTCAGGACCCCACAAGTTGCTGCGGCTGCTGCTTGGTACGAACACGAAGCGTTAGGATATCCACACTAAAAAAAAAAATCTACCCTAAAAAAAATATTATGTTCTTGTCAGCAAAATTCTTTACCGTATATCATAATACTGCACAGTCATATTTACTCTATATTTTAACACTATACTAACTACTATATATTATATTTTAATTTTTAATTCTCTATCATGTACATGTGGCCACAGTTGATTTAGCAAGCCTACCACACAGTGGACAACGTCACCTTCCATACGAACGCTTCATGTACCGTTTCTTTTGCTCCTACGATAGAATAGCGTAGGTTGTACAGTCCTCCACTGCTGCAGCAGATTACGTACCCTATATTGGCCAGCGCACTGCATCCGGTCTCCGACTGCGGCCAGCCTTAATATCGGAAGTTTCCATCCGAGCTGTGGCCGACTTAACATTTATGCAGATGTTCGTTCTCATAATTTATATTATGTTATATATGTTACCTCTAACTTGAGCTTAATCAATGGAAATTCAGAGATGTATGCTGACGGTAATACTCATAATTCGGCTTAACATGTTGCTCCTAACTTAATATAAATCAATGAAAGAGTACTAGAGGAGGGCATAGGCCTAAGACCGTCGGATCAGGCGTCAAACATGGTTGTAAGCACACACATGATATAGGGAGGTTCAGGATGGTTGCCCGTAACACACTATGTCCTTTGTATGGTTGATATTTAGATGTAAGTATGAGCAACTGAGGGTCTTAACTTCCCATTACGATGTCTACTGCTATATCAATCAAGAGATATCAGACTCAAGCGAGAGCTCTTTTTAGATATATACTAGCTCTTACCTGCTGGATTCTGAGCTCAGATCCACTGAACTTCTGAACTCGAACAAAAGACAAAAAAGTTAGGAGAGTAAAAAGCCTAAGAGAAAGCCTCGTGAGACCAAAGCCCTTTCTACGTTCCTATACATGGACGCTGGATTTTGTCTAGTAGAGGTACAATTGCTCCTCCTTTATCATAGTCGTTTTACTGTATACGGAGCATATCTTCGATCTGCCATAACGATGAGTGTTCATTACCAGTTCGCTCCATGTGTATGCTTATCCTTCAAAGCATATAAATGACTATTTGTAATCAGTGAGTGTGGGTCCGCCGTTGCGCACAGTTAACAGATCCTAAGTAAAGTATTTTTATAGTTTGTAGGGGCAATACCATGGTTTAAAGGATTGCTAAGGGCTAGTTTGGAAACTCAAATTCCCTTCGGGCGTTTAAAGTGAATTGGAAAGTAAATTAGTTCATTTTCAACTCAATCTCTTTCAATCTCGAAGGTAATTTAAGGTTACCAAAGTAGTCCTAAAGTATTTTATGTCACAAGGTATTTGGTTGCTTTACAAAAAAATATGTTTTTGAAACCTTGGTATTCTACATACCATGGTATTTTCAGAGTATCGAAAACTTCACTCTAATCTAAAGTTTTTATGGCATTGTTATCTTTTGTCTAAATACCATGGTTTATAATCTTGTATCAAAGCAATGTTTCTCAAAATAATGGTATTTTTAGAGCTGAACAGTATTGTGATATTCTCACGACAATACGAAGTAGTATTGTAAAAACATTGTTGCACAGTCGAAGGTACACGTACAGGGGTAGCTGCCTTTCCAAAGTGGGAAGATTTTGACCTTTTTTTTGTCGCGCTGCGAGTCTGCGACAATTCAATTTCCATGTGTTGGACGCAAGACGGAGATCATCCATTCCAACTCTCATGATCCATTAGATAGGCTGCTTGCAATAATACTTGATGCATCATCTCAAAAGCTATAAAATTTATTATATTTTCATGTCATGATATTGTAATAATCTATAATTTAACATAGCAAGCCTTAATCCACTTTTAATAAATTGAAAATCATTTAATAGATAATAACTACATGCTAATATATCATTAGAAAAGACTAATGATTTTATTAGCAGTCTGGCTCTAAATAAACGTCTAGCAAGCCTTAATCCACTTTTAATAAATTGAAATTCATTTAATAGATAATAACTACATGCTAATATATCATTAGAAAAGACTAATGATTTTATTAGCAGTCTGGCTCTAAATAAACGTCTAGCAAGCCTTAATCCACTTTTAATAAATCGAAAATCATTTAATAGATAATAACTACATGCTAATATATCACTAGAAAAGACTAATGATTTTATTAGCAGTCTGGCTCTAAATAAACGTCTAGCAAGCCTTAATCCACTTTTAATAAATTGAAATTCATTTAATAGATAATAACTACATGCTAATATATCATTAGAAAAGACTAATGATTTTATTAGCAGTCTGGCTCTAAATAAACGTCTGGCAAGCCTTAATCTACTTTTAATAAATTAAAAATCATTTAATAGATAATAACTACATGCTAATATATCATTAGAAAAGACTAATGATTTTATTAGCAGTCTGGCTCTAAATAAACGTCTATTTCTAGTGGCTCAGAGAATCTTCGCATATACAGCCCGTAAGACCAACTCCAGCAGACTCTCTCTCCGTATCTCTAAAACGCACGGCCAACAGTTTCTCTCTCCTCTCCGTATCCGTTTCCAGCAGACTCCGTATTTGCACTCCGCATGCAGTCTATGACACCTGGGGCCCGCGAGCAGCCGCGCGCGCATGCAGTGAGCTGCGGAGAGGAGAGAGAAAGCGTGGAAATGGGGAGTGCAGGTACAGGCCGTGCGTTTTATGGAGACGGATGCGGAGACTGCTGGACTGATGAATAGTGTGCTTCGCTGCGCAAAATAGGGATACGGAGCCGCATGCGGAGTGCTGCTGGAGTTGGTCTAAGTGTAGCCAAACGCATAACCGATGCCCATGGCCAATCCATACCCCATACCAGAAAGCATGCTGCAAGGTTTATAACTTTATACACTCCCTCCGATCGCCCTGTAATACAGTGAATTCTGTAACACGGCGAATTCTAAAAAAATAACTCAAATCTCACATGAAGCTATAAATTAAGTTTCCCCTCAAATTATAACTTTTAAAACGAACTTCGCCATAAATCCAGGGCCGAAAGTGTTTTCGAAAGCGGCTGATTGTTGGGTTTGTAAGCCAGAAGTGCTTCAAGCCAGTTTACAATATATCAAGATCCATCATGGATTTAAATACAGATCGTACTTCAGAAAGAGCGTCTTGGACAGAGAAAAAGGCCCGATACTCAGGACGGGAAATGCATCATGGGCTGGTTTGGGAAACCAGTTCATTTTTCCTAGGGAAAATAGAAATCCCTTGGAAAAATGAAGTTTTCAAACTAACCCTAAATATATAATTTTAAACCTCCGAGAAAAAAGATCATGTTTCTTCCATACACATCTAGTTCCAAACAACAAAACTGCATGCATATTCATCCGCTTCCTAATAATGTAAAATTGGGAGAGCACAGAAAGTTTCTTAGAACACAATAGAGCTTGATCGTGAACCTAATTCATCCTTTTGATGAGCTCGTTGATGTAATTCTCACGGTTACCGGCATCACCACCCTCCACATAGTGGTTCCTCTTCTTCTTCAGACCTCCCAGCGGTGCCTTCAGCTTAAATGGCCAAAGGAAGTTGTTCGCCTCCTTGAAGTGTGGGCCGACAGTCATGATCTCATGAACAAGATCCTCAATGCAAATGATGTTGTGCTTGCCCAAGCCCTGATAGAACACCAAATGGTGGAGATCATCATGTAAATTGTCAAATACAAGCAGATCACAAAGGATCCAGGTGCAGAGCTCAAGATTGCAAACCTCCTCGATGACTTGGTTGTTAGACAGAGGGATCCTCTGCTTGTTCAGTTTTCCGTAGCCCCTCTTGTAGATCAACTCCCTGACACTCTTCAAGTTCGGGTACCTAAACAAGATATATCAGTTTAGCAAGGTCATGAGAAGCTGGAGTCACCAAGCAAAGATGCAGTAACTACCTCCAGACTCTCCTATTGTAGCAATGTTTTAACAGAAACTAATTGAATATACATGCATCAACGTGCATCTTCTACTCATCAAAAGCAAATACTATCACCATAATCAATACTGGATGACTGGATGTGGATGTAGAACTACATATCCTTGATTAAGCTTACAAATTTAAACTCCAGATTTAACACAATACTCTATTGTAAATTCACTCAAGCAACAGGTCACAGTATGATCTCTTTTCAACTACGTACTTCGAGTGAAAAATACACCAAAATAAGAAGCAAGACAATAATTAAATCAGCAAAGAGAAATTACCCATATGCAACATAAGGCTCAACCCTGCGAAGCATGTTAATGGTAGCCTTGTTGACTTTCAGGAACACGCCATTGAATATCTGAAAAATTAAATTAAATGTCCAGTTTCACAAACAATCGGCCATAATTCAATAGCAAGAACGTAATTGGCAAACCCACCTGCCTCAAACGCAGAAGCTGCAATATCTTCCTGGTCTTAGGATGCATGGCATTGATACTGTAGTTTCAACGGAATTAAAAACAAGCATAATCATACAAATTCCTCTACATAATACTGGCATAAGCACTTGCGACTCACCCACGGATGCGGATCACAAATAGCAGCTTTGCCTCAGGACTGACATAGAAACCACCCTTCAAACGGGCCTCACGCTTAAGCTGTACCAGTTCCTTCTCCTGCTCTCAGCATCCACATAAGCATGCAAATAAATAACACATTTCAGTTCACTATTTCATCTTGAAAGCATCCTAATAATAGCAATGATCCTATATGCCCAACGCAATCAGAACCATATACTGATAAAGTAATGGGATAACTTTTATACTTAGACGGCGTTTGAATGCACTAGAACTAATAATTAGTTGGCTAAGGGGGTGTTTAAATGCACTAAAACTAATAGTTAGCCATTAAAATTAGTTGAGACGTCCAAACCCCCTAGCTAATAGTTCAAGTATTAGCTATTTTTAGTAAATTGGTTAATAGTTAGTTAGTTATTTGTTAGCTAGCTAATTTCACTAAAAAAATTTAGTCAACTAACTATTAGTTTTAGTGCATTCAAACACCCCCTAAAAATTGTTAGTGAAATTAGCTAGCTAACAAATAGCTACCTAACTATTAACTAATTTACCAAAAATAGCTAATAGCTGAACTATTAGCTAGACTGTTTGGATGTCTCAACTAACTTTGGCCACTAACTATTAGCTCTAGTGCATTCAAACACGCCTTTACTGTGGCACACAATGCACAACAATATTCTATATTTCATGAAGTTGGGACTATACTACTGGTCCTTAGAAAGAATTCTAAATACTTGGGCTAGAACATCTCTTAACAAAAGCACTAATCAGCATGCGTTCCAAATGCACTAGGCAATAGTTCAGTTTGCTGTACAGTAAGCAGAGAAGACAACCGGTCCTACAACTGCTTTGAGATGAAAATAACACGCCGCACGCGAAGCCCTACGACCCACCCCGCACGAATAGTCTACAAGGAGGTTAGATCGAGCAGGATCAGGAGATCTGACCTGGGCATCGTACTCCTCGGCGTACTGCTTGGCGCGGGTGAAGATGAGCTTCCGGTTCTCGATGGACTTCTTCCTCTCGGCCAGGGACTTCTCCTTCTTCTCGGCGGCCCACTGCTCCTCGCGCTTCCGCTTGCGGAGTACCGACTCCGGCACCGCCACCTTCACCGCCTCGGACGACATCTACACGACCCACGAGCACGGCCAAACCAAACCGCAACTTCTTAGCCAAAGATCGAAATGCGCAGCGAACAGAGAAAGCAGCAATGGAGTGCGGCGCGGTCGCTTACCTTACCTGGACGATCTGCGTAGGAGAGGGGGGACGCGGGGAGGGCGGGGGGCGGAGGTGGACGCAGGCGGCGAGGGGAGTGGGAATGGCGGGTTATGTAGTAGGGTTTGGTGATAGGGTTTGTTAAGGTGATCCGACGGCGGGGAATGATTTGGGACCCGCGGCGTGTAATGATGGGTGGGCTGGTGAGGACATGTGAGCTTGAGTCGAGTTTACCATGGGCCAATATTGTTGGGCCCTATCCCTTCGGATCGTCAATTACATGTAGTGCCAGAGTGGGCCGTCAACACGACGCTTGGGTCAACCTACACGGTCATCAACCGCGCAGGTGTTGAGCAGACTGACTAGTCATAACTCATAAGTCATAACCACTATCATGTCCCGTTGTATTTCTGCGCCTTCGTCTTCGGAAAACTTGGGCTATGGTGAGCCGCCATGGACTATGTTGTATCAGTTTTTAACCTTTTTGGTATGCAAAGACAAATCTACCCGTACTCTATTTTAATGGTAATTGATTCAGTCGGTTTTTTTATCAAATTTAAATATAGCTTGAACTCATATCTTTAATTTGGATATTTTAAATAATAAAGAAACATTTAAATCCGACTGAGGAGAGGTAGGGGTGTGCGTTCGGGTTATCCAAAATGTTTGGATCGAGTAATTTAAATCTCGGGTTCCGAGAATCAGTGCCCGAAATTACTGAAAATTTGATTACCCAGATTTTCGGGCTCGGATATTTCCGAACTACCCGGACTATTGTGTGAGCTTCGTCAACACCCTATTAAATTAGTACAAAAATACAGTTTTAATAATGATATACATGCACTTAAAAAGCACATTCAATCTACAATGACAAGTTCGTATGTCATATAGTTACACATAATTATAGATACACAAATTGTTAATTAAGAACAATGACGTAACTACATGTCACATAAAAAGTTCTAGTGTTCTAGGTAATTTGGATTCGGGTTTTGCATGTTACCACCCGAAATTCTAAAATGAATTTCGGGTTTCGAGTATTTTGAGTTTAGGGTATTCCGGATTGAGGTTACAAGTTTTGTTGCCTAATCGTAGCCAGCGGGCACCAAGCCATCGCATGCATAGGACTCGAACGGTGGCAATCACCGTGATTTTCTCCAAACTAACTAAGGGCGGTGCATAATTTGCTAACTAAAATTGGTTTTAGTTAGAAACTGGCAGCTTTTAAAATTATAAAACTAAGGGTCATACTGGCATGTTTGGAAATAATCTAGTTTATCTGAACCAGTTTTTTTCCCGCAAAAGTAGGTGCTTTCAAATAAAGTCTTAAAAATTCCTAAATTTTATGGCACGTTACAAACTCACAATCTTCTCCGAACGAACCGCAAGTCACTAAATGGTGGCTAGTACAGCTCTACAGCAACTACACTGTCGTGTATGTCATCACTTATGTTTGGAGCATGTACGTGTTGGAGAATCCTTTTGTGACATGTGGGGAGTTTGGGGGCTTCAACCCATAATAAGGCCATAATCTCTTCTTCTGCTCATACACCATTCCGTGAAAGTGATCGTGGGCCACTTGGCAAGTGGGCTGGGGCATTTGGTTCTGCAATCAACTTCCCACAGCTTAATGCGTGGGACGAAATTTGTCGTGTGCCACGCCACGCCACGCACGAGTGACACGAGCGGACGTCGACTTGGCAGTTGGCACTGCAGGCCGCACGGAGCAGGCGGGCAAGCAGGAGACCACACAGCACCTCCGACTCCGAGAAGATTGGATGGAGTCTGGACAAAGGGAGGGGAGAGCCGGAGACCACACCAAACAGGTCCACGTCCATCAGTCAAGGTCCAGGACGGATGAGGCCGATGAGCCTGGCAAATGGCATGCAGAACCCCCACTCTCCGTCTCTCCCAGCCTCCCATTCCCAGTCCCAGCGCCTCCCAGGTCGAGAGGCAATCCAAATGAACACCGACCGAACACAGACAGCATGATCCTCCAGCGAAGCTGACCCTTTTTTTTCCTTTTCTATACAGAACCAACCAGCGAAGCTGACTTGCCAAAGTGCAGCAGGCGGAAAGTGCTTAAAAGTCGGTTAACCGTCAATATCCCGTTTATCACCACTGGGGAAAAAATGTCGATATCTCAAGGCAGGTTTGGAGATTTGTGTATTAGCCTCTGAAAGGTTTGTTTTTTTAGTTAGGATGGTGTTTCTTTACTGTTCTCTCAGACAGTCAGACATAGGAGCTGTGATTGTTGTTCGGTACTTCGGCTTCGGCTTGTCGTCGAAATGCAGGTGTGTGTGTGCGCGCTTGTTTTAAAACGGACTGTTAGAAGCTCAACAGTCAGACTCAGGACCATGAACCAGCAGCTTTTTACCCACAGTCCCTGAAGAAAAGACGTTTCAGCGGGGAGTGGAAAGAGAAGCCACTAGACACTAGTACTACTTTGAGATCAGAGTGGATAAGACCAGACGTTTGACTGCACAACACAATTGACGAAAGCTCACTTGTCTAATATTGTGCTAATTGCATAGCTATAGTATAGCCAACATAGTATTTTGTATTTAGGCTATTTAATCCAAAATACGGTAGTTGCCCTAGCTAGTACTACTTGCGAGTTGCGACTGCGAATTTGATGCGCAAAAGTCAAAGAGATGGCAGAGAAGCAGCGTCAGGTATCTTGACCGTGGTCAAGACGTCGGCAACGCGGCGAGCACGGAGCACCTAGTGAACCTTTTGGACCGGCGTGCAGGGCACGGTGCCAGAGGCGGTGCGCCCCGCCCCCAAGTTCGTCGTCCGTCTCCGTTCGCGCCAGTCGCCACTCGGCAGAGCAGCGGACAATACAGCGAGAACCGCGCCGGTCTTCCGCACCGCAGTCGGCAGCTCCGTGTTCCCACGCCGAGACCACGTGCCTCCGCGCTTCCTTCCAGCAAGCGGCAGGGCGGTCCGTGCGTCGACACGCGGCGCCTGCGCCGGCAAGCCAAAAGAAAAAATAAAGCTGGGCGGTGTGCACCCATCTGCACGCCACGTGATCTCTCGCTCTCTCGGTCTCGTGCCAGACTTCCATCTCCATCTTGACGCGACAAGCCTCCCGCGGTCCTCCTCCCGCCCCGCTCGCCGTTCCGCCGCTCCCAACACCGGACTCCTGTCCTGCCGATCTTTTTTCGCTGGTTCCGAGTGGACCAGGGTCCAGGGCCATGGCCGTGCAGGTGCTCAGTACGGCCGTCAGACTGACGCGTTCACTCGTTTATTCAACCAGCGCCACTTCAAATTCAGAGCATCGCAATATCGGAGTTTTTCTTCGGATTCACGCCACCACGTATGATCGAACCTTTTTTTTAAGGAAACTGGTCTAGGCTTTTAGCTCAGGGTAAGAAACATTTGTTTCTCTTTTTTGAGAAACATTTATTAGATTCGGCCAGTGACCTTTAGTTAGGGATGTCGTTAGGTAAGGTATCCAATAGACAAACAAAGCCATTCTTATATCCACTTGAAAAAAAAGATGTTTCATACTCATACCCATTATCCATCATAGATACAAAATAACGTCGTATCCATATTTGTCATGGGTAGCGGGTACTCATTGGGTACTTATACTCAATAATATTACAGTAGACGTAATCATGTTCAATCGTAAAAGTAAGTATCAAATACTCCCTCCGTTTTTTAGTTGTCGCTGGATAGTTCAATTTTGCACTATCCAGCGACAACTAAAACGAAACGGAGGGAGTACAAACTATTGAAATCTCATACCTTATCAATACCTTATCAATATTGAACGATGCTAAAATAATATATTATCTTTATGCTAGCATAACAAATTTATCGAATCCAACATAATTTTATCACATAGGCAACAACATTCAACACTACATTATTGGAAACATCATACAAGCCCATACATAAGAGAGAATAAGTTCTTTAATCCGAACACAAGTGTCATGTATTAACAGGTTTTC
This sequence comes from Zea mays, assembly GCF_902167145.1. Taxonomy (NCBI): domain Eukaryota; kingdom Viridiplantae; phylum Streptophyta; class Magnoliopsida; order Poales; family Poaceae; genus Zea; species Zea mays. Next base: position 12,118,216 of record NC_050097.1, read on the forward strand.
TATTGGATAGCGCGTATGCCCATGCATACCCGATAGGTATAACAAATGATCCAATAAAATACTCATGTGTAACAAATTTGCCATACTTATATCCTAATATGTTTTTTATCCATTGGATATCAGGTTTCGAGTACCCATTGCCATCTCTACCTTTATTGCTATGAAATAGCTATTAATTGGTGAGATGTTGTTATTAATGCATGGTTCCTGTTTTGAAGAGATTGCTAGGCTTCCGCTATAGTTTTGGAGTATCTAAAAGTTGGACAACGTGGGCTCTAGACTACCCTCTGATTTTGATCCTGCTAAAATATATAGATAATTTTAATTTATTTATTTTTATTCTCATATATTATATGACTTGAAGTTTATTTATTTTGATTGTTATAAGATTGGACCACCGTAACTATAAACCCTACATTCGCCAATGTTGTATAAGCTTAAGCCCATGTAAGTCTAACGCTCACCAAGCATGTCCTAATATGTAATAAAAAGATAATTATACTAATTAAGAAGTAATTGATACTAGTTGTAAACTATTAGTCAGCCAACTATTAGGGTTTCACTATCGGAATCGAGGGAAGCACTCGACAAAGCCTTAATAACACTCGGCAAGGGTTTTTTCGAGTGTCGCACTCGGCAAAGAGAGCTCGACACACAGTGCATCGACAAAGCCTTCTTTGCCGAGTACTTTTTTTCGGGCACTCGGCAAAGACTTTGCCGAGTGCCAGGAAGTACTCAGCAAAGAAAAGCATCCTTTGCCGAGTGCTAGGAAGCACTCAACAAAGAAAAGCAGTCGTCAGTCGTCACGGCGCCGGGTGACGGAGACGTCGTCTTTGTCGAGTGTCCTAGGTGGTGACACTCGGCAAAGGAGTTACCTTTACCGAGTGTCTGTCGGCCAGCACTCGACAAAGAATCCGTCAGCGGGGTCCCCATGTCAAGTTCTTTGCCGAGTGCTTTGTATAACACTCGGCAAAGTGTGCTTCTTTGCCGAGTGCCAGAGCCACTACACTCGACAAAGAACCTATACCGCTGCTCAGGTCTTGGCTCTTTGCCGAGTGCTATGGTCCTAACACTCGGCAAAGTACCTCTTTGCCGAGTGTCACACTCGGCAAAGTGACCAGTACACACCTTTTTTATTTGTTTTTCCTATTCCATCCAAACAAACAAAATATATTTCACAGATATCACATATATACATCACAGATCATCACATACATATATATCCAACACAAACACTAATATACAAACATAAGTTCAGAAGTTCTCAATACAAAAAGTATCAACACAAGTTCAGAAGTATCAACACAAGTTCAGAAGTATGAACACATAAGTCTAAAGCTCTGACATAAGTATTCAACATAAGTTTTGTAGTCTAAACACTAAACTCATTGAGGTGGGCGCACAGCAGGAATCCTAATGATTCCCGTCGGCCAGGGTAATTCCCGTCGGCCAGGGACAAAGCCGACGGGGATAATGTAACTCCCGTCGGCTAAACCTCAGCTGACGGAAATAATTTAACGCCCGTCAGCCAGAGAGTAGGCCGACGGGAGTTAAGTTAACTCCCTTCGGCCAGAGCGTAGGCCGACGTGGATTACTTAACTCCCATTGGCCAGAGCGCATGTCGACGGAGATTAGCCTTTTATGAGGACGGGTGAACCCGCGTGGGCTCATTCTTTGTGTCTTCCTGGTCGCGCCGCCGCCTCCTACCCCAACCGCCACCGCCACCGCGCCTCCCCTGCCGGCCCCGTGCCTCCCCAAGTCCCGCCGCCTGCCCCTGCCGGCCCAGCCGCCGCCGTGCCTCCCCTACCGGCCCCGCGCCGCCCCAACCGGCCGGCCAGCCACCGCGCCGCCCCTGCCTGTCACACCCGGGTTTTAGGGGCACCAAGACCCGGGCGCGAACATAAACACCAGATATGCTGGGACCAAGTCTCACACATATGATGTATAGTGGCACAGGATCGAATGTCACATCTTTATATATAACAGGAGTTCTATACAAAATAAATAATTACATTATAAGGAGACAACGGTCCAGCAACCCAAAGTTGACTGGGAGACGACGGCCTAGACCTCTCACGAACACATCGCAGCATTCCCAAGCGCCTCATCCTGCGGTACCTGTTCTTGACCTGTGGGGGTGTGAGACAGCAAGAGTGAGCTCACATACGTTCATCGCTCAACAAGTTGTGGGGAATAATGTGTATGAACTCGCCAAAGGTGGGAGCTCATGTGAAGTGTAAGGCTTACCAAAGAGGATGGCTGAAGCTGAGCATTGCTTTTAAAGTTGGTCAAAATTTTATTAGCCATTACTAAGTATAAGTAAATACCAACCCAATTAAATAGTAGAACAGAAGTAACAACATCACCTGCGATGCAATGCATATGACAAATTGAATTTAAGTTCCATAGATTAATCATGTGAGTGTCCGAGCTGCTCATGACCGTGAGCACGGCTAGTATACCAGTTTTACACTCTGCAGAGGTTGCGCATCTTTACCCACAAGTCATGTTACCCATCTGCCAAGGAATCCCTTGCAGGACCGCCATCGCAGCAAAATCCTCCCGAGGGCCTCCCTACACTGACCACTCCCCTACTGCCCTTGCCCCTTTCGGGTAAGGTAGTCTTCCACTAGCTTTCCTAATTAATCGGCCAAGGGCGTCCCATTAAACCCTTGTGGTAGCACTGTTTTCCCGGGTGGTTCTCCATGTTCCAATTAACATAATGATCTTATCATGAATAGTAAATAGCAACTGATAACAAAAGTATGAATAATATGTATCTCAATGCCCAAATCCACATATAGCACTAGCAAGTACTACCCAGAAAGTTTAGTGGTAAACAAGGCATAAAGATAGACAAACTAGGGTAACCTATTAGGTCCCATCAAATTATCCTATGCAGATCATTATGATTAATTAGAACATGAGTGGGTAAAAGAAGTGATCAAGGGCACAACTTGCCTGGGACTTGAGATTCCAGGTACCAACTTGCTCATCAGGTGACACGTGTCCTCACGCTAGTCGAAGCAATACAAACAAATATGGTATATGCAAAATTAACATCACACCAAACATAAGAACAAACTGCATAATGATAATTTACTCGTCGTAACGATACCGTGGGTTCGAGAACCACTAAATTCGGAGCTACGGTTATTAAGTTATGAATTTCCGAAGTTATTAAGTACTTGGCACAGGATAAATTAAGTAACCAATTTTAAATCTATGTTTCCTGTCTAAACAGAGTTACTAGGTGATAAAGAATATTAAAACAAAATTAATGTAACTGGAATGGATTTAAAAGGAGCTAAAATGAATTTTCTATACATTAAATGAGTTTCAAGATTTATTTTTATACTAACAATCAATTTATAATATTAATTATCTAGTTTTCTCTGTTATCTGGACTGTGCGTCATTTACTAAGAAGCTTGAGGTTTAATTCGCAAAAGCTACCAGACTCAGACTACTCCCGCGGGGACGGCGGGTTGATTTGTGAAAAATGCAGGGTCTCTTTAGCAAATCGTCCAAGACGAAGGGGTACGGGTAGAATTCAACCGTTGGATCGGCATTTGAGGGCTCGGATCATCCCAACCGAAGGGGTATCTCGGTGTTTTAATCACAGCCGCCCAGGCCAGATCAACGGTCGTCGTTCGTCTCCCACGCCCGCGCTCGCCAGAACGCTACGACACCATCGCAGAGCGGCGGCAGGTTCGCCGGAGACAAACCCATCGACGACCAGACGCGCGATTTCCTAAGTAGCCTAATCCTATACAAGAATGGAGATCAACCAACGGCCTTAGGAGTAACTTACCAAAATTTAAGGCAGTAATGAAATCCGTCCGTGTGAGTGGCGGCACGGTGGTGGAATTAGACCTCCGTTGAGAAATTCCGGCGAGGAGTCCGTCACGTTCTACGTGGTACTGCGCCTTGATGTCGTCTCCGACATCCACCGGCCCACCCCAGTGAACCACGACACCGCCCATCGGGTCCCGACGAACGGCGGAAGCACGGGCCGGCCATGGCGGGTGTTTGGCCAGTCCCTCTGCACGAGTCGGTGCCCACTTTCTGCAGGGCGACGGTGGTGATTTTACTTGTGATGGATTCGGCTCAGGGCGCTATAAATAGGGGCAGAGGGTACCTAGATCGGTGTGCCCACCCCCACAAATTTCGCCAGCTTCAACAGATTTCTGTTGGAGACCGTAGGTAGAGGATGAGTCTGACATGGTGGCCCCACGAGTCAGACAGTGTACGGACGCCCACCTACCAGCCGTTGCACTAGAACGCGTGCGGGGCTGATTGTGTGGCGCAGAAATAGGCTTCAGTTGCGCGGATGGCGGCATGCTTCTTTTCGGTTTCATGGAGGAAGAAACGCTGGCAGGCTAACCGGCCAAATCGTGCGTGCGTGAGAAATGAATAGATTGCTGGCCGCATGGGTCCCATGCGTAAGTGTCACAAGGGACCATGCATGTGTGAAGTAATGGTGATGTCATCTGCGGCTATATGAATAATTAAATCGAAGGAAAGAGGGTGGGTTACGTCCACATTTTGGCGTTACTGGGCAAGCAGCCATGGAATCACGTAGATGTGAGGCTTCATTTATTTTTTTGTTTTCTTTCTTGTTTTTCTTATTTCTGTTTTAAATCCTTACTTCAGTTCCAAAGCTGGATTATTGAAAGGGAAATGTGCCTTTGGGCCATTTCTAAGTATTCTGGTGATTAAGTGCCAACACAAGTGCTTAAATGGGAATCTATGCCCATGGATGAACAAAGTGCAAATCACAAGTAAAGGTATGTTTCTAAGCCTTAGTACATTGGTTTTGTGTACTAATATATTTGTCTAAGTGTTAGAAACAGAGAGAAGAAGAAAAGGAGAATGTTGGCTGTGTACAGCCAACAGGCTGTTTCGTCTGGGGCACCGGACTGTCCGGTGGGGCACCGGACAGTGTCCGTTGCGCCAGGCTGCCTCGACCTGAAGACGCCGCTCTCGGGTATTCACCAACGGCGAACGGCTAAAATTCACCGGACTGTCCGGTGAGCCAACGGTCGGCCGAGCCAACGGTCGGCCGCGGAATCTGCGCGCGACACGTAGCCCGGCCAACGGTCGGGAGAGGGCACCGGACTGTCCGGTGTGCACCGGACATGTCCGGTGCGCCAGATCTGCAACGGTCGGCAACGGTCGACTGGGCTGTTTAAGGAAAGAAATCGGGCACCGGACAGTGTCCGGTGTGCACCGGACTGTCCGGTGCGCCCGACGACAGAAGGTAAGGATGGCCTTCCAGATTTGTTCTCAACGGCTCCTAGCTGCCTTGGGGCTATAAAAGGGACCCCTAGGCGCATGGAGGAAAACACGAAGTAACCTTAGAGCAATCTTGATCATCCACACTCAGTCTTTGCGCACTCGTTTGTCATTCTAAGTGATTCGAGCTTCGTTCTAGTGAGAACTTTGAGATAGTCTTTTGAGCTCGATTCTTGGCCGTGTGTGTGCGCATTTTGCTGTGGATTTGTGTGTGTTGCTTCCCTCCCTTACTCCGTGCTTCTTTGTGAAACTCAATTGTAAGGGCGAGAGACTCCAAGTTGTGGAGATTCCTCGCAAACGGGAAAAGAGCAAAGAAAAGAAGAACACCGTGGTATTCAAGTTGATCATTGGATCACTTGAGAGGAGTTGAATGCAACTCTCGTCCGTTGGGACGCCACAACGTGGAGTAGGCAAGTTTTGTACTTGGCCGAACCACGGGATAACCACCGTGTCATCTCTGTGATTGCTTTCTTGTGGTTATTGTGTTTTGGCTCCTCTCTAGCCACTTGGCAATAACTGTGCTAACACTTAACAAGTTTTTGTGGCTATAAGTTTAAGTTTTACAGGATCACCTATTCACCCCCCCCCCTCTAGGTGCTCTCAATTATATGAATGCAACGATACAAAAAAAACCTTGCATGATGCAAAGTATATTTTATTTTGCTTCTATTATTATTCTATTCTTCAAAAATGAGCATTATATATAAAAAAAACTACATAAAATAGAATTATTAACTCTCCCAATTCAAATAGAATTTGGGTATTACAAATCCTACCCCCTTAAAAGGAATCTCGTCCTCGAGATTTGTAAGAAAAGGGATACAGAAGGATTGGTAATTTTAGCTCTTAGTCTATAATTGATTCAAAAATCGAGAGTCTCATTTTTTGTAGTCATTAGTGGGTGATTAGGAGACCATAGGTATCCACAACTACTTATTATGTAGGATATAAGCTGGACAGGAGGAGGTAAGAAAGATTATGGCAAGGAAAAGACTTTATCCAATATGTTTAAGTCTTAGTTCATCTCGAGATTCGCTTTGACTGTTATATCCTTCCTTGTTAATGTTGATCTTTCCTTCTCCGGTCTTGGTCTCATTGAGTCAAGGTCAGTGTACATCATCGAAGTTGGGAAAATATGGTTAAGATAGATATAGGTGAGATAGACTACATGATGTTGGTCAAAAACTTGTTTGGTGTTGGGTGGGGTTAGATAGATTATGCAGTCTATCATGACTCTATTGGTTGGGTTAGTTCTTCTACTCATGGTTGAGGTGGTCTGTCGTTCTTAATTTAGTGCGGACTGAACTAAGATAAAACATGTTCTATAAGAGTAGAGTCTCATTTATTTTACCACAATTAACTGGTTAAGTGGCTATCCCTAGGTTAATTCAACTTAAGGTTAGACTTTGTTAGGTTAGGTTAACCTATTAGATTGGATCAGATCTAGAATAAATTGATATAACTATTCTAGACTAGATAGGATCTAAATAAATTTTAGATTAGCTCATGGTTGTTATTCTAGAGTGGGATAAATATGCTAATTAGGGCAAGATGACTCCATAAGGATAAGGTAGAATCTTTCGAGGTCAGTTAGATCTATATGGGTGACATAAGATCTTTTCAGGATAAGATGAGTATTTTTTTAAGATAAGATGGATCTATGAGTGTAGGATAAAATCTTTCAAGATGAGATGGATATTGTTTGGCTAGATACTTTAATGAGGGATAATCTAGTTTATCTAGTTATTTTTATAAGCATTTTTTTCTATATGTATATGTAGATGTAATTGTGGACATTACTCCACAACCCATCACACTCAATCAAAGATCCAAATCAGACAAGTATCACAAGAACAAACATTCAGACATATAGATAAAAAAATAGATTTGTTTTTGTTCCTAAGAATAGGTCTCCTAGTCCTAAGAGTCACTTTAGGTACGGAATTTCAAAGTGTGAAATCCACATTTGTCTTTTAGAAATAAAAGGTAAGAATAATCAGAGTGAAGCGGAAATAGATGAGAAAAGATTAAGAAAAGTTTAGAAAAGAATCAGAGTAGCAAGGGTAAGTAAGTATTGGTTGTCCAGTTCTATCTAGGTTACGTCCTACAGTCAACATTCCTCTGATACCACTTCTGTCACACCCGGGTTTTAGGGGCACCAAGACCCGGGCGCGAACATAAACACCAGATATACTGGGACCAAGTCTCACACATATGATGTATAGTGGCACAGGATCGAATGTCACATCTTTATATATAACAGGAGTTCTATACAAAATAAATAATTACATTATAAGGAGACAACGGTCCAGCAACCCAAAGTTGACTGGGAGACGACGGCCTAGACCTCTCACGAACACATCGCAGCATCCCCAAGCGCCTCATCCTGCGGTACCTGTTCTTGACCTGTGGGGGTGTGAGACAGCAAGAGTGAGCTCACATACGTTCATCGCTCAACAAGTTGTGGGGAATAATGTGTATGAACTCGCCAAAGGTGGGAGCTCATGTGAAGTGTAAGGCTTACCAAAGAGGATGGCTGAAGCTGAGCATTGCTTTTAAAGTTGGTCAAAATTTTATTAGCCATTACTAAGTATAAGTAAATACCAACCCAATTAAATAGTAGAACAGAAGTAACAACATCACCTGCGATGCAATGCATATGACAAATTGAATTTAAGTTCCATAGATTAATCATGTGAGTGTCCGAGCTGCTCATGACCGTGAGCACGGCTAGTATACCAGTTTTACACTCTGCACAGGTTGCGCATCTTTACCCACAAGTCATGTTACCCATCTGCCAAGGGATCGCGACTTCCCATACACCTCTACCGAGGAGGCGAGGCAGGGTAACACTACGAGGCCTTTACAAAGTTCCACTAGCTTCAGAAAACCCGCTACAGTTTATAGGAAGCTCCAATGCAGGAATCCCTTGCAGGACCGCCATCGCAGCAAAATCCTCCCGAGGGCCTCCCTACACTGACCACTCCCCTACTGCCCTTGCCCCTTTCGGGTAAGGTAGTCTTCCACTAACTTTCCTAATTAATCGGCCAAGGGCGTCCCATTAAACCCTTGTGGTAGCACTGTTTTCCCGGGTGGTTCTCCATGTTCCAATTAACACAATGATCTTATCATGAACAGTAAATAGCAACTGATAACAAAAGTATGAATAATATGTATCTCAATGCCCAAATCCACATATAGCACTAGCAAGTACTACCCAGAAAGTTTAGTGGTAAACAAGGCATAAAGATAGACAAACTAGGGTAACCTATTAGGTCCCATCAAATTATCCTATGCAGATCATTATGATTAATTAGAACATGAGTGGGTAAAAGAAGTGATCAAGGGCACAACTTGCCTGGGACTTGAGATTCCAGGTACCAACTTGCTCATCAGGTGACACGTGTCCTCACGCTAGTCGAAGCAATACAAACAAATATGGTATATGCAAAATTAACATCACACCAAACATAAGAACAAACTGCATAATGATAATTTACTCGTCGTAACGATACCATGGGTTCGAGAACCACTAAATTCGGAGCTACGGTTATTAAGTTATGAATTTCCGAAGTTATTAAGTACTTGGCACAGGATAAATTAAGTAACCAATTTTAAATCTATGTTTCCTGTCTAAACAGAGTTACTAGGTGATAAAGAATATTAAAACAAAATTAATGTAACTGGAATGGATTTAAAAGGAGCTAAAATGAATTTTCTATACATTAAATGAGTTTCAAGATTTATTTTTATACTAACAATCAATTTATAATATTAATTATCTAGTTTTCTCTGTTATCTGGACTGTGCGTCATTTACTAAGAAGCTTGAGGTTTAATTCGCAAAAGCTACCAGACTCAGACTACTCCCGCGGGGACGGCGGGTTGATTTGTGAAAAATGCAGGGTCTCTTTAGCAAATCGTCCAAGACGAAGGGGTACGGGTAGAATTCAACCGTTGGATCGGCATTTGAGGGCTCGGATCATCCCAACCGAAGGGGTATCTCGGTGTTTTAATCACAGCCGCCCAGGCCAGATCAACGATCGTCGTTCGTCTCCCACGCCCGCGCTCGCCAGAACGCTACGGCACCATCACAGAGCGGCGGCAGGTTCGCCGGAGACAAACCCATCGACGACCAGACGCACGATTTCCTAAGTAGCCTAATCCTATACAAGAATGGAGATCAACCAACGGCCTTAGGAGTAACTTACCAAAATTTAAGGCAGTAATGAAATCCGTCCGTGTGAGTGGCGGCACGGTGGTGGAATTAGACCTCCGTTGAGAAATTCCGGCGAGGAGTCCGTCACGTTCTACGTGGTACTGCGCCTTGATGTCGTCTCCGACATCCACCGGCCCACCCCAGTGAACCACGACACCGCCCATCGGGTCCCGACGAACGGCGGAAGCACGGGCCGGCCATGGCGGGTGTTTGGCCAGTCCCTCTGCACGAGTCGGTGCCCACTTTCTGCAGGGCGACGATGGTGATTTTACTTGTGATGGATTCGGCTCAGGGCGCTATAAATAGGGGCAGAGGGTACCCAGATCGGTGTGCCCACCCCCACAAATTTCGCCAGCTTCAACAGATTTCTGTTGGAGACCGTAGGTAGAGGATGAGTCTGACATGGTGGCCCCACGAGTCAGACAGTGTACGGACGCCCACCTACCAGCCGTTGCACTAGAACGCGTGCGGGGCTGATTGTGTGGCGCAGAAATAGGCTTCAGTTGCGCGGATGGCGGCATGCTTCTTTTCGGTTTCATGGAGGAAGAAACGCTGGCAGGCTAACCGGCCAAATCGTGCGTGCGTGAGAAATGAATAGATTGTTGGCCGCATGGGTCCCATGCGTAAGTGTCACAAGGGACCATGCATGTGTGAAGTAATGGTGATGTCATCTTCGGCTATATGAATAATTAAATCGAAGGAAAGAGGGTGGGTTACGTCCACATTTTGGCGTTACTGGGCAAGCAGCCATGGAATCACGTAGATGTGAGGCTTCATTTATTTTTTTGTTTTCTTTCTTGTTTTTCTTATTTCTGTTTTAAATCCTTACTTCAGTTCCAAAGCTGGATTATATGAATGCAACAATACAAAAAAAACCTTGCATGATGCAAAGTATATTTTATTTTGCTTCTATTATTATTCTATTCTTCAAAAATGAGCATTATATATAAAAAAACTACATAAAATAGAATTATTAACTCTCCCAATTCAAATAGAATTTGGGTATTACACTGCCGGACCCCACCGCCGCCGCAATAGCCTCCCGGCCGACACCTCCCCCATCGGCCTCCTCCACTGCCGCCTGTCGCCCCGACCGGCTCTCCGAGCACCGCCGCAGCCCCAAGTCTGTCGTTGCCTCCGATCGCCTCCCCGAGTGCCGCCGCCGGTCCTGACCGCCTCCCCGAGCACCGTTGCTGCCTTGTCGTTGAGGTATACATCCTTAACTGTGAATGCGAGTGTGATTATAATAGTTAAATATGTGTGTAGATTTTTATTTTTGTCGGTTTTTTATGGCCGCCAGGAGTTAACTTTCATGTGATTAGAGTTAGTTTAAAATTGTTAATTGTTTATTGATTAGATTTAACTTATAATATTAGGATGTACGAAGGTTTCAATATTGATAAATTTGATGTTATTGTTAATAAATTTGATGTTCTAAAAATATTATTTAATTTAATGGATTTAATGTTGCAAATATTGTTTATTTTCGTCGGTGTTTATGGCCGACGAGAGTTAACTGTAACGCGATTACAATTTATTTAATATTGTTATTTGTTAGTATGATTTGACTTAAATTTGGATGTTGCATTATTGTTAATTAATGATTATGATGTTAATGTGATGAAGGTGATGTTATGTATATATATAGTTTTACTACTTACCTATAGATGTATGTGTGACGTGTAGAAACATGAATGTCTCGCACGCACTCCTTACTCGTACACATAGCCGCAATAATGGGTGATAGACGTGATTGGATGTATGAAGGTTTCAAGAAGGGTGGGTGTCACATAAGTGAATGGTTTGCCAAGACGCAGATGTTTCTGGACCATGCAGCTGCTTTGTCATAAATAGATAATATTAGGTGTCCATGCAATAAATGTAGAAATATGATAAGCCACACCAAGAGGCAGGTCACACTACACCTGTGCTCGCATGGTTTTGTGCCAGGCTATAAGGTCTGGTATCTCCACGGGAAGTCATGCCTTGAACGAGCAGCTGAAGTAGAAGTTGATGACGGTGAAGATGTGGATAGGATGAACCAGATGCTTGAGGATCTGCAGCCTGAACTGGCCCGTGATCATCATGATTCACCTACACCGGAGGTTCAGAAGTTCTTCGACCTTCTCAAAGCGTCAGAAGAGCCTCTTCACGGGTGAAAGGGAAATAGGGTCAAACCTTTTCCTCTCTCGACACGTTGTCTCAACACATCCTCTCTCGTACGGTGCGCTTCTCCATGAAAGATCCACCGAGTATAGCCCGGCATAAATCCATTCTTCCAAATATGTTCTACCATGGCTTTCTTTGGTTTTCTTTTCCGGTTGGCACATTTGTTGCACGGACATGGGACTAGACTCGCTCCTTTAGCAGCTTCGCCATATGCCTGTTCCACGAAATCATCGGTCTTTCTAATCCATTCAGTGGTGACATCGTTCCTTCCTCTATGGCCCGTGTACATCCACTCACGGTCCTCCATCCTCTAACAGAAACCTAGCAATAGAAAATTTCGGCAGCACCTAACCTGCACGGGGAGGTTTCGAAATCCTGCAAAAACTATCAGCACGATGGCTGACATACACGCATAATTCAACGACACGATGGCCGACAATCACATCTATATAGAGTGCCCTCACCATAGCTCCTATCACGGAGTCAGTTGCAAGAGTGGCCTTCAAAACCTCACTCTGCAGTAGGCAGTAGTCAATGAGAGGCCCTTTTGTTCACATATTAAAGAAGATTAGGTGAAGGCTGCCAATTGAAATAAAGCAACCACAGAGATCAATGTGATCAGAAGCGTTTAAGATGGGACTAATGCTGACCTCAAACCAGGTGTTCAAGATTTTTGATGCCGGAGAAAGGAGTAGGTCAAAGAATTCCCTGCACAGCAATTTGATTTTTGGAAAGGGTTGCATAAACGGTGCCTATCAAAACATTGACAAGGGGCTAGTACTTGATACTCACACCATGTTCTTCTGCCCCTGCTGCATTCACATACAGATCCTACCAAGACCATTGACAACAACAGCAATGTCATCAGCACCAGATACAAATCAAAACAACGGTATACAGTTCAGAGTTGTGTACAGAGGAGAATGACCGACATTGAGTTGTGAACATCTCATAATATACATACCATATAGGCCTACTACACTTACTTGCCAGTGCTGTGGTCGTCGGCGGCGGCCGGTGTCCTCCGAGCGCCCAGCGACACGAACCGCCCGAGTCTGTTAATACTCAACTTGGGCAGGTCTCCGAGACCCAGCGGCTCCTCGAGGCTTGACATCCTTCCTGAGAAGTGAAAGGGAATTAGGCTTACACCTTTTTCCTAATTGATTTTGGTGGTTGAATTGTCCAACACAAATAATTGGACTAACTAGTTTGCTCTAGTATATAAGTTTTATAGGTGCCAAAGGTTCACAATAAGCAAATAAAAGACCAAGAAAGGGTTCAAACAAAGAGAGCAAAAGACAACCCAAAGGCACCCTGGTGTGGCGCACCGGACTGTCCGGTGCACCAGGGAACTCGAAGCTGAACTTGCCACCTTCGGGAAAATGGGAGGCCGCTCCGCTATAATTCACCGGACTGTCCGGTGATGCACCAGACAGTGTCCGATGTCACACCGGACTATCCGGTGTGCCAGCGGAGCAATGGCTACTTCGCGCGCAACGGTCGACTGCAAACGCATTCAATGCGCGCCAGAGTCAGAGCAGCGCCAGACGGCGCACCGGACAGTCTACAGGACCTGTCCGGTGCACCACCGGACAACCCAGTGGCCCCACCAGTCAGAGCTCCAACGGTCAGAACCCAACGATCGACTGACGTGGCTGGCGCACCGGACAGTGTCCGGTGCGCCATGCGACAGCAGCCTTCCAACGACCACTTTTGGTGGTTGGGGCTATAAATACCTCAACCACCCCACATTCAATGGCATCCAGGTTTTCCACCTTCAGCACATTACAAGAGCTATAGCATTCAATTCTAGACACAACCAAATAGATCAAATCCTCTCCCAAGTCCGAAATCACTCCAAATCAAATAGGGACTACAGAGAGTGACATTTGTGTTCATTTGAGCTCTTGCGCCTGGATTGCTTCTTTTCTTTCTCATTCTTCTTGTGATCAACTCAATTGTAACCGAGGCAAGAGACACCAATTGTGTGGTGGTCCTTGCGGGGACTTTGTGTCCCGTTTGATTGAGAAGAGAAGCTCACTCGGTCTAAGTGACCGTTTGAGAGAGGGAAAGGGTTGAAAGAGACCCGGTCTTTGTGACCACCTCAACGGGGAGTAGATTTGCAATAACCGAACCTCGGTAAAGCATATCCTTGTGTCTCACTCGTTATTTGCTCATGATTTGTTTTTGCCCTCTCTCTTGGACTCGTTCATATTTTTAACGCTAACCCGGCTTGTAGTTGTGCTTAAGTTTATAAATTTCAGATTCGCCCTATTCACCCCCCTCTAGGCGACTTTCAATCGGTATCAGAGCCCAGTGCTTCATTAGAGTCTAACCGCTCGAAGTGATGTCGGGAGCATCCACCAAAAGGGATCTCGGGACCGGCGACAAGTCCGCAAGCTCGGGAAGAACACACTCAAAGGAGTCCGCCCACAAGCACAAGGAGGAATCCTATTCCTCCATCAAGTCCCATCGGATGGGTGACAAGAAGAAGAAGATGAAGAAGGTGGTCTACTACGAGACCGACTCTTCGTCACCCTCCACCTCCGGCTCGGAATTGGCCTCCACTACTTCAAAGCGCCATGAGCGCAAGAAGTATAGTAAGATGCCCCTTCGCTATCCTCGCATTTCTAGACGCACTCCATTACTTTCCGTTCCATTAGGCAAACCACCTATGTTTGAGGGTGAAGATTATTCTATGTGGAGTGATAAAATGAGGCATCACCTAACCTCACTCCACAAAAGCATATGGGATATTGTTGAGTATGGAGTGCAGGTACCAAAGAAGGGAGATAAGGATTACGACTCGGAGGAGGTCGAACAAATCCATCACTTCAACTCCCAAGCCACAACTATACTCCTCGCCTCTCTAAGTCGAGAGGAGTATAATAAGGTGCAAGGGTTGAAGAGTGCAAAGGAAATTTGGGACGTGCTCAAGACTACGCACGAAGGAGACGAGGTGACCAAGATCACCAAGCGGGAGACGATCGAGGGGGAGCTCGGTCGCTTCCGGCTTCACCAAGGGGAGGAGCCACAAGAAATGTACAACCGGCTCAAGACCTTGGTAAACCAAGTGCGCAACCTCGGGAGCAAAAAATGGGATGACCATGAAATGGTTAAGGTTATTCTTAGATCACTCGTTTTTCTTAACCAAGAAGAAGGCGGCGATGCCCATGTGTGCCGCAAGTGGAACTCCGATGAGAGCTCCTCTGACTCCTCCTCCGACGAGGACGCCGCTAACATCGCCGTCACCAAAGGGCTACTCTTCCCCAACGTCGGCCACAAGTGCCTCATGGCAAAAGACGGCAAAAGGAAGAAGGTAAAATCAAAATCCTCCACTAAATATGCTTCCTCTAGTGATGAGGGTAATTCTAGTGATGAGGAGGATAATTTGTGCATCCTTTTTGCCAACCTAAACATGCGACAAAAAGAAAAGTTGAATGAATTAGTTAGTGCTATTTATTAGAAGGATGAACTCTTGGACACCTAAGAGAACTTCCTAATTAAGGAGAACAAGAAGCATGTTAAGGTTAAAAATGCTTATGCTCTAGAAGTAGAAAAATGTGAAAAACTATCTAGTGAACTAAGCACTTGCCATAATGACATTGCCAACCTTAGAAATGAAAATGCTAGATTAATTGCTAAGGTTGATTCAAATGTTTGTAATGATTCAATTCCCAATCTTAGAGATGATAATGCTATTTTGCTTGCTAATATTGAAGAGTTGAATAATTCTCTTGCTAGCCTTAGGATTGAAAATGAAAAATTAATTGCTAAGGCTAAAGACTTAGATGTTTGCAATATTATCATTTCGGATCTTAGAAGTAAAAATGACATATTACATGCTAAGATAGTTGAATTAAATTCTTGCAAACCCTCTACATCTACCGTTGAGCATGTTTCTATTTGCACTAGATGTAGAGACATTAATGTTGATGCTATTCATGATCACCTAGCTTTAATTAAGAAACAAAATGATCACATAGCTCAACTTAATGCCAAAATTAATGAGCATGACTTAGAAAATAAAAAATTTAAATTTGCTAGAAGCATGCTCTATAGTGGGAGACACCCTGGCATCAAGGATGGCATTGGCTTCCAAAAGGGGGACAATGTCAAACTTAATGCCCCTCCTAAAAGATTGTCAAACTTTGTTAAGGGCAAGGCTCCCATGCCTCAGGATAACGAGGGCTATATTTTGTACCCTGTCGGTTATCCCGAGCACAAGATTAGGAGAATTCACTCTAGGAAGTCTCACTCTGGCCCTAATCAGGCTTATATGTATAAGGGTGAGACATCTAGCTCTAGGCAATCAACCCGTGCTAAATTGCCTAAGAAGAAAACTTCTATTGCATCAAATGATTATAACATTTCATTTAAAACTTTTGATGCATCTTATGTTTTGACTAACAAATCCGGCAAGGTAGTTGCCAAGTATGTTGGGGGTAAACACAAGGGATCAAAGACTTGTGTTTGGGTACCCAAAGTTCTTGTATCTAATGTCAAAGGACCCAAAACCGTTTGGGTACCTAAAAATAAGAACTAAATTTGTTTTGTAGGTTTATGCATCCGGTGGCTCAAGTTGGATCATTGACAGCGGGTGCACAAACCACATGACAGGGGAGAAGAAGATGTTCTCCTCCTATGAGAAAAATCAAGATCCCCAACGAGCTATCACATTCGTGGATGGAAATCAAGGTTTGGTCAAAGGATTGGGTAAAATTGCTATATCTCCTGACCATTCCATTTCAAATGTTTTTCTTGTAGACTCTTTAGATTATAGCTTGCTTTCAGTTTCACAATTGTGTAAAATGGGTTACAACTGTCTTTTTACGGATATAGGTGTTATTGTCTTTAGAAGAAGTGATGATTGAGTAGCATTTAAGGGAGTGTTAGAGGGTCAGCTATACTTAGTAGACTTTGATAGAGCTGAACTCGACACTTGCTTAATTGCTAAGACTAACATGGGCTGGCTCTGGCATCGCCGACTAGCACATGTTGGAATGAAGAATCTTCACAAGTTTCTAAAGGGAGAACACATTTTGGGACTAACAAATGTTCATTTTGAGAAAGACAGGATTTGTAGCGCATGTCAGGCAGGGAAGCAAGTTGGTGTTCATCATCCACACAAGAACATCATGACGACCGACAGGCCACTCGAGCTCCTACACATGGATCTATTCGGCCCGATAGCTTACATAAGCATCGGCGGGAGTAAGTACTATCTAGTTATTGTGGATGACTATTCTCGCTTCACTTGGGTGTTCTTTTTGCAGGAAAAATCTCTTACCCAAGAGACCTTAAAGGGATTCTTGAGACGGGCTCAAAACGAGTTCGGCTTAAGAATCAAGAAAATAAGAAGCGACAACGGAACGGAGTTCAAGAACTCTCAAATATAAGGCTTCCTTGAGGAGGAGGGCATCAAGCATGAGTTCTCTTCTCCCTACACCCCACAACAAAATGGTGTAGTGGAGAGGAAGAATATAACTCTATTGGACATGGCAAGAACCATGCTTGATGAGTACAAGACTTCAGATCGGTTTTGGGCCGAGGCGGTCAACACCGCATGCTACGCCATCAACCGGTTGTATCTACACCGAATCCTCAAGAAGACATCATACGAACTTCTAACCGGTAAAAAGCCCAATGTTTCATATTTTAGAGTCTTTGGTAGCAAATGCTTTATTCTTGTTAAAAGAGGTAGAAAATCCAAATTTGCTCCTAAGACTGCAGAAGGTTTTTTACTAGGATATGATTCAAACACAAGGGCATATAGAGTCTTTAACAAGTCTTCTGGACAAGTTGAAGTTTCTTGTGACATTGTGTTTGATGAGACTAACGACTCTCAAGTAGAGCAAGTTGATCTTGATGAGATAGGTGATGAAGAGGCTCTGTGCGTTGCGCTAAGGAACATGTCCATTGGGGATGCGTGTCCTAAGGAATCCGAAGAGCCACCACATGCACAAGATCAACCATCTTCCTCAATGCAAGCATCTCCACCAACTCAAGATGAGGATGAGGCTCAAGATGATGAAGGAGAAGATCAAGAAGTTGAGCCACCTCAAGAGGAGAGCAATGATCAAGGGGGAGATGCCCGTGATCAAGATGAGGAAGACGAACAAGTTCAAAGACCGCCACACCCAAGAGTCCACCAAGCAATCCAACGAGATCACCCTGTGAACACCATCCTCGGCGACATTCAAAAGGGGGTAACTACTCGATCTTGTGTTGCTCATTTTTGTGAACATTACTCTTCTGTTTCCTCTATTGAGCCACACATGGTAGAGGAAGCACTTCAAGATTCGGATTGGGTGGTGGCGATGCAAAAGGAGCTCAACAACTTCACTAGGAACGAGGTATGGCATTTAGTTCCACGTCCTAACCAAAATGTTGTAGGAACCAAGTGGGTCTTCCGCAACAAGCAAGATGAGCATGGTGTGGTGACAAGGAACAAAGCCCGACTTGTGGCCAAGGGATATTCACAAGTCGAAGGTTTGGATTTCGGTGAAACCTATGCACCCGTAGCTAGGCTTGAGTCAATTCGCATATTACTTGCCTATGCTACTTACCATGGCTTTAAGCTTTACCAAATGGACGTGAAAAGTGCCTTCCTCAATGGACCAATCAAGGAGGAGGTCTATGTTGAGCAACCTCCCGGCTTTGAGGATAGTGAGTACCCTAACTATGTTTACAAACTCTCTAAGGCGCTTTATGGGCTCAAGCAAGCCCCAAGAGCATGGTATGAATGCCTAAGAGATTTCTTATCACTAATGGATTCAAAGTCGGAAAGGCCGATCCTACTTTATTTACTAAAACTCTTGACAATGATTTGTTTGTATGCCAAATTTATGTTGATGATATTATATTTGGGTCTACTAACGAATCTACATGTGAGGAATTTAGTAGGATCATGACATAGAAATTTGAGATGTCAATGATGGGGGAGTTGAAGTACTTCTTGGGATTTCAAGTGAAGCAACTCCAAGAGAGCACCTTCATTATCCAAACGAAGTATATTCAAGACATTCTAAACAAGTTTGGGATGAAGGATGCCAAGCCCATCAAGACACCCATGGGAACCAATGGGCATCTTGACCTCGACACGGGAGGTAAATCCGTAGATCAAAAGGTATACCGGTCGATGATATGTTCTTTACTTATGCGCATCTCGACCGGATATTACGCTTTCTGTATGCATGTGTGCAAGATTCCAAGCCAACCCTAAGGAAGCTCACCTTACGGTCGTAAAACGAATCTTGAGATATTTAGTTTATACTCCTAAGTTCGGGCTTTGGTACCCTCGAGGATCCACATTTGATTTAATTGGTTATTCGGATGCCGATTGGGCGAGGTGTAAAATTAATAGAAAGAGCACATCGGGGACTTGCCAGTTCTTGGGAAGGTCTCTGGTGTCTTGGGCTTCAAAGAAATAAAATTTCGTAGCTCTTTCTACCGCCGAAGCCGAGTATATTGATGCAGGCCATTGTTGCGCGCAATTGCTTTGGATGAGGCAAACCCTTAGGGACTATGGTTACAAATTAACCAAAGTTCCTCTTCTATGTGATAATGAGAGTGCGATCTGCATGGCGGATAATCCCGTTGAGCATAGCCGCACTAAACACATAGCCATTCAGTATCATTTCTTAAGGGATCACCAACAAAAGGGAGATATCGAGATTGCATATATTAACACTAAGGAACAATTAGCCGATATCTTTACCAAGGCACTAGATGAACAAACTTTTAACAAACTTAGGCATGAGCTAAATATTCTTGATTCTAGGAATTTCTTTTGATGTTTTGCACACATAGCTCATAAATATACCTTTGATCATATCTCTTTTATATGCTATGACTAATGCGTTTTCAAGTGAATTTCAAACCAAGTCATAGATTGAAAGGGATTTGGAGTCTTCGGCGAAGACAAAGGCTTCCACTCCATCAAATTACTCATCCTTCGTCGTTGCTCCAAGCAACTCTCCAACTTTGGTATAATCTTCACTCATATTTTGTTCGCCAAAGGGGGAGAAATTAGTTAAAAGGGCTTATATTTCACTCAAGTATCCGTTTTTGGCGATTCATGCCAAAGGGGGAGAAAGTAGCCCAAAGCAAAAGGACCGCACCACCACCTAATTTTATTTTAAAATAAAGATTCTCAAATTGATATCTTATTGTGTTCAAAAGGGGGAGAAAGTAGTATCTTCGAAAATTGCAAAACCCTCTTGAACACTAAGAGGAGGATTTCACTAAGGGGGAGTTTTGTTTAGTTAAAGGAAAAGCATTTGAAACAGGGGGAGGAAATTTCAAATCTCGAAAATTCTTCTCAAAATCTTACTCATTTACCTTTGACTATTTGCGAAAGGTCTTTAAAAAAAATTTACAAAAGAATTTGCAAAAACAAAACATGTGGTGCAAGCGTGGTCCAAAATGTTAAAAATATATAAATAAACAATCCATGCATATCTTATGAGAATTTATTGGTTCAATTCTAAGTAACCTTTGTACTTACATTTTGCAAACTAGTTCAATTATACACTTCTATACTTGCTTTGGTTTGTGTTGGCATCAATCACCAAAAAGGGGGAGATTGAAAGGGAATTAGGCTTACACCTTTTTCCTAATTGATTTTGGTGGTTGAATTGTCCAACACAAATAATTGGACTAACTAGTTTGCTCTAGTCTATAAGTTTTACAGGTGCCAAAGGTTCACAATAAGCAAATAAAAAGACCAAGAAAGAGTTCAAACAAAGAAAGCAAAAGACAACCCAAAGGCACCCTGGTGTGGCGCACAGGACTGTCCGGTGTGCCACCGGACAGTGTCCGGTGCACCAGGGAACTCGAAGCTGAACTTGCCACCTTCGGGAAAATGGGAGGCCGCTCCGCTATAATTCACCGGACTGTCCGGTGATGCACCGGACAGTGTCCAGTGTCACACCGGACTGTCCGGTGTGCCAGCGGAGCAACGACTACTTCGCGCGCAACGGTCGACTGCAAACGCATTTAATGCGCTACAGTGCGCGCCAGAGTCAGAGCAGCGCCAGACGGCGCACCGGACAGTCTACAGGACATGTCCGGTGCACCACCGGACAGCCCAGAGGCCCCACCAGTCAGAGCTCCAACGGTCAGAACCCAACGACCGGCTGACGTGGCTGGCGCACCGGACAGTGTCCGGTGGCATACGACAGCAGCCTTCCAACGACCACTTTTGGTGGTTGGGGCTATAAATACCCCAACCACCCCACATTTAATGGCATCCAAGTTTTCCACCTTCAACACATTACAAGAGCTATAACATACAACTCTAGACACAACCAAATAGATCAAATCCTCTCCCAAGTCCGGAATCACTCCAAATCAAATAGGGACTAGAGAGAGTGACATTTGTGTTCATTTGAGCTCTTGCGCTTGGATTGCTTCTTTTCTTTCTCATTCTTCTTGTGATCAACTCAATTGTAACCGAGGCAAGAGACACCAATTGTGTGGTGGTCCTTGCGGGGACTTTGTGTCCCGTTTGATTGAGAAGAGAAGCTCACTCGGTCTAAGTGACCGTTTGAGAGAGGGAAAGGGTTCAAAGAGACCCGGTCTTTGTGACCACCTCAACGGGGAGTAGGTTTGCAATAACCGAACCTCGGTAAAACATATCCTTGTGTTTCACTCGTTATTTGCTCACGATTTGTTTTTCGCCCTCTCTCTTGGACTCGTTCATATTTTTAACGCTAACCCGGCTTGTAGTTGTGCTTAAGTTTATAAATTTCAGATTCGCCCTATTCACCCCCCCTCTAGGCGACTTTCAAGAAGAACAGGGAATCCATAAGCTGAATTTCGTTCTGTTTCGATGATGAAAATCAGTTGCGGTACGAAACAAAACCACAAACCCCAGCTAGGCGCAAGAAGCGAGCAGCGAAGCTACGGCGGCGATGAGCTTGCGCAGTACCTAGACGACCGGCAGTCGATCGATCGTCGACAACGAGCACGAAGGAAGGTCGCTCCTGGATCCGGTGGCGGACGAACGGTCGTCGGTCGGGGGAGGGAAAAGGGGGGGAAGACGTGCAGAGTCAGGCAGGCACCGAATTGGACCCGAGAGGAAGGTAATAGGGTGAGGGGGTGGGCGCTCGGGTTTGCTGGAGTCCGACGCGACCGGCGGCCGAACTGCGCTCGCTCTCTCATCTGGTGGGTGAGGCGGGGGGCGGAGATGGGGGAGGGGAGGGCGCAGCAGCTTTGCTTTTCTTCCTCCCGCCTGCAGGCGGCCTTGCCTCAGCCCGTCTGTCCGTCAGCGTATCCCACGGTCCCACCGACGAGAGAGAGAGGGAGAGGAATGGAGGAGGAAGCGAGGAAGAGACAACTGTGGTGCAGATGGACGGATCCGTTCACCAGCGGCGGTGCGGCGGCGTGGTGGGCGCGAGTGGCGGCGCTAGGTTGAGGGGAGGGAGAGGACTGGACTTGTCTGCGGTGGTGAGCAGCCGAGAGGATAAGGTAGGAGGGGAATTTTGGTCATCTTGGGCGGGAGATGGGAAAGTGAATGTGGTCAACAGAAAGGGGTACGGTCCTTTTCTGGAAAAAAACATAAAGTGACGCCGCCAAATCATCACATAAAGGCACATCTAAGCGTCATAAAAGTAAAACCGTCTACCGGCTTCTGGCGCCTCACAATATATGACGAATCTTCGTACCCTTATGTGACAACCAAAACACTATCGTCATAAAATCTTCATGGCCTCATGAAATTATGACGACTCAAAAAAATCCATCATATTATGTGAAATTATATGACGATAACTGACCTTGTCATTAAGTATTTTGTCATAAAAGAACAAATTTCTTGTAGTGTATATATGTTCAATCTATCAGAGATAACACAACAAGACTACATATTAACCTAATCATACACATATATAAATATGACTCAATATTAGACCTAATCATTTCATATAAATCACCTTGGAGGTTTGGTCGCGGGCGAGACGACGGTGCGCGAGGGTTGGAGGTCGGCCGCGTGCACTTTGCCGCCGTGGAGGGCGCGGCGGGCGAAGCACTGCGGGCGAGGTGCGGCGGCGGGCGGGTGAGGGGCGCGGCGGGGGGTGAGGGGCGCGGCGAGGGGGACGACGAGGGGCGACGGCGAGGGGTGCGGGTGCGGTGGGCGGGGCGCGTCCGGGCGAGGGGCAAGGGACGGCGAGGGGCGGCGGGCGAGGGGCGGGCGCGGCCGGGCGCGAGGGACAACGAGGGGCGGCCGAGCGCGGCGCCGCGACGCATCGAGGGCGGCGGCGGCGCGATGAGAGTGAGAGAGTGAGGAAGAAAGGGTGAACCGTCAGTAAGTAAACGTTCTTTATCGAGTGCCCGTGATCAGACACTTGGCAAAATTTTTTTTTAATTTTAAAATACACTTTGCCGAGTGTTCCCCGTGCGACACTCGACAAAGATTATTTCACTACACTTTGTCGAGTGTCAACCAGCTGACATTCGGCAGAGGCTTCTTTGCCAAGTGTCATCTCTGGACACTCGGCAAAGTACATTTTTATTTTTTACCAACAAACTTTTTGTGGTATGTTCCTACACTATGTAGACCTACATGTACCATTTTGGGACAATTATAACAGAGTTTTCAATAGGTAGTAGATTTAGTTCGTTTATTTGAATTTCTTCGTAAAATTTAGATTTGAACTACAGGTCACTCGAAACTTGAAAAACCGTGCATACAAAAATGATATACATGCTACTTAGCACAAGTTACGATCGATTTCAGAAGCGGACCGGAAACTTCGAGCAACATGCTCACTAAACTTGGCCGTGAACTTGTCATCCACATGTTTAAAAATTGTATAAAACATAAACAAAGTCAGAAAATTATGAAACTTGTCCACGTGTCATGATATCATATATATAGAGGCTGTGATAAAAAATTGAGAAAGTTTCGAGAAAGCTGTGACACATTATGTGTAGAAACATAAGAGATCCACACATGAAATCATAGAGTTTCAATGTGGATCGGCCCTCGGCAAAGGTTGACGGCCGTCAGCTTTAGACGGCCGCTGACGGCCCTTTGCCGAGCGCCACCTTTGCCGAGTGTTTGCCACTCGGCAAATCTGTTTTTGCCAAGTGCACTGCACTCGGTAAACGAGCTCGTTACCGAGAGCAGGACTTTACCGAGTGCGGCTCTCGGCAAAGGCTTCTTTGCCGAGTGCCAGAGAAAAAGCACTCGATAAAGCGCCTGACACTCGGTAAAGGTCCAGATTCCGGTAGTGTTTGTTTTGATACGTGGGTCAATCCAATCGCTCGTGCAAAAAAATGTTCTGTTTGCAATGCCGCACGTGGATGTGTTTGTTTTGCCGTGCAGACAAACTTTCAGACCGTCAAATTTTTAATCGTCGACTGTCAAAGATCGCTCCATGCAAGTTGACTGCCAGGGCGCGAACCAAATAGCTAGCGAGTAGTGAATTAGTCATGCTGCACGGCCATCCTCCTCCACCTCGTCGCTGTCGGTAGTGACGATCTTGTTCTTGCCGTTTCCGTGGTATCGGTTCTCTGTGCGGTGCATCGGTGATTCGGTGCATGCATGTGTAGCGTTGATGTACTCGTCGTGTACTTTGTGCGCTTCCATCTCCCCAACCAAACCCGACACCGCGACACGTACCGACGTACGCGTATGTACGTACGGCAAGCATCTTTGGCTCTTTGCATGGAAGTTGGGACGTTGGCAGACGGCACTGCATTGACGTGCGTCGCTGCCACGTACGTTCATCCGACGCTGCCGGCGACTCGGCGTCCGTACTCACTCCGTTTCGTTTTAGTTGTCGCTGGATAGTGCAAAATTAAACTATCCAGCGACAAATAAAAAGAAACGAAGAGTATTTGTCTGCAGTGGTTGGCTGTCGACTCGCGAGAATGCACTAGTAAACAATGCATGCTTCGAGTTGCTTACGGGCAAGACATTCTTCGCGTACAGTGGCTGGCCACAACGATTCCGTCAGAAAGCGCTACAACAGATGGCAAGCGTCCAAGCGAAGTGCTTCTTCTAGCTCTCTATCTCTAGCCTACTGTACCCGCAACGACGAGCCGAGCCACCCATTGCATGAACCCGTGGCGGTACCTGATGTGCATGCGGCTTGCGGCGGACACGACGCGTGTATTTGGCAACCCCGATTGATTCGAGATCATATGCTTCCGACTTCCGGGAGTTCTATAACCATATAACCCTGTTAGTTTGAGCTTCTGTGGCCGTCTGGTCACAAAAATTGCTGTAAACCGTCTAACGCTCAACTTTTCAGTCGATTTTTATGAGAATTACTTCAGCTAAAATTGTTTAAAATCAATATAAACATGTAATAGATCGAGCCATTGTAATATACTAGCTGGATGCCCGTGCGTTGCAACGGGAATATATAATATCAGTATACTACGATAACTTATATACAAAATCTGTGTTATATTGTTATGAGAAAATGTTTCATAATCAATTTGTGATCCTAGACATACATAAATTTTGTTATTTTAATCTAGTTATTTCACCACTACATTGCAACCATCAGTATCATGCAGACTTCGATATATGCCACGATTTGTATGGTCTCATCATTGGAGAGCACGAGCACGTTCCACACATGCCGGAAAAATTCCCTCGTACATCGTTAGTCATCAGACACGCACCACCATATGCTCTTGCTTAAACAAAAAGGTAAGTGTGTATGTGTTTGCGAAGAGAATTAAAGGCAGGCCGGCACAAAAGCTACCCTGACGGTGGCGAGGATGACGAACTGGTCACTGTTGTCGATCCTCCTCTGTGTCACCTCCGGCGCCAAGATGACGCCACAATCCTCGATATAGTAGTCGTCGAACGCACGCGACATGACGAGTACCGATGACTCTTGGTTGGGCTGCCAAACAAAGTGCACCCCGGGCTCATCAGCGAGGTAGTACCCCTGGCCGTTGCACCACCGAATGCGCTATTCCACTACATACATCATGTTCGAGGACACTCACACAACGTCAGCAACGTCCATCGTCCCAGCGCACAAGAATTCATGTCCGATCAGTAGCGACTTACGTGGCAGGTTGGGCTTCAGGTGGACGATGAACTGGACGGCGTGATGGCGTCGTCGTCGGATGTGGTGTCCAGAACAACCCGAAAGTCGTCGACGTTGACGACAACCATGAGGCCCCCTGCTTAACGATGGACAGCGCGGTGCAGCTGCTCTGGACCGCGTCCAAGCGGCGGCTTCGCGGGAGCTTGTCGTACACAGCGGCGCATGCGACCACGTAAGACTGCTTTTAGAGGTCGAACTGACAGTCGCCAAGCTTCTTCTCGTCATCGATGAGCGACGACAACGCGAATGGCTCCTGCTCATGGAGTTTGTTCGGGGTTTGAAGTAGGAAACATGGATTCATGCTTGGCGTTGGTTTATGAAAATGACTCACAAGTCTGATCCATGATAAAAATATTACGAAGAAAAAATTTCACACATGCAAAAAATGGAATTTAAGTATAATGCATTAGTCAAACAAAAGAAATACCATGCAAAGCTCTTCTTTAAATAATATTACCTCCATTCAAAAATATAATTCAAAAATATCGGTGATACTTATCTACTACTACGCATTGTGCAATGGTATCAAGTGAGCTTGGAGAGAGATGTAGTAGATGTGTTTTCTGTCATAGATGCAGACATAAACACATATAGGTGGGTGCCCATGCGTTGCAACGGAAACATTTAATATCATGATAACTTATGAACAAATGTGTGTTATACTGTTATGTGAAAATGTTTCGTAATTAATTTGTGATCCTAGCCATACATAAATTTTGTTATTTCAATATAACTATTTCATCACTACATTGCAACCCACAGTACCGTGCAGACTTCTATACATGATAGCTGAATGCTCGTGCGTTGCAACGGGAATATATAATACCAGTATACTACGATAACTTATATACAAAATATGTGTTATATCGTTATGAGAAAATGTTTCATAATCAATTTGTGATTCTGGCCATACATAAATTTTGTTATTTATAATCTATCTGTTTCACCACTATATTGTAACCATCAGTATCATGCAGACTTTGATATATATCACGATTTGTATGGTCTCTGAAAGGATTACGATGCCCAAGAGGGGGGGTGAATTGGGCTTTTCTAAAAATCAACACTAATTAAAACCTAAGCAATAGCTAAACAAGAGCCCAACTTCACCCCAACAACTAGCACTAAGAAAATAATACTAGAAATGTAACAAGGCTAAAACAATGCTTCAAATACTTGCTAAACAAATGCACAAAGTAAAGAGCTTGAATTAAGTGCGGAATGTAAAGCAAAGTTTAGAAGACTCCTCCAATTTTTCCCGAGGTATCGCTCCCCCTTGGTCCTCGCAAGAACCAAGTGCTCACTACGAGATGATCCTTTGCCACTCCGGCACGGTGGATCCCTCGAGACCGCTTACAAACTTGAGTCGGGTCACCAACAAGATCTTCACGGTGATCACCGAGCTCCCAACGCCACCAAGCCGTCTAGGTGATGCCGATCACCAAGAGTAACAAGCCATAGACTTTCGCTTGACCAAGAGAAGCCTAATGCAAGTGGTGTGTGCTCTAGGTGGCTCTCACTAGCGCTAATGAGGAACAAGCGCGGATTATGATTCTCTAATCTCCTCACTAGGCTTTTGGTGCTTGCAATACTCTACCAAGGTGCTGGAATAAATGTGGAGTGCAAGACATTGAATATGGTGGGTGGAGGGGGTATAAATAGCCCTCACCCACCAACTAGCCGTTACAGGCAATGTGCTGCGCGATGGCGCACCGGACAGTCCGGTGCGCCACCGGTGCGCCAACGGTGCGCCACCGGTGCGCCAACGGTCACTTCCAACGGCTAGTTCTGACAGCTAGCCGTTGGACTCATGGCGCACCGGACAGTGAATAGTTCACTGTCCGGTGCACACCGGACAGTCCGGTGCGGTGTCCGGTGTGCCACTAAAATTCAACTTCAAACTCTGCACTCTCGGGTTTCTGGGAAGGTAAAAACACTGCCGTGGACCAGCCTGGTCCCACCTGGCAGAGGATGCACCGGACAGTCCGGTGCACACCGGACAGTCCGGTGCCCCTAAGCCAGAAACACTAAGTCTTGTTTTTCAGCTAATTTTCAAATCGGTTTTCGTTCTAACTTGTGTGTGAGTTCTAGAGTGACACCTAGCACTGTATATGAGTGTGATTGTGTACCAACACTACACTAGAACTCTCTTGGTCAAACTACTCATCGACAACCCCTCTTTATAGTACGGCTAAAAAGAGAATAAAAGACCTAACTAAATCGCGAGTGTCCACATCTCCTTGACACTCGGACTCCGTAGACCTTCACCTTTTGTTCCGTCTTTTTAGCCGTCGCTTCGAGTTCTTATCTCCGGGATTGTTTTCACCGTTGTAGTAATTTTACCTGTCATGCGACCTAACTTACCATTTGTCTCTGCAAAACACACGTTAGTCACACATAATATTACGTTGTCATTAATCACTAAAACCAACCAGGGGCCTAGATGCTTTCAATCTCCCCCTTTTTGGTGATTGATGACAACCCTACAAGTTTTGTGAGAGTAGTTTGTTTTGAAGATTCTGTCAATAGAAAGAATGGTTAGTTATACTCAATAATTTTTGACAGAAAGAATGTGTACCATAATAATAAGAGTGAGCGCATACACATCATAAGATTCTTGTTCATATAAAAGAGAAAGTAAATTAATGAAACAAGAGCTAGAAGACTGGTGATATGATATAAGGTGAAAACGTAATACACACAGTCAACCATAAGCAACGAGAGAATATGACGAGTTTGTGAGCCAAAAACATCAAGCTAGTACAGAGAGTAGCAGGCACAAATATTACATCAAAAGGACACTGACTCTCTACTAACTCTCTAACTCCCCCTAGCTCTCACAACTCATATCTCTCCCCCTTTGGCGTCAAACACCAAAAGGGACCTGAACCTAAACATCTGAAGCAGGAGGAGGCGGCGGGGGCGCATCCGGTCGAGGTCGAGGTAGCAGAGCGAACGCCGACGGAGGGTCAGAGTCAGTCTCGGATCCAGGATCTGCGGTAGAAGCTGGAGCTGGTACTGACTCGGACGCAGGCAGCGCTGCAGGAGCTACCGGAATAGAAGCGGTCACAGATACTGCCATAGCGGTAGTGGTAACAGCAGATGCTGGTGGCACTGGCGGCTACGGGCAGACAGAGCTGAGAACCGGAGAAGTGAACGCCAAGGTGACCGGCCGGAGCGGAGAGGTAACAGCAGGGGGTGCAGACAAGATCGAAGGCACCACCGGAGCGTGAAGCGAAGAAGGCGGAGCAGACTGAACCGGAGGTGCTGAGATACCAGAATGCTGAAGCATGAGGGCCATGAATGCCCTATTCTCTGCCCTATCCTGAATAAGCTGCTGCTGAAGTGCATCCTGCCTGTCCTGCATGTTCTGAAACATCGAGAGCATCCTATCGGATAAACGGGCCTGCTCGGCTGCCAGATGAGCCTGCTGCTGAGTGAGAGTCTGGAGAATCGAAGCAAGGGCGGGGTCCATAGCCTGAGGAGTAGCAGGGGCAGCACTAGAGCTCCCAGCCTCATGATCATGCGAGCGTGGAGGCATAGGAGGCGGAGGCGGAGGAGGAATCCCAAAATCATCATCATCATCATCATCAGCTGCTGCTGTACCCTGGGTGTCAAACTGGCGAAGTGCTGCATCCTCGGCCTGAGTGTCAAACACAGGAGCATAAGCTGGCACTAGAATCTCAGGAGCAGGACGGTAAGATCCAAACACAAGGCGTGAGGCCTCAAGAGTGCTCTGAAATCGAGGTGGCTGAATCAGCTGCGCAAAGATGTGGCACAAGTAGTGAGCATAGGGTAGCTGCCGACGAGCACGAATCCCATCCAGAACGGTGTCCTCAATTTCACAGATCAGAAAGTCCACAACATCAAACTCAGAGTGGGATACCAGGGCACCAAGGAGCCAAAGCTGAATATGAGTGGTAGCCTCCCTGTATCCCATCCTAGGCAGGAGTGTCCGTCTGATGAGCTCATATAAGTACTTCGCTGCTGTAGTGAAGTCTGCTGGAGAACGTCGCGACCCATCTGTGAAAGGCGGGCGGAACAGAGCCGCGACGTGAGCTGTCCCTGGAGCCACACCGCCGTGAGGGCGACGTGGAGGATCTGAAGTGCCGTAGCAGAGACTGTGAAGGCGAGTCGTCGACTCAGGGAATCCAAATAGCTGTCGGATCTGACTGGCAGTGATCGTGACATCCTCGCGCTCAAAGCGGAACCTCATCCAATGATGATCCGGGTCAATCCAAACAGAGGCATAGAAGACGCGGACCCACTCCTCAACATATCTGCCGCTGATAGTCAGAAAGGACAGAAGGTCGGGCAAATAGGTGAGATGCGCCTCAGACTCAGCACCGGCTGCGAGCAAAAAAGCTGGAAGATCCAATAGGCGGTGCACTCGCAGCGCAATCTGAGCAGACATCTGAGCCCTGAAGAATGATTCCTGAATCCGTGTGCTGAAAAGAACTCCTGCTGTTGGGTCTCTCTGAGCTGGCAGCCAAGACTCCACGGGTACGTACCTGAACCGACGTACCCGGGCTGCAGTAGCACGCTGAAGATCAAACAGACGAGGATCTGAAACCAGTGGACGGACCTCAGTCTCGTCACGCCCCCGGAAGCGAGGTGGAGGGACAGGTGGAGCTGAAGCGGGAGCGGGGGCAGGGGAAGCAGTGGAAGCTGGCGTAGTGCTGGTAGTGGGTATGGCGGTGGAGGTGGATGGAGCAATAGGAGTGACTGGAGCAGGCAGAGTGGGTGACGGAGTGGAAGCGGAGGTGTGAGTGGAGGAGCGAGACCGGGAGGCGAGACGACGAGCACGGAAAGCAATCTGATCTGATGGAACATCCGGCTGATCTCCAAGTGCTGCCTGTGCAGCGGCAGCTGCTGCTGCTGCACGAGCCTCTCTGTCCGAACGCCGCTTCTTGCGGCCTTCCTGCTGCTCCAAATAGACAGTCTTGCCCTTCACCTGCCTGAAGGGGCGACGAGGGTCCTCGTCATCGCCACCCCCTGACGCCGACGCATTCTTCGTGCGCGGCATCCTGAACTAAAGTCTGCAAATGAGATAGAGAGACTAAGCACAGAGCAAAAGTGACCGATAGATTTAGCAAAGAGTGAGATGTCTACCTGGAAAGCTCACACAAGAGGTGACGATCCAGGCAGGACGGGAGACGGCACACGGTCACACAAGGTCACTGAAATGACAGAAGAGGTGAGCACGTATTAGTCACATAGTCATAAGCATATGAAATGTGAATAAATACATACACAGAGAGATAAGGCACGAGACAGGACGATCAATAAGTCAAACGACGTGAAAACGGCGTTTGACAGACAAATAGAGACATAGGATGATTGGAATTCGAATTGAGGCACGAAACGATATGGGATTGAGCCGATACTTCACGAATAGGTTTATATAGGTGAATATGAGTGAAGTGTGTGCTTGGTTTGAATTTAGGCGAAGAAATAGGGTTTTGGGCACTCGGCTCGGAAACGATCGCGCAAAACGGGAATTTTGGTGAAATTTAAGCCTGGGATCTCGGATTGGCGTGAAATTTGGCAAGTAGGTTACTGGAAGTGTGGTGAAAGTGCCTGAAAAATTTGGGTTCAATTGGAGCAAGTTTGGCTGGTTTGGGCATTTCATCGAACACGTGGTGTGCGGGGAGCTAGGGTTTTAGGAATATAGCCATTTGAGGTAGGAATACCCTCCCGAAGGAGCCAAGGACCTGCAGGGATATGAAATAGGGTCAGGGAACACAATCCACCAACTGGATGCAAAGGATTTCACAGAAATTTGAGTTTATCACAAAGGGAGAGAGGGAAGAGCTTCACTGCCCACCAAGAACAGAGAAGAACTGAGGGAGTGAGCAAGAGCTGCTCACCGAGGAGGGGGACGTGGTGGCCGGAGATGGTGACCGCCGGTGAGAGAAGGTCGCCGGCGGGCGCTGGGAAATCGCCAGAGACAGAGAGCTCGCGGGCGCTGGCTGGGAAAAAGAAGGCTTCTGGCCCGGTCGGGCTGGGGGCCGTTTTTTAAAACGCGAGATGGGCACACTGGACAGCCTACAGTGCCTGTCCGGTGCACACCGGACAGCGCACAGTAGCTGTCCGGTGAACCACCGGACAGCGCACAGGAAAAGAGGAATTTTGCGCGCGGCTGCCGGTGCACCGGACATTGCACAGTGCAGTGTCCGGTGCACACCGGACTGTCCGGTGAGCCCAGACAGAGGGGAGTTTGGAAAATTTTGAATTTTTCTATCTAACTCCTAACCAAACCAAATCCCAACTTATAATCACACAAAAGAACACTTGTTGGGACAGGTATTGGCACCCTCATATACTTTTCAAAATATTTTGCCATAGGCTAGATAATTTTTAGAGAAAATAGGCAAATGGTGAAATTTGCATTTTGGTTTGCACTAGGGGTTTTCATGAGTGATTTGAGTTTTGAATACTCCCCCTAAGTGCAGTACCTCATGCATATTTCAAGAACCAATAATTGCATGAAAGTAAGAATTTAAGTGCTTAAAAGCTTAAAACTAAGACTTGTCAAGTTTGACCCGAGTTAAGCTTTTTCACTCGCTTTGTTGGCGGTTATCTCAACTAGGTTAGACAAGTCCTAGATGCAATACAAGGAATTTAAATATGCAATGCAAGTTTGACAACACCATTTGACATTTCACAAAAAATTTCTGAGATCAAGAATATTTAGTTCATTCCTCAACATGCAAAAGCGGGTCTTATCAAGTGGCTTAGTGAAAATATCCGCTAATTGATCTTCCGACCTCACTCCTTCTAAAATGATATCTCCTTTAGCAACATGATCTCTAAGGAAGTGATGACGGATATCAATGTGCTTGGTGCGAGAGTGTTGAACAGGATTATTAGCAATTTTAACAGCACTCTCATTATCACACAACAAAGGTACTTTTTCTAGAACTACGCCATAGTCTAGAAGAGTTTGCTTCATATATAAAATCTGTGTGCAGCAAGCACCTGCGGCAATGTATTCCGCTTCGGCAGTTGACAAGGCAACACTATTTTGCTTTTTGGATGTCCATGAAACTAGTGATCTACCAAGCAGATGGCATCCCCCAGAAGTACTTTTCCTATCAATCTTGCAACCGGCATAATCCGAATCGGAATAGCCAATTGAATCAAAAGTAGCTCCTTTGGGATACCACAGACCAACGCTTGTGGTGTGCTTGAGATACCTAAGAATTCTCTTAACAGCGCGAAGATGAGCTTTCTTAGGATTAGATTGAAATCTAGCACACATGCAGACACTAAACATAATATCGGGCCTAGATGCGGTAAGGTATAATAAACTACCAATCATAGAACGGTAGAGAGTTTGATTAACCGGGTTACCTCCCTCATCTAAGTCGAGATGTCCATTTGTAGGCATGGGGGTCTTGATTGGTTTGCACTTCTCCATGTTGAACCTTTTCAACAAGTCTTTGGTATACTTCTCTTGTGAGAGAAAGTTGCCATCTTTCATTTGCTTGACTTGAAAGCCGAGGAAGTATGTTAGCTCACCAATCATTGACATCTCGAACTCCTTCGACATCAACTCACCAAATTCCTTGCAATGACAGTCATTTGTCGAGCCAAAAATTATATCATCAACATATACTTGACAAATGAAAATATCACCATTATGTTTCTTTGTGAAGAGAGTTGTGTCGACGGTCCCGATTTTGAAGCCCTTTTCGATGAGGAAGTCGCGAAGACGCTCATACCAAGCCCTTGGAGCTTGCTTTAGCCCATATAGCGCCTTGGACAACCTGTAAGCATGGTTAGGATATCTAGGGTCTTCAAATCCAGGCGGTTGCTCAACATATACAAGTTCATTTATGAAGCCATTTAAAAATGCACTTTTTACATCCATTTGATAAAGTTTTATATCATAGCATGATGCATATGCAAGTAGGATACGGATGGCTTCCAGTCGAGCAACCGGTGCAAAGGTCTCTCCAAAATCTAAGCCTTCAACTTGAGAGAATCCCTTTGCGACAAGTCTTGCCTTGTTTCTTACAATCACACCTTGATCATCTTGTTTGTTTCTGAACACCCACTTTGTTCCAATGATTCTTGCATCTTGTGGGGGCTTCTCCAGGGTCCAAACTTCGTTACGGGTGAAGTTGTTAAGTTCTTCATGCATGGCATTCACCCAGTCCGGATCCTGTAGCGCCTCATCTATACAAGTAGGCTCAACACAAGAAACAAAAGAGTGATGTTTAATAAAATTAGCATGTTTATGTGATCGAGTAATAACCCCTTGTGAAGGACTCCCGATGATTTGGTTTTGAGGATGAGCCTGAAGTAGTGATGAGTTTCTCCTGTCAACCACTTGGGAAGAAGATCCTGGAGCATCAACATCTTCGGCTTGTACCCTTGCTTGTTCATGAGAGACAAATGTATCTTCATTTGCATGCCTCTCATCTTTTTCATCATCTTGTGGTACATTTGATGAAGAAGGCCTGTCAATGATTTGCACCTCTTCTTCATCTTCTTTTGGTTTGATAGCTCCAATAGGCATGTTCTTCATTGCTTCCCTTAGTGGCTCATCACCTACATCATCAAGATTTTCAAGTGCTCCTTGGGAGCCATTAGTCTCATCAAATTCCACATCATATGTTTCTTCTACCACGCCAGTGGCATGGTTGAATACTCGATATGCTTTGGACTTTAATGAATAACCCAAAAGAAAACCAATATCACAACGTCTTTGAAACTTCCCTAGATGATGGCGTTTTTTGTAGATGTAGCATTTGCACCCAAACACCCGGAAGAAAGAGACGTCTGGCTTTTTCCCATTTAATAGTTCATAAGGAGTCTTCGCAAGTAGCCGGTGAGGAAATAGCCTGTTTGATGCATAGCAAGCAGTGTTGACAGCTTCGGCCCAAAACCTCTCCGGTGTGTTATACTCATCAATCATTGTTCTTGCAAGAGTGATCAAGGTCCTATTTTTCCTTTCAACAACTCCATTTTGTTGAGGTGTATATGTGGCAGATACTTCATGCTTGATCCTAATTTCATCACAGTACTCATGAATGTTGGTGTTGTCAAATTCTTTGCCATTGTCACTTCTAATCTTCTTAATCTTGCAATCAAATTCATTTTGTGCTTTCTTGGCAAACTTCTTGAATATAGATGCAACTTCAGATTTGTCATGGAGAAAGAACACCCAAGTGTATCTTGAGAAGTCATCAACAATCACTAGACAGTAGAGGTTGCCACCGACACTGACATAATTTGTAGGTCCAAATAAATCCATATGAAGTAGTTCCAGTGGCCTTGATGTTGACATGAAAGCTTTAGTGGGATGTGTATTAGCAACCTGCTTTCCAGCTTGACATGCACTGCATGGCTTGTCCTTTTCAAATACCACATCCTTTAATCCTCTAACCATATCTTTCTTTAATACCTTCTTGAGTGTGCTCATCCCAACATGTGCAAGCCTCCTATGCCAAAGCCATCCAAGAGAAGCTTTGGTGAAGAGGCAAGTTCTTAAGTCTGCATCTTCTGAAGTGAAATCCACTAAGTAGAGGTTGTTGTATCTAAAACCCTTGAATACCATTGATTCATCATCCATTTTTGTTACAATAACCTCTGATGGAGTGAATAAGCATTGAAGTCCAAGATCACAGAGTTGTCCCACTGATAATAAATTGAAGCTCAAAGGTGCAACTAAGAGAACATTTGATATTGATAAGTCATTTGAGATTGCCACCTTGCCAAGTCCTTGTACTTTTCCTTTTGAGTTGTCTCCAAATGTGATTTTATCTTGACCATCAACATTCTCATCTAATGAGGTGAACATCCGTGGGTTGCCTATCATATGTTGTGTGCATCCACTGTCAATAACCCAATGGCTCCCACCGGTCTTGTAGTTCACCTACATTCACAGACAATTCAAGCTTGAGTTTTGAGAGCCCTATATTGCATAGGACCAGTGACTCTCTCAATTAAGGACTTTGCCACCCAGATTTGTCTAGGTCTACTCTTATTTGGTGGACCTAGGAATGTAACCTTAATCTTTCTATTTGCAACCTTTCTTAGAACATAGTGAGCATTGAAAGCAAATGGTCTTGAGTGCTTAGGCAAGGGAGTTGGTGGTTTAGCTTTGCAGTTGTGGGCAAAATGACCTTCATTTCCACACTCAAAGCATTTGATAGGCTTGTGAGTCTGCTTTGGCTTGTATTGAGTGATAGCTTTCTTTTGCACAAAAGCATTGTATCCAATACCACTCTTGTTATTTTTCATAACAGTGTTCATAAGCAGCTCATTTTGGAGGTATTGACCCTTGTTGAACTTTTGCACACTTGTTGCAAGATGTTCATTTTCACTTTTTAGTTTCTTGACCTCATTCTTAAGCCTTTGATTATCCACTGCCAACTCATTGTTGAAATCATTGTTCTCAATAGCAACTTTTCCTCTAGTAGTTGCATCAGTCAAATAATTCTTCAATTTTTGGTTGTCTAAAGTCAGGACTTCAACTTTTTCAGTCAATTCAGCATGTAGACTAGTTTGCTCTTCTTGAATCAAATCATCACATGAGGTTGCTACATCAAGCTTAACAACAGGGTTAATAGCCTCATGTGTTTTGCAAGATAAAAGTTCATTTTCAACAAGAAGATTGTCATGATCAAATTTAATTTGAGTATAGTCTTCCTTGATCTTAACTAGTCTATTTTGCAACTCCCTATTAGCTTCATTTAATTTGTCATATTTCTCCTTAGCATCTTTTAGGGAGTTTGTGAGCTCATTTACAGTTGATGACATAGTTTTATTTTCTTCTTTTATTTCATCACTA
This sequence comes from Zea mays, assembly GCF_902167145.1. Classification (NCBI taxonomy): domain Eukaryota; kingdom Viridiplantae; phylum Streptophyta; class Magnoliopsida; order Poales; family Poaceae; genus Zea; species Zea mays. The sequence continues at coordinate 12,154,782 of NC_050097.1, forward strand.
GCCTTTATAACAATGTCATACTTGGCATTTAAAGATTCATTTTCATTTTTCAACCTATCACATTTAGCTTTTGACTTTCTAATGATTTGAGTATATTCTTTATGTAAGTCAGCTAACTCATCATATGAAGGTGAAGCAAATTCTTCATCACTATCACTATCACTATCATCATCAATATTAATATCATTTTGTACCTTTCGTTCACCCCTAGCCATGAGGCATAGGTGAGAAGTGGATGATGGCGATGGTGGTGGTGAAGAGAAGTCCCCGGCGATGGCCGCAACTTTTTCATCATCCTCTTCTTCACTTGAAGAAGATCCACTTGATGATTCGATGTCGGTGAGCCAATCGCCAACAATATAAGCCTTTCCATTCTTCTTGTGGAACCTCTTTTGCTTCCCATCCTTCCTCTTGAAAAATTTCTTTTCCTTCTTTTCATCATCGCTGTCATCTTCCTTCTTGCCCTTGAACTTGTTCTTCTTGGGCTTGTTGCATTGATGAGCAAGATGACCAAGCTCACCACAGTTGTAGCAGTCCATCTCAGAAATGGGCTTTCTTTTGTTGGAAAAGAACTTCTTCTTTCTTGAATCAAATTTGATGCCTTCTCTATTTAGCTTCTTCAACATCTTGGTGGTCTTCCTTACCATCAAGGCAATGTTTGCATCAAGGTCATCATCACTTGAGGACTCTTCCTCAACTTGTATTTTTGCTTTTCCTTTTCTTTCATGATTTGCTTTGAGAGCCAAATCCTTTCTTTTGGAAGATGATTCTTCTTTGTTGATGTGCATGTACATTTCATGGGCATTGATCTTTCCCAAAATTTGTGTAGGTGTGGTAACTGAAAGATCCATTTGATGTAGCACAGTGACAATGTGTCCATATTTGTCTATTGGGAGGACACTGAGAATCTTCCTCACAACATCCAGTTGTGAGATTTGAGTAAGCCCCAATCCATTGACTTCCTCTACAAGAATATTAAGTCGTGAGTACATAGCGTTTGCATTTTCATTAGCAAGCATTTCAAAAGAATTTAACTTTCGCATAGCTATGTGATATCTTTCCTCACGTTCACTTCTAGTTCCTTCGTGTAGAGCACAAATGTCCATCCACAAATCATGAGCATTTTTATGATTCCGAACTCTATTGAACACATCTTTGCAAAGGCCTCTAAAAAGGGTGTTTTTGGCCTTCGCGTTCCATTTCTCATAATTGAACTCATCACCTACAAGATTTGTGGGATCTCTAGGTTGGGGAAACCCTTGTGTGGCGGCTTTATAGACACCAATGTCTATAGCCTCTAAGTATGCTTCCATACGAATTTTCCAATAAGGAAAGTCGTCACCATCAAAAACGGGAGGAGGTCCATCCCCACCGGACATCATAACTCTAGCGGTTAAGCTAATCTATGAGCAACAAGCCTCTGATACCAATTGAAAGGATCACGATGCCCAAGAGGGGGGTGAATTGGGCTTTTCTAAAAATCAACACTAATTAAAACCTAAGCAATAGCTAAACAAGAGCCCAACTTCACCCCAACAACTAGCACTAAGAAAATAATACTAGAAATGTAACAAGGCTAAAACAATGCTTCAAATACTTGCTAAACAAATGCACAAAGTAAAGAGCTTGAATTAAGTGCGGAATGTAAAGCAAAGTTTAGAAGACTCCTCCAATTTTTCCCGAGGTATCGAAGAGTCGGCACTCTCCACTAGTCCTCGTTGGAGCACCCGCGCAAGGGTATCGCTCCCCCTTGGTCCTCGCAAGAACCAAGTGCTCACTACGAGATGATCCTTTGCCACTCCGGCGCGGTGGATCCCTCGAGACCGCTTACAAACTTGAGTCGGGTCACCAACAAGATCTTCACGGTGATCACCGAGCTCCCAACGCCACCAAGCCGTCTAGGTGATGCCGATCACCAAGAGTAACAAGCCATAGACTTTCGCTTGACCAAGAGAAGCCTAATGCAAGTGGTGTGTGCTCTAGGTGGCTCTCACTAGCGCTAATGAGGAACAAGCGCGGATTATGATTCTCTAATCTCCTCACTAGGCTTTTGGTGCTTGCAATACTCTACCAAGGTGCTGGAATAAATGTGGAGTGCAAGACATTGAATATGGTGGGTGGAGGGGGTATAAATAGCCCTCACCCACCAACTAGCCGTTACAGGCAATGTGCTGCGCGATGGCGCACCGGACAGTCCGGTGCGCCACCGGTGCGCCAACGGTGCGCCACCGGTGCGCCAACGGTCACTTCCAACGGCTAGTTCTGACAGCTAGCCGTTGGACTCATGGCGCACCGGACAGTGAATAGTTCACTGTCCGGTGCACACCGGACAGTCCGGTGCGGTGTCCGGTGTGCCACTAAAATTCAACTTCAAACTCTGCACTCTCGGGTTTCTGGGAAGGTAAAAACACTGCCGTGGACCAGCCTGGTCCCACCTGGCAGAGGATGCACCGGACAGTCCGGTGCACACCGGACAGTCCGGTGCCCCTAAGCCAGAAACACTAAGTCTTGTTTTTCAGCTGATTTTCAAATCGGTTTTCGTTCTAACTTGTGTGTGAGTTCTAGAGTGACACCTAGCACTGTATATGAGTGTGATTGTGTACCAACACTACACTAGAACTCTCTTGGTCAAACTACTCATCGACAACCCCTCTTTATAGTACGGCTAAAAAGAGAATAAAAGACCTAACTAAATCGCGAGTGTCCACATCTCCTTGACACTCGGACTCCGTAGACCTTCACCTTTTGTTCCGTCTTTTTAGCCGTCGCTTCGAGTTCTTATCTCCGGGATTGTTTTCACCGTTGTAGTACTTTTACCTGTCATGCGACCTAACTTACCATTTGTCTCTGCAAAACACACGTCAGTCACATATAATATTACGTTGTCATTAATCACTAAAACCAACCAGGGGCCTAGATGCTTTCAGTCTCATTATTGGAGAGCACGTTTTACACATACCGGAAGAAATTCTCTCGTACATCGTTAGTCATTGGACACGTACCACCATACACTTTTGCTTAAACAAAAAGGTAAGTGTGTGTTTGCAAGACTAATGGTCAAACATCGTATAACCACAAAGTTAGAATACTATATTAATATATTAAATAAATTAATCCAATAGACATAGATTAACCCAATTAACATAGGATAAATAAATATCTAATTATAAAAGTATGAAACATGGTATAATCAATGTTGTTACTGCGTAGTAAATATTCATACGAGACTAACACAACTGGAACGATTCAATTTGGAATTAAAATGGGGAAGTTACGAATTTCCAAAGTTTCTATGTATTTGATATATGATTAATTAGGAAATCAATTTTATTGTTGTTTTCATGACAAAACAGAGGTATTATGTGATAAAAATAATATTATAGAATTATAGAAATTGGAATGAACTCATTTGGATTTAATATGAAATTTTCATGAATTAAATGAGTTTCTGCAATTATTTTTAAACTAAAAATCAATTTCTAAACTCCTTTTCCCTATTTTCTTTATTTCCTGGACTGCGTCCCAAATTCCAGAAAGATCAGGGGCCAAGCTATAAATGTTTTTCTAGACTCAGTGACCATACAGAGTGGACGGTGGGTTAAACACAAAAGACGTTTTAGTTGAAGTTGTATACAATTCAACATGAGTCATGTTGGCTAGAGGGTGGAAGGCTAGGCATTCTGCTCAAAAGATCCAAGGTTCGATCCCTAGGCAGTCATGGTTTGATTTTTTTTCTGCGCGCGGAAAACTGGTGTGCGAGATTGGACGACTGAGATTGTACAACGGTAGAATGGACGGCTGAGATCGCAGAATGGCAGAACATAAAAAGCAGACTAACTTAATAAGTAGTAGAGATAGTAGAAAGCCTTCATTTTCTACGTCAGGAACCCTTAAACCTTTTATCTTCTTTCTACAGTCATTTCTCACCCTTAGCTTCTACCTGCTTTTATTGCTACTCCAGTTTTTTTCCCCTCTGTTGGGTCAACAAAACTGCAGAAGGAATAAAGTGGATGACGATAGCAGGTCCATCACCCGTGTCACTTCACAACGATCTGCATCCTGCAAGCGTCTCGATTGCTACGGTGCTACCAGTTCACCATCGCTTTTGGACCTTTGATCTAAACTTTCTTTACGTGCGAAAATCCCCACCGGCCCATCCCTCGATCTTTCGAAAAGTCGAACAATACGGTTCAGGCTATGTTTGGTTTCTTTAGTCTAGAGACTAAAGTTTAGTTAGGGACTAAAATTTAGTCTTTAACATGTTTAGTTTTAGGGGCTAAAAATAATAAGAATATACTAAATGACTCACAAGAAGAGTAAAATGACCTTTAACATTCTCCTGCTATTAGTACAATTGAACTAAATGAGGAGTAAATGTGAAATTAATATGGTTTAGTCCCTTTTAGCACATATGTGAAGACTAAAGACTAAATCATTTTAGTCCATATTTTAGTCCTAGTGTTTGGCAAAAAAGGGACTAAATGGGACTAAAAACTAGAGACTAATCTTTAGTCCCTTTAACCAAACACACTCTCAGGTCGAGTTAAATCGAATTAGAGTAAAAGTTAGTTTAAGTTTTGATCCAATCCACTTCTACACATGTAATTCGCGGTAGTCATATGTGTATCTAAATAAAGCTTTAGAGCATGTTCTTTTTATTTCAAATTTACAGGGGAAATAAATCCACTACTAGTCATAACCTAGAACTTGTTCGTTTTACCGTTAATACATGTGGATTAAATTATATTGAGTCGATCTAAATCTATAATAAGTCAAAATCTCTCTCGATTATTCTAATACCCTCTAATCCAAAAAAAAGAATAACCGAACAATAGCTCAATACCCCTCAAATCCACGTGGTTTTAGGATTTTTTATTAGGATGAAACGAACAAGTCCTTACTTAGACGTGCTTTAGGCCATGTTTGATTTCTTTAGTCTAGAGACTAAACTTTAGTTAGAGACTAAAGTTTAGTCCCTAACATGTTTGGTTTTAGGGGCTAAAAATAGTAAGAATATACTGAATGACTCATAAGAAGACTAAAATGACCTTTAACATTCTCCTGCTATTAGTACAATTGAACTAAATGAGGGGTAAATGTGGAATTAATATAATTTAGTCCCTTTTAGCACATATATGAAGCACTAAAGACTAAATCATTTTAATCCATATTTTAGTCCTAGTGTTTGGCAAAAAAGTACTAAATACGACTAAAAATTAGAGACTAATCTTTAGTCCCTCTAACCAAACACACTCTTACTTGGACGCTTTTTTCTGTATGTTATACACCGTAACAACAATGCTCTTGAATGCGCGCTTTGGTGTTATCTGTAAGTTTTGGCTATGCTTTTCTCACCTCTCCGCTTTTGCACTCAAAAGCTCTCCTGTTGCGGCTTTCCAGACTAGTTTTAACCTTTGGCCCAGGCTCCGATTCTTTCACCCGCTGGGCACGGTAGAAGCGAGAAATTAACGACGGAACGGCCGCCGAAAGGGAAGGGAACATGACTTCGTTCGATGCCAAAGCATGGACGGATCAAATCAGAACAAAAGCGATCGAGCATGGCATCGGGCAAACGAAGGATCAAAATCGGAAGGGAGGCATCGCTAGATTACTCTACTTCATTCGTTTTTTTTGGTGAGAGGACATTGCGTGCTTCTACGAGTCGGACGATCGATCTATCTACTCCCTGAAAGTTCATCTACTGCCGTCGGCTCTAAAATATATAGCTGTACACTTACCTCTCGATCGCGACTCGTTTTTTTATTAATAAAAAAAGACAATCAAATTTACGCAAAACTGGTAAAATTGCTGCACACTTAACTCTCGATCGTTGAGTTGTTAATCACTAACCGTGGTCGATGATTTTTTTTTAAAAAAACTCTATCAGCTTTGATCTGGTAGACAACCCCAAATTAATGAATATAGCTAGAGACGGATTCATGAAGTTGGTGGAGCAGATCGTATTGAAGCTAAAAATATTTGAGTAAAAAAGTTAGATCTAAATCTAATATTAATAAACATATAGCTAGGGAAAACTGCCATAAATAGACGTTTGAGTGACCACTGTACCAAAACAGCTACCATTGTTGTTCTTTCACTTATGGCTGTGGATTCCGCGTGAGGACTTAAGAACCCATCCACCCTCGCAAAAAAGAAAGTCAAGCGGTTCCGGAAGAAGAAGAAGAAAAAAAAAAGGCAAGACAGCGAACAGGTCGCCACCCCGTAGCTTCAGTTTCAAGCTATTAGCGAGTTCAATCGAAGGAGCTAGCTGCACGCTTTCGAGCGTGTAAAAAGTTGAAAGACTTGCGTAATTCCGATCTGCAGGACGTGCCTGGTGAGACCCACATCATCCCCAGCGCCAGCTCCGATTTGCCGAGCTGGAAAAGACCCCGTCGTCGTCCGAGTACGGACCACCGACCACCCATCGAATCCTCGCTGGATCCAACGATCATCTGGATGCAAAGGCATATATGGCCATCTTTCTTTCGAATCGAAATTCGAAACTGTACCTAATATGCTGCGTATGCTGATATGCATGTGTTGAGAGACTTGGGAGGTCAAGCCATGCATGTAGAGAGTAGAGACAAGGTATATGTTCTTGCATGTGTCGCCTTGCTTTCCATGCGATGCGAGCAGGCGAAGGATGCGTCCAGCGGCCGCGAGGTACTTGATCGAGCTCGATCATGTCACGCGCGCACGCATGGCGCGGCCGCCCCGCGCCCCGGCCTAGGCGGTGGACGCTGGACGGCAAATCAGCGCGCTCAGTCACGAGGGGCCACATGGACGCTTTAATTTCCATTCACGCACTATGATTAATTCTTAGGACCCAAGACTTATTTGCTTGGTCGGTTAGGCTATATTTGATTTCTTTAGTTTAGAGACTAAAGTTTAGTTAGGGACCTAAAGTTTAATTCCTAACATATTTGGTTTCAGGGACTAAAAATAGTAAAAATATACCAAATGATTTATAAGAAGACTAAAATAGTCTTTAATATTCTTCTGCTATAGCTAGCTTGTCCCAGAATCGGCAGAGGAAACCCGGTACGTGGAGGGCGCATAAAACAGATTCAAGAGTACTATTTGCTCCACCAAACGTACTTCGTGACCTTGGATTTTGTTCATCGGCAGTTGCTACCGTTGCTGGCTGGCAGCTAGCGAGAGAATTTACCTGTTAAAGCTACCATTACGTTTGTGCGCTTTACGGGCGCTTTAAGTTGTCTCTAGCGGTTTACTCATCTTATTTACAATCTTATCTCGTATTTTAAATTTTACTTGTGTAACCTAGTTTTTTTCATGGTTATATACCTGACCCGCTAGAGATAGATCGACTAGTGTGAGTTGTTGTACCGTACACTTAGTACTCCTAAGCCTAGTAGTATCACATGCCAAATGGCAGGGAACCAAAGCAGCAGACACTACCTAGATAGTCCATCTCTGATCTATGCCCGAGTAATTGAGGCCTTGTGTTGTTTTGCACAAATTCCGGGTTAGCTTCCGCGTTACACTATCCACGTCAGATTATGTAAAATATGAGATCTGCACACGGTTTGCATAACGATGTTTAAAATAAAAAAAATAAGATAGAGAATAAGGCACAATAGTTTCTAGAGAAAACACTAGTTTTATTTTTCAAGGAGCAGAGCAACCTTATGTTTGGACCCAGAGCTAAACCAAACTTTTCTCACCTTTGTTTTAACTTCGGGATCGAAACACACACTAAATATTTTATAAAAATAACTACTTATAATAACTTCTACTTCTACCTTCGTTCTTAATATTTTATAATAACTACATCCTTATTTTTTACTCAGCTAATTTATTTTTAACTAAAACATGATGAATAAAAAAGAATGGAGGGAATATTAGAAAAAATCGAGCCCATACGAAAACTATAAAATAATCAATTGATTATAAATTGTTTCGATTTTTCCATATAAAATAACGGAGAAGTTCTGCCGAATAAATCCTGATATAACTTCCACTAGTTACCTTGCCCAGGAAAGAAATCGAACCGTACGCTTTTGCACGTCGATAGCGAGCACCATTTAAGCTGCAAAAAAAAGGCAACACTGCCCGTGTGGAAACGATTAAAGGCGGCATATGTAAAGTAGCAAATATCTAGGAGTGACAACTGTTAGGCAAAATACAGCTGGTGTTCTCAAAATATCTAAACACACGTCGACGTTATTGAGCCGCAGATCCACAAGCTCCCTCGACGTACACAATGCTTTCTATAGTGGTCATGTTTGCAACATGCATACAGATTTCTCTGGAGTTATATCTGCTTTCCGACAGTGCTTGAGCCCCCATTCGACGCTGATCCGTTCAGCCAAACGCCACCGGTGGCACCTGAACGGCCGAACAGCTGATAGAGCCTAGCAGAATGTGCAGAGAGAGCGCGTAGTCGAAAATGGTTGGATGGAGTGGAGACACCTGGGCTCAACAAAAGAAACCTGGACTCGAAGGTTCAAACTATAAAACACACTCCCGAGTCCCTCTATAGCCCAAACCAATTCCAAAACTGCAGGCCTCTCCAAAATTCGAACACCCTCGCCTGGAACCTTCTACGAGCCAGCTCCGAGCGGTTGCCGTCCCATAATCTGAGAGACGGTGCCGTGGGTTTGCGGCGCCTGGGTCGCCAGTAAAGTGCGGGCCGAGATGGAGTCCTCGTCGTCGGGCGGCGGGCTGGCGCGGCGGCGGAGTAGCGGCGGCTGGGGCAGCTTCAGCGGCGACACGGACCCGTTCGACATCCCCGCGAAGGGCGCACCCCTCGAGCGGCTTAGGAAGTGGCGGGTAAGCACGCTCCTCCACGCTCGTCGCCATTTGTTGTCGCGAGCGCGTTCCGGCGGCGGCGTGGCGTGATGTCTAGCTCTGCACAGTGTGGTGTGTCTCCAGTGGGTTGGGCTCATTGTGGCTGGGTTTGAAGCAGCGTCCAGTTTTCGTTCCCTGCGTTGGATGTGTGTCTGTGGCGGAGCTCTCAATTGTTTGGGGGGAGAAGAACAACCCACTCGCGCTGGCGAGCTCGCCGTCAGATTTTGGTTTTTGCAAGGGACTTCTGCGGAGTGCGGTGTATCTGATTTGGTTTGGGTTCATCATGGCTGGGTTTGAAGCAGCGTGTCGCTAGCATGGGACTTCTGCTTGCGCTTTCACTCGCGGTTTGGGCTCGTGAATTCGCCAATTCGGATTATTTCTTCACCCGGTTCCCCTTTCAAATTGAATTCGGATCCTTTTTTTTCTCTCGAGAGAAGAAGATGAATTAGATATCACATTAGCTGCGTTCCATCAGTTATCTGTAGATGGTTTTCAGCTGTTTCAGTCCATTTGATTCGATGGTCTTCACCGGGGTAATTTCTTCCGAACGCTAGACGTTCAGCACTGATTTAGCATTCCAGCTTGCTTTCAGATTCGCCTTTTACGATTTTATTTCAAACCTCTTTCCTCGTGCTCATTCATCTCCTTACCCTTTTTGCACTGTTGCATTTGAGTGGTCCGACGCGTCCTTTAGATTTGGCCTTTAACCAATGCGCGTCAGGTACTGAATCATTTTATTCAGATTTGATCCTAGACGGGCGCTTTTCCACTGCAAGGATTTGCCCGCACTTGCGTTAGGTTTGGGTCACTGTACGTCTGTACCCCTTTCGTGATATTAATGCCTTACAATTTCTGAAAACGGATATTGCTTGTACTCTGGGTGTAGACACTGACACTATATATACTAGTCCATTAACCCGCTAGAATTCCAGTGGGTATAAGAACTCGGTGATTTTAAAAATTCCTTTATTCTAAATTATCAAACATTTATAGTCGTCCATCAATCCATGCTCTTAATTGGACTATAATTTAAAAGATATAAGAATTAGATGATGTTTAATAATCCCTTCGTTAAATTATAATACATCTTATCTTTCTGGATATATATTTTTTACTATGTATGTAGATAATACATTTAAGTTAGATGCTACGTATAAGTATATAGCAAAAGTTATATATTTGGAAACTTAAAACGTATCGTAGTTTGTTGGAATAGAGCGCTCATTAATAATTAATTAATTATATCATACTATTTTTTACTTTTCTTTAATGCAATAGATATAATATATTATATATAATGTATACGAGTTATCATAAACTCAATAATTACCATTTTAAGGAACCAATTTATATATTTTTTTCTTTCAATGACATCTCTATATATTTTAATATATAATTACTTTAAAATCTTACTACTAACCATGGTGACTCTTATTGCATGATTTATATGAGGTCATAAATCTAAATTTTTATTTTTAAAGTTTTATTCATATCGACTATTATGGATTTTTTCTTTTAAAGCCCTTGTGCTTATCATATTATTTTATTAACTCACCTTTTTTACTTTTTAAAATAAACATTTTAAGTCATAAAATACGTTCTTAACTAACCCGTTATTTGAAACGTGCAGCATGCCACTTAAGATAAGTTATAGAGTTTAAAAAGAGATCTTGAACAGAAATAATAGAGCTAACCTCAAGAGAATTGCAATACTTAAACTTTATAATAAATTTCTTGTTGCTACCGTGTCTTAGGATCTCACTATGTATTGGTGTTTCTAAAGGTCTTCGTTGGATATGTCCAAACTATCTCAACAGATGTTGGAGAAGATTTTCTTCAATTTGTGCTACCCTAGCATATTACGTACGTCATCGTTCTAGACTCTATTCATTCTTATATGGCCACATATTTAACGCAACGTTCTAGACTCTATCCATTTCTTATATGGCCACATATTCAACGCAATGTACACATTTTTGGAACACTTATATGTTGAACATGTTGTGTTTTTGTAGGCCAGTATTTTGCGCTGTACAACATAGCAGGTCTAATCGTTGTTTTATAAAACTTGTCTTTTAGCTTGAGCGGTAGCCTCTTATCACATAGAACTCTAGATATTTGACATCTCTTCACTCACCCTGCTTTGATTATATGGCTACCATCTTCATAAATATCCATGTTTCTCTATAGCACTGATCATAAATACCGGAAGTTATCCTTTTTTGGCACTATTTGACCTTTTAAATTAACATTTACTTCCTCTTTTATAGTAGTGCCAAAGTCATATCATATATTCGATGTTAGTTCTACTGAGTCCAAAAGTTTTGGACTCTAGAATCTTTCGTCACAACCATAGTGACTGACCCCCTTTTACTTTTAAGCGACAAAGCGTAAGGCGAGGCAACAACTTAAATATATTTAAAAACTAAAAATTGATATTTGAGAAAGTATTTAAGAAAAAAATAATGAAGAAGAAAAAAGATAAATAAAAGAAAAAGACTAGCCCAACTAGCCAATTAAAACTTGGTTAAGCCCACTTCTTCTCTCCCCTCACTCCCTCTATCTCCTAGCCGACTCCCTGCTAGTCCCAGCCGCCTCTCCTAGCGGCCAGCCTTTCCCTCTCTACCTGCTTCTCCCTCTCTGCTCGCTTCTCCCTCTCTAAACATTTTTCCTTTGCTAAATTGATTTGCTTGATATCATTCTTTTGATATGTTTGGTTTTTAATACCTTATATTATTGCAGCAAGCAGCCCTTGTGCTGAATGCATCAAGGCGCTTTAGGTACACACTCGATTTGAAAAAGGAGGAACAAAATGAGGAAATCAGGAGAAAAATTCGTGCAAAGGCATATGTTATAACGGTATCTTACTAGAAACAAATTTTCATCATTCCTTAACTTTATCTTTTGGTATTACCTTATGTTTATATGTCCTTATGCAGGCTGCTTTTCGTTTCAAAGAGGCTGGCCGAGTCCATGTTCGGTCTGAAGAAACAAAAGGTTCGATTTTAATGCTTACTCACTGTCCTTTGACAACGGATTGCAAATTTGTTTGTAATAGTCTTGCATAATACCTGTAAGATGTTTTCCCAACTGCTGCTGATCAGCGTGAATATTGCTTGCAATCAACTGAATATCAAAAGTACAATATATAGTTCTCTACCGATGATCTTCCTATTCCTGTTTCATAGAAACATGATCAGGGAGGTGATTCAGGGGATCAGGCACATAATGTCCGGGAAATCAGGCACATAAGGCAACCAACCAATCACCTGAAAAAAAGAGATAAATTCTCTTACACCCGCAGTAGTCAGAATGGTCTACACGATAGGCATTAAGACTAGGACAAAACTCTCACAAAAAATAGAATTAGGAAGCCCCTTAGTGAAGATGTCAGCAAATTGGGATGTCTTCAAGACATGGAGAATGCGGACATCACCAATAGCAACACACTTATGAACGAAGTGGAGATCGATCTTGATATGCTTACTGATTTCATGTTGAACAGGGTTGGGCAATAAGTAGACACCACCGACGTTAGGAGACTATGAAGTTCTTGTAGCAACGGTGTAAGCTAACAAGCCTCGGCCACGTTAATTGCAACCGTCCGGTACTCAGCCTCAGCAATGAAGCAGGACAACGTGTTCTGTCGCTTGGAGGACCAGGATACTAAGTTGTCACCACATAACACAACATAGTATCGAGTAGATTTAAGATTGTCCCGACAACTGGTCCATTAAGGATCAGTGCGGACAAGCAAAGTAGAGGTCGCCGATGGGGGCAGAAGAAGATTGTGACCAAGTGTCCCTTGTAAATAGTGTTGGGATGCGTTTAACAATAGATAGGTGAACGTCACGAGGATCATGCATGGTGAGACACCCACAACATAAGATATATCGGGTCGAGTAAAGGTGAGATACAAAGTGGGGTCATCGCCAGGTGCACTGACTGTGTAGGAGAATTTGGGATGAGCGCCGACGGGTGTGTTGCACAACTTGCAGTTGGTCATGCCAGCTCGCACAGATACATCCAAAGTGTTTTATCATTGTGAAAGAAAAAGGCCCTTAGAACGCTGTTGAATAGCCACACGGAGGAAGTGATGGAGGATATTGAGATTCTTCATGGAGAATTCCTTCTGAAGTTTATTGCTATGCAACGAAGGAGATCCTGGTTGGAGGCAATGAGGAAAATGACGTCCACATATAATAGTAAGTATACCCTATCGGTCCTATGGCGATATATAAACAAGGAGGTGTCAGACTTGTCCTTAATGAATCCCGAAATGAGCAAGTGCACAACAAAGCAACTATACCAAGTGAGAGGTGCCTGCTTCATACTATACAAGGACTTGTTGAGATGTCAAATCACATGGGACTATGTAGGATCAACAAAACCTATGAGTTGTGAGTAGTAGATTGTCTTAGTGCGAGTGCCATACAAGAAGGTATTCTTGACATCGAAATGGTGAATCGCCCGATTTTGAAAGAGCGCAAGGGACAAAATGGTATCAACAGTTGCAAGCTTGATCACCGGATTTAAAGTCTCGTTATAATCCACACCAAGGTATTGGGTGAGGCCATCGACAACCCAACGATGTGGAACTTGTGGCATAAAATCCACCTGCCAGTGATGATATTGGTGTCGAAAGTATGTGGGACAAGATCCCACGTGTTGTTGGACATCAAGGTGTCATACTCATCTTTCATCATGCGCCACCAATGTGGATCGGTGAGGACATTGCGATAGGTCTTTGGAACGGGTGAGAGGACCGTCGCACTGAACGCGGCTGGCATGCAGAAGCCAGACTTGTCGTGGATAGCCATCCATTGGCGAGGGGGCGACACCAGGCGGAAGCCGGATTGGTGCAGAAGCCATGGGCTGTGAAGGTGAGGGTGTTGTCGGGATGGGAGCATGTGCAACAGGGCGGTTGTACATCAGCAAAAGGGTAGTCGACACACTACATGGGGCATAGCTAGCGACGAGGTTGCACGTGGTGCGGGCGAAGTCTAGGTCATTGTAGGCGTGTTGGGCAAGGGCGCCACCAGACGTTGTAGGCCTGGGGCGTTAACAACTTTAGCTAGTGTGATGTGGGTCACATCTGTTGAAGTGTATAAGTGGATTGCTTAACTTATAATAGCTTAAGCTTTTGGGTTGAGCTGGTCAGTGCGTCCACTCTAACATGGTATCATATCTAGATGTCTCGAGTTTGAATCCTGGCAGAGGCTTAATTTGTGCTTCCGTCCTTTTTTCCACGTTTGCGCCTTTCTTTCTGACTGCATGTGAGCAGAGGTGTTGAAGTGTATAAGTAGATTGTCTATCTTATCTTAATAGCTTAAACTTTTGGGTTGAACTGTTACTGGTTAATGCGTCCACTCTAACAACATCAACCACGACGGACGAGGTGCCAGGCTAGGCGAGTACTTGCATGGGATTGATCAATCAGAAAGATTGAAACCTCGAACTCAGACGAGAAGTCTTGGTCAGTGCATGATGCTGGAGAGCCAACAAGGGGAAAGCAAGTCTCGTCAAAGACCACTTGGTGGCAAGTGATGATCCTGTTGGACGAGAGGTCCAGATTATGATGGTTACTGGAGTGGCCAAGGAAGACGCAAAAACTCGATCTGTAAGCTAGCTTGTGAGGCGTGGTGGCAAACATGTTGGAGTAACATGTGCAGCCGAAACCCAGTGGTGGTGTTAGGACAGATGTGTACCAAAATGGACAAAATGGTGGTGGGGTGCCAAATGCCGATGTTTTGGTGGCTAGCCGATTGATGTGGTATGTGTCGGTTTGAAGGCTTTCAACCCAATATGACGGGGCTAGGGAGGCCTGAAGGAGCATCGAACATATGATGTTATTAATGCAACAAATCATATTCTCGACTTCACTGTTTCGAGAGGACGTGTATGGGCACTATATCTGGAGTAGGACGACAAGTGTGAGTTAAGGAGTTATTGAACTCGTGGTCGTTGTCACACTGAACACTTTGAATGGTGCAACTGAACCGAGTCTTCACATAAGTGAAAAGGTTAGCCAAGGCAGGAAATGTCTTGGATTTGAATGGTGCAAACTGAATCGAGTCTAAAGGTAATGCGAGCAGTCATTAAGAATAACAAGATAACTAGGGAGACCCACCGACCATAACAAACCAAATTAAAATTCTGTAGAGCTCACGAGTGGTACTGAGTCTAAAGGTATGCGGCCTGGGTTACGTGCGCACGTGGTGCCTGGCCGTCGTACTGCTGCAGACTGGGCCACATGGTGATTTGGCATATCCATGGGTTGTAGGTCGAGGGCCATAGCGCTGGTGGACTCCACTAGCAGAGCTGCAACTGGTGCTGCTAGAGGGTGCCGTGGAGCGGTGGATTTGCCATGGGGCGTCGCCGAGGCACAAGTGGAGGTAGTGCGAGGGAGCCAAGTCGCCGGAGTAGCACGAGGGCGGTCGCCGGAGGTGGTGTTGGCGCAGTGGAGTCGGCTTCGAGGATGAGGTAATTGTGTACCTCATTGAAAGAGGGCTTGCAGTGGGCCTTCATTTTGGAAAATTTTTCGTTTTAAGCCACGTAGCACATTGTGAACGAGGGTGCTATCACAGATGGGATGACCTCATAAAGGTCGCATATTGTGATGGTAGTCGTCGATCGAGAGGTTTTGCAAGAAGACACGAAAATCAGCGTCGAGGCAAAGAACGCGAGCTTCACGGTTGTAGAGGGATTGCGCCTCGATAGTGATCTAGATGTGAGACCATGACGTGTTGTGCCGTGGTCGGCAGACTCCATTAGCTTGGAGGAGAGCATGCCTAGCACCCATGACACGAGGATGACATCCATGTGACGCTAGGATAGCACGGCGAGGAAGGCAACGTCTTAGAGGACGTGGTCGGTGAAAGTGTACTGCTTGGGGGTGAGGAGCAGGGGCGGGCCCCATTAAATTCAAAGGTATTCAAATGAATACCCATTATTTTTGGCAAAAAAACTTCAATATATATACATGTATATAGTGCATATGCATGGAAAATAAAAAATGAATCAAATAAATAAAGGAATTCTGTTAATTTGGACTAAAATATCTCCTTCATACCTCTCATATCTAACTAATCCAATAGTTTGTCGTGGACCATGAAGCCCAATGGAGCGATAAAGCCCACTTCAGTACCTCACGACAAAAAAATCCCCAAACCCTATTGTAGTCGCACCATGGCAGAGCCACCAGATGTGTCAGCCACCAAGTCGTGGTTACATCTTGCAGCCCCATGTGCCATGGAGACACCAACACCTCCGTTGAGACATCGTGGCTCCACGGTGTAGCTAGGTGCCCACACTTGACTGACTAACTATCATTGTGTTGCATCTGGCCTCGTTGTTGCATCGTATGTTAAGTAATGGCGTCACCGCGTGCCAGGACATACAACCAGGGGCAAGGTCCCATCGTGCCAATGTCCAAGCCTAACCAACTAGTGGGCACCCGACCTGGCCTCCCCTGCTTTGCTGCTTGCAGTACTGGGCTGCAGATGGGGCATTAGCGATTGGAAAATGCCAAAGAGGAGAAGCAGCCAGGCAGCAACTGAGCAACAACCAATAGATGCATTTAGATTTAAAACTTTTGAAATAGTTGTATGAAATTTGAGTTTAGTAGACTAGTTATTGAATCAGTTATGACCATAGTGTTTGTGCTTAATTATAGGTTATATATATAATTAACTATATATGTCGATAGACATGTTTTAATCTTCCAAAAAATCATGTTTGGAAACCCTATTTTTCTAAGGGATTTTTATTTTCCCAAGGAAAATTAGTTTGTTTTCTCTTGGAAAAATAGAAATCACTTGGGAAAATGGTGTCCCCCATTTTCCTTGGGAAAATAAAAATCCCTTACAAAAATAGGGTTTCCAAACTAGCCCTAAAAAAATTCGAATACCCATCCTCTAAATCCTGGGCCCGCCACTGGTGAGGAGGACGATGTCGCGCCAGCGATTGTAGTGGGAGTAGATGGGGTCCCAAACTATGGGCACAAATGTTTTGACATCAGTTGCCTGTGCGCGGAGTTTGGCGATGGTGGTGGCAAAGCAAGAGGTCTCGATTACGAGTCCCGACAGAGGCATCATTTGGGCATCCACTCATTTATTTCCACGTTTGTGCCTTTCTCTTTGACTGCACGTGAGTCGGGATGTTGAAGTGTATAATTGAATTGACTACCTTCTTCTAACAACTTAAGCTTTTGGGTTGAATTGGTTAGTGCGTCCACTGTTACAAGGACATGGTAGGACATGATAGGAGCTTGCTTTGCTTCTTTGCATCGTACTATGTGTTGTGTGCCGGCGATCCTTATTCAATGCGTAGTAAAACAAAAGATATTCGGTTGTTGCAATTATTTTAATATGTTTTCAACTGACTTCTGCAGTACCGATTGCTGATGGTGCACTTGGCTTTGGAATCAAAGAAGACGAGATTACAGCACTGACAAGGGATCACAACTACTCTGGTCTGCAGCAATATGGAGGGGTGAGCTAATCCTGGTTCATAATCATCTACCTCACTAGTTGCCTGTGATAGCTTCATCAACCTTATAATTTCCTCCGCAGGTTTCTGGTGTAGCACATATGCTAAAAACCGATTCGGAGAAGGGCATTAGTGGAGATGACTCAGATTTGATAGCAAGGAAAAATACATTTGGTTCAAACACATATCCTCGTAAGAAAGGAAGAAGTTTTTTGGTATGCTAAGGTTTCGTTTATGATATAGTACTTCTCTTTTCTCTGGGTTAGTCACACCTGCTGATTGAACATCTTGTTTAGGCTTTCGTATGGGATGCTTGTAAAGACCTGACGCTAATCATCCTCATGGTTGCTGCTGCTGTTTCACTGGCATTGGGCATAACAACAGAGGTGGGCATCACATCTGTAGTTCTGACTCCCTAACTGTACAAAATTGTCAACTGTGTTTTGTCACACTGAAACAGTTGTTTTATTCTTTTTCCCTTCTGTGGGTATCCTATTTCAAATCTATCCAACTTCATCTACTTTCCAGCACATGCATTTCTTATGCAGATTTCATCATATTGCCTTATATCTTTCCATGTGCTTACATTGATTACATTGCTCATCTGTGTTCCTTTATTTTGCATTGGAATATGATGATATTAGGGCATAAAAGAAGGCTGGTATGATGGAGCGAGCATTGCCTTTGCTGTTCTTCTAGTTGTATTTGTTACAGGTGTGCCACTATGACTTTTCTCTGACTTTCTGTGTTCTTTGTCATATAACAAGCAGTGTGTTTCTATTCACATCAAATCATCAAGTAATATATGATAAAACTAATAACAAGCATGTGAAAAGTTACATATAATGATGCAAAATTAGTAGTGGCCTAAAGCAACAAAGTTGAAGTCAAGTATGCATGCCTGAAACTTCAAATAAAACCTCTTACTCAGCGCCAACAGTTCCTTTTACGGTTTGTGTACAGTTGCTCAAATCTAGTGGCTATTATTTTTCCATGTTAATTTTCAGCTATCAGCGACTACAAGCAATCACTACAATTTCAAAATCTGAATGAAGAAAAACAGAACATTCGTTTGGAGGTGAGGACTAGAGGCGCATATATTGCTATCGATTTCTTTACTGATCCCAAATAACATTACAAATCATTCAGGTTGTTAGAGGTGGAAGGCGAATCACAGTATCAATATATGATTTGGTTGTTGGAGATGTTGTCCCTCTCAAAATTGGTGACCAGGTAGAGAAGGCCACTGAGCATGAGCCTCATTTCTGAGTCATGTGTCTACTTCTAAATTCTAAGGATACCCTATTTTTTTTTGCCAGGTCCCTGCTGATGGTATCCTTATCAATGGCCACTCTCTTTCCATAGATGAATCAAGCATGACGGGAGAAAGTAAAATTGTAAGCTACTCCAATATGCTGCTTTGGAAGTAACACACTTTACCTGTGAACCTAACTTGGCCACATGTGGGTTATTTGAAGGTACACAAAGATCAAAAGTCGCCATTTCTAATGTCAGGTTGCAAAGTTGCCGATGGCTATGGCACAATGCTGGTGAGTTTGACTTGAAATTTTCTGGACAGGAATCCAGCCAAGCGTCTGAAATTTTGACTTGAAAATTATATGTTTAGATTTGTCTTGAACAATACTTAATACTCTTCTAGATTATTCGACTTCATATATGTGTAGAAGAAAACAGTGGATAAAGGTACATGAAAATAGTACTTCTCTTGGTCAAAGTTTGAGCTAAAACTTTACTGTTGTTACTTTCCAGTGTCAAACTTACTTTAATAGTTTAATATGATATATGCCTATTACCTCTTTAATTACTAGTAGTGATTGGAACAGTGTAGAGCGTTTATCAACTGAACCATTCTGTTGTAATGTCCAGGTAACTGCTGTTGGAGTCAACACTGAATGGGGGTTGCTAATGGCAAGCATATCTGAAGATTCGGGTGAAGAGACACCACTCCAGGTTTGATTTTGTTGTTGTTGCCAGCCTTTGCGCGAGTTTATTTCCTTTACATGCCTTTGTTGTTCCGGTGCAGGTTCGTTTGAATGGTGTCGCTACTTTCATTGGAATGGTTGGACTTTCTGTTGCCCTTGCAGTTCTGGTTGTACTTTTGGCCAGGTAAAATTGGCATATTTTAGTGTGCTAACCGTCTACTTTGTTTATCTACATCAATCTGTATCACCTTGTTTTCTCGTAGGTACTTCACTGGGCATACTTATAATCCTGACGGATCTGTGCAATATGTGAAAGGGAAGATGGGTGTAGGCCAGACGATACGTGGAGTAGTTAGAATATTCACAGTGGCTGTAGGTATTCTGTTCTCTGTTTATGCATACTGCTTTAGTGCTTACAGTTTTTGGCTCACCATCTTGAGGTGTAAATAGGTCACTATTGTGGTCGTGGCTGTTCCAGAAGGACTACCATTAGCTGTCACACTGACGTAAGCATGGTTTGTGTGTTATTTTCTGCCAGCCCTTTCGTCCCTTGCCACTCAACATACTTTATTTTTGTCAGGCTTGCTTTCTCAATGCGCAAAATGATGAAGGACAAGGCTCTGGTATGTTCCCAACTTTCTATACCTTGGTTTTGTCATACTACTTGATCCGACATTGAATGCTTTGCACGCTCACTTCCTATGGAATGTAGGTCAGGAGGCTTTCTGCATGTGAAACGATGGGTTCTGCCACAACAATCTGCAGTGACAAGACTGGCACCTTAACTTTAAATCAGGTGCAATGGTGTTTATTCACTTTATACATACTGACATACATGTTTCAGATAATTCTGTTTGTTGAATCTGATTGGCCCTGATTTTTAAATTCTCTTCTTCCTGGTTGATTTTAAGATGACTGTTGTTGAGGCATATTTTGGTGGAAAGAAGATGGACTCACCAGATAATGCACAAATGTTATCTGCTGATGTCACATCACTGATTGTTGAAGGAATTGCACAGAACACTTCTGGAAGCATATTTGAGCCCGAGGTTAGTCATCTCCATTCGTGGAGAAAGAAAAAGCATATGTGGTTGCATATGCATTTGAGATTTCAGGTTTTAGTAAAGATATAGCTTCGTAGTGATCCCTATGCGCCATCACTCAGTGGTTAGATAAAATGTGCACCCTTACAATTTTTTTATTGGAATTTATTGCACATGCATGCCTGTGTAGTGATCTTCAGAGGAAATTTTATGTTTGGTTCTCAAGTTCAATTGATTTTTTCTGGCTTGACAATTATCAGGAGAGCATGAACAGACATGTACTTTCTTGGGGCCATGAATTCTGACTTATGTTCTACAGGGTGGTCAAGAACCGGAGGTGACTGGATCACCTACAGAAAAGGCTATATTGTCTTGGGGGCTAAAGGTGCAAAAAGATCCTTTATAGTAGTCACAGAGATCCTTCTATAGGTTAATCTCTTGCTATTGCTAATCATGGTCGGCACATTTTTACAGCTGGGTATGAAATTCAATGAAACAAGATTGAAGTCATCTATTCTTCATGTATTTCCTTTCAACTCAGAGAAAAAGCGAGGTGGGGTTGCAGTGCACCTGGTAATTTGAATTATCTGCAACCCTGAAGATGTTGTGTGATATCTCTTGAAGACCTAAGTCATAACGTTGTGCTAGATCCTCTCTTTTTTACCCTACCACAGATGGGTTGAAAGGGTGCATGCATGTTGGCCCATTGGTATCTGATATGCCTTTAACGGCTTTAATTTTTCAAAATCTTCGTACTGTTTGAAAGATAGCATTTCAGTTTCCACCTATTTAGGGTTCCTTTTTTTAAAACAGGTTAATTATGTTTGAATTATTAACTACATTACACCTAATCCTTCAAATCTTGTATTCAGCAATCATGGATACTCTCCTGCTAGTTCTAGGAAAAATATGAAAACAAAATAATGATCAGAAGCAGATACTTTCTTCCTTGATCAGTGTCTCCTTTGGTTAAGCTGGCAATTTGTATTTTGAATATTTCAATGTCTAATCACTTCCCCTTTTTTTTTTGAAGGATGGCCCTGAAGTCCATATACACTGGAAAGGAGCAGCTGAAATCATTTTGGATTCATGCACAAGCTGGCTTGACACTGATGGTTCGAAGCACTCAATGACTCCTGAAAAAGTATATATTTTTTAAGGGAACTTCATGTTCGTTCTTTTCATTTGTACAGTATCTTAGTTTATTAATATTTCAGATTGCTGAATTCAAGAAATTCATTGAAGATATGGCTGTGGCTAGCCTCCGCTGTGTTGCCTTTGCCTATATAACTCATGAGATGGATGATGTTCCAAACGAAGATCAGAGGGCAGAGTGGAAACTGCCTGAAGATAACCTCATTATGCTTGGAATTGTGGGAATAAAGGTACATAACATATTTGAGAGTTTTGGTTATAACAACAATAAAGCCTTTTATCCAAGCAAGTTGAGGTAGTATAGAGTTTAAAACCCAATAGAAACCAACTCAAGGTTCGAGTACATAGATAACTATTTTCCATGCACTCTTATTGAAGGCTAAATCTTTGGGTATATCACATCCTTTCAAGTTTCCTTTTGCTGCTTCAGATGTTTTTTTGAAAGCGCAGGAGAACCGCACATCTTTATAGATAAAAGAGAGAACAAGCTTTACAAAAAAAAAACCCACGGACACACACACAACACAAACGCACTACAACCACCAGGGACTACCTAGGCGCTAAGAGGGTGTCGGCTAAAGCAAGACTACCTAGCTGCTTAGCTCCAGCCATCACCCAACAAGAGAGCTCATCAAGGAAGTTTCTTAGCACTGAGCTAATAGAGGGGGCTATCTTATCAAAAACCACTCTATTCCGCTGCAACCAGAAACACACTATTCCTCTTCTTCAGATGTCAACTTCGGTCTTTCTCTTTCTCTCTTTTTATTGCTATCGCGTCTTAGGATTCCACTACTCACTGGCGTCTCTGGAGGTCTATGTTGGACATATCCAAACCATCTCAATCGATGTTGGACAAACTTTTTCTTCAATTAGAGCTACCCTTAGCCTATCACGTATATCATCATTCTAAACTCGATTCCTTCTTATATGACCACAAATCCAACGCAACACACATTTTTGCAACACTTATCTGCTGAACATGGAGTCTTTGTGTAGTCCAACATTCTGCACCATATACATTCCTGCCCTATAAAATTTGCCTTATGTGATACCCTCTTGTCATATAGAACGTTAGATGCTTGACGCCACTTCATCCACCCTGCTTTGATTCCATGGATAACATCTTCATCGTTATCCCCGTCTCTGTGTAGAATTCAAGAGTTTTGATTGCTGCTTTTTTTAATATTCTGATAGATGCATTGCACTCCATTTCTCCTTTTTATTGCTAATGCTACCTTTTTTTAATGGTATTTGCTCCACATTTCACACTGAGTATTTGTTATTATGTGTCTAATTCTCAGCTTCTTGCTTGTAAATGAATTAACCCTGTTATTATGTCCCTTAGACCTCAATATGACCGTACATCTGGAATTGGTCTATTTATCAGCTTCAGTCACTGAATTTGTCAGCATTTGTCTGTATGAACTGTTTGGATGGAAAGGCAACTTTAACCAATGAACAACACTAGAAATCAATTTGTATCCTAGTTTTTTTCCACAACCTTGATTTCTAAATTATGTTGTCTGTCTCTAGATGAATAATGTGCTAGTAACCATGTGATATAAGACTGATGTTTGCTTTTCTCTGTTCCCTTTCTTATATAACAAATATTGTACGTTTAGTCTGCTAACAGTGTACTGCCTCTGTTAGCCGTCGCCATGAATATACCAGTAATATACATTTGTTAACTGATGCAGGATCCCTGCCGTCCAGGAGTTCGAGATTCTGTTCGTTTATGTCAGGCAGCTGGCATTAAGGTATTTTCATGTTTCTGCGTCACTTTTATATTAGATGCATCCAAAAGGGATAGGTCGCCATTCATGTCATCTTCTATAATCCGTATCTTTGCTTCGTCTGGAGATGTTTACTTGAAAATTATTTGTTTGAATTGTTAGGTGCGCATGGTTACTGGTGATAATCTTCAAACTGCGAGAGCCATTGCCCTGGAATGCGGGATACTTGATGATCCCAATGTGTTGGAGCCTGTCATCATTGAAGGAAAAGCATTCCGGGTGCTGTCAGACTTAGAAAGGGAGGAAGCTGCTGAAAAAATATCTGTATGTTTATTATCCTCGCAATTTTCCTAACATTGCATTGTTATGATATTACTGTAATAGTTTCTGTGGTTAGTATGTATTATTGTTTTTCTTCGCTTCAGCCCCTCCCCCTCTTGTCTCTCTTCTTCCCCTCCCTCGCTCCCCCCAACACCTATATCCATATCTGAGTCACAAAAATAAAAAAACTCAGATTTGAGGAGGTAAGACGGCCTCTGTCATTGTATTAAGTAGATCTTCTCACGCAGATCGATAAAATCCTCTAACCCCTGTCCCACCCATACACAGCAGTATCATAGCTTATGTGAGAACGACCGTGACCATGGTTGAGCCTTATGCCATTATTTGTCATGGGACATCCGAGAAGATTTTTTAACCCCAACTTGAAATTCACTCTAATGGAAAGTCGAATTAAGGACCTGAGAACAACTCAGACCCACCTAAGTGACTCAGCCTAGAGGCCCTTCAGCCGAGTAACAGAAATTATGTACACTAGTGCAAACCAGATGTCCCAATGTGAAATTTTGTGGTAACAGGCAAGTTTTCTTGTTGCTCACGTTTTGTGACATTGCTTATGCCCAGGTTATCAACTTGAGAAATAAAATATTTGATGAAAAACATGCAAATGAGCACATTTGATGAAAAAATTGACCTGTGCGGCTATGTAGCAATAAGAAACTCGCTGTGATTCAGTTATTTGTAGTATTACATATGCTGTCTAGACTCTAACCAATGGGCAATTCCTTACTTTACCTGCACTGACTCAATACTTCATTGCGTGTGTCAATATTTGTGGGTCAAATAATGTCATGATATGGGGTAATAATCCCTTAATCTATTTGGAGCCAGCTACCCGCTGATGACCAAAAAATTACAAAATACAACCATGCTCAGTCTTTTGTGCCTATCTATTTTGCTATTTTCCTGAAGTTCTTATATAAATCTTCATTTGTTTTATGCATTGCAAATGCAGATATACTATCTACTTTTATCTTTGGGTTAATTTATGCTCTAACAATGGCTACAGGTGATGGGGAGGTCTTCACCAAATGATAAACTTTTACTTGTTAAGGCACTGAGGGCAAGAGGTCATGTTGTTGCTGTTACTGGAGATGGCACAAATGATGCCCCAGCACTGCATGAGGTTTGTGGACTACTAGTCCCTATAAAATTTCTAATGTTTTACTATGAAACGAGCCTCATTTTAAACATGAACTTCCAAGTTCCTAATATGTAATTTACACAAGCATCTTTCCACAGATGTTCAAGAAGCATCTTTCGGTAGTAGTTAATGAACTCTGAAACTTGCAGGCAGATATTGGTCTATCAATGGGCATTCAGGGAACTGAAGTTGCCAAGGAGAGTTCTGATATTATTATCTTGGATGACAATTTCGCATCAGTCGTGAGGGTACGTTAAGGACTAGTTTGGGAACACCATTTTCCCAAAGGATTTTAATTTTCCAAGGGAAATTAGTTCATTTTCCCTTGGGAAAAATAGAAATCTCTTGGGAAAATTGAGTTCCCAAACTAGCCCTAAATGTGTTTATATTTTTTTGTTAGCCTTCTGCTACTGTAGTTCATGGTGTTTGTTTCTGGCTTCAGGTTGTCAGATGGGGTCGTTCGGTGTATGCAAACATACAGAAGTTTATACAATTCCAACTAACGGTCAACGTCGCAGCTCTGATAATCAATGTAGTTGCTGCCGTCAGTTCTGGAAATGTGCCGTTGAATGCTGTTCAGGTTTGAGTTCAGCTCTGAGATCTATTGGTAGTTGCACTATTTATCATCATTTAACTTGTAAAAGCTGCAATTTCTTCAGTTCTGTGCATGTCCAGACAGTATTTCTAAAAAGACGTGTTTGGTGGAATTCTAATTTTTGCTCCCTTGGCTGACAGTTGCTGTGGGTTAACCTAATTATGGATACTTTGGGTGCCCTTGCATTGGCGACAGAACCACCTACAAACCATCTTATGGAGAGACCCCCAGTAGGGAGAAGGTAGTGAATCACCATCTATCTTGTAGCATTGTTTAAACTGTGTATGTTCGTAAATTGTACACACTACTTTCTCTGATCACAATTCCATTGGACATTGACATTGACAAGGTCTCTAATACAATAATCAGCAATATCTATAAATTCCAAATAGAAAAACTTAAGTAATTTTTCATAATGAATCTGCTAGCATCAATCTTATGTTGCCAATCTGTTTGAAATTTTAATTATTGGTGATATTGAAGTTAAAAAACGTTTTGACTCACGGCAAACTTAAATGGACCTACATTTTTGTGATCAGATGAAGTATTTTGCAACAGATTGTAAATATAAGATTGCTGATAATTTTAATTGCTAGATCATTTCAGTTGCATCAAATATATGTCAGTGTTTATCTCTGTATGTTGCTATTAAAGTGTCAAAAGTATTTGTGTTAGCAGTGCTAAATGTTTCCTCATCACCTTTTCAGGGAGCCATTGATTACAAATATCATGTGGAGAAACTTAATTATCATGGTATGCTATATTTGCTGTTGTATTCTGTGTTTCTTGTTATAGATTTTCCTACTGAACGCTTGTTCTTTGTTCAGGCTTTGTTTCAAGTTTCAGTTCTCCTCACTCTCAACTTCAAGGGAATAAGCCTCCTGCAGTTGAAAAATGATGATCCAGCACATGCAGATAAAGTGAAAAATACCTTCATTTTCAACACATTTGTTCTCTGCCAGGTTCTGCGTTTTAGCTTTTGCTTAGAAAAGATGTTTCTGCCTTTTTGTCTAATGCGGCTCCGGAGCTTTATACAACAAACGCAGTAGTGGCCTGACATGTGTAATTTTGTCTTCTTAGGTGTTCAACGAATTCAATTCGCGTAAACCAGATGAGCTGAATATATTCAAGGGCATTTCAGGGAACCATCTGTTTATTGGCATCATAGCTATAACAGTTGTACTCCAGGTAGAATCTCTAGAATGAGTTTCCTTTCTTAACTAAGATAAATTTATTTAGGTGTTTTGTTCTCACATTCTTTTGTTTCTGTTTATATTTAGGCGCTTATCGTTGAGTTCCTTGGCAAGTTTGCCTCAACGGTAAGGCTAAGTTGGCAGTTGTGGTTGGTATCGATAGGTCTTGCTTTCTTCGGGTAAGGTTTTCATATGCTTGCTGATGAAATTGATAGAACCATGACACGTTTCTCTCCCTCTATTGCGCCTGATCATTCCCTTATTTGCTCTGCAGCTGGCCGCTGGCATTCGTGGGGAAGCTTATTCCTGTTCCTAAACGTCCATTGGGAGAATTCTTTGCATGCTGCTGTATCTGCAAGGGGAGCAAACAAGGTAGCCATTGCACTGCAAAATCCTTTACTCCTTGCCGATTTAAGTAGTGCATGGTGGAGTGATCAAATATATCAGAGCATCTTTTGCCTCTTCCCCCAGTTTTTGTCGCACATCCCTGACAGTTCTGTTTGTGCAGCCCCTGATGACGCAACCTCTAATGATAAGGAAGACAACAAGCCCGAGCCTTGAGATGTCAGCAAGATTGATGGTTGCTAACAATGACCTTGTGCTGTTTCTTACCGGGTTTTGACGTGTTGGATTTGTGATTACCACTGATTGCTATTGTACTTCAAACAGGAAGGCTGGAAATGCAACTCGGCTTCTCATGAGACCTTGTCATTTGCTGTAGTTCGTTCGCAACTGTATATTGTAGCTTGGAAGACTCTGTGCCGTGGTGCGTGTATTTGAGAAATTTCTATGCAAAGTGAGCTGGCGATAACATTGGATGGCGCAGCAAAGCATCGCGCGCAGTGTTTCCTAGGCATCATCCAGTGCGGCTCGTGGATGCTTTTCGTGGGTGGAGCTGCCTGTGTTCGTGCCATAGCATTTGACGAGTGGGCGCCCGCTGTCGGCTTTGTGCCTTGAAGCCTCCGATGCAGAGAAAACAAGGTGAGTTGGAACCCGAGACGTGTCTGACCAGCATGGCCCGTAGAAAAGTTTGCCCCGGCCGGCTAAAATTTCCCGTGCTCGTACTTTAGCCGTGCACTTGTGCGTCCATGTCCGTACGTACCGTTACGTGAAGCCGTTGCCTTCTCTATATTTCTTGTCAGCTGTCCAGTGTATTACACGCATGCGCGTTTCATTGTTGAGCCCCACGGGGCCGAGGCGACAGTTGACAGCAGCTGCAGCAGCAGACAGCGCCATGAATTCTCAGGCCCTCCCTCGGTTGGCACCAGTTGACGGACTCCCTTTGACACGATAG
The DNA here is from genome assembly GCF_902167145.1 of Zea mays. Classification (NCBI taxonomy): domain Eukaryota; kingdom Viridiplantae; phylum Streptophyta; class Magnoliopsida; order Poales; family Poaceae; genus Zea; species Zea mays. The sequence continues at coordinate 12,182,522 of NC_050097.1, forward strand.
AAAAGTGAAGAGCGGGCGAGAGGGGTGCTTTTTTTTTACGCACCAAGTGGCCGGGGTCACGTTGAGTTGAGTAACCCGCGGGAATGGAGAAAGAGGACTCCGTCCCGTCCGCACCCGGGCCGGGTGGATCGATCTCAAGCTATCGTTGACGTTTTAACCGCTTCTGGTTTTGTAGATCCGATCCGAGAGAAAGGTCAGTATGAAGACGCACGCACCGCACCTGTTGCGGTCGCGTTTACAACGTCGGTTCGCTTCCGTCCCTTTCTCATAAATGCATCGCTCATCCTTATGAGGACTTTATTTTTCAGTTCCAAAGCCTTGTTCCGAGTCGTGCGTAGCACGCAGTCCTCTGTTGTCTCTCTGTTTGTGTACCAGCGCGCGCGCAAATGTCTCGTACCTACGCTACGCTACATGCGGTCACCTGCTGCTGGGTCAGTAGTTAGCTATGTTTGGTTCCAAAGCCAAACCACTGGATTAGGTGTGAAACGTAGTCATGACTTGTTTTGGTTGGCAATCAAGCGCTCTCTCTGTCATTATGATCTACATGTGCTCGAGGTACCATAGGCCCTTGGTGCACAGGAACACTCTTGGACGGCAAGGTGCAGCTCAGTCACCGTCTAAGAAACTGTTTTAGATCACCTGGACTTTGCCACGAATACCTTTTATCAGAAATGGGGGGAACGATAAAGGATGCTGGAAAATGAGATATTATTAGGGCATGTACAGTGGAGAGACACCAAAACGGTTCTCCAAGCACAGGAGACAACTAAGAGACTATATTGTACAATGGAGTGTCTATAAACGTAGTCTATTAATAAATATAGAATTAAATGTATTTGTATAGCATCAGATCGATAGAACAGACGACAAATTCGTACAGTGGGAAGTGAGGCGTCTGTTGTTACTTGGTTTACGAGCCAGAGGCGTCTCTTCACGGAGAGACGGCTCTAAGATTTTTTTGCAAATAACTCCCTAAAACACCTTAAGAGCCCCCACGTTAAACACCACTGTACATGCCCTTATCTATACTATACTTAAAGCACCAGTTTCAACGGTCGTTCTACGTCATATTTTTTCAAATAACCCCTCACATCTATCTCAAATTAACTTGCATCCCCATACACACAACATTCATGTCCAGCCCGTTAGCCAGTCGGGTGGTTAAATTAGCGTAAAATATTTTTAAAAAAGTGGTGTAGAAGGTGGGGTTCAAACCTAAGTCTTGATGGAAGAAGGACGGGAGACACTAAGTGAAGTCGTCTAACCAGTAGAACATCATCATGATCAATTGTTTTTAATATTGAATATAAATTGTACATATGTATATACGAGTTTTGTAAAATAAAAAAATACAATTGTGTCGGGCCGGATCAGCACTACAGGTCGAGGCTAAGGCCAAACACGACACGACGATCGTGTCGGGCTGGCCCAGGCACTATTAAATGGGCCATGCCCCGGACCAGCCCGCTAGACACGACCCATTTGGCCATATATACCTCTGCACGATAATGATGGTCCTCGTCTCAGTTGCCGCCACCTCGTTCGTCATCCTGCTTCTTTTCTCTCTCCCCTTATGCCTCCGCCTCCGCGCCACACATTCTCGGCAGAGGGCGTGGGAGCAGGCGCCTCCTCCCCGCATTCGTCCGACACTAGCCCCGACACCGACTCGCGCAGTGGCTATTGCACGTCCACGAGGGTGTTTCACAACATGCACGCACCATCGTTTTCGCCGTCGTCGGACGTCCCGTTTGTCTTTCGGCCTTTGCCCTGTTCTTCCTACCCAACCTGTTGCCCCTGCCCACGGTCGCAGCCGCGAGCCGACCGATGCTCGTCGATGTGGGTACGGGCAAGTCGATCTTGCTCCTGGCTTTTCTTCGTGCGTGTCGCCGAGGAGGACACGATGGTGCCTACCACGTAGGTTATCTTGGCGATGACGAGTCTAGATCTGAGATATTGGACAACCAAAGCCTGTAGCGCGACAGCAGTCGGCATATGCTACAGAGTTGGTGGTGTTGTTGTGTCGCCTTGGTGGGTCCAGAGCTGAAAGGGACTCGCATTCTCTCGCCCTTTTCGGAGTGACGCCTGGTGTGGGTGCCTTCGGTTTGGAGCTGCTCTGGTTGGGCTTCTTTCTCCGCTTGCGTGCTCTCTCCTTATATGTATCTAGCGGTATACTAGCTATGTCGCCTCCAGATGTCCATGTCTTCGTCGTGTACTTCTCCGGCAACGAACAGGTATGACTGCATCTTTCTTTCCCTTCCTGGTCTACGAAACCTTGGAAGTGGAGAAGGCGAGGGATGGGATCCCTGATTTGCTGTCTATGGTACCCATTAGATGGCTCAATATTGACTGTCTACATGGCCTTTCCTTTATCACGATGTCGACTCACTTAGTCAAATCAAAAAAAAATTATGCGGAGAGCAGAGACAATCAATAAAAAATATTGAGATCTTTTTTGGTGGATAGTTTACGTGTGTATTGTTGTGAGTCGTCGCAACGCACGAGCAACTGACTAGTAGCTAATAAATTGGCTTTATTTCCTGGAGGCACTAGGATTTGGACCCAGAGCCAAGTGGCCAAGTGTACCGAAGAATCGTGTCGTGACACACGACCAACTGCTTGACTCTCCCTCTTCTGTCCGATAACATTTGTACGCAAGATATAGACAGTACTACTACTATACATGTTAACCAAGGCGGGCAAAACATGTTTATAGGGACGGGTAAAAAATCCACTTTATTCAAAAGCATTTGAATATAAAGGTGGGGGTGTAGTGCATGATTCTTTTTTGGCGCTACATGTAAAAAGGCCCAACACCAAGAGAAGAGGAAAAAAAAGTGCAATTAAATGTTCAAACTCTAAATATGATCTATGGAGGCCTTGATCCAAAGGTCCTTGTGTGTCAATCAAAGAATTAGAATGTGCAGATGAGGTTTGGAGAAAACTTGAAGTTGATGGGGGGTGATCTACATGGCAGAATGCCCATGTTGACTCATTAAGTCATCTGTATTCGTTTTTCGTTATTCGTTTTGATGCATGCAAACAACCAAATGCAGTTGTATCTAGACTACATGCACAAATGAAACAATTAAACAAAAACCTACAGCACGGACCTAACCTGACCATATGGAGCTTGGCTCCTTCTCATGTACTGGCCAAGTCGGTATTCCACCTTCGCTTTCTATGCTTCGCGGTTTTTCTTAAGAGATCGCCATTAGAAATAATTTTTATCTTTAATTTTTCGAGTTTTTTCAAACGATCTTGTATGATGAAACCATCAAAATAAAAGTTGTAGATCTCTAAAAGTTATAAAACTTTTTAGTTGATAACTTTTTTATTTGAAATCATTTTGACTCTAAAAAATTACATCTAAATTTGTCAAATTTAAAATTCAAATTTTACAAACGACCTCGGATGAAAAAAGTGTCAAAGTGAAAGTTGTAAAACTTCAAAAGTTATTCAACTTTGTAGTCGACAACTTTTTATTTGAATTCGTTTACGGTCTCAAACAATCAATTTAGACTCAATTGGTTGTAATATGTGAACAACAAACTATAAATTAGACACAAAGCATGTCAAAGGTGGAGTGGTAGACACGCGAGGGTAAGGTTGGGCTTTTGATTCCTAGCAACCGCGTAGCGCGCGAAAAATGTCGGGACGAGAGGGGTGGGTCGAGGCCTCTCCTTAAATAAAATAATTATTTTTTGTTTTTAAAACCCATTTTATGTTTCTGAAAATTATTTTCACTAGCCATTTTATTACGCTGACTGCCAGTGGAAATCTTTCCACTGGCGGTTCTCAGTTATCCGTTTGTAAAAATGATAATTTCTACTAACCTCTAGCACTGGCGGTTCGATCTAAAAAGCGTCACTGAAAATGGGTTCATAACTGTCACTATAGAGGTTCTGTGTACTAGTGGCCTATTATCAGGTCGGGTCGGTTTGGTTCGTGCCACCCTGTTTGACGTGTGGGGTGGGGGTAGATTGGGTTGAGTTTTTTTGTCTTTAGGTCGGATTTTTTCAGGTTAGTTTGGTTTTGGATCAAAAGTCATGGCACGTATCCGACCCATGAATTATTAGAGGTCAAATTGCGTGCGGTTCGTATCCGTCCATTACATTGGTCGAATGAAGGTATGAAACCAGGTTTTTTTAGACAGATCAGGTCGGATTGGTCGTGTCAGTTAGCCCATGATCAGGTCTACTCGGCTGCTGTTTGGCGGCGCGGACTGCTGTTATGAATCACATTATCAATAATGAAAGAGTCGTCTGTCTTTTGCTCTCTGGTTCACATCAGTACTCTATTCTAAGCACGTACACTATTCTAATGATGTGGAACTAACACGAATCATGAGCCCATGACCCAAACGAGCACACTGGCTCTGCGGCACGCCGGAGGCTCTGCAGCCCAGCACCATTATCGTCCTGAGTTCCATGCAAGTAATGATCACTTGACGTCCGGTCCGGAGAAGACGGGTGTGCTTCTGCTTCTGCATGCACATGCGGTAATGCGCCGCCTAATAATTCAGAGAGCACAGACTCGCACGCGTACAGTGCGACGTGACAGCGGCCCCCGCGCCCAGGAAATTCCACGGGCATTGAAGGCGCGGCGCTCACACACACATATACACCACCCCGCCTCACCACCACGGCCGGCGGCAACGCGGCTCCGCCGAGCGCGACACGTCGCGAGCCGCGCGCGGGGGCGCCGATCGACGGCGACGTCGTACTGGCGACACGACAGCGCCGCAGGCTGGCGCGTCCCATCGCGTGGCCACCAGCACCACGCCTCGCGCGCTTTGCTTTTTCTGCCGTTCACACCCACGGCCCGTTCCCGGATGAGAGTAGCGCGCTCATGCATGCACCAACAAAGCAAAAACACGTCCGTCCAAGCTAATCCGGCCCGTGCTTTTCTTACCACAAGAAGAACCAAGAGAGAGAGAATAGAAGCCCCGTACGCGCGCGTTGGTGGTTCCGCCGCGTAATGATCGCGCGAACCAGAGGGACGGAGAGGAGCTGGTGGCCGGCCGTCGTGTGCTGCGTGTGAGTGCTGCGGCGCGCGCGGTCGTCGTCGGTCGTTTTCGGCCCCTTCCCGCGGATGCGCGGCTCTCTTCAGACGTCAAGGATATTCGAGAGGTGGCAATGGCAGCTCTGAATGATCCGCGCGCGGGAGAGGCGCATCCAACAGGGACGACGATGGATGGTGATGTGACCGAGTCGTGCTGCGTGCGCGCGGGTTCGCTGCCGTGTGTGGAGTGGATCGGAGGGTTTAGGTTTGCGGTCGCGTCACCCGGCCTACTACCCGCGTGGATCGGCCTGTGCGCTGCGACCCACGTACGGACTAGCCCTGTGGCCTCTTAAGCAATCCCGGCCGACAGCCGGCCGTCACCGTACCAACTACCGTAAGGAACAATTTGTTCCTCCCTCCGGGTCACATGCATGCATGCAAGTATTATTCAACCGAACGGGGAGCATGCATGTCCTTGGCATGATCCCGCGCCACATGCATCCGCTGCATATATACGGTGGACGGAATAGGTCGAAAGGGCTCGCAATCGACCGCAACTCCGCTTTTGCAGACGTACGTACCTGCACGGCAGCGTGTGCCGGCCGGGTCAACTTCTGGCTGGCCACGAGGCGGCGGCGGCTTGACCTGCGCCGTGGGCCGTGGCTGCTGACCATGTCTAGCTACGCATTTGTAAACGCCTCGTACGTAATAGCAGGACGAACTTGCTGGCGACACTTTTGACTTTAATTTGTATTACAAGCGGTGCAGGTACAGCGCATGTACGGCAGGCATGTACTTGCAAGCCCTTCTCTGTCTAATACTATAACTAAATCTCGGACGACCTATGGCATATTCTCGCCAAAAAATAAAAGGACGTCATATGGAACACAGCTAGCTTGGTCGTCTCGTCCAGGCAGCAAGTAAACGGAACAGTTTCAGAGACTTTCGGTTGTTCATGCGTTTAGGTTCCTCTTTTGTCTGTTTGTTTGAAAGGTCCCCTACTCCCCTTCCATTTATTTATTTATCTATCTATCTATCTATCTATTTGTTCGATGGAGTTGTTCTAGTAATCGCATTTTATTTTTAAACCCGCCAAGTCAGAACTCTCACCGGCCGGGCAATGCATGCATGCGTGTCTCGTTTATTTTTAGCTTGCGTTGTAGTAGTGCTCACCGGCCGGACTTTTTTACTCTACAAAAAATGACGTATATGTCGTTCGATCTGTCTGCATCTATCGGACCAGAATCAGCTGGTACGACGAGACTTTTGTAACTAGGATGGCATATATATATATATATATATATATATATATATATATATATATATATACACACACGACAGCACTAAAATGCACCTGGGTGCAATCTCTATATTGAATGCACCCAGGCGTAATATATAAATACACCCCCATCAAGCCTCATCGCGCCCTCGGCCTTCCCGCGCCTACCTGCCCCCCGCCGCCGCCGCGCGCCTCCCTGACCACGCGCCACCCTATACCCCGCAGCCACCGATCGCATCCCTGTCACCGCGCCGCCGCCGTCTCCTCCTTCCTCCGATCCTCTAACCCTAGATCCATGGCCCCACCGTCGCTGCCGCACCTTGAATCGCCTCGATGCTCCTCCCCTAATTCCTTGGCGATTGTTGTGGCTGGAGGTGCTGATCCGATATTGCCGTCTCCGATTGCGACAACGGGAGCGGGTGTACGCGGCGGATCAGGTGATCCCTTGCATCACAAAACGTTGCTGACGCCACCGCCTTCAATTCCACCTGGATCGCTGATCGCTCCGGATGCAGCCCAGCTGTTCCATCCGGTAAGAAAAAAAACAATCAAAAATTGTTGCTCCACCGTGCGTGGTTTGTTGATTTTATGTTGCATCGTTTGTTGCAAACTTGAGTCTCTGTTTTTTACTCATTGATTACAATTGCATGGTGTGTTTGTGTTCCAGTTGCAACGTGTGTTGCTTGTGGATTGCAACTAGGTGTATACTCTAATTGCAAACTTGAGTCTCTGTTTTTTACTCATTGATTACAGTTGCATGGTGTGTTTGTGTTCCAGTTGCAACATTGTTTGCTTGTTGATTGCAACTAGGTGTATACTATAATTGCAAACTTGAGTCTCTGTTTTTACTCATTGATTACAGTTGCATGGTGTGTTTGTGCTCCAGTTGCAACGTTTGTTGCTTGTTGATTGCAACTAGTTATATACTCTAATTGCAAACTTGAGTCTCTGTTTTTTACTCACTGATTACAGTTGCATAGTGTGTTTGTGCTCGAGTTGCAACGTTTGTTGCTTGTTGATTGCAACTATGTGTATCCTCTAATTGCAAAACTCATGATTGCGTGTTGTCCTGCAGGATGCAAACATACTTGATGTGTTTGTCCCCAGGGTGCAGCAAACATTTGATACAAAAGAAGAAGCCTACCTCTTTTACCTTGACTATGCAAAATTGGCTGGTTTTAGTGTCAGGACAAAAAGGACTAGTAAAGAAACCAGACACTGGGTTTGCAACCGTGAGGGGTTTCTGAAGCCAGGTCAAGAGAATGAGGAGCCTATGACAAATAAGACATCGATGAGAATTGGTTGCCCTGCTTATGTGAAGGTGAAGGAGGACAAGAAGCGCAATATTTGGTATTTTCATCATGTTCGGGAAGCACACAATCACAAACTTGAACCCTCACCAAGGATGGTGAGATATATGCATTCTCATAAGCAGAGGGAGGCAGCGTTGGATGACCTGTTTGCAATCATGTCAAAGAGTGGTGTGCCAACACAGGCAACAATGAATGTAATGTCAGAATTATTTGGAGGCCGTCAAAACTGGCCGTTCACAGAGAAAGATGTCCATAACAAGTAGGTCATAAAAAAAACTGACATCATATCTTTGTGCGATATATTGACAACAACATCTTCATTTGTTTTTTTCTTTTATGGTACAGGAAAGCTGAGCAAGCAAGGGAGGAGAGGGATGGTGACATGGATAAACTGTTCCAATTTTTCAGGGAGTGCAAAGAACACAATGAATACTTTTACTGGGATGTGGATTTTGAACCAAAAACAAATGTGCTTCGGAGCATTTTTTGGTGTCATGCAAGTCAGCGTGCAGAATACAAGGATTTTGGGGATGTAGTCACATTTGACACAACACACAAGACTAACAACAAGCATATGCCGTTGGCCATGTTTGTGGGTTGCAGCAATAATTTGAAAAATGTGTCCTTTGGCCAAGCACTTCTTCGGGATGAAATAATAGACACATTCAGATGGCTTTTTGAGACCTTTAAAAGTTGCATGGGTGGTCAGCAACCTTTTGTGATTCTTACAGGTATGCTTTGGCTACAAAAAAATGCTTGTCACATAATTACTGCTGTGTTGTTGCAACTGTATCTTTGAAGATGATTGCAATATTTTAAACTGCTTGATTGCAAACCTATTGGGGTTTTTTGCTGATTTTTATTTTTGACAAACAGATGAAGATGCAGCGATGAAGGAAGCAATAAGGATTGTGTTTAACAAGACACAACACCGAAATTGCCGATGGCACATAACCAGAACATGGGATTACGAACTCGAGGAGCTGTACAAATTGCACAATGATAATAATCTAAAGGAGAAACTGCAGTCCCTGATAAACTATCCTTTGGGGCCCACACAATTTGAGGTGGAGTGGAATAAACTGGTGGATGAATGTGGCATAAGAGAACACCCTGCAATTGTTGCATTGTGGCAAAAAAGGAAGAGATGGATAGCAACATATTTCAAAGGCATGTACTGTGGGCGAATGACTTCCACCCAAAGATCTGAGAGCCAAAACAGGGTTTTGAAAGATGGTTATGTTAACAATGTGACAAGCCTGCATATATTTGCAAAGAGGGTGCTTGACTCGATTCAGCACATAGACCACATGGATGCTGGGGAATCACACTACTCACAGGTATTTGCCCACACCCCTGAATTTTTTGGTCTGATTGTAAAAAAACTGTTAAACATAAATGATTCCAACTGCTGGTGTGGTGTGATTGCAACTACTGTATAATTCTACCCAAATATCTGTTAAAAAATGTAAACAAAATGATTGCAACTACTGTTGTGTTGTAATTGCAACTGCTGGTGTGGTGTGGATGCAAGCACTGAATAACTCTGGAGAATTTTGTTAAACAAACAATGATTACAACTGTTGTCTGGTGTAATTGCAACTGATGGTCTGGTGTGATTGCAACTTCTATATAACTATGCCCAAAAATTGGTTAAACAAACAATGATTACAACTGCTGTCTCGTGTAATTGCAACTGCTGTCTGATTTGATTGCAACTGCTGGTATTGATGCAGACTGAAGTTGTCAGAGCCTGCAAATCAAGATTTGATGAGCAACTCAGCAGGGTGTACACCAGGGCTGTGTACAATGAATACAAGAGGGAATATATTAACAGCACAGCTTTTGTGATAGAGCCTGATCCGGGAGTGGAATGCGGTTACTTGGTGAAACATGAGAAAGGCGATAGGACATTTTGCTGGGCACAACACGCATTCAAAGTGGTGGCTGACAAAGCAGCAGGCGTGTATAAATGCGAATGCATGCAGTGGGAGCATACAGGTGAGTTGAATTGCAACCTCGTTACATTAACAAAATTAAAAATTGATGTTCCTGCATATTTACATCCAAATTGCAACAAAAAAATGCAGGTCTGTTCTGCATGCACATAATAAAGGCATTCACCCACCTCCAAGTCCAAAACATACCTGAAAAGTACATTTTGAAGCGATATACACGTGATGCAAGATCTGTGGTTCCGTGGGACCGGCACGATGTGAGTGTTGGTGGTCAAAATGAGACAGAGCAGTCAAGGTTGTCGAAGCTGCTGCCAAAGTTAATGCGACTGGGAAGAGCGGGAAGCAAATCTGATAGAGCATACACTGAAACTATCAGGCACATCGACATGATAACTCCTGGGATTGAGCTTCTACGAACAGCGGAGATTGGTCCGATTGGTCCGGACGAAGCAACAAATACTGAGTTGCAGCAAGATGCAGAAGGACGGCGGAATATTGGTCCCATTGCACCAACACAACAAAGTTCTGACAACAATATAGAACCTGTTGTGATGCCAACTGGACCTACACCACCACCGGAATCGGGCCTGAATCCAGATTCTGCAAACTGCCTCACTGATCTAAGATTGACTGAACCGCCAGTGTCGCGCACGAAGGGTAGGAAGTCTGCCAGTGGGGCTAAATGTGCTAAAAATAGTGTGGAACCTGCTAATCCATACAGCACATATAGTGGTGGTCAGGGCATAAGAGAGTGCCAAACCTGCCATGTTAGGGGGCACTATAGCACAACATGCCCTCAGAACCCAAACAGAAGCAGAGCGGCCGAGAACAAGGACAAAAAGAGAAGTGCGAAAACTGTAGGTTGGACTCCAAGAAAAAGAGGTCGCCCAACAATAAAAAAAGGACTAAATGGGAATCAAGATGAGGCACAGAGTGAGGGGGATGATACACAGCAATCTGGGTGCACTATGGCGGTGCAGGAGTCAGCAGCACACGCGGTGATTGCAAGAATTAGGAGGGCGACAACTTGCCATGTTAATTACCAGGACGAAAGTGATTAAGGATGACTATGAATCTGACTGAATCTCCAATGTAATATTTCAATTTTATCTTATTTTATAACTCTGTGTAAGTTAAACTCAATAATGACTGTGTGACTGTTCGGAAAACAGTGGACACACATGACCAACCAATTGCAACATCGTAGTTGCGCTGATTGCAACTGTATGTATACACTGAATAATACATGAATCTGTGTTATCTGTTTACGTCTCGACATATAATTAAAATATATCTTGTTTTATTATAATATAACAGTTGCTACTACTCATAAACAGGTTTGCAAAGTTTGCCATCATGCTGGTTACCAAACATAGAAATAAAAATGAGTGGTCATGGTCAGTTGCAACTACGATTACAATTTCAGTTGCAGCTGTAACATATACGCTGCTACTACTCATAAACAGGTTTGCAAAGTTTGCCATCATGCTGGTTACCAAACATACAAATAAAAATGAGTGGTCATGGCCAGTTGCAACTACGATTACAATTTCAGTTGCAACTGTAACATATACACTGGTTGCAACTGCCTCATATGGAAGGGCTCCACCTCGCCGGTGGGTACAGAACACAAACATATACATTGGTTGCAACTGCAATGGCTGGTATTTTTCAAACAAAATTGGAAACTGCAGTTTAGAGTACGATAACAACTAGATGAATAGACCAGTTGCAAATGGAAACAGTGCGCTGGTTGCAACCTAAACAACATTACTGGATTGTTTCTGGAGATAACATAACACAACTGATTGTTTCTGACTACTGCATAACACAACAGATTGTTTTTGCATGAATCTAATTGTTTGACTGACTACTATCCCATTCAATTGGCAACGGACGACCACCAATTCTAAACTTATCAAGCGAACCAGGAATTTCAGCTTGGTTCAAAGGGTGGAAGATCTCGTAATGCAACAGCTCACATCTGTATATCGGGCCCTTGAACTGCAATGGCATAAAAACATCATAATGGTCAGTGACTATATTATGATGCAAACATAGAAAACACACAAAAAAGCACCAAAACAGATAGAAAATCAGTTGACAGCATGGCTAACCGGATTGATTTCCTTGGTCATTTTGTCCCCATCATAATATTCCATGTACTTCCATACAAAAAAAAGACAATCGCTTTGACCTGCTTGCTTTGGCACATCAATAAAAGGCCGCCTCCACTTGCTAACTCTGGGTAACTTGAGGTTGGAAACTTTCTGGAAGGCTGCATCGATGATTGGGATTTTGGCAAAGACAACCTTGTGACGTTCTTCCTGATTAGAACAATTCAGGAAGTAGTCGTTCGAGTCCAGCATATCAATACGCTTATGGATAAAATTGAAGCAATATACAAAATAGTGAGCACCATCTTTGATAGGGACAAAAACCTGGTGCAAGAAAGGAGTAGAAAACTAATTACTAAAAATGGAAAACATATATGAAAAAAGAAGTTGCAAGAAACAAGTATAGACAGTTGCAAAGTATGTGTCCTGGTGATTGCAACTGTAAATGATGGAAAGTAAAAAATTGTAGGTAAGAAAAAAGTGGGTTGGGGAAAAGGTCTGCTAACCAATTTTGCTCTTGACAAATCATAGTTTTCGCACTCAGACATCAGATTATTCCATATATATATGAATTCTTCCGTCTCAGATTTATCAGCGTTGAGTACTGCTTCACACGTTGATACATTGAACTGTATGTGTTTTCCAGTTTGGAGAATAAATAAAAAGAGAAATGATAAATGATTAAATTAGTTTAAACACATAAATGCAAGACAGTATACAAAAAATACATGGTTTTGGAGAAGAAACTTACATAAAAACCAGTGGTCAGAAACACTCTGTATCCACAAGAATCAACCTTGTGCACAATATCATCATGTCGCATGCAGTGCACGAAAAAGTCTATGATTCCTGACTCGCCAAGGGTGTCATTAGAAAAAGATGTTAAAATTTCCTCGCCAGTTAGTCCAACAAGAAGGCCAAACTCCAACAAAATTCTCCTGCATCAACAAAAAAAAGAAAAAACATATGGATTAGTGAGAAGAACAGTAGAATGTGCAACTGCTGGTGTGCTGTGATTGCAACTGTTGGTCTAGTGTGATTTCGAAGTACTGAATAACTCTGGGAAATTCTGTTACACAAATATGATTGCAAACTACTGGTGTAGTATAATTGCAACTAGTGTGTTGTAATTGCATGTACTATATAACTATGTGAAATTCTTTTTAAATAAAAATGACTGCAACTTCTGTTATGGTGTGATTGCAACCACGCATTAGGTGCGATTGCTACTGCTATATAAGTAACTAACTGTTCAAGAAAAATAATTGCTACTTGGTTAGAATTGCAAAATAAAATGTAAATAGCAATTGCAACTTGGGAAAAACAAAAAAAAACCTTTTCAGCTCAGGATCAGATGCGATCTTCCGCCTAAGTGCAACAGCCTTGGCCAGGGGTATCTCAAGTCGATTACGAGGGATCTTGAACGGGGATATGTACTCCCTAGGCTTCTTCAGCACTCTATCACCTAGGCGCTTGAATATCATCCTTTGAAACTCACTGAAATCAGCCTGGCCTACTGAGACTTTGTCTTGAGAAAGTCGGATTGGTTGGGTCAAATTGTTGATATCATCATCAGACTCCGCCGGGAACTGGATATCATCCAATGATGAGCTGGGTCCTGCCTGGCAATCAATGCTCTTCTCCAAACTATCAATCTCAGCTTTGGCCTCCTGACGAAGCATGTTCAACCTATCCTCGTACTGTTGGCGCTGCTCAGCATATTCTTTTGACATTTGTAACTGGAACATCTTCTTTAACTTGGCAGCGGGCACCGGCTTTTTCAAAGCTTTGATGTTGTCCTTTAGCTGTTTCTGGATTGCAACCTGTATCCTTTTCTCCTCCGCATCAACCTTCTTCTCGGCATCAGCCTTCTTCACAACTTCTTCAGCTGCAGCCATTCTCTTAATCTCAGCTTCTTCAGCCTCAGCCTTTCTCTTAATCTCAGCTTCTTCGGCCTCAGCCTTTCTCTTAATCTCAGCTTTTTCGGCCTCAGCCTTTCTATTATCCTCAGCTTCTTCTTCCTTCTTCTTCTCAGCTTCTTCAGCTGCAGCCTTTCTCTTGATCTCAGCTACTTCGGCCTCAGCCTTTCTCTTATTCTCAGCTTCTACTTCCTTCTTCTTCTCAGCTTCTTCAGCAGCAGCCTTTCTCTTGATCTCAGCTACTTCGGCCTCAGCCTTTCTCTTATTCTCAGCTTCTTCTGCCTTCTTCTTATCAGCTTGTTCGGCTTCAGCCTTTCTCTTCTCAGCCTCCTCAGCTTCAGCATTCTTCATCTCAATCTCAGTCTTTTTCTTCTCAGCCTCTGCCTTCTGTGTGTTGGCAACTTGAATGGACCTATCGCTCCTCCTTGAGTAAGTTATATGATCCTGGTGCAGTTGAGTAGAATAGCCAAATTAACATATTTGTATTATGAAAGTGAATCGTTTATATTATAAAAAAAGACACGAATTGCATGAACATACCTGGGCAGTAGGATGCTGCATCCCAGTGTCCCTGCTCAAAGGCTCCTCTTCTGTCTCAGGTGGTCCCTGTTCATAATATATGATTAATTGCAAGTTGATATAGGCTATGATTACTACAATAGGTGGGGCCCGATTGCAACTATGGACTGCTTTCACATGGGTATCAGATGATCTTACCACAAGCCGTTGATCATTGCCAGGGGGGTTTGAGGAAGCCTTCCTCTTGCGAACAGCAATTCGTGGTGCACGAGTCGGCTGGCTATTGGAAGGGGACTGTAATTGTAGAAAAAAGGGAAAAATCATAATATTAATCAGAAAAAAGGAGTTGATGGTAATAAAAAAACACGATAAACTAACCTCGCCATCAATGCTTGCAAAGTGCTCTGGGGAATAGATCATTTGCAATATATCATCAATACTTCGGGTTGACCCACGTAAATCAGGAGGTGCTGCCAGGGGAAAGAATAAAAAATATAAATGAAAAAAAGGAATAATCAAGATGAGAGAAAACATTTTTTAAGCATGGAAGACATAGGTAGGCTTACTTCTATTCAAATTTCCCTCTTCCAGATCAATGTCATCACCACACGATGGGGTTCTCGTAAAATCTAAGCTGTCATCAAGATCTCCACCACTGCAATCCAACTGTATTTCTTCACTATCACCTCCTCCAGGTTGGTCTTCCGGTACATTTGAAGTAGTTCCTGATCCTCCATACAAATTTAAAAAAATGATTGAAAGCACAAAGTGATGTATATGGGTAAAATTGCAACTTGTATGGTGGGTGGTTGCAACAATAATATTATACTGTATGCAATAAAAAATACCTGCTCCAGCTCTAGGGTCAATTGCAACGGGACTCCGTATAATTTCTTCACCATCACCTCCTCTAGATTGGTCCTCCGGTGCAATTGAACTAGTTCCTGCTCCTGCAAACAAATTTAAAAAATGATTGTAAACACATATTGATGTGTCTGGGCAAATTGCAACTTGTATGGTGGGTGCTTGCAAACAATAATATTATCCTATATGCAACAAAAAATACCTGCTCCTGCTCTAGGGTCGTTCTTCACCTTCCTCCTGCGCTCTTTGGCAGCTCGCTTCTCAACGATAGCGTCAGCGATAAGCTTCTGAATGCCAGTGTAGCACTCGTGGTGAGCTTTTGCCATAAGGTCGCGGGATATTGTTGAATACTTCACAGCCTTCTGTGCGTACGACTGGGCTTCACTAGTGCTTTCATCAAACGCCTTCAAGATGTTCAGCGCATCTGACTTCCTACTCCTTCCAACTAAATCAGTAATACTCTGACCAAAAGAAGATCTAAAGCTAGGGTACTGGTAAAAGACTGGGGGTTGGATATTAAAGGAAGCATGACCGACGGGATCATGGGATGTGCCAAGCACATCAGCAGATATCCCAGTAGGTGCTGCTGTTGCTACTGGGACAGATGCTGCTGCTACTGGGTTAGGTGCTGCTGTTGGATTAGGGACTGCTACTGGGGCAGGTGCTGGTACTGGAGCATGTAATATTGCTAGAGCACCAATGGGGACGCCGTAGCACGTGTCAGTGATACTTCTCAACTGAAAGTAAAAAAAAACAATGATAAAATGATAAATGAATAACAAATTGCAACTATTGTGGAGTATCATTTGCAACTTACCCTGAGGTGTCCAAACTCAGTGGTCCCAGGAGGAACATCTCCCCTGAGATCCATATTTGCTATAGCATCAATCATCTTGGAGTCCAAGAAAGCACATCGAGGGATTGAAAAAGGACTTGTGTCTAATCCATGTTGCAGGTTGTCGACATAAAGCATATGCATGTTTTTAACATTAGGTAAAAGACACATGGGTATTTTAGGTTGAATTCATATAATAAAAAAGTAAACCAAATTGGCACATGTGCAATAAGCCAGTTGAAATAGCCTCATACTAAAATTATTGCTACTTTATGAACAACATAAATTACAAAATACATGTGAATGTGTGAACTAAGTTATCATAAAAAAAATGCCCTCAAATTGCAACTTGTAACATATGACAGTTGTGACAGTAAACATAAAAAATTACTACTTGTGTAATTGGAAGAGTAAGTTGCAAGGGCAAAAATTGAATGTGTGTGTTGAGCTTACAGCTACAAAGATCCCGCATCCACTGATGGGTGCGTTAATGCCTTTCTCAGCAAAATCCTTTCTATAAAGCCGAGCAGCTATGCTCAGCCTGTCTACTACAGCTTTGCACCAGTTCTTGTTGCCAATATTCTGGATGTCCTGAGTGTACTTCACATCATCAATCCTGATCCGAGTGTCAGTATTGGAGAATAGAAGACACTGAAATGCTGCCATGAAAAAGGCTCTCAGGCCCAGCTCACCATTGAGAGTCCTCTTCTGCAATCTATCAGTGATAACAGATATATTGATGCCAGATATGCGTCTATAAGATTTCCCACAAATTTGCTCCCCCAGCTCGTCCCGCAAGGCACGAGCATCTCCATCAGACATGGTGGGCGGATCACTGCCAACGTTTGGTAACTCCAAAACACACCAAACACTGTGTTCGGTGATTTGAATCTCTTTCCCACCACCAATCTCTAATTTCATTGTTTCTGGGTTGAGCTTCCGCATCGGCCAGCTAAGCAACTTTCTCGACAATAAATGTGGCTTGAACCTAAGCAGGCCGCCAAACCCCTTAGCAACCACTTCACTTTTCAATTCATCAGATAGATAATTCACAAGCTTTATAAACTTTCCAGGTGAGCATCGAATAGCTCGTGTCTTAGTTATACCCTTATTTTCATCTCCTCCAACAATACCAACATTGTCATCACCAGACCCATCACCACCAGGAACAAACTCTGTGTCTTTTTCATCATCACTTTCGGCATCTTGTATAGGAGGGACTTTCAACCTTAATCTCTTCTTCCTTTCCTTTAATTCATTTTTATCTAATTGTTTTCTCTTGTTTTCAACACGGGGAGAGCGACGGACAGCATGAGCGCCTTGCTGGCCTGATACATTCTGATCTTGATCCATTATAAAAAACACTGAAAAAATGGGAATGCAAAAAACATGAGGGCACAAACACATGGTACAGATCTCATAACCAAAAATTGCTAATCAACAAACTAATACACACTAATGCTGCACACATACATTAGTACTGGGACAGAATTGCAACATGCGACATAAGCCAGTTGCAACAAGACTGCTAAAAAAATTACTACTGGGACAGTTGCAACAGTGAATTTAAACAAATAACTAGTTGTATACGAGCACAGTTATAAAAGACAGTAATGATGTATGTGGTCTGAAAGTAAAAATTATACAGTTGCAACTTATGTCATGGACCAGTTGCAACAAAAGGTACACTGCAGTTACAATAAAAGTGGAAACATCTGAGATTATAACCTAGAACACAAACTGCTTGTTCAAAAATGAAATGTATCCGCATTAACCTAGATTATAACCTAGAATACAACAATTAATAATTCCAATCAACGAATAATACTAGTTGCAACACTTGGGGAAAAAATGGGGTTTACCTGTCTATTACCGAAAATAACAAAACAAATCCAAAAAATGGGGACAGAGAAATGGGAGAGAGATCGGATGCGCTTACACGGCGGTCGCGGGCGTAAACTACTCCGGCGCGGGACGTTCGCGGTCTCTGACGGGAGCGGAGGATCCGTTCGCGGAGAAGTGTGGAGGGGGCCGGAGCTGGGAACGAGCGGGAGCGTGCGGGATGGACGAAGACGGGAACGGGAGCGAGCGCACAACGGCTACGGCGAGGGCTAGGTCGCCGGGGAAGAGAATGGATTGAGACGTACGCAGTCGGGCAAGGAAAGTGGAAAAGGCGCAGTCGGGCGCGGGTAAGTGAAAAGGCAGCGTCGGTTCGGCTTTGGGGATAGGTTGGGTCGGACCATGTGCACATGGGCGCGTAGGTTGCGCCTGGGTGCATTCTCTATATTGAATGCACCCAGGTGTAATATATAATAACAGTATATATATATATATATATATATATATATATATATATATATATATATATATATATATATATATATATATATTTCCGTGACGGAACATTACTGATCGTTTCAATCCCACATGATTTGATTTTGTCATCATGACTATCGGAATTCGGAGTGTCAAATATTTTGCCGAGTATTTTTGTTAGGCACTCGGCAAAGAAGCTCTTTGTCGAGTGTCAAACAAAAAACTCTCAGTAAAAGAAAACACTCGGCAAAGAAGTTCTTTGCCGAGTGTCAAACAAAAAACTCTCGTTCAAAGAAAACACTCGGCGAGCGTTATATTTTTGACACTCTGCAAAGAGTGTTTTTAACTCTTTGTCGAGTGTCAAAAATATAACACTCGACAAAGAGCGAGTGCTTTTTTTAACACTCGACAAAGAGTGTTTTTTGTCAAAAATGTAACACTCGGCAAAAAGCGAGTGTTTTTTTCAACATTAGGCAAAGACAATTTAAAAAGCACATTTTAATGTAGTAAATCGATTCAAATGAAAACGTTTTCACCTACAAATTTGTATAACTCATCATGATGTACAATTTATATTTTGAACATTTTTCGTATGATAAAATAAAAGTAATTTTGTTCACAAAACCTATATCTCTCTCGTAGTTTATGAAACTACGAGAGAGATATTAGATTTGTGCATATTGTTCAACCATCATGTAAGATGAATAAATGACCAAACAATCAAAATAAACTTTGTAAATCTTGAGAAGTTATTGAATTTTTTAGTTGGCAACGTTTTCATTTGAAGTCATCTTGTCAACTAAAACTACGTCTGAATTTAAAAATTTAAAATTTTGAATTTTGAAAACAACCTCGAAAGAAAAAAAAACACCAACATAAAGTTGTAGGTATTGAAGAGTTATGAAACTTTGTAGTTGACAATGTTTTGGTTTGAAACCATCTTATCATGCAAAACTATGTTTAAATTTTAAAATTTGAAAATTTTAAACTATCTCGAATGGAAAAAAAACAACAAAATAAAAGTTGTAGGTCTTGAGATGTAATGAAACTTTGTAATTGACAAATTTTTTATTTGAAATCATATTATTATTGAAAAAATCGTGTGAAGTTTTCTAACTTAAAATTCAAATTTTGTTAACGGTCTCGGATGTAGAAACTATCAAAATATAACTTGTAGATCTTGAAAAGTTATGCAACTTTATAGTTGGTCATATTTTCAAATAAATTCATTTAGTGCCTCAAATAATCAAATTACTCTCGGTTTGTTATAGTACATGAGGATTGAAAACGTAATATAGATATAATTGATGTAGTAGTGTAGTGGTAGAGGAGAGTATGCGCGAGAGAGAGTTGCAAGTTTGAATGTCACCATTCATAAAACATGTAAATTTGATTTAAAATAATAGTGAAAAATGATAGAGTATGATAATGGGTAGTGGTTGAAGAGTTGTTCAATATTTTTTAAAAAAAAAATTGTTGTTTTTTTGTTGTTTTTGTGTTTTTTTTTAATTTGCCGAGTGCTTTTTATTGTCGAGTGTCCGAGAAAAAGTACTTGCCAAAGAACAATTTACCGATAAAATGTTTACCGAGACACTCGAAAAAGTCTTTACCAAGTGTAAAATAGTCTTTATCGAGTGTTTTAGACATTCAGTAAAGAACATGATTTTGGTAGTGCGTCGTCCATGAACAGCAGGATCGACACGCTTGACGCGAATGCAGCAATCGCAGACGCAAGCACATTGATGAAACGAGCTCGCAGACGCACGCACATTTGAAACGACGAACTCGCAGAGGCACGCAGCAGCTAGCCGTGCACGTTATGTACTTGGATTTGATTCCTCGAGATTTTCTGGCGTTTATATATATAACACCAAGCAAACAAGTCATTCGATGATTGTGCTACCACGCACGCACCCCGCTAAATTAAAAAAAGGTCAGTGAAAGGACGGGTGTGCAATATGGATCAGCATCAGCAAGCTATAATTAATCGACGATATGATGATACACCAAAGCCTCTGACTCCGAGCTTTATCTTGTGGTACGGTAGGTACTCACCGGCATGCAGAAAGCGACCTTAATTGTTTTTTTTTTCAATAAAAAATGCTCTCTTAGACTGACGTTTCTGTATCAGAGTACGATCCAGGTATGCGACTTATTACTTCCAAACTAGGTTGACTTAGGCCTTCATGACCAAACACATTGTCAAGTGCGTATGGATCGATTCGCGCGATGGACACAGAGCTACAAAAACGTAATAAGGCGCCATACTATACAGTAGCTAGCAGACCCTCGGGTCGTCCTCGAAAATTAGTCACCTTATTGTGCAACAGATATGCCGAGACCATAATAAGAGTGCCCTTTAATTTGTTGGTTGAAGTGAATGCAACAATTACAAGGGCATCGGCAGGAGGCTGCAAAGGGCAGCTGTCCTTTGCCCGTACAAAACGTCGTCAGGCTGTCACGCGCCCTCAAGCAGGGGTAACATGGTGTACGGACGGGGACCAGCATGAACAGATCAAAAGGTCAACTTGTATGGCGGCATGGCTTATCCCTCTAGTGCTAAACAACAACTTGTGGTCCTCAATTTTGTATGTGTCTCACATAAATTAAAGCGTTTACTTGGGACTGTTTGTTTCCCTCCGATTGTATAAGTTGGATTATAGTGTAGAATAGTATGAGGATAAAAATATCATTTTTCAAACTATACATAATAAGCTGAAATAAGTTGGCATTGGATAGCTTATTTTTCATTTTAAAGTGATATTTTACCTTTATACCCTTCCATCATAACTAGCTTATATAATCGATAAGAGAAACAAAGAGGGAGCCTTAGGGCTTGTTTGGTTTGTAGCTAAGTATGTCACACTTTGTCTAATGTTAGTCGTTCGAATTTAAGAACTAAACTTAGGCAGAAAAGTTAGACAAAGTGTGGCAAGTTAGGCAGCGAACCAAACAGGCTCTTAGTTTCCTAAATGCTATAGACATATATATGAGAACTCATAGACATTGCTTCGTTCGAAGGTTTTTAGTACAAACATAAGATCAGCAGGTGGCAACGACTATATATATATGATGACAATTAATCAGCGTGCATGCATGACACAAACAAACTGGCAAACTGCTAATCTCTATCAGATTTGTTCAGTAGGGAGAATCTATTTACTAGGTGCGGATGATATATGTATAATAGTACGTTCAGAGTTCGCTGTACCGGTACCACATCGTTCGTTCGTTGATGAATAGGCAACAAACGAAACGACGACGACGACGACACATCAGAGTGACACGGACGTTGAGATTTCTCGTCTTTTGTTTAAGGGCAGCGCCCTTTGTCAGTTTGTGAGAGAGCGCTCGTTAATTACTAGCTAGGGTTCGTTTGCAACTTGCTAATGAGTAGTACGTAGTGGCCTTTTATTATATATACTAGGTATGTGCCCGTGCTTCGCTACGTAAGTTAAAAATTAGTTCACTTATTTGGTGATGGTTTAAGGGCTGTGGCAGCTGCAAATGCTACAATATTTACTTTTTATATAACGTGACATAGCAGCATCAGCTACTGCTGCAGAAGCAGCAGCTGAACGCTAGTCGAGCAACCAAACAACGTGAGTATAAAACATCAATACATAACGACAAATGTCAATATGATATACAAAATCCGTAGTAAAATACCACTCTGACACTAATATTATATTGATGATATAAATATGTAACGGGTACTGAGTCCCATTCACTACATTGCTGCAGTGATGAATTAGCCAGCTTGTTTACGGATCCAACAGGAACGGGCAGAATTAGCTGCATATTAGGAGTATCAGTGTTTTTCCCTGTGGCTATGCTGCTGCATTGTCGTTTGTGATGCTTTTGTAAAACTTGAAAGCTATGTATCCATCTATGACTGTTGACGCAACAGGAAACAACAGTGCGGCGGGGAAAACAGAATTTGGCTCCACGAGGCGAGGGTCCGCTACGGTGGCAACACAACGCTCGCATGGCATGGAGGCCGGAGTCGGGTCTGGTGGTGACATGTTTCAGACTCAGTACACACATGTCCCGTGCAGTCAGCCTGGACGATGGTCTCTCTCACGCAGACGTCAGCTAAACGCTGCCCAGCCCAGCTGCTGCAGGCAGAGACAAAAAGACCGGAACCCACAACAAAGGTATGCAAACCAAACCGTGTGCTCAGTTTCGGCCGATTCAGCCACGAAAAGAAAACCCCGGGCGCCACGCGGAAAACCATCGGACGACCCGACACCAGGGGCGGAGGACTCACTATAGCTCGGTGTTGCTCAAGCAATACCTTGATTCAGCCCGAGAAGAGATCAACAGTGAAAAAAATCTAATCCCTAGCTAACTCTACCCTGTTCCACGCGACCACACATCCAATGAGTGTCGAGCAAGCTGCCGACGCCGAGCCTCTGCCACTCCGCCAACTCTGTCGTCTCGGGCGGTCGTGCCCCCGTTCGCCTCCAGTCTCCCACCGCTTGTGGCTGACGCACAACAATGCCGAGCAGTTGTTCCACCTGGAGCTAGGGAGCTTCCTGCCTGTGTGCTTGCGCTCGCCAGGTACTCGTCGCCGTCGCCCGTCAAAATCGCAACAGTATCTAGAGATCTCTTGCTCTGGCCTCTGGGATGTCCTTTTTCGAGTGATTCGTGAATCGTGATTCGGAAAGCAGTGGGTATGGTCTCTAGGTGACTCGTTCGTCTTGCAATTGTAGTGTTGATGGCTAGTTTGGCTAGTAATTGGCATCCAATGTTAGGCATGCTCATATAATTATAATAATAACTTCATAATTGCCCATCCAGCGTCATGCTTGTTGTTTGGATGAACTCCAGTCCATACTAATTCTTAACGCTCCTCCGGTCCATACTAATTCTTAACGCTCCAGCTCCTTGATTTCCTTTGGATTACTGAAAGAGTTATTCTGGTGGGTAAGCAGGGTAGAGAGCATGTTGAAATTGATTCTGCATTTCTGCAGGTGGGCATGCATGGTGAAAACTGTGTTGAACATGTTTCTTTTAGCTCACAGAACCAAATCCAAATGAATACTGATTTTTTGTCTAATCTCCACCAAAAGTTTGTGTGACTTTTTTCTATTTCGTGTTGCAGTAGCAACACCTTAATTTTGGTTCGCCCTCCGCCACTGCCCGACGCTTATCGCCCCCGCGCTCCGCTTTTATTAGCAAAAGATCCCAGTAGCACAAGCTGCTTTGCCCTTCGGTGACCACGAGGACAGCATCCGAGCAGCAGCAAGACGATGCAGGTTCAGCGACCGGTTTCTGCGATGTGCCGTGCCACGGCGATAGAGGGCGGCTTCCTCCGCCCGCCCCCGTCCCGCGCGCCTCGACATCCACGCTTTCTACCTTTGCCTCTCCAGTCTCCTCCTGCTCCGCCACGACGCCCGCGGAGCTCACGCTGGCCTACCACCCGGCCATCGGGGGCGCGACGCTGGGGCTAAACAGTCGCACGCTCCCGCCAGGCGTGCCCGCCAAGGTCACGCTCCGCCGGGTCGCCACCGACGCGTACGCGAGCGCGTGATTCGAGGTGCTCGCCGCCGCCGGGGAGGAGGCCGCGGTGGAGGGCGTCTTCTCCGCTCGACGCGGGGGGCGGGGTGGCACGTGGAGTGCCGCCAGGCGCTGGCCTCGCCGGAGGTGTGCGTGGCGGATGTGGTGGTGCTCGCGGAGGGCGGCGTGCTGATGCGGGACAGGGCCCGCGCGGCCGGCCGGGGCCGGGGCCGGATGCGGTGCGGAGCCACCCGGCTGGAGGGGATACCGAAGGAGGACGTCACCACAGGCCTCTATGGCTGGTGCCGCTGTGAGTGCGACGACGACGGGGTGGGAGGTGGTCGGGGATACAGAGGAGGAGGAGCAGGAGGTCGAGATGGAGACGGTGCGGTGGGCGATGGAGGTGGGCGTGTGGGCCAGGTGCCTCGGCGTTGGCCTCCTCGCAACGGCCAGGCGCTTCCGGCGGAAGCGCACCTTCTGGTGACCGCTGGCACTTTCTCTGGGTCGGTGTGGGGCCGTTGGGGCATCGCGCACGGGAGGCGGAGGCGGGGGCATGGCCGCGCCAGGCGCCCACACTCCATTCTTAATTAGTAGTAGGGATTTTTAAGGCGAGCGAGTAGTAGACTTCCAAGCTAGTGTAGTTTGAAAATTTATGTAGACACTTGCGTATATAGCAATTAAGTTTTAAATAGATAGGACACCACGCCAATACGTAGCTAGCTGTTTAGATATGTTCTTTTACAAGTGCTCTACTTCTTTTTATAAGCTAGCTAGCTTTCACAGGTACTACTTTGGAAGCAGCATGGAAGAAGACACACCCTGTTCGTCACATCAATATATATATATCACTAGCTTTAACCATGCATGAGAATAATGTGCGGCGCCAATATGAACCTTGAGAAGACCCCGAAACTTTGCTCGATCGTTTTTTTATAGTCAAATCGCAATTGGAACAGCTGCGTGCAACACTTCGCGTATGGGTGACCGGATTGGAACAGTTACGTACGTACGTACGTGAGCAGTGGCCGCCTTAATGGGCCGAGTCGCAATAACGTACAACTTGCCTGCATGCATGTACTTTGTCTTTTAGCACCATGCATGACTTTATCATGTCTGGCGTCCAGACATATACTTATCGTTCGTTTTATTTATATAGTAAAATCCGATGGTTCGATCGACGATCAAACACACCCACACATGGGCGGCGGCTGATCGAGCGCGCGACGAGAAGCAGCCAAGATGATTCGAACGAGACAGTGGCCGCGCGCGCGCGTTTGATCAAGTAGCCAAGTTTTTTTTTAATGAATTCTCTCATCGTAGCTGCTCAGGTTTTCCTATGTCAACTGATGGCGGCTTTGACAATGGCAGTCGCTGGAGACTTCCGAGATCCCTCGAGCTTTACGACATGCAGCTTGTGGCCGCACTGCATGCTCAGGTCAACAGCAAGTAAGTTTTGCTGGTCTGGTAAGCACTTTGTTCCGCCAGCTTATATATAAAGCTCGGCTATTATATAATGTTTTTTTATTATTATTTTAGGTGTAGACGGCTAGACGTAGAGATAGACCTGTCCTGGGCAGCAAGAGGACCCAAACATCGCTTTCTCTCCAAGTACGTACTTTTGCAGCAGCTAGCAGGTTCGAGGAACATGGCCGAACGCCAGTACTACTGTAGTACACGGTATATATACATGTAGACCGTGTACGTGCAACCTTTGTTTTAGCCGCCCGGCAGTAGTTTGTTTTCCTGGCGGCCGGGGAGTCCGGACAGATTACTTGCTGGCTATATGCATCATGCTAGCTAGTATATGCCAGTCGTCGTCACATTTATATATAGGATAGGAATATTAATTTGATTACTAAACAAATGAAACCGTCGCCTCCCTTTGTGCGTCGTCGTTGCGTCCAGAGGACCTGTTCCGGCAACACGTTTTAGTCATTCTCGATCCGTTTGCTATATATATACGATAATCCATGTATCTGTGTCTAAACTGCACTGTTTTTTTTTAATGTTCAGCAAGGTCATGTGTGTGGATATATTTCCTTCTTTTTCGTACGGATTGAACCACGCATGCAAATCACGCACATCAGGTGGACGGACGGACGAACTCACGGTCACGGACACATGCGTGGGCGTGCACGGCGGCTGCTGAATTTCTGTGCAGTCAAGTACAACGCGCGGGGCCGGTGTCACAGAGATGGCGATCGCGCGCCGTCTGTTTAGACTGAAACGTCCATAATTAATTTTCTCTACTGTTGTTGGATGGATAACCCGAAACATATATATGTGACCGCCCAACAATATCCGCCCCTGCTGCATGCATCTAGCTACTACTAATATTGGCTAGGACAGGTACTGTAGCTAGCTAGCCACGACATCGACGTCATTCGATCTGCTTTATGTCCATCGTCTAATCGTCTATTACAACGGCGATGCTGGCCAGGGGGGCAAGGAAGCAGCTTGGGCCCACTCATGCGCTCACGTTCACATTATCTCCCTCGGCCGAGCTTAGGAACAACTAGCTAGAGATGGCAGTGTATTGGAATGGTTTCTATGCACCTGATTGCAGTGGCGGAGCTCTATAAAATTAACGTCCCGGGCCACTCTAAGGTTATTTTAAACAGCTTCTAATATATTGTGCGGCTAAATATACCGCTAAAACAAAATATACCACAAACATAGACTAAGATAGTATTTACTTCAATTCAGCATCTAAAAATACAATAAACTTGGTAAAAAAATTTAAAAATACCTAATTAGAGATGATTTGGTCCTTCCCCGCCTCTAATAACTTCATCAACATTAGCACGTGAATTTGAACCTACACATTGCAAGTTAAATATTTGTATAAAATGAGAGATACAACATGACAATATAACTAATGAATGCAAAAATGTATAAGTGAGCACAAAAATATACCACTTGAACTTTGTGGAGGTAGCTTTTTCATACGACTCTTCAATTCTTGAAAATGATATAAAATATCATCACTTTGAATTCTTGCAAAGATATCTCTTTCTATATAGCATACCATTCTATGATTTAACCAATCATTTCCCATCTTATTTCTCAATTCTGTCTTGATGATTTTCATAGCTGAGAAGGCTCTTTCAACCGTGGCAGTTGCAACAGGCAAAATTAAGGCTAATTCAATGAGACGATAAACCAATGCAAAAACTAGGTGTCTCTCGGTTTGCACCATCTTAATAGCCAGATTACCAAGGTCTTCACAATTTGCAAAATCAGAATTACCCCTCACATCAACAATAAATATATCGAGTTGGTCTCTAAGGATCAAGAGGTCATATTGAGAGAAGTCTGCAGAATAAATCTTAGCCAATTCTATCAGCTGAGCTTTGTCATAGCTGGCAAATGAATTTCTTGGATCTAGACACGAAATGCATCTCAATAATTGAGTAGATCTTTCAGTGAAACGGTTGTTTAATTCCACAATAACTTGATCATACACAACAATAAATATCTCATTTTTGAAATGATGATAGTAAGTCACTAATTGACCTCCACGCCCCCTTGAGCGACCTCGAACAGTAATTGTGTCATCCATCTTTGGTACAATAATGTTATGTTGGTTACAAAAGGTCTTTACCTCCTCAAACAATTCTTCCCATCCACTATCACGTACTTCACTAATATTCCGCAATGTGGCTCCAATCAATCCAACAGCAAGGACAATATTCTGATCTTTTCTTTGCAAACATTGTGACAAATCATTAGTCTTGCCTAATAACCTCATCATGAGATGCATAATAAGCACAAATTCAAAGCTCTCCATTTGTTTCAACAAACCAGAAGCCATGTATTTCTTATCCCCATTAGAGCCATCATCAGCCACAATCTCTAATACCTCTAGAATAGCATCCCACATGAGAACAATACGACATAAAGTTTTATGATGTGAACCCCATCGAGTATCCCCAGGTCGTGCTAGGTTGGTTTCTTGATTTTTCCCTCTACCTGAAAAAATTTCCCCTCTTTCCAACATGTTCACAAGTTTGTCATGGTGTTGTTGAGCCAATTGATCCCTTCTCTTACAAGAAGCATTAACACTATTCACAATCAAGTTGCACGTTTGGAAGAAATCAAATACAGAAGCGCAACACTTAGCAACTGAAACAACCACTAATTGCAATTGGTGTGCAAAGCAATGTATGTAAAAAGCATGTGGACTCTCATCTAATATTCTTCTTTGCAACCCATGAAATTCACCCCTCATGTTTGATGCCCCATCATAACCTTGTCCTCGTAGTCTATCCATTGACAACCCATAGAAAGAAAACATACCATCCAAAGCAATTTTTAGAGCTGATGATGTAGTGTCGGGTACCTCTTGTAACCCAATAAATCTCTCAATCACTTCACCTCGTTCGTTGACATACCTAAAAAACAATAGATGCATGGTTAAAAATTTGGCATTGACAAAAAAATAACCATTCAATTATAGACTAACCTCAAAACAACCGCCATTTGCTCCTTGATACATCTCGAGCCTCATCAACAAGAATGGAAAAGTTTCTATTCCCAATATCTGAAATAATAGCTTTGGTGGTCTGCTCTGCACAAGCTCTACAAATGTCTTTTTGGATATCAGGTGAAGTCATCTGATTAGTACGAAGCAAATTTGCTACATTTTTATCCTTGTCTTTGTACCAATGTAGCAACTCTAAAAAGTTTCCCTTATTGCTTGAGGTAGAGGATTCATCATGCCCACGAAAAGCAAGTGCTTGCAATAAAAGAAATCTTACAACTCCCAATATGACAAGCAAACGACCTTTATATTCCTCTTCCATCTTTTTACCCCCTCGATTCATCACATGAGACACACTTTGCCTCTGATTTTTGTAGTCCTCATAGGACCTTCTAGACTTATTGTGATCTATGCCATTACCATGAGCTCCAATGGTTTCACGTCCATCTTTCCATCGACGAAACCCAACAACCGTGAAGGCATCAACACCATAATTTTCAGCTCTTTGTTGTTTAAAAAGGTAGCAATAAAAACAAAAAGCCGCATCCTTAGCAATGCTATACTCCAACCATGGATTATTTACATACCATTCATCATGAAAAGACCTATTGCGATTGCTTATCATTCTTTTAGGATACTTATGACCTTTTGGTTGGCATGGACCCTTCGCAATATATGCTCTTCTGACAGCATCCCTAATGTTTGCATCAATTTGCTCAATTGGCATGCGAAGACCAGGATCGGCTATAACTTGATCGACATTATTGATATTGCTATCTCTTAAACCCATTGATTCATTTGCATTGCTACCTTCTGTCTCTAATGATGCTTGTCCCTCCTCAACACCTAATGTTTCTGATTCTATAACAGGTTCTTCTTGGGAAGGTTGGTTTGGTATTGATGAATTAGTTCGTATCAAAGGTGTAGGAGCCGGACAATAAAACGATCTCAATGTTTTTGTCCTCTTCATTCTTTAATTCTGAATTTTAAGAAACATTTAACAATCTAGTATTTAGCTTGTTATTTACTAGTTAAAAAAATATGAGAAAAAGAGACGCAAGAGAACGTACCTGCAGGCAGGCAGCCTGGCTGCCTAGTGCGCAACGGCGCAGCCGCGCAGAGAGCCAGAGAAGGCACGCTACGCTAGTCTGGCTGCCTGGCGGCTAGCAGAGGCGCTCTGCTATTGCTAGTCTGCTGCTCGATGCCTCGGCCTACGCGCACGCGGCTAGCTAGCAAAGGCACGCGGCTACGAGTCTACGACCTGGGCACCTGGCGGCCTGGCGACATGGGCGTCTGGCCCCTGCGCGGCTGCGCTGCGCCCTCTGCTCTCGTGAACTCGTCGATCTCGCGGCTGGCGGCTGGTTTTGGTATAGGAACGCAGAAAACAGACTGCTAGGGTTGTTTTTTTGCCAAAATCACTACTATATATATAAATTTTTTTTGGGCTACGACCCGGGCCGTGGCCCAGGTGGCCCGGGCCCTATATCCGCCCCTGCCTGATTGGTCACTCGCACCATCTCAATCTTAGATCACCGCATGCGTTGACTTTATTTAAGATTATGTTTGGTTGCTTGTATGTAGGAGTCACAGCCTGCATAGGTGTATACAAAATAAGCCATTTTTGTGTTATTAACCTATATCCACTCATATGCTCAAAAATATCGTATCTGGCTGGGCAGGGTAGCGCCAGCCTGCGCATGGACGTCTAGCCATCCAATCAGGCTGTATATATTACCTAAAGTCGGGTTCTGATCGTTAGAATTAATTTCTGGTAGCCAAATATTTTGCTTTCTCGGTCCTGTTTATGAGGATTGTTTCTGTAAAAATCATTTATAGATCAACGTGAATACAGAATCCGACCAGCCGTCACGATGGGATGAACCCGTCTCTTTCTAACCCCTGCGACATCCAGATTCTTGTGACAACTAGATTATCCGGGAATCCAGATTCCGAGAAAAACTCTTCAAAAAAAAAGTTGTCTCAGACATGCATATATAGATAAAGACCTTGTTTAAACGGGGTAGTTGTTCAACCACGTCCCAAACCTTTACAATAAGCGTCGGTTCAACCTGACTCGAGCACGGTCCGACTCATTATCCACCAGGCCCGTGGCAGCCCAACCCGATTACTGTGCCATTGCTTGGGCCTTAGGTGCGACACAACCGACTAGACTTGGTATGACCCATTTTTTATTTTTGCTTCGTTTTCCAGTAAAATACATATATTATGGTTATATATAGAACATGAAACACAAAAATTTGTATTTTGTTGGCTAGTTCGAATGAATGTCGACCAAAAACCACAGTTCAAACCCCCTGTTTTGCACAAATTTAGCTTATTTTTAAGAGAGAGAGGGGAGGGGAGCAGACACTCGAAGAAATATACGTGTTTGACGTACGATGACGCTTTATAGCAGTAGAGAAGTACGTCAACCCTGGAGCGAAGTGGTGGTGTCGAGTGAGGGGACAATGTTAGTGGCACTAAATATAGATGGCTATGTGGGTCGTGTTAAATAGGCCGGTATTAGGCATGACACGGGACTCGTGGTGCTTTGGCATGACACGATGTGATCAACATAGTGCCTGTGTCGACATGGCACGAGGTCTAGTGTCTTGTCTAGGTCGTTACCCTAGCGCGATGGACTAAGCCGAGCACGAGATGGCTAAGTGATCGACAAAGTTAGGCACGGCTTGAACCAACTTACGTTCTGTAGATGTGACTCTGATGTATGTATGTATCTATGATTTATTATGGTTTTAAATATTTTTAAATTCGGTCAATATTAGTATCTTAAAAGTTCTAGATCTTTTGAACTCTTAAATTGAAACAATGTCTAGACTGTCACGAGCACCACTAATAGCGGTGCTGGTGCCTTATAGTGCTGGCATAGCACTATCGTGTACTTTAGTGTCGTGTGTAGATCGATTGATGGATAGGCACGTTTATTACCATCACAACACGATACAATTAATAGCCGTGCTTTATATTATCATGCCTAATAGAGTAATAGTGTCGTGTTTTACGGTGTCCATGCTAAAGCCTTGCCGTAGCGCTGTCCTGATCTACTGTCCCGTT
Source organism: Zea mays (assembly GCF_902167145.1). Lineage (NCBI taxonomy): Eukaryota > Viridiplantae > Streptophyta > Magnoliopsida > Poales > Poaceae > Zea > Zea mays. The sequence continues at coordinate 12,213,703 of NC_050097.1, forward strand.
GCTTAACGTGAGAGGGTTCTGTATACGCGTCCTTGCTTTGTCGCTGTGTGCCAGGTCGGTTGCTTGTTGCTGAAAGACGGTGAAGGGGCTAGAGAGGAGGGCATGCAATGCAATGCAACGCAAAACACCAAAGCAGCCACGTCGCCTGCTTGCCGGTCTAGCTACACGTATGTGCGAAATTGACTTAAAAAAACTCCAAGCAAATCAGAAAAGTCTACTCGCGGCTGTACTAGCGTACGAAAATCGATCTGTGCATGCCTGGTTGCATACACACCTGCGTCTGCGTGTGTGTGTGTGGTGGTGGTATATAAAATCCAGAAACGGCACAAGCACACACACACAGAGAGAGAGACACACACAAAAGCAACGAACGCCATCGTGCATCCATGTGAATCGATCGATTAATTCCTGCAAACAGAGACCGCAGCCACAGGAAATGTGTACACAAATGTCTTCTCTATCTACTGGCCAGAGAACTTCCGTCGTTGAGCGCCGCGCCACAGCATGACTCACCCACATTATTAACGGATGGATCGATCACTGTCGTCGCCGTGTGTGTACCTAGCTACCTTGTTTTATGTGGTCGATCGAATAGGCATGGTCCGTTGATCCGATCGTTTGAAAATTGTAATTACCAAAGCCAATCAGGGAGCCACCGGAAGTTTTCTCTACGGCGCCTCGTCGAAAAATAATCCAACTTCTCGAATGCAAATTCAACACGTAGCGTCCAAGCCATTAATTGTTCACCTTGAATTCTTTTTACCGCAGGGTCGGAGCAGGCTAAGCTAGCTAGCTAGCAGCAAATCACGTGTCCACTTCATCCGTCTCGTCAATCCACGCTCAGCTCTTCTCCATAAAATTCTGATACTACTAATGGCAGTTGTTCACATGATTAATTATTTAGGAGGCTTAATTTATATGCAACACCTTATAATTTGAAGTAAATTTTGAATGTTTTAATGTCTTGTATTTTAGGATGGAGCGAGTTTCTTCAGATTATGAAATCTGGATACGAGTGCTGTGGTAAACTGGTAATCACCAAATCTGTACAAGCCCAAGCGAACTGCCCTAGCCTCACCTCTACTTCGACTCTTTCCAAATAAAAATCTTATCTTTTGACTCTGTTTTTCCTTAACCAGCGTCAGGTAGTGTTGAATTTCATAACGCCTACTACCAATCCCCTATTTAGCTATTTCATTCTAGACACCCCAAAATTCTCCCATCCCAATGAACGGCTGCTGCTAGCTACAGTACTAGCTTGCCACCCGCAGGCCGCAACCCGCCGTCTGCTCACATTTTCCCCGGGCATCCCAATCCTGACTCCCAAGCGTTTGTTTGACCTTCCGAAATCAACCCAGCCGCCCAATCGAGCAAGTGATACGCAGAGAGAGAGAGAGAGAGCAGTGTGTATGCGTATGTGTAGGCCCCACAGGCGGGTAGTACGTACGGAACGGAACGGAAGTACCGTCTGGTGTCCGGGCCTTTGATGCCCTTTTATTTTATTTATTATATAAAAATCGCCTGCTACTGCTAGGGGGCTAGGTGCTTGCTGGAGTACCTGCACAGCTTACACACTGTACCGTGTGGAAGCGTCGCTGGGTCAGCTAGTAGCTTCTCCCTTCCGTTCCGTTCCATTCCGTTGGTGGCCTCCTCTCCTCCTCCAATCTCTTTCTCTATAGTAGTAGTACTCGTTAGTTGTGTCTCTTCTCTCGGTTCCCTCCCTAGTCCCTCCCGCTATATATCAAGGCTCTCTCGCTTGGCTCAAGGCTCACCTTCTCCTACCTCTCGCCTAGCCTGCCTCGCTCCTCCGTTCAGGCAGGCTTTCAGCTACCGCCGCGCGGCCGCGACCGGCGGCCTCCTTTAGCGGCTACGTACGACGTATATACCGGGCAGGCGGGCACCGGCCACGGCCAACGCTAGCTGCTGCCAGGTTGCTGGAAAGAGCAGCTAAGAGAGATAATTCAGGTCTGATATCATTCTCATCACTACAAAGATTTATGCTGCTATACTGTTACTTTTCGATTGTTGGATGATGTCTGATCTGATGGAAGGGGGTTTCAGTTTCAGCTTCGGTTTCAATTTCAGCTGCATGCATGCAGCTAGCTATGGGTGTTCTCGTGTTCCAAGTTCTTTCTCTTCTACTTCCTTTTGTCATGCTGCCTTTTCTTTTTCCTTTTCCGTTCCAGTTATTAATTTGCCCATTTCTTCTCGATCTCTGATCTCCTCTTCGCTGTTCTTGGCTTCTTCTTGCATTTGCCGCCAAGAGCGCAAGAGGGATGCATGCATAAGCATGGGTTAGTTCCTGCTGCGGTTTCTCTTGTTGCAAACCGCGGTTACGCCCTGGCTGCAGGGGTATATAGTAGCTTATCACAATTATATTTCCGCTATAACTTTCTGTACCTCTGCCTTTCTCTGTCGACGGCTACCATGTGCAGCATGCATTCTCTTGACCTAGTAGCTAGGCTCCTTGGTGCGATAGCAAGGACAGAGAAGTTAATGACTTCTTCTTTGTTAGTTGTTGTTATTACTAAACTGTTGCTGGTGGTGTGCGGCTAGTTTGTTTCGTTTTATTTTCCTATGGGTGGCTGTGTCCTTGTTTAATTATATATTACCTACAGTATTAGATACTAGTTGGTGTCTACTCTTGATTTCAACGCTCTAGCTCTTTCTCTTCGGTGGGTGATGTGGTGGGGAGAACATGCATCTATATCTATCAAGTGCTCCTCCATTTTTGTTTTGTTGTTCTTGGACAGCTCGCCTATCCAAAGAACTAAAAATGTTTATATTAGCTTAGTATTTTCCCTGGAGCTATGAAGTTGATACTGGAAGACTATGTAATATGTTTTGTCTCATTAAGTTTCACAGACCCTAGAGCAAGAAATACTACAGTTAATAAAACCCATCCTTTTCTGGGGAGGACCTTTCGACGGTGCTGATCTAATTTGTGCCACTTGTGCCTTCTCTCTCACCAATTAAACCATATTTTCATGGCCATAGCATTCCGCCAGCTGATTGTAACGCCCGCAATCAATACCAGTAAGTGCCCACACACACTAGCGTTGTTTCTTGTTAGCACGGGTGTCACACATGTCCCAATCGTATTTAGTTGCATACATCTTAGGCGCGTACGTGCATCCATGGACCATGGTGTGGTGCCAATTATGTCAGTTGTCGTCTCTTCTACTCTCTGCAATCTTTACTGATGATAGTGGCATCGTCTTCTTCCTCCTTTTTCCATTTGTTTTCAGGAGTGGGATCGAGACGACATGAGGGACATGGGAGAGAAGAGGAGACACGGGCATGGACATGGACATGGACATCTTGTTGGGTTTGGAGCTGGAGGGGTTGTTGGACATGCCGCAGAGCATGAGGAGAAGCGCATGGAGCAGAAGAAGCTGGACATGAGCAGCATGTCCATGGACACCCTGCCACATCTCACCACGCCTCTTGGCAACATCACTACCCTGGATCTCTCCAACAACAACCTACAGGTATACATCCATAGTATATATGTGCTGGCTAGGCTTGTACTTACGATCAGCAGTTCTTGCCTCTCTTCTTGTGTGTTGATACCTTTGCATGTCATCCTGGTCTTCCATTTTTTTTTTTGTTCTATTCGAATGGATAACACGCAGAACACTTATCTTGACATGGTGTTGCATATTATTATATCAGAGTGATAAGTTAACTGCAAACATATAGCTCGTATGAGATAAGCATGAATTGTTATTAATATATGAAGGATAGCTCAGCTATCTAGTCATCTTCTTACATATCTTGCTATTGCTTTGCCGCTTGGGGATATCCGTGACATGTGAGTTCTGACTCAACCTCTGGGTGCTAAAAATATTCTAGTAAAAACCCTGTTGTAATAGATAGAGAAGGTATTAGAGCCTAATAACTAATTAAAAGTTACAGGACTTCAGAACATAGCTTATTCAGTTTTTGGCTGGACCTGAATACCTGATGTGAATTAGATTAGAAGGGCGAGTCAACTTTCCTGGAGTAGTACAAAAGTGTCGTATCTGCAGTGCACTGGGAAAACAATAACCATGCAGAGACAACTTGCTTGTTTGCATGTTATTACTATAGGCCTGCCTGTGCAAGTGGACTGGGGCCCTGAAAACGGCAAGGAAAAATCTCACTGTATTAATCACCAGTTTGACGATATTTCTGCAGTGTCGAGTAGGCACCAGACAGGAAGAAAAGTATCTAGTGTTTGAACCAAAAAAAAATGATCGATACATGCCAGCTGTTCATTAATTAATTATGTGGTGGATGGAGAAATACTCATCATATATACAGTACCACGAAAAACATGTAATTAATAACTAACGTGCTGTCGTTGGAAAAAATCTAAAACCGCAGAGCATTCCGGAGTCCATAATCGCGAGGCTCCTGAACGTGGTGGTGCTGGACGTGCGCTCCAACCAGCTCAAGTCGCTGCCCAACTCCATCGGCTGCCTCTCAAAGCTCAAGGTCCTCAACGTCTCCGGCAACCTGCTCCAAGAACTCCCGGCCACCATCGAGGAATGCCGGTAACTATATAACACATGCATGCATGCATGCCGCATATGAGCTGCACTGCTTCACTCACTGGCTTGCTGTGAGTGCTGACTACGTGAGACATGTGTGTGTGCCAGTGCGCTGGAGGAGCTGAACGCCAACTTCAACCAGCTGACGAGGCTGCCGGACACGCTGGGCTTCGAGCTCCACGGCCTCCGGCGGCTGTCCGTCAACTCCAACAAGCTCGCGTACCTGCCGTCGTCCACCTCCCACATGACGGCGCTGCGGTCGCTGGACGCGCGCCTCAACTGCCTCCGCGCGCTGCCCGACGGGCTGGAGAACCTCGGCGGCCTCGAGGCGCTCAACGTGAGCCAGAACTTCCAGTACCTGCGGGAGCTGCCCTACGGCATCGGCCTCCTCGTCTCGCTCCGGGAGCTGGACGTCAGCTACAACTCCATCGCCGCGCTCCCGGACTCCATGGGCTGCCTCACCAAGCTCGCCAGGTTCAGCGCCGCGGGCAACCCGCTGGTGTGCCCGCCCATGGACGTCGTCGAGCAGAGCCTCGACGCCATGCGCGCCTACCTCAGCGCGCGGATGAACGGCACCGCCAAGGCCAAGAAGAAGAGCTGGGTGCCCAAGCTGGTCAAGTACAGCACCTTCTCGGCGGGGATGATGACGCCCGGCCGCACCAAGGTGCACGGGAACAACACCGACGGCCTCCACATGTCGGATTACCGGTCGCTCGACGGCGGCGGCGTTGCGTCGTCGGCGTTTCTCAGCATGCTGTCGCCCCGGCGTCTCTTCTCGCCGCGGAGAAATTCGGCCAAGCACTAGTAGCTTAGCAGTGGCCACTGGTTCGGCGGGCTATACATGTGTGCTCCCTCCTTATTGCTGGCTATTTGCTTGCTGCTTCGATGTTCATATGACATGCACGTACTGTAGCGCAAGCTGAAGCTAATGATCTTGCTACTGCAGTTGTATATGCTTTGAAGAGAGGTATATATGAAGTGTGTATAGTAGCACGTAGTGCAATAGGGCATTAATGTACATAAGAATTAAGGGTGTCTTTCTTTCCATTGTTTACATTTGCGTTAGTGCTTATGCTGGAGTAGTCTTTTTGAAGGAAATTGTGTCATCACTACAGTAAACGGAACAACGTCCGACGGCCAAAACCGTCGGACATAAGGATTAAACCGTCGGAAATAGGTTATCTCCGACGGGAATGACTTATCTCCGACGGCTTTAAGCCGTCGGAGATAATTCGTCGGAAATAGTGCAATGTCCGACGGCAACCGTCGGACATAAGCTATCTCCGACGGCTGCGTGAGCCCGTCGGAAATAGTAAATCCCAATCGTTTTACCGGTCAGCCTGTGGGCCCCACAATCTTACGTCCGACGGCCCAGCGCTAAGCCGTCGGACATAACACATGGTTATGTCCGACGGTATAGAATGCCGTCGGACATAAGGAATGGTTATGTCCGACGGCTACCACTAGGCCGTCGGACATAACAACTTACAGAATTTACACAAAATTCTGTTTTTTAAAAAATCTGACATTTACAAAACAAAAACAGATTCATGCACATATACACATTCACATTCACAATCACAAATATACACATTCTAATAAGTATTCACAATCACAAATATTCTCACATAAATATTAACATTCACAAATTTAACATCAACATATAGGTTCGACGGTTGTTGCAAACTGAAATTGTGTTTCACAAACAAGTGTTGCAAAGTGTTTCATAAATAAACATCATGACACATCAATCATATCCATCGTCTGGATGGTTCGAGTAGCCACCTCCTCCGGCTGGACTCTGCGTGTTGAAAAGGTTGTTGAACCACGAATGTGTTGTGTCGTCTTGACCAGACCCATCTCCTGGTGCGGCAACTGAAGCTGGTGGTGTCTGAAATCCCTATTGTAAGGGAATTAGGCTTACACCTACTTCCTAATTGATTTTGGTGGTTGAATTGCCCAACACAAATAATTGGACTAACAAGTTTGCTCTAGATTATATGTTTACAGGTGCCAAAGGTTCATCTACAACTATACTAAATCGACTGTCCGGAATACCGTAGATTATTCCGGACAGGAGAAGCTTTTTGGAAAAACAGGCCAAGCACGGACCGTCCGGGCCCTTGCGGCGGACCGTCCGCGCCACAAGGATGACCCTTGGACAGAACCAATGCAAAAATCCGAGTCTGCACTATGGACCGTCCGGAGGATAAGCGCGGACTGTCTGAGACTCCGCTCGGACCGTCCGGCCTCAGGCGCGGACCGTCCGGTAGGCAAGGATCCGAAAAACCCGAAGGTGACGGGTTCGGAAGAATGAATTATAGCGGCCTCGCGGACCGTCCGGGGTGCACGACCGGACCGTCCGCGACTGTGTCTGTCTGACATCTGACGACACATTAAATGCAATATAGCCGTTGATATAGCCGTTACTGCTGACCGTTGCATTTTCAGCCGTTGATCTACAGGGGCGGACCGTCCGGACCTGGCGGGCGGACCGTCCGCGCTCAGCAGAATGGAGTAACGGCTAGGAAGTGGTTGGTGGCTATAAATACAACCCCAACCACCTCCATTCACTAGACCCAAGCATTCCAACCTTCAACATTCAATACAAGAGCTAGCAATCCATTCCAAGACACATTCAAAGCCTCCATCTCTCCAAGTTTCACAATTGAGAAAAGAGATCATTAGTGATTAGTGACCTGAGAGAGAAAGTGATCCGTGTGTTATTTGTCGCTCTTGTCGCTTGGCTTTTGCAATCGTGCTTTCTTTCAATCTTTCTTGCAATCAAACTCACTTGTAATTGAGGCAAGAGACACCAATCTTGTGGTGGTCCTTGTGGGAACTTTGTGTTCCAAGTGATTGAGAAGAGAAAGCTCACTCGGTCCGAGGGACCGTTTGAGAGAGGGAAAGGGTTGAAAGAGACCCGACCTTTGTGGCCTCCTCAACGGGGAGTAGTTTTGAGAGAACCGAACCTCGGTAAAACAAATCCGCGTGTCTCACTTCATTATTCGCTTGCGATTTGTTTTTCACCCTCTCTCACGGACTCTATTATATTTCTAACGCTAACCCGGCTTGTAGTTGTGATTATTTTTTGAGAATTTCAGTTTCGCCCTATTCACCCCCCCTCTAGGCGACTTTCAATTGGTATCAGAGCCCGGTGCTTCATTAGAGCCTAACCGCTCGAAGTGATGTCGGGAGATCACACCAAGAGGGAGATGGAGACCGGCGACAAGCCCACTACGAGCCAAGGGAGCACTTCATCGGAAGAGTCCCGCACCAAGAGGAAGGAGAAGAAGAAGGACTCCTCCAAACGGAAGGAGAAAAGATCTTCTTCCTCACACCACAAAGAGAAGAAGAAAAAAACTTCTTCCCACAAGTCGCATCGGAAAGGCGACAAGCACAAGAGGATGAGGAAGGTGGTCTACTACGAGACCGACACTTCATCAACATCGACCTCCGACTCCGATGCGCTGTCCGTAACTTCTAAGCGCCAAGAGCGCAAGAAGTTTAGTAAGATCCCCTTACACTATTCTCGTACATCTAGACATACTCCATTACTTTCCGTTCCATTAGGCAAACCGCCAACTTTTGATGGCGAAGATTATGCTAGGTGGAGTGATTTAATGAAATTTCATCTAACCTCACTCCACAAAAGTATATGGAATGTTGTTGAGTTTGGAGCACAGGTACCATCCATAGGGGATGAGGATTATGATACGGACGAAGTGGCCCAAATCGAGCACTTCAACTCCCAAGCTACAACCATACTCCTCGCCTCTCTAAGCAAGGAGGAATACAACAAGGTGCAAGGGTTGAAGAATGCAAAGGAAATTTGGGACCTTCTCAAGACCGCGCACGAGGGTGATGAACTCACCAAGATCACCAAGCGGGAAACGATCGAGGGGGAGCTCGGTCGCTTTCGTCTTCGCCAAGGGGAGGAGCCACAAGATATGTACAATCGACTCAAAACCTTGGTGAACCAAGTGCGCAACCTCGGGAGTAAGAAGTGGGATGACCACGAGGTGGTTAAGGTTATTCTAAGATCTCTTATTTTCCTTAACCCCACTCAAGTTCAATTAATTCATGGTAATCCTAGATACACACTAATGACTCCCGAGGAAGTAATCAGGAATTTTGTGAGCTTTGAATGTATAATCAAGGGATCAAAGAAGATCAACGAGCTTGACGAACCCTCCACGTCCGAAGCACAACCAGTGGCATTTAAGGCAACGGAGGAGAAGAAGGAGGAGTCTACACCGAGTAGACAACCAATTGACGCCTCCAAGCTCGACAATGAGGAAATGGCTTTAATCATCAAAAGCTTTCGCCAAATCCTCAAGCAACGGAAGGGGAAGGACTACAAACCCCGCTCCAAGAAAGTGTGCTACAAATGTGGTAAGCCCGGTCATTTTATTGCAAAATGTCCTATATCTAGTGACAGTGACAGGGGCGACGACAAGAAGGGAAAGAGGAGAGAAAAGAAGAAGTACTACAAGAAGAAGGGCGGCGATGCCCATGTTTGCCGGGAGTGGGACTCCGACGAGAGCTCCACCGAGTCCTCTTCCGACGAGGACGCCGCCAACATCGCCGTCACCAAGGGACTCCTCTTCCCCAACGTCGGCCACAAGTGCCTCATGGCAAAGGACGGCAAAAGGAAGAAGGTTAAATCTAAATCCTCCATTAAATATGAATCCTCTAGTGATGATAATGCTAGTGATGAGGAGAATAATTTGCATACCCTTTTTGCCGATCTTAACATGCAACAAAAGGAAAAATTAAATGAATTGATTAGTGCTATTCATGAGAAGGATGATCTCTTGGACTCTCAAGAGGACTTCCTTATTAAGGAAAACAAAAAGCATGTTAAGGTTAAAAATGCTTATGCTCTAGAGGTGGAAAAATGTAACAAATTATCTAGTGAGCTAAGCACATGCCATGACATTATTGACAACCTTAGAAATGAAAATGCTACATTAATTGCTAAGGTTGATTCTCATGTATGTGATGTCTCAATTCCAAATCTTAGAAATGATAATGATGATTTGCTCGCTAAGATTAAGGAATTGAATGATTCTCTTGATAACCTTAGAGTAGAAAATGAAAATTTGATTGCTAAGGCTAAAGATTTTGATGTTTGCAATACTACTATTTCCGACCTTAGAACTAAGAATGATATGTTGCATGCTGAGGTTGTAGAACTAAAATCTTGCAAACCCTCTACATCTACCGTTGAGCGCACTTCTATTTGTACTAGATGTAGAGATGTTGATATCAATGCTATTCATGATCACATGGCTTTAATTAAACAACAAAATGATCATATAGCATTATTAGATGCTAAAATTGCCGAGCATAACTTAGAGAATGAAAAGTTTAAATTTGCTAGAAGTATGCTCTATAGTGGGAGACGCCCTGGCATTAAGGATGGCATTGGCTTCCAAAGGGGAGACAATGTCAAACTTAATGCTCCCCCTAAGAACTTGTCTAACTTTGTTAAGGGCAAAGCTCCCATGCCTCAGGATAACGAGGGTTACATTTTGTACCCTGCTGATTATCCCGAGAGCAAAATTAGGAGAACTCATTCTAGGAAGTCTCACTATGGCCCTAATCATGCTTTTATGTATAAGGGTGAGACATCTAGCTCTAGGCAACCAACCCGTGCCAAGTTGCCTAAGAAGAAAACTCCTAATGCATCAAATGATCATAGCATTTCATTTAAGACTTTTGATGCATCTTATGTTTTGACTAACAAATCCGGCAAGGTAGTTGCCAAGTTTGTTGGGGGCAAACACAAGGGCTCCAAGACTTGTGTTTGGGTACCCAAAGTTCTTGTTTCTAATGCCAAAGGACCCAAAACCGTTTGGGTACCTAAAGTCAAGAACTAAAATTGTTTTGTAGGTTTATGCATCCGGTGGCTCAAGTTGGATACTCGACAGTGGGTGCACAAACCACATGACAGGGGAGAAGAAGATGTTCTCCTCATATGAGAAAAACCTAGATCCCCAACGAGCTATCACATTCGGGGATGGAAATCAAGGTTTGGTCAAAGGATTGGGTAAAATTGCTATATCACCTGACCATACTATTTTCAATGTTTTTTCTTGTAGATTCTTTAGATTACAATTTGCTTTCTGTATCTCAATTATGTCAAATGGGCTACAACTGTCTCTTTACTGATGTAGGTGTCACTGTCTTTAGAAGAAGTGATGATTCAATAGCATTTAAGGGTGTGTTAGAGGGTCAGCTATACTTGGTAGATTTTGATAGAGCTGAACTCGACACATGCTTAATTGCTAAGACTAACATGGGTTGGCTCTGGCATCGCCGACTAGCCCACGTTGGGATGAAGAATCTTCATAAGCTTCTAAAGGGAGAGCACATTTTGGGACTAACAAATGTTCATTTTGAGAAAGACGGGATTTGTAGCGCATGCCAAGCAGGAAAGCAAGTTGGCACTCATCATCCGCACAAGAACATTATGACAAGTGACAGGCCACTGGAGCTCCTACACATGGATTTATTCGGCCCGATCGCTTACATAAGCATCGGCGGAAGTAAGTACTGTCTAGTTATTGTGGATGATTATTCTCGCTTCACTTGGGTGTTCTTTTTGCAGGAAAAATCTCATACCCAAGAGACCTTAAAGGGATTCTTGAGACGAGCTCAAAATGAGTTCGGCTTAAGGATCAAGAAAATTAGAAGCGATAACGGGACGGAGTTCAAGAACTCTCAAATTGAAGGCTTCCTTGAGGAGGAGGGCATCAAGCATGAGTTCTCTTCTCCCTACACCCCACAACAAAATGGTGTAGTGGAGAGGAAGAATCGAACTCTTTTGGACATGGCGAGGACCATGCTTGATGAGTACAAGACACCGGATCGGTTTTGGGCCGAGGCGGTCAACACTGCCTGCTACGCCATCAACCGGTTATATCTACACCGAATCCTCAAGAAGACATCCTATGAACTCCTAACCGGTAAAAAGCCAAATATTTCTTATTTTAGAGTTTTTGGTAGCAAATGTTTTATTCTTGTTAAGAGAGGTAGAAAATCTAAATTTGCTCCTAAAACTGTAGAAGGCTTTTTACTAGGATATGACTCAAACACAAGGGCATATAGAGTCTTTAACAAGTCCTCAGGACTTGTTGAAGTTTCTTGTGACGTTGTGTTTGATGAGACTAACGGCTCTCAAGTAGAGCAAGTTGATCTTGATGAGATAGGTGAAGAACAGGCTCCGTGCATCGCGCTAAGGAACATGTCCATTGGGGATGTGTGTCCCAAGGAATCCGAAGAGCCTCCACATGCACAAGATCAACCATCCTCCTCCACGCAAGCATCTCCGCCAACTCAAAATGAGGACGAGGCTCAAGTTGATGAAGGAGAAGATCAAAGAGATGAGCCTCCTCAAGATGACGACAACGATCAAGGGGAGATGCAAATGATCAAGACAAGGAGGATGAACAACCAAGGCCGCCACACCCAAGAGTCCACCAAGCAATCCAACGAGATCACCCCGTCGACACCATCCTCGGCGACATTCATAAGGGGGTAACCACTCGATCTCGTGTTGCACATTTTTGTGAGCATTACTCTTTTGTTTCCTCTATTGAGCCACACAGGGTAGAGGAAGCACTCCAAGATTCGGATTGGGTGATGGCGATGCAAGAGGAGCTCAACAACTTCACGAGGAACGAGGTATGGCATTTAGTTCCACGTCCTAATCAAAATGTTGTAGGAACCAAGTGGGTCTTCCGCAACAAGCAAGACGAGCATGGTGTGGTGACAAGGAACAAAGCTCGACTCGTGGCCAAGGGGTTTTCACAAGTCGAAGGTTTGGATTTTGGTGAAACCTATGCACCCGTAGCTAGGCTTGAGTCAATTCGTATATTATTGGCCTATGCTACTTACCATGGCTTCAAGCTCTACCAAATGGACGTGAAGAGTGCCTTCCTCAATGGACCAATCAAGGAGGAGGTCTATGTTGAGCAACCTCCCGGCTTTGAAGATAGTGAGTACCCTAACCATGTCTATAGGCTCTCTAAGGCGCTTTATGGGCTAAAGCAAGCCCCAAGAGCATGGTATGAATGCCTTAGAGATTTCCTTATTGCTATTGGCTTCAAAGTCAGCAAGGCCGATCCTACTTTATTCACTAAAACTCTTGACAATGATTTGTTTGTGTGCCAAATTTATGTTGATGATATTATATTTGGGTCTACTAACGAATCTACATGTGAAGAATTTAGTAGGATCATGACACAAAAATTCGAGATGTCTATGATGGGGGAGTTGAAGTATTTTCTAGGATTCCAAGTCAAGCAACTCCAAGAGGGCACCTTCATTAGCCAAACGAAGTACACTCAAGACATTCTAACCAAGTTTGGGATGAAGGATGCCAAGCCCATCAAGACACCCATGGGAACAAATGGGCATCTCGACCTCGACACAGGAGGTAAGTCCGTGGATCAAAAGGTATACCGGTCGATGATTGGTTCATTACTTTATTTATGTGCATCTCGACCGGACATTATGCTTTCCGTTTGCATGAGTGCAAGATTCCAAGCCGACCCTAAGGAATCACACCTTACGGCCGTAAAACGAATCTTGAGATATTTGGCTTATACACCTAAGTTTGGGCTTTGGTACCCTCGGGGATCCACATTTGATTTGATTGGTTATTCGGATGCCGATTGGGCGGGGTGTAAGATTAATAGGAAGAGCACATCGGGGACTTGCCAGTTCTTAGGAAGATCCTTGGTGTCTTGGGCTTCAAAGAAGCAAAATTCGGTCACTCTTTCTACCGCCGAAGCCGAGTATATTGCCGCAGGCCATTGTTGCGCGCAATTGCTTTGGATGAGGCAAACCCTGCGGGACTATGGTTACAAATTAACCAAAGTTCCCCTTCTATGTGATAATGAGAGTGCAATCCGCATGGCGGATAATCCCGTTGAGCATAGCCGCACTAAACACATAGCCATTCGGTATCATTTTCTTAGAGATCACCAACAAAAGGGGGATATCGAGATTTCATACATTAACACTAAAGATCAATTAGCCGATATCTTTACCAAGCCACTTGATGAACAAACTTTTACCAAACTTAGGCATGAACTCAATATTCTTGATTCTAGGAATTTCTTTTGCTAATTTGCACACATAGCTTATAAATATACCTTTGATCATGTCTCTTTTATATGCTATGACTAATGTGTTTTCAAGTATATTTCAAACCAAGTCATAGGTATATTGAAAGGGAATTGGAGTCTTCGGCGAAGACAAAGGCTTCCACTCCACTCTACTACTCATCCTTCGCCGTCGCTCCGCATCACTCTCCATCTTTGGTATAATCTTCACTTAAATGTTTTATTTGCCAAAGGGGAGATAGTAGCTAGAAAGGGCCTATATTTCATTTCAAAGTATCCGTTTTTGGCGATTCATGCCAAAGGGGGAGAAAGTATTGGCCCAAAGCAAAAGGACCGACCGCACCACCCTAATTTTTTTTTAAAAAAAATTATTAATGATTTTCAATTGGTAAATTTCAAATTGGTATCTCTTTATGTTCTAAAGGGGGAGCAAGTAGTATTTTCAAAACTTGATATCTCAAAACCCTCTTGAACACTAAGAGGAGAATTTGTTTGAGGGGGAGTTTTGTTTAGTCAAAGGAAAAGCATTTGAAACAGGGGGAGAAAATTTCAAATCTTGAAAATGCTTCGCAAACTCTTATTCATTTACCTTTGACTGTTTGCAAAAACAAAACTTGTGGTGCATGCGTGGTCCAAAATGTTAAAAATAAAGAAACAATCCATGCAAGAATTCTTATTGGCGCAATTCTAAGTAACCTTTGCACCTACAATTATGCAAACTAGTTCAATTATACATTTTTATATTTACTTTGGTTAGTGTTGGCATCAATCACCAAAAAGGGGGAGATTGTAAGGGAATTAGGCTTACACCTACTTCCTAATTGATTTTGGTGGTTGAATTGCCCAACACAAATAATTGGACTAACAAGTTTGCTCTAGATTATATGTTTACAGGTGCCAAAGGTTCATCTACAACTATACTAAATCGACTGTCCGGAATACCGTAGATTATTCCGGACAGGAGAAGCTTTTTGGAAAAACAGGCCAAGCACGGACCGTCCAGGCCCTTGTGGCGGACCGTCCGCGCCACAAGGATGACCCTTGGACAGAACCAATGCAAAAATCCGAGTCTGCACTATGGACCGTCTGGAGGATAAGCGCGGACTGTCTGAGACTCCGCTCGGACCGTCCGGCCTCAGGCGCGGACCGTCCGGTAGGCAAGGATCCGAAAAACCCGAAGGTGACGGGTTCGGAAGAATGAATTATAGCGGCCTCGCGGACCGTCCGGGGTGCACGACCGGACCGTCCGCGACTGTGTCTGTCTGACATCTGACGACACATTAAATGCAATATAGCTGTTGATATAGCCGTTACTGCTGACCGTTGCATTTTCAGCCGTTGATCTACAGGGGCGGACCGTCCGGACCTGGCGGGCGGACCGTCCGCGCTCAGCAGAATGGAGTAACGGCTAGGAAGTGGTTGGTGGCTATAAATACAACCCCAACCACCTCCATTCACTAGACCCAAGCATTCCAACCTTCAACATTCAATACAAGAGCTAGCAATCCATTCCAAGACACATTCAAAGCCTCCATCTCTCCAAGTTTCACAATTGAGAAAAGAGATCATTAGTGATTAGTGACCTGAGAGAGAAAGTGATCCGTGTGTTATTTGTCGCTCTTGTCGCTTGGCTTTTGCAATCGTGCTTTCTTTCAATCTTTCTTGCAATCAAACTCACTTGTAATTGAGGCAAGAGACACCAATCTTGTGGTGGTCCTTGTGGGAACTTTGTGTTCCAAGTGATTGAGAAGAGAAAGCTCACTCGGTCCGAGGGACCGTTTGAGAGAGGGAAAGGGTTGAAAGAGACCCGGCCTTTGTGGCCTCCTCAACGGGGAGTAGGTTTGAGAGAACCGAACCTCGCTAAAACAAATCCGCGTGTCTCACTTCATTATTCGCTTGCGATTTATTTTTCACCCTCTCTCACGGACTCTATTATATTTCTAACGCTAACCCGGCTTGTAGTTGTGATTATTTTTTGAGAATTTCAGTTTCGCCCTATTCACCCCCCCTCTAGGCGACTTTCACCTATAACACAAGCACATGAAATAGTAACCACTCAGTTGTTCATTTAAACACATAAGACATCTATGAACATGTCACACACGCATATGTGTACATACCATAGGGAATTGTGACGGAGGCGGAGGCGGAGGTGGAGGCGCCAACATTGGCATTGGCAGTGCAAAGTCCGGAGGCAGCATCCCATATGTCGGCATCGGGACGCCCGCTTATTGGGCTAGTTGCTACAAATTATATACAAGTCATTGTTGAACAAACAAGATACACATCAAGTGTTTTGCAAAATAAGCTACAAAATGTTACTTCAACTTACCGAGAGAAGAGCTTGATTTTGGGCCTGGAGGCTTGCATAATACTCGTCCTTCTTCTTCTGGTACTCGGCTTGTTGTCTCTGGTATTCAGATTGTTGCCTCTGGTACTCCAATTGTTCCCTCAAGACTGATTGATGGTACTCTGCCTGTTGACGCAACACTGCAAGCTCTATCTCATGGGCTGCTGATCGTGAACGGGACGACTGTGAAGACGACGATGTGGATTGTCGTCCACGGTGTCTCAGCTCTCTGGAATCAATCGTAGAATCAAAAATACCCAACCTACAAGAGTGAACCATGCACTTAGTATAGTAACTCATGGCTCAGTTGAATCGCAAGCATATGATGACAATTTTGAAAACAAAATCAAATAATCTCACCGTCCATGGGCTTGTCCTCCTGCGCTAGCATATGCTGCCTGAGGGTCGATTGGCTGGCTCCTCCAATCGTATTCCTCCCCATGGCATTGAACCATCTCCTGCCCATACGAAGCCTGGAGGCAAACAATATCAAATATAAGTGCATAACCCCTATGCCCTTGCAAACAATATCAACACACATAATAGAGTATCAAAAACTCACTAGACGGTCGGTGGCCGTCTGAGTGCATAACACATCAGGATTCTGAGGATCAGAACCCCTATGCCCTTGCATATACACCTCCACATCCGTGGGCGTACGACCGGATTTGACTTCCTGTACATAAAAGTTATAATGACACATTTCTATGTGATTCAAAGTTACGACAAACTGTGACTTACCATTCGCTTAGCCAAGCGCACATGACCATCACCGCCGTAGTTGTGGAACGACTCAGTCCCACGGTTTCCCCTGTTCCTTTCGGAAATGGCACGAAACTCAGGGGAAGCCCACCATCTGCACAATGCCCGATAACCGTCTGATCGGGTGGCCATCCACGGCACCGACACCTACATGAAATTTTTTAAATAAAGCAAGCAAATACATGGCTTTGTGCGATATGAGAGGCAACAACCTGTTTACCTCTAGGTATTGCTCCTCCGTCAAGTAAATTGATGACCACTCGGCCTTTGTATTTGGCATCGGTCGATCATCAGCATTTGCTCTGTACCATGCCTTTATAGCCTGAATTCGTGCATAGTACATTGCATCTGCAACGACATCGTTCGCGTTAAACTCAAACACGTAACGAGCGTTCATATCATATGATCCATCGTCCGACAACTTGTACCGTTTCTGCAAAAACCATAGTGTTATCATAAAAGCAAACATATATGGAATAACTAAAATAGTATAAACAAGTCATACCCAGAATGCATCCCAAACTAGTGCATGTGTGTTGCCAAATGTTCTACAGACACCATAGCGATAATGCTCCCAAGTGGTGGCGGGGACAGACTCGCCAGTAGGCAAAGTCACAAGACCAGGCCAGTGCAGACGAACAAGATTACCAAGAACCATGTTCACCTGCCTGTAGTGTCCTGTGCCTGTGAACGAGTCGTCGATCCAAGTCCTGCAAACAGAAATCAATGTAGAAATTAAAACATAACTTTCAATAACATTTAAGCAAAGATATGTCACTCACTTTCCACTAGGCTTTATCACAACCCGAGATTCGGGTGGAAGCTCTGGAGGTGGTCCAACAAAATGCAGCTTCCTCGTTCTCTTAACTCGAGAAGTTCCAGACCCAGCTGCAGAATCTCCACCAGCCCCAGAATCCCCAGCCCCAGAATCCCCACCAGCGTCGTCTCCAGCATCATCTCCCACATTATCTCCACCATCATCTTCAACATCATCTCTTGCATGATCCTCTACCACTGGTTCCTCAATTTCAGCATCCTATGAAACAAATAACTTACATCATACAATATTAAGTAACTCAAATAATGTAATTTAACAACTAACTTACATCTTGTGGAGGAAAATGTTCTGCCAGCGCTCTCTGTCTGCTCATGGTAGAACCTGTGCCCTGAAAAACTGAATCCTCACCCCTCGAGCTGCTCCTCGAGCTACTCCTCGACCCAAGCAAACTACGAGCTAAAGACTTCATTTTCTTTGACATCCTATTTTAACAAAAACAAGTTAGTACATAAATCGACAATAAAATAATAAAATATGCAATAAAATCATAAAATATGCAATAAAATCATGATCCATACTCGTCAATCGTAATCGTAATCAAAATCAGGATCTAGTTGCTTTCGTCGATTTAATGGACGCCAAGTAGCTTTCTTCTTTCTCGTCACTCGTTTTCTTTTTGGAGGAACCTCTACATCATTTTGATCGCCTAATAAAGATTCTTCCAACATTTCAGTTTGTACATTAAACGTGCTTGTAAGTTCTTCGTCTTGGAAAATCTCAGCAGCCCCCACTTCCTGCTCGATTTGACTTTCAACATAACCAGCATCACCAGTAGCATATAGTCGTTCACGCGGATTAACTTTGTACACTACCCTCCAATCAACCAAACCGTTTTTCTTAGATGGATATGTCATATAATACACTTGCTCGCATTGGTGGGCAAGGATTATAGTGTCGTGGTCTTTTAATCTATCGTTGTGTTTGACTTCCACCATGCCATATTGATTTTCTCGCGTTGTATTTGGAGAAAACCAATCACACCGACCATAACGTCTGCCAGTTACTGCTCCTAGGGATAATTGTCGAAGGTCCGGGTGTATATTGTCATTTTTATCTACATAATCTCGAAACCAACACAAGAAATTAAGTCCCCCATCTTTTCCCTCTCGACGAATCTGGTCACGTTCACAGCCAGAGATGCAATTTTGAGAATCAAATTCCCTGTTAGTACAAGGAAACAAACCTTTTAGTATCACAACAAAAATTCTATCGGCAATGACTAAAATAAAGTTTACACTTACAGGAGAAACTGACTCATCTCTTCCATGTTGTTATACATGTAGAGTAAAGCAGTCTTCCATTCGTCGTTGGTGAAACAGTATGTTGTGCTGGGTCCTACAGTTTTGCCCCTCCATTGAAAAATTTCAATATCACTAATAGGGGGCTCGTCGACATGATACCGCAACGTATGGGCATTGACATTGTGTTCCTCTGCAAAGTACAGGCCCGTGAACGATGCTATCTCTTTGTATTTGAATTCTTCAGCGATGCACCCTTCAACTCGTCTCTTATTACCAACCATTGCACGTAGCTTCTTTAGTGTCCTTCCGATGTGATACATCCATCTATATTGCACAGGACCTCCTACCTTATCTTCGTATGGTCTTCTACAGATTAAGGCCAAGTCTTTCCTTGCCTTAGGGTTGTCTTTTGTTTTGTCGGTGATATTCATGCAAGTGCTGATAATGCTTTCACCCATATTTCGTTCCTGGTGCATGACATCAATGTTATGCATTAGAATCAAGGCTTTCATATAAGGGAGTTCCCATAGACCACATTTGTGAGTCCAATTATGCTCGGTTCCATAACCTTCAAAACGATTTCCATGTTCGTTTAGTTTCAAATCATTAAGTCTCGCGAGAATCTCTGGACCACTTAGACGCTTGGGTGGTCCCCTCGTCACAATCGTGTCCTTTTTAAAAGCGTTCCTATCGAACCTGAACGGGTGATCCTCTGGCAAAAAACATCTATGGCAATCAAAGTAACATATCTTTCCACCAAACTTTAGTCGAAAGCATAAAGTGTCTTCAACGCATATAGGACATGTCAAAATCCCATGACAACTCCATCCAGCAAAGATACCATAAGCCATAAAATCATGAATAGACCATAAAAACGCGGCTCTCAGGTTGAACTTCTGTTTCTTGTAACAATCGTACGCCTCGACTCCTTCCCACAAAATTTTCAATTCTTCAATCAGGGGTCTCATCATCACATCGATCTTTGTTCCAGGATGATCCGGACCAGGTATTATAAGACATAAGAAAATAAATTCATATTTCATGCAAAGAGCTGGTGGAAGGTTGTATGGAACAGCAAAGACGGGCCAACATGAGTACGACGTTGCAGTTAGATTGAATGGTGAGAAACCATCTGTTGCCAAACCGAAGCGGACATTCCGCACTTCATCAGCAAAGCTGGAATCAAAAGCATCTAGTGCCTTCCATGCATCTGTATCAGCTGGGTGCACCATGACATTTGGATTCTCACGTACCCCTTCTTTGTGCCACCTCATGTGTCTGGCTGTATTCTTGGAGATGAACAAACGTTTCAACCGAGGTATGAGAGGCATGTAACGAAGCTGCTTACGTGCAATCTTCGTAGTCACGGTCAAACCATCGTCGTTTTCAACCTCAACGAATCTACGCTCACCACATACGGTACACTTCTTCTCACCTGTGGTCTCCTTCCAGATAAGCATACAATTATTTTCACAGACATCGATTTTTTCGTAGTCCATACCGAGGCCAGATAACAGCTTTTTAGACTGATACATGTCCTTTGGCATCTTGTGATTCTCCGGAAGTACATCACTGATCAAGTTCAAAAGTTCCTTGTAACAGTTGTTTGAGAATGCAAACTTAGACTTAATAGCCATAAGTCGAGTCACAAATACAAGGACGGTCACTTTTGTGTGCTCATGCAACGGCTCTTCGGCAGCTTTAAGGAGCTCGAAGAACTTCTGAACCTCAGGTGTAGCTGGATCCTCAAACTCAGTGGGTTGACCGGGGTTCTCCGAATCGACGGTTAGAAACTCATGGCGTACATCGTCAAGCATCTCTTCCATCCTATCGTAGTCCTCCTCTTCATGTGACTGAACTTCCGATACAATACGAGGAGGTGGGTCCTCACCGTGGTGCACCCACACCTCATAGCCTGGCATATAACCGTTCTTGCAAATATGTATCGACATAGTCCTCCTGTCAAAGAAATTAATGTTCCGACACTTGCTACAAGGGCACCTAACATCGGTTCCAGTCTCTGACCGAGCAAAAGCATGGTCGAGAAAAGCATCAGTCTTGGCCACCCACTCACTTGATAGAGCACCTCTTTTCTTCCAACCTTCATACATCCATCGACGATTCTCCTCCATACTAGATACGAGACGTTAACTTAATTAGATAAGTAATGCACGGGCCATCCGTTTTTACGAAGAAATCACGCCCCTACATCTGTAGGAAAGGATAGGTCCTAAACCCACCCAGGAGTGACTGACGAGGCCATGTTTATGACAAGACATGTGGTCGTGCGAAATTTCGGCAGCATAACCCCGTTGTTCTCGAATCGCATGCCTAAAAATGGTGCAATTGGAGAACAGAGAGGTTATGCTGCCGAAACTAAGCAGGAGCACATGCTTTTGTCATAAACACGGACTCTGTCGGTCACCCCGAGGCTGTCCAATAAAGGGACAATTCCGGCCCAACATACCTCACATGCGTCGCTTGTAAGGTGTGTTGGGCCGAAACGGGTGACGCCTAGGTTTCGTTTGTTCACACTACGATACACTATGATTAACTATAATCATCGTGCATTATTAAATAAATAAACTAATAAACCACAATACAATATAACATACGAAATAACATTGTTATAGATGACAAATCATATAAAATGACCTTATTTCCGAGGGCATAATAATTACCCTCGGAAATTAAAAATTTAAATTATCTAAAGTACCACTAAATAAACTAAAACAAGCTACTTTAATTACGTAATCAAATTTTGGCCGTCGGACATAACAAACTAAACAATCAAATGCATTCATACATACAATTCTAATCAAATACATTAATACAAGCATACAATTCTAATCAAATAAATTAATACAAGCATACAATTTTAATAAACAAAATTGCTAATTAAGTATACTCACTTAGCGGGCGTGGGGAGCCGGCCGGCGACGGGCGCACGGGGCCGTTGGCCGGAGCATGGGGCGGCGGCCGGAGCACGGGGCGGTGGCCGGAGCACGGGCCGGACCACGGGGCGGCGGCGGCGGGAGCACGGGCGCGGCGGGCGTGGCGGCGACCGAGCGCGAGCGGCGGCGATGGTGGCGGCGACCGAGGCCGTGCGGGACGGCGGCGGCGGCAGAGAGAAACGGACGCGCGCGCGGTGAAATGAAAGTCGCGCGGGTCCGATCCGCGCGTTAAAAAGCCTTATCTCCGACGGCTAGGTACGGGGCCGTCGGAGATAACCTTATCTCCGACGGCTCGGTACGAGGCCGTCGGAGATAAGCGCTATTTCCGAGAGCCGGTTGTGGCCGTCGGACATAACCTTATCTCCGACGGCCTCATACAGAGCCGTCGGAGATAAGGAGGCCGTCGGAAATGCCCTGTTTTACTGTAGTGCATCTACAGTATATGTTCAGTGATACAGTGACCCTAAGACTTTTAATTAATTGAAATACTCTCAATTCTGTACTCTGTACTCACTTGGCCAGGAAAAGATTGAATTACTATGGTAAGGCACTAAGGTTATCTCCAATAGATTATTCATCCATATCTCTATATTTAAACTCAACTTTGTGAACATTACAGTCTACGCTGCAAAACAGTTGTTGAGCCCCAAAACAGATGGCCGGACGCCCGGACGGTCCGCGGTCCAGACGGTCCGCGTGCGCGCAAAGCCAATTAGGGTTCCGAGTTTCTTGCTATGGTTATTGGCTAAATTCGCAGAATTAACTCGGGAGATTTGTTTGTAACGGGTCCAGCCCCCCTCCTCTATAAATACAGAGGAATACGACCGATTAAATATCATCAATCGAACCTACAATCAATACAATTCGCATTTTATCTTGTACATTTAGGAGTAGTTCTAATCTAGTTCTAGTTTAGTCTTTCAATCTCCAAATTCTCTGCTTCTCTTCGGCTCAACGTCGATTAGAGGTGTCTAGGTCGGCCTGCGGAGCCTAGACAACACCTAGGATCTCTCGTCCCCGACGGGGTCCCTCTCGGGAGCGAGATCTAGGCGCCGACGGCGAACCTCGCCGCCCCTGCGCACGCGCGGACTGTCTGGCCTATAGGCGCGGACTGTCCGATCCATCAGGCAGGAAACCCGAGCCCTGCTCCAAGTCGCGGACCGTCCGGCCCCTGGCCGTGGACCGTCCGCGTCTGTGCAGAGAGCACCGCCGCCGGTTCTCATCGCAGTGATTGGCGCCCGGATCGACGCCAACAACAGTGTTTTGGTTCCACAAACTACGCGTTGCAGCAACACTGCACATATTCAACACAACGTGCTTTCTCACTCAACCAAAATTTAGCAAAGACTTCAAAGCTATTGTCGTTGGACGAAGGGTCCATATTAGATTTGTGCATTTACGCATGAATGTGATTGTGCATAGGGTAAGGTCTCTTTGCAGGTTTCTCTAAAAGATTCTCTCTTCTATTTCAGACTCAAAAAATGTGGTCTTGATTACCCGGAATAATGTTCTCTTTGTGATCAGGAAAGGGAGACAAGTAGTCATCTACTTGTAGCTTGTGTCTTCTATAGAGATTGTTGGTTCGTGATGTTGAGCCAATTTGGGCTCGAAGCTCTGACACCACAACCTACCACTCAAGTTTCATAGCTTGGTGGAAATAAGTGAAAGGGAAATGTGCCTTTGGGCCATTTCTAAGTATTTTGGTGATTTAGTGCAAACACAAGTGCTTAAATGTGAAAATATGCCCAAGGATGATCAAAGTGCAAATCACAAGTTAAGGTATGTTTCTAAGCCTTAGTACATTGGTTTTGTGTACTAATATATTTGTCTAAGTGTTAGAAACAGATAGAAGAAGAGAAGAGAAGACTTGGCTGTGTACAGCCAAGGGGCTGCTTCGGTCTGGGGCACCGGACTGTCCGGTGGTGCACCGGACAGTGTCCGGTGCGCCAGGCTGCCTCGGCCGAAGAGGCCGCTCTCGGGTTTTTCTCCGGCGACTTCGGCTAAAATTCACCGGACTGTCCGGTGTGCACCGGACTGTCCGGTGAGCCAACGGTCGGCCGGGCCAACGGTCGGCCGCACGATCGCTGCGCGACACGTGGCCGAGCCAACGGTCGGAAGGAAGCACCGGACTGTCCGGTGTGCACCGGACTGTCCGGTGCGCCAGATCTGCAACGGTCGGCAACGGTCGGCTTCGCCATTTAAGGAAACAAATCGGGCACCGGACAGTGTCCGGTGTGCACCGGACTGTCCGGTGCGCCACGAGACAGAAGGCAAAGATGGCCTTCCAGATTTGTTCCCAACGGCTCCTAGCTGCCTTGGGGCTATAAAAGGGACCCCTAGGCGCATGGAGGAGTATACCAAGCATTCCTACAACTCTTCTAAGCACCAAGACATCAATCTCACGCATTCGTTTCATTGTGATAGCATATAGAGCTCTTGTGGAGTTGTGAACTCTTTGTGTTGCGTTGCGAGCTCTTGTTGCGACTTGTGTGCGTGTTGTTGCTCTGATTTTCGAGTCTTGTGTGTGTTGCTCATTCCCACCTTACTCCGTATTTCTTTGTGAACTCAATTGTAAGGGCGAGAGACTCCAAGTTGTGGAGATTCCTCGCAAACGGGAAAAGATCAAAGGAAAGAAAAACACCGTGGTATTCAAGTTGATCATTGGATCACTTGAGAGGAGTTGAGTGCAACTCTCGTCCGTTGGGACGCCACAACGTGGAGTAGGCAAGTTTTGTACTTGGCCGAACCACGGGATAACCACCGTGTCAACTCTGTGATTGCTTTCTTGTGGTTATCTTGTTTTGAGTTCTCTCTAGCCACTTGGTCATACTTGTGCTAACCCTTAACAAGTTTTTGTGGCCTAAGTTTTGAACTTTTACAGGATCACCTATTCACCCCCCCCTCTAGGTGCTCTCAATTGGTATCAGAGCCGTTCTCTTCAAGAAAGGGACTAACCGCCCGAAGAGATGGATCCTAAGGGGAAGGGAATTGTGATAAACGACAAGGAGAAGGAGTCCTTCTCCAACGAGCCAAGGGATGACAAGTCCAATAACTCGGGCTCGGGCCACAAGCGAAGAGATGGGAAGAAGAAGAAGACAAGACGCATCAAGGAGATCGTCTACTACGACAGCGATGAGTCCTCTTCTTCCCAAAAGAACGACGACCACGACAAACAAAGGAAA
This sequence comes from Zea mays, assembly GCF_902167145.1. Taxonomy (NCBI): domain Eukaryota; kingdom Viridiplantae; phylum Streptophyta; class Magnoliopsida; order Poales; family Poaceae; genus Zea; species Zea mays. The sequence continues at coordinate 12,238,702 of NC_050097.1, forward strand.
CCGGTTAATTCGAACTTTTCATTTGATTATTCTCGTATTCCACATAGTTCGAATTCGCATTTGCTTTCCATTCCTCTTGGTAAACCTCCACATTTTGATGGGGAGGACTACGGATTTTGGAGTCACAAAATGCGTAGTCATTTATTCTCTCTCCATCCAAGCATATGGGAGATTGTAGAGAATGGAATGAAATTTGATAGCTCGGATAGCCCTATGTTTATCAATGAACAAATTCATAAAAATGCACAAGCTACTACTGTTCTCTTAGCATCTTTGTGCAGGGAAGAGTACAATAAGGTGAGCGGCTTGGACAATGCCAAGCAGATATGGGACACCCTCAAGATCTCTCACGAGGGGAACGACATCACCATGCTCACCAAGATGGAGTTGGTGGAGGGCGAGCTTGGACGATTCGCCATGATAAGGGGAGAAGAGCCAACTCAAACTTACAACCGGCTCAAGACCCTTATCAACAAGATAAGGAGCTACGGAAGCACGCGTTGGACGGATCACGACGTCGTCCGCCTAATGCTCAGGTCATTTACCGTTCTTGATCCTCATCTCGTGAACAATATTCGTGAGAACCCCAGGTACACGATGATGACGCCCGAAGAAGTACTTGGAAAATTCGTGAGCGGGCGGATGATGATCAAGGAGGCAAGGTACGTCGATGACGCGTTGAACGGTCCAATCCACGAGCCTCAACCCATTGCTCTCAAGGCATCGAGGAGCAAGGAGGCACTACCAAGCAAGGTGGCGCAAATTGAGGCGGCCGGGCTTAATGATGAAGAAATGGCTCTCATCATTAAGCGCTTCAAGACGGTGCTAAAGGGTCGCAATGGACAGCCGAGCAAGACTAAGACCAAGGGGAAGCGATCATGCTTCAAATGCGGTAAGCTTGGTCATTTTATTGCTAACTGTCCTGATAATGAAAGTGACCAGGAAAAGGGAAACAAGAGGGAAAAGAAGAAGCATTATAAGAAGGCAAAGGGTGAGGCGCATCTAGGCAAGGAGTGGGACTCGGATTGCTCCTCATCCGACTCCGACAATGAGGGACTCGCCGCCACCGCCTTCAACAAATCAACCCTCTTCCCCAACGAGCGTCACACATGCCTTATGGCAAGGGAGAAGAAGGTATGTACTCGCAACTCTACCTATGCTTCTTCAAGTGAGGAAGAATCTAGTGATGAGGATGAAGTAGATTATTCATGTTTGTTCAAGGGCTTAGATAGATCTAAGATAGACAAAATTAATGAGTTAATTGATGCCTTGAATGAAAAGAATATACTTTTAGAAAAGCAAGAGGATTTGTTGTATGAAGAGCATGATAAATTTGTTGAGGCACAAAAATCCTATGCTTTAGAAGTTAAAAGAAATGAAATGCTTTCTTTTGAACTATCTACTTGTCATGAAACCATTTCTACTTTGAAAGGTGTCAACAATGATTTAAATGCTAAATTAGAAGTAGCAAATAAATCCAATTCTTGTGTAGAACATGTTGAAATTTGTACTAGGTGTAAAGATTTTGACATTAATGCTTGTAGTGAACACCTAGTTTCAATTTCCAAGCTTAATGATGAACTGGCTAGTCTTAATGCTCAACTTAAGACTAGCAAGAATGATTTCGATAAGCTAAAATTTGCAAGGGATGCCTATACAATTGGTAGACACCCCTCAATTAAGGATGGACTTGGCTTCAAGAGAGAAGCTAAGGACTTAACAAGCCATAAGGCTCCCATTCCCGCCAAGGAGAAAGGGAAGGCCCCTATGGCTAGTAATGTGCAAAAGAACCATGCTTTTATGTATTATGATAGGAGACAAACTAGAAATGCTTATAGGAGTTATAATGCTTTTGATGATTTTGACTCTCATGCCATGTTTGCTCCTAGTTCCTCTTATGTGTATGATAGAAATGTTACTAGGAGAAATGTTGTTCCTAAGAGAAATACTATTCATCATGTGTCTAGAAAGAATGCTATTCATGCTCCTAGGAAAGTAGTGAATGAACCTTCCACAATTTATTATGCTTTAAATGCTTCCTTTGCTATTTGTAGAAAGGATAAGAAAATTGTTGCTAGGAAGTTAGGGGCAAAATGCAAGGGAGACAAAACTTGCATTTGGGTCCCTAAGGATATTTGCACTAACCTTGTAGGACCCAACATGAGTTGGGTACCTAAGACCCAAGCCTAAATTTGCCTTGCAGGTTTATGCATCCGGGGGTTCAAGCTGGATTATTGATAGCGGATGCACAAACCATATGACGGGGGAGAAGAAGATGTTCACCTCCTACGTCAAGAATAAGGATTCCCAAGATTCAATCATATTCGGTGATGGGAATCAAGGCAAGGTAAAAGGGTTAGGTAAAATTGCAATTTCTAATGAGCACTCTATCTCTAATGTGTTTTTAGTAGAGTCACTAGGATATAATTTACTATCTGTTAGTCAATTGTGCAATATGGGATATAACTGTCTGTTTACAAATATAGATGTGTCTGTCTTTAGAAGAAGTGATGGTTCACTAGCTTTTAAGGGTGTATTAGACGGCAAACTTTATTTAGTTGATTTTGCAAAAGAAGAGGCCGGTCTAGATGCATGCTTAATGGCTAAGACTTGCATGGGCTGGCTGTGGCATCGCCGCTTAGCACATGTGGGGATGAAGAACCTTCACAAGCTTCTAAAGGGAGAACACGTGATAGGTCTAACCAATGTTCAATTCGAAAAAGATAGACCTTGTGCAGCTTGTCAAGCAGGGAAACAGGTGGGAGGAGCGCATCACAGCAAGAATGTGATGACCACTTCAAGACCCCTGGAGCTGCTGCATATGGACCTCTTCGGACCCGTCGCCTATCTAAGCATAGGGGGAAGTAAGTATGGTCTAGTTATTGTTGATGACTTTTCCCGCTTCACTTGGGTGTTCTTTTTGCAGGATAAGTCTGAAACCCAAGGGACCCTCAAGCGCTTCCTCAGGAGGGCTCAAAATGAGTTTGAGCTCAAAGTGAAGAAGATAAGGAGCGACAACGGGTCCGAATTCAAGAACCTTCAAGTGGAGGAGTTCCTTGAAGAAGAAGGGATCAAGCACGAGTTCTCCGCTCCCTACACACCACAGCAAAATGGTGTGGTAGAGAGGAAGAACAGGACGCTCATTGACATGGCGAGGACGATGCTAGGAGAATTCAAGACCCCCGAGTGCTTTTGGACGGAAGCCGTGAACACTGCTTGCCATGCCATCAACAGGGTCTACCTTCATCGCCTCCTCAAGAAGACGTCGTATGAGCTTCTAACCGGTAACAAACCCAATGTATCTTACTTTCGTGTATTTGGGAGCAAGTGCTACATTCTAGTGAAGAAAGGTAGAAATTCTAAGTTTGCTCCCAAAGCTGTAGAAGGGTTTTTGTTAGGTTATGACTCAAATACAAAGGCGTATAGAGTCTTCAACAAATCATCGGGTTTGGTTGAAGTCTCTAGCGACGTTGTATTTGATGAGACTAATGGCTCTCCAAGAGAGCAAGTTGTTGATTGTGATGATGTAGATGAAGAAGATGTTCCGACGGCCGCTATACGGACCATGGCGATTGGAGAAGTACGGCCACAGGAACAAGATGAACGAGATCAACCTTCTTCCTCAACTATGGTGCATCCCCCAACCAAAGATGACGAACAGGTACCTCAAGTGGAGGCACTTGATCAAGGGGGAGCACAAGATAATCAAGTGATGGAGGAAGAAGTGCAACCGGCACCTCCAACCCAAGTTCGAGCGATGATTCAAAGGGATCATCCCGTCGACCAAATTCTGGGTGACATTAGCAAGGGAGTAACTACTCGATCTCGATTAGTTAATTTTTGTGAGCATTACTCTTTTGTCTCTTCTATTGAGCCTTTCAGGGTAGAGGAGGCCTTGCTAGATCCGGACTGGGTGTTGGCCATGCAAGAGGAGCTAAACAACTTCAAGCGCAATGAAGTTTGGACACTGGTGCCTCGTCCGAAGCAAAATGTTGTGGGAACCAAGTGGGTGTTCCGCAACAAACAGGACGAGCACGGGGTGGTGACGAGGAACAAGGCTCGACTTGTGGCAAAAGGTTATGCCCAAGTCGCAGGTTTGGACTTTGAGGAGACCTTTGCTCCTGTGGCTAGGCTAGAGTCCATTCGTATTTTGCTAGCATATGCCGCTCACCATTCTTTCAGGTTGTACCAAATGGATGTGAAGAGCGCTTTCCTCAACGGGCCAATCAAGGAGGAGGTGTACGTGGAGCAACCCCCTGGCTTCGAGGATGAACGGTACCCCGACCACGTGTGTAAGCTCTCTAAGGCGCTCTATGGACTTAAGCAAGCCCCAAGAGCATGGTATGAATGCCTTAGAGACTTTTTACTTGCTAATGCTTTCAAGGTTGGGAAGGCCGATCCAACTCTTTTTACAAAGACATGTGATGGTGATTTGTTTGTGTGCCAAATTTATGTCGATGACATAATATTTGGTTCTACTAACCAAAAGTCTTGTGAAGAGTTTAGCAGGGTGATGACGCAGAAATTCGAGATGTCGATGATGGGCGAGTTGAACTACTTCCTTGGGTTCCAAGTGAAGCAACTCAAGGAAGGCACCTTCATCTCCCAAACGAAGTACACGCAAGATCTGCTAAAGCGGTTTGGGATGAAGGACGCCAAGCCTGCAAAGACGCCAATGGGGACCGACGGACACACCGACCTCAACAAAGGAGGTAAGTCCGTTGATCAAAAAGCATACCGGTCAATGATAGGTTCTTTGCTTTACTTATGTGCTAGTAGACCGGATATTATGCTTAGCGTGTGCATGTGTGCTAGATTTCAATCCGATCCTAAGGAGTGTCACTTAGTGGCGGTGAAGCGAATTCTTAGATATTTGGTTGCTACGCCTTGCTTCGGGCTCTGGTATCCAAAAGGGTCTACCTTTGACTTAGTTGGATACTCAGACTCCGACTATGCTGGATGTAAGGTCGATAGGAAGAGTACATCGGGGACGTGCCAATTCTTAGGAAGGTCCCTGGTGTCATGGCACTCTAAGAAACAAACATCCGTTGCCCTATCCACCGCTGAGGCCGAGTACGTTGCCGCAGGACAGTGTTGCGCGCAACTACTTTGGATGAGGCAAACCCTCAGGGACTTTGGCTACAATCTGAGCAAAGTCCCACTCCTATGTGACAATGAGAGTGCTATCCGCATGGCGGAGAATCCTGTTGAACACAGACGCACAAAGCACATAGACATCCGGCATCACTTTTTGAGAGACCACCAGCAAAAGGGAGATATCGAAGTGTTTCATGTTAGCACCGAGAACCAGCTAGCCGATATCTTTACCAAGCCTCTAGATGAGAAGACCTTTTGCAGGCTGCGTAGTGAGCTAAATGTCTTAGATTCGCGGAACTTGGATTGAATTGTAGCATACATGTGTTTATGCATTTGATCAGGTTCATTCTGCATTTTGTTGCTTATTGTGGTGCTCAAGTTGTACAAACCCTCCCTGGACCTCACAAGTCCGTTGCAAAGTGATGCACATGTTTAGGGGGAGATGTGTTACAACTTGACCCTTTGAGACTAACCTTGTGCTTGAGTTTGATAATTTAGTCTCGAAGGAGGATTGAAAGGGAAAAGGTGGACTTGGACCATGAAAGACTTCCACTGCACTCCGATGAGAGGGTAACTAATTCCAAGTTCATCTCATGAAATCTTATTGCCATTTGCTCTTAATTGAAGACTTTGGTGAGGCAATGAGGTTAAAAGGCCAAGATTGATCCCGTTTTGGTGCTTGATGCCAAAGGGGGAGAAAATAAAGGCAAAGCGATAAATGGATCAGCTACCACTTGAGAGATTTTGAAAATAGTAGAATAGAGTTTTTGTTGTGTCAAAAGCTTTTATTGTCTCTCTTGTCAAAAGTTGGCTTCTTGTGGGGAGAAGTATTGATTATGGGAAATAGGGGGAGTTTTTGAAATCTTTGATCAATCTCTTTTGGAATAACTCTCTTTATGCTTCAACATGTGTGTTTGACTTAGAGATAGAGATTTGAGTTTGATTTGCAAAAACAAACCAAGTGGTGGCAAAGGATGATCCATATATGCCAAAATTGAATAAAACCAATTTGAGTTTTTATTTGAAGTGATTTTGCACTTGTTCTAGTTGCTTTATGTTGTGTTGGCATAAATCACCAAAAAGGGGGAGATTGAAAGGGAAATGTGCCTTTGGGCCATTTCTAAGTATTTTGGTGATTGAGTGCAAACACAAGTGCTTAAATGTGAAAATATGCCCAAGGATGATCAAAGTGCAAATCACAAGTTAAGGTATGTTTCTAAGCCTTAGTACATTGGTTTTGTGTACTAATATATTTGTCTAAGTGTTAGAAACAGATAGAAGAAGAGAAGAGAAGACTTGGCTGTGTACAGCCAAGGGGCTGCTTCGGTCTGGGGCACCGGACTGTCCGGTGGTGCACCGGACAGTGTCCGGTGCGCCAGGCTGCCTCGGCCGAAGAGGCCGCTCTCGGGTTTTTCTCCGGCGACTTCGGCTAAAATTCACCGGACTGTCCGGTGTGCACCGGACTGTCCGGTGAGCCAACGGTCGGCCGGGCCAACGGTCGGCCGCACGATCGCTGCGCGACACGTGGCCGAGCCAACGGTCGGAAGGAAGCACCGGACTGTCCGGTGTGCACCGGACTGTCCGGTGCGCCAGATCTGCAACGGTCGGCAACGGTCGGCTTCGCCATTTAAGGAAACAAATCGGGCACCGGACAGTGTCCGGTGTGCACCGGACTGTCCGGTGCGCCACGAGACAGAAGGCAAAGATGGCCTTCCAGATTTGTTCCCAACGGCTCCTAGCTGCCTTGGGGCTATAAAAGGGACCCCTAGGCGCATGGAGGAGTATACCAAGCATTCCTACAACTCTTCTAAGCACCAAGACATCAATCTCACGCATTCGTTTCATTGTGATAGCATATAGAGCTCTTGTGGAGTTGTGAACTCTTTGTGTTGCGTTGCGAGCTCTTGTTGCGACTTGTGTGCGTGTTGTTGCTCTGATTTTCGAGTCTTGTGTGCGTTGCTCATTCCCACCTTACTCCGTATTTCTTTGTGAACTCAATTGTAAGGGCGAGAGACTCCAAGTTGTGGAGATTCCTCGCAAACAGGAAAAGATCAAAGGAAAGAAAAACACCGTGGTATTCAAGTTGATCATTGGATCACTTGAGAGGAGTTGAGTGCAACTCTCGTCCGTTGGGACGCCACAACGTGGAGTAGGCAAGTTTTGTACTTGGCCGAACCACGGGATAACCACCGTGTCAACTCTGTGATTGCTTTCTTGTGGTTATCTTGTTTTGAGTTCTCTCTAGCCACTTGGTCATACTTGTGCTAACCCTTAACAAGTTTTTGTGGCCTAAGTTTTGAACTTTTACAGGATCACCTATTCACCCCCCCCCCCTCTAGGTGCTCTCAATAAGTCAGTGAAACGCTTGATGGTTTTTTCGGAGATGATCTCAATACTCTCATTGGATAGGGTGCCTAGGTGTTGTGGAATCATAGAAATAGATGTGTATTCGATGGCCTCTCACTAGTATTGTTACAGTTTAATCCATATTGGGGAGGAGAGTCGGATGTGGGAGTTTGCTAGTTGCTGGGGCCAAGGGATTGTCCTTCCTTGTAGGCCCCCTCCTAGATGTTTTTGGAGCTTTTTATTTTTAGCTGAATCAGTTGGTGTATGTTAGATTTTGGCCACCGTAAGCATCTCCAAGGGACTCTTTATTTTAGCTCTCTATTTGACTCTCTATTTACATTTCCATAAAGATTACACTCTATATATAGTACCTCACTTACTCTAACACACTATCCTATATAGTTTGGCTAGTTTGAAGACATAGATAGCTTGGCGAGTTAGATGGTAGCCTATTGGAAAGTTATTGTGTCGTTGAGTAGCCAAAATTTGGCTTAGCAAGCCATTTGGCTAGTTTCTTAAAGATGCTCCAGTTCATTGTACCTCAATCTATTTTGGACTTTGTTCGATTCTTTTTCTTATTAATATAATGATGCACGGCTCTCTTGTGTGTTCGAGAAAAAAGTTATCTATTCTTTATCTCATCCTTCTCCAACAACGTTCTTTATATCTCGTTCTCTATACGTTAAATACAAATATCATACATATTTTGCTCTAAATTTTTGTATGTAAGTAATTTCCATACCCTCAAATGTGTTATACATATTTTAGTTTTGTTCAATCTGTTGTCTAAATTATAAAAATAAATTCTCCCTCCATCCCAAATTATAATCAGTTTGACTTTTTTTTGCCAATTTTGACCGACTCTTCTTATTCATTTTTTTGCGAAAAAAGAAAAAAATTCAAAACCATACTTAAAGTATATTATATATTAAACAATATCACAGTAAAAAACTAAAAATAACAATAATCATGAAATCTTTTGAATTGGACGAGTTGATTAAACTTGAGGTAAAAAAAGTCAAACAAATTATAAATCAGAATAGAGGGCGTAGAAAAGGGGAGGAAATATCTAGATAGGATGGAGAGGTGAAATCTTCTATAAATATAGGATACATGTTACTCCCGCTAGAGTCTATAAATATAGGATACATGTTACTCCCGCTAGAGTCAACATGAGAACATTGCCCTGTGGTAGAATGTGATGGCAGATGCCAGCTGCACCACCACCTCCCACTTCCTCGCTGCCTCACTAGTCATTATCTACGCATCTCCTGAACGATGCATCTGAGATGTTCTCCATCCCAGGCATCAGCAACAGTAGCAGTTTGTTCATTCACTTCGTTAGCTGGAAGAGAAACTCTAGGGCATGTAATCGAGAAATGGGCTGAGATAATCAATCTAAGACAGAAACGACACTCTCTCTTCAATCCGAAAATACTTCATCAATTTATTCGCATTAATTAACTGCTGAGACAGGTACACAGTAAGTGAATGGACAATCATGTAAAATCAGCAAGGCGAATAACGACACAAATATCTCCATTACATCACTGAGATATCTAATTATCTATGGCTTGTTGCTAGCAGAACATGTCATGAAACATACATGGGCAGTTTTGAAAGTTTTGATGATCCTCCGTAATGACAGTAGCAGACGGAGCAATGAACAACTGTTGTTCTTTGCTCATTTGCAAAGCTTGAGCTTCTTGAAGAAAGAAGAAACCTGCGACTTTGGGCAGGGTGCTGTAGCTATGCATGTTGGGATGTTCTCAGGCTGCTCTATCCACAGCTTGTGCCGGACACCAGCTGCTGCCAGCTTCTCAGCCAGGTTATTCAGCTGTGTCTCTCCTTTCACCTCCAGTGTTACCTGCATACAGATAAAAGAGGACCAAATTATTTGTTTATGAAAAAAAGAGTGATTCCAATGGAAACAACAATCAATAAAAAAAAGAGCATATACAATGAATGCCCTTACAACCACTGCTGTTACTGATGCTAGTTAAGTCAAAATTGTTAGTAGGATATTTCAATGTGCCTTAGTCTCTCGTGAATTTTTTTTTTTGGTGTCCACAATTGTTGCCCAAGCATGAAGGATAACCATCCAGTCCTGCAAGAAACTGCTAGGTGTATAAAGGGGTATTGTAAGACCTTTTAAGTGACATCATACATTCTTGTCCTCGATAAAGTTATTGGACATTAGCAATTCACAGGAACGACCTCCTCAAACGGATCATAAAACTATGGAGGTACTAGGTAATGACGCTCATGCCTACCATCAGTCCATGACCATGGCTCTGTAAGCAATGATTCAAATTCCATGTGCTAACAATACTAAGCGAGATCCCTGTGGCCGACATGGTAATGCCAAAGGCAGACACTTGACACAACACAAGCAAGATACTGGAACGCGTGTAAGGCAAACCGTCGAACATGCCTTGTGCATTCGGTCGAGGTTGTCGGGCGCGCAGTAGGCGGCGGTGTCCGGGTGGTCCCGGTGCGCCCACACGGCGGCCACGGCGGCGTGGCAGCCCTGCGCCACGACGCTCCCCAGCGGCCACGCGTCCGCCAGATCGCGCCGCAGGACCACGTACTGGACCAGCACGTCCACGGCCTCCTTCGCGCCCTCCTCGCCAGTGGCGGCCGCAGCAGCGTCCGGAGCGGAGGAGGCGGCGGCAGCGTTCATGCTGGCTCCCTGCGTGATCTGGCGGAGGGAGACCCTGGTGCTTGCCGGGAGGAGCAAGGCGGCGTTCGGGAGTGTGGCGGCTACAGGTAGCGAGAATGGCAAGCGAAGGGGCAGGAGTGTCAGCATACCTGTGGCTGTGACTGAACTTGGGTTTCGTACTCCTATAGTCCTACTCCTATCAACTGTTCTTTCCTATGCATTGCAAAAAATCCTGCTGTTTGATTTCTGTTCCATTCAAATGTTCCAAGCCAAGTTTGGCATAAGGGAAGTTTACTTTAACAATTGATTGTGCAATTGCAGAATCCATACATTAAGACCATGTTTATTTACCATCTAAATTATATATCCAACACAAATTATTAGAGTGGATTATATAATCTGGTAACTAGATTATATTAATTATAAGCAGATCATTAGGGGCTTATTTTATATTATTTTTAACATTTTACCCACTAATAATTTATTTAAACAAACATCTATAATATAATTATATGAACTGGATCGTGGAATCTGGATTATATAATCTATTTAAAATAAGTTGGATTATATAATCCTACAAGGAAACAAATCGGCTCTAACAACCTCCGTGAAATCACATGTTCATCTCTACTTTATTAAAGCGCTAGTTTCATATATCATGTATCAGACTTCACGTACGAAATGTGTAGGTCCATTCCTCTTTTTCGTTTCTCTCCTAACAAGGTCGTTACTCAAACGGGGCTTGAGAAAACCACCGGAGCCCAATATGATAGGAACCTACATGCAACGCATACCTATAAAAAATTTGAACGCAAATCTTTATCGTTCTTTTCGCTAAGATAAGATGTAATATTTGTTTTTATCAGTTTAATATCTTATATGTGGACCATATGATTACTCTAATATTAAATTTACTTTTATGTGTATCAAATATGATTTATGTGTCGTTGCAACATATGTGTATTGTACTAGTGTCACCTAAATTATCTATTCCAGGTAAGGCGGATGGTTCTAAGGGCTAGTTTGGAAACTTAAATTCTCTCCCGAATTCCTAAGGATTGAGAAGGAAATAAGCTATTTTTTATTATGTGTGATTGAATTTGAGTTTCAGACTAGCCCTAAATGGTATTGGACCTGTTTAGTTGGGTGGGTAACCCAAACCAGGCTAAAATCTTTGTTCGGCTGCGAAGGCCCATTAGCTTGGTCCGGGTAAATGTAACAACCACTTCGGCGCTTCTGGCTCCCTGGAAATGCAGCGGCAGGTCGTTTCCCGCTAGCCTGGTTTTGGGCTTTTGGCCAGCGCGCGGGTGGCCGAACACGTGACCGTCACCGAGCCCAGCAAGCTCCCCGCCCCAGCGCGCCCGTCGCCTCCGGCGACCATGCGACATGCGTCCACGCGAGCTCAGCTGGGCACCACGCGAGATCAGCCGGACGGCCCGGACCCACGCAAGGACAACGCCGCGACTCCACGGCTCCACCTCTGCGCCTACACCACCTGCCGTTGTGCCTCCACGGCTCCACCATCGCTGCGCCTGCAACACCCGCGGTGGCGCAAGGACAACAACACCGCAGGCCGTGACTGCCCTACCACGCCCGTCGGGCGCGGACCGGCGACTAGCCGGGTGCCACTCAACACCCACCGACCCGTCCGACGTGCAGCGGGTAGGTCGAAATAAATTTTAGGCACGGTGGATATCTAAAGTATTAAAACTTCACCCGGTTTGGACTCCTCCCCGCACTTCACGGGGTCTCAGCCGCACGCGTGCCTGCGCGTGGCCACACGCTCCCGCGGCATGAAGCGTGTGCGTTGGTTCGGACCCGAAAACTTACTCCATTTCAGCTCTGAACGATCCCATGCCATCCGTCTCTCTCATCGGCTCGCCTCGCACCTGCTCTCCCATCCACTTCCCTCCGCGTGCTCCACCGCCTCGCCTTCTCCCCCTCTCCCTCGGGAGCCGCTGCTGCTCCGACGACTTTCAGAGAATCCGCCTCGATCTGCAGCAGCGTTGCTAGGCTCCTTCCACTGGATCTTCTGCAGGGCACCTTCGACGAGCCGGTAGCAGGCCCCCTTCGACGACCTTGTTCTCCCGTCAGGCGACACGCGGCCAGGCGGAACCCTAGCCGACGGCCGGCGCCGCCACTGCCTACAGCCACAGGTATCTTCGCTCGCTGCGCGGTGCGGGTGCGGGTGTTGATTTCCTGGATCTGGGGTCGCCGATGGGAGGGAGCGGGTCGCCGTCGGAGTGCATGTCGCCGGAGGGACCCTTCCAGTCATGGTCGTCGCTGGTGGGGATGCCGATGTTGCCGGGGGGGCTTCCAGCCTCGGTCGTCGCCGTGAGATCGCCGATTGGTGGGAGCGGGTCGCCGATGCGACCGTCGCCGGGGGAGCCCTTCCTGCTGCGGTCGTCGCCGGTGTGGGAGAAGAGTTGGCAGATGGGGCCGGCTTCGGCGGAGGCGGGCAGTTCATCGGCGTCCTTCTAGCCGTCGCTGTTGCGGAGCAGTTCGCAGACGACCTACCAGCATAGGCCGTCACCTCGCTCGCCGGCACAATTCGGCGTCACCGCTGCTCGACGAGCTCCGGATGACGTGCGCGCGCGCCGTGATGTATTATTACTTGTGTATTATATGTGGTTGTCAGGGTAGAGGAGGGGCTGCTGGGTCGGAGGGACGCCTTATTGCTCGGCATCGTCTTCTTCGCCGCGACGCCGGCGCTGCTCACCCCTGCCAGCGCTCTGGCGGACGAGGCCACCGCCGGTACAGCAGCGCCTACGCTCTCAGTTCTCGTCGTTCTGTGTCCATGCTTGCTGGTGTTCCCTGTCTGTATCCCTGCCTATGCTCTGGCGGACGAGAGCACTTTTATTTAGTTTCCCTGTCTGTATCCAATGCAAAATGATAATTTGGTGGCAATGGCGATGTTGGGGACTTGTTCTCAAATGCTAAGAATTAAGAACAAGGCAACACAAAAAATGTTAAGTGTTAAGGTCCTTCGTCCTCCATAACGATATATCCCTTCGGGATATAAAGCATCTCGGACGAAGGTTACGAAGGACATACCTTCGTAAGCATAACAACGAAGAATGAAGCATTCACATAAATCATAGAATATGAAATAAACATTTAAATATTGTCATAGAATTATCTCTACTTGTACTAATGAATATAAATGACTTTGAATTACAAATGTACCTTCGGTCCTGCGGAAGGCAAAAGTACAAGCGTGATGCGAAAGCAAATGACAAGTTCACGTGAACAGTACAGAGGTACTGTTCATCTATTTATAGGCACAGGTCGCAGCCTGTGACAAATTACAATTATGCCCCTTGCGAAAGTTTACAGCATTGACTCAGACCTATATGTATAAAAAGGTCATTCTATCTCTATGTCGGTTTAAAACGCCGAAGCTCCATGAAAAGGGACCTTCGGCCATCTCTTGGAGACGACTTCAGCCGAAGCTGCTTCTTCGTGTGAGACCTTCGGCGCACCGAAGCACGACCCCAACAGTAGCCCCTTTCGCGGTGCTAGATCGTTCTTCGTAACGAGCTTGACCCGTGAAAAAAGCCTCTTCAGCTTCGGGAAGCCGAAGGTCCAAAAAACACCTTCCCTGAGCTCGTTGCGGAGAAACGATCCGACTTCCGAGCGCGTGTCGGTCCCACCTTGCAGAGTTACTGTTTGATCCTTGCGGTCCACTGCGCAGCGGGTACAAGTTACTGCGCGCCTGGTGTAACAATTCCGCCGCTTCGCCTTCTTACCTGCAGCACTATATAAACTGACAAGTAGTTGTGAAGTTACCACAGCATTCATTGCTATTTGCACTGTTTTGCTGCCGAAATTTTCCATCATAGCCGAAGCTTAAGTCCCAAAATCGAACGAAGGTGCTTCTCAACGTCCGCTTCGTCAGAAAGAAGAGCTTCGGAGAAAAGAAAAAAGGAAAAAGTTTTTGACTTCCCAAACTTAGAATCAAATGGCGAGAATACGATCTACTGCCAAAGTTGTACGTGAGGGAGACGAAGCCGAAGGTTCAGACACTGTGCCCATCTCCGAAGCAATGCAGCGTTCCGGTCTACTGACTACAGAAGAAATGCCTGCTGCTGAAGCAGGCCCAACAACTGTCGAAGGAGAAGAAAACATTGAAGGGACTGACTCCGAAGATGACTATCACCTTGCTACGCCCAGCAAGCCCAGTCACCTGGATTTTGGGAAATCAACTGTTTCAAAAGCTGACCTTTCGAAGATGGTGAAAGCAGGTTATTTCAATGAGGACCAGAAGAAGCTACTCCGCTTCGGGGAAGAAGAAACCACCCCGAAGCCAAGGAAGGATGAGATTGTTATTTTCAAGAGTTTTTTAAAAGCCGGGCTTAGATTCCCTCTCCACGGTATTGTTGCGGAGATACTAAGGAGGTTTGGTATCTACTTTCATCAATTGACTCCTAACGCCATCGTTAGGCTCAATGTTTATATCTGGGCCCTCCGAAGCCAAGCTGTGGAACCATTTGCTGACAGCTTCTGCCGAGCTCACGAATTACATTACCAAACAAAGGCCAGAAAAGATGGGCTACATGATAATTTCGGTTGCTATAATTTTGCCTACCGGAAGACAACAAAGTGTCCTGTCATCAGCTACCGAAGCAAATGGCCAGCAGGTTGGAAATCTGAGTGGTTTTATGTAAAAGTCGATGAAGACAAAGAAAAATTGGTTCAAAGCCCTCTGGAGTTAACCTTCGGAGAGACAAGGCCACAATGCCACATTGGCGACCTAAAAGGTCCCACCTGGGCTGCTCTGGGTGAATTTGAAATTATCTCAGAACATATTGGCACCAGGGATCTAGTTCAAGAGTTCTTGGCATTCAGAGTTTTCCCTACTCTAAAAGAGTGGGAGATGCCGAAGCTGGAGGGAGAGAAGAAGAAGGGGGAGCTTGTCCGGCTTCCCTATTACTTCAAGTTCAAGAAGTTCTTCAAAAAACCCTGCAAAGAATGGTTAGACACTGTTGAGGTGATGTGCAACGAAATCCTGGGGAATTACTCCAAAAAAGAGGATCAACTAATGACAGCAGCCTTCGGTGCCCGACCGAAACGAAGGCTGAACCGAGTGCTTGACGCCCTAGGCTTCGAATACCCAGACTACGAACAATTGAACAAGGGCGCCGAGGGCCTCAAAAGAAAAAGAGTAGCCGAAGCTCTGATCAGAGACGAAGAAATACCAGCAAAGGAGAAGAAAGTTCTCAAGAAAAGAAAAATATCTGCTCCGAAGCGCAAATCACCCGAAGAAGAGGAGACCCCCACACCGCCTTCTACCAGCGACGTGGAGGAAATTTTAAAGGTAATGACTGAACCCATGCCTACGAAGCTAAGTCCATTAGGGCTCCAACTGACGAAGCTTTTTGAAAAGGTGGACGAGCCGGATCAACCGAAGATAAACAAACCCAAACGGCAAAGAATTATTGCGGTAACTGAGGTTATCGACAAAACTCCACCTAGGATGTCAATTCAGAAAACGGCAGCTGCTGAAGGTAAAGCTTCGGAAGTCGCGGCTACCGAAGCTGCCACACCCGAAGATGTAAATTTAGAAACTTCTCTTGAAAATATTGACAAAATTTTGACGGAAAACATTGAAGAAGCTGCCACCGTTACTGAAGAAATCCTGGCCACAGTGCCAGGGAAAGGGAAAGAAATAGTCGAAGAAACTCCGGATGACGAAGCCTATTCTTTCCAGAATCTAATTGGGCAGAAACTGACGAAGGACGAAATAGAAGAACTCAAAGACTATGCCAAATCTTGCGGCTACAAGCCAGGAGCCCTTCTATTTGGGGGTGTAGATGATGAAAAACTAGGCTGTATTCGAGACCAGACTGGAGCTAAGGTAATCGGTACTCTATCGAAGAGTATCGGTTTTCCGAAGCTAGAGACAGACATCAGCCGCTACCGACGACAACATATCGTCGGCAGCTTGTTTTATTCTAACTTCAAGGTAAACAACCTTTTCCTCTGGTTTTTATTGCCGTTAACAATGAAAATATTACTTAACATAAGTTGTTTCTGTTCAGAGCATGCTACTGAGCAAAGCTCTGAAGATGCAACAAGACTTGGAGGACAAAAAGCACGAAGCTATAATTGAAAACTTGGAAAGCAAAATAAAAGAACAATCTGCCATCATTGAAAGGAAAGACTTCGAGCTCCAATCGACCGAAGGCTTGCTGGCTGAAACTGAGGCTAAAATATTAGAGTTAAATTCGAAGCTTATCAATCAATCAAAACAATTTGATCAGGAGAAGCTAGAACTGAATTCGAAGCTTAAAGCCGAAGTCCAGACCAGCTCAGAATTGAAGAAAGCATTAACAAGCCTTCAAGACAAATGCTTGAACTTTGGCAATAATTGTATTGGACGATTAAAGAAGATATTTTACTCTGTTGGAGCCAGCAGTGGGAAATTTAACCCTTCGGCGGAAAATTTACCCCAGGCCCTCGATCATATTGAAGCTGAAATCGAAGAGCTTGACGAAGTTATAGCCGGGCACGGCGACTTCTGTGCCTGGGTAGCTTCTCGGGGTACCGCTGCTGCATTTCTGAAGGCCGGTTGGGAACATGGAAAGGTTGTCAACAGGCCCAACTTCACCTTATCTTCATCAATCCTGGATGATATGCCCGACCTCGCCCGAAGTATCTCCAATAGATTTATAAAAATGGTATGGACAAAGGGCGGGCGAGAGAAAGCTGGAGACGAAGCCCGAAGTCATCTTAAACCAGTAAGAAATGACATTTCGTGCTTACCTTTTCCTTTGGGCTTGATTCTTATGATTCCTTGACTCATGTAGGATGACGAAGGTGAAGATGATGCCTAGGATATGTCGCCGAAGTTGTCGTCGAAGCTGAAGCTTAATGAAGACTAGCAGAAGTGTGCTTTAGAAAAACTCAGGATAATTTTGTAACAACTCTTGTAAATATAATTAAACTGTTCTTCAAGGAACTTTGTACATACCTTGTAATATATTCTTACCCTTCGGTTGAGGTGCTTTGATGTGGACGAAATCAGTTTTTTGAGCCAAAGGCGAAAAAACACCTTCCCTTCTTTTCGTACACAACGAAGCATAAAAGGCCGCTTCCTCTTTTTGCCGAAGCCTTTCCTTACATAACAAAACATAAAAGACTGCTACTCTTATCTGCCGAAGCTTTTATTTACATAACAAAACATAAAAGACTGCTACTCTTATACACAACGATTCATAAAAAACCACTTCTTCGAAACCTTTCTTTTACATAACGAATCATAACAAACCATTTATCCGAAACTTTTCTCTGTGCCGAAGCAACCATTTAGGAACACAAATGCTATGAATGAATGCTTATGCATGCAAATGCCATGATGTAATGTGCAAATGAGTGTCCGAAGCGTATGTCCGAAGCCACACTCATCCATCATTTTCTTAGGAGCAAACACACGTCAGCTCTGCATTCCCTTAGGAACGACTTTGGAGCATCTTTGCCTTTTACTTAGGCAGTATCAGCGTTGACTTTTCGCTGTAAGCTCTGCATCCCCCTAGGGACGTCTTTGGAGCTTCTTCGTCTTTTACTTAGACGGTATAAGCTCTGCATTCCCTTAGGAACGACTTTGGAGCTTCTTCGCCTTTTACTTTCGGCGGAATCAGCGTTGACTTTTCGCTGTGAGCTCTGCATCCCCTTAGGGACGTCTTTGGAGCTTCTTCTCTTTTTTTAGTTTCGGCACTCGATGGTGCGCTCTCAGCTTTTACATTTACATTCTTTGGGGGATTTTGCTCTTATAAAACTAAAAAGGAAATTACATAAGATGGCCCCATTAAAAACCTTTCTCCCCCTTTAGAAAGGAAAAGGGTGCCATGAAAAAGAAAAGAAAAGTCAAAATTACATCGAGTTATACATAAAACCGCCGAAGCTCATCCGCATTCCAAGATCTTGGAATTTCATTGCCATCCATGTCCTTCAGTCTGTACGAACCAGGCCTTGACGAAGATGCTACTAAGAAAGGCCCTTCCCATTTCAGTTGCAATTTGCCCACTGTATCCGGATTGGCCACTCTCCGAAGCACCAAGTGTCCTGGCTCAATATTTTTTAGCCGGACCTTTCTATCTCGCCATTTAACTGTTTCAGCCTGGTACTTATTGATATTCTCCACGGCCTGAAGCCTGATCCCTTCTAAAGCATCTTTTTCCACGAGACAAGTATCTTCGGGACCTGATTCTGCCGAAGCTACCACTCTTATTGATCCAGCTTTGGCTTCTTCCGGGGTTATTGCTTCGTCACCAAATAACAACTTAAATGGGGTAAAGCCTGTAGATCTTGATGTTGTTGTGTTATGGCTCCATACCACTTTGGTAAGCTGATCTGGCCACTTTCCCCTTGGTTGATTAAAGATTAGCTTCATTATTCCTGTCATTATGATGCCGTTGGCCCTTTCAACAAGCCCATTCGACTCCGGGTGCCTGACTGACGCAAAGTGGATCTTCGTGCCAATTCGATCACAAAAATTTCTGAATTCTTCGGAGTCAAATTGTGTTCCATTATCTACAGTTATAGCCTTCGGCACTCCGAAGCGACAGACAATATTCTGCCAGAAAAATTTTTGGACAGTGGCCGAAGTTATTGTAGCTAATGGCTTCGCCTCAATCCACTTGGAAAAATATTCCACAGCAACTACAACATATTTCAGATTGCCTTGAGCCGGTGGTAATGGGCCCAGCAAATCGAGGCCCCACCTTTGTAATGGCCAGATGGGTTGTATTAGCTGTGTCAAAGACGAAGGTTGTTTTTGATCTCTTGCACATTTCTGACAACCTTCGCACTTTTGAACTAACTCAGCTGCATCCGAAGCTGCCTTCGGCCAATAAAATCCTTGACGGAACACTTTTCCAAGTAACGGCCTGGATCCGATGTGGGATCCACAAAGGCCTGCATGTATCTCCTTCATCAACTCTATACCTTCGGCTCTAGACAAGCACTTGAGCAGCGGGGCACAAACTCCATGCTTGTATAACTCCCCTTCTATAATGATATACGGACGAGCTCTTGCCTCTATTCTTTTATTATAAGCTTCGTCATCTGATAGGAAGTTGCCCTGAAGGTAAGAAATTATTTCAGTTCTCCAATCTTCACTGTACACAGGAGAAATAGTAAGAACTGCTCTTTCAAGTAACTCCACTGAAGGTGCCTTTATTGTTTCGAAGAATACATCCGAAGGTAGCGGCAGCCCCTGTGCTGCAGACCTGGCTAACAAATCAGCATGTTCATTTTGCCCTCGAGGGATATTCTTAACAGAAAATCCTTCGAAGGAAGCTTCGATCCTTCGGACTGTGTCTAGATATTTTTCAAGCTTCGGGTCTTTAGCCTTGCAACTTTTGTCAATATGACCCGAAACAATCTGAGAATCAGTTTTAAGGATCGCCCTCCTGATCCCCATCGCCTTTAGTTTCCGAAGACCCAGGAGCAAGGCTTCGTACTCAGCAATATTATTTGTGCAGCTGAAGTCCAGTCTTGCTGCATAGCAAGTTTTAACCTTGGACGGTGAAACCAAAACAGCAGCTGCTCCTGCTCCGAAGGTTCCCCAGGAGCCATCACAAAACACTGTCCATGCTTCGGCATCTTTATTCGCTTCTTCGCCCTGAGCCCCTGGCGTCCAGTCGGCAATAAAATCTGCCAATGCTTGAGACTGGATCGAGGATCTGTGCACATAATCAATGTAAAATTCATTAAGCTCCGCAGCCCATTTTCCAATTCGGCCAGTAGCTTCTTTATTTCTCATGATATCTTTCAACGGCTGCGAAGAAGGAACAATAATATTATATGCCTGAAAATAATGCCGAAGCTTCCTGGATGCCATTAGGACGGCATACAACACCTTCTCCAGTTCTGTATAATTTTTCTTTGAGACACTAAGGACCTCAGATACAAAATATACTGGGACCTGCTTCTTGATTTGTCCATCAAACTTCTCCTGCACAAGTGCCGCACTTACTGCTGAGTGCGAAGCTGCCACATACAACAACAGAGGAGCCCCTGGCATTGGTGGAGTTAATGTTGTTAGATCTATCAGGTATTGCTTGAGTTCTTCGAAAGCTTTTTGCTGAGCTGGGCCCCATTGAAAGACTTCAGCTGATTTTAGCACCTCGAAGAAGGGTAGATTTCTTTCCGCTGATCTGGATATAAATCTGTTAAGAGATGCCAGTCTTCCTGTCAATCTTTGGGCCCCCTTTCTTGTGGTTGGTGGCTCCATTCGAAGTATAGCTTCGATTTTATTTGGATTAGCTTCAATTCCCTTTGTTGAAACCAAGCATCCAAGGAACTTACCCTTCTTTACTCCGAAGACACATTTTTCTGGATTCAGCTTCAGACCAGCTTTTCTGAAACTGGCGAAGGTCTCCTGCAGATCAGCAATATGGTCTTCTTGCTTCGTGCTTTTTACAATAATGTCGTCAACATAGGTCAACACATTTCTGCCTATCTGAGATTGGAGAACCTTCGCGGTCATCCTGCTGAAACTCCCTCCAGCATTCTTAAGCCCCTCAGGCATCCGAAGATAGCAATATGTACCACTTGGGGTTATGAAACTAGTCTTCGGCTCATCCTCCTTTTTCATCCAGATTTGATGATAGCCTGAGTAACAATCCAGGAGACTCATGAGTTCCGAAGAAGCTGCTGCATCAACTAAAGAGTCTATCCTTGGCAGCGGGAACTCATCCTTCGGACAAGCCTTGTTGAGATCTGTGAAATCAATACACATTCTCCACTTTCCATTGGCCTTCTTCACCATAACAGTGTTAGCTAGCCATTCTGGATACTTCACTTCTCTGATAACTCCTGCACTTAGGAGTCTTTTTACTTCGTTGCGAGCCCCTTCGGCCTTGTCATCAGACATTTTCCGAAGCCTCTGCTTGCGGGGTCTGAAGGATGGGTCAATATTGAGCGAATGTTCAATAACATCCCGATTCACTCCACAAAGATCATTGGCTGACCATGCAAAAACATCTTTATTGTTGAATAAAAACCTTATCAAGGTTTTCTCTTGATCTTCAGATAATTGCGAGCCCAATAGCACCTTCTGCTCTGCTATATCCTCACACAGCAGCATGGGCTTCGGCTGATCAGCCGAAGCTGCTTTTTCCCTCCTGAACTTGTACTGTTCACAAGCTTCAGCTCCATCTATATTATGGATTGCCTTGGAATCAGTCCAGCTTCCTTCGGCCCTTCTGGCAGCTTCCTGACTCCCATGAATAGCAATAGGCCCTTGGTCCGAAGGTATCTTCATGCAGAGATAAGCTGGGTGAAGAATTGCTTCAAAAGCATTTAGGGTACCACGACCAATGATGGCGTTGTAGGGGTATTCCATGTCAACAATATCAAACACAATTTGCTCAGTCCTTGTGTTATTAACAAATCCGAAGGTTACCGGCATGGTAATCTTCCCGAGTGCCACAATCTGCCGCCCTCCGAAGCCACAAAGAGGGTGCGTAGCATCATGAATCTTGTCTTCAGGCTCTTGCATCTGTCTGAAGGCTTTGGCAAATATAATGTCAGCTGCACTGCCTGTGTCAACTAGGACATTGTGAACCAGAAACCCTTTGATCACACAAGAAATGACCATAGCATCATTGTGGGGATAGTCCTTGAGCTGAAGATCTTCCTGAGAGAAGGTAATTGGAATGTGAGACCATTTTGACTTAATGAAGGGTCCCTGCACTCCAACATGCTGCACCCTTCTCTGAGCCTCCTTCTTCTGCTTTTTGTTAGCTGGCTCTGAGCAAGAACCGCCTGTTATCGGGAGCACCAGCTTCGAAGCCGAAGCAGCTCCAGCTTGAGTGTTGAACGAAGCCATCAGCTCAGAAAGGTGGAAGTGAGTTGACCGGAGGTGGGCGCCAATGTTGGGGACTTGTTCTCAAATGCTAAGAATTAAGAACAAGGCAACACAAAAAATGTTAAGTGTTAAGGTCCTTCGTCCTCCATAACGATATATCCCTTCGGGATATAAAGCATCTCGGACGAAGGTTACGAAGGACATACCTTCGTAAGCATAACAACGAAGAATGAAGCATTCACATAAATCATAGAATATGAAATAAACATTTAAATATTGTCATAGAATTATCTCTACTTGTACTAATGAATATAAATGACTTTGAATTACAAATGTACCTTCGGTCCTGCGGAAGGCAAAAGTACAAGCGTGATGCGAAAGCAAATGACAAGTTCACGTGAACAGTACAGAGGTACTGTTCATCTATTTATAGGCACAGGTCGCAGCCTGTGACAAATTACAATTATGCCCCTTGCGAAAGTTTACAGCATTGACTCAGACCTATATGTATAAAAAGGTCATTCTATCTCTATGTCGGTTTAAAACGCCGAAGCTCCATGAAAAGGGACCTTCGGCCATCTCTTGGAGACGACTTCAGCCGAAGCTGCTTCTTCGTGTGAGACCTTCGGCGCACCGAAGCACGACCCCAACAGGCGACATGCTATATAAAAAGCTCTATGCGCGTGTGTCTACAGGCTGGCTGGTCGGCGCCGGCGAGGCCAGCAGCATCAAGTCCGTCACGGCGTTCTACCCCGAGCAGGCTGCCGCCGACTCCAGCGGCTTCTGCGTCTCTCTCTCTCTTCTTCCCTCGCCACCAGTCAGCGTCGCCATCACCGGGAGCGGGCCGGACTTCACCAGCCTCAAGTCCTTGGGCGACGTCGATGCCTTCGCCGAGGGCCTGGTACGTGCGCGCTCGCCTCTGTCTGAACATTGCTGCCTGATTTGGCACCGACCAGAACCAATGCGTAAGCCATGACAGACACCTGAGAGCACACGCAGGTGAACGGCCTGGGCAGGAGCTGGCAGAGGTCGCCGGGGCTCGCCGCCAAGCTCATCCACTCCAAGGCGGCAAACAGTAGTACCGTAGCTCGTAGCAGGACCGATCGACTGCTGGACGGAAGGAACGCAGCAGCGCTTAGTCACTGCTTGTTGACCGCGTGTTGCATGCATGCAGGCCTGTACTACCTGGAATACACGCTGCAGAACCCCGGCGAGCGGCGGCGGCACATCGTCTCGGCCATCGGGATGGCCTTCAACGGCTGGTACAACTGCCTCCACTGCGACGACCCAGGTGAGCCAGGTGAGCCACGCTCCTGCTACAACCGCCTCCACAACTACTAATTTATTGTAGTATTATTTGAATGCCAAATTCAAGGAGACAAGGCACAACAACATGTACTTCCCTTGGGTTAGCAAAGAATGATCTATCTGTTTCTGCTATTCTTTTTTAGGTTAGCGCAAAGTAATAGCAATATTTGATTGAACAATGAATATTTGTTTCCATAGCTCTAGGTTGCAAAGCTAGCTATCACCTCTGTTCTTGAATCTATTCAGGTAAACAAGTAATTTCTATCCCATATCATGTCTTATTTCTTTGCATTATCTAAGCACTGACTTTCTGTGTCTTAAATTATTTACAGAACTAAAGAACTGAAAGAGAAACAAGATAGAAAGTATGTCGATGACAAAATAGTTCCATGAGAACCTTTTCAACCTTAAAATACCCGTTCCAAGTTAAAAATAATTTAACTGAAAATTTGGTTTTCAGCTATTGTTTGATAGTTCTGATTTGGGTAAGCTATGTAACTAAAATGTGTTGATGAGTGCTAAATCATGATAGTTCTGATTTTGGTAAGCTATGTAACTAAAATGTGTTGATGAGTGCTAAAATTACTGAAGAATGGAACAGAGGTTAGTGTGAAGCCATATCCAAGACACTCTACTCATGTATATTGAATGCATATACCAAATCCAGCGTGAACCGCTACAATTACTTTACAAGTCCAATAAAAATGTTGCACCAAAAGCATGATTAAAAAAAGCCATGACTTGAATATTTACCCAAACTCAAGCATGTCATTCTTCAGGGTGAGGAACAGAACCATGAACTTTTTTTATGGAAAACTGAATTGTCTTATATCATCTGAAATATCTAGCCAAAACAGCCAATTTTCAGCAATATTCAGCTTGGTTGGATTGGTGTTATCTCTAGCAATGAGAACTCTAACAGACTGTCAGTCCAT
This sequence comes from Zea mays, assembly GCF_902167145.1. Classification (NCBI taxonomy): domain Eukaryota; kingdom Viridiplantae; phylum Streptophyta; class Magnoliopsida; order Poales; family Poaceae; genus Zea; species Zea mays. Next base: position 12,262,865 of record NC_050097.1, read on the forward strand.
AGCTACCACGAAATGAGCTCAAAATGGAATACACAGCACAACAGAAATAACATGTTTTTCTTGCAACATTTGTTCTCTGCGTTCAGTTAAAACGAGCTATTGCTTGCAGGAGCTGCACCAAGTTCACGCTTCATATTCGCAGAGAAGAATGCAAACTATGTTCTGCTTACCTGAACAATAAGTGTCTTGAGAAGCTTTTTGTAAGTGAGGTGATCTCTACTTATGCGCAGTAGCTCTTTGCTTGCTGACTCCAACATATCTGTTACCAAATCATCCTGAGCTTGAAGGACTTTAATTCTAGAAGCATTGAGCTGCATTGAGTAATCACTGCATAAGACCACACACAATAAGATCAGTGAATTGATATTTTTTACACAAAAGAAAAATAGTATGGTCACCGGCATATGCTAAAGTGGGGAAATATCCATAATGGCCCGTAGACAATAGTAGCTATGAAGTGTGACATAGGTAAAACAGAAACAAGTCACAAGAATGGGAATAAGAAATTGAGTTAGAACTGCTATTTACATTTTCTTCTTGATGCCAACTTGCTAGCTGGATTCCACCGTGGTCAAGCCTTGTGATGAAATCAGATGATGATGACGCAATTGGCTTCTGTGACCTACAATTATGGGCATGCTGATGCTACCTAGAACCTTACTACACTGGATGACAGGTGAATAAGCAGACAATAGTTGAGTGTTGTCATCAGGTTGCATCTAGAAGCCCCATGACTGAGATTGTGAGCTTATGTATCTGTCGATCATTGTATTACTCACTCTTTCTCAGTATAAGTTGAGTACTCAGCATACTACATATATCACTTAATTTGTTGTTTCTATAATACACAGTTCCATTTATTGTATACTTTCAAGTGTTCATATATATATATATATATTAGGTGATATAGCGCCCGATAGGGCGCTATTTTTTCTAGTAGTATACATAACAGAATAAGATTCAAAACTAAAAGTTGAATACATATATATGCAAATACAAGATACAATTAGTTAGTCTCTTCTTTACCTGTCCTCCTTTACCGAAGCGTTATAAATTGACGAATCATTTAGTTAATAACACTATAAATAAAAAAACAAATTCAAACAGTAAACAAGTATCATGTGCTAATTAGTTACAGTACTCAATGCATATCTCAATACTCAATAGCCAAAACTTATATAGCTTGTTTTTTTTGGAAATGGTCTTGTTCGTCATCTTTTCACTCCACCTTTTTTGTTTTGTTTGTGGAATGATATAAGTTAATTTATCACCAACTCATTCCTTATAATAAGTTAGTTAATACTAATACGAGGAATGAGGTTATCCCACTAAATTTATGAAGTGAATCCTCAAACCAAACACCCTCATAGTCATGTTAGGCTTGGACAATGACGAATGAATGCATCTACAACTTTATACGACTTATTGTGATGGTGTTATGGCCATTCATGGTACGGAGCTAATCTTATGGCCATGTTTTCCTTCGGATTAAAGCTAGTTCTTCGGACTGCTGCAGATGCAATCCATAAACATAAAACGATGTAGAAACAGTAGAAATCAATATAGATAAAAGCCCAAACGAAGAACTTGAGTTGTGAACCTTTAGAAGATATTTAGATAAGTCATTTTATTTGTTATTTAGGTTATTTGAAAAACTATTAAAATTCATATTGTAAATTATAGCTCTATGCTGAAGCTGTAACATGGTCAATTCCAAACACCCCCTAGGAGAAGACTATTAGCAATTTAATCTAAGTCAAAAGAATAGTCCAAAAATTGTTTGTTTTCTTTCTCGTTGCATCACGAGAAGTCTAACAAACTCACATCGGATGATAGTAAAGAGACACCAACATAACATAATTAGGAGAAGTTTGGTTCCACCCAACTAAAATTCAGTTTATGATACATCAAATGTTTAAGTGATAATTATGAGTATTAAATATAGTTTGATTTTAAAACTAATTACACAAGTGAATACTAAAAGTTGAGTCGAATTTTTTAAACCTAGTTAAGCCTATATTTAATACTCTAATTGATATTAAATTTTGATGTGACATAGACTAAACTTTAATCAGTGAAACCAAATTCCTCCTAAACTGCACATGATATCTTCGTATCAAAGATAAGTACTTGCAATTTGTGAGTAGCATCACAATATTTCCAGTAACGTCCTCTAAAGAATATTTTTTAAAAATATTCTTTGTCTTTTACCGCAGACTCTAAAAACAATTTGTGCTCTATATCCTTTTCATCTCCAGCGTCGCACCCTAAATTCCGTCCTCTATATTTCATCATCCATTTTTTCATCAATAAAAATAAATACTTTCCAGGGCATTGTAACTCTCGTACTGTCATAATGTACTATATCACGGGAGGCAAGGCAATGAGCAATCAATAATGACTTAGTAAAGGATAGCGCAAGCACTATATTTGGTAGACCGGAAGCGTCCTTTAAAATTTGGAGAAGATTATACCGAGTCTTGTTAGAGACAAAAAAAAAACTAAAAAGTGATAGATTTGGAGTATCGATGGAGAGTTTTAGGGGGCGTTTGATTGTAATGATAGAACGAAATGAGATAGAACGATCACTTAAATAAGGTAGTTTAGTTTAGGTTAAAGATTAGAACAGGACTATCGCAATGTTGTTCTCAGTTATTGCTCAAAACTGGAGGAACGTAAAAGGACACTAGTAACGTTCTGTTCGCAGCTATCTCGCAACTAGACCTACCATTAGGTCACACCTAGTCTCACTGTGGAATCGAGTGGAAGTCCACTTGGACAGCTCCGCTTGCCCGGGCCGGGCAGGCCAAGGAAGAGGAGAGGAAATCTCGCATGGGTCGATCCGTTCAGAGGGCGGATTGGCGTTGTCTCGCCGGAGGATTTGCCGGGAAATAAAAAAAATCGGGGAGGCTTCAGCTGTGGATTAGGCTGAAAGCCGGGGCAGACAGATCTAAATATTGTTAGAGCTGGAGGTGTGCAGCTCTCACTAGTCTCCACTCCTCCACCGTCCATGAATCCATTGACCGAGCGAGCACTCGCTTGAGACAAAAGTAATTAACGGGCAGTGGTTTTAATTTTACAGCCAAGCTACCTAGCCACTAGGCAGGCAGGCCAGGCAGGCGAAGTCGGCACTTCTCTCTCATGTTACTTTACTGTTTCTCGTTTGACCATGGACCCTCGTGAGTATCATTTGATATGCAGGTCTATCGCCACCGGTAAGAAAAAAAAGGATTAGAAAATGGCCCAAGAAGGAGACGTAAACTAGTGTGCGGAGCGCACCAATGGAGCGTGAGTGGATTAGATATATAAATAATAATAATATAATGCTAATGGAAGGCTGCCCAAAACGACTTGCGAGCTTATTGGCAGCGCTTTCGATGGTACCGGAGCACCCGTAGCCTGGTAGCCATAGTGCTTCAGGAAATCAGTATTAAGGTGGAAACGAGAACGACGGACCGTGACTACTACGCGTTTCTCCTTTTTTAAAAAAAAAACAGAGAGAGAGCGAGACAAGACAACGACGCGTCCACGGACCATACATTGGCATAAAATGCTCCTAGTTGCCTAGTTGGGCTTGCTTTTCCCGCCAAAAACAAAAAAAAAACAAAAAAACAAAGGGCTAGTACTCCACTAGCAACAACACCTGCCTTGCAACCACGACCATTCACCGACGGTTGACTAATGTCTAGTGGAGCTGTGGAGGTGTCGCTTCAGCTCATTAGTCACAGCAGTCCCTGGGCTGGCAAACAGAGGAAAGCGGAGGGCAGATCAGAGATCAGAGTATCAGACAGACGTGGGTGTCAAGCAAAGACTCCTGTGCTCCGCACGGCTCGGTACGCTCGCTAGGTCAACGGATGGGTACGCGCGAGGCCCGGCCCAGGTCCCACCTCCGGGGAAAAAAAAACAAAAGACGCAGACGGGGCGGGCAGCCCGGAGTGTTTGAAAATAAAACAAAAGACTCAAGCGAGGCCGAACGTAAAGCTGGGAAAAAGGTAGAGAAAACGCTCCTGCTGCCACGAAGAGAGAGAGAGAGAGAGAGACAGAGAGAAACAGGTTGCGGTCAACTAGAGGGTGCAGGTGCTGCAGTGCAGTGCAGGCAACCGAGCCGGGAAAAGCGACCCCTCACCCGTCACCTTTGACCCTGGCGCCCAATCCCATCCTGGCATCCCTCTCCTATCCCGTGGGCAGGCTAAGCTTGACCTCTGCACAGAGAAAGCAGGGACAAGGCCGATGGTGCGCCATTATTGCGCTTGTTTAAGCGGCTGCCTACGACTTCTTCAGCTTGTTCGCTACGGCTTGCTGCGGCTGCAATCCGGCTGCGGCTGCGGCTTCTACAGTATTTTTCTCTCTATGGATTGCAGCTGCAGCAGTCCAACAGCTGCAACAGTGTCGGCTTGTAGCCAGCCGAACACGCCCCTTGGCGCTTCCGATCTTTCTTCGTAATATCTACAGCGGCAGCGGATCATGAGCTATCCAGGACAACAGCTCCGCGGCGCCCCAATGGTTCATCCTCCGTCGTTGTTCAACTGTTCCTAACCACGCCCCAGAATTTTACAGCTGCGTCGGATGGTACCAGCCCCCCAGGTGACTCGGGGTCTGTGCAGGCTAGCGGGCGCGATTTTCGTCTGAGCTTGTAGTATTTACTCACAAAACGGGAGCCTGAGCGAGCACCAATCGGAGATAGGACACGACACAAAGGTTTGAGTTTTGCGGCATCGAAATTCCGGTGTCCTCCTCTCCCTCTTTCTACAACCTTCTTCCTTGTTTTACACGGACATCAGCTCAAACAAAAAAAAAACAAAGAAGACGAGAAGCTAATCCTAGCTTTTAGTAGACTAGACAACGAGCCCGTTGCCGGCGGAGACGGCGACGGGCACCGGCGACGCGGTCGCCAGGGGGCTCGGCCCCTGGACCGCGCCCGGCGTGTGGCGGTGCTCGCCCTCGTACGTCACCACCAGCATGGCCGGGTCGTCGGTGGCCCGCTCCACGTGCTTCCTCGCCGGGCATCCCCGCACAGTGCTGCACTTGTAGTAGCCCCTGGACCAGGTGACAAGAGAACAGTCAGATTCGTTGCGCGACAACACAGACGAGATGAGCTAGGTCCGGACTCCGGACTGCGGAGGAGGTTTTTTTTTTTACCGTGGGTAAGGGGAGCCCTTGATGGGCTTCTGGCCGTACTTCCTCCACGAGTACTCGTCCGAAGGGATGTCGGCGACCTTCGAGCTGATCGCCGGCACTCTGATGGTCCTCTTCACGCGGTTCTTCCTGTAAAAGGGAAATTAACAAGTACCGTGGGTTAGTTAGTTACAAGGCAGGCTACTACTACAGACGGCAGGTGGTGTTTTTTTTATTTATTTCAGGAGGCCCTTAATTTTAATTTGGGTATCGACGTTATACCTTCTCTTGGAGCAGTGGCAACGGCTGCCGTTGGTGGTGGCCTCGGAGTGGGCGCCGGCGCAGGGCTTCCGCTTGTGGCCGGACAGCGGCGGCTTCCCGGAGGACATGAGGCTCCGGCCCTTGGAGACGCTGCCCTCGCCGGCCGTGACCGACGAGAAGAAGGACGTGGAGGTGACGGACGTGGCGGCCGACACGGCCAGGTTCGGCTTCGTGAAGTCCAGCGTCAGGCTCTGCGGCGGCTGCGCCACGCTGACGGCCGCCAGGGGGGCAGGACCGGGGACGACAGGAGGCGGCGGCGGCGTCGGCGGCGGCGGCTCGACGGGCCCGCGGCGGAAGCGGGCGTGCCCCGTGCGGTCGAGGATGGAGATGACCTTGCGGAACTTGGAGACGGCCTGGCCGGCGATCTCGCCGAACGGCTGATCAGCGGCTCTGTGCGGCGCGGCGGCCTGCGTGGACAGGGACGTCACCAGCAGCTCCAGGTTGCGGAGCCCGGCCGCCGCCGCCTCCTGGATGGCGAGCTGGTCGTTGGCGCGGCGCGGGGCGTAGCAGCCCATCAGGTCCACGGCCATGGGAGCCGGTGCTTCGCCGGGTGACTTGCTTCGCGCGGATCTTGGCTTGGGGCTCTCTCTCTCTGGGGAGATTGGGTTGGGAGGTGTTTGTCGCGCAGGAGGCTGCGGCCGACTTTATAGGTGGAAATGGTGAGAGCAGGGGAACCTGCGAGTCAATGGATTCTTTTTAATTTTTCTATTAGTTTTTTTGTCTGTCTTTTTTTGTGGAGGAGCCCTTTGGATTCCTCCAAATATCGATGTGGTCGCCTTCATTGCTCACCTTTGCCACTTTGGCCAGGCAGGCGTCTCTCTCCGTCTCTGTATTTGGTTTTTTGAGGTCCACTGAATACTGTTAGATTACTGGGTAGAGATACAAACTCACAGTGTGTGGTATTTACCTAAAAGTTGGCAAACAAACATAACAAATGTAGTTAAATATAAAGTATTTCTCTGTAATTGTAACAAAACACCGTAAAAATAGACTTACGGAGTGTTTATTTAGGATTATAATAATCTATCCAGATTATATAATCCATTAAATTTTAAACTAAGTGTTAGTTTAACATTTGTTGTTGGATTATATAATCTGTGCAAACACCCCTTCCCTTATAAAGTGAAATCAGACATATATAATAATAACCGCATCTATGAGTAGTAATAGGTTAACAACATTTAAATGATTGAACAATGATTTTATTGTTAATTCTCTACAACAGAAAGAAGTACAAGTAGCTCACAACGCGTATCCAATCACTCGATGGAGATCGATATGTGCATTTGCTTAAAAGCAATATCTACGCTGACGCGGTTTCTTCTATGTGGTAACTAGTAAAGATGTCTGAATCAAGTCCAATGAGACTGGGTTCGGAGAAAAAAAATTACCGCTTAGAATCAACAATGCATCAATAACAACCTATCACGCTTTTCTTTACAGAAAAGCTCTCTTAGGTTGACTGTATTAGTGGGTGGTATGGTATACAAGATACAACATACTACTCTCTCCAGGTCTGCTGAATTGCCCTCGGTAATTAGGACAAAGATGAGGTGTTCTGTGTAAAGTGGTCAAATGTGGGTGTGGTTGATAGTGACGTCCTGGCCATGATGATATATTGATATAGTGGACTTTGAAGACGAGATTAAATCAGTTTCCTAAGGCTTTATTCCCAGCATCGCAGATAAAATTAACAGAACAATGCTCCAATAGCCGTACATGACTATTGCCTCCGCTGGCTTATCTTACAGACTTATTCAATGTTTGAAATTCTTGTGCGCGTCATTATTCCAGTCTCCCCTGATTTTTGTAATGGTCTGGGGTGTAGGAGTATTTGCACGCCTACTTTGAGAAATGAGAAGTTTCGCGCTCCCCTGATAAGTACTCCCTCCGTTTCTTTTTATTTGTCGCTGGATAGTGCAATTTTACACTATCCAGCGACAAATAAAAAGAAACGGAGGGAGTATTTCTTTTCTGCATTTCTTTAGCCCGTTGACGAAACGATGTTAGAGCTGGCAAGCCTGGCGTGACCAGGAGTTGAATCATCATTTTCGACACAATTATTATGTGCTATATTAATTGCTAGCGTATTGCGACCAGTGGACAAACAGGTCTTTCCTTTCCTTATTTTATATATAAATATGGAAAAAACTGCAGGAGGCTCTGCGTTTGATTATGAACAGCTATCCTAGTGCAGTTCGTTAACAAAAAGGCAAGTGGCTTCACGAAATCTTTGATCTTTTTATTTTTTAACAGACAGTGGGCATTTTTTTTCGACAAAGTTGACAAGTTGCGTGTATTAGAAAAACCAGGGGGGCTGTTGGACCGATCTTGAAAGTACAATCCTATTAGCAGAAAAAAAAATAAGGGGCCACGCGATGCACACATCCCTTGAACTACTTACCTGTGTCATGGGCACGCCATGCTGCAAATAGGCAGAGTGGTTGTAGTGGCCTCTGCCAGTCGGACGATGGTTTCAGACTCAACAATGGAGCACGGTTAAACAAATCCAGCAGCACCAATACCAAGTAGTAGGTCAATCGAAATAAAAAATAATAATAATAGTATATCCACCGCTTACTTTTTAGATGACACTACTACTACGTACTACTAACTGCGTTTTTTTTCTAACACAAACTTGATGCCCGTCACATTTTCACACAAAGACGTGGATTTTACGCCGAAACTACAGCGAGTTTGATGTCTGTTTGGACTTTGGAGCAAGCTGCGACCGTGGATCGTTTGGTTCTGATTTCCGCGATATATATATATATATATATATATATATATATATATATATATATATATATATATATATATATATATATATATATATATATATATATATATATATATATATATATATATATATATATATATCTCCGCGCAATCATTTCAAAGTTTTCAAAACCAAAGGAAGGCGAAGGATGAACTGGCGATCAAATACCGAGGACGTCAAACTCACTTTCTTCTACCCGTCTTTCTAGAAAGAAAAGAGAGCGTGGAACGGGCGAGAGAACTTGAGAGTCGGGGAGAGAGAGAGAGAAAAAAAAACTGTGGCCGCGGCCGAGGGATAAAAAGTCTTCGGCGCGAGCGATGAGCTGACGACAAAAAGGCCGCACCAGCAGACGTGGTGACGACGGTAGGAGTGCGAGGCGAGTCGTGCGTGCCTGACGCGTGGGGCCGCGACGGAGGTGAGGTGAGTTGAGCTGATCCGTCCGATGCCATGTTTGACCGTTGGGGTGTGGGCTTGCGTCGGGTCGTCGTCATCGGTCCTCTCCTTTCCTCGGTCGGACGGCGTCATCTGAAGAAGTAAACGGGTTTGGCCCTTTTCACAACAAACGAAGCGAGATTATTTCTGTGAAACAAACTTGTGGAACAGGGCAGGACTGCAGGGCACGGGCCTCGGCTTATAAGAGCATGACTGCACGAGATCGACAACTTTAGAGCTCCAAGCAGCCAATTAGCATGTGTTCGGGGGCCAGCTTTGCAATGAGCATCTTCTATACTTACTACCTAGGACGTGAGGAGCACCAGAGCTTACACCTTCAGGTATTCTAAAGAAATATTATTACCCTTTACAACACTCTTTAAAAAATTCTATCATCTACATTTTCTACATATCCAACAATATCCTCTAAATTTCAGCATCTATATCAACACTGTACCAAATTTCAAATTCTTTATTATTTTTTACGAAATGTGGTCACGTGAATGAGATGCACATAAAATAAGTACAGAGTATAGAGGACGACAGTACGCCCTCTATTTCTAACGGATGTAGGCCTCCCTCCAAATTTTAGAGGACCAAGTCTTTTGGTAGAGAAAAAAGTAGGCTATAACTGTTATATTTTAGAGTTCAGAATCATATATAGTCCATTGTTGAAGCTACTCAAGAAAGGGTGGAGTAGTAACCCCTCCGTGGTGGGCCACGAAGTCACCATATATGAGTCGGGATCCTTGAACATGTTTTTGCAGCAGAGCGGAAGGCATGAGTATGACCTTCCTCAGACGCAGGCATCGGTGTTTTAGAGTTGATGAACAACTATTTTCCTCTTTACCCACTACATGTTTTTAGGAGCATATTCGTTAGAATTGAAACAAAAAGATATGTCAAAGATAAACAATGGTTCCTTTCGAGACGATGGAACGAAGCCACCAGACAGCACGAGTGCGAGGGCTCGGTTTAGGCATCGGGTTCCCGTTGACTTTGTGACGCGGCCTCCACTTGTTCCTGCCACTCTGCCAGCGCCCAGCGGCATCCGTGTTCCTGTCGTCTTCGGTCCCCTGTACGTGTGCTGCGGACTGCGGTGTTGCACGTACATGTTCGCGCTGGGCGCGCACCGCGTGTGCATTCTCCCAGTTTACTCGCGTACGACGAGTCGACGACAGACAGGGACGGGTCGTTCGTCGCGCGCTCCTACTTTTCTGCGTGGTTGACACACACGCGCGCGCACACGGCACACCCGTGAATGACCAGCCCCGTATGGCCGTATCAATGCGTTCTGTCTAGGAAGAAGATTTGTTGGACTGTATGCAGTTGATATCGGCCACAAAAGAAAAGCATGGTACTACGTGTTCCCTTACCTTTTCGTAAGAAGACATTTTATGTGTACCACAAATTTACTACAATTTAATTTACTTATTTTATACCATATATATTAGTTTTTAAAATGCATCAGAATTTAATGTGTTTGACCTTTTCAACCGTGCGTATTTAAATACGGAATGTTTTTTTAGACGGGAGGCTGGAGTATGCCATGTAAACCATACGACCCCAATGTTCGGTTGACCTGCTATCGGGGGGCGGTGGACTTTGGCGGTTTTTTTAGAGACCACAGATTAATCACTCTATTTTAGTATTATTTAGTTTTTAAATTACCAAAAATTGGAATTAAAATAGTCACTAAACTGTTTTAGTCTCTAGTCCTATTTAGTTTTTAAAATTTATCAAAATTTAATATGATTGACCTTTTCAAGCGTGCGTATTTAAATACGGAATATTTTTTTAGACGGGAGGCTGGAGTATGCCATGTAAACAGTAAACCATACGACCCAAATGTTCGGCTGACCTGCTATTATGGGCGGTGGACTTTGGTTCCGTTTGGTTTGATAGACTAAAGATTAGTTTCTTTATTTTAGTTATATTTAGTCTCTAAATTATTAAACGTTGAGACTAAAATAAGTATTAAACTGTTTTAGTCTCTAGTCCCTCAAAAGATGACTAAAAGGACTAAATCATACAAATTCCACTTTTTACCACTCCTTTATTTCAGTTACACTAATGTTGGAAGAATGTTTAGTGGTATTATGATCATCTTATGATCCATTTAATAAGTTTTGAATACTTTTAGTCATTAAAATCAAACACTCTTAACTAAGGGGGTGTTTGGTTAGAGGGACTAAAGATTAGTCTCTAGTTTTTAGTCACATTTAATCACTTTTTTTTGCCAAACACTAGGACTAAAATATGGACTAAAATAATTTAGTCTTTAGTTCTTCACATATGTGCTAAAAGGGACTAAACTATATTAATTCCACATTTATCCCTCATTTAGTTCAATTGTACTAACAACAGGAGAATGTTAAAGGCCATTTTAGTCTTATTATGAGTCATTTAGTATATTCTTACTATTTTTAGCCATTAGAACCAAACATGTTATAGACTAAACTTTAGTCTCTAGATTAAAGAAACCAAACATAGGCTAAATTATAGTTCCGATACTAAAGTAACTAAGCTAGCCCTTTGTCGCGTGCATCCTGAACGATCCAAGTACTCTGGACAATTTGGTACGTCCAAAAGAGAGTGGACCTAACACGTGCCCATCACAGAACCCATATGCGTGGCCGGTGCCATGCGCACGTAGTTGACAAGCGAACCTGTCTGACTGTCCATGATCAGGTGCATCAACCCCACACATGTTTTCGCATGATCAGGTGCATGAACTGAAAGGTACTTATTAAGGAGGACTGGTGGCGCACGGTGTGAACCCAGATTGATTCGGAATTGGATGGTGGGTCAGTCACAGTCAGTAGACGCTGAACGACAAAGTAGCAGTTCTCGATCTGTGGCCATCCTTGTACGTATCTCGTGCGATCGCGATCAGGAGCACTTGACGGACGACACAGACTCTTTCATTGCTTTGCCTCGCAGAGCCGCGGAGGCGAAGAACGACCAGGACTTGAGAGATGAGCTCGGTGATTTTCTTGTTCTTGGTTTGCTTACTCCTTCTAACGACAAGCACGTACACACAGCTGCCGTACTGCTACGCTGAACCTGTCCGTTCCATGACGGACCAGAAGCGGCATGTGCACGCAGGAGGAGGCACGGGCACCACGCCGACGGATGAGTTCGTCTTTTGTCTCCCGGGACCGGGAGAGGGGACCAGGAACCGCAGAAGAGTGAGCTGTCGTTGATTGAATGGCCGCCATGCCCATGCTTTCGAAACGCCAGGAGCCTGTGTGCTTCCGTCGATCGTCCACCACGCCGACGTCCATGTCATCTAGCGCAGCAGAGACTGGAATGCGCGTGAGTTCCACACTTTGTTAACTGTGGTGGAAATAGTTTCGCAAGCCATCAGTTACATTTTCTACATTTCTGATAAGCTAAGGGTCGGCTATTTTAGTCCATACAAACGGGTGGCCTACGTCCACATCTCGCTCCATAAAAACTAGGCAAAAAATGGACGAAAATTCCTTTGATTCCGAATGAAAAAAACTATACAACATACTTTGAGCAATATCCATGACTCATCATAAATGGTAATGTCCTGTACCCTGTTTGGATTGGTGCCACTTCAGAAGTAGCATAAATGGACGTGCTTATGACCTTATGGGGATTTATTATGCTTATCTTATGACCTCTTATGCCTCTGATATAAAAGCAATACTACTGTTTTTGAAGGAGTCAAACATTTTTAAAAACTTTAATTAGGCATATATAAAAAATATTAGAAAATATAGTATATAATTTGTAACATTAGATAGATTGTTTAATCCATTTCTATAATAAACTTACCTAGGGATAGGATGTTGCTAATGATTTTTTTTAAGAGCGATAACTATCTTAGAATAAAAAGAATACGATTAAAGACCGACCTCTAGATGAGGTAGAAAGGATGTCCCAATGCTACTGTTAGTAGTCAGTGTTGACATATGTACAACGAGCAAGGACTTTCGATTTTATAATAAAGAAGCAATTAATGAGCAATTGATATTGTATTGTATTTTCTATAAGAAAACGTAGTTATAACATCCGAAAGATGACCCCGATATCTGAAAGTTAGTCATTCTTCTTGATCCGCGTCTATTGTTCTTATTGATCCTCATGATAATATAAACCCGAAATTATTGCTGCTATCACAGCAGCACTGTCGTTTTCTGTGTCTCGTATTGATGGTTGCGGGACAGAATTATCAAACACGGATGCAGGTATAGGTAAGAAACAGTACAATTTCATTCAGATCTGGATGACATCGGACCGCACGTCACACATACTGCCGACGGCGTCCGACAAAACTGGGCGAAGTTTTCTTTTCTTTGCCTATTTCTGTCAGTTGAGATCAGCAAGAATGCAATTTACGCTGATTGCCGACATTGAGCTGATCTTTCCTCGGGCATTCGGGCTCTTAGCCGTCATGGTGAATGGCCACGATGATTGATGAGTACAAAAACGGTGGCAAACTCGATTTGACATCGCAGCAGACATGGACAGAGACATCGCCATTGCAGGGAACCATCACCACCTGATCGACATCGCACCAGACGCGAGCATGGGCGAGGCCAGTGGCGCGACGGACGGCAGCGCGGAGCGGCTAGGGGTAGGCACGGGCGGCGGTGGTGGCGGAAACGAGAAGAAGTGGCTGCGCAAGCTCACGTCGGCTACAGTGAACACGGCGGTGCTCCGAGACCTCATCTCGCGGACGCCCATGCTGTGGTACCTCGGCGAGAGGACGGGGACAATCCTCCGCCCGTGCGCCCGGCGCGAGCCCGTGGAGGCGCTGCACGCGGTGCGCGCCGTGGCCATCGGCCCGTTCCACCGCGCTGACCGCGGCCTCCCCTTCCCCGACGACGCCAAGCTCCCGTTCATGCGGTACCTGCAGGACCAGTGCGGCCTCGACGTGGACGGGTACGTCGAGGCGCTCTGCCTGGAGCGCGACCGCCTCCGCTGTGAGTTCGCCGACGACGGCTCGGACGGGCCCGCCGTGGAGATTCTAGACGACGAGGCGAAGCTGCTGGAGATGCTGCTGCTGGACAGCTGCTTCATCCTGGTGGTGAGCTTGATGCTCAGCAAGGCCGGCACAGGCGACGACGCCGACAGCGTGACGCGGGCGGCGTCCATCAGCAAGGACTACTTCATACTGAACATGGCCGTGGCGCAGCACGCCGACGACATCAAGCTCGACATGCTCGTGCTCGAGAACCAGGTCCCGTTCAGAGCCATCAAGCTTCTCGCCGCTTCGTGCCCTGGGCTCAAGCTCCGGAACTCCGTCGAGGAGCTCGTGCTCGGATGTTTCGACGACATCTGCCCCAAGCGCGCGCGTCGCGCCGCCTACAGCGCTGCCGCCGGCGAGTTCCACCACGTCCTGCACCTCTTCCACTGGTCCCGCGTGCCCAAGGACAAGTACTTCGTCCTCTCGACGCCACGGAAGCTCCTCAAGATCAAGAAGGAGTCGGAGCGGCTGTTCCCCTGCTCCATGGAGCTTCGGAGGTCAGCGGTGTGGTTCCGCGAGGCGTCGTCGAGCTGCGGCGACCTGGACATGTGGTTCTGGCGACACCCGGCGAGCCCGGTGGCCGTGATGACCGTCCCGTGCTTCCACGTCCACGAGTACAGCGCGGCTGTGCTCCACAACCTCCTGGCCTTCGAGAAACACTTCTACTGGGCGCACGGCGCATGCGTGACGGCGCACGTAGCGCGGATGGAGGGCCTGATTCGTTGCCCACAGGACGCGGCCATGCTCCGCAAGCGAGGGGTCCTTGCCAGCACGCGGCGCACGGACACCGAGCTGGTGGCCTTGTTCCGGGAGCTAGGTGAGGAGACCGTCGGGGCGCGGCTTCCTGACGACTACGGCGAGATGCTTGACGCCGTAGCGGGCCACCGGGGCCGGCTTGTCAGCGGGTGGTGCGGAGGGTTCGTGCTGCACTTCTTCCCGTCGCCATGGGTGGCCGTCTCTCTCGCCGTCGCTGCCGCGCTCATCTTCGTGCCGTCGATGCTGCAGACCGTCTACACCATGTTCGGCTACTTCAAGAGCAACTGACAGGATCAAAATTAGGGTGCTAGAAGTAGAACCTCCTGTAACCCCTGATGTTTTGTTAGCACAAAGTTAGATTTAATTTGAGACACGTGGCTTAAAATCTGGTTCGTTAAAACTTGAAGGCATTTGAGTGCACCGGAGAATTCCGTACGTGCTCGGTGCTCCTCAGTGCGGAGGCCACGTCGCCCGAAAATAGCCGCGCCTCTTCCCCAGCCATCGCCTCTGCCGCACAATCCCCCCACCTACTGCGCTTCCGCGCAACCGCTCCACCACCTTGCAGCGGCGGCCCGTCTCGTGGCGCTCGCGCTCTGGCACTGCTCGGGCGTGACCCTCTCCTCGTTGTCGCCTCGCTTCTAGCTTCTGATCCCGTCCCACTTATCTCCCTTGTCATGTGGGCGCGCCTCCAGCCGCGGTTCGTTCCCTCCTCCGACATCTCCTCGCTCCTCGATACGCGCCTCCCGTCGGCCACTCACTCCTTCGAACTCCTTGCTCTCTTCGACGACAACCTCGGGCTCCCCGATCTCGTCACCTTCCCTAAGACCCTCAACACCATTGTCTCCACGCTCGCCAACCACGGCCTCCTCGAGTCAGCCTTCTACTACTTCAAGTGCCTCCGCGACACCAGCTTAGGCTCTGTTTGTTTGCACAGAACCCCTTAAGAGAACTCAAGACGCCTGGCTACAATTTCCTCATCTCTGTTGCTCATCTAGGGCCTTGCCTTCGAGGCTTTCGAAGTGCTTGGCGAAATGGCGACATACAAGCTCGCGAACAGAGGTATAATGTATCCTCTATTGAAGGGGAGGGGGAAGAGAAGAGTATGCCGCCGCAAATAGTCTTAGAAGTGGACCATTCAATTTTGAATAGAAAGAGATTAATCTCCCTCAATTCCCTATAATCCACGTGTAATTGAAAAGGGCTTTAGTGGACCATTATACCATAAACGGGCCATGAGAAACTACCAAAGCTCACACATATAGGTTGCCACATATAGCGCAACGCTCTCACATAGTACCGCCTCGCTAGCTGAAGAATTACGAGTCACCGAGCGAGTTATAAAAGGGGCCAAACTCCTTTTCAACTCATACATTTCTCAGCCTTTTGGGTAAGATAAAATGTAATATTTGTTCTTATCAATTTAATATATGGTCTATGAAGCATATGTTCACTTTGATATTAAATTTGTTTTTATCAATATCAAATATGATTGCGTGTCGTTGTAGTGTACGCAGTGCTGGCCCTGGAGGGCTCAAACAATGCCCTTGATCTGGGCCTTCACATTAAGACTCTCTTCAATAGATTCCTTATCTCACTCTCTATTTCAAACTTCACTCTACAAACAGTATAATATATAGTACAAAATAGTAGATTTGCACGACCATTTACATGGCCTACTGGAGATGGTCTTAATGGGGCTTCACCTCTCAGTGATTATATCTATATCTATACTACTCTATTAAAAACCTAATGTGGGCACTTGGTGCTACACGGATTCACCCTCTGCGCAGATACTCTGGCCCCGCCCTACGTGTCCTGACTGGTTATCCTACCCCCACACACCCTTGCCTATCCCACCCCCACACACCCTACCTAGGCGCCGTGCCCTGTGGGCTCCACGCCCAGTGCCCGTACAACTCGCAACTCTACTGTGCCTGCTCAACACCCAACCTATCCGTGCAGCTACCACACTACATAAAAAATAGTGCAGAGCGAGCATTTGAACCATACCCCCCGCTCCAACAATTTAGGGCTAATCACCAGACCACACGCGTCTTAGTATTTAGAAATAAGCAATAATTATATTTAAATAGATATCCCAGTATCTACACGGGCAACTGGCTAGTTATTGAAAATTTATATGTACTTCAGTACATACAACATCATATGTTAGATGGTAAAGGTTCAACAAACAAGGAGTATTAAGGCTTGTTTGGTTCGTGGCTAACTGCGTCAAACTTTGTCTAAAATTAGTCGTTCGAATTAAAGAACTAACCTTATACAGAAAAGTTAGTCTAATTATAGTAGGATAGGCAACAAACCAAACAAACCTTTAGTCCACCAAAGCACGTCATTTTCTTAAGTTCGCACGTTCCAGTTCCTAAACACACGGTGGCCAGGGCCGGCCCTGAGAATTTGGTGGCCCGGTGCGAGGCAAAAATTAAGGCCCCATTCATCATAAATACCAAAAAATTATGAATACTACGATGCATTGAACTTATCTTTATGTTTTTTCCTTTTTCACTACTGGATGCATGTGGAATGTGGTGATCAGAACACAAAATAACCTATACTCAAAAATAAAAGAACATTTAACTAGTAAAGATTGGTTTGAGGCGAAAATTGAACAACGAAAGTAGAGTAGCAGACTTGACGAAGTTACTGAGGCAGGGCACGCTACCCTGTCACTACCGCTAGGCACGGCGCGCGACAAGCCTGGTCTGGGCAGATGACAGAGCAGCGGACAAGGTGATCCCTCTCGTCTGTCGCTGCTAGCTGCTACTGCTGGTGCCAGACAATTGTTGTAGCCTGGACAACGTGAGCGGAGGCTTCCACGAGAAGGCAAAGAGGATTGCAGCTCAAGCGTCCACGAGAAGTCGAGTACGTAATCGAGTTTAAATAGGCATACATATTGTACGTTGATGGGCTTTGGCCTTTTATCAATCTTTGTGTTGTAATCTACATAAACATTTTCTATATATATACACATACACGTATATACGGGGAGGGGCCCCTGGTTCTCGGAGGCCCGGTGCGGCGGCACTGCCGGCACCTGTCCAGGGCCGGCCCTGACGGTGGCCCTGCCCTATCCTGCTTGAAGGCTGGCGGCCTGACCGCTGACGCATCACGCCATCACGCACGGTGTCTTCCTCTTCCTCGGCTCCTCGCTATCCTGTTTGGCTGTTGCCTCTTCCACGGCGCGACCGCGCGTGAGCGATGAGCGGGAGCGCTAGTTGTTCGTGCGAGACTGCGAGTTGGGATCTCTCCTACGGTTTTATCTCCTGCCTGTTTCAGACCGATCAGAGCTATGTTATAATATTTAGAAAAAACATATCCTTCATCTCTGGTTGGATAAACCTATATATGCCATGAAGGATTATTATTATAATATTTGATTGCTTATCGATTACTATTTATTGTGCCTGTCACTATGACATCCGCTAAAATAAGCTTTTTAAGACTAATTTGGAAGCTCCATTTTATTAAGGGATTCCTATTTTCCAATATTATTTACCTTGGGAAAATAAAAATAATTTAAAAAAATGGGTTCCTAAACTAGCCTTCAAAGTTAAAATTAGCGCCTGATTGGTTTACTGCGCCCGCACCCCCAGCCCCACGCGAGCCTGTCCGGCCAGGTACGACCATTTCTGACGTATGTGCAGATGCAGGTAAATGACATCAGAATGACTTATTTTGCATTCACTCATGCAGCTACCGTTTCTCGTGTACAGACAACCAAACAGACGCTCAACCAAAGTCAACGCACACGATGATTTAGGATGGAATGGTGCGGGTAACCAATCAGGTTTAGTGAAGAATTATTTGACGTCCCAAATATCTCAAGAAAGATAAGATGGTTTGGCTATATTATGTATCGAGAAAATATTATTGGGTGAGACTAATATTGACATCATCATCAATAAATTTGATATGAACATTTTTTAGATATGCATAGAGTGTTTATTGATAATCTATATACACTATATTTATGTATAATAATAATCAATATTATAAAGGGTCTGTATTATGAGTTTAGTTCTGGTCCTCTAAAATGCCAGATGCGGAACTGAGTGTACGGACATTACTCGTGTATCTCAATATGCTTTTGGAAGAACATAAATGGCCCACATGAGATATTTTGATATTAGCTTAGCCCAACCCAGTAAAGTTGCGATGCGCAATGTAGCCCATTTATCTCTGTATGGATAGGCCTAACAAGCCTTCGGAGTTGATTTCAAGCTCCTTGCCTTTCTCCATAACCATAACGATATTACAAAACGTGGAGTTAACATTCCTGTTCCCGTTGCCGACCTAAACATTCTTTCTTGTCCCCCTATATTGAAACATGGTACATTATATAGTCATATTGTACGCTTTCCTCTGTATAGAATCAAGTCTTGTTGAATGCCTAAATCAAAATACAGTCCTTATACTATATCCAACGAAAATTCAAGACATGTAACTCAGATTAAATCTAGCTTTGTGCTAATCAAACATTACGAGTCACGGGAGTTTCTAGCACCCTATTTTTATTGTATCATAGTATCCTGAAAACAATACACCACAAAGTGGTTGTAATTCATGTTTTGATTAGCAACCACTTTGTACCACAAAGTGTAAAGCAATTCTTGGTGTAATTTATGGGAGGTGACGTTCATGCTCTTGGGTCTCTTAATCGATCACCCATAAACAATGACGTGAAGTCTTTCCATTCTGCAGATAAAGTTTTTGGCCAAGAACCCTTTAATTCTGCGTCCAGTAGTCTTAACCAAGGTGGTGGCACCCTTGTGAGGTACCCAGAGTTGCTCTACAGTATTTATGCAAAATGTTTAAAATTAAAGCTAATACGAAAAATGATGGAATGTTACAGTCGCTCAGTCCAGAGTCAAACAACCACGTCTTGATTGCTCTTCAAGATTGGTTTAGATCAAACGAGCTTTGTCAAAGACCGTCGATTGGAGAAGATATTACTCACATGTCGGGCAAGAAGGAGGTATCTGTTGAAGACACTCTGAGAGCAAGGGTCAGCGCCTAGCGGCAAAGCGCAATCTAGAAATCAGTGAGTGCTCTCTGTTTCTTTTAAGCCTAAAGCTATTGCAACCAATCTTGAAGCCTCTGCTTACTTAACATTAGATTTAAGATAATTACTAAAATTCTAAATAACAGAATCAGGGTGGTGGCAGACAAGGTTATTAAGCCCTCGCAGACTGCTTTCATGCGTGGTCGCAATATTCTTGAAGGAGTGATTGTGCTTTATGAGACTATTCATGAGCTACAAAGAAAAAACATGAATGGCCTAATTCTAAAGTTGGACTTTGAAAAAGTTTATAATAAAGTAAAATGTCCTTCCTTCAACGGGCTATGCGAATGAAAGGTTTCTTGCCGAAATGGTGTGCTTAGGTACAATCAATTGTCTCTGGGACACATGGGGGTAAAATTAATGATGAAGTTTGTCCTTTTTTTTGCTATTCACAAGGGCCTTCGGCAGGGTGACCCACTTTCTCCAATCCTTGTTAATATAGTCGTGGATATGTTAGCAATACTCTTTAAGGGCGAAGGAAGATAACCAATTTGTAGGTGTGATTCCTCACCTGGTGGAGGAGGGACTTTCTATCCTTCAATATGCTGATGATACCGTTGTTTTTATGGATCATCGCTTGCAATATGTTTGTAACGTGAAACTACTACTAACCGCTTTAGAGTAAAGGCCTAGCTTGAAAATCAATTTTCACAATTTTTGCAATGGTTTAGCTAAGGATTATGAACAAAATTACTCTCGTCCTTTTGGTTGCGGGATCAGATTGTTGCCTTTTATATACCTTGGGATTCCTATGATCCACCAGAGATTACGAAATAGTGAATGGCAGTGTGTTATTTATAGATTCGAGAAAAGATTAAGTACATGGAAAGGTAAACTACTTTCTTCTCGTGGATGCCTAGTTCTCCTTAACTCAGTATTAAGCAGCCTTTCTATTTTTATGATGTCCTTTTTTGAGGTGTCCGTGGGGGTGTTACAATATCTAGATGCCATCCGCTCTCGTTTCTATTGACAAGGCAACTATTTAAAAAAGAAATATAGACTAGCAAAGTGGAATACTATTTGTCAACACAAGGAGATCGGAGGATTGGGACTTGACAATCTAGCCATTAAGAACGAATGCTTACTTAGCAAGTGACTCTTTAAGTTAATTAATGAGGACGATAAATGACAGCAAATTCTTAAGAATAAATACTTAGTATCCAAATCTCTTACTCAACTCATGAGAAAATCACGAGACTCACAATTCTGATATGGACTCATGAATATTAAAGAGAAATTTTTGAGATGGGAGAGGTTCCAAGTAGGTGATGGTCATAGGACCATATTCTGGAACGACCAATGGATTCTGGATAGACTGCTTAGGAACCATTACCTGAAACCTTTTTAATATTGTGCATAATAAGAATGTTTTAGTTAAAAATGTTTTGATGAAAAATATACCACATCTATCATTTCGTAGATCTATCATCACGGTGAAGCTGGTCGAGTGGCATACATTATTTAATTTTCTAACAATTGTCTCTTTCAGTCAATCGAAAGACAAATTCATTTAGGAGGACACAAGGATGGGCATTTCTCGATTCACTCAATGTACTTTCTTTTATTGAATACGGTCGTGCAAATCGTAATATGCTGCTTTGGAAACTTAAACTCCCTTTAAAAATTAAAATTTTCTTGTGGTATTTAGGTAGGGGAGTTACTCTCACCACTGACAACTTAGCTAAGTGCGGGTGGAAAGGTAGCATGAAATACAGTTTTTGTAATTATAATGAGAGTATTCAACATCTTTTTTATTGTTACATTACTAGAATTTTTTGGAGAATTATTTATTTTTCTCTAAATATAGAGAGACCCATCAGTATTAATCATACGATGGATAATTGAGTTGCTAACAAGAATGTCACATATAGAAAAAAAACTCCTAATTGGAGTGGCGACATTGTTTTGGTTTATTTGGTTTTGTCGCAATGATGGTGTTTTTTAATTTTAAACCAAAACCATCTTGTTCAGCACTGTAACATCCCAAAATTCTAACCCAGGTTTGAAACCCTAATCTACCCCTCCCCCCTTTTCATCCTCTAATTCCAAGAACTCCCTTAGATTTTCTTTCATCATATGCATACACTTTGTTTGATCACAAACACCTCACTTAGATTTTATTTTCCAACACCTAGAATATCCACCAAATAATTTTGTGCAAAAAGAAAAAAAGAAACAAATAAGAAATGAGTTGAGAAGGTAAAAGGAAAAAGGAAAAGAATTTCCCTCCCTCTGCTGGGCCGATTTCCAGCCCAAACCCGCGGCCTCTTCCCCCTCGCGCCCGCGCTCCCCCTCCTCTTTCGGCCCATCCCCGGCCTGCCTCCGCGCGCACGCCAGCCCGCTCGCGCGCGAAGTCGCCCGCGCGCTCTCCTCGCTCCCTCTCGCTGACGAACCGTCCCCACCCGTCAGCCTCGCCCCACCCCTCGCTCTCGCTCGTGATCACTCCCACTGGCAGTGTGGCCCCACCTGTCAGCCACTTCGTCGTCCTTCTCCCCCCCGCGTACGGCTCCTCACGGTCACCTCCGGCCATCACCTCCGTCCCCTCCTCCGTCTTCTCGCCGCACAGGGAAGTTGGGCACCGCCCCGTCCTCGCCGCAGGCCGTGTCCTTGCACGGCACCGCCGCCGTGCGGTCTCGTCATCGCCGTTGGGCGGCATTAACTCCGGTACGATGCGCCTCACCGGCACCGCGGAGCTCCGCCGCTCCCCTTCCCTCGGGCGCCTATAAAAGGGCCGCCCCGAGCTCTTCCTTCCCCGCACCGGCCTCGGCCACCCCTCTCCTCCCTCGTCCGAGCTCAATTCGTGGAAGAGCCGCCGCCGTCGTCTTCCTCCCCGGTGAGCCCTTCCCTCTCTTCTCCCTGTCCCTCTGTTGGTCCATCAAGCGACTGCTTAAGCCCCCTAGCTTCGCCACACCGCCACGAACGCAGTACACCACTTCCCCACCCCGATTCCTCGCCCAAAGCTCACCGACGACAACCCCACCGCGAAGCTCCGCCACCTCCCCACGGACAACCCCCTCCTTGCCCCCTCTAGCCAAATTGAGCCCACCCCTAGGTCCGCCAGACCCTCACCAAGCTTGGGCAACCGCCCGTTGCCCGAGAACCGGCCCACCGGCGGAGAATCGCCGTCAAGGCCACTGTCGGCCGGTTTTCCTCCCCGCGAACGGCCGGCTCGCCCCACGCCGTCGACCGTTGGCGCCGTCTTCCCCTCCCGCTCTCTCTGTCGCGTGGGCCCACGGCGACAGCGTTTTCCCCTCGCGCCCGTGCCGTCTCCCCGCCTTGGGCCGCTGATGGGCCAGCGCCCTCGCGCCCGCACGCGCCCCTGCACCCGGCTGGGCCAGATTCCCCCTCCCCGGCCCACCAGCGCCTAAATCCTTTCTCTTTTTCCTTTTTTCAGCCCTTTTTCCTCTAATTAGTTTTTCTCAATATTTTATGTACCAAAAATCATCAAAACACTTTCTAAAGTCACATGTAATAGTAATGACACACTATGATGGAGAAACCACTGATTGGTGTATTTTTTTATTGACTGTTTTCACTAGAAGAAGCGGGGACCGAGGGCCCGGAACCCGTAGCCCCGGAAGAAGGGCCGGAGCTCGATCACCCGGAGGTAGATCTTTTATGCCAGGAAAGCTTCGACGAAGGCAAGTCCATCCTTCCCTTGATGCATAAATTACCTATTCTCTCTACCACTGCCTAGGCCGGGAAATTTAGGGGGAAAATTGCATTGTGAAGTGAGAGATGGCCTGCATTGACATATACATTCTAAATACGAAATATGGATCGGGAAGAAGGGCAATGTGTTTCTTCAAATTAAGCCTCTTTTCGAAAAGTTATGCGATGAAGGGTACTCACCCTCATCACCTCGGAGTGGGATGATCAGGGACTCCCTGGTTTAGGGGAGGGCCTAAGGTGCTGGCTCAGCTGGTTTAGGCATGAGCAGAAGGATTGTCCCCTCATATAAGGACCGGTTTGTCATTTTTCACTACCTGTACTCCTTTATGGTACAACCACTTGAGACTGTGTGGGCAGTCACTCAATCTGAACTCGTGCGGTCCAGCCCCAGGGTTAAGAAGGCTGGGGAGCACCGGGAGGATAAGGAGGGGGAACGTTTTGTCCGGTTTGGACATGGTGGCGGCCTGACTCCTTCCGGATAACCGCTAAGGTTAGGACGTACGAGGAAGGAAAGAGATCCGGCATTCGGGTCTCGCGACGGTGAGATCGCAGAAACCGGGCTAGTGGGTAAAGTGTACCCCTCTGCGCAGAGTTGAAACCTATTCGAATAGTCCGTGTCCACTGGTATGGACGAGTCTGGTATGGCCTGACAATTAGAGATTTTTCTGTGGGTTACATAAAAAGGGAAATGTGTGGTGAAGTGGGTGTTGAGAAAGAAACTAAGGCCACGGGAGCGGGGAGCTCAGTGGTGGTTGAGTTTTGATCACTTTTGAAGATTATGGGAAAAGCCTTATAGCAACTGCCTTTTTCTAAGAAAATGATGAGTGACTTCAACTCCACCAACTAAAGCATGTATACTATAGGTCTCTTTCTCTCTACGGGAGCAGGGTGGGCTTGCGGAATACCTAGTGTATTCACCCAGATTTATTTATGTTTTTCAGCAGTCGAAGACTTCTTTTCTGCTATGCTTGATTGAGAGGGCTGTGTCTGCACCCAGTTCTGCCTGTGGCTTGGGCTAGTATACTTTGCCTATTGCGCTTCTTGTTTTGGCTCTCTAGAGCTTGTACCCCGGTATTGTAACAATTTTTATCTAAACTCTGTACTATTTGAAGTAAGGAATGTGTTTACTAGCCTCCTGGGACTAGTAATTGTATCACATTTGAGTCCCAAAGGATCGGGACGCTTCAGGTGGTATCAGAGCCATAGGACTGGCCGTAGGTCGCAACCCTGACCCTAAAACTTGCCCTAAAAAGAAAATACCTCTTTCCCCAAGAAAAATCTTCTCTCCTCCCCCCCGATTTTAATAGACCCTTCTTTTCCTATTCCAGATGGAAGACTCTCTGGCCATTAGGACATCCTACTGCTCAGAGGTGGAAGGGTTTCCACATCTTTTGCGAAGTTGTGCGCTTCGCATGGGAATCCGCAAGAAGCCGGAATACGTCTGGAAGGAGTATCTCGAGGGCGGAATGGAGAAATGTTCTATGGCAGTCTACCTGGGAGAAAGCCAAAACTATCCGAACCATCCTTCCTTCCAAGTCACTTTTACCGGATACCGCTTTCCAGATACTTGCTAGAATGTTGCCCGGACAGCCCTTCGACAACTATGCCAGAACTACAACAAGGTAATCTTTGAAACCCCCCTTTGCTACTTTCCACCCAGCAACAAGAATACCCCCACCTGGAGGAAAAGACTTCAGGCCCTGACAGGAGGAAATCCTATTGAAGATGATCCCACCATCGTCTACATGGCTGGATACCTTCACACCCTCGATAACCAATATGATGACCTCGCCCTCCACTGCACCTACCTAACCTCCCGGGTGGAAAGCCTGGAGCAAAAGGTCAGGGAACTTTCAGGGGAAAAGGCGTCCCTTCAAGAGAGCCTTGCAATAGCTGAGGGCGAGGAAACCAATACCCGTGAGGCTTACCGCACCCTAAAGATGGACTATGACAAGAAGCTGAAGAAGCTCGCCCCCGCAAGAAAAATACGCAAGAAGACAAAAACCAAGGATGTCAGACTGAGCAGAAGGAAGAAACCCCTCCAGCCCTACCCTCTGCCAGGTTAAGGAACTCGTCCGACACCGAGGAGATGTCCCTAGCCAGCCTTGATGATCTTCTCAAGGAATTTGGGGACACTTTAGAGAGGGAGTTCGGGAGTACCCTAGATAGCACTCGCGTGTAATGAACTTATGATAGCCGTGTGCTGTATTATGTAACGGCTTGATGTAATGAATAAAATAACTAGTTAAAAAATGGCATGTGCATGGTAGTAACTCTTTTCCCCTGGCAGATGGCTTCGGATAAAACCACGCCTACCGCCTCCGGGATTGGAGCAGGTTTTCCCCTAGGAGCAGCAGGAGAAGCTGGCGGAGAAGGGGATGGGACCCACCTCCCCGCACCTCCAGATCTACCACTAGACCTAGCCCAAGTTCTAGCCAATCAAACCCGACTCATTGAAGTCCTCACTAGAAGTCTAGAAAACCAGCGCCCAGGTGGTGGAAGGCCTCAGGACAGGATGGGAGAATTTTTGAGACTCAAGCCTCCCAAGTTCGCGGGGTCTAGCAATCCCCTCGATGCAGATGACTGGCTTCGCACGATCAAGAGGAAGCTGGAAGCCATCGGATGCCCCGAAAACCAGCGCGTCCAACTGGCAGCTCATCAGCTTTCAGGAATGGCTTTAGCATGGTGGGACACCTTCAGTGAGGCTGTCAGAGATGCTACCTGGGCAGAATTCGAAACAGCCTTTCGTGAGCACCATGTACCCCAGGGGATAGTTCAACTCAATGAGGATGAATTCCGGGAGCTAACTCAAGGCGGGAGAACAGTCAGTGAGTATGTGCACAAGTTCACAGAGTTGGCCCGTTACGCGCCTGACGATGTCAGCATCGAGTCCAGGAAGATGGCCCGTTTTCTGAAAGGACTAAGACCCGAGCTTAAGACCATCCTCGCCAGCCAAGACTTCCTCAACTTCTCTCACCTCTCCAACAAAGCTATCCAAGTGGAAAGGGCAAAAGAGGAAGAAAAAGGGCACCTCAAGAGGAAATTCCAAGTTCTCCGAGCTCAACAACAAGAACGTCACCAGAGAGCTCGACCTTTTGGGCTCCCACCCAGGGGACCAAGCTTCAATAAACCATCTGGACCCACTCCATCGCGCTATAGTCAGCAGAGTCAGAGCTCCCTTCAGACACCCTCCGTTGCGAGCAACCAACCGCCAGCAAATGCCTGTTGGCACTGCGGAGACCCCAGTCACTTCAAGAATAACTGCCCTCACTTGAAGGCACCCGGACCGACCCACTCCAACTCGGTAAATGGTCCCAAGATTCCCTCAGCACCTACCTCCAAGGCACCTCCTTCCAACAGCCAGCAGAGCAGGACTTAGTACCAGGGCAGAGCCCGAGTCAACCACGTCGACGCTCAAGAAGCCCAGCAAGCTCCGGGAGTAGTGCTCGGTGAGTTCCTTGTTGAATTTACTCCCGCTACTGTACTTTTTGATTCGAGATTATCCCATTCTTTTATAGCCACTAAGTTTGTGGAAAAGCATGTCATCCCCTCTACACCCCTAGCCATCCCTTTGGTCACCCGAACCCCGGGATCGGACCTCCTGTGCCAACTCAGGTGCTCCCAAGTTAGAATTCTCTTAAGTGGGGTAGTGTTCCTGGCGGACTTAACCGTCTTGCCATCCCAAGGGATTGATGTGATCCTAGGGATGGATTGGCTAACTAAGCACAAAGGTATCATCAGCTGCGCAAACAAGACCGTCCTTCTCACCGATCACCAAGGAAAAGCAGTTTCCTGTCAAGCCCAGCCGCCCGCCAACGATCCAATGGTGTTTAACCTGACAGCAGAAAACATGTCCGTAATTGAAGAGTTTGAGGATGTATTTCTGGAAGAGTTGCCTGGAATGCCACCCGAAAGAGGAGTGGAGTTCTATATAGACCTCATTCCTGGCACTACGCCCATCGCAAAGAGACCATACCGCATGGACCCCACAGAGTTAGCGGAGTTAAAACTCCAGATTGCAGAACTGCAACAAAAAGGGTACATCCGTCCCAGTTCGTCTCCTTGGGGAGCACCCGTCCTTTTCGTTACCAAAAAGGATGGAAGTATGAGAATGTGTATTGATTATCGATCCTTGAACGAAGTTACAATCAAGAATAAGTACCCTCTCCCTCGGATCGATGACCTCTTCGACCAACTACAGGGAGCCAAGTACTTCTCCAAGATAGACCTTAGGTCAGGGTATCACCAACTGAGGATCAAGGAAGCAGACATTCAGAAGACTGCATTCGTCACTAGATACGGGCAATATGAATTCACAGTGATGCCATTTGGGCTAACAAACACACCCGCCTTTTTCATGAACCTCATGAATAAAGTATTTATGGAAGAATTGGATAAGTTTGTCATGGTCTTTATCGACGATATCCTCATCTATTCCAAGAGTCGCAAGGACCACGAGCGTCACCTTCGGATCGTCCTCGGAAGACTCAGAGCACATCAACTTTATGCTAAACTCAACAAGTGTGAGTTCTGGTTAGAGAAGATAGCCTTCCTGGGGCATATCTTGACTGCAGAAGGAATAGAAGTGGACCCATCCAAGGTAGAAGCCGTTTCAAAATGGAAACAGCCATCCAACGTCAGTGAAGTATGAAGCTTTCTGGGAATGGCAGGGTATTACCGCCGCTTTATCAAGGGATTCTCCAACATAGCAAAACCTATGACCGAACTTCTCAAAAAGGACAATAAGTTTGTGTGGACTCCAAAGTGTGAGGAAAGTTTCCAGATCATCAAGGAAAAGCTTACAACTGTGCCCGTATTGACACTACCAGATATACACCAAGATTTCGTCATCTTCTGTGATGCTTCAAGGCAGGGCTTAGGGTGTGTCTTGATGCAAAATGAGAAAGTTATTGCTTATGCATCCCGCTTACTCAAGCCACATGAGCAGAATTACCCCACCCACGACTTGGAATTGGCAGCCATAGTACACGCTCTGAAAATATGGAGGCACTACCTGATTGGGAACAAATGCCACATCTTCACCGACCACAAGAGTCTGAAATACATTTTCACTCAGCCGGACCTCAACCTCCGTCAAAGAAGGTGGCTTGAATTGATCAAGGATTATGACCTCGAAATCCACTACCACCCCGGGAAGGCCAACGTGGTAGCAGACGCCCTCAGCCGAAAACCTTTCGGGATTAAAGGGGCCAACTTTTTAGAAGATTGGAAGAAAGACTCAACTCAGCTAAATGTATGTCTGGGAGACAACGGTGGCCTGGAAGTCAAGCCAATGCTAGAAGATCTCATACGCAAGGCTCAACGCCTGGACGCAGAGACAGCCAGACTTATGAAGAGAGCTCGCAAGGAGCAACTTCCGGATCTTAGGACAGATGAGCAAGGAGTCCTCTGGTTCAAGAACCGCCTATGTGTACCAACGGGAGAGGCACGGGAAGTCCTGCTCAATGAAGCCCACAACTCAGCTTACTCCATCCACCCAGGAACCACCAAGATGTACCTGGACCTCAAAGCCAGATATTGGTGGAAAGGGATGAAAAAGGAAATAGCACAGTATGTAGCCCGGTGTGACACCTGTCAGCGAACGAAGGCCGAACATCAAAAGCCCGCAGGCCTGCTGCAACCCCTCCCAGTGCCTGAATGGAAGTGGGAAGAAATAGGCATGGATTTCGTGACCGGACTACCCCGAACGCGGAAAGGGAATGATTCTATCTGGGTAATAATCGATCGTCTCACCAAGGTGGCCCACTTCGTCCCAGTAAAAACCACTTTTGGAGGAGCCGCCCTTGCCCGAATATACCTTAAGGAGATAGTCAGGCTCCATGGCATTCCGCGGAAGATAGTGTCAGATAGAGGAACGCAGTTCACTTCAAAATTTTGGAAAGGCCTCCAGCAAGCAATGGGCACCAAACTAGATTTCAGCACCGCTTACCACCCCCAGTCAGATGGTCAAACAGAAAGAGTCAACAAGATCCTCGAAGATTTGCTAAGAGCCTGTGTGTTAACTTTCAACATGGATTGGGAGTCCAGTTTGCCGTACGCCGAATTCTCATACAACAACAGCCATCAGGCCAGCATCAAAATGTCACCGTTCGAAGCACTGTATGGAAGAAAATGCCAGACTCCCCTAATGTGGTCCAATGTAGGGGAAAGGACACTAGAAGGACCCGACTTTGTTAAAGAAGCCGAAGATAAAGTTGCCTTGATCCGCAGGAGGTTACTTGAAGCTCAGAGTCGACAGAAGAGTTACGTAGACAACAGACGAAGAGAACTCAGATTTGAGGAAGGAGATTTCGTTTATCTCAAGGTCTCCCCGATGTGTGGTGTTAAAAGGTCCCAAATGAAAGGAAAGCTAGCACCATGTTTTGTCGGTCCCTACCCCGTCATTAGCCGGGTGGGACCCGCAGCATACCATCTTGAGCTACCAGAATCCATGTCAGATATTCACAATGTGTTCCATGTGTCTCAGCTCCGCAAATGCGTAAAAGTACCAAAAAACCACATCGAGGCAGATGCAATTCAGATTCAAAAGGATCTCCAGTACCGGGAAAAGCCAGTGAAGATTCTCGACTCAGCAGTCAGAAGGACCCGCAACTCAGAAGTGAGACTCTGTAAGGTTCAGTGGAGCAGAGATGGTGAAGAGGAAGCCACCTGGGAAAGTGAGGATTCTCTGAGGAAGGAATACCCTTACCTTTTCTCGAGCCCCGTCTGAATCTCGAGGGCGAGATTCCTTTAAGTGGGGTAGGTTTGTAACATCCCAAAATTCTAACCCAGGTTTGAAACCCTAATCTACCCCTCCCCCCTTTTCATCCTCTAATTCCAAGAACTCCCTTAGATTTTCTTTCATCATATGCATACACTTTGTTTGATCACAAACACCTCACTTAGATTTTATTTTCCAACACCTAGAATATCCACCAAATAATTTTGTGCAAAAATAAAAAAAAGAAACAAATAAGAAATAAGTTGAGAAGGTAAAAGGAAAAAGGAAAAGAATTTCCCTCCCTCTGCTGGGCCGATTTCCGGCCCAAACCCGCGGCCTCTTCCCCCTCGCGCCCGCGCTCCCCCTCCTCTTTCGGCCCATCCCCGGCCTGCCTCCGCGCGCACGCCAGCCCGCTCGCGCGCGAAGTCGCCCGCGCGCTCTCCTCGCTCCCTCTCGCTGACGAACTGTCCCCACCCGTCAGCCTCGCCCCACCCCTCGCTCTCGCTCGCGATCACTCCCACTGGCAGTGTGGTCCCACCTGTCAGCCATTTCGTCGTCCTTCTCCCCCCCGTGTACGGCTCCTCACGGTCACCTCCGGCCATCACCTCCGTCCCCTCCTCCGTATTCTCGCCGCATAGGGAAGTTGGGCACCGCCCCGTCCTCGCCGCAACGGTCGTGTCCTTGCACGGCACCGCCGCCGTGCGGTCTCGTCATCGCCGCTGGGCGGCATTAACTCCGGTACGATGCGCCTCACCGGCACCGCGGAACTCCGCCACTCCCCTTCCCTCGGGCGCCTATAAAAGGGCCGCCCTGAACTCCTCCTTCCCCGCACCAGCCTCGGCCACCCCTCTCCTCCCTCGTCCGAGCTCAATTCGTGGAAGAGCCGCCGCCATCGTCTTCCTCCCCGGTGAGCCCTTCCCTCTCTTCTCCTTGCCCCTCTGTTGGTCCATCAAGCGATTGCTTAAGCCCCCTAGCTTCGCCACACCACCACGAACGCAGTACACCACTTCCCCACCCCGATTCCTTGCCCAAAGCTCACCGACGGCAACCCCACCGCGAAGCTCCGCCACCTCCCCGCGGACAACCCCCCTCCTTGCCCCCTCTAGCCAAATTGAGCCCACCCCTAGGTCCGCCAGACCCTCACCAAGCTTGGGCAACCGCCCGTTGCCCGAGAACCGGCCCACCGGCGGAGAATCGCCGTCAAGGCCACCGTCGGCCAGTTTTCCTCCCCGCGAACGGCCGGCTCGCCCCACGCCGTCGACCGTTGGGGCCGTCTTCCCCTCCCGCTCTCTCTGTCGCGTGGGCCCCATGGCGACGGCGTTTTCCCCTCGCGCCCGCGCCGTCTCCTCGCCTTGGGCCGCTGATGGGCCAGCGCCCTCGCGGCCGCACGCGCCCCTGCACCCGGCTGGGCCAGATTCCCCCTCCCCGGACCACCAGCGCCTAAATCCTTTCTCTTTTTCCTTTTTCTCAGCCCCTTTTCCTCTAATTAGTTTTTCTCAATATTTTATGTATCAAAAACCTTAAAAACACTTTCTAAAGTCACATGTAATAGTAATGACACACTATGATGGTGAAACCACTGATTGGTGTATTTTTTTATTAACTGTTTTCACTAGAAGAAGCGGGGACCGAGGGCCCGGAACCCGTAGCCCCGGAATAAGGGCCGGAGCTCGATCACCCGGAGGTAGATCTTTTATGCCAGGAAAGCTTCGACGAAGGCAAGTCCATCCTTCCCTTGATGCATAAATTACCTATTCTCTCTACCACTGCCTAGGCCGGGAAATTCAGGGGAAAATTGCATTGTGAAGTGAGAGATGGCCCGCATTGACATATACATTCTAAATACGAAATATGAATCAGGAAGAAGGGCAATGTGTTTCTTCAAATTAAGCCTCTTTTCGAAAAGTTATGCGATGAAGGGTACTCACCCTCATCACCTCGGAGTGGGATGATCAGGGACTCCCTGGTTTAG
This sequence comes from Zea mays, assembly GCF_902167145.1. Classification (NCBI taxonomy): domain Eukaryota; kingdom Viridiplantae; phylum Streptophyta; class Magnoliopsida; order Poales; family Poaceae; genus Zea; species Zea mays. The sequence goes on from NC_050097.1 coordinate 12,294,715, forward strand.
GGGAGGGCCTAAGGTGCTGGCTCAGCTGGTTTAGGCGTGAGCAGAAGGATTGTCCCTTCATATAAGGACCGGTTTGTCATTTTTCACTACTTGTACTCCTTTATGGTACAACCACTTGAGACTGTGTGGGCAGTCACTCAATCTGAACTCGTGCGGTCCAGCCCCAGGGTTAAGAAGGCTGGGGAGCACCGGGAGGATAAGGAGGGGGAACGTTTTGTCCGGTTTGGACATGGTGGTGGCCTGACTCCTTCCGGATAACCGTTAAGGTTAGGACATACGAGGAAGGAAAGAGATCCAACATTCGGGTCTCGCGACGGTGAGATCGCAGAAACCGGGCTAGTGGGTAAAGTGTACCCCTCTGCGCAGAGTTGAAACCTATTCGAATAGTCCGTGTCCACTGGTATGGACGAGTCTGGTATGGCCTGACAATTAGATATTTTTCTGTGGGTTACATAAAAAGGGAAATGTGTGGTGAAGTGGGTGTTGAGAAAGAAACTAAGGCCACGGGAGCGGGAAGCTCAGTGGTGGTTGAGTTTTGATCACTTTTGAAGATTATGGGAAAAGCCTTACAGCAACTGCCTTTTCCTAAGAAAATGATGAGTGACTTCAACTCCACCAACTAAAGCATGTATACTATAGGTCTCTTTCTCTCTATGGGAGCAGGGTGGGCTTGCGGAATACCTAGTGTATTCACTCAGATTTATTTATGTTTTTCAGCAGCCAAAGACTTCTTTTCTGCTATGCTTGATTGAGAGGGCTGTGTCTGCACCCAGTTCTGCCTGTGGCTTGGGCTAGTATACTTTGCCTATTGCGCTTCTTGTTTTGGCTCTCTAGAGCTTGTACCCTTGTATTGTAACAATTTTTATCTAAACTCTGTACTATTTGAAGTAAGGAATGTGTTTACTAGCCTCCTGGGACTAGTGATTGTATCACATTTGAGTCCCAAAGGATCGGGACGCTTCAAGCACCAAATTGAAGGTGCAGACAGTCCGGCCCTGAGGCCGGACGGTCCGCGCGTGCAATGAGCAGTTTAGGGTTCCGAGTTTTGTGCTACAGTTGTTAGCTAGATTCGCGGGATTCGCTCGGAAATTAGTTTGTAAAGGGTCCAGTCCCCCGCCTCTATAAATAGAGAGGTATACAGCCGATTTGAATAACGAATCGAACCTTCAATCAATACAATTTACATTTTATCCTAGGAGTAGTTCTAGTCTAGTTTAGGTTTAGTCTTCCAATCCCCAAATCCTCCGCCTCTCCTCGACTCTACATCGATTAGAGGAATCTAGGTCGGCCTGCCCGAGCCTAGACAACTCCTAGGATCTCTCCTCCCCGACGGGGTCCCTCCCGGGAGCGAGATCTAGGCGCCGCCGGCGATCCTCTGCTGCCCCTGCGCACGCGCGGACCGTCCGGCCCTAGGGCACGGACCGTCCGGCCGTCAGGCAGGGATCCTGAGCCTCTGTGCCAGGTCGCGAACCATCCGGCCCTGTGTCGTGGACCTTCCGCGCCTGACCAGAGAGCACCGCCGCCTCGCGCCAGGTCGCGGACCGTCCGGCCCTGTGCCGCGGACCGTCCGTGCCTGACCAGAGAGCACCGCCGCTGGTTCTTTTGAGTGATTGGCGCCTCCAAAAAGGTGTCAACATACTTTTTGGCAACTCCGCTGGGGAAAACAAATATAGACGCATCAAATCGGCCCTGAATGGCCGGTTCAAGAGATAGCTCTGATATTTCCCCAAGCAACATCATAGAGCCGACTTGGGAGACCTTGCCGGCTGACGAACAGCTCCAATTCGAGGAGCACAAGGAGCAGATGATCCAAGAGGCGAAAGCAAAGTTCTTGGCCAACTTCAAAGTGGACAGGAACAACAAGGTCGTCCGACATCGGGCGACGAATCCGGCTTCGCTCCGACCCACACCGGAAATCCCCAATGTAAGTAATACAAACGAGCTACAATCTCTTAGAAATTATGTGGATGAACAGCGCGAACAAATGCAAAACATCATAGGGGGTATGCAAAGCGATTATAGGAGACTAGTGTGTGCGTTTGATAAATCAAATATTGCAAATTTTCCTTCGCACGAGGTCGAATTAGGGGATAACACACGTAATACATCGGCTAGAGGTTGTCACGACCAGTCACAACCCCTTTATGGGATGCCGATGGACACGTACCCTGAGCAACCGCAAATCGGTAGCAAATCAGCCGATCTGCACATGCCCGGACCGTCCGCATGTGAGCGCGGACAGTCCGGGCCAGCAACAGTCGGGCTTATTTTTAATGAGTTACCTAGATATGCGCCCGAGCCACCACATACGGCACATAATCTAAACTACCCAGTCGGACCGTCCGCATACAACGACGGACGGTCCGCATATAATCACGAACAGTCCGGGCCAATGTCTGGACAGTCCGCGCATGACCTTTTTGAGGAGGATTGTTACCTGAATCCTCACCCGTCCCAGCAACACTTCCCATCGCGCTATGCAATGCATCAACCCATTTGAAAGGGAATTAGGCTTACACCTATTTCCTATACTAATTTTGGTGGTTGAATTGCCCAACACAAATAATTGGACTAACTAGTTTGCCCAAGTTTATAAGTTCTACAGGTACAAAGGTTCACCATAAGCCAATAAAAAGACCAAGAAAAAGGGTTCAACAAAGGAGCAAAGGGACAACCGAAGGCACCCTGGTCTGGCGCACCGGACTGTCCGGTGCACCACCGGACAGTGTCCGGTGCACCAGGGGAGATCGACTGCAAACTCTTCACCTTCGGGAATTCTTGGAGCCGGCGTGCTATAATTCACCGGACTGTCCGGTGTACACCGGACAGTGTCTGGTGCTCCAAGAGGACGCGCCTCCGAACTCGCCACTCTCGGGAATTCGCATCAGCTGCTCCGCTATAATTCACCGGACATGTCCGGTGTACACCGGACTGTCCGGTGTACACCGGACTGTCCGGTGTAACTGCGGAGCAACGGCTACTTCCGGCGCCAACGGCTACCTGCAACGCATTAAATGCGCGCCAGCGCGCGCAGAGGTCAGGCACGCCCATGCTGGCGCACCGGACACCCTACAGTTCATGTCCGGTGGGCCACCGGTCATCCAGGCGGGCCCAGCGTCAGAGCTCCAACGGTCGGAACCCTTACGTTCGGGTGACGTGGCTGGTGCACCGAACATGTCCGGTGTGCACCGGACTGTGCACCAGACTGTCCGGTGCACCATACGACAGACAGCCTTCACCCAAACGACTAGTTTGGTGGTTGGGGCTATAAATACCCCCAACCACCCCATATTCAAGTCATCCAAGTTTTCCACTTCTCAACCACATACAAGAGCTAGGCATTCAATTCTAGACACACTCAAGTGATCAAATCCTCTCCAATTCCACACAAGGCTTTAGTGATTAGCGAGAGAGATTTGCCGTGTTCTTTTGAGCTCTTGCGCTTGGATTGCTTCTTTCTTTTTCACTTGTTCTTGTGATCAAAACTCCATTGTAACCGAGGCAAGAGACACCAATTGTGTGGTGGTCCTTGCGGGAAGTTTTGTTCCCGGTTTCGATTTGAGAAGAGAAGCTCACTCGGTCCGAGGGACCGTTTGAGAGAGGGAAAGGGTTGAAAAAGACCCGGCCTTTGTGGCCTCCTCAACAGGGAGTAGGTTTGCAAGAACCGAACCTCGGTAAAACAAATCCGCGTGTCACACTCTTCATTTGCTTGCGATTTGTTTTGCGTCCTCTCTCTCGGACTCATTATTATTTATAACGCTAACCCGGCTTGTAGTTGTGATTAATTTTGTAAATTTCAGTTTCGCCCTATTCACCCCCCCTCTAGGCGAATTTCAATTGGTATCAGAGCCCGGTGCTTCATTAGAGCCTAACCGCTCGAAGTGATGTCGGGAGATCACACCAAGAGGGAGATGGAGACCGGCGACAAGCCCACTACGAGTCACGGGAGCACTTCATCGGAAGAGTCCCGCACCAAGAGGAAGGAGAAGAAGAAGGACTCTTCCAAACGGAAGGAGAAAAGATCTTCTTCTTCACACCACAAAGAAAAGAAGGAAAAATCCTCTTCCCACAAACCGCATCGGAGCGGGGACAAGAAAAAGAGGATGAGGAAGGTGGTCTACTACGAGACCGATTCTTCGTCGACATCCACCTCCGGCTCCGACGCAGCGTCCGTCACTTCTAAGCGCCAAGAGCGTAAGAAGTATAGTAAGATCCCCTTACGCTACCCTCGCATTCCTAAACATACACCTTTGCTTTCCGTCCCATTAGGCAAACCACCAACGTTTGATGGTGAAGACTATGCTAGGTGGAGTGATTTAATGCGATTCCATCTAACCTCACTCCACAAAAGTATATGGGATGTTGTTGAGTTTGGTGTACATGTACCATCCGTAGGGGATGAAGACTATGATGTGGATGAAGTGGCCCAAATCGAGCACTTCAATTCCCAAGCCACAACCATTCTCCTCGCCTCTCTAAGTAGAGAGGAATATAACAAGGTACAAGGATTGAAGAATGCGAAGGAGATTTGGGACTTACTCAAGACCGCGCACGAAGGTGATGAACTCACCAAGATCACCAAGCGGGAAACGATCGAGGGGGAGCTCGGTCGCTTCCGTCTTCGCCAAGGAGAGGAGCCACAAGATATGTACAATCGGCTCAAAACCTTGGTGAACCAAGTGTGCAACCTTGGGAGCAAGAAATGGGATGACCACGAGGTGGTTAAGGTTATTTTAAGATCACTTATATTCCTTAACCCTACTCAAGTACAATTAATTCGTGGCAACCCAAGATATACACTAATGACTCCCGAGGAAGTAATCAGGAATTTTGTGAGCTTTGAATGTATGATTAAAGGCTCAAAGAAGATCAACGAGCTTGATGAACCCTCCACGCCCGAAGCACAACCGGTGGCATTTAAGGCAACAGAGGAGAAGAAGGAGGAGTCTACACCAAATAGACAACCAATTGACGCCTCCAAGCTCGACAACGAGGAGATGGCTTTAATCATCAAAAGCTTTTGCCAAATCCTCAAGCAACAGAAGGGGAAGGATTACAAATCCCGTTCCAAGAAGGTTTGCTACAAGTGTGGTAAGCCCGGTCACTTTATTGCTAAATGTCCATTATCAAGTGACAGTGACAGGGATAACGACAAGAAGGGCAAGAGGAGAGAAAAGAAGAGGTACCATAAGAAGAAGGGCGGCGATGCCCACGTGTGCCGCGAGTGGAACTCCGACGAGAGCTCCACCGACTCCTCCTCCGACAACGAGGACGCCGCCAACATCGCCGTCACCAAGGGACTCCTCTTCCCCAACATCGGCCACAAGTGCCTCATGGCAAAGGACGACAAAAAGAAGAAGGTTAAATCTAAACCCTCCACTAGATATGAGTCTTCGAGTGATGAAAATGCTAGTGATGAGGAGGATAACTTGCGTACCCTTTTTGCCAACCTTAACATGGAACAAAAGGAAAAATTAAATGGATTAATTCGTGCTATACACGAAAAGGATGACCTTTTGGATCCCCAGGAGGACTTCCTAATTAAGGAAAACAAGAAACATGTTAAGGTTAAAAATGCTTATGCTCTAGAAATAGAAAAATGTCAAAAACTATCTAGTGAACTAAGCACTTGCCATGACACTATTGCCAACCTTAGAAATGAAAATACTAAATTAATTGCTAAGGTTGATTCAAATGTTTGTAATGTTTCAATTCCAAATCTTAGAAATAATAATGATGATTTGCTTGCTAAGATTGAGGAATTGAATGTATCTCTTGCTAGCCTTAGAGTAGAAAATAAAAATTTGATTGCTAAGGCTAAAGATTTTGATGTTTGCAATGTTACTATTTCCAACCTTAGAAATGAAAATGATATATTGCATGCTAAGGTTGTAGAATTAAAATCTTGCAAACCCTCTACATCTAATGTTGAGCATGTTTCTATTTGCACTAGATGTAAAGATGTTGATATTGATGCTATTCATGATCATGTGGCTTTAATTAAACAACAAAATGATCATATAGCAAAATTAGATGCTAAAATTGCCGAGCATAACTTAGAGAATGAAAAGTTTAAATTTGCTAGAAGTATGCTCTATAATGGAAGATGCCCTGGCATCAAGGATGGCATTGGCTTCCAAAGAGGAGACAATGTCAAACTTAATGCCCCTCCTAAAAGATTGTCTAATTTTGTTAAGGGCAAGGCTCCCATGCCTCAGGATAATGAGGGTTACATTTTGTACCCTCCCGGTTATCCTGAGAGCAAAATTAGGAGAATTCATTCTAGGAAGTCTCACTCTGGCCCTAATCATGCTTTTATGTATAAGGGTGAGACATCTAGCTCTAGGCAACCAACCCGTGCTAAGTTGCCTAAGAAGAGACTCCTAATGCATCAAATGATCACGACATTTCATTCAAAACTTTTGATGCATCTTATGTTTTGACTAACAAATCCGGCAAGGTAGTTGCCAAGTTTGTTGGGGGCAAACACAAGGGCTTCAAGACTTGTGTTTGGGTACCCAAAGTTCTTGTTTCTAATGCCAAAGGACCCAAAACCGTTTGGGTACCTAAAGTCAAGAACTAAACTTGTTTTGTAGGTTTATGCATCCGGGGGCTCAAGTTGGATTATCGACAGCGGGTGCACAAACCACATGACAGGGGAGAAGAAGATGTTCTCCTCCTACGAGAAAAACCAAGATCCCCAACGAGCTATCACATTCGGGGATGGAAACCAAGGTTTGGTCAAAGGTTTGGGTAAAATAGCTATATCTCCTGACCATTCCATTTCCAATGTTTTTCTTGTAGATTCTTTAGATTACAATTTGCTTTCCGTATCTCAATTATGTCAAATGGGCTACAACTGTCTATTCACTGATGTAGGTGTCACTGTCTTTAGAAGAAGTGATGATTCAATAGCTTTTAAGGGAGTGTTAGAGGGTCAGCTATACTTGGTGGATTTTGATAGAGCTGAACTCGACACTTGCTTAATAGCTAAGACTAACATGAGTTGGCTCTGGCACCGCCGACTAGCCCATGTTGGAATGAAGAATCTTCATAAGCTTCTAAAGGGAGAACACATTTTAGGACTAACAAATGTTCATTTTGAGAAAGACAGGGTCTGTAGTGCATGCCAAGCCGGGAAGCAAGTTGGCACTCATCATCCACACAACAATATCATGACAAGTGACAGGCCACTGGAGCTTCTACACATGGATTTATTTGGACCGATCGCTTACATAAGCATCGGCGGGAGTAAGTACTGTCTAGTTATTGTGGATGATTATTCTCGCTTCACTTGGGTGTTCTTTTTGCAGGAAAAATCCCATACCCAAGAGACCTTAAAAGGATTCTTGAGACAGGCTCAAAATGAGTTCGGCTTAAGGATCAAGAAAATAAGAAGCGACAACGGGACGGAGTTCAAGAACTCTCAAATTGAAGGCTTCCTTGAGGAGGAAAGCATCAAGCATGAGTTCTCTTCTCCCTACACGCCACAACAAAATGGTCTAGTGGAGAGGAAGAATCGAACTCTATTGGACATGGCAAGAACCATGCTTGATGAGTACAAGACGCCGGATCGGTTTTGGGCCGAGGCGGTTAACACCGCCTGCTACGCCATCAACCGGTTATATCTACACCGAATCCTCAAGAAGACATCCTATGAACTCCTAACCGGTAAAAAGCCCAATATTTCATATTTTAGAGTTTTTGGTAGCAAATGCTTTATTCTTGTTAAGAGAGGTAGAAAATCTAAATTTGCTCCTAAAACTGTAGAAGGTTTTTTACTAGGATATGACTCAAACACAAGGGCATATAGAGTCTTTAACAAGTCCTCAGGACTTGTTGAAGTTTCTTGTGACGTTGTGTTTGATGAAACTAACGGCTCTCAAGTAGAGTAAGTTGATCTTGATGAGATAGGTGAAGAACAGGCTCCGTGCATCGCGCTAAGGAACATGTCCGTTGGGGATGTATGTCCTAAGGAATCCGAAGAGCCTCCACATGCACAAGATCAACCATCCTCCTCCATGCAAGCATCTCCACCAACTCAAAATGAGGATGAGGCTCAAGTTGATGAAGAAGAAGATCAAAGAGATGAGCCACCTCAAGATGACGGCAATGATCAAGGGGGAGATACAAATGATCAAGACAAGGAGGATGAAGAACCAAGGCCGCCATACCCAAGAGTCCATCAAGCAATCCAACGAGATCACCCCGTCGACACCATCCTCGGCGACATTCATAAGGGGGGTAACCACTAGATCTCATGTTGCACATTTTTGTGAACATTACTCTTTTGTTTCCTCTATTGAGCCACACAGGGTAGAGGAAGCACTCCAAGATTCGGATTGGGTGATGGCGATGCAAGAGGAGCTCAACAACTTCACGAGGAACGAGGTATGGCATTTAGTTCCACGTCCTAATCAAAATGTTGTAGGAACCAAGTGGGTCTTCCGCAACAAGCAAGACGAGCATGGTGTGGTGACAAGGAACAAAGCTCGACTTGTGGGCAAGGGATACTCCCAAGTCGAAGGTTTGGATTTCGGTGAAACCTATGCACCCGTAGCTAGGCTTGAGTCAATTCGCATATTATTAGCCTATGCTACTTACCATGGCTTCAAGCTTTATCAAATGGACGTGAAGAGTGTCTTCCTAAATGGACCAATCAAGGAAGAGGTCTATGTTGAGCAACCTCCCGGCTTTGAAGATAGTGAGTACCCTAACCATGTCTATAGGCTCTCTAAGGTGCTTTATGGGCTCAAGCAAGCCCCAAGAGCATGGTATGAATGCCTAAGAGATTTCCTTATAGCTAATGGCTTCAAAGTCGGCAAAGCCGATCCTACTTTATTCACTAAAACTCTTGACAATGATTTGTTTGTATGCCAAATTTATGTTGATGATATCATATTTGGGTCTACTAACGAATCTACATGTGAAGAATTTAGTAGGATCATGACACAGAAATTCGAGATGTCTATGATGGGGGAGTTGAAGTATTTTCTAGGATTCCAAGTCAAGCAACTCCAAGAGGGCACCTTCATTAGCCAAACAAAGTATACTCAAGACATTCTAACCAAGTTTGGAATGAAGGATGCCAAGCCCATCAAGACACCCATGGGAACAAATGGGCATCTCGACCTCGACACGGGAGGTAAATCCGTCGATCAAAAGGTATACCGGTCGATGATAGGTTCATTACTTTATTTATGTGCATCTCGACCGGACATTATGCTTTCCGTATGCATGTGTGCAAGATTCCAAGCCGACCCTAAGGAATCACACCTTACGGCCGTAAAACGAATCTTGAGATATTTGGCTTATACTCCTAAGTTTGGGCTTTGGTACCCTCGGGGATCCACATTTGATTTGATTGGTTATTCGGATGCCGATTGGGCGGGATGTAAGATTAATAGAAAGAGCACATCGGGGACTTGCCAGTTCTTGGGAAGGTCCTTGGTGTCCTAGGCTTCAAAGAAGCAAAATTCCGTCGCTCTTTCTACCGCCGAAGCCGAGTATATTGCTGCAGGCCATTGTTGCGCGCAATTGCTTTGGATGAGGCAAACCCTGCGGGACTACGGTTACAAATTAACCAAAGTTCCTCTTCTATGTGATAATGAGAGTGCAATCCGCATGGCGGATAATCCCGTTGAGCACAGCCGCACTAAACACATAGCCATTCGGTATCATTTTCTTAGGGATCACCAACAAAAGGGGGATATCGAGATTGCATACATTAATACTAAAGATCAATTAGCCGATATCTTTACCAAGCCACTCGATGAACAAACTTTTACCAAACTTAGGCATGAGCTCAATATTCTTGATTCTAGGAATTTCTTTTGCTAATTTGCACACATAGCTTATAAGTATACCTTTGATCATGTCTCTTTTATATATGTTATGACTAATGTGTTTTCAAGTGTATTTCAAACCAAGTCATAGGTATATTGAAAGGGAATTGGAGTCTTCGGCGAAAACAAAGGCTTCCACTCCACTCTACTACTCATCCTTCGCCGTCGCTCCGCTTCACTCTCCGTCTTTGGTATAATCTTCACTCATATGTTTTATTTGCCAAAGGGGAGATAGTAGTTAGACAAGGGCCTATATTTCATTCCAAGTATCCGTTTTTGGCGATTCATGCCAAAGGGGGAGAAAGTATTGGCCCAAAGCAAAAGGACCGCACCATCACCCTAATTTTAAAATTAATGATTTCCAATTGGTAAATTTCAAATTGATATCTCTTTGTGTTCTAAAGGGGGAGAAAGTAGTAATTTCAAAATTAATATCTTAAAACCCTCTTGAACACTAAAAGGAGAATTTATTAAGGGGGAGTTTTGTTTAGTCAAAGGAAAAGCATTTGAAACAAAGGGAGAAAATTTCAAATCTTGAAAATGCTTCTCAAAATCTTATTCATTTACCTTTGACTATCTTACAAAAAGGACTTTGAAAAGAATTTACAAAAGAATTTGCAAAAACAAAACTTGTGGTGCAAGCGTGGTCCAAAATGTTAAAAATAAAGAAACAATCTATGCATATCTAGTGAGTAATATTTATTGGCTCAATTCTAAGTAACCTTTGCACATACATTTTGCAAACTAGTTCAATTCTGCACTTCTATATTTGCTTTGGCTTGTGTTGGCATCAATCACCAAAAAGGGGGAGATTGAAAGGGAATTAGGCTTACACCTATTTCCTATACTAATTTTGGTGGTTGAATTCCCCAACACAAATAATTGGACTAACTAGTTTGCCCAAGTTTATAAGTTCTACAGGTACAAAGGTTCACCATAAGCCAATAAAAAGACCAAGAAAAAGGGTTCAACAAAGGAGCAAAGGGACAACCGAAGGCACCCTGGTCTGACGCACCGGACTGTCCGGTGCACCACCGGACAGTGTCCGGTGCACCAGGGGAGATCAACTGCAAACTCCACCTTCGGGAATTCTTGGAGCCGGCGCGCTATAATTCACCGGACTGTTCGGTGTACAGCGGACAGTGTCCGGTGCTCCAAGAGGACGCGCCTCCGAACTCGCCACTCTCGGGAATTCGCATCAGCTGCTCCGCTATAATTCACCGGACATGTCCGGTGTACACCGGACTGTCCGGTGTAATTGCGGAGCAACGGCTACTTCCGGCGCCAACGGCTACCTGCAGTGCATTAAATGCGCGCCAGCGCGCGCAGAGGTCAGGCACGCCCATGCTGGCGCACCGGACACCCTACAGTTCATGTCCGGTGGGCCACCGGTCATCCAGGCGGGCCCAGCGTTAGAGCTCCAACGGTCGGAACCCTTACGTTCGAGTGACGTGGCTGGTGCACCGGACATGTCCGGTGTGCACCGGACTGTCCGGTGCACCATACGACAGACAGCCTCCACCCAAACGGCTAGTTTGGTGGTTGGGGCTATAAATACCCCCAACCACCCCACATTCAAGTCATCCAAGTTTTCCACTTCTCAACCACATACAAGAGCTAGGCATTCAATTCTAGACACACTCAAGTGATCAAATCCTCTCCAATTCCACACAAGGCTTTAGTGATTAGCGAGAGAGATTTGCCGTGTTCTTTTGAGCTCTTGCGCTTGGATTGCTTCTTTCTTTTTCACTTGTTCTTGTGATCAAAACTCCATTGTAACCGAGGCAAGAGACACCAATTGTGTGGTGGTCCTTGCGGGGAAGTTTTGTTCCCGGTTTCGATTTGAGAAGAGAAGCTCACTCGATCCGAGGGACCGTTTGAGAGAGGGAAAGGGTTGAAAAAGACTCGGCCTTTGTGGCCTCCTCAACGGGGAGTAGGTTTGCAAGAACCGAACCTCGGTAAAACAAATCCGCGTGTCACACTCTTCATTTGCTTGCGATTTGTTTTGCGCCCTCTCTCTCGGACTCATTATTATTTCTAACGCTAACCCGGCTTGTAGTTGTGATTAATTTTGTAAATTTCAGTTTCGCCCTATTCACCCCCCCTCTAGGCGACTTTCACCATTAATTCGAGATCTAGAGCCTAGGAAAACTTCCCGGCCCCACCTAGAAGGCCGGAAAGGAACGATCAAACATATGAACCATACAGGGCAAGTGGCAATGCACCACGCAGCTCAAACCAATGGGGGGAAAGACAATATGCTAATATCCAGCCAACCCCACCTATGTTTGACCAGAGAGCCGGTGGTCTCGCACCGGCTGCCATTGATATAGTGAGGGAAGAAATAGCCGGGGCGTTCCGAGATAAGCTCGGAGTAAGCATGGTCCCTGGGGGGCAATCATATCGGAAACCTTATGACAGCCGATTTGATCACCACCCATACCCACAGGGAACCAGGATACCCGAATTCACAAAATTTTCGGGTGATCAAGGAAAAAACACACACGAACACATAGGCATGTTTTTGGCACAATTAGGAGAGTTGGCCGACACAGAGGCATTTCGCGTACGTTTATTTTCATTATCTCTAACGGGAACCGCGTTTGCGTGGTATGCCACTTTGCCTCCTAATTCCATTTCATCATGGGGGGATCTAGAACAAAAATTTCATGATCATTTTTCTCAGGTGACTATGAGTTGGATTTGGTAGATTTAGTGTCATTGCGACAAGAAAAAGATGAATCAGTTAATGATTACATCCGGAGATTCCGAGATACAAGAAACCGATGCTTCCAAATTCATTTAGCAGAAAAACAGCTAGCAGGATTAGCCTTTAATGGTCTACGATATTATTTAAAAGAAAGATTAGAAGGCATCCATTTTTTTACACTAGCACAGTTACACCAGAGAGCTTTGGCTTGTGAAAGCCGAAGCAAAGAAACTGCTAAAACAATTCGTCACAACGTACATATAGTAGAATACGACCAAAGTAGCTCATACGACGAATCAGCAGAAGTGTATGCTGCTGAAATGGTTTGGCCAAAGCAGGCCAAATCTTCAGCTTGTTCCTCCTTACAGACGGTTCAAAAGAAACGACAAGAGGAGGTTAAGTTTACGTTTAATGTTGGTAAGTGTGATAAAATATTTGATGAGTTACTCAAAAATGGCAACATTAAAATAAATCACACTGTTCCATCCGCCGATGAGCTAAAACGTCGTGCATACTGCAAGTGGCATAACTCATTTTCTCATGCCACTAATGATTGTAATATGTTTCGGCGACAGATTCAATCGGCCATTAATGAGGGACGATTGAAATTTCAGGAAATGCAGGTGGATACAGAGTCGTTTCCGATGAACATGATCGACTTCGAGGGCAAGAAAGTCCTGGTTCGGCCAAACGCAGCCGATAAAGGCAAAGGCAAAGAGATAGTCATCGGCAATGCAGGAGATCCCGATGAAAATCATAAAATTTCTTGCAGGAAAGTGGTGGCAAAAACGACTCCTGACGGAGGGGAAACTCTTAAGGTGACCATCACGGCCTACGGCGCTGGGGGGCAAGCACGGACTAAGGAGCAGGAACCCGTGCTGCGCACCCTGGACGGTCCGGCACACAGGCGCGAACGGTCCGGGACCCCGCCGGACGGTCCGGAGAACTCCAGCGGACGGTCCGGCTGTGCTCAAGACTCACAACGGCCACGTACTTTCAAACCACGACGACCAGAGATAGGTACGTGGAAAATAAATACATTCAAGGCGGCTGGTCGGTTGGTCAAAGCCAGCCCAACTTTTGATCAATTATTGTCTAAATACGTAAAAAAGAAGGCCGACCCCAGTGACCGGCCAGCAAAGCGACCTCGCTCACCCATTCATGAGCAGCGTCAGGTTAGGCTGATTGGACCACCTCACCAATCGGAAGAAATGAAAGGTCATACTGTGCAACTGAGACCTAACATACCTGCATGGACACCTCCACCTTATCCGCCTATGCCATATCCATACACATATTTACCTCCACCATATGTCCCAAATCAAATGTGGGGCATGCCACCATATCCATTTGGGATGCCATAGTACCCCGCCTGGGGGGCACCCCAAACATCTGTTTTTGACAGGTTGACGCCACCAGTACAAGACCGATTGAGCACCACTCAATTCGATCACCAAGCACAGACCCAACAGGATTGCCGGACTACTCGGCCTCCAAGGCCGACCAATCCGGCAGGGGGCATGTACCTACAGCAACCGAAAGGACAACAAAGAAGGACGTCATCAAAATAGGTACTGCAGACGTTGTCATACAGGAAGATAATAAAGGGCCGATGATTTTTGGTGAATCGGCCAACATAACCAAAAAAGAAGATACGACTACCATCAAAACAGCCGATCCAAAATACTCCATGCCTCGATGGTGCCCAGCGGGATTGGCACAGTCCCAAAAGCGAAATTACAGCGCCTAAGAGCGAAGGAGAGCCAGGAAAAGGAGGCGGAAAAGATATTCAATGACACACATCCACAGTACCCACCACCGCAAAAGAAATGGAGACCAAAGGCCGTTGAGGAAAAATAAACGACCACAAAAATAGAAAATGAAACAACACTTGTACAGCACCCTGCAGGTATGGCAGGTAGCCTGGCCAGCAAGACTGGGCAATCTGCACCAGGCGCGGACCGTCCGCCCCCGGAGTCCGGACCGTCCGCACCACACCAGGAAACCTCCAATGACACGCCAACATCAATGGAAGAAGACGACCTGCTGGGAGAAGACTTGGTCGACTACGAGGCTTCTCCAGAACGCCTAGGTATGAATGTAAATGTTATTACATTTTCTGCCGATTGTACTATTATCGGCGACGATGAACCTGTTGTTGCCCAGTTCGATTTTGGTCCTAAAGAAGCCGCCTTTACTAAACCAAAGGAATCGGTAAATCATTTAAAGCCGCTCTTCGTGCGCGGTCACATTGATGGAATACCGATTGCTAAGATGTTGGTAGATGGAGGGGCGACTGTAAATCTAATGCCTTATTCATCATACAGAAAATTAGGTAAACAAGATAACGAACTTGTCAAGACCAACATGACCCTCAGCGGTGTTGGGGATAGTTCGATTAAAGCCAGGGGAGTCACGTCCGTTGAATTAACCGTCGGGACTAAGACCCTTGCTGCTGCATTCTTCGTCGCTGATGTAGAAGGAAATTACAATTTAATTCTAGGCAGAGATTGGATTCATGCTAATCAATGTATACCTTCTACATTACATCAAATGCTAATACAATGGATCAGCCTGCATCGCTGTGGCCGATGCCCCTATACTCTGGACTTATGAGACTGCTACATGTCTCACAGGAGTAGATTTTTCTGATTATCAGTTCATAAGTATAGATAAGTAAGGTTTCATTCCTGTAATGCTAGAGCCGATGGAGAATCGGCTAAATCCTAAATAAGTTTAAATGATGAATACACACAAGGTTTATGAGTTTTTGGTCACGGACAGTTCGGCTCTCAAAGCTGGATGGTCTGGTCTTTCCCAAAACAGTTCGGACTTTAAGATCGAACATCTACCGCAGCGAAAAGACAGTATTACGGATGATCCGGTCCCCGAGACCGGAAAGTCCGCCATCACACAAAGACCATCTGATTCCTCTATGGGGGACATGATAGAGGAATTCAGAGATCTTGATAAACTAGGACAGGGATTTACATCGGCCGATCCATTGGAGGAGATTGACATAGGAGATGGTAACACTCCAAGGCCGACTTTTGTAAACAAGAACCTGGAGACCGATCCTAGAAATGAGATGATCGGTCTATTGAAGGAATATTCAGATTGTTTTGCTTGGAATTACACTAAGATGCCTGGACTAAGCCGAGAGATCGTCGAACATCGGTTCCCATTAAGTCCGGTTTCAGACCTTTCAAGCAGAAAGCTAGAACCTTTCGTCCAGATCATCTCCCACGAATCAAGGACGAAATCCACCGGCTGTTAGAAGCTAATTTTATTAGACCTTGTAGATACGCAGAGTGGGTCTCCAATATTGTGCCGGTAGAGAAGTAGTCCGGTAAGCTTAGGGTATGCATTGATTTTTGCAATTTAAGTAGAGCAACTCCTAAAGATGAATATCCCATGCCCATAGCCGACACATTAATCAATAATGCATCAGGAAATAGAATTATTAGCTTTCTTGATGGTAATGCTGGATATAACCAGATTTTCATGGCCGAAGAGGATGCGTCTAAAACGACCTTTATATGTCCAGGCTTCATTGGTTTATTTGAATGGGTTGTCATGACATTCGGTCTTAAAAATGCTGGTGCTACTTATCAGAGGGCTATGAATCTGATCTTCCATGAGTTGTTAGGAAACACTGTGGAAGTCTACATTGATGATATTGTAGTCAAATCGGCTGAGTTTAGTTCTCATATAGCTGATTTGCGCAAAGCCTTTGATAAAATGTGTCGGTATGGTTTGAAAATGAACCCACGTAAATGTGCTTTTGGAGTGTCGGCTGGTAAGTTTTTAGGATTTGTCATCCATGAACATGGTATAGAAATAGACCCTGACCGAATCAAGTCTATTCGGAATGTGGGGCCTCCGACTTGTAAGGTCGAAGTGCAGAAGTTTCTCGGCAAGGTGAATTATTTATGAAGGTTTATTTCTAACCTAGCCGGGAAGATTGATGCCTTCACCCCTATCCTTCGGCTTAAGAATGATGCCGAATTCACTTGGGGGGCAGAGCAGCAGGAAGCATTTGATCTCATTAAAAAATACTTGTCTTCGGCTCCCGTGTTAAAAGCACCACAAGTAGGAGCACCATTCAGATTATACATTGCAGCTGAAGATAAGGTTATTGGGGCTGTTCTGACACAAGAAACTAAAGGAAAGGAGCATGTGGTGACATATCTAAGTCGGAGGTTGGTGGATGCTGAAATAAGGTACACTTTTATTGAAAGGTTATGCTTATGCTTGTTTTATGCATGCACAAAGTGTAGATGTTATTTACTATCTAGTCATTGCACTGTTTCTGGTCAAGCCGATGTAATCAAATACATGTTGCATAACCCAATTATGAGTGGTAGAATGGGTAAGTGGGCTTATGCACTTATAGAATATGACTTGGCCTATGAACCATTGAAATCTATGAAAGGCCAGGTCGTAGCGGATTTTATTGTAGAACATCGGATTAATGATATTCATAAACTAGACATGACATACCTCACTATTACTCCTTGGACTTTATATTTTGATGGATCGGTTTGCAATGAAGGGCAAGGCATTGGCATCGTACTTGTTTCACCAAGTGATGTCTCCTTCGACTTCTCTAGCCGATTGAAAACTTATTGCACTAATAATCAAGCCGAATATGAGGCCCTCTTATTCGGTTTGGAACTCTTAAATTGTATGGGAGTAAAACATGTGAAGGCATTTGGTGATTCTCAGCTGATCGTCCAACAGGTGTTAGAAGAATATCAATGTTTTGATGGTACTTTAAATAGTTACCTTGAAAAATGTTGGAGCATAATCCATTCTTTTGACAAATTCAGTATTCGGCATATCTCTAGAGTTGAGAATTATAGAGCTAACAATTTGTCACAAGATGCATCAGGTTATCGGATAAAGCGAGGGAGATTTCACAATACTGAAAATCTGATAACCAGTGCAGGGCCAAATCAACAGGCCACGGACCGTCCGCGTGAAGGCGCCGGACCGTCCGGGGTTACCAGGAAGGTCCTCCTAATTGACTCGGCTGATAATGAAGCCGATGCCAGTGATTGGAGGACGCCCATAACAAATTATTTACGAAATCCCAATGTCAGGACAGATAAGAATATTCGGCGTACAACTTTCAAGTATGTTTTGATGAGTGATGAACTCTACCGCCAAACAGTCAACGGCGTCCTACTTAAGTGCTTGGGCCCAGATGATGCTATATTAGCCATGGCCGAAGTGCATGAAGGAATTTGTGGTACCCATCAATCGGCTCCAAAGATGAAATGGCTGTTGCGAAGGTCTGGTTTTTATTGGCCTAACATGATAGCTGATTGTTTCAAGTACTACAAGGGTTGCCAAGTGTGTCAAAAATTCGGTGACCTACAATTGGTCCCTGCAGCCGAATTACATCCTATCATCAAGCCTTGGCCTTTCAGAGGATGGGGATTAGACTTTATTGGAGAAATTCGTCCTTCATCATCAAAGGGGCATCGGTTCGTGTTAGTTGCCACTGACTACTTTACCAAATGGACTGAAGCCGTTGCTCTAAAAAACATGACGCACAAGGAGGTAATTGAGTTCATAACTGAACATATCATTCATAAATTCGGTATTCCCCAGACCTTGACTACAGATCAAGGGACTTCTTTTATGTCAAGGGACTTCTTTTATATAGAATTAAGCTACTTAATTTATCTCCATATTATGCTCAGGCCAATGGACAGGCCGAGTCTAGTAATAGGACATTGATTAATTTGATAAAAAAGAAGATATCTAATAATCCTAAACATTCGCATAAGATTTTGTCCGAAGCTTTATGGGCTCATAGAATATCTAAACATAGTGCTACTAAAGCATCTCCTTTTGAGCTTGTCTATGGGCAGGAAGCAGTATTACCTGTGGAAATAATTTTGAATGATGTCAGGTTCGCCAGACAAAATGATCTAACTGTCACTGATTATTATAATTCAATGATGGATAATATTGATGAGGTGACCGATAAGAGGGTGATAGCTTTGGGAGCAATAGAAAAAGGACAAGATTATGGTAGCCAGGGCCTACAACAAGAAGGTCAAAGCAAAATCTTTTCAAGTAGGGGACCTGGTGTGGAAGACCATCCTGCCTCTAAGGAATAAAGATCGGAAGTTCGAGAAATGGTCGCCAAGCTAGGAGGGTCCTTATAAAGTAAAACAGGTGATGTCTGGTAACGCTTATTTACTACAAACATTACAAGGCAAGGATTTACCAAAGGCTTTGAATGGGCGTTTCCTCAAACAGTACCATCCTAGTATGTGGTAAGATGCCTAAGAGAACCGATGTAATCACATCGAGTTAATTGCTTTTGGTTTGCTCAGCTCCACCAAAAGGTAGGGGGCATATGTTCAGCACCAAATTGAAGGTGCGGACAGTCCGGCCCTGAGGCCGGACGGTCCGCGGTCTGAACGCTCCGCGCCTGTGGGCCGAACGGTCCACACGTGCAATGAGCAGTTTAGGGTTCCAAGTTTTGTGCTACAGTTGTTAGCTAGATTCACGGGATTCGCTCGGAATTTAGTTTGTAAAGGGTCTAGTCCCCCGCCTCTATAAATAGAGAGCTATACGACCGATTTGAATAACAAATTGAACCTTCAATCAATACAATTTACATTTTATCCTAGGAGTAGTTCTAGTCTAGTTTAGGTTTAGTCTTCCAATCCCCAAATCCTCCGCCTCTCCTCGACTCTACGTCGATTAGAGGAGTCTAGGTCGGCCTGCCCGAGCCTAGACAACTCCTAGGATCTCTCCTCCCCGACGGGGTTGTTGGAACTTGCTCTCCTGCGCAAGTTAATCCAACGGGGTAGTGAAAGCAATGTAGACGGGGTTTCAACTCGAGATGGCAATAGCTCTGTTAATCTAGCCCCTCAAGGGCACTGTGCGGGGGTATTTATAGGTGCCTGAGTGCCCAGCGTCAAGGATTAAGGACACATGTGCCCTCAGGAGCCCAGGTTCTCCCCGGAATATTCCCATTAAAGCAGGGTTACAGACTGTAATAATAGAATAACCTTTACAATTCAGGCCCGTAATGCGCAACAATAGCGCGGGTCCCGTTATGACGGGCCGGATTGTACGTGGGCTCTCGTGTTGGGCGACCCCGCGGGACGGAGCGGCCTCGCCATGGGTCTTCGTCCTTCAGCGTGTCGGACGAAGGGTGCAGTCCGTCAGTCGTCGTCTCCGTTGGTGCAGCGAGACTGGCGAAGGCATCGAGCGGAGGGTAGCGTCTACGCCTTCGCCCCAACATTTGCCCTCTGAGGGACCAGTTCGACCAAGTCATCTAGTGTCGAAGGCGTCGCTAGATGGTGGAGACGCTGCCCTCGCTCGAAGTGGTTCCGCGGGGGTTTTTGACATGACCGTTGATTGACGCCGCACTGTTGGATTGCGGGTTTCCCGAAGCGCCGCGCCCTGTGTATAAAAGGGGGCGGGGGGCGGCGCCTTTTGAACTTTATCTCTCCGCGCGCCGCGAAAACCCTAACCTCCTTTTCAAACTGCCCGCTTGCTCGTCTGCCCTCCTTGCTCCTGCTCGCCGGAGATCTGGCCCGTGTGAAGCAGACCGCCCGCCGCCGTCGACGTTACGTAGCCATGTCGTCCTCTTCCGCTTCTGCTGCTGATACACCGCTGGCCGGTGAATCGTCCGAGGGGACGCTGAGCAATGTGGCGGCGGAGGAGTTGCGTCCCGGCGACACAGTGGAATTCGGCGCATCGCGGATGTCCTCGGTCCGCGTGCATGACATGCAACAGCTTGGGTATTTTGGCGGCGAAGTGGCGCGTGTGCCGGGGGCAGAGGAGGTCCCCGAGCCAGAAGGCGAGCTGGTCGTCTTCGAGGCTTTTTTCGCCGCTGGCCTTCGTCTGCCCGCGCATCAATTTGTGGGAGAAGTTCTGCGCAGATTCGAAGTCCAGGTCCACCAGCTGACATCGAATGCCGTGGTGGCCCTGGCAAAGTATGTCTGGGCGACGACTTCGTACGGCGGGCAGCCATCGGTCGAAGTCTTCGCGAAGCACTATTGTCTGCATTGGCAGAAAAGGAAAATTGGAAATAAGATTGCTCAATTTGGATCTTGCACATTTACGCCAAAGATCGGCAAGACTTCGATGGAAGTCGTGGAGTTGGTTCCCTGCGCCCGCAATAAGTGGGGCAACTGGTGGGAATTTTGGTTCTATGTTGCCGAAGGCACAGTCGAAGGCCAACTAGGGCTTCCCGTGGCCGTCATGTGTTCGCATTATTACGCGGCGTACCTGTAGTTTGAGGTAGCGGAGGAGGATGAAAACGAGGGGGCCCTTCGGTGCGCGGCCCGCATGAGTAGCGGGCGCAACCTCGTTGAGGAATTTGTCGGGTATGGGGTATGGCCCTTGGCGCGTGGCTGGGCGCTAGGCGAAGTATGCCCTCGCCAGATGCCCTCCTGTGGCGAGATGTTGGTGCGGAGTCCTACCTTCGCACTGGATCTGCATGGCCGAGATCCCGCCGCATTTGTGCGTGAAGCGGAAGACGGTGCGGCGAGGATCGTGGGGCGGTACGTGCCGAAGACGGAGGGTCTGCGGAGCTGGGATATCCGCGGGGCCAATGACAGGCTGAATCGGGTCTTCGAGTTGAACCGCTTGCCTTACGGCGGTTACCCCGGGGAAGACGCTGCCGACCGCCGCGGGAAGAAACCGATGGGCGGTACCGAGGAAGGGCCATCGCAGGAGGCCGCCCCGGCCACTAAGAAGAGAAAATTAGGTACCATGGTGGGAAAAAGGGGATGTCTGATAATTTTGTTGTGGAGTTGATGGAGACATGCGCGGCCCCCGGGGGGAGGATGTCTTCGCACGAGCTCCGGGAGTCTTCGGCGCGAATGCTGGAGGTTATCGGGGGTCGGTGGCCAAAGAATCTTCCGATCCCCTGGGAAGAGGGCAAAGACATGTCTACGTCTTGTATAGCTCGTGGATTGAAGATTTTCCCTTACGGATGGAATATTGATGCTGTTGTGTCGGCAGTGATGAACAAGAATCGACAGGATGCTGCGCAGAAGCGTCGGGCGGTCGTCAGGCTCCCTGAGGCCAGACCGAAGAGGGCGCGGGGGGGTGCGAAGGCTGTCGTCCCCGGCGGTAGCCAGCCTTCGCTGGGTGCGAAGGTGGCCGCGCCTGGATCTGGCAAGTTGCCAGAGAGCGCGAAGGTGGCCGGCGCTGGCGGGACCAAGTCCGCCCCGGAGGGAGCTGGGAAGGTCCGGGAGCTGCCTTCGCCGAGGAAGCGTCTTGCCGACTTCGGCACAGACATTTGCGTGGACGACTATCTCGCCGATAAGTTTTTTTTGACTGGTGATACGTTGCAGGGTCAGGCGAAGGGCAACTTGTTGCCGTCTCGCCTGCGGTGGCAGCCACGGTGTCTGCCGCGGTTTTTGGGGTGAAGGGTGGCGCTTTCAGCGCTGGCGGCGAGGTGTCGGCGGCCACTGCCGTCAAGGACGAAGCGGGCACTGTGTCCCGCCGGCTGCGGGAAGCGTCGCTGCAGCTGAATCAAGTAAGTTGAAGTAGGCTTCGTTGTGTGCCGCTTTCATGGTGATTATGGACTCATGCGTGTCTGTTAGGCGGCCGACTTCGCCAATCGCGTGGCGTCGGGCGCCCTTACGGCGGGTGTGGCTGCCGAAGTCGAGAGACTTCGGGGCAGCACGCGGACGCCGTCCGGGAAAAATCGGCTGCGGAGAGCAAAAACCGCAGGTTGACGGAAAAGGTGGCTGCCTTAGAGAGCGAGAGGACGGACCTCCGGCGCCAACTGGTGGAGGAAAGGAAGGAGGCCAATCAGGCCATCATCAAGGCGCAAACGGCGCAGGCGGAGGCCAAATTGGCGAGGGCGGAGGGGAGTCTCGCCAGCCAGCGCGCCGAGGAATGGGAGGCGCGGTTCAACGCTATGCAAGCCCGCATGGAGAGGGTCGAGGCCTCTACTCGCGCGGAAGTTGAGTGGACGTGCAAACAGCTCATGGACTCGTACCGCGAGCTGGGTGCGCGGACTGCTGACTTCGAGGTGCCCGACCGAGAGGTGGGCCTTCGGTTCCTCGATTGGCTGCAAGAAGAGTTGCTAGCGCTCCCTAGGGCTGGGCGTTCGGGTTTACCCGATATTTCGGGTCGGGCTTTTCGGGTTTTTTATATTTCGGGCTTTTAACATCTATACCCGAACCCTTACCCGTAATTTCGGGTACCCATAATTTCGGGTACGGGTTCGGGTAATAGCAAACTACCCGAAACAGTGAAACAATATTAAGCAGTAGTAGAGTAGGATATTTAATATTCAAGAGAGCAAGATTTAACATTCAACAGTGAAAAAGTGAATCAATATTTAATATTCAACAGTGAAACAATATTCACTCTCACACATAACAGAGAGTAGCAGGCAGTGAAACAGTGATAATGATATTCAATACACTCGACCAGACACCAGATGCAGTGAAACCGTGATAATGAAACACTATTTGTTCTCAGTCCATAGTTCCATACGTGTAGTCTGTAGAGTAGCAGGCAGCAGCACGGATAGTAGGTAGGCAATCCTTTCTGCAAAACCAGAGCCACCGAGCCAGACTAGCTTTTGATAAATTCTGAAACTTATTTCTACAGAGTGCAAACGAGAAGCTAGCTTCCGGCGAAGACTGTATTTACGAAACGAACCTAGCTATGCGATGAACTGCGAGACGGTGACCTCCTACCTGGCATCAGTGACGACGATGGGGCTGCCACTGTCGCCGTCTCCGGCTCCGGCTCTGCGTACGGCGCTCTCCGCGACTGTCTTCTGCTGCCTGTCTTGCTCCTTGCGCTGGAGAGTGGAGACAGGGAGAGAGCCACAGCCGCCGGCCACCGCTCGACAGGGACAGGGAGACTGGGAGAGAGCCGCAGCTTGCAGCCGCCGCTGGACAGAGAGAGCTAGGGTTGCCAGGTTTCGTAGTTGGCTAACTGGGCCATGGGCTGTGTCGTTGTTGCCTAGCGCTCGGCCTGGTGCCTGGATGGACGGTGCTAGGTATTTCGGGTAGAATGGGTACTTCGGGTACCGCGGGTTACTACCCGATTAAGCCCGAACTTAGTTCGGGTATTCAGTTTCGTTACCCGCTGGATCTGTTTGGGTAACGGGCTTCGGGCTAAACGGGTACGGGTTCGGGTGTTCGGGTTTAGGGCTTTGGGCTCGGGTTTTATGCCCAGATCTAGCGCTCCCGACCATCGTGGCGGGCTTCATGTCCTCTGCCTCCCTCGTCACCTGCGAGGGGGCTGTGAATGCGCTGTCCCGCGAGGGGTGCAGTCACTATGAGGGCTTCAACTGATCCGATGAAGATTTTGGGCACGAGATTTTTAAGGTCGAAGACCCTGTGGTGAAGGACGCCGCGGGGGCCCTCTTCGACCGGATGTGGGGCCCCCACGGTCGGGAGGCGGTTAGGGAACGGGCTGACCGGGCGAGGGATCAGGTAAGGTTTGTGTTTTGTTTTGTGTTGTGGAATGTGGGTGTACGCGAGTGTGCTGAATCGGTGTGCTGCATTGCAGATGGCACGTGCTGAGGAGGTGGAGGACTTCGGACGTCTGAACAGCGCGCTGTCCGAAGCGGAGGCCAACCCGGTGATGGCCGAGGCTGAGGTCGACCCAGCGCCGCTCCCAGAAACCGGTGAAGGTTCCCACGCTGCCCCTGCGTCGACTGTGTCTGGTGGAGGCTCGCCGGTAGCCTCTGTGCCGATGGCGGAGGATCCCCCGAAGGCGGCGACGAAGCCAGCAGCGGAAGATCTCGTGGCGGCTGCTGGGTCTTCGCAGGTGGCTTAGTGTGTATGGGGTAGTTAGGGAATTTTGTCTGTGTTACTGAACCTTGGTTGCTACACAGGTTCAGGATTTTGGGCCTGCGCACGCAACCGCTACTGCTAATTTTGTGGCGGCTTCG
The DNA here is from genome assembly GCF_902167145.1 of Zea mays. Classification (NCBI taxonomy): domain Eukaryota; kingdom Viridiplantae; phylum Streptophyta; class Magnoliopsida; order Poales; family Poaceae; genus Zea; species Zea mays. Next base: position 12,319,178 of record NC_050097.1, read on the forward strand.
ACCGTGGTCGCTGGAAATGAATCGGATGGGTCTACGTCTAAGTTTTCTGAGTTTGACGACTCTGGGAGTTCGGTTTTGTGGACGGAAGAGTTTTCGGATGAGGGCTTAGATTACTTTGCGGCCTTGGATGTGGTTGAGGCGGAGGTTTCTCCGCGTGTTACGGATGCTGAAATTTTGCCTGGTCCGAGTGTTGGGCATAGGTGGCGAAGCGTAGAGTGAGCGGATTTGATGGTGGTCGGCTTCGTGTGGGCAGGGCTGGTAGGCAGGAATTGTTGTCCTCGCCGGTTGGGGCGAGTATGGGTGAGGGGAGTTGCGAAGGCTTTTTGAGGGTGAGGAGCTGAGGATAATGCTATTTAACTATAGGGAGATGGGGATCATTCCGAAGGTTGAACCAATGTAAGGTGTGATACCCTCGCTGTACGTGTGTAACTGTAGTTTGTATGATAAGGTTGACTGCCTTCGCGCATCTGGCTATGTTCGTAAGGCGTTGCGCACCTGGTCTGGTACGTTTATTGTGTCGGTCCGGCTGCGCCTGTAGACTTTCAGACTGATGTAATGCGCCTTCGATTTTTTGCACTCGTTATGCTAGTCCGGCTGTACCCTTAGGCGACTTTTGCACGGATAGTCTATTGGAGAAGACCTGGAATTTACGCACTTGTTGTGCTAGTCCGGTTGCACCCTTAGGCGACTTTTGCGCGGATTGTCTTTTGGAGAAGACTTCGATTTACGCACTTGTTGTGCTAGTCCGGTTGCACCCTTAGGCGACTTTTGCACGGATAGTCTTCTTGGGAAGACTTCGATTTACGCACTTGTTGTGCTAGTCCGGCTGCACCCTTAGGCAACTTTTGTACGGATAGTCTTTTTGAGAAGACTTCGAATTTACGCACTTGTTGTGCTAGTCCGGCTGCACCCTTAGGCGACTTTTGCGCGAACTGTCGCACGCGAGGGTAGCCATCGCAGTGACTTTTGTGTCGGTCGAATGTCGAAGACCGTTGATGCGGTCTTTTTCGACGTAGTTTTTGCGGGGGATTTTTCGCGTGTATATTACATGGCTCCACCTCGTTAAAAACCTCACCCCCCAGGAGGAAAAGAGTGCGGGCCGACTTAAAACTGTTCTGCGGATTACAAGGGCGAAGTGGCCCTGAGGAGTTAAACAAAAAATTTGCGAAGATTATCAATGTTCCAAGAATGTTCTAAGTCTTCGCCGAATGGCGTTGTGAGCCTGTACGCGCTGGGGGACGCCTTCGTCTTAACGATGAAAGGGCCCTCCCATTTTGGCTCCAACTTGCCCCGGGACTCTGTCCGAGCTGTCCGGACGAGTACGAGGTCTCCTTTGTTGAATTCCCTCGGGATGACTGTGTGGTCGCGCCATGCTTTTGTCTGAGCTTGGTATTTGTTCAGAGCCTGTAGGGCGAAGACACGGTCTCCGTCGATGAGGTCCTTCGAAGTAGGCTCGTCTACGTCGGGGACGACCGATGCGACTGTTCGTGGTGACCCATGTTTTATTTCTTGCGGAGTCATAGCCTCTGATCCGTATAGAAGGCGAAAAGGGGTGAACCCAGTCGCCCTGCACTCAGTCGTGTTCAGCGCCCAGACCACTTCGGGTAACAGGTCGGGCCACTTGCCTTTTTTGTCGTTGAGGAGCATTTTCTTGACGGCTGTGAAAATTTTGCCGTTGGCGCGTTCCACGACTCCGTTGGATTGGGGGTGGTACACTGAGGCGAAGGCAAGCTTGGTGCCGATGGAGAAGCAGAAATCCTTGAAGTCTTGGTTGTCGAATTGCTTGTCGTTGTCGACTGTGAGTTCGGACGGGACTCCAAAGCGGCAAACAATATTTTGCCAGAAGAATTTCTGGGCTGTCTTCGATGTTATCGTGGATACAGCCCTCGCCTCAATCCATTTGGTGAAATACTCAACGACGACGAAGGTGAACTTGAGGTTCCCCTGAGCCGTGGGCAGGGGTCCGACAATGTCCAGGCCCCAGCGCTGAAGAGGCCATGTGTGGGCGATCAGCTTCGTGAATTGCAAAGGGCTTCCCAAGCGTGGAGAAAACTTCTGATAGGCTTCACAGGACCTTGTTACCCGATTTGCGGCACGAATCATGGCGGGCCAGTAGAAACCTTGACGAATCACCTTTGCCGCTAGGGCCCTAGGCCCTACGTGGGAGCCGCAAGTCCCGCTGTGGACTTCGTGTAGAATTTGGACGCCTTCGGTCTCGGTGACACACTTAAGCATCGGTTGACTGACCCCCTTCTTGTATAGTTGGCCTTTGATTAGTGCAAAGTCCCGGCTTCGGTGTTTGAGGCGCTTGGCTTCATTGATGTCGGTTGGATGATAGTACCCCAGCAGGAACAGGGTTATTGGTGCCCGCTAGTCTTCGGTCATGATGAGGTTGACTATGCGGTGACCCTCACTGTCATTGGTGATTTGGAGCCCCTCTGGGCTGCGGACAGCTGGCGTGCCGATGACGTGGTAGAACACATCGGAGGGCAGGGCCTCGCGCCTGGCGGCTGCCTTGGCCAATGCATCGACCTCCTCATTCTTGGCTCGGTCCACGTGTTGTAATGTGAAACCCTTGAATTGTCTTTCGAGGCTGCGGATGGCGGCAAGGTACTGCATGAGTGCAGGGTCCTTCGCTGTATAGTCTTTCTCGACCTGGCCGGCGACTACCTTGGAGTCTGTTCTGATGATGCAGGTGGTGACACCGAGCACCCTTAGCTTGCGAAGGCCGAGGATGACAGCCTCGTATTCTGCTATGTTGTTGGTGCACCTATCAGACTCTAAAGCAAAGCTGAGGCGTGCTGCATATCTGTGCTTGATCCTGGTGGACGAAGTGATGACCGCCGCGGCGCTTGCCCCCACATGGCACCATGCGCCGTCGCAATGGATTATCCACACTTTCTCTGCGGACGGGTCCGGCTGCGTTATTGGCCCAGTCCAGTCGACAACGAAGTCTGCTAGGACTTGCGACTTGATGGCTGTCCTGGGTTCAAATGTGATGTGGTAGCCGGAGAGTTCGGCTACCCACTTGGCAATCCATACTGATGCCTCCGGGTTTCTAAACAATTCGCCGAGTCCTCTATCTGAGGTGACCCGGACCTTGAATGCCTCAAAATAATGGCACAATTTGCGCGAGGTCATCACGACTACATAGGCGATCTTTTCCAGCTCCATCATATTACATTTTGATGTTGTGAGTACTTCAGAGACGTAATAAACTGGACATTGCCTGGTCGTGCCCTCTCTGGTCTGCTCTTGAACCAGTGTTGCGCTGACCGCATGTGGCGAAGCCGCGACATAGAGCAATAGGGGTAGCGAGGGGTCGGGGCTTGTAAGAATCGCCAATTCCGACATGTACTGTTTTAATGAAGCGAAGGCCGCCGCCTGCTCTAGTCCCCATGCGAAGTCTTTTGCGTCGCGGAGTGTTTTGAGGAAGGGAGGCTTCGCTCCGCGGACTTGGAGATGAATCTGTTGAGGGCGGCCAACCTGTTTGTCAGTCGTTGCACTTCTCTAGCTGACTGCGGGGGCGTCATATTGATGATAGCCTGGATTTTGGTTGGATTGGCCTCAATTCCGCGGTGTGATACCAGGTAGCCCAAGATTTTCCCCTGGCGAACTCCGAAGACGCACTTTTTGGGGTTGAGGCGAAGTCGTGCGTCCCGCATGTTCGCGAATGTTTCGGCGAGGTCAGCCAGGTGGTCTTCCTTGCTTCTGCTGGCGACGACGATGTCGTCCACGTATGTGAATATATTTCTACCGACCTGGCTCTCGAGCACCGTTTTGGTGAGTCGGGAGAAAGTGGACCTGGTGTTCTTAAGTCCCTCCGGCATTCTGATGAAACAATACGTGCCGAAGGGTGTTATGAAGCTGGTGCTTGCCTTGTCCTCCTCCTTCATATATATTTGGTGGTAGCCGGAGAAGCAGTCAAGGAGTGACATGACTTCGCACCCGACCGCACTATCGACGATTTTGTCGATCCGAGGCAGCGGGAAGTTGTCCTTTTGGGGCAGGCCTTGTTAAGACTGGTGAAGTCTATGCACATCCGCCATTTGCCGCTCTTCTTCTGCACCATCACTACATTGGCGAGCCATGTGGGGTAGGCGATTGGCTCGATGAATTTGGCCTCGAGCAGGCGATGCACCTCGGCCTTGGCGGCTTCCGTCTTCTCGTCAGACATCTTGCGTAGCCGCTGTTTCTTCGGCCTCACCAAAGGGTCGATTCCTAAGCCGTGCTCAATGATGGAGCGACTGATGCCGACTAGGTCGAGGGCGGACTAGGCGAAGACGTCTTTATTCTTGGACAGACAGCAGAGGAGCCTCTCCTCGTCATGTGAAGTGAGGTCTTCGCTGATGGTAACCGTCTGCTTGGGCGTTGCCTGGTCGAGGGGGACAGTCTTGGTCCCGTCGTTGCTCTGCAGCTGTGCTTTTTCATGCTCTTTGGCGGTTGGATCGGCAGACCGGGGACTTCACGTTGGGCTGTGAGGCAGTGTATGTTTCTTTGTCCGGGGACGAAGTCTCTTTCTATGTTACGCGCAACCTGCTGGTTGCCGTAAACTGTGATGGCGCCTTGTGGACCTAGGATCTTCATGCACAGGTAAAGTCCGTGGATAGCTGCCTCAAACTTGTTGATAGAGCCCCGGCCCATTATGGCGTTGTACGGGTACACCATGTCGACGATGTCGAACGTGACTTGCTCACTTCGGGCATTGGGTGCTACACCGAAGGAGAGGGGCAACTCTATTTTGCCAACGGGAAAGGTGCCCTTGCCGCCGAAGCCGTACAGGGGGTTGTCCGAGGGCTTGAGCAGGCTGTGGCTTATGCCCATGCGATCGAAAGCATGGAGAAAAATGATATCTGCCTAGCTGCCATTGTCGACTAAGACTTTATGCAAGACCCAGCCTGCCACGTTGCAGTTGATGACCATGGCATCGATGTGGGGGGGCGCTGCGCAGATCGACGTCTCGAGCGTCGAAGGTCAATGGCACGTGGGACCATTTTGTCTGCACGACCGGGTCGGTGATGGCGACGTGGTTGATGCTGCGGTAATGGTCCCTCTTCTGCCGCTTTGTGTCGAAGTCGGCGCTGGACCCCCCAGTAATCTTATGAATGACTCCGCGATATGGTTGATCGGCGAAGTCCTCTTGCTTTGGGGCTTGGGGGTGGTTGTGGTGGTGGATGTTTTGCTGTTGATGGTGTGGGGGTGGGGGTGGGGGAGGTACGATTTGCACCTCCTGGTGGTGTTGGTATGCGTGGTGCGGTGGAAGCGGAGCGGGGCCGTGGTTGTATGGCTTGAGGGGGTTGCTAATATGTGTGTGTGACAACTCTAGGGTTGTCGGCTGGTTGCGCCCGTGCCATCCTTTCTCTGGTGGCCTTCGTCTCTGGGCAGTCTCTTCTGGGGTGCGCGCAGTCTTCGCCGTGGAACAGGCAGTAAAATTTGCGTGGCTGCTGCTCACGCCCCCGGCCCCGACCGCGAGTTTCGTTTCCTCGGCCCTGGGGGGATACTCCTGGCGGCGAGGGGCCTCACCAGCGGGGGGCTGGTTGGCGATGTTGTGCACCTGTTGCTGATTGCGGCCGTCCCGGCCGGAGTCTGCCTGCGAGGGCCTTGTCCATGTGCGGCTGGACTGTGGAGGGTCTTTGGGCTTCCTCTGAGACTCGACTTTGCGCTGGTGGAGCTCTTCAGATCTGGCGTATTTCTCAAACAGCTGATACAGATCCTGGAGGTTCCTGGGCGGATCTCTGATGCAGTGGCTGTAAAGGACGCCGGCCCGAAGGCCACTGATGGCGTAGTGGATGGCAATCTGATCATCGACCGAAGGCAGTTGTGACTTGAGGGTCAAGAACTTGCAGTAATACTCCCGCAGAGCCTCTCGTTCCAGCTGCTTGCATAGTGAGAGTTCAGCCAAGGCGTCGGTGTCTAGGCGATACCCTTGGAAGTTGAGCAAGAATTTGTCTCGGAGACTTTTCTAGGAGTCGATGGACAATGGGGGCAACCTGGTGTACCAGGTGAGGGCTGGGCCTTCGAGGGCAATGATGAATGACTTGGCCATCATGGCGTCGTCCCCTCCGGATGATGCAACGACGACTTGATAGCTCATGATGTACTGTGCTGGGTCGGTGCTGCTGTTGTACTTGGGATAGGTCCCTGCCCTGAAGTTGGTGGGCCATGGTGTCACTTGCAGGTGAGGTGCCAGAGGACTTCGCTCGTCAAGGTAGTTGACGCCTTGGAATGTCGTGGCGTGGGGGATGGTGTGTCCGCGCTGAGGGATGAACAGGTCTTCGATTTGTGCGCGCTGCTGGAGGGGTGGGCCGTGTTGCAGGCTGAGTTGGCCTTCGCTCTGCATGAGCGCGATCTCTTGTTCAAGCTCCTGTGCCTTCTGCTCTTCGTCGCGTATCATCTGCCGCACCTTGGCTTGTGCAGACACACGTTGGCGCTTGGCCTCGAGGATCTCTTTTTGCTTTTGGAGGTTGTGGTTCTTGATGCGCAGGGCGCGCAGCTGTACCTGCTCCTCGGCCGAAACGCCGATGACTTCGCCGTCCTCGGTGGCGTCCGCGCCCTCTGGTGGAGCGAAGCCTGGGGGAGGCTGCTGTTGTCCCCCGGAGCTGCAGGTGCGGAGGCTGCCTTCGGTAGTGGGTTGTTCGTTGCGCTGCTTCTTGCTGTTTGCGTCGTCTTCGCAGGGCTCTTGGAGAGTGTTGTCGACAAGGGCCTTGCCTTTTTCTCGGCCAGCAGTGCTGCCTTCACAGCTTCATCAGCCTTCGATGAGGTTCTCTTGGGTGCCATCGCGGGTGGTGTTTTCGTAGCACGAACGGTGGGCGCCAAATGTTGGAACTTGCTCTCCTGCACAAGTTAATCCAACGGGGTAGTGAAAGTAATGTAGACGGGGTTTCAACTCGAGATGGCAATAGCTCTGTTAATCTAGCCCCTCAAGGGCACTGTGTGGGGGTATTTATAGGTGCCTGAGTGCCCAGCGTCAAGGATTAAGGACGCATGTGCCCTCAGGAGCCCAGGTTCTCCCTGGAATATTCCCATTAAAGCCGGGTTACAGACTGTAATAATAGAATAACCTTTACAATTCAGGCCCGTAATGCGCAACAACAGCGCGGGGCCCGTTATGACAGGCCGGATTGTACGTGGGCTCTCGTGTTGGGCGACCACGCGGGACGGAGCGGCCTCGCCATGGGTCTTCGTCCTTCAGCGCGTCGGACGAAGGGTGCAGTCCGTCAGTCGTCGTCTCCGTTGGTGCAGCGAGACTGGCGAAGGCATCGAGCGGAGGGTAGCGTCTACGCCTTCGCCCCAACAGGGGGTCCCTCCCGGGAGCGAGATCCAGGCGCCGCCGGCGATCCTCCGCCGCCCCTGCGCACGCGCGGACCGTCCGGCCCTAGGGCGCGGACCGTCCGGCCGTCAGGCAGGGATCCCGAGCCTCTATGCTAGGTCGCGGACCATCCGACCCTGTGTCGCGGACCGTCCGCGCCTGACCAGAGAGCACCGCCGCCTCGCGCCAGGTCGGGGACCGTCTGGCCCTGTGCCGCGGACCGTCCGTGCCTGACCAGAGAGCACCGCCGCTGGTTCTTTTGAGTGATTGGCGCCTCCAAAAAGGTGTCAACACATCTATTATGCAGGTTCTTTTTAGGAACATACTAGCTCAGATTTTGGAGACTGTTGCAGAAAGAAGATGCTCAACATGAGGTCCTTGCAGTATGTCGAGCCTTAGAGGGAGATGTGGTAATGGATCACGATTCAAATGCCCCTTCACAAAAAGTTGAAGCCCTTAAATAATGTTAGTTCAAAAATGAATAGGAATACGACCCGGTTCTAATCCGATTCGATCCTTAAAGTTTGTAGTGTAAAATCTAGAACCCATTACCACCCCTACTTAGAGGTGGTGGCTATGAAATTTTTTGCAAGCCATGGTTGGAGATCCAACGCTAGATTAGAGGGCGGTTGATTCGTTCAAGTTCTCTCTTATGATGTTTCCTTTTGTTTAGGCCGTACCTGAGGGGTGCAGTGGGTGCGGTCGCACCGGGCCCCTTAGCCACTGGACGCTAGCACTTTTCCTGTTAAATCTATCTATTCTAGACATAAATACGCAAAGAGCGATGCGCTATCGACTAGTCTCGTTTAGATTGTTAAACTAATGTCTCAATTACTTATCGAATACTCCATCCGTTTCAAAATAGTATTTGTTTTAGCTCTTGATTTTTATATTTACATTCAACTAGATAATGATGAATCCACTAAATAAGCAAAACGAATTCTATTTTGATATAGAGAGAGTATTATGTACTATACACATTATGGTTGCATCGGCAGAGAGAAGCTTTTTAAAATAAAAATTTTTTTGTGAACAATTTATGATCAACAATAACTCAAGAGAGGTTAAATGGCTTGACGATTCTATATATATCGAAAAAAGTTGTTGGATGAGATTGATCTCAATAATATAAGCGATGACTTTGTATCACAAAATGTTAGAAGATATTTTTAATGATATCAGACAACAAGTAAGTGTTTTTGGCTATATTTTAAATGTGTTATCTTATAAACTTCAAAACAGCGCATAATAATTTTTATACGTCAAATATTCGATAATATATGTATAATTATATATATTTGTGTGTGGATGGGGTCTCCATATCGGATTTTGCACTGGGCCCCTGAAAAGTCAGGAACGGCCCTGCTTTTGTTTTTTGGTGAATGTTTGTTATTTTCCGATTTGTAAAGTTGTATGCAAGAGATTGTAAAAGGCTGGAACTTTTTTCCATTATAAAAAAGTAAGTACAATTTAAACGTAAACTAATGGTAACTAAGATATATAAGCAAAAAATAACGTGCAGGGAGGCTATAAGAATACCGAATTTATTTTTTAATAGGAATAACTCTTGAATTTTTGAATCCCTTCATTTTAGAAAAATTGGATTTCACTTAATAAAGTAACTTATTTAGTTTGGAATTTGACATTTCACCACTTTCTAAAAGTTCAGATATAAGCCTATGTCAAATTCATGGGGTGGAGGATGTGAAATGATTTTATACATCAGTAGAATTTGTTTCTACTCTGTAACTTACGTGACACTCTTCGTCTCACTCCTCTATAGTAAAAATGTAGCACATAAATATCCCCAATATCTTGCTAACAATAGTATACAAATATATTTTGCATAAAATAGAATTAGCTTAATTGGTATATACCTAAATTATTATTATTAGAATGAAATTCAATTCTAATGATCCAAACGGGGCGTTACTATATTTACCCTGCTCAATATCATATAATAGAGCAGAAATCTCTACACAAGTTTAGGAAAAAATTATGTGTTGGATCTCTCTAAACATCGGAATGAACGGGCTATGCCTGCAGCAAATGCCCAAACCTACTCTGGACAAATCCACGAAACCGCAGCAAAGATCCCAACATTCAGCTCGTATCAGCAGGCAAGATTTTGCCAGGTCGCTCATAAACACCCTAACGTAATTTGGATTTTCTGTTTACTTTTTATTCCCCCTTGGCGACGGCTTCACGGCCATCGGTTGGCTCCTCGGAAACGGCGGGGCACAGGAGCAGCAACTTGACGCCAAATGATTGTGAGACAAATGACTGTTGTGAGGACGTGCGGCGGGACTACGGGAGTGTTTCAGCATTCCTACGTTGCGTTCGCATATTTCGAAACACGAGCGCAGCGTCGCAGCACATGCAACTTCTATATAATATATAAAGATACGAGACACCAATAACTAAAAGAAACCAGGATAGACACTATGCTACGCGGTCCAACCCAACCAGGTCTCGACGTCTATAAAGGGAGTTCCCAGACCTCTAGGGTCTATTTTTTGTCGCCACTATCCTAACCCATGAGCAAGGGCAGCGGTTCTCAAGGAACGAGCGACGACGGCGGCCCGGGAGGTGCGAGCGGCGTCGGCAGCCCAAAAGGCGCAGCCGTGACCCAGGGAGGCGTGAGAGAGCCACGCGCCTCCTCACTCATCGGCGGCGGATACCCGAGGCGCGAGCGGCGGCGATGGCCCCGAAGGCACGCGTAGCGGCGATGGTGGCCCCAGAGGTGCGAGCGCTGGCAGTGGCCCGAGAAGGAGCGAGTGGCCAGAGGCTCGTGCGACGGCTCCCCATGTGCGGATGGTAGTGATGGCCCCCTCCGCGCGGTTGCGCGAGGCGCGACAGTCTCCGTCAGCGGTAGCCACACGAGGCGCGGGTGGCTCTAACGACGACTGTGTCTTGCGAGGTGCAGGATGCGAGGGTTGGCGATCTGTACGACGGTTCGGGCGTCCTTCGATGATCAACTCCTACGATCTGGTGGTCTCTACTGCGTCCTTCGATGATGACCTCTTCCAATCCTTTATTTATGCATGCGGCTGTTGGTGAGCCTATACTAGGATTGTATTTCATTAATTGTGAAAAAACAGAATCGCAATTTATGGCTTGTGTCCCACGTAGGGGTTCGGTGTTTAGCCGGAGGTTCGACTGACGCGCGTGAGAAGATTTGACCCGGTGGCGCGGACCGAGGATGCCGGGGACTTCCTATAACTATTTGGTACGCAGCTAGTCAAATCTTCTCACGAAATCATAAACCCTAAACCCTAATATACCGACCCTCTCTCTATATATTGTTAACTAATAATAGAACAGCTGGAAACGCGTGAAGACGCACATGAGAAGAAGCCTCCTCACATAACATGAAAAACCGAGAAAGTGCGAAAGAGCGAGCATCAGTTTCTCTATGCGTCATAAGTCAAATACTAGATTCTTCGGATGAAACGGTCTCGATTAACCATCTGAATCAAATCTCACCAAAATTATAAATCTTATCATCAATGAGTGGATCCAATTATCCAAATCTGACCCCCTATTTAATTTCGATCCTTCGTGCATGAACCTAGCCTGTTGAATTAAAGCGATAGATCTCCGGAATCTGACCACCATGCACGATCCTCGATTCTTTTTTTTTAACTAGGTGAGTGCCCGTGCGTTGCAACGGGAATATATAATACAATAATAACTTATATACAAAATGTGTGTTACATTGTTACAAAATGTCCAAAGTACAGCAGAACAAGAAGACTGACTATGATCAACAAATTAATAGAATGAGAAGGCAAATTCAATGAGAAGGAGGACTCAAGTTGAAGTATTCAGTTTTAAAACACATGTATGTTATGCAGGGCAATAATCATACCTCCTTGGTAACCCCAATTGCCTCTTCCTCGCATACCACTTCCTGTGTCTCGATTATATCCACCATTTTCTGGATCAACTTATCAAGATGTGTCATTGCCTAAAACATCACACGAGATCAAGGATATCTGTACCAAGACATCATTCAGTACCACGATGGCATAGGGCGCCGGGTACTCGGTGCCGCTCTCGCCAATGTCACCGAACGCCTTGTAGAAGAGCCAGAAGATGCAGGGCCCGATGACACACCCCATCCCGGTGCCAATCACCTGGCTGATGAACATAGACCTCGGTGACGCCAGCGTCAGGTACCCGGTCTTGAAGTCTTGCATCAGGTCTGAGGTGGTCGACACGATGCTCATCATGACACCATAAGTTGCGAGCCCAACGAGCACGCCACCGTGTGAGAGGCCAGCCCATGCACCGAACACGAAGATAGCGAGCTTGTCGTAGGTGGAGGCGAGAGACCAGTCAGTGAGGCCACTTCCATAAGCATTGCAGAAGGCCAGCACAGGTGCCACGACGCAGGCTACTAAAATGTAGTACCACTTGAGTTGCAGGAAGATCTGAGGAAGGGTGCCAATAGATATAGCAGCAACTGCAACATAGCCCCCGTATGCAACTGACTTGGGAATCTGGTCTTTTAGAAAATTCTCGATGCGACGTTCATCGTCAAAGGATACAGCCTCCGTACTGGACATGGAACTGCCATTGTCCGAAACAGGAAGCATGCTTTTTGAATTTTGCTGCACCTGCACCATTGATATGAAACCCGCAATTGTGCGGATCAGCACCTTAATGAAGTTGTATAAACCGTCCCCAAGGATCAAAGCGATGGAAATGAAAACCCTATAAGCCTGCAACCCATGTAAACTTGAGTCTTCCAGGTTAGCTGGGTACCAACTCCCCTTCTTCTTGGCAATGAGAGGCCACATTAAACCCCATGAGAGGATACCACCCAGCAGAACAGACACATTCACGATGTATGGGCAGATCATGCCAACTCCAACGTAAGTAGGAGAGAAGTCAAAGAAGAACCTATTGTTATAAGCTTCAAGGCCCAATGTTGGGAAATTTTTGAATCCACACTCATCCCCTGCAGTGTAGAACCACTGAAAAAAGCCCCAGAAAAAGCTAAACACGAAGTACTTGCCCAACGTCTTTACTTGCTTCTTTGCAAGCTTGGCTCCCTCAGGTGTGTGAAAACCGTTGATGAGATATGCAGTGGCTGTGCCACTTGGATAGGTCAACTTGTATAGTCAACAATCATAATCTTTCTTAGGGGTACAAGTGCAAAGAGACCAATAAAACTGACAAGGAATAGGAACCCTATCATCCATCCAAGGTGAGGATCCTTTATGTTATTAGCATCTTTAGCCTCTGTTGCTTGTTTAGCTATTTTTTCACTCATTCCAAATAGATAACTGCCAAAGCCACCGCTGAAGGCGACGCCGTAGGCAGAGACAACGCAGGTCTGGATGACGGTGTTCTCCTGCCTGGTGAAGGGCTGGCGGAGGAAGCCCATCCTCTCGGCAGCGGCGGTCCACATGCGGACGAAGAAGACGCCGAGCAGCCCAGCGGAGACATTGAGGGAGGGGATGATCCCCGTGGTAAGGTTGAGCTTCATGACTATGACGCTGAACATGACGGCCAGCAGCGCGTTGACGACGAATGCCCGCAGCGTGAGCTGCTCCCGCCACGACGACACCGCCTTGTCCGCGAACACCCGCTCCACAGACGCCTGGTCATCGGTCGACGCCATTGCCGCCCAGCCCCTCGCCCTTGCCCACGTGGCGGTGCCACAGCGCGGGGGATGCAGCCGCCGCCTCGGGCACCTCATCCTCGGCCCCGCCCCCGCCTCCAGCGGTGGTGTGCGGCGCCATTTGGTTGGGCGCTCGTGCTCGGGACTCAGGTTGGTGTTTGGTGCCCCTCGCCCTCGCCTTTGAGTGGTGGTTCAAATCGTGGGGGCAGCGAGGGGGAAGGCGGCGATTGTCTCGATGGCGTTGGGGAAGGCGGCGATTGTCCGAGCGGAGCGAGGGAGACGACGGATGGGGGCGAGGGGACGAACGATGGAGGGGCACTGTGCGGAGAATGGAAGGGCACAACACAGAGAATGGAGGGGCATGGGCGTGGTGGCAATGAAAGCGCGACCGAGATCCCGGGAGGGAGCGGAGGGGAGGATGTCGGGGCCGATGATGGCGGCGACGAAAGCGCGACCGAGATCCCGGGAGGGGAGCGTCGGGAGGCAGAACACCACTGTGTGGACGCCTACAATACACAATTAAGTAATAGTAGAGATTATTATGCAGAAAAAGAAAAAACGGGTACCCGAATTCCGGGTAGCCGTATCCGACCCGAATATTCGGTTATTTACCGGGTAGTTCTCGTTCCGTATCCGACCCGAATCCGAAGCTACAGTATCCGGGTATTACCCGTATCCGTCCCGAATATAAAAATAACTGAATCCGTATCCGAAAAATGGGTATTTGCATTATCCTTTTCCGGTACCGGACGGGTATATCTAATCCGTTTTTACCCCTAGCTCCCACCTCCTCGGCTCCTCCCTTTTTCCTCACACGCACATCACAGCTACAAGTCTACAACAACCCGCAGGTCCACCGCGGCGTGCTCTCCGTCGATCATAACCTCTACAGGGACGGCTCTACGCGCTGGATGGTCGACCAGCTGGCCAAGGTTCTCGCTAAGCTCAGCGTGGTCAACGTGCTCACCAGCGTGCAGGGAGAGATTCGAAAGGTACTTCTTATGCAGCAGGTTTAACTAACCAGAACACCCGTACCTCCACAGCTCCACTGTCGGCTCTCCTCTACTACATTTATTAATCTCCTCTTGCTATGATTTTGGTTTGGTCAACTTTGAACTTCAATTCATTCCCTTTTATATGTATCATGCGAATGACCGAACTCTCTTTTGAGTAGTAATGAACAAACTGTTTGTTTTTGTTTTCCAAATCATTCCCGATCAGATGTCCAAGGTTCCGAACTCTGACCATATTCTCTTCTTTATATACTCCGTACATGAATACTCCATGGTGTTCGACATGCCCATAAACTCTGGCTGAGCAATGAGGACGAGAAACATTAAAAAGAACACACATACATTTCAAACCAATCGAATGAGACTATGGTCAGCACAACAAAATCTGGAGACCCTGATAGAAATAATTAGGATGTTGCCTAAAGAATGTTCAGAAGCAGAAACATCAGATGGGCAATGTAAACATTTCAAGTTCGGTTCAGCACAGTTTCGTATTCCAAACGTGAGCAAGAGCCTCTGTAAAGAAAATGGGCATTAACATAATTCCAGTTTATGGCGACCAAAAATCAACGGTAACTAACAATCATCTAGAAGCTGAATTAACGAACGTTCAAATGGCATACAACAAAGTGGGGGCAAGATAAGTTCATGCCGTTGGAGCATTCCCAGGTAAGTCCGAAATTTTCATGGTAAAATTCATTCAACTACAGCTAACAAGTCTGACTCACGGCAGAAGCAGTGCTTCTCGTCATCAGTACCAAGCTCCACCTACAACACAATGAGCTAAGTCAGCTAGGTTGATTGAATCGGAAAATGTAGGGCTCGCGGCAAGGCCAAAAAAAATTGTTAAGAGAAAATAAGCCAGTTACCTCATAAGCATTGATGTCTGAGAAGAGAACCTGCAAGTGCAAACTGGTTACAGTATTCTACATTATGAGCATTGTACTACGGTAAAAGTAAAAGTACATTCAACAAACTATGCAAACTGTAAGAATTGACACAGTAACAATTTCAATTGCCGGAAAAATTGACAAGGATAGAAAACAAAAATAAAGCATGTCTATTTCTAGCGTGACAAGCAGATTTCAGTAGCAGACAATGTCATAATGGTAGCATCTTGCAAATTAGCACACTATATTTGTTTTAGAAACATAACCACTCTTCAATCTACTCAAGTAAACATAGTCCATTCACTTAGTTCCTTTGTCCAAGATAAACAATAAAATTGAATAGTAAGATTAGAAGACAAACCACAAAGCAAAGTGTGACATAATATGATAGATTGTTCTCCAAAGTATAAACAAAAGTGTGAAATATATGATAGATTGTTCTCTAAAGTATAAACAAACTTCACACGCAAAGCACAAAAATGCTACTTGTTTGCACAAGTGAGCATTTGAGCATGCATCAATAAGAGTTAAGTCATAAAATGTTCCTTACCTTCTTCCCAGCCTCAACTTCACTGACTTCAGCACCGATCGATAGAATCTAGCATGAACAATACAATGTGGTCAGACTATATCCTACTAAAATTAACAATCACAGAAACAGATAGTAGTGCCTTCAAGATCTCACCTCACCCATCAGATATCTCTCAAACTTAACAGCAGATTTTGGTAGCAATACACCGCCAGCAGATTTCTGCATGAATAAAACAGTTTTGTCAGAAACTCAGAACTCAGAACAATCAATTATATCAAACTATCAACTTCTAAAAACTTCAGCAGACACATGTGCATTCCTGTAATACAGTTTCACAGGAAACAGGATTGTACAGTAATTCAGGTATAGAAAAGGACGGGTGCAACAGTTGATTCTAAAATTTTAAAATTACAGAGCCCTGCTAACATGTCAAACTAACCACACTTATTGATAGTACTGCAATATCTCTAATCGGTGCAGTAAACAGAATACTGTAATTATAGTTGGGGGAGTGTTAGCTTGAGTGAATCAATTATACTGCTATATAAATAAACTCAGATTCCATAAGACATTTCAAAACCCAAGTGGTCGTAGTTGCTCTCAAAGTCAGAGTAACTACAGCACTTAGGCTTTATACGGCTACACTCGTATCCGTCTCAATCCATGCGTATTGGAGTGGAGACACGATTGATAGCGGAGAGACCTCAGGGATCTGCTCAAGACGGACGAGAACCCGGTCGTTCTGCGGCGCCACCTGCCCCCCCAAAAAAAACCAAGAACCACACCGTTAGACTTAGATCACAAATTCCACCCAGCAAACCTTGAAGACTCGAAACCAGAGCGCATGGATTCACACAGCAGCGAACCCACCCACCTTGGCAGGGTCGTACTTAAGCGCGGCCACGCGCAGTCCAGCCCGTCGGGTGTGGGCAGCGCCTAGCGGCCTGCGGCTGCTGCCGCTGCTGGCTAGGAAGGGCGAGGTGGACATGGCGGCGAGGAGTGAGGGCACCATTGGAGCGGAGACCAGGGGGCGGAGGCGCGGAGCGTGGAAACTTCCAGAACGACGGGCTTCCTCTCTCTCTCTAGAGGATAGTTGCGTCGCGTGCTGAACTGAGACAAAAACAAGAACCACATGATTCTTATCAGTAATAACCCATTCTAACCAAGATTGATATACAGAGAGCAGTAAATTCACCATAGACCTTGCGAACATATTCATGGTGTGGGTTGGCTTCCGAACCCGAACTCGGACCTTTCACCTTTGGAGTTCCTGGCTTTCTCTGCCGCGTCGTCGTGACGCGGAGAGATCTGGGAGGAGGAGCGAAGGACGGGAAGTTGCCGCCGAACCCGAACCTGCCGTACCGGGAGGACTGCTGGAGCAAGGGCGAGACGGCCGCGCTCGTCGACGCCTGGGGCTCGCGCTACCTCGACCTCAACCGTGGGAGCCTCCGCCGGCCGCAGTGGCAGGAGGTCGCCGACGCCGTCAACTCTCGCCCCGGGGCCTCCGCGCGCCGCCAGACGACCAGGGGATCTGGGGGCGACGCACGCGGGGGTAGGGTACATAGGATGGACGGTCCGGATAAGCACTTGCGTCCCCAGCCCCGGCAGGATCGCCGTCGCAGCCATCGGTCGTAGGCTACTACTCCAACAGCGCTAGGGTTTGCTTCGGCTCGCGGATGGGGCGGTTTGTGCGCGTGATCCGTGGGCAGTTGGGGAATCTCGACGTGGGGGGCGGGCGTGAGGGGGAGGGGAATCGTGGCGGCGGGGGCAGCGCGTGATCCGCGGCCGTTAGGGAATCGCGGCGGGTGTGGTGCGGGCGTGCGCGTTATCTGCGGGTGGAAGGGGATGCGGCGTTGGGTAGAGGCGGGGGCAGTCTACAGTTCGCTCTTAATAGTTGTAGAGATATCGCGCGCGTTCCTCTTATACAGCTGGTCAGTACTCAGTGGACGGCGTTCCGGTGCGCGTGTTAAGAACCACTAGCCCTCAGACATGTAAAAGAATTGAATAAATAATCTAATAGGTAGTCATAATAACGCTAATAAATCTTTAGAGTAAAATTCATTAACAGAGATCTCTCTATATACGAAGAGTATGCTAGAATTAAGACGGAATCCTGTCAATTCTCTTGTCTCCAAACCGGTCTTTATTGGAGTGAATATATTGTTGTTGCTTATAGACGAGATCCTATGATCACCTGACGTCGTGACGGTGATTTTTTTTCTGAGTATCGAGTGACACTCAGTAAAGTTTTTGCCGAGTGTCTGATAAAAAATATTCGACAAAGAAACCGTTGTCGATATGCAATTCACCGAGCTTTTTTTGTCGAGTGTCACACTCGGCAAATACTTCGCCGAGTGTTTTTCAGACTTTACCAAGTGTTTCAGAGACTCGGACGCTCTTTTAGGGTGTGTTGAAATGATAACGATTCATAATTTTATACTCAAACATGGCAAATATGTGAACGTGCAACGTACCTATGTTTCCATTCGAGGGTGCACGGCAGCTCGTGGACAGCAGGGTGGACGGCATGCAGCTGTTCGACGCAAGGCCGTTCGCGTGGCGTCGTACGGTGGGTACGCAGCCAGCGCGTGTGCGTCGTGTGGCGCAGCTGAGCAGAGGCAGCGGCGCGTCCTCCGGCTGCCCGCCGAATAATGTTTCGTCGTCGCCGGCGCCGGCGGGTGGTCGTGGATGGACCGGCAGCTGGGACCCGAGTGCGTCGCGTGGTCGAGGACCAACTACTGCAACGATGTCTGGCGGTTTCCACACGCCGGCCGAGCTGCAAGACCGACTGATGATGCATGGCTCACTGGTTCTGAGTTCGTGCCATTCTGATGTACAGTAACAAACATACAAACAGCGACAGTGCTGTTGTTTGGCACGCAGATTAAAACGGAAAATATGGTGGATATTGAATCCTGTTTGTAGACGAGTAACTATTCATCAGCAATAATAGAGTTTAATTTCTCGGAATCGGAACAATAAAATGTGGATGCTATCCATTGGGTTTTATTACATGATGACGACGAACCAATGCTAAAACAAAAGCACCACTCTGTCAGAGAAACGACCATGATAATTCTGACCCGAGAAGCAAGCTAGTGAAGCAGCCGCCGGATCGGAGAAGAGCATAACAGCAACTCATCACCGATCTCTAATAAAGAATCAAAACTGTACTACACTCGTTCCTGTGCTCATCAGATGTACAAAACCTAGTAGTGATCGATCAGCGGAAAATCGAGCTCGCTGTCAAACAGATGAATTGGCCCTGGTCACCAACAAAGCAAACGCGCACGCGCGCGATCGATCGATCGATCCATCATATCCCCTGTCGTTGCAGCGAGCATTCTGTGGGGAACTCGGACTCGTTGAACCTCTTGTGGTCGGAGCAGTAGTCGTAGACCATGTACTGGTCGCTCGCCGCCCGCAGGTCGTCCAGCGTCCGCTGGTCCAGGTCGAAGCGCGCCGAGTCCTTGGGCTCGGCGCCGCACCACGACACGCCGGGCGACGGCTGGCACCAGGCGAAGGTGTAGTTCCGGTAGTAGGCGACGAAGGGCGCCTCCGACCAGTCGGTCTTGACGCGCCCGCCCTGCGTCGCCCACTCGTCCGCGTCCCACAGGCTGCCGTACACCCGCTGCTGCTGCCACGTCGGGAACGCCACGCCGTACTCCTCGTAGTTCTTGAACGCGCGGATCGCCTTCCCGTCCACTTTGATCCTGCAGATCTCTCATCGGAATGATAGTGCGTGTGCATGGCCCTGAGTTAGTTGCAGATTAAACGAGAGATCCAAGAGCTGATCGATCGATGAACCTGAACGCGTACGTGAATCGATCTGAAGATGCATGCACCGGCAGGCAAGAGGTAGTAGTATTTGTACTCACAGGATGTACTTGGGGTTCCACTCGATGGTGTAGGTGTGGTAGTCGGCGGCGGGGTCGAACGGGAGGTAGAACTGCTGCTCCCGGCCGCCGACGCCGTTGACGAAGATGTTGGTGTGGAGCGTGATTGGCTGCCCGGTTTCGTTGCCGAGGAACTCCAGGTCGATCTCGTCGTGATACGACCAGGGGCCTTCGGAGATCGTCTGCATGTGCGGTGCACCGTGCACACGCGCATCGAAAGATTCCACGTGTCAAGGAAAGTCAACTCGACGCACACTGCCATGCATGTGCATGCGACTGTAGATGTCGCCGTTGAAAACAGTGTACTACTACTACTGATGACTGGCATGCCAAATCGGCTTGAGAAACCATAGTCTCTAGATCGGTGCAGTCGCAGCATAGCCGGAGAGTGAACGAGACCGAGAGATCTTACGTAGGCTGTGGCGACCACGCCGGCGGAGTTGCCATCGACGAGCTTGATCTCCATGCTGATGGTGCCGTAGAGGTACATGTCCTTGGACCGGAAGCAGGAGCCCTGCTGGTCGTCCAGGGACAGCGCCAGCGACTCGGTCTCGCCGTCCATGAAGAAGTAGGTGTGGCTTGCGCCCCAGATGAGCTCGATGTCCTTGTCCATGGTCGCCGCGCTCAGGTGCATCCCTAGCATCAGCGCTACGCCGACGAGAAGTACGCTTCGCCGGAGCTTGTTGGGGCTGCAAAGCAATGCAGCCATGGCTAGCTAGCTAGTAGCTAGGTTACGAGCTTGCTTGGAAACTATAACTGGCGTGGCGGCCTCTAGCTAGCTAGCTCCGATCCCAGTATCCCACGCAGTGTGGAGAGGTCAGAGGTCTGTTTTATTTATAGGGAGAGTCAATAGGTGGAGATGGTGCATTGGTGCCTAGAGGATTTTGCGGAGGAGGCGGACAGCAAGGCAAGCGAGGAATCGAATGTTAGGCTGGCTCATAGCAACTCCAACAGAAGATGTAAACTAACTCCAAAGATATTAAGGAAGAAAAATGATTTTTTTTTCTCCAACAGCTCTCTCATTCTTTCCAAAAAAAATATCTGCTTGATTGGTTGCCCGTATCATTTTATTCTGTATCAGTGTGTGCGTTGACTTTATGTGAGTCACTGTTTGGTTACCTGTACGTAGGAGACGTGGTTTGCATAAACAGATGCAACATAAGTCATTTCATTTGCATCCACAGAAACGCTCAAAACTGGCGTATCCACCTAGCCACCCTAGCGGGAGCCTGCACGCTCCTGTACAGGTATCCAATCAGACTGTATGTGTCCCTCATCCGCGCTCTCATCCCTCGTATTTTCGCGTGATTTATATCTCCCCAATACGTGTGCATGATGACTCCCGTATTTTTTTATTCTGCCGCATGCATCCATGCAGAGCTAGATAGAGGATTTTTTTTTCAATTTTTTAAGTTTTTAGACTTTATTTAAGGAAACTGTTGGAGTACGCACTATAATTCGCTCCTAAGATTTTTTTAGAGTATCCTTAATAATCATGTTTTAAGAAAATATTTTTAGCATTTTTTTGGAGTTGCTCTCAAGCTCCTATCCGTCTCGTGAACGCTAAACCCTAAACCTCAACTCGATCAGATATGTTTCTCCTTGATGAAATTTAGTGAAGACAAACTTGTTAGACGTCGTACTCTCGATCGCTCCTGGTAAGAGCTTGTTCGGTTAGCTCTCAATCCATGTGGATTGAGTGGGATTGGATGAGTTTGAATCCCAAACAGCTCAAACTTCTTCACAATTTTTTCCAATCTCATCCAATCCATGTGTATTGGGAATAACCGAACAAGCCCTAAGCTGCTCCAATTACTTTTTTTAGTTGACAGTGAACTGTTTGACTTTGGTGACGGAGCTAACTAGCTAAGCAGATCTGACTGACTTGACAAGGTTAAACAACAAGCAATGCACATCGTACGCGAGGCCAAGTATAGCTGGTTTCGTATTGGGCTGCGTAAAATATGTTATTGATTCCGTATTGTTGGTTTCGTATTGGGCTGAAAGTGAACAGGGCCCATAGACAAATAGCTTCTTCCCGTTGGTATCAATTACTTGATGTTGTCGCTAAAGAAAAAAGAGTGCAGCTATCAATTTATTCCCCTGTAGAAACACAAGTACTCAGAGCAGAGCGGAAGCACAAATGCAGAGCTCAAGAGAACTGAAGGTACAAATGATCAAGCTGCAGAGTCTACTGAACCCAACAAATGAACTGGATAGCTTCACAGCAACAGCACACGGACTCTGAAAGGCACCGCTAACTAGACTGCAAATCTGAAGGAGAGCAGGCTAGCTGTTGTCACTATGAGCCATAGTTTCAGAAACGATACAGAACACGTTGTAGTTCAGATTTCCATGAAAAATATCAAATCCAAACAAATCAAATCTGACAGGCACAAAATTTGAGGCACGTACTCACAAAACCATGGACAGTCTATTTTTTTAAAAGAAAAATACCTCAAAATATCGAAATTATAGCACACATTTCAAAGAAATTCAGGAACCCAATGAAATGGGAAGTTTGGAGAAACCAAAACTAAAGAGCTTGAGGACATTAAATCAATTGATGAATAAGAAGTCTTCTCACACCCCCAAGTCGCAGCCAAAAATGAAGAATAAAAATCCACCAAATAGGTCATTAATCACAATAAAAGAAAAAAACCAGAGATAGCAGGGGGGAGAAAAATGCTGCATAAAAGAAATTGGAGAGGTACTCAACTCTCTCTACTAATATCTACTCCTCCTCAAGCATTTGGCATGATTAGGGTTGGCTGGACCGCAGGAGACAATCACCCAACCTTCCACATGTCCATGAGAAAAGACGAAAATACTCGTAGAAGCTAAAACTAGATATACGCTCCCGAGAGACAAAACGGTATAGATTTTTTTCTTCTTGCTGTTCATAGGACATGTACCCGGTGTTATCGTGGCTTCATTTTATTGTAGATGCAAGGTTTAGGAGCATGCCACGCGTCCTCTGATTCACATTCTAGCTCGTGGAGTAGGTGAGTGGGGAAAAAAAACAAGAGAAAAAGGAAGGAGATGGTACACTGCTCGTAGCTTCGCAGGTCCTACCAAGGCTTGGACTACGCGCCGACCCTGCGATACGGGCCAAAAGCCCAAAGCATAGCATGCGGCCGGAATAGGAAACGCGGCCGATCACGACCAGAGGTCCAAACCCAAAAAGACTCCACCCACGCAGCTGGCAGCGTTGAAGTTCTGGGTAACCGTCACCGCCTCACCGGCGTGGCCAGTTGAGCGGGCCGGTGGTAAACTGGTCGGTGCCCCACGGCCACGAGAGCTCAGAGATGACAAGCAGGAACGAGCATTCCCCAGGAAATTATAAACTCAATCAAGTTGACAGATTGTAATTTGTTCACGTTCAAATTATCACTCTGAACCGCCCGATCTCGTGCTGATCTGATTCGATGCATGATGCTTGCTGTGGCGGACAGGCATTGGTCAGTTTGTAACCGATGCCCACACGAGCATATCGGCAGCAAGAATTCCTAGCAAACCGACTACTAGTACTAGGAGGCACATTGCACGTTGGTTGGCTCATCCACGGCACGCCCCACGGCCACGGGTGAAGTCATGCTCGTGGCTTCCAGTTGGCAGCCAGCCGCGCGCGGCATTCAAGCCGGTGGTTGGTTGGTTGGTTGGGCGCCCGGCCCGGCTTCCGCCGCCGCTGCTTCCTGCGACGTCTGCTGTGAGCTGTCTGGTCGTCCGGCACCGGCAGTCAGCTAGCTGTACAACGCGGCCAAAGGAACACGACCGGGATTCAGAAAACCCGCGTGGCCCTCCTTTCCGAAGAACTCATGTCCCCCGTGCGTTCGGCACCGGGACCGGTCGCCGCCCTCGCATCGTATGCACTGACTGACCCCACCGTCGTCGTCTCGCGCGCGCGGCTGCACTGCACCCGCACAGGCACAGCAGCACGGCGACAGGCAGGCACAGCAGCCTCGCTGTCGTCCGCGCATCGCCAGCCGGACTCCAGGAACGAGACGCGAACATGCGCCTCAGCAGCCTCCGCGCTCTGCTCTGCTCTGCCCTGTCCTACATCTACATGCATGAGCGCGTCGATCGATTCATTCTTTCCGTCCTCATCCCGGCCATTCCTTGCCTGCCCGCCGCGCGGACTCTATATAAGCCTTGTGCCCCATCTCATCAGCATCCATCACCACCATCTCCGATCCATCTCTTCGGCTGCCTGTGCTACCCTTCCCTTCACCTCACACAGGAATATACTACACATTCCTGCCTTAGATACATATATACTTTTTTACTGAAAAAAAAGGCTGAGCCGGTGCGAGCGAGGCTTGAGCAATGGCGAGCGCGTTTAGCTCGAGGGCATGCGCGCTGCTGGCGCTGCTCCTGGGGCTCTGCACCGCCGGCGCGGCGGCGGGCAGGGTGGACGACGGGCTGGAGGTGACGTGGGGCGACGGCCGCGGGAGCGTCTCGCCCGATGGCCAGGTGCTGACGCTGTCGCTCGACCGCACCTCCGGCTCCGGGTTCCGCTCCAAGGACACGTACCTCTTCGCGCGCGCCGACGTGCAGATCAAGCTCGTCCCCGACAACTCCGCCGGCACGGTCACCACCTTCTACGTAAGCTTCCTTCTCTTCTCTTCTTTCTCGGCCTTCCAGTTTCAGTTCAGCAACGCATGCACGTCCGAGCTGACCAGAGCGCCACCAGCTGCCAACGGGTTTCTGACGACGGGTGCATGCAGTTCATCTCGGAGGGGCCGTGGGATGTCCACGACGAGGTCGACCTCGAGTTCCTGGGCAACGCCAGCGGGCAGCCGTACACGCTGCACACCAACGTGTACGCCAGCGGCAACGGCAGCAGGGAGCAACAGTTCCACCTCTGGTTCGACCCCACCGCCGACTTCCACACCTACTCCATCCAGTGGACGCAGCAGCACATCCTGTAAGTTTCAGAACTACTACTACTACCATCACCATTCCAGCATTTGGCCGAAGCCGATCAGCAGCGACTCAGCATCAGTCAGCCAATAATCCTCATTCTTCTTCGCTACCCTACTATCCGTCGCATGCAGCGTGCTGGTGGACGGGACGCCGATCCGGGAGTTCAAGAACCACGCGGACCGGGGCGTGCCGTACCCGTCGTCGCAGCGGATGCGCCTCTACGGCTCGCTGTGGGACGCCGAGGACTGGGCCACGCAGGGCGGCCGCGTCAAGACGGACTGGTCGCGGGCCCCCTTCGTGGCGCAGTACCGCAACTTCACGGCCGCGCCGCCGGCCACGGCGGCGGCCGGCCAGTACGGGCAGCAGATGGACGCGGAGGCGCAGCAGGCCATGAAGTGGGCGCGGGACAACTACATGGTCTACGATTACTGCGCCGACACCAAGCGCTTCTCGCAGGGCGCGCCGCCTGAGTGCTCCATGGCGTAGTCGGCGTATAGAGGTGCTGGGCTGAACCACGGTGCACTTCGATTGCGATGTCGATCAGTGCACACTATATACGACGCACGGGTCAATTCATTATTTATACCGATCGATCGATTCTTTGGTGTGAAAGAATACTCTAGTACTATAATTTAATTCATTTGATTGGTCGCAAGAGATTCGTTTAAAATCAATCGTTTATGTTTATACTACCCAAGTTTAGTTTCAGAGGTTGGCCAATGAAGCAGCACCAGCAGCTTGTTGAGATTTATTCTGGCCAGACATGAATGTTCCTTCCTTTCCTCGGGAAACCAGAGCAAGTTCCTTGATACTACGGGCACTTGTAGCTTTGCGTGTCATCTCTTTTTAGAACAAACTTCTCAGCCTAGCTTTTACTAAACAAATTTTATGATCAACTTCGCATAACCTTTTCACTATGCAACATCTTCGGATAAGGTTTTGTGGCTAAAAAACTTTCTTAAGAGCTTGTTCGGTTATGTTGACACATTTTTCGGGCGCCAATCACTCAACAAGAACCGGCGGCGGTGCTCTCTGGTCAGGCGCGGACGGTCCGCGGCACAGGGCCGGACGGTCCGCGATCTGGGCGCAGGAGCGGTGTCTTCCCTGCGTCACGCCGGACGGTCCGCAGCTCTGGGCCGGACGGTCCGCGACCTGGCAATAGGGTCGTCTTCCTCCTCTTTGCTGGAATCTAGATCTCGTCCCCTGGGGGAAGGGATCTTAATGGTGCTCCGAGTCGACAGGTCACCCAGGGCGTCCCCAGACGACGTGGAGTCGCCTAGGAATTAAGAGATCAATTCGAGGAAGAGGTCTTGGATGGACAACTAGATCTTGCCCCCCGGGAGGGGTGAGATCCTAGGGTCGTCTTGGGATCGGCAGGCCACCCAAGACGGATCTAGACGACGTAGAGTCGAATATGGGTGGAGGTGGATATGTGGAAGACTACAACTTGAACTATGCTACATCTACTCCTAGGGCAAGAAAAGTAAATAAGGTAATTGGTTCGATTGGAATGTGTTCAGGGGTTCTCAATCGGCCGTACCCCTTTATATTTATAGGGAAGGAGGTCTGGACCTTTTCCTAAGAGATAGCCAACAAACTCCCGCATGATTAGATGGATAACCACGCACGAGATAAGGATAAACATTCGAGTTTAATCTAATCTCGGGACACGCGGACCGTCCGGGCCCAAGGACCGGACCGTCCGCTCATTTTAGTGTCCAACATATGCCCCCCTGCCTTTTGGTGGAGCTTGGCGAACCAAAAGCATCAGTGAAAACTTCGGAAACAATTGATCTCATAAGCTTTTGTTCCCGAAGTAAGGACTCAGCTCGATGCAAGTCATCGGCTCTTGCGATCAGATAATATAAATAATTGATGGAACTTTAATGCACAGAGGTCGTTTCGGATCGCATCCTCTTCGGCCATGTCTACCTGATCAACCTGTCAGGCAAAAACTTGTGGTACCCCCCAGCCCAAATAAGCAAACGGATTGGGCCAGTAATATGAATTCATCGTCGTACCACCCCACACATGAGCAGGACAACACATCGGCGATGAATAGAACGGGACGCACCATGCTATCCCCGGAGGAGGATGACAAGGCGATCTTAGTTGTGCTACATTTTGGGCTCGTTTAGTCGGCTTTTGCTTTCGCACAGATCGCCCTTTTGACTTTGTCTGCTTTATTGGCCGGTTGTGTGGAATGGCCTTCTTCGTATATTTGGCAAGCAACTGACCAAAAGTAGGGCCGACTCTACTGAGTCGTCCAGACGTCTTAGTAGTATTTTGTTTCCTAACACTTGTTTTGGAACCTTGTGGTCCGGTGGTCTGAGGTTGCTGCTTCTGACTGTCTGCGGACCGTCCGACCATTATAGCCGGACCATCCGCTCCTGTCTCGGACTGTTCAGCCTTAGTACTCGGATCGTCCTGCGTACGTAGGACAGGTGACCGTGATCGGGTGTCCGATCGTGCTTGCCCCCCGGTGCCTCCGGTCTTTCTTTTGTCCGGAGTCCTCCGAGTAACCATTCTGCGTGACATATTTGGTGTGCGGGGATAACCAATGACGATATTTTTATCTTTGCTTTTATCGGCCGCACAGGGCCGAACTATGACTTTTTTGCTTGTCGATTCTAATGTGGTGGCAGGGACAAGTGGCCTGTCAATCCTCACCTCCTTTTGAAACCTCAACCAGCCTTCGTTTATAGCCGATTGTATTTGCCGACGAAGGACAACACAATCATTGGTGTTATGAAGAAAGGAGCCATGCCATTTACAATATATACGCCCTTTTAATTCTTCAACCGGAGGAATTATATGTGATAATTTAATATTACCATGTTTAAGCAACTCATCAAATATTTTATCACACTTAATATTAAATGTGAACTTAACCTTTTCCTTTTGTGTCGAGTGCGGGTGAGAGCGAACAGAAGGTTTGGCCTTAGTGGGCCAAACAAGCTCAGGGATATGTGACCTTTTTGGTTCTTGGGGCTTGGGTGGCCGGTTATATTTATGTCGGCCTTTCGCACTAGACGGATCACAGGTGACTTCTGGTGCTCCAGACGGTCCGACCTGCACAGTCGGACGGTCTGCGGGTGGATCGGACGGTCCGGTAATATCCTCGGACTGTCCGGTCACGTCAGGCAACACCTGTGACCCTTGTGGTGGGCTCTGTGTAACTCCGGACTATCCGGCGTAGGGTGCCGGACGGTCTGACGGAGGGCCGGACGGTCCGCGATTGTGTGCGGACGGTCCGGCCGTGCTCAGGGTTGACTCACCATTTAGCGAAGATGGTGATGACGGTCGTCCTGAATATGAGTCCATCGGCATACCAGAATATGGCTGGGGAAACCCATTTGCCGCCGATGTGTTTGGCGCAATTGTTTCATCGCCTAATTTATGTGATAAAAAATTAGGCATGTGAGTTTTTCCTAATGCATGTGCCATCCTCTCTATATCCTCCGTGATACTTTTAATCCGATTATCAAAAGAAATTTTAATAGATGGAATATCATCGGCTGACCTGGCATCACCTATCGTGGGGAGCTGTTGCAGCACGGCTAACATATACTCGGCGTTTATCTCCCTCTCTTGGACGGTCTTCTGGTGGCAGTCTACCTTGAAGTGCGAGAGGTACCACTTATCCGCCACCTTGAGCACCTGATCCTTTTGTCGGTGGGCCTCCTCGTCTATTTTCTTCATGTCATCTTCTAATCTTTTATGCTCAGCGGCCGATAAATTAGTCAGCCTTGTGTTGCTGTTTGGAGAAGCACCGTTGAGATCTTTAGAATCGGCCATGTAAGCCTGATTTTGTAGATCTGCAACTTCTTCCCCAGCGGAGTCGCCAAAAAGTATGTTGACACCTTTTTCGGGCGCCAATCACTCAACAAGAACCGGCGGCGGTGCTCTCTGGTCAGGCGCGGACGGTCCGCGGCACAGGGCCGGACGGTCCGCGACCTGGGCGCAAGAGCGGTGTCTTCCCTGCGTCACGCCGGACGGTCCGCAGCTCTGGGCCGGACGGTCCGCGACCTGGCAACATGGTCGTCTTCCTCCTCCTTACTGGAATCTAGATCTCGTCCCCTGGGGGAAAGGGATCTTAATGGTGCTCCGGGTCGACAGGTCACCCTGGGCGTCCCAAGACGACGTGGAGTCGCCTAGGAATTAAGATATCAATTCGAGGAAGAGGTCTTGGATGGACAACTAGATCTTGCCCCCGGGAGGGGTGAGATCCTAGGGTCGTCTTGGGATCGGCAGACCACCCAAGACGGATCTAGACGACGTAGAGTCGAATAGGGGCGGAGGTGGATATGTGGAAGACTACAACTAGAACTATGCTACATCTACTCCTAGGGCAGGAAAAGTAAATAAGGTAATTGGTTCGATTGGAATGTATTTGGGGGTTCTCAATCGGCCGTACCCTTTATATTTATAGGGGAGGAGGTCTGGACCTTTTCCTAAGAGATAGACAACAAACTCCCGCGTGATTAGATGGATAACCACGCACGAGATAAGGATAAACATTCGAGTTTAATCTAATCTCGGGACACGCGGACCGTCCGGGCCCAAGGACTGGACCGTCCGCTCATTTTGGTGTCCAACAGGTTATTTTCAACCCATATGGATTGAAATGGATTGATACGGATTGGAGGGGATTTTGACTTACTAGGAATTGAAACCCCCTCAGTCGCCCTTAATCCATATAGATTAGGGTAGAACCGAACAAGCCCTAAAAGGGTTTGCAGTGTTAATGTAGTTCAGAAAAAAATACCTCTGCCGCGGTTTACATGTGGTTGCCGAGACTGCCTGACCGGCTATAGGAAAGTCTACATCTTATTTACAAGGAAATTATCCTCCTATGTACAACAACATATCCTAAACCGGTGCAAGCTAATCAGGTCACCATGATCACAATATATTTAAATATCATACCATGCAGAAAAAAATATGATTGTGCGTAGAAGAAAATAGGTATCCTAAATATGAAAGAAAAAGAAAAGTACGAGAAAAAGAAAAGGAAGAAATGCTAGCTAGGAATGCACGTTAGTGGAAACCTAGGTGGGCCGTGGGCGCAGAAAACCATCGTCAGCTTACCACTGTGGTTGAGTAAAAAAAACTCTAAAATATTGTTCAAAGAACTAAAGACATGTTTGATATGGCTTCAGAGCAAAACTTTAAGGAGATATTGACCAGAGCATGCTAAACACCCTAACTCCAGAGTTTTCAACTATATGGAGTATAGAGTTTTGAAGCTGCAGTATAATTTTTCGGAGTACCTATTTTGCTACTCCGAAAACTCCAAAAAAGCAACATGGTCATGTACTTTGGAGTTATTTATTAGTCATTGCCACCAGTTATGAGAAACAATCTAAATTCTAGAGCAGAGCTATTTCACCTAGAGTTTTGAAGTAGAGCTGAACTAGGTGGAGCAGAGCCAGAGCCAATGCCAAATACGCCCTAAATAACAAGGGAGATATTTATTTTCTCCAAAGCACATGGAAAAGGTTGCTGCAAAAATAAATGCTTGTGAGAGAATGGTAGCCAATGCCATTCGAAGGAGTTGGTCATAAGGTTATCCGCAACCGTTACCCCTAAATTTTTCCCCCTATATCACTTTTTCCCCTATTTTTTCATCTCCCGCAGCGGTTCCCCCTAAATACTCCCCTATACCCCACTACAACTATAAAATATCATTTTCTATATCAACTATCAATTTTTTATCTACTAACAATTACTCGTGAACCCACAACACAGTGTTTAGGGTGATGAACAGTGACACGCTAGATCTGGGGGGAGAGAGAAGGGGACCGGCGCGTAGGGGGCGCTGTAGGGGTACCGCTGCGGCCGTAGAGTGCCCCTACGCGCCGCATGCAAGGGGAGGAGGATGGGCAGCGTTTACCGCTGCAGTTAGCCTAAAAGCCTAACCTCACGAATAGTAAGTAGTAACTTGATATTCTTGTGTCAGGAAGCTCATTTGACTTTTCTGAAAAATCGGCACCACTGTTGTCCCTTTCACATGTGCCATAACTCCCACCCATTCCTGTCAGTGTCAAATACACAGATGTTACATTAGACTCTGAATCTCTAGTTAGCAGCAGCCATCTGAAATTTTACTTGTACAAGTGATGAGCATATAGAGATCCCCACTGGCCCACCACCATTTTGCTTCGGGAAAAAGAGCACTAAGAATTTGTGCATGTGCAGAGAAGACAGCCAGCGGTGCTCGAGATCGAGAGTATACTGCAGGTATGTGCAGATCCCGCCGCATAAGGATGGCAATGGGAATATTTTAATTTTTAATTGTGTGTCTGCGGATAAAAACTTTATAGAATACGGGTTTTAAATATAGGTTTGTACCTATTGGTATGAGTATGGATTTAGTTTTAAGTTTAAACCCTAGCTCTCTATGTCAATCTGACGTTCTACTCTCCCCTCGGTGTGAAGCCCTATTGACCCTTGATAGTTAGACCATACGGTCCAACACTTGGTCTGACAATTGGTCCAACACTCCTACTAATGACGACTAGGGTTTTCTGTCTAACACCCCTTATGGTTAGTCTGAAGCTTTGGTCCAATGCACTTCAAAACCCCCTTTTCACTTTTATTTCATTGTGATCTTTGCATTCGGCTTGGTTTCATCTCATACATTAAACTTTTTCTTTTGTTTGGAGGTATTCAGCGACAACATGTCTTCTAATGTCTTGTTTGAGTTGTTCATCATCTCGATCACTCCTTTGCCTTAGTCCAAGTCCACTTTTATATCCTTTGAACTATATTTAGAAACAATAACATTATTCCAAATGGTTATGTTGATCATCAAAAAATAAAAGCTTATTTTAAATGACCCTTGGTCTATTTTACTTGCACAAACTTTATAACTTAGCATGAAACCAAACTAACAAAGGTTCATTGACACCGTTCTCTTGTCATAATTTCCTATATTACAAAGCCGGTAAGAAACGAGGCAAGATACGTTGTCCATGTCGGCGCAATTTTTTCAGGTCGTCCGATCCCTAATCAAACGTCATACCGTCTCTTAGATTCTTGTAAAATCCCAGCTCACTGTGCCTCTGGATGCTTCAGCTGTCACTCTCCCTCACGTCAGCTCGCTTTGACCCCGCGCGGGGCTTCTCCTCGGCGTCGTCGCTTACTCCGCCGCCTCTTCCTCTTCGCGTCGAGCGCTACAGGTTTGTTCCGACCTCGCTCCCTCCACCATTGCGACCGCGCTGGATTTTATCCGGTTCGGCACCATTACGCCTTTCAACTTCTGGTTGCGTTCTTGGTTCTAGGGTTCGTGTCCTCTGTCTGCTAGATCTTTGCTCGGCTTTATGTTTGTACTGGCGGCTGTGTGACAGCGAATCGTATTTGTCGGCGCTTCGAGACCGGGGGGTCCCTGGGCCGACGAGTGAGTGTCGCCGCGTGCCCCAGCCCAGATGGGTCGAGCGCGAGGGCGAGCGCGAAAGGGGGAGAGCGAGGCGGCCGGAGACCGGCGTGAAAGAGGTGGGAATCCCGCGGCCTTCGTGTTCGTCCCGCGCCCCGGTCGGGTGCGCTTGCAGTAGGGGGTTACAAGCGTCCACGCGGGAGAGGGAGCGAGCGGCCCCAAGCGAGCGCCTGTCTCGTCCTCGTCCCCGCGCGGCCAACCCTCTCTAAGAGGGCCCTGGTCCTTCCTTTTATAGGCGTAAGGAGAGGATCCAGGTGTACAATGGGGGGTGTAGCAGAGTGCTACGTGTCTAGCGGGGGAGAGCTAGCGCCCTAAGTACATGCCGTCGTGGCAGCCGGAGAGATTTTGGCACCCAGCTGGTGTGATGTCGTGGCCATCGGAGGAGCGATAGAGCCTGGCGGAGGGACAGCTGTCGGAGCGGTTGGGTCCTTGCTGACGTCCTCTTGCTTCCGTAAGGGGCTGAGAGCCGCCGTCGTCACAGAGCATGCGGGGCGCCAACATTGCCTATCTGGCGGAGCTAGCCAGATGGGACGCCGGTCTGGTTCCCTGCGGCCCGAGTCAGCTCGGGGTAGGGTGATGATGGCGCCTCCTGTTGACGTGGCTGGCCTGCGCCCTAGGTTGGGCGATGCGGAGGCTCCTCCGAAGCCGAGGTCGAGTCCGTCTTCCGTGGTCGAGGCCGAGTCCGAGCCCCTGGGTCGGGCGAGGCGGAGGTCGTCGGCTAAGGCCAGGGCGGAGTCCGAGCCCTGGAGTCGGGCGAAGCGGAGTTCGTCGTCTTCTGGGACTTAGCCCGAGTCCGAGCCCTGGGTCGGGCGGAGCGGAGTTCGTCGTCTTCCGGGACTTAGCCCGAGTCCGAGCCCTGGGTCGGGCGGAGCGGATTTCGCCGTCTTCCGGGACTTAGCCCGAGTCCGAGCCCTGGGTCGGGCGGAGCGGAGTTCGCCGTCTTCCGGGACTTAGCCCGAGTCCGAGCCCTGGGTCGGGCGGAGCGGAGTTCGCCGTCTTCCGGGACTTAGCCCGAGTCTAAGCCCTGGGTCGGGCGGAGCAGAGTTCGCCGTCTTCCGGGGCTGAGCCCGAGTCCGAGCCCTGGGTCGGGCGAAGCAGAGCTTCCTATGGTGCCTCCGGCGGGGCCTGACTGCCTGTCAGCCTCACTCTGTCAAATGGCACCGCAGTCGGAGTGGCGCAGGCGGCGCTGTCCTTCTGTCAGGCCGGTCAGTGGAGCGGCAAAGTGATGGCGGTCACTTCGGCTCTGCCGGGGGGCGCGCGTCAGGATAAGGGTGTCAGGCCACCTTTGCATTAAATGCTCCTGCGACCTGGTCGGTCGGTGCGGCGATTTAGTCAGGGTTGCTTCTTAGCGAAGGCAGGGCCTCGGGCGAGCCAGAAATATGTTCGCCGTTGGAGGGGGGCCTCGGGTGAGACGGAAATCCTCTGGGGTCGGCTGCCCTTGTCCGAGGCTAGGCTCGGGCGAGGCGTGATCGAGTCGCTCGAATGGACTGATCCCTGACTTAGTCGCACCCATCAGGCCTTTGCAGCTTTATGCTGATGGGGGTTACCAGCTGAGAATTAGGAGTCTTGAGGGTACCCCTAATTATGGTCCCCGACAGTAGCCCCCGAGCCTCGAAGGGAGTGTTAGCACTCGCTTGGAGGCTTTCGTCGCACTTTTTTGCAAGGGGACCAGCCTTTCTCGGTTGCGTTTTGTTCCGATGGGTACGCGCGAGCGCACCCGCCGGGTGTAGCCCCCGAGGCCTCGGAGGAGTGGTTTCACTCCTCCGAGGTCTTAATGCCTCGCGTAATGCTTTGGCTGGTCTGGTTGTTCCCTCATGCGAGCTGGCCGTAGCCCGGGTGTACGGTCGGGTCCCAAGTTCTCGGGCTGGTATGTTGACGCTGTCAACGGTTCGGCCGGAGCCGGGTTTGCGAGAGCAGCCCCCGAGCCTCTGCACAGGGCGAGAGGGCGATCAGGGACAAACTCGGCTTTTTTACATACGCCCCTGCGTCGCCTTTCCGCAAGGAGGAGGGGGGAAAGCGCCATGTTGCCCTCGATGGGCGCCGAACATGGTGTCTCCGGTGAGCTGCAAGCGGGTAATCCGAGTGGACGTCCGTGCCCCGTTCGTTAGGGGTTGGCTAGGGGCCCAGAGGCACGCCCAAAAGTACCTGCGGGTGATCTGCCGGACCCGATCCCCTGGCGACGGGGTCCGAGGGCTCGATGCCTCCCTCTGATGGGATTCCGTTACAAGATTGCTCCCGCTGGTCTCGGAAATGTCCTAGGGTACCTCGGGAGCACAGCCCGAGCCTTGGTTATGTATCGAATGTACCCATGGTCATCCCTCACTCGGCGTCTGAGGCGGCTGTGAACCCTTCGGGGGCCAGCCTTCGAACCCCTGATCAGTAATGGGCACGGAGCCCGAGTAGCCTGAGGCGGCCGTGGAACCCTTCGGGGGGCCGACCTTCGAACCTCTGACCAGTAGTGGGTGTAGGGCCCACGCGATCTGAGGCGGCTGTCGAACCCTTCGGGGGGCCAGCCTTCGAACCTCTGATCAGTAGGGAGGCTCGGAGCCTGGTTCCTTCACGGGGAAGGACCCTTTTCGGGGTATCCCCCTTTCCCGGTCCCTGTTGCAAGAGAGAGAGAAAGAGGAAAAAAGGAAAAGGATACGAAATCGAACGACGCGGCGTACCTTTACTGGCGCGGTCATTATGGCGAAGGCGAAGCGTCCCCCGCTTCTCCTGCGAGAGGCGCCGCCTGTCCCGCCGCGGAGTTAATGTGATGGGGCGAGTGGTTGGCGGGGCGGTCGTTGCGCGTGCGCGAGCCGCTCGAGGAACGGAACACGGGCGCGTTGTCTTCACGCCGTGAGAGAGGGTTCTCTCGCTGCCCCCGGATGGGATGTGAGCTTGGCTGACGACGTGACTGCTGCTCCTGCCCGCCTGCCACCGCCATTACTGCCGGCCCATTTTTGGCCGCACTGATCGCCGCGCCAGGCTGGCGCTGCTGGGTCATGCGCTGGGTCACCTCGAGTCGCGGTATTGGTTCCGCAGTCGAGGAGGCGCGGTGGTGGCGCAAGTGGCGGTGCAGTTGTATGCACGAAGCAGTCGGCGCGCCGGCTGCATGACGCGTGGGCCTGGGCCTCCAGGCTAGGCGTGTTGGGAGTCGGAGAAGCGCGCCCACTTGGCGCGGTTGCATGCCGCCTGCATGGCTGCCCGCCCCTTTCGCCCGTTGGTGTGGGCAAAAGTGGAGGGTCACTTGTAACCGCTGGGCGGTCGTGTGCACCGCGCGCGGCGGTTTGGCTTCTTCTGCTCTGAGCCGGCTTGTATGACATGTGGGACCCAGCCCCCGCGCCGTAGGGGAGGGCCTTGGAGCGTGTTGGAGAAGACTCAGCCCGTGACGGCTGGGGACGCGAGTAGGGATAGTCGCCTTTAAAAGGAGGGTGACCCCCTTGGAAGGCGACCATGTCTTCGCGCTCCCTTATGCATCGTGTCTTTCCACCTTCCAAGCCCCCGGATGGGGGATACCCGCCGTCTTTTCGCCTCATCGTTGGAGGAACGCAACTCCATGGGAGTTGGTACCTTTCAGCCATCGTTCGGCTTCAAGGATTTTCATCATGCAGCCCGGCTGCACCCCTCCGCCGGCGGTCACCCAAGATGGTGACCTACAGCTTGATGGTGGGGGAAAGCGAGCCGGGCTACGGCCTCTGCCCCTCCCTCAGCCTCAAGGATTTTCATCACCAGGGCTGGGGAGGGGAGTGTGCCGAGTTGGGGTCGGCCCCTGCGTGGGCGGTGGCCCGCTCCTTCACTCAGTGATCGGAGGGAAGGGCGGTCGTCGTCCGTGGCGCCGGCAGCTGCACCGTGCCTGGCTCTCGGACGCGAGTGGCTTCAGAGCCGCTCGCGGCGCTGGTGTCTGCCACGACAACTGGAAGAGGTTCTTCCGCCGACGAGATAGCCAGGGCCGGCCACGGACCGACCTCCAACTCTACGGCCTTCTGCCCGTCCTTGCCTCACGAGTTTGGGCATGGGCGGGGGCCTCTTGGCAGCAGCATCCGCCCTGAGGTCAGTGCTGCCGCTGTTCGGCCCCCCGGAGCAGAAGTCGTCGTCGTCGCTGCTGCTGGAGCGGGCGACGGCGCGCCGTTCGTCGGTCTTCTGTTGCTCCGCAGGCCCTCCCCCATCGAGTGGGGTTGTTCGTCCCTGCGGAGGGGGAACCGGAGTTCCGTTTGTAATGGCACTTTGGATGCTAGGGTTTTTGTTCATTGTGGCTGTCGGGGCCTGAACATGTAGGTGATTTCGGCACGGAGCCGTGTTTTTCCTCCTTTTCGAGCACTAAGACTCGCTTGTTGGTTGTCTGAACCGCTTCACCAAGCGTGAGTCGCCCCGTGTACAGGTGACGAGTGAGGTATCCGTATCCCGGAGGCGTAGGAGTCCCTCGGCTCGGTCGGCCTTATTGTCCGAGGCTTCTCTAACTTAGTTAAAGGAACCCCTCGGCCGCCCTTCGATGAGCTGAGGCCAGGGGTAGCGGTGTCAACACGAACAGAGGCGGAGTTGGCTCGAAAGGAGAACCTGGTTGGCCGGAGCCTGGCCGGGTCGTCCGTTAGCGGGACCGACGCCGGAATTGACCAGCCGAGGCCTCGGGTCGGGCCGACGTCCTTGGAGGGCAGCTAGCCGAGGCCCCGGGGCAACCGGCCGAGCCGCCTGCTCGGGCCGGATTGACGTCCTTGGAAGGTAACTGGCCGAGGCCCCGGGGTGACCGGCCGAGCCGCCTGCTCGGGCCGGATTCTTTCGAGAAGACCCTGGCGGCGATGGCCCAGGCGTGGTGATGACGTCGTCCTCCAGAGTGGAGATCCTCAGACCGCGTCGCCGTCCGAGGCTAGGTCGGCCCTTGCCGAAGGTGTCGTCGATGCCAAGGGTGCTGTTGCTCCCTTCAGCCGTCAAGATCCGAGCCTGCAGGATCGGATTGTCTTGTAGCGTGTGTTTCCTGCGGGCGCCGAGGCCTAAACACACCCTCGCCGTGTTGTAAAGTTGTGTCTCTTTTCCTTTTGTTTCGAGTATCTGGACTTTTTTGTCGGTAACAGAAATGTTTGTGCGAGCAAGAGTTGCTTCTCGCGGAAGGTGATGAGTGAGGTATCCGTATCCCGGAGGCGTAGGAGTCCCTCGGCTCGGTCGGCCTTGCCGCTTACGCGCACTCTTACCCGCCCATGGGGCTCTGTCACCGACGCAGTCGAGAAGGCTCGAAGGATCGCTTCGGCAGAAGAGCTTTCAAACATGAAGACTTGTTCGGTCCGCAGAATCACTTATCCGAACGTGAGTTACTTATCGCAGAAGGCGACGAGTGAGGTATCCGTATCCCGGAGGCGTAGGAGTCCCTCGGCTCGGTCAGCCTTGGCTGCTTACGTGTACTCCGTCGTTTTCAGGATCCACTTTCGAAGTAGCCAAAAATCGCGAAAGACATTCTGGCAGAAAAGATCTTTTTTCGAGGAAAATTTGGACGCAGAGGGGGTTCCCCCCTTTTAGCCCCCGAGGGAGGGTCGGGCTTTGCCGAGGCGAGGCCGACCCTTCCTTGATGACTAAACTTTGCGTGGGTGCGAGGTATATGACCAACTTGAAAACATCTTAAGGGTAGAAGCGACGTAGCTGTTGGATGTTCCAGGCGTTGCCGTAGACCTCGCCTCGACTGTTGGCCAGCTTGTATGTTCCAGGCTTCAGAACCTTGGCGATGACGAATGGCCCCTCCTAGGGAGGCGTGAGCTTGTGCCGCCCTCGGGCGTCTTGTCGCAGCCGAAGCACCAGGTCGCCCACCTGGAGGTCTCGGGACCGGACCCCTCGGGCGTGGTAGCGTCGCAAGGACTGCTGGTACCGCGCCGAGTGTAGCAAGGCCTGGTCCCGAGCCTCCTCCAGCTGGTCCAGCGAGTTTTCTCGGCTGACTTGGTTGCTTTGGTCGGTGTAGGCCCTCGTCCTCGGGGAGCCGTATTCTAAGTCTGTGGGCAAGATGGCTTCGGCCCCATAGACTAGAAAGAATGGCGTGAAGCCCGTGGCTCGGCTCGGCGTTGTCCTCAGACTCCAGACCACCGAGGGGAGTTCCTTCATCCATCGCTTGCCGAACTTGTTGAGGTCGTTGTAGATCCGAGGCTTGAGCCCTTGTAGAATCATGCCGTTGGCACGCTCCACCTGCCCATTCGTCATGGGATGAGCCACGGCGGCCCAGTCCACCCGGATGTGGTGATCCTCGCAGAAGTCCAGGAACTTTCTGCCGGTGAACTGGGTGCCGTTGTCGGTGATGATGGAGTTCGGGACCCCGAAGCGATGGATGATGTTGGTGAAGAACGCCACCACCTGCTCGGACCTGATGCTGTTCAGGGGTCGGACCTCAATCCACTTGGAGAATTTGTCGATGGCGACCAGCAGGTGCGTGTAGCCCCCGGGTGCCTTCTGCAAGGGGCCGACGAGGTCCAGACCCCACACCGCAAAAGGCCAAGTGATGGGTATCGTCTGCAGAGCCTGAGCGGGCAGGTGGGTCTGCCTCGCGTAGAATTGACACCCTTCGCAGGTGCGGACGATTCTGGTAGCGTCGGCCACCGCCGTCGGCCAGTAGAAGCCTTGCCAGAAAGCGTTCCCAACAAGGGCTCGAGGCGCTGCGTGATGGCCGCAAGCCCCCGAGTGTATCTCTCGCAGGAGTTCCTGACCTTCGGCGATGGAGATGCATCGCTGGAGGATGCCTGAGGGGCTACGGTGGTAGAGCTCCTTCTCGTCTCCCAGCAAGACGAACGACTTGGCGCGTCGCGCCACCCGCCGAGCCTCGGCTCGGTCGAGGGGTAGCTCTCCTCGGTGGAGATATTGCAGGTACGGGGTCTGCCAGTTTCGATTAGGTGCGACCCCGCTTCGCTCCTCCTCGACGCGCAGTGCCTCACCCTCGGGGGCCGAGGGTACCTCGGACTGAACCGAGGGCGCCTCGGGCCGAGCTGAGGGTGCCTCGGGATGAGCCGAGCGTGCCTCGGGCTGAGCCGAGGGCGCCTCGGGTTGAGCCGTGGGTGCCTCGGACTGGGCCGAGGGTACCTCGGGCTCGGACGTGTCGTCGATCTTGACGGAGGGTTGATGCATGTCTCGGGAGAAGACGTCTGGGGAACCGTCGTTCGCCCCGAGGCTATTTTAGCGAGCTCGTCCGCAGTCTCGTTGTAGCGCCGAGCGATGTGGTTGAGCTCGAGCCCGTAGAACTTGTCTTCCAGGCGCCGAACCTCATCACAGTAGGCCTCCATCTTCGGGTCGCGACAATGGGAGTTCTTCATAACTTGGTCGATGACGAGCTGCGAGTCACCACGAGCGTCGAGGCGTCGGACCCCTAGCTCGATGGCGATCCGCAACCCGTTGACCATAGCCTCATATTCGGCCACATTGTTGGACGCCGGGAAGTGGAGGCGTAGCACGTAGCGTAGATGCTTTCCGAGGTGTGAGATGAAGAGTAGGCCTGCGCCGGCTCCTGTCTTCATCAGCGACCCGTCGAAGAACATGGTCCAGAGCTCCGGTTGGATCGGAGCCGTCGGTAGCTAGGTGTCGACCCATTCAGCCACGAAGTCCGCCAAGACCTAGGACTTAATGGCTTTCCGAGGAGCGAACGAGATTGTCTCGCCCATGATCTCCACCGCCCACTTTGCAATCCTACCCGAGGCCTCTCGGCACTGGATGATCTCTCCCAGGGGGAAGGATGACACCACAGTTACCGGATGAGACTCGAAGTAGTGTCGCAGCTTCCGTCGCGTTAGGATCACTGCGTACAGCAGCTTCTGAACTTGTGGGTAGCGGATCTTGGTTTCGGACAGTACCTCGCTGACGAAGTAGACTGGCCTCTGAACGGGCAATGCATGCCCCTCTTCTTGCCTCTCGACCACAATCGCGGCGCTAACCACCTGGGTGGTCGCGGCGACGTAGACCAGGAGGGCTTCTCCGGCGGCTGGGGGCACCAAGATAGGCGCCTTTGTGAGGAGCGCCTTCAAGTTCCCGAGAGCTTCCTCGGCCTCGGGGGTCCAAGTGAAGCACTCGGTCTTCCTTAAGAGGCGGTACAGAGGTAGACCTCTTTCGCCGAGACGTGAGATGAAACGGCTAAGAGCCGCGAGACATCCCATGACCCTCTGTACGCCCTTTAAGTCCTTGATGGGCCCCATGCTGGTGATGGCTGCGATCTTCTCCGGGTTGGCTTCGATGCCCCGCTCGGAGACGATGAACCCCAAGAGCATGCCTCGGGGCACCCCGAAGACACACTTCTCGGGATTGAGCTTGATGCCTTTCGCCTTGAGGCATCGGAATGTCACTTCAAGGTCGAAAAGGATGTCGGAAGCTTTCCTCGTCTTGACTATGATGTCATCGACGTAGGCCTCGACCGTGCGACCGATGTGTTCGCTGAACACATGGTTCATGCACCGCTGGTACGTCGCGCCCGCATTCCTCAAGCCGAACGGCATGGTGACATAGCAGTACAAGCCGAAGGGTGTGATGAAAGAAGTCGCGAGCTGGTCGGACTCTTTCATCCTGATTTGGTGATACCCTGAGTAGGCATCGAGGAAAGACAGGGTTTCGCACCCAGCAGTGGAATCCACGATTTGGTCGATGCGGGGCAGAGGGTAGGGAACCTTCGGACATGCTTTGTTGAGACCAGTGTAGTCTACACACATCCCCCATTTCCCCCCTTTCTTTCTCACAAGCACAGGGTTGGCAGGCCATTCGGGATGGAATACCTCTTTGATGAACCCTGCCGCCATTAGCTTGTGGATCTCCTCGCCTATCGCTCTGCGCTTCTCCTCGTCGAATCGGCGCAGAGGCTGTTTGACGGGTCGGGCTCCAGCCCGAATATCCAGCGAGTGCTCGGCGACATCCTTCGGTATGCCGGGCATGTCCGAGGGACTCCACGCGAAGACGTCGGCGTTCGCGCGGAGGAAGTCGACGAGCACTGCTTCCTATTTGGGATCGAGCCCAGAGCCGATCCGGATCTGCTTGGAGGCGTCGCTGCTGGGGTCGAGGGTGTGGGGGATAGATATCCCCTGGGTCCACTAAAGAAGTAAAAGGCCTCACGAAAGGCCCAAGGGCCCAATAATTCGTAAGGTCATTCTTTCGTGGGCCTAGGGAAAGACAGCCGATAAAATAAAGAAGACGTGGGACTAATTAGTGCAAGCACAGGCGGCCCACAACGTCGAACGAATGAATCACAAACAGAGACCCGACTTTCCCGCGCTGGAGCCCCCACGCAACGGGGCCATGCGAGGATAAGTCGGCGGAGGTTACGTAAGGATAAACTCAAGAGGTTCACTATCTTTCAGCTACTTGTCGTTATCATAACACATGTAATGCTCCACGGCCGAGTATATAAGGCCTAGGGGGCACCCCTTCAGATCGATCGACTCTGCTCCACTTAGCCACCCACAAAAACTCTCTGCGCCCTCTATCCAGAGAATCCTCTTGTAACCACGCTCATATACTCACCAGGACGTAGGGTGTTACGCGTTTCTAAGCGGCCCGAACCTGTAAATCTTGTCCATTGTCCCTCGTGCAATCGGCACGAACCATTTTGCTACAGTCGTCGACACCGTCCTACTCCTAAAAACACCTTGAGGGGCAACCCCGGGTGTGCGGTCGGACCTAAAACACCGACAGCTGGCGCGCCAGGTAGGGGGTGTGTCGACGATCCAAGCTAGCTCAATGGCCATCACCTTCCACAGCAAGATCACCATGCGTCCCGGATCCACATTCTGCTTCGGGACAATCTCCTCCGTGGCGGACAAAGAAGGAATTCTACACCACCTCGCGGATCTGCCGGAACAGAAGTCTCCACCAACAAACTCCGAAAATGCTGGAAAGACGCTACTTCCGGCTCTTCGGGAAAAGATCGTCTCCGGGGAGGCTGGAGCGAGAAGCTCGCTGACCCGGAAGACTCCGCTGTCTACTTCTCCAACGAAAGAATGGACACGGGTCGTGAGAAAGAAGGAGACCAGGGAGAGGCCAGTCGTTCTTCCCGTTCCTCCGACCTCAAAGGAGAACGGAAAGAAAGCCGCCGTGGCAGCAATACCGTTCTACCCCGACGTCCTCTTCATCGGGAGAGCAGAATCACCCGCCGTCTCCGACGATGAACCGACCGCGCCTGGAGAAGAACCACCTCAGCGAGAATCCCGCCGACGAAGGAATCGGCGCAGGAACGTTCGACGACATCACGCAGCTGGAGAACGGGATCCGGAGCAACCTGTCTCGCGAGACGAGGTCTCAGAGATAGGAGAAACTCCGGAAGAACGCGTCTTCAGGGAACGAAGGAACTCCCGACGACGAGATCGCCGTCGAACTCAGGAGCAAGCCGAGCAAGATGCAAGGCAACGACGCGAGAATCCGCTCTTCGGGCGCAACCTGAACCCCTACTTCGCCCGAGCCATGAATACGCCGAGCGAAGTCGGAGGCGTTCTAGCCCGGATAGCTGACGGACTTCCTCGGACCCCCGACGCCGAGGGATACCGGCGCCTGTTCACTCAGGCAGCCAACCATCTTCTACCGCTCGCTCATCCGTCGAACGATCTGCGACACGCCATCAACAGTCGCCGAGACGCGCGAAGCTCTATCAATGCTTTGCGCGAACGGCGGCACGAGAACGAAATTCGCCGTCGAGAGGAGTATGATCGAGATCATGGATTCCCGACCCAAAGCCAGGCCACCCGAACTGAGTCGGCAACAGCTTCAACTGGTGGAACCACCCGGGGACGGTCGAGGAGCCACCACCGCCACTCCCCTCCCCGGGACAGACGACATCCTCGGCAACAGGAGGACACGTGCGGAGTATCCGCCCTTACTCCGCGCCTTAGGGCCATCCAATGGCCTCCCAACTTCAAGGTATCCAATGTCGACAAATATGAACCTAAGCAGGATCCGGGGGGCTGGTTAGCCGTCTACACCACCGCTGCTCGGGCCGCTGGGGCATCCGAGGACGTCATGACTGCGTATCTGCCCATCGTCCTCGGGCAAGACGCGCTGCAGTGGCTACGACATCTACCCCGACACTGCATCGACGACTGGGGAGACTTCAGTCGACGTTTCACCGCCAACTTCCAGTCTCTCTCCGACAAGCCAGCGCAACCATGGGACCTCAAATCCATCAAGCGCCGGGGGGATGAGACTCTCAGGTCATACCTTAAAAGGTTCCAGACCATGAGAAACCGCATCCCCGAGGTCACGGAGGCGGCCGTAATCGAGGACTTCTACAGAGGATCTAACGACTCGGCTTTCGTCCGAGCCATACTGCAAAAGGCGCCGACTACCTCCGAGGAGCTGTTCCGGGAAGCCGACCTCTACATCACCGCTGACGAGCGGGCCCAGGACCTCATCGGAGGAGCAAAGCCCACACCGGCGGTACCACGACGTGACGCGAACCAGCCGCCCGACAAGCGCTGGGAGAAGAGGCCTCGCGAAGAGGTACACGCCGCCGGACCACCCGCCTCTCGTGCCCGAGGAGGACCTCGTGGAGGCGAACGCACGCTGGACGACATCCTCGACGCCCAGTGCCCGTACCACAAGGATATGCGCCACACTCTCCGTAACTGCCGGGACTTCAAGCACTCCGTCGGGCATGGCCGACCCTTCCAACCTCTACCACCTCCTCCGCCGAGAGGAGGACCAGATGAACCACGACAGCCCCATCAGCCGGAGGAGGGGGGAGGAGGAGCTTTCCCGCGCGTTGACAGGGAGGTCAATGTCATCTTCGGCGGACATGGGTCGCAGGAGAACAAGAGACAACAAAAGCTCAACGACCGCCAGATACTGGTGGCGACCACCGGCCCTCCCGCCCCGTACCGGTGGTCGGAGCACCCAATCACGTTCACTCGGGAGGATCAATGGCTCAACTTCGACCACCCAGGCAAGTACCCGCTCCTCGTCGATCCGGTGATCCGAGAGAGCCGGGTGAAGAAGGTGCTAGTGGACGGGGGGAGCAGCATCAACGTCACCTTCCCCCGTACGCTTCAAGGCTTGGGAGTTCACCTCAAAGAGCTCCACGAGTCAGACACTCCTTTCTTCGGCATCGTGCCGACGGAAGGGGAGTATCCGCTGGGCCACATCTACATGCCGGTCACCTTCGGGACTCCGGATAATTACAGAACCGAGTTCCTGAGGTTCGAGGTGGCGAACTTCGACTGCGGGTACAACGCCATCATCGGGAGGCCAGGGCTGGCCAAGTTCATGGCCGTCCCACACTACACGTACATGATACTGAAGATGCCAGGACCACAAGGAATCATAACTGTGCGCGCCGACTTCCAAGGCGCCGCAGAATGTTTCCGAGTGGCCATCCAAGCAGCCCTCACCACCAAGCCATCAGCGATTCCTTCTACACCGGCGAACTCTAAGCCTGATGAAGACCTCGCCGTGCCGGCAAACGAAGCTCAGGCCGCGACCTCTATGCGGCCGACTGAAGACACCAAGCGGATCAACCTGGGGTTCGCTGATGAGCGCAAGACGGCCATCATCAGCTCCAGTTTGAGTGACAAATAGGAAAGCGCGCTCGTCCAGTTCCTGCAAGATAACCGAGACGTATTCGCATGGCAACCTGCGGATATGCCGGGAGTCCCAAGAGAACTGGCCGAGCACAAATTGAAGGTCTATCCCCAGGCGAGGCCGATCCGGCAAAAGCTGCGTCGTTTCACGCCCGACAAGAGAGAAGCCATTCGTGCCGAGTTAGCCCGCTTGGTCGCGGCCGGATTTATTAGAGAAGTATTGCACCCCGAGTGGTTAGCCAACCCTGTTCTTGTACTCAAAAAGAATAAAGTGGATTGGCGCATGTGCGTCGACTATACTGATCTCAACAAACACTGTCCGAAGGATCCCTTCGGGCTCCCGAGGATA
Source organism: Zea mays (assembly GCF_902167145.1). Taxonomy (NCBI): domain Eukaryota; kingdom Viridiplantae; phylum Streptophyta; class Magnoliopsida; order Poales; family Poaceae; genus Zea; species Zea mays. The sequence continues at coordinate 12,363,648 of NC_050097.1, forward strand.
GATCAGGTGGTGGATTCCACCGCTGGATGTTCGATGCTGTCTTTCTTAGATTGCTATTCTGGGTATCATCAGATTAGTTTGGCAAAAGAAGACGAGGAAAAAACGGCGTTCATTACCCCGTTTGGTGCTTTCTGTTATACCTCCATGCCGTTCGGCCTCAAAAACGCTGGAGCGACTTATCAGAGGGCTATTCAAACATGCTTAGTCGATCACTGGGGCAAGCGTGTGGAGGCTTACGTAGACGACGTGGTGATCAAAACTGAGAATCCAGAAAACTTCATCGAAGATTTACAGCTGGTTTTCAACAGCTTGAGAAGATATAGATGGAAGCTCAATCCTGAAAAATGCGTTTTCGGGGTACCAGCAGGAAAGTTGCTCGGATTTATCGTCAGCCACCGGGGAATTGAGGCTAATCCAGATAAGATTGAAGCTATCATGAAGATGGAAGCTCCTCGATCACAAAAGAAGGTTCAGCGACTCACAGGATGTATGGCAGCCCTGAGCAGATTCATATCCAGACTGGGAGAAAAAGGTCTGCCATTTTATAAACTGTTGAAAAAGGTGGATAAGTTTCAATGGACTTCAGAGGCACAAGAAGCTCTAGACGCACTGAAAAAATTCCTGACAACACCGCCAGTATTGAAACCGCCCCGGCGAGCTACGCCGACTCAGCCGGCTGAAGATCTGCTGTTATATATCTCTTGCACGACTCACGTGGTAAGCACTGCGTTGGTAGTCGAGCGAGTGGAAGAAGGGCATGCCTACCCGGTACAACATCCCGTCTATTTCATCAGTGAGGTTCTAGGCCCATCGAAGAAAAAGTATCCTCAAGTTCAGAAGCTATTATATGCAGTACTTCTAACTGCCCGCAAGCTGCGCCACTACTTTGACGACCACAAAGTCATAGTAGTTACTGGTTTTCCAATAGGGGACATTCTTCACAACAAGGAAGCCATTGGCCGAATAGCCAAGTGGGCTTGCGAGTTGGGGTCCCATGATATCGAGTTCCGACCTCGCACTGCCATCAAAACTCAAGCACTGGTCGACTTCGTATCAGAGCGGACAGAACAGCAAGTGCCGGATAATCCAGAAACCGCAGAAGTATGGCGAATGTATTTTGATGGCTCGCTGAAGCTGCAGGGAGCAGGAGCAGGAATTCTCTTCACTGCACCTGGAGGCGAACACCTTAAGTACGCTCTCCAATTGCTATTCCCGGCCTCTAACAACGCAGCCGAATACGAAGCTTTGATACACGGATTAAACATCGCCATATCGCTGGGTGTCAAGAGGCTGATGGTGTACGGGGATTCTCTGGTAGTCATCAGTCAGATAAACAAGGAATGGGATTGTTCAAGTGATTCAATGGGAAGATACTGCGCCACCGTCCGAAAGCTAGAAGATAAATTCGAAGGCCTGGAGTTCCATCATATAGAAAGAGATCGGAACACGGCGGCTGATGTACTGTCCAAGCTCGGGTCCGGTCGGACTCAAGTCCCGCCCGGGGTCTTCGTGCAAGAAATCCTTCAGCCGAGCATCTCGACGGATCAAATAGAAGAGTGCAACATCATAGACCAACCCGAGTCAGACTCTGATGACTAGAGGCAACCGATTATTAAGTATATAAAGAATGAAGAAGAGCCAGATGACAAGAACTCAGCAGAGCGCATTGCCAGACAATCAGCTCACTATACACTCATTGGGGAGGTATTATACCGGAGGGGCGCGTCAGGCGTCCTCATGAAGTGCGTTCTCCCGTCCACCGGGAAGCAACTTCTGGAGGAAGTCCATGCAGGCCAGTGCGGAATACATGCAGCATCCAGAACATTAGTCGGGAAGGTTTTCAGGTCAGGATTCTATTGGCCGACAGCAAAGAATGATGCAGCCGAGCTAGTTCAGAGATGCGAAGCTTGCCAGTACCTGTCAAAACAACAGCACATGCCAGCACAGCAGCTACAAACCATACCAGTAACTTGGCCTTTTGCATGCTGGGGATTGGATATGATTGGACCTTTCAAGAAAGCTCAAGGAGGATACACCCATGTATTGGTGGCAATTGACAAATTCACTAAGTGGATAGAGTTCCAGCCCATTGCCTCTTTGACTTCTGCTAAAGCCGTGGAATTCATACAAAGCATAATATTCAGATTTGGGATACCAAACAGTATCATCACTAACTTGGGATCCAACTTTACCAGTTCAGAATTCTTTGACTTCTGCGAACAAAAAAGCATTCAGATCAAGTATGCATCTGTAGCCCATCCGAGAGCCAACGGGCAGGTTGAGCGAGCCAACGGAATGATATTGGAGGCACTTAGAAAAAGGGTCTTTGATAAAAATGAAAAATTCGCAGGAAAATGGATAAGAGAATTGCCTTATGTTGTTTGGAGCTTAAGAACCCAACCTAGCCGAGCCCTGCATGGAAACACTCCTTTCTTCATGGTCTATGGGTCGGAGGCAGTGATACCTGCTGACCTCAAGTTTGGGGCACCAAGATTGATCTTCGAAAGCATAGCGGAAGCTGAGGCCACCAGGCTGGAGGATATTGATATACTTGAGGAAGAACGACTGAATGCAGTAATACAATCAGCACGATACCAGCAGACTCTAAGGCGCTATCACGATAAGGCTGTGCGGCAAAGGTTCTTTTCAGTAGGGGACCTCGTCCTCCGCCGAATTCTAACGGGGGAGGGACGGCACAAGCTATCACCCTTATGGGAAGGACCCTTCATAGTAGCAGAGGTCACTCGGCCCGGATCGTATCGCCTCACCCAGACGGATGGTACAGAAGTCGGGAACTCTTGGAACATAGAGCACCTCAGAAAGTTTTACCCCTAGCTGTACTTCAAAATAGCCGGGGCGGCCATGTACTCTGTAAAGTGGAAATATGTCATCAATAAAGATAGATTTCAAGGATACTCGGTTCGTTTATGATTGACTTACATTCTTACTTAACTCGGGGTGACCACTATGCCCTACAAACGGAGCAATCGACTTAAGTCGGCAACGACTTAAGGCGGTGCAACATGCTCACGCTTACTTAACTCGGGGTGACCACTATGCCCTACAAACGGAGCAATCGACTTAAGTCGGCAACGACTTAAGGCGGTGCAACATGCTCACGCTTACTTAACTCGGGGTGACCACTATGCCCTACAAACGGAGCAATCGACTTAAGTCGGCAACGACTTAAGGCGGTGCAACATGCTCACGCTTACTTAACTCGGGGTGACCACTATGCCCTACAAACGGAGCAATCGACTTAAGTCGGCAACGACTTAAGGCGGTGCAACATGCTCACGCTTACTTAACTCGGGGTGACCACTATGCCCTACAAACGGAGCAATCGACTTAAGTCGGCAACGACTTAAGGCGGTGCAACATGCTCACGCTTACTTAACTCGGGGTGACCACTATGCCCTACAAACGGAGCAATCGACTTAAGTCGGCAACGACTTAAGGCGGTGCAACATGCTCACGCTTACTTAACTCGGGGTGACCACTATGCCCTACAAACGGAGCAATCGACTTAAGTCGGCAACGACTTAAGGCGGTGCAACATGCTTACGCTTACTTTACCTAGGGCGATCACTAAACCCTACTAACGGAAGTTACCGGCTAAAAGTCATTGACGGCTTAAACCGGTATAGCATACTCGCGCTTATGAAGTTCAGGGGATGACTTCCATATCCCACAAACAAACTTCATAATTATCATGTAGCATTACCACAAATTTGCAAGCTAATAAATTCTGATACGATAAGAAAGAAATCATAACATTCGAATGATAAGCTGATGTCCTCTAAATGAATGCTTGCTCATGCTAACTGCGCGCTCAGAGCACGCGAACTGTTTCTTTATTTTCCAATGTCTCTCTCAGGAACGACTGACGAAGAAGGGCGATTCGAGGAATCAGGGGCAGCAACCACGTCGGCTCTTATATCCTCGGGGACAACCACACCAGGTCTTCTCATCAAGATTCGTCCCGCCCGAATGGCCTTGTCCAGGGCCTTATCGCGCTGAGCTTTGAAAGTGACAGCAGCTTCTTCAGCAACTTTAACAGCCTGCTGAGCAGTTTCTAACTCCCGGGCAATGGTTTTCTTGGAAGCTCGGAGTTCCTTGATGGTGGCATCCTTTGCTGATAGCAACTGTGTAAGGCGGGCCACTTCGTCCGAAGATTCTTGCAGTTGACGGCGCTGATTGTCAAGCTCCTCCATCGTAAAGCGGTGGCTCCTCTCCAAGATGGTCAGCGAGCTACTGGAATCTCGGTACAATCTGTCCAAGTTGTCGCGAGAAGCAGCAAGGATACGTTTTTCTTCCTACAAGCAAAAATCAAACTCATTCAGAATCCAAGAACATGATAAGGCAAAGCACAGGTTCGTAAGCTACCTTCTCAGAGTTAAGCTGGGCATGAAGAGAAGAACTCAGAACGTTAGCATCATCCAAAGCCGTAGAGACCTGACTCAACTCGATCTGACTTTGAGAATACTTCTCCTCGAAGTCAGCGCATCGTCGAGTCATTTCAGCTTGATCTTGAGAATGTTTTTCTTCAAGAACTGTGATCTGCCGAGTCATCCCTATCAAGAAGTATTCAAACAAAATGAGGTCAGAAGGTAAAACAACCTACGGGCAAGAATAAAGAAGAAGAAGAAAGGACACTGACCAGCATTGGTGGCCTCCAACTCAGATACACGACGATGAAGCAACACCGGATTCCAACGCTCGAGAGATGAAGCCACTTCTGGGGTGGAAGCGCCCTGTGTTTTCAGTTGACTGGCCAATCCATTCACCAAAGCCTGACGAGAAGAACAGATGAGCATAATGACAGCAATTCATGCAACGTAGAGATCAAATTAAAGCACGGCACAGCACCTGGAGGTTGGAAAAGAACGAAGGGATCCCCAAGTCAGGAGAAATCAGCTGATAATCAGGTGTCAGACCACCACCCGAAGCAGCTTGCAGTAGACCAGCAGGAACGAGCTCAGTACATTCAGCAGAGCCTAACGCCAGATCAGTGGGGATGCTGCCCTCTAAAGCGACCCCCTGATCTGGAGCTTGAGCCACCACCATGCCGCCAGAGTGTGGGGGTGAACCCACGTGAACATCCATGGAAGTGCAGGAGGGAGACCTCGCTCGGACACCCTCGGGGGCTGGGTCAAGGTTGACACTGCCCACTTGAGCCGGATCACCCCCGGCAACACCCTCGGGGGCTGGGTAGTGGCCTACGCTCCTCACCTGAGCTGAGTCCTCCCCGGCAACACCCTCGGGGGCTGGGCACATGTCAGCACTATTCAAAGGATCCAAGCTCTCTGCCGTGACCACCTCTAAGGTCGACGGGCCTTCAGCTACTTCCACAGGATCAGGACGATCCAAGTCATCATCCCGGCCCTCGAGATCGTGCTCTAAGGTCGACGAGGCACGGGACGACCTCAACCCAGCATCGGGCACGGCTGCACAAGTTTCTGTTGCATCAGCGTCTGCAGTTTCCAACAGCTAGTTCTCAGGGACCATATCCTCTAGAGCTTGATCAAAATTGGCCACGGACAGTTCTTGCAGACCAATAAGAGCAGACAAGGCAGGAGAAGGAACCCCACTACTACCACCGCTAGCAACGAACTGCCGACTGTTTTTCCGAGTTAATGGAGTTTCGTTCTCTTCCTCTTCATCTTCCACAGCAACAGCACAAACAGCATCCTCATTAGGGTCAGCAGCAGGTGGAGCACACCCATTGGGATCAATGTCAGCAAGGCCAGTTGCAGTCATTTCTTCAACAGCAGGAGCTAAGGTGCTGGCATCCTCATCAAAGCTAGACACTCGCCGGAGGCGTCTTCTTTTCTTCTTCTGCTCATCAGCAGAAGGCTCGGGCTGACTGATTCGGCTGGGACGCCTCGGGCGAGCATTGACAGGCTTCGAGACATCCAAGGTCACATCAACCTCTGGAAGCAGCACCACCGCCAATGTACCATCAGGAACAGTATCAGATGAATCCTCAGCTAGCAGATCGAGCATGTCATTTATGTCTGCGTCACTAGGGTTCAGGGGCACTTCAAAATAAATCTGCCGTTCATCATCAGGTATCTCCCCGAGCGAAGCAACTAAAGAACGGACCTCTTCAGCAGAGGGTCGCACTCTAAGACCCAAATTGCTATCTGTCACGGGCGGATTGGACACAAAAAGAGTGAAATCTTTGGGAGAAGGCAGGTTCCAAGCCGAGTATGCCACTGGAGCTCCAACGTTCGAAACTTTACCCCTGAGGATCATTTCAAGCCGGCTCACCAAATCCACAGAAGGAATTCTCCTATTAGTAACTCGGGTTGAGTCGGCCAGCCCTCGGTAAAGATATGCCGGATAGGCCCTGTCTTTCAGCGGCTGAATGTTTTTGAACACAAAATCTGTGACCACGGCTTCGGCAGTCAGACCTCTCTCTTTCAGTAATCCAACTTCAGTAAGCAACACGCCCGCTTCGGCTACTTCCTGGTCCGTGGGAGATTCAGTCCAACTCGAAGTACGAACGTCTGCCTGTCTTCCCGAGCGGGTAGGGAGAGAATTTCCATAATTATCCATTATAAACCACTCCAGACGCCAACCTTTAATGCTGTCTTTAAGGGGTATCTCGAGATACTCGGTCTTCCGCCCCCGACGCATCTCTAAGCTGGCACCTCCGACCAATTGATGTTGCCCCCCGGCCATCCCAGGACGGCAGTGATACAGATACTTCCATAAGCCAAAATGCGGCAGCACACCAAGATAAGCTTCGCAAAGGTGAACGAAAATAGAGATTTGGAGAATGGAGTTAGGGTTCAAGTGAGTCAGGTTGATGTGATAAAAATCAAGGATGCCACGGAAAAAAGGAGATATGGGAAGGCCGAGGCCGCGAAGAAGGAAAGGAGTGTAAACCACTGATTCGTGGGTATCTTCGGTTGGGACAGTAGTCCCATGGCAAGAGCGCCAAGAACAGAGTTCCCGTGGAGGGAGAACCCCGATGGAAACAAGGCGGAGAAGCTCAACTTCAGAAATCACAGACATATGGTTACCTGCGAATGGCAACTGACTGTTGGGATCGATGGCGGGGATCACTGCAGCAGACGAGTTCGCGGTCTTCCTCTTGGGCGCCATCTTGCTTCTCGCTGGCGAAACAGAGCAGGAGGCGAATGGCAGGGAAGACTCAGATGCGGAAATGCAAGAACTAGGGCACGGAAAGCAAAGGCGGCTGAAAGCGCGACTCTTAAGGGATATTCTTGAGCCAGATACCTTTTCAAAAGTGCCCAGTCATCACCCGGCGGTCATCTCCGAAATCCCAGCATGCTACGTGGATATCTAACAGTTATTTCCAAGAAAGCCGATGTGCCACCTCATCACTCGGCCATTTTCCTCAAAGTAACTTGAGAAGCTGGCTATCACTCGGCGCTGCCTCTAAAACGCCGACCATGTGTTCAATCGCTCGGCATTACTTCTAAAATGCCGACGCCGACCTTCAAATCACTCGGCGCTGCCTCTAAAACGCCGACCACGTGTTCAATCGCTCGGCATTACTTCTAAAATGCCGACGCCGACCTTCAAATCACTCGGCGCTGCCTCTAAAATGCCGACCACGTGTTCAATCGCTCGGCATTACTTCTAAAATGCCGACGCCGACCTTCAATCACTCGGCGCTGCCTCTAAAACGCCGATCCCGTGTTCAATCGCTCGGCATTACTTCTAAAATGCCGACGCCGACCTTCAAATCACTTGGCGCTGCCTCTAAAACGCCGACCACGTGTTCAAACGCTCAGCGTTACTTCTAAAATGCTGACGCCGATATTCTATCACTCGGCGTTATTTCTAAAAAGCCGACCCCGTATTTTGTCGCTTGACATTACTTCTAAAATGCCGATGCCGACCTTCTATCATTCGGCATTGCCTCTAAAACGCTGGTCTTGTGTTTGATTGCTCAGTGCTACTTCTAAAAAACGCTGATGTCAATCTTCACATCGCTCGGCGCTGTTTCTACTATATCAAAAGAATCAGTTCAACATTCAGCAAAAGCAGTGGCAAGTCATCAAAAAGAGGGGATAAACGATATACTTCATTAAAGGAAAGTTGACAAGCTTACAAACCAACTCTTTATGAGTTGGTACTTCCCTAATTCTACTTTACATTACTACTACTGCTAAACTACAATATACTACTCTACATTACCACTACTACTAAACTACACTAATTACTACTACATTATTCTAGCTATACTAAACTATACTAATATCTAAGAAGACCAGTGGCGTCTAGCCACTGGCCCTGCCCCTGCTGCCGCCGCCGCCGCCCTTGGTGCTGCCCCTGCTGCTGCCCTTGGTGCTGTCCCTGCTGCCGCCGCCGCCGCCCTTGGTGCTGCCCCTGCTGCTGCCCTTGGTGCTGTCCCTGCTGCCATCGCCGCCACCCCAGCCGTCGTCGTCGTCGTCGTCATCGTCGTCGTCTTCACCCTCGTCGCCGCCGTCCGAGTCCTCCTCATCCGAGGAGCACTCCGACTCATCCGAGCCTTCGAGCCCAGCGCGCTCGACGGCCCGGATATATGTCCAGACCTCCGCGGCTATCCCCTGGGAGTCGTCCGAGTCATCGGACGACGCCGGGGGAGAGACGGGAGCCAGAGACCCCTCAGGCTCGGAGGAGAACTCCTCCTCCGAGTATTCTGAGTCACCAAACTCCTCCGATGGAGGAGTCGGCTCACGCTTGCGCTTGTTGTTCTTGCCCATGGTTAAAGTTTTGGGAGAGAAGAAAGGGAGGAGGCAGTAAGGAGCAGCGAAGAGATGTGAAGAAACCAGAGAAGCAAAGGGGTTACTTATAGAAGGGAAAGGCAACCGCTCACTTCTAACCGCGGTCACTGAACAGTCGAAAGGCATTCAATAAGCACTTCCACCCACCCGAAGACACGTCAGACAGCGGACGCCGTTTCATGCAACTCTACACCCATTGGGACTCCAGTCAACAGCGCAAAGGATATGATTACACTAGCCGTCCCATCGCATTACTATTCAGAGGCAACCAGGCTAAAACACTCAGCGTACCAAGCCGTCCCTTGCCCACACCCATTGGGGGGGGGGGACGCCCAGGAATTATCAGTATATTTTTCAAACGGTCACATCCGTGCAGGGTATGCAGTGAATACCTCAAGACAAAAATGAGATATCAACAAGAGTTAGAGGGAAGCCAAATATAGCCAGTAGAGTGCAAAATATGGTCGACGGAAATGACTTGAAGACTAGACAGAGAACGTCCATCAAATGTCCAATCAGTCACAGAGCAAATAAATTATACTACCTAGCGAGATATGGATGGATTGCGAACTCGGCTGCAAAAGACAAAATACATGCTGACCTCTGAAGCATAAAATTGATGACATAGCGCGGATGACATCATGCCAATTTTTTACAAGCAGAAAGAATAATTTTTAGCAAAAGGACACGGAAGGAAGACCTTCGAGTGGATTATCCTCAAAAATCCACTTGAAGGTCGGGGGCTACACCCATTGGGTGCACCTTCGGTGCACCCCATGGATTATCATTCTAAATCAATATAGTGCCGACCTCTAAGGCGTAGAACAAGATTGGAAAGATCAATCCTCAACTGAGATGCAGGAGCGCGAATGGAGAAAATCTTCGGAGAAGACCTTTGAGTAGATTATCTTCTAAAATCTACTCAAAGGTCGGGGGCTACACCCATTGGGTGCACCTTCGGTGCACCCAAGGAAGTCCAGAATCTTATAATCCAAAATGCCGATTTCTAAGGCACAGGCACAAAACTAAACTTTGGTCGAACAAGTGATCAGAGCAAGAGAAAACAGCAGGGAGTCATTTTTGGACCTTGGATCTTTAAGTTGATTACCTCTAAATCAACCCAAAGATCGGGGGCTTGTGGGGGATAGATATCCCCTGGGTCCACTAAAGAAGTAAAAGGCCTCACGAAAGGCCCAAGGGCCCAATAATTCGTAAGGTCATTCTTTCGTGGGCCTAGGGAAAGACAGCCGATAAAATAAAGAAGACGTGGGACTAATTAGTGCAAGCACAGGCGGCCCACAACGTCGAACGAATGAATCACAAACAGAGACCCGACTTTCCCGCGCTGGAGCCCCCACGCAACGGGGCCATGCGAGGATAAGTCGGCGGAGGTTACGTAAGGATAAACTCAAGAGGTTCACTATCTTTCAGCTACTTGTCGTTATCATAACACATGTAATGCTCCACGGCCGAGTATATAAGGCCTAGGGGGCACCCCTTCAGATCGATCGACTCTGCTCCACTTAGCCACCCACAAAAACTCTCTGCGCCCTCTATCCAGAGAATCCTCTTGTAACCACGCTCATATACTCACCAGGACGTAGGGTGTTACGCGTTTCTAAGCGGCCCGAACCTGTAAATCTTGTCCATTGTCCCTCGTGCAATCGGCACGAACCATTTTGCTACAGTCGTCGACACCGTCCTACTCCTAAAAACACCTTGAGGGGCAACCCCGGGTGTGCGGTCGGACCCAAAACACCGACAGAGGGGGACGGCCTTATCCGTCTCCACTGGCTCGAAGTTGCCGGCATGACGTTTCACGTCTGGCGCCTCCTTAGAGAGGCTTTCCAAGTCGGAGATGAGGGCCTCGGATTCGGCGAGGGCCTCGGCGTACTCCACGCACTCCACGTCGCATTCGAATGCGTGCTTGTACGTGGGGCCGACGGTGATGACCCCATTGGGGCCCGACATCTTGAGCTTCAGGTAGGTGTAGTTGGGGACGGCCATGAACTTCGCGTAGCATGGCCTTCCCAGTACCGCGTGGTAGGTTCCTCGGAACTCGACCACCTCGAACGTCAGAGTCTCCCTTCGGAAGTTGGAGGGCATTCCGAAGCAGACGGGAAGGTCGAGTCGTCCGAGGGGCTGGACGCGCTTCCCGGGAATGATCCCGTGGAAGGGCGCAGCGCCTGCTCAGATGGAGGACAGATCGACGCGTAGGAGCCCGAGGGTCTCGGCGTAGATGATGTTGAGGCTGCTGCCTCCGTCCATAAGGACCTTGGTGAGCCTGACGTCGCTGATGACGGGGTCGACGACGAGCGGGTATTTCCCCGGGCTCGGCACGTGGTCGGGGTGGTCAGCTTGGTCGAAGGTGATGGGCTTGTCGGACCAGTCTAGGTAGACCGGCGCCGCCACCTTCACCGAGCAGACCTCCCGGCGCTCTTGCTTGCGGTGCCGAGCCGAGGCATTCGCCGCTTGTCCATCGTAGATCATAAAGCAGTCGCGGACCTCGGGGAACTCTCCTGCTTGGTGATCTTCCTTCTTGTCATCGTCGCGGGCCCTGCCACCCTCCGCGGGTGGCCCGGCCCTGTGGAAGTGGCGCCGAAGCATGACGCACTCCTCAAGGGTGTGCTTGACAGGCCCCTGATGATAGGGGCACGGCTCCTTGAGCATCTTGTCGAAGAGGTTGGCACCTCCGGGGGGTTTCCGAGGGTTCTTGTACTCGGTGGCGACGACAAGGTCCGCGTCGGCGGCGTCGCGTTTCGCTTGCGACTTCTTCTTGCCTTTCTTCTTGGCGCCGCGCTGAGTCGACGCCTCGGGAGCATCTTCCGGTGGGCGGCCCTGGGGCTGCTTGTCCTTTCGGAAGATAGCCTCGACTGCCTCCTGGCCGGAGGCGAACTTGATGGCAATGTCCATCAGCTCGCTCGCCCTGGTGGGGGTCTTGCGACCCAACTTGCTCACCAGGTCGCGGCAGGTGGTGCCGGCGAGGAACGCGCCAATGACATCCGAGTCGGTGATGTTGGGCAGCTCGATGCGCTGCTTCGAGAATCGCCGGATGTAGTCCCAAAGAGACTCTCCCGGCTGCTGCCGGCAGCTTCGAAGGTCCCAAGAATTCCCGGGGCGCACATATGTGCCCTGGAAATTGCCGGCGAAGGCTTGGACTAGGTCGTCCCAGTTGGAGATCTGCCCCGGAGGCAGGTGCTCCAGCCAGGCGCGAGCGGTGTCGGAGAGGAACAAGGGGAGGTTGCGGATGATGAGGTTGTCGTCGTCCGTTCCTCCCAGTTGGCAGGCCAGGTGGTAGTCCGCGAGCCACAGTTCCGGTCTCGTCTCCCCCGAGTACTTTGTGATAGTAGTCGGGGGTCGGAACCGGGTCGGGAACGGTGCCCGTCGGATGGCCCGGCTGAAGGCCTGCGGACCTGGCGGTTTGGGCGAGGGACTCCGATCCTCCCCGCTGTCGTAGCGTCCCCCACGCCTGGGGTGGTAGCCTTGGCGCACCCTCTCGTCGAAGTGGGCCCGACGGTCGCGGTGATGGTGCTCGTTGCCGAGGCGACCCGGGGCCGCAGGCGCGGTGTTGCGCGTGCGCCCGATGTAGACCGAGGCTTCCCGCATGAATCGGGAAGTCGCGGCATGAGGTTCCGAGGGGTATCCCTGCCTTCGGGAGGCAGAGCTCTCGGCCCGTCGGACTGCGGCGCCTTCCAGGAGATTCTTGAGCTCCCCCTGGATTCGCCGGCCCTCGGTGGTTGATGGCTCCGGCATCGCGCGGAGAAGCATCGCTGCGGCAGCCAGGTTCTGGCCGTCGCCACTGGATGCGGGTGGTGGCCTGAGCCTGACGTCGTCGGCGATGCGGTGCTGGAAGCCCTGGGGTAGATGACGTATTTCTCCGACCGGAGGTTGGCCCGCCCATGCCTGCCCGACGTTCCGACGGATCGGCTCAAGCGCTCCTGCTCCCTCGTCGAGCCTGGCCTGCGCCCCGCGGATTTGCTCGAGCTGTGGGTCATGCCCCCCTGCCTGAACGGGGACCACAGCTAGCTCCCGTGGGATGTCGACGCGGGGCACTGGCCTAGGGAGATCACCATCCTCCGGCATGCCGAGATGATTGCCTTCGGAGGGACCCCCTAGATCGACGTGGAAACATTCGCGGCTTGGGCCGCAGTCCTCGTCGCCGAGGCTGCGGCTACCGTCGGAACAGTCGGAGAGGCAGTAGTCACAGGCGGTCATGAAGTCCCGCATGGCACTAGGGTTGCCAAGTCCAGAGAAATCCCAACAGATGTTGGGCCCGTCGTCTTCCTCGGACCCAGAGGGCCCGTAGGTCGAGACGTCCGTCAGCCGGTCCCAAGGCGACTGCATGCGAAACCCCAGAGGGTTTGGACTCGCCTCTACGAGAGCGTCCGCCAAAGCGAGGTCGCTAGGCGGGTTGTGGCTGAATCCAAATGACGTAGGATGGGAATCGGTCGGTACCTTTTGGTCGACGAGCGGCGATGAAGTCACGTCGGGGACTGACTGCACCGTCGTCTCAGGTGCGAGGGTGATGTCCAGCAAGCTCTCCGCGAGCGCGCTGGCGTCGTCCGCTTGCTCGGGATGGGCGTGTCGTGGGGAGACGGCGCTCGTCTTCGACTCAGGCGCGAAGTCGATACCTGGTGCGCCCCTCGTTGGGGTGCCGGTGCTGTCGGCTCGCTCAACAGCCAACGAGGCGCTGCCTCCTGCTTGGCCTTGGTCGCCCTGCCTTCCCCTCCGTCGGCGGGGGAAAGGGCAGGATGAGCTCGAAGGTCGTTCTTCCACCACGCGGGGAAGACGTCGTCGATTCCGCCGCCGACGGGCGGGTCGTCGGCCGCCATTGTCGTCGTCGCGCGGCGGTGGAAGGAGTATCATGTCGTAGCCGCCGTCGAGGGACATGAACTCAAGACTCCCGAAACGGAGCACCGTCCCGGGTTGGAGAGGTTGTTGGAGACAGCCCATCTGGAGCTTGACGGGAAGCTGTTCGTCGACACGCAGCAGGCCCCTACCTGGCGCGCCAACTGTCGGCGTTTCGAGACCGGGGGGTCCCTGGGCCGACGAGTGAGTGTCGCCGCGTGCCCCAGCCCAGATGGGTCGAGCGCGAGGGCGAGCGCGAAGGGGGGAGAGCGAGGCGGCCGGAGGCCGGCGTGAGAGAGGTGGGAATCCCGCGGCCTTCGTGTTCGTCCCGCGCCCCGGTCGGGTGCGCTTGCAGTAGGGGGTTACAAGCGTCCACGCGGGAGAGGGAGCGAGCGGCCCCAAGCGAGCGCCTGTCTCGTCCTCGTCCCCGCGCGGCCAACCCTCTCTAAGAGGGCCCTGGTCCTTCCTTTTATAGGCGTAAGGAGAGGATCCAGGTGTACAATGGGGGTGTAGCAGAGTGCTACGTGTCTAGCGGGGGAGAGCTAGCGCCCTAAGTACATGCTGTCGTGGCAGCCGGAGAGATTTTGGCACCCAGCTGGTGTGATGTCGTGGCCGTCGGAGGAGCGATGGAGCCTGGCGGAGGGACAGCTGTCGGAGCGGTTGGGTCCTTGCTGACGTCCTCTTGCTTCCGTAAGGGGGCTGAGAGCCGCCGTCGTCACAGAGCATGCGGGGCGCCATCATTGCCTATCTGGCGGAGCTAGCCAGATGGGACACCGGTCTGGTTCCCTGCGGCTCGAGTCAGCTCGGGGTAGGGTGATGATGGCGCCTCCTGTTGACGTGGCTGGCCTGCGCCCTAGGTTGGGCGATGCGGAGGCTCCTCCGAAGCTGAGGTCGAGTCTGTCTTCCGTGGCCGAGGCCGAGTCCGAGCCCCTGGGTCAGGCGAGGCGGAGGTCGTCGGCTGAGGCCAAGGCGGAGTCCGAGCCCTGGGGTCGGGCGAAGCGGAGTTCGTCGTCTTCTAGGACTTAGCCCGAGTCCGAGCCCTGGGTCGGGCGGAGCGGAGTTCGCCGTCTTCCGGGACTTAGCCCGAGTCCGAGCCCTGGGTCGGGCGGAGCGGATTTCGCCGTCTTCCGGGACTTAGCCCGAGTCCGAGCCCTGGGTCGGGCGGAGCGGAGTTCGCCGTCTTCCGGGACTTAGCCCGAGTCCGAGCCCTGGGTCGGGCGGAGCCGAGTTCACCGTCTTCCAGGACTTAGCCCGAGTCCGAGCCCTAGGTCGGGCGGAGCGGAGTTCGCCGTCTTCCGGGGCTGAGCCCGAGTCCGAGCCCTAGGTCGGGCGAAGCGGAGCTTCCTATGGTGCCTCCGGCGGGGCCTGACTGCCTGTCAGCCTCACTCTGTCAAATGGCACCGCAGTCGGAGTGGCGCAGGCGGCGCTGTCCTTCTGTCAGGGCGGTCAGTGGAGCGGCGAAGTGACGGCGGTCACTTCGGCTCTGCCGGGGGGCGCGCGTCAGGATAAGGGTGTCAGGCCACCTTTGCATTAAATGCTCATGCGACCTGGTCGGTCGGTGCGGCGATTTAGTTAGGGTTGCTTCTTAGCGAAGGCAGGGCCTCGGGCGAGCCGGAAATATGTTCGCCGTTGGAGGGGGGCCTCGGGCGAGACGGAAATCCTCCGGGGTCGGCTGCCCTTGTCCGAGGCTAGGCTCGGGCGAGGCGTGATCGAGTCGCTCGAATGGACTGATCCCTGACTTAGTCGCACCCATCAGGCCTTTGCAGCTTTATGTTGATAGGGGTTACCAGCTGAGAATTAGGAGTCTTGAGGGTACCCCTAATTATGGTCCCCGACGATATTCATAGAAATTCTCTCGAAATCTACCCTAACCTCGCCCTTAAAACCATAGCTAGGGTGGTGTGGCTTGGAAGCCACATGTTCGTTAGTCAGTACCAGACTGTCCGGTATAAGGATTTCATTACCTGGTGAACTATTAGAACGACCCTCAAGAAACGACAACGTGATTTTTTTAGTTGATCCAAAGCAGCTAGGAAAAAGTCTACTTAACCCCCTGGCGTTTGAAGGGTGGGATACTTAACCCCCCGACCTGGAAAACCAGGTATTCCACACATTAAACTTTGTATGTCGGTACATATTACCTCTCAAGGCGGTATTAGGAGGCTGTTTTGCTTACTGGGCACCCAACGTGGCTCCTAGGTGGCGCGCTCGTCCTGCCTGGCCCTATGGCCCGCTTGTTAGCCCTCATCGGCCCCATGTCAAGTACCTACAGGTGGGTTTGGGTTGGAAGCTGGAGAGCCCGTCCATCCTTCCGTTGTTCGACTGCCTAGCGCCCTCGGAGCCTCCGCACTTCCGCCTTCACCATCTCCGATGAGGCGATCGATGAGTACATGATCGGACGCTGCTCGTCTGATCACTTTGCATCATGAGCGAGAGGTGAGTACCCACTTGTCCATGTCGCTGGTAGTTTTGGAGTTGGCAGATTGTTTTTGGGGGAAGGTCCATATCTTGTGGGTGAATGGATGACGACGTAGCTGTAGTCCAAGGTCTGCATGATTTAGGAAGTGTATTAACATTTCCTTATGAAATGTAGGTTGGATCATTTGTCAATTAGGTTCCATCATAGTGGGGGGTTTGTGATAAATCAAGGGAAGCTTGAGTATGTAGGAGGCAAATGTGATTTGACATATGTGGAGTTGGACAAGGTTTCTCTTCCAGAGATATAGGGCCACCTAGCAGATCATGTTGTCAGTAAGAACTTTATGCGTTTACATTGGTTGAAGCCAGGGGCAGAATTGAGCAATGGTCTTGTACTGCTAGTCGATGATGCATCTTGCCTAACAATGGTTAGTCACATAACTGATGCTGGTGTTGCAGAAATTTATGTTGAGGAAGTTGTTGTCTGTCTTCAAATGGTTGAGCAACCTTCCAAAGAATCACAAGGAGTCAGTCTAGGAGATGCAGCAGATTGTGGCAGGGGTAAGCAAATTGTAGAAGATGAAGATGGTGGCAGCAGCAAGCAAATTGAAGATAATAGGTTTGCTAAATTTCCAGTAGAAGATAAAGAGGAAGACACTGAAACTGAATCATTAGATTAAGACTACTTCCAACCCATTGACGATGACAGTTCAGGGGAAGATGATGAAGCAATTGATTTCAGAAAATATGCCAATGAGGTGAAGAGGAATATCAGTGCTAAGAAGCTAGGACTACAAAGTGGAGGGATTGGACACATTAACCCTGCAGAATTGGTAGATGAAGTTCCGAACCTAGATGACCCAGGGAGTCCATATCATGACTCCAGTGAAGAGTATTCATATGAAGAAAACAGTGAAGATGAGTCTAAAAGGTGGCTGAGTCAAGAGAACAGGTATGATAGCAAAGCACCAGTTCCAATGTTCTCACTTGGAATGGCATTCAGATGCAGTAGACAGTTTAAAAAAGCTCTTGTGAAGTATGGATTGAAAGCACACAAGCACTTGCACTTCCAGAAAGATGAGAAGAATAGGGTTAGGGCAAACTGTTCTTGGCCTGGATGCAAATGGTTAATCTATGGTTCCAAGACTACCAGATCAGATTGGTTTAAGGTTGTCACTTTTATAGATGAGCATTCTTGCCCACCTAGGAGAGACAATAAGTTAGTAACCTCCAACATAATTGCGAAGCATTATTTCAGTGAGATTAATGACAATCCAACATGGAAAGTTGAGTTGATAAAGAAAGCTGTTCTAAAAGACCTTCTTGCAGATGTGTCACTGTCCAAGTGCAAGAGGGCAAAGGCATTGGTCCTGAAGGCTGCTCTGGACTCCATGAAAGGAGAGTACAACAAGGTGTATGACTACCAGTTGGAGCTCTTGAGAAGTAACCCTGGTAGTATAGTTGTGGTGTATCTGAATCCAGAGTTTGAAGATCAAGTATTTGAAAGGTTCTATGTGTGCTTTGATGCATCTAAGAAAGGATTCCTTGCTGGATGCAAAAAAGTGATTGGTCTTGACGGTTGCTGGTTCAAGGGTTCAAACACTGGCCAGCTGCTTTGTGCCATTGGGAGAGATGCAAACAACCAGATGTATCCAATTGCATGGGCAGCTGTTGCAACTGAAACATATGATTCATGGTACTGGTTTCTAGGATTACTTCAAAAAGATCTGAACATCAACATTGGAGGTGATGGTTGGGTTGTCATATCTGATCAACAGAATGTGCATTCTAAATCATAAAACTGTATGTCTAAAAATTAGATGGTACACAGAAATTCTTAATCATCTAAGTGCTTTTGCAGGGTCTATTGAAGGCTGTAGACGAATTGCTTCCTAACGCAGAGCACAGAATGTGTGCCAGACACATTTATGCCAACTGGAGGAAGATTTATACAGACAAGAAGCTGCAAAAGAAGTGGTGGGCTTGTGCCAAGGCACCTTGCAGAGTTCTTTTCAACCTCAGAAGGGCATGGCTTGCACAAGCTTCACCAGAAGGAGCACAAGATATGATGAAGACATCCCCAGAGCATTGGAGCAGGGCTTTTTTTCAAGATAGGGGCTAACTGTGATTCAGTGGATAACAACATGTGTGAGAGTTTTAACAACTCCATCATGGATGCTAGGTACTATCCAGTCATTTCCATGTGTGAAGCCATTAGAAAGAAGGTTATGGTGAGGATACAAGAGAATAGGGCCAAGGCTGAGAAGTGGACAGGAACAATCTGTCCTAATATCTTCAAGAAATTAAAAATCAACATTCTGAGGTCTGGTAGTTGTGATGTGCTGTGGAATGGTGAAGATGGCTTTGAGGTGCAAGAGAAAGAAGACAGGAGGTACATTGTGAACTTGGTTGGTAGAACATGTACTTGCAGATATTGGCAACTCTCAGGTCTGCCCTGCTGCCATGCTATTAGCTGCATCTACAAGGCATCAAAGCTGCTAGATGATTTCACTGCACCATGCTTCACCAAAGCAGATTACTTGAAGACCTATGCACATGTCCTCCAGCCTGTTGAGGGCCAAGCTAACTGGCCAATTTCAGACATGCCTAGACCAAAACCACCAGCTTTTGTCAAAATGCCAGGAAGGCCAAAAACTGAAAGAACTAGAGAGGTGGGGGAAGCACCTAAGGGGACTAAACTAAGCAGGATGGGCATTAAGATGAGCTGCAGGTTGTGTGACAAACCTGGGCATAACTCAAGGAAATGCTTCCTAAATCCAGAAACAGGAAAGAAAAAAAATGCTCACATTAAAAGAGATGCAAAAAAAAAGGAAGAGAGATGAGGCATCCACATCTGCACCAGACAGGAACAAAAGGTCAACTGAACAGAGCACAACAAGGGTATCTACTTACAACTTTTCTTTTTTTAATATATGTTCGTTTCATTTCAATACTGCAACTCCCTTGTAGGTTCATGTGAGCACACAGCAGAGTACAAGGGGGACAAGGGGCAGAAGGACCACAAGGGGGACAACGATGTCATGGGGAACTACCAGCAGGCTGCAGCACCTGCTGTTTGGAAACAACTAATACCAAGACCGCACCACCAAGACTGGCTTTTGTCTTTTGTTTATATTCTAGAATGCTAATTGAAACATGGGCAGGCAAGATTATGGCCATGTATTAGCAAACTTATGCTGGAATGTCATGGTTATAGACCTATAGTAGCAAACTTATGTTGGGATGTCATGACCATGTATGGTCCAATGTTATGGCCCACCTCTTGTTGAGCTTTGAACATGGTGGTTTACAACAATATATGCTCACTTGTTGATGCATCAATGTATTACGCATTGATAGAAACCATCAAATTGCAGTATTAACATCATGCCATTACATGTCTGGTACACAAAGTTCATACCATTCAACCTACAAGGAAGAGGATTCCTACTACGTTACAGTGAGGCCATCACTACTAGCATTAACATGCCAACAAACAGGTGTTCCCCGCCGTGATGGAGCCGTCGCGAGCCGAGGCGGTGGCAGAGGCGCGCGGCGCAGACCATGCGGAGGAGGAGCGCGAGCAGTCCCATGTGTGTGCGGGCGGCAGCCGAAGATGAGCTCGAATCTTCCATGGCCTCTTGTCGGGCACCTCATTCCCGCCGCTGGCTTCCTTCTACCTCTCGTCGGGTGCCTCTTTCCCGCCTCGACCACCTCTTTCCCGCCTGCCTCTCCGCTCATCTAGTGCCAAAATAGGACCAGGCTAGACGAGCGTGCCACCTAGGAGCCACGTTGGGTGCCCAGTAAGCAAAACAGCCTCCTAATACTGCCTTGGGGGGTAATATGTGCCGACATACAAAGTTTAATGTGTGGAATACCTGGTTTTTCAAGTCGGGGGTTAAGTATCCCACCCTTCACGCCAGGGGGTTAAGGCTATCCGCAACCATTACCCCTAAATTTTTCCCCCTATATCACTTTTCCCCCTATTTTCCCCATATTTTTTCATCTCCCGCAGCGGTTCCCCCTAAATACTCCCCCTATACCCCACTACCACTATAAAATATCATTTTCTATACCAACTATAAATTTTTTATCTACTAACAATTACTCGTGGACCCACAACACATTGTTTAGGGTGATGAACAGTGACACGCTATATCTGGGGGGAGAGAGAAGGGGACCGACACGTAGGGGGCGCTGTAGGGGGCACCGCTGCGGCCATAGGGTGCCCCCTACGCGCCGCATGCAAGGGGAGGGGGATCGCTAGGGTGTACCGCTGCGCACAGCCTAAGTATCCCACCCTTCAAACGCCACCTAGGAGCCACGTTGTTGCTGTCGGGAACAATCGTTGAGCTTCTTCTAGTTCACACTCAATTCGGTCGTTTTCAGCATTAACGGAGTCAGGCCCAGGCCTAACCTCAGTTCATCCGAGCAGCCGAACACGCCCGCCGCCATTCTACGCCTTGCTGCCCAGGTCGGACGGACCCTTTGCCGGAGACGAGCACACGCCACAGCAGGTATGCCCGCCCCTCTTCTGTGCAAAACTGAGCACCCGAACCCAATTTAAGCTGTTCTGTATTCGGATCTGATCTAATCACTAGTGTAATCGTATGCATGTATTATGCCTACTAACTTCCCTTTTTGGCAAGGAATTATCGGGCATAGAGCAGAGCGAAGCGAGAGATCCAATGGCGGCGGCGGAGGGGCAGTGGGTGCTCATGGCAACGGGGCGGACGCCGACCAACATTGCGGTGATCAAGTACTGGGGGAAGCGGGACGAGGCGCTCATCCTCCCCATCAACGACAGCATCAGCGTAACGCTCGACCCCGACCATCTCTCCGCCACCACCACTATCGCCGTCAGCCCCTCATTCCCTTCCGACCGCATGTGGCTCAATGGCAAGGTGTGTCATCGCCAGGACCCCTTCTCTGCTCGCTAATTTGTCTCTACCGCTGCTTCGTCACCTCCGTGGTCTGTTCATTAGGGAGGGAAAAAACACTACAGACTGGTTTGGTGGACAGGTAAATGGATGGTCCATGACGGAGGAATCTAATCGCTATTTAATTTTGAATAGGGAGGGGATTCCTGCCCCGCCCCATGAATCCTCTCCATTTTCATGCCCACCAAATCAGCACTACATGCCTTTTGTTTTTTACGTGTCACTCTGGAATCTGGACGTTGACTAAGTGGCAGATAAAAAATTCTAGTATATAGGACTTTGATTTGACGATAAATGGTATAAATTCGAAACGATGGTCCTCTTGATTACCTTGGTATTTGGTTTGGATGATTGAGCAGGAGATCTCGCTATTAGGAGGAAGGTTTCAGAGCTGCCTCAAAGAAATCAGAAAGCGTGCTCGTGACATTGAGGACAAGGAGAAGGACGTCAAGATCAAGAAAGAGGACTGGGGCAAGTTGCATGTTCACATAGCCTCGTACAACAACTTCCCCACTTCTGCTGGTTTGGCCTCTTCGGCTGCTGACCTTGCCTGTTTCGGTAAAGTTTCTTCTGTTATCATCATAATCTGATTGTTTCCCTATGTTCTCAATATAAGTTGTCATGACTTCTGGCTATCCTTACAATGATTTGACTGTTTGTTGGTCTGTTGTATTAGCAAAAACTACAACATGAAAATGTTTTAAAAGTTCACAGCAATTTTACTAGTACTGTTGTCGTGTGGCCAATCTGATTCTTTTTGCCAATTTGGAGCCCAAGTTGGAAATTGTGACTGCAGATGCATCAAAACAACTTATTAGGAGCAGATGTAGTATTTTTCTAGTTTCTTTTTTTTTTCATTTTGTCCTCCTGTGACTGACATTAAAACATGAAAAAATATATTTAGGGACAGATAGAGATTGCGAATGTAAGTTTTCTCCCTTTATGCCCGGGGTGGTGACAAGAAACAAGGCTTGACTTGTGGCAAAAGGTTATGCCAAGTCGCAGGTTTGGATTTCGAGGAAACTTTTGCTCCTGTGGCTAGGTTAGAGTCAATTTAAATTTTATTAGCCTATGCTGCTCACCATTCTTTTAGGCCGTTCCAAATGGACGTGAAGAGCGCTTTCCTCAATGGGCCAATCAAGGAGGAGGTATACGTGGAACAACCCCCTGGCTTTGAGGATGACAAGTATCCCGACCATGTATATAAGCTCTCTAAGGCGCTATATGGACTTAAGCACATGGACATCCAGCATCACTTCCTGAGAGACCACCAGCAAAAGGGAGATATCGATGTGTATCACATTAGCACCGAGAACCAGCTAGCCGATAGCTTCACCAAGCCTTTAGATGAGAAAAGGTTTTGCAGGTTGCGTAGTGAGCTAAATGTCTTAGATTCGCGTAACTTGGATTGATCTATAGCATACATGTAGTCTATGCCTTTGATCATGTTACTTTGAGCATTTACATTATTTGTTGTCTATTTATGGTGCTCAAGTTGTACAAATATCCCCGGACCTCATAAGTCCATATGCAAATGATGCACATATTTAAGGGGAGATGTGCTACAACTTGACCCCTTTGAGACTAACTTGTTTGGTTAAATACACTTGATGTAGTCTCGAAGGTACATTGAAAGGGAAAATGAACTTGGACAACGAAAATACTTCCACTGCACTCCGGTATTAGTGTATTTAATTCCAAGTTCATACTTGTGCTCTCATTGCCTTTCTGCTCTTAATTGACATTTTGGTGAGGCAATGGGGTTAAAGGGCCAAGAATGATCCTGTTTTGGTGCTTAATGCCAAAGGGGGAGAAATTAAGGCCAAAGCAAAATGGATCAGCCAACCACTTGTGAATTTTGAAAATAGAGGAGTTAGAATTTGGATTTTGTCAAAATACTCTTATTGCAAAATTTGGTCTCTTATGGGGGAGAATTTTGATTATGGGAAAAAGGGGGGGTTTGGCACTTGATCAATTTTACTCTTGGAATATCTCTCGATTTGCCCAAACAAGGGTGTTTGACTTAGAGATAGGAAAAACAATTTGATTTGCAAAAACAAACCAAGTGGTGGCAAAGAGTGATCCAAATATGCCAAATCTTAAGTAAAAAGGGAATTGGTCTTCATTTGCATTGATGTTGCACTTCTTGTGTTGCTTTTTGATGTGTTGGCATAAATCACCAAAAAGAGGAGATTGAAAGGGAAATGTGCCCTTGGGCCATTTCTATAAGTATTTTGGTGATTAGATGTCCAACACATATTGAGTGAGTTCTTATGTGCCAAATGAGTGAGAAGTGTTAAATCAAGAACAAGGTATGTTTCTAGACTTAGTGAATTGTTTTTGCATACTAACATGGTTATCTAAGTGCTAGAAACAGTGTCAAGAAAAGGATATTTGAATTGGAGAAGAGTTGGCAAAGTATAGCCAACACCAGCTCGGGCTTGGCACACCGGACTGTCTGGTTGTGCACCTGACAGTGTCCAGTGCCCCAGGCTGGTCATCGGTGAACCGACTGCTCTCAAGAAGCGGTGGAGCGACGCGACTATAAATCACCGGACTGTCCGGTGAGTCATCTGCGCACGCGTCCAAGTCATCGGCGATGAACTCGTCGCTCTCGGGAAAAGAGAAAGGCGACGTGGCTATAATTCACTGGACTGTCCGGTGATGCACCGGACTGTCCGGTGAGTCAACGGCGCCAGCAGCCAACGGTCGTCCACGCGATCAACGCGCGACACGTGGTCCGTGTCAACGGTCGGTTGGGCACACCGGACTGTCCGGTGTGCACCGGACAGTGTCCGGTGCGCCAACCGGTCCCGAGGACCAACGGTCGGCTGCGCCCGGTATGGAAGGAAATCGAGCACCGAACTGCTACAGTGGTTGTCCGGTGGTGCACCGGACTGTCCGATGCACCACTCGACAGAATGCAAGAATTGCCTACCAAACTGATGTCCAACGGCTCCTAGCTTCCTTGGGGCTATAAAAGAGACCACTAGGCGCATGGAGCAGAACACCAAGCTTACAAGAAACATCCTAAGGCATCTAGACTCTGCATTCACGCAATCGGATCATCGTTCTTGAGATTTGAGCACTGTTCGAGTTGTAAACTGAAAGGGAATTAGGCTTACACCTAGTTCCTAATTAATTTTGGTGGTTGAATTGCCCAACACAAATAATTGGACTAACTAGTTTGCTCTAGTGTACAAGTTATACATGTGCCAAAGGTTCACACTTAGCCAATAAAAAGACCAAGTATTGGGTTCAAACAAAGGAGCAAGAGCCAACCGAAGGCACCTCTGGCCTGGCGCACCGGACTGTCCGGTGTGCCACCGGACATGTCCGGTGCACCAGAGGACTCCGACTTCAAACTCTTCACCTTCGGGAATTCTCGTAAGCCGGCGCGCTATAATTCACCGGACTATTCGGTGTACACCGGACAGTGTCCGGTGCTCCAAGGATGAGCGGCCTCGCGAACTCGGCAGCCTCGGGAATTCACTTCGGCTGCTCCGCTATAATTCACCGGACTGTCCGGTGTGACAGCGGGGCAACGACTACTTCGAAGCCAACGGTCACCTGCAGGCGCATTAAATGCGCGCCAGAGCGCGCAGAAGTCAGGCTCGCGCGAGACGGCACAGCGGACACTCTACAGTACATGTCCGGTGCGCCACCGGACATCTAGGCGGGCCCAGAAGTCAGCGCTCCAACGGTCGAAACCCTAACGGTCGGGTGACGTGGCTGTCGCACCGGACATGTCCGGTGTGCACCGGACTGTCCGGTGCACCATACGACAGACAGCCTTCACCAACGGCTAGATTTTGGTTGGTGGCTATAAATACCACCCCAACCGGCCACTTCAATGTGTGGGAGCCCAAGCAACATTCCAAGTCATCTAGTTGACATACTCAAGCCCTCCCAACCACATATATTCATTGATCCATCCTATACACAAGATTTAGTCCACTACAACCAACACAAGTGCCACAAAAGAGAGAGCGAGCAATTGAGAGCTACTCAATTGAGTTTAGCCCTAGCGCCTTGTGAGATTCATCGAGAGATAGTGTGTGCTTCATCTTTTTGTTCATTTGCGCGTGGAGTTTTGACTTCCATTCGAACTTCCTCCAAAGTTTTGGAGGCTTGTAAAAGCTAGAAAGAGACACCAAAGATTGTGGTGGTCCTTGTGGGATCGAGAGTGATCCTTGAGAAGAAGAAGAGCTCACCGATCCTTGTGTGATCGGGGGAGAGAGGGAAAGGGTTGAAAAAGACCCGTCCTTAAGTGGACTCCTCAACGGGGACTAGGCCTTCGAGGGCCGAACCTCGGTAAAACAAATCACTCGTGTCCACTGTGTTTATTGCTTGTGATTTGTTTGTTTTCCCTTGCTCTAAGTTTTCTTGCACCTTTATTTGCTAATATCATTTGGCGTTGCTTCAAGTTAAATTCCCATTTAGTGAAGCAACACGTTGCAAGAAAGAACTTGTCCTAGTGCTCTTCTCATCTAAGACTTCTTGCTTTGTTTAACTTACTAGTTGTATTGATTTATCACTTCCACGTTATTTAGCAATACTCTTTTCAAGCAAGAACTTAGTTTCTATTCTCCGATATTTGTATATCTTGTTCTAACCACTAATCAAGGGATCTAGTTGGGGGATAAAGTTTTAATTTTCAGGTTTCGCCTATTCACCCCCCCCCCTCTAGGCGACTTTCAATTGGTATCAAAGCTAGGCACTTCATCTTGAGTCTAACAACTCGAAGTGATGGCTCGTAGAAGATCCCAAAAGAACAAGAAGACCCAGGAGAACAAGGAGGTAACTCTTGAGATATTACTTTCCGATTGTTCTAATTATGTTTCTTGGTCTACTAGAGTGATAAAAGCTTTTAGAACCATAGATCCTCAATTAGAACAAATTTTAGACAAGAGTATCTTCCCTCCTAGTTATAATGGAAAAATTATCTCCGAGGAGGACCAAAGATGTTTTCGCTTAAACTACCTAGCTTTTGACATCTTAAGCAATTCTCTTAGCAAAGAAGATTATCGTGCCTTCATATCAAATTATGACGAATCCACCCATGATACGCATGATATTTGGACTAGAATTAAAAGCAAATTTAATAAGTCCAAACATGATAGTTCATTTTGTGCTTCTACTTCCTTTGGTATTTGTGATACTAACCCTTGCAAGGAAGAAGAAGAAAATGAACGATGGAGACCAAACGATGAATCCACCTCTTCAAAAGGTTTGTCTTCCCATTTCAATTCCCACATATGTTGTATGGCTAATGAAAATGATAGCGGAAGGACAAATGAGGATGAGGAGGAAGAAAGAAGCTTCTTGCATCTCTACGCTCGCCTAAGCCAAGAAGATAAGACGGTCATGCTCAAACTTCTAGAAAGAGCGAGAGAGCAAAGCGAAGCTCGTCAAAGGCTAGAAGACGTTCTCTCCATGAAAATGCTACACTTTGACGAGTTGACTAAAGAACATGAGGAGCTAAAGTGCTCTCATGTTGATTTGGTCCAAAGGTATGAAACTATTTCAATTGAGCATGATAACGCTTTACATTGTATCACTCAATTAGTAAATAGGAATACCTTGCTTAAGGACCAAATAGAAAAGCTAAAAGTTGAAAATCTAGCTTTTCAAGAAAAATATGATATGCTTCTATGTTCTCATGAAAATCTTATGGATGATCATATCATATTAAACATTGCTCATGAGGTTGTGATAGAAAACTTAAAATCCCAACAACCTCACTCGTGCACATGTATTCAAATTGATATTATATTACCATATGCTAATGCTTGTTGTTTGTCGACAAGCAAATCTTCCGTTGAGCTAGAATTTGCAGGAACAAATGATGATTCATATCAAAAGCTCAAAGAAGAAAATGAGAGGCTAAAGAAGAGCTTGACACAACTAAAAGGGAAATGCATTGCCCAACCTTCTCAAGATAACCGTGATCACATGGTGAAGAAGCTTGAGACGGGAACAACTGTGGCATGCACTACATCCCTTGAAGAAAATGTCAAGGATTTGAGGATTGCCAAGAGGAAGAAACAAAAGATGAAATTCAACACCTCCTCCAAAAGCCTCAACCACACCTCCACAAAAGGTAACATCCAAGGTAATGATCAAACCACACTTCACATTAAGAGGTGTAGTGAATGCTTTGAAGAGGGGCATTTGATTAGGTCATGTCCCTACATTAAAAATGGCTTGATTATTAACAAGGATGATAGACTTTGTTTTAAATGCTCCAAGAAGGGACACTTGCTTAGATCTTGTCCTCATTTAAAACAAAAAGGCATAGGGTTAGAAAAGAAAGTTTTTACTAACCATGTAGCAAGCAACAAACAAGGAAAGAAGAAAACTTCAAAACTTGAAAAACGCCTATGCTACACATGCCGAAAGAAGGGACATTAATGCAAGGATTGTCCCATTGGTAACAATTCCACTCCTAGCTTGTCAATTAATTCTCATGTAACTAGGCAACCCAAAATTGCAACTTGTGCTAGAAAGGTAATGAGTTTACCTAGTGCTAACACAAAGGACTTTTGGGTTCCTAGATCTTTGTTGACTAACCGTGATGGACCCATCAAGCGATGGGTACCAAAATATGCTTGACAAGCTTTGTAGGAGAAGGAGATGATATGAAGTCTTTGGGGTGCTTGAGAGAGTTCATTCAATTCTTATCAACTCAAGCTATCAATCTTCAATATACATGATTGACCCAAGGTTATTTTTCAAATTGCTATGTCTTAAACTCATATCATCTCAAGGAAGATATTATATGTTGTAGAAAGTGAAGAGATATCATGTGCAAAAATCAAGGCCTACAACATGGAGGAAAGCCAAAGGATGGTAACACTTATCTTTTAAGTGCAAGTATTTTAGAATATCATTTCTTATGTGTCTTGTGTAGTCACATAGAAAGATTGAAGCACTTCAAATGCCTTTAAATTTATATTACCATTCTTTGAAGAATTTTCTATCATATGGTAGATTGCATACTCATCATTTCCATCCTATGGCAATCTACATGCTTTAAATTGTTGGAAGTGTCACATGGCATGTTTTTCGCTAAGTTATTCTATTATTGCCATGTTTCTAGATATAGAGAGATATTTCAAGTTCCTAAAAGAACAAGGTGTTATGCAAGGAATTCAAATCCTTAGGACACTTATAAAAGGAAAACTCTCTCTATAACTAGAATAGTGAGACTATTGATTTTATTTAAGTAACCCAAAGTAGTCTCACTTGTAGAGAATAAGTTTCTCTTTGGAAGCGTGTAATCTAACATGAAAAGAAAAATCAATCCAATGTTTTATGATGTATTTCTACTTGCTCAAAATTGGATATGATTCTTTCACATTTATCGCTTTCCAAATCATGAATTAGATTTATTCCTATAATCTCAAAGGATTATTTATGCTTGTTTTATGAGTTAAAATTGAGCATAACATCATCTATGGATAATCTAGTTCATGCTATGAAGTTTCCATGTTTTAGTAATCTAGCCTTTCATTCCTTATCAAAAATGGTTACAAAAATGGAAACTAGTGCTTGTGTTACTAACAACGTATCTCTTGAGCTTACTTATGAATATCTACAAAAGAGAAAGTACACAAGCCTCATGGGTTGTTCTTCACCCAAAAGAAGAAAGGTAAAAACAAAGGTGCTCACTCATATCTCTCAAATGAAAGAGGAGGACATCAAGAACAACAACACCTACTTGGATAATAAGGTCTACAAAACAATCAATGGTGTGGTTGTGAGTATTCTAAATACTTTCATATTGAGAATACTAGGCTCAAGTTGTTTATTACAAATTTAATAAGCCTTGATCAAGATGTATAATGCTTCTCTCTATTTGTCTTTAAAGTAAATGCATCCATTCAATTCATTCAAATACTTGATGCATATCTTTAGGGGGAGCCTCTTTTTATATCTTGATTATGTTGAGACTATTACTTTATCTTAGAAATTTCATATAGTCTCTTGCATGAGAATGAGTTTCTCATGAAGTATTTGCTAGATTCTCCTACTCTAAGCTTAATTGATAATCTAATGCGTATGTTGTTCTTTTGATCACATAAGTTATTTGTTTGATCATTGAATGAATTCAATCAACAATCATGCTTCTTAGTGCCGTATATACTATCAATCGATATCTCTCTTGATATGCACTAAGTTAAGGGGAGAATTCATGATACATTTATGCAACTTGTGATCCATTGGATATATGCTTGAAAAGATCACTAGTTGTAGAACTCTCTCTTGTGCAAAATATTTCCATATATTGTCATTAAGAATAGGTCTTAAGCATCTAAGACTAAGGACAAAGTACAATGAAGAGAGCGTCCCTATGTAAAGGTACAAAAAGGTAAAACTATCTCCTTTCATTTAAACTTGTACCTAAATCTTCCTTTTCTATACTCTCTTTACATATCTTGTTTAAAAGGAAGAGAAAGCATGTCCATGCATATCCCTGCTTCATATCTAGTTTAACTTCTCAAAAATTCATTCATGCTTTAATGCATCTTTGTTGAAACTAGATGAAGTGATTTAATTGTCAAAGAGCTTAAAGCTTAACCTTGTAACGAGGATAAGCTGCCTTTATTTCAAAGGTGGATGGTCCTTAAGTCTCTTTGAAATCCTTAAGGGAAAATGCTTAAATTGTTTACAACATGCTTTCATAAGTGCATAAATTGTCATGAGCATCACACTTATACTATGACACAATGCACTTCACATTCTGTATGATATAGATATGTTCTCATTTACCTAATTATGTGCAATTGGCATTTGAGGCCAAAAATATGTTTTCCTCTCGCACATATTTAGGGGGAGCAATCTATGTTATATAGAACTATGATCATGCTTAATTTGATATATCCTCTTGATCATATCTCTTTTATATGCTATGACTAATGTGTTTTCAAGTAAATTTCAAACCAAGTCATAGGTACATTGAAAGGGAATTGGAGTCTTCGGCGAAGACAAAGCTTTCACTCTACTCTATCGGTATTATCTACCCTTCGCCATCACTCCACAATGTCTCTCCATCTTTGGTATAATCTTCACTCATATGTTTTATTTGCCAAAGGGGAGAAAATAGTTAGGATAGGGCTTATATCTCACTCAAAGTATCCGTTTTTGGCGATTCATGCCAAAGGGGGAGAAAGTATGAGCCCAAAGCAAAAGGACCGCACCACCACCCTAATTTTAAATTAATGGTTTTCAATTGGAAAATTTCAAATTGGTATCTCTTTGTGTTCAAAAAGGGGGAGCAAGTAGTATTTTCAAAACTTGATATCTTAAAACCCTCTTGAACACTAAGAGGAGAATTTATTTGAGGGGGAGTTTTGTTTAGTCAAAGGAAAAGCATTTGAAACAAGGGGAGAAAATTTTAAACTTGAAAATGCTTTGCAAAAATCTTATTCATTTACCTTTGACTATGTTGCAAAAAGGACTTTGAAAAGGATTTACAAAAAGAATTTGCAAAAACAAAACGTGTGGTGCAAGCGTGGTCCAATATGTTAAAAATGAAGAAACAATCCATGCATATCTTGTAAGTATTTATATTGGCTCAACTCCAAGCAACCTTTGCACTTACATTATGCAAACTAGTTCAATTATGCACTTCTATATTTGCTTTGGTTTGTGTTGGCATCAATCACCAAAAAGGGGGAGATTGAAAGGGAATTAGGCTTACACCTAGTTCCTAATTAATTTTGGTGGTTGAATTGCCCAACACAAATAATTGGACTAACTAGTTTGCTCTAGTGTATAAGTTATACAGGTGCCAAAGGTTCACACTTAGCCAATAAAAAGACCAAGTATTGAGTTCAAACAAAGGAGCAAGAGCCAACCGAAGGCACCTCTGGTCTGGCGCACCGGACTGTCCGGTGTGCCACCGGACATGTCCGGTGCACCAGAGGACTCCAACTTCAAACTCTTCACCTTCGGGAATTCTCGTAAGCCGGCGCGCTATAATTCACCGGACTGTCCGGTGTACACCGGACAGTGTCCGGTGCTCCAAGGATGAGCGGCCTCGCGAACTCGGCAGCCTCGGGAATTCACTTCGGCTGCTCCGCTATAATTCACCGGACTGTCCGGTGTACATCGGACTGTCCGGTGTGACAGCGGGGCAACGGCTACTTCGACGCCAACGGTCACCTGCAGGCGCATTAAATGCGCGCCAGAGCGCGCAGAAGTCAGGCTCGCGCGAGACGGCGCACCGGACACTCTACAGTACATGTCCGGTGCGCCACCGGACATCTAGGCGGGCCCAGAAGTCAGCGCTCCAACGGTCGAAACCCTAACGGTCGGGTGACGTGGCTGTCGCACCGGACATGTCCGGTGTGCACCGGACTGTCCGGTGCACCATACGACAGACAGCTTTCACCAACGGCTAGATTTTGGTTGGTGGCTATAAATACCACCCCAACCGGCCACTTCAATGTGTGGGAGCCCAAGCAACATTCCAAGTCATCTAGTTGACATACTCAAGCCCTCCCAACCATATATATTCATTGATCCATTCTATACACAAGATTTAGTCCACTACAACCAACACAAGTGCCACAAAAGAGAGAGCGAGCAATTGAGAGCTACTCAATTGAGTTTAGCCCTAGCGCCTTGTGAGATTCATCGAGAGATAGTGTGTGCTTCATCTTTTTGTTCATTTGCGCGTGGAGTTTTGACTCCCATTCGAACTTTCTCCAAAGTTTTGGAGGCTTGTAAAAGCTAGCAAGAGACACCAAAGATTGTGGTGGTCCTTGTGGGATCGAGAGTGATCCTTGAGAAGAAGAAGAGCTCACCGATCCTTGTGTGATCGGGGGAGAGAGGGAAAGGGTTGAAAAAGACCCGTCCTTAAGTGGACTCCTCAACGGGGACTAGGCCTTCGAGGGCCGAACCTCGGTAAAACAAATCACCCGTGTCCACTGTGTTTATTGCTTGTGATTTGTTTGTTTTCCCTTGCTCTAAGTTTTCTTGCACCTTTATTTGCTAATATCATTTGGCGTTGCTTCAAGTTAAATTCCCATTTAGTGAAGCAACACGTTGCAAGAAAGAACTTGTCCTAGTGCTCTTCTCATCTAAGGCTTCTTGCTTTGTTTAACTTACTAGTTGTATTGATTTATCACTTCCGCGTTATTTAGCAATACTCTTTTCAAGCAAGAACTTAGTTTCTATTCTCCGATATTTGTATATCTTGTTCTAACCACTAATCAAGGGATCTAGTTGGGGGATAAAGTTTTAATTTTCAGGTTTCGCCTATTCACCCCCCTCTAGGCGACTTTCATAAACTTCTTGAGCTGTGTTTGTGTGCTCACTTCTTCACTTGTGTGCGTGTGTGCGCTGCGGATTTGGGTCTTGTGTGTGTTGCTCTCCCATCCTTACTCTTGTGCTTTCTTTGTGATCAATACTGTAAGGGCGAGAGGCTCCAACTTGTGGAGATTCCTCGCAAACGGGAAGTATACTCAAAAGATAAAAGACCGTGGTATTCAAGTTCATCGTTGGATCACTTGAAAGGGGTTGAGTGCAACCCTCGTCCTTTGGGACGCCACAACGTGGAAGTAGGCTAGTGTTACTTGGCCGAACCACGGGATAAAAATCGTGTGTCTCTTGTGTTGCTTTTTGTGATTGTTTTGTTCGCACGAGCTCGCTCCATAGCCACTTGGTCACACTAACACTTTAATAATCAAGGTTGTGGCTATTTAGTGTTTGATTTTAAAGGATCACCTATTCACCCCCTCTAGGTGCTCTCAGTAGCTTCGCCTATCATCATGGGTCTGCTTCATTTGCCGCCATGCGTAGGTATACACCCGATATAGTGTATCTGTTACATCTTTCCTGATATGTCGGTCACTATAGAGACTCTGATGCTGAGGTCCCTTTGACTGGGATTGACTGGCCTTATTCGTCGGTGGCGTTCGTCTGAGCCAGTACGTGGCGAAGTGTCGTCTGACATCCGTCAGAGACCTTTCGGCGTTGTATCCAAGGTTCGGACGTAGTTTGGCGATGACCCGTCTTGTCCCGCTGACGTGGACTTGTATCATTGGGTCAGCTTTCCCTTACGCTAGTCTCCAGTAAGGTTGCTTGGCAGGGACTTGGTTGTCCGCTCCGCCTCTCAAGGTTGCTCGGCACAGACCTGGTCGCCCACGCCGCCTTGCAAGGTTGCTCGACAGGGACTTGGTCGCCCGCTCTGCCTCGCAGGATTGCTCGGCGGGGACTTGGTTGCCCGCTCCGCCTCATAAGATTGCTCGATAGGGACTTGACTGCTTTCGAAAAGTCTTCTTGGGCTTTGTTCTGGCACCCCGTTCCTGGGTGTCCAACAGGAACCCTTGTTGTTGCGTGATCTGAGGTTCCTCCATCCTGTCATCAACGTGACAATGACGACGGGAAGAGCAGTGTCTCCGAAACCTGGCTCCGTGGAAGGACCTGTGCAGGTTGGTGCAAATCAGGTTTTCAGACAACGATTATGTGACTGCTCGATGAGTTGATCTGCAATGTGACGTCTACAAACTTCAATGACTCCGCAAACTCAGCTTCGACCGGCCTAGAGCGATCCCCAGCATGATTAATACTAAGTTTATCGCTCTTGTTTCTTTTAGATACGTTCAAGATGGATGTAATCTACTACGTGGATGTTTTTTATTTGTTATGTGTAGCTTATCCATTGTTTATGTAGTAATTGTTTTAGGAATTAATTAATCTTAAAAGTGCATAATTATCTAATATATTTAACTATGAGTGCTCAACTAGAGATCATGCAGAGTTGCTCTAAGTCTTAGCTCTAGTGACAAACACATTAAATCAGGTCAACTTCTTGCTGGCTTTCCCATCTCTTCTCCCCTTTGGCCAATGTCCATGAATTAATCCTTCCATCCTTTTTCTATGCTTAGGTCTTCGTTAGCCAGCCTATAATCAAACTTGTTTACACCTCCCAACAAGCTATGGCGTCGCCGAGTTCGAGATGAGATCGATCCTGCTGCGTGGAATTTGACCCTGGTAGTGAGATCGCCCAGTGACCCATAGTCTCTGCATATAGCCTGCACTTGACCACTGGTCCACTGCCCCCCCACACGCCACGCCATTCCTCATTTCACACCACCGGCAGCCGGGAACCATGGCAGCGGCTACGGCGCACCTCCTAGCCTTCCTATCGGTTCTCACGACGATGGCTGCCCTCTCTTCGGTGGCTGCCGGTGGTCGCATGACGGACCAGCTCGACATACTCTGGGGCCCAACACAGCTTCTAAACGGAAGCAACGGCGGCGACGACCAGACCATCGGGCTGTCGCTGGACCGCGTCATGGGGTCGGGTTTCCGGTCCAAGACCTCCTATCTGTTTGCCAGGATCGACATCGACATCAAGCTCGTCCCGGGGAACTCCGCCGGCACCGTCACGACGGTTTACGTGAGTGAGCAACAAGACATCTCTGACATTATCATTCATGCATGCCAGCTTGTGAACAACCATTTGCCTTCGTTCCTAGCTCTTTGAGTGACGACGGATGCTATGAATGCGCAGTTGATGTCTGAACAGCAGTGGAAGACCCATGACGAAATCGACCTGGAGTTCCTGGGCAACCTCACCGGTCAGCCGTACACCCTGCACACCAACATCTTCGCCAATGGCTCTGGTGGCAGGGAGGTGCAGTACCGGCTCTGGTTCGACCCTACCCTAGACTTCCACACCTATTCCATCATCTGGAGTTCAGACGAGATCCTGTAAGCCCCTCTGTTCTTGTTCTTACTACATCCACGGAGCTTTTTTAGCAGTCGTCGCCAGCTTTCAGTGACAACGACTCTTTGCTGAAACAACAAGTTTTCCTTCAAAAATGAGCAAGTGAGATAACGAGATGAGTTTCAGGATCCTGGTCGACAACAAGGCGATCCGGCGGTTCAGGAACCACTGGGACGTCGGCATCCCCTTCCCGGTGTACCAGCCGATGAGGCTGAACGGCGTCCTCTGGGACGCCGACGACTGGGCGACGCAGGGCGGGCGCGTCAAGACGGACTGGTCCCAGGCGCCCTTCACCGCCTACTTCCGGAACTACCGCGCCAACGGTTGCGAGCCGAGCGGGTCCGCGTGGGTGTGCGGCCAGGGCCCAGCGCCCGGCGGCGGCGACTGGCTTGACGGCGGAGCAGCTGGGCTGGACGACATGAAGCGGCAGGAGCAGCTGAAGGAGGCGGAGGATATGTACATGATCTACAACTACTGCACCGACTCAAAGAGGTTCCCCGGTGGCTTCCCCACGGAATGTGGGTTGGCGTAGAGCGAGTACAAGTGATGGTCATCAGATTATTGTTTCATTTTTTTTTTGCCTCTCTACTAGAGGAACGAGAACAAGAACAATTATGAAACCATCTCTAGATTGGTCAAAGATGTCTAGCATATATTCCAACTTCTACGTCCGTAGACGCATGTGGCTGTTTTAAACTTGCTAGGATCGTAGATGAGAAAAAGAGATATAAAGTTTATGGAGGAAAAAGAAACCATGGAAAAAAAGATTTAATATGAGGTGGTTAATACAGTGTTGTCGGGTAACGTAATTAGGGGTACCCCCAACACTTCTAAACACGGTTGATAAACACCTTCAGAACAGACCATAAATACTGACAGTTCAAGTCAAAGTCAAAGCTTCATCTGCCAAGGGACGCGATCTCGCCTCGGTCGAGCCCGGCTTCGGGCAGGAACAGTAGTCCCGGACGAATTTACGTCTCACCCGAGGGTCTCACACCCTCGGCTCAGCCAAAGGCAAGCCTTGTCGTGCAAGCGACCTTGGCCAAATCACCTTACCAGCCGACCGTACTGCATGCGCATTTAATGCTGGGATCGCCTGACACCTTATCCTGACACGCGTGCCTCAGTCGACAAGGTCGAAGTGACCGCAGTCATTTCGCCCTTTCACTGACTGATCTGACAGGAAAACAGCGCCGCCCGCCCCGCTCCGGTTGCTGTGCCAACCACCCGGGTGAAACTGACAACAGTCAAGTTCGGCCTCAGGCGCAACAAGAAGCTCCGCCTCGCCCGACCTTAGGCCTCGGCCTCGGCCTCGGGAGGAGATCTCCGCCTCGCCCGACCCCAGAGCTCGGCCTCAGCCTTGGCCTCAGAAAGAGTCACGTCCTCACCCGACCCTTGGCCTCAGCCCCAGCCTCGGCCTCGGAGGAGCCGCCGCCTCGCCCGACCTCAGGCTCGGATCGACCCCGCCACAGGGAATACATCATTACCCTACTCCTAGCTAGCTCAGGCTATGAAGGAACAAGACCGGCGTCCCATCTAGCTTACCCCGGTAACAGGCATTGATGGTTCCCCGCGTGCGTCTATGACGTCGGTGGTTCTCAAGCCCCCTACGGAAGCAAGGAGACGTCAGCAAGATCCAAGCAGCCGACAGCTGTGCTTCTACAGGGCTCATGCACTTCTCCAACGGACACGTTAACACGAGCATAGCGACCAAGCACTTCCCCGCTGGCCATGTAGCACATAGCTACACCCCCATTGTACAGCTGGGCCATCTCCTTATGTCTATAAAAGGGGATGTCCAGGAGCAGGAAGGAGGAGGGGGAGGCACGGGAAGAGGACGAGTAGACGCACGACAAAGGGACGGGAGAAGACGAGTAGGGCCGGACCCTCTCTCTCTCTCTCTCTCTCTCTCTCTCTCTCTCTCGTGCTCGCTCTCTCGCCCTCGCTCTCTCGCAACGCTTGTAACCCCTACTACGAGCACCCTGGTGCAGGATAATACAAGTCTCATTCTCCCCTTGTGTTCCATCTCGCACCAACCCATCTAGGTAGGGACACGCAGCGACAAATTTACTGGTCGGTCCAGGGACCCCCCGGGTCCGAAACACCAATAGTTGGCGCGCCAGGTAGGGGGCTGCTGCGTGTTAACGACACTTTCCCGTTGAGTTCCAGATGGGTAGACTTCAGCAACCTCTTCAGCCCGGGACGGTGCCCCGCTTCGGGAGTCTCGAGTTCATGTCCCTCGACGGCAGCTACGACATGGTACTCCTCCCCTCGCAGCACGACAACAACGACAGTCGGCTCGCCCAGCAGCGGCGAACTCGACGTCGCCATCCCTCCGCGGCAGAAGAGGAACACCCGGGTCGTCCCCGCCACCCTCCTCGTCGGAGGAGACGGAGACGGGGCAACCGTGGCCACGCAGGAGGCGGCACCTTATCGGCTGTCGAATCGAAGCGAGTCGACGACGCCGGCACTCCTCCGGGGGACATGTCGAGTGTTGTCCTCGCGCCTGAGACAACGACGAGCGTCGCTTCCCCACAACATGCTAGCCCCAAGCCGACTGATGACGCCAGCACCCTCACGAAGGACCTGCTGGGCGTTAGCCTCGTACCTGAGATGATGGTGCGTTCCGTCCCCGACGTGACTTCACCACCATCCATCGACCAAGAGGTACCATCCGTATTCCACCCTGTTCCCTTTCGATTCAGCTTCGATCCACCTAGCGACCCCCTCGGTGAGCGCTTTCACAAGGGCGTATCCAAACCTTCTGGGGTACCATATGTGGTCAACCTGGGACCGACTGACAGCCGTCTCGACCTCCGGACCGGCGGGTTCCAAGGAAGAGGACGACCCCGACTTCGGTTGGGACTTCTCTGGCCTCGGTGATCCCGGTGCCATGCGGGACTTCATGTCCGCATGTGACCACTGCCTCTCCGGTTGCTCTGACGATGGCCACAACCTTGACGACGAGAGTTATGGCTTGAGTCGCGAATGTTTCCACGTCGATCAGGGAGATAACGACGAAGGCAACCATCTCGGCATGCCGGAGGTTGGCGATCCCCCTGGGCCCGCATCTCGCATTGACATCCCACGGGAGCTAGCTGTGGTCCCAGTCCCTGCGGGGGGTCAGGACACACAGCTCGAGCAAATCCGCGAGATGCAGGCCAAGGTTGACGAGGAAGCAGGGCGACTTGTGCAGCTCCGGTAGAACATCGAGCAGGAGTGGGCAGGCCGAACACTCGCCAGAGGAGCACGTCATCGGGCCCGGGACGTCCAGCGCCGTATTGTTGACAATGCCAGGGCAGCGCTGCCCCCGGCTGTCAGCGGGTCCGGCCAGGACCTAGCTGCAGCGGCGATGCTACTTCGAACCATGCCGGAGCCATCCACCACCGAGGGACGGCGTATCCAGGGCGAACTCAAGGATCTCCTGGAAGGTGCCGCAGTTCGACGAGCCGAGAGCTCTGCCTCCCGAAGGCGAGCCGACCCTTCGGAGCATCACGCGGTGTCCTCCCGACGCATGCGGGAGGCCTCGATCCATCCCGAGCGCACGCGGGACGAGGCACCTGCCGCCCGGGATTGCCTCGGCGATGAGCAACACCGTCACGACCATTGAGCCTGCCTCGAGGAGAAGGTGCGCCGAGGCTACCACCCCAGGCGCGGGGGACGTTGCGACAGTGAGGAGGATCGGAGTCCCTCGCTCGAGCCACCCGGTCCGCGAGTCTTCAGCCGGGCCATACGATGAGCGCCGTTCCCCGCCCGGTTCCGAGCCCCGACTACCATCACCAAGTACTCGAGGGAGACGAGGCCGGAGTTGTGGCTCGCGGATTACCGGCTGGCATGCTAGTTGGGAGGGGCAGACGACGACAACCTCATCATCCGCAATCTTCCCCTTTTCCTCTCTGACGCTATCCGGGCCTGGCTGGAGCATCTGCCTCCTGCGCAGATCTCCGACTAGGACGACCTGGTCAAGGCTTTCGCAGGAAATTTCCAAGGCACGTACCTGCACCCTGGGAACTCATGGGATCTCCGAAGCTGCCGCCAGCAGCCAGGGGAATCCCTTCGAGAGTACATCCGGCGGTTTTCGAAGCAGTGCATCGAGCTGACCAACATTACCGACTCGGATGTCATCGGGGCTTTCCTCGCCGGCACCACTTGCCGAGACCTGGTGAGCAAACTGGGGCGCAAGATTCCCACCAAGGCGAGCGAATTGATGGACGTCGCCACCAAGTTTGCCTCGGGTTAGGAGGCAGTCGAAGCCATCTTCCGGAAAAACAAGCAGCCTCAGGGAGAGCCGAAGGAAGACACCCCCGAGGCGTCCGCCTAGCGTGGCGCGAAGAAGAAGGCCAAGAAGAAGGCGCAAGCGAAGCGCAACGCCGCTAACACGAATCTCGTCGCTGCTACCGAGCACAGGAACCCTCGGAAGCCTCCTGGAGGGGCCGGCGCGTTCGACAAAATGCTCAAGGAGCCGTGCCCCTATCACCAGGGTCCCGTCAAGCACACCCTCGAAGAATATGTCATGCTCCAGCGCTACTTCCATAAGGCCGGGCCCCCGGCGGAAGATGGCAAGGGCCAAGGCAACAACAAGAAGGAGGGCGACGAGGAAGAGGAATTCCCGGAGGTCCACAACTGCTTCATGATCTACGACGGGCAGGTGGCGAACGCCTCAGCTCGGCACCGCAAGCAAGAGCGCCGGGAGGTCTGCTTAGTGAAGGTGGCGGCGCCAGTCTACCTAGACTGGTCCGACAAGCCCATCACCTTCGACCAAGGCGACCACCCCGACTTCGTGCCAAGCCCAGGGAGGTACTCGCTCGTCGTCGATCCGATCATCGGCAATGCTAGGCTCTCCAAGGTTCTCATGGACGGAGGCAGCAGCCTTAACATCATCTACGCCGAGACCCTGGAACTCTTGGGGGTTGATCGGTCCGAGGTCCGGGCCGGTGCGGTACCCTTCCACAGGATCGCACCCGGAAAGCGTATCCTACCCCTCGGGCAGATTGACCTACTCGTCTGCTTCGGGACTCCCTCCAACTTCCAAAAGGAAACCCTCACTTTCAAGGTGGTTGGGTTCCGAGGGACCTACCATGCGGTGTTAGGGAGACCGTGCTATGCCAAGTTCATGGCCGTCCCCAACTACACCTACCTCAAGCTCAAGATGCCAGGCCCCAACGGGATCATCACTGTC
The DNA here is from genome assembly GCF_902167145.1 of Zea mays. Classification (NCBI taxonomy): domain Eukaryota; kingdom Viridiplantae; phylum Streptophyta; class Magnoliopsida; order Poales; family Poaceae; genus Zea; species Zea mays. Next base: position 12,403,521 of record NC_050097.1, read on the forward strand.
TGATCCACGTACCGCCACGCGTACGAATGCGACGTGGAATGCGTGGAGTACGCTGAGGCCCTCGCCGAGTCCGAGGCCCTCATCGCCGACCTAGAACGCCTCTCCAATGAGGCGCCCGACGCGAAGCGGCACGCCGGCAACTTTAAACCAGCTGAGGCGGTTAAGTCCGTCCCTCTCGACCCCAGCAACGACGCCAGCAAGAAAGTCTGGATCGGCTCCGAGCTCGACCCCAAATAGGAAGCAGTGCTCGTCGACTTTCTCCGCGCAAACGCCAAAGTTTTTGCGTGGAGTCCCTCGGACATGCTAAGCATACCAAGGGAGGTCGCCGAGCACTCACTGGACATCAGAGCTGGAGCCCGACCCGTGAAGCAGTCCCTGCGCCGTTTTGATGAAGAAAAGCGCAGGGCCATAGGCGAGGAGGTTCACAAGCTACTGGCTGCAGGGTTCATCAAATAGGTATTCCATCCCGAATGGTTAGCTAACCCTGTTCTTGTAAAGAAAAAGAGTGGGAAATGGAGGATGTGCATAGACTACACTGGTCTAAACAAAGCATGTCCGAAGGTTCCCTACCCTCTGCCTCGCATCGATCAGATTGTGGACTCCACTGCTAGGTGCGAAACCCTGTCATTCCTCGATGCCTACTCAGGCTATCACCAAATCAATATGAAAGAGTCCGACCAGCTCGCGACTTCTTTTATCACACCTTTTGGCATGTATTGTTATACTACAATGCCATTTGGCTTGAGGAATGCAGGTGCCACCTACCAGAGGTGCATGAACCACGTGTTCGGACAACACATCGGTAGGACGGTCTAAGCTTACGTCGATGACATCGTTGTCAAGACAAAGAAAGCCTCCGACCTCCTCTCTGACCTTGAGACGTCATTCAAGTGTCTGAGAGCAAAAGGCGTGAAGCTCAATCCCGAGAAGTGTGTCTTCGGAGTCCCCCGAGGCATGCTCCTAGGATTCATCATCTCCGAGCGGGGCATAGAGGCCAACCCGGAGAAAATCGCGGCCATCACCAACATGGGACCAATCAAAGATTTAAAAGGAGTACAGAGGGTCATGGGATGCCTTGCGGCTCTGAGCCGCTTCATCTCACACCTTGGCGAAAAAGGATTGCCCCTGTACCGCCTCTTAAGGAAGGCCGAGCACTTCACTTGGACCCCCAAGGCCGAGGAAGCCCTTGGAAACTTAAAGACACTCCTTACCAATGCGCCCATCTTGGTGCCCCCCGCTGCGGGAGAAGCCCTCTTGATTTACGTCGCCGCAACCACTCAGGTGGTCAGCGCCGCGGTCGTAGTCGAGAGACGAGAAGAAGGGCACGCACTGCTCGTCCAGAGGCTAGTCTACTTCATCAGCGAAGTGCTATCCGAGACCAAAGTCCACTACCTGTAGATCTAGAAGCTGCTCTACGCAGTGACTCTAACACGGCGAAAGTTGTGACACTACTTCGAGTCCCATCCGGTGACTGTGGTGTCATCCTTCCCCCTGGGAGAGATCATCCAGTCCCGAGAAGCCTCAGGTAGGATAGCAAAATGGGCAGTGGAACTCATGGGCGAAACACTTTCATTTGCCCCACGGAAGGCCATAAAATCCCAAGTCTTGGCCGACTTCTTGGCTGAATGGACTGACACCCAGTTACCGACGACCCCAATACAGCCCAAACTTTGGACCATGTACTTCGACGGGTCGCTGATGAAAACCTGAGCAGGCGCGGGTTTGCTCTTCATCTCACCCCTCGGAGAATATGTCCGTTACGTGTTGCGCCTTCATTTCCCGGCGTCAAACAACGTGGCCGAGTACGAAGCCTTGGTTAATGGCCTGCGCATCACCGTCGAGCTAGGGGTTCAGCGCCTTGACGCTCATGGCAACTCGCAGCTCGTCATTGACCATGTCATGAAGAACTCCCACTGCCGCGATCGGAAAATGGAGGCCTACTGCGACGAATTCCGGCGCTTGGAAGAAAAGTTCTACGGGCTGGAGCTCAACCATGTTGCTCGACGGTACAACGAAACCGCAGATGAGCTGGCGAAAATAGCCTCAGCGCGAATGACAATTCCCCCGGACGTCTTCTCCAAGGATATATATCAGCCATCCATCAAAGTCGACGATGCGCCCGAGCCCGAGGAGGCCTCGGCCTAGTCCGAGGTACCCTCGGCCGCCGTGGGTGAGGCCCTGCGCGTCGAGGGGGAGCGGAATGGGGTCACACCGGTCCCGAACTGGCAGGCTCCGTACCTGGAATATCTCCTCCGAGGAGAGCTGCCCCTCGACAAGGCCGAAGCTCGGCGACTGGCTCGGCGCGCCAAGTCGTTCGTTTTACTAGGTGATGAAAAGGAGCTGTACCACCGTAGCCCCTCGGGCATCCTCCAACGATGCATATCCATTGCCCAAGGACAAGAGCTGTTACAAGAAATACACTCGGGGGCTTGTGGTCACCATGCGGCACCTAGAGCCCTTGTGGGAAACACTTTTCGACAAGGTTTCTACTAGCCAACCGCAGTGGCCGACGCCACTAGGATTGTACGCTCCTGCCGGGGGTGTCAATTCTACGCGCGACAGACGCACCTGCCCGCTCAGGCACTACAGACAATACCTATCACTTGGTCGTTTGCCATGTGGGGTCTGGACCTCGTCGGACCCTTGCAGAAAGCACCCGGGGGCTTCACGCACCTGCTGGTCGCCATCGACAAATTCTCCAAGTGGATCGAAGTCCGACCCTTAACCAGCATCAGGTCCGAGCAGGCGGTGGCGTTTTTCACAAATATCATCCATCACTTTGGAGTCCCAAATTCCATCATCACAGACAATGGCACGCAGTTCACCAGGAAAAGTTCCTGGACTTCTGCGAGGACCACCACATCCGTGTGGACTGGGCCGTCGTAGCCCACCCGATGACAAATGGGCAGGTGGAGCGCGCCAACGGTATGATTTTGCAGGGACTAAAACCGAGGATCTACAACGACCTCAATAAGTTTGGCAAGCGGTGGATGAAAGAGCTACCCTCGGTGGTCTGGAGTCTGAGGATGACGCCGAGCCGGGCCACGGGCTTCACGCCGTTTTTCCTAGTCTATGGGGTTGAGACCATCTTACCCATGGACTTGGAATACGGTTCCCCGAGGACAAAGGCGTACGACGACCGAGGCAATCAGACCAGCCGAGAAGATTCCTTGGACCAGCTGGAAGAGGCTCGGGACGTGGCCCTACTACACTCAGCGCGGTATCAGCAGTCTCTGCGACGCTACCACGCCTGAAGGGTTTGGCCTCGAGACTTCCAAGAGGGGGACTTGGTAATTCGGCTGCGACAAGACGCCCCAGGACGCCACAAGCTTACTCCTCCCTGGGAGGGGCCATTCATCATCGCCAAAGTTCTGAAGCCCGGGACATACAAGCTGGCCAACGATCAAGGCGAGGTCTACAGCAACGCTTGGAACATCGAACAACTACGTCGCTTTTACCCTTAAAATGTTTCAAGTCGTTCATGCATCTCGCTTTTCTTTACATACACGAATAAAGTCTAACCATCAAGGAAGGATCGGCCTTGCCTCGGCAAAGCCCGACCCTCCATCGGGGGCTAGAAGGGGGGAACCCCCTCTGCGTTAAAATTTTCTTTGGAAAAGTTTTCTACCAAGAAAAGTTTTCTACCAAAACAACTCTCGTTCTTTCCGACTATATCGATAACGGAACCCTGAAAACGAGCGGGAGAGACCTTGAACGGCAAGGCCGACCGAGCCGAGGGATTCCTACACCTCCGGGATACGGATACCTCGCTCATGACCTTCCGCGAAAAGTAAATCACGCTCGGATAAGCGGTTCTGCTATCGAACAAGTTCTAATGCTCGGGTAGAAAATGACTTTCGTGCTTTCGACTATATCGATAGCAGGATCCTACAAACAAGTGAGAGAACACGTAAACGACAAGGCTGACCGAGCCGAGGGACTCCTACGCCTCCGGGATACGGATACCTCACTCATCACCTTCCGCGAAAAGTAACTCATGCTCGGATAAGAGATCCTGCAACCAAGCAAGTCCTAACACTCGGGTAGAAAACGACTTTCGTGCATTTTTGACTATATCGATAACAGGATCCTAAAAACGAGCGAGAGAGCACGTAAACGGCAAGGCCGACCGAGCCGAGGGACTCCTACGCCTCTGGGATACGGATACCTCACTCATCACCTTTCGCGAAAAGTAACTCTCGCTCGGATAAAGCGATTCTGCTACCGACGAACAAGTCCTAATGCTCGAAACGAGAAAAAAGAAAACGCAGCTTGATAACCCAAACGCTAAATATGTTTAGGCCTCAGCGGCCACAAAAAACATACACATACTTCAGACGAACTGTTCCTACAGGCCCAAACATCGGCAGAGGGAGGAGCAGCACCATCGGCGTCGTTTCCAGCCTCGGCAGAATCTGGCCCAGCCTTAGACGGCAACACGAGCAGACGCCTCGGCTAGCCGCTTCGTAGCCTCAGCCAGCTGTCCCCCGAGGACCTCAGCCCGGCTCATGGCTTCGGCAGCCTGGCTCTGGGACTGGTCCGCTCGCGGATGATCTGGCCAAACTCCAGCTTAGGGATGGCAACGGGTCGGGTTCGGGTCGGGTGGAGCAAAAACCCGCCCGCGACCGCACCCGCGAAATGTGACCAAACCCGCCCGCGGCCACACCCGCGGGTGGAATCTCGCACCCGCACCCGCACCCATCGGGTTTCGGGTGGGTTTCGGGTCCCCGTCGGGTTTTCCATTACATAGCAATATAGCATGTTCAGCAAAAATATAATTGGAAGTAAACAATTACATAGAAAATACAGACCACTGCACTAATACAAGTAGTCCACTGCACTAATAAACAATTAAACACAGACCAACAGTGAGTCAGTGAGAATACAAGTGCACACAAATACATAAGGGCATAAGGATTGAGGCAGCCCAGACGCCCAGTAGTCCACTGCACTAATAAACAATTAAACACAGACCAACAGTGAGCCCGCAGCAAATAGCACAGCATCAAATACATCACACGGCAGCAAATACAGACCAACAGTGAGTCAGTGATTATCCATAGAACCATATAGCTACATCACACGGCACAAACTCCATAGTGCAAGTAACTACATAGCACAGCAGCAAATACACTTATACACTCTAGCAGTCAAGCAGAAGCACCTGGCAAGCGGTTGAGTGGCTGACGGGCGAGCACCTGGCGAAGTGGCGAGCGGCGGAGTGGCTGACGGGCGACCTCTAGCGACCAGCGCGCGGCTGGGCAGCAGAAGGCAGAAGCAGAAGCGCGCGACCGTCAGCCTTGTGCTTGTGCGTGCCGCCTTGTGCCCTTTGCTTGTGTGCGCCGTCAGCCTTGGCGTTGCTCGCAGCTTGTGCTTGTGCGCGCCATCGCGCCCTGCTGGCCACCGGTCGCGGCAGGTGCTCTCGCCGCGGGTCAGAGCACAAGGGCAGGTGCTCTCGCCGCGCCCTGCTGGCCACCGGAGGCTGGGAGAGCTGGATATTGGAGAAGGCAAGAGAGGCAGAGAGCGGCTGCTGGCGGCTGGCCTGGGACGGGCGGCTGGGAGCCTGGGAACTGGGAAGGGATTAGGTTTAGCCGTTTAGGTCTCGGTTGGTCAGTTGGGCTTGGGCCAGAATGACGACTGCTGAACTGGGGAGAAATTGGGTTGGCGTTCAAGTTCGGGTACCCGTGGGTCACCCGTGGGTGAAGTGAGAAACCCGGACCCGAACCCGAAAAGGTGCGGGTCGGGTTCGGGTCACACCCGTGGGTGAAAAAACGCACCCGCGCCCGCACCCGTCGGGTCGGGTACCCGACGGGTACCCGAACCCGTGGGTGAAATTGCCATGCCTACTCCAGCTGCCGCCGCTGCATCTCCTCGGCCTGGGAAGCCACCTGCTCCCGCGCTGAGAAAGCCTCTGTCCGAGCCGACACCGCCTCTGTCCACGCCACCGCTGCCTTCAGCTTCAGCTCATCGCAGAGCGGCCGAAGGTTCTAAAACCGGGCAAGAGAGACCTTGAACGGCAAGGCCGACCGAGCCGAGGGAATCCTACACCTCCGGGATACGGATACCTCACTCGTCACCTTCTGCGAAAAGTAACTCGTGCTCAGTTAAGTGGTTCGGCTACCGATGGGCAAGTCTTAATGCTCAAGACAAGGAAGAAGCACGGCTTTGTGCTCAAATACCCAAATGTTTAGGCCTCAGCGGCTACAAACAACAAACACACGTACTCGGGATAACTACGCTACGTAGATGTCGGCAGCTTTCCCGACCTACAACAGATATCTCGGTACTAGGAGCAATCACATTTTGCTCTTACATTCCCTAACGAACAGGACTCCAGCTCCATTCCCACGGGAATGAACTACCTCCTCACCAGAGGGGCTGTGGGATAACGAGCTCCGAGCAGCTCGCCGACGACCACTGCACCAGCAGCGACAACGACCTCCACCTCGAGCGGCCAGACAGTAGCAGTGATTGCCTCAGGGCAAACGCTATGGTAAAAAGGCCCTCGTCCCCGTCCTCCACACGAGGGGCGAGGACAAGCCATTGAGGCCAAAGAGCCGGAGGTCTGCTCGCAGGTAGCACTGACGGTCTCGTCGACAGAGGAAGCCTCACCTATGGCGACCACCACCACCTCAGCACCGACGACAGCGGCCACCTGCCCGCTAACACCGCACCGGCGAACGGCGGACGCCCCAAAGCGCACCGACAGGTCCTCACTCCCGTCCTCACCGAGGCTGCCCCAGAACACGAGTACCGCCCTCGCGGCGTACGACTTGTTGGGCGGCCCCCCGGTACAGCCGACGGCGCAAGGAGGACCTAGACGTAGCCGGCCCGCGCACGACGCGGCCGGCGCCCGTGCGGCGGACGGGCAGCCACGCTCCGCCCCAGCGGTAGGAGGAGGCACCAGAAGCAGCGCCAGGGCCACTCAGGCCAGGGAGCCAGAGACGCGGCGGTGGATAGCGCCACGGGCGGCGAATGCCCTTCTCCCCCGATCACTGAGGGAAGGAGCGGGCCGCTGCCCACGCGGAGGCGGTCCCCGACTCGGTGCACCGTCCTCCCCAGCACGGATGATGAACATCCTTGAAGCTAAGGGTAGGGGGGAGGCCACGGCCTGGCTCGCTCTTCCTCGCCATGAGGCCTGCGGTCATCATCCTGGGTGACCGCCGGTAGGGGACAACAGCCAGGCTGCGTGATGAAAATCCTTGAAGCCGAGCGACGACTGGAGAGCGCCAACCCCCATGAGGTTGCGCTTCTCAAACAGCAGCAAGAAGAAAGCCACACAGCTACGCCCCATTTGGGGGCTCGGAAGGTGGAAGGGAGCGATACGAGAGAGGAGTGCGAAGGCATGGCAACTGCCCGGGGGATCGATCCCCTTTTATAGGCAGATCTCCTCACTTGCGCCCCAAGCGTCACGGGCAAAGCCTCCATCGACGTGCTCCAGGGTTCCCACCTTGCGACACGGGGGCTGGGTCCCACACGTCATGAGAGCCGACCCGAAACGAGAAGGAGGCAAACCGCCGCACGTGAAGCATGTAACCGCCCTGCGGTTATAAGCGTTCCCTCATCCTCGCCGAAACCAGCGGACGAAAGGGTGAGCCGCCACGCAGGGAGCATGCAACCGCACCGCGGTTATGCACCCTTTCGGCTTTGTCACATCCGATGGACCAGCACGGGGGCCCAGTCCCACATATCATGTAACCGGTGTGACTGTCACTACGTGCAAGGAAACCGCACCGCCACCTGTGTCAATGTTGCGTCTCCTCGACTGCGGAACCAATGCCTCGACTCGAGGCAGCCCCGCTCGTGACCCAATAGTGCTAATTAAGTGCAATGATCACAGGTTAGTCAGCCGCGGGGGTAGGCGCAGCAGTTGATATGGCCAAAAGCTGACCGACAATAACTGCTGCAGCAGACGAGCGAAAGCAGCGGTCAAATCACCCCTAGGCTCGCGTCCTTTCTTGAAGCGGCAGGGGAGCCCTCGCCCACGGCGTAAAGACAACGCGCCCGGGCTCCGTTCCTCGAACGGCCCGCGCACGCGCAAAGACGCCCCGCGAATCGCCCGTCCAATCGCATTAACTCCTTGGCAGAGCAAGCAACACCTTTGGCACGCGAAGTGGGCGACGTTTCACCTCCGTCATGATGACCGCGTCAAAAAAGGTGTGCCGCGTTATTTAAATTCATATCCTTTTCCGTTTCCCCCCTCTCTCTCTCTCTCTCTCTTGCCACAGGGACCGGGAAAGGGGATATTTCGAAAAGGATCCTTCCCCACAAAGGAAACGGGCCCCCGAGCCCTCCTACTGATTAGGGGTTCGAAGGCTGCGCCCTGCGGGGTCCAATAGCCGCCCCAGAGCACTTGGGCTCCGCGCCCATTACTGATCAGGGGTTCAAAGGCTGGCCCCTCGGAAGGGCTCGACAGTCGCCCCAGAGCACTCAGGCTCCACGCCCATTACTGATCAGGGGTTCGAAGGCTGGCCCCTCAGAAGGGTTCGACAACCGCCCCAGAGCACGCAGAGTGAGGGATGACCCTGGGTACGTCCGTTACATGGCCGAGGCTCGGGCTATGCTCCCGAGGTACCCTAGGACATTTCCGAGACCAGCGGGAACGATTTGTAATGGAATCCCACCGGAGGGAGGCACCGAGCCCTCGAACCCTATCGAAATGGGTCCAGGTCCAGCAAATCCCCTGCAGGTACTTTTGGAGCGCGCCTATGGTCCACTAGCCGACCCTTAACGAATGGGGCACGGGCGTCCACTCGGATCACCCGTTAGCAACTCACTGGAAACACCATGATCGGTACCCTCCGAGGGTAACGTGGCACTCCCCCCCCTTCCTCCTTGTGAAAAGGCGACGAAGGGGCGTATGATAAAAGTTGAGACAGTCCTTGATTGTCCTCTCGCTTCGTGCAGAGGCTCGGGGGCTGCCCTCACACCCGACTGCGGCCAAAACTGTTGACAACGTCAACAAACTAGCTCGAAAATTTGGAGCCTGACCATGCACCCGGGCTGCGGCCAGGCCGCATGAGGGAACAGCCAGGCCGACCGAGGCATCACAGCAAGAATTAAGACCTCAGAGGAGTCAAACCACTCCTCCGAGGCCTCGGGGGCTACACCCGGTGTGTGCGCTCGCGCGCACCCACGGGAACAAAACATAACCGAGAAAGGCTGCTCCCCTCACAAAAATCCGGCAGAACCTCCAAGCGAGTGCCTACACTCCCTTCGAGGCTCGGGGGCTACTGTCTGGTACCGTAATTAGGGGTACCCCCAACACTCCTAAACACGGCTGATAAACACCTTCAGAACAGACCATAAAGACTGATAGTTCGGGTCAAAGTCAAAGCTTCGTCTGCCAAGGGACACGATTTCGCCTCGGTCGAGCCCGGCCTCGGGCAGGAACAGTAGTCCCGGACGAATTTACGTCTCGCCCGAGGGTCTCCTCAGGCGGTGAGCACACCCTCGGCTCAGCCAAAGGCAAGCCTTGTCATGCAAGTGACCTTGGTCAAATCGCCTTACCAGCCGACCGTACTACATGCGCATTTAATGCTGGGATCGCCTGACACCTTATCCTGACACACGTGCCTCAGTCGACAAGGTCGAAGTGACCGCAGTCACTTCGCCCTTTCACTGACCGATCTGACAGAAAAACAGTGCCGCTCGCCCCGCTCCGGTTGCTGTGCCAACCACCCGGGTGAAACCGACAACAGCCAATTTCGGCCTCGGGCGCAACAAGAAGCTCCGCCTCGCCCGACCTTAGGCCTCAGCCTCGGCCTCGGCCTCGAGAGGAGATCTCCGCCTCGCCCGACCCCAGGGCTCGGCCTCAGCCTCGGCCTCGGAAAGAGTCACGTCCTCGCCCGACCCTGGGCCTCGGCCCCTGCCTCAGCCTCAGAGGAGCTACCGCCTCGCCCGACCTCAGGCTCGGATCGACCGTGCCATAGGGGATACATCATTACCCTACTCCTAGCTAGCTCATACTACGAAGGAACAAGACCGGCGTCCCATCTAGCTTACCCCGGTAACAGGCAATGACGGTTCCTCACGTGCGTCCATGATGTCGGTGGTTCTCAAGCCCCCCTACAGAAGCAAGGAGACGTCAGCAAGATCCATGCAGCACCGACAGCTGTGCTTCTACAGGGCTCATGCACTTCTCGAATGGACACATTAACACAAGCATAGTGACCAAGCACTTCCCCGCTGGCCACGTAGCACATAGCTACACCCCCATTGTACAGCTGGGCCATCTCCTTATGTCTATAAAAGGGGATGTCCAGGAGCAGGAAGGAGGAGGGGGGAGGCACGGGAAGAGGACGAGTAGACGCACGGCAAAGGGACAGGAGAAGACGAGCAGGGCCGGACCCCCCCCCTCTCTCTCTCTCTCTCTCTCTCTCTCTCGTGCTCGCTTTCTCGCCCTCGGTCTCTCGCAACGCTTGTAACCCCTACTACGAGCACCCTGGTGCAGGATAATACAAGTCTCATTCCCCCCTTGTGTTCCATCTCGCACCAACCCATCTGGGCAGGGACACGCAGCGACAAATTTACTGGTCGGTCCAGGGACCCCCCGGGTCCGAAACGCCGACAAGTGTACAAAGGGGTCTATTTATATAGGCAAATTAGATAGACTCATATCCAACAAATCTCGCTTTGACGCTAAATCTATAAAATTGTTTCTCAAACACTATTAGGGTGCTAAGCTCCACGAACATCTACAAGTGAAGCCAATGCTTGAACTTCATATTAGATAATTGCTTTGTAAGCATGTCTGCAAGATTTTTATCTATATGTATCTTGTCCACTTTAATCTTACCTTCAGCAACAATATTATGAATGAATTGATACTTGATATCAATATGATTGGTCTTGAATTGGTACATGTCATTCTTGGTCAAACAAATAACATTGTGACTATCACATAAATCTTAATGACATCCCGAGAAACTTCAAGTTTATAAATAAGACCTCGCATCTAAATAGCTCCTTTAACCCCTTCTATAGCTGAGACATTCTGCTTCAGTAGTGGAAAGAGCAGTAACAGACTGAAGTGAAGCCCTCCAACTCACTACAAAACCGCATAATGAAAAAAAACATAACCTAATATAGAGCGTCTCTTATCAAGATCACCAGCAAAGTCAGAATCAACAAATCCCTCTACAAATCTCATAGCATCAATTTCCTTCACTTAATTCTTGTCAAACAATAATCCAAAATGAGAAGTACCTTTCAACTAGCAAAGAATCCACTTTACCTAGGATTGTGCATAAATCTGTTAGTTACACTAACAGCATGAGCCAAATCAGATCTTGTATAGATCATAGCATACATGAGATTCGCAACAGCACTAGAATACGATATGTGAGACATGTACTCCTTCTCATCTTCAGTAACAAGACATTACTTCAATGACAATTTAAAATGTGAAACAAATGGTGTAGCAACAAATTTGCAATTATTGAGACTATACTTTTCAAAAAACTTTCTCAACATAACTTTTCTGAGATAGAAAAAAGAGTACCAGCATGACGATCACGCTGAATTTCCATCCCCAGAATCTTCTTTGCTGGACCAAGATTTTTCATATCAAATTGATGACTAAGTTGAGCCTTCAATTCATCAATCAATGACTTGTCATGAGAAGCAATCAACATATCATCAATATAAAGCAATAGATACCCAAAAGATCCATTAAGGAATCTTTTCAAATAAATACAATGATCATAATTGCCTCGAGAATAACCATTTGCAAGAATGAACGAGTCAAAACTCTTATACCACTTCCTAGGAGCTTGTTCATAAAGAGATTTCAAATGAAAAACTAAATGCTCTTGACCAGGAGCAAAAAAACATTGAGCTTGTGTCATATAAATCTCCTCATCTAAATCTCCATGAAGAAAAGTAGTTTTAACATCAAGTTGCCCCTAACTCCAAATCAAATAAAGCAACAATAACAAGCATAACTTGAATAGAAGTGTGACGAACAACATGAGAGAACACCTCATTGAAATCAATACATTCCCTTTGTTCTAAATCTTTCACAACTAAACAAGCTTTAAATCTTGTAGGTTCAACTCCAGATATACTTTCCTTCTTCGTATAAATCCACTTGCATTTTAAAGGTTTTTTACCTGCAAGAAGCTCAACCAATTCCCACGTAGAATTCTTTTGAAGGCTCTCAAATTCATCATTCATATCAACTAACCGGTTAGATGAATTATTACATGAGCTAGCTTCCGAATAAGAAGAAGGATGCATCACTAGTTTCTTGAGCAGCAATGAGAGCATAATGAGCCATACTACCAGTGCCATGATATCGATGTGGAAAAATAATATTCCTGTGGGTCTATCTTTAGCAATAGAGTGATTGTTGCTAATAGGAGGTACATAAGTTGAAACTGACTGTGTAATAGGAGTAACAAAATCAATAATAACAAGTACATCTACCTCAAGATTCTCATCAGCAGTTTTAGGCATAGATGTGGATGAGGAACCACTATGAGAAACATCTCCAGAGAAGGAAAATGTACTTTCATCAAAAGTAACATCACGACTGACAATCACCTTCTTAGAATTAGCACACAAAAAAGATATCCTTTGACACCAAAATCATAGCTGTCAGTACCCTAAAACAGGGGTACCCCTTACTACCATGTGAAGACGCGGTGCCCACGCGGCTATCTCTAGTCGCGTGGCAAACAGCACCCGACCCCACCACGTGGACAGGCTCGGGGGCCACCACGTGGCCAGAGAAGACGATATACTCCAAGGTATCAATAGTCGGTCCGGACCCCCAAGGGAATGTACCGGACCCCTGTATATACGGATCGGACCTCCGGGTAAGGTCCAGGACCTCCACGGGCGCGAGCCGGACCCCTGGGATGGGTCCCGGCCCCTCTGTGTGGGGTCCGAGCCACTCACAGCAGGGTCCTGGGATTCTGGGACAAAGAATACCTAGGCCTTAATCAAGGCCAGGTGAGGGTCCGGAGCCGACACGTGTCCGGGCCATACCGTGTGCGCTTCTGCTCCCCACTCAGGCAGAGACCCGATGCTGCCACGTGGCCTACCGCTAGTGACGTAAGCTAGCGGGCGGAGCCTGACGTAAGGCCTCTAGGCCGCACGGCCTCTGCATTTATTGCGGATAAGGCGCACCGCCTGTCCATTCCACTGATAGGTGATGTGCCGCCTCGGCAATTAATGAGCCCTGTCCATTCCGCTGATAGGCGATATGCCGCCTCAGCATTTAATGTGCCCTGTCCACTCCGCTGACGGACGGCGACCAGGCCATCTTGCGGGCGGCGTGTCTATCCATTCCATTGGCAGGCTGTAGGCCCATGCTGCCGCATGCGCTGCACTCATCATCACGCGCGCACTACCGAGGATGCAGCCGTGACATATCAATATTGTATGCACTACGGACATTATGGCGCTCGGAGATCACCCTAGCGTTACAGGCATTAGTTACTTCCTTCCATTTTGCCCCTGGGCCCACATGTTGGGGCTCAGTACCCTTGTATGTGCCTCCCTTGAGCTATAAAAGGGAAGGCACACTATGTTACAAAGCACACTCACACTCACTCAAGCTCACAAGTTCATACAAGCTCTCAAGCACAATACAGCACACAGTGGAGTAGGGTAATACGCTCCGGCGGCCTGAACCACTCTAAACCCTTGTGTGTTCTTGTGTTCTTCCTGATTCCATCTAGCAGGCAAAACGCTTAGGCCCCTCCTCATCTTAGGATTTAGGGCGGGTGCGTTCCGCCACCCGGCCGGAGAATTTCCTCTCCAACATTTGGCGCGCCAGGTAGGGGCTTAGGCTTTATGTTTTTGCTTGTTATTCTGCTTGACACCATGGTTCACATTGTCGAGCACCATGATTTCATGCCCGAGGACTTCATGGTGGAGGAAGAGGCTGCCTCTTCCACACCGCGGGCCACCAACCGCCCTGCGCCTAGTGCTGTTGTTGTGCACTCTGCACGACAGCACACTCCCGCGCAAACATCCAGGGCGTCTAAGGCTGCGCCTGGGGCGCTGTCTGCGGCCAGGGAATTGCTGCGCCACCCTCCTAGCTCCAAGGCCTCGCCGGGGGCCATGAAGCAGTGGCGTGACGATGTCGACCGTCTGCTCGGCATGGCGCATTCTGACTTAGCCAAGCCTAGGCCTCGGTCGTCCCGACGTCAACATGAGATGTTGGTGTCAGTGCACTCCCCCTTGGTGAGGGCCACACTAACTGAGGACCTGCGGGCGGAGCTCAACCGCCGGCATGCGGGAGAGGACGCTCCAGTCTCTCTGGAGAGGTCTAATGACCTGCGGGCAGAGCTCAACCGCAGGCGTGCGGGCGAGGATGCCCGCGTCTCTCTAGAGAGGGCGCGTGAGTGCCGACAGAACGTCGAGGGTCGCAACCTCGACTACGACTTTGCTGTGGTTGCACCGCAAAATCCAACGGGCGCCCGGATCCAGGCGGGTGTCCCGTTGGCCAGCGTGGGCTGCGCCGCACTAGCGGATCATCTCCGCGCGACGACTTGGTTATCCAAGTTCCGGCCACACCTACCGGAGAAGTACGACGGTACGTCAAATCCGTCAGAATTCTTATTGGTATACATCACCGCCATCACGGCAGCAGGTGGAGACACTGTCGTAATGGCGACATACTTCCATGTAGCCTTGTCTGGGCCGGCCCGGACTTGACTCATGAACCTCACCCCAGGATCGAACTACTCCTGGGAAGAGCTCTAGGCACGGTTCACAGCGAACTTCGCTAGCGCTTATCAACAGCATGGCATGGAGGTCACCTCCATGCAGTGAGGCAAGAGCTTGGGGAAACTCTCCGAGCCTTCATCTCCCGCTTCACCAAGGTACGAGGGACTATACCCCGTATCTTCGATGCTTCCATCATCACCGCTTTCCGCCAGGGGGTATGTGATGAAAAGATGCTGGAGAAGTTGGCCACGCATGACGTGGAAACTGTCACCATGCTCTTCGCCCTGGCCGATAAGTGTGCCAGGGCTGCCGAGGGCCGTGCATGGCACTCGGCACCACAGACCGGGGTTGCCCAGATGGGTGGCTCAGGTGCCGTCGCTCAAGATGGCAAAAAGAAGAAGAAGAACCGCGGCCACGAGAAGCCGCAGTCTGCTGCTCTGATCGTTGCAGCTGTGACTGGGGGCTGGAGCAAGCGCAACAAGCGCCCACAGCCGTAGAGGGGTAACAGCGACTCATGCGCTGTATGCCCCAACAGTCACCATAGCGTCGCGAAGTGTCGCGAGATCATCGAGCTCACGAAGCGCGTCAGCGAGCGGCACGGGCAGACTTCCAAGGATGGCTCCCCACCTCGTCACCGGCCTGGCAAGGAAAGGGTCGACGACGGCGAGGTGGCCGCGGGAGAACGGGACCTCGCGTATCAGTCGCCCGAGGGGGTCCTGAAGGATGTTTTCACCGGAGACTCCGACTTCGGTGACGATAGCTAGTCGAGCTACCGGGGAGACCCCGTTCTCCCTGGTCTACGGGGCGGAAGCCTGCTTTCCTCCGGAAATCCTTATGGGCTCCCCATGGGTCCAGTCGTTTGATGAGTCTATGCAGGAACAGCCAAGACGCAAGGACGTGGACTCCATCAGCGAGCGCAGATGGCAAGCGGCGATCTGAAATGCACGGTACAACCAGGCGCTCAGGCGTTACCAGCAGCGGTTCGTGCATAGTAGGAAGCTCAGGGTCGGGGACCTAGTCCCACGGCGAGTACTGAACCGAGAAGGGCTCCACAAACTCTCCTCCAGTTGGGAAGGACCCTTCAAGGTGACGGAAGTATGCCGACCCGGGTGTGTCCGCCTTGCCACAACTGAAGGAATGGCTCTTCCCAACCCCTGGAACATAGAGCATCTCCATAAGTTCTATCCATAGGAGCATGTCTGAGGGGTTAAGGCTTCTTTTTGTAACTAGGTTGTGCATACGTGTACGCCAACCCGGTGAGGTCCACCCTCATAAGCCCGGCCTGTTGGTCTGCACCCATGCATATCAAGTTATAAAGAACGGATTTACCCCCTCAGATGTGCTTCTATAATGGTTTTATCCTGCTGCAGTTTTCGGATATTATTTTTTATCTAACCCACCCATATAGTTTCCCACCTTTGCTGGTATGATGACATCCAAATTGAGTAGCCAGGCTTGCGGTTTAGGACCCCTCTACGAAAGCAGGGGGTCCGGCAGCCTAGGGGCCAGTTCTAGAGAATGGGTACTCGTTCCATGGGGTGGTCCGGAGCTGTGTAGCCGTTTAGCTTGGTTCCGTACCCTAAGCCTGCACGCTCCACCACTCTGTGACGGGTACCATAGTATTTGGAACTATAGTCCTGTGGGTCCAGCAACCTGGGGTCCAGTTCTAGAGAACGGACACACGTCTCCTGGGGTGGTCCGGAGCTGTGTAGTCGCTTAGCCTGGTCCCGTACCCTAAGCCTACATGCTCCACCACTCTGCGACGGGTGCCCTAGTATTTGGAGCTGTGATCTAGGGGGTCCGGACACACGAATTGGCATCCCGGTCTAAATCCTGCAGGTCCTGTTGCGTGAATCAAAGGATAGCTGATACCAGACGATGGGTCCTATGGGTGTGCTACTAACACTTCCTAGCCAAGGTTGTGTGTGGGTCCAGGTCCCAGTCGAGACTACCTCCTAGGGGCCAGGCCACCAATTCTTTCTTAAGTATACTGGCATCCAGCCTCGACACGTCGAGCCTACATCCCAGGGGGGCCAAGTACCAGGGAGGAGTTGGTAACGCCACACACAACAAGAACAAATACCATACAGATAAGAGTTGTTTAATTGATAGTTCCCAAAAGTATCTTACAAAAACAAAAAGTTATTACATTTGCCTTCAAGCGGAGCCCTAGCCTCATTTCTACAGGAATGAACTACTCGACATCAGCAGGGTCGCGCTGGAAGCCCGCGGGCGCCGTCTCCATGACATCTTGTACGTCCTCCCGGGCGGCGTCTTCAGTGTCGGCAGCCGGACCAGCGATCACTACCACCGTGGGCATCCTCCCTCAGCACCGTCGTAGTGCAGCTGCCACCACAACCGCTGGGCGCAGGCCTGTCGCTAACCCTAAACATGGTGGCGGTCACTGGGAAGAGCGGCGCTAGCGGCAACCTGGTACTATAGCTTGCCAACGGCGGTGGCCACCCCGATGTGTGCGTCAAGGCGAAGGAGCCCTCATCGTTGGAGGCGATGTCGAGGCCATTAAAGCCAAAGAAGTGGAGGCACGGCAGCGCACGGCGCCCGGCGGCCTGGCCGCGGCGACGGAGCCGGAGCTGGACCAGTTCATGGAGGCATACGATGAGATGCTGGTGAAGTTCACGCGAAAGATGGAGCCGCAGCTCAACTCACTTTCCATCTCCGGAAGGTCGCTGCACAACACCCTTTTGCCCGAGCGCTGGCGGAAGAAGCGCCACCCCCACGAACATCTCCCAGAGGTGGGTGAAGATGGCCACCTGGAGGATGGAGTGGGGCGTGAGGTGCTGAAGCTGGAGGCCGAGCTCCTCCAGCAGCAGCAGCAGGAAGAAAGGCGAGATCGGCAGCGCCAACCCGCAGGAGAGGTAGGAGACGAAGAGCACGAACTCCCCGGCGACGAGATCGCCGAGGGGAGAGGCGCAGGCGCGGATCCTTCCGGCGAACGCCGGCGCGCCATCCGAGCAGGTTGCGCACCAAGTTGAGTGCCACCTCGAACTGGAAGCGCTCGGGATGGACTAGCGAGGCCATGGCGACTACGGTAGTGGAAAGCAGAGGAGCGCAAATGCAAAGGGGCGCGTAGAGCTCAAAGGAGAAAGGGCACAGCAGTTGGGAGAAAATACGAAAGCGTAACCGCTACACGCGGGGTGAATCCATTTTCAAAGAAGACTCCCACGCTCGCGCCCTAAGACGCCGCAGAAAATCTCGCCCAACGCGCACTAAAGCAACCCAACCTATGACACGGGGGCCCGGGCCCACAAGTCATACAGCTGGTGTAGGGGTCTCCGAGTGCGAAGAAGGCGAACCGCCACGCGAAGAGCAAACCGCCACCCATGGTAGTGCACCTCTTCATCTCTGCCAAAAACAACGGCCCAGTCTCTGACACAGGGGCCTAGGCCCACGAGTCATACTCCTTAGGCGTCGGTTCCTAAGTGCAGAAAGAGCGAACTGCCGCTCGTGCCAGTACTGCGTCTCCTCGGGGCTGCCGCAGAGGACACAGAAGGTGATTTTTTAAACCAACACAATGGTATCGAGGCACCTCACACGTGGCCTGGCGAAACCATCAAGCGTGGGGGCCGCGGGTCAATCAGCCGCGGGGACAGACATGGCAGTTGGTGTGACCGAAGGCGGACTAGCGGTGATTACGTCAGCGAGCGCACGGAAGCGGCGCGCCAATCGCCAATCAAGCTTTGGCCCAACCTGCAGGCTCGTATCCTCCCCTGAGGTGGGCCCGGGGGCCACTGTCGGTACCCTGAAATAGGGGTACCCCTTACTACCATGTGAAGACGCGGTGCCCACGCGACTATCTCTAGTCGCGTGGCGAATAGCACCCGACCCCACCACGTGGACGGGCTCTGGGGCCGCCACGTGGACAGAGAAGCCGATATACTCCAAGGTATCAACAGTGGGTCCGGACCCCATGGGAAAGTACCAGACCCCTGTATATATGGACCAGACCTCCGGGTAAGGTCCAGGACCTCCACGGGCGTGAGCCAGACCCCTGGGACGGGTCCCGGACCCCTCTGTGTGGGGTCCGGGCCACTCACAGCAGGGTCCTGAGATTCTAGGATAAAGAATACCCAGGCCTTAATCAAGGCCAGGCGGGGGTCCGGAGCCGACACATGTCCGGACCATACTATGTGCGCTTCTACTCCCCGCTCAGGTGGAGACCCGATGCTGCCACGTGGCCTACTGCCCGTGACGTAAGCCAGCGTGGCCTCTGCATTTATTGTGGATAAGGCACGCCGCCTGTCCATTCCACTGGCAGGTGATGTACCGCCTCGGCATTTAATGAGCCCTGTCCATTCCGTTGACAGGCGATGTGCCGCCTCAGCATTTAATGTGCCCTGTCCACTCCGCTGACGGTCGGCGACCAGGCCATCTTGCAGGCGGCGTGCCTGTCCATTCCGTTGGCAGGCTGTACGCCCATGCTACCGCATGCGCTGCACTCATCATCACACGCGCGCTACCGAGGATGCAGCCGTGACATATCAATATTGTATGCACTACAGACATTATTGAGAGCACCTAGAGGGGGGTGAATAGGTGATCCTGTAAAACTTAAAACTTAAGCCACAAAAACTTGGTTAAGCGTTAGCACAATAATCGCCAAGTGGCTAGAGAGGAGTCTCAACAAAACACAATAACCAACAAGAGATCAATCACAGAGATGGCATGGTGGTTATCCCGTGGTTCGGCCAAGACCAACACTTGCCTACTCCACGTTGTGGCGTCCCAACGGACGAGGGTTGCAATCAACCCCTCTCAAGCGGTCCAAAGACCCACTTGAATACCACGGTGTTTTGCTTGCTTTTCTTAATCCCGTTCGCGAGGAATCTCCACAACTTGGAGCCTCTCGCCCTTACACTTGAAGTTCACAAAGAAGCACGGAGCAAGGGAGGGATTAGCAACTCACACAAGACACTAAGATCACAGCAAATACACACACACAAGACCCAGACTTAAGCTCAAAAGACTATCACACTAGAATGGAGCTTAAATCACTAGAATGTCGAACAAGTGCGCAAGAATGGAGTGTGAGTGATCAAGAGTGCTCAAGGAATGCTTGGTATTCTCCTCCATGCGCCTAGGGGTCCCTTTTATAGCCCCAAGGCAGCTAGGAGCCGTTGAGAGCAATCCTGGAAGGCAGATCTTGCCTTCTGTCGATTGGCGCACCGGACAGTCTGGTGCGCCACCGGACACTGTCCGGTGCAGATATCCTTCCTTATTTGGCGAAGCCGACCGTTGGAGTCTGAGAGCCGTTGGCGCACCGGACACTGTCCGGTGCACCAATGTGACCGTTGGCTCGGCCACGCGTCACGCGCGGAATCCTTGGCCGACCGTTGCCCCGGCTGACTGTTGACTCACCGGACAGTCCGGTGCACCACCAGGCAGACCGGTGAATTTTAGCCGTACGCCGTTAATCATCTCCTGAGAGCGACGAGTTCGCCTGTGAACGGCTCACCGGACAGTCCGGTGCACCACCGGACAGACCGGTGAATTATAGCCGTACACCGCCGTCGAAGTCCCGAGAGCAGCCTGTTCGCCAGAGCCAGCCTGGCGCACCGGACACTAAATTCTAAGATGAGGAAGGGGCTTAAGCGCTTTGCCTGTCTTGCTAAACGATCACCGAGCACATGAACACGCGAGGATTTAGAGTGGTTCGGGCCGCCGGAGCGTAATACCCTACTCCACTGTGTGTTGGATTTCTGTGGAAGCTTGAGAGCTGAGAGACTCTGTCTAGGTTTTGTCTAAGAGAGCCCATCTGTGTCGCGTGCCCCCCCTTTTATAGCTCAAGGGGGGCACGTACAAAGACACTGAACCCCGACATGTGGGCCTAGGGACATAACGGATGGAATACCCGAAGCAACTAATGTCAGTCACCTTGTGCAATCTCCCTGTGCCCCAATATCCGCCGCTTGTGTAGCATTGGCGTGCAGCAGAAGGTTCCCCAGCATCGTACAAGTCATGATGACCATCGCGCGCGCGGCGGTATGGGCGTACTGCCCGCTGTCTAATTAAACAGGCACGCCGCCTGTAGGGTGGTCTGGTCATCGCCTGCCATCAGAGTGGACGGGGCACATTAAATGCCGAGACGGCACATCGCCTATCAGCAGGGCGAACAGGCGGCGCGTCTTTTCTGCAATAAATGCAGAGATCGCATGGCCCAGAGGCCTTACGTCAGGCTCCGCCTACTGGCTTACATCACAGGTAATAGGCCACGTGGCAGCATCGGGTCCCCGCCTGAGTGGGGAGCAGAAGCACACTGGCAAGACCTTGACAAGTGTCTACGCCGGACCCCTGTACGCCCTTGACTTAGGCCAGGGTATTCTCCATCCCGGGACCTAGCCGTGGGTGGCTCGGACCTCACTTAGAGGGGTCCAGGTCCCATCCGGGGGAACATGGAGGTCCTGGGTCGTACCCGGAGGTCCGGGTCATGTATGCTGGGGTTCGGCACTTTCCCACGGGGGTCCGGATCCATTGACGATATCATGGTATATTTTACCTTCTCTGGTCACTTGGCGGCCCCGGAGCCGCCCACGTGGTGGGGTCGGGCGCTGTTTATCACGCGTCTAGAGATAGACGCGTGGGTACCATGCCTTCATACTATAGTAAGGGGTACCTCTGTTCCAGGGTACCGACAGTGGCCCCGGGCCCACCTCAGGGGAGGTTACAAGCCTGCAGGTGGGACCAAAGCCTGATTGGCATGCCATTTTCGGGTACTTGCTGACGTAGCCATAGCTAACTCGCCTTTGGTCATGCCGCCTGCCACGTCTGCCCTCGCAGCTGGCAGGTATGTGGCCCCCACGCCCGGCGGTTTTGTCAAGCCGTGCACGAGGCGTCTCGCTGCTGCCGCCTAAGTTAAAAATATCCTTCAGCGGCCCCTAGGCGACGTGCGGTCGTGCGTGACGCTTTGCTTCCGGGAAGACGGTCCGCCTTCTACGCACTCGGAGGCCGGTTCTCCAGGTGCGTGACATGTGGACCTGGGCCCCCATGTCGGCGACTGGGTCACTACGAGCACTAGGTGCGCGTTAGATGGGATTGGGACGCGAGCGGGAGAGCCTTCTTTGAAAAGGGGATTCATCCCTCGGCCAGCAGTTACGCTTTCGCACTTTCTTCAACTGCTACGTCCTTTCTCCTCCGAGTCCTCTGTGCCTCTGTTGCACTCGCATTTTTCTGCTTTTCACCACTGTAGTCGCCATGGCTTCGCTGGTTCATCCCGAGCGTTACCAGACCGAGAGGACGCTCGGCATGGTGCGCTGCCTGCTCGGATGGAGTGCGTCGTCGCACACCTGGAGGATCCGGTCCGGCGCTACCCCCTCGGTGATCTTGCCACCGGGGAGTTTGTGCTCTTTGTTTCCTACGTTTCGTGCGGGTTGGCGTTGCCGATCTCACCCTTCTTCATGTTACTGTTGGAGGATCTTGGTCTCCAGCTCTAGCACCTCACACCCCACTCCATCCTTCAGGCGGCCATCTTCGCTCATCTGTGCGAGATGTTCGTGGGGGTGGCGTCGTGCACCTCTCTCTTCCGCCATTTTTTCGTGCTGGTGAAGTCTGGGAAGGCCAAGGACCATCTCGGTGCGTACTACTTCTAGACGAGGGCGGATTCGGCCGGCGCCTGTATCTCCTCCCTTAGCGGCGCGAGGTGGGAAAACTGACGGGTCGAATGGGTGATCGCCAGTACCGAGGCCAGCGACCGCCTCGTACTACCGAGTGATGGGCCGAGGCTCGACAAGAAGCAATGGAGGGCCAAGCCGCCGTTGACACCAGAGTTCGAGCCCGTATTGGGCAGGATCAAGTCCTTGGGGACTGACGGTCTGACGTCGATGCACATGGTCGGCGACTTCTTGAAGCGCCGGATCACGCTGCTGCAGGTGAGGGCACAACTGAGCTGCTGGTTCACTGGCCCGAACGACCTCGGTCGGGTCCATCGCGGGCCAGGCACCGACTTGTCCTGGGAGGAACTGGAGCTCCTGGTGAAGGGGATTACTGGTGAGTCCTTCGTCGCTGAGACCTTAATCCCTCCTGAGGGCATTCCTCTGCTCTGCGACGACCAAGGGTTGAGGGCAGCAATCTTGGATTGGTTGTCGACTCTTGACGAGAGCGGCATAGCGGTTCGCCAGACCAGCGGCTGGGACCCCCACCACGGGATTCAGATCCCCGGTGTACCAGCCGGAGGTTCCCGACCCACCGATGTCGGCTCTAGAGCTCCCCCCACGGCCCTCAGCCCCTCGGACAAGGGAAAGGGGGCTACGAGTAGTTCTTCCGCCCCGGGTGGTTCTGGGAGGTCGGAGGGAGAGAGGCGGCACCGACTGTGCCGCGCCGATGGGTCTTTCGTCACGGATCCGCCCCTTGATTCGGACCTCCCCCAGAAGCGCCAGAGGACAGCTGGCAGGGTCGAGGAGGCCGTCTCCCAGGCCCAGGGCTCACAGAGGCGCGTCAGTCCTCCACTAGCACCACCATCAGTCCCGCCGCTGTCGCCACCATCATCTGGCTCGCCACCGCCCCAGGGGCCGCAGCACCAACAACAGTAGGGGCAGCGGACGTCTCGCTTCTAGGGTCGCTGGAAGGTTCAGGGCCCCAGGTATTAACCCATCCTTTGCTTATCAGGGCTTCTTCTCCCTCTGCTTCCAAAGTCGCTCCAACTGGTGAATCCAGCTCCCAGTAGCAGGTGTCTGCTGGCCATGATGTCGGCGACCTGCTTCCGCCTACCACTGCCGAAGTGGCGCCATTGGGCCCCCAGGTTCCGCCTGCCACTACCGAGGCGGCGCTGTCAGGCCCCCAGGTTCCGACTGCTACTGCTACGGCAATGCCATTGGGCACCCAGGTTCTAGCTGCCACTGCCGAGGCAGCACCGTCGGGCCCCCAGGCTCCTGCCAGGGGTCCAGTAGCAGCAGCACCACCGATAGCTACTGCAGACCCAACGGCGGCGGCGATGTCGTCGAATATACCGTCGGCAACGGTGGAAGACGCGGGGGGGCGTGTCCAGCTCCATCCCGCCGCCCATTCCGGAGGAGCCGAAGGTTATTCTTGGGCGACAGCTCCAGACCAGCGTCGGGCCAGAAACAGCGCCGCCTCCCCTCCCTCGGGTGCTGTCCCGCACTCATCAGGCTCTCCGGGAGACCGAGATGGCGATCCTGCGGGAGTGGGAGGCACTCGAGACTGAGCACCAGTGCCTTGGTGATTGGCGCACCCAGCTGGAGGAGCGTACCAAGGCCGCGTCCTGCCAATTTGTCTCGGAGCGGTCCGAGCTTGAGCAGGAGCGCGAGGACCTCAAGGAGGACTTGGAGAAGGTGTTCGACCGGGAGCGGGAGGTGACCCGGGAGGAGAAGAGGCTGGTCAAGAAGAAAGAGCACTTGGACCAGAGGGAGGCGGTCATCATGGAATTCCATGAGAAGCTGAAAGCCTATAATGTGATGCTGGAGAAGTAGCGGGATGAGCAGACCGCAACTGAGGCGGCTCTACAAAAGCTGCGGCAGGAGCTTGATGACAGGGCTAGCAACATCTCTCTCGCCGAGGAAAACCTCAAGGCGAAGGATGCCTCCCTGGAGGAGCGGGCGATGGATCTCGTCCGGCAGGAGAAGGACCTTGCCTGGAGGGAGGAGATGCGGGAAAGGCGAGAAAAGTTGCTGGCTGAGCACGAGCTCGAGGCAAAGGAGAAGGAGAAGAACCTGGAGGAGAAGGAGCGGACACTGGAGGAGCGGGTCCACTAGTTCTAGGCGATGCAAGCAGCGCAGGTAGCCCAGACGGCGCAGGCGGTTCTGGGCTCCTAGAAGGTGGAGGCGATGAAGAAGACGCTAGAAGATTTCTGGGTGGAGCATCGCATCGGGTCCAGCGTATCGCCGCATGGGCCGATGAGGCGAGCTCGACTCTGGTGCCGCTAGGGGTGAGCCCCATCCTAGTGTCGAAGCAGTCGGTGTCCATCTCCGATGCGCTCCCGGTGCTGGATTCCGCTGCCGACCGCCTCCGACGCCTAGATCAGATCCTTGGCGCTCGCCTGGAGGCTGAGGGTAGCAGACTCTGCCGGGCGGTAATAGAGTACGTCCTGACATGCTTCCGGGGCCACGACCCGGCCATCTCCTTGGGGCCGATGATCGCTGGCCCAGTGGCCGATACCGAAGACGCCGCCCGGGGGAGCGTACAAGACGCTGTAGACGTGGTGGCCAAGCGCTTCCAGCGGGATCCCGCTGATGACGAGTAGTCGGATCTGCAGAGAGAAAGCAAGAGTTCCGCTAGGAAGCGGCTTATTATATTTTGGTTTTGTAAGATACTTTTAAGTATTACTTGTCAAGCAACATTGCAACTTATCTGCATGCTACTTTCCCTTTGCTATGTGTGTCGTTGTCAACTTCTTCCCTAGTACTTGGCCCCTCTAGGATGTGGTCTCGACTTGTCGAGGCTGGATGCTAGTATATTTAAGAAAGAATTGGTGACCTGGCCCCCAGGAGGTTATTTCGACTAAGACCCGGACCTGCACACAATCTTAGCTAGGGGAGTTTCAGCAGTGCACCCATCGGACCCATTAACTGGTATCCTTCATCCTTTGATTTATGCAATAGGACCTATAGGATTTAGACTGGGAAACCGACCCGTGTGTCCGGACCCCCTGGGTCACGGCTCTAATTACTAGGGTACTCGTCGCATGGAGGTGGAGTGCGTAGGCTTACGGTACGGGACCAGGCTAAGCAGCCACGCATCTCTGGACCTCCCCATAGGACGAGTGTCCTTTCTTTAGAGCCAGACCTCAGGTTTCTGGACCCACAGGACTATAGTTCTGGGTACTAGGACACCCGCCACAGAGCGGTGGAGCATGTCACTACAGGAAAAGCCTAAATGTTCGTGGGCCGGTATATTTTCGTCGGCCGGCCCACGAAAATAAGGACGTTATTTTCGTCGGCCTAGGGGCCGACGAATATAAAACGTATTTTCGTGGGCCCATTAATATTTTCGTCGGCAGGCCCATGAAAATACGTTTTATTATTTTCGTCGGCTACTAGGCCGACGAAAATAATCTTTATTTTCGTGGGCCCAGGCGAAACCGACGAAAATACGTCGTTGACCGACCAGTATTTTCGTCGGCCTCACGGAGGCCAACGAAAATAAAGCCCTACATCGTCGGGGCCAGCCTTCTCTCGCTCGTTTCAAACCGTTCTTTCACCACGCCACGCCGCCGCACGCCAATGCCGCAGAGTTCCCGCGCCCCTCGCCGCCGTGCAGAGCTCCCACGACGCCCGGCCCCCACGACGCCGCCGCGCCGCCCAGCCCCTCGCAGAGCTCCCGCGCCCGGCCCCACGACGCCGCCGCACCGCCGGCCCTTGGAAGAGCTCCCGCGCCCGGCCCCACGACGCCGTCCCAAGACGCCGCTGCGCCGCCCAGCCCCTCGCAGAGCTCCCGCGCCCGGCCCCACGACGCCGCCGCACCGCCGGCCCCTCGCAGAGCTCCCGCGCCCGGCCCCACGACGCCGCCCGCAGAGCTCCCGCGCCCCTCGCCGTTCGTCCACGCCGCGCTCGCCGTTCGTCCACGAAGGGAGCCCGTGGCCGCCGTCGCGAAGAAGAGAGCCCGCCATTCGTCCACGCCGCGCTCGCCGTTCGTCCACGCCGCCCTCGTTCACCGCGGTGAGCCTCCCCGTATATAATATTGTTTGTAAAATTGTTTGTAAGATTGTTATCACACCACATTTGATGCTCATGGCGGTCGTGGCGGCCGTGGCGTGCCGTGGCGGCCGTGGCGTGCCGTGGCGGCCGTGACGAGCCTCTGTCTTATAGTTGTGCCATTGGCGTATAGGGCACTTCTATCTTATGGTTGTGTCGTTGCATTCTTTGTCTAATCCTCAATGTGATCAGAGGGTGATGTCTTTTGTTTAATCTCCGATTTTTTTAATGTTTAGAGTTTAGTTTTAATCGTTAACCATAGCGAACCGTATGCGTCACCCGTTCGGGAACGGCGAACGTCACATTGGCTTGTGAGGTTTGCCGTTCCGGAATTGTCCACGTATTTTGGACAGCCTGAGAGTGTAGGCCGATGCTTGTGATTTGTGACATGTGCCTTACGATTGACACGGAATTTTGGTTGTGTAACCTAGTTGTTCTCCAACGCACCATGTTCAGGCGTGTGCTTGGAGAGCAGCGAGGTTATGCTGCCGAAATTTCGCGGCAATCGTAGGATACACGTCACAAATCACAAGCATCGGCCTAAACTCTTGGGTGGGTTTAGGGCCTTTACCTAATAGGGAGTTCACCTAAGCCACGGACGATCGTTGATGTTCTTCGTCTTTTGTTTAGCCTTTGAAATGGACGGTGATCGGAGGGTGATGTATGACGGGTGGAGAAAGGATGGGGCACATTCGAATGAATGGATGGGTGTAACAAAGGCTTTTCTTGAGCACGCTTTCAAAGATGCAACTGGTCGTCTAGTGAAGTGTCCTTGCAATCGATGCGAGAACAAGTGGCCTCAGAAGAAGGAAGAAATGGAGAAACACCTTTGCAAAAGTGGGTTTATGCCGAAGTACCTTGTATGGTACCGGCATGGAGAGTCTATTAAACACGTTGACGCGGAGGTGGAACTTGATGACGATCATGATAGGATGGACGACATATTGCATGATCTTGGTAGGGATGTTGAAATGAACGCTGAGGAGCCGGGGCAGCTTCCACGCGATGCTCAGGAATTCTTTCGGCTACTCGCCGCGGGGGAAGAGAAACTACACGAGCACACTCAGATGTCAGTTCTTGGGACTCTCACAAGACTAATGGCGATAAAGTCGAAGCACAACATTTCAAACAGTGCTTACAACGACATCGTCCAACTGATGGGCGAGGTTCTCCCGGAGAATCATAAGTTGCCAAAGAATATGTACTTCGCAAAGAAGATGTTGGCTGGTCTTGGGATGACATATGAGAAGATCGACGTGTGTCCCAACAGTTGCATGCTATTCTTTGAGGAGGACGACAAGCTGGACCGTTGTAAGCATTGTGAAGCTTCTAGATATGTCGAGGTGACAAATGATGAGGGTGAATTGGTAGTTACGAAGGTCGCAGCTAAGCAACTTCGTCGGTTGCCCATCATTCCTCGGCTTTCAAGGTTGTTCCTCAACAAGGAAATAGCTCTGCATATGACATGGCCAAAGAATGGTGTACGTCTCGTCACTGATCCAGACATAATGGCCCATCCGTCGGACGGTGATGCGTGGAAGGCATTTGACGAGTTTGATCCCAAATTTGCAAACGACCCTAGGAGTGTACGGCTTGGTCTATCGACGGATGGATTCACACCTTTCAATACCAGTGCAAGCCCTTACTCGTGTTGGCCTATCTTCATTGTGCCATATAATCTTCCTCCTGAGTTGGTCAATAAAGAAGAGTTCATGTTCCTTGCACTAGTCATCCCAGGCCCCAAGCATCCAGGGCCAAAGCTGAATATGTTTGTTCGCCCTTTGATTGAAGAGCTGAAACAATTGTGGAGAGGTGTGAAGGCTTATGACAGCCATACTGAAAAGGAGTTTACCATGCGCGCTGCTTATTTGTGGTCAGTGCATGATCTGCTGGCGTATGGAGATTGGTCTGGATGGTGTGTCCATGGTCGGTTGTGCTGTCCCATATGTATGAATGATACGGATGCATTCAGATTGAAGCATGGTGGGAAAGTGTCATTCTTTGATGCTCATCGACGTTGGACTCCATTCAAGCATGATTTCAGGACTTCGCTTACTGCATTCAGAAGTGGAGCCAAAATCAGAAATGGGCCACCAAAGAGGCAAACTGCATCGCAGATAATGGCATGGCATGCTTGTCTGAAGCAAGGAGAAAATGATAGGTTCCAAGGCTACGGGGAGGACCATAACTGGACCCATATTTCATCAATATGGGAGCTTCCGTATGCAAAAGCCTTGATCATGCCGCACAACATAGACTTGATGCACCAAGAGCGTAACGTTGCTGAAAGCATCATAAGCACATGTTTTGATGTGACTGATAAAACGAAAGATAATATGAAGGCAAGAAAAGACATGGCTGAAATTTGTAAGAGACCGATGCTCGAGTTGAAAGTAAGCGATAAAGGGCATGAAAGTAGGCCGCGAGCTGATTACTGCCTCAAGCCGGAAGAAAGGAAAGAAATATTTAAGTGGTTGAAGAATCTGAAATTTCCAGATCGGTATGCGGCAAATCTGAAATGGGCAGTCAATCTGAAGACCGGTAAATTGATCGGTTTGAAAAGCCATGACTACCATATTATTATGGAGAGGCTGATGCCCGTGATGTTTCGAGGCTATTTTAAGGATGAGCTTTGGAGCATATTTGCAGAGTTGAGTTACTTCTATAGGGAAGTATGCGCAAAGACGGTATCGAAGAGGTTGATGCAGAAATTTGAGAAAGAAATTCCAATTCTTATTTGTAAATTTGAAAAGGTTTTCCCGCCAGGATTCTTCAATGTGATGCAACATCTAATTGTGCATTTGCCTTGGGAAGCTTTGGTAGGCGGACCAGTGCAATTCAGGTGGATGTATCCTATAGAAAGGGCGTTGAAAAAGCTTAGGGCGTCTGTTCGCAACAAGGCTAGAGTCGAAGGGTGTATTGCGGAGGCTTTTGCCCTTAAGGAGATATCTCAATTCTCAACCAGGTATTTCGCTCGAGCGAACAATGTGTTTGCGCCTTCAGTGCGACTTCATGTCGAAAATGAATCACCCCAAAGCACCCTTCAAATTTTTGCGAATCCGGGTAAAGCAGTTGGAAAAGGGAGTGTACGTCACATTGAAGCATCAGATTTGAACACGCTAATGCTATATATGTATAGCAATATTGACAGCACACAGGAGGCGTTTGAGTAAGTTTTCCTCATAGTAACGTCCATTTTCTCATCTCATAATTTCTATAGTGTGTAATCTCCATGTTTCTAATATGTCCAGCATGTTTGATGAAGAATGTTGGAAATCTACTAGTAAACCTACGGCCATCCAATTAGAAAATCTTCGACGTGATGGGTTGAAAGGTGGACCAAACTTCGTGCAGTGGTTTCGTAATTATGTTAGTAATTGTCGTTCTCTCATTGTCCATACTTAATCTTTGAATTTTGGACTTGGAAGATATAATGCATATACTAATTCCTTGTATAGGTTTCCAAAAACTCTGTGCACCCGGACTTGCAACAAATGGCACATACCTCTGTGTCCGTCCGGAACTATACTCGCTATGATGTAAATGGATATCGCTTCCGAACCGCGAAATTGGAGAAGAGTCGACCATTGGCAGCCACCACCAATAGTGGTGTGTTGGCAAGTTCATATGTTGACGATGACAAAGTAGTGGACTATTACGGTGTTCTTCAAAACATTGTAGAGTTGATTTTCGATGGCCCCAAAGAACTTAAAGTCGTGTTTTTCGAGTGCGACTGGTTTGATGCTCATAGTGGGACTCGTGTCGACAAGTATGGTAATGTCGAGGTGAAGCATAGCTCTAGGATTCCGAGCAGTATGAGCGATGTTGTCCTTGCAAATCAGGCAAAACAGGTGTACTACCTGCCATATCCTCACCCAAGCCTTAGGGCTTGGTGGGTTGCAATCAAAGTCAACCCACAAGTCGTCGCTCCAGAGAGTGCTGACTACGTGAGTACGAGCAGGGACAACGATGATGCTGTTTTTCAACCAGAAGCGGCGTCGAATCAAGACATAGCTCACCGATTCCATGTGACCAATGGAGAAGGCCTTGAAAATCTCTGTTGCAATTCAAGCGACTTAATTGAAGAACCTAGGTCAAAGCGCAAACGACCTGTCGTCGTTAGAAGATCAGTAAGGATCCAACGAAATCAAGAGCGTATGAATAAACAACGAGCCAAAGAAGCATCATCGGATGCAGATGACTTTTGATTAGTATGTTTCTTTTAGTTAATCAATGAAGCTATGTATTCAATTTTCACATTATTAATTTTCATATTATTTGTTTCATATACTGTGGTTTGACATTAATTTATCTACAGTTGAACATGTTCAAGCATAGGAGATCGAGGAGGAGTGGGGGCAGCACGGCCAGCGAGGACAGCTCGGGCAGTGGGCTTTTTCAGGGCACCTCACAGAGCCGACAGAGGCAGCAGCAACTTCTCGACTGTCTAGACGAAGTACAGGGTGAGGAGGGTGAGCAGGAGGCTCCTCGGCAGGATGCTCATGTGCAGGGTGACGAGGGTGAGCAGGATGAGGAGGGTGAGCAGGATGAGGAGGTTGACCCTATGGGGGCAGGCAGCGCGGGCGACGCGTCAGATGGTTCTACGTCCTTCAGGTATTATTATGCATATTAGTTTAATTGATATTAGTTTTTAATCATTTCATCATATTGAATTTACTTATATACTTAGGTATAAGAAGAGCAATGCGCTTGGTCCGAGACCTGCCGAGAGGAGGCTCATCCGGCCGCATGGAGAATGGTGGGACTTATTTCTGTTGTGTTAATTTTTTAATGTGAACGTGATTGCACTATTTTACTTGTTTTATTAATGTTTGTAGGTCATGGGAAGACTTGAATTGGGACGGTACAGGCAGACGTCCCAAGGTGAACGCGGTGTTGGGTAGCCTCTGTCGCTTCTACTACCCTGGCATGGTGGAGCTCAATGGCGAGAGGTTCGCGGCTATGCAGTGGGCCGACTGGGGTCTAAAGGACTATATCCAGCCAGGGGAGTCAGGGGAAAGCAGTAGCGGAGGGGGAAGTTCGGAACAAAAACGAAGGACTTGTCAGGTGGCTGTGTGGGACGAGTTCTGGGTGAGTTTACTTTCGTATATAAGCAATTCACTGAATTATTGCTTCTCCTAATCTTACTTTAACTTAACTTCTCCATTGATATGTAGGGGAGGTTCGAATTGCCGGATGACATCGAGGAGGATCAGGCTCAGTGGGCACGTGTGAAGAGGCACTTTCGGAAGTGCGCTGATAAGGTAATCAAGGATGCCATGTACAATGCTCGCATCGCGGCCGTCAACTACTACTACAAGAAGATAAAGGGGCAGAAAATGAGCAAAGCATTAGGGGCCAATGAGATCTACCTCACAGAGGAGCAGTACCTGGAGAGCGTTGTGGATTGGCTGGCGAAGGACATGGAAGCCTGGAGGTGGTTGGCTAAGAGATGGGCGTCGCCTGAGTGGATTGCAGAGTCCAACAAGCACCGTGCCAACCGTGGCACTGAAGGACCGGGGCACAGGTACGGGGCCGATGGACACCTTGGTACCGCACGCTGCATGGTAAGTATATAAATCAAACTTGTATGTTACATCTATTACAATTCTATGGTTTAACTCTTCTTTTTCATGCAGGAAGCTGAAAGTGGAGTTGCTCCAAGTTTTATGGAGGTTTACGTCCGTGGTCACCGTGGCCCTGATCCGGCGAACCCTGATGAGCTATGCAGCGAGGCGGCAAGGGAGAAAATGGTAAACAAGTTGTATTTACGAATTAAATTGCATGTTTTGTGTCTAACTCCAACTCTAACTTTCTTTGCAGAATGCATATGGGGAGGAAATGACTCAACGCCATGGGCCTGATTTCGACTGGATGCATTCAGACTTAGATGCCTCGGCGTTGTACCACAGTGGTGGGGGTAGAAAGCATGGTAGGTGAGGTGGTTGTCTTTGATTCGACAATTTCATTAACAAGAATGTGTCCACTTAATGGCTCAACTATGTGTATCATGCAGGTTTGCCTTTGGCACCGGCGTTGTGGAGTACAACAGGACATTAGGTCAATGGAAAACATCGTCTTCGGCAGGGAGTTCTCGCTCCTCCAAGTCTGCTCGAGAGGCTCAGCTGGAGGAGGAGACTCGGGCAGCACAGGAGCAGGCTCGAGCAGCACAGGAGCAGGCTCGAGCAGCGCAGGAGCAGGTCGGACAGCTGACGCAGTATATGACTTCTTATTTTCAGGTAATTCGTCTATCTCATCACGTGTCATTGAATTCAAAGTATAATGTTGCGATTCTAACGTTTCATCCATTTGCAGGAAATGACTACTCGACTCGGCCCTGATATGAACTTGCCAGCTTTTCGCCCTCCCCAGGTAACACTACCGGAACACTTCAATTCCATAGCAACTCTTTTTTTATTATCAAAAATGGCTCGCAGGCACAAGGATGGGGACAGTGGCCAGGACAAGCTCCAGCGTCGCAGCCACAGTGGACTGGTGTTGGGTGGACGCAGGCACCTCCAGGCACTTGGACACCTCCACCACCCCAAGGATCGCAGCCAGTCCCGGGATGGGTGCCACCGGTCTTCCAGCCACCGGCGGGCTCTCAGCCATTTCAAGCGTGGATGGCACCGCCACCGACGGGGTGGGTGCCACCACCTCAGGGGTGGCCAGCACAACAGTACCTGTGGATGCATGCACAGCCTCCTCATCACCATGGATCACAGGTAACGTTCCATGTTTAGTTTTATGCAAATATTGACCAAACACAGCCTTATTTGAATGATTGATGAATTGCAGGGTTCAGCGTCACATGCTCAGGGATCGGAGGGTGCTGTCAACGTCCAAGACTTCCTCGTCCATGGTTCTGGAGGGAGTGGCCACCTTCCTGGTGGCGGAGGAGGGAGTGGCCAAAACTCACATAGCCCGCCGGAGTGAGTAGTGAATTTGTTTATGGACTATGTATGGATATGTATAGACTTTGTTTATGGTTCTGGATGGAGTGACTTTGTTTATGTATGGACTATATATGGACTATATGTATGGAATATGTTTGAAACAATTATGTAAGTGCTTGTGAATGTTGTTTGCGAAAAACTGTATTGTTTGTGAAATCTGTATATGTGATTGTGTATATGTTTATTTTGCTGTGAATTAATAAAAGGTGCAGAAAAATCTGTTTTGGGGGGGTATCATGAATTTTCGTCGGCCTGGGTGGTGGCCGACGAAAATACGTGCCCAGATATTTTCGTCGGCCACCACCCAGGCCGACGAAAATTATGTTCTTATTTTCGTCGGCCACTGAGGCCGACGAAAATAGTCAGCCGACCAACTATTTTCGTCGGCTTTGTGAAAGCCGACGAAGATAAGTCGTTTTCGTCGGTGCCGACGAAAATTCTCTATTTTCGTCGGTTTAGGCTTATTTTCGTGGGTTTTTGGCCCACGAAAATTTAGGCGTTTCCTGTAGTGTGTGGGCTTAGGGTACTAGACCAAGCTAAGCGGCCGCACGGCTCCGGACCTCCCCAGGGACGATTATCCGTTCTCTTGGACTGGCCCCTAGGCTACACAGCCTGGCTACTCAATCTGGATGTCAATATACCAGTAATGGAGGGAATCCGTATGGGTGGGTTAGATAAAAATAATGGTTGCAAGCTTAAGCAGAATAAAACAACCATAAGGCAAATCTGGGGGGTGAATCTTCTCTTCATAACTTGATGTTCATGAGCGTAAACCAACAGACCGGGTTTATAAGGGCGGACCTCACCGGGCTGGCGTACATATATGCACTACCTAGTTACAAAGGAAGAAAATTGTATTCCCCAGCTTTGCTTTTATGGGAAGAACTTACGGAGGTGCTCTATGTTCTAGGGATTGGGCAGAGGCTCTCCTTCAGCTATGGCGAGGAGGACACACCTGGGTTGGCATACTTCTGTCACCTTGAAGGGTCCTTCCCAGCTAGGGGAGAGTTTATGGAGCCCTTCTCGGTTCAGTAATTGCCTTAGGACTAGGTCCCTGACCCTGAGCTCCCTACTATGCACGAACCGTTGGTGGTAGCGCCTGAGCGCTTGGTTGTACCGTGCATTTCGGATGGCCGCTTGCCATCTACGCTCGTCGATGAAGTCCATGTCTTCACATCGCAGTTGTCCCTGTATAGATTCCTCGAAAGCCTGGACCCGAGGGGAGCCCATGATGATTTCCGGGGGAAGACAGGCTTTGGCCCCGTAGACCAGGAAGAACGGGGTCTCCCCGGTGGCTCGGCTGGGTGTTTTCCGGTTCCCCCATAGCACGGATGGGAGTTCATTGACCCAATTCGCACCATGCTTCTTCAAGTAATCGTAGGTGCGCGTCTTGAGTCCCCTGAGGATCTCTGCATTTGCCCTTTCCGCTTGGCCATTGCTCCTAGGGTGGGCCACGGATGCGAAGCAGAGCTGGGTGTTGATGCCCTCGCAATATTCCTGGAAGATCCGACTTGTAAACTGGGTTCTGTTGTCCATAATGATACGGTTTGGGACCCCAAATCTACAGACGATGGACTTGAGGAAGGCGACAGCGGCACCCTGGGTGATGTTGACCATAGGGGTGGCCTCTGGCCACTTGGTGAACTTGTCGATGGCAACGAAGAGGTACCGGTTATCGCCGACGGCCCTGGGAAATGGTCCCAGGATATCCACCCCCCATACGGCGAATGGCCAAGAGGGTGGAATCATCTGCAGGGTCTGAGCTGGTGTGTGTATCTGTTTTGCATGGAATTGACACGCCTTGCAGGATTTTACCATCTCAGCTGCATCCTGGAGAGCAGTTGGCCAGTAGAAGCCATGCCGGAAGGCCTTACCGACCAGTGTGCGGGATGATGAATGACTTCTGCACTCTACTCCATGGATCTCCGTGATCAACTCACGGCCCTCCTCCTGGGTAATGCATCGCATGTGAATGTCGTTGGCGCCGCGGCGGTAGAGATCCCCTTCCACCACCGCGTAGTGCTTAGCCAACCGCACTATGCGTTCTGCGGACACATGGTCTTCAAGAAGGATATTCTCCTTTAGGTAGTCCCGGATCTCGGAGATCCATGCATCGGGACCACTCTGAGATATTGCCTGCGGTGCTAAGGGGCTGGCAGGCCCCCCTGTAGCACACACAGTCTTTGGTGGGTTCTAGGATGCCACCAGGACCGCTAGCTTCAAGGTGCTAGTCTCGCCCCCTTCGCCCAGTTCGGTAGGCTGGGCGGTGGGTCTCAGCAGTCGTCTTTAGAAGACGCCCTCGGGCACGGGTACCCAAGTTGATGCCTTCACGGAGAGGTCATCTACCGCTGAGTTGTCGGCCCGAGGAACATGTTGCAATTCTAGGGTCGTGAAGTCTTTCTCTAGTTTCCTCACGTGAAGAAGGTAGGCTGCGAGCCTGGGCTCATTGCAGCTACATTCCCCGCGGACTTGCTTGATGATTAGCTGGGAGTCTCCCTTCACTAGGAGTTGGCGGATTCCCAGGGATAGGGCTGCCGATAAGCCGAAGATCAGCGCCTCGTACTCTGCCATGTTGTTGGTGGCCTTGAACTCAAGGTGCACCATGTACTTCACTTGATCTCCGTCGAAGTAGAGCATCCAGTGGGGCTCGGTGAAGGCCGGACCCCTAGGCTCTGTAGGTGTGGGGTCTGAATCAGGATCCAGACCCCCACGGACGCTTGGGGGCGTCCCCTCTACGATGAAGTCAGCTAGGACCTGACTCTTGATGGCGTGGCAAGGTCAGAAGTCCAGCTAGAACTTACTGAGCTCCGCGGCCCATTTAGCGATGTTGCATGTGGCATTAGAGTTGTGGAGGATGGCCCTTAATGGGAAGGAGGTCACCACCACAATCCTGTGCACTTGGAAATAATAGAGCAACTTCCTGGACGCGACAAGCACAGCATAGAGGAGTTTGTGTGTCTCAAGGTACCTAGTTTTCGCCTCATGAAGGACCTCGCTGACGTAGTAGACCGGTCTTTGAATGGTTTGGACCCCTGCAGGCGGTCCCGAGTCCTAAGGTTCCTGGCTTTCTTGTGTTGGTCTCTTGACGACTAGCACCATGCTCACCGCTTCCGCGGCCGCCGCGATGTATAAATACAGCGGCTCCTCTGGTTCTGGAGCTACCAATATTGGTAGGGACAAAGTGCTGCTTCAACTCCTGAAAGGCTTGCTCCGCCTCTTCGGTCCAGGAGAAGGGCCCGGACTTCCGCAGCAGCTTGAAGAAGGGCAACGCTCTCTCAGCCAGCCTCAAAATGAAGCGGCTAAGGGCGGCTAATGATCCCGTAAGCCTCTGGACGTCCTTGACTCGGGCCGAGGGCCTTATTGCCTCAATCGCTCTGATCTTCTTCGGGTTTGCTTCAATGCCCCGGTACGAAACCAGGAATCCCAGCAACTTCCCAGCGGAAACGCCAAAAACGCATTTGTCCGGGTTCAGTTTTGTGTGGGTTGCCCGCAGCTTGTCGAAGACCAGGGTTAAGTCTTCCACTAGGGTCGACCCTCTCTTAGTCTTGACCACGATGTCATCGACGTAGACTTCCACTTTGTCCCTAATCAGGTCCCCAAAAGTCTTACTCATCGCCCGCACAAATGTAGGCAAGGCGTTTTTCAGACCGTACGGCATAACAACATAGCAGTAAAGCCCATCCATTGTTACAAAAGCGGTATGCTTCCTATCTTCCCTAGACATCTGGATTTGATGGAAACCAGAGTAAGCGTCTAAGAATGACAATAGGTCGCACCCGGAGGTAGAATCCACAGTTTGGTCTATACGTGGCAGTGGATACGGGTCCTTGGGACAGGCCTTATTCAGGCTGGTGTAGTCGATGCACATTCGAAGCTTCCCGTTTGCCTTGGGGACAATGACTGGGTTGGACAGCCATATTGGGTGATGAACCTCTTCGATGAATCCAGTGTCGAGCAGCTTCCGGACCTCCTTTCGGATGAAGTCCTGCCGCTTAACAGACTGTCTGCGAGGCTTCTGACTCACCAGCCTGGCGTCGGGGTTGATCTTCAGGTGGTGCTCAATCACCTCCCTGGGAATCCCAGGCATCTACGACGGATCCCATGCGAACACATTGGCATTTGCCTGGAGGAAGGCGACGAGCGTGAGTTCCTATTTCTCGTCCAGATCACCCGCGATGCGAGTGGTCTGGGTGGAGTCAGCAGCGAGCCGGATGGCTTTGACGGGGACACCATCCGCTCCGGATGGTTGTACCTTTGGCACCTTGGTACCAGAGGTTGAGGGATTCCTCCATCCGTCGTTCGGGCGAGCAGTCTCTACCACCAGGGCGTGCAGCTTCTCTACGGCCGCAAGTGCGGCGGCACGATCGCCCTGCACGGTGAGGACCCCAGTCGGGGATGGCATCTTGAGGACCAAATACCCGTAATGGTCAATGGTCATGAACCGGTACAGGGCCGGCCTGCCAATGATGGCATTAAAGGGGAGATTGAATTCGCAACGTCGAACACGACGTTCTCTGTACGGAAGTTCTCCTCAGTCCTGAATGTAACCGGGAGTGCGATGCTCCCAAGGGGATACACCAGCTGTGGGCCCACTCCGGAGAATGGGTGTGAGGGTCCCAGACGGGACCCTAGAATTTGCAGCTGCTTAAACGTAGCATGGCTGATGACGTTGAGGTCTGCCCCGCCGTCAGTCAACACATGGTGCAGCCGCATGTTGGCGATGATAGGGGCGGTGATGAGTGGTAGTATGCCGACCCCTGCCATGTTGTCGGGGCAGTCGGATGCCCCGAAGGAGATGGTGGTGCTCCTCCATCGTTGATGTGGGGCAGCCTTCGAGACCCCTAGAGTTGCCGACAGGACCTCACGGCGTAGGGACTTGACATTCCTGCGGGAGGTGAGTTCCTAGCTCCCGCCGTACATGACGTACAACTTCTTGCGGTGGTCGCTGTCATCCCCGGAGTCGGAATCTCCAGTGAAGACGTCCTTGAGGTCCCCCTCTAGTGATTGATACCCGAGTTCTCGCTCTCCCGCGGCCACTTCGTCATCGTTGACCCTCTCCTTACCAGGTCGGCGATAGGGCAGGGAGCCGTCCTTGGACGACTGCTCGCATCGCTCACTGACGCGTTTTGTGAGCTTGATGATCTCGTGGCATTCCGAGGCGCTGTGGCGAGCGTTGGGATGCACTGGGCACAAGCCGCTGTTGCCTCCCTATGGCTGGGGGCGCTTATTGCGCTCGCCCCGTCCTCCAGTCGCGGCTGTGACAGTCGGAGCGGCAAACTGCGGCTTCTCATGACCGCGGTTCTTCTTCTTCTTTTTGCCGTCCTGGGAGACGGCACCGGTGCCTCCCATCTGGTCGACTCCGGTTTGTGGTGCCAAGTGCCATGCACGGCCCTCGGCTGCTCTGGCGCACTTGTCTGCCAGAGTGAAGAGAGTGGAGACAGTCTCCACGTCGTGCGTGGCTAACTTCTCCAACATCTTTTCATCACGTACTCCCTGGCGGAAGGCCGTGATGATGGAAGCATCTGATATATGAGGTATGGTGCCCCATACCTAGGTGAACGGGAGATGAACGTCTGGAGAGTCTCCCCGGGCTCCTGTCGTACTTCATGGAGGTGGGCCTCCACACCGTGTTGCTGGTAAGTGCTGGCGAAGTTCACAACGAACCGCGCGTAGAGCTCTTACCAGGAGTAGATTGACCCTAGGGTGAGGTTCACGAGCCAAGTCCGG
Source organism: Zea mays (assembly GCF_902167145.1). Taxonomy (NCBI): domain Eukaryota; kingdom Viridiplantae; phylum Streptophyta; class Magnoliopsida; order Poales; family Poaceae; genus Zea; species Zea mays. Next base: position 12,442,546 of record NC_050097.1, read on the forward strand.
GCAGGTCCAGACAAGGCGACATGAAAATATGTCGCCATCACAGCGGTGTTTTCACCTGCTGCTGTGATAACGGTGATGTACGCCTGCAGGAACTCCGACGGGTTTGACGTTCCGTTGTACTTTTCCGGCAGGTGCGGCCAGAACTTGAGTGGCCATGACGCCGGGCGGAGATGATCCGCGAGAGCGGCGCATCCCACGCCGGCCAAGGGGACACCTGCTTGCGACCGGGTGCCATTGGGGCCTGCGGTGCTACCGCAGCGAAGTCTTGATCGAGGTTGTGACCCTCGATATTTTGCCGGCGCTCGCGCGCCCTCTCTAAAGAGACTCGAGCGTCCTCTCCCGCACGCCTATGATTGAGCTCTACCAGGAGGTCGTTGGTCTGTGTGCCCCTCACTGAGGGTGAGCGCACAGACACTGACGCCTCATGTTGGCGCCGAGATGACCGTGGCCTCGACCTGGTCGAGGTAGAATGTGCCATGCCGAGCAGCCAGTCGACGTCGTCCCGCCACTGCTTCATGGCCCCCGGTGAGACCGTGGAGCTTGGAGGGTGACATAGCAACTCCCTAGCTGCTGACAATGCTCCCGGAGCCGCTCTCGATGGAGTCCGGGATGTCTGCACAGTTGTATGCTGCCGTGCAACGTGCACAGCAGCAGTGCCCGGCACTGGGTGGTTGGGAAACTGTGGCATGGAAGAAACAACTTCTTCCTCCACCAGGAAATCTGTTGAAGTCTCAGCGCGGTGCTCCACGATTTGCACCATCATGCTGAGCGAGGAAATAAGCAAAAACCTAATGCCTAGCCCCCTACCTGGTGCGCCAAATGTCGGAGAGGGAATTCTCCGGCCGGGTGGCGGAATGCACCCGCCCTAAATCCTAAGATGAGGAAGGGGCTTAAGCGCTTTGCCTGTCTTGCTAAGCGATCACCGAGCACATGAACATGCGAGGATTTAGAGTGGTTCGGGCTGCCGGAGCGTAATACCCTACTCCACTGTGTGTTGGATTGCTGTGGAAGCTTGAGAGCTAAGAGTCTCTGTCTAAGTTTTGTCTAAGAGAGCCCATCTGTGTCACGTGCCCTCCCTTTTATAGCTCAAGGGGGCACGTACAAAGACACGGAACCCTGACATGTGGGCCTAGGGACATAACGGATGGAATACCCAGAGCAACTAATGTCAGTCACCATGTGCAATCTCCCTGTGCCCCGATATCCGTCGCTTGTGTAGCATTGGCATGCAGCAGAAGGTTCCCCAGCATCGTACAAGTCATGATGACCATCGCGCGTGTGGCAGTATGGGCATACTGCCCGTTGTCTGATTGGACATGCACGCCGCTTGTAGGGTGGTCTGGTCGTCGCCTGCCATCAGAGTGGACGGGGCACATTAAATGCGGAGATGGCACATCGCCTGTCAGCAGGGCGGATAGGCGGCACGTCTTTTCCGCAATAAATGTAGAGATCGCGTGGCCCAGAGGCCTTACGTCAGGCTCCGCCTGCTGGCTTACGTCACGGGCAATAGGCCACGTGGCAGCATCGGGTCCTCGCCTGAGTGGGGAGCGGAAGCACACTGGCAAGACCCTGACAAGTGTCTGCGCCGGACCCCTGTACGCCCTTGACTTAGGCCAGGGTATTCTCCGTCCTGGGATCTTGCCGTGGGTGGCCCGGACCTCACTTAGAGGGGTCCAGGTCCCATCCGGGGGAATGTGGAGGTCCTGGGTCATACCCGGAGGTCCGGGTCATGTATGCTGGGGTCCGGCACTTACCCACGGGGGTCCGGATCCACTGACGATATCACGGTATATGTTACCTTCTCTAGTCACTTGGCGGCCCCGGAGCCGCCCACGTGGTGGGGTCGGGCGCTGTTTATCACGCGTCTAGAGATAGACGCGCGGGTACCGCGCCTTCATACTATAGTAAGGGGTACCCCTGTTCCAGGGTAACGACAATACCTTTTTCACCAATGTCTTAAGCGCATATGCCAAAGCTTGATATTTGAAATATTGGATGCAATAGAAACAACTCCAGTACCTATAACTATAGAACCTTGCAAATAATAGAGATTATTTATATGTTCAGCCTTTAACACAACACGGTCGCCTTGAGAAACCTTAACAACACCATTATCAGCAGAAAATTTGAATTCCATTGCTTCTAAGGTGCACAAACAAATAAGATTCCTCTTCATCTTAGGAACATAGTGAACATTAGTAAGGGTATTGAATGTATCATCATAAACTTTATTTGAACAGAACCAATGCCAAAAATTTGAAGTGGAGATTCATCATTAATAATATCATCATCATTATGAACATGAGAATAATCAGAAAACCACTCTCGATGTGAGCAAACGTGAAAAGTGCAAGTTGAATCAAGAACTAAGTCATACGCTTTTCATCATTAGAAGTGACCATAAGAGCTTCACTACCATCACTATTTTCAACAATACTAGCCTCAGTAGATGATTTATCAGCTTCCTTTTTATTCTGTCTTTCTTCCTTATTTTTTAACTGAGATCACAAGATTATCAGCTTTGCAATAACAACAAAAAATGTTGGATTTATGATTTCTTGACTAGACTTTGATTTTGGTTTATTAGAACTGCTCACTTGTTGAGTTCTACCTCGAACAATAAAATTTTCACCCTTAGACTTAGAACGAGAATCAACACCAAAATTTTCTTTGGACAATAAATTTGACTTAACATTCTCAAATGTTAGTGAAGTATGATTTTCATAAAGTATAATTTCTTTCAAATGCTTAACAGAGGAGGCAAAGAGACTACCAACAAAATTGTCTTATCTTCATCATCTATTTTCACATCCAGACTCTCAAGGTCGGCACAAATAGAATTAAATTCATTGAGATGTGATTGAATAGATGTACCTTCCAGCATACGAATAGTATAAAGACGCTCTTTGAGATAGAGCTTATTAGCAAGACTCTTGGTCATATATAGCTCTTTCGATTTCTTCCTCAATTCTGTTGTAGGTTTTGCATTCATTACTTCACGCAAAACATCAGGATATAAACTGAGCTGTTAGGCGGATAAAGCTTTTTCACCAAGATCCTCCCATTTATCATTAGTCATATCAGCAGATCGTGGTTGCAACGCCTTTCGCACATATAACTGAGTAAGAACAACCTTCATCAAGATCCTCCCATTTATTGTTTTATTTTTAAATATCCTCTTCATTAACGAGTCTAAAAACCATTTACTTAAAAGCATCTATTTTGTAAATTCAGATTTAGGATACCCAGACCCTTCAAATCCTTGGGTGTGCACAAAATAATCTATTTAGTTAGCTTATATTTCTTTTTGAGTCCCTCGCCTTCCTAAAAGAAACAGGACCTATACCGGTCTTTGAAATACAACTCTATAAAATATAAATTGATGTTCCACTGATATAATTGTAGATTAACCGTAAAAGTTGTACACTTGAGTGTTACGATCGATGCTGATAAATATGGACCTGTCAAAATGGTAGTTATAGGGCACTAGGGCTAGAACTAGCCTTATGGTATGTTTGGTTGGGGTGTGACTGTGAAAAAATTATCATAAGTTGTGAGCTATAAAAAGTTGTTGTGGGTTGTGAGCTGTGAAAAACAAAAAATCTATTTTGGTAGAATTAGCTATGGATGTGGGAGTCATGATGAAAAAGAACGAAAGTTCTCCCACTCTAGAACCACCAAAACCACGTCTAGAGGTGCTTCTAATTTTCCACTGCAAGGAAGGACTTTTGAAAAAATTACTAATGCATGGCGTTCAGTTTGGCTTTTGGCGGGGGGGAGCCACAAACAAAAGCTAAATGAAACACACTCTTATAAGCGTTTGGTGTTTGGGATCGACATGTTGCCCTGTTCCATAAATTTTGGATCCGCTCCATAAACAAGCTGCCAAAAACTCATAACTCCAACTAGTTCTAAAAAACATGGAGTTTATCCAAACTTCACTAATTTGGTGGTCAAGCAAAATAGGTACTCCATGTATTCATGTTTACACTATTTTTATGAAATTGGTATGATATTACCCACATGCCACCCATTACATAATGTACCATGTTTCCTTTCATTCGTCCCCGCTCAAGGCCAACTCAAACCTTATTTAAAGTTAGACTTACTATAACTCAAACAATTAAAATTTCTGTAAACCCCATAGTGGAGTTGTAGAAGTTGGTACAACAAAACTAAAAATGGCAGAGCAGAGGCAAAACACCCCGCAAAAAACGCGCATCAGGATGGTTCGGTTGGAGTAGAAGCAGCAAACGGACGCATGCTCTCTGATTTTGTGAAGAAGCTACAGAGATGAGACGCATGCGCTCGCCGCTAGCATTTTTTACCTTTTCTTTCTCTTGAATCCTTCTTTCACGGATGGCCATATACTTCGCCCCGCTTCCCCAATCCCTACCCGGATCGTTCTCTCTCCTAAGTATTTCCCAATTTGATCGGCAAGTGCAGCCCTCTAGCCTCAGGTGAGAGAGCGATCAAATATGTCGTCATTATGTTTGTTCTATTCACTCCTTTGTACCACACGTGATGTTGTATGTACAATAATTTTGTATTGCATGGTTTGAACATTCTTTTGATACAACATCAGCCGAGGGTTCTTCGTCAACATTCAGCATGTCACTATCTATGAAGGATTTGGACACGGCCTTCCATGGAGCTGGACAAAAGGAGTATCCTTTTTCATTGGCTTCCCTATACTATGTGCTTTTTCAGGGTCTAACATCTTTATATCATCGAGACGCATTGCGAGAACATAGGATGGCTCTCTTAACCTAAACAGGTTTGGATGATAATTTGTGAACTGATTCCAACAGTAAACATGCCATGCTTACCATAAAGCACCTAATTTGTGTGTCTGCATGTTAATCTGAGAAACATACACAAGTTGCATATTGTTTGTCAGTTAAACTGTCAAATAACATTTAGGGGGGTGTTTGGTTCCTTTACTCACCCTTCTAAAGTCTTTAGTCCCTAGAAATCTTATTTGAAAGACCTATTTTAGTCACCCCGATTGGTATTTTAAAGACTAAAAGTGAATAAACTTTAGTCGCTAAAGTTTAAGAGGTGGGAACCAAACACCCTCTTTGTCTTCTCAGTGCTCTCATGTAGTGATTGTTGTCCGGACTCTTGCAGCATATCTTATTTTCTGTGATAGGCTGCTAAAGTTTGACATGAATTCATGACTTGGTGAGATGACTCTCACCATATTAGGTATGTTCTTCTTATTCTGCATAACATAGTAAAACTTTTATTTAATGTAACTGTAAAAATGTCTATTGTCATGTCGCAAATATTTAGCTTTAGATTAAATTAAAAGTTCAGATATCATGCAGACTTCCTATCCCACCTCCTATAATATAGGAAATAAAATAATTTGGTAGAATAATCTGAAATAGTATAAAGTAATCATTTATTTGATACTACCACTATATGCTAATTAGGATATATATATATATAAAATAAATCGTTGTTGGACCAAGCTACGAGCCACCTCGCGAGCCGCAGTGAACAAAGAAACAAGCTAGACTTGGGCTTGTTTTCAGCCCGAGCCACTCCGAGCTATGTCACGAGCTAATTTTCCACCCCTAATTGTGCTCCTTAATTTAGTTATAGCGGTTTGATGGTATGGCGTATTGAGAATTTTAAGCCAGTTCCTGTGCCAACATCATTACATGGAAAATTTTATATGGGTGATTCATATATCATCTTGAAGGTATGGATTTACTGATACACTTTTCACGAACATCTTTTATTTAGGAAAATTGTTGGTGCATCTTAATTGAAGGGTAAAATAGTTGGTCCTGCTTGAAGCAAAAGCTTAGAGGCGCTGAGAAATATGTGACAAATGTTTTCTCTAATTTTTTATATTTCTCATCTTGTATCATTTAGTTTAACCCTTAATGGTGCATGATACACTTTACTGTCTAATGTCCATAAAGTTCTCATCATGATAGTACATTCTATTTATGATTGATCTTAGTATTGCCTTATTTTTTCTGCACTGAATATTGTTTCCTGCAGACAACAGCTTTAAAAAATGGTTCCTTTCGCCATGACATCCATTATTGGCTTGGTAAAGACACTAGTCAGGTAGATTTTTAAACCATTTGACATTGCATCACTTTATTTTGCTCTTCAGGTATGATATACAACTATTTTTTGTTAACTAACAACTTTCTAAAAATGTCCATTCTTTTCCTTGGTAGGATGAGGCTGGAACTGCTGCAATTTTAACTGTGGAGCTTGATGCTGCGCTTGGAGGACGTGCTGTCCAGTACCGGGAATCACAAGGCAATGAAACTGAAAGGTTTCTCTCATATTTTAGGCCTTGCATCATGCCACAATCAGGAGGGGTAGTTTCTGGGTTCAACCATGTAGAAGTCAATGATCAGAAGCATGTTACCCGATTATATGTGTGCCGAGGAAAACATGTTGTCCATGTTAAAGAGGTGAGCTATCTAAAGCACTATATTTTTCCAACTAGAAAGGTTTGCTCATTTTCTGATTATGCTTTCTATTTTATAACTAGGTTCCTTTTACTCGTTCATCCCTTAACCATGAGGACATATTTATTTTGGATACCAAGTCAAAAATTTTCCAGTTCAATGGTTCTAACTCATGCATTCAGGAGAGAGCAAAAGCTCTTGAAGTTGTACAGTATATCAGAGATACTTTCCATGAGGGCAAGTGTGAAGTTGCAGGGGTTGGTAAGCAAATACACTAATGTACTAGAATATTAGATGTCACATTTAAGAAGATGTGTTAATTTAAATTTCTCTTCTAGAGGATGGAAAATTGATGGCTGATGCAGAAGCTGGTGAATTTTGGGCTTTGTTTGGTGGCTTCGCTCCTCTTCCAAAGAAGACACTTTCAGAGGATAACGGGGAAGACAAGGAAATCATCATCAAATTGATGTGGTATTTCACTAGTATTTTTCCTATGTCTACAAAGCATCAGCTTTAGTTGTCAACAAGAACAATTATGTACTATTTAAATTATGCCATCTGTTAGATTAATTTTCTCTCAAAGTTATGAAATTGAATGAATTATTTATTTGACCAGCATCAACCAAGGAAAATTGGAGCAAATTAATTTTGAATCCTTGGCGCGTGAGTTACTTGAGCCAAACAAATGCTACTTGCTTGACTGTGGTGCTGAAATATATGTATGGATGGGCAGAAGTGCTTCTTTGCAAGAAAGAAAGGGCGCGAGCAAAATTGCTGAGGTATTTTGTATAAATTACTTATGCTTCTTCATTGTATATTTTTTGAAAGAATTCTTCTTCATTATATCTATTCTAAGATATTATTCAAGGCAGAAAATTTTTAAAATAGTTGTACTCTCAAATATAAGGAAAGCTAGTTACTTCACTCTCAAAATGGAAAGAGGTAATCAATTTTATTGGGCTCACTACTAATACTGATTATTTTAAAACCATTTTTTATTGATGTTCACAACATATTCATGTTTTACATTATTATGCATCTATGCGGGCTTAATTTTTTTTGCTTCTATACAGAAACTACTCATTGATGCTAGTCGAACAAAATCACATGTTATCAAAGTGATCGAGGGATTCGAGACAGTCACGTTCAAGTCAAAATTTATTGAGTGGCCACCCACACCTGATTTGAAGTTATCATCTGAGGATGGAAGAGTCAAAGTTGCAGGTTATTGACTAGATATTATCAGTTCCTTGAATCTAAAGAACATATTATCAGTTCTCGTGCAAGATATTGCTAAAATTCAAATTTCACACTTTTATCCACTATTTTTTCTTGCAGCCCTCCTCAAATCTCAAGGATTAGATGTTAAAGGCTTGATGAAAACTGCACCTGTAAAAGAAGAACCCCGGCCTTACATTGATTGCACAGGTCATTTGCAGGTACTATCTTATCCAACTCTTAGAGCCCTTTGTGCAAGGTGTTGAGTACATTCGTCTTGGTTTTGTGTTCTTTTAGATTCCATCTCAAACCTACCCCAACTTACTTAAAACAAAAGGTTTTGTTGTTATTGCTAGTTGTCTCCAAATGGTTGTGTTATATCTTCAACTGCACTTTTCTTGAACACGTAGGAGGGTTACGTGTAATTTCATTAAAGGTAGATAAAAGGCCTGAATGCGATTCCGAATTCCAAGGCTTAGCTAGTTGAATTTTATATGCATATCTATTTGGATAAGCTCCCAACTACAATCGTGCAAACTAAAGAAAACTATCTTGAATACATGTATGGAAAATGTCATTTGGATACCCCTGCGTTCCAAAAACTCATAATACCCCAAATTCAACCATACCATCGATCTACACCCATCTCCTTTGATATCTGCCTTCCAACCAAAGTTAATAGGCAAAAGTTTTTCGTAGCATTCATTTATTAACTTTTGGTGCAAGTTTCATGGCGGTTTTGTAATATGTGGATTGGGATCAGGTATGGAGGGTTAATGGAAATGGCAAGACTCTTCTTTCATGTGCTGACCAATCAAAATTTTACACTGGAGATTGTTACATTTTTCAATACACATATAGTGGAGATGATAAGGAGGAATGTCTTATTGGAACTTGGTTCGGGAAGAGAAGCATTGAGGTAATATATGCACACAAAATTAACATTAGTGATGGTCTCAGAAATTTAAATCCACACAGATTTATTTAAGTCAAGGGATTTTTTTTGTTGTTCCTTGTTGTATCTGCCTATATTTCTAATAAATGTGTTTTTGAGGCAAGTTACTCCATCTTACTTGGTTTTAGGTGGAGAGGGTTTCAGCGTTGTCACTGGCTAGCAAGATGGTTCAGGCTTCCAAGTTCCAAGCTATCCAGGTAATCTGACAATTATTGATATATTAAGGGTACGTTTGGTTTAGCATTCTGAACCAAATTCGTTGCCAAATAAACTGGAACCTCAATCAAACGAATACAATAGCAGAATAGATTCCTAAAATCTGTAGATTCATATTGTTCAATTCAGAATCACCTCTTACCCTAGATTTCATAAATTATTGCTATCCATGTTACCAAGCTATCATACTTTTATAGAATCTACAATTCACAGTTGTTTCAACCAAGCATATTTTACCTTTCCCACAACCGTCACCCTACAATAGCTTTCTCGCAACTCATAGCTAAAACCATATTTTTAGGTCTCTCATTTATTTTTTAACGCACAGGCCCGACTTTATGAAGGGAAAGAACCAATTCAGTTCTTTGTCATATTTCAAAGTTTTCAACTATTCAAGGTTTGCTTCAAGTTATCAGTCAAAATCCTAGACCTATTCTAAAAAATCTCTTACTTCATTGTGATGTTCTATTTATTTTCTCTTTATCTGAATTTTCAATATAGGGTGGACTTAGCTCTGGATACAAGAACTTTGTTGTTGAAAATGATATTGTGGATGACACTTACTCTGAAGGTGGGATTGCCCTATTCCGGATTCAGGGTTCAGGATCAGAAAACATGCAAGCACTTCAGGTAGATCCGGTAAGTTTGTGGTCATACTTTGGTTTGTCAAGATATTTGTGAGAACATTGGTATAATCTTCATAAATGAGCTTCTTAATCTTGCTCATCTTTTTGTTAGCTGGCTTCGTCCTTAAACTCGTCCTATTGTTACATTCTACATAATGGAAACACAGTGTTCACATGGATTGGCAATGTTACGACCTCATTGGATCATGACTTGGTTGAGAGACAACTAGATGTAATTAAGGTATGAATATTCTTTCTCATAGGGGTGAATATATTCATACTTATGCAGATTTCCTCATGATTAACACATTAGTAATTTGGTATCGATGTAAAATTTTGACTAAAACTCTCTGCAAAGGTTGTCCATGTTTCTAATAAAAAATAGTCTCCGTTATACACGAAGCAATGCTCAACAACACTTTTGTTCTTTCACATATTAGTATGTGCTCTAATGGCTTAACAAAGCAGAAGACATACATGTGAGAGTTAATGATTTGATTTCTATGTTTGATGATATAAGTCTGATAGTTACCGATGGCTACTAGTATTGGGCCAACATATTCTTGGTCTTGTTGTAATTTATATTTTTCTTAGTAATTAAGTAAAAGAAAATTAGCCAAGCACATGGATGGAGTGCAAATCTACATGACTGATGTTTACTTGGTTTAGTTTTTTTGTTACAAATGTGTATTATATTGTAGATGTATATCCTATTGAGAGCCTTTACTATGTTCTAGTTGTGCTACATATTGGTGCACTTGTGTTAGTTAGATTGTATGATGGCAAAAAATGAATAGGTGTTCCTCTGGACTCAGATTTAGTATAACTAAAGATTGGATGTTTGTACCTTGTTATAATATCACTATTGATGCTGAATCAACCAACACAGTGGTAGGGCTAGATTGCCTAAGGCTGCACATGGCCTAGATATGTAACCAAGTTAGGTCTAAACGGCAAGGTTGATCAGCATGTCGACGAGACTGATTTAATACTAGTTATTCGTCTAAAAAACCCATGAACGCCACCTATAAAACCCATTGGGAAGACATGCATGACTGGGGTCCCAACGAATCTCATCGAGTGACGCTTGACAACAAGGGGTTAGAAGAGGTAATAAGTAGTAGGTTGATTTCCAATCGATTGTGTAGTTGGATACCTAAATCGTCCATGATCTTGCAATATATATAAAGGGGTGGTCGTAGGAAATCTCCCAATACATAATCTACAAGTTTTCCACGAGAACATAGAATTTTGGATCGGAATTATGAGAACTGGACTTGAACAGGGAACATCAGAACTTCCAACGCCAACTCCTGACACCCGAGAGCCTCGCAAGTTAGAACATCTAACATCTTAGCCTCCCAAGTGGATGTACCTCCTCTGAGCCTTTTTGCTATCAACAGTCACCCTCCTTGTCATAATTGGCTCGTATGCTTTTTTATCATAATGGTAGGAGCTCTGCCTTTCACTTAAGAAGAAATAAAATTTCATTTCACTTGTATGTTATTCATCCATTTTCTACATATTTGAATTCAATATGCTTTTCCTTTACCTTAACTTTTCTTTGTGCTTCTATTTTTTATTGTACAGCCAGAATTGCCTTCCAGGTCACTAAAGGAGGGGAGAGAAACCGACCAATTTTGGGAAGTACTGGGCGGTAAATCCAAGTATCCAAACCAAAAAGTTGAAAGAGAAAATGAAAATGACCCCCATCTTTTCTCATGCATCATATCCAAAGGTAACTGCAAGCAAGAATTTTCTAAGTTGAATTCACTGTTCGGCATCTGCTGACACTTCTCTTCTTTGACTACTAATGTTGGTGTTGGTGGTCGTGAAGGCAATATAAGGGTAAGGAAAACAAAGATGACATGGTTTTATCGCTAAGTGCTTTCTTGATTTTGTGTCTAACACAAACAATATTTTTAAAATGTGTATCAGGTCAAAGAAATACACCATTTTACTCAGGATGATCTGATGACAGAGGATGTTTTTATTCTTGATTGTCACTCAGACATATTTGTTTGGGTTGGCCAGAAGGTGGATACCAAAGTGAAATCACAAGCTATGGATATTGGAGAGGTTAAGACAAAATTATCCTCCATGGTCTAATTAGAAATCATGATTTTTATTTGTTTCTCACTTTCTTTATCATTGTAACTTCCAGAAATTTCTTGTTCATGATTTCCTTATGGAAAAACTATCACGAGAAACACCAATATTCATTGTGTCAGAGGGTAGCGAGCCACAATTTTTTACTAGATTCTTCAATTGGGACTCTACAAAATCTCTTGTAAGTAGTTTATGTGTCATGCACTTGCTTATTATGAATAAACACAAATTCTATTCCATGAGATTTATACATATGTATGGTTGTCTGCTATGTAGCTTTGGAAATTAGATTCATTTTTACACTTTTGATTTTTATTTTTTGTTGCAGGTGCATGGCAGTTCATACCAAAGGAAGCTTGGTGTCCTAAAGGGTGGAGCACCTCCAACAGTGGATGTAAGTCTAAACAAACGATCTTCTAGTAGCTCGGTGGAAATCATCTTGTACTCACATATGAATTCAGTATCAGTTTATATCACAATATTTGGTTGCAAGTTTTTATTCATGATCTCCATGTTTGTTGATACTCTTGCCTTTCTCGACACTAATAACTTCTTATGCGAGTATATAAATAAGCACAAATTCAGGTTTTTAGCAATGTAAGTAGAACCAGTATGTCAATTTTATGACTGAACCTCAACATATATAGATTTATGTTCCATAGAAGAACTACCGGGTGGCTAAACTAACATCTGAATTGCAGTCCTTCTATCTAAAAGCAACTATCTTACTATGACCATGTTTTCAGAAACCAAAACGACGAACACCAGCATTTACAGGAAGAAGTTCAGGACAAGATAAATCTCATCGTTCAAGAAGCATGTCCACTAGCCCAGATCGTCCACGTGTTCGTGGAAGGTCTCCAGCCTTCAATATGTTAACTTCTGCCTTTGAGAACACGAGCAATACCAGGAACCTTTCCACCCCTCCCCCTGTTGTGAGAAAGCCTTTCTCAAAATCTGGATGTCCTGAACACTCAAGGGTGTCACCCAAAAAATCAGCTATCAGTTCCCTCACCAGGTCTTTTGAAGGTCACATGAAAAGTACAATACCAAAATCAGTAAAAGGTATAGTGAATATAACTCTTTAAATTTCAATTGTGACAAAACATGGATAGCAAATGTCGAGTTACTTATTTCTCCCATTTCTGAATCTTTTTGTCAAACTAAGTGAGCCCTGAGCTAGAGAAGGCGACACAGGAAGAAGGTGCCACAAGCGGTGCAAACGAAAACAAGCAAGAAGATGACGAAGGGCGTGTGATCTACCCATATGAACGTCTGACAACGACAGCAGAAGATCCTGCCCCTGACATCGACGTGACCAAACGAGAGGTGATAGACTTATCTTCCACCTTCCGTTCGCATGCGTTTCTCAGATCAAATGATGATGCCATTTACTGTTATCAACTAAATGCAGACCTACTTATCGTCAGCCGAGTTCAAAGACAAATTCAACATGATAAGGGCAGAGTTCTACAAGCTTCCCAAGTGGAAGCAGAGCAAATTGAAGTCTTGTGTCCAACTTTTTTAGCCTGCCCACGACTGTCTCGACTTCTAAAGACAATAACCGTTTGTCAGAAGTGGGGGCACCGATTTTTGCATTTAGATCTCATGTCTTCACCTGCCTATCATATTCTTTCAGACAGTTCTTATTCTTCCTGTTTATAGGATCTAAGATTCATTTAGAGCTCAAGAGGTTTGGAATTCCATAGCCCATTTCTGTTGTGGGGCTCTCCGGATCATACGTAGATGCTTTTTCAGTTTGGTCAAGGTTTGTATTCTAGGATTCAGGTCGCAAAGGTTGTCACGATATGAGTACTCTATTAATTTTATTAAGCCTTGGGCCATGATATCACCATCCACTAGCCCAGGATATCACAATCCACCCTAGAAGACTGACGTCCTAATCGATCAACCCCAGCCTTGTGCTAGGACATCACCATCCGCTGGGTTAGGATATCACAATGGCGCCTGCCACCTACGAGATCACGTGTCTGCTAGATGAACTCCTTTCGACGTCACTCACCCGGACGAGGCCATTGGATGGATGTCGTGCCGCCTCGGTCTCAGCGTATCGTCGGCCTTTCGTGCCTTCCTACCCCTACTCACTGACGGGCCCCAACGGTCACTAAGAAGAAGCTCTTCATGCGCCTCCGACTCCATGAGACATGTCCTAGCCGACTGCCACATGGAACGGGACATCGTGACAGACGGGCATCTGGATTGAATGAGGAGGGAGGAGGAGAGGGCTTTTCGTGACTGACTTTGAACGGGACGGTGTCTGAACTCAATTGAATGAAACAATTTGTTTGTTTGGCTTTAATCCGTACCGGTTTCTACTGCTCCTACAGTGTTTTGTCTCTATAGATTATAGCTGCAGCAGTTCAAACAATTAGCTTTAATCTAAAGCGATAAATTTCGCATCAAGGTGTAGGGACACACGGCAAAGACAATCGCACGCACGTGAATTCCTCCTGTGCGAGGAATCAAGGGCGGCTTTTAATCAAAAGAGGTGACTTAACTTATATTGTCACTATGTAAGTACTCGTGCGTTGCAACGGAAAAAAAATAGTGTAATAATTACATATATATGGCTATATGTTGTGTTGTTAATTAAAATTAAGCTGCATCTGGACTTTGTAGTGACAATTGGTTGTAACCTTGAAGGCTGAAAATTGATGTTGTTCTTGATCCTAACCACGCTCCAGACTTGCTTGCCAGGTTCATTTGTAAGTTCAAAATTATAGACCAAAATTAGGTGAAAAGGCGATGTGGCAGGCGCGGCCGCCGTCGGCGCGGAGCTCATCAGGGCACCGCTCGTTGAGGTCGACAAGGCACCCCGTGTCGGGGCAGCCGGCCGCGGCGGGCTGCACGAGCATGGGCAGGTTGTAGCCGTCGACGAGGCTGACATCGTAGAAGTCCTTGCCGCCGTCGCCGTCGAGCGTGAACTCGGCGAGCGTGGCGGGCGGCGACGCCCCCGCGCCGCGGCACTCGACCTCGCCGGAGCCGCAGTCGCCCGTGGTGTAGGACCCCTTGCCGGAGGCGTCGAAGGTGCAGTCGGAGCGGCCCCAGAAGCGGCCCGACCACCCCTGCGGCGCGTACAGCGGGCGCGACTGCCCCGGCGCGAGCGCGAAGCCCGTGGTCTCCAGCGGCGGCGTCCCCGAGCCGGACAGCAGGCCCGGCCACACCGTGTCGCGCGCAGCGGTTGGTGAAGGTGAACATGATGCCGCATACCGACCCTGCGCGACGGACGCGAGCACCGCACCGGAAACGGACACCGGTTCAGTCACACTTGCCCTTCCTCCCCCACGAATCCGAACAGGCGGGATCGATTGGTACTGGCAGAAGGGAAAGAACACCAGGCACGGGCTGCCGCGAAATGAATCAGAGCCACCACGTACGTACCTTGGAAGAAGGAGAGGATGAGGATGGCGATCGAGGCCGGCGAGCCCGGCAGGCGCGCCCGAGATGCCATTGAAGCGACCAGCACGCTGTCAGGAGAGAAGCTCGAGCTCGAGGCGCGCTGGTGGTCAGGGAGCTTGACTGTGAGATTGGATGGACGATTAGTGCTAGCTAGAGGGAGGATGGACTCTTATGGACCGGGGCGGCGAGGCGGGTGCGGCCGAGTAATAAGGCGGCGGCGGCGGTTGGGGAGGGGAGGGGAGGGGAGTGGAGGAGGTGGTGGAAGTGGTCGCGACCCGCACGGCCCGCGCTCGCTTGCGGAGCAGGGGGGAACGAGGGATGTGCCGACGTGGGGCTACGGGGAGCCGGGAGAGAGGAGCAGTTGCGATCGATGGATGGAGGAGGCTTGAAGCGGGGGCGACGGGACGGTGATGATTTGACGCATATAGATGGACAATGTAGATTGGCTAAAGGCAGAATCAGGGGAGGCAACCTACCCCTTACAGCCTTAATAGTAGTATAGATTGTAGAACACGTCTTATTCATAAAATTCTACTATCAACATTAATCATCAAAACCAAGTAAGAGCCTAAATGCTCTCATTTAGCAAAAATATTTTTATGTTTATAGATTTATTCGTTTATCATGTTTTTTATAAATAAAAAATCATATAATTATATACTACATCTATTCTCGAATATTTGTCGATCGCTAGTTTATTTTTAACTAAACGGTGGTAAATTAAAAAATAACGGACGGAGTATTTGTGTATTGGCCTTTAGGAGAGTTATCCTAACCATTCGATTGAAAGACTCGCAATTATTTCGGTTGTTTGAGAGTAACATAGTAAAGCCCTGCCCCCTCCCCTCCACTCAGCCACCCGGCAAAGACATGCGCATAACCCGTTTTCAGGTCGTTTTCACTTGTCCTTGCGTATCCGTAAGTACATTTGCGGTGTGAATGGATAGGATAGTGTAGTAGTATAGTGTTTCTTCTATTAGCGGATTAGCCCATGGTTTGCAGGTCCCTTGCTACCGAGGGCGACCTCGTTAGTTTATTGTCGGCTGTCCATCCTCTAGCTAGTAGTTCGTCCTGCTGGCCAAGATAATCTTCATTGAAATGGACTGATTAAACAGAATTCTGTCTGTTGCTGAAATAAAAAAAACAATTAGAATTCCATTTGCGTGGCAGCTGCCCCAACTTCAGTACTATGCAATCGCGTGTCCTAGGGCAGAATTACCACGAAGAAGAAATGGTACATGCTGATACAAAGCATGACGGTTTTACATCTGAAACTGCCGAAGGATACATACGTGCTCAGAATTTGACGGTCCGTGGTCCGTGGAAACAGCCTCCGTGTCGAAGTCGAACTTTAGCAGGATACCTAACCCTGACGGAACGAGAGTGGACCGTGACACCAGCATGCGGCCGAAGGTTAGGTCGCCGTCGCCGGCCGGGCAACAGCCCAGCCCTCGTGTGGGCATGCCTACGTAACCGCGGCATGGGCGGTGCGGGTCGCGCTCGGGGTCAAATTTCCCTGTCGGAGCCGAGACCGAGAGGCACTCTCCTGTACCTGTACGCGTGCGCGCCCTGCCGCCCACAAGTGTTCGAGTTGGACTGGCGAGCCGCCACGGGCACGAGGCATTCTGCATTCTGCCTGGTGGGGACAGCGCAGGCAGGCAGGCAGGCAGAGACGGACGACGACGGCGACGGAAGACTGCCTGCACCTGCCGACCTCGCAAAAAGGCACGGGATAAAAAGCAGAGCCCGCCCGCCCGCCCATCCAGAACGCAGGAAATTCTGAGCAGCAGCCGTCGGCGGCGCTCAGGCCAATAAAACTGCCGTAACGAACCAACAGACGCAGCTCTGCCTCTGTTTTCTCTCCATAAGCAGCAGCAGCAGCAGCAGCAGCAACGACGAACAGTTGCCCGCCACAGCTGACCTTGTCACCACCAGAGAGCAGAGCAACCGTGCGGCCGTCAGAAGCAGAGGCGGCCAGGGGAACCCAAAGGGGAGCGCGTCGTCGAGGCTGGCCGCCGCGAGGATCCCGGCGCCCGTGCGCGCGGTCATGGCGTGGTGGCGGAAGAAGGTGGTGTCCCCGGCGCGCCGCGCGTGGGCCGCCGTCTCCACCCGCGTCCGCGCGCGCAACACAGGTACGTACGCGGCGGCGCCGCCCCCGAATTCCGAAACGCCCTTGGCTTTTGGCTTTGGCTTCACGCGCCGCGAATGGCCGCTTTGGCGAGCTTGTGATCGTGTAGCGGTGGAGTAGGTGCCTATAGAGGTTTGTAGCCGGTTGTTAGTCCTCGCTTTGGCTTTCTTTGAGCCCGGCCAAGTCAGTCGCCGCCTCGCCAGTTTGTTTGCAGGCCGAGTTCTTGCGCCGTTGCGCGCTGTGGTCGATCGACCTCCGCCGGCTCACTCAGCTGAGCTCACGGACGACTTCTTTCGTTTCCTTCGCAGATCTCGCGTGCGTTCGTTCTCGTTTTTCAATAAGGTCGTTCACATAGATGAGATGAGATGGCTGCCGTCTTCTTGACCATACTAGAGTTCAGTATATGGACACTTCAGTTACTTGGTCAAATTATAAATCCTGCAACTGCAACAGGTAGCAGTAAGTAGCAGAGTGTCGGTGACGGTGAGGTTTGCTGAACATCACTACATATATATAGTCTATAGCAGCTACCTAGTTTATGTAGTCCAGGGACGCTAGATCATTCTGGATTCCAGAACATTCTTCGTCGGTGAAAAGACTCTCCTCTCATTTTTTTTTTCTCTCGCGCATTCCATTGGCGTTATACTGAAAAAAAATACTCCGTCACCTTGAGACCGCGCGCGCCAGCGCCATACAGCCTCTAGGGACCATCCGTGTTTTACGCTATTTCATTGGACTCGTCAGCGATTAAAAGGCTAGAGCAACTTAGTGTTTGGATGGATGGATGAGGAAGGATGAAGAGGGATCGGGTGGGATACTGCATGAGCTGCTGACTATTCGGCCACCCGGCAAGCACATATCCATGGTGGTGGAATGTGATTCTTCCCCACCTCGATCCATCGACGACATCCACTAGAGGGTAGTAGAGTGTAGAGACTGGAGTCTCACCGAGTCAATTAGCTAGACCTTTTAGGTTACCTCTGGAAACCATCTTTCCTTTATCGCCTCCACAGCTGCTGCCACTAACTAAAACGCTCTCCAAAGCTCTAGTTCTAGTTCCCCCTAGACTTCGTAACATGTGGGCCCAAGTTCGTTTCAGAGAAAACGTAACAGTCTCTACTCTCTAGAGTATGTAACATTTGGTTGGTTGGTGATGGTGATGCCCAAAAAGATCCTCGGATATCCAGTGCAGGGGTGTATCAAGGTGTTCGCAAAAGATCGTGTAAAATAGAGAGTTTGTCCTGTAAATTACACCGTTTACATAGCGCATCGGTTTTCTCCCCTCATACGCAACTCAATTTTCCAATACGAAGAGAAGTAATAGTACCACTAAGGGCAAGTACAAATCCAATGAATATGCCATGTCTTAAGTTTATTTTAGGGGCTTGAGTGAAAGATACACCAAGGAACACCACTTTCTTCTTTTGTACTGTTTTTTTTTCTTAAGTGCAAGGAACATCATCTTGAGATGCATTGATTATGGATAGGTTTTACATACGGTTCATCATGTCACACTATGTTTTATTCTTGGACGACTGTGCGGTAGGTTCTAGATTATACATACCCTAAAACTCACCAAACTTATATGTTCACAAAATAGCAACGATAATGATTCACACTCGAGTACCAACGGTAACAAGCTTGAATAGATCGATATCAATTTCTAGTATAATATTTTATTATAGTTGGAATAAAATAAATATGGTTTAACGTTATGAGTTAACGGTCACGTTAAAAATATACGAAGCAAACATCACATTAATGTTGTCAGAGAAAGTCAACCTGGACATGTGGGTACTGTACTGCAATGAAGTGCAACACGAGCCGACGACAGTGACACAGCGAGATCTTGCGATTGTTGGCTGCAGTACTACCTAGTAGTAGTACTACTAACTACAATACACGGCCACCACCCGATAGAGGCACACGCTAGGTGATGCTGCCAAGTGTGACGAGGCAGACGGGCGGGCGGGGTCCGGGGCAGTACCGCTACTGGTGGCCATCAGTGGTGCTCGACCCCCCAATCATCTACTACTAATAATACCCGTACGGGGGGCGGCTACTTAGTCCTCGTCTCAGATCTGCAGCGCACCGTCCCTTTCAGCTGCTCATCAGCCGCAGCGGCACGCAAATCGTTCCGTTCTGTTGCACTCTCGATCTCGTTGTCCAATAGTGCAGCTAACTCTCCGCACTCCGTTGCGAGCTTGCGCTCTGCAGCTGCGGCGGCCGAGCAGAGCATAGCAGAGCAGGGCGCGACGCGATCAATCGGAGATGCCCCGGACCGCGTGTACGCCCATCCACTTTTCAAAAGGTTTAACCACCAACATGTATAGTACAAGCCGAGCAGTTGGACGTACAGCTGATCTGAATCCTGGTCTATCCTACTCCTAGAAAGAGTAGCACTGTAGGCGATACATGACCTCTGTGTGTGATTGTGAGCGTTTCGCCTCCGATTGGAACGTCGCAGACGCCTCTTTTCGTCTTCGTGGAGCCTGCCTTTTCTTTTTCATGCCGATTGGAGGCTGAGGCAGCAGATGACGGACGGGGACGGCCCCCTTTTTTGCCGTCGCGGAAGTGGTGGAATCGGCTAGCCGCTTCGCTTTTCTGTCCACGGCTCCACGCACGGCCGTCCGTAGGATCTGCCGGCCCTGGGTGCGGGCGGGCGTAATAAAGCCATGCCACCCGCGTCGCGTGTGGTGCTCCGTTCCCCGTCTGGATTTGACTTGCCCGGGTGCTGCTGCTGCTGGTCGAAACGGAATAAAGCCACGGTGCTGGGGCAAGCAAGACAAGCGCAGACGAACCTGGTGCTGGTGGTGAGAACTCGTGCCCCCCGGAAGGAAGGAAATGTTCTTGCTTCTGGAAAAAGTTTGAGCAGGAGGAACAGGAACCTTCTCTTTTCTCTCTCTCTTTTGCACAGCACAGGTAGTTTTCATTTCGTTTGGGTAGTAGACAGTAGTAGATAAGGATGACGACGAACCTTACGGTGCAGCACCAGTCGCTGTCGGTCGATCCTCTTACCGTTCGTCGTCTGCTAGCTTTCTGTTGGAACATATTTCTTTCTCTCCGTGTCCCTTCCTTCGTTTGAACTGGAGAGTAGTTTCTTGGTTTGTAGCGCTTTGCCGTGAAACCGTTCCAACGTCATTTTCGTTTTAGAGAAGAGAACCGTTGCTTCTTTTTCTTTCTTTCTTTCTTTTTAAAAAAAAAAGTAAGGTACCGCGAACATCTTAACGAATATGGGCCTTCAGTTCTAGCAAAAGCCCACACAGTATTGTGGCCTCTTAGGGAATATGGGCCTCCAGTTCCAGCAAAATATCACGCATGCACTACATGACCCTATGGGCCTTTTGCATGCAAGCTAGGCCCACGATACTGACTGAATCGAATATATATATAAGTAAGGTCAAATATTTTTTTTTACAGTAATAACACAGTTTCTCCAACGAAAATATCGTGGGTCTTTGCTTGCATTTCATCCGCCTCCACCCAAAATCGGGAGGTCAAAAGGCGGCCAACATGTCTACACCTTTTCGCCTCCACTAGCAACGCATGAACGCAATGTGGACAGAAGAAAAAAAAACAGACGCCTCTCTATCACGATTCCCTTCGAATCTTTGATCCTCCTCCGACCTCTCCCTTTTGTGGGTGGAGGTGAATGGATGATCCATGACATGACAGTGACAAGATCCTTATCCCCCCCCCCCCCCCCCCCCCCCCTCCTTCTCCTGCAGGGGGCGCCGGCGGCGGCAGCATACTGAAGCTTCACGAGGACGTGCAGACCTGTGGCTACAGGGACGTGCAGGTGATGTTCGACATCCTGACGTCGGAGCTGGAGGCGTCCGCGCAGCGCCCCGCCGCCAAGCACCACCAGCGGAAGCGGCCGCCGTCGCCGTCGTCGCCGTGGCCCAGATACCCGTCATCCTCCATGATCGCGGCCGCGCAATAGAGGCCGCGCGCGACGCTGACGGGGCGTGGACATGGAGTATAGTAGTCCAAAGCTGCCGCGCTCGTCCTGGGTGATGATGGCGCCGCGGTTAGTTAATAAGCAAGCAGTTCGGTTAAGAACACCGGGTTATTAGTAGCACGCTGTCTAGTTCGTGGTGGTAGCTAGCTAATAGAGCTGGCACTGAACGTAAGGTTTGGTGCCATGAAGGGTGTCGTCGATCGTCCTCCTGCCGTCTCTCCGGCGAAAAGAGCGAAGAAATCCAACAGCGTCAAGGACCAAGGTGGTGGTAGTGTCATATAAGCTGTCTGGTCTGAATGTGCCTGTACATACTACATAGCACCATGTGCTGAATTTTTCGCAATACTCGGAGAAATATATTGATGGAACAAGAGAGGTTTGTTTTTTCTCTCTCTCTCTCTCAAGTGTCTTCTATGTCTGGTTCCGCTGCCATTTGTATGGTTCTAAGGCCTTTACCAATTTTATAAAGACATTTTTTTTAAAAAAAAAGTGAGAGGATGTTAGCCGTCACAAGGGAACGTTGGTTCTATACACAAACGAGCAAGCGAAGGAGCCCAATTGATTTGCAACAAAAACCATGGTAGGGGGGTCCGAGCAGTGCAACTTGCTGCTGGGTAGGGACCTACTGCTGGGTATCTTTCACGTCAGAAGTTGACATTTAACAGAACTGAGCCGCCCCGAAGACGCAACACGCACGCACTGGGCTACATTGCGGGCGACCGAGTTCGCCTGCTCCTAGCGTATGCGTCCACTACAACTCCCCACTAAGACCAACTCCAGCAGACTGCGCATCTGGCCGCGTATACGCGAAAAAAAGGCAGCGAAAGCTACTATTCAGCCTTCCAACAGGCTACGTATCTGCCTCCGCAAAATACGAGCTCACCGAAACGCCGCGCTTTTTCACGGGTTCTCTCTCATCCTCCTATCTTCTCTTGCTCTCTTCAGCTAGCGACGCGTGGCATGGCTCACGGCGGCCGAGGCAAGCTAACGGGCAGGATGAAGCAAAAGGATATGGATACGCGTTCATTGCTGGAGGACGGGCCGCGTATAGCGATGTGACTCACGTACGGTGCATGCGTTATGCACGTCCGCAGCCGTGCTATTGCTGGAGTTGGTCTAAGCCCCTCTGACTCTAGTAGTGATGGGATTTTGATCTCAACATACAGTGCCTTCCAGCATCATGCTTCGTCTTCGTCCGCGTCCGCCGATTTGAGGTCCAGAAAATCGTTTCTTTTTTAAAATGAAAGGTCTAGATTTTTTTTTTTTTTGGTGGGTGGGTTTGAACGAAAGGTCCAGAAATTTTGTCGAGCTGGAGCATCCAGATTTCAGACGGCTACAATTCTGCAAAACTTACGGCCATGTAGATACTATGTTCGTAGGAACATGCGGGCCGCAGCTGCCCACAATCATCAAGAGAGATAAGCTGAAGCATCCTTGCGACCGCAACTATTTTTAAGGAAAAAAACAAAAACACTGGGCTCTGAACACCAGCTACGTTTCGGAGTTCTTCTTAATGATCCTCCGATGATCCTATCCGTATTTGTGGCACAATTTCGTCACATTTCACAACGCGAAGGCGACACCGCGACAGGGGACACGTAGCGTATCAGTCTGGGCTAATAGCATTTGGTTGCTGCGACCTATATCAGCTTAATAAGTAATGCTATGTACATCTCGACACGGCGTCAACTTGCAGAGGTTGGGTGAAAGTGAAGTCGTGGCTCTTAAAAATTTGATTCGGGCGACCAGTTTTGCGGTGTTGCTAAAACTGACACCTCTGTTCAAACACCACACAAGACCAAAGTAGCATCCCATTCCATGCCCTTCGCTTTCTCTTACGTCCAGTTTGGATCTTTAAAATTGAATTTCATTTTAATAATAGTAATTTAGAAAAAGATCAATTAAGCTAATATTGTTTTATGCGAAATATAATTGTATATTAGTATTAGAAATATGTTTGAGATATCTATGTGCTACATAAACTACTTTATTAATTAAATTCTAATTCTCCCAAAAAAAACCGACTTCTGAGAAGACCATGGGTGCAAGTGCAACGTTCTACCCAGTCCCAGTCCATCCACGGACCCACCCACCACTTGGAAGAATGATTCTGTTTGTGGAGCAGACCAAGGGCTGCGCTAACCAGAGAACCCAACAGGGACTCAGGGAGACATCACATACGAGTGCTGGAGAGGGTTATCAATTGATTAGTGTCCTGTCCTTGCCGTGCCGTGTTTGAATTAACAAAACCTTAGAGCTCAGCATTCGATCTATACTGGTTTGATCTATACTAGTTTGTGAAATTTCAGGTTCTAAAAATAAAAATAAGAACCAAAATTTTCAAAGTATTTTTAGGAACCGAACCTGAATACACCAACGGTTTTTGTTCGTCTTTTGTTAAAATATACACAATGAACAAGTAATTAGAAATACTATTATCACAACAAGCAACTATAAAAATTAGTGTGTATATATATATATATATATATATATATATATTCTGTCATTCAGATGACATTATAATTTTTAGCTAACAAGTCCATAAATCACATAGTAATATCATTATATATTAAGAGTTTCCTTATATTTTGGATTATTCGGCTTATTAGGGTTTTAAAGGTTATAAGCTAAACTTCATACACGTACCGGGAAATATAGCACATATAGAAATTGAACCAGAAAACCCGAATAAAATCGACAATTCAGTCTATCCATGTTTGGTTCGGATTCGGGTTTCGATTTTAAAATGTCCACCCTTACCCGCTCTCTCTCTCTCTATATCTATCTATCTCTCTATCGCACATGCATTATTATTTATTAGTATCAAACAAACTAAGAAACATGGAACCTACTCCAAAAATAAAATAAAAATGCGCTCCTGATTGGACAGAGGGAGAGCTTAGTATGTAGGGTGTAGGCCACGGACGGTTGCTGCAGCGTAAAAAAAAATGCCCCTGGACGGCCCCCTATGTATATATCCATCATGGCTAGGATTGAGTATTAGAATTAGGGATGGCAATGGGTACCCGAAACCCGAAACCCGATGGGTAAAAACCCTATTAGGGCACGGGTATGGCGGATTTTGATACCCATGGGTATTTTATTGGGTCATTTGTTATGCCCATCGGGTACGGTGGGCGTGGGTATGTTCTCTGTTGCCCCATACCCGCTACCCGATAGGGAACCCGCTAATATATGACACGTGGGTCCGGATTTATATGTCTCAACAATTAGATTTGAAGGCATGATTTTATCCACAGTTTTGTAGAATCAATGCTATGTTTTGTGTGATTTGAGGGCATGATGTTGCTATTTAATGTTGAATATTGTTGAACCTGTGATAAAATTATGTTGGGTTCGATACATTTGTTATGCTGATACTTATTTTTGCGATTCAAATGATCATGTCTATCGTAATGTTAATAGGTATGGATACCCGATGGGTACCCGCTACCCATGGTGGGTATGGGTATGGCGTAATTTTGTACCCATGATGGGTAGTGGGTATGGGTATGAGTCAATTTTTTTCTAGTGGGTATGTGTATGACTTCGTGTGCCCACTGGGTACCTTACCCACTGCCATCCCTAATTAGAATCACGATAGCATGATGTTGATACGGCACGAGGAGAATATACAAAGTTGTGAACGGTGAGAGCACCCGCCCGGCACCGGCAGGGGGGCGCGGCCATGATGGTGGCAAAGGAAAGCAAAGACAAGGCCAAGGCGCTCCGGGTGTGTGCCTTGTGTGCGGCCGTGTGTCCGACGCCGAGCGGCGGGGCCGCTGGGCGCACTGAAGAAAAATGGGGGCATGGGAGGATTCCGACGACTTGTGCTGACATGATTGCGGGACGGCTTGCTTGGTCGTCTGATTCCCCGCCTGTAAGGCTGTAATCATACTGACGACGCAAAGGGGATGTAGCAAAGCGAGGCTTAAGCCTGCTCTATGGTGGTGCCCATGTGCAATGCAAGGAGTGCGAGCGAAATCTTCAAAACTTGCAGCCTAAGATGGCGTTGGGTTTCTAGTGACTAATTTTTAGTCTTTCTATTTTAGTCTCTTTTAGAGTTTCTAAATTGCTAAACATATAGACTAAGATATGAATTATCTCTTTTTTTAGTCTCTGAGTTAAGCAATTTAGAGGGGCTAAAAATTAGTCTTTAGAAACCAAACACACATAACTAAAAGTAGAGGAGATAGCGATGGTTGAAACGAAGACCTGCGTCAGCATCCGTCGCCCGCCGAACACGAGCTCAACAAATGGAGACGACAAAAGGTCGTTTTGACGGAGCAGCTCTTGCGAGACTGGGCCAAACGAAACGGTGGATACCAAAACAAAACTGCTTGTGGCCGCCCGTCAGGCGTCAGGCCATAACCAACTAACCACTGGCCTCTTATCGCCCTTGGTGGGTTACTCGTCGTACGCATGCATATTGCTCTGGTTCTTGTGCCGTTTGTGTGCTTCTGCCGTGTCAACCGGCCGCGCGTTAAATTACGAGAGTACTAGCGGCCAGCGACCCACCCCGTACGTCAACTGCCGGTTCCTTTTGGCCTGCCGCCCTCCTCCGTCGTCATCATTCATCGCGCTGCTCCTGGTAAGTGCTAGTGGCACGGTTCAGTCCGTCCGACTCCAATCCAACACCGACTCAGTCCGAGCCGACCAAACACGCACATACACACACCATTTTTAAGGTAACTTGCACCAAACAAAAGATAAAAAAAGTGGAGGATCGCGTGCTGAACCGGCCGGCTCACGTACTACGTATTCATGAAAATTCGTTGTCGAAGACCATAACTAAACCGGTTTACTAGAGAACCAAGGTACAAAAAAAGGCTCGGTTTAAATTATACCGGTGTGTGTCTCTCGCGAAATTATCGGCCGTCCAAAATTAGGCCGCCTAAGGTTTGCCCATATGGCACAGATAAGTGGACTGTGCATGGGTACGGAAAAAAACATCGGTAAGCCAAATCATGGTCAACGACGGCCAAACAAATGGGAGATATTAAAACCTCACCCGTTTTGCTGCGCCGACCGCATTCGGCGGCCTCTCCGCCTCGGAGATATTAAAATCTCACCCGTTTTGCTGCGCCGACCGCATTCGGCGGCCCCTCCGCCATCCATCGTGCGACACGCGACGATCGTCCGGACCCGAAATTTCCCTAAATTTCAGCTCTGAGTGGCTAGCCACGTCCCTGTACCGCCGAAAACTCTCTCCCACGCCATCCTTGTCCTTGTCTCCTCTCCTTCCTATCCCTTTCTCCCTCCCACGCCACCGCCTTCCGCTTCCCCTTCTTGGCTCGCGGTCACTGGTGTTCCCTGCTCCAAGCCTTCTAGGCTCCACGATGGGCCTTCGTGGTAAGCTTCCGGCTCTAAAACCCCAATCTTTCTCTCCCGGTCCTCTTGTTCCAATCTAAGAAGCAAAAATCCTAAGGGGGAAAATCTGGTCCAAAAATTCCATGGATTCGAGCGATGGGATGGGCGACATGGTTCCTAGCGGCGGTGTGCTTCTTTGCCGCGACCGAACTCTTCGTCCCTGATGCTCTTGATTCCCCCCTCCGGCGTAGGTGATAGTCGCCTAGAGGGGGGGTGAATAGGGCGAAACTGAAATTTACAAATATAAACACAACTACAAGCCGGGTTAGCGTTAGAAATATAAACGAGTCCGCGAGAGAGGGCGCAAAACAAATCGCAAGCGAATGAAGAGTGTGACACGCGGATTTGTTTTACCGAGGTTCGGTTCTCGCAAACCTACTCCCCGTTGAGGAGGTCACAAAGGCCGGGTCTCTTTCAACCCTTCCCTCTCTCAAACGGTCCCTCGGACCGAGTGAGCTTCTCTTCTCAAATCAAAGCCGGGAACAAAACTTCCCCGCAAGGGCCACCACACAATTGGTGCCTCTTGCTTTGATTACAATGGAGTTTTGATCACAAGAACAAGTGAGAAAGAAAAGAAGCAATCCAAGCGCAAGAGCTCAAAAGAACACGACAAATCTCTCTCGCTAATCACTAAAGCCTTTTGTGGAATTGGAGAGGATTTGATCTCTTTGGTGTGTCTAGAATTGAATGCTAGAGCTCTTGTAGTAGTTGGGAAGTGGAAAACTTGGATGCAATGAATGGTGGGGTGGTTGGGGTATTTATAGCCCCAACCACCAACTTGACCGTTGGTGGAGGCTGTCTGCGCGATGGCGCACCGGACAGTCCGGTGCACACCGGACATGTCCGGTGCCCCCGCCACGTCATCACTGCCGTTGGATTCTGACCGTTGGAGTTCTGACTGTGGGCCCGCCTTGATGTCCGGTGGCGCACCGGACATCTCCTGTTCATTGTCCGGTGCGCCAGTATGGGTGCGCCTGCCTTCTGCGCGCGCAGAGCGCGCATTAATTGCGTCGCAGGTAGCCGTTGGCGCCGAATAGCCGTTGCTCCGGAGTTGCACCGGACAGTCCGGTGTACACCGGACATGTCCGGTGAATTATAGCGGACTAGCCGTTGGAGATTCCCGAAGCAGGCGAGTTCCTGAGGCTGCTCCTCCTTGGCGCACCGGACACTGTCCGGTGTACACCGGACAGTCCGGTGAATTATAGCGCGAGTGCCTCTGGAAATTCCCGAAGGTGGCGAGTTCGAGTTGGAGTCCTCTGGCGCACCGGACATGTCCGGTGGCACACCGGACAGTCCGGTGCGCCAGACCAGAGGTGCCTTCGGTTGACCCTTTGCTCTTTTGTTGAACCCAACTATTGGTCTTTTTATTGGCTAAGTGTGAACCTTTAGCACCTGTATAACTTATACACTAGAGCAAACTAGTTAGTCCAATTATTTGTGTTGGGCAATTCAACCACCAAAATTATATAAGAACTAGGTGTAAGCCTAATTCCCTTTCAATCTCCCCCTTTTTGGTGATTGATGCCAACACAAACCAAAGCAAATATAGAAGTGCATAATTACACTAGTTTGCATAATATAAGTGCAAAGGTTGCTTCGAATTGAGCCAATATAACTACTTACAAGATATGCATGGATTGTTTCTAACTTATAACATTTTGGACCACGCTTGCACCACATGTTTTGTTTTTGCAAATTCTTTTGTAAATCTTTTTCAAAGTTCTTTTGCAAATAGTCAAAGGTAAACGAATAAGATTTTGCAAAGCATTTTCAAGATTTGAAATTTTCTCCCCCTGTTTCAAATGCTTTTCCTTTGACTAAACAAAACTCCCCCTAAATGAGATCCTCCTCTTAGTGTTCAAGAGGGTTTTGATATATCGTTTTTGAAATACTACTTTCTCCCCCCTTTTGAACACAATAGGTACCAATTGATAATATTCTTGAAAACACGAAGTTTTTGAAATTGATGTGGTGGTGCGGTCCTTTTGCTTTGGGCTCTTACTTTCTCCCCCTTTGGCATGAATCGCCAAAAACGGAATCATTAGAGCCCTCGAAGTGCTATCTTCCCCTTTGGCCATAAATAAATGAGTTAAGATTATACCAAAGACGAAGTTCGGTCCTTTTGCTTTGGGATCTTACTTTCTCCCCCAAAGACAAAGTTCTTTTCTTTGATGCTCATGCTTTTCTCCCCCAAGAGCGGAGAGTTGCTTGGAGCGACGGCGAAGGATGAGTTACGTAGTGGAAGCCTTTGTCTTCGCCGAAGATTCCAATTCCCTTTCAATATACCTATGACTTGGTTTGAAATACACTTGAAAAACACATTAGTCATAGCATAAGAAGAAGACATGATCAAAGGTTTATAGAAGAGCAATGTGTGCAAATTTTTTTTAACAAAAGAAGTTCCTAGAATCAAGAATATTGAGCTCATGCCTAAGTTTATTAAAAGATTGTTCATCAAGAGGCTTGGTAAATATATCGACTAATTGATCTTTAGTATTAATGTATGAAATCTCGATATCTCCCTTTTGTTGGTGATCCCTTAAAAAGTGATACCGAATGACTATGTGTTTAGTGCGGCTATGCTCGACGGGGTTGTCGGCCATTTTGATTGCACTCTCATTATCACATAGCAAAGGGACTTTGGTTAATTTGTAACCGTAGTCCCGCAGGGTTTGCCTCATCCAAAGTAATTGCGCGCAACAATGGCCTGCGGCAATATACTCGGCTTCGGCGGTGGAAAGAGCGACTGAATTTTGCTTCTTTGAAGCCCAAGACACCAAGGATCTTCCCAAGAACTGGCAAGTCCCCGATGTGCTCTTCCTATTGATTTTACACCCCGCCCAATCGGCATCCGAATAACCAATCAAATCAAATGTGGATCCCCTAGGATACCAAAGCCCAAACTTAGGAGTATAAGCCAAATATCTCAAGATTCGTTTTACGGCCGTAAGGTGAGCTTCCTTAGGGTCGGCTTGGAATCTTGCACACATGCATACGAAAAGCATAATATCCGGTCGAGATGCACATAAATAGAGTAAAGAACCTATCATCGACCGGTATACCTTTTGATCCACGGACTTACCTCCCGTGTCGAGGTCGAGATGCCCATTAGTTCCCATGGGTGTCTTGATGGGTTTGGCATCCTTCATTCCAAACTTGCTTAGAATATCTTGAGTGTACTTGGTTTGGCTTAGGAAGGTGCCCTCTTGGAGTTGCTTGACTTGGAATCCTAGAAAATACTTCAACTCCCCCATCATAGACATCTCGAACTTTTGTGTCATGATCCTACTAAACTCTTCACATGTAGACTCGTTAGTAGACCCAAATATAATATCATCAACATAAATTTGGCATACAAACAAGTCATTTCCAAGAGTTTTAGTAAAGAGTGTAGGATCGGCTTTTCCGACTTTGAATCCATTTGCAATAAGAAAATCTCTAAGGCATTCATACCATGCTCTTGGGGCTTGCTTGAGCCCATAAAGCGCCTTAGAGAGCTTATAGACATGGTTAGGGTACTCACTGTCTTCAAAGCTGGGAGGTTGCTCAACATAGACCTCTTCCTTGATTGGTCCATTGAGGAAGGCACTTTTCACGTCCATTTGATAAAGCTTAAAGCCATGGTAAGTAGCATAGGCCAATAATATACGAATTGACTCAAGCCTAGCTACGGGTGCATAGGTTTCACCGAAATCCAAACCTTCGACTTGAGAGTATCCTTTGGCCACAAGTCGAGCTTTGTTCCTTGTCACCACACCATGCTCATCTTGCTTGTTGCGGAAGACCCATTTGGTTCCTACAACATTTTGATTAGGACGTGGAACTAAATGCCATACCTCATTCCTAGTGAAGTTGTTGAGCTCCTCTTGCATCGCCACCACCCAATCCGAATCTTGGAGTGCTTCCTCTACCCTGTGTGGCTCAATAGAGGAAACAAAAGAGTAATGTTCACAAAAATGAGCAATACGAGATCTAGTGGTTACCCCCTTATGAATGTCGCCGAGGATGGTGTCGATGGGGTGATCTCGTTGGATTGCTTGGTGGACCCTTGGGTGTGGCAGTCGTTGCTCTTCATCCTCCTTGTCTTGATCATTTGCATCTCCCCCTTGATCTATGTCGTCATCTTGAGATGGCTCATTTGATTGATCTTCTTCTTCATCAATTTGAGCCTCATCCTCTTTTTGAGTCGGTGGAGATGCTTGCGTGGAGGAGGACGGTTGATCTTGTGCTTTTGGAGGCTCTTCGGATTCCTTAGGATACACATCCCCAATGGACATGTTCCTTAGCGCTATGCACGGAGCCTCTTCAATACCTATCTCATCAAGATCAACTTGCTCTACTTGAGAGCCGTTAGTCTCATCAAACACAACGTCACAAGAAACTTCAACTTGTCCAGTGGACTTGTTAAAGACTCTATATGCCCTTGTGTTTGAATCATATCCTAGTAAAAAGCCTTCTACAGTCTTAGGAGCAAATTTTGATTTTCTACCTCTTTTAACAAGAATAAAACATTTGCTACCAAAGACTCTAAAATATGAAATGTTTGGCTTTTTACCGGTTAGGAGTTCATATGATGTCTTCTTGAGGATTCGGTGAAGATATAACCGGTTGATGGCGTAGCAAGCGGTGTTGACCGCCTCGGCCCAAAACCGATCCGAAGTCTTGTACTCATCAAGCATGGTTCTTGCCATGTCCAATAGAGTTCGATTCTTCCTCTCCACTACACCATTTTGTTGTGGCGTGTAGGGAGAAGAGAACTCATGCTTGATGCCCTCTTCCTCAAGAAAGCCTTCGATTTGAGAGTTCTTGAACTCCGTCCCGTTGTCGCTTCTTATTTTCTTGATCCTTAAGCCGAACTCATTTTGAGCCCGTCTCAAGAATCCTTTTAAGGTCTCTTGGGTTTGAGATTTTTCCTGCAAAAAGAATACCCAAGTGAAGCGAGAATAATCATCCACTATTACAAGACAATACTTACTCCCGCCGATGCTTATGTAAGCAATCGGGCCGAATAGATCCATGTGGAGTAGCTCAAGCGGCCTATCGGTCGTCATGATGTTCTTGTGTGGATGGTGAGCTCCAACTTGCTTTCCTGCTTGGCATGCGCTACAAATCCTGTCTTTCTCAAAATGAACATTTGTTAGTCCTAAAATGTGTTCTCCCTTTAGAAGCTTATGAAGATTCTTCATCCCAACATGTGCTAGTCGGCGATGCCAGAGCCAGCCCATGTTAGTCTTAGCAATTAAGCAAGTGTCGAGTTCAGCTCTATCAAAATCTACCAAGTATAGCTGACCCTCTAACACTCCCTTAAATGCTATTGAATCATCACTTCTTCTAAAGACAGTGACACCTATATCGGTGAAAAGACAGTTGTAGCCCATTTTGCATAATTGAGATACTGAAAGCAAATTGTAATCTAATGAATCTACTAGAAAAACATTGGAAATAGAATGGTCAGGAGATATAGCTATTTTACCAAGACCTTTGACCAAACCTTGATTTCCATCCCCGAATGTGATAGCTCGTTGGGGATCTTGGTTTTTCTCGTAGGAGGAGAACATCCTTTTCTCCCCTGTCATGTGGTTTGTGCACCCGCTGTCGATGATCCAACTTGAGCCCCCGGATGCATAAACCTACAGAACAAGTTTAGTCCTTGACTTTAGGTACCCAAATGGTTTTGGGTCCTTTGGCATTAGACACAAGAACTTTGGGTACCCAAACACAAGTCTTTGACCCCTTGTGCTTGCCCCCAACATATTTGGCAACTACTTTGCCAGATTTGTTAGTCAACACATAAGATGCATCAAAAGTTTTAAATGAAATGTCATGATCATTTGATGCAATAGGAATTTTCTTCTTAGGCAACTTAGCACGAGTTGGTTGCCTAGAGCTAGATGTCTCACCCTTATACATAAAAGCATGATTAGGGCCAGAGTGAGACTTCCTAGAGTGAATTCTCCTAATTTTGTTCTCGGGATAACCGGCAGGGTATAAAATGTAACCCTCGTTATCCTGAGGCATGGGAGCCTTGCCCTTAACAAAATTTGATAATCTTTTAGGAGGGGCACTAAGTTTGACATTGTCTCCCTTTTGGTAGCCAATGCCATCCTTGATGTCAGGGCGTCTCCCATTATAGAGCATACTTCTAGCAAATTTAAATTTTTCATTTTCTAAGTTATGCTCGACAATTTTAGCATCTAATTTTGCTATATGATCATTTTGTTGTTTAATTAACGTCATGTGATCATGTATAGCATCAATGTTAACATCTCTACATCTAATACAAATAGATACATGCTCAACAATGGATGTAGAGGGTTTGCAAGATTTTAATTCAACAACCTTAGCATGTAACATATCATTCTTAGTTCTAAGGTCGGAAATTGTAGCATTGCAAACATCAAAATCTTTAGCCTTTGCAAGCAATTTTTTATTCTCAATTCTAAGGCTAGTAAGAGAAATGTTCAATTCTTCAATCCTAGCAAGCAAATCATCATTATTATCTCTAGGGTTGGGAATTGAAACATTGCAAACATGAGAATCAACCTTAGCTAACAAATTAGCATTTTCATTTCTAAGGTTGTCTATTGTTTCATGGCAAGTGCTTAGCTCACTAGATAATTTTTGACATTTCTCAATTTCTAGAGCATAAGCATTCTTAACCTTAACATGCTTCTTATTTTCTTTAATAAGGAAGTCCTCTTGGGTGTCCAAGAGATCATCCTTTTCATGGATGGCACTAATCAATTCATTAAGTTTCTCCTTTTGCTCCATGTTAAGATTGGCAAAGAGAATACGCAAATTATCCTCCTCATCACTAGCATTATCATCACTAGAAGACTCATATTTAGTGGAGGAGTTAGATTTAACCTTCTTCCGTTTGTCGTCTTTTGCCATGAGGCACTTGTGGCCGATGTTGGGGAAGAGAAGTCCTTTGGTGACGGCGATGTTGGCGGCGTCCTCGTCGTCGGAGGAGTCGCTAGAGCTTTCGTCGGAGTCCCACTCCCGACAAACATGAGCATCGCCGCCCCTCTTCTTGTAGTACCTCTTCTTTTCTCTCCTCTTGCCCTTCTTGTCGTTATCCCTGTCACTATCACTTGATAATGGACATTTAGCAATAAAGTGACCGGGCTTACCACACTTGTAGCAAACCTTCTTGGAGCGGGTGAAAGGATCACGATGCCCAAGAGGGGGGTGAATTGGGCTTTTCTAAAAATCAACACTAATTAAAACCTAAGCAAGAGCTAAACAAGAGCCCAACTTCACCCCAACAACTAGCACTAAGAATATAATACTAGAAATGTAACAAAGCTAAGATAATACTTCAAATACTAGCTAAACAAATACACAATGTAAAGTGCTTGAATTAAGTGCGGAATGTAAAGCAAAGTTTAGAAGACTCCTCCAATTTTTCCCGAGGTATCGAAGAGTCGGCACTCTCCACTAGTCCTCGTTGGAGCACCCGCGCAAGGGTATCGCTCCCCCTTGGTCCTCGCAAGAACCAAGTGCTCACTACGAGATGATCCTTTGCCACTCCGGCGCGGTGGATCCCTCGAGACCGCTTACAAACTTGAGTCGGGTCACCAACAAGATCTTCACGGTGATCACCGAGCTCCCAACGCCACCAAGCCGTCTAGGTGATGCCGATCACCAAGAGTAACAAGCCATAGACTTTCGCTTGACCAAGAGAAGCCTAATGCAAGTGGTGTGTGCTCTAGGTGGCTCTCACTAGCGCTAATGAGGAACAAGCGCGGATTATGATTCTCTAATCTCCTCACTAGGCTTTTGGTGCTTGCAATACTCTACCAAGGTGCTGGAATAAATGTGGAGTGCAAGACATTGAATATGGTGGGTGGAGGGGGTATAAATAGCCCACACCCACCAACTAGCCGTTACAGGCAATGTGCTGCGCGATGGCGCACCGGACAGTCCGGTGCGCCACCGGTGTGCCAACGGTCACTTCCAACGGCTAGTTCTGACAGCTAGCCGTTGGACTCATGGCGCACCGGACAGTGAACAGTCTACTGTCCGGTGCACACCGGACAGTCCGGTGCGGTGTCCGGTGTGCCACTAAAATTCATCTCCGAAGACTGCGCTCTCGGGTTTCTGCGACTGGGAAGACACTGCCGTGGACCAGCCTGGCCCCACCTGGCAGAGGGTGCACCGGACAGTCCGGTGCACACCGGACAGTCCGGTGCCCCTAAGCCAGAAACCCTAAGTCTTGTTTTTTTTAGCTGATTTTCAAATCGGTTTTCGTTCTAACTTGTGTGTGAGTTCTAGAGTGACACCTAGCACTGTATATGAGTGTGATTGTGCACCAACACTACACTAGAACTCTCTTGGTCAAACTACTCATCGACAACCCCTCTTTATAGTACGGCTAAAAGAGAATAAAAGACCTAACTAAATCGCGAGTGTCCACAACTCCTTGACACTCGGACTCCTTAGACCTTCACCTTTTGTTCCGTCGTTTTAGCCGTCGCTTCGAGTTCTTATCTCCGGGATTGTTTTCACCGTTGTAGTACTTTTACCTGTCATGCGACCTAACTTACCATTTGTCTCTGCAAAACACACGTTAGTCACATATAATATTACGTTGTCATTAATCACTAAAACCAACCAGGGGCCTAGATGCTTTCAATCTCCCCCTTTTTGGTGATTGATGACAACCCTACAAGTTTTGTGAGAGTAGTTTGTTTTGAAGATTCTGTCAATAGAAAGAATGGTTAGTTATACTCAATATTTTTTGACAGAAAGAATGTGTACCATAATAATAAGAGTGAGCGCATACACATCATAAGATTCTTGTTCATATAAAAGAGAAAGTAAATTAATGAAACAAGAGCTAGAAGACTGGTGATATGATATAAGGTGAAAACGTAATACACACAGTCAACCATAAGCAACGAGAGTATATGACGAGTTTGTGAGCCAAAAACATCAAGCTAGTACAGAGAGTAGCAGGCACGAATATTACATCAAAAGGACACTGACTCTCTACTAACTCTCTAACTCCCCCTAGCTCTCACAACTCATATCTCTCCCCCTTTGGCGTCAAACACCAAAAGGGACCTGAACCTAAACATCTGAAGCAGGAGGAGGAGGCGGGGGCGCATCCGGTCGAGGTCGAGGTAGCAGAGCAAACGCCGACGGAGGGTCAGAGTCAGTCTCGGATCCAGGATCTGCGGTAGAAGCTGGAGCTGGTACTGACTCGGACTGCGGCCGCGCAGCAGGAGCTACCGGAACAGAAGCGGTCACAGATACTGCCACAGCGGTAGTGGTAACAGCAGATGCTGGTGGCACTGGCGGCTGTGGGCAGACAGAGCTGAGAACCGGAGAAGTGAACGCCAAGGTGACCAGCCGGAGCGGAGAGGTAACAGCAGGGGGTGCAGACAAGATCGAAGGCACCACTGGAGCGTGAAGCGAAGAAGGCGGAGCAGACTGA
Organism: Zea mays; assembly: GCF_902167145.1. Lineage (NCBI taxonomy): Eukaryota > Viridiplantae > Streptophyta > Magnoliopsida > Poales > Poaceae > Zea > Zea mays. Next base: position 12,478,434 of record NC_050097.1, read on the forward strand.
ACCGGAGGTGCTGAGATACCAGAATGCTGAAGCATGAGAGCCATGAATGCCCTATTCTCTGCCCTATCCTGAATAAGCTGATGCTGAAGTGCATCCTGCCTGTCCTGCATGCTCTGAAACATCGAGAGCATCCTATCGGATAAACGAGCCTGCTCGGCTGCCAGGAGAGCCTGCTGCTAGGTGAGAGTCTGCTGCTGGGTGAGAGTCTGAAGAATCGAAGCAAGGGCAGGGTCCATAGCCTGAGGATGAGGAGGGGCAGCACTAGAACTCCCAGCCTCATGATCATGTGAGCGTGGAGGCATAGGAGGCGGAGGCGGAGGATGAACCCCAAAATCATCATCATCATCATCATCATCATCATCATCAGCTGCTGTACCCTGAGTGTCAAACTGACGAAGAGCAGCATCCTCGGCCTGAGTGTCAAACACAGGAGCATAAGCTGGCACTGGAATCTCAGGAGCAGGACGGTAAGATCCAAACACAAGGCGTGAGGCCTCAAGAGTGCTCTGAAATCGAGGTGGCTGAATCAGCTGCGCAAAGATGTGGCACAAGTAGTGAGCATAGGGTAGCTGCCGACGAGCACGAATCCCATCCAGAACGGTGTCCTCAATCTCACAGATCAGAAAGTCCACAACATCAAACTCAGAGTGGGATACTAGGGCACCAAGGAGCCAAAGCTGAATATGAGTGGTAGCCTCCCTGTATCCCATCCTAGGCAGGAGTGTCCGTTTGACGAGCTCATATAAGTACTTCGCTGCTGTAGTGAAGTCTGCTGGAGAACGTCGCGACCCATCTGTGAAAGGCGGGCGGAACAGAGCCGCGACGTGAGCTGTCCCTGGAGCCACACCGCCGTGAGGGCGACGTGGAGGATCTGAAGTGCCGTAGCAGAGACTGTGAAGGCGAGTCGTCGACTCAGGGAATCCAAATAGCTGTCGGATCTGACTGGCAGTGATCGTGACATCCTCGCGCTCAAAGCGGAACCTCATCCAATGATGATCCGGGTCAATCCAAACAGAGGCATAGAAGACGCGGACCCACTCCTCAACATATCTGCCGCTGATAGTCAGAAAGGACAGAAGGCCTGGCAAATAGGTGAGATGCGCCTCAGACTCAGCACTGGCTGCTAGCAAAAAAGCTGGAAGATCCAATAGGCGGTGCACTCGCAGCGCAATTTGAGCAGACATCTGAGCCCTGAAGAATGACTCCTGAATCCGTGTGCTGAAAAGAACTCCTGCTGCTGGGTCTCTCTGAGCTGGCAGCCAAGACTCCACGGGTACGTACCGGAATCGACGTACCCGGGCTGCAGTAGCACGCTGAAGATCAAACAGACGAGGATCCGAAACCAGTGGACGGACCTCAGTCTCATCACGCTCCCGGAAGCGAGGTGGAGGGACAGGAGGAGCTGAAGCGGGAGCGGGGGCAGGGGAAGTAGTGGAAGCTGGCGTGGTGCTGGTAGTGGGTATGGCGGTGGAGGTGGATGGAGCAATGGGAGTGACTGGAGCAGGCAGAGTGGGTGGCAGAGTGGAAGCGAAGGTGTGAGTGGAGGAGCGAGACCGGGAGGCGAGACGACGAGCACGGAAAGCAATCTGATCTGATGGAACATCCGGCTGATTTCCAAGTGCTGCCTGCGCAGCGGCTGCTGCAGCTGCTGCTGCTGCACGAGCCTCTCTGTCCGAACGCCGCTTCTTGCGGCCTTCCTGCTGCTCCAGATACACAGTCTTGCCCTTCACCTGCCTGAAGGGGCGACGAGGGTCCTCATCGTCGCCACCCCCTGATGCCGACGCATTCTTCGTGCGCGGCATCCTGAACTAAAGTCTGCAAATGAGATAGAGAGACTAAGCACAGAGCAAAAATGACCGATAGATTTAGCAAAGAGTGAGATGTCTACCTGGAGAGGTCACACGAGAGGTGACGATCCAGGCAGGACGGGAGACGGCACACGGTCACACAAGGTCACTGAAATGACAGAAGAGGTGAGCACGTATTAGTCACATAGTCATAAGCATATGAAATGTGAATAAATACATACACAGAGAGATATGGCACGAGACAGGACGATCAAGAAGTCAAACGACGTGAAAACGGAGTTTGACAGACAAATAGTGACATAGGATGATTGGAATTCGAATTAAGGCACGAAACGATATGGGATTGAGCCGATACTTCACAAATAGGTTTATATAGGTCAATATGAGTGAAGTGTGTGCTTGGTTTAAAGTTAGGCGAAGAATTAGGGTTTGGGGCACACGGCTCGGAAGCGATCGCGCAAAACGGGAATTTTGGTGAAATTTAAGCCTGGGATCTCGGATTGGCGTGAAATTTGGCAAGTAGGTTACTGGAAGTGTGGTGAAGGTGCCTGAAAAATTTGGGTTTAATTGGAGCAAGTTTGGCTGGTTTGGGCATTTCACCGAGCACGTGGCGTGCGGGGAGCTAGGGTTTTAGGGAAATGGCCATTTGAGGTGGGAATGCCCTCCCGAAGGAGCTAAAAGTTTGCAGGGATTCACAAGGGAGGTACATGAACTCATTCCATCAATTGGATTCACAGGAATTCACAGATTTGGAAGAGATTTGCAAAAGGGGTGTTCTTGCCTAACTGACTGAGAAAAGAGTCAGAGAGGGAAGACAGAGGGCTGCTCACCGAGGGGAAGCAGGAGGGGTGCGCAGGTCGCCGGAGATGGAGGCCGCCGGAGAGAAGAGGTCGACGGTGGGGAAGGAAATCGCCAGGAACAGAGAGGCTGGCGGCTGGCTGGGAAAAGAAAGAGGCCTCTGGCCTGGCTCGGGCTGGAGGCCGTTTTTTAAAAACGCGAGATGGGCACACCGGACAGACTACAGTGGCTGTCCGGTGCACACCGGACAGCGCACAGTAGCTGTCCGGTGAACCACCGGACAGCGCACAGGAAAATGACTTTTAGCGCGCGGCTGTCGGTGCACCGGACATTGCACAGTGCAGTGTCCGGTGCACACCGGACTGTCCGGTGAGCCCAGACAGAGGGGAGTTTGGAAAATTTTGAATTTTTTTATCTAACTTCTAACCAAACCAAATCCCAACTTATAAACACACAAAAGAACACTTGTTGGGACAGGTATTGGCACCCTCATATACTTTTCAAAATATTTTGCCATAGGCTAGATAATTTTTAGAGAAAATAGGCAAATGGTGAAATTTGCATTTTGGTTTGCACTAGGGATTTTCATGAGTGATTTGAGTTTTGAATACTCCCCCTAAGTGCAGTACCTCATGCACATTTCAAGAACCAATAATTGCATGAAAGTAAGAATTTAAGTGCTAAAAGCTCAAAAACTAAGACTTGTCAAGTTTGACCCGAGTTAAGCTTTTTCACTCGCTTTATTGGCGGTTATCTCAACTAGGTTAGACAAGCCCTAGATGCAATACAAGGAATTTAAATATGCAATGCAAGCTTGACAACACCATTTGACATTTCACATAAAATTTCTGAGATCAAGAATATTTAGTTCATTCCTCAACATGCAAAAGCGGGTCTTATCAAGTGGCTTAGTGAAAATATCCGCTAATTGATCTTCCGACCTCACTCCTTCTAAAATGATATCTCCTTTAGCAACATGATCTCTAAGGAAGTGATGACGGATATCAATGTGCTTGGTGCGAGAGTGTTGTACAGGATTATTAGCAATTTTAACAGCACTCTCATTATCACACAACAAAGGTACTTTTTCTAGAACTACGCCATAGTCTAGAAGAGTTTGCTTCATATATAAAATCTGTGTGCAACAAGCACCTGCGGCAATGTATTCCGCTTCGGCAGTTGACAAGGCAACACTATTTTGCTTTTTGGATGTCCATGAAACTAGTGATCTACCAAGCAGATGGCATCCCCCAGAAGTACTTTTCCTATCAATCTTGCAACCGGCATAATCCGAATCGGAATAGCCAATTAAATCAAAAGTAGCTCCTTTGGGATACCACAGACCAACGCTTGTGGTGTGCTTGAGATACCTAAGAATTCTCTTAACAGCGCGAAGATGAGCTTTCTTAGGATTAGATTGAAATCTAGCACACATGCAGACACTAAACATAATATCGGGCCTAGATGCGGTAAGGTATAATAAACTACCAATCATAGAACGGTAGAGAGTTTGATTAACCGGGTTACCTCCCTCATCTAAGTCGAGATGTCCATTTGTAGGCATGGGGGTCTTCATTGGTTTGCACTTCTCCATGTTGAATCTTTTCAACAAGTCTTTGGTATACTTCTCTTGTGAGAGAAAGTTACCATCTTTCATTTGCTTGACTTGGAAGCCGAGGAAGTATGTTAGCTCACCAATCATTGACATCTCGAACTCCTTCGACATCAACTCACCAAATTCCTTGCAATGATAGTCATTTGTCGAGCCAAAGATTATATCATCAACATATACTTGGCAAATGAAAATATCACCGTTTTGTTTCTTTGTGAAGAGAGTTGTGTCGACGGTCCCGATTTTGAAGCCCTTTTCGATGAGGAAGTCGCGAAGACGCTCATACCAAGCCCTTGGAGCTTGCTTTAGCCCATAAAGCGCCTTAGACAACGGATGGCTTCCAGTCGAGCAACCGGTGCAAAGGTCTCTCCAAAATCTAAGCCTTCAACTTGAGAGAATCCCTTTGCGACAAGTCTTGCCTTGTTTCTTACAATCACACCTTGATCATTTTGTTTGTTTCTGAACACCCACTTTGTTCCAATGATTCTTGCATCTTGTGGGGGCTTCTCCAGGGTCCAAACTTCGTTACGGGTGAAGTTGTTAAGTTCTTCATGCATGGCATTCACCCAGTCCGGATCCTGTAGCGCCTCATCTATACAAGTAGGCTCAACACAAGAAACAAAAGAGTGATGTTCAATAAAATTAGCATGTTTATGTGATCGAGTAATAACCCCTTGTGAAGGACTCCCGATGATTTGGTTTTGAGGATGAGCTTGAAGTAGTGATGAGTTTCTCCTGTCAACCACTTGGGAAGAAGATCATGGAACATCAACATCTTCGGCTTGTACCCTTGCTTGTTCATGAGAGACAAATGTATCTTCATTTGCATGCCTCTCATCTTTTTCATCATCTTGTGGTACATTTGATGAAGAAGGCCTGTCAACGATTTGCACCTCTTCTTCATCTTCTTTTGGTTTGATAGCTCCAATAGGCATGTTCTTCATTGCTTCCCTAAGTGGCTCATCACCTACATCATCAAGATTTTCAAGTGCTCCTTGGGAGCCATTAGTCTCATCAAATTTCACATCATATGTTTCTTCTACCACGCCAGTGGCATGGTTGAATACTCGATATGCTTTGGACTTTAATGAATAACCCAAAAGAAAACCAATATCACAACGTCTTTGAAACTTCCCTAGATGATGGCGTTTTTTTGTAGATGTAGCATTTGCACCCAAACACCCGGAAGAAGGAGACGTCTGGCTTTTTCCCATTTAGCAGTTCATAAGGAGTCTTTGCAAGTAGCCGGTGAGGAAATAGCCTGTTTGATGCATAGCAAGCAGTGTTGACAGCTTCGGCCCAAAACCTCTCCGGTGTGTTATACTCATCAATCATTGTTCTTGCAAGAGTGATCAAGGTCCTATTTTTCCTTTCAACAACTCCATTTTGTTGAGGTGTATATGTGGCAGATACTTCATGTTTGATCCCAATTTCATCACAGTACTCATGAATGTTGGTGTTGTCAAATTCTTTGCCATTGTCACTTCTAATCTTCTTAATCTTGCAGTCAAATTCATTTTGTGCTTTCTTGGCAAACTTCTTGAATATAGATGCAACTTCAGATTTGTCATGGAGAAAGAACACCCAAGTGTATCTTGAGAAGTCATCAACAATCACTAAACAGTAGAGGTTGCCACCGGCACTGACATAATTTGTAGGTCCAAATAAATCCATGTGAAGTAGTTCCAGTGGCCTTGATGTTGTCATGAAAGCTTTAGTGGGATGTGTATTAGCAACTTGTTTTCCAGCTTGACATGCACTGCATGGCTTGTCTTTTTCAAATACCACATCCTTTAATCCTCTAACCATATCTTTCTTTAATACCTTCTTGAGTGTGCTCATCCCAACATGTGCAAGCCTCCTATGCCAAAGCCATCCAAGAGAAGCTTTGGTGAAGAGGCAAGTTCTTAAGTCTGCATCTTCTGAAGTGAAATCCACTAAGTAGAGGTTGTTGTATCTAAATCCCTTGAATACCATTGATTCATGATCCATTTTTGTTACAATAACCTCCGATGGAGTGAATAAGCATTGAAGTCCAAGATCACAGAGTTGTCCCACTGATAATAAATTGAAGCTCAAAGGTGCAACTAAGAGAACATTTGATATTGATAAATCATTTGAGATTGCCACCTTGCCAAGTCCTTGCACTTTTCCTTTTGAGTTGTCTCCAAATGTGATTTTATCTTGACCATCAACATTCTCATCTAGTGAGGTGAACATCCGTGGGTTGCCTGTCATATGTTGTGTGCATCCACTGTCAATAACCCAATGGCTCCCACCGGTCTTGTAGTTCACCTACATTCACAGACAATTCAAGCTTGAGTTTTGAGAGCCCTATATTGCATAGGACCAGTGACTCTCTCAATTAAGGACTTTGCCACCCAGATTTGTCTAGGTCTACTCTTATTTGGTGGACCTAGGAATGTAACCTTAATCTTTCCATTTGCAACCTTTCTTAGAACATAGTGAGCATTGAAAGCAAATGGTCTTGAGTGCTTAGGCAAGGGAGTTGGTGGTTTAGCTTTGCAGTTGTGGGCAAAATGACCTTCATTTCCACACTCAAAGCATTTGTTAGGCTTGTGAGTCTGCTTTGGCTTGTATTGAGTGATAGCTTTCTTTTGCACAAAAGCATTGTATCCAATACCACTCTTGTTATTTTTCATAACAGTGTTCATAAGCAGCTCATTTTGGAGGTATTGACCCTTGTCGAACTTTTGCACGCTTGTTGCAAGATGTTCATTTTCACTTTTTAGTTTCTTGACCTCATTCTTAAGCCTTTGATTATCCACTGCCAACTCATTGTTGAAATCATTGTTCTCAATAGCAACTTTTCCTCTAGTAGTTGCATCAGTCAAGTAATTCTTCAATTTTTGGTTGTCTAAAGTCAGGACTTCAACTTTTTCAGTCAATTCAGCATGTAGACTAGTTTGCTCTTCTTGAATCAAATCATCACATGAGGTTGCTACATCAAGCTTAACAATAGGGTTAATAGCCTCATGTGTTTTGCAAGATAAAAGTTCATTTTCAACAAGAAGATTGTCATGATCAAATTTAATTTGAGTATAGTCTTCCTTGATCTTAACTAGTCTATTTTGCAACTCCCTATTAGCTTCATTTAATTTGTCATATTTCTCCTTAGCATCTTTTAGGGAGTTTGTGAGCTCATTTATGGTTGATGACATAGTTTTATTTTCTTCTTTTATTTCATCACTAGCCTTTATAACTATGTCATACTTGGCATTTAAAGATTCATTTTCATTTTTCAACCTACCACATTTAGCTTTTGACTTTCTAATGATTTGAGTATATTCTTTAAGTAAGTCAGCTAACTCATCATATGAAGGTGAAGCAAATTCTTCATCACTATCACTATCACTATCATCATCAATATTAATATCATTTTGTACCTTCCGTTCACCCCTAGCCATGAGGCATAGGTGAGAAGTGGATGATGGCGATGGTGGTGGTGAAGAGAAGTCCCCGGCGATGGCAGCAACCTTTTCATCATTTTCTTCTTCACTTGAAGAAGACCCACTTGATGATTCGATGTCGGTGAGCCAGTCGCCAACAATATATGCCTTTCCATTCTTCTTCTTGTGGAACCTCTTTTGCTTCCCATCCTTTCTCTTGAAGAATTTCTTTTCCTTCTTTTCATCATCGCTGTCATCTTCTTTCTTGCCCTTGAACTTGTTCTTCTTGGGCTTATTGCATTGATGAGCAAGATGACCAAGCTCACCACAGTTGTAGCAGTCCATCTCAGAAATGGGCTTTCTTTTGTTGGAAAAGAACTTCTTCTTCCTTGAATCAAATTTGATGCCTTCTCTATTTAGCTTCTTCAACATCTTGGTGGTCTTCCTTACCATCAAGGTAATGTTTGCATCAAGGTCATCATCACTTGAGGATTCTTCCTCAACTTGTATTTTTGCTTTTCCTTTTCTTTCATGATTTGCTTTGAGAGCCAAATCCTTTCTTTTGGAAGATGATTCTTCTTTGTCGTTGATGTGCATGTACATTTCATGGGCATTGATCTTTCCCAAAATTTGTGTAGGTGTGGTAACCGAAAGATCCATTTGATGTAGCACAGTGACAATGTGTCCATATTTGTCTATTGGGAGGACACTGAGAATCTTCCTCACAACATCCGGTTGTGAGATTTGAGTAAGCCCCAATCCATTGACTTCCTCTACAAGAATATTAAGTCGTGAGTACATAGCATTTGCATTTTCATTAGTAAGCATTTCAAAGGAATTTAACTTTCGCATGGCTATGTGATATCTTTCCTCACGTTCACTTCTAGTTCCTTCGTGTAGAGCACAAATGTCCATCCACAAATCATGAGCATTTTTATGATTCCTTACTCTATTGAACACATCTTTGCAAAGGCCTCTAAAAAGGGTGTTTTTGGCCTTCGCATTCCATTTCTCATAATTGAACTCATCACCTACAAGATTTGTGGCATCTCTAGGTTCGGGGAACCCTTGTGTGGCGGCTTTATAGACACCGATGTCTATAGCCTCTAAGTATGCTTCCATACGAATTTTCCAATAAGGAAAATCGTCACCATCAAAAACGGGAGGAGGTCCATCCCCACCGGACATCGTAACTCTAGCGGTTAAGCTAATCTATGAGCAACAAGGCTCTGATACCAATTGAAAGGATCACGATGCCCAAGAGGGGGGTGAATTGGGCTTTTCTAAAAATCAACACTAATTAAAACCTAAGCAAGAGCTAAACAAGAGCCCAACTTCACCCCAACAACTAGCACTAAGAATATAATACTAGAAATGTAATAAAGCTAAGATAATACTTCAAATACTAGCTAAACAAATACACAATGTAAAGTGCTTGAATTAAGTGCGGAATGTAAAGCAAAGTTTAGAAGACTCCTCCAATTTTTCCCGAGGTATCGAAGAGTCGGCACTCTCCACTAGTCCTCGTTGGAGCACCCGCGCAAGGGTATCGCTCCCCCTTGGTCCTCGCAAGAACCAAGTGCTCACTACGAGATGATCCTTTGCCACTCCGGCGCGGTGGATCCCTCTAGACCGCTTACAAACTTGAGTCGGGTCACCAACAAGATCTTCACGGTGATCATCGAGCTCCCAACGCCACCAAGCCGTCTAGGTGATGCCGATCACCAAGAGTAACAAGCCATAGACTTTCGCTTGACCAAGAGAAGCCTAATGCAAGTGGTGTGTGCTCTAGGTGGCTCTCACTAGCGCTAATGAGGAACAAGCGCGGATTATGATTCTCTAATCTCCTCACTAGGCTTTTGGTGCTTGCAATACTCTACCAAGGTGCTGGAATAAATGTGGAGTGCAAGACATTGAATATGGTGGGTGGAGGGGGTATAAATAGCCCACACCCACCAACTAGCCGTTACAGGCAATGTGCTGCGCGATGGCGCACCGGACAGTCCGGTGCGCCACCGGTGCGCCAACGGTGCGCCACCGGTGCGCCAACGGTCACTTCCAACGGCTAGTTCTGACAGCTAGCCGTTGGACTCATGGCGCACCGGACAGTGAACAGTCTACTGTCCGGTGCACACCGGACAGTCCGGTGCGGTGTCCGGTGTGCCACTAAAATTCATCTCCGAAGACTGCGCTCTCGGGTTTCTGCGACTGGGAAGACACTGCCGTGGACCAGCCTGGCCCCACCTGGCAGAGGGTGCACCGGACAGTCCGGTGCACACCGGACAGTCCGGTGCCCCTAAGCCAGAAACCCTAAGTCTTGTTTTTTTAGCTGATTTTCAAATCGGTTTTCGTTCTAACTTGTGTGTGAGTTCTAGAGTGACACCTAGCACTGTATATGAGTGTGATTGTGCACCAACACTACACTAGAACTCTCTTGGTCAAACTACTCATCGACAACCCCTCTTTATAGTACGGCTAAAAGAGAATAAAAGACCTAACTAAATCGCGAGTGTCCACAACTCCTTGACACTCGGACTCCTTAGACCTTCACCTTTTGTTCCGTCGTTTTAGCCGTCGCTTCGAGTTCTTATCTCCGGGATTGTTTTCACCGTTGTAGTACTTTTACCTGTCATGCGACCTAACTTACCATTTGTCTCTGCAAAACACACGTTAGTCACATATAATATTACGTTGTCATTAATCACTAAAACCAACCAGGGGCCTAGATGCTTTCAGCGGGACTTGTGGTCTTTCCCTCTCCTTTGCTTAAGGATTTGGCGGAAGCTTTTGATGACGAGCGCCATTTCCTCATTGTCGAGCTTGGAGGCGTCTATTGGTTGTCGACTTGGTGTGGACTCCTCCTTCTTTTCCTCCGTCGCCTTGAATGCGACGGGTTGAGCCTCGGATGTGGAGGGATCATCAAGCTCATTGATCTTCCTCGAGCCTTCGATCATGCACTCAAAACTTACAAAATTCCCGATAACTTTCTCGGGGGTCATTTTAGTATATCTAGGATTACCACGAATTAATTGAACTTGAGTGGGGTTAAGGAAAATAAGAGATCTTAGAATAACCTTAACCATTTCGTGGTCGTCCCACTTCTTGCTCCCGAGGTTGCGCACTTGGTTCACCAAGGTCTTGAGCCGGTTGTACATGTGTTGTGGCTCTTCCCCTTTGCGAAGCCGGAACCGACCGAGCTCCCCCTCGATCGTTTCCCGCTTGGTGATCTTTGTGAGCTCATCTCCCTCGTGCGCGGTTTTGAGCACATCCCAAACCTCCTTGGCGCTCTTCAACCCTTGAACTTTGTTATACTCCTCTCTACTTAAAGAGGCGAGGAGTATTGTTGTTGCTTGAGAGTTGAAGTGCTCGATTTGGGCCACCTCATCCTCATCATAATCCGTATCCCCTACGGATGGTACCTGTGCACCAAACTCAACGACATCCCATATACTTTTGTGGAGTGAGGTTAGATGAAATCGCATTAAATCACTCCACCTAGCATAATCTTCACCATCAAAAGTTGGTGGTTTGCCTAATGGGACGGAAAGTAAAGGTGCATGTTTAGAAATGCGAGGATAGTGTAGGGGGATCTTACTAAACTTCTTACGCTCTTGGCGTTTAGAAGTTACGGAGGGCGCATCGGAGCTGGAGGTTGATGTTGATGAAGTGTCGGTCTCGTAGTAGACCACTTTCCTCATCCTCTTTTGCTTGTCCCCACTCCGATGAGGCTTGTGGGGAGAAGATTTTTCCTTCTTCTCTTTGTGGTGAGAAGAAGATTTCTTCTCCTTCCCTTTGTTGGAGGAGCTCTTCTTCTTCTCCCTCCTCTTGGTGCGGGACTCTTCCGATGAAGTGCTCCCGTGGCTTGTAGTGGGCTTTTCGCCGGTCTCCATCTCCTTCTTGGCGTGATCTCCCGACATCACTTCGAGCGGTTAGGCTCTAATGAAGCACCGGCCTCTGATACCAATTGATAGTCGCCTAGAGGGGGGGGGGGTGAATAGGGCGAAACTGAAATTTACAAATATAAACACAACTACAAGCCGGGTTAGCGTTAGAAATATAAACGAGTCCGCGAGAGAGGGCGCAAAACAAATCGCAAGCGAATGAAGAGTGTGACACGCGGATTTGTTTTACCGAGGTTCGGTTCTCGCAAACCTACTCCCCGTTGAGGAGGCCACAAAGGCCGGGTCTCTTTCAACCCTTCCCTCTCTCAAACGGTCCCTCGGACCGAGTGAGCTTCTCTTCTCAAATCAAAGCCGGGAACAAAACTTCCCCGCAAGGGCCACCACACAATTGGTGCCTCTTGCTTTGATTACAATGGAGTTTTGATCACAAGAACAAGTGAGAAAGAAAAGAAGCAATCCAAGCGCAAGAGCTCAAAAGAACACGGCAAATCTCTCTCGCTAATCACTAAAGCCTTTTGTGGAATTGGAGAGGATTTGATCTCTTTGGTGTGTCTAGAATTGAATGCTAGAGCTCTTGTAGTAGTTGGGAAGTGGAAAACTTGGATGCAATGAATGGTGGGGTGGTTGGGGTATTTATAGCCCCAACCACCAACTTGACCGTTGGTGGAGGCTGTCTGCGCGATGGCGCACCGGACAGTCCGGTGCACACCGGACATGTCCGGTGCCCCCGCCACGTCATCACTGTCGTTGGATTCTGACCGTTGGAGTTCTGACTGTGGGCCCGCCTTGATGTCCGGTGGCGCACCAGACATCTCCTGTTCATTGTCCGGTGCGCCAGTATGGGCGCGCCTGCCTTCTACGCGCGCAGAGCGCGCATTAATTGCGTCGCAGGTAGCCGTTGGCGCCGAATAGCCGTTGCTCCGGAGTTGCACCGGACAGTCCGGTGTACACCGGACATGTCCGGTGAATTATAGCGGACTAGCCGTTGGAGATTCCCGAAGCAGGCGAGTTCCTGAGGCTGCTCCTCCTTGGCGCACCGGACACTGTCCTGAGGCTGCTCCTCCTTGGCGCACCGGACAGTCCGGTGAATTATAGCGCGAGTGCCTCTGGAAATTCCCGAAGGTGGCGAGTTCGAGTTGGAGTCCTCTGGTGCACCGGACATGTCCGGTGGTGCACCGGACACTGTCCGGTGGCACACCGGACAGTCCGGTGCGCCAGACCAGAGGTGCCTTCGGTTGACCCTTTGCTCTTTTGTTGAACCCAACTATTGGTCTTTTTATTGGCTAAGTGTGAACCTTTAGCACCTGTATAACTTATACACTAGAGCAAACTAGTTAGTCCAATTATTTGTGTTGGGCAATTCAACCACCAAAATTATATAAGAACTAGGTGTAAGCCTAATTCCCTTTCAGTAGGCTCCATCACCTAGCCAAGCTGGCTCACGTCCTCTCCTTTGCCACCTTCTGGGGTGCCGCCCTCTAGCCCACCTTCATTAGCGCCGCCCTCTAGAAATCAAAGAAAGGCAGCAACCAAAACAGATGAGGTGTGCAGGAGGAGGAGGTGGTGCTGGAGGGGAAGATCTCACAAGTGTGTGAAGACCACACAGTCTCGCGCACTCGCAAACCCAGTGCACGCTGCGGTTTTCCTCTTCGCCCACCTTCTTGGAGCGAGGAGGTTGGCCATGAGGAGGTGGTGCTCGGCTGCCCTGCTGGGCTGCGTAGTGGCGCTGTCCGTTCTGGTGGCCGCCGTGGAATGTGATGTGGCTTACAACAAGAAGGCAGTGCTGATTGATGGGCAGATGCAGATTCTCTTCTCCGGTTCCATACACTACCCCAGGAGCACCCCTGATGCAACTGCATTTTACAAAATCTCTTCTCCCCCCACTATTCCCTGGAGAGGTTTATGGCTGCGGTCAGCTGTTTCTTGATGCAAAGCCCTCAAAAGCAAATTGTTTTAGCGGTCCCTCTTTCTTCCACAGTTAGTTTCTTGGATGGGGTTTGAGATTTTCTCGGTCATTGTCCCCTCCGGCCTCCCTCCCTTGTTTTTCTCTACAACAATCGTGTTTCTTGGTTCTTCCTTGCACAACATTTGGATAACCCAAACTAAGAAACTTCCGACGAAAAAAACTATTTTGGGTGGTTTTGTGGTATTTTTTAGAATCTATGGATCTGAAGTGAGTGCTTCTTCTTTCTTTTCTTTTCAATCAAATGTGGGAAGGGCTGATTCAAAAAGCTAAAGACGGAGGCTTGGATGTCATTCAGACCTAAGTCTTTTGGAATGGACATGAGCCTACGCCTGGAAATGTAAGAAACTTGACACCTCTGCTATTCCATTCCACTGCATCATCATTAACTCATACAGGATTCGGATGGTATTTTTTCCCGCTTCGAGCAGTACTATTTCGAGGAGAGGTACGATTTAGTCAGGTTCATAAAGACGGTCCAGAAGGCTGGCCTGTTTGTACATATCTGCATCGGTCCTACATTTGTGGCGAGTGGAACTTCGGGTATGGGTATTTCTCCATTTCCTGAAATCACCTCCGTTAAAAATGGAGCATTACCGTGTCTCCAGTTTGGTTTAAGTATGTACCGGGCATCAGCTTCAGGACAGACAACTAACCTTTCAAGGTCGGCCAGTGAAACCACCTGACCAACAATTCTGGATCTAGATGGAGACACCTTTTTCTGTCATCGCTGTAATGCTGCTCCCTGTTTATGCAGACGGCCATGCAGGGAGAAAATTGTGGGAATGATGAAGAGCGAAAACCTCTTTGCATCCCAAGGTGGCCCAATTATCCTCTCTCAGGCAAGTATAATCTTTTTCCTTAGGTTTGGTACAAAGGTTATGATCGAGTAGAATTAATTAGAAAGGAAATTCAGTTCAGAAATGGCGATGATTATTTAGGACTAGGAAGCGTTCACATGAACAGAATATGGGATGGATACTGAATCTGGTTCCTTAAAACCTGAAGGCGTTTGGGACCCTGCCCGCGTTTCCAGGCTACGGACAGCCAGTACCGCGACACGTGCGGCTGCTCCGGACCCGACGTTTTTATTCAATATCACGCGCTCCGCGTTCGCGTGCCCAGCAGCTCGGACCCAAAATTTTATGGGAAATTTAAAATACTCCAGGGCAAACCAATAGGCAAGAACACTACAATTTTTTGAAAGCACGGATAGGAAAAGGTACACTTTTCTTTCTGTTCTCTTTAGTCTGATGTTTGACAATACATAATCAGGCTACCACATCCACAGTAAACTAATCTTATTGGCAGCAAACTTCTCTTCTTCTTCTTGTTGTTGTTGTTAGGAAATAGCTCCCAGCAGCATGAGCGTACTATTAGAAAAAATAAACAATTCACTAAGAGTAATATCGATAACTGCACTTAGCGTTTAATGGGTTTCTATAGCAGTCAACCTAGGTTGGCTTACTTACATTTTTTGTGCCTATTAACTTTATCTGAAGCCTTATTTGTAAAATAGATAACTATTGTTTGTGATACGCATCATGAGGAATCGTGATATACTGGTCTAAATATTTTTTTAATCATTAGTTTGTGCCAACAGCCAGTGCTCTATTTATCCACTCGAACTATTATTACAACTAGATGATTAACACATAACATCCAGCTTGGAATTACCTTACTTTAGCTTCCTATGGTAAGAACACAATCTTACATGTTGCTCTTAATAATTGTCTATGCTTGTTATTTGACCACATCTTAGGGAATTGGAAAATGGAAGAGCAGCTGGCTTGAGAGGGCAAGAACTCTTGAAGAGCAACTGAATATATTTTATCTCTAGAGAAAATCCGGTGTGACCCTTTAATCCCCAAGATTCAAATGGAGTATAACTTAAATGGTCCACATAACCATTGAATATGGACCACCAAGCAAGTATTCTAGCACTTTCCAGAATCTGTTGTCTCAAAAAATGGTAGCAATGGTGCTCTATCAGCCATGAACCCCAAACGCTTAGTGTAGCATGTGCTTAGACAAAAGTCTTGATGGTTGGATTATGGTCCGCCTACCATTTATGTAACCTGATTGTATACAATGGTTTACTGTATGTGTCATTATATTCTATATACTATTCTATATACTATTCAATATGTCTTATGTGTGTAACTATTGCCGTATAATTAGGTGTTACTTACTGCCCGATAAGGCGCCCGAAAGGGCGCCCCATGTTCTAGTGTGTATAACATTAGTATCGACACTCTTTTGTGACATGATGAGATACTGGCATTTACATACAAACAGAACAGTTTACTACTAAAGTATGTTTTCCACCTTGTATAAAAAGAAAACAATCCGTGACGCTGTATGAGATGGAAAGCTGGTTGGTGCTGTTTGTGTGTGCGATAACTGGTGGAAGTCGTCTACACATGCCTCTGTCTCGTCACGCCGTGAAAATGATCTCTAGAAGAATACGTGCCGTATGAGTCAGAGCAAGTCGTGAGCCACAAACTACAGGACACGAAAGAAAGACCATTTTTTTCTTCTTCTTCGTCGTCCTCCTTCTGAACAAATTCCAGCGATCGCCGTCTGCCGGAACGTGACGTGGCGTCACAAAAATATTATCCGCATCCGCGCCATTTTCCACGAAGATTCTACCCCCTATATCATTGTGTACCTAGAATTTATTTACCAACTACGTAATAAATAAATCCTTGCGAGCTTGGAGTGAGCGTATCTCTAACACTTTACGTACGCGCAACCAAATGAAAAGTCTCCGTTACGATCATATTTCTGTATATTATATAAACACGTCTACAATGATATGAGTTCATTTGTGCAGATGCTACAGTACAAGCTGCTGTGTGGACCTAGTATGCTAGCTCTCCTATTTGTTTGTTTGTTTTTTTTAACGCAAATCACATGGTCTAAGCAGGAGCACAGATTAAGGGGGAGACACACGATAGAGAAATGAGCGCAAAAGCAAAGTACCACCGGTGTACTACATTTTTAGCAATCTAAAGTACCGATGATTTTTTGTGTGCATCATACACTTTACAGCCTCATCCAACTTGGTACGTACTCCAACAGCTGGACAGACTGCTGGTCGTCCTTAAAAAAAAAATAACCAATCACCCTGGTCGCACCAGGGGAAAAAAGGGGGCTTTGTACTAAACCTAAACTCAACGATTTTTCACTTTACACCACGGCACACCAACCAAATTTGAAACATTTATCTATTATGTGTGTGCTGCACATTTTTTATGTTAATTGGTTCATCGTATTCCATTCAAGTCAGTACCCCCCCCCCCCCCCCCCCCCCCTCCCTCCTTTAAAATGTACCTAGAACACTTTTTTCATGCCACTAATTATTAGTGGTGCTCTTTTATTATTATTTCTCAATAGCTGTAGACTGATGTGTGCCATTCCCTCCCTCCTGCAAAATCCCTCAAAACATGTTGATTTTGATGCGCATTCAACTTCCTTTGTTATCTAGTTGAGGCCGAGAGTTGATAAAACAAATAACGAAAAAGACATAGTGTTTATTTGTGCACCAAAAAAAAGACCAGAAAACACTGACACGGCTTCACGAAAGGCAGACAAAAAAAAACGTCTCCAAAAAAATGCACAGGCAATAGGATGGCCCGACGCCCCACCTGTCAGCCCCTCTGTGGGTCCACTTTACTCGACCACACGCATGTACGGGCCGGCACATTATCGGGCAGGAAATTCGGTGGTGGGGGCGGTTCTGGGCCTGCGTTTGAGCGGGCCCCGCGCCGGCCATCTCTCCGTCGGATCCTACGATTGGCGCCACATCCGACGGCTGGCGCACCACCTTCCCTGCGGGCCCCGCCGCCAGCCTCGTCTCCCTCGCCGCTCCTTCCCTGAATCCCTGTTGAAGCCTCCGCCCTCCGCACAGGCACAGCCCTCCCCTCTCTCTGTGGTTTGGTTTCTTTGCCACGCGTATATAACAACTCCCATCACTTGCGATCGGTTCTTATCGCCCCCTTTCCCATTTCTCCCCTCGATTCTCCGGGCTGATCCGGTCGCTGTCCGGGCCTGTTCGATTGGAGGAGAATCGCCTGGTTTGAAGGAAAGGCTTGGGAAGAAAGGTTTGGCCATGGCCGTTCCTCCTCCTCTTCTCTTCTTATTCATCCTGTTATGTATGTTCAGATGTTGTCATGTAACCCGGTGTTTCTCTTACAACCTTTTTCGGGTATGGTTTGGTGTTCTTTGGTTGCTCATGTCTCACGGTACGAACTGGTCTACGAGTTTGCAGTTCACCTCGTGAAATTCAAGGTGGCAGAGTTGTGTTGTGTTCTCGTAAAAGGAATTCAGGGTGGCAAAGAAAGGTGGTGGCTTGCACGAAAGTTCAGAATCCTTGTACTCTGCAATCCAATCCCCTTTTATTTATTACTATATATCAAACTTCCTCTGTTTTGTTTTGTTTCGCAAAAGAAAGAAAGAAAGAAAAAACTTCTTCTGCTTTCTTCCCCAACTCAGGTCAATGTTTTCCTCTCAGAGACGGAATCATTTTCCGCTGCATGTTCCGGTTTGCTTCGACTGTCTGAAACCAGCAACTTTCTTTCAATTCCCATCCTTCCTTTTTCTCAGTTACAAGACTTGGAAAATATTTTCTTATGTGATTAGATAATATTTTCTATGCGATTAGATAGTACTACTATCCCATGCAATACGTATGTGTCAACCGTCGGGTGCTTCCTAGTAGTCTATGTCTATCTGATACCCGTAAAAAAGCAAAATTAGTACACCTTTCGGTTTTGATACAGTACTGTGCTGTGCCGTGGTACTGCAGGCATGGCCAAATTGACCTTTCAGGATGGAAAATGATTCCGGACAGGAAGGGGAAAAGGTCGCTACTCGCTACTAGCAAGTTCGCTTGGTCGTCACAGAAAGAGGCTTTGGTTGCACTATGAGCAGGCACATATACAATAACTAGAACAGTTAGAACCTGATAGGTAAACTTATATAGACAGATTGTAGTAAAATTAAGGATTACGGTCATGTTTTTTTGGGTCTGCTGATTCCGTTTTAGTCATACTGCGACCACATGGCCCGCGGTGTAGTTTGAAGTCAAAACGGTATTTCAGTTTATATTGTTGCGTATCAATTAAAATTTGGTATCAGGCATGGTAGGACCTGAATCGGTAATGACCGTGCGTGTCATGAATCCAGCACATTATTACCTGTTTACCAGGTCTGAGTGATTTAACCTGTTCGAGAAGTGCCTGACCTCGTCCAACCATTTCTAATTTCAGGTAATTATCACTGTATCTGACATGGATGAGCACATGGGAAGACGAACAGTCGGCGGCCTCCTCTTCACCAAGGGAGGATCCATCCTTCTCTTCAGAGAAGACGGCTCGCGCCCCAAGGCCAAGAACTGCTGCACGCGCCATGGCTGTAGCGGTCAGCATCCTGCTGACAGAGCCAAGGGCAAGGAGGTGCACAGGGCAGCAGCGGTGGGCAGTGAATCGACACCGGCTACCCCTCGGAGATCACAAGCTTTTAGGAAGCCCAACAGAAGGCCTCCACATGAAGGCAGTGCCTCAGGCAGCATCGTCAGGGATGTAGGAGGCCCTTGTAGCGAAACCGGCAGCGGGTCAAGAGATGCTCCTGGGCGTGATCTGCTTGCTCGGCTTAAGGAGAGGGTCAACACATCAAGGAAACGATCGTTGAACAGGGAGAACAGCCCGCAGTCGCCGAGTGGACTCAGTGTCTGTGCCAGTTCCCCGAGCAACAGTCGGTCAGTCTCAAGGCCGTCGCACCGGACAGCTTCGAGGATAAGAGAAGCTGACGAAGGCGCGAATGCAGGAGCTGACAGTGTAGTGCGCAGAAATGCTGCTAGGAGGGGTTCAGAGAGGAGTGACGATGACTTGCTGCTGGTCGAGCAGGTAACAAGAAACCAAGCGCCTTCTGAAGGGTTTCTCTCTGGATTCATGGCTAGATACAGAAGCGATCTTCAGGGAGAGCTTTCGTCCCTGGACGACAGCATGGAGGATCCAAATGGATACTTGCGCTTTGATGTGGGCGGGATTGAAGAGGTAAGGCGGTCTATTTCTGTCACTACACAACAGTAATGCTAAGTCCAGCAGAGTTTTTCTTTTGATTTTCCAAGTCCAGCAGAGTCATGTAGAGTATTTCTGTCACTATATTGTGTGTTGCAGCTCGAGAACTATTTCATATTCAATGATCGGCATAGAGGAATGAGGATGGATATCGACGGCATGTCCTACGAAGTATGTCTGGATCTCTACCCCTTACTCTGACGACGCCATTTTCTGATTTCCTTCGTTACTTCATCCTCCTCTCTCTCTCTCTCTCTCTCTCTCTCTCTCTCTCTCCAGTCAGCAAGCAGTTCTTGTTTGTCATGCTTTTGTAAGTGTAGTTATATAATTTGTGACACTCTGCTTTAAAGGAGTTGCTTGCTTTGGGGGAGCGAATTGGTACCGTAAACACAGGTCTTTCAGACGACGCGTTATCCGCGTGCCTGAACAGGAGGCTCTACATGCCCACAGCTTCAGGTTCTCATGAAGATTGTGAAAGAAAATGCAGCGTATGCCAGGCAAGTTCATTTGTATCGGATTGCTCTGTAGTAGGATGATAAGATGCAACCTCTAAATGTTTTCTGTTGCGTGAAATGTTTCAGGAGGAGTATTTAGCAGGCGAGGAGGTGGGCGAGATGGCATGTAAACACTACTACCACCTTTCCTGCATAGATCACTGGCTTCGGCAGAAGAACTGGTGTCCTATCTGCAAATCTGTCGCCCTGAAAATCAACTAGCAACGTGTTTCATGTTTCTTCATAAATGAAGTGTATAGATTCTTCATCTCCTGTATTCCTTCCCCACCCCACTCCTTTTCCCTTTTGGAATTTTTTTTCTTTCTTTCTTTTTCTTTTACTCAAAGCACTCATTTTTTATTATCAATTTAAATCAGAAAAGAAAATCTTGTGTTGGGTTAGGGCTTGCTGCGAGCCTTACTCGTGTTGGCCCATGGCCCAGTAAGAACAGCCCCAATTTAGGATGGGAAAAGTTCATTTGACACCTCAACTATCGACGTCATCTGATTAGCTAGGGGTGTTTGGAACTTCTACAACTAACTATTACCGTTTAGAGTTTCCAAAACGAACCTTAGTCACCCCTTTATGACTAAATGACTATTTGAGGCTTCTTTAAGTAATGTTTGGTTTCAGAGTTTGTTTAGAGCTAGTTTGGGAACCTCATTTTTCAAGGGGTTTTCATTTTTCGAAGAAAAAATAGTTCATTTTTTTAGAAAAATTAAAATCCCTTAGAAGGTTTCCAAATCAGTCCTTAGATGGAACGACTCTGTTCAAGATTCAGATAACATGATAAAGGGCAAAGTTTAAGAGGCTACTTTTATATAGTGTTTGGTTCTGGAGCCTATTTAAGTGGAGCGGCTCTATTCTAGATTATGATGAATTATTTGGTAGTTAGAATGGAGTCACTCTGTTTTTTATTTGGATCCCAGGGAAAAGAGCGGCTCCATTTGGTTGATGAGTATATATAGATAATTTCTTAAGAAAAGCACATTCATACAATTATTTGATACTCCCTCCGTTTCTTTTTATTTGTCGCTGGATAGTGTAATTTTGCACTATCCAGCGACAAATAAAAAGAAACGGAGGGAGTACGTCTTAAAATGATGGGAGACACATGTAAATGTAGACCATTCTCACGAACAAGCTTAATACAATAGAAATAGCTGCAGCATCTACATATTTTCTAAGGACAAACATTATATTTCTAGTTAAGGAAACAGCTAATAGACCAAGCATAAATAATTTTTTGAAAGAATATTGGCATGAAAGCAACTCGTTCATTTCGCATCCAACGTTGCCAAATTGTCCAATCTATCTTTAGTCTATCCCACATATCCTTTAGTTGTATTTTTGATAACTCAATTCCGGTCATTTGGAAAAAAAAAACTTATATCCTAAAGCTTTCACGTGCTTATTTGGTCGATTGCCTTTTCTAACTTGCTCGACCATTAATTTAAAGACTATCTCTTCTTTATCTACTATATTAAAGTATCAGTTTTGATGGTGATGTTACATCAATATTTTTCAAAAACATTCCTATATTTATTCAAGGAACCAACAGATGTAGAAACTAGGGCACGATGCATGTCTCCACGAGCCACCGACGTCGAGACGAGGGTCGGGTCCGAGCTGAGTTCCGACGCCGTACGTCGCTGCAGGAATCTGAGTCCCACATCCTCGCCATTCATAGCAGCTGCCGCGCTGCTGTGTGCCGACGCGGAGATGAGTCTGGCCATTACACCTGGGTGGCCACCGTCACGCCCACCATTGCGGACGTCAGTTCAGTCGCCGCTTCCGCCGATGGAGAGGTGAATTCCTCCTATGCGGTAATCGTCTGAGAAGATTGGACGCCCACCATCGCGGCTGTTATGGCTGCCGTGGAGCCTGTGACGCCTGCCATCGCGCTTTAGACGCCTGCCATCGTTCCTGCGTGGGTGGATGTCGTGCTTGCTTGTACAACCAGCGCGTCGATGGGGCTCGACGCCGCGCCGACGAGGCCCGTCGCCATGCCGTTGCGCTAGACCGCGATACCCGCTTGCTGGTGACGGCTGCATCGTGTAGATGATGAATAGAAGGGAACTCACAAACAAGAAGGAGATAACAGATGACAAAAGGCTTCATGAATCATTTTAATGGCAATAGTGGGTAATTACCCCTTAACTTCATGAGTCTATTGAAATTTATCGTTTGTGAATCACCGTTTCTGGTGCTTTGTGAAAAACATGAAGTTAGCCCTAATTTTATCTTTTTTTTTTGAAGCTGAGGTGGTAAAGCTGGAGGTGTTTGACTATGTTTTTGTGGGGCCAATTTAGATTTCGTAAAGCGAAGCGGTTCCAAACACCCCCTCAGATTAAGGGCGTGTTTGGTATGGCTCTGCTCCACCTCAAAGCAGTTCTACTCCAAAACTCTGGGTAGAGCAACTCTGTTCCTGAGTTTAAATTGTTTCTCATAACCGGTGGTCTAAACTCCATGATTGGGTGGAGCAGCTCTGCTCCATGGTTAGGTTGTTTTTTTTGGAGTTTTCAGAGCAGCAAAAAGAGGTGCTCCAAAAAATTGTACTGCAACTTCAAAAACTCCATAGAGTTTACAACTCTGGAGTTAGAGTGTTTGACATGCTCTGGCCAGCTCCTCCTTGGAGTTTTGCTCTAGAGCCATACCAAACACGGCCTAAGTGAGCCCGTGACTCTACCGCTTCTTTGGTTGGCTTCTCCCGGTAGTCTGGCTGCATGAGACAGGCCGGCGGGAGCCTGGCTCCAGATATGCGACCAATTTGCTCGCGCTTGGAGAGCCTGGCCTAGGGTGCTTTAAGTATCGTGCGAGCCTGACTCCACATCTGCACGCAGGTAACCAAACACACACCTCATACGCGTAGAACCTAGTTGACAACAACCAAACACTAACTCATTGCATCCGCAATTACCAGTAAATACAGTCAACAAAACAATGTACGAAATCGAAGCGGTACGGGCTCGAGTTCCGCCCGCTGAATGTGTCCCTGGCTCGAGCAGCCAATGGCATACGGTACACGTCAATGGCATGTGTGCTCCACGCAACTCTGCGTGGCCCTTGGGCGCTACACCACACCACCCTCCGTCACGTGAGCTACATGTCTATGACACGCGGGGCCGCCCATCTCGCCGTTTCCCACCTCGCAGCATATTGCCGACCGTTAGAAGTAAACCCTGTTCTCTGAAACGTCACCGCTCCATCTTCTATACAGAGTATCCATCTATTTTCAGAGCTTAAACCACGGATTAAAGACACTAATGTATATAGATATTCGATAATATGATAAAATATATACATCTAATATAGAAAAATATCTTTAATATGTAGATTAGGAGATATAGAACACACCGTTGGAAAAGAACGAGATACTCCCTCATTCTTATAATATAGTTTATTTTAGACTAAACATATATTCACTAATTAACATATGAATATAGTTGTATGTATGCATATATTCATTATGATTTCTTTCAATATGGATGAAAAATAAAGGGCTAAAAAGTAATATACTTTGAGATGAAGGGAGAATAACATAAGATAATTTGTTAGCAACCTAGCAACGGTACGGTTCCATAGAGAGGAGGGGATGACGGCAACAATGTAATATGAGAGGTTGCCATTGGTGGCGGCAGTGAACAACAGGGGGCGGCAAGGACAGGGGTGAGGGAGAGGTTGGATTTGAGTAGATAAGATATAATGATTATCTAGTGATTTGAACCGTTGATTTTAGTGGTGTATTAAGTTTCAATGTAATTTGTTTTTATAAATTTAGTAGAGATTGTGGTACGAGAATGATTTGGTTGGATGATTTTTGTAAAATTGAAATTGGATTATACAGTGGGATTCATTTGGTGGTGGTTTGTGGGGGGACTCGCAGAGAGACACATCGGCACGGCACATGGCGCAGCTGAGAGTGAGACAGAACGGCGCAGTCAGCAGTAGGAATAATGAATAAATAAAAATATAAAATATGACAGTTTCTAGGTATATAGGCGCAGGCTCGTATTATCGTCTCGTTAATTATTTAATAATGGGATTCACAGCTAATTAAATCTGGAAGTATATCTTGCCCGCAAGGAAAGAATAGAAGAAAATACAGGCGGAGAGAGGCGAGGAAGGAAGAAATCGACGAGGGGATTGGATTGGACTGCGACTGTTGTTGATTCTCTCTTGCACGCGGCGGTCCTCCTCCAGAGTCCAGACCCAATCCCAAATCCCTAATCCTACAGAGGGATCCCAAATCCGGCGTCCAGTCCAGTCCAACCTGTAGTAGATATCCCCGCCGGCTTGGCCGTCCGTCCTTGCCCCAATTCCGATTGACCGGAGAGGAGTTGGATCAGGGAGCATTGGAATGGCCGCCGCCGCATAGGATGGAGCTGGATTCCTCCGGCCGCTGCTCGGTTGCTCCCGTGAATGCTGTGATCGTCGCGATTGGAGGTGGAGGCGAAGGTTCTCTTCAGTAAGAGCTTCAAGAGCTGTGATCTAGCTGATTGGGTATGGAGGAGAGTGGCGGCAGCTGCGGAAAGCGGGAGGACGCGGCGCCGCCGTGGAGGCCGAGCGACTCCACGGCGTTCGGCCGTTTTGCGGCGGCCGCTTCTCCGCCGGAGGCGTCCCCGTCGGCCTCCGCCAATGGGGCTGCTGCCCGCGTCAGCAGCCTTCATGGGGTCAGGCGGAAACCGGTATGGCTTGTTCTCAACCCCTTGCTCTGTTGCTTCCGCATCATCAAATTCATGGGAATTATGAGGAAGTAGCTGTGTTGCTTCGACACCATCAAATTCATGGGAATTATGAGGAAGTAGCATGTTAGTGTAGCTGAATTCCCTTTTCTCTAGCATTGATTGATGATCAACTGAAACCGATAGGCTGATCATTTGACTGTCACGTCAAGTTCTTGTTTGATTGGTTGCTTGTGCTTGCTTGTGGATAGGTTCTATTCAACCTTTTCCTGGTCTAACTGAAACCGATAGGCTGATCATAAGAGTGGAACAATATCTGATTCGTCGATGGACTCATGTGTTATGGTTTCATGTAAAATTATTAAACTGCATAGTGCATACAATTGCAGTGAGATTTCAAATTGAGAACGAAAGATTTTTAACGCTAAATAACATTGACTAGTGTATCTGGTAAGAATGTTCTAGGATGTAGTATTGACCTCTAGTTGCTTTAGCATATTCCTTCGCTATTGTGCAGTTAATGAGTGTTTTGGGTAGCTCTTTTCAGACTTGATGAGGATCTGAGCAAGACCAAACCAGTATCATACAACCAAACCAGTATCTCACAACACTTGCTTGTGATATATTGTTATGTGTTTCTTCCTTTTTGTGTATGTTTATGTTGATGTTCTGTTCTGTAGAAACCCTTCTTTCTATCAATCAGCAATTGCCTGTGACATATTGTTATGGGTTTCTTCCTTGTGTGTATGTGTAATGTTCTGTTCTATTGTAGAAACTCTCCTTTCATGTGATATTATCTTCTGTTACTTTTAATGCTCTAGTGTTCACTGACTCTTTTTATAATGCAGTCTGTTGCGAGATTAACAGCAGGCATCATTCAGACATATCTACAATGTGATCCCGAGTTTAAGTACTCAGAGGTTCTAAATCCAAAACGTTTCCTCACGAATCCCTCTACCCCAGCCCACAACGATGGGCTTGACAATGCAAATTGGGATCTCATATTGTATGTCAACTTGGAGTTGGTTAATAAGATGTCGAACAGAAGGTTATTCTTTTTTTACTTGGTTTTAGCTGTGCCATATTTGCTTGTTTCATGATATTGAACTGTACCTTGTTATTATTGTACTTAGGTTTATTGTCAAGGAAATGCTTGGGCAGGGAACTTTTGGTCAAGTAGTTAAATGCTGGGACACAGAAACTAACGACTATGTTGCTGTGAAGGTGATAAAAAACCAGCCTGCATTTTACCATCAAGCTATCATGGAGGTTTCACTATTAAGAACGGTATGATAGTTCATTAGAAACTTAACTTCGTTTTGCTCAATAGGTACACTAAGTCACTAACTATTAAGATTGCGGATGTACTTGCAGTTAAATCAGAAATTTGATCCTGATGATCAGCATAACATTGTCCGTATGCTTGATTATCTGTCATTTCAAAACCATTTGTGTATAGCTTTTGAGATGCTTGGCCAAAACCTGTAAGCTGAATTCTTAAAACTTTTTTGCCTAGCAGCTTCATCTTAGTTTTTTTTTCACACTGCATGCTCCCATTTCAGATATGAACTGCTCAAAAGGAATCACTTAAGAGGTCTGAAATTGAAATATGTTCAAGCCTTCTCAAAACAGGTGAAATATCTGTATCATATGAATGCCCATTATCTACTTTTATATTACCAAATTGTGTTTGTTTATGCTTTTAGATATTGGATGCCATGGTTGTGATGAGAGAAGCTGGAATCATCCATTGTGATTTGAAGCCAGAAAATATCCTGTTAGCTCCCAGGTGAGTTACCCTTTTGATCGTTGGAACTTTCCATTATAGTTTTAGGCTACTACTTTAAAAAACATTGTAGCTTGATGGTGTAAGATGAATTTTACAGTGTCACAACAGCTGCAGAAGTGAAAGTTATTGATTTTGGATCAGCCTGCCTGGAGGGTAAAACGGTTTACTCGTACATCCAGGTTTTCTTTTTTTCTAACTTTGTAGATCATTTTTTGTTTCTTATTTAAGTAATGTTGGTTAACTGAAATAAGGTATTGATTATTCCCTTATGTTTTGCTAGAGCCGCTATTACAGGTCTCCAGAGGTTCTCCTTGGCTATCCGTATCCTGTATATTGGAAGTGTTTTTCATTTCATTCACTACTCCAGTCAAACCCTAAGAGTTACAATCATCAACAACAACTTCTAAATCTTTTAGTTTGGAGACATATCTTATGTATATATTTGTATTGGAAAGGGATCACAAAATGGGACAGAGAGAGTATTTGTGACTGGAGGCAGTAAAAGCTTCTTGGTCATTTTTTTGCGGAACACTGTTTACTTACGTGTATTTTTCAATAAAGTGCTGCCATTCTGCTGTTCTGGCATTTTCTTAGATGCAATTGAAGTAGCCTTCTTGAACCTTAACATTTAATAGATATACTACCGCGATCGACATGTGGTCGTTTGGCTGCATAGTTGCTGAACTGTTTCTAGGTTTGCCATTGTTTCCTGGAGCGTCAGAATATGATGTGCTTCAGCGAATGATGAAAATTCTTGGGCAAGTTTTTTACCTCTAAACTATGCATTTTGCATGCAATCATGCCCATTATTGGGTGCATGCTAACTCCTATTGAGTCTCATGCAGTCAATCTTGTATTTTTATTATCTCTTTTACTCAGCTAAGAATTTAACACACCTGAGCATATGTATGTAGGGGCCAACCACCAGATGAACTGCTAAGGGAAGCTAAAAACACTGCAAGGTTTTTTAAACATGTTGGAAGTATCTATCCTGGCAATGAGGCACCTACTGGTCTTTGTAGTGCGTACAAAAGTTTAAGTGAAGAAGATGTTGAAGTGGTAAGTTCTCGTGATTTCACCCAAAATGACTCAGGATCCTTTGGTTTTATACTGTCACTGTGCACTGCCTTACTCTGTTGCTAATAGCAGAGAGACTCCAAGAAGCCACAGATGGGAAAGTGGTACTTCCCACACCTAAAGCTTGACAAACTCATATGTACCTATCCTTGGAACAATTCCGAACTGACAGGTTTGTTTTAATGCCTCTTTTGCGAAAGGGCCTCTAGCGTAATGGTTAAGGCTTTCGAGTAGCACCTCCAGATCCCGGGTTTGATCCCCCTTGCGGGCGAATTTTCGGACTTGGTTTAAAAAAACCCCTCGCTGTGCTCCTCCCGCTCTCGGGGAATGGAATCCTGCGTGCCACCCTCCGGCCGGGCCGTTGCAGAGTGGGCAGTTGATCACCCCGTTAGTGATGGGGGGTCAGGGTTCAGGGGTTTTCTCGGCCGGGACCATGTTTCGGTCTCTTCTTAATATAATACCGAGAGGACGGTCTTCCCCTCCCCAGACGAGTTTTTTTACTGCCTCTTTTTAGTTTCTAAATTAGATTTTTGGTCCTTAGATTCTATGTTGGGCTTTTGGTATAGTATGCTACTCTTTGTTAGTTAGGTCAATCTAATTTTGTTGCTTTGCCATTCATGTTTGATTTATTATTTATTAAACATGATGCTGGTGTTTTCTTATGTTCTGTAGTTCCTCGTGTTAAAGCATCATCTTTTGTTTTGACGCCATGTTCATGTGTACAATATAGACTACCTTTGGAACTTAGAATAACAACAACAAAGTCTTTTAGTCCGAAGAAAGTCAGAGTAGGCTAGAGTTGAAACCCAACAGAAACCACAATTCATGGTTCATGCACATGGATAATTGTTTTTCATACACTCTTATTCAAGGCTAAATCTTTGTGTATATTCTATCCTTTAAAGTCTCCTTTTACAAGCACTTTCCATGTAAACTTTGTCCTTTCAATGCCTCTTCCCATTGATGTCGCACCTTACGATCCCACTACGCACTGGTGCCTCTGGAGGTCTGCTTTGAATGTGTCCAAATCATCTCAACCGGTTGGATAAGCTTTTCACCAGTTGGTGCTACCCCTAGCCTAGCACGTATATTATCGTTCCGAACTTGATCCCTTCTTGCCTTCTTGTATGGTCATCAATCCAACTAGAGATGTCAATGGGGACCCGATACCCGCTAACCCGTGGGGAATTCCCCTATTAGGGTACGGGTATGGGACAAAAAATATCCCCATGGGTATGGATATGGGACAAAATCTCCACCCATTGGGTAAACGGGTATGGGTTTGGGAAGCAATAACCCGAACTCGATTACCCATGGGTATTTCATACGTGTACACCTGTCATGTTTGTATGAATGAGTTGATGCTGAGCCGGCCGCCAAGCCCAGCACGACAACGCACCAAACCCCAGGTCCTTGCCCAACAAGGCAACTAGCAGACTAGCAAAAAACAAAACCCTAAAATAACCAACCATACACTACGCCGACTGCTAGGAGCCTAGGACGACGGTGACGACCATGGATTCTCAGGCGCCAACGAACTCGGATGATGACGAAGGAAGGTAAGGAGAATTCATTTCTCCATTTCTTCTATTGGTCCCGAAGTACTGATTTCTTTTTTGATGGATGGATGAATGGATCATGGTTCATGGATGAGTGATTGCCGATGTGGTGATGTATGAAATCTGGATGGTTTATACTAGCTGTTAGTACCTAGTTATCTCTTAATTGAGGATGGGAACCCGAAACCCGAATGGAGATGGGTATGAGATGGGTTTTGCACCCGTGATGGGTATGGGGATGGGTATGGGGATGAGTCAAATATGATGGGGATGAGTATGGGATGCTATAACCCGGTGGGGAATTCCCCATTGACATCTCTAAATCCAACACATCATACACATTTCTGCAACACTTATTTGCTACACATGTTTTAGGCGAATATTTTGCATCATACAACATAACAGGTCTAATTGTCGTCCTATAAAACTTGCCTTTTAGCTTATGTGGTGCGCTCTTTGTCACATAGAACGAGACATAAAACGCTAGATACTTGATGCCATTTCATCTACCCTGCTTTGATTCTATGGCTAACATCTTCATCAATATCCTCGTCTCTTAGTAGCATTGATCCTAAATATCGAAAGATATCCTTCCTGGTCACTGCTTGACTTTCCAAACTAACATCTCCTTCCTCATGTGTAGTAGTACCGAAATCACATCTTATATATTGGGTTTTAGTTCTACTGAGTCTAAAACCTTTGGGCTCTAGAGTCTTATGCCATAACTCTAGTTTTCTATTTACTTCTACCTGACATTCATTAATTAGCGCCACATCGTCCGCAAAAGGCATACACCAAGCGATATCCCCTTGTATGTCCCCTGTGACCTTATCCATCACCAAGGCAAATGGTAAGGGCTCAAAGCTATCTTTTGATATAGTTCTATTCTAATCGGGAAGTCATCATGTCTTCGTCACTTGTTCGAACACTTGTGACAACATTGTTGTGCATGTCCTTAATGAGTCCAACATACTTTGTTGGAACTTTATGTTTGTCCAAAGCCCACCACATAACATTCCTTGGTATTTTGTCATAAGCCTTCTCTAAGTCAATTAAAAGCCATGTGTAGGTTTTTCTTTTGCTCCCTATACTGCTCCATCACTTGTCTTATTAAGAAAATAACTTCCTTGGTTGATCTTCTGCTTCTGGGAATGAAACTAAGGAGCTGTTTGGTTCATGTTTTTCCACCCCACAGCGATTCACGTCGGTATCCAGACCCCTTGTTCGACATTTGGTTGGATGACTCTGTAACAAATCACGGCGCAAGCAGTTACGACCCTGTGGGATCAAAGCGCAAGTCCACTACCCCTGTTTTGGTGCTATTATGCGATCCCATGGTGAGTACACACAGCCACCAAACATACGACACTAATGCATGCAATGATGCAACACAACAAATACCAGCGGGAGCTGATTGCATTCCCATTGGCGCTCCCTTGAATGAACCAAACTCCACCTAAATTGGTTCATAGAGATCCTCGTTATACCTCTCATATGATGCTCGATACTCTTCCATAGCTCTATAGTATGGATCATCAGCTCAATTCTCCAATAATTATTACAACTTTGAATATCTCCTTTATTCTGGTAGATCAGTACCAATATACTTCTCTTTCACTCGCCCGACATCTTGTTCGTCCGAAAGATATGGTTGAACAACTTGATTAGCCATACTATAGCTATATCCCCGAGGCATCTCCATGGTTCAACTGGGACCATTAGGGCCCATTGCCTTGCCCCTTTCATCCTTTTCAATGCCTCTCTAACCTCAAATTCTTGGATCCTACGCACAATGTGGCTATTGGTGTCATAAAAAAGTCATTCAACTGAAAGGTTGTGTCCCCGTTTTTTCCATTGAACAATTTGTCAAAATATATCCGCCTTCTGTCCGATTTCATCCTTCTTCAGTGCACCATTTCATCCTCAATGCACTTAACTTGGTCGGAATTCTTTGTCTTCCTCTCATGGACCCAAGCCATCTTATATATGTCCTTATCTCCTTGTAAAAAACTTCTACATTATTTGGAACTTAGAACTACATTATTTAATTTATAATTTAGAAATTTGACATCTTTTAGCTGGTTTCCTGAATACGCAGATGAGACTTCTTACAATAAAGCTTTGCAAGTTTGATATTATGTTCTCAGGTCTTACATTTTGATTCAGAGACAGAAAAAATGGATCGTTTGGGATTAGTTGATTTCTTGAAGGGTCTCCTTGAATTTGATCCAAATAAGAGATGGTCACCATTGCAGGTATGGCTACTGCGATTGGCACGATTTCATTTCCTAACTGTTATATACACTCTCATGTTGGGGCTTAGGGCATGTCTAGATGTTATATCCTATTGACATATCAGTATCATAATTTTTTATCGATTCTGCATGCACTACACATCCTGCACAATGACAAGTTCTCCATAACAAGTCCATATTCGGAATAACATTTTTATGTCATCTGGAATTAACTTGATTGTTTTCTGAAACCTATTTCAGGCTCTATACCATCCATTCATAACAGGCAAATCGTTCACCGGTCCATATGAACCTGTACCTGAGACCACAAGAATTGTGAGTATGGTCTTATTTTCATATTTTATTTTGTACAAAAAAATATGTTTCTGTTTGAGGGTTAATGTATATCTAAGTTGATAATAGTAAGAATTACAGGCATTCCTTCTTGAAACTATTTTGTGATGACGAATTGCGGTGTAGTATTTCTTAATTAAGGGTGCCTAATCCCACATGATTTGGTGTTCTTATTAATCATGTTCCTACACTATTCAAGAATATATTGAATATGTTGTATTTTGTTAATATAATCAGTGCACATGAATATTTGCCTACTTGATGGCACACCTACACTCTCTGATGTACCTTTAAAAATATTTCTGGAGAACTTTTTTTTTGCTTATGTTCATTCAGACATTTGATCCCATGCTTCTCTCCCTAACTTGTCATGTCTTTCATTTGTATTTTAGCCTGTTGTTCGTGCTGCAGCAATTGATCACAATCCTGGAGGGGGCCACTGGCTACATTCAGGTCTTTCCCCGCAGGTGATAGATGTCCTCTCATTTTATGTTTCTCAGTTGAGTTTTAGAAACAGTAACTATACCGAATCTTTCTTAAACCATTATGCCGTATACTTGAAACTTGTATAGGTTGGAAGTGTCAACAGATACCTACCTTCGAATAATGCCTACCCTCCAAAGGTTCCTTTTTCTTATGGGAGTAGTTATGGAAGCTTTGGTAGCCATGGTAGCTATACCGCCAATGCTGGTTTTGGTAACAGCTACGGAAGCATTGGTGATGTTAATGCTATCAATATGTATTATTCACCCTTAAGTTCTTCTGGATTAACGCAAATTGGCTCTAGTCCAGATGTTAGACTAAGGATGCTTCTCCCACATGATAGAGGAATTCGATTGAGCCCTGGTAGTCTTGGGCCTATGTCTCTTGGAGCCAGTCCATCACAGTTTACCCCACCAAACTACCAGATGCAAATCCCAGCTAATTCGGTTGGGAAGCATGGTTCTGGTTCTCCTGCAAGTGGAGGCATTCATGGTTCTCCGTTAGGAAAATCTGCAGGAGTGGGCCCATACAACATGAGGAGGAACTTGCCAATGCCGCCACATGATTATGTATCTCAGCATGGACACGGGCGTTGTGGAGATGGTGTCAGTTTCAGTCATTTTGATGCCTGTGCTCGAGGACATACAGGTCACTCTCATAGTGCAGCGGGACCTAGTTCTTATCATTCTGGTTGGAGACCACAAATAGGTTCAAGGAGTGGTATTTCCTTGGAGGCCTCGTCTAGTCATGTGCTTTCACAGGCTCCATCACAATCGTTTGACTTTTCACCTTCATCAGCACTTGATCCTGCTAATTGGGACCCTAATTATAGGTATGGAATACTCAAATCGATTCTTGTAAACTTGTATTAAAGGCAATATTAATCTATACCATGTTCCATTTTGTAGTGATGAGTCACTACTGCAGGACAATTCACTGTCAGCTGAACTAAGTAGCAACCTCCACTTTGGAGATGCAACTGGCCAAGGGAGTGGATCTATCAGGTCAGCAAATTTCCAAGGCCACGTCTTCGCTACATCTAACCCTGTACCAACAAACCAAAGGTATTGCCACCTAAGACCTTGTTTGTTTACACCAATCCAGCTCTGGATTAGAATGGATTGGAATTAAATCCATGTCCCAAATAAACCAAGCCTACTCAATTTTTTTTATTTGGCTAAACCCATCATGAATTATAACCCAAGGGTTTATGATTTTTTTAAACTATGGAAGGTATGGATTCTATCCATAACTCATTAGGTATGGAACAAATCCATGAAGATATTGCACAAGTTTATATTAGAACTGAAACTGAAAGGCAATATAGGCATATAGCACTATAGCAGAACTGAAACTGAAATATTGAATACAAGGCTACAATCAGTAATGCAGTACCTACTACCTAGAGCATATCATCATCCAAGCAAAAAGCAGCAGCAGCTTCTCCAACATATTCAGATTCATCAGAATTCAGACAATAGGAAAGATAGGAAAGGGGGAGAAGGGGGGAACCTTGAGATGAGGAGCTCATCTCGTCGCTAGTGTTCTGGAGCCGCCGCCGGTGTTCTGGAGCTACTGCTGGTGTTCTAGAGCCGCAGCCTGTGTTCTGGACTCGGCAAAGGGGAGGAAAAGTTTCAAGGGTGACAAGGGGTGGCGGCACATTGCCTTTATACTACTGTAGATGGGCCGAAAAAATAGAACCTCAGTAGCCCACTAGAAAACCCTAGCCGCCTGGACAAATCCTTGTCGATTTACCATCTAGTCAGATGACTAATCGCCCGTAATCGACGACTAGTCGGACGACCTGGACGACTTGATACTCTAGTCGAGTCGTCCGGCTGATCGACCACTACCAGGCGACCTGCCCGACTAATCGCGATTAGTCGGTAATCGCGGACGACTTGAAAACAATAGT
This sequence comes from Zea mays, assembly GCF_902167145.1. Taxonomy (NCBI): domain Eukaryota; kingdom Viridiplantae; phylum Streptophyta; class Magnoliopsida; order Poales; family Poaceae; genus Zea; species Zea mays. Next base: position 12,512,600 of record NC_050097.1, read on the forward strand.
GTGAGGTATGGATTCACCCAATCTAGATCCGGATTAAATCTATGGTGTGATTTCATCCCTTGTAACCGAACAAAGCCTAACTAATTTCTACTACCCATTTTCCTTAACCAGTCAGAATATTTTGAACTTGCCCAATTATTTGTGTTTCTTTGTAAGACTGCTGATTTGTGCTACTGTTTTTGGTTACAGAGCAGATCAATTATTTCATGTGTCTTCTCAAGGATTGAGTGCCCATTCCAGTGTTCCCGTCAACTACGGTGGTTACAACCCTCCAAATTATCCTCCGCAAAATCTCCGTCCTCGTCGTGGACAACCAATTCTTCATCAGCGATATAACCAGGCAACTTCCAGTCCGATGCGGCCAATGGGAAGCCATCACAGTGGGCAGCCTGCGTGGCCTAGTTTTGGCATGGGCGATGGAGTGCCCTGGGGTAACCTACCCACTCCTTTATCTTAAAGAAATGTTCAGTTTGAAGAGGGAATGAGGGGAATTGGCAGAAAACTGAAGTCAATTCCATGCCAACCCCCTCCCAATCCCTGCACAACTGAACAAGGGAGTAAATAATCTTTTCCTTCCAGGATATTAACATTTACACCCAAATCTGCAGGAGGAACAGGAGGGCACTCATTTACGACAAGTGGGCTATCTTCATCTCTTGCAAGAAAGGATTATGGGAGCATCTTTTAGTGTGTTGTGGACAGGAGGAATGGCGTTGATTCATTGCAGTCGTAAATTATTTGTATTAGCAAAATTGGAGTGCGATGATTCTGGTTTATTGTTTCGATGTTGTTACCCCATCCCTCCAATTGGTCCTTTGTGAACAAGACAGTTGATATACAATATATGATCGATGACAATAGCATTCCTTTGCAGCCCTTTTTTTATCAGTCAGAAGTTTGGGTGTTCGCCTGATTGCTGACTATGTTGTAGTTGCCTTGTCAGCTATGTAATATGAAGGCGTGATGTGCTTAGGTTCAGGTGTGTTTGGTTCAGCTTTCTCAACTAGATTGGTCACCAAATAAAATCTGGAATCGACCAGTTCTAATAAAAGCAACCTCGCTCAGTAAAGTTGTTTATTTTTTCACCTATTCAATTACAAACATGGAAATACTTCTGCCCATCTCACTATCAAAAGATCAAACAAAGTAATATACTAATATCATAATGTGATTACAATATAATGTTGCAGACAAGAAGTGTTCATAGAAAAATGAGAGAAAGTTCATTTTACAGTCCTCAATTACGAAAATCATAACGTTTCAGCTCTCAGCTATAAAACCGTTTACTTTCAATCTCAGCACAAATTTAGGCAGTGTTTAGTTGGACCACTGGGAACGGGAATGAAAATAGAATCGAATCATGGCGGTATAACCCATGGAGCAAGGGCTTTGTTTGGTTGTCAGGTTCCACCGGTGGAGTTAGTGGAGAGAGCTGGGTAGCGGTATCAAATTTACATATGCCGGTAACAAATCCCATCGTGATTCGACTATAGTAAACCTAAAACAAATATAATCTACCGTTATTGATACCCCTGTTAATGGTTTATATAGTAAAATGGACCAACCAAACAACACGTTAGAGTGGTATAATCCGGTGATACGATTCAACAAAGAAAATAACAAAAAAGTTTCACTTCGAGACCTCCCTTTACTTTGCAGTTGTTGATGCTGGGCTCGACCAGGATTGGTCCAGAGCAGAAACACATCTTGAAAATAGATGAGAACCATTCAACTTTGGACAAAAAGTGTCCGCCGTTGTAACTCAATCATCGACATCCACCCACTGTTCACATACACTTTTGTTTAAGCTATCTTCGCAGTGTCCTCTAAATTTTCCACATATATGCAACCACGTCACCAAGATTCATTCTCTTATATTCAATTGCAACAGTTCTCCCTAAAAATTCTCTATCTTCCACTCTACACATAATTAAAAGATTCTATTCATTCTAACTAACTTCAACTACCTCATTTTCTCTTTTATTTAGATTTCAACGCATGGCCGGCAAACAATACAGCCTGTGTACATGAACGCTGTCTAGCTATTTATTTGAGCGTTCACTCTTTTAATGTGTCCGTTTGATCAACGGTTTATCCCATCTAACCATCATTCAGTCCGTTTAAATAGTCATTTAGCCCAAATAAATAGCTAAACAATAGATGATCGTTTAGTCCGTTCAAAGGTTTAAATGACGTTTAGTCTATTTAAATGTTTAGGTTAACACTTTATACAACACACAAAATCGAACACAAGTAAAAATCTGTGTACAAATTTTTTTTGATAGGACAGGAGGGGCAAGCCCCTACTGAATTTTTATTAAAATTTTAGAACGAGAGTTAGAAGCATACAGGAAAGTAGATTACAAAATTACAAAAGGGTAAAATTGATGGGGTCTACTGCCAATGCTGAAGCCATTCAGGTATTGTCGAATCGAATCTTCCTTTAGCTCTAAGCGTGACCAGATGTAATTCCTTTGCGAACTCATTTTTACAATGCTGCACTGTTGGGTCCTTATCCTGTAAAAGCAAGGCATTACGACACTTCCAAATGCTCCAAGTCATGAGAATGACAATTTCCATAGAGAAGGAAACATTGAGCTGCTGCATTAGATTTAATGCAGCGTCCACAGGATTAGTAATTCTTGGGGGCGTCAGACCAATAGAATTCCAGCAAGCCTTCGCGAAATTACATTTGAGGAAAAGATGATAAAGGGTTTCCTCCTTTTGCCAGATGCAATTTTCACAAGTGTAAGACTCAAGATTCATGTTTTTCCTTCTCAGCATATCCCTTGTATTGAGTCTGTTCTTTAACCAAAGCCAAAAAAACCTTATGTTTTGGTTGACACTTATTTTTCCAAAGCGATCTGAAGATCTGATGAACTTGAGCCTGACCCATCAAATGTCTATAAGTTTTCTTTGTAGAGAAATTATCAGCTCCCCAAATGAGTTTCCAAGCATCTTTTGTGTTGGTCACCATGATTTGCCCCCAAGTTGCGTTTAAGTCAAGAAATTGTTCATAGGCTTGCACCGACAGAGGAAGCTGAAAAATTTCAATAAGGTGTTCCTTTTGGATAGCTTCTTTGACGGTAAGTTTGCTGTTACAAGCGAAGGAAAATAATTCAGGATATTGATGAGCCGGGGTACCCCTATTCCACATATCTTTCCAGAAAAGAATGGTTCTTCCATCCCCAATAGTTGGGGCAGCCAGTCCCTTGTAATCTTGGACAAGACTAAGCAAACTTTTCCACCAAAAGGAGCCAATTTTTGAGCAGCCAGGGAGCCTGTCTGTCCTGTAATAGTTGCTCAAAACCAGGTTTACCCAGGGAATATCATGATTGTTGAAGAACTTGTGCAAAAACTTCAGAAGCGGTGCTTTATTGTGTGTCTCTAATCTTACCACTCTTAGGCCCCCATTTTTTAGTCTGTGTAATCATACTCCAAGCAGCCAGAGCAGGTTTCTTCGAATTGACGTCATTTCCTCTCCAAAGACAATGTTTCCGATAAGAATCAATCTTCTTGGCCGTGGTAACCGGAATTTTCAGGGTGCACATCAAAAAGGTCGGGAGAGCTGAGAACACCGAGTTAACAAGCTCTAGCCTGCCAGCCTGGGAAAGGAGAGCAGAGGTGCATGACAATCTCTTCTCAATCCTATGAATGAGCGGTAAAAAGTGGCAAATTTTAGGCTTTGACAGACCAAGCGGAACACCAAGGTAGGTAAAGGGCATTGAACCTATCTGACAGTTGAGGGTTCCGGCTAGAATCTCCATTTTAGTGGGACAGACATTGATGGGGTACATACTTGATTTATTGTAGTTCACCTTTAGCCCCGTCGAAGTTGCAAAAGAGTTCAGAACAGCTCTGAGAAAAAATAGATGTCTAGGGCAAGCTTCCAATATCAACAATGTGTCATCCACATATTGAACTATCGGAAAATCTTGACCACAGTTCGCGACCAGGGGTAACTTGAGCAGGTCTTGCTGCCGCGCTTTATTGATGATGCTCTGTAACAGATCCGCCGCGAGAACAAAAAGAAGAGGCGAGAGGGGATCTCCCTGCCTAACCCCGCGCTTGCAATGAAAGGTTTTCCCTGGTACACCATTAAGGAGGACTGAGGACGTGCCAGACCGAAGAATATCCCTAATCCAGCTCATCCATCTGGGCCCAAAGCCTCTATGCAACATCACCTGAAGAATCAACTCATGCTCAAGAGAATCAAAGGCCTTTTCAAAATCCAATTTGAGCACAATAATCTCTTTTTTTGAAATATGACAAAGATGAATATATTCAAATGCCCAGGCCAAGCAGTCCTGAATGGTTCTTTCTTTGATGAAGCCATATTGATTTTTGTGAACAAGGGAAGTCATCACTGTCTGTAACCGATTGGCCAACAGCTTAGTGATGATTTTCATACTATTATTCAGAAGCGAAATTGGTCGGAAATCACCCACTAAACTAGCATTATCCTTCTTCGGGATCAGGACAATATAAGAACCATTGATGCTTCGAAGACAAACATCCCCGTGGTAAAATTGATCACATAAGTCATAGAAGTCCTGAGAAATAATCGGCCAACATTTTTTGATAAAGTTGGTATTAAACCCATCAGGTCCCGGGGATTTGTCAGAAGGAAGGACCACAACAATACTATCAATTTCTTGCTTTGAAAAAGGCTCATCTAACCAATGCAAGTCACTGTGGAAGAGCAGCAAGCTAGGGAGATCAAAGACATTTTCCGAAAAATCAGAGGATCCCAAGCGACATTTGAAAACATTCCAAAGCAGGTTAGCTTTAAGATCATGCTCTGAAAAGATTGAGCCACTGTCATCCGAGAGCAATGCAATTGTATTGCGGCCATGCTTTACCGTTGCATGAGCATGAAAAAATCTGGAGCAGATATCTCCATCAGTGACCCATTTGATGGAAGCCCGTTGCTTCCAATAATTTTTTTGAAACTGAAGCAACTCAGCAGCCTTGTGTTGCAATAACTCACGAAAATTCCATTCTTCAATCAAAAGGTCACGGTGCTCTTCAATAATATCAATGAATTCAATAATCAACTTAATTTGTCTCACAGTTTTGTCAATTTTTGGCAGTGATCGCTGCCACTCTTTTAGGATCTTTCTGGTGAACTTGAATTTTGCTGTTAAATTATTCGCTTTGTCCAAAAGGCTTGGCAGACCAGTCCACGAATTTTGAAAAACTGTCATAAACTCATCAAATTGCAACCAGAAATTTTCAAATCTAAAGATCTTGGGTTTGGGGACCTTTGACTTGAAAGAAATCAGGCAAGGCACATGATCAGAAATATCCCTGGGCAGCGTTGTTGCGAGAGTGTCAGGGTAACACACCGACCATTCTTGCGACATGAAAAACCAATCGAGTCTCTGAAGAAGGGGCTCCCTTTGTTTGTTCGACCAAGTAAAGGAGAGGCCATGGAGAGGAATTTACAACAGGTCGAGCTGGCTGATTGCCTCGTTAAATTTCAGCATCAAATTAATGTCCCCCCAGCGATATTTCTATTTTCAGGCCTACGCGTAAGATTAAAGTCCCCAACAATCAACCAGCGCTTTTCCGAGGGCATATTAATATTGGAGAACCAGTGAAGGAATTCAATCTTCCCATTCGGGGAACATGGCGCGTAAACGTTGGTGATAATCCAAGATTCATCCGACGAAATAGCAGAAAATTCAACCGAGAGAGCATACTCGTTCTGGAAGATAGCACTGCCAACCAACTTCGAACTATTCCAGACAGTAATGAAACCCCCCGAATTTCCTATCGAAGGGACAAAAGCAAACTCATCAAAAGAATTGGGACAGAACCTTCTTAGGTCAGCCCGGTCAAAAAATTCCTTCTTCGTCTCCTGCAAGCAGATGATGTCGCAATTAGATTCCCTAATCACACAATGAATATCATTCCCCTTAGCCACCGCGTTAATACCTCGGACATTAAAACTTAAAACGGACCAGTCGGAAAAATTAATAGCATTGTGACTATTCATCAAAAGGATCAAGTTCGTTGATGGGAAGGGACCCAAACCCAATTACTGGGAGGGCAAAAGTGAATATGCTAAAACGAAACAAAGCACTACCAGAAACCACCAAGTTCTTGTACACAAAAAGCAGACAGAGACGCCAGGGCCGAGACAGCCAAAAAGCCTGGCGAAATTGAGACCTGCAAAATAATCCCACCCGAAGCAGTATCAACATATCAGTTGTCATCATCTGAAGAGTCTTGTTTCTTATCCCCCTTATCTTTTTTCCCTGACTTGTTGGAGCCAACACAGCCAGGCGGGTTCTTCTTTTTCTTCAGGGCTTTGTCAGCCAACTCCTCTTCTGATAGATTGCAAAAGCGCTCACCTAAGCGCCTGATAGTTTTAGCTGAAAGAGAGGGGGGACCCTCAAACTTGTGCTGACACATCAAACAGTTCTTCTTTTGGCAGGAGCCCTGCCTGAATCCAGCCCGGGCGTCACGGAGCCTCTTGCTTCTCCTCAGGTCAGATTCCACTACAACAAATTTTGGTGTGGAGGAGGCCAGGTCCGAGGGAACAGAAGTGTCGTCAGCAGATTCCTCAGAAAGGACCGAATCAAGAAACTTGTCATCAGGACACTTCCTGGGGATGACAAAAGGATGTGTCTCAGTCTCTGGCTCCAACAGAGCGGAAGGAATATATGAAGACAGGAAAGTTTTTGACCAACTAAAGGAATCTTCTTGCATCAAGTTGGATAAGAAAAAGGACGCCCATTTCTTGGGAACCTGCACCGAGGTCACCGAGCTATCAGCCTGGGCCAAATAGTTAGCCCAGATCCTAAAGAACTGGGCATTCCTTTTCCTTTCCAAGTGACTCAGCAAAACAGGATCCGGTTGCCAGTCTTGCGAAAACATAAAGTTCAACCTCACGTTGTTGTGTCCATTAACGTTAGGTTCCGCCGGCTGGGCATCAGGAATAACAATATCCCCAGGCACATGAAGAACACCCTGAATTGGTGGGCCGTCAACCTCCTGGGGCCCAATCATAGGGAGGTCACCCAAGGCAAGGGGGGCAGGGGCATTAAAGTTGGGCACCGGCCCCACAGCCACCAGATCCTCAGGGATCTGCCCATTCTGAAGCAAGGCACCATGAATGTGACCAGAAGAACTATCTGAGGACAGGTCCGAATAGGGGTTGCTGATTTGTTGCTCGTCAGGTGGCAGGTCCAGATGAGGCTGCTGAACAGGTGGAACATTAACAATCCATTGGTCCCAATCTCCTTGAATGTTGTCTGCTGGCTGAGCTTGGAAATTGTCTTCTGGCGGGAAAATAAGATCCCAGCCCACCGCCGGCACAAGTTGACCCAAACCAAAAAAACTCAAAAGGGAGCTGCTGACCATCCTCCGGGACCACTGGCACCGGGTCCTTATCTTGAGGCTGACCCCCAGCAAAGTTTGTTGGATGATCTCACACTGCACCGTCCACGAGTCACCAATAAAGCCATCAGCTTCTGAAAAAACAATGAACTGCGGGACCTCCTCCAGAGACGTGACCCGCACCCTGAGCAGAGTCCTGTAAACATTGCGTCTGTCCTCTTCCCACAAGATCAATCTGCCAAAAGAGCCAATAGCCGCCTGCAAGTATTCTGATGAACGATAATCCAGAGGGAATCCCAACAACATAAGCCAGCATTCCCGATTAAAGTAAAGGGCTCTATGATTCCAAGCATCATTATGTCGCTGAGCAGTGAAGGAAGCATCGAGGTACTGTTGCGGGCCGAGCAGAACAAGATTGTCTCTTTCAAGAACGCTGCTAAACTGAACCAAAACCTGACCCAGGTGCGACCGCTGGATATCTCGCACCCCAAGCCGTCTGTGCTCCACAAGGTATTCTCTAACCACATCCCTCACCGCCGAGAAAGTAATCTCATGGTCAGGTAAAGGTTGAATGCTGATAATAGCCCAGTCCTCAAGCAATGGCGGGAGGCACCGAGTAACTGACCTGGCCATAATCTCCCGGTGAAGGACCACCGAAGCGCTGAAGCCCGGCGGGAGACAGGGTTCAGGATCAACGCGCCTAAACGCCATCGGAGCAGGAACCGAGGATCGCCAGCTAGCAGACGAAGACGGAGCAGGTTGGGGTTTTGGTGAGGTGACGCCCAAAGAAAGCGTCAGGGACTGAAGGGGTGTCGATTCAAAATTTTTTAATACCTCCCGGGCGAACTCCTCGAAGCAACTGAATATGGGCGGTCCACTGATCAGAGACGCAACCGGTGTGCGAAACCAGGTACTGTGATCAGGAGAATTTTGGTTTCCCACCAAGAAGGCCCGACTCCCAAAGGCAGGGAACGAAGTCAGAGAAGAACCGAAGGAAGTATACTTGCTGGGACAAAAAAAATCCAAGTGTCCCCGGCCCTTACAGAAATGACAGCTTAAGGTCGGCGGGCCTGGCAGCCCAACAGGCCCGCGAGCACGCACGGGGCGCCATTGGAGGTTGCGGGGGCGAGACCAGCTGGAGTTCGAAATTTGAAATTTAGAACGGTTAGGAATTCCGCCTCCAAGAGCAACACCAGAAGAATTAGGGTCCAAGAACCGAGGAGATCCAATCCTCCCCATAGAGGAAGAAGGACACGATCCCGAAGCCGGAAAGTTTAAACGGTTGAACACGGAAACTCTGGGGCGAGGCCGAGGCCCAGCACGAGGCCACCAGTTACTACGAGCCTGAGCCTGATTAAGGAAAGGAGGGCCCAAACGATTGAAAACCGAAGATCCAGCCCGAGCCACACGCTGAGCACCACCAGGAGACCTGATAGAGTTGCGAATCGGAACAACATTGGCACCGGTGAGAGGGAGCTTAACAATATCCGCATATGAAGGATTCTTCCTGCCCTGGACCTTCAACCAGGAAGCAGCTTCCTCATCCGAAAAAGCCTGAATTCATGCTTCCAATTAGGTCCACCACGATTCCAAAGGTTGAAGAAGGCCCTGAACTCCTTACGCTCAATGGAACCAGAGTTGTAAATATGAAAACCCACCGCCATCGAAGAAACCGAAAACCGAAAAACCCGGTCAGCCAGCTGAAGCACCTCAAAGCCCGCGGCGAACCCATCAAGAGCAGCCTGAAGAAGATGACCACCCGAGACCGAATTCAACTTGAAGATGCATCTACTAAAGGAGACCACCAACCAGAAGGACGACCGCAGATATGGGCGGGCAGGACAAACTGGAGCTGCCAGGACATCCCAGAGGGAGTCCGCGAAGGCCAGGCCTGGCCGAAAGTCCAGAAGAGAGAAGTCCATGACTGAAAAACGAAAAGACCGGGGGAGGAAGGAGCGAGAAGCAGGAAGACCTGAGCTAGGGGCCGACGAGGCCGCCACCATGCTAACTCTCTCCACAGGATCCCTGGGGCGGCTTCCTTGCTGGGAGTTTCCTATTTCTGTGTACAAATTACAGCTTTAAGAAAGAATGCTCGACTTTTGGCAGCTCAACAAAACTGCCCGTACGGTTAAAATCCAAGTGCGGGGGAAAATGTAAGGACAACGTTGAATAAATGAATGCCAATGAAGTAAAGCTGTTATAATCTTTTACAATGCAAAATTTCCCCTACTGTCTGAGGGCCTTCAACCGCTACTAGTCTTCAGAAAATCTTTTCTTTTCAATCTCACCTTCTGGATTCTAATAACACTAATAATCTTCAAAACAGCGTATCTCCTTAGCTAGCCATTACAGTTAATAGATGGCTTCTTCCAGAAGAGTCTTTTGGATCCTTAAGCAAATTATTTTGGTCTCTGATCTATACAGGCAGTCGACTTATGGTATGTGGTCTCATCCAACAGGTGGTGCTAAGCCGTGTGTCTTCATCATGCAATGGTATTTCGGGGGTACTATTGCACCCACTTGCATGCAGAGCTCAACGACAGCAGGCGCATGGCCATAATAATCCCTCCCACCGTCCACAAGGACGGGTGGATCATGAGGCCGCCGATGCCACACAATGTTCTGAGGAACTAGGTCATCCACTCCAGCCTTGTTCCACTTGTGCATCCCTTTCCAGCCCTCAAACTTGAATACTCCACACATTCTGGCCTTGTGCCCTGATTGCCCGATATGCACTTCAGAGCAATGCTTACAAACTTTGGATGGGTACACCAAGAGAAGTTTTGTGGCACCTAATCTCAGGTTTTCCCATGCATCCAGTGTTTTCTGACCGATATATCTGAGTTCATCTGGCAAGATTGGAGCAGATTGCTGATTGTTGGTTTTGAGTGTAGTAGACATTTGTCCACTTCTGTATAGAATCTCATCAGGTATGTCTGCACCTGCGTGATGGCACAGCTCAAGTACAGCTGGGACGCGAGTGAAGTCGAACCGCTGGTCATGTTTTATCTCATGCTCAAACATATTTTTCTGGTGGAAAGCCTGAACAGGAACAAGGATGTCATTCAAGTTGCCCGGTTCCCATTCATGTGGTCTGTCCTTGATCATACGCTTGAAACCATAGCATGTTTTCATCTGATGACCCGTGGTTCCAATGTGAACTTCATGACAAAACCTTCAGTCCAAACCAATACAGAAGGTGTTAAACAACCTCATAAAATGCAGAAATACTCAGGCAGGAATCAACAAAATGTAATCAGGCAAAAATATCACATAGAACAGTTAACTTGGCATCACAAGAATTGGGTCATATTATGATATTAATAAAAAACTAAAATGGCAAGAAAAACACTAACCTATGCGTACATAATATTCCTACTTCTCCATTTCTTCAATCCTTTTGATACTTGTCTAATTCAGGATGCTATAGTTTTTTTTCTCCTAAAAACACTTCGATCGAGTATGTAAGACTAAGACACTGGGTTTATTATCGTTTTTCAGTTAAGACAAGATAAGACTAATTTCTTTATTTTTTGGAACGAATAATTTCTTTATTTTCCTTACTTGCATGACTGAACAGGAACAACCTTGAGCAGTCTGGAGACGCCCTCATTGACAATCTCCCTAGCCCTGACCACCTCCTCCGCGACTGGGATCATGCTCTTGATTGGGTATTCCTTTGTCCGGTTCTTAATCCTCTTAAGGATCATTGGCCGCAGCTGCTTCCAATCCACCCTCGAAGTGGAGTAGCGTCTCTGGTTCAGAGTTGTGCCACACAGCTCCGAGCAGATGTAGCTCCCGGCTCTTCGCCCCAGAGACGCCATTGCAGCACATATACAACAAGCCTACAAGTTCACAATTTGAATAAAAGGCATAAAAGAGCATTGGCGTGAGATCGGGGGCGGATCCAGTAAAGGGGCATGGGTGTACACATGTACATCATTTTTTTTTGCAAAAACTTCAAAGTTAAGAGGCTTGTCAAATCAAATAGCTAAATAGCTTTAGGTTAGGGTTTCGGTGCTCAGCTTCGCACGGCATGAAGGGAATGAAGGTAGGGGCTGGTGCAAGAAGAGATTGTATTATTCCTGAAAAGGGGTGGGCGTACCTGGTGGGTGCTCGTCGCTGGCGAAGGACCAACGAAAACCTCCGCACCTGGCGGGGCGGCGGCGGCGGCGGCCCACCAGTCGCCGGAGAGCGAGACAGCGGCGAGAGAGACCGGCAGAACGCACGTGGAATAATGCAGCGGAAGGGGTTGCTGGGCGGTGGAACGAGATGCAGCCCGGCCGGCCCAATTGGGGTTGTTGGGCGCAGCGAGAGGAGTTTATTGGATCCGTAGTATCCCAAACAACGGGCTTCAGAAAAATGTTATCCCCAACATTGTAATTGGACTTTCGGTATTATAACAGTCTTTCATTTGGTATTTCAGTATCCTGCACAGACTTAACCGTTGTCCACGTTCATCAACGACTAATCACCTCGGCTATATATACACGCGAGCCCCGGACACGCCGCCTCGCTTACTCATCTCAACTTCTCCACCAGTCGTCCAGTAGTCAAGTCCACCAGCCAACAGCTCGTCGGCTGCCTCGCTCCTGCTCTGCACTGCACTGGTCGCCGCTCGAGCTACCCGGCTGTAGCAACTAGCAAGATTCATTGGGTCCGTGAACGTGCAGACGCAGCACACTAGACTGTCTAGACACATTATCAGATTCGTTCTGCAGTACAATAATGGGAGCCTGCAACTCGTGCGAGGCCACGGCGGTGGCGGCGGCGCCGGGGCCGGCGACGGCGGAGGCGAGGGTGGTGCTCGCGGACGGCGCGCTGCGGCGGTTCCCGGGCGGCACGCGGGCGTCGCAGGCCGTGAAGGCGGCCGCCGCCGGGGCGGCCTCGTGGTTCCTGTGCAGCGCGGACGGGCTGGAGCTCGGCGGCGCCGTGGTGCCCGTGCGGCCCGAGGAGGCGCTGCAGCCCGGGCAGCTGTACTTCGTGCTCCCCGCCGCGATGCGGCGCCGCCCGCTGCAGGCGGAGGAGATGGCCGCGCTCGCCATCCGCGCCAGCGCCGCGCTGGCCGGCGACCACGACGGCCCGCTCGTGTTCCCGGAGGCCGCCGCTGCCGCCGGCGCCGGGGCGCGGTGCGGCAAGGTGTGCCGGAGGTCGCGGAGGACAACGGTTATGAACGTGCAGACGCAGCACAATTACAATGTTGGGGATAACAGTCGTTGATGAACGTGGACAACGGTTAAGTCTCTACAGGATACTGAAATACCAAAGGAAAGACTGTTATAATACCGAAAGTCCAATTACAATGTTGGGGATAACATTTTTCTGAAGCCCGTTGTTGGGGATACTGCGGATCCAATAAACTCCAGCGAGAGGGAGCGCATCCGCACGTCGCCAAGGGCAGGTCGCTCTTCAGTCTTCACCACCGACCGCCTGACACCAAGGCTCAGTTATTGGGTTGGGCTTCGATGAAAGGAAACAGTAGGTACGCCTCGACCACGACGAGCCCACGAAACAAACAGCACGTGCCGGTGCCGCAGGATTCTCGAACGCAGGGGCCAGCTCGCTTCACCCCTTTCGGTCTCGGCGGCCGTCGGGCCCACGCCGCAGAAGCCCCGACGGCGCTAGCCGCGCTACGCTACGCTACGCTACGCACCGCGTTTCTCCGCTTCAGCGGTTCGCCTCTGCGCCGCAAGCTCCTAGAGATGGCGGCGAAGTCTGGATACACACGCCGGCTCCCGCTCACCGGGGAGACCGCTCCTCCACCTCCCAGCGCCGTCCTCTATGTGGCCAACTGCGGGCCCGCGGTGGGAGTGACCGACGCCGACGTCCGCTCGACATTCGGCGCCTTCGGGGAGGTCGCAGGAGTCCAGGCTGCCGACGACAGCGGCGCCCGCATCATCGTCCGGTTCCACGAGCCCGCCGCCGCGGAGGCCGCCATGGCTGCGCTCCACGGGCGCCCCTGCGACCTCCTTGCGGGTCGCGTGCTGCACATAAGGTACTCGGTGCCCGTGAAGCCAAAGGCTCGTCCTGGGGGCTCTGTACCGGTGGCTCACGCGGCATCGGAGCTCGGAATCCCCGGGATTTACATGGTTCAGGAGTTCGTGACTGCCGCTGAGGAACAGGTTAGCCAATTTTGAGACATCTCTGTTTGTTGCCCAAATTTGAGGTTTTTTGCTAAATAGCCCTGCTTCGATGTGCTGAGTGGTACTACATCTTTTGCCAGGAGTTACTTTCAGCTGTGGATAGCAAGACGTGGAAAAGACTGGCGAAAAGACGAGTTCAGCATTACGGTTATGAGTTTCTGTACGAAGTAAGTTCGACCTTGTAAGTATCTCAGGATGATGCAATGCTCCAGTATCTTGCGTTCTCCTTACGTACGTCAATAGTTTAATGGGACTACTTACCTTAAGTGCCTGATGTTTTTATTTCATTAAGAGAGCACGAGCTTTCTTCATATGCGCTGCCAAGAAACAATGGCTTCATTCTTTGACCCTTCATACTGTCTGCCCCATTTTCACCATTCTTGGACCTAATCAAGTCCTGAAGTTTCACCGTGTGATAAAATGCAGTTTGATTTCACTTCTACTGCACATAGATAGTAAAGGTTTCCGTAGCATGAACAAACTTAAAGCTTGTAACTTCTACTCCCTTCATTACAACTTATACAATGTTTTGGCTTTTGTAGATGTATTGATTTTATTATATATCTAGACATAAGTGTATATCTAGATGCATAACAAAATCTGTTTATCTATAAAAAACAAAACATCTTATAGTTTGGAATTGAGGGAGTAGTGCACAATTTTCTTTAATCGTCATATCTTTAGCTAGAGACTACCTTAGCTTTATGTTGAAAAAGATTCTTTGCTATATGCAGACAAGGAATGTTGATTCGAAGCAGTTCTTGGGTGAACTGCCTACTTTTGTTTCAACTGTCCTTGAGAAGATTGCTTCTTTTCCTGGTGTGAAGGACTGCGCCACCAGATTAGTTGATCAATTGACCGTAAGTGTGTATATGCATATACCTACTATTCTGTCTGTTGTTTCCTTTGCTGAAGGTGGTACCAATAATTCTTATTCTTGCCTTGGTCCCTTAGCAGAATAATGCATTAAATTGCCCATGTGTTTTACAGGTAAATGAATATCCTTGTGGTGTAGGTTTGTCTCCACATATAGACACACACTCAGCATTTGAGGAAATGATTTTTAGCCTTTCTTTGGCTGGAACTTGCATCATGGAGTTCAGAAAATATACTAAAGGCACTTGGCGTGCTCCAAGTGTGGTCGATGGAGTTGATGAAGATAGCAGTCAAGAGCCAGAATGCATAAGGAAAGCCATTTTCCTACCTCCTCGGTCAATGCTATTGATGTCAGGAGAAGGTCGTTATGCCTGGCATCACTATATACCACATCATAAAGTATGTATTCTTCAACCCTATGCATTGCTTTGCTTCGTTCTATGTTATTAACAATGCACAAATTCAACCTGTAAATAACATGCTAATGTTTGTGCCCTGTTTTATTTTAGATCGATGCCGTGGGTGGTCAAGTCATCAAAAGGAATTCAAGGCGAGTTTCTTTCACTTTCCGAAAGGTCAGTTTTATTTTATTCATCAAAAGGAATTGAATCTATTGTTCTAGCTGAACAGTTCACCAATAGTCTGCATCCTTTCCATTTTTTTCATTGTTGGTTTTGGGTTTGCCGCTATCCTGTAGCTTTACTTGTAAGAGCCACAATCCTTCTTGTGTTTTACACTTTTACTCATCTGACATTTCGTTCATTTGGGACATTAACTACAGGTGAGGATGGGGCCTTGTGATTGCGAATACAAGCAATTTTGTGATGCTCATAGCAAGAGATGTTAAGCTGAGAAGGCTGATATTTTCAAAACTACCTGCTGCTACAACCATTGGCAAGTCTCATAACATAATAACAATCTGTCGGTATTTTGTCTCGCACAATCAAAATGGTCAAGGAGCCCACCGATCAAACTCATATCAATTTACAGATGTGTCATCTGACGTGTGTGCAAATGAATAGATAGAGAAATGTAGGGAATAGCCAGATGTAACTTTTGAACCTTGTATTCATCTCGTTGAGATTGAGAATTGCTTGAACGAGCCTGTAGTTTGTCATTATTTTTTCCTGATATCTCGAAACAACAAAGTTCTATTTATAATATGATGAAAAAAATGACACCATTGTTTTTGCTACTGTCGAACTTGGTGGAATTGGCCTTCGTACCAGGACATTTTTCTAGATAACCTGGTTTCATCATTTGGTTACTCAGTTTAATGATCTCAAAAATTTATTGGTGTTGAGCTTTACAATAAAATGTCTCCTTCAGGTTTCATAGATGCACATAAGCATAAGGAGATAACGTCCAGCACAAAGCAAAAAAAAAAGTAACTCGATGATTTTTCATCTTCATTTGAGTACGCCATCTTCAATATGAACAAATTGCTGTACACTTCACCATGCATGTCAGGTGTCTTGGTCTTGGACTGCGACTAAAAGCTGTATGAGGCTACATGCACCGAGCAAATACCTTTGCTGGTCTTGTAAACACTCACTGCTCACCGCGGCTTGCAAGACGCCGCATTCAAGTATTCAACTAATGCGATATCCTTCCTGCATGACTGCATCCAGGTCCAGGCCATCAGGGTCTCAACCTGCAGGGTTATTTCACCGCTCACGAGTAGTGCGGGAGTTCAGTTTGTTGTTCATATATATGTAAATGTTCCGAAATGCCCCAATTTCGTCAAGGTGACAAGGTGTCAATGCTGCAGATAACCAAAAGGCCAATCTGTCATAGCCTGAGCTGATCACGTCATGGGACATGAACAAACACCAGATCAGCAAGCTTTCCACTGCTGCAGTACTGATTCATGTCAGATGATTTCATCTCTACCGTAATCAACTACATGCAGTAATGAGTGTTCATGGCCATTTTTAGGGTAGCTTTGCAATGCTGCATGCTGGACTTTAATCCAACTAGAACCTGCCATCTTGCTCAATCCTCTCAACCTCATCTCCTTCCTCAGGCTATCAGCACTACTCCAGTTGCCCTCAGCAGCAAAAATATGTGACAACAAAACGCTGTAACCAGCATGGCCATACTTCTTCTCAATGCAGATCAATCTCTCTGTCACCAAATTCACCAATTCCTGCTTGTCCTGTGCTTTGCAGGACGCGAGCAGTGTTCCCCAAATAGAAACGAAGTCACCCTCCTCCCCCAGTTCCTGCACAAATTCATAAGCTTCCTCCACTCTGCCGGCTTTAGCTAACATGTCCACAATGCAGCAACGGTGCTGAGGAGTAACTACGACCCCAAAAGTTTCCATTGATCTGTACAGAGCAAGCCCTTCATCAACCAGCCCAGAGTAATTACATGCTGAAATTGCTGCCAAGAAGGTCACACCATCAGGTTTTAGCCCCTTCTCTTGCATTGAGTAGAAAAGGGACAATGCACTTTTGCCAAAACCATGCTGACCAAGACCAGAAATCATGGTTGTATAGGAGACAGTGCTCTTCTCAGTCATATCAGCAAAGACATGTTCTGCAGTAGAAATCTCACCGCACTTGGAGTACATGTCAACAAGAGCAGTACCTACGAAGACATTGGTGTCCAAACAGCGGCGCAAAGCAAAACAATGGATCTGCTTCCCCGCACACAAACCTCCTCCTAGAGGATCACATGCAGGGAGCACCGAGGCAAGTGTCACTGAAGTAGGTTCAAGACATGCCTCAATCATTGCCCGGAATGCCAAGATTGCTTGTTCAGGATGCCCAGTCTGTGTGTACCCTGCTATCATGGCATTCCAGGTGACTTCATCTCTTTTGGCGTTACCATAGTCATCAAATACTCTCTGAGCTATTTCTATGCGACCGGACTTGGCATACATGTCGATCAGATAGCTCTCCAATCCCTCACCCTCAATGCCATGCCTTATAAGATAACTGTGGGCTTGTTTACCAATATGAAGGTCTCCTGTATTTGACGCAGCAGAGAGAACTGCAGTCAATGTCACTAAATCAGCTGCAAAACCTGATTTTTGCATCTGATAAACGAGCAACAGGCCTTCCAGATCAAAATCGTTCTGCACAAAAGCAGTGATCATGGTGTTCCAAGAAACAATGTCCTTCTCATGTAACCGATCAAAGAGCTCAAAGGCAGTTTGGACATTGCCACATCTCGAGTACATTACAACAAGTGCATTACCAAGTATCACTGGCAAAGTGGTGTGCATTCCTTTGATCAAGTAGCCATGCAGTTGCTGACCCAACCTGCCATCCTGGGACTGTGATGCTGCCGTGAGTGCTGACAAGAAGGTCACGACATCCAATGGAACCTCTTTAGACACCATTAACCGGATAACGAGACCCATAGCTTCAGCAAATTTCCCGTTCTGCACATACCCAGTGATCATCGTGTTCCAAACCTCGGTGTTCTTCTTGGCAGCATACTCAAACACCCTCCAAGCTGACTGCACATCCCCGAGTTCAGAGAACATCACGATGGCCGAGCTGACAACGAAGAGATCATTGACATATTCCATCCCATGCTTCACAAGGAGGCCGTAGAGCACGAAGGACCAGCTGGGGTCTTCCTTGGCCACTGCGGGGAAGACATTGACGAAGCTGACTGGCGTAGGCTTGATGCCATCCTCCAGCATACGCACAAACATCTCCAGAGCTTCCTGGGGACGTCCGGTTTTGACGTACCAACCGAACAGTGTGTTCCAGGAAACCGCGTTCCGCTTGGGCATCGCGTCGAACAGCCTCCGGACGACGTCGACGCTGCCGTCGCCACGGTACCGCACGCAGGAGGCGTAGACGTTGAGGAGCGAGTTGCGGAGCACCGCGGTGTCGGGCAGCGAGCGCGCGCGGCGGAGGAGGTGCGCGTGGACGGATTTTCCGAGGCGGAGGCGGCGGGTGCGGGCACATGCGGTGAGCGCGCAGGAGTACGTGTAGTGGTCGGAGCGCGGCGTGGGGCGCGCGGCGTGGTTGAGGAGAGCGTAGAGCCGCAGCGCGTGTTCCGGGAGGGCGCGGGCCACGTAAGCGATGAGGAGCGCGTTGTAGAGCGGCGGCGGCGGCGGGCTCGGGAGCGCGTCGAGGAGCAGCAGCCGCGCGCCGTCCAGGCGACCCTGTTTGCACAGCCGCCTCACCTGCGACGCCGTCGGGTGCCGCAGCGCCTTCATCCCGCCCCCGCCCCCGACCCCGCCGCAGGTGCTGGTACCGGAGGCATTGGTATGGGCCTGAGAGAGCGAAACGGCGCAGCGGGGAGCAGGAAACATGAGACGGTGGCGCTGGCGCGTGGCGGTGACTCCTCTTCCTCTCGCAGTGGCATAGCAACTTGCAGCTTCCGCCCATTGCCTCATCGCTTCGTGCTGGGCCCAGGCTGTCAGCCACTGACGAACAGGATGAGACTATGTACAAACGGGCCGCCGGCCCGGCCTGGGCTGACACAGGCCTGATTAAGCCCGGTCCAGGCATGGTTAGGAAACTGGGGTTGGGTTTTCGACACTTGTGTGCTCAATTCTCTACACGCACCTGGTCCACTATGGGCCTAAACGGGTCAGCCCGCTCGATAAGCACGAAAAAACAGGTCAATTAGCAAGCTTAGTAGGTCGGTAAGCACGAATAAACACAAAAACTAGGCCTAGCGAGCCAGACGTTAAACGAGTCAGACCGGGCTAGTCCGATAGGCTCACTTCTCTGTCCGAGGTCGGCTCACCTATTCATGTCGGGCTAGTCTGGGCCCCTATAAAATGGGTCGGGCTCATAACGGGCCAAAAAATCGGTCTTTCGAGTCTTTAGCTTTCTATACATCTCTAGATGGGACCTAGACTTCAAGTCGTTTTCTTTTCTTTTATGAGTTGGAAATATTTCGAATTTTTTATTCCAAAACAGATTAGCTGGAGTTCAGATTCAGCTATATACATTGTTTATATATTGTTCTATGTGCGCAGGAAGAAGAGATGAGCAATTAAACATACCAAAGAGTTTGGAGACGAATGATGCTATCTCCAGCGACTCTTCTATATTATCCTATATTTTATCCACTATTTTAAACTCTACTCTACAAACATAATCTATGAATGATCTGTTGGAGACAACACGAGAGCCTAGGTGGCGAACACATCAACATGGGCCCGTTGTCGCGTCACTGTTCTAGCCGCTTGATTGAATTTGGCATGTCAAGGCGGCGGCAGACTCACTGACAACAGCTCTACTCGTGTTGGATGACTGGGGGAGAGGGTACAACATCTCTATTCTCTACCAAGATCATGGTGATGCATCCCTCTCGTGGCAAAGCTAGCCCAAAATCATAGCATGAGCATGATTGTTAAAGGCCCAACATGCGGAACTGTCGGTCTACTCTCTCGATGTATTTTGTTTATAAAGCTATAAGTTTTTTTCACCTGTGTAATTTATTAATGTTATATAAGATTCCAAGTATATCTGATATTATAGAGAGCTCCTAGCAAGCTACTCTGATTCTACTATAGTTGTTGTTAGTTGTGGCCCGCTGGACAAGTCTCGGAGCAAATACTAATATAGCCTGGGCATGTGATCGGGCTGGCCAAACGGTGCCTTCGCCAATGCATCCTTCCGAATCTAGCCCTAGTGTCCCAAGACTCTCGGGGTGATGGTGTACCCTAGCCCGTCGAGCCACACGACCATCATCCAGAGACCTGTGTATGCCTCAGTTGGTGAAAATCTCCTAACGTTTGTCGATGACTTCATCAAACGTGCTCAGGGCTAAGCCACTGCCCACACCGAGGGCTTGTGGTCCTAGAGACCTATACCAGCGTCGAGCCATCGCCGACGTTCGACTCAGAGTGGATTAAAAAATATAGAGGAGACTAAATTCTTGGCCTAAAAAACTCAATACACCATGGGAGTGCTGGTAGGGACAAATGACCATTTGTCAGTCTAAATGTGTGATTTAAACTCTTTCTTTAACCTTTGGCGTCCAACAAGCTTCAACTCTTCAGAACTTCATCAAATATCACAAAAATCATAGGGATCCCAAAGAGGTCTCCATTGGATCTAAGGGGGTAGGGGGGCTAGAGCCTCCCTTGCCCCCTCGTTGAATCTGCCCCTTGTTCGACTCAAGCCTCGTGCACCCAAACAGGCGCACCACCTTCGTGTCCATGGATTAGTGGAAACCTCGACGTTCGTGGTATTGTCTCCTCTAAAAGCATAGAGGAAATGATAAAACAAATGATTAATTGGCCCAAAGCAATTATAAATGTATAAGCAGTGCTCAGTCAGCGTGAGTGGAAGATCAGGAGCATAGCTATACGCCATGTGCAACTTATTGGAGAAATGAAGAGTACTGGATACAAGGAAACACTAATTGGAGAATGAAGAGTACTGAATACAAGGAGTCTATAAGTTTGTGCCCATCGTCTTCTGCATGCGAATGTGTATGCTACGTGTGGCGACAATTTTTGCGCAACGAGAAAAGTGGATCCATCCAGCAGCTCGCGGCTGCACACACAAATACACATTCGAGGTCGATTACACAATCTACTGGAGTCAACATAAGACCCTCACAATAGGAGTGTCAGTAGACCAAACATTTATGCTGAAATGAAATTCTTTGAAGACCACATGTGATAGGCATTTCGTGAAGATGTCGGTGAACCCGTGAGGTCGTGGATACATGAATAATGTGAACAACGCCATCGGAACTCGTTCCTAGATGAAGTGAAGGTAAATTTCTACGTGTTTAGTGCACTAGTGCTGCACCGGGTTCGCCAAAAGATTGACGACACTCATGTTGCAGTAAACGAGTGGAACGTCGTAGGGGCTAATGGAGCTCTTGGGGTAGTTTTCGCAACCAGGATGCTTCCATGGCGTAGAACTCAACCTTGATGTTGGAGCAGGAGACTGCTTGTTGGCTTTTGCTGGACCAAGGGCCGAGACTAACATCAAGGAACACAACGTAGTCCGAGATAGACTTACGCATGTCAAGATAACAGGTCTAGTCAGCATCAATGTACATCGTAAGGACCAAGGCAAGGAGCACCTAAGGAAGGGCCTAAGATTAGCTATGACACACGATTAGCGCAGAATGTGCTTCACAACCATCACATGAGACTCCCGAGGAGCATGCATGTGTAGGTAAACATGTTGGACCGCATAGGTAATATCTGGGCGAGTGAAAGTGAGGTGCTGCAAGACCCCAACCAATCTACAATAGATAGTGGCGTTAGCCATAGGGTCGCACAGTACCTTGGTATGTGTATTGACATGGGTGTTGCACGTCTTGCACTCTGTCATCCCGGCACGACCTAGAATATCCAAGTGTATTGTCGACTGTCGTTGAGACAAATCCATCCAAACATGAGAGTGGGTTACGACGACACACATGAAGTGCAGAAGAGGAACGAGATCCTTCATAGGAAAAACTGTTTGCAGGGAGATAGTAATGTATTAAAGTCAGACCCGTGCCTAAGGGGGCGCCCGACCTAGACCCCCACTTCCTAGGGGTCCCACCCGCTAGCCTAGTGTAATCCATTTATAGATGTCCAAATGGGTCGTGTCTGACGGGCCGACCCGAAGCACGTCCCATTTTATTGTATCGGGCTGGGTCGGGACTGCAGGCGAGGCAGTCCCACTGGAGTTCTACGGGTTAGCTTCGTTCATGCATGTAGCGTCTCCCAGCCTTGGTCCATGAGGGCACGAGTTAGAACCCCCTCTCACGCTGGATTTTTGCTATTTTCCTGATTTAATCAGATAGCCTGGACAGATTACGGGCCGGTCCAACACAGCTAGCAGGTCGGCATGCCGTGCCTGGACCACGACTGCGACATGCGGGCCAGTCGGGCACGCCCCGATTAGCTATCGGACGTAACAGGCCCGTGTCGGGTCGGACCGGACGGCCCGTTTGGCAACTATAAGTCCATACCATACTGGAGGCCATGAGCCAGGCTGCATGAAGGACGCAACATTGAAAAACGCTAGGGCTTAGTCGTCGCACCCTGCTACACACGCGTGACTCGATCGTCGATCACTCGATCGTTCACCAGGCTCAGCTACTCAGGCATCAAGGCGCCATCACGCCAGGCTCACCGCTCACACCTCACGGATAGGGCGGTGGCCAGTGGCACGACGCAAGGCACGAGGCCAGCACAGGCAACAGGCGCGAGGCTACTAGGATCACCGACGGTTGGATAAGAACCATGGATAAATTTCTCGAGAGTGATATGCGAGATTCCAGAAACATATTTTAGGTGTTCTCTATACTTTTAGTAATGATCTTACTTCTTTTTCACCGTTCAAGTTTTTCCACGATACATTAAATTATTTTAATTAGTTGATATATACATTATTAAAAAATAGTTCTTATAGATTAGAGTCTCCATTTATAATTTTGTTCTAGCCCCCTTCAAACTCAGAAACAACCCTGATTAAAGTAGAGATGACGCTAACCGGCATGGCGCGCTGCCTCGGCCAGGCGCGCAGCATCGGCGGCAGCCATAGTGGCAGGATGGCAATGGTTACCTCTAAATTTCTCTTTTTATATCACTTTTTTGCGTCACATCATCAATATTTCATCTCCTACCTTTTCATCTTCCGCAGCAGTTTTCTATATTTTCTCCCCCAATACCTCACTACAACCATAAAATATCATTTCATATACTATTTTTTATCTATTATCAATTTTTCTTATACTAACAATTAGAAGAGGGCCCACGTCGTGCACTGGTTTCGAGGGCAGGGGACAGCTTGCAGCCCGCCACATCTAGCGTGGTCCTATGTATTCCTCTAGAGCTGTAGCGCGTAGAGGCAAGTGTAGAGACGACTGACGCAGCAGTAGAGTGACGCTAAACAGGAACAGTGATAGAGGAGAGGACTACTGGCGGGAAGCGCTGCGGCCAGTCTCAGCCATGGCAAAACAAGAAGTGAAAAAGAAAACCTAAACTGATAAAAACAGCTGATTCATTGATCCAAAGTGACTACATATATATAGACAGTGCTTAGCCGGTGTAAGTGGAAGACTGGAAGCCTAGTCATGCGGCATGCACGACTTATTATATTCATTACACCAATCAAAACATTTAATAAATTAAATTGACCAATCAACTAGTCCAATGTCTTAAGCATAGGCGAAGACACAATATACGTTACATTTACGCTTTAGACACAGTCGAAAACACAGCTTCAAGACACCAATTGTCTTCCTCATTTCGCAACAGATGATGATTAAACAACTTTGAGCTCAGTCATATGTGTTTATAATTCATCATCTACAACTACGGGCGCGCGTTGTGATCCTTTATTGTTTTCATTTCGATAACATGAACTACTTATACAATTGCTCAATCATCATCACGGTTCTTGCAAGTTGGGTTGCAGGGATACGGGCAATCAATCTGCCGAGGGACCTCCCTATCGTAGTACCAGTCCCCCACCGCCTTGCCAATTTGCTGCAGAAAGAGAAACACATCACGCCTGAACAGCAGAACAAGTTTCATATTTTTTTTTTGTTTCTGATGTCTGAATCTGTAGATGACTACTAGAAATCTGAAGAACAGAATAAACCGTTCAGTATCTCGATTCTCTCATAAGTCATAACTGATGCAGCATTAGACTTACCGTCTTGTTAACCGTGGGAGAACCATCGGCTAGCCACGTGTCTTGAGATCCTGATTGGCAGTGAGCATTGCATGAGTCGATGAACATGCCTACAGACTGCGTTTTAGGGAGTGCTGCCAGAAAATCTGTCCTGAAATCTGTGCCAAAATAACCAAACGGGTAAGATAGGCAATGTTACCGAGGGCTTGTTTAGGAGAGCTATGCCCTGCTCTGCTATAAAATAGAGAATGCAAAGAGCCAAAGTACTGACTTTGCAAGGTTGTGAGTTGGCTGGCGGAGCAGCTCTTGATGTCAAGCTTGCATTGGGCCCAAGTCTTCTTCGGATCAGCTGGACTAGGTGCTAGGACGTTCTTGACCTGTAGGAAATGCAGGGGAAAACTTGTTAATTTTTTTTATCATGCTAAGGTTAGTTGACACAATTTATCTTAAACAGTTTGGAACGTGGAATATATGAAAATTACCTGCCACGAATCGTAGGCTGCATTAAGTATGAACAATGGTGTGCGCATTGTCGGGACAACATACTGTGGGAACATACACTGCGTTTGTTTTGAAAGTTAGTCTGAATGCTATGCTTCATACCAGATGGGAGGTAAATGAACGAAACTGACCAGCTCAGGTGATTGCTTTGGCTTTGAGGTACATGAAGCTGGTAAATTTTTGGCTGATCCCTGAAAGATATTGGAAAACTATTAGGCTTGAATCTTGTATTAAAGAAACAACGATGAAAGTTTTTTTTTTCTGAATTAAGAACAATGGTAGATGCAAATTTAAACATTCGATTTCTTTAATCAAAACCACTGCATCATCAGAAAGAAACGTACATGTAGATTCACAACGCTCTTATAGATTGACCTAGCGTAAAAGTTCCCGGAGATATCCTTCCTGCAATGACAAAAAACGGTTCTCAGTTCTACTGATTTTTTTGTCTATCACATTTTAGTTCAAAAATGAACTCGGGTGACAAATATTTAAGAATGGCCAAGAGAAAACAAAACATGGTACCTAGTATGATGCGTACTGGAAGTTTGACAACAACTTGAAAGTGCAGAACTTACCCATCGAAAAAATATCCAGCATCAGAAAAACACTTGACCTTTGTTTTCGCTGGAAACAGATCATGGAATCTGTCACAGTGTAGTATTGCTGCTAGACCTCCGGCTGAGCATCCAGAAAGAAGAGCCTGTAATACGTGCGATGCGATGGGTCATTTTTCTAGGTTCATAAGCATTATTCAGGAGGTGAAAGATACCTAACAGGATGAAAGTCAAATGTGACAGGAGTTTGTGTAGGTTCAGTTTATGTTCCTAGTAGTTGGAATGGAACAGACTTTCCAGTTTGTTCGATGCCAATTCTCTCTACTTTCATGGATATAAAGTCTAACCACACTGTTGTGGAAATTGAGTTACATATCACCCATCCATGACCGTATTTTTTTTGTTCTTTTTCTTTTGAACTGCCGCAACAGAATGGTAGTTGCCAGCAGGAAGCCAGGAACATACATTTTGCGCCTTGCTCATTCCCCTCACAGTAAGTAGATCATCGATGACGGCACGCCAGACTCTGAACCCTCTGTAACGGAGATCTTTCGCCTAAATTGAAAACATGGTATTAATCTCTCCTCTTTTTTTTTTTGTTTCTGCAGAGCTGATCGTACAATGAATCCATAAGTTCAGTTCAGAACATACAGTGTCCACAGCCTCAACGTCACCAGTAAATGATGAACCATCACAGTATCTGATCTTTACTCTATTCCAGTTGTAGAAATCTGCAGTCAACAGAAGATATTGCTACATTATAAATGTACTGCAAGTCTGCAACACATCATAGCATCAGCTTTCAGGAGTGATCAAAGGTGCAGCGCACTTCTCTCTCTCTCTCTCTCTCTCTCTCTCTCTCTCTCTCTCTCTCTCTCTCTCTCTCTCTGATCTGAGGAACGGTGAAAGGGAGAGAAAAACAAAATGGCATACCAGGATTGGATTTTTGGTTGCCGCCTAATATCCCTGAAAACGAGAGTGGCTTCATAAATTTGGAGGAGCCCCTGAAGTTGCCCTTGCGGACAGCACACTCATCAGGATTCCTGCACCACCCTCCTCCCTTCCAAAGACAGAAACGGATTTGAAACGTTGGACTGCCAGCAGTATGATTTTTTTTTTGACTACCGTCAGCTTAATCGAATTCAAATATACAAACCTCCATGTGGACGACCCAGTTATTGGCGCCAGAACCGGAGCCGGGAGAGAAATGGTACACCGGTGGGCTGCCGTCCAAGCACACTGCAACGCGAATCAGGTAGAGTCATGAGTGCCATTGATTCGCCCATGCCAGCCATAAGCCATTAGCGAGATGGAGACGAAGCTGCAGCGCAGAGCACGCACCTGCGCCTTTGGCCACCGCGGCCTTGAGGAACACCATCTCCACGTCCCCCGATGCCGCCTCAGCTGACGCCACCGCCAGGACGAAACCCAGCACCGCCGTCGCCGTCGCACGGGCCAGCCATGCCCCGGACGCCGCCATTCCGCGAGGCAAGACCTCACCCTCCTACGAGTCGCAGAAGGAGAAAAACGAGCAGACAGAGAGACAGAGACGCAAGCAGTGGCTCTGCGCGGCCTCAGGGGTGAGACGCTGGCACTCTTTGTTCCCACCGCTGCTGGGAGTGGCTGTGGCATAAATAGCAGCAGATGACTGGTTGAGGGAGGAAGGAACCGAAAACCAAGAGGAAGGGGAGCGGAGCGGAGGGCACGGTGCCGACAATGCCGGTGGCTTGGCGTCAAGCAAGGTATATGTGGATGGTTGGCTCTTAAAGAAGCGCTGCAGCAGCAATCTGCAAGATTGCAGCGAGGCCAAGGCGTCATCGTCCGCTTTAATGCCTCCCAGCTATCGATCCACCTACCTGCATAGTGCATGGATTCTTTGAGCATCAATCAGATCACTGGAGGATCCGATCATATATGCACTCGAGCAATTCAGTGGTCATGCACTCGAGCAATGCACAACTGTGGCTAGCCGTGAGCCTAGCATCTCCTCGTACCCGTCAGATGAGATTCTACCATAGTAATGCTTGGTTGGCATCTGGAGAGTGTGGAGGGGACGAGTGAAGACAGTGTAGACTGTAGAGGGAAAGGGAGGTGTGCACACACGTGAAGAGCCAGCTGCTCGCTTGTGTCGCGTGGCGAGGTAGCATCCAAACCCTTTGTCCTCTTCACCGACCAACATGCTTAGCTCTGCTTACCCGAGGGCTGAGGTTTGTGCCCGTCTACAATACACATGATCAGTGGCGAAACTAGGTTTTTTATATGGATGTGTCACAATTATTTTTTTATATATCAAAGTTATTAAGGCGATAAGACAAGACACAACGACCTACTACCTTTTGGACGTCTAGACAAATTAGGTGTGACGTAAGACGGCAGTATATGAGCATCACTAGGGCAAGGATATACAAAAATCCTATGACACGAAAACTGGTAGGGTTATTGAATGGAAACCTTTTTTATGTCCATCCTTGATATATACTCATTACTTTTCACTCCTCTGTTCCTATTTTTGTTGTTATTTCTTGTAGCATCCATCTCTCTTGCAATTTGTAAACAAGAAGATATAGTTTGTCATCAATGTGTAATGAAAGGATAGATTTGTTTTGCTATGTAAATATGGTTACCTTTTTGAATACCCAACCTCTCTTCTTCTCTTCCAAGCAACAGACTACATAAACATATGATAGATTTAATGACAACAAACACGAACAATACATCGGTGGGAATAAAATAGCAGCAACCAACAAGACATATCAAATTAAATCCTAGTGGTCTAGTGCAAGTTCACAATCACAAAACATGACAAAAAATTATATAGTGATTCAACAATCAACAATGCAATACATATCTACATAGCATAGACTATATTATATCATCAATTAAACATTAAACCATTGCACTCAAGGTAGGATTTACATATTGTAATGCAAACCTTGGGGCTAATGTGTAGAGATGTAATTGGGGAAAATCTCGATCCTTCTCCTCCACACATAGCCACCAAACTCATATCATGGGATCAATCACCAAATCAATAAAAAAAATCAAAGAGAGGCTTATGGTGGTTGGGGAATGCTGGAGGGGAGAGCTGAGAGCAGACACCGAGGTGCTAAGGGGAGTACGAGATGCTGGGGACCGGGCGCTGGATCGGAAGCCAAGGACGTAGGGCGACGAGTGGCGGATGCTAGTGTAACACCCGGGTTTTAGGGGTCCAAAGCCCGGGCGTAAACATAATCACCAGGTGTGCTGGGACCAAGTCTCACACATATGATGAATCATGGCACAGGATCGAATGTCACATCTTTACTACATAACAGGAGTTCTATACAAAATAAGTAAATAATTACATTATAAGGAGACAACGGTCCAGCAACCCAAAGTTGACTGGGAGACGACGGCCTAGACCTCTCACGAACTCATCACAGCATCCTCCATGTGCCTCATCCTGCGGTACCTGTTCTTGACCTGTGGGGGGGGGGGGGGGTGTGAGACAGCAAGAGTGAGCTCACATACGTTCATCGCTCAGCAAGTTGTGGGGAATAATGTGCATGAACTCGCCAAAGGTGGGAGCTTACGTGAAGTGTAAGGCTTACCAAAGAGGATGGTTGGAGCTGAGCATTGCTTTTAAAGTTGGTCAAAATTTTATTAGCAATTACTAAGTATAAGTAAATACCAGCCCAATTAAATGGTAGAACAAAAGTAACAACATCACCTGCGATGCAATGCATATGACAAATTGAATTTAAGTTCCATAAATTAATCATGTGAGGGTCCGAGCTGCTCATGACCGTGAGCACGGCTAGTATACCAGTTTTACACTCTGCAGAGGTGGCGCATCTTTACCCACAAGTCATGTTACCCATCTGCCAAGGGATCGCGACTTCCCATACACCTCTACCGAGGAGGCGAGGCAGGGTAACACTACGAGGCCTTTACAAAGTTCCACTAGCTTCAGAAAACCCGCTACAGTTTATAGGAAGCTCCAATGCAGGAATTCCCTTGCAGGACCGCCATCGCAGCAAAATCCTCCCGAGGGTCTCCCTACACTGACCACTCCCCTACTGCCCTTGCCCCTTTCGGGTAAGGTAGTCCTCCACTAGCTTTCCTAATTAATCAGCCAAGGGCGTCCCATTATACCCTTGTGGTAGCACTGTTTTCCCGGGTGGTCGCTCCATGTTCCAATTAACATAATGATCTTATCATGAACGATAAATAACAACGGATAACAAAAGTATAATCATGAGTAATGTATCTTCATACCCAAAACCACATAAAGCACTAGCAAGTACTACCCAAAAAGTTCAGTGGTAACAAGGTATAAAGATAATCAAACTAGGGTAACCTATTGGGTCCCATCAAAATTAACCTATGCAGATCATTATGATTAATCAGAACATGAGTAGGTAAAAAGAAGTGATCAAGGGCACAACTTGCCTGAGACTTGAGATTCCAGGTACCAGGATGATCTTCAGATGACTCGTGACCTCACTGCTAATCGTAGCAATACAAACAAACATGGTATATACAAAATTAACATCACACCAACATAAGTACAAACTGAATAATAATGATCTACGCGTTTCTACGAGACTAACGCAACTTGAACGGATCAAATCGGGGTTAAAACGAAGGAGTTATGAACTTCTAATGATTTTATGTGTTTTGTACAAGATTAGGTTAGAAAAGTGGCTTTCATGTCAAATCAGAGGCACTATTAGTTAAACACTAATATTATAAAATTATAGGAACTGAAATGGACTAATTTGGGCTTAGTATGAATTTTCTAGGGATTAAACATGTTTTGATAATTATTTTCACATTAAAAATCAATTCTGAAATGAATTTCACTACCTCTGGTCTATGCGCAAGAAATCTGGAAAGTGTAGGGGCCCTGGTGTAAAACGTCTCAAGACTTAGAACTACTGGCGCCAGGACTGCGGGTTGATTCATAAAAAGAACAGTGACTCTTTAGAAAATCTGCAGCCGCGAAGGGGTATCCTTCGCACCTAGCCACCCGATCGAAAACCAAAGGTCCAGATTAGATCTTGGCATTAATGAACCGATACGCGACTACGGTCGTCAGATCTCTATCCTACGGTTCAAACCCGAACACGCCTTCCTGTCTACCGGATCCTGATCCAATGACCAAGAATCAACGCTATCCTAGATCTGATCTGAGACGTCCGCTACACAAACGACGGCCAGATCTGCTAGCTAATCACAGTCGATCATCACAGAACGGATGGCCAGGACACAACAATGCGAAGGGGTATCTGCGGCCCGATCACAGCCATCCGTCACCAATCCAACGGCCAGCCAGCGCTCCATCTAATCTCTAATCGGGATCGTTCATCAAATCCAACGGCGCACGCAGCTTCTTCTTCCCCAGGCGAGAGTTACGGCGAGCCGCGGTCCCCGCACGACGGTAATGCCGCTGGAGCAACACTCGTTCCCCACCTAATGTGCCCCCTACCCTACCGACAGCTGGATCGCATAGAGGGAAGAAGGGTGAACATGGTGAGAGCTCCCATACCGGTGCTCATGCGGCGCAGACCCTCGCCCATGGTGACCGGCGGCTTGACAGCGGCGAAGGAAACCGGTACGCAATTTCCGGACCGCCCATGGACTCCTGGACGCATCATCGGGCCCAAGCACCCGGCAAGCACACAGATCCGTCTTTTGTGCCCCGAACGGCCATCTATACTTGAATCAATGGCGGCAACGGCGCACAATAGCCACGGTCATGGCGGGACCCCGACTCCCCCACGGCGGCAGGCGAAGAGTTGATGGAGCTCCCACCCGGGCCAATTGCTGAGGAGAAGACGCCTGGGGGGTCCCCTTTATACCCTGCAGCCGCCAAGTCCTAACAGCCCAGGCGGATTTTGGTGACCAAACTCGCGATTTTCACGGAACCGAGCTCGATCGATTCGCACAGGAAGATGGCGCTGACCTGTCGGGCCCACGCGACAGAGGTCGGGCGCGCGCAAAGGTCACAGGTCGAGCGGGCCCGCGCGCCAGTGACATCCAGGGGCACGGACGCAGAGCCGAGCCAGTACTTGCGGACGGCCTTGAGACTTTGAGAGGATCTCGCGCATTTGGTTGGGGGATTCGGTTGAAGGGATGGAGCTGACATGCACGGCCCACCGGTCGGTGATACAAGCCAATGCCGCGCGCGCTTACTCCAGTTGGAGCCGCCGCCATGTGGGTCCCGCAGCCAGAGGCAGGGCGTGGTGGGCTGGCGAGAAAAGGGAATGAGGGAGTGGGCCAAGAAGTGAGGCCCGGTTTGGTTCCTTATTCACCCTTTTTTCTATTTTTATTTCATATTTTCATTTCCCATTTCAATCCTAAGTTTGATTCTGAATTTTCAAACATATATTTGATGTACCAAATAGAATTCTCAGCATGACCATGCAAGTATAAATTATATGTTTATTTATATTTATCCTTTGCCCATGCCACAAAAATTATAATGAAGTATGATTTATGTAAAACATCTCATCATATTATTTAGTTAAGAAAATAGTTCAAATCCATAGCAAAATTTATATTAACCTTTTAGTTAACTTTGGGAAAATACTTCAATGGATAAGCTTATTAGAAAGACGCTTTAAATTGTAAATCTTTAGCAAATTTTTTCTCAAATACTAAAATAGGATTTTAGGGTGTTACAGCTAGCAACCTGGCTTTTGGGGCTTGGGGTAGCTCACTCCGTTGCTCGGGCGAATACAACAAAGGGGGAGGGATATTAGGGGTGGGGTCCTTGGTGAGCTAGCTTAGGGTGTGCCACAGCCCACCTAGACCCATTGGGTCCGCCACTACCCATGATCATCGGGAACTGTCATGCTTCGGACGCTTGAACGAAAGTAGGTTGTCGAGGGATAAATTATTTTTCATTTCCTGTGGTCACGCACGGTGCCCCTGCTTTAACGGCCCACACCATCGATTTTTTATTTCATTTTTTTGAATCTGGTTTACACTTCCTATGGGGACTATTATCACATTTAGATCATGTGAGGCATAGTAGTGATCTATAGCACCAAGATTATATGGTTCAAGGTCATAGATCATGACACCAAGGTATCATGTCACTATATTGTAAACCCCACTGTGGTCCTGGCACCATATGTCATGGTGTTGAGGTTGGTACCATAGATCTTGGTGTCGAAGTTCCATCCCTATAGCCATGATCTCTCTCTCTCTCTCTTTGTCCCCATCTCCTCGGTGTTGGTTGCCAACCCATTCGGTCCTACACTACTGGACACCTCTACCCACCCCTGACCCCGCCCCACCTAGTCATGTCGATCACGCCTCCACTCACCACACGCCCCGTCTAGTTACTAGTGTATGTGTTTTTATACATTAATAATCAATTATTAACTTAGTTAGTAACGTAGTTAGAAAGTTAATGAGTTATTAGTTTGAAGTTCTCGCCTTCATTCACATGCTATCTGGTAGGAACGTTGATGATGGACAGGGTCGAGATTACGTGGGTGGTCTTTTCGGCTATTGTGCTTGACTCTGAAGTCTCACTTGATACGAATAGGTTTTGGCAGAGTGTTTCTCTAGGTTGCGCTTTCGATGGGTTTTCTAGAACAACACTTCGGGGTCGTGGTTGAAGTTCATTAGGTCAAAACCGGTCATACACCTCTCTTTTACACCACAAAAATGATAAAGCAAGTTAAACTCGCTAAAGACTAGCGATAAAATTTACCAAGATACAAAAACAAATTCAAAATTTGAGAAGTCAATTTCCTCTTTGCATATTGATTCCCCGATAATGATGGCAAAAAAGACTTGTTAGAGGTTCTTATGTCAATTAGATTTTACTCCACAAACGCACAGGGATTGATGCAGCCTTTCACTAGGAGTATTCCTTAAAGGGAAACAAGGTTTAACCCATTCTAGATTTGTTTGGGTGCTTGATGATCATCACAACCATATGGACTAACTAGTTTGCTAAGTACATGATTACAAGTTCATAAGATCAACAATTTAGATTCTATGTTAGAAACAACACAAAATCAGCCAAAAAGGGGTACATGTTTGTAATATGAACTATTGGTAGTTCATCAACTTGGATAAGTTCTAAACACCTCCAGGAACAATTTTAAGCTAGCTAGTGAAGCCGAAAAGCTCAAGTTTAAGTTTGTGTACTTTTGGAGCTAAGTTTGAGCCAGAATTGGAATACGAGTTAGGTAAATTAAAATGATCGAGTTCCATGACATAGACTAGTTGGCTAGTCTCTAGATAGGATTATCTAAATCATAGAAACACCCTCAAACACAACCAAATCAATTTGAAGAAGAATTGCCCAAAATGGAGTTAAGTGAGTCTGTTTGCGGCACACTGGACCTATCCGGTGGTGCACCAAACCGAGTACCCTAGAGAGCCCTGTAAATGGGCATTGGTCGGTTGGTGCACAAGACCAATATCATGGTGTGGTGGACTACTTTTTCTAGAGAGGAATTTTGAAGAGTTGAAGATGCTGGCGCACCGGACCTTTTCAGGGTTCAATGATTGAAGTTGCATATCCAACGCCTAGTTGACGTGGTGACTGAGGTGGCAGGGTCCGATGGTGAACTAGACCGGTCATGTGAGTCTGATAAGACTGCTCCCTACCAGAATAGCTATCTGCAATAGCAATTTGACAAGGTCTGGTGGTGCACCAAACATACACTGTTCAAGGTCTGGTGCGCACACATAAATTGTAGATTTTGGCATTCAATGCCGATGACTATTTTGGTTTGTTGGGGGCTATAAATACATCTCACCTAGCCCATTCAAGACACAAGAGTTGAGCATTCAAGTCCATACACTAGAGCAATACTTCCTAAGTTCTAAAGCCTCCCAAGTGCCACATTCAAGTGATTTGAGCAAGAGATAGTAATTGTGCCTTATGTAGTGGTGGACCCATGTGGGGGCAAGCCTGGGCTCTTGCCCAGGCTCCTCCATTAGTGCTATTGAACCTATACACATGCAACAAGCAGTAAAATGTAGTTAAACGTTGATAAAGATATGGAAAGCTATATGTTTACAGTATGAGAATTATCTTTGCTCAGGCTCTGGAAGATTTCTAGGTCTGCCAGTGGCCTTATGTGAGTAATTAAGGACAAGTAGTTGTTGCATTCTTGTGCTCTTGAGCTTGGAATTTTTACCCCCATTTAGTTG
Organism: Zea mays; assembly: GCF_902167145.1. Lineage (NCBI taxonomy): Eukaryota > Viridiplantae > Streptophyta > Magnoliopsida > Poales > Poaceae > Zea > Zea mays. The sequence goes on from NC_050097.1 coordinate 12,546,764, forward strand.
TAAAGCTAGCGAGAAACTCCAGATTGTGTGAAGATCCTCGGAGACACCAGTCTCTCATCCGAGTAAAGAGAGGACTCAAGCTCGATCTGTGGAATCGTTTGAGAGGCTTGGAAGAGATTCAGTCCTTTAGGACACCTCAATGGAGACGTAGGTTTCATTTGGAAACCGAACTTTGGTAAATAAATCGTCGTGTCATTTGTGTTTTTCGCTCAAGATTTGTTTTCCCCTCTCCCTCTCTAAGTTCTCTTGCTTGATTTCCATCTGAATCATTTCGTGTTGCTCCCTAGTTAATTTCGCAACCATAAGAGATACATTAGCAAGAAGAACTACCTTCCCTTGCTCCGATTGTTTTACCTCTCATTCTAACACCTAAGCGGGGATCGAAGTTTTTGTATTAAGTGATAAATTTTAGGTTTCACCTATTCACCCTCCCTCTAGGCGACTTTCAATTCCATGTGTCATATTTTCCACAGGGAAATGACAGTCTACATGTAAAATTGAATAATTCAAACTTGAAATGAGTTGTAAACTTGGCAAATATACAAATTTGTATTTAGATGAGGGTAAATTCAATCCAAAAGTAAGAAAGTTCGGTGTTTGAGGAAGAAATAGATAGGGACCCTAGGATCAGTGACAATGACTAGGTAAAGTTGCATGGGAGGACAACGAACGAGATAGAAATCCAAACAATACCTCTACTACTTTGCAAAGGTTTATTCATAGTTACCTATTGCTAAATAAATGCAAGCTAAGGCCTTTTTTGAGCGAAGTTCTAAGGTCATGTGATGGCTTGGGGTAGAAAGACTGTCACCACACAAGCCAGATATCACCTACGAGCCTATCGAACAATGAGGCCCAGATACACATGCCACACTCTCGTTGTCACCAATAGAACTACCAGCCGTAGTAGCAAGGTTAGTTACTTTGTGAAATATCTCTTATCCCATCGATATCTAATGGTTGAACTCGTGGAATAACAACCGTCAACACTCACCAAAAATGTATGTTCCTAGCACTGGATGACGCACCGGATAGGAAACTTATAGAGCATATAATTTGGGTCCATCAACTCTACACACACATTGGACATGTCGATATTGTGTTTGGTGTGTGCACTTGACACCTGTCGGTGTTTCGAGATCGGGGGGTCCCTAAGCCGACGAGTGAGTGTGTCGCGTGCCCCAGCCCAGATGGGTCGAGCGCGTGGGCGAGCGCGAAGGGGGGAAAGCAAGGTGGCCGGAGACGGGCGTGAGAGAGGTGGAAATCCCGCGGCCTTCGTGTTCGTCCCGCGCCCAGGTCGGGTGCGCTTGCAGTAGGGGGTTACAAGCGTCCACGCGGGTGAGGGAAGCGAGCGGCCCCAAGAGAGCGCCTGTCCCGTCCTCGTCCCCGCGCGGCCAACCTTCTCTAAGAAGGCCCTGGTCCTTCCTTTTATAGGCGTAAGGAGAGGATCCAGGTGTATAATGGGGGTGTAGCAGAGTGCTACGTGTCTAGCGGAGGGAGAGCTAGCGCCCTAAGTACATGCCAATGTGGCAGCCGGAGAGATCTTGGCACCCAGCTGGCGTGATGTCGTGGCTATCGGAGGAGCAACGGAGCGTGGCGGAGCGGTTGAGTCCTTGCTGACGTCCCCCTGCTTCCGTAAGGGAGCTGAGAGCCGCCGTCGTCACAGGGCTAGTGGGGCGCCATCATTGCCTATCTGGCGGAGCTAGCCAGATGGAACACCGGTCTTGTTCTCTGCGGCCCGAGTCGGCTCGGGGCAGGGTGATGATGGCGCTCCCTGTTGACGTGGCGGGCCTGTGCCCTAGGTCGGGCGACGTGGAGGCTCCTCCGAAGCCGAGGTCGAGTCTGTCTTCCATGGCCGAGGCCGAGCCTGATCCCCTGGGTCGGGCGAGGCGGAGGTTGTTCGGCAGAGGCCAGGGCGGAGTCCGAGCCCTGGGGTCGGGCGAAGCGGAGTTCGTCGTCTTCCGGGGCCTAGCCCGAGTCCGAGCCCTGGGTCGGGCGGAGCGGAGTTCGCCGTCTTCCGGGGCTTAGCCCAAGTCCGAGCCCTGGGTCGGGCGGAGCGGAGTTCGCCGTCTTCCGGGGCTTAGCCCGAGTCCGAGCCCTGGGTCGGGCGGAGCGGAGTTCGCCGTCTTCCGGGGCTTAGCCCGAGTCCAAGCCCTGGGTCGGGCGGAGCGGAGTTCGCCGTCTTCCGGGGCTTAGCCCGAGTCCGAGCCCTGGGTCGGGCGGAGCGGAGTTTCCTATGGCGCCTTTGGCAGGGCCTGACTGCCTGTCAGTCTCACTCTGTCAAGTGGCACTGCAGTCGGAGTGGCGCAGGCGGCGCTGTCCTTCTGTCAGACCGGTCAGTGGAGCGACGAAGTGACGGCGGTCACTTCGGCTCTGCCGGGGGGCACGCGTCAGGATAAAGGTGTCAGGCCACCTTTGCGTTAAATGCTCCTGCGACTTGGTCGGTCGGTGCGGCGATTTAGTCAGGGTTGCTTCTTAGCGAAGGCAAGGCCTCGGGCGAGCCGGAGATGTGTCCGCCGTTAAAGGGGGGCCTCAGGCGAGACGGAAATCCCTCGGGGTCGGCTGCCCTTGTCCGAGGCTAGGCTCGGACGAGGCGTGATCGAGTCGCTCGTATGGACCGATCCCTGACTTAATCGCACCCATCAGGCCTCTGCAGCTTTATGCTGATGGGGGTTACCAGCTGAGAATTAGGCGTCTTGAGGGTACCCCTAATTATGGTCCCCGACAGTAGCCCCCGAGCCTCGAAGGGAGTGTTAGCACTCGCTTGGAGGCTTTCGTCGCACTTTTTGCAAGGGGACCAGCCTTTCTCGGTTGCATTTTGTTCCGGTGGGTGCGCGCGAGCGCACCCGCCGGGTGTAGCCCCCGAGGCCTCGGAGGAGTGTTTTCACTCCTTCGAGGTCTTAACGCCTTGCGTAACGCTTCGGCTGGTCTGGTCGTTCCCTCATGCGAACCGGCCGTAGCCCGGGTGTACGGTCGGGGCCCAAGCTCTCGGGCTGGTATGTTGACGCTGTCAACGATTTGGCCGGAGCCGGGTTTGCGAGAGCAGCCCCCGAGCCTCTGCACAGGGCGAGAGGACGATCAGGGACAGACTCGGCTTTTTTACATACGCCCCTACGTCGCCTTTCCGCAAGGAGGAGGGGGGGAAAGCGCCATGTTACCCTCGATGGGCACCGAACATGGTGTCTTCGGTGAGCTGCAAGCGGGTAATCCGAGTGGACGTCCGTGCCCCGTTCGTTAGGGGTCGGCTAGGGGCCCAGAGGCACGCCCAAAAGTACCTGCGGGTGATCTGCCAGACCCGGTCCCCTGGCGACGGGGTCCAAGGGCTCGATGCCTCCCTCCGATGGGATTCTGTTACAAGATCGCTCCCGCTGGTCTCGGAAATGTCCTAGGGTACCTCGGGAGCGCAGCCCGAGCCTCGGTTATGTATCGAACGTACCCCTGGTCATCCCTCGCTCGGTGTCTGAGGCGACTGTGAACCCTTCGGGGGCCAGCCTTCGAACCCCTGATCAGTAATGGGCGCGGAGCCCGAGTAGCCTGAGGCGGCCGTGGAACCCTTCGGGGGGCCGGCCTTCGAACCTCTGACCAGTAGTGGGTGTAGGGCCCACGCGATCTGAGGTGGCTGTTGAACCCTTCGGGGGGCCAGCCTTTGAACCTCTGATCAGTAAGGAGTCTCGGAGCCTGGTTCCTTCACGGGGAAGGATCCTTTTCGGGGTATCCCCCTTTCCCGGTCCCTGTTGCAAGAGAGAGAAAGAGGAAAAAAACGAAAAGGATACGAAATCGAACGACGCGGCGTACCTCTTTTGGTGCGGTTGTTTCGGCGAAGGCGAAACGCCGCCCGCCTTTCCTGCCGGGAGCGCTGTCTGTCCTGTCGTGGAGTTAATGCGACGGGGCGAGGAGTTGGCGGGGTGGCCGTTGCGTGTGCGCGAGACGTTCGAGGGATGGATCACGGGCGCGTCGTCTTCACGCCGTGAGAGGGGGTTCTCTTGCTGCCCCCGGATGGGACGTGAGCTTGGCTGACGATGTGACCGCTGCTCCCGCCCGCCTGCCACCGCTATTACTGCCGGTCCACCTTTGGCCATACTGACCGTCGCGCCAGGCTGGCGCTGCTGGGTCGTGCGCTGGGTTGCCTCGAGTCGCGGTGTTGGTTCCGCAATCGAGGAGGCGCGGTGGTGGCGCAAGTGGCGGTGCAGTTGCTTGCATGCAGCATCCGGCGCGCCGGTTGCGTGACGCGTGGGCCTGGGCCTCCATGCTGGTGTGTCAGGAGTCGGAGAAGCGCGTCCACTTGGCGCGGTTGCATGCCGCCTGCATGGCCGCCCGCCTCTTTCGCCCGTTGGTCTGGGCAAAAGTGGAGGGTCGCTTGTAGCCGCCGGGCGGTCGTGTGCACCGTGCGCGGCGGTTTGGCTTCTTCCGCTCTGAGCCGGTTTTCATGACATGCGGGACCCAGCCCCCGCGCCGCAGGGGAGGGCCTTGGAGTGTGTTGGAGAAGACTCAGCCCGTGACGGTTGGAGGCGCAAGTAGGGAGAGTGGCCTTTAAAAGGAGGGCGACCCCTTTCAGAAGGCGACCATGTCTTCTCCCTTCCTCATGCACCGCGTCTTTCCATCTTCCAAGCCCCCGGATGGGGGATGCCCGCCGTCTTTTCGCCTCATCGTTGGAGGAACGCAACTCCGTGGGAGTTGGTACCTTTCAGCCATCATTCGGCTTCAAGGATTTTCATCACGCAGCCCGATTGCTCTCCTCCGCCGGTGGTCACCCAAGACAGTGACGTCCAGCTCCTGGATGGGGGGAGGCAAACCGGGCTGTGACCCCGATCCCGCCCTCAGTGTTGAGGGTGTTCGCCACCCTCGCTGAGGCGGGGAGCGAGGCGAGCCGGGGCTCTACCTCCCGCGCGGGCCGGCGGACCACCTCCTCTTCCAGCTTCTGGTGGTGGCAATCGCCCTCCAGCCCTGCGGCAGAGGCGTCCTCCAGCCATGCCGGGGAAGGCGAACTGTTGCTGCCCAGCTAGGATGCAACATTCCGCCCTCTTCCTCGCAGTTGCGGCGAGGACGGCAGCGAGGATCTGCCGGTGCGCTTGGGGGCGACCCACGTTTGCTGGTGATTCACCCAGAGCTTGCCGCTCCATGGGCTTCCCCGGCGTGGCGGTTGTCCATACCCGCGGGGACGGAACCAGAGTTCCGTTTGTGATGGCATCTTGAATGCCAGTGTTTTTGTTCATTACGGCTTTCGGGGCCTGAACATGTATGTAATTTTCGGCGCGGAGCCGTGTTTTTTCCTCATTTTCGAGCATTAAGACTCGCCTGTTGATTATCTGAATCACTTCACCAAGCATGAGTCGCCCCATGTTAAGGTGACGAGTGAGGTATCCGTAGCCCGGAGGCGTAGGAGTCCCTCGGCTCGGTCGGCCTTGTTGTCCGAGGCTCTTCTAGCTTAGTTAAAGGGACCCCTTGGCCGCTCTTCGACGAGCCGAGGCCAGGGGTAGCGATATCAGTATGAACAGAGGCGGAGTCGGCTCGAGAATGAAACCTGGTTGGCCGGAGCCTAGCCGGGTTGTCCGTTAGCGGGACCGACGCCGGAGTTGATCAGCCGAGGCCTCGGGTCGGGCTGGTGCCCCTGGAAGATAGTCGGCCGAGGCCCCAGGGGTATCCGGTTGAGCCGCCTGCTCGGGCCGGATTCCCGGAGAGGACCCTGGCGGCGATGGCCCGGGCGTGGTGATGACGTCGTCCTTCGAAGTGGAGGCCTTCGGACCGCGTCACCGTCCGAGGCTAGGTCGGACCTCGCCGAAGGTGTCGTCGATGCCGAGGGTGCTGCTGCCCCCTTCCAGCGTCAAGACCTGAGCCTGCAGGATCAGATTGTCTTGTAGCGTGTGCCTTGTGCGGCCGCCGAGGCCAGAACACACACCCTCGCTGCGTTGTAAAGCTGCGTCTCTTTTCCTCTTGTTTCGAGTATCTGGACTTTTTGTCGGTAACAGGGATGTTTGTGCGAGCGAGAGTTGCTTCTCGCGGAAGGTGATGAGTGAGGTATCCGTATCCCAGAAGCGTGGGAGTCCCTCGGCTCGGTCGGCCTTGCCGCTTACGCGTACTTTCACCCGTCTATGAGGCCCTATCACCGACTCGGTCGAGAAGGCTCGGACGATCACTTCAGCAGAAGGGCTTCCGAACGTAAAGACTTGTCCGATCCGCGGAGCCACTTTATCCGAACGCGAGTTACTTATCGCAGAAGGTGATGAGTGAGGTATCCGTATCCCGGAGGCGTAGGAGTCCCTCGGCTCGGTCAGCCTTGGCTGCTTACGTGTACTCCGTCGTTTCCAGGACCCACTTTTCGAAGTAGTCAAAAAGCACGAAAGATATTCTGACAGAAGAAATCTTTTTTCGAGGAAAATTTCGACGCAGAGGGGGTGCTCCCCCTTTTAGCCCCCGAGGGAGGGTCGGGCTTTGCCGAGGCGAGGCCGACCCTTCCTTGATGACTAAACTTTGCGTGGGTGCGAGGTATATAAATGACTTGAAAACATCTTAAGGGTAGAAGTGACGTAGCTGTTGGATGTTCCAAGCGTTGCCGTAGACCTCGCCTTGGCTGTTGGCCAGCTTGTACGTTCCGGGCTTCAGAACTTTGGCGATGACGAATGGCCCCTCCCAGGGGGGCATGAGCTTGTGCCTCCCTCGGGCGTCTTGCCGCAGCCGAAGCACCAGGTCACCCACCTGGAGGTCTCGGGGCCGGACCCCTCGGGCGTGGTAGCGTCGCAGGGACTGCTGGTACCTCGCTGAGTGTAGTAAGGCCTTGTCCCGAGCCTCTTCCAGCTGGTCCAGCGAGACTTCTCGGCTAGCTTGGTTGCTTTGATCGCTGTAGGCCCTCGTCCTCGGGGAGCCGTATCCCAGGTCAGTGGGCAAGACAGCCTCGGCCCCGTAGAACAGGAAGAACGACGTGAAACCCGTGGCTCGGCTCGGTGTTGTCCTCAGGCTCCAGACCACCGAGGGGAGTTCCTTCATCCATCGCTTGCCGAACTTGTTGAGGCCGTTGTAAATCCGAGGCTTGAGCCCCTGTAGAATCATGCTGTTGGCACGCTCTACTTGCCCATTCGACATGGGATGAGCCACGGCGGCCCAGTCCACCCGGATGTGGTGATCCTCGCAAAAATCCAAGAATTTTCTGCCGGTGAACTGGGTACCGTTGTTGGTGATGATGGAGTTTGGGACCCCGAAGCGATGGATGATGTTGGTGAAGAACGCCACCGCCTGCTCGGACCTGATGCTGTTCAGGGGTCGGACCTCGATCCACTTGGAGAATTTGTCGACGGCGACCAGCAGGTGCGTGTAGCCCCCGGGCGCCTTCTGCAAGGGACCGACGAGGTCCAGACCCCACACAGCAAAGGGTCAGGTGATGGGTATCGTCTGTAGAGCCTGAGCGGGCAGGTGGGTCTGCTTCGCATAGAATTGACACCCTTCGCAGGTGCGGACAATTCTAGTGGCGTCGGCCACCGCCGTTGGCCAGTAGAAGCCTTGCCGGAAAGCATTCCCGACGAGGGCTCGGGGCGCTGCGTGATGGCCGCAAGCCCCCGAGTGTATCTCTTGCAGGAGTTCCCGACCTTCGGCGATGGAGATGCATCGCTGGAGGATGCCCGAGGGGCTGCGGTGATAGAGCTCCTTCTCGTCGCCCAGCAAGACGAACGACTTGGCGCGTCGCGCTACCCGCCGAGCCTCGGCTTGGTCGAGGGGTAGCTCTCCTTGGCGGAGATATTGCAGGTACGGGGTCTGCCAATCTCGGTCAGGCGTGGCCCCGCTCCGCTCCTCCTCGATGCGCAGCGCCTCGCCCTCGGGGGCCGAGGGTACCCCGGGCTGATCCGAGGGTGCCTCGGGCCGAGCCGAGGGTGCCTCGGGCTCGGGCGTGTCGTCGATCTTGACGGAGGGTTGGTGCAGATCCCGGGAGAAGACGTCGGGGGGAACCGTTGTTCGCCCCGAGGCTATTTTAGCCAGCTCGTCCGCAGTCTCGTTGTAGCGCCGAGCGATGTGGTTGAGCTCGAGCCCGTAGAACTTGTCTTCCAGGCGCCGAACCTCATCGCAGTAGGCCTCCATCTTCGGGTTGCGGCAGTGGGAGTTCTTCATGACTTGGTCGATGACGAGCTGCGAGTCACCGCGGGCGTCGAGGCGTCTGACCCCTAGCTCGATGGCGATCCGCAACCCGTTGACCAGAGCCTCGTACTCAGCCACATTGTTGGACGCCGGGAAATGGAGGCGTAGCACGTAGCGTAGGTGTTTCCCGAGGGGCGAGATGAAGAGCATGCCCGCGCCGGCTCCCGTCTTCATCAGCGACCCGTCGAAAAACATGGTCCAGAGCTCCGGTTGGATCGGAGCCGTCGGCAGCTGGGTGTCGACCCATTCAGCTACGAAGTCCGCCAACACCTGGGACTTGATGGCCTTCCGAGGGGCGAACGAGATTGTTTCGCCCATGATTTCCACCGCCCACTTTGCGATCCTGCCCAAGGCCTCTCGGCACTGGATGATCTCCCCCGGGGGGAAGGATGACACCACAGTTACCGGATGAGACTCGAAGTAATGTCGTAACTTCTGCCTCGTCAGGATCACAGCATACAGCAACTTCTGAACTTGTGGGTAGCGGATCTTGGTCTCGAACAATACCTCGCTGACGAAGTAGACTGGCCTCTGAACGGGCAATGCATGCCCTTCTTCTTGCCTCTCGACCACAATCGCGGCGCTAACCACCTGAGTGGTCGCGGCGACGTAGACCAAGAGGGCTTCTCCATCAGCTGGGGGCACCAAGATAGGCGCCTTTGTAAGGAGCGCCTTCAGGTTCCCGAGAGCTTCCTCAGCCTCAGGGGTCCAAGCGAAACACTCGGCCTTCCTCAAGAAGCGGTACAGAGGCAGACCTCTTTCGCCGAGGCGTGAGATGAAGCGGCTCAAGGCCGCGAGACATCCCATGACCTTCTGTACGCCTTTTAAGTCCTTGATGGGCCCCATGCTGGTGATAGCTGCGATCTTCTCCGGGTTGGCTTCGATGCCTCGCTCGGAGACGATGAACCCCAAGAGCATGCCCAGGGGCACCCCGAAGACACACTTCTCGGGATTGAGCTTGACGCCTTTCGCCTTGAGACATCGGAATGTCACTTCAAGGTCGAAGAGGAGGTCGGAAGCCTTCCTTGTCTTGACTACGATGTCATCGACGTAGGCCTCGACTGTGCGACCGATGTGTTCGCCGAACACATGGTTCATGCACCGCTGGTACGTCGCGCCCGCATTCCTCAAGCCGAACGGCATGGTGACGTAGCAGTACATGCCGAAGGGCGTGATGAAAGAAGTCGCGAGCTGGTCGGACTCTTTCATCCGGATTTGGTGATACCCTGAGTAGGCATCGAGGAAGGACATGGTTTCGTACCCAGCAGTGGAATCCACGATCTGATCGATGCGAGGTAGAGGGTAGGGAACCTTCGGACATGCTTTGTTGAGACCAGTGTAGTCTACACACATCCGCCATTTCCCCCCTTTCTTCCTCACAAGCACAGGGTTGGCAAGCCATTCGGGATGGAATACCTCTTTGATGAACCCTGCTGCCATTAGCTTGTGGATCTCCTCGCCTATCACTCTGCGCTTCTCCTCGTCGAATCGGCGCAGAGGCTGCCTGACGGGTCGGGCTCCGGCCCGAATATCCAGCGAGTGCTCAGCGACATCCCTCAGGTATGCCGGGCATGTCCGAGGGACTCCACGCAAAGACGTCGGCGTTTGCGCGGAGAAAGTCGACGAGCACTGCTTCCTATTTGGGGTCGAGCCCGGAACCGATCCGGATCTGCTTGGAGGTGTCGCCACTAGGGTCAAGGGTGACGGCCTTAACCGTCTCCGCTGGCTCGAAGTTGCCGGCATGACGCTTCACGTCTGGCACCTCTTTGGAGAGGTTCTCCAGGTCGGCGATGAGGGCCTCGGACTCGGCGAGGGCCTCGGCGTACTCCACGCACTCCACGTCGCATTCGAACGCGTGTTTGTACGTGGGGCCGACGGTGATGACCCCGTTGGGGCCCGACATCTTGAGCTTCAGGTAGGTGTAGTTGGGGACGTCCATGAACTTAGCGTAGCATGGCCTCCCCAGTACCACGTGGTAGGTTCCTCGGAACCCGACCACCTCGAACGTGAAGGTCTCCCTTCGGAAGTTGGAGGGCGTCCCGAAGCAGACGGGAAGGTCGAGTCGTCCGAGGGGCTGGACGCGCTTCCCAGGGATGATCCCGTGGAAGGGCGCAGCGCCTGCTCGGACGGAGGACAGATCGACGCGCAGGAGCCTGAGGGTCTCGGCGTAGATGATGTTGAGGCAGCTGCTCCCGTCCATCAGGACCTTGGTGAGCCTGACGTCGCCGACGATGGGGTCGACGACGAGCGGGTATTTCCCCGGGCTCGGCACGTGGTCGGGGTGGTTAGCTTGGTCGAAGGTGATGGGCTTGTCGGACCAGTCTAGGTAGACTGGCGCCGCCACCTTCACCAAGCAGACCTCCCGGCGCTCTTGCTTGCGATGCCGAGCCGAGGCATTCGCCACATGCCCACCGTAGATCATGAAGCAGTCGCGGACCTCGGGGTACTCTCCTGCTTGGTGATCTTCCTTTTTGTCGTCGTCGTGGGCCCTACCACCCTCTGCGGGTGGCCCGGCCCTGTGGAAGTGGCGCCGAAGCATGACGCACTCCTCGAGGGTGTGCTTGACGGGCCCCTGATGATAGGGGCACGACTCCTTGAGCATCTTGTCGAAGAGGTCAGCACCTCCGGGGGGCTTCCGAGGGTTCTTGTACTCGGCGGCGGTGACAAGGTCCGCGTCGGCGGCGTCGCGTTTCGATTGCGACTTCTTCTTGCCTTTCTTCTTGGCGCCGCGCTGAGTAGATGCCTCGGGAGCCTCTTCCGATGGGCGGCCCTGGGGCTGCTTGTCCTTTCGGAAGATAGCCTCGACCGCCTTCTAGCCAGAGGCAAACTTGGTGGCGATGTCCATCAGCTCGCTCGCCCTGGTGGGGGTCTTGCGACCCAACTTACTCACCAGGTCACGGCAGGTGGTGCCGGCAAGGAACGCGCCGATGACATCCGAGTCGGTGATGTTGGGCAGCTCGGTGCGCTGCTTCGAGAATCGTCGGATGTAGTCCCGGAGTGACTCTCCCGACTGTTGCCGGCAGCTCCGGAGGTCCCAAGAATTCCCGGGGCGCACGTACGTGCCCTGGAAATTGCCGGCGAAGGCTTGGACCAAGTCATCCCAGTTGGAGATCTGCCCCGGAGGCAGGTGCTCCAACCAGGCGCGAGCGGTGTCGGAGAGGAACAGGGGGAGGTTACGGATGATGAGTGTCGGCGTTTCGAGACCAGGGGGTCCCTAAGCCGACGAGTGAGTGTGCCGCGTGCCCCAGCCCAGATGGGTCGAGCGCGTGGGCGAGCGCGAAGGGGGGAAAGCGAGGTGGCCGGAGACGGGCGTGAGAGAGGTGGAAATCCCGCGGCCTTCGTGTTCGTCCCGCGCCCAGGTCGGGTGCGCTTGCAGTAGGGGGTTACAAGCGTCCACGCGGGTGAGGGAAGCGAGCGGCCCCAAGAGAGCGCCTGTCCCGTCCTCGTCCCCGCGCGGCCAACCCTCTCTAAGAAGGCCCTGGTCCTTCCTTTTATAGTCGTAAGGAGACGATCCAGGTGTACAATAGGGGTGTAGCAGAGTGCTACGTGTCTAGCGGAGGGAGAGCTAGCGCCCTTGAGTACATGCCAATGTGGCAACCGGAGAGATCTTGGCACCCAGCTGGCGTGATGTCGTGGCTGTCAGAGGAGCAACGGAGCCTGGCGGAGGGAAAGCTGTCGGAGCGGTTGAGTCCTTGCTGACGTCCCCCTGCTTCCGTAAGGGAGCTGAGAGCCGCCGTCGTCACAGGGCTAACGGGGCGCCATCATTGCCTATCTGGCGGAGCTAGCCAGATGGGACACCGGTCTTGTTCTCTGCGGCCCGAGTCGGCTCGGGGCAGGGTGATGATGGCGCTCCCTGTTGACGTGGCGGGCCTGTGCCCTAGGTCGGGCGACGTGGAGGCTCCTCCGAAGCCGAGGTCGAGTCTGTCTTCCATGGCCGAGGCCGAGCCCGAGCCCCTAGGTCGGGCGAGGCGGAGGTTGTTCGGCAGAGGCCAGGGCGGAGTCCGAGCCCTGGGGTCGGGCGAAGCGGAGTTCGTCGTCTTCCTGGGCCTAGCCCGAGTCCGAGCCCTGGGTCGGGCGGAGCGGAGTTCGCCGTCTTCCGGGGCTTAGCCCGAGTCCTAGCCCTGGGTCGGGCGGAGCGGAGTTCGCCGTCTTCCGGGGCTTAGCCCGAGTCCGAGCCCTGGGTCGGGCGGAGCGGAGTTCGCCGTCTTCCGGGGCTTAGCCCGAGTCCGAGCCCTGGGTCGGGCGGAGCGGAGTTCGCCGTCTTCCGGGGCTTAGCCCGAGTCCGAGCCCTGGGTCGGGCCGAGCGGAGTTCGCCGTCTTTCGGGGCTTAGCCCGAGTCCGAGCCCTGGGTCGGGCGGAGCGGAGTTTCCTATGGCGCCTTTGGCAGGGCCTGACTGCCTGTCAGTCTCACTCTGTCAAGTGGCACTGCAGTCGGAGTGGCGCAGGCGGCGCTGTTCTTCTGTCAGACCGGTCAGTGGAGCGGCGAAGTGACGGCGGTCACTTCGGCTCTGCCGGGGGGCACGCGTCAGGATAAAGGTGTCAGGCCACCTTTGCGTTAAATGCTCATGCGACTTGGTCGGTCGGTGCGGCGATTTAGTCAGGGTTGCTTCTTAGCGAAGGCAAGGCCTCGGGCGAGCCGGAGATGTGTCCGCCGTTAAAGGGGGGCCTCAGGCGAGACGGAAATCCCTCGGGGTCGGCTGCCCTTGTCCGAGGCTAGGCTCGGACGAGGCGTGATCGAGTCGCTCGTATGGACTGATCCCTGACTTAATCGCACCCATCAGGCCTCTGCAGCTTTATGCTGAGGGGGTTACCAGCTGAGAATTAGGCGTCTTGAGGGTACCCCTAATTATGGTCCCCGACAGTAGCCTCCGAGCCTCGAAGGGAGTGTTAGCACTCGCTTGGAGGCTTTCGTCGCACTTTTTTGCAAGGGGACCAGCCTTTCTCGGTTGCATTTTGTTCCGGTGGGTGCGCGCGAGCGCACCCGCCGGGTGTAGCCCCCGAGGCCTCGGAGGAGTGTTTTCACTCCTTCGAGGTCTTAATGCCTTGCGTAACGCTTCGGCCTGTCTGGTCGTTCCCTCATGCGAACTGGCCGTAGCTCGGGTGTACGGTCGGGGCCCAAGCTCTCGGGCTGGTATGTTGACGCTGTCAACGGTTCGGCCGGAGCCGGGTTTGCGAGAGCAGCCCCCGAGCCTCTGCACAGGGCGAGAGGACGATCAGGGACAGACTCGGCTTTTTTACATACGCCCCTACGTCGCCTTTCCGCAAGGAGGAGGGGGGAAAGCGCCATGTTACCCTCGATGGGCACCGAACATGGTGTCTCCGGTGAGCTGCAAGCGGGTAATCCGAGTGGACGTCCGTGCCCCGTTCGTTAGGGGTCGGCTAGGGGCCCAGAGGCACGCCCAAAAGTACCTGCGGGTGATCTGCCAGACCCGGTCCCCTGGCGACGGGGTCCGAGGGCTCGATGCCTCCCTCCGATGGGATTCTGTTACAAGATCGCTCCCGCTGGTCTCGGAAATGTCCTAGGGTACCTCGGGAGCGCAGCCCGAGCCTCGGTTATGTATCGAACGTACCCCTGGTCATCCCTCGCTCGGTGTCTGAGGCGACTGTGAACCCTTCGGGGGCCAGCCTTCGAACCCCTGATCAGTAATGGTCGCGGAGCCCGAGTAGCCTGAGGCGGCCGTGGAACCCTTCGGGGGGCCGGCCTTCGAACCTCTGACCAGTAGTGGGTGTAGGGCCCACGCGATCTGAGGCGGCTGTTGAACCCTTCGGGGGGCCAGCCTTCGAACCTCTGATCAGTAAGGAGGCTCGGAGCCTGGTTCCTTCACGGGGAAGGATCCTTTTCGGGGTATCCCCCTTTCCCGGTCCCTGTTGCAAGAGAGAGAAAGAGGAAAAAACGAAAAGGATACGAAATCGAACGACGCGGCGTACCTCTTTTGGTGCGGTTGTTTCGGCGAAGGCAAAACGCCGCCCGCCTTTCCTACCGGGAGCGCCGCCTGTCCTATCGTGGAGTTAATGCGACGGGGCGAGGAGTTGGCGGGGTGGCCGTTGCGCGTGCGCGAGCCGTTCGAGGGACGGATCACGGGCGCGTCGTCTTCACGCCGTGAGAGGGGGTTCTCTTGCTGCTCCCGGATGGGACGTGAGCTTGGCTGACGATGTGACCGCTGCTCCCGCCCGCCTGCCACCGCTATTACTGCCGGTCCACCTTTGGCCATACTGACCGTCGCGCCAGGCTGGCGCTGCTGGGTCGTGCGCTGGGTTGCCTCGAGTCGCGGTGTTGGTTCCGCAATCGAGGAGGCGCGGTGGTGGCGCAAGTGGCGGTGCAGTTGCTTGCATGCAGCATCCGGCGCGTCGGTTGCGTGACGCGTGGGCCTGGGCCTCCATGCTGGTGTGTCAGGAGTCGGAGAAGCGCGTCCACTTGGCGCGGTTGCATGCCGCCTGCATGGCCGCCCGCCTCTTTCGCCCGTTGGTCTGGGAAAAAGTGGAGGGTCGCTTGTAGCCGCCGGGCGGTCGTGTGCGCCGTGCGCGGCGGTTTGGCTTCTTCCGCTCTGAGCCAGTTTTCATGACATGCGGGACCCAGCCCCCGCGCCGCAGGGGAGGGCCTTGGAGTGTGTTGGAGAAGACTCAGCCTGTGACGGTTGGAGGCGCAAGTAGGGAGAGTGGCCTTTAAAAGGAGGGTGACCCCTTTCGGAAGGCGACCATGTCTTCTCCCTTCCTCATGCACCACGTCTTTCCATCTTCCAAGCCCTCGGATGGGGGATGCCCGCCGTCTTTTCGCCTCATCGTTGGAGGAACACAACTCCGTGGGAGTTGGTACCTTTCAGCCATCGTTCGGCTTCAAGGATTTTCATCACACAGCCCGGTTGCTCCCCTCCGCTGGTGGTCACCCAAGACGGTGACCTCCAGCTCCTGGATGGGGAGAGGCAAACCGGGCTGTGATCCCGCCCTCAGCATCGGGGGTGTTCGTCATCCTCGCTGGGGCGGGGAGCAAGGTGAGCCGGGGCTCTACCTCCTGCGCGGGTCGGCGGACCACCTCCTCTTCCAGCTTCTGGTGGTGGCAATCGTCCTCCCGCGCTGCGACGGAGACGTCCTCCAGTCATGCCGGGGAAGGCGAACTGTTGCTGCCCAGCTAGGATGCAACATTCCGTCCTTTCCCTCGCATTCGCGGCGAGGATCTGCCGGTGCGCTTGGGAACGGCCCGCTCTTTGGCTTTGATGGTTGGTTCGCGTCCCTTGAGCGGGACCGCGAACGAGAGCCCTCCGATGGCCGCGTCCACCCGGGACCATGGTTGCTGCTGTAGAGGTCGCTAGCGAGCCTCCCGATGTTCGTTGTCCCGCAGGCTCGAGGTCGCTCATACCCGCGGGGACGGAACCGGAGTTCCGTTTGTAAGGGCACTTTGAATGCCAGTGTCTTTGTTCATCGTGGCTGTCGAGGCCTGAACATGTATGTAGTTTTGGCACGGAGCCGTGTTTTTTCCTCATTTTCGAGCACTAAGTCTCGCCTGTTGATTATCTGAACCGCTTCACCAAGCATGAGTCGCCCCGTGTCAAGGTGACGAGTGAGGTATCCGTATCCCGGAGGCGTAGGAGTCCCTCGGCTCGATCGGCCTTGTTGTCTGAGGCTCCTCTAGCTTAGTTAAAGAGACCCCTTGGCCGCTCTTCGATGAGCCGAGGCCAGGGGTAGCGATATCAGCACGAACAGAGGCGGAGTTGGCTCGAAGATGAGAACCTGGTTGGCTGGAGCCTAGCCGGGTTGTCCATCAGCGGGACCGACGCCGAAGTTGGCCGGCCGAGGCCTCGGACCGGGCTGGCGCCCTTGGAAGATGGTTGGCCGAGGCCCCCGAGGCGACCGGCCGAGCCGCCTGCTCGGGCCGGATTCCCGGAGAAGTCCCTGGACCGCGTCGCCGTCCGAGGCTGGGTCGGACCTCACTGAAGGTGTCGTCGATGACGAGGGTGCTACAGCCCCCTTCCAGCGTGAAGACCCGAGCCTGCAGGATCAGATTGTCTTGTAGCATGTGCCTTCTGTGGCCGCTGAGGCAAGAGAACACACCCTCGCTGCGTTGTAAAGCTACGTCTCCTTTCCTCTTATTTCGAGCATCTGGACTTTTTGCCGGTAACAGGGATGTTTGTGCGAGCGAGAGTTGCTTCTCGCGGAAGGTGATGAGTGAGGTATCCGTATCCCGGAGGCGTGGGAGTCCCTCGGCTCGGTCGGCCTTGCCGCTTACGCGTACTTTCACCCGTCCATGAGGCCTTGTCTTCGACTCAGTCGAGAAGGCTCGAAGGATCGCTTCGGCAGAAGAGCTTCCGAACGTAAAGACTTGTTCGGTCCGTGGAGTCACTTTATCCGAACGCGAGTTACTTATCGCCGAAGGTGATGAGTGAGGTATCCGTATCCCGGAGGCGTAGGAGTCCCTCGGCTCGGTCAGCCTTGGCTGCTTACGTGTACTCCGTCGTTTTCAGGATCCGCTTTTCATAGTAGTCAAAAAGCACGAAAGATATTCTGGTAAAAGGGATCTTTTTTCGAGGAAAATTTCGACGCAGAGGGGGTCCCCCCCTTTTAGCCCCCGAGGGAGGGTCGGGCTTTGCCGAGGCGAGGCCGACCCTTCCTTGATGACTAAACTTTGCGTGGGTGCGAGGTATATGAACAACTTGAAAACATCTTAAGGGTAGAAGCGACGTAGCTGTTTCATGTTCCAAGCGTTGCCGTAGACCTCGTCTTGATTGTTGGCCAGCTTGTATGTTCCGGGCTTCAGAACTTTGGCGATGACGAATGGCCCCTCCCAGGGGTGCGTAAGCTTGTGCCTCCCTCGGGCGTCTTGCCGCAGCCGAAGCACCAGGTCGCCCACCTGGAGGTCTCGGGACCGGACCCCTCGGGCGTGGTAGCGTCGCAGGGACTGCTGGTACCGCGCCGAGTGTAGTAAGGCCTTGTCCCGAGCCTCTTCCAGCTGGTCCAGCGATTCTTCTCGGCTAGCTTGGTTGCTTTGATCGTTGTAGGCCCTCGTCCTCGGGGAGCCGTATTCCAGGTCAGTGGGCAAGATGGCCTCGGCCCTGTAGACCAGGAAGAACGGCGTGAAACCCGTGGCTCGGCTTGGCGTTGTCCTCAGGCTCCAGATCACCGAGGGGAGTTCCTTCATCCATCGCTTGCCGAACTTGTTGAGGTCGTTGTAAATCCGGGGCTTGAGCCCTTGTAGAATCATGCCGTTGGCACGCTCTACTTGCCCATTCGACATGGGATGAGCCACGGCGGCCCAGTTCACCCGGATGTGATGATTCTCGCAAAAATCCAAGAATTTTCTGCCGGTGAACTGGGTACCATTGTCAGTGATGATGGAGTTTGGGACCCCGAAGCGATGGATGATGTTGGTGAAGAACGCCACCGCCTGCTCGGACCTGATGCTGTTCAGGGGTCGGACCTCGATCCACTTGGAGAATTTGTCGATGGCGACCAGCAGGTGCGTGTAGCCCCCGGGCGCCTTCTGCAAGGGACCGACGAGGTCCAGACCCCATACAGCAAAGGGCCAGGTGATGGGTATCGTCTGTAGAGCCTGAGCGGGCAGGTGGGTCTGCTTCGCATAGAATTGGCACCCTTCGCAGGTGCGGACAATTCTAGTGGCGTCGGCCACCGCCGTTGGCCAGTAGAAGCCTTGTCGGAAAGTATTCCCGACAAGGGCTCGAGGCGCTGCATGATGGCCGCAAGCCCCCGAGTGTATTTCTTGCAGGAGTTCCTGACCTTCGGCGATGGAGATGCATCGCTGGAGGATGCCCGAGGGGCTGCGGCGGTAGAGCTCCTCCTCATCGCCCAGCAAGACAAACGACTTGGCGCGTCGCGCTACCCGCCGAGCCTCGGCTTGGTCGAGGGGTAGCTCTCCTTGGCGGAGATATTGCAGGTACGGGGCCTGCCAATTTCGATCAGGCGTGGCCCCGCTCTGCTCCTCCTTGACGTCCAGTGCCTCGCCCTCGGGGGCCGAGGGTACCTCGGGCTGAACCGAGGGCGCCTCGGGCCGAGCCGAGGGTGCCTCGGGCTGTGCCGAGGGTGCCTCGGGCTCGGGCGTGTCATCGATCTTGACGGAGGGTTGATGCAGATCCCGGGAGAAGACGTCCGGGGGAACCGTTGTTCGCCCCGAGGCTATTTTAGCCAGCTCGTCCGCAGTCTCGTTGTAGCACCGAGCGATGTGGTTGAGCTCGAGCCCGTAGAACTTGTCTTTCAGGCGCCGAACCTCATCGCAGTAGGCCTCCATCTTCGGGTCGCGGCAGTGGGAGTTCTTCATGACTTGGTCGATGACGAGCTGCGAGTCACCGCGGGCGTCGAGGCGTCTGACCCCTAGCTCGATGGCGATCCGCAACCCGTTGACCAGAGCCTCGTACTCAGCCACATTGTTGGACGCCGGGAAATGGAGGCGTAGCACGTAGCGTAGGTGTTTCCCGAGGGGCGAGATGAAGAGCAGGCCCGCGCCGGCTCCCGTCTTCATCAGCGACCCGTCGAAAAACATGGTCCAGAGCTCCGGTTGGATCGGAGCCGTCGGCAGCTGGGTGTCGACCCATTCAGCTACGAAGTTCGCCAACACCTGGGACTTGATGGCCTTCCGAGGGGCGAACGAG
Organism: Zea mays; assembly: GCF_902167145.1. NCBI lineage: Eukaryota > Viridiplantae > Streptophyta > Magnoliopsida > Poales > Poaceae > Zea > Zea mays. Next base: position 12,565,480 of record NC_050097.1, read on the forward strand.
ATTGTTTCGCCCATGATTTCCACCGCCCACTTTGCGATCCTGCCCGAGGCCTCTCGGCACTGGATGATCTCCCCCAGGGGGAAGGATGACACCACAATTACCGGATGAGACTCGAAGTAATGTCGTAACTTCCGCCTCGTCAGGATCACAGCATACAGCAGCTTCTGAACTTGTGGGTAGCGGATCTTGGTCTCGGACAGTACCTCGTTGACGAAGTAGACTGGCCTCTGAACGGGCAATGCATGCCCTTCTTCTTGCCTCTCGACCACAATCGCGGCGCTAACCACCTGAGTGGTCGCGGCGACGTAGACCAAGAGGGCTTCTCCATCAGCTGGGGGCACCAAGATAGGCGCCTTTGTAAGGAGCGCCTTCAGGTTCCCGAGAGCTTCCTCAGCCTCAGGGGTCCAAGCGAAACACTCGGCCTTCCTCAAGAGGCGGTACAGAGGCAGACCTCTTTTGCCGAGGCGTGAGATGAAGCGGCTCAAGGCCGCGAGACATCCCATGACCTTCTGTACGCCTTTTAAGTCCTTGATGGGCCCCATGCTGGTGATAGCTGCGATCTTCTCCGGGTTGGCTTCGATGCCTCGCTCGGAGATGATGAACCCCAAGAGCATGCCCCGGGGCACCCCGAAGACACACTTCTCGGGATTGAGCTTGACGCCTTTCGCCTTGAGACATCGGAATGTCACTTCAAGGTCGGAGAGGAGGTCGGAAGCCTTCCTTGTCTTGACTACGATGTCATCGACGTAGGCCTCGACTGTGTGACCGATGTGTTCGCCGAACACATGGTTCATGCACCGCTGGTACGTCGCGCCCGCATTCCTCAAGCCGAACGGCATGGTGACGTAGCAGTACATGCCGAAGGGCGTGATGAAAGAAGTCGCGAGCTGGTCGGACTCTTTCATCCGGATTTGGTGATACCCTGAGTAGGCATCGAGGAAGGACAGGGTTTCGCACCCAGCAGTGGAATCCACGATCTGATCGATGCGAGGTAGAGGGTAGGGAACCTTCGGACATGCTTTGTTGAGACCAGTGTAGTCTACACACATCCGCCATTTCCCCCCTTTCTTCCTCACAAGCACAGGGTTGGCAAGCCATTCGGGATGGAATACCTCTTTGATGAACCCTGCTGCCATTAGCTTGTGGATCTCCTCGCCTATCACTCTGTGCTTCTCCTCGTCGAATCGGCGCAGAGGCTGCCTGACGGGTCGGGCTCCGGCCCGAATATCCAGCGAGTGCTCGGCCTCATCCCTCGGTATGTCGGGCATGTCCGAGGGACTCCACGCAAAGACGTCGGCGTTTGCGCGGAGAAAGTCGACGAGCACCGCTTCCTATTTGGGGTCGAGCCCGGAACCGATCCGGATCTGCTTGGAGGTGTCGCCACTGGGGTCGAGGGGGACGGCCTTAACCGTCTCCGCTGGCTCGAAGTTGCCGGCATGACGCTTCACGTCTGGCACCTCTTTGGAGAGGTTCTCCAGGTCGGCGATGAGGGCCTCGGACTCGGCGAGGGCCTCGGCGTACTCCACGCACTCCACGTCGCATTCGAACGCGTGTTTGTACGTGGGGCCGACGGTGATGACCCCATTGGGGCCCGGCATCTTGAGCTTCAGGTAGGTGTAGTTGGGGACGGCCATGAACTTCGCGTAGCATGGCCTTCCCAGTACCGCGTGGTAGGTTCCTCGGAACCCGACCACCTCGAACGTCAAGGTCTCCCTTCGGAAGTTGGAGGGCGTTCCGAAGCAGACGGGAAGGTCGAGTCGTCCGAGGGGCTGGACGCGCTTCCCAGGGATGATCCCGTGGAAGGGCGCAGCGCCTGCTCGGACGGAGGACAAATCGACGCGCAGGAGCCTGAGGGTCTCGGCGTAGATGATGTTGAGGCAGCTGCCCCCGTCCATCAGGACCTTGGTGAGCCTGACGTCGCCGACGATGGGGTCGACGACGAGCGGGTATTTCCCCGGGCTCGGCACGTGGTCGGGGTGGTCAGCTTGGTCGAAGGTGATGGGCTTGTCGGACCAGTCTAGGTAGACTGGCGCCGCCACCTTCACCGAGCAGACCTCCCGGCGCTCTTGCTTGCGATGCCGAGCCGAGGCATTCGCCACATGCCCACCGTAGATCATGAAGCAGTCGCGGACCTCGGGGTACTCTCCTGCTTGGTGATCTTCCTTTTTGTCGTCGTCGTGGGCCCTGCCACCCTCTGCGGGTGGCCCGGCCCTGTGGAAGTGGCGCCGAAGCATGACGCACTCCTTGAGGGCGTGCTTGACGGGCCCCTGATGATAGGGGCACGGCTCCTTGAGCATCTTGTCGAAGAGGTTAGCACCTCCGGGGGGCTTCCGAGGGTTCTTGTACTCGGCGGCGGCGACAAGGTCCGCGTCGGCGGCGTCGCGTTTCGATTGCGACTTCTTCTTGCCTTTCTTCTTGGCGCCGCGCTGAGTAGATGCCTCGGGAGCCTCTTCCGATGGGCGGCCCTGGGGCTGCTTGTCCTTTCGGAAGATAGCCTCGACCGCCTCCTGGCCAGAGGCGAACTTGGTGGCGATGTCCATCAGCTCGCTCGCCCTGGTGGGGGTCTTGCGACCCAACTTACTCACCAGGTCACGGCAGGTGGTGCCGGCAAGGAACGCGCCGATGACATCCGAGTCGGTGATGTTGGGCAGCTCGGTGCGCTGCTTCGAGAATCGTCGGATGTAGTCCCGGAGTGACTCTCCCAGCTGTTGCCGGCAGCTCCGGAGGTCCCAGGAATTCCCGGGGCGCACGTACGTGCCCTGGAAATTGCCGGCGAAGGCTTGGACCAAGTCATCCCAGTTGGAGATCTGCCCCGGAGGCAGGTGCTCCAACCAGGCGCGAGCGGTGTCGGAGAGGAACAGGGGGAGGTTACGGATGATGAGGTTGTCGTCGTTCGTTCCACCCAGTTGGCAGGCCAGGCGGTAGTCCGCGAGCCACAGTTCCGGTCTCGTTTCCCCCGAGTACTTTGTGATAGTGGTCGGGGGTCAGAACCGGGTCGGGAACGGCGCCCGTCGGATGGCCCGACTGAAGGCCTGCGGACCGGGTGGTTCGGGCGAGGGACTCCGATGCTCCCCGCTGTCATAGCGTCCCCCACGCCTGGGGTGGTAGCCTCGGCGCACCCTTTCGTCGAGGTGGGCCCGACGGTCGCGACGATGGTGCTCGTTGCCGAGGTGGCCCGGGGCCGCAGGCGCGGTGTTGCGCGTGCGCCCGGTGTAGACCGAGGCTTCCCGCATGAATCGGGAAGTCGCGGCATGAGGTTCCGAGGGGTACCCCTGCCTTCGGGAGGCAGAGCTCTCGGCCCGTCGGGCCGCAGCGCCTTTCAGGAGATTCTTGAGCTCTCCCTGGATTCGCCGACCCTCGGTGGTTGATGGCTCCGGCATCGCGCGGAGGAGCATCGCTGCGGCTGCCAGGTTCTGACCGACCCCGCTGGATGCGGGCAGCGGCCTGACCCTGACGTTGTTGGCGACGCGGTGCTGGAAATCTTGGGGCAGGTGACGCATTTCTCCGGCCGGGGGTTGGCCCGCCCATACCCGCCCGACGTCCCGACGGATCGGCTCAAGCGCTCCTGCTCCCTCGTCGAGCCTGGCCTGCGCCCCGCGGACTTGCTCGAGCTGTGGGTCGTGACCCCCCGCCGGAACGGGGACCACAGCTAGCTCCCGCGGGATGTCGGCGCGAGGCACCGGCCTAGGAAGATCACCGTCCTCCGGCATGCCGAGATGGTTGCCTTCGGAGGGATCCCCTAGCTCGACGTGGAAACATTCGCGGCTTGGGCCGCAGTCCTCGTCGTCAAGGCTGCGGCTACCGTCGGAACAGTCGGAGAGGCAGTAGTCACATGCGGTCATAAAGTCCCGCATGGCACTGACGTTGCCAAATCCGGAGAAATCCCAACAGATGCTGGGATCGTCGTCTTCCTCGGACCCAGAGGGCCCGTAGGTCAAGACGTCCGTCAACCGGTCCCAAGGCGACCGTATACGAAACCCCAGTGGGGTTGCACTCGCCTCAACGAGAGCGCCCGCCAAAGCAAGGTCGCTAGGCGGGTTGTGGCCGAGTCGAAATGATGTAAGATGGGAATTAGTCGGTACCTTTTGGTCGACGAGGAGCGACATAGTCACGTCGGGGACTGGTTGCACCGTCGTCTCAGGTACGTGGGCGACGTCCTGCAAGCTCTCCGCGAGTGCGCTGGCGTCGTCCACTTGCTCAGGATTGGCGTGTCGCGGGGGGACGGCGCTCGCCTTCGTCTCGAACGCGAGGTCGACGCCCGGTGTGCCCTCCGTTGGGGCGCTGGGGACGTCGATTCGCTCGACAGCCGATGAAGCGCGGCCTCCCGCTTGGCCTTGGTTGCCCCGCGTCCTCCTCCGTTGGCGGGGGAGAGGACGGGGCGAGCTCGAATGTTGTTCTCCCACCATGCGGGGAAGATGTCGTCGATTTCGCCGACGGCGGGCGGGTTGTCGGCCGCCATTGTCGTTGTCGCGCGGCGGTGGAAGGAGTATCATGTCGTAGCTGCCGTCGAAGGACATGAACTCAAGACTCCCGAAACGGAGCACCGTCCCGGGCCGGAGAGGTTGCTGGAGACTGCCCATCTGGAGCTTGACGGGAAGCTGTTCGTCAGCACGCAGCAGGCCCCTACCTGGCGCGCCAAGTGTCGGTGTTTCGAGACCGGGGGGTCCCTAAGCCGACGAGTGAGTGTGCCGCGTGCCCCATCCCAGATGGGTCGAGCGTGTGGGCGAGCGCGAAGGGGGGAAAGCGAGGTGGCCGGAGACGGGCGTGAGAGAGGTGGAAATCCCGCGGCCTTCGTGTTCGTCCCGCGCCCAGGTCGGGTGCGCTTGCAGTAGGGAGTTACAAGCGTCCACGCGGGTGAGGGAAGCGAGCGGCCCCAAGAGAGCGCCTGTCCCGTCCTCGTCCCCGCGCGGCCAACCCTCTCTAAGAAGGCCCTGGTCCTTCCTTTTATAGTCGTAAGGAGAGGATCCAGGTGTACAATGGGGGTGTAGCAGAGTGCTACGTGTCTAGCGGAGGGAGAGCTAGCGCCCTTGAGTACATGCCAATGTGGCAACCGGAGAGATCTTGGCACCCAGCTGGCGTGATGTCGTGGCTGTCGGAGGAGCAACGGAGCCTGGCGGAGGGACAACTGTCGGAGCGGTTGAGTCCTTGCTGACGTCCCCCTGCTTCCGTAAGGGAGCTGAGAGCCGCCGTCGTCACAGGGCTAGCGGGGCGCCATCATTGCCTATCTGGCAGAGCTAGCAAGATGGGACACCGGTCTTGTTCTCTGAGGCCCGAGTCGGCTCGGGGCAGGGTGATGATGGCGCTCCCTGTTGACGTGGCGGGCCTGTGCCCTAGGTCGGGCGACGTGGAGGCTCCTCCGAAGCCGAGGTCGAGTCTGTCTTCCATGGCCGAGGCCGAGCCCGAGCCCCTGGGTCGGGCGAGGCGGAGGTTGTTCGGCAGAGGCCAGGGCGGAGTCCGAGCCCTGGGGTCGGGCGAAGCGGAGTTCGTCGTCTTCCGGGGCCTAGCCCGAGTCCGAGCCCTGGGTCGGGCGGAGCGGAGTTCGCCGTCTTCCGGGGCTTAGCCCGAGTCCGAGCCCTGGGTCGGGCGGAGCGGAGTTCGCCGTCTTCCGGGGCTTAGCCCGAGTCCGAGCCCTGGGTCGGGCGGAGCGGAGTTCGCCGTCTTCCGGGGCTTAGCCCGAGTCCGAGCCCTGGGTCGGGCGGAGCGGAGTTTCCTATGACGCCTTTGGCAGGGCCTGACTGCCTGTCAGTCTCACTCTGTCAAGTGGCACTGCAGTCGGAGTGGCGCAGGCGGCGCTGTCCTTCTGTCAGACCGGTCAGTGGAGCGGCGAAGTGACGGCGGTCACTTCGGCTCTGCCGGGGGGCGCGCGTCAGGATAAAGGTGTCAGGCCACCTTTGCGTTAAATGCTCCTGCGACTTGGTCGGTCGGTGCGGCGATTTAGTCAGGGTTGCTTCTTAGCGAAGGCAAGGCCTCGGGCGAGCCGGAGATGTGTCCGCCGTTAAAGGGGGGCCTCGGGCGAGACGGAAATCCCTCGGGGTCGGCTGCCCTTGTCCGAGGCTAGGCTCGGACGAGGCGTGATCGAGTCGCTCGTATGGACTGATCCCTGACTTAATCGCACCCATCAGGCCTCTGCAGCTTTATGCTGATGGGGGTTACCAGCTGAGAATTAGGCGTCTTGAGGGTACCCCTAATTATGGTCTCCGACAATGAGGTTGTCGTCGTCCGTTCCACCCAGTTGGCAGGCCAGGCGGTAGTCCGCGAGCCACAGTTCCGGTCTCGTTTCCCCCGAGTACTTTGTGATAGTGGTCGGGGGTCGGAACCGGGTCGGGAACGGCGCCCGTCGGATGGCCCGACTGAAGGCCTGCGGACCGGGTGGTTCGGGCGAGGGACTCCGATCCTCCCCGCTGTCATAGCGTCCCCCACGCCTGGGGTGGTAGCCTCGGCGCACCCTTTCGTCGAGGTGGGCCCGACGGTCGCGACGATGGTGCTCGTTGCCGAGGTGGCCCGGGGCCGCAGGCGCGGTGTTGCGCGTGCGCCCGGTGTAGACCGAGGCTTCCCGCATGAATCGGGAAGTCGCGGCATGAGGTTCCGAGGGGTACCCCTGCCTTCGGGAGGCAGAGCTCTCGGCCCGTCGGGCCGCAGCGCCTTCCAGGAGATTCTTGAGCTCTCCCTGGATTCGTCGACCCTCGGTGGTTGATGGCTCCGGCATCGCGCGGAGGAGCATCGCTGCGGCTGCCAGGTTCTGACCGTCCCCGCTGGATGCGGGCGGCGGCCTGACCCTGACGTCGTTGGCGACGCGGTGCTGGAAACCTTGGGGCAGGTGACGTATTTCTCCGGCCGGAGGCTGGCCCACCCATGCCTGCCCGACGTCCCGGCGGATCGTCTCAAGCGCTCCTGCTCCCTCGTTGAGCCTAGCCTGCGCCCCGCGGACTTGCTCGAGTTGTGGGTCGTGACCCCCCGCCGGAACGGGGACCACAGCTAGCTCCCGCGGGATGTCGGCGCGAGGCACCGGCCTAGGAGGATCACCGTCCTCCGGCATGCCGAGATGGTTGCCTTCGGAGGGATCCCCTAGCTCGACGTGGAAACATTCGCGGCTTGGGTCGCAGTCCTCGTCGTCAAGGCTGCGGCTACCGTCGGAACAGTCGGAGAGGCAGTAGTCACATGCGGTCATAAAGTCCCGCATGGCACTGAGGTTGTCAAATCCGGAGAAATCCCAACAGATGCTGGGATCGTCGTCTTCCTCGGACCCAGAGGGCCCGTAGGTCGAGACGTCCGTCAACCGGTCCCAAGGCGACCGCATAGGAAACCCCAGTGGGGTTGCACTCGCCTCAACGAGAGCGCCCGCCAAAGCAAGGTCGCTAGGCGGGTTGAGGTCGAGTCGAAATGATGTAAGATGGGAATTAGTCGGTACCTTTTGGTCGACGAGGAGCGACATAGTCGCGTCGGGGACTGGTTGCACCATCGTCTCAGGTACGAGGGCGACGTCCTGCAAGCTCTCCGCGAGTGCGCTGGCGTCGTCCACTTGCTCAGGATTGGCGTGTCGCGGGGGGACGGCGCTCGCCTTCATCTCAAACGCGAGGTCGACGCCCGGCGTGCCCTCCGTTGGGGCACTGGGGACGTCGATTCGCTCGACAGCCGATGAAGCGCGGCCTCCCGCTTGGCCTTGGTTGCCCCGCCTCCTCCTCCGATGGCGGGGGAGAGGACGGGGCGAGCTCGAATGTTGTTCTTCCACCATGCGGGGAAGATGTCGTCGATTCCGCCGCCGGCGGGCGGGTTGTCGACCGCCTTTGTCGTTGTCACGCGGCGGTGGAAGGAGTATCATGTCGTAGCTGCTGTCGAGGGACATGAACTCAAGACTCCCGAAACGGAGCACCGTCCCGGGTCGGAGAGGTTGCTGGAGACTGCCCATCTGGAGATTGACGGGAAGCTGTTCGTCAACACGCAGCAGGCCCCTACCTGGCGCGCCAACTGTCGGCGTTTCGAGACCGGGGGGTCCCTAAGCCGATGAGTGAGTGTGTCGTGTGCCCCAGCCCAGATGGGTCGAGCGCGTGGGCGAGCGCGAAGGGGGGAAAGCGAGGTGGCCGGAGACGGGCGTGAGAGAGGTGGAAATCCCGCGACCTTCGTGTTCGTCCCGCGCCCAGGTCGGGTGCGCTTGCAGTAGGGGGTTACAAGCGTCCACGCGGGTGAGGGAAGCGAGCGGCCCCAAGAGAGCGCCTGTCCCGTCCTCGTCCCCGCGCGGCCAACCTTCTCTAAGAAGGCCCTGGTCCTTCCTTTTATAGGCGTAAGGAGAGGATCCAGGTGTACAATGGGGGTGTAGCAGAGTGCTACGTGTCTAGCGGAGGGAAAGCTAGCGCCCTAAGTACATGCCAATGTGGCAGCCGGAGAGATCTTGGCACCCTGCTGGCGTGATGTCGTGGCTGTCGGAGGAGCAATGGAGCCTGGCGGAGGGACAGCTGTCGGAGCGGTTGAGTCCTTGCTGACGTCCCCCTGCTTCCGTAAGGGAGCTGAGAGCCGCCGTCGTCACAGGGCTAGTGGGGCGCCATCATTGCCTATCTGGCAGAGCTAGCCAGATGGGACACCGGTCTTGTTCTCTGCGGCCCGAGTCGGCTCGGGGCAGGGTGATGATGGCGCTCCCTGTTGACGTGGTGGGCCTGTGCCCTAGGTCGGGCGACGTGGAGGCTCCTCCGAAGCCGAGGTCGAGTCTGTCTTCCATGGCCGAGGCCGAGCCCGAGCCCCTGGGTCGGGCGAGGCGGAGGTTGTTCGGCAGAGGCCAGGGCGGAGTCCGAGCCCTGGGGTCGGGCGAAGCGGAGTTCGTCGTCTTCCGGGGCCTAGCCCGAGTCCGAGCCCTGGGTCGGGCGGAGCGAAGTTCACCGTCTTCTGGGGCTTAGCCCGAGTCCGAGCCTTGGGTCGGGCGGAGCGGAGTTCGCCGTCTTCCGGGGCTTAGCCCGAGTCTGAGCCCTAGGTCGGGCGGAGCGGAGTTCGCCGTCTTCCGGGGCTTAGCCCGAGTCCGAGCCCTGGGTCGGGCGGAGCGGAGTTCGCCGTCTTCCGGGGCTTAGCCCGAGTCCGAGCCCTGGGTCGGGCGGAGCGGAGTTTCCTATGGCGCCTTTGGCAGGGCCTGACTGCCTGTCAGTCTCACTCTGTCAAGTGGCACTGCAGTCGGAGTGGTGCAGGCGGCGCTGTCCTTCTGTCAGACCGGTCAGTGGAGCGGCGAAGTGACGGCGGTCACTTCGGCTCTGCCGGGGGGCGCGCGTCAGGATAAAGGTGTCAGGCCACCTTTGCGTTAAATGCTCCTGCGACTTGGTCGGTCGGTGCGGCGATTTAGTCAGGGTTGCTTCTTAGCGAAGGCAAGGCCTCGGGCGAGCCGGAGATGTGTCCGCCGTTAAAGGGGGGCCTCGGGCGAGACGGAAATCATCCGGGGTCGGCTGCCCTGGTCCGAGGTTAGGCTCGGGCGAGGCGTGATCGAGTCGCTCGAATGGACCGATCCCTGACTTAATCGCACCCATCAGGCCTTAGCAGCTTAATGCTGATGGGGGTTACCAGCTGAGAATTAGGAGTCTTGAGGGTACCCCTAATTATGGTCCCCGACAACACCTAACACATAATAATGGCTAGTTTATAACCATTGAAAATATGATGTTGAAAGTACAGACATGTTCGGTGCCCCTAACATCTGAACTAGAAGAGGGTAACAATTATATTTCATTGGTTGTCTATAAATATACCTTATGAACAGTCTTGACTGACATCTCAACACCCCCCATTCACTTATATACACCTCTTAAGAGCTAATAAACACACTTCTTGCATCCTTTAGAACATCATCTAGGTGAGATTGAAGAACTCCTAGTTATAGATGAAAATGAATGGGATGAATCAGGATAACCCCTCTTTTCACATTTTATTTTGAAAACATGCTAGTGGGATGACGAAAACAAACCAAAACAAACGAACAAATTGATAACGGGTCACAATTGGACGTAAAAAGCGAAAACATCGCCGCATAAAGTATAAATAAAGTAGTATTGCGATCAATTGAAACATCTCATCTAGACATATGGAAACAATATGTTATAAAACACATATGGCTAACAGAGAAAAATAATCAAGTATGGATTAATTTGTTGCGATGTGACACAATCGTCTATGATATTTTATTGTATTATCTAAAACAGAATATTATATGTAGATAAAAACGAGATATCTCGACTAAAACGGGAAGACAAAAAATTGTAAAAAAACACTTGTATCATTTTCATCCCTGAAAGGGAATTAGGCTTACACCTTTTTCCTAATTGATTTTGGTGGTTGAATTGCCCAACACAAATAATTGGACTAACTGGTTTGCTCTAGTCTATAAGTTTTACAGGTGCCAAAGGTTGACAATAAGCCAATAAAAAGACCAAGAAAGGGTTCAAACAATGAGAGCTAAAAGACATCCCAAAGGCACCCTAGTCTGGCGCACCAGGGAACTCGAAGCTGAACTCGCCACCTTCGGGAAAATGGGAGGGCGCTCCGCTATAATTCACCGGACTGTCCGGTGAAGCACCGGACAGTGTCCGGTGTCACACCGGACTGTCCGGTGTGCCAGCGGAGCAACAGCTACTTCGCGCCAACGGTCGACTGCAACCGCATTCAATGCGCTACAGTGCGCTCCAGAGTCAGAGCACGCGCAGTTGGCGCACCGGACAGTCAACATGATCTGTTCGGTGCACCACCGGACAGCCCAGAGGCCCCACCAATCAGAGCTCCAACGGTCAGAACCCAACGGCCGACTGACGTGGCTGGCGCACCGGACAGTGTTTGGTGGCGCACCGGACTGTCCGGTGCGCCATGCGACAACAGCCTTCCAACGGCCACTTTTGGTGGTTGGGGCTATAAATACCCCAACCACCCCACATTCAATTGCATCCAAGTTTTTCACCTTCAACACATTACAAGAGCTATAACGTACATTCAATTCTAGACACAACCAAAGAGATCAAATCCTCTCCCAAGTCTGTAATCACTCCAAATCAAATAGTGACTAGAGAGAGCGACATTTGTGTTCATTTGAGCTCTTGCGCTTGGATTGCTTCTTTTCTTTCACATTCTTCTTGTGATCAAACTCAATTGTAACCGAGGCAAGAGACACCAATTGTGTGGTGGTCCTTGCGGAAACTTTGTGTTCCGTTTGATTGAGAAGAGAAGCTCACTCGGTCTAAGTGACCGTTTGAGAGAGGGAAAAGGGTTGAAAGAGACCCAGTCTTTGTGACCACCTCAACGGGGAGTAGGTTTGCAAGAACCGAACCTCGGTAAAATAAATCCTTGTGTCTCACTCTTTATTTGCTTGCGATTTGTTTTCACCCTCTCTCGCGGACTCGTTTATATTTCTAACGCTAACCCGACTTGTAGTTGTGCTTAAGTTTATAAATTTCAGATTCGCCCTATTCACCCCCCTCTAGGCGATTTTCAATCCCATTTTCACATTTGTAAAAAAACGACTAGATGTCCAAAAATACGAATTCAAACGAGTTAATGTAGAAATCAGAGCGGAACACAACAACATATACCCTGACCATTTTCACCCCTACTCCTAGTGCGTCGTAGTAAGTTCTTGCATCTTGTGGCACTAGTTAAGAGGTTTGAGTTGGTGTTATGCTCTTGTTATTATTGATGATTTTCTTCACTTGGATAATCAAGAGTTCATGGAATCGTTAACGGCCAGTCGAAGATTGTTGCTGGCTTTGATTGTTGATTGTAAAGGGCTCTCATGCTCATTAACCGTGGAGGTTCATGAAGAGCAACTCTAAGAATCTGGCTAGCTGAAGTGTCTATCTAATGTGGTTCATATAGTGCCCAAGCGGTGGACTTGACGTGTGATGTCAATTAGCAACAAACCTCGAGGATAAATTATTTTGTCCATTCTCTTGTCTGGTTCAATTTGATCGCTATGACACTCACATTTATATTCATATTCTTATCTTGTATGACACTCACATTTACATTTATATTCTTATCTTGTGTGGTAGTTACTAGAGTAACGACAGACAATCTTATTTTTGTAACTAGTTGTATTTAGATCTCTAGCGTAATTATATAGTCACTAATCTGTGTGTTTGAGAAAAAAACAATATAGAGACTTAGCAAATAAAATTGTTTAAAATAATTGCTGGTTCTAAAGTAGAGTTAGTGTAAATATTTGATTTCGCACCACCTCTTATACTAAATAATTTGATCTGGTATCTTATGGTATTAAAAGAAATTTTACAAGACTATTCACCTTCCTTTAGGCATCTAATCCTATAGCATGCCAATTGCCATGCTCGAGATGAGGGATGCTTCGCTAGCTAAACTCCTTCCACGGCAACAGCCGGTAGTCTCTTCATGTAATCCGGCCTTCGTTAGCACGACTCCGTTCCGCTCCGCAACGCTAAGCCGAAGTTTATGCAAGAGCTTATCGACGTCCATCTTGCTTCTCCCTTGACCGATATGATTCATCCGCCATGGCTGTACAGTCGAAGACCAGGATCCTCTACTTCCAAAGCCGGAAAAGTGCGTAGAGACAGTCGCGTCCCTGAGTCCGCCCGAACTGAAAAGAGACCACAAGAAGATGAGTGAAGGTTTCCTGACGTTGGATCGCCTTCGTCGCCGCACCGTCGATGAAGTCGCCCAAAACCTTAGGCTCCGCTAGGCCATGCCCGCGCGTCCAGTCCAGCTAGATCAGTGCGTAAACTGCTGGAGAATCTTGACGTCCAGTTGATACGCGCGTGTAGTAGACGTTCCTTCTTGACTCCCTTGATTGATTCCACGCGGTGACGTGCCACGGCGAGCTTGTCTGTCTCCGTGTGCAGTGGCGCCCCCTCATGGCCAACACACCACGAGTCCGAGCCCCGAGGACAAGGGGACGGCCGGTGGATATCGAGTCAGCTCGACTTGGCTCGTTACGGCGAGCCACCTTGGCTTAGCTCGATATACTAACGAGCTAAATAGCTGACTCGACTCGTTAGAAAGCTCGAGCCAACTTATTAGACTCGCAAGTCACACAACTAAATACAAAGATCTATATACATAAAATATATATATAACCGAAAAATCATATTTTAAGTGTTTAACACTACAAATCCAAAACTTTTATAATATTATTATCATATCATCGTCCTAGCTCTTCTAACTTTTAATATTAAATTAAATAACCAAATATGTATTAACTTACATATTTATAAACCCTTATTATAATAAAATAATAACAAACATCATTATAAAGGAATTCATCATCCGTTCCACAAACATGTAACACTAACATCATATGCTGCTAGAACCAAAGTTCACAAAACCATAACCAATAATTAAATATTAAATATACAATGTAGTTATGTAGCCATGCAAAAAATGTAAATATTTAAGCACATGACACATCCACACATGTCCATATCACATATCATAACTACGAGAAAAACAAGACTATGAGAGATGAGACGACACCAGCGACTAGACAAACTTGTGTTGTGGCTTAGCTCGTTTAGCTCGTGAGCTGGCTCATGAGCTAACATGAGCTGGCTCATTAGAGAACTGAGCTAAAATGCTAGCTTGACTCGCTATAAAATTAAAATGAGCCGAATCGAGCCGAGCTACTAACGAGCTGAGTCGAGCGAGTTATCGAGTCATGAGTAGGGATGGCGTGGTCACATGCTCACAAGTACTAATTGGCCAGCGAACCTTTTCTTAAAAAAAAGTAACGGGCCAACCAACCTAAGCCAAAAGCACAAGGCAGGCCTCTGAACGCCATATCGAGAAGGAAATCCGGCTCGGCCCACGACCGGTTCCACGAAGCGAGGCGATAGAAAGGGAAGCCACTAGCCACCTCCTCCACTTGGAACGCACGTACCGGCACGGTGACGACACCCGCGCCCCACCTCGGGCGGGGCGTGTCCCGGGTCCATCGGATCCCGAGCGCGCGCGTGTCCCCCGCGCCCTTCCCGTCCTCACATCCCACATTCCCACCACTACTTCACTCGCTCGCTCGTGAAGCGTCTCGCTGCCCTGCCCCCACCGATCCACCACCCCCCCACTCATCACCCCTCAGCCACCGCCCACCGGCCATGTCGTCGCCGTCGGTAGCCAGCCTCCGTCTCCCGATGCTCCCAGCGTCGCCGCCCCTCTCCCGCCGCGCTATCGCCGGAGTTACCCCGAGCGCGGCCGCACCCCGCGCTCTTCTCCTACAACCCCTCGCGCCCAAGGCGCTCGCGGCGTACCACCAGCCTGCGCTCCTCCTCCACCAGCGACGCCGGCATGGACCGCCCCCCGTCGCCGCTGTCACTGCCTCCAAGCCGGTTCTCAAGGTACCCTCCTTCGTCTCTCTTCTCTTCCGGCATCGGCGGCGGATGTCGCGTCATTGTTTGATCGGTTGCCTGGCTTGGGTTGGGTTGCCGCGCAGGACCCGAAGAAGTACCAGGAGTGGGACTCCATGACGGCCAAGTTCGCTGGCGCCGCCAACATCCCCTTCCTACTGCTCCAGCTCCCGCAGATCGTCCTCAACACCCGCAACCTCCTCGCCGGCAACAAGACCGCGCTCTTCGCCGTGCCGTGGCTTGTACGGCCCCCAATTCGCGTCTCAGATTCCACCTCCTCTGTGTGACTGTGTCTGCTGTGACGATCGTTTTGACGGATCTCATTGCACGCTTCAGGGAATGCTCACTGGGCTGCTGGGCAACCTCTCGCTCCTCTCCTATTTCGCCAAGAAGAAGGAAACGGAGGCTGTCATCGTGCAGACTCTTGGCGTCATCTCCACCTATGCGGTCCTCGTGCAGCTCGCAATGGCGGAGTCCATGCCGGTGCCGCAGTTCGTGGCCACTTCGGTTGTTGTGGCCGCAGGGCTCATCCTAAACTTCCTCAACTACTTTGGCTGGATCCCTGGAACCCTCTTGCTGCTGTGGGAGGATTTCATTACAGTCGGCGGCCTTGCCGTGCTCCCTCAGGTGAAAATGACTGTTTTTGCTTTGACACCTTACAACTTCAGCTGGTTCTGCTGTTTTGTACAGTGTCGATTCTAAAATTTTCTTTCTTCTGTTTATCTCTGTTTGGTGAATTGAAAATGCAGGTCATGTGGTCAACTTTTGTTCCCTTCATCCCCAATAGCGTACTGCCTGGCATAATCTCTGGTTCTTTAGCTGTTGCAGCTGTTGCGATGGTACGACACATTATATTATCTTGCATTGAGCGATTTATGTTTATTAACTATGATATCACCTGAATGCCTCAAGTAAAACTGGAAAGCTAAAAGCAAATGTATTGTCTTTATGACTCTGAAGCAGCCTTTTATCGTTTGCATTGTTCCAAATTAGTTGACCATGCTTGATGTCAGGTTTTAAAGCAGCCTACATATTAGTAGATACAATGTTCTAAGTAATGGTGTGAGCAATAATGAAGTCCAGTTCCGTAATAGGATGTTATTCTTATTTTAAGTGCTTGGGAGGTTTAAGTTCATGTTTAGTTGGATTTAATTATACATACTGTTTTTCTTTATGATCCCTCATTTGAGTACACAGTACGTATTTTCAGTCCGTTTGTTTGATTTGCACATATTATAAGTAGCTTTGGTTACTAGTAAGAGAACTTGTTTAGTAAGATATGCAAGAGATTATCGATGTGAGAACACAAAGCATGGAAATTCTACTTTATCTTTTCCATTTGTGCTGATATATTTTCATTTTAGGGCATACTTACCAACTTATCAATCAAGCACTAAAAGTAGGTTGTATTCACATCACATGGTTCCTTCATTTAATTGCCGACTAGCTTATGTTAGCTCTTGATTAGTTTTTTTCCCTCTTGGTTTCAGGCAAGGATGGGCAAGCTTTCCAATGCAGGGGTTAAATTTGTTGGGTCATTGTCTGGTTGGACAGCCACACTTCTCTTCATGTGGATGCCAGTGGCACAGATGGTATTCAAGCTTACACACTCGTACCAGTGGAAACTGATGATCAAATGCTGATGCACTAAAATGCAATTTGTTTGTTGGGTTCTGCAGTGGACAAATTACCTTAACCCAAGTAACATCAAAGGGCTGTCAGCTTTCAGCATGTTGCTTGCAATGCTTGGAAACGGACTTATGATTCCTCGCGCTGTATTCATCCGTGATTTGATGTGGTATTAATTTTTTATTCTATCTTGCCTGATAGTGTTCAAGAAATTGTGATGGGAAGTATCTAACTCCGACTGGAAATGCCTATTGTAGATGAGAAGGGACCATATGAAAATATCACTTCCCTAGGCATTCCCATGCATGAAGCTTTACATGAAACCTCCTAAATCATCTTCATTAAATAATCATGAAAGGGCATGACACACATAATAAGATGGCCCATTATTTCATAAACTGAGGCTGATCGAATGCCTTATTTTCATGGAAGTTTGAATTTATGGTTGTTAAATAATAAAAGATGTATTTATTAATAGTCAATAATATAGTCAAACCAATGCCATTTTTATCTGCTCTATTGCAATTCCTATATTCCCTTAACCATAGTTATTTTTCATGAATCTAGGTTCACTGGTTCTGCATGGGCATCTGTCCTACAGGGTTGGGGTAACCTGGCGTGCATGTACTGGTAATGTATTTCTCATAGCTGTGATATCGCTTACTTATGTGTTTATCCTGTATGACTCATACAAGACAATTAACCCTTTAATTTTTTTGTTCCAGCTTTAATAGCATCAGCGGAGAAGTTTTCTTTGCAACATCAGCTGGTCTGCTTCTATGGCTAGGTCTTCTCTCTTTACAATATCTAGTTTGCTTCTTTCCGAATATAAACGTCTTGATCAGAAACATTTCATTTTGGCAATTTGTGAGGAGCACACACATTTCAGAGTTTCAACATTTTCGTGAAGAGTTCCTGTCAAAAAACATTTTCGTGAAGCGCACTTGTTTTGGAACTAATACATAACTGACTCTTTTTTGTTGTTGTAGTGCAAGTGTGCTAGATTGTCTTTCTGACCATACATGTCACTTTTTTGGTTGCTTGCTAGGATTTACTCTATGGAGAGATGCCATTGCCTATGGCAACAGCTCGCCCTTCTCTTCCTTGAAGGAGCTGTTTTTTGGGAAGTGATGAACCGTCGGCAACCTTGTTTCTCTTGCACTTTAAGCAGCTAACTGTTCCCGGGTAGGACGCTCTCCTGCAATAAATCATGGTAGCTGTTAAGAACGGTGGTTCAGTTGCTCCCATATGGTCTGAAGAAACGGTGCTTCAGTCTTTAGCATTTTGAGGAGGAAACGTGAAACTTACTGGTCAGCTGAAGGCTATAAACATTGCCATGGCCCTGGACTGGAAGCCCCAACTTTCCCAAGCCTGTAGAAAGCGCCGTGTGCCTCTACAGAAGCCACCGCGTGATGACCAGCTTCATCCGGCAGGGTGGGTACAGTAGCAAGCTATAGCCCTAGTCTGATGTAAGAACAAATTTATATTATCCATCCCATATTGTCTTTAATTAGATTCATTTTTGAAACCAATGCAATTTCAGCTCTTGCTGTCGTGCAAATCTGTACCCATTGTCCATGGATGAGTAGATGACCTGGGAGAATCACACAATACATATTGTAATATCAGTTCACGTTTTAAAGAAGTGAATATGAGTAGATGACCTAGGGTCTCATTGAGCTAGACCAAAATCATGTATGAACAAAAACTCAAAACTAGTATTCTAGGGTCCATTGGATATCAACGGGTAAAGAGTCGCACCTAAATCCAACCCATTATTTTACGGCTCGGGTCGGGTGCAGGCTCATAAGTGAAATTTGACACTCAGGCTAGTTTGGTAAGGCTAGTTTGAAAGTAAGTGAAGGCAAACATAGGAAGGGAAAAGCCTCTATAAATAACTAAATATCTTATGTCGGTACCTAAATCAGGGGTACCCCTTACTACAATATGAAGACACGGTGTCCGTACGGTGATCTCTAGCCGCACGGAGAACAGCACTCGACCCCGCCACGTGGACGCCTCAAGGGGCACCACGTGGCGAGAAAAGAAGAAGCATTCCAGGATGTACCAGTTGGACCGGACCTCCGCGAGGAAGCACCGGACCACTGTACGCGCAACCCGAACCCCCGATTACGGTCGGGGACTCCCAAGTAAGCATGTCGGGTCCCTTGGATGGGGTCCAGATCCCTCCGAGTAAGGTCCGGGCCACAACGGGGTCCCGGGACAGGGGATACCCTGGCATAAGCAAGGGTCCGATACTGACACGTGTTAGGCTTTATCCTGTGCGCTTGCGCTCCCCGCTCAGGCGGAGACCCGCTGCTGCCGCGTGGATTGTAGCTCGTGACATAAGCCAGCAGGCGGAGCCTGACGTAAGGCCTCTAAAGCCGCGCGGTCTCTGCATTTATTGCGTAGAGGACGCGCCGCCTGCCCACCCTGCTGACAGGCGATATGCCCACTCAGCATTTAATGCGTCTTGTCCACTCCGCTGGCAGGCGGCGCCAGGGCCATCCTGCAGACGGCGCACCTGTCCAGTCCATTGTTAAACAGTGCACCCGTGCCACGTGGCGCACTGCGCTCATCATCCCTTATACGAGAAGCTTCCTCTGCACGCCGATGCTACGCAGATTTCGGAGGTCAGGGCACAAGAAGATTGCTCCAGCAGCAAACATTAGTAGCTCCAAGTACTACATCTGTTATGTTCCTGGGCCCACATGTCGGGGCTCAGTACCCTTGTGAATGCCCCCTTAGCTATAAAAGGGGAGGCATGCAACGTTACAAGGGGAGCTCTCTTATACCAAGCTTAGACAGAGACTCTCAACTCTCAAGCTTCCACAGCAATCCAACACACAGTGGAGTAGGGTATTATGCTCCAGCGGCCCGAACCACTCTAAATCCTCGCGTGTTCATGTGCTCGGTGATCGCTTAGCAAGACAGGCAAAACGCTTAAGCCCCTTCCTCATCTTAGGATTTAGGGTGGGTGCATTCCGCCACCCGGCCGAAGAATTCCCTCTCCGACATTTGGCGCGCCAGGTAGGGGCCTAGGCATTAGGTTTTTGCTTGTTTTCTTGCTCAGCATGATGGTGCAAATCGTGGAGCACCGCGTCGAGACTTCAACGGATTTCCTGGTGGAGGAAGAAGTTGTTTCTTCCATGCCACAGGTTCCCAACCGCCCAATGACGGGCATTGCTGCTGTGCACGCAGCACGACAGCATACAACTGCGCAGACATCCCGGACTCCGTCGAGGGTGGCTCCGGGAGCATTGTCAGCAGCCAGGGAGTTGCTATGTCACCCTCCAAGCTCCACGGCCTCACCGGGGGCCATGAAGCAGTGGCGGGGCGACGTCGACTGGCTACTCGGCATGGCACATTCTACCTCAACCAGGTCGAGGCCACGGTCATCCCGGCGCCAACATGAGGCGTCGGCGTCTGTGCGCTCGCCCTCAGTGAGGGGTGCACATACCAACGACATCCGGGCAGAACTCAACCGCAGGCGTGCGGGAGAGGACGCCTGAGTCTCTTTAGAGAGGGCGCGTGAGCGCCGCCAAAACATCGAGGGTCGCAACCTCGATCAAGACTTCGCTGCGGTAGCACCGCAGGCCCCAATGGGCACCCGATCCCAAGCGGGTGTCCCCTTGGCCGGCGTAGGCTGCGTCGCTCTTGCGGATCATCTCCGCGCGGCGTCATGACCATCCAAGTTCGGCCACACCTGCCGGAAAAGTACGACGGTACGTCAAACCCGTCGGAGTTCCTGCAGGTGTACGTCACCGCTATCGCAGCAGCAGGTGGAAACACCGCTATGATGGCGACATATTTTCATGTCGCCTTGTCTGGACCTGCCCGGACTTGGCTCATGAACCTCGCCCCAAGGTCAATCTACTCCTGGGAAGAGTTCTGCGTGTGGTTCGTTGCGAACTTCACCAGCGCTTACCAGCAGCACGGTGTGGAGGCCCACCTCCACGCGGTAAGGCAGGAGCCCAGGGAGACTCTCCGGACGTTCATCTCCCACTTCACCAAGGTGCGAGGTACTATACCTCGCATTTCCGATGCTTCCATCATCACGGCCTTCCGCCAGGGAGTACGTGATGGGAAAATGTTGGAGAAGTTGGCCACGCATGACGTGAAGATTGTCCTCACACTCTTCGCTCTGGCCGACAAATGCGCCAGAACCGCCGATGGCCGTGCATGGCACTCGGTCCCACAAACCGGGGCTACCCAGTCGGGTGGCTCGGGTTCCGTCCCCCGGGATGGTAAGAAGAAAAAGAAGAAGGACCGCGACTACCAGAAGCCGTGGTCCACCGCTCTAGTCGTTGCAGCCGCGACCGGGGGCCGGGGCGACCGCAACAAACGCCCACGGCCGTAGAGGGGGTAACAGCGGCTCATGCCCTGTGCACCCCAACGGTCGCCACAGCGCCGCAGAGTGTCGCGAGATCATTGACCTCGCGAAACGCGTCAGCGAGCGGCGCGAGCAGTCTCCCAAAGACGGCTCCCCATCTCGTCGCCGACCTGGCAAAGAAAAGGTCGACGACGTCGAGGTGGCCACGGCTGAACGGGACCTCGGGTATCAGTCACCCGAGGGGGACCTGAAGGATGTCTTCGTCGGAGGCTCCTACTCCGGTGGGGACAACTAGATGGACCCCCAGAGGGACCCTGTGCTCCCCGGACTACGGGGCCGAAGCCTGCCTTCCCCGGAAACCCTTCTGGACTCCCCACGGGTCCAGGCTTCTGACAAGTCCACGCAAAAATGGCTACAGCATGAGGACGAGGACTCCCTCATCAAACGCAGATGGGAACCCAGGGTCGGGACCTAGTCCTACGGCAAGTACCAAACCAAGAAGGGCTCTGCAACTCTCCCTCAGCTGGAAAGGACCCTTCAAGGTGACGGGAATACGCCGACCCGAAGGTGACTATCTTGCTATGACTGAAGGAGTACCTCTTCCTGGCCACTAGAGCATCTCTGTAAGTTCTATCCATAGGAGCAAGTCTGAGGGGTCGAATTCTTCTCCCTTTTGTAACTAGGCAACACATACGTGTACGCCAACCAGGTGAGGTCCGCCCTCATAAGCCCGACCTGTTGGTATGCACCCATGCATGACAGGTTATAAAGAAAAGATTTACCCCCTCAGATGTGCCTCTATGATAGTTTTATCCTACTGCTCCATGGTCTTACCTTGCAGTTTTCTGGATGTTATTTTATCTAACCCACCCGAACAGTTCCCTTTCCATCAGACATAATGACATCCGAATTGAACAGTCAGGCTTGCAGTTTAGGACTTCTCTGCGAAAGCAGGAGGGCCCGACAACCTGGGGGGCGGTTCTAAAGAACAGGAGCCCGTTCCATGGGGTGGTCTGGAGCCTGTGTGGCCGCTTAGCCTGGTCCCGTACCCGAAAGCCTGCACACTCCACCACTCCGTGACGGGTACCCTAGTATTTGGAGCTATAAGTCATGTGGGTCCGGCAACCTGGGGTCCGGAACTAGAGAATGGACACTTGTCTCCTGGGGTGGTCCGGAGCCCGTGCAGCCGCTCAGCCTGGTTCCGTACCGTGGGCCTGCACGCTCCACCACTCTGCGATGGGTGTCCTAGTACCTAGAACCACCATCCAGGGGGTCCGGACGCACAACTTGGCCATCCAGACTAGACCCTGCAGTTATCGAGCATGTATCAAAGGATGGCTAGTGTCAGATGGCGGGTCCTATGGGTGTACTACTAATGCTCCCTAGCTGAAGCTGTGTGCAGGCCCAGGTCCCAGTCGAGGCTACCTCCTAGGGGCCATCGCCAACTCTTTCTTAGGTATGCTGGTCTACAGCCTCGACAAATCGAGCCTACGTCCCAGGGGGGCCAGGTACCAAGTAGGAATCGGTTACACCACACACAACAGGGACAAGTGGTACACAGATAAGTGCTAATACTGCTTGATAAATAGTACTCAAAAGTACCTTACGAAAAGCAAAAGTATTACATCCGCTTTCAAGCGGAGTCCTAGCTCCATCTCTACTCTGCAGGAATAGACTACTCTGCACCAGCAGGGTCGCGTTGGAAGCTAGCTCCGGGCAGCCTCACCAGCGGCGACGACCACCTCTACTCCGAGCGGCTCGCCTGCGGAAGCGGCCACCTCTTCACCAATGGCTCGCCAGTGACGGCGGACACCTTTGCACCGGTGGCTTGCCGGCAACGGCGACCACCACAGCGCGTGCGAAGAGGTCCTCGCCCCCGTCCTCCTACGGGGGTGAGGACAAGACCATCCAAGAACGCGCCCGCCACCCCCACGGCGTACGACGTCTTGTACGACCCCTCAGGCCGCGTCGGAGCAGTGAGGCCGGCAGCGTAGGGGACGCCACGGATGTGGCGGACCTGCGCACGGCGCGACCATCGCTCGTGCGGTGGACGGACAGCCACGCCCCGCTTGGCGGTGGGTGGCAGCGTCGGAGGCGGCACCAAAGCCATCAAAGCCAAAGAGATGGAGCCGCAGCACGGCTCGCTTCCCACTCCAAAGAGTTGGGGGTGCGAGGGATGGAGTCGTGGCTCAGCCTGCTGCCCACCTTCACGAGGCTGGTGATCATCCTTCCCCCCGAATGCTGGAGGAAGAAGCGGTAAGGAGCGTCGCCTCCACGGACATCCCGCTGAGGTAGGCGATGATGGTCGCCTAAAAGATGAAGCAGGACTCCACGGGTAGTGGCTGGAGGCCAAGCCCCTCCAGCAGCTGCACGAATAAAGATGGGATCGGCAGAGCCAACCCGCTGGGGAGTTTGGAAACAAAGAACACAAACTCTTCGGTGGAAAGGTCGCCGAGAAGACAGACATCAGCACAAGTCCTCCCGGCAAATACCGGCACATCCTATCCAAGTAGGCGGCACACCATGTCGAGCACCCACTCAGTCTGGGCATGCTCGAGATAGACTTACAAGGCCATGGTAAACTATGGCGACACAAAACAGAAACCTTGAAGGCAAAGGGGCGCAGAGAGCTCGAAGGCGAAAGGGCACCGCGAGTGGGAGAGAAGCAAGACATGGCTGCTACTCGAGGGATGAACCCCTTTTTTAAAGGCAGATTTCCCCGCTCGCGCCCCGAAGCGTCACGGGCAAGGTCTCCCCCGATGCGCACCAGGGTTCCCATCCTATGACACGGGGGCCAGGCCTCACAGGTCATACAAGCTGGCCCGAAACGCGAAGAAGGCGAACCGTCGCACAAGGAGCGTGCAACCGCCCCGCGGATGTGCGCCCCTTCATCTTCGCCGCAACCAACGGTCAAGAAGGCGAACCGCCGCACAAGGAGCGTGCAACCGCCCCGCGGTTGTGCGCCCCTTTATCTTCGCCGCAACCAACGGTCAAGAGGATGAACCGCCGCACACGGAGCGTGCAATCGCCCCGCGGTTGTGCGCCCCCTCGGCTTCGCCGCAACCAGCGGTCCAACCTCTGGCATGAGGGCTGTCGGGGACCATAATTAGGGGTACCCTCAAGACTCCTAAATCTCAGCTGGTAACCCCCATCAGCACAAAGCTGCAAAGGCCTGATGGGTGCGATTAAGTCAAGGATCGGTCCATTCGAGGGACGCGATCACGCCTCGCCCGAGCCCAGCCTCGGGCAAGGGCAGCCGACCCCGGAGGATTTACGTCTCGCCCGAGGACCCCCTCCAGCAACGGACACACCTTCGGCTCGCCCGAGGCCCAGTCTTCACCAAGAAGCAACCTTGGCCAAACCGCCACGCCAACCGACCGAATCGCAGGGGCATTTAATGCAAAGGTAGCCTGACACCTTTATCCTGACGCGCGCCCTCCAGACGACAGAGCCGAAGTGACCGTAGTCACTTCGCCGCTCCACTGACCGGCCTGACAAGAGGACAGCATCGCCTGCGCCGCTCTGACTGCTGTGCCACTCGACAGAGTGAGGCTGACAGCAGCCAAGTCCGGCCTCAGGCGCCATAGGAAACTCCGCATCGCCCGACCCCAGGGCTCGGACTCAGGCTCAGCCCCGGAAGACGACGAACTCCGCTTCGCTAGGCCTGGGCATTCGGTTCTTCGGTTCGGTTCGGTTCCTCGGTTCTTGTAGAAATTCGGTTCTTCAAAAACTAGAACCGAAATAGCAAGATAAAGAAATCAGAACTGACTAGTTCGGTTCTCGGTTCTTCGGTTCGGTTCTTCGGTTCTAACCGAACTGTCACAGCCACTCTAAAATTATGAATAGCGACAACTTTTGTGAGAAATTTCAGCAACATCTCCCCACAAACAACGACAAGTGCACAATGACTATAATTTCATAGATAATACATGGATGATTAGAGGTTCAACATAAGTCGATAACACAACATCCGAAGTTACAAACACATGTAACAAATTGAATCTAATACTTTTGAGTTTTTCGGTTCTTTCGGTTCTTTGGAGTGCAGAACCGAAAATATCTCATTTATTTCGGTTCTCAAAAAACCAGAACCGAATTTCATAACGGTTCCTTCGGTTCTGGTTCTCGGTTATTTCGGTTCGGTTCCTCGGTTCCGGTTCTTTTTTCCCAGGCCTACGCTTCGCCCGACCCCAGGGCTCGGACTCGGGCTCAGCCCCGGAAGATGACGAACTCCGCTTCGCCCGACCCCAGGGCTTGGACTCAGGCTCAGCCCCGGAAGACGACGAACTCCGCTTCGCCCGACCCCAGGGCTCGGACTCGGGCTCAGCCCCGGAAGACGACGAACTCCGCTTCGCCCGACCCCAGGGCTCGGACTAGGGCTCAGCCCCGGAAGACGACGAACTCCACTTCGCCCGACCCTAGGGCTCGGACTCGGGCTCAGCCCCGGAAGACGACGAACTCCGCTTCGCCCGACCCCAGGGCTCGGACTCGGGCTCAGCCCCGTAAGACGACGAACTCCGCTTCGCCCGACCCCAGGGCTCGGACTCAGCCCTGGCCTCAGCCGACGGTCTCCGCCTCGCCCGACCCAGGGGCTCGGACTCGACCTCGGCCTTGGAAGACAGACTCGACCTCGACCTCGGAGGAGCCTCCACCTCGCCCAACCCAGGGCTCGGACCGACCACGTCACAGGAGGCGCCATCATTACCCTACCCTAAGCTGACTCATGCTACGGGGAACAAGACCGGCGTCCCATCTGGCTCGCTCTGCTAAACAAGTAATGATGGCGCCCCGCACGCTCTATGACGACAGCGGCTCTCAGCCCCCTTACGGAAGCAAGAGGACGTCAGCAAGGACTCGACAGCCCCAACAGCTGTCCTTCCACCAGGCTCCAGCGCTCCTCCGACGGCCACGACACCACACGAACCGGGTGCCAAAACCTCTCCGGCTGCCACGATGGCATCTACTTAGGGCACTAGCTCTCCTCCGCTAGACACGTTAGCACACTGCTACACCCCCATTGTACACCTGGATCCTCTCCTTACGCCTATAAAAGGAAGGACCAGGGCCCTCTTACAGAGGGTTGGCCGCGCGGAGAAGGACGGGACAACGCTCGCGTAAGGACGCTCGCTCCCTCCCGCGTGGACGCTTGTAACCCCCTACTGCAAGCGCACCCGACCTGGGCGCGGGACAAACACGAAGGCCGCGGGTTTCCCCTTCGCACGCCTGTCTCCCTCCGGCTTCTTCCCCCCTTCGCGCTCCGTCTCGCGTCGACCCATCTGGGCTGGGGCACGCGGCGACAATTTACTCGTCGGTCCAGGGACCCCCCGGGTTCGAAACGCCGACAGTTGGCGCGCCAGGTAGGGGCCTGCTGCGTGTTGATGAACAACTTCCCGTCAAGCTCCAGATGGGCAGTCTCCAGCAACCTTTCCAGCCCAGGACGGTGCTCCGT
This sequence comes from Zea mays, assembly GCF_902167145.1. NCBI lineage: Eukaryota > Viridiplantae > Streptophyta > Magnoliopsida > Poales > Poaceae > Zea > Zea mays. The sequence continues at coordinate 12,591,215 of NC_050097.1, forward strand.
TTCGGGAGTCTTGAGTTCATGTCCCTCGACGACAGGTACGACATGATACTCCTTCCCCCGCCGCGCGACAGCGACAATGGCGGCCGACAACCCGCCCGCCGGCGGCGGAATCGACGACGTCTTCCCCACGTGGTGGAAGAACAACATTCGGGCTTGTCCCGTCCCCTCCCCCGCCAACGGAGGAGGAGGCGGGGCAACCAAGGCCAAGCAGGAGGCGGCACCTCGTTGGCTGTCGAGCGAGTCGACGGTGCCGGCGCCCCAACGGGGGGCACGTCGGGCATCGACCTCGCGTCTGAGACGAAGACGAGCGTCGTCTCCCCGCAACACGCCAACCCCAAGCAAACGGACGACGCCAGCACGCTCGCAAAGGACTTGCTGGGCGTCACCCTCGTACCTGAGACGACGGTGCAGTCAGCTCCTGACGTGACTTCGTCACCGCCCGTCGACCAAGAGGTACCGACCAATTCCCATCTCGCGCCTTTTGGATTCGGCCTCGACCCACCAAGCGACTTCGCTTCGGTGGACGCTCTCATAGAGGCGAGTCCAAACCCTCTGGGGTATCGTATGCGGTCACCTTGGGACCGGCTGACGACCGACTCGACCTACGGGCCCTCGGGGTCCGAGGGAGATGACGAGCCCGACTTTAGTTGGGATTTCTCCGGACTTGGTAACCCCAGTGCCATGCGGGACTTTATGACCGCGTGCGACTACTGCCTTTCTGACTGTTCCGACGGTAGCCGCAGCCTCGGCGACGAGGACTGCAGCCCAAGTCGTGAATGTTTCCACGTCGATCTAGGGGGTCCCGACGAAGGCAACCATCTTGGTATGCCGGAGAACGGTGACCTCCCTAGGCCTGTGCCTCGCGTTGACATCCTTCGGGAGCTAGCCGTGGTCCCCGTCCCGGCGGGGGGTCATGACCCACAGCTCGAGCAAATCCGCGAGATGCAGGACAGGCTCGATGAGGGAGCAGGAACACTTGAGCCGTTCCGCCGGGACAATGGGCAGGAATGGGCGGGCCAACCTCCGGCCGGAGAAGTGCGTCATCTACCCCAGGGCATCCAGCACCGCGTCGCCAACGACGTCAGGGTAAGGCCGCCACCGGTTTCCAGCGGGGTCGGCCAGAACCTGGCTGCAGCGGCAATACTTCTCCGCGCGATGCCGGAGCCATCAACCACCGAGGGGCGGTGTATCCAGGGAGAGCTCAAGAATCTCCTGGAGGACGCCGCGGTCCGACGGGCCGAGAGCTCCGCCTCCCGAAGGCAGGGGTACCCCTCGGAACATCGCGCCGCGACTTCCCGATTCATGCGGGAAGCCTCGGTCCACACCGGGCGCACGCGCAACACAGCGCCTGCGGCCCCGGGTTGCCTCGGCAACGAGCACCATCACCGCAACCGTCGGGCCCACCTCGACGAGAGGGTGCCCGAGGCTACCACCCCAGGCGTGGGGGACGCTATGACAGCGGGGAGGATCGGAGTCCCTCGCCCGAACCACCCGGTCCGCAGGCTTTCAGCCGCGCCATACGACGGGCGCCGTTCCCGACTCGGTTCCGAACCCCGACTACTATCACAAAGTACTCGGGGGAGACGAGACCGGAACTGTGGCTCACGGACTACCGGCTGGCCTGCCAACTGGGTGGAACGGACGATGACAACCTCATCATCCGCAACCTCCCCCTGTTCCTTTCCGACACCGCTTGCGCCTGGCTGGAGCACCTGCCTCCGGGGCAGATCTCCAACTGGGACGACCTGGTCCAAGCCTTCGCCGGCAATTTCCAGGGCACGTACGTGCGCCCTGGAAACTCCTGGGATCTCCGAAGCTGCCGCCAGCAGCCGGGAGAGTCTCTCCGGGACTACATCTGACGATTCTCGAAGCAGCGCACCGAGCTGTCCAACATCACCGATTCGGATGTCATCGGCGCGTTCCTCGCCGGCACCACCTGCCGCGACCTGGTGAGCAAGCTGGGTCGCAAGACCCCCACCAGGGCGAGCGAGCTGATGGACATCGCCACCAAGTTCGCCTCTGGCCAGGAGGTGGTTGAGGCCATCTTTCGGAAGGACAAGTAGCCCTAGGGCCGCCCACCGGAAGATGTCCCTGAGGCGTCAACTCAACGCGGCGCCAAGAAGAAAGGCAAGAAGAAGTCGCAAGCGAAACGCGACGCCACCGACGCGGACCTTGTCGCCGCCGCCGAGTACAAGAACCCTCGGAAACCTCTCGGAGGTGCCAACCTCTTCGACAAGATGCTCAAGGAGCCGTGCCCCTATCATCAGGGGCCCGTCAAGCACACCCTTGAGGAGTGCGCCATGCTTCGGCGCCACTTTCACAAGGTCGGGCCACCCGCGGAGGGTGGTAGGGCTCGCGACGACGATAAGAAGGAAGGTCACCAGGCAGGAGAGTTCCCCGAGGTCCACGACTACTTCATGATCTACGGTGGGCAAGTGGCGAACGCCTCGGCTCGGCACCGCAAGCAAGAGCGTCGGGAGGTCTGTTCGGTAAAGGTGGCGGCGCCAGTCTGCCTAGACTGGTCCGACAAGCCCATCACCTTCGACCAAGACGACCACCCCGACCGCGTGCCGAGCCTGGGGAAATACCCGCTCGTTGTCGACCCCGTCATCGGCAACGTCAGGCTCACCAAGGTCCTCATGGATGGAGGCAGTAGCCTCAACATCATCTACGCCGAGACCCTCGGGCTCCTATGGATCGATCTGTCCTCGGTCCGGGCAGGCGCTGCGCCTTTCCACGGGATCATCCCCGGGAAGCGCGTCCGGCCCCTCGGACGACTCGATCTACCCGTCTGCTTTGGGACGCCCTCCAACTTCCGAAGGGAGACCCTCACGTTCGAGGTGGTCGGGTTCCGAGGAACCTACCACGCAGTACTGGGGAGGTCCTGCTACGCCAAGTTCATGGTCGTCCCCAACTACACCTACCTCAAGCTCAAGATGTTGGGCCCCAACGGGGTCATCACCGTCGGCCCCACGTACCGACACACGTACGAATGCGACGTGGAGTGCGTGGAGTACGCCGAGGCCCTCGCCGAGTCCGAGGCCCTCATCGCCGACCTGGAGAGCCTCTCTAAGGGGGCGCCAGACGTGAAGCGCCACGCCGGCAACTTCGAGCCAGCGGAGACGGTTAAATCCGTCCCTCTCGACCTAGCAATGATGCCTCCAAGCAGATCCGGATCGGCTCCGAGCTCGATCCCAAATAGGAAGCAGTGCTCGTCGACTTTCTCCGCGCAAACGCCGACGTTTTCGCGTGGAGTCCCTCGGACATGCCCGGCATACCGAGGGATGTCGCCGAGCACTCGCTGGATATCCGAGCTGGAGCCCGACCCGTGAAGCAGCCTCTGCGCCGATTTGACGAAGAAAAGCGCAGAGCCATAGGCGAGGAGATCCACAAGCTGATGGCGGCAGGGTTCATCAAAGAGGTATTCCATCTCGAATGGCTTGCCAACCCTGTGCTTGTGAGAAAGAAAGGAGGGAAATGGCGGATGTGTGTAGACTACACTGGTCTAAACAAAGCATGTCCGAAAGTTCCCTACCCTCTGCCTCGCATCGATCAAATCGTGGATTCCACTGCCGGGTGCGAAACCCTGTCTTTCCTCGATGCCTACTCTGGGTATCACCAGATCAGGATGAAAGAGTCCGACCAGCTCGCGACTTCTTTCATCACACCCTTCGGCATGTACTGCTATGTTACCATGCCGTTCGGTTTGAGGAATGCGGGTGCGTCATACCAAAGGCGCATGAACCACGTGTTCGGCGAACACATTGGCCGAACGGTCGAGGCCTACGTCGATGACATCATAGTCAAGACGAGGAAAGCCTCCGACCTCCTTTCCGACCTTGAAGCGACATTCCGATGTCTCAAGGCGAAAGGCGTGAAGCTCAATCCCGAGAAGTGTGTCTTCGGGGTTCCCCGAGGCATGCTCTTGGGGTTCATCGTCTCCGAGCGGGGCATCGAGGCCAACCCGGAGAAGATCGCGGCCATCACCAGCATGGGGGGCCATCAAGGACTTGAAAGGCGTACAGAGAGTCACGGGATGCCTTGCGGCTCTGAGCCGTTTCATCTCGCGCCTCGGTGAAAGAGGCCTGCCTCTGTACCGCCTCTTAAGGAAGGCCGAGTGCTTCACTTGGACCCCTGAGGCCGAGGAAGCCCTCGGGAACCTGAAGGCGCTCCTCACGAACGCGCCCATCTTGGTGCCCCCCGCTGTCGGAGAAGCCCTCTTGATCTACGTCGCCGCGACCACTCAGGTGGTTAGCGCCGCGATTGTGGTTGAGAGACGAGAAGAGGGGCATGCATTGCCCGTCCAGAGGCCAGTGTACTTCATCAGTGAGGTACTGTCCGAGACCAAGGTCCGCTACCCACAAATTCAGAAGCTGCTGTACGCGGTGATCCTGACACGGCGGAAGTTGCGACACTACTTCGAGTCTCATCCGGTAACTATGGTGTCATCCTTCCCCCTGGGGGAGATCATCCAGTGCCGAGAGGCCTTGGGTAGAATTGCAAAGTGGGCGGTGGAAATCATGGGCGAGACAATCTCGTTCGCCCCTCGGAAGGCCATCAAGTCCCAGGTCTTGGCGGACTTTGTGGCTGAATGGGTCGACACCCAGCTCCCAACGGCTCCGATCCAACCGGAACTCTGGACCATGTTCTTCGACGGGTCGCTGATGAAGACAGGAGCAGGCGCAGGCCTGCTCTTCATCTCGCCCCTCGGGAAGCACCTACGCTACGTGCTACGCCTCCACTTCCCGACGTCCAACAATGTGGCTGAGTACGAGGCTCTGGTCAACGGGTTGCGCATCGCCATCGAGCTAGGGGTCCGACGCCTCGACGCTCGCGGTGACTCGCAGCTCGTAATCGATCAAGTCATGAAGAACTCCCACTGTCGCGACCCGAAGATGGAAGCCTACTGCGATGAGGTTCGGCGCCTGGAAGACAAGTTCTACGGGCTCGAGCTCAACCACATCGCCCGACGCTACAACGAGACTGCGGACGAGCTGGCTAAAATAGCCTCGGGGCGAACAACGGTACCCCCGGACGTCTTCTCCCGAGACCTGCATCAACCCTCCGTCAAGACCGACGACACGGCCGAGCCCGAGAAGGCCTCGGCCCAGCCCGAGGCACCCTCGGCACAGTCCGAGGTACCCTCGGCTCGGCCCGAGGCACCCTCGGCTTGACCCAAGGTACCCTCGGCCCCCGAGGGTGAGGCACTGCGCATCGAGGAGGAGCGGAGCGGGGTCACGCCTAATCGAAACTGGCAGACCCCGTACCTGCAATATCTCCACCGAGGAGAGCTACCCTTCGACCGAGCCAAAGCTCGGCGGTTGGCGCGGCACGCCAAGTCGTTCGTCTTGCTGGGAGACGGGAAGGAGCTCTACCACCGCAGCCCCTCGGGCATCCTCCAGCGATGCATTTCCATCGCCGAAGGCCAGGAGCTCCTACAAGAGATACACTCGGGGGCTTGCGGCCATCACGCAGCACCTCGAGCCCTTGTTGGAAATGCCTTCCGACAAGGTTTCTACTGGCCGACGGCGGTGGCCGACACCACTAGAATTGTCTGCACCTGCGAATGGTGTCAGTTCTACGCAAGGCAGACCCACCTGCCCGCTCAGGCCCTACAGACCATACTCATCACCTGGGCGTTTGCTGTGTGGGGTCTGGACCTAGTCGGCCCCTTGCAGAAGGCACCCGGGGGCTACACGCACCTGTTGGTCGCCATCGACGAATTCTCCAAGTGGATCGAGGTCCAACCCCTAAACAGCATCAGGTCCGAACAGGCGGTGGCGTTCTTCACCAACATCATCCATCGCTTTGGGGTCCCGAACTCCATCATCACCGACAACGGCACCCAGTTCACCGGCAGAAAGTTCCTGGACTTCTGCGAGGATCACCACATTCGGGTGGACTGGGCCGCCGTGGCTCACCCCATGACGAATGGGCAAGTAGAGCGTGCCAACGGCATGATTCTGCAAGGACTCAAGCCTCGGATCTACAACGACCTTAACAAGTTCGACAAGCGGTGGATGAAGGAACTCCCCTCGGTGGTCTGGAGTCTGAGGACAACGCCGAGCCGAGCCACGGGCTTAACACCGTTCTTTCTAGTCTATGGGGCCGAGGCCATCTTGCCCACAGACTTAGAATACGGTTCCCCGAGGACGAGGGCCTACGCCGACCAAAGCAATCAAGCTAATCGAGAAGACTCACTGGACCAGCTGGAAGAGGCTCGGGACGTGGCCTTACTACACTTGGCGCGGTACCAGCAGTCCCTGCGACGCTACCACGCTCGAGGGGTTCGGTCCTGAGACCTCCAGATGGGCGACCTGGTGCTTCGGCTGCGACAAGACGCCCGAGGGCGGCACAAGCTCACGCCTCCCTGGGAAGGGTCGTTCGTCATCGCCAAAGTTCTGAAACCCGGGACGTACAAGCTGGCCAACAGTCAAGGCGAGGTCTACAGCAACGCTTGGAACATCCGACAGCTATGTCGCTTCTACCCTTAAGATGCTTTCAAGTCATTCATACACCTCGTTCACACACAAAGTCTAGTCATCAAGGAAGGGTCAGCCTTGCCTCGGCGAAGCCCGACCCTCCCTCGGGGGCTAAAAGGGGGGAACCCCCTCTGCGCTGAAATTTTTCTCAAAAATTTCGGCGAAGTCTTCCATCAAAAAGGCTTCTGCGTTCCCCGGCTACATCAGTAGCAGGACCCCAAGAACCGAACGAGGGCGCATGTAAGTGGCAAGGCTGACTGAGTCGAGGGACTCCTACACCTTTGGGATGCGGATACCTCACTCGTCACCTACCACAAAAAATGGCTCCTACTTGGGCTAGCCACCCTGCTACTAACGAACGGGGCCGGATATGCAAAATGGAAGGAAAAAGAGCACGACTTTATACTATGATAATAAAGTGTTCGGGCCTCAGCGGCCGCAAAAGACACATGTGCATTCAAGGAAAACTGCTCCAGCAGAGTTAGGCGTTGCCCGGAGAAGGAGCCGCGCCCTCGGCTTCGTCCCCGCCTTCGGCAAAGTCCACCCCGACCTCGGACGACGGCGCAGGCGGGAGGATCTCTGCCTCGAAGGTGGTCGCCAGCACCGCGCTCGAGCCCGCGGCGGCCGCGTCGAGCCTCTGGACTTCAGCCAGGGCGGCTTCATCTTCGTCAGGGAGGCAATACCCCTCGCTGACCCGCTCCAGATCCACGACGTAGTGAGAAGCAAGCACGGCGAAGGCCCGCCTGACACCGTGATGTAGCGCCTCGCGGAGTCTGCCACGCACATGGTCACCCAAGGCCTGCAGGCGACCTTGAGGGGAGCTTCCCGAGGGGACGTCGCCGAAGCCAAAGACCCGGCAGAAGTCCGAGATGGCCTCGGACATGGCCACGTGGTCGGCCTCCCTCTGCTCGGCCGCCTGAGCAAGCGCCCTGGTGGACTCATCAAGGGCAGACTCGAGCTCTGCGAACAGCCAAAGCGCAAGGCCTCAAACACAAGTGGAGGAAACGAGCTGAAACGAAAACCGAAACCAGCCAGGACATACCTCCGGCTCGGGCACGCAGCTCCGAGGATGCGGCTTGGGCTACGACTAGGTCTGCTACAAGGGCTCCGGCCCGGCTTTCGGCCTCAGTGGCCCGACCCCGAGATTGATCCCGCTCATCGGCGACCTGGTCAAACTCCGACTGCCGTCGCTGCACCTCTGCGCGTGCCGCTGCCGCCTCTACTCCCAGATCGGCACAGAGCAACCGAAGGTCCGCCACCTCGGCGCCCTGCTGGGAGAGGCGCGCGGTAGCCCTGGCAAGCGAGGTTCTCAGGGATCGCAGCGAACCCCAGACATCGACCTCGCGGTGGATGAACGACGACTTGGCGGCGCTCAAATCCGTCAGATCCTGAGGGAAGGAAGCGGGGCGTCACAAAGGACGCCTTGATCACGAAAAAAGGTATGCCTAAAATCATTACCTGGAGGATCTTGGGGACGTCCCTGCAAAAGACCTCCAAGGATGACCGGAGCGACCCCACCGTTGCCTCGGCACACTCGCGGAGCTCGTCCCAAGACTGCTCCTCCCGCTCATCGTCAAGAACGAAGAAGGGATCCGAAGCCTCACGGGTCCGGAACCTGAGCAACTGGTGCCGCCCCTCGGAGCTCCGCCGCGCAGGGACAAGGCTGCCGCTCGGCGGGACGGGTCGCGGTTCCACGCCCCCCTCCTCCGAGGCACCGAGTAGCGACGCCTCGGCCATCTCAGCATCGGCGGCGATGGGTCGCTCCACGACCAGGACGACAACGGCTTCGGCAGCAGCCGGCGCCAGCGCCGGCGGCATGTTTGGTGGGCCCGAGGCTACGTTTGCGCCGGCCGCCTCCCCCAGCGCGACGGCCGCCTCAACAGAAGAGCCGGCCTCGGGAACTCGCTCCACGGCAACTGGTGCCGCCTGAGCCCCCCGCTGTGGGGCGTCTTGCGAGAAGGTCAGCTGAACGGCGAGGCCCGACGCGGCACCGGCTGCGGAAGCCGACACCGTCTTAAGGACCTTCCGGGGAGCCAGATCGGTCAGTCCATGACTCCGCTTGCTGAGGAGGAAAGGAAAGTCAGGGTCGGGACATACAAAGGAGGAGCTGAGACGAAGACATTCTAAGGTACTTACCCACTCCGGGCCATGATCAACCGTGCCTGTGGGGAGGTCTCTCGAATCTCGACCCCCGAAGGTACCGCCGAGGTCCGCCTTGCCGCCAGCTTTGGTACCATCCTCGCCTTGGGCACCCTAGACGTCCGGGAGACGGACTGCCCAGGCGCTGCCACGGCGACCTGAGGGTCGCCCTCCTGCTCTGCCGGCACGAGCGACGGTTTTCGGGGAACAGGCACCTCGGCCTGACCCCCCGGGGTCACCTCTACTTCCCCAGCCGAGGGGTCGAGTACCCCCTCGGTCTGCCCCCGCTCTTCGGGCCGGGACCTCGGCGTCCCGACCCCAGGAACCGACGACGCCAGCCTGCTCGGGGGCTGGCATGACGACTCCTGGCCTAGCCTCAAACCCGGGCTGAGGCCAAGGCGGGCAGCCATGTCGTCATCTTCGTCATCGTCTTCATCGTCGTCGTCATCGTCAGGCGTTTCCGACGACGGCTCCCTCGGGAGCCCATCCCTCTCCTGCCGACGATGGAGCTTTTCCAAGGCGTCTCGGGCCCGCGTCCGCTCACGGGCCTGAGCCTTCTTCGCGTCCTTTTTCTTCTTCTTCTCCTCCGCGGCAACCCGCCGCGCTGCTCAGTCCACCGCGTCCTCCGGGACCCGTGGCCGGGAAGGCTTGTGACACCCTACCTCCTGGAGACAGATGAAAAGTCTCGGTCGTAAGGACCAAGGGCAATCCGACGCAAGGAGAAAGAAGGAGCGGACACTCACCAGGGACACACAGCCGCGGTCGGGACGCATCAAGGGCTGAGAAAGGGCGCTGGCGTCCGGTTTACCCAACGCGACGGCCACCCGCCCGTGGAGGACGTCGACAGGAAGGGGATCCGAGGACATCCGTGAGCCCTCCAAGTCAACCTCTGGCGTCATCTCCCAAAGCGGCAACCGCCGCTCCGCCAAGGGAAGCACCCTCCGGCGATGAATGGCGGCAATCACTCCCACAACGGTGAGCCCTCCTTTCCGCAACACCTCCAGGGCCTTGAGAAGGGGCTCGAGGTTCTTATGTCTGTCATTTGGGGTCCCGTAGCGCCAAGCATCGGCGGTGACGGTCACCACTCGTGAGAAAACGACGGGAGCCTCCCGTCATCATTTCGGAGATAGAACCACCGGTGCTGCCACCCTTTGTTCGAGGACGCAAGGACGACGGGAATATACTGCGACGCCCGCGCCTGCCTCAGCTGGAGGATGCAGCCGCCGGCCCGCATTGCCGCGCGGACCCTTCTCTCCCCCGTCGGTGAAGCAAAAAGCTCCGCGGAGAAGAAGTGAGTCCACAGGTCCCAGTGAGGGTCGATCCCCAAGTATCCTTCACAAACCGCCGCGAAGATGGCGGCTTGCGAAATGGAGTTAGGGCTGAGGTTGTGCAGCTCCACCCCGTAGACATGCAGAATTGCCCGCATAAAGCGGCTTGCCGGCACTCCGAACCCCCGCTCGTGGAAGGAGACGAAGCTCACGACATACCCCGGTGGCGGGGACGGGGCGGCTCCGCTCGGGGGGGCATCCACTCCGGCTGCCTCTCATCAGAGAGAGGGCGAAGTAAACCCTCAGCAACGAGGGCCTCTAGGTCATCCGCCGTGACTGTGGAGAAAGGCCATGGGTCACGCGGCGGAATAATGGTCACCCGGTCGGCCATCACCAAGCAGAGGAGGTGGCGGCGGAAAGGACTGGGTGGGCGGTTTCCTTTTCTCTAGCTAATCCCTTAGGTTGCGAAAACCTAAGAAGGAGGCAAGCAGCAGAGCAAAGAACCGTCACCGGACCCTCCCCGAGTATATAAAGACCTAGGCGAGACCTGTTCAACACGTCGCCCGAACCCACCGCGAGATTCAAAACTCAAAGCGAAACGACCGTTCCTCGAACGGCTCGCGCACGCGCAACGGCTGCCCCGCGAACCACTCGCCCCGTCGCATTAACTCCGCGGCGGGACAAGCGGCACCTTTGGCAGGAGGAGCGAGCGACGCTTCACCTTCGCCATAATGACCGCGTCAAAAAAGGTGCGCTGCGTCATCTCGATTTCGTATTCTTTCCCTTTTCCTCTTTCTCTCTCTTACAACAGGGACCGGGAAAGGGGGATACCCCGAAAGGGATCCTTCTCCGCGAAGGAAACGGGCCCCGAGCCCCCCTACTGATCAGAGGTTCGAAGGTCGGCCCCTCGGAGGGGTTCAATAGCCGCCTCAGAGCGCTCGGGCTCCGCGCCCACTACTGGTCAGAGGTTCGAGGGCCGGCCCCTCGGAAGGGTTCAACGGCCGCCTCAGGCCACTCGGGCTCCGCGCCCACTACTGATCAGGGGTTCGTAGGCTAGCCCACGAAGGGTTCACAGCCGCCTCAGACACAGAGCGAGGGATGACCCTGGGTACGTTCGATACATAACCAAGGCTTGGGCTACACTCCCGAGGTACCCTAGGACATTTCCGAGACCAGCGGGAACGATCTTGTAACGGAATCCCATCAGAGGGAGGCATCGAGCCCTCGGACCCCGTCAAAAGGGGACCGGGTCCGGCAGATCACCCGCTGGTACTTTTGGAGCGCGCCTCCGGGCCTCTAGCCGACCCCTAACAAATGGGGCACGGGCGTCCACTCGGATTACCCGTCAGCAGCTCACTGGAGACACCATGTTCGGCGCCCTCCAAGGGCAACATGGCGCTTTTCCCCCTCCTCCTTGCGGAAAGGCGACGCAGGGGCGTATGTAAAAAAGTCGAGTCTGTCCTTGACCGTCCTCTCGCCCTGTGCGGAGGCTCGGGGGCTGCTCTCGCAAACCCGGCTCTGGCCAAACCGTTGACAGCGTCAACATACTAGCCCGAGAACTTGGGACCCGACCGTGCACCCGGGCTACGGCCAGCTCGCATGAGGGAACAACCAGACCAGCCGAAGCGTTGCGAAATGCATTAAGACCTCGAAGGAGTCAAACCACTCCTCCGAGGCCTCGGGGGCTACACCCGGCAGGTGCGCTCGCGCGCACCCACCGGCACAAAACGCAACCAAGAAAGGCTGGTCCCCTTGCAAAAAAGTGCGACAAAAGCCTCCAAGCGAGTATTTACACTCCCTTCGAGGCTCGGGGACTACTGTCGGGGACCATAATTAGGGGTACCCTTAAGACTCCTAAATCTCAGCTGGTAACCCCCATCAGCACAAAGCTGCAAAGGCCTGATGGGTGCGATTAAGTCAAGGATCGGTCCATTCGAGGGACGCGATCACGCCTCGCCCGAGCCCAGCCTCGGGCAAGGGCAGCCGACCTCGGAGGATTTACATCTCGCCCGAGGACCCCCTCCAGCAACGGACACACCTTCGGCTCGCCCGAGGTCCAGTCTTCACCAAGAAGCAACCTTGGCCAAACCGCCACGCCAACCGACCAAATCGCAGGGGCATTTAATGCAAAGGTAGCCTGACACCTTTATCCTGACGCGTGCCCTCCAGACGACAGAGCCGAAGTGACCGTAGTCACTTCGCCGCTCCACTGACCGGCCTGACAAGAGGACAGTGTCGCCTGCGTCGCTCTGACTGCTGTGCCACTCGACAGAGTGAGGCTGACAGCAGCCAAGTCCGGCCTCAGGCGCCATAGGAAACTCCGCATCGCCCGACCCTAGGGCTCGGACTCGGCTCAGCACCGGAAGACGACGAACTCCGCTTCGCCCGACCCCAGGGCTCGGACTCGGGCTCAGCCCCGGAAGACGACGAACTCCGCTTCGCCCGACCCCAGGGCTCGGACTCGAGCTCAGCCCCGGAAGACGACGAACTCCGCTTCGCCCGACCCCAGGGCTCGGACTCGGGCTCAGCCCCGCAAGACGACGAACTCCGCTTCGCCTGACCCCAGGGCTCGGACTCGGGCTCAGCCCCGCAAGACGACGAACTCCGCTTCGCCCGACCCCAGGGCTCGGACTCGGGCTCAGCCCCGGAAGACGACGAACTCCGCTTCGCTCGACCCCAGGGCTCGGACTCAGCCCTGGCCTCAGCCGACGGTCTCCGCCTCGCCCGACCCAGGGGCTCGGACTCGACCTCGGCCTTGGAAGACAGACTCGACCTCGACCTCGGAGGAGCCTCCACCTCGCCCAACCCAGGGCTCAGACCGACCACATCACAGGAGGCGCCATCATTACCCTACCCCAAGCTGACTGAGGCTACGGGGAACAAGACCAGCGTCCCATCTGGCTCGCTCTGCTAAACAAGTAATGATGGCGCCCCGCACGCTCTATGACGACAGCGGCTCTCAGCCCCCTTACGGAAGCAAGAGGACGTCAGCAAGGACTCGACAGCCCCAACAGCTGTCCTTTCGCCAGGCTCCAGCGCTCCTCCGACGGCCACGACACCACACGAACCGGGTGCCAAAACCTCTCCGGCTGCCACGATGGCATGTACTTAGGGCACTAGCTCTCCTCCGCTAGACACGTTAGCACACTGCTACACCCCCCATTGTACACCTAGATCCTCTCCTTACGCCTATAAAAGGAAGGACCAGGGCCCTCTTACAGAGGGTTGGCCGCGCGGAGAAGGACGGGACGGCGCTCGCGTAAGGCCGCTCCCTCCCTCCCGCATGGACGCTTGTAACCCCCTACTGCAAGCGCACCCGACCTGGGCGCGGGACAAACACGAAGGCCGCGGGTTTCCCCTTCGCACGCCTGTCTCCCTCCGGCTTCTTCCCCCTTCGCGCTTCGTCTCGCGCCGACCCATCTGGGCTGGGGCACGCGGTGACAATTTACTCGTCGGTCCAGGGACCCCCCGGGTTCGAAACGCCGACAAGGGCCCAGGCCCACATTTCATGCACCTAGCGCGCCGGTTTCTGCGTACAGAGAAGTCGCATCGCCACTCGCGTCAGTACCACGCCTCCTTGGGGCCGCCGCAGAAGACGGAGAAGTTAAATTTTCAAGACCAATGCAGCGACTCGAGGCACCCCACGCATAGCCCAACAAATGCATTAAGTGCGGAGGTCACGGGTCAGTCAGCCGCGGGGACAGGCGTGGCAGTCAGCGTGACTAAGGGCGGACCGTCAGTAATTGCATCAAATGGGCGAGCCAATCAGTCAAACTTTGGCCCCACCTGCAGGCTCGTATCCTCCCCTAAGGCGGGCCCGGGGGCCACTGTCGGTACCCTAAATCAGGGGTACCCCTTACTACAGTATGAAGACACGGTGCCCGTACGACGATCTCTAGCCGCACGGAGAACAGCACCCGACCCTGCCACGTGGACAGCTCAAGGGGCACCACATGGCGAGAAAACAAGAAGCATCCCAGGATGTACCAGTTGGATCGGACCTCCGCGAGGAAGCACCGGACCCCTGTACGCGCAACCCGGACCCCCGATTACGGTCCGGGACTCCCAAGTAAGCATGCCGGGTCCCTTGGATGGGGTCCAGATCCCTCCGAGTAAGGTCCGGGCCACAACGGGGTCCCGAGACAGGGGATACCCTGGCATAAGCAAGGGTCCGGTACTGACACGTGTCAGGCCTTATCCTATGCGCTTGCGCTCCCCGCTCAGGCGGAGACCCGCTGCTGCCGCGTGGCTTGTAGCCCGTGACATAAGCCAGCGGGCGGAGCCTGACGTAAGGCCTCTAAAGCCGCGCGATCTCTGCATTTATTGCGGAGAGGACGCGTCGCTTGCCCACCCTGATGACAGGCGATGTGCCCCTCAGCATTTAATGCGTCCTGTCCACTCCGCTGGCAGGCGGCGCCAGGGCCATCCTGCAGACGGCGCACCTGTCCAGTCCATTGTCAAACAGTGCGCCCGTGCCGCGCGACACACTGTGCTCATCATCCCTTATACGAGAAGCTTCCCCTGCACGCCGATGCTACGCAGATTTCAGAGGTCAGGGCGCAAGAAGATTGCTCCAGCAACAAACATTAGTAGCTCCAAGTACTACATCTGTTATGTTCCTAGGCCCACATGTCGGGGCTCAGTACCCTTGTGCATGCCCACTTAGCTATAAAAGGGGAGGCATGCAACGTTACAAGGGGAGCTCTCTTAGACCAAGCTTAGACAGAGACTCTCAACTCTCAAGCTTCCACAGCAATCCAACACACAGTAGAGTAGGGTATTACGCTCCGGCGGCCCAAACCATTCTAAATCCTCGCGTGTTCATGTGCTCGGTAATCGCTTAGCAAGACAGGCAAAACGCTTAAACCCCTTCCTCGTCTTAGGATTTAGGGCGGGTGCATTCCGCCACCCGGCTGGAGAATTCCCTCTCCGACATCTTATTTAAATGACACTCCTTAAGATTACTACTCGGGGAAATGACAAAGATCCTAAAGCCCAGTTCGTTTCGTTAGAATTGAGTTTCATTCTAATAATTATAATTTAAACAAAACTAATTATGTTAATATATTTGTATATCTAATTTATTTGTATATTATTCTAAATCATACGAGAGATAGTTATAAACTACATTTATGTTATAGAAAAACAAATAGAAGAGTGTGCTATAAGTTGTACATCAAAAAAGTAGCATTTAATATATAGAGTCAATTTTCATCTCTAACTCCATGAATTTAAGATAGACTTATATATAA
The DNA here is from genome assembly GCF_902167145.1 of Zea mays. NCBI lineage: Eukaryota > Viridiplantae > Streptophyta > Magnoliopsida > Poales > Poaceae > Zea > Zea mays. The sequence goes on from NC_050097.1 coordinate 12,606,356, forward strand.
ACTTTAAAAATTTGTAGAATATCACATTCTAAAAAAATAGTTTACTCCATTAGTTAGATTTTAATTCCTCGAAGTAAAGGAAAATAAACAGGGTTAAGGAAAATTTTGTTTTCAAACTAGCCCTCAATAGGTGTGAAAGACTTTGGGCATCCGCTCCCTTCGGTTCCAATCCATCTTTTTCCTCCTCATCCAAAAAAGGAAAAATTCGTTCAGCACTCTTTAATTTAACCAACTAGAAAATGCCACTCACTAGTAAGACATCTAGGAAACGCTCCTCGAATGCAATTCTTCTCGCATTATAACACCTTGTATATTTGGTCTTTTTATTTTATTTCTAATCTGAAATTAACTTAAAATGAAAAATATTTGTAATCTAAAATTATGATATTAAAAACCATCAATACTGGTGTGTTTGGTGCAATTGAAAAAAAAAATTGGTCGTGCTAAAAAAGCAAAATGTACTCGTATGCAGAATTTAAAAAATAGGAGTTATTCGCTTCGAATTAAATCTAGCTATTTGGACTGCTCCAAATCTAGCTATTTGGACTGCTCTAACTGTAATCTATAAAGACAAAAATATTGTAAAAGCAGTAGAAGGCGGTACAAATTAAAGCTAAGCGAATAGGTTAGTTTTTTTGTTGCGAAGAAAACATGTATTCTGTCTTTGTTCCAGACCATTTTGAAGTTAATTTCAGATTAAAAATAAAAAGAAACTAGACCAAATATACAATATGCTATAATGCGAGAAGAATTTAGGATCTATTTGATTTCTTTAGTCTAAGGACTAAAGTTTAGTTAGGTAATTTAAATTTAGCTTCTATCCTGTTTTGGTTTCAGGGACTAAAAATATTCAAAAGCATTAAATGAATAATAAGAGGACCAAAATACTTTTTATTATTCTCCTGCCATTAGTGCAACTGAATTATAGGAGAGTCAATTAATATGGTTAGTCCTTTTTAGTCACCTATTGAGAGACAGAGAGACTAGAGACTAAAACAATTTAGTCACTATTTTAGTTACACTGTTTAACAATTTAAATACTAAATGAGATTAAAATAGAAGGATTAATCTTTAGTCACTCAAACTAAACAGAGTCTTAGACTCTCTCCAGCAAGGTGCACTATATGCTCCTCTACTCTATATTTAGCGTACTATGGTCAACTTTTTTCCTCCAACAACATGCGCTAAAGGGTCTGGTAAAATAGAGGACGTCCTCAACCACCTCCAAATGTAGCAGCTCCTCTATTCGTGTCTCTTCACTTCAGGTCCGCTATAAATGTACAACAACATGCAGTAGAATAAGTATTATAGCTGAATTAATGAAGAATGAGTAGCAGCAAGCAATACTATTTTAGGTGTCTGCTCAAATATGTATAGTAATTTTTCGAGATCTGCCAAGGAAACTTTGTAATAAAAAGGCATACTATTTTAGGTGAAGAAAAAAATTAATATACATCGTATTTTAATACGGGATATATAAATGATATTTTCCCGTGTGTGTCTCATGCGGGAAAAAGAATGTAGAAAATAAAGTCTGGTAACATTGTTTATATAGAGGATGAAATTTAGATGACACTGCTGGAGTAAAAAAAGATATAGAGGATGAAATCTTTTAAAGAGTGCTGTAAAGAACACAGAATATTTCTTTAGAGGATGGAATTTAAATGACGTTGCTGGAGACAATCTATATCAGCGAGGGGTGTTTTCGAAGGCCATTTTCTATATAGTCAAGTTAATAAGTGGCGTTGACCGAATCGGCTCCCCCTACCCAAAAAAAAAATGGGTGCAGGTAAACAGCTAGTATGAAGTGTGGAGCCGGCAGGCCCCGTTCTGAGAGACTGGGACCGAGCAGTGTGTAGGGCTGGGCATTCGGTCTATTAGGGTAATTCGGTTCGGTCTATTCGGGTTTGTGAAATTTCGGGTTCTGAAAAATGAGAACCGAAATTTCCAAAAATATTTTAGGAACCGAACCCGAATAGACTCACAATTTCGGTTCGGTCTATTCGGTCCACCGAATAGACCCGAATTGTAGAGAGACTAGTATATTTTGTTAAAATATATACAATGAATAATTAATTGAAAGTACTATTACTACAACAAGTGACTATAAAAATTAGCATACAAAGATATATATACTATTGTTAAGATGATATCATTATTTCTAGCTAATAAGTTCATAAATCATATAATAATACCATCACATATTAAGAGTTTTTTTATATTTCGGGTTATTAGGTCTATTCGGGTTTTAAAGGTTAGGAACCGAACCCGAACCCATAACCCGAAATATAGCACATATAGGAACCGAACCCGAACCCGAAAACCCGAATAGACTCACAATTCGGTCTATTCGGGTTCGGTTCGGGTTCGGGTTCGGTTTTCGGTTTTAAAATGCCCACCCCTAGCAGTGTGAATGACTGAATGGGCAGAAAAGTAACGGCAGGCAGAGGCGAGAAGCAAGAAGAAAACTTAGAAAAGCGAGGCGAGCAAGCAAATCGAGGCAAGAAAACGGGGGTTAAGGGCAGGGCCTGCAGTCCCCCTCCGCGGCCGCGCCTCGCCGCGGTTTACAGCCTGTCGTTAGGGATTGCTACCGTTGGTCAAGTCGCGCTGAGGAGACGAGGGCAGGAGGGGCGGTGGGCTGTGGGATGATGGAGGCGGGCGGCGCGGGCGCGGGAGCGGGAGGAAGGGACGAGAGGGTACCGCAGTGGGGCGCGCAGGAGACGCGGGAGCTAATCATGGCGCGCGGGGAGATGGAGCGGGAGACCGTCGCGGCGCGCCGCAGCGCCAAGACGATGTGGGAGGCCGTCGCCGCGCGCCTCCGGGAGCGAGGCTACCGACGAACCGCCGAGCAGTGCAAGTGCAAGTGGAAGAACCTCGTCAACCGCTACAAGGTAACACAATCATTCATCCCTCGTCCGGCTTATCCAGATAACTTTCTACCCTAGTCTCGTAAGGCTAGATTGACTGGTCTGATCTGGACCACCAGGTAACGATGCTCTAATGTACCGTTCATGTGTTGATGGCAAAATGATATGCATTGCTGGCTTGTGACTTTATCCTTAGGCTCAGCGTCCCCAAATTGGTCTTCTATCTTCTACAGGTCTATTTTGGGTTGTTAGCAGTGCGTCTACAACTCTCCCCCACGTTCACTTTTACTGCATTATTTCCACAACCATTTCCATAAGTAAAGGACATTGAGAAACCTTCGTGTTGAATGGAATGATGTTCAATGCAATGTTATTCACATATTCCTTCTAATTTGAATGAGTGTACACGCCCCTGCCTTTTGTTACAAGAAAAAGAAGGGATTGTTCAGTCGTGAAGTTCTGCTGCCTTCTCTTGTTACTGATTAGAAATTGTTCATTTCTTCCAAAATTCAAGGGTGATTAGTATTTCCTCTATATGTTCATGATACTATAGACAACTGATTTTGCAGAATATATCATTGCATTGTGCTACACATGGTGGAACATGATGCTTCCAATTACACATTTTGAAGTAGGTGGATACCTAGTAATACTAAGATTTATAGATAAAATATATTTTATCTTGTACTAATTAATTTACAGCACATCATGGGGTTTCTGAAACTTTTGTTTCTGATTTCATGTTGTCTTCACAAAAATCACATAGAAGCAAGGTTCTGTTACTATATTTTGTATATTTTTTGGCATTAAAAAAGGTGTATTCCACTTTGTTTTGTTCAGAAATAAAAACATGGTACAAATGATTTTAAGAAGCTATGATAACTAAACAGATATCTAAGGTAATGAATTATTACTAGTGATAGAAAGGGGAATCCATCCATCCTTATCTTTGTTGACTATGAGTCTATGATGCATGAAAAGTCAATGTGGAACCTCAAGGGTTTGAGGGGAATTGAGTTGCAAATTATCCAGAATTGGTGGTTCAGTTAAAGTTTAAGATTTTCACTTTTTGAGATCATGGAGTCATTGTGAACCCTAATGAAGACTTTCTTCACATTGGTTAGTTTGCTTGTGAAATTGCACTTGAACTGGCTCAGAATGTGACATTTGTCCTGCATAACGATCGAAACTAATTAAAGAAAAATTATAGATGGCAAAAAGAGGGAGGGGTGTTAAAATTGTGATACTACCTGTTAGGTGTGTGAGAGCATGCATGCATTGATTTGGTTTATTGAGAGAATAATGTACAAAATCTGTGCATTATTGGTGATGTTCCTGATGACCACAATAGTCATGTGTTATTGGTCTTTTGCTGCAATAGTTATAAAAGACTTTGTATTTTGTCTCAGCGAGAATGTCAGGAAATAGACCAATTATATATTTTTAATCAGGAGGGGATGAAAAATTGGAAGTTCCATGTTAGGTTCAGATTGACTCTGCTGTTGGGTTGGTTGGGTGGTGGGTCCAATTTCAAGCTTTGTATTAGAAGTTTTTTCTTTTATGCTTATGAAAACCCAGTTCCTACTTACAGAGACTGATTGATTGTTTATTGTTTGGACACATAGTCGGTCCATCTTTGTCCTGTGGTCTGTCCACCTTGTTTGCTTTGTGATTTCAATGATTAGTTAGTACCTTCATTCTTTAGTTTATTATTAGAGCCCACTCACGTGGGAGCTTCCAGCACTTGGTCTGTCCTTTCTTTATAGGCACGAGCTCATAATTTATGCATCCTTTCGTTTCATCAGGGGAAAGAAACTTCAGATCCAGAAAATGGTAGGCAGTGTCCCTTCTTTGAAGAGCTGCATGGTGTCTTCACAGAGCGTGCTAGAAATATGCAGCAACAACTCCTTGAGTCTGAATCTGGAGTTTCTGTCAAAACGAAACTGAAGCGACCTGGTGGTGACTGGTCATCTCGGGAGTCTGACGACAAGGAAGATGATGGTGAAGAAAGTGACGATGAGAAGCCGATGCACAACAGAAAGAGGAAAGCTGATGACAAGAAACAGCAACATCAAAGAATGTCTGAGAAGTCAAGAACAGGAATTTCGAGCATCCATGAACTGCTGCAGGATTTCCTGGTGCAGCAACAGCACATTGATGTCCGGTGGCGGGAGATGATCGAGAGACGTGCCCAGGAGCGGGTGGTTTTCGAACAACAATGGCGGCTGACAATGCAGAGGCTGGAGCAGGAGCGGTTGTTGCTGGAACACTCGTGGATGGAACGGGAGGAGCGAAGAAGGATGAAAGAAGAAGCACGAGCTGAAAAAAGGGATGCACTCCTGACCACTCTGTTGAACAAACTCCTGCAGGAAGATCTATAGCAGGATAAGCTTGCTCTTCGTTTCATCAGGGTTTAGCTGCAGAAGTGGACATTTTCTCACCTTGTTTTATCAATTCTTTGTAGCTACTACATTTATTGACATGTGATTTGTCAATTTCTTTCAGCATCTGTATTAGGTTCCTAGGGCTCTTTTTTCCAGTTATTTAGTAGAGCAAAGCTAATTTTATGCTTAATTGTGGTTGTAAGTATCATACTGCCAAGTAGGTCTACAGACCAATGCTAATATGCTTGAGAGATAATTGGTTTCTCTGTCAGCAATGGACAGAAGTTTATGTAATCGGCCTGTACAAAAATAAGTTCATGTGGCCTCAAAGGAAAAAAAAACCTGATATAATCAAATTGACCAAAGATAAATCTGATTGTTCGAAAATAACTTCATGTGGCCTCAAAGAAAAAAAGTTCATTTGATATATTTTCTGAAAGATAAGTTCATGTACAGTCGGCAACCGTCATATTCACATGTTTGAGCAAAAATGCTTTCAGCGGGCAACCGTCATGTGCGAGAACAAGTGAACAAATAAGGCCCTGTTTCAATCTCGCGAGATAAACTTTAGCAGCTTTTTCTAGCTACTTTTAGTCATTTGTAATCTAAACAGGAGAGCTAATGATGGTAATTGAAACTAAACTTTATAGCTAAAGTTTAGCAGGAAGCTAAAGTTTATCCCGTGAGATTGAAACGGGGCCTAAGCCCATCAGTCGCAGAAGGCCACTGCCTGGACGGCGACTCCGAGAACGAACCGGGCAGCACCCCAGCGGCAATGGAGGGCCAGCCGCTCCCTCTCCTCCTCGGTCTTCGCCCAGCCCCACCACCCTCGCCTCATCCTCAACCACCCTACCCGCCTCCGACTCCGCGTACACCGTCGCGAGTCGAACCAGCTCGCCGCAGTGCGTTTGAGGCGTCCATCGGGCAGTCAGACGCACATGGCCCTGACCGTAGCGGCTGGGAGCGGGTGCCGACGCTCTGGCGGCGCTGGTGTTCCAGCTGACCGTGTCCTCGCTCCCTTTTCTCTTCCCCAACCGTGCCCGAGTCCTCGCGCTCCCGCCCCCTCTGGGGGCCGCTGCGGTGGTTGAGGCGACGCAGGAGGACTGGAGGAGGACAAGGAGTGGGACTTGGGAGGCTGCGCTGCAGAAGTGGAAGACCAAGACTTACGCGCTCTCGGTGCCCCTCCGGAAAGGCGCGCTACGCGGCTCCTTCCCTCCATCTTGGATTAAGGTCTGGTCGCCCTCATCCACCATAAGCAAAGCATCCCCCATTTGCCAGTTTAGTAGTTAAACCATAACATAACATGATTGCATAAATTTGTGTGAGCATGGAAGCTTGAATGGTGTATGGCCAGGGGCGCTGACCCTGGAATTCATTAAAAGAAAAATGAATGGTGAATGGTGTGAACTTTAGTGAGATGGTCCTTTTCTGTTTGTAGGATTTCGTTGAAGTTCAGGGGAAGAAGCTCAAATTCAGTGCCGAGCTCCGTGCTAATCTTGATGGGATCTTCTCTGAGATGTCACGGTGTATGGACAAGGGTCAAGTTCAGCCAAAGTCCGCAATGGCAGCTGATGTCGTGTCCCTTGGTGACTCCTGGCTTGGCTATGCTATCTGTAAGGAATTGCTAGAGCCTGTCAAGAATGCTGAAGAACAGGATTGGTTCCGTAGACTGAGTGACAGATGGAAGGTGAGAAGTGAAACATTTACTTCTTTACGATGATTATCACTTATGTATACCTCAGAAAAAGTTTGTGATCTTGCATTGCCTTGGTAAATAATTTACTTGTTCAATTTGATTACATTGTATAAACTTGTAAGGGGGTGTTTGAATGCATTAGAGCTAATAGTTAGTTGGCTATAAAATTGTTAGTGGAATTAGCTAGCTAACAAATATCTAGCTACCTATTAGCTAATTAATATTAGCTAGACTGTTTGGATATCTCCATATAATTTTAGCAGCTAAATATTAGCTCTAGTGCATTCATGTTGTTTCTTAATGAAATAGGTGGAACCCCTTTCCGTAAAAAAATATTGACTGCCGAGACATACTTTTTGCTCGTACTTTTTGATTAATGTTGACTATCTTTGCTGTGATAAACCTGATAGGTGTTGAACATTTTGCTTTTTTGTCTGTAGGACTGGGAGGATTTATGGAGGCCCGAACTTGCTGGGAGGATTTCAATGGTCTACTAGAGAGGTGATTGGTGCAGTTCTGAAGCATCTGGGGTCATCATATAACACGGTTGATATGGAAATAGAGGTCAATGGTGGTAGAGCAGCAGTCCTGAATAGCTTTACACAACTACAGAAGCAGGTTTGCAGCAGATACGGCACATCCTTTTTGCCTCTGTCTTGAGTACATACAATCTACTTATGGGCCATCCGAAATTGTGTTATTATTTGTTGATCTGGATTTGACATTGGCTGTCTTTGGCAGGTCCAACTATTCCACGGCATGAACTATCTGAAATCGTTTAGTCTCGGAGATGTATGGGTCGCAGTGGGTTGGAGCAGCGATGTGGTCGTTCCCTGCTGCAAAGCGAATGTCTAATGTCGCGGTGGTCGTTCCCAAGTCTGGCAGCAGCCTATGGGCTGATCTGTGGGTATGTTATGGTTTTCCTCATCCGCAATGCATTGTCGTTTCGAACTGTCCTTTTGATTGTTATGGTTTTATTCGTCGTAGGCAACACCGCGCGCCACAGGATTCCAGACCGACCAAATCGGTAGCCGAACCAGAGGCCCATCTTCTCCACTCATCCACCAGTGGTTCGACTTCTGCCTGCAGAGTGCTAGGAGCCTACCCTTCTGCCAAGACGTCATCCCCGGAGCATCTCCGCACTCCGCTGTACCTCGAGAGCCCCGTGCCTCCAGAGGCCCCTCGAGATAGTAACAAGCGGAGGACGAAGCTGGACACGAACCTTGTCAGGGGAGTGCCGCCGCCCGAGATCCTGGAAAGATGCGAGTTTTTGGAACCCCTGTCAGGTAAGGCGCTGGAGGATTACCGGTAGCTGGTGTCCAGCGTGCAGAGACCTCGGCTCGGTTTGGTTGGGAATGCAGAAGATGTCAGCTGTACTAGACTTCAGAGAAAGATTATAGAGCCACTGTAATGTAATTGACCAAAGGGGGTGCTACTTATCGTTCCGTATATGTTTGACGATCACGTTATTCTTATTTGCGGCAGTGGTGCGAGTGGTCGAGGCAGAGAAATGGGCAAGCAAAATGACGAGCCAGCTGTCCTGCTTCTGATCAGAATTCAGAAACATGAGCTCAGACTTCAGACTCAAGACATGACACTTGCACTTCTTTTCTACTAATTCTTCAGTCGTCTCGTATACGTAAGGGGATTGACACAACACCTCACTTCTCACAAGCGTTTGCCTCTTCAAGTTCACACAAAACGAAATGGGAGAACCAATTTAACCATGTACAGGGACCATCCTAATTGCCGTGGGAAGAATGTCTGACAGCTGACCAGTAAGTAGCCAATACTTGGACGTCAGCGCCGAATCAAATCACTCTAGCAGACAGAGCCTACCATACAATTAGCTCCCGATTCCTGGATACGGCCGATGCAGGTGCCCGGCAATCATCTCTTACAGTTTCAGTTTTCCCAGGTCAATCTTCTGCTTAGGGTATGTGTAGGCTTCGTAGTTTATCTTCTGGCCAAGGGAGCTCAGCTTTGTGAGTGTAGTTATCAGGTCAACCTGTCATACATAACAAACAAGCACAAGTCAGAATAGCTGTGCACTGCCAGCGCATACAGATCAATGAGTCCTTACCTCATAGTCAGTCCGGGAGACGGTCTCGCGGCTCCGCTGGTACTTCTCCACCCATGGACGGCAATCCGGATCAGCTATCAGTCGTCCCTCCGTAGCAGCCTGGTCAGGTCCAAGGAACGCTGACATAACAGCAAGCTGCAAAAGGAGCCTTCTTCTGTTAAACATGAGACTGCTTTGTAGTTTTTTACTCTCTATTGTGATCAGTTAAGACAGTTTATTTCAGCGGTCTAATAAGGAGGTAGTAGTGACCTGGCGAGGACCCAACCCAACAGCGACGAACCTATCCTTCATCTCCTGCACAGAAGCCTTGCTCCAGTCAGGCACTCTTCCCTCTGGATCTGCTTCCTGTGCGTCTGCTCTCCCGAACGTTCTATCGAACAGACCCCACTGTGGTGACAAATTGTCAAAACGTAGAGAAAAATAAATTGAACACTTTAAATTACGAGCAGCTTGTGCAGCGTATATACTGAACATATGCAGCAGCAGCATATGGCATAAGGAGCGATATGGCATAGTGCATACCTGCCCATTTGAACCATATGCAGAGTACAGTGTTCTTCCCTTCTCTTCATTTCCACCACATTTGGCAATGGCAGCGTCAAGAAACGATCTCTTCAGTGCTGATTGTGCTGTTTCAAGAAAAAAGACACAGTCCTTAATTTAAAACTAGCCCATGTGCGGAAGAGCCTGCCAGTAAAGATCAACAAGTTTCACGATGGTTGTAAACTGCACTGGGAATTGTCGAACCTGCAAACTGGATCAGATCTGCAAACGAAATGGGACCTCCCTTGGAAAAGGAATCGATCTCCTTTTTGGCTTCAGTCAGCAAATCCAACGCGGAAGAGAGCCCACTGTTCTCAGGTCTGCTTGTTTCTGGGCTTTGTTTCAAAAAACTAAGTATCAAATGCTGGAGCAACGGATGGTCAAGGTCGAGAAACTTGTCACTTGTTAGATTATCTTCAGCTGACCATTTCCTTCCCTCAAAACAAAAAACAAACAGAAGAACTGAAGCAGAGAAGGGGGAAAAAGAGAGAGAATGCTACCTAGCCTGATAGATCCATTTGCGCCTCCAGTTTTTGTGGTCTGCAGAAGAATTAAACCAGCTCTCTAAACCAACGGAGGGACCCAAATGCTAACGATACAAAGCCATTCAGAGACCAGACCTTGTCGTATGTCATGGCATCATTCAGTGCCATGGTCAACAACGATGGAACGAGCTCTGGCTTAGCCTTCAAAAGATTATCAGGATCACTGTTTCAGGCAACAGAGAGTGATAGATAGGTGAAAGGAAAACACAAGGAACTAGGGTGTCTCACCTTTATGGCTACGTAAAGGGTGTCTTTGATTTTTGCTGCAAAAAACAGTCAAAATACTTCAATTTTGATGGTGAGAATAAAACATAGCATTTTCAAGGGGGGAGCAATGGAAATAACAATACGAGTTGACCTACATTGGAACTCCGACCTTTGTCTACGCTCAATGAGATCAGCTGCAGTAGCCACTCCAGAGAAACTCGTAGAGCCGTCGATCATTTCCTAACCCAAGACATAAATAAACGAAGTTCACTTTATCACCTCTGAACTGAAACAAAAGGTGCGTTTTCTCAGAAAAGTTTGCTGGGGCAACAACTTGATGCTCTCCCATCATGCTACATTTGTTTACTTCGATGGCACCAATGCACAAAGGGCATTGATCTTTTTATCAAAAAAAAATAAAATAAAATGGTAGCACTGACACGTACCAAACCAATAGCGGTGCCGACGCAGGTGCCGATGAAATCTCTCCGACGGAATCGAAGGCGCTCTTCATGGGCATAGGCCTCCATAGCCTCAACGTCAGCCCGGCAGCACACCCGGATCTGCAGAGGCAAACCAAGAATCACGCGGTTCCCTCGGGTTTGAAATGGAACCTGCACAGGCAAACCAGTAAGTTCAGGGGGCGAACGTAACGTACTTGCGGGTGCCTCCGTGTCGGAGTTGAAATAGAAGAGCAGGCAGCGACGCCGCGGGCGACGAGCGCCGCGGTGGAGAGGAAGTTCGCTCCCGCCATTTCTCTGCTCGCCTCTGACGCCGGCTTGGCTGGTTGAGCGCTCTCGCGGGAGGCAGGCTTGCTCACGCTTTGGTGCGGCAGTAGCAGAGGATAAGGCAGCGAATCGGAGATCGCCCGCTGCGCCACACGTTACAGATCGCGGGCTGCACCCTCCGCGTCCCGTTTGCCTGCATCACCGTTATCTCTACCAGAATGTGATGGTGACGGCATGCATATGACTGCCAGTGGCAATGTGGCATCATGTCACCATCAACAGTTTAACGGGTTGGAGTACTGGAGCAGTTTGTGAGAGGGGAACGATCGAACGGACGGGCCCCTTCCGAGATGATCATGCGGTATATCATATGATAATCATCAACAGTTGATTAATTTCTGGCTAAAACGGTTTCAAAAATTATAATGCGTTAGTTCAAAGGATACATCGTTCATATCGACTGAGGTACAAGCCCAAATGCATAATAAGCATATACAGCTTAAAATGCGCGGCAAACAGAACGGATGCCATTCTCATATGAGTAGTGGGGAGTTGCTGCTGCATCTTCAGTACCGCATTTGGACACTTGTGGAAACCGTGACATTTTACATCTTCAGAGACGGAAACATCATCTCTGGTAAGATTGGTTCTCCCTCCGCTTCACATAGCGGGTCCGGTCACTGTACCGTGGTCGATCCTGAGCTCTCTGAGGCACTGGCTCCACCCTTCTCTGCCTTTCTGGAGATCGCTGAACGATTTCACCGTTCACAAATAACTCAGCTGCGAAGGAAGATAACTTCATCAAAACATAAAATATGTTTGTATTAAGAAACGTAAAAGAAATGCCAATGACAGTCTGAACTCGGGAAGGATTGAAATGTAAATGACACCACACTTGATAAATTGGGAAGCGACAAGGCATTGGATAAAAAAGCTTTGAACTGTAGTCTATGAATACAACAATTGAAACCGTGACGCTTCCAATAAAAGTGAAATTTCATGCCGTACGGCAAGCTAAACAAAAATAATCACAGATTCACAGGAAATGTTGAAATTGAAACTAATTCTATAACATTGAATAACAAAAAAACTAAATGTTATTCGCAGTTTCACACTGATTTGCATCTCTTTCAAACAATATTGCTTCACTTAGGTCCAAGAAACGTGCAATACACAATAATATGATTGCTAGATTAAAAACTACTATAGAATGAATCTAGGCAAGACAAAAGTTATTGGGAAACAATAATAGGCAAGTGGAAACCATACAGCACAAAGTGAGCTTTTCTTCCAGCACAGTGACAATTCAAAGATATATCAGTAGCTAGCATGAATTAGTCCTCAAAAAAAATGAAATGAACAACACTCAACAAAACCTACAGGACACTTTAAGCAATAAACTTACCACCATAATCCTTGTTCTCAGCATCAACGTAAGAGTCAGGAAGCACAAAAAGAACCCCTGGAAGGCCTGTTTTATCCAAACACAAACCACAGTTAGCGCATCTAGTGAATTAGTGATACATGTAGTGCACTAAAAGTTCATAAGATTTATATCTGTGAATGCTTTAGAAACAAGCACGTGCATATCATGTCACCGAAGAGAGAATAAGCATAGTACATTTCTAGTGGTAGAAGTCAACACGTCACTTTACCTGATATAATTGCTCAACGAACATTATAACATACAAGTAGTACCTAAGCTCAACCAAGTAATGTGCCAGACCATAATAAAATACAATTAGTACCTAAGCTAAACCAAGTAATGTGTCATGGACCGAATCATAAATAGACTGCAAAACCGTAACAGTTTAACATAACTAGGCATTCTGCACAAGCAGAAATCTTAATTTTCCATGCCATCCATCACACTATGCAACTATCAACATTATAGCGCAACGCAAAATACATTAACTGAAACAGAAGATGAAATCACATTGCACGTATTTACTCTTGAACAAGGAACCAAACAAGTCACCTTCGAGTTTGTTGGAGGTCTCCTCGTCAATTTCGCATCCGAATCCAAAATAGCGCTCGCAGGACACATTATATATCCTCTTCTTCGCCTCCTCTTCACTGCAACAACAGACAGAGAATTATCCAAAACTGTTTCTCATCCCGCCAATCATCCAAACATGATATGTGATTGAACCAGGAGTAACACTTACCTCCCTACCACCTGGGCAAGGGTCTGGATGTAACAATCTATCATTTGCTGCTTGGTGGCGCCCTCGCCCCCGGGCTTGTCCATGACGATGAGCCAGTGCTCGTAGTCGCAGCCAGGGAACAGAGGCGCCATTTCAGTCGGTGCACGGTCACCGCCCTGGCCCGAACGCAGCGGGGAATAGGTGGAATCCGGCCGCCGAGCCATGCAGCGGACGCACCCGACGCCAGCACGTTGCCGCGCGGGACGGATGGAAGAGGAGGACGGGAGGCGCCGAGACGGCAGCAGCGGCCGTGCCGGGCGTGCGGCGACGAGGGCGCGTGCTGCGGTGGCCATGGCAGGACGGGAGGGGGAGGGGAGGAGCGGAGGCGGAGGTGAACTGGCGAGAAGTGGGATTTGGAATTGGATGGGGTTTTGAACTTTTGGTGAGGGACACGGACGATCGGAGATATTTTTGCTGTCCTGTCCTTCAGCCTATTGAGTATTGACACTCCCATGGGCCGTCCGTTAGCCTGCGCACACTCGGACTCGAACTGAAGGCCCAAACAGATAGCATAGTTCAAAAGGCCAGTCCCTCCTTATATATAGGCAGATAGGCTACGCTACAAAGGCGGCAGATATTCATAGCTACTACAATACGTACTAACAGTGAAACATCCACCGGCTAGAGTACTTTCAAAAAATGGGATTATTTCGGAGCTCAAAACAAACTCAGTCCAAGCTCATGAAACCTGAAACAGCGGCGCAAGTGAATGTGCAGTTGCAATAAGCACAAGACCACAAGTAACAAGGCCAAGGCCTACAGCCACCTTTCAATGTCCTAAACGGCGCCGTGGTCTACTGCCCGCCGTCAGCCCTGCCATGCCGCGCCGCCGCCTCAGCCGCTGCCACCAATGCATCTTCTTGGCCCGCACCCGGCTCAGGCTGGCCTTCCTCCTCAGCTTTATGCCTGCCGCCGGTGCCCTCCGCTTTCCCTTCAGGTGCCGCCGGACCGCGTCAAAGAGAGCGCGCATGTTCCCGCCACCGCCGCGCCTCTTCTCCGCCGGCACGCCTACCGCCGTTCGGATCCTCGTGCTCTTATCTTTCCCTTCCATCGCGCGGTGGAACATGCTCGTAAGGAACTGCCACGGCGAGTTGTGGCCCGCGCCGCGGACGACGCTCCTGGACCTGGACGAGGGGCCCTCCTCCTGGCCGCCCCCGAGGTGGTGGTGGTGGTGATGGTCGTGGCGGTGATGGAACACCGCGCCGATTTTGTCCTTGAGCATCCGCAGCCGCGCCACCCGCTTGTCCAGGACTTCCTGTCGACGACGCCTCCTCGTTGAGCGCGACACCTGCTCAGGTGCGTACACCGGCGGAGCAACGCCCCGTGTCACCACCGGCGGCGAGTAGTAGTAGGGGTTAGCAAAAGCACGCGGCGCCGGCGCCGGCGCCGGCGGCGTCGGGCTTCTGGAGGCGGCGCACGATGAGCTTCTGCTACCGCTGTACATGCTGCGGTACATGTCCTCGCTGGAAACGTCGTCGCTGCCTTGTTGCCTCCCGCGTGAACGTGGAGTCCTCCCTTGTACTGCTGATCGGCGCAGGGAGCGCTCCGTGAAAGGAGTGCTGCTTGTTCTGATGCGGCTTCGAATGGTCGCCACCGTGTTGCTCGAGGAAGAGCGTTCCGGCGTAGCCACGCCGCGTCCGGCACGCTCCACGCCATGAAGCGACGCCATGCTCACGGACAGCCCAGAGTCCAGCCTCTCGAAGAGAGGCACCGAGGAGGAGCTATCCGCTCCCACGTGCCGCGGGATGGTGGCGCGGCCATGCAGCCTTGACGATTGCCCCAGAGACAGCTCACGCGACACGGAACGCCGCCTGCTGCTGCTTTCCAGCGCCCACTGGTCACCACGGCCAGAGCTGCGATAGATACTGTCCCGGCGGTTGGCAAACGGAGTACTTCCGGTCACCGTGCCATGTCTCGACGTTCCAGCCACGGAGAACCAGTGGAGGCTGAGGTTGGAGTGCCGTTGCTCTTGGCTTGGACGATGCCGTGCTGCCGGCAACGTGGTTCTCGACGAGCGATTGAAGGGGAGGCGAGCAAGGGCAAGGGTAGGCTCTTCAGGCTCTTCCGCTGCATGGTGAAGGCCGTCGGCGTGGAGGCCGGATCGGCTTGACACCGTAGAGTGTTGCAGGTTAAGCTGGCGCGATCGCTCACTGGCCAGGAGGCTGGGTCTGGGACTGGGTGACGCCACTGGCCTCAGGCGCGGATCGGCATGCCCTGTCCGGCAGTCTGATCGCATGGAGAGCTCTCTCTCTAGCGCTGGGGACACTAGAGAACCTGATAACATCTGCAGAAAGACAAATCTTAATTTTGGTTGGCGTTGGCATTTCACCAGAAGATAGTACTGTGAAGGTGTGGCCGTCTACAATTAATGGCACAACAAGAAAAGAAAAAAAACAGGTTACCTTTGCCTGCCTCCGCACAGCGTCCTGGGTGGCATCTCCTAGTACCTTCATCAGGAGAGCCCTGGATGCCTCATCTAACTGCACAAAAGCAAGAACAAGAACAAAGCGACTGTTTGCATTACACTGCAAACGTATTTCTCTCCCACAGAAAAAAAAACTTTAGACTTTGAACTTTTGGTCTCGCAAAACAAACATCGAAATTGGTTCGCATCGCTTCAGTTTTGCTCCATGCTTGCAGTTAGTCAGTGAGATATGGAAATCAGAAGTATTGCTTCGGTTTAGGGTCTACCATGCCTGAATTTAGTTTTCACTAAAAACAAAACCTGTCTTAATGTCTTCGAGTTCTCTCTCGCTTCTCACAAGACAACAGTGAAGCCATGAAAAAAATCCTTACATCTTCATCTGCAGCAACACCCTTGTGAAGCAGCATGTATAGTCTCGTGAGCGCCTGCAGATCAGACGAAATCTCCTCCGTCGTCTCCGCTTCTTCGGGCAATTCCATTTCAAAAATAGAACAAGGAAATGAATGACTAAACTGCATGGAAAGACGGCGAAGAACAAAGGTCGGATCAGCCACTAACCGTTGCTAAGAAACGATGAACTCGACGGCGTTGTTTGATCTGTTTTCTTCGGAGACGTCAGAGTCAGACCAAGAGAGAACGGAATCACCGAATCAGAAGCGGTAGTAAGATCCTGCTAAATGCTGTACGGTAGGTAAGAAACTCTACAGAAAAAGAAAATTGCTGAGAAGGTGGTGCAGTTTACAAATTACGAGTACTGGCACGAAAAACAAATGGGTTTTTTTTGAAGGTGGTGCTATCGGTTTCAATGTTGTGCTCGTTTTTACCCTCTGTAGACTGGAAGAGCAAAACTGAAAAAAAAAACACGACTAAGATTAAAAATGAGTTGCTCTTGCTCAGTAGAGCAAGGCGGGTAGCACCATCGAGCAACTTCTTCAGAAGGGCCTTGGACGTCTCATCTAACTGCACAAATGTAGTGTCATCATATGCTTCAGAACTGCAAACGTATTATATTTCTCTACCACCACACACAAAACAAAAGGAAAACGGAACTGTGACATCGAAATCGCAGGGCTTCCTTTCGAGTCAGTTTTCCCTCATCATTGCAGTTAGATCTACCGTTCTCGTGGTATGTCTGGACAGAGTTTTCGAATGAAAGAACGAGATTTGGTTTGTTCTCACCCTTTGGAGCAGCCCGTATAGCTTCTTGAGCGCACGCAGATCAGAAAGTACTTTCTCCATCCCTGTTTCTTCTGGCACTCCACCATCTGAAAATTTTACAGTAAGAGGTTGCAGATTAAGCCCATCGTCTTCCATTCCCCAACAAAAGGGGAAAAAAAGTAGAGAAGGGAAAGACGGTAGAGAACTAAAAAACAAAATTCGAGCGGAAACTTACCGCCGTTGCTGCAAGGCAATGATACAGTTTTATCCATCTACTTTGGAAACACGATTGAATAAACCAATAGAAACGGTAAATAGAAATCGAGAGCAATAGAGATCCCACAAAATTCAGTGCAGCGAGGAACCTTAAAAAGGTTTTTGCTGTAAGAATGCAAAACATGTTGAATAATTTGACAAATTCCAGATTAAATTCCGAATATAAATCATGACAAAATCAGAAGCACTGAAGTAAAAAGTCAAATCAGATGATGCGAACTGATTAGACATACTGATAGATGGCGCACGCCGGAATCAGCAGGGTCGACGACGTCGAAGTAGCGAAATCAGTTGAGTTGAGATTTTATAGCGATCGGTTAGGATAAACGTAACAGCCAAAAACCAAAAAATCAAACGACAAAATGTAGCCGCGTCCCCGCAAGGCGAGGGGCCGGATTTCGGCGGACCATTCACGCGCATGACGTGCGCCCGCGCCCTTCACCCCGTCCCGGCCAGACAAGCGAGCACGTGCGCGTGTGGCTCTCCACACTCTCTCCTCTCATCCATGACTTGGTGAGTGAGTGTGGCTTTCATATTTAAGCTAGCTCTACTCCACTAGAACTAGCAATATGGTGTTATTGGTTCCACCTATTCCCTAGCCATACACTTATATGGGCTTTTGAGATTTTCCAGAGATTTAATTGAATTTCTCAATTTGGGGCTTAGCCCATAAATCCTAACAAAACAAATGGCGCTCGGTCGAGCGGTCGGTTCGAGATAATTGTATTTTTGTCACTTACAATGTTGTATTCTTGTTATAATTACTACTGTGTCTATGAATTATGGGTCCAGCTAAGTCTATGAAATGTGAGTCTAATTATAATTTTACAAATATGTTTCTTAGTGAAAGCAAGTATCAGAATCTCTCTCGTTCGGTTCCTCCTGCACCAGGAACTAACGAATGGGCAGGAGTTTTGCCGGCGACCGTATGCGCTAGGCCTTGTTTGCATGGACCAAGAAGCCCAATTAGTCAAGTCGGAAAATATGTATGGACCAAACGGGGGAGTGGGAGTTAGATAAGGAACTAGCTAGGGTTTAAACAACGGGAAATTTAGATCTATATCATTAAAATATTATAATTTTAGATATATATCATTGCTATCTTACTTACATATGGATTTTATATAAGCCAATAATATTTAGAGACAATGGTATGTATCTAAAGTTACAATTTTTTAATAATACAAATCCAATTATTCCTTAAACAAACTATAGGCATCCATATTTGCTAAAAAAAACTATAGGCAATTAGCCATACACCCGAATTCACCGATACCGTCTACGTTCCACAAGACACGTATCTCTGATTTTATGCGTTTGATGTATGCTTATAAACACGTGTCATAAATCAATGATAATGCCCATGGTTGCTTTATAGAGACACTCCCCTCAATTTGTTTGGGGGTCATACCCACCGCGATTTTTGGTAGAGAGAGATTTCGCTATCCTAGCTAATAATCACCTACCGTAAAATGATTTAACAAATTTTCTATTAACTAGCTCAGTGCCCGTGCGTTGCAACGGAATCATATAATATCTCGATAACTTATATATACAAATGTGTGTTATACTGTTATGAGATGGAGGACGACATCCACGAGCCGTCCGGGATGACGTTGAAGAGAAACTCGGGCCTGTGACGCAAGAGCACTCACCTAGTAGTGTAGTATACAAAATTTAACAAGACAATTTAAAGGCAAAAATTTAAGAATGATCCTTCATAGACTACTGTAAATTCATGACTAAAAGCTCACTGTAATTGACTTGCTTGAAGAACACAATAATATCACTGTGAATATGTGATACAACTTAATCACAATAGTAAAATTACATCTGATGTTGTATTTGGTAAAAAAAATATTTTTTAGAGCTCAGAGCCAACAACTAAACTCAAGTGTTACAAGGTACAACGAACCTTACTATTCAAATTATTAATATAAAAACTCAAGACAGGTGTAATCCTCAAACAATCATAAGCAATGTGTATAGGAATTTTAGACATAATGGTGCCTACCACATGCTTTAGTATTCAGATTATTAACACAAACTCATGACATAATGACCAAAAAATATTAACACACAAACATGGACATAATGTTGTTTAGGAATTTCAGACATATATAGAGGTCAAATAAAGGAATTTCAGACAATGAACAATTATCATCATCAATAGGCTAGAGTTCAAATTCTTAATATATGAACTTGACATATAATAGTGCCTCTAGCAGTATCGCCTTAGTTTAAAAGCAGTAATATGGCATAGAGAGGAGAGGAGAGGAGAGAAGAGAAGAAATAAATAATATCTATTGCTTTCCATATAAACTCACAAAGTTATATATATTCCAATCCCATGGAGAGATGAGGGGAGGAGAGCTACAAAAACCAATCCTGTTCTGTTTCTCCTTTCAGGCCTAACCCTATGCAGCAGCATATTCATCCAAGAAACCAACAACCTGTAACATATCCCTTATTATCCTACCCATTACAAACTTGTCATTAAAATTAAATTCAGTACTGACTAATATTATCTCGATCAATCTTCAAGGATATCGAGCTCGATTTTGCTATGCCACAGAGAATGGTGCATGTGGACCCTTCTTCCTTATATGCATCAGGTGGTCTAAAGTTGGCTTTAACCTTTAGCGCACCTTACATTAGAGATTTGGACATCAAAAGAAAGCTAAAACATTCTGAAGCTTTTAGATCTCTAAGTTTAGAAGAGGGAGGCAAACATGCCCTAGAATATTGGAGATCGCAGCTGCTGCTATCACCAAGTAACACACTAAGATATCAAAGACCGCAACTGCTGCTATCACCGTTTAAAGTACAGGATTCAGTGGTGGTGCTTTTGCTTCTACCTTAACAACTAAGATCTCAATCCATCTTAATTTATCCAACCGAACTCTGAATGAAAAAAAGGAATCGTATTTTAGGAATGATTGACGAGTTAGCACAATGCAGGTTCAGAACCTTTAGTTATTTCCAAAATAAAGACTTGCATGTATGGCTATAACAATTTATACTTTTAAAAATGGATACTTATTGAGACCTGATAACCCCATTTAGCTAGCTTAGCAGGAGGGAGCATGCTAACTCATAATGCCTTGTAATTACTAAATACTGATGAACCAGCGGAGCCATACCTCATTGACATCCTCAAGTAGCTCTGACAAACAAATTAGGGGACATGACAAACAAATTAGGGGACACTATCTCTGTGTATCTGCACAAGGGCCCAAGAGAGGTGGGATCCAGCCAAAGGAACGAAGCTCTCAGCTCCCACACCGTGCACCAGTGAATGCGAGCAGCTAGTCTGGCCTTCCAGTAATCCGATCTGCATGTAGTGTGATCCAGGATTCACGTGGATAAGAATGAAATCAAGAGAGCGCTAGCTAGGATCACACGCCAATAGCATAAGGAAGGAAGGAATGAGCGAGCGAACCTTGAGGAAAACATCGCCGATGGGCTTCTTTGTGTGGCTCTCCGTCGTTGGTCGCAACCCCCGCCACCGCCCTCACTCGTCGCACATCGCGCTGTGGCCACGGTCGGGGCTGCCCTTCCGTCCGGTCGACCGGTCGAGCATGTGGCGATCAAGCAGGACACGAGGAGGAGGTAGCGGATTTATGGTGACGGATCGGGGTAGCGGGGCCAAGTGTGGGTTGTTGGGTTGTTGCGCCTGTGGGCATGGCAGGCGGGGGTGGGGGCGGGCGGAGGGATCATGAGCTAGAGGGGGAGATCGTGGAGGGAGTGGGCAGTTTGGAGGGAGATCGTGGGGGATTCCTTTGCGCGAGCGTCTGGGAGTGAGCGGGTGCTCCTGAGATGGCCTAGATCAACGATGAACAGGAGAGCATGGGACGGAGACGGCGCTAGCAGGAAGAGCTAGAGGCCAAGGGCTCGCTGGGCAGAGAAACCAAGAGAGACTGACCCTAAAGCCAAGCTGGGTCAGGGTAAGAAGCGTGCGGCCTCCTGGTAGCTACTTGGGCTGCACCAAAGAAACACAGCCCACGTGACCTATGTCGTCGTCACGGCTTGCACATTTTTATGACCATATCGGCCAGCCAACATAGCTTCTACCGGTTTATAAGCCTTCCTTCTTCAGAGAAAGCAATCGTGGTCAAATGCTCCTGCCAGTATCAAATTGAGGCAACCTTTTGCGTGAGCAGACATGGGTCCGGTGTGTGCACAACTAAGGGTGGCTGTCACGTGGGCGCCCGTAGTCTGCAATGTGGGCCCAACGTCCGGAGTGTGTGATGGTTTGCACGATAGGAATGGCTGAATGGGAATGGGGGATTTTGTCACATGGGACCGGAGTGCCCCAAGTCAGGAGTTGCTCGACGTCCCGCGTCACAGAATGTGATGGTTTGCTGGACAGCAGCGACGGAGGAGCCATTATGGCTTAGTGTGGCATCAGTCATACCTTACTTTTAATAACACTCATATCTTCTACTATAACAACAAAATAAGACGTGGTGTGGTGGATATGTGTCTCTAATCTAGCAATAGGTCTTGAGTTTGATTCACAATTCTTACAAATTTTATTTTTTACTGCCAAACAGGGACGAGGGCAAAACAGGAAATGAAAAAAGGCAGAACAGAAAATGGCAGGCTACCCTTACAGCCTTAATAAGTAGTAGAGATTATCAAGTTATTCGTAAATATTGTTAAATCATTTAAGGATGCGTCGCCTAGTTGACGAATAGATTTCAGATACAAGGGGTTTGATCCACCGCACGAAAAGCAAATATAAGAATACCACACTTGGTCCAGAAAATCCCACTCTAGTATTTTCCCCCATTTTTTCAGTCCAAAAGGAAAAGAATATGGTGTGGCTGTGGCTGTGTGATCACAACGTACGGGTGGGTGCAGCTCTGTGTAGAATAAATCGGGTACTCATAGTACACGGTTGTAAAGAAACCTCCAAAATAATCACGGTCACGGGATGATGGACTGGATTTAGGGCCTGTTTGTTTACCCCATGGATTATATAATCTGGATTATTTTTGGAGGATTATATAATCTGGATTATATAATCTGAGTAGTCATGTTTGTTTACCCAGATTATTTGAGTTGTTAATAGGATTCTTTTGTATGAGGAAGACAAGAATGCCCTCTATATTTGTACTAGGTCGAACCAGACAAGGGCACCTGGAGCCCGGCGGCTAGGGTTAGGAGGAGTCGAGGAGGAATTATGCTGGATTTGCTAGTCGCTGGATGCCGGATAGGCGCAAAAACGATTCGGTGGATTATAATGGCATTGGTGGGTAATTTCTAGGAAACTTGAAAGGGTAGTGGGGAAGTGGGAAAAAAATAATCTGAAATAAGCACCTCCTCACTTGCTTATGGATTATCATAATCTAAAGGGTTAGATTATATAATCTGGACAAATAAGCTAGACTGTTTGTTTGCCTCTTAGGATTATTTAATTAAGATTATATAATCTGGGGGTAAACAAACAGGCCCTTAAGATTAGGGACCCATTAAACCAGAATCATACACCTCATCGATATAGCTTTATTTCCCTTGCCCTTTTCCAGGGCACACCCCCTCCAGCTCTCCGCCGTCGGCCATGGGTCAAGCCTGGGGTAATCTCCAAGATAGGCTCCAAGGTAACCCGCCCCTCAACTCAATCGTGTGGATTCCCATCTTATTCGCAGCGATCGTCCCCAGTCTCGCGAACAGTCGAATCGCTAGAGATGAACGACGAATCGATTCGGTGCAGGGCGGCGGTGGAAGGAGCACCAGGTGAGGAAGATCACCGACAAGGTGTTCGACCGCCTCACGGAGGACGCCCAGAAGCGCGACAAGGAGGCCCTCAGATTCGAGGAGGTCTACATCGCCGTCCTCTGCGTCTACAAGTACAGAAGCGAAGCGGGCCGTATGCTACCTCGTAACACCCTGCAGTTTTCATCTGTTTCTGACTGATTGGTGCCGTTCTTGTCGGTGGCAGTGACATCAATAAGTACTTGCCGGGGCCGCACCACGACCCCCCGTCCAAGGAGAAGCTCAGGGCCATGATGGAGGTAACCACATCCTTCTCCTTCGTTTAGATTTTGCTGTTTCAGTATGGCCAATCGAATATCGTGTTCTTCCGGCTGTTCCTTGAACTGGAAGCAAAGTGTTCTTGATTTATGTGTTTAATTATGGTCACAAAGTCAGTGATTTGATTTGGAAGTCTAGAAGTAATTATTGTTTTTTCCCCTTGTCGAGATCCCAGTTGCTTCAGCTGCCACAGCCTACAGGTAGTTCTTGGGTTGAGTCATTGAGTGTGGTTTATCACTGGCTTGGTTCCTGCAACGCGCAGGAGTACGACGTGAACCTGGACGGGCTCCTGGACCGCGAGGAGTTCGCGGAGTTCATCCGGAAGCTGACCGCGGACTCGCTGTGCTCGATCAGCGTGAAGCTGCTGATCACGCTGGTGGCGGCGCCGGCGCTGGCGATGGCGACCAAGCGGGCGACGGAGGGCGTCCCCGGCGTGGGCAAGGTGGTACGCAAGGTGCCCAACGCGCTCTACGCCTCCGCCATCACCCTGGGCGTTGTGCTGTTGCAGAGATCAACCGAGGGCGTCGAGTGACTCGCGCTGCTGAAACTGCAATGTCGTCGGCTGTGTAGATGGAGCAGCGTATCTAGGATAGGTGTTGGTTCTTTACGGCTTGTGCGGTGAATTGATCTGTGTATCAATTCGATGTGATTTATCCTGGATTTGGGACAAATAGTTGTGGATCCTTGTGAATTGTCTTGCTTTTTTACCTTTAAGATCCGGAACAAGGCTCAATAAGAAGAGAGAGAGTTACATGCGTCAGCGGCGCAAACAACTGTTCAATTATACAGGCTATCAAGATGGGGAGCGGGGAGGGACGACTAGCTCCAACAAGGAGCTCTAAAGGGTCCTGTACCCTAAATTTAGAGGACGAGGACGTCCTCTACTCCCTCCAGCAACGTTCTCTAAACGGTCCTCTAAATTTAGAGAACGCTGCTGGATCCTCTATATGTAGAGTTTCTCTAAACGGTTCTCTATCTATTTGAATACTTTAAACAACCGGTTTAATAAAACTAAAATATATACAATACATTTAAGAGTATGACAAATACGTATGTACAAAAATTAAAAAATTAAAAATGTCTTTAATATAAGTATTTATATATAGAGGACGTGATTTAGAGGACGTTGTTGGAGAGAAAGTAGATATAGGAGATGAAATCTTTTAGAGAAGACTGTAAAGGACGGATATAGAGGATGTATATAGAGGACGTTGCTGGAGACAGTCGGTTGGCTCCAACAAGGTCCTCTAAAGGGTTCTCTACCCTAAATATAGAGGATCAAACGGTTCTCTATGCTCTCCAACAACGTCCTCTAAACGGTCCTCTAAATTTAGAGAACGCTACTGGATTCTCTATATATAGAGTTTCTCTAAACGGTCCTCTATCCATTTGACTACTTTAAATAACCGGTTTAGCAAAACTAAAATATGTACAATACATTTGAGAGTATGATAAATACGTATGTACAAAAAATAAAATTTAAAAATGTCTTTAATATGGATATTTGAGTATAGAGGACGTGATTTAGAGGACGTTGTTGGAGAGAAATGAGATATAGAGGATGAAATCTTTTAGAGGAGACTGTAAAAGACAGATATAGAGGATGAATATAGAGGACGTTGCTGGAGACAGCATAATAGACTCACATCCATGGGTA
The DNA here is from genome assembly GCF_902167145.1 of Zea mays. Lineage (NCBI taxonomy): Eukaryota > Viridiplantae > Streptophyta > Magnoliopsida > Poales > Poaceae > Zea > Zea mays. The sequence continues at coordinate 12,631,171 of NC_050097.1, forward strand.
CAATGAGGGACGATGGGCCATAACATCTTGGCACGCACCTGAAGAGCAACATAACCAATCTACACCATCTGATTCACCTAAACAAACTAGCAACTATAAACTGGAGGTGTCATTTCACCGGTCACATTTTTCAGTACGTCGATGACACCATTTTTCTTATTCAAGATTGCTTGGAAGGAGCCAGGGACGGATCTAGCGGTGGGACGGACGGGGCTCGAGCCCCCCCTACCGTTTCGGATCCCATGGAGCCCCACTACAGCCTCCCCTAATCTAAAATATATACAATATAATGTAGAATGAGTTTTTTATACTGCAGTAATTTAGTTCAGTCCCTCCTAAACTTTTTTCTGGCTCCGTCCCTGGAAGGAGCCAGAAATCTTAAATACATATTATGTTTGTTTGAAAGCATGTCAGGGTTGAAAATAAATTTTCACAAAAGTGAAATTTTGTGCTTTGATAATGCTAAAGAGATAGACTATTTGTATGTTGATATCTTTACTTGTCCTATAGGAAATCTTCCTATGAAATACTTAGGGGTGTCAATTGATAAGAAGAAGATTAATAAAAATCTTTGGATCCCCATGATTGAGAAGCTGGAAAAAAGACTAGCTGGGTGGCAGGGTAGATTCCTGAGTCTTGGTGGTAGACTTACTCTTCTAAATAGTTGCCTTTCTAATGTTCCTTATATATGCTCTCGATTTATCCTGTCCCTAAGTCAGTTATAAAAAAGATTGATATTCTTAGGAGGAGGCTTCTGTGGCAGGGGGGTCGTCAGTCCAAAAAATTTCATTTAGCTGATTGGGAGTCAGTGTGCTCTCCCAAAAATCAGGGTGGATTGGGTGTCTTGAATCTGGAGTTTATGAATGATTCCTTACTATCTAAATGGCTTTGGAATATTGAAAATTCGAAAGGCTTATGGCAAAAAATTATTGCCAGTAAATACATTAAGGGAAAACACCTTATTTTAGTTAAGCAAAAACAAAGTGATTCTCATTTCTAGGGAAAAAATTTTGAGTTTACGTGACAATTTTTACAAATACTGTAAAACTGAAGTTGGTAATGGCTTGAAGACTAGTTTTTGGAAAAGTAATTGGATTGGTAATCAACCTCTGTCTTACCAGTTTCCTGTTCTTTTTGACTTGACCTATGACAAAGATGTTTCTGTTAATGATGTTTTCACATCGAATTTTGAGTCTCTTACTTTCAGAAGAAGGATTGTGGGTAATTTGAGGATATTATTCGATGAAATGATAAGTTGTTGTAATCAGGTAATACTATCTGATCAAGAGGATAAAATTGTGTGGAATCTGGGGAAAAAGGCTTCTCAGTTAATTCTTTGTACAAAAAGAAAATGGAAGATCAAATTTTGATTCCATATAAGTTCTTGTGGAAATCTAAATTGCCTCATAAAATCAAGGTTTTCTTCTGGTTAGTGGTAAGAAATAAAATTCTTAGTAAGGACAACCTGAAGAAAAGGAACTGAATTGGTTCTTTGAATTGTTGTTTCTGTGGGGTGGATGAATCTATCGATCACCTGTTTTTTCAGTGCCCCATTGCTAAATATATGTGGAGAGTGATTCAAGTAGCCTTGAATTTAAGGATGATTCCGAATAGTATCAACAATCTTTATGAAAATTGGTTATGTAAACCAAAAGACAAAATGGCTCATTTGGTGTTATTTGGTTGTGGTGCTTTATTCTGGGCTATTTGGCGCACTAGAAATGATTGGTGCTTTGGAAAAAGTCATTTACTTGATCCTTCTAACATCATTTTTCTTTGCTGCTTCTGGCTGGATTCTTGGGCTACTCGTCAGAAAAAGAAGGAGCAAAGAATGGTGGTGCTAGGAAGCAAGCTAATCCGAAAGACGGCAAGTGAAGCTTTCGGTAGGGCCTTGGGGTGGTGCCCTCTTGACAGGCGCATTTCTGGTTGATCTGGTAGCTAGAACTTGGAAGATGATGTTGATAGTTGTCTGTCTTTTGTTGGCTAGATTGTTCAGTTCCTTTTGTGGCTTCTGCCTGTCTGGATGGGTTGTAAATAAGAAAGTCTTATGTAGTTCATCGTAGGCCAAAACTTATTCTGCTATCTTAGGCTCTTCACTGATCTAGCTTGATAGTGGTTAGAGTCTAGATAGGGTCCTGGCCGTGTTCGATCTTTTGGGATGTTGTGTCGCGGGGTGACGGTTGTTTCAAACTTTCCTATTTCTTAATGAAATAGGGGGCTTCGCCCCTTCGTAAAAAAAGTTCACCGGTCACATGCAACAGCTCATTTGAGCAACAACATGATCCTATACCACCAAAAAACTTCCTGGAGGACAGACAATTCAACTTCTAAACTGACGATAACAACTCAAATTGTTTGTGTTGGTGTTTGACTAAGCCCTCGTTTGTTTCGGATTCTGGTCGTCAAAATCATTCTGTCAGCTAAACGCTCCACTTCTAATCTCGTTTTACTGTGAGAATCGTTTCTGTAAAAATCTACCAGAATCATTTTGTCAGCCAAACGCTCCCCTTCTCACCACGTTTTACCGTGAGAATCGCTTCTTTAAAATCGCTCAAATCAATGTGAAAGCAGAATCTGCCGATTCGTCGCAGCTGAAGAAATATGTCGCTTTCTAAAGCCTAAATCGTGCAGACCGACTCATCTTCCTCCGCATGCAAGCCCCGCGATATCTAGATTCTCGTGACAACTAGATTATCTAGAAATCCAGATCCTCAGAAAAATTGTACCAAATAGACTCTAAACCTGACATGCATGGAAGAAACTTCTAAAGTGAAGATAACGACGCAAAGCGTCAATGCGCGTAAGAAGCACGGTGCGTTGCGGTCCACGTGGCTCGTGAGCTTGCGCTGCAACAAATCGGTATGGCCATGAGTTTAGAGTAGATGAAGAGTAACATATCATGTTTTTTGATTTTGCGAACGAAAACGAAACATGCTACAAAAGATAGTTCGATAATTTTGATAAGATAAGGTTAGTGCAAATTAGAGCAAAAATAATGTCGGAATACAGTGATTATCATGACGTATTAACTAACAGTGTCATCATAGATACTAGGTCTGGACTTTAGACTCTTATCTTATTATTCACTAGTACAACGAGTGTGCGTTGCGGCGGCACACAACTGAGCGACATGTGAGGCTCGAGTAAGCCTATGTTGAACCCTCCACAAAAAATGCTCATAAAATAAAGTCAATATAAAAATGAACATATGGTCCACGTATTAGATATCAAACTGGTACAAACAAATACACTTTATCTTAGCCAAAAGGGCGAGCAAGATGGGTTTAAAAAGAGTCAGTCCTCTCTTTTTATAACCCGCACGATCGTTCATCCCCTTCACCTAGCAGAGTGGTACTATGTAGAAGCGATGCGCTATATATGACTTTCTATCATGGTATCATATTGGGCTTGAGTGGTTGCTTACGATCCATATACACTACAAGAATATTGACCTTCTACGACATTACGATGCTATCATACATGTCACAGAAGGTGCGTAATTAAAGGTCTTCTAGGATATTCTTATTAAGGCACATTATAAATTATGACGTTCATAAAAATATTCCTCCTTAGCAACATCGTAAATTATGATGTTTCGTCATAAAGGGCCTTTATTTACGCACCTTCTATGACGCTCATCATTCCATCAGAACGTCATAGAAGGTCAATATTCTTTTAGTGATATATGGTAACGACCTATTGGTAAGCGTGAAGCGGGAGAGGAACAGACCTATGCAATATGTGGGAGTGTTGTGTTACATGCGACTTCCTCTCATGTTAGGTTTGGGTGATTTCTCAAGGTTCATCTATATGCGTAATGGGCCATTGGTATGCAAGAAGTGGAGAAAAACTGACTGACGCACTTCACGCGTGACGCACGACGTACGAACTCGTACTTTAAAGGAGTAGAGATTATGTATGGGTATTTGTCTAATATATATTATTGTATAGCCTCTTTGGACACATTTATCTTTATTTCATATAACCTGTCGAAAGATTTTTTTTAACATCTAGGACCTTCTTTCCTTCTACTATGTCTTTATTTCCTCTTATAGAATCCTATTCTTTCACTGATGTCCCCTTGATTCCTATTGCTCTCTTCGATCCAGTTACTGGTTGCTAACACGTAGGGAACTAAATAAGACAAATCTATGTTGATACATGCTACACAACTGAGCGACATGTAAGGCTCCAGTAAGCCTGTGTGTTGAACCCTCCGCCCAAAAAATACTTAAAAATAAAGTTAATATCAAAGTGAATATGTGGTCGACATACTAGATATCGAACCGATACAAACAACTCAGCTTTATCTTAGCCAAAAGACCGAGAAAGATGAGTTTAAAAAGAGTCAGGCTTTTTTTAATAGCTCGCACGGTCGTTCATCCCCTTCACCTAACAGAGTGGTACTATGTAGAAGCGCTGCGCTGCATTAGCTTTATGTCATGGTATCATATTAGGCTTGAGTGGTTTCCTACGATCCATATATGTAGTAATGACCCACTGGTAAGCATGAAGCGGGAGAGGAACAGATCTACGCACTATGTGGGGGTGTTGTGTTACGTGCGGCTTTCTCTCATGTTAGGTTTGGGTGATTTATCATGGTTCATCTATACACGTAATGTCCCCGTTGGTAGGCAAGAAGTGGAGAAAAACTGACATACGTACTTCACACATGACGCACCACGTACAAAACTCGTACTTTAAAGTAGTAGAGATTATATATGGGTATATGTCTAATATATATTATTGTATAGCCTCTTATGGACACATTTATCTTTAGTTCATATAACCTATCGAAAATATTTTTTTTACATCTAGAACCCTCTTTCCTTCTACTATGTTTTTCTTCCTCTTATAGAATCCTATTCTTTCACTGCTATCCCCCTGATTCCTATTGCTCTCTTGGAACCAGTTACTAAAACAAGATAAATTTGCTGCTCTAAATTTCAGACGTGATGCGGACTAACGTGAGGTTGCATACAGATACAACGCAAGGGACTTATGGGCCTGGGCCGAGCTGGGACGGGGGCATATCCCAGAGCTACAGAATGTAGGGCCTCTCTTTTTTCCAACACAATGTTTGGCCCCCATGGGCCATGGGACACGTCACACGTCAGACCTAACGACCTGTTGTACTGTGCTCTCAATCTCTGGACACGCATCATCCAATGATGATTCAAGCTCGTACAGCCACATGCTAGCGCTCCGAACTCGTGATGAGCGCTCCACTACCACTAGTGAGGACACTGTGCACACCGATCCACTCGCATGTGAGCGTCCGCCGTACGGTCGCAGCTGCCTGGGGCTGGGACTGGGGTGCAGGCTCGCTTGGACGCTACTTTAACACGTATCCACGCTAGAATCATTGGCCATGCAACATGCCAGCGTCTCATGTCTCACGAGAGGTGCCCAGCTTTTACTAGCCGTTGACCCTGCAAAATTACGTCCTACCCCATTCCTGTCGGGTAGCATGCCATCCGCCGCAGTGCACGTAGCACGGTCGCGCCGTGGCTTGTTACCAAGTTTGTTTGTCCGTTTGTTGTTTGTTGGGATGGGGTCTCACGTCTTCAGTGTTTCAAGTGGCAGCGGCACGTACGTGCAGACAGAGAGAGAGAGAGAGAGACCGCCCGGGCGCCTTGGAAACATTTTTGTATTTTTCAGGTGCACGTCGCCCCTCGTCAGTTGGTCCTCTGCGTCAGCGCCTGTCTGGCCGACCGGGGCGGCGTGCTCGCAATCGCAAGGCGCACGTCCGCCCGTGGCCGTGGGACGTCGACGCCTGCCGTGGCAGCTAATAACATTAGGGCCTCCTTTAGAACGCAGCGAAATCTTACAGAAATTAGTCAAAAACATAGGCGAGCGGGACGCGGTGACGATTCCCTTTTCTATTTTTTTATTAAGGTGTGTGGATTAGATAGAATTCTTTATCAGTCCTTTATCATGGAACGAATAGGTTCGTTGCCCTTGCCCCGCCGGTACTTGGAGCCAACCGGCCTGTCGGCGCGTGGGCAACAGCGACGTGCGCGGGCCGGCCGGGGACACGCGCACCGGCGTCCACGAGATCCCTCCGGCCGTCGGCACGGCCCCAGCTCCGTCAGACCGCCCGCTGGCCGCTCCTTCCTACTACAGTAGTAGTACCAGAGGCGAAGTAAACCCGGCACCAACCAGGCAATCACCCACCTAACCCAACCCTCCTCGCGTCACGTGATGGGGGTGGCCCGCGCCGCATCCCAGCCACCCCGCACCCACCGGCAGCACCCCGCGGGCGCGCACACCACTCGCTCGCCAAAGTGACGCCGCCCGCCGGGCTGTGGTTTGGGTGTGGGGACGACGTGGCTTTGACGGCGGCCGCGGTTGCTCGCGGCGCGCCAGTCCAGTCGGCAGCACCAGCGAGTCCACATGCCGAGGCAAATACTAGAAGAAAGACGTGCATGCCCGCTGGCTAGATTGCCCTGCCCACTGCCCAGTGTGTTCTGGTTTGTACGAGCCCGGGCGCCGGGCGGTAATATAACGCAGACAAATGTCGTTGGTCTCGTCCATATGGATTGATCCGACCGTGAAGAACAGAGCAGAGCAGAGCAGAGCAGAGCAGGACGACTTGAGTTGCAGGAGAAGTCAATGCGGTCAATACAACTGCACAGTCCTCGAGATGGACATCGTCGTTGGGCCCACGTGGGGTGCAGGCCCGTGGCCTATGGGCGCTGGGCCGCCGGCCGGCTGGCCTCCACCCGGCGCCGCTTCGGGTGAGAAGTGAGAACAGCTGGAGCACGACGTCGAAACGGCCTCGAGTTGATGCAACGCCAAGTTATTCCGTCTCTCGTCGTCAGTCGTCACACAGTACTACCCGGAACTTTTTTGTCCTACAAGTCAACAAAAAAGGTAAAGGTGCGTGTGGCAGGCTTCGATGCCACGAACGTAGAGTCGCTCTCGGCGCTCCTGCAGGGAGCAGGAAAGCAACGCAGTCCTGTAGCTAAGGTTCGATGGGGATAGGAGGAGCATGGGGATGGGAGTTGCTGTGTGCTTCCTGTACAGTCCAAGACCCGACGACTTGCTTTAGAACCACCACCAACTTGGTACGTGATGCCACAAACGCACGCTAACGAAAGCGGTAGAAAAATCTCGCAGAACTACTAGGCAATTGTAAACCAGTGATATGCCTCTGTCCGCAGCCGGAGCGGAAGCTTGCCTCCTCCCGGTCCATCACCTGTACCAGCTGTCCTACGATGCCCAACCAGCGGCGAACGCCTTCTACACGCGCCCGGCGCCCCACATGGTCGCGGAGGCGGGATACACGCAGGGGGAGGGGCCCGTCCCCCGTCGCGTACAGGTGCCCCGACCGGCGTACCAGCGATCGATGAGGTGGCCATGGCCATGGCGTACAGGTGCCCCGACCGGCGTACTGGACCATGCTAATCCCACATGGTCTTCTAAATAAAACTTTGCCATTGCCCGTTATCTGCTCCCTACGATCCATTACCCGCCTGCGTCGCAGATGTTTTCGAGGCGCGGTGTATAGAAACTAGAAACTGGCAAAGGGAAGCCATTTCTGGAGAAGAAATAACACATGCTGCTGACCCCTGACTAGCCAGTCAGCCCTGCTTGATAGTGATATACCTTGCAATTTGAATATGTGTAGGGCCCGTGCCAGGTCCAGCTAGCAGTAGTAGTACTGGGGTAGCAGGCTACGATGTCTACCTGATTATGGCCCTGTTTGTTTCGGCTTCTGGCAGCTTCTGGCCACCAAAAGCTGCTGCGGACTGCCAAACGCTCAGCTTTTCAGCCAGCTTATATAAAATTTGTTGGGGCAAAAACCATCCAAAATCAACATAAACACATAATCGGTTGAGTCGTTGTAATAGTAGGAATCCGTCACTTTCTAGATCCTGAGCCATATGAACAACTTTATCTTCCTCCACACGTAATCGTAATTATACTCAAATTCTCTTCATAGCCAGATTCTCCCCACAGCCGTATTTTCAGAAAAGCTGGTCAGGAAAAAGCCGAACCAAACAGGCCTATGTGTAGGCTCTAGCGCTCTTGTTGCAGCTTTACCTATATTTTCTTTTGCCGAGGCTCTATGTTTGACTTCTGGTCAACCTCTGGGCTACGGTACACTGTTGTTTTTGTATCCAGGCCTGCCATAGTCAGGCTACGGTGTCTATCTGATTAAACTAAACGAGGCGCTGGTTCTGGAAGCGTCGCGAAGGCCAGTTCCGTCCGTGGAGCTTTGAGCGGACAGCTTTGCGAGCGAGAGGAGACATCAACCGGTGATTGACGATCGGACGGTTCAAAAAAATTTTGACGATGTGCATGGCCTTATCATTGCCGTTTCTGTTCGGCTTTAATATATAGGAAATTTGTCGTCGTCTAATTTATTTTTTTTTAACTAAAATACGATAAATAAAAAAGAACGGTGAGACCAAAGTTTTTTTCCTTGCACACAGCTACAGTCTTATTTTCTTCATTATTACAATTAAATACTATATGTCTAAACACGTGTTCGATTGGAAACTGATATAAAATATACTACAGTTATGTTAAAGCATACATTAAATTTTAGTATTATAAACTGTAGTTTTTAGAAACAAAGTTCTCAAATATGCCCTACCTCTTATAAAAACTGTAATCATATCTAGATGCATACTTAATTTAATATAAATTTTAAACTCTAAAAATGCACATGCACCTCACATGTCACGTATTACGAAGTACCTGGAGCGAGAGTAGCGTTTCTGTTACGAGAAATAGCTGTGCGCGGTGCATCCATTATCCATATACGCGCGCGCTGCCTTGTAGGAGTGACGATGCGTCTATGAGGCCATCACTCCTTGTTGTGTCTGACTTTGTATAGGAGTGAATGCCTGCCGTGCCGCCCGATGAAGCAACTTCGAGACGGATTTGACACGACGAAGTTAGGACACTGGCAGCGCAACACCTAGAAATGGATCTGGAATGGATTCCAGCTCGTCGTCTCTCCTCTCTGCGGCTCGTCCGTACATACACAGTGGTTCCAAGAGAAGAAGAAAAACAAACATATGACGACGCGACATGGGCAAGCAAGACATGTTCAAGTGTTCAACTTCGACAGGCCAGCCAGCCATGGTCAGCCTGTGATCCATTGATCCAGACTTGAGATCTACAAGCATACATGCATACTCCGTCCATCATTCATGAGAAGTGCAGTGGTTCCCAACCATCATTCTGCAAAGACTAGAGCCAATTCCTTTATGTTGTTAGACACGTATAACAATCCATTGTACTTATGATATTTATGCCCCTCCTCTTTTCTAGTGTTTGGTGTAACACATCAGTGACCTTCGTTATGTTTTCCATAAGGAGTAGAATAAATACAGAATCAAAAGCTACGATAATCCAAGGTGCACCTCTAGCATCACCAGGAGATCGAATACCTCAGTAACAGACCGATCAATTGCAATACTACGTAGAACTAGGCCTCATCAATTCGTTTCATTCTCCTCCCATGATGCAAAACTTACCGCCGCCAGTTTCTTCAATTTTATTTTGCACATTTCGAGCATATATGCTAAGGAGTTCGGTTTGGACTCCATGTGAAGTATACTTTGCATTTTTGGAGCATTGTTCAACACAACACCATCCACATCCTTGTTACAGGAAGCTAAAAGCTATACCCATTCTATGAAAAAGTTGCCTTGGTTAGTTGAGTACAGAGATTCATCATGGCCTTTAAATGAGCATGCTTGGAAAGATTAGAGGAACACCTCCCTCCGCCTACCGCCTGGACGTGGTCACCGAGCAGTTGAGCACGGCGAGGGGCCGAGGACGCGAGGGATTCCACCGCCCGCCAGCTACTAGAACGCGATCCGTCGGGTGTCGGGCACTCTGGCGTCGGTGCCGTCTTCGCCCTCCACGTAAAATGCGTACGTGGTCTGCAGTGGCCGGGGTCAACTGGTCAAGCGTTTAGTGGCGGATGCCCCTTGGCCCCCCTCGCTCCGCCGCTGGTCACAACGATGTCCATTCTATTTGTAGCAATCTATACTACTTATTAAGAAGGTAAGAGTAGTCTGCTGTTCTGCCGTTCTGCCCTCCTCGTTCCGCGCGCAGAAAAAAAATCAAACCGTGGCTGCTTAGGGATCGAATCTTGAATCTATTGAGTAGAATGTCTAGCCTTCCACCCTCTAGCCAACATGACTCATGTTGAATTATGTACAACTTCAACTAAGACGTCTTTTGTGTTTAACCCACCGTCCACTCTGTATGCTCACCGAGTCTAGAAAAACATTTATAGCTTGGCCCCTGATCTTTCTGGAATTTGGGACGCAGTCCAGGAGATAAAGAAAATAGGGAAAAAGAGTTTAGAATTTGATTTTTAGTTTAAAAATAATTGCAGGAACCCATTTAATTCATGGAAATTTCATATTAAATCCAAATGAGTTCATTCCAATTTCTATAATTCTATAATATTATTTTTATCACATAATACCTATGTTTTGTCATGAAAACAACAATAAAATTGATTTCCTAATTAATCATATATCAAATACATAGAAACTTTGGAAATTCGTAACTTCCCATTTTAATTCCAAATTGAACTGTTCTATTTGTGTTAGTCTCGTATGAATATTTACTACGCAGTAACAACATTGATTATACCATGTTTCATATTTTTATAATTAGATATTTATTTATCCTATGTTAATTGGGTTAATCTATGTCTATGTCTATTGGATTAAATTATTTAATATATTAATATAGTATTCTAACTTTATGGTTATACGATGTTTGACCATTAGTCTTGTAAATACACACTTACCTTTTTGTTTAAGCAAAAGCGTATGGTGGTACGTGTCCGATGACTAACGATGTACGATGGAATTTCTTCCGGTATGTGTGAAATGTGCTCTCCAATAATAAGACCATGCAAATCGTGACATATATCGAAGTCTGCATGATACTGATGGTTGCAATGTAGTGGTGAAACAGGTAGATTATAAATAACAAAATTTATGTATGGCCAGAATCACAAATTGATTATGAAACATTTTCTCATAACGGTATAACACATATTTTGTATATAAGTTATCGTAGTATACTGGTATTATATATTCCCGTTGCAACGCACGGGCATTCAGCTATCATGTATAGAAGTCTGCACGGTACTGTTGGTTGCAATGTAGTGATGAAATAGTTAGATTGAAATAACAAAATTTATGTATGGCTAGGATCACAAATTAATTACGAAACATTTTCACATAACAGTATAACACACATTTGTTCATAAGTTATCATGATATTAAATGTTTCCGTTGCAACGCACGGGCACCCACCTATATGTGTTTATGTCTACATCTATGACAGGAAACACATCTACTACATCTCTCTCCAAGCTCACTTGCTACCATTGCACAATGCGTAGTAGTAGATAAGTATCACTGAGATTCTTGAATTATATTTTTGGATGGAGGTAATATTATTTAAAGAAGAGCTTTGCATGCTATTTCTTTTGTTTGAATAATGCATTATACTTAAATTTCCTTTTTTACATGTGTGATATTTTTTCTTTGCAATATTTTTTTCCATGGATCAGACTTGTGAGTCATTTTCATAAACCAACGCCAAGCATGAATCCATGTTTCCTACATCAAACCCCGAACAAACTCCATGAGCAGGAGGCACTCGCGTTGTCATCGCTCATCGATGACGAGAAGAAGCTTGGCGACTGTCAGTTCGACCTTTAAAAGCAGCCTTACGTGGTCGCATGCGCCGCTGTGTACGACAAGCTCCCACGAAGCCGCCGCTTGGACGCGGTCCAGAGCAGCTGCACCGCGCTGTCCATCCACTACAGGAAACGCATAAATTTTCGTGGGCCGGGCTATTTTCGTCGGTCGGCCCACGAAAATACAACGTTATTTTCGTCAGCCCTAGTGACCCACGAAAATATGGCCTATTTTCGTGGGCCAGGCTATATTTTCGTCGGCAGGCCGACGAAAATACGAAAGTTATTTTCGTCGGTCTCCACACCGACGAAAATGCTGTCTATTTTCGTCGGTCCCAGCCCGGCCGACGAAAATAAGTCCTTTATTTTCGTCGGCCGCAGTGAGGCCGACGAAAATAGATGCCGTTAATCTTGAATCCCAGCCTCACCGCACCTTCTCTCTCGATCGTCTAATCTCTCGCCGCCGCACTCTGCCTCACGCGCCGCGCGCCCGCCTCGCGCCCTCGCCGCTGCGCCCCCGCCGCGCCGCCACCGCGCCGCGCCCTCGCCGCTGCGCGCCCGCCGCGCGCCCTCCCCTCCACCGCGCCGCGCGCCCGCCTCGCGCCCTCGCCGCTGCGCCCCCGCCGCGCCGCCACCGCGCCGCGCCCTCGCCGCTGCGCGCCCGCCGCGTGCCCTCCCCTCCACCGCTGGCGTCGCTGAACCACATCAGCATCGTGTGCCGGTCGGTGGAGGCGTCGCTGCGCTTCTACACGGACGTGCTCGGCTTCGTCCCCATCCGCCGCCCCGGCTCTTTCGACTTCGACGGCGCCTGGTACGTGTCGTGTCTGTATTGAATCTATCTATATCTCTGTAGTACGTGCGTACCTTCAATCGATTTATAATTATATGATGGTATATGTTGGCGCCGGCCGCCGGAGTGGCTGTGCCGACGACGATCTCGCAACGTCCGCGGTGCTCGCGCTCGCGTTGAACACGACGTTGCCCACTCACTCTCTGAACTGAACGAGCGAAGAATATGGGGCTGCCAAACGTTGCAGCTGACTCGGTTCACGACTCCATTATTTAATCTAGCGATTACAGGTCTGAGACCTCGGATTCCCCCCGCCACGCATGTTCACGCTGCGACGTGCCCGCCTAACGCGCGGGAGCGATTTTCGTGCAGGCGTGGCGGTAATCTCTCTGACCGCACAACGAACGCAGCGCTGCTCTGGCCTCTCAACCGCTCGACTCATGCAGCTATTTCTTAGGAACATAAACATGCATCTAAATGCAGACTCCTAATTACATAATGACCAGATAACTATGCATGAGATTTGGTTAACATTTCACCCCCTAATCTCACTGCACCTCAATTACTCCTAGCTGCTGGCGTAGTTCGACGAACCTGACACGCCCAAGTGCCTTCGTCAGTATATCTGCAAGCTGTTTACCTGTGCTCACATGTTCAATATCAACTTCTCCCTTCTCAACACAATCTCTGACAAAATGATATTTGGTGTCGATATGCTTACTCCTGTCATGGTGTACTGGGTTCTTGCTTAAAGCAATTGCCGATTTGTTGTCAACCAACAGCCTTACCTTTGGTGCTTGAATCCCCAACAATTCACCAAGTAGCCTGCTCAGCCAAATACCTTGGCATGCTGCATTTGCACTGGCAACATATTCAGCCTCGCACGATGAGAGTGCCACAACTCTTTGTTTCTGCGACACCCAAGTTACCAGGCTGTTACCCAGCAAGAACACTGAACCACTTGTGCTTTTTCTGTCATCGACATCACCTGCTAAGTCACTGTCGCTGTAACCCAGAAGCTTGGTTTCAGTTGTGCCCAGCTGCTTATACACACACCCATAGTTCACTGTCCCTGCCAAGTATCTCAGAATTTGTTTGACTGCTGCCCAGTGCTTTGCTCTCGGATCTTCCATGAACCTGCTGACAATCCCAACAGCAAAGGCAATATCTGGCCTTGTATTCACTAGGTACCTCAGGCTCCCAATAATGCTCCTATACTTTGTCTTGTCAACAGGTGGCGAATCATCTTTCTTGCTTAATTTCAGCCTATTCTCCATTGGAACACAGCAAGCATTACAGCCTTTCATCCCTGCCTGCTCAAGTATTTTCAGAGCATATGAACTCTGACATAATGTAGTCACCCCATTCTTTTGTTCCACCTGAATACCCAAGTAGTAACTTAGCAGTCCTAGGTCACTCATACTGAAGCTGTTCTTCATTTCCCTTTTGAAAGCTTCAATGGCTCCATTGCTTGATCCGGTAATTATCAGATCATCGACATATACCCCAATCAGCAGCAAGTCTGTACCATGAGTCCTTCTGTACACAGCATGCTCTAATGGATTTCTGATAAAACCAAGCTTCAACAATTCCTTATCAAGTCGAGCATTCCATGCTCTAGGAGCCTGACGCAGCCCATAAAGGGCTTTCTTCAGTTTGAGTACCTTCCCATCGCCATTCTTGACAACAAAACCAGGAGGTTGATGTACATACACGTCCTCAATCAGATCACCATTCAGAAAAGCTGATTTAACATCCATGTGATGCACTTTCCACCCATTCTGTGCAGCTAAAGCGATCAGCAACCTTACAGTTTCAATCCTTGCCACTGGGGCATATACTTCATCAAAATCCACCCCCTCACGCTGAGCATACCCCTTAGCAACCAACCTAGCTTTGTGCTTATTTATCTTTCCATCAGGGTCTCTTTTTACTTTGAAAACCCATTTCAGCCCTATAGCTCGGTGTCCAGGTGGTAATACTGCAAGCTCCCAAGTCTTATTATCCTGAATTGAATTCATTTCAGTGACCATGGCTTCCCTCCAACACTTTTCTTCTAATGCTTCATCTACACTTCTAGGCTCCTCTGCAGCAAGATAGCACAGACCGCTATACTGAAAATCAGTGACTTCATCAGTGTCGTCATATACACTTTCTAGAGTTCTGAACCTCAGCTCTCCACTTGCTGCATCTGTGGGCGGTGTGGCAAACACCACTCCCTGCTCAGTTGGACTTCCTTGTGGTGTATTCTGATTTGAACCAGCACTATAACCAGTGTCTATCTGCCATTGACTTTGATTGGGTGACTGTGGATCTGAATCATCGGCTGCTGTTGTTTCTTCTGTCCCATTCTCTGCACTTTCGGTTGCTGTTCCTGGTCCTGCAATACTGTAATGCTCCACATCAATTACAGATGTTGATGGACTCGGCTGATCTGTACCAATCCAGTCCCAAGCTTTTGCCTCTTCGAATATCACATCTCTTGATATATGAAGCTTCTTGGCTACTGGATCATACACCCTGTAACCTTTAGTACCTTTCTCATAACCAATGAACACCATGTTTGCCCAACATTAGCACCAACATTAGCACCTCAGCGTTACACTTGAAGCAGTATCCTCTTTCTAGATCACTGTACAGAACGGCGAACCAGTGCTTCTTCAGGGCGTGTCATCGAGAGTACCCAAACGGGTAAGCAATTGACCCAACCCCCCAACAGAGATGGTTGTAGCATCCCACGGAGATCAAGAGGTCCCTCTTCTTGGACCTGCCTTTGAAGATCCCCTTCTCGTCATTGCGCCGACAAGCACAACAAATCCAAATAGCGAATTTGTTTTGTTGCTTTCTTCCGCTGCGCATCGGGATGTTTTTCAGTAATAAAAAAGTGTATTCTTGGATTTATACAGTACAGTGAATTAAGTGATGATGCCGTTTTAGGTGCTTAAGATATATGTTTTTTTTCATCAGGAAGCTGATTCCACCTGTGTTAGTTCCAATTCGATGCCTCGTGCTATCTATATTATCTCCCTGCACTAATTGACATATCAGAATGTAGATTAGCTGTTCTTGTCTGGAAGAAATGTGCTCAAATACAATATTAGAAGTGCTTAATGCCATAGTCCAAGTGTTCCTAGACTATCAGGAAAACTGCGTTCCCTACCTGTTTCCTTATTTCTTCATTATTACTGTGACAGGGACATAAGCAGTGGCTGGCAGAAGTACAGTTCCTTGGTGTTCTGGAGCACCCAAATCTTGATAATTGTTCTACATCCGGCTTTCACAGGTAGCTAGTGTTTTCTGATTAGGCTAACTAGTTACATGCTCTATCATGGCTTTTCGGAATTAGTGTGGATGAAAATATTGTTTAGCATATACTGGTCAGCATATTGTTTATTATGTAGCTATCGTGTAGTTTTCTGTGTTGGCAACCATCATGTTGTTGTTTATTTGCAGGTTTTAGAAACATCACTTTATAGGGGAGGTGCTGCCGAATTTTTTATTGACAATAATATTTTTTGTACATAGGTGTTCTTCCGACTAGATCTTCTCCACCGTTAGCTAGACTCGTACATTATTCTCAAGTATACATTGTTTTCGTAATTTCTCAGGTATACATTATTCTCAGTTTTAATCGTTAACCGTAGCGAACCGTATGTGTCACCCGTTCGGGAACGGCGAACGTCACACTGGCTTGTGAGGTTTGCCGTTCCGGAATTGTCCACGTATTTTGGACAGCCTGAGAGTGTAGGCCGATGCTTGTGATTTGTGACATGTGCCTTACGATTGACGGGGAATTTCGGTTGTGTAACCCAGTTGTTCTCCAACACACCGTGTTCAGGCGTGTGCTTGGAGAGCAGCGGGGTTATGCTGCCGAAATTTCACGGCAATCGTAGGCTACACGTCACAAATCACAAGCATCGGCCTACACTCTTGGGTGGGTTTAGGGCCTTTACCTAATAGGGAGTTCACCTAAGCCACGGACGATCGTTGATGTTATTTGTCTTTTGTTTAATTAGCCTTTGAAATGGACGGTGATCGGAGGGTGATGTATGACGGGTGGAGAAAGGATGGGGCACATTCGAATGAATGGATGGTTGTAACAAAGGCTTTTCTTGAGCATGCTTTCAAAGACGCAACTGGTCGTCTAGTGAAGTGTCCTTGCAATCGTTGCGAGAACAAGTGGCCTCAGAAGAAGGAAGAAATGGAGAAACACCTTTGCAAAAGTGGGTTTATGCCGAACTACCTTGTATGGTACTGGCATGGAGAGTGTATTAGACACGTTGACGCAGAGGTGGAACTTGATGATGATCATGATAGGATGGACGACATGTTGCATGATCTTGGTAGGGAGGTTGAAATGAACGCTGAGGAGCCGGGGCAGCTTCCACGCGATGCTCAGGAATTCTTCCGGCTACTCGCCGCGGGGGAAGAGAGACTGCACGAGCACACTCAGATGTCAGTTCTTGGGACTCTCACAAGACTAATGGCGATAAAGTCGAAGCACAACATTTCAAACAGTGCTTACAACGACATCGTCCAACTAATGGGCGAGGTTCTCCCGGAGAATCATAAGTTGCCAAAGAATATGTACTTCGCAAAGAAGATGTTGGCTGGTCTTGGGATGACATATGAGAAGATCGACGTGTGTCCCATCAGTTGCATGCTATTCTTTGAGGAGGATGACAAGCTGAACCGTTGTAAGCATTGTGAAGCTTCTAGATATGTCGAGGTGACAAATGATGAGGGTGAATTGGTAGTTACGAAGGTCGCAGCTAAGCAACTTCGTCGGTTGCCCATCATTCCTCGGCTTTCAAGGTTGTTCCTCAACAAGGAAATAGCTCTGCATATGACATGGCCAAAGAATGGTGTACGTCTCGTCACTGATCCAGACATAATGGTCCATCCGTCGGACGGTGATGCGTGGAAGGCAATTGACGAGTTTGATCCCGAATTTGCAAACGACCCTAGGAGTGTACGGCTTGGTCTATCGACGGACGGATTCACACCTTTCAATACCAGTGCAAGCCCTTACTCGTGTTGGCCTGTCTTCATTGTGCCATATAATCTTCCTCCTGAGTTGGTCAATAAAGAAGAGTTCATGTTCCTTGCACTAGTCATCCCAGGCCCCGAGCATCCAGGGCCAAAGCTGAATATGTTTGTTCGCCCTTTAATTGAAGAGCTGAAACAATTGTGGAGAGGTGTGAAGGCTTATGACAGCCATACTGAAAAGGAGTTTACCATGCGCGCTGCTTATTTGTGGTCAGTGCATGATCTGCTGGCGTATGGAGATTGGTCTGGATGGTGTGTTCATGGTCGGTTGTGCTGTCCCATATGTATGAATGATACGGATGCATTCAGATTGAAGCATGGTGGGAAAGTGTCATTCTTTGATGCTCATCGACGTTGGACTCCATTCAAGCATGATTTCAGGAATTCGCTTACTGCATTCAGAAGTGGAGCCAAAATCAGAAATGGGCCACCAAAGAGGCAAACTGCACCGCAGATAATGGCATGGCATGCTTGTCTGAAGCAAGGAGAAAATGATAGGTTTCAAGGCTACGGGGAGGACCACAACTGGACCCATATTTCATCAATATGGGATCTTCCGTATGCAAAAGCCTTGATCATGCCGCACAACATAGACTTGATGCACCAAGAGCGTAATGTTGCTGAAAGCATCATAAGCACATGTTTCGATGTGACTGATAAAACGAAAGATAATATGAAGGCAAGAAAAGACATGGCTGAAATTTGTAAGAGACCGATGCTCGAGTTGAAAGTAAGCGATAAAGGGCATGAGAGTAGGCCGCGAGCTGATTACTGCCTCAAGCCAGATGAAAGGAAAGAAATATTTAAGTGGTTGAAGAATCTGAAATTTCCAGATCGATATGCGGCAAATCTGAAATGGGCAGTCAATCTGAAGACCGGTAAATTGATCGGTTTGAAAAGCCATGACTACCATATTATTATGGAGAGGCTGATGCCCGTGATGTTTCGAGGCTATTTTAAGGATGAGCTTTGGAGCATATTTGCAGAGCTGAGTTACTTCTATAGGGAAGTATGCGCAAAGACGGTATCGAAGAGGTTGATGCAGAAATTTGAGAAAGAAATTCCAATTCTTATTTGTAAATTTGAAAAGGTTTTCCCGCCAGGATTCTTCAATGTGATGCAACATCTAATTGTGCATTTGCCTTGGGAAGCTTTGGTAGGCGGACCAGTGCAATTCAGGTGGATGTATCCTATAGAAAGGGCGTTGAAAAAGCTCAGGGCGTCTGTTCGCAACAAGGCTAGAGTCGAAGGGTGTATTGCGGAGGCTTTTGCCCTTAAGGAGATATCTCAATTCTCAACCAGGTATTTCGCTCGAGCCAACAATGTGTTTGCTCCTTCAGTGCGACTTCATGTCGAAAATGAATCGCCCCAAAGCACCCTTCAAATTTTTGCGAATCCGGGTAAAGCAGTTGGAAAAGGGAGTGTACGTCACATTGAAGGATCAGATTTGAACACGCTAATGCTATATATGTATAGCAATATTGACAGCACACAGGAGGCGTTCGAGTAAGTTTTCCTCATAGTTACTTCCATTTTCTCATCTCATAATTTCTATAGTGTGTAATCTCCATGTTTCTAATATGTCCAGCATGTTTGATGAAGAATGTTGGAAATCTACTAGTAAACCTACGGCCATCCAATTAGAAAATCTTCGACGTGATGGGTTGAAAGGTGGACCAAACTTCGTGCAGTGGTTTCGTAATTATGTTAGTAATTGTCGTTCTCTCATTGTCCATACTTAATCTTTGAATTTTGGACTTCGAAGATATAATGCATATACTAATTCCTTGTATAGGTTTCCAAAAACTCTGTGCACCCGGACTTGCAGCAAATGGCACATACCTCTGTGTCCGTCCGGAACTATACTCGCTATGATGTAAATGGATATCGCTTCCGAACCGCGAAATTGGAGAAGAGTCGACCATTGGCAGCCACCACCAATAGTGGTGTGTTGGCAAGTTCATATGTTGACGATGACAAAGTAGTGGACTATTACGGTGTTCTTCAAAACATTGTAGAGTTGATTTTCGATGGCCCCAAGGAACTTAAAGTCGTGTTTTTCGAGTGCGACTGGTTTGATGCTCATAGTGGGACTCGTGTCGACAAGTATGGTAATGTCGAGGTGAAGCATAGCTCTAGGATTCCGAGCAGTATGAGCGATGTTGTCCTTGCAAATCAGGCAAAACAAGTGTACTACCTGCCATATCCTCACCCAAGCCTTAGGGCTTGGTGGGTTGCAATCAAAGTCAACCCACAAGTCGTCGCTCCAGAGAGTGCTGACTACGTGAGTACGAGCAGGGACAACGATGATGCTGTTTTTCAACCAGAAGCGGCGTCGAATCAAGACATAGCTCACCGATTCCATGTGACCAATGGAGAAGGACTAGAAAATCTCTGTTGCAATTCAAGCGACTTAATTGAAGAACCTAGGTCAAAGCGCAAACGACCTGTCGTCGTTAGAAGATCAGTAAGGATCCAACGAAATCAAGAGCGTATGAATAAACAACGAGCCGAAGAAGCATCATCGGATGCGGATGACTTTTGATTAGTATGTTTCTTTTAGTTAATCAATTAAGCTATGTATTCCAATTTCCACATTATTAATTTTCATATTATTTGTTTCATATAATGTGGTTTGACATTAATTTATCTACAGTTGAACATGTTCAAGCATAGGAGATCGAGGAGGAGTGGGGGCAGCGCGGCCAGCGAGGACAGCTCGGGCAGTGGGCTTTTTCAGGGCACCTCACAGAGCCGACAGAGGCAGCAGCAACTTCTCGACTGTCTAGACGAAGTGCAGGGTGAGGAGGGTGAGCAGGAGACTCCTCAGCAGGATGCTCATGTGCAGGGTGAGGAGGGTGAGCAGGATGAGGAGGGTGAGCAGGATGAGGAGGTTGACCCTATGGGGGCAGGCAGCGCGGGCGATGCGTCAGATGGTTCTACATCCTTCAGGTATTATTATGCATATTAGTTTAATTGATATTAGTTTTAAATCATTTCATCATATTTAATTTACTTGTATACTTAGGTATAAGAAGAGCAATGCGCTTGGTCCGAGGCCTGCTGAGAGGAGGCTCATCCGGCCGCATGGAGAATGGTGGGGCTTATTTCTGTTGTGTTAATTTTTTAATATGAACGTGATTGCACTGGTTTACTTGTTTTATTAATGTTTGTAGGTCATGGGAAGACTTGACTTGGGACGGTACAGGCAGACGTCCCAAGGTGAACGCGGTGTTGGGTAGCCTCTGTCGCTTCTACTACCCTGGCATGGTGGAGCTCAATGGCGAGAGGTTCGCGGCTATGCAGTGGGCCGACTGGGGTCTGAAGGACTATGTCCAGCCAGGGGAAAGCAGTAGCGGAGGGGGAAGTTCAGAACAAAAACCAAGGACTTGTCAGGTGGCTGTGTGGGACGAGTTCTGGGTGAGTTTACTTTCGTATATAAGCAATTCACTGCATTATTGCTTCTCCTAATCTTACTTTAACTTAACTTCTCCATTGATATGTAGGGGAGGTTCCAATTGCCGGATGACATCGAGGCGGATCAGGCTCAGTGGGCACGTGTGAAGAGACACTTTCGGAAGTGCGCTGATAAGGTCATCAAGGATGCCATGTACAATGCTCGCATCGCGGCCGTTAACTACTACTACAAGAAGATAAAGGGGCAGAAAATGAGCAAAGCATTAGGGGCCAATGAGATCTACCTCACAGAGGAGCAGTACCTGGAGAGCGTTGTGGATTGGCTGGCGAAGGACATGGAAGCCTGGAGGTGGTTGGCAAAGAGATGGGCGTCGCCTGAGTGGATTGCAGAGTCCAACAAGCACCGTGTCAACCGTGGCACTGAAGGACCGGGGCATAGGTACGGCGCCGATGGACACCTTGGTACCGCACGCCGCATGGTAAGTATATAAATCAAACTTGTATGTTACATCTATGAAAATTCTATGGTTTAACTCTTCTTTTTCATGCAGGAAGCTGAAAGTGGAGTTGCTCCAAGTTTTATGGAGGTTTACGTGCGTGGTCACCGTGGCCCTGATCCGGCTAACCCTGATGTGCTATGCAGCGAGGCGGCAAGGGAGAAAATGGTAAACAAGTTTGTATTTACGAATTAAATTGCATATTTTGTGTCTAACTCCAACTCTAACTTTCTTTGCAGAATGCATATGGGGAGGAAATGACTCAACGCCATGGGCCTGACTTCGACTGGATGCATTCAGACTTAGATGTCTCAGCGTTGTACCACAGTGGTGGGGGTAGAAAGCATGGCAGGTGAGGTGTTTGTGTTTGATTCGACGATTTCATTAACAAGAATGTGTCCACTTAATGGCTCAACTATGTGTATCATGCAGGTTTGCCTTTGGCACCGGCGTTGTGGATTATAACAGGACAATAGGTCAAGGGAAGGCATCGTCTTCGGGAGGGAGTTCTCGCTCCTCCAGGTCTGCTCGAGAGGCTCAGCTGGAGGAGGAGACTCGGGCAGCACAGGAGCAGGCTCGAGCAGCACAGGAGCAGGCTCGAGCAGCGCAGGAGCA
Source organism: Zea mays (assembly GCF_902167145.1). NCBI lineage: Eukaryota > Viridiplantae > Streptophyta > Magnoliopsida > Poales > Poaceae > Zea > Zea mays. The sequence goes on from NC_050097.1 coordinate 12,653,231, forward strand.
GGTTGGGCAGCTGACGCAATATATGGCTTCTTATTTTCAGGTAATTCGTCTATCTCATCACGTGTCGTCATTGAATTCAAAGTATAATGTTGCGATTCTAACGTTGCATCCATTTGCAGGAAATGACTACTAGACTCGGCCCTGATATGAACTTGCCCGCTTTTCGCCCTCCCCAGGTAACACTATCTGAACACTTCAATTCCATAGCAACTCTTTTTTATTATCAAAAATGGCTCGCAGGCACAAGGATGGGGACAGTGGCCAGGACAAGCTCCAGCGTCGCAGCCACCCGGGACCGGTGTTGGGTGGACGCAGGCACCTCCAGGCACTTGGACGCCTCCACCACCCCAAGGATCGCAGCCAGTCCGGGGATGGGTGCCACCGGTCTTCCAGCCACCGGCGGGCTCTCAGCCATTTCAAGCGTGGATGGCACCGCCACCGACGGGGTGGGTGCCACCACCTCTGGGGTGGCCAGCACAACAGTACCCGTGGATGCATGCAGGATCACAGGTGACGTTCCATGTTTAATTTTATGCAAATCGTGACCAAACATTAGGGATAGCAATACACAACCTTATTTGAATGCTTGATGAATTGCAGGGTTCAGTGTCAAATGCTCAGGGATCGGAGGGTGCTGCCAACGTCCAAGGCTTCCATGGTTCTGGAGGGAGTGGCCACCTTCCTGGTGGCGGAGGAGGGAGTGGCCAAAACTCCCACAGCCCGCAGGAGTGAGTTTGATTATAGACTATGTATGGACTATGTATACACTTTATTATAGATGTGATTATGGTATTGAAACTGTATGAACTGTATGAACTATGTATGGACTATGTTTGAAACAATTATGGTATTGCTTGTGAACATGGTTTGTGAAATCTGTATTGCTTGTGAAATCTGTATATGTCATTGTGGATTATATGTATTTTGCTGTGAATTAAAAGGTGCAGAAAAATCTGTTTTGGGGGGGGTATCATTAATTTTCGTCGGCCTGTTCGGAGGCCGACGAAAATAAAACAGCTATTTTCGTCGGCCCAAGAGGCCGACGAAAATACAGCAGCTTGTATTTTCGTCGGCCCAAAGAGGCCCACGAAAATAGCTTGTATTTTCGTCGGCCAAAGAGGCCCACGAAAATAGCTTGTATTTTCGTCGGCCAAAGGGGCCCACGTAAATAGCTGCTGTATTTTCGTCGGCCTTGGACAAACCGACGAAAATATGTTATTTTCGTCGGTGCCGATGAAAATAGTTGCTTATTTTCGTCTAACATATTTTCGGCGGCTATTTTCGTCGGTATGCCGACGAAAATAATCTATTTTCGTCGGTTTAAGCTTATTTTCGTGGGTTTTTGGCCCATGAAAATTTAGGCGTTTCCTGTAGTGATCGTTAAGCAGGGGGCCTCATGGTTGTCGCCAACGTCGACGACTCTCGGGTTGTTCTGGACACCGCATCTGACGACGACGCCATCACGCCGTCCAGCTCATCGTCCACCTGAAGCCCAACCTGCCACGTAAGTCGCTACTGACCGGACATGAATTCTTGTGTGCTGAGAAGATGGACGTTGCTGATGTTGTGTGAGTGTCCTCGAACATGATGTATGTAGTGGAATAGCGCATCCGGTGGTGCAACGGCCAGGGGTACTACCTCGCTGATGATCCCGGGGTGCACTTCGTTTGGCAGCCCAACCAAGAGTCATCGGTACTCGTCATGTCGCATGCGTTCGACGACTAATATATCGAGGATTGTGGCGTCATCTTGGCGTCGGAGGTGACACAGAGGAGGATCGACAACAGTGACCAGTTCGTCATCCTCGCCACCATCAGGGTAGCTTTTGTGCCGGCTTGCCTTTAATTCTCTTCGCAAACACATATACACTTACCTTTTTGTTTAAGCAAGAGCATATGGTGGTGCGTGTCTGATGACTAACGGTATACGAGGGAATTTTTCCGGTATGTGTGGAACGTGCTCTCCAATGATGAGACCATACAAATCGTGGCATATCGAAGTCTGCATGATACTGATGGTTGCAATGTAGTGGTGAAATAACTAGATTAAAATAATAAAATTTATGTATGGCTAGGATTATAAATTGATTATGAAACTCATAACAATATAACACATATTTTGTATATAAGTTATCGTAGTATACTGGTATTATATATTCCCGTTGCAACGCACGAGCATTCAGCTAGTAATATTTTGATGGCATGATTAGTCCCGGGAATATGGTCTGGGCTTTTCGGTCCAGCACGAGCACGGCCCAAAAATAGGAGCCCAAAGCACGGTCCGACACAAAATAATATGGGCCGGGCTAGCACGACACGAAGGCGGGCCTAGGCCGGACCTCAAATTTCGACCCGTCAGGCCCCCAGCACGGCCCGCATAGATGGGTCGGGCTTGGGCCGGCACGGCCCAATTAAGTCTAATTTGTTTAATTCCTTTAATTTAGTAAGATATCAACTTTATATTATTGTTATATTTGTAGTTTATGTGGCTAAATGATTCTAGAATTGTTTAATATCTTTAATTTAGTAAGCTATGAACTTTATATGGTTGTAATATTTTGATTTTATATAGTCAAATATACAGACCGGGCTTGGGCCGGCACGGCCCAACGAAGGCACGACGTGGTTTAGGGCCAGGCTAGGCCACTGTTTTTACACTTCGGGCTGGCACGGCACGACCCAAAAAAAAAATTGGGCTTTCCTAGCCCGAACCCGTTTGGCACTAAGTACTATGGACTTAGGCCGAGCTGGCCCGGCGGGGCCCAATTCCCAGCACTAGCCATGATCGATAACGTCGAGTCATGCAACTTGGATGAATAGGTTACGGCATCGTTTACCAATGTCTAAATACGATAGTAGTATTATCAGAGACGTGGACGTGTTTTTTTAAATAAATAAAATACAAAGAAAAAACGACCGCATGGTTTGTGGATGCCCGGCCGCGCGGGCCAAGGTTGAAGTGCCCCGGACTGCGCTGCATGCGATGCGAAGCAAAACGTCAGGCGGTTAGGAGTCGTCGTCGTGCGTGCGCCTCGCCTGTGCATCTGTGGTCGTCTGATCGTTGCCGAGTGGCTGCAGCCTGCCGGTGGCGGGACTTGGTGTGGAGCGGTTACCTCTGACCCTCTGCGGGACTGCGGCTCAGCGGGCACGTGAAGTGCCCCGAACGTACACATTGGATAGGTTTTTTGTTCGCGGATCAGTTCAAATGGACCGTGATGTAGTACGTTTTTTTTTCGTCTCTAGGTACTCCTATTTATTAACCGTACCGGATATGTTCGAAATCAAACCTCAAACACTTTCTCTGCATGTTCGTTGAGACAATGAGACGTGCTTACCTACTTCATCGTACAGTATTAACCGCGCATTACAAATGCTGTCCCCATTGCAAACGTGGATTACGTGGATCCGAGCGTAGAACTAAGACATAGGGTTGTACTAGTTCAGCATTTTGCCTTAGTCCAGTATAGTGTTGATCGTAGTATTGCTTTTAAAGTGTGCCACAGTGAGTTCCCTTTATACTTCAAGGGACGGTACTTACATGAGAGAGGAAGACCGAGAGAGTTCTGCAACTAATGCTTTGTAAGGTAGTGCGCGACGGACCCCTGGGTCATTCTCGGGGCGTGCTTGCATACAATATGACTCTTTCTAACGGGTCGCGGACCGTCCGGCCCCTGGCCGCGGACCGTCCGCGCCTGGCCAGAGAGCACCGCCGTCGGTTCTTGTTGAGTGTTTGGCGCTCCGAAAAGGCGTCAACATACTTTTTGGCGACTCCGCTGGGGAAGGTGTGTAGATCTACTAAAAATCAGGCCCTCAAATGGCCGGTTCTAAATATCACACCGATATCTCCCCGGACAATATCCTGAAGTCGACTGTTGAAAGTCTGACGGCCGATGAGCAACACCAATACGAGGACTACATGCGTCAAGCGAGGGAGAAATTCTTATCACAATACACGGTGGATCGCCACCAGAAAGTTGTCAAGCATGGAGAGACCGACGTCGCGTCTCTTCTATCTTCGCTTCAGGTCCCCAACGTAAGTAAACCCGACGATATCCAGTCTATTAAATATTATGTAGATCAGCAGCAGGATCAGATGAAACAACAAATTGTAGGGTTAGAAGAATCAATTAAAAAATTAACGCGTACGTTGGAGAAGTCTGTTGCTCCTAGTTTTCCATCATATGAGACTAGTAACAGGATATCTATGTCTAATACATCGGCAACAAATGGGGATTTGCAGCCCCAGCCATTATATGGTATGCCGATGAACTCATATACAGGGCAAGTACCACCACCGCCATCCCTGCTTGGTAGATCGGCACCCATGAACACGGTCGGACCGTCCGAGCTTCTGCCCGGACCGTCCGGCCCATATGCAGACCGTCCGGCTTGCTCTGCCGGACAGTCTGGGGCCGCCCTAGGACCACCACCGTCCCTGCTTGGCAGACCGGTGACCCTGGACGCGGTCGGACCGTCCGAGCTTCTGCCCGGACCGTCCGGCCCTTACACGGACCGTCCGGCTTTCCCTGCCGGACAGTCTGGGCCTGCACCAGGACTACCACATGGCGTCCCGATAATGGCGAACGCAACCGGTCAGTTCGGATTTACCACCGGACAAACTGGATACACATACGCAGAACCTGTTGTTGCACACCATGCACCAAATTATTACACACCTCAGCAGCAGTATGTTTCGCCCTCTACATATTTAAACCATAACGTACCATACAACCACAGACCGATCAACACTATCGATCGGTCACGGCAAGAAGGTCGGTATATTAATACCCGACCAAATGAGCCCCACAGCCCAGGGTCTGGTGGTCTGCCACCGGGTGCAATGGAAAAAATTAGGGAAGAGATGACCGAACTATTTCGAGATAAGTTCGGAGTTAGTGTAGCCAGAGTAGGGCAATCATACCAAAAGCCGTATAATCACCGGTTTGACACTGTCCCATATCCACAAGGGGCAAGGATACCAGAATTTTCTAAGTTTTCTGGTGAGAATGGGAGAAGCACACACGAACACATAGGCCAGTTCCTAGCACACCTAGGTGAATTGGCCGATGGAGAAGCATTTCGTGTTCGGTTATTTTCTCTATCCCTTACTGGTACCGCTTTTGCATGGTACGCCGCCCTGCCTCCTAATTCCATTAATTCCTGGAATGAGTTAGAAAGTAAATTTCATGAACATTTCTTTGCCGGGGAATATGAATTAGGACTAGCTGACTTAGCTTCAGTTCGACAAGGACGCGAAGAATCGGTTAATGATTATATCCGGAGGTTCCGGGACACTAGAAACCGATGCTTTCGGATCCATGTCGCAGACAAAGAGCTAGCAGGGTTAGCTTTTAATGGGTTGCTATCCTACTTAAGAGACAAATTAGATGGGGCCCAGTTCTTTTCGATAGCCCAGCTACATCAGCGGGCTTTAGCCTGTGAAAGCCGATTTAAAGATACATCAAAATCGGCCGCCCGTACTATACATCTAATAGAGCGTGATAGTTCAGATGATGAATCCGCAGATGTATATACCGCTGAGTTTATTTGGCCAACAAAGGCCAAATCTTCAGCATGTTCTTCCTTACAGCCGGTTCAAAAGAATCAGCAAGAAGAGATTAAATTTACCTTTAATGTTGCCAAATGCGATAAGATATTTGATGAGCTACTTAAAAATGGCAACATTAAATTAACTCATACTATCCCTCCTATAGATGAATTAAAGAGACGTGCTTATTGTAAGTGGCATAATTCTTTTTCTCATGCCACCAATGACTGTAATGTTTTTCGTCGACAGGTACAATCGGCCATAAATGAGGGCCGATTGGCTTTTCAGGAAATGCAAGTGGACACACAACCATTTCCTGTTAATACAATAGATATCGCATGCAAAAAGATCTTAGTTCGGCCCGGAATGGCCGATAAAGGCAAAAGCAAAGACATAATCATTGGTAGTCCTCGCACGTCGAATATATCACAAAAGGAGATTGTTCGAAAGGCTCCGGACAATAAGGCTAAAAAGTCCAGAGGCACCGGGTGGCAGGCACAATTAATGAGTCAAGCACGACAGCCTGTCCTGAGCATCACGGACGATCTGGCACCTACGAGCGGACGGTCCGGTGTTCAGATAGACGGTTCGGCTAACTCTGCCGGACAGTCCGCCTATGCCCAAAGGCATCAGCCTCCACACAAAACCTTAAAAGGGAAGGAGACACAACGGCGAAGCACAAATGGTCGACTGATCAAAGCTGACTCTACTGTTGATCAGTTGCTCTCCAAAAATGCTAGCAAAAAGACCATTCCACGTGATCGGTCAACAAAGAAACCCCAGTCACCTACTAAAACGAAACGACCGAACAAAATGGCCCAAAAGGCGACGCGACAAGCATCGTCTGTTCATCCTATGAGACCAGGGTACTTTCCACCCGTTTATTCATCGTCGGTTTATTGTCCTACCCAAATGTGGAATAACATGGTGATGAATGCATGGTACATGTATAGTCCCTTTGTCTATCCAGGCTGGGGGGCACCTCCATTCTATTCATTTTGATCCATTAATGAAATGGCCATGGCTGAGAAAGATACAATCCAAAACGGCCTTTATACATTGGTGCTTTATTGAATGATCTCTATTTTGAAAAGCCGATGACTTACATCAGGTTTAGTTCATATGCTTTTGGTTCGTCAACCTTCACCAAAAGGCAGGGGGCATATGTTGAAGGCTAAAATGAGCCTTGCGGACGGTCCGGCCGTGAGGCCGGACGGTCCGCGGTGGCGGCGCGGACGGTCCGCGCGCGCAAAGAGTCAGTTAGGGTTCCTAGTTTCTCGCGGGATTTGTTGCCTAAAACCGCGGGATTAACTCGGGAAACAGTTGGAAACGGATCCAGACCTCCCCCTTTATATAGATGAAGGGCTACGACCGATTGAACCCCCCAACAATCGATCAAATCAAGTCTATTACTCGTTTTTACCTTATGCATTAGGAGTAGTTCTAGTCTAGCCCTAGTTTAGCCTTCCAATCCCCAAATTCTCCGCCTCTCCTCGACTCTACGTCGATTAGAGGAGTCTAGGTCGGCCTGCCCGAGCCTAGACACCACCTAGGATCTCTCCTCCCCGACGGGGTCCCTCCCGGGAGCGAGATCCAGGCGCCGCCGGTGACCTTCGCCGCCCCCTGCGCACGCGCGGACCGTCCGGCCCTAGGGCGCGGACCGTCCGGCCGTCAGGCAGAGAACGTCAGCCCTTGCGCCATGAAAGGATCACGATGCCCAAGAGGGGGGGTGAATTGGGCTTTTCTAAAAATCAACACTAATTAAAACCTAAGCAAGAGCTAAGCAAGAGCCCAACATCACCCCAACAACTAGCACTAAGAATATAATACTAGAAATGCAACAAAGCTAAGATAATACTTCAAATACTTGCTAAACAAATACATAATGTAAAGTGCTTGAATTAAGTGCGGAATGTAAAGCAAAGTTTAGAAGACTCCTCCAATTTTTCCCGAGGTATCGAAGAGTCGGCACTCTCCACTAGTCCTCGTTGGAGCACCCGCGCAAGGGTATCGCTCCCCCTTGGTCCTCGCAAGAACCAAGTGCTCACTACGAGATGATCCTTTGCCACTCCGGCGCGGTGGATCCCTCGAGACCGCTTACAAACTTGAGTCGGGTCACCAACAAGATCTTCACGGTGATCACCGAGCTCCCAACGCCACCAAGCCGTCTAGGTGATGCCGATCACCAAGAGTAACAAGCCGTAGACTTTCGCTTGACCAAGAGAAGCCTAATGCAAGTGGTGTGTGCTCTAGGTGGCTCTCACTAGCGCTAATGAGGAACAAGCGCGGATTATGATTCTCTAATCTCCTCACTAGGCTCTTGGTGCTTGCAATGCTCTAGCAATGCTGGAATAAATGTGGAGTGCAAGACATTGAATATGGTGGGTGGAGGGGGTATAAATAGCCCTCACCCACCAACTAGCCGTTACAGGCATTTTACTGCGCGATGGCGCACCGGACAGTCCGGTGCGCCACCGGTGCGCCAACGGTCGTTTCCAACGGCTAGTTCTGACAGAGAGCCGTTGGACTCATGGCGCACAGGACAGTGAACAGTCCACTGTCCGGTGCACACCGGACAGTCCGGTGCGGTGTCCGGTGTGCCACTAAAATTCAACTCCGAATTGTGCGCTCTCGGGTTTCTGCGAAGGGAAAACACTCTGCCGTGGACCAGCCTGGCCCCACCTGCAGAGGGTACACCGGACAGTCCGGTGCACACCAGACAGTCCGGTGCCCCAAAGCCAGAAACACTAACTCTTGTTTTTCAGCTGATTTTCAAATCGGTTTTCGCTCTAACTTGTGTGAGTTCTAGAGTGACACCTAGCACTGTATGTGAGTGTGATTGTGCACCAACACTACACTAGAACTCTCTTGGTCAAACTACTCATCGACAACCCCTCTTTATAGTACGACTAAGAGAGAATAAAAGACCTAACTAAATTGCGAGTGTCCACATCTCCTTGACACTCGGACTCCGTAGACCTTCACCTTTTGTTCCGTCGTTTTAGCCGTCGCTTCGAGTTCTTATCTCCGGGATTGTTTTCACGTTGTAGTGCTTTTACCTGTCATGCGACCTAACTTACCATTTGTCTCTGCAAAACACACGTTAGTCACATATAATATTACGTTGTCATTAATCACTAAAACCAACCAGGGGCCTAGATGCTTTCAATCTCCCCCTTTTTGGTGATTGATGACAACCCTACAAGTTTTGTGAGAGTAGTTTGTTTTGAAGATTCTGTCAATAGAAAGAATGGTTAGTTATACTCAGTAATTTTTGACAGAAAGAGCATGTACCATAATAATAAGAGTGAGCGCATACACATCATCAGATTCTTGTTCATATAAAAGTGAAGTTAAATCAGTGAAACAAGAACTAGAGGACTGGTAATATAGTATAAGGTGAAAACATAATACACACAGTCAATCATAAGCAACGAGAGTATATGACGAGTTTGTGAGCCAAAAACATCAAGCTAGTACAGAGAGTAGCAAGCACATATATTACACCAAAATAACTCTCTACTAACTCTCTAACTCCCCCTAGCTCTCACAACTCATATCTCTCCCCCTTTGGCGTCAAACACCAAAAGGGTCCTGAACCTAAACATCTGAAGCAGGAGGAGGCGGCGGGGGCGCATCCGGTCGCGGTCGAGGCAGCAGAGCGAACGCCGGCGGAGGGTCAGAGTCAGTCTCGGATCCAGGATCTGCGGTAGAAGCTGGAGCTGGTACTGACTCGGACAGAGGCCGCGCTGCAGGAGCTACCGGAACAGAAGCGGAGACAGATACTGCCACAGCGGTAGTGGTAACAGCAGATGCTGGTGGCACTGGCGGCTGTGGACAGACAGAGCTGAGAACCGGAGAGGTGAACGCCAAAGTGACCGGCCGGAGCGGAGAGGTACCAACAGGGGGTCCTGACAAAATCGATGGCACCACAGGAGCGTGAAGCGGAGGAGGTGGAGCAGACTGAACCGGAGGTACTGAGACACCAGACTGCTGTAGCATGAGAGCCATGAATGCCCTACTCTCAGCCTGAGCCTGAAGGAGCTGCTGCTGAAGCGCATCCTGCCTGTCCTGCATGTTCTGAAACATCGAGAGCATCCTGTCGGATAAACGGGCCTGCTCGGCTGCCAGGTGAGCCTGCTGCTGGGTGAGAGTCTGGAGAATCGAAGCAAGAGCAGGGTCCATAGCCTGAGGAGTGGCAGGGGCAACACTAGAACTCCCAGCCTCATGATCATGTGAGCGTGGAGGCATAGGAGGCGGAGGCGGAGGAGGAACCCCAAAATCATCATCATCATCATCATCATCATCATCATCAGCTGTTGTACCCTGAGTGTCAAACTGTCGAAGAGCTGCATCCTCGGCCTGAGAGTCAAACACAGAAGCAGTAGCTGGCACAGGAATCTCAGGAGCAGGATGGTAAGATCCAAATACAAGGCGTGAGGCCTCAAGGGTGCTCTGAAATCGAGGTGGCTGAATCAGCTGCGCAAAGATGTGGCACAAGTAGTGAGCATAAGGCAACTACCGACGAGCACGAATCCCATCCAGAACGGTGTCCTCGATCTCACAAATCAGGAAGTCCACAACATCAAACTCAGAGTGGGAGACCAGGGCACCAAGGAGCCAAAGCTGAATATGAGTGGTAGCCTCCCTGTATCCCATCCTCGGCAGAAGTGTCCGTCTGATGAGCTCATATAAGTACTTCGCTGCTGTAGTAAAGTCTGCCGGTGAACGTCGCGACCCATCTGTGAAGGGCGGGCGGAACAGAGCCGCGACGTGAGCTGTACCCGGAGCAACACCGCCGTGAGGGCGACGAGGAGGGTCAGAAGTGCCGTAGCAGAGACTGTGAAGGCGAGTCGTCGACTCGGGGAATCCAAATAGCTGACGGATCTGACTGGTAGTAATTGTGACATCCTCTCGCTCAAAGCGGAACCTCATCCAGTGATGATCCGGGTCAATCCAAACAGAGGCGTAGAAGACTCGTACCCACTCGTCAACATACCTGCCGCTGGTAGTCAAAAGAGTCTGAAGGCCAGGCAGATAGGTGAGGTGCGCCTCAGAGTCAGCACCGGCTGCAAGCAGAAAGGCTGGAAGATCCAAAAGCCGGTGTACTCGCAGAGCTATCTGAGCAGACATCTGAGCTCTGAAAAACGACTCCTGAGTACGTGTGCTGAAAAGGTCACCTGCCGCAGGGTCTCTCTGAGCTGGTAGCCAAGACTCCACGGGTACGTATCTGAACCTACGTACCCGTGCCGCTGTAGCACGCTGAAGGTCAAACAGTCGAGGATCCGCAACAAGTGGTTGTACCTCAGTCTCATCGCGCTCCCGGAATCGAGGTGGAGGGACAGGAGGAGCTGAAGCGGGAGCGGGAGGAGGAGGAGGAGGAGCAGTGGAAGCTGGCGTGGTGGAGGTAGTGGGTATGGCTGTGGTGGTGGATGGCGCAACAGGAGTGACGGGAGCAGGCAGAGTGGGTGGCGGAGTGGAAGCAGAGGTGGTGTGAGTGGAGGAGCGCCGGGAGGCGAGACGACGAACACGATATGCGATCTGATCTGACGGGGTCTGCGGCTGATCTCCAAGCTCGGCCTGCGCAGCGGCTGCTGCAGCTGCTGCCGCTGCACGGGCTGCTCTGTCCGTACGCCGCTTCTTGCGGCCTTCCTGCTGCTCCAAATAAACAGTCTTGCCCTTGACCTGCCTGAAGGGGCGACGAGGATCCTCATCATCGCCTCCCCCTGGCGCCGACACATTCTTCGTGCGCGGCATCCTGAACTAATGTCTGCAAAGGAGATAGAGAGACTAAGCACAGAGCAAAAGTCACCAATAGATTGAGCAAAGAATGAGATGACTACCTGGAAAGCTCACACGAGAGGTGACGATCCAGGCATGATGGGAGACGGCACACGGTCAAACAAGGTCACTGAAATGACAGAAGAGGTGAGCACGTATTAGTCACATAGTCATAAGCATATGAAATGTGAATAAATACATACACAGAGAGATATGGCACGAGATGAGTCGATCAAGAAGTCAAATGACGTGAAAACGACGTTTGACGGATAAATAGTGTCATAGGATGTTTGGAATTCGAATTGAGGCACGAAGCGATATGGAATTGAGCCGATACTTCACGATTAGATTTATATAGGTGAATATGAGTGAAGTGTGTGCTTGGTTTGAATTTAGGCGAAGAAAAAGGAATTAGGGCACTCGGCTCGAAAACGATCGCTCGAAACGGGGAAATGAGTGAAATTTAAGCCTGGGATCTCGGATTGGCGTGAAATTTGGCAAGTAGGTTACTGGAAGTGTTGTGAAGGTGCCTGAAAAATTTGGGTTCAATTGGAGCATTTTTGGCTGGTTTGGGCATTTCACCGAGCATGTGGCGTGCGGGGAGCTAGGGTTTTGGTGAAACGGCCATTTGAGGTGGGAATACCCTCCCGAAGGAGCTAAAAGCTAGCAGGGATACACAATAGAGACACTTGAACTCATTCCACCAATTGGATGCACAGGAATTGACAAGAATTCAAAAGGATTTGGAATTGGTGCAAAGGGTGGTGCACTGCCTAAGAGACAGAGAGAAAGAGAGACAGGGGAGAAAACAAATCTGCTCACCGAGGGGGAAGAGGAGGGGAGCCCAAAGTCACCGGAGCACCGCCGGAGATGGTGGCCGCCGGTGGCTGGAGATCGCCGGCGGGGGGAGAGGAAATCGCCACTGGACAGAGAGCACTGGTGGCAGGGAAATAACAGAGCCTCTGGCTCGGATGCGGGCTGGAGGCCTTTTTTTTAAAAAACGCGATATGGGCGCACCGGACAGTCTACAGTGCCTGTCCGGTGCACACCGGACAGCGCACAGTAGATGTCCGGTGAACCACCGGACAGCGCACAGAAAAAAAGGATTTTTAGCGCGCGGCTGCCGGTGCACCGGACATTGCACAGTGCAGTGTCCGGTGCACACCGGACTGTCCGGTGAGCCCAGACAGAGGAGAGTTTGGAAAAATTTGAAATTTTCTATCTAACTCCCAACCAAACCAAATCCCAACTTATAATCACACAAAATAACACCTGTTGGGACAGGTATTGGCATCCTCATATACTTTTCAAAATATTTCGCCATAGGCTAGATAATTTTTAGAGAAAATAGGCAAATGGTGAAATTTGCATTTTGGTTTGCACTAGGGGTTTTCATGAGAGATTTGAGTTTTGAATACTCCCCCTAAGTGCAGTACCTCATGCATATTTCAAGAACCAATAAGTGCATAAAAAGTAAGAATTTAAGTGCTAAAAGCTTAAAAACTAAGACTTGTCAGGTTTGACCCGAGTTAAGCTTTTTCACTCGCTTTGTTGGCGGTTATCTCAACTAGGTTAGACAAGTCCTAGATGCAATACAAGGAATTTAAATATGCAATGCAAGCTTGACAACACCATTTGACATTTTACATAAAATTTCTGAGATCAAGAATATTTAGTTTATTCCTCAACATGCAAAAGCGGGTCTTATCAAGTGGCTTAGTGAAAATATACGCTAATTGATCTTCCGACCTCACTCCTTCTAAAATGATATCACCTTTAGCAACATGATCTCTAAGGAAGTGATGACGGATATCAATGTGCTTGGTGCGAGAGTGTTGTACAGGATTATTAGCAATTTTAACAGCACTCTCATTATCACACAACAAAGGTACCTTTTCTAGAACTACGCCATAGTCTAGAAGGGTTTGTTTCATATATAAAATCTGTGTGCAACAAGCACCCGCGACAATGTATTCCGCTTCGGCAGTTGACAAGGCAACACTGTTTTGCTTTTTGGATGTCCATGAAACTAGAGATCTACCAAGCAGGTGGCATCCCCCAGAAGTACTTTTCCTATCAATTTTGCAACCGGCATAATCCGAATCGGAATAGCCAGTTAAATCAAAAGTAGCTCCTTTGGGATACCACAGACCAACGCTTGTGGTGTGCCTGAGATACCTAAGAATTCTCTTAACAGCGCTAAGATGAGCTTTCTTAGGATTAGATTGAAATCTAGCACACATGCAGACACTGAACATAATATCGGGCCTAGATGCGGTAAGGTACAATAAACTACCAATCATAGAACGGTAGAGAGTTTGATTAACCGGGTTACCTCCCTCATCTAAGTCGAGATGTCCATTTGTAGGCATGGGGGTCTTGATTGGTTTGCACTTCTCCATGTTGAATCTTTTCAACAAGTCTTTGGTATACTTCTCTTGTGAGAGAAAGTTACCATCTTTCATTTGCTTGACTTGAAAGCCGAGGAAGTACGTTAGCTCACCAATCATTGACATCTCGAACTCCTTCGACATCAACTCACCAAATTCCTTGCAATGATAGTCATTTGTCGAGCCAAAGATTATATCATCAACATATACTTGACAAATGAAAATATCACCGTTATGTTTCTTTGTGAAGAGAGCTGTGTCGACGGTCCCGATCTTGAAGCCCTTTTCGATGAGGAAGTCGCGAAGGCGCTCATACCAAGCCCTTGGAGCCTGCTTTAGCCCATATAGCGCCTTGGACAACCTGTAAGCATGGTTAGGATATCTAGGGTCTTCAAATCCAGGCGGTTGCTCAACATATACAAGTTCATTTATGAAGCCATTTAAAAATGCACTTTTTACATCCATTTGATAAAGTTTTATATCATAGCATGATGCATAAGCAAGTAGGATACGGATGGCTTCCAGTCGAGCAACCGGTGCAAAGATCTCTCCAAAATCTAAGCCTTCAACTTGAGAGAATCCCTTTGCGACAAGTCTTGCCTTGTTTCTTACAATTACACCTTGATCATCTTGTTTGTTTCTGAACACCCACTTTGTCCCAATGATTCTTGCATCTTGTGGGGGCTTCTCCAGGGTCCAAACTTCGTTACGGGTGAAGTTGTTAAGTTCTTCATGCATGGCATTCACCCAGTCCGGATCCTGTAGCGCCTCATCTATACAAGTAGGCTCAACACAAGAAACAAAAGAGTGATGTTCAATAAAAGAAGCATGTCTATGGGATCGAGTAATAACCCCTTGAGAAGGACTCCCGATGATTTGGTTTTGAGGATGATCTTGAAGTAGTGATGAATTTCTCCTGTTGACCACTTGGGAAGAAGATTCTGGAGCATCAACATTTTCGGCTTGTACCCTTGCTTGTTCATGAGAGACAAATGTATCTTCATTTGCATGCCTCTCATCTTTATCATCATCTTGTGGTACATTTGATGAAGAAGGTCTGTCAATGATTTGCACCTCTTCTTCATCTTCTTTTGGTTTGATAACTCCAATAGGCATGTTCTTCATTGCTTCCCTAAGTGGCTCATCACCTACATCATCAAGATTTTCAAGTGCTCCTTGGGAGCCATTAGTCTCATCAAATTCCACATCATATGTTTCTTCTACCATACCAGTGGCATGGTTGAATACTCGATATGCTTTGGACTTTAATGAATAACCCAAAAGAAAACCAATATCACAACGTCTTTGAAACTTCCCTAGGTGATGGCGTTTCTTGTAGATGTAGCATTTGCACCCAAACACCCGGAAGAAGGAGACGTCTGGCTTTTTCCCATTTAGCAGTTCATAAGGAGTCTTCTCAAGTAGCCGGTGAGGAAATAGCCTGTTTGATGCATAACAGGCAGTGTTGACAGCTTCGGCCCAAAACCTCTCCGGTGTGTTATACTCATCAATCATTGTTCTTGCAAGAGTGATCAAGGTCCTGTTTTTCCTTTCAACAACTCCATTTTGTTGAGGTGTGTATGTGGCAGATACTTCATGCTTGATCCCAATTTCATCACAGTACTCATGAATGTTGGTGTTGTCAAATTCTTTGCCATTGTCACTTCTAATCTTCTTAATCTTGCAATCAAATTCATTTTGTGCTTTCTTGGCAAACTTCTTGAAAATAGATGCAACTTCAGATTTGTCATGGAGAAAGAACACCCAAGTGTATCTTGAGAAGTCATCAACAATCACTAGACAGTAGAGGTTGCCACCGGCACTGACATAATTTGTAGGTCCAAATAAATCCATATGAAGTAGTTCCAGTGGCCTTGATGTTGACATGAAAGCTTTGGTGGGATGTGTATTAGCAACTTGCTTTCCAGCTTGACATGCACTGCATGGCTTGTCTTTTTCAAACACCACATCCTTTAATCCTCTAACCATATCTTTCTTTAATACCTTCTTGAGTGTGCTCATCCCAACATGTGCAAGCCTCCTATGCCAAAGCCATCCAAGAGAAGCTTTGGTGAAGAGGCAAGTTCTTAAGTCTGCATCTTCTGAAGTGAAATCCACTAAGTAGAGGTTGTTGTATCTAAATCCCTTGAATACCATTGATTCATCATCCATCTTTGTTACAATAACCTCTGTTGGAGTGAATAAGCATTGAAGTCCAAGATCACAAAGTTGACCCACTGATAATAAATTGAAGCTCAAAGGTGCAACTAAGAGAACATTTGATATTGATAAATCATTTGAGATTGCCACCTTGCCAAGTCCTTGCACTTTTCCTTTTGAATTGTCTCCAAATGTGATTTTATCTTGACCATCAACATTTTCATCTAGTGAGGTGAACATCCGTGGGTTGCCTGTCATATGTTGTGTGCATCCACTGTCAATAACCCAATGGCTCCCTGAAAGGGAAATGTGCCTTTGGGCCATTTCTAAGTATTTTGGTGATTGAGTGTCAACACAAGTGCTTAAATGTGAATCTATGCCCATGGATGAACAAAGTGCAAATCACAAGCAAAGGTATGTTTCTATGTCTTAGTACATTGTTTTTGTGTACTAATATACTTGTCTAAGTATTGGAAACAGGAAGAAAAAGAAAAGGAATGAGGTGGCTGTGTACAGCCAAGGGGCTATTTCGGTCTGGGGCACCGGACTGTCCGGTGGTGCACCGGACAGTGTCCGGTGCGCCAGGCTGCCTCGGCCGAAGAGGCCGCTCTCGGGAATTCGCCGACGGCGTACGGCTAAAATTCACCGGACTGTCCGGTGTGCACCGGACTGTCCGGTGAGCCAACGGTCGACTAGGGCCAACGGTCGGCCGCAGAATCTGCGCGCGACACGTGGTCTGGCCAACGGTCGGAAGGAGGCACCGGACTGTCCGGTGTGCACCGGACTGTCCGGTGCGCCAGATCTGCAACGGTCGGCAACGGTCGACTGCGCTGTTTATGGAAATAAATCGGGCACCGGACTGTCCGGTGCGCCCGACGACAGAAGGCAAAGATGGCCTTCCAGATTTGTTCTCAACGGCTCCTAGCTGCCTTGGGGCTATAAAAGGGACCCCTAGGCGCATGGAGGAGTACACACAAAGCAACTCTTGAGCATTCTTGATCATCCACACTCAGTCTTTGCGCATCCGATTGTCATTCTAAGTGATTCGAGCTCCGTTCTTGTGAGACCCTTGAGATAGTCTTTTGAGCTCGACTCTTGGCCGTGTGTGTGAGCGTTTTGCTGTGGATTTGTGTGTGTTGCTTCCCTCCCTTACTCCGTATTTCTTTGTGAATCTCAAGTGTAAGGGCGAGAGACTCCAAGTTGTGGAGATTCCTCGCAAACGGGATATTGAAAGAAAAGCATAACACTGTGGTATTCAAGTTGATCATTGGATCACTTGAGAGGAGTTGAGTGCAACTCTCGTCCGTTGGGACGCCACAACGTGGAGTAGGCAAGTTTTGTGCTTGGCCGAACCACGGGATAAATCACTGTGTCTTCTCTGTGTTGAACTCCTTGTGATTATCATCTTCTCTCTAGCCACTTGGCATTAACTGTGCTAACCCTTAATCAAAGTTTTGTGGCTTAAGTTTTTGAAATTGACAGGATCACCTATTCACCCCCCCCTCTAGGTGCTCTCAATTGGTATCAGAGCCGTTCTCTTCAAGAAAGGGACTAACCGCCCGAAGAGATGGATCCTAAGGGGAAGGGAATTGTGATCAACGACAAGGAAAAGGAGTCCTTCGTCAACGAGCCAAAAGATGATAAATCCAACGACTCTGGCTCGGGCCACAGACGTAAAGATGGGAAGAAGAAGAAGACAAGGCGCATCAAGGAGATCGTCTACTACGACAGCGACGAATCCTCTTCTTCCCAAAAGGACGACGACAACGACTACAGGAAGACGGTCAATTCGAACTTTTCATTTGATTATTCTCGTATTCCACATAGTTCGAATTCGCATTTGCTTTCCATTCCTCTTGGCAAACCTCCACACTTTGATGGGGAGGACTACGGATTTTGGAGTCACAAAATGCGTAGTCATTTATTCTCTCTCCATCCAAGCATATGGGAGATCGTAGAGAATGGAATGAAATTTGATAGCTCGGATAGCCCTATATTTATTAATGAACAAATTCACAAAAATGCACAAGCTACTACTGTGTTGCTAGCCTCTTTGTGCGGGGACGAGTACAATAAGGTGAGCGGCTTGGACAATGCCAAGCAAATATGGGACACCCTCAAGATTTCTCACGAGGGGAATGACATCACCATGCTCACTAAAATGGAATTGGTGGAGGGCGAGCTTGGAAGGTTTGCAATGATAAGGGGCGAGGAGCCAACCCAAACATACAACCGGCTCAAGACCCTTATCAACAAAATAAGGAGTTATGGAAGCACGCGATGGACGGACCATGACGTCGTCCGACTATTACTAAGGTCCTTTACCATTCTTGATCCTCATTTGGTGAATAATATTCGTGAGAATCCCAGGTACACCAAAATGTCGCCCGAAGAAGTCCTAGGAAAATTCGTCAGCGGGCGAATGATGATTAAGGAAGCAAGGTACGTGGACGACGCCTTGAATGGACCAATCAACGAGCCGCAACCTCTTGCTCTCAAAGCAACAAGAAGCAAGGAGGCGCTACCTAGCAAGGTGGCACAAATTGAGGCGGCCGGACTTAATGATGAAGAGATGGCTCTCATCATCAAACGCTTCAAGACGGTGCTAAGAGGTCACAAGGGGCAGCCAAGCAAGACCAAGACAAAGGGGAAGCGCTCATGCTTCAAGTGCGGTAAGATTGGTCATTTTATCGCTAACTGCCCCGATAACGATAGTGACCAGGAAAAGGGGAACAAGAGGGAAAAGAAGAAGCATTACAAGAAGGCAAAGGGCGAGGCACATCTAGGCAAGGAGTGGGACTCGGATTGCTCCTCTTCCGACTCCGACAATGAAGGACTCGCCGCCACCGCCTTCAACAAATCAACCCTCTTCCCCAACGAGCGTCACACATGCCTTATGGCAAGGGAGAAGAAGGTATGTACTCGCAACTCTACCTATGCTTCTTCAAGTGAGGACGAATCTAGTGATGAGGATGAAGTAGATTATTCATGTTTGTTCAAGGGCTTAGATAGATCTAAGATAGACAAAATTAATGAATTAATTGATGCCTTGAATGAAAAGAATATTGTCGGGGACCATAATTAGGGGTACCCTCAAGACGCCTAATTCTCAGCTGGTAACCCCCATCAGCATAAAGCTGCAAAGGCCTGATGGGCGCGATTAAGTCAGGGATCAGTCCACACGAGTGACTCGATCACGCTTCACCCGAGCCTAGCCTCGGCCAAAGGCAGCCGACCTCGAGAGACTTCCGTCTCGCCCGAGGCCCCCTTTTTTATGGCGGACACATCACCGGCTCGCCCAAGGCCTTGGCTTCGCTCAGAAGCAACCTTGACTAAATCACCACACCGACTGACCAAATTGCAGGGGCATTTAACGCAAAGGTGGCCTGACACCTCTATCCTGACACGCGCCCCCGGCAGAGCCGAGGTGACCGCCGTCACTCCACCGCTCCACTGGCCAGTCTGACAGAAGGACAGCGCCGCCTGCGCCACTCCGACTGCAGTGCCACTCGACAGAGTAAGTCTGACAGGCAGTCAGGTCTTGCCAAAGGCGCCACAGCGAACTCCGCTCCGCCCGACCCCAGGGCTCGGACTCGGGCTAAGACCCGGAAGACGGCGAACTCCGCTCCGCCCGACCCCAGGGCTCGGACTCGGGCTAAGACCCGGAAGACGGCGAACTCCGCTCCGCCCGACCCCAGGGCTCGGACTCGGGCTAAGACCCGGAAGACGGCGAACTCCGCTCCGCCCGACCCCAGGGCTCGGACTCGGGCTAAGACCCGGAAGACGGCGAACTCCGCTCCGCCCGACCCCAGGGCTCGGACTCGGGCTAAGATCCGGAAGACGGCGAACTCCGCTCCGCCCGACCCCAGGGCTCGGACTCGGGCTAAGACCCGGAAGACGGCGAACTCCGCTCCGCCCGACCCCAGGGCTCGGACTCGGGCTAAGACCCGGAAGACGACGAAACTCCGCCTCGCCCGACCCCAGGGCTCGGACTCCGCCCTGGCCTCGGCCGAACGACTTCCGACTCGCCCGACCCCAGGGCTCGGACTCCGCCCTGGCCTCGGCCGAACGACTTCCGCCTCGCCCGACCCCTTGGCTCGGGCTCGGCCACGGCAACAGAAGGCAGACTCAACCTCGGCTTCGGAGGAAACCCCACGTCGCCCTGCCTAGGGCACAGACCGCCACGTCAACAGGAGGCGCCATCATCATCCCTCCCCGAATCGACTCGGGTCACGGAGAACAAGACCGACGTCTCATCCGGCCAGCTCCGCCAGAGAGGCAATGATGGCGCTCCACAAGCTCTATGACGACGGCGGCCCCCAGCTCTCTTACGGAAGCAGGACAACGTCAGCAGGGA
Source organism: Zea mays (assembly GCF_902167145.1). Lineage (NCBI taxonomy): Eukaryota > Viridiplantae > Streptophyta > Magnoliopsida > Poales > Poaceae > Zea > Zea mays. The sequence goes on from NC_050097.1 coordinate 12,673,466, forward strand.
CTCGACCGCTCCAACAGCTGTCCCTCCATCAGGCTCCGCCGCACCTCCGACAGCCACGACATCACGCCAGCAGGGTGCCCAGATCTCTCCGGCTGCCACATTGGCATGTACCTAGGGCGCTAGCTCTCCCTCCGCTAGACACGTAGCACTCTGCTACATCCCCATTGTACACCTGGATCCTCTCCTTACGACTATAAAAGGAAGGACCAGGGCCTTCTCAGAGAAGGTTGGCCGCGCGGGACCGAGGACGGGACAGGCGCTCTCTTGGGGCCGCTCGCTTCCCTCACCCGCGTGGACGCTTGTAACCCCCCTACTGCAAGCGCACCTGACCTGGGCGCGGGACGAACACGAAGGCCGCGGGACTTCCACCTCTCTCACGCTCGGCTCCGGCCGCCTCGCCTCTCCCCCCTTCGCGCTCGCCCACGCGCTCGACCCATCTGGGCTGGGGCACGCAGCACACTCACTCGTCGGCTTAGGGACCCCTCTGTCTCGAAACGCCGACAGTTGGCGCGCCAGGTAGGGGCCTGCTGCGTGCTGACGAACAGCTCCCCGTCAAGCTCCAGATGGGCAGTCTCCAGCAACCTCTCCGGCCCGGGACGGTGCTTCGTTTCGGGACTCTGAGTTCATGTCCTTCGACGGCAGCTACGACATGACACTTCTTCCACCGCCGCGCGACTACGACAATGGCGGCCGACAACCCGCCCGCCGGCGGCGGAATCGACGACGTCTACCCCGCGTGGTGGAAGAGCAACATTCGGGCTCGCTCCGTTCTCTCCCCCGCCAACGGAGGAGGAGGCGGGGCCGTCAAGGCCAGACGGGAGGCCACGCTTCGCCGGCCGTCGAGCGAATCGACGCCCCCGACGCCCCGACGGAAGGCACGCCGGACGTCGACCTCGCGTTCGAGACGGAGGCAAGCGCCGTCCCCCCGCGGCACGCTGACCCCGAGCAAGAAGACGACGCCGGCGCGCTCGCGGAAAGCCTGCAGGACGTCGCCCTCGAACCAGAGATGGCGGCGCAACCAGTCCCCGATGTGACTACGTCGCTCCTCGTCGACCAAAAGGTAACGACTAACTCCCATCTTGCGTCATTTCGACTCGGCCTCAACCCGCCAAACGACCTCGTCTTGGCGGGCGCTCTCATTGAGGCGAGTGCGACCCCACTGAGGTTCTGTATGCGGTCGCCTTGGGACCAACTGACGGACGTCTCGACCTACGGGCCCTCTGGGTCCGAGGAAGATGACGATCCCAGCATTGGTTGGGATTTCTCCGGACTCGGCAACCCCAGTGCCGTGCGGGACTTCATGACCGCATGTGACTACTGTCTATCCGACTGTTCCGATGGAAGCCACAGCCTTGGCGACGAGAGCTGCGGCCCAAGCCGCGAATGTTTCCACATCGAGCTAGGGGATCCCACCGAAGGCAACCATCTTGGCATGCCGGAGGATGGTGATCTCCCTAGGCCGGTGCCTCGCGCCGACATCCCACGGGAGCTAGCTGTGGTCCCCGCTCCGGCGGGGGGTTACGACCCACAACTCGAGCAAGTCCGCGAGGCGCAGGCCAGGCTCAACGAGGGAACAGGAGCGCTTGAGCCGATCCGTCGGGACGTCGGACAGGCATGGGTGGGCCAACCCCTGGCCAGAGAAATACGTCATCTGCCCCAAGGTCTCCAGCACCGCGTCGCCAACGACGTCAGGATCAGGCCGCCGCCCGCATCCAGCGGGGTCGGTCAGAACCTGGCGACCGCAGCGATGCTCATCCGCGCGATGCCGGAGCCGTCAACCACCGAGGGGCGGCGAATCCAGGGAGAACTCAAGAATCTCCTGGAAGGCGCTGCGGCCCGGCGGGCCGAGAGCACTGCATCCCGGAGGCAAGGATATCCCTCGGAACCTCATGCCGCGACTTCCCGATTCATGCGGGAGGCCTCGGTCTATACCGGGCGCACGCGCAACACCGCGCCTGCGGCCCCGGGCCACCTCGGCAACGAGCACCATCGACGCGACCGTCGGGCTCACCTCGACGAAAGGGTGCGCCGAGGCTACCACCCCAGGCGTGGGGGGCGCTACGACAGCGGGGAGGATCGGAGTCCTTCGCCCGAACCACCCGGTCCGCAGGCCTTCAGTCGGGCCATCCGACGGGCGCCATTCCCGACCCGGTTCCGACCCCCGACTACTATCACAAAGTACTCGGGGAAACGAGACCGGAACTGTGGCTCGCGGACTACCGCCTTGCCTGCCAACTGGGTGGAACGGACGACGACAACCTCATCATCCGCAACCTCCCCCTGTTCCTCTCCGACACTGCTCGCGCCTGGTTGGAGCACCTGCCTCCGGGGCAGGTTTCCAACTGGGACGACTTGGTCCAAGCCTTCGCTGGCAATTTCCAGGGCACATACGTGCGCCCCGGGAATTCCTGGGACCTTCGAAGCTGCCGGCAACAGCCGGGGGAGTCGCTCCGGGACTACATCCGGCGATTCTCGAAGCAGCGCACCGAGCTGCCCAACATCACCGACTCGGATGTCATCGGCGCGTTCCTCGCCGGCACCACTTGCCGCGACCTGGTGAGCAAGCTGGGTCGCAAAACCCCCACCAGGGCGAGCGAGCTGATGGACATCGCCACCAAGTTCGCCTCTGGCCAGGAGGCGGTCGAGGCTATCTTCCGAAAGGACAAGCAGCCCCAGGGCCGCCCATCGGAAGAAGCCCCCGAGGCGTCTGCTCCACGCGGCGCCAAGAAGAAAGGCAAGAAGAAGTCGCAATCGAAACGCGACGCCGCCGACGCGGACCTTGTCGCCGCCGCCGAGTATAAGAACCCTCGGGAGCCCCCCGGAGGTGCAAACCTCTTCGACAAGATGCTCAAGGAGCCGTGCCCCTACCATCAGGGGCCCGTCAAGCACACCCTCGAGGAATGCGTTATGCTTCGGCGTCATTTCCACAGGGCCGGGCCACCCGCCGAAGGTGGCAGGGCCCACGACGACGACAAGAACGAAGAACACCCAGCAGGGGGGTTCCCCGAGGTCCGCGACTGCTTCATGATCTATGGAGGGCATGCGGCGAATACCTCGGCTCGGCACCGCAAGCAAGAGCGCCGGGAGGTCTGCTCGGTGAAGGTGGCGGCGCCAGTCTACCTAGACTGGTCCGACAAGCCCATCACTTTCGACCGGGCCGACCACCCCGACCATGTGCCGAGCCCGGGGAAATACCCGCTCGTCGTCGACCCCGTTGTCGGCAATGTCAGGCTCACCAAGGTCCTGATGGATGGGGGCAGCTGCCTCAACATCATCTACGCCGAGACCCTCAAGCTCCTGCGCGTCGATCTGTCCTCCGTCCGAGCAGGCGCTGCGCCCTTCCACGGGATCATCCCTGGGAAGCGCGTCCAGCCCCTCGGGCGACTCGACCTCCCCGTCTGCTTCGGGACGCCCTCCAACTTCCGAAGGGAGACCCTGACGTTCGAGGTGGTCGGGTTCCGAGGAGCCTACCACGCCGTGCTAGGGAGGCCATGCTACGCGAAGTTCATGGCCGTCCCCAACTACACCTACCTGAAGCTCAAGATGTCGGGCCCCAACGGGGTCATCACCGTCGGCCCCACGTACAAACACGCGTTCGAATGCGACGTGGAGTGCGTGGAGTACGCCGAGGCCCTCGCCGAGTCCGAGGCCCTCATCGCCGACCTGGAGAACCTCTCCAAGGAGGTGCCAGACGTGAAGCACCATGCCGGCAACTTCGAGCCAGCGGAGACGGTCAAGGCCGTCCCCCTCGACCCCAGCGGCGACACCACCAAGCAGATCCGGATCGGTTCCGGGCTCGACCCCAAATAGGAAGCAGTGCTCGTCGACTTTCTCCGCGCAAACGCCGACGTCTTTGCGTGGAGTCCCTCGGACATGCCCGGCATACCGAGGGATGTCGCCGAGCACTCGCTGGATATTCGGGCCGGAGCCCGACCTGTCAGGCAGCCTCTGCGCCGATTCGACGAGGAGAAGCGCAGAGCGATTGGCGAAGAGATCCACAAGCTAATGGCGGCAGGGTTCATCAAAGAGGTATTCCATCCCGAATGGCTTGCCAACCCTGTGCTTGTGAGGAAGAAAGGGGGGAAATGGCGGATGTGTGTGGACTACACTGGTCTCAACAAAGCATGTCCGAAGGTTCCCTACCCTCTGCCTCGCATCGACCAAATCGTGGATTCCACTGCTGGGTGCGAAACCCTGTCCTTCCTCGATGCCTACTCGGGGTATCACCAGATCCGGATGAAAGAGTCCGACCAGCTCGCGACTTCTTTCATCACGCCGTTCGGCATGTACTGCTATGTCACCATGCCGTTCGGCTTGAGGAATGCGGGCGCGACGTACCAGCGGTGCATGAACCATGTGTTCGGCGAACACATCGGTCGCACAGTCGAGGCCTACGTCGATGACATCGTAGTCAAGACACGGAAGGCTTCCGACCTCCTCTCCGACCTTGAAGTGACATTCTGGTGTCTCAAGGCGAAAGGAGTCAAGCTTAACCCTGAGAAGTGTGTCTTCGGGGTGCCCCGAGGCATGCTCCTAGGGTTCATCGTCTCCGAGCGAGGCATCGAAGCCAACCCGGAGAAGATTGCGGCCATCACCAGCATGGGACCCATCAAGGACTTAAAAGGGGTACAGAGGGTCATGGGATGCCTCGCGGCCCTGAGCCGTTTCATCTCACGCCTCGGCGAAAGAGGTCTGCCTCTGTACCGCCTCTTAAGGAAGGCCGAATGTTTCGTTTGGACCCCTGAGGCCGAGGAAGCCCTCGGCAACCTGAAGACACTCCTTACAAAGGCGCCAGTCTTGGTGCCGCCGGTGGACGGAGAAACCCTCTTGGTCTACGTCGCCGCGACCACTCAGGTGGTTAGCGCCGCGATTGTGGTCGAAAGGCAGGAGGAAGGGCATGCATTGCCTGTTCAGAGGCCGGTCTACTTCATCAGCGAAGTGCTGTCCGAGACTAAGATCCGCTACCCACAAGTTCAAAAGCTGCTGTATGCTGTGATCCTGACAAGGCGGAAGCTACGACACTACTTCGAGTCCCATCCGGTAACTGTGGTGTCATCCTTCCCCCTGGGGGAGATCATCCAGTGCCGAGAGGCCTCGGGCAGGATCGCAAAGTGGGCGGTGGAGATCATGGGCGAAACGATCTCGTTCGCCCCTCGGAAGGCCATCAAGTCCCAAGTGTTGGCGGATTTCGTGGCCGAATGGGTCGACACCCAACTGCCGACGACTCCGATCCAACCGGAGCTCTGGACCATGTTTTTCGACGGGTCGCTGATGAAGACGGGGGCCGGCGCGGGCCTGCTCTTCATCTCGCCCCTCGGAAAGCACTTGCGCTACGTGTTGCGCCTCCACTTCCCGGCGTCCAACAATGTGGCCGAGTACGAAGCTCTGGTCAACGGATTACGGATCGCCATCGAGCTAGGGGTCAGACGCCTCGACGCCCGCGGTGATTCGCAGCTCGTCATCGACCAAGTCATGAAGAACTCCCACTGCCGCGACCCGAAGATGGAGGCCTACTGCGACGAGGTTCGGCGCCTGGAAGACAAGTTCTTCGGGCTCGAGCTCAACCACATCGCTCGGCGCTACAACGAAACCGCAGACGAGCTGGCTAAGATAGCCTCGGGGCGAACGACAGTCCCCCCGGACGTCTTCTCCCGGGATCTGCATCAACCCTCCGTCAAGCTCGACGAAGCGCCCGAGCCCGAGGTACCCTCGGCTCAGCCCGAGGTACCCTCGGTTCAGCCCGAGGCACCCTCGGCCCAGCCCGAGGTACCCTCGGCCCCCGAGGGCGGGGCATTGAACGTCGAGGAAGGGCAGAGCGGGGCCACGCCAGACCAAGATTGGCAGGCCCCGTACCTGCAATATCTCCGTCGAGGAGAGCTACCCCTCGACCAAGTCGAGGCTCGGCGGGTAGCTCGACGCGCTTACTCATTCGTCTTGCTGGGCGACGAAGAGGAGCTCTACCATCGCAGCCCCTCGGGCATCCTCCAGCGATGCATCTCCATCGCCGAAGGTCGGGAACTGCTGCAAGAAGTACACTTGGGGGCTTGCGGCCACCACGCAGCACCCCGAGCCCTTGTTGGAAATGCTTTCCGGCAAGGCTTCTACTGGCCAACGGCGGTGGCTGACGCCACTAGGATCGTCCGCGCCTGCGAAGGGTGCCAATTCTATGCGAAGCGGACACACCTACCCGCTCAGGCTCTGCAGACAATACCCATCACCTGGCCCTTCGCTGTATGGGGTCTGGACCTCGTCGGTCCCTTGCAGAAGGCGCCCGGGGGCTACACGCACCTGCTGGTCGCCATCGACAAATTCTCCAAGTGGATCGAGGTCCGACCTCTGAACAGCATCAGGTCCGAGCAGGCGGTGGCATTCTTCACCAACATCATCCATCGCTTTGGGGTCCCGAACTCCATCATCACCGACAACGGCACCCAGTTCACCGGCAAAAAATTCTTGGATTTTTTGCGAAGATCACCATATCCGGGTGGACTGGGCCGCCGTGGCTCATCCCATGTCGAACGGGCAAGTAGAGCGTGCCAATGGCATGATTCTGCAAGGGCTCAAGCCTCGGATCTACAACGACCTCAATAAGTTCGGCAGGCGATGGATGAAGGAACTCCCCTCGGTGGTCTGGAGCCTAAGGACGACGCCGAGTCGTGCCACGGGCTTCACGCCGTTTTTCCTGGTCTACGGGGCTGAAGCTATCTTGCCCACTGACCTGGAATACGGCTCCCCGAGGGCGAGGGCCTACACCGAACAAAGCAACCAAGCCAGCCGAGAGGAATCGCTGGACCAGCTGGAGGAAGCTCGGGACAGGGCCTTGCTACACTCGGCGCGGTACCAACAGTCCCTGCGACGCTACCACGCCCGAGGGGTCCGGTCCCGAGAACTCCAGGTGGGCGACCTGGTGCTTCAGCTGCGACAAGACGCCCGAGGGAGGCACAAGCTCACGCCCCCCTGGGAAGGGCCATTCGTCATCGCCAAAGTTCTGAAGCCCGGAACATACAAGCTGGCCAACAATCAAGGCGAGATCTACGGCAACGCTTGGAACATCAAACAGCTACGTCGCTTCTACCCTTAAAGATGTTTTCAAGTTGTTCATATACCTCGCACCTACGCAAAGTTTAGTCGTCAAGGAAGGGTCGGCCTAGCCTCGGCAAAGCCCGACCCTCCCTCGGGGGCTAAAAGGGGGGAGACCCCCTCTGCGTCAAATTTTTCCTCGAAAAAGGATCTCTTTTTGGCAGGATTTCTTTCGTACTTCTTGACTACTTCGGAAAGCGGACCCTGGAAACGACGAGGTACACGTAAGCAGCCAAGGCTGACCGAGCCGAGGGACTCCTACGCCTCCGGGATACGGATACCTCACTCGTCCCTTTCTGCGATAAGTAACTTGCGCTCGGATAAAGCGACTCCGTGGACCGAACGAGTCATCACGTTCGGAAGCTCTCCTGCCGGAGCAGTCTTTCAAGCTTTCTCGACTAAGTCGGGGACAGGGCCTCATGGACGGGTGAAAGTATGCGTAAGCGGCAAGGCCGACCGAGCCGAGGGATTCCCACGCCTCTGGGATACGGATACCTCACTCGTCCCTTCCGCAAAAAGCAACTCTCGCTCACACAAACATCCCTGTTACCGACAGAGTCCAGATGCTCGAAACAGGAGGAAAAAAGACGCAGCTTCGCGAGCGTGGCGAGGGCGTGTTCTTCTGGCCTCGGCGGCCGCAGAAAGCACACGCTACAAGATGATCTGATCCTGCAGGTTCGGGTCTTCACGCCGAAGGGAGCCGTAGCACCCTCGGCATCGACGACGTCTTCAGCAAAGCCCGACCCAGCCTCGGGCGGCGCCGCGGCCCAGGGGCCCCTCCGGGAATCCGGCCCGAGCAGGCGGCTCAACCGGTTACCCCTGGGGCCTCGGTCAACCGGCTTCCAAGGGCGCCAGCCCGATCCGAGGCCTCGACTGATCGACTTTGGCGTCGGCCCCGCTGACGGACAACACGGATAGGCTCCGGCCAACCAAGTTCCCATTCTCGAGCCAACTCCGCCTCTGTTCATACTGATATCGCTACCCCTGGCCTCGGTCCATCGAAGGGCGGCCGAGGGGTCTCTTCAACTAAGCTAGAGGAGCCCCAGACGACAAGGCCGAACGGGCCGAGGGATTCCTACGCCTCCGGGATACGGATACCTCACCCGCCACCTTGACACGGGGCAACTCATGCTTGGTAAAGCGGTTCAGATAATCAACAGGCGAGACTTAGTGCTCGAAAATGAGGAAAAAACACGGCTCCGTGCCAAAATTACATACACGTTCAGGCCTCGACAGCCACAATGAACGAACTCACTGGCATTCGAAGTGCCATTACAAACGGAACTCCGGTTCCCCCTCCGCAGGTACGAACAACCCCACTCCGAGGGGGAAGGCCTGCGGAGCGACGGAAGGCCGACGAACGGCGCGCCGTCACCTGCTCCAGCAGCGACGACGACGGCGACTTCTGCTCCGGGGGGCCGAACAGCGGCAACGCTGACCTCAGGGTGGATGCCGCTGCCAGGAGGCCCCCGCCCATGCCAAAACTCGTGAGGCAAGGACGGGCAGAAGGCCGTAGAAGTTGGAGGTCAGCCCGTGGCCGGCCCCGGCCGCCGCGCCGGCGGAAGAACCTCTTCCGGCTGCCGTGGCAGACGCCGACGCCGCAAGTGGCCCCGAAGCCGCTCGCGGCTGAAGACCAGGCACGCTGCAGCTGCCGGACGCCACGGGCAATGCCCGCTTCTCCCCCCATCACTGAGTGAAGGAGCGGGCCACCGCCCACGCAGGGGCCGACCCCAACTCGGCACTCTCCCCTCCCCAGCCTTAGTGATGAAAATCCTTGAGGCTGAGGAAGGGGCAGAGGCCGCAGCCCGGCTCGCTTTCCCCCACCATCAAGCTGGAGGTCGCCACCTCGGGTGACCGCCGGTGAAGGGGTGCGACCGGGCTGCGTGATGAAAATCCTTGAAGCCGAACGACGGCTGAGAGGTACCAACTCCCATGGAGTTGCGTTCCTCCAACGAGGAGGCGGAAAGGCGGCGGATATCCCCCATCCGGGGGCTTGGAAGACGGGAAGACCCGACGCTTAAGGGAGGAAGAAGACATGGTTGCCTTACGAAAGGAGCCCCCCTCCTTTTAAAGGCAACTCCCCCTACGTGCGCCCCCGGGCGCCGCGGGCCGAGTCTTCTCCAACACGCTCCAAGGCCCTCCCCTGCGACTTGGGGGCTGGGTCCCGCATGTCATGCAAGCCGGCTCAGGGCAGAAGAAGCCAAAACCGCCGCGCATGGCGCGCACGACCGTCCAGCGGTTACAGGCGACCCCCCATTTTCGCCCAGACCAACGGGCAGAAGGGGCGGGCAGCCATGCAGGCGGCATGCAACCGCACCAGATGGACGCGCTTCTCCGACTTCTGACACGCCAGCTTGGAACCCAGGCCCACGCGTCGAGCAACCGGCGCGCCAGTTGCTGCATGCAAGCAACCGCACCGCCACTTGTGCCACCATCGCGCCTCTTCGGTCGCGAAGCCTATGCCACGACTCGAGGCGACCCAACAGCGCCAGACTGGCGCATCGGTCAAAGCGACCGAAAGTGGGCCGGCAGTAATAGCGGTGGCAGGCGGGCGGGCGCAGCGGTCACATCATCAGCCAGGCTCACGTCCCATCCTGAGACAGCAAGAGAGCCTCCTCTCACGGCGTGAAGACGGTGCACCCGTGACCCGTTCCTCGAACGGATCGCGCGCGCGCAACGGCCGCTCCGCCAACCACTCGCCCCGTCGCATTAACTCCGCGGCGGGACACGCGGCGCCTCGGGTAGGAGGAGCGCGCGACGCTTCACCTTCGCCGTAATAACCGCGTCAGAAAAGGTACGCCACGTCATCCGATTTCGTATCCTTTTTCCGTTTTTCTCTTTCTCCATCTCTTGCGACAGGGACCGGGAAAGGGGGATACCCCGAAAGGGATCCTTCTCCGCGAAGGAACCGGGCTCCGAGCCCCCCATTACTGATCAGGGGTTCGAAGGCTGGCCCCCCGAGGGTTCAACAGTCGCCTCAGATCGTGTGGGCCCGACACCCACTACTGGTCAGGGGTTCGAAGGCCAGCCCCCCGAAGGGCTCCATGGCCGCCTCAGGCTACTCGGGCTCCGCGCCCATTACTGATCAGGGGTTCGAAGGCTGGCCCCCGAAGGGTTCACAGTCGCCTCAGACACCGAGCGAGGGATGACCAGGGGTACGTTCGATACATAACCGAGGCTCGGGCTGCGCTCCCGAGGTACCCTAGGACATTTCCGAGACCAGCGGGAACGATCTTGTAACGGAATCCCATCGGAGGGAGGCATCGAGCCCTCGGACCCCGTCGCCAGGGGACCGGGTCCGGCAAATCACCCGCAGGTACTTTTGGGCGTGCCTCTGGGCCCCTAGCCGACCCCCAACGAACGGGGCACGGACGTCCACTCGGATTACCCGCTTGCAGCTCACCGGAGACACCATGTTCGGTGCCCATCGAGGGTAACATGGCGCACTCCCCCCCTCCTCCTTGCGGAAAGGCGACGTAGGGGCATATGTAAAAAGCCGAGTCTGTCCCTGATCGTCCTCTCGCCCTGTGCAGAGGCTCGGGGGCTGCTCTCGCAAAAACTGGCTCCGGCCAAATCGTTGACAGCGTCAACATACCAGCCCGAGAGCTTGGGCCCCGACCGTGCACCCGGGCTACGGCCAGTTCGCATGAGGGAACGACCAGACCAGCCGAAGCGTTAAGCGAAGTATTAAGACCTCGAAGGAGTGTAACCACTCCTCCGAGGCCTCGGGGGCTACACCCGGCGGGTGCGCTCGCGCGCACCCACCGGAACGAAATGCAACCGAGAAAGGCTGGTCCCCTTGCAAAAAAGTGCGACAAAAGCCTCCAAGCGAGTGCTAACACTCCCTTCGAGGCTCGGGGGCTACTGTCGGGGACCATAATTAGGGGTACCCTCAAGACGCCTAATTCTCAGCTGGTAACCCCCATCAGCATAAAGCTGCAAAGGCCTGATGGGCGCGATTAAGTCAGGGATCAGTCCACACGAGTGACTCGATCACGCTTCACCCGAGCCTAGCCTCGGCCAAAGGCAGCCGACCTCGAGAGACTTCCGTCTCGCCCGAGGCCCCCTTTTTTATGGCGGACACATCACCGGCTCGCCCAAGGCCTTGGCTTCGCTCAGAAGCAACCTTGACTAAATCACCACACCGACTGACCAAATTGCAGGGGCATTTAACGCAAAGGTGGCCTGACACCTCTATCCTGACACGCGCCCCCGGCAGAGCCGAGGTGACCGCCGTCACTCCACCGCTCCACTGGCCAGTCTGACAGAAGGACAGCGCCGCCTGCGCCACTCCGACTGCAGTGCCACTCGACAGAGTAAGTCTGACAGGCAGTCAGGTCTTGCCAAAGGCGCCACAGCGAACTCCGCTCCGCCCGACCCCAGGGCTCGGACTCGGGCTAAGACCCGGAAGACGGCGAACTCCGCTCCGCCCGACCCCAGGGCTCGGACTCGGGCTAAGACCCGGAAGACGGCGAACTCCGCTCCGCCCGACCCCAGGGCTCGGACTCGGGCTAAGACCCGGAAGACGGCGAACTCCGCTCCGCCCGACCCCAGGGCTCGGACTCGGGCTAAGACCCGGAAGACGGCGAACTCCGCTCCGCCCGACCCCAGGGCTCGGACTCGGGCTAAGACCCGGAAGACGGCGAACTCCGCTCCGCCCGACCCCAGGGCTCGGACTCGGGCTAAGACCCGGAAGACGGCGAACTCCGCTCCGCCCGACCCCAGGGCTCGGACTCGGGCTAAGACCCGGAAGACGACGAAACTCCGCCTCGCCCGACCCCAGGGCTCGGACTCCGCCCTGGCCTCGGCCGAACGACTTCCGACTCGCCCGACCCCAGGGCTCGGACTCCGCCCTGGCCTCGGCCGAACGACTTCCGCCTCGCCCGACCCCTTGGCTCGGGCTCGGCCACGGCAACAGAAGGCAGACTCAACCTCGGCTTCGGAGGAAACCCCACGTCGCCCTGCCTAGGGCACAGACCGCCACGTCAACAGGAGGCGCCATCATCATCCCTCCCCGAATCGACTCGGGTCACGGAGAACAAGACCGACGTCTCATCCGGCCAGTTCCGCCAGAGAGGCAATGATGACGCTCCACAAGCTCTATGACGACGGCGGCCCCCAGCTCTCTTACGGAAGCAGGACAACGTCAGCAGGGACTCGACCGCTCCAACAGCTGTCCCTCCATCAGGCTCCGCCGCACCTCCGACAGCCACGACATCACGCCAGCAGGGTGCCCAGATCTCTCCGGCTGCCACATTGGCATGTACCTAGGGCGCTAGCTCTCCCTCCGCTAGACACGTAGCACTCTGCTACATCCCCATTGTACACCTGGATCCTCTCCTTACGACTATAAAAGGAAGGACCAGGGCCTTCTCAGAGAAGGTTGGCCGCGCGGGACCGAGGACGGGACAGGCGCTCTCTTGGGGCCGCTCGCTTCCCTCACCCGCGTGGACGCTTGTAACCCCCCTACTGCAAGCGCACCTGACCTGGGCGCGGGACGAACACGAAGGCCGCGGGACTTCCACCTCTCTCACGCTCGGCTCCGGCCGCCTCGCCTCTCCCCCCTTCGCGCTCGCCCACGCGCTCGACCCATCTGGGCTGGGGCACGCAGCACACTCACTCGTCGGCTTAGGGACCCCTCTGTCTCGAAACGCCGACAAATATACTTTTAGAAAAGCAAGAGGATTTGTTGTATGAAGAACATGATAAGTTTGTAGAGGCTCAAAAATCCCTTGCATTAGAAATTAAAAGGAATGAAATGCTTGCTTGTGAAGTGTCAACATGCCATGACTCTATTTCCAACTTAAAGAGCATAAACGATGATTTAAATGCTAAACTAGTAGAAGCAAATAAATCCAACTCTTGTGTTGAATATGTTGAAATTTGTACTAGGTGTAAGGATATTGATATTAATGCTTGTAGCAAACACTTAGTTTCTATTTCAAAATTGAATGATGAATTAGCTAGTCTTAATGCTCAACTTAAGGCTAGCAAAAGCGAATTTGATAAGCTAAAATTTGCAAGGGATGCCTACACGATTGGTAGACACCCCTCAATTAAGGATGGACTTGGCTTCAAAAGGGAAGCCAAGAACTTAACAAGCCATAAGGCTCCCATTCCCGTTAAGGAGAAAGGGAAGGCCCCTATGGCTACAAGTGCTAAAAAGAACCATGCCTTTTTGTATCATGATAGGAAAAATTCTAGAAATGTTTTTAGAAATTATGATGCTTTTGATTCACATGCTTATGATTCTTATGCCATGACTGCTTCTAGTTCTTCCTATATGCATGGTAGAGAGATGACTAGGAGAAATGTTATTCATCATGTGCCTAGAAAGAATACTATTCATGCTCCTAGGAAAGTAGTAGATGAACCTTCTACAATTTATTGTGCTTTAAATACTTCCTTTGCTATTTGTAGAAAGGATAGGAAGATAGTTGCTAGGAAGTTAGGGGCAAAATGCAAGGGAGACAAAACTTGCATTTGGGTCCCTAAGGAAATTGTGACTAACCTTGTAGGACCCAACAAGAGTTGGGTACCTAAGTCCCAAGCCTAAATTTGCCTTGCAGGTTTATGCATCCGGGGGTTCAAGCTGGATTATTGATAGCGGATGCACAAACCATATGACGGGGGAGAAGAAAATGTTCACCTCCTACGCCAAGAATAAGGATTCCCAAGATTCAATTATATTCGGTGATGGGAATCAAGGCAAGGTAAAAGGATTAGGTAAAATTGCAATATCAAATGAGCACTCAATTTCTAATGTGTTTTTAGTTGAGTCCTTGGGATATAATTTGCTATCTGTTAGTCAATTATGTCATATGGGATATAACTGTCTATTTACAAATGTAGATGTGTCTGTCTTTAGAAGAAGCGATGGTTCATTAGCTTTTAAGGGTGTATTAGACGGCAAACTTTATCTAGTTGATTTTGCAAAAGAAGAGGCCGGTCTAGATGCATGCTTAATAGCTAAGACTAGCATGGGCTGGCTGTGGCATCGCCGCTTAGCACATGTGGGGATGAAGAACCTTCACAAGCTTCTAAAGGGAGAACACGTGATAGGTTTGACTAACGTGCATTTCGAAAAAGATAGACTTTGTGCAGCTTGTCAAGCAGGTAAACAAGTGGGAGGAGCGCATCACGGCAAGAATGTGATGACCACTTCAAGACCCCTGGAGCTGCTGCATATGGACCTCTTCGGACCTGTCGCCTATCTGAGCATAGGAGGGAGTAAGTATGGTTTAGTTATTGTTGATGACTTTTCCCGCTTCACTTGGGTGTTCTTTTTGCAGGATAAGTCTGAAACCCAAGGGACCCTCAAGCGCTTCCTCAGGAGAGCTCAAAATGAGTTTGAGCTCAAAGTGAAGAAGATAAGGAGCGACAACGGGTCCGAATTCAAGAACCTTCAAGTGGAGGAGTTCCTTGAGGAGGAAGGGATCAAGCACGAGTTCTCCGCTCCCTACACTCCACAGCAAAATGGTGTGGTAGAGAGGAAGAACAGGACGCTAATCGATATGGCGAGAACGATGCTTGGAGAATTCAAGACCCCCGAGTGTTTCTGGTCGGAAGCCGTGAACACGACTTGTCACGCCATCAACAGGGTCTACCTTCACCGCCTCCTCAAGAAGACATCGTATGAGCTACTAACCGGTAACAAACCCAATGTATCTTACTTTCGTGTATTTGGGAGCAAGTGCTACATTCTAGTGAAGAAGGGTAGAAATTCTAAATATGCTCCCAAAGCTGTAGAAGGGTTTTTGTTAGGTTATGACACAAATACAAAGGCGTATAGAGTCTTCAACAAATCATCAGGTTTGGTTGAAGTCTCTAGCGACGTTGTATTTGATGAGACTAATGGCTCTCCAAGAGAGCAAGTTGTTGATTGTGATGATGTAGATGAAGAAGATATTCCGACGGCCGCTATACGTACCATGGCGATTGGAGAAGTGCGGCCACAGGAACAAGATGAACGAGATCAACCTTCTTCCTCAACAACGGTACATCCCCCAACTCAAGACGATGAACAGGTTCATCAAAAGGAGATGTGTGATCATGGGGGAGCACAAGATGATCATGTGATGGAGGAAGAAGCGCAACCGGCACCTCCAACCCAAGTTCGAGCGATGATTCAAAGGGATCATCCCGTCGACCAAATTCTGGGTGACATTAGCAAGGGAGTAACTACTCGATCTCGATTAGTTAATTTTTGTGAGCATTACTCCTTTGTCTCTTCTATTGAGCCTTTCAGGGTAGAGGAGGCCTTGCTAGATCCGGACTGGGTGTTGGCCATGCAGGAGGAGCTCAACAACTTCAAGCGCAATGAAGTTTGGACACTGGTGCCTCGTCCGAAGCAAAATGTTGTGGGAACCAAGTGGGTGTTCCGCAACAAACAGGACGAGCACGGGGTGGTGACGAGAAACAAGGCTCGACTTGTGGCAAAAGGTTATGCCCAAGTCGCAGGTTTGGATTTCGAGGAGACTTTTGCTCCTGTGGCTAGGCTAGAATCAATTCGAATCTTGCTAGCATATGCCGCTCACCATTCTTTCAGGTTGTACCAAATGGATGTGAAGAGCGCTTTCCTCAACGGGCCGATCAAGGAGGAGGTGTACGTAGAGCAACCCCCTGGCTTCGAGGATGATCGGTTCCCCGACCATGTGTGTAAGCTCTCTAAGGCGCTCTATGGACTTAAGCAAGCCCCAAGAGCATGGTATGAATGCCTTAGAGATTTCTTAGTTGCTAATGCTTTCAAGGTTGGGAAAGCCGATCCAACTCTTTTTACTAAGACATGTGATGGTGACTTGTTTGTGTGCCAAATTTATGTCGATGACATAATATTTGGTTCGACTAACCAAAAGTCTTGTGAAGAGTTTAGCAGGGTGATGACGCAGAAATTCGAAATGTCGATGATGGGCGAGTTGAACTATTTCCTTGGGTTCCAAGTGAAGCAACTCAAGGATGGCACCTTCATCTCCCAAACGAAGTACACGCAAGACTTGCTGAAGCGGTTTGGGATGAAGGACGCCAAGCCCGCAAAGACTCCAATGGGGACCGACGGACACACCGACCTCAACAAAGGAGGTAAGTCCGTTGATCAAAAAGCATACCGGTCCATGATAGGTTCTTTGCTTTACTTATGTGCTAGTAGACCGGATATTATGCTTAGTGTATGCATGTGTGCTAGATTTCAATCCGATCCTAAGGAGTGTCACTTAGTGGCGGTGAAGCGAATTCTGAGATATTTAGTTGCTACGCCTTGCTTCGGGCTCTGGTATCCAAAGGGGTCTACCTTTGACTTGGTTGGATACTCAGACTCCGACTATGCTGGATGTAAGGTTGATAGGAAGAGTACATCAGGGACGTGCCAATTCTTAGGAAGGTCCCTAGTGTCGTGGAACTCTAAGAAACAAACCTCTGTTGCCCTATCCACCGCTGAGGCCGAGTATGTTGCCGCAGGACAGTGTTGCGCGCAACTACTTTGGATGAGGCAAACCCTCCGGGACTTTGGCTACAATCTGAGCAAAGTCCCACTCCTATGTGATAATGAGAGTGCTATCCGCATGGCGGAGAATCCTGTTGAGCACAGCCGCACAAAGCACATAGACATCCGGCATCACTTTTTGAGAGACCACCAGCAAAAGGGAGATATCGAAGTGTTTCATGTTAGCACCGAGAACCAGCTAGCCGATATCTTTACCAAGCCTCTAGATGAGAAGACCTTTTGCAGGCTGCGGAGTGAGCTAAATGTCTTAGATTCGCGAAACTTGGATTGAATTATAGCATACATGTGTTTATGCCCTTGATCAGGTTCATTCTGCATTTTGTTGCTTATTGTGGTGCTCAAGTTGTACAAACACTCCCTGGACCTCACAAGTCCGTTGCAAAGTGCTGCACATGTTTAGGGGGAGATGTGTTACAACTTGACCCTTTCGAGACTAACCATGTGCTTGAGTTTGATGATTTAGTCTCGAAGGAGAATTGAAAGGGAAAAGGTGGACTTGGATCATGAAAGACTTCCACTGCACTCCGATGAGAGGGTAACTTATTCCAAGTTCATCTTTAGACTCTTATTGCCTTTGTATTCTTATTGAAGATTTTGGTGAGGCAATGGGGTTAATGAGCCAAGATTGATCCTGTTTTGGTGCTTGATGCCAAAGGGGGAGAAAATAAAGGCCAAAGCGATAAATGGATCAGCTACCGCTTGAGAAATTTTGAAAATAATAGAATAGAGTTTTTGTTTTGTTAAACTCGTTTGTTGTCTCTTATTGTCAAAGTTGGCTTCTTGTGGGGAGAAGTGTTAATTATGGGAAATAGGGGGAGTTTTTGAAATCTTTGATCAATCTCTTTTGGAATGACTCTCTTTATGCTTCAACATGTGTGTTTGACTTAGAGATAGAGATTTGAGTTTGATTTGCAAAAACAAACCAAGTGGTGGCAAAGGATGATCCATATATGCCAAAATTGAATCAAAATCAATTTAAGTTTTATTTGAAGTGATTTTGCACTTGTTCTATTTGCTTTATGTTGTGTTGGCATAAATCACCAAAAAGGGGGAGATTGAAAGGGAAATGTGCCTTTGGGCCATTTCTAAGTATTTTGGTGATTGAGTGTCAACACAAGTGCTTAAATGTGAATCTATGCCCATGGATGAACAAAGTGCAAATCACAAGCAAAGGTATGTTTCTATGTCTTAGTACATTGTTTTTGTGTACTAATATACTTGTCTAAGTATTGGAAACAGGAAGAAAAAGAAAAGGAATGAGGTGGCTGTGTACAGCCAAGGGGCTGTTTCGGTCTGGGGCACCGGACTGTCCGGTGGTGCACCGGACAGTGTCCGGTGCGCCAGGCTGCCTCGGCCGAAGAGGCCGCTCTCGGGAATTCGCCGACGGCGTACGGCTAAAATTCACCGGACTGTCCGGTGTGCACCGGACTGTCCGGTGAGCCAACGGTCGACTAGGGCCAACGGTCGGCCGCAGAATCTGCGCGCGACACGTGGTCTGGCCAACGGTCGGAAGGAGGCACCGGACTGTCCGGTGTGCACCGGACTGTCCGGTGCGCCAGATCTGCAACGGTCGGCAACGGTCGACTGCGCTGTTTATGGAAATAAATCGGGCACCGGACAGTGTCCGGTGTGCACCGGACTGTCCGGTGCGCCCGACGACAGAAGGCAAAGATGGCCTTCCAGATTTGTTCTCAACGGCTCCTAGCTGCCTTGGGGCTATAAAAGGGACCCCTAGGCGCATGGAGGAGTACACACAAAGCAACTCTTGAGCATTCTTGATCATCCACACTCAGTCTTTGCGCATCCGATTGTCATTCTAAGTGATTCGAGCTCCGTTCTTGTGAGACCCTTGAGATAGTCTTTTGAGCTCGACTCTTGGCCGTGTGTGTGAGCGTTTTGTTGTGGATTTGTGTGTGTTGCTTCCCTCCCTTACTCCGTATTTCTTTGTGAATCTCAAGTGTAAGGGCGAGAGACTCCAAGTTGTGGAGATTCCTCGCAAACGGGATATTGAAAGAAAAGCATAACACTGTGGTATTCAAGTTGATCATTGGATCACTTGAGAGGAGTTGAGTGCAACTCTCGTCCGTTGGGACGCCACAACGTGGAGTAGGCAAGTTTTGTGCTTGGCCGAACCACGGGATAAATCACTGTGTCTTCTCTGTGTTGAACTCCTTGTGATTATCATCTTCTCTCTAGCCACTTGGCATTAACTGTGCTAACCCTTAATCAAAGTTTTGTGGCTTAAGTTTTTGAAATTGACAGGATCACCTATTCACCCCCTCCCTCTAGGTGCTCTCACTCCCACCGGTCTTGTAGTTCACCTACATTCACAGACAATTCAAGCTTGAGTTTTGAGGGCCCTATATTGCATAGGACCAGTGACTCTCTCAATTAAGGACTTTGCCACCCAGATTTGTCTAGGTCTACTCTTGTTTGGTGGACCTAGGAATGTAACCTTAACCTTTCCATTTGCAACCTTTCTTAGAACATAGTGAGTATTGAAAGCAAATGGTCTTGAGTGCTTAGGCAAGGGAGTTGGTGGTTTGGCTTTGCAGTTGTGGGCAAAGTGACCCTCATTTCCACACTCAAAGCATTTGATAGGCTTGTGAGTCTGCTTTGGCTTGTATTGAGTGGTAGCTTTCTTTTGCACAAAAGCATTGTATCCAATACCACTCTTGTTATTTTTCATAACAGTGTTCATAAGCAGCTCATTTTGGAGGTATTGACCCTTGTTGAACTTTTGCACACTTGTTGCAAGATGTTCATTTTCACTTTTTAGTTTCTTGACCTCATTTTAAGCCTTTGATTATCCACTGCCAACTCATTGTTGAAATCATTGTTCTCAATAGCAACCTTTCCTCTAGTAGTTGCATCAGTCAAGTAATTCTTCAGTTTTTGGTTGTCTAAAGTCAGGACTTCAACTTTTTCAGTCAATTCAGCATGTAGACTAGTTTGCTCTTCTTGAATCAAATCATCACATGAGGTTGCTACATGAAACTTAACAACAGGGTTAATAGCCTCATGTGTTTTGCAAGATAAAAGTTCATTTTCAACAAGAAGATTGTCATGATCAAATTTAATTTGAGTATAATCTTCCTTGATCTTTACTAATCTCTTTTGCATCTCCCTATTAGCTTCATTTAATCTGTCATATTTTTCCTTAGCATCTTTTAGGGAGTTTGTGAGCTCATTTATAGTTGATGACATAGTTTTATTCTCTTCTTTTATTTCATCACTAGCCTTTATAACTATGTCATATTTGGCATTTAAAGATTCATTTTCATTTTTCAACCTATCACATTTAGCTTTTGACTTTCTAATGATTTGAGTATATTCTTTAAGTAAGTCAGCTAACTCATCATATGAAGGTGAAGTGAATTCCTCATCACTATCACTATCACTATCATCAGCAATATCATTTTGTACCTTCCGTTCACCCCTAGCCATGAGGCATAGGTGAGAAGTAGATGATGGCGATGGTGGTGGTGAAGAGAAGTCCCCGGCGATGGCGGCAATTTTTTCATCATCTTCTTCACTTGAGGAAGACCCACTTGATGATTCGATGTCGGTGAGCCAGTCGCCAACAATATATGCCTTTCCATTCTTCTTCTTGTGGAACCTCTTTTGCTTCCCATCCTTTCTTTTGAAGAATTTCTTTTCCTTCTTTTCATCATCACTGTCATTTTCTTTCTTGCCCTTGAACTTGTTCTTCTTGGGCTTGTTGCATTGATGAGCAAGATGACCAAGCTCACCACAGTTGTAGCAGTCCATCTCAGAAATGGGCTTTCTTTTGTTGGAAAAGAACTTCTTCTTCCTTGAATCAAATTTGATGCCTTCTCTATTTAGCTTCTTCAGCATCTTGGTGGTCTTCCTTACCATCAAGGCAATGTTTGCATCAAGGTCATCATCACTTGAGGATTCTTCCTCAACTTGTATTTTTGCTTTTCCTTTTCTTTCATGATTTGCTTTGAGAGCCAAATCCTTTCTTTTGGAAGATGATTCTTCTTTGTCGTTGATGTGCATGTACATTTCATGGGCATTGATCTTTCCCAAGATTTGTGTAGGTGTGGTAACTGAAAGATCCATTTGATGTAGCACAGTGACAATGTGTCCATATTTGTCTATTGGGAGGACACTGAGAATCTTCCTCACAACATCCGGTTGTGAGATTTGAGTAAGCCCCAATCCATTAACTTCCTCTACAAGAATATTAAGTCGTGAGTACATAGCATTTGCATTTTCATTAGCAAGCATTTCAAAAGAATTTAACTTTCGCATGGCTATGTGATATCTTTCCTCACGTTCACTTCTAATTGAAAGGGAATTAGGCTTACACCTAGTTCCTAAATAATTTTGGTGGTTGAATTGCCCAACACAAATCTTTGGACTAACTAGTTTGCTCTAGTGTATAAGTTATACAGGTGCAAAAGGTTCACACTTAGCCAATAAAATGACCAGGTGTTGGGTTCAACAAAAGGGCAAAGGAGCAACCAAAGGCTCCTCTGGTCTGGCGCACCGGACTGTCCGGTGTGCCACAGGACAGTGTCCGGTGCACCAGAGGACTTCAGCTCAAACTCGTCGCCCTCGGGAAATTTCCAGAGCCAGCGCGCTATAATTCACCGGACTGTCCGGTGTACACCGGACAGTGTCCGGTGCTCATTTGAGTCGCGGCTCAGGAACTCTCCAGTCTCGGGAATTCGCGAAGGCTGCTCCGCTATAATTCATCGGACATGTCCGGTGTGCACCGGACTGTCCGGTGCAACATCAGGGCAACAGCTACTTCGCGCCAACGGTCACCTGCGACGCATTTAATGCGCGCCAGAAGCGCGCAGTCGTCAGGCACGCGGGAGCAGGCGCACCGGACATTGAACAGTACATGTCCGGTGTGCACCGGACATCAAGGCGGGCCCAGAAGACTGAACCCCAACGGTCGATCCAACAGCTATTTGGTGACGTGGCTGTCGCACCGGACATGTCCGGTGTGCACCGGACTGTCCGGTGCACCATACGACAGACAACTCCACCAACGGTCAAGTTTGGTGGTTGGGGCTATAAATACCCCAACCACCCCACCATTCATTGCATCCAAGTTTTCCAGCTTCCAACCACTTTACAAGAGCTAGCATTCATTGCAAAGCACACCAAAAGAGATCAAATCCTCTCACAACTCCAATCAAAGCTCTAGTGACTAGAGAGAGTGATTTGTAGTGTTCATTTGAGCTCTTGCGCTTGGATCGCTTCTTTTTCTTTGGCATTCTTTCTTGTGATCAAACACTCACCTGTATTTGAGGCAAGAGACACCAATTGTGTGGTGGTCCTTGCGGGAAGTTTGATTCCCAAGTGATTTGAGAAAGAGAAGCTCACTCGGTCCGTGGGACCGTTTGAGAGAGGGAAGGGTTGAAAGAGACCCGGCCTTTGTGGCCTCCTCAACGGGGAGTAGGTTTGAGAGAACCGAACCTCGGTAAAACAAATCCGCATGTCTCACTTCATTATTCGCTTGCGTTTTGTTTTGCGCCCTCTCTCGCGGACTCTATTGTATTTTTAACGCTAACCCGGCTTGTAGCTGTGATTATTTTTGAGATTTTCAGTTTCGCCCTATTCACCCCCCCTCTGGGCGACTTTCACTAGTTCCTTCGTGTAGAGCACAAATGTCCATCCACAAATCATGAGCATTTTTATGACTTCTTACTCTATTGAACACATCTTTGCAAAGGCCTCTAAAAAGGGTGTTTTTGGCCTTAGCATTCCATTTCTCATAATTGAACTCATCACCTACAAGATTTGTGGGATCTCTAGGTTCGGGGAACCCTTGTGTGGCGGCTTTATAGACACCAATGTCTATAGCCTCTAAGTATGCTTTCATACGAATTTTCCAATAAGGAAAATCGTCACCATCAAAAACGGGAGGAGGTCCATCCCCACCGGACATCGTAACTCTAGCGGTTAAGCTAATCTATGAGCAACAAGGCTCTGATACCAATTGAAAGGATCACGATGCCCAAGAGGGGGGTGAATTGGGCTTTTCTAAAAATCAACACTAATTAAAACCTAAGCAAGAGCTAAGCAAGAGCCCAACATCACCCCAACAACTAGCACTAAGAATATAATACTAGAAATGCAACAAAGCTAAGATAATACTTCAAATACTTGCTAAACAAATACACAATGTAAAGTGCTTGAATTAAGTGCGGAATGTAAAGCAAAGTTTAGAAGACTCCTCCAATTTTTCCCGAGGTATCGAAGAGTCGGCACTCTCCACTAGTCCTCGTTGGAGCACCCGCGCAAGGGTATCGCTCCCCCTTGGTCCTCGCAAGAACCAAGTGCTCACTACGAGATGATCCTTTGCCACTCCGGCGCGGTGGATCCCTCGAGACCGCTTACAAACTTGAGTCGGGTCACCAACAAGATCTTCACGGTGATCACCGAGCTCCCAACGCCACCAAGCCGTCTAGGTGATGCCGATCACCAAGAGTAACAAGCCGTAGACTTTCGCTTGACCAAGAGAAGCCTAATGCAAGTGGTGTGTGCTCTAGGTGGCTCTCACTAGCGCTAATGAGGAACAAGCGCGGATTATGATTCTCTAATCTCCTCACTAGGCTCTTGGTGCTTGCAATGCTCTAGCAATGCTGGAATAAATGTGGAGTGCAAGACATTGAATATGGTGGGTGGAGGGGGTATAAATAGCCCTCACCCACCAACTAGCCGTTACAGGCATTTTACTGCGCGATGGCGCACCGGACAGTCCGGTGCGCCACCGGTGCGCCAACGGTGCGCCACCGGTGCGCCAACGGTCGTTTCCAACGGCTAGTTCTGACAGAGAGCCGTTGGACTCATGGCGCACCGGACAGTGAACAGTCCACTGTCCGGTGCACACCGGACAGTCCGGTGCGGTGTCCGGTGTGCCACTAAAATTCAACTCCGAACTGTGCGCTCTCGGGTTTCTGCGAAGGGAAAACACTCTGCCGTGGACCAGCTTGGCCCCACCTGCAGAGGGTACACCGGACAGTCCGGTGCACACCGGACAGTCCGGTGCCCCAAAGCCAGAAACACTAACTCTTGTTTTTCAGCTGATTTTCAAATCGGTTTTCGCTCTAACTTGTGTGTGAGTTCTAGAGTGACACCTAGCACTGTATGTGAGTGTGATTGTGCACCAACACTACACTAGAACTCTCTTGGTCAAACTACTCATCGACAACCCCTCTTTATAGTACGACTAAGAGAGAATAAAAGACCTAACTAAATTGCGAGTGTCCACATCTCCTTGACACTCGGACTCCGTAGACCTTCACCTTTTGTTCCGTCGTTTTAGCCGTCGCTTCGAGTTCTTATCTCCGGGATTGTTTTCACGTTGTAGTGCTTTTACCTGTCATGCGACCTAACTTACCATTTGTCTCTGCAAAACACACGTTAGTCACATATAATATTACGTTGTCATTAATCACTAAAACCAACCAGGGGCCTAGATGCTTTCACGCCAGGTCACGGACCGTCCGCGCCTGGCCAGAGAGCACCGCCGTCGGTTCTTGTTGAGTGTTCGGCGCTCCGAAAAGGCGTCAACAGTACCCGACATTGATATTGGAGCGTATGGAATTAAATTGTATTCAATACCAAAACCATCCATGGTACTAAAATGAGATGTAATTCTAATTTTATTGTTTGGTGTCACTGAATTGGAGTTTGGTATTGTGCGGTTTAATTCCACACGATGTAGAGGGGTGATGCATGGTATTAGGGAGATAGGGTTTTTAGTTATAATCCAGCTCTAAATCTTAATTTTATGTGTAACCAGACAATATAATTTTGTAAAGCTGATTGCAATTTTTAATTTTATGCTCCAATATCTAGGTACAAACGGGATATGACTGTATTCGTATTGCCCGGCGAGATTTTACTAACATCCTCTAGTACAAGACGATGTGAAAAAATAACCTACCGTGGTCCGTGGCAAACCTTTTTACTT
Organism: Zea mays; assembly: GCF_902167145.1. NCBI lineage: Eukaryota > Viridiplantae > Streptophyta > Magnoliopsida > Poales > Poaceae > Zea > Zea mays. Next base: position 12,698,005 of record NC_050097.1, read on the forward strand.
CGATAAGACTGACCCCCAAGGGTGACACGCAAAAACAGCAAGAAAGTGTCCCGGTTGTCTCGTGCTACCACCGTGTTTGAATATGGGCACGTAAAACAACTAGGTGCCGTTTGGTTCACAAATTTGTAACGTAATGGGTAACGAATAACGTTAAATCATGTTTGTTTTAGTCCAACCGTAATCAGATACTACACTAAAAATTGATACCAGCCTATTCAAATTTGTTACCGCCAGTAATCGAACGTAAACCATTACCATTACCATTTGCGTTACATTTCTTGAACCAAACAGCACCTTAACGGAGACATGTATATGTATTTAGGCAATAAGACGTCATATTTAATGATTCTGACGTGCGACTTTGGCTCCCATAGACGGTCGTGCACGATGCATCAAAGAAAGATGTGTATTTTTTGTCGTCCGGGCCATGCGAAAACGTTTGCATTGCGCGGCTACAACGAGGTAAAACGACTGTGCATCTCCTTTTGCATATTCCGTTGGATTAGGGCATGTACAGTGATGTTTAATGTGAAAGCTCTTAAGGTGCTTAAGGGGTGTATTTGCAAAAAAATCTTATAGCCGTCTTTCCGTGAAGAAATATCCCTGTCTCATAAACCAAGTAGTAACAGATGACTCACTTCCTACTGTATGAATTTATTGTCTGTTCTATCGATCTGCTACTGTACAAATGCATTTAATTTTGTATTTATTAATAGACTACATTTATAGACACACCATTGTATAATAGAGTCTCTTAGTTGTCTTTTGTGCTTGAAGAATCGTTTTATTGTCTCTCCACTATACATGCCCTTAGTCTCAGGGTTTCTTTGGATTCCACCTAGTCACTTTAATCCCTAAATATTAAACAAGGCGACTAAAGTATGTTTTCTAAACTTTAATTCTTTAGTAACTAAGTGACTAAACTTGAGCTTTTAATAGATGTGGCTTTCACGGGAAGCGAACCAAAACTGGACCACCTGCATTAATTAAGTGTAGTCTTGTCTTTCTACATAATATTTAATATTCTTTAGCTATTTTTAGTCTCTACAACCAAATATGTTATTCAATTTAATAAGTTTAATTTCTACATATTAGGAGGGTGGCTAAATAAATCGACATGCTCTAGGCTTATCACAACAAGTTTTTTATCATATTCCTTATTTTAAATTTTACAATGTAAATAGTACAGTCTAGATTGTAAAACAATGTTTTGCATGACTATATATACGACCTACTAAGCAAGGTCTAAATGCACAACGGAAAAAAGTAATCCTTTTTATACCGAGTTTTATAGAATTACACTAAAAAATAGCTCTAAGCCATCTCGAGCACTTCACTTTGGAAATAGTGTAAAATAGTGTTGTCTACGGTTCTGCCTCCTCTATTTTACACGATATAGCGGAGAGGCATTTTTCATTTCATTATTTCATATACAAGATGTAGCAATTAATATATACGTAATGCTACGATCCTCTATGTTCCATGTAAACTATTTATCCGTTTAAAATATGTCTAAACTAAATATAATTCCTTCTGTAGTACAACATCTTAGCCAACAAATAATCACGCTCAAGTAAACTATATTAATTATTCCAATATTAAGTAATACAATGTATCAAATAATCCCCATCACACTGCATACAAAAGCGTCGATAGGTGGAGCGAGAAATAAGGGTCTGTTTGGTTGGGCTGTGGCTGTGAAAAAAGCTGTTGTGGGCTGTGAGCTGTGAAAAAAGCTGCTGTGGGCTGTGAACTGCTAAAAAGCTAAAAACCGTTTGGTGGAAACCACTAAAAGTCGCTAAAAATTCTTCCATATATATTTTCACAGTTCCACCTAAAAGCTGCTAAAAGCAGGTCCAGAGGTGCTTTTAGTTTTGCACTACAAGAAAGTCAGCTTTTAGAAAAAGCTGCTTTCCAAATTTAGCCCTTTGGTTTAACTTTTGGCTTTTAGGGGGCAAAAGCCAAAGCCAAAAGCCAAACCAAACACACCGTAAGACGGAGACTCAGGGAGGAAAACAAATACTTATCGTTAATAAACATGACATATGATCTGATGCATAAATTTGTATTTTTATTTTTAACATTGATTTTTTAAAGATTCCCAAAAGATAAACATCAAATTTATCATATAATTCCTCAAATGATACATATAAAATTTGAATACGAATATATTTTTACTTTGTTTATTACTGGGAGTAAATATTGTATAAAAAATATGCAAAATTTATTCTTATTTATAGTAATATGCAAATAATGTATAAATAGTCCATGCTCATAAATTTTTTAGTAGCCCGCAACCCAAGGCGACCGCGAACAGTGCCAAGCCGAGCGGGGGTGTGCATGTTGGAGATGGAGAGAGAGAGAGAGAGCCCGAAAAATATCGCTGATGACTCGACGAGATAGAGGAGGGAGGGAGGGAGGGAGGCGCAGTAGGACAGGGCTGCAGGCAGGTGCTTGTCCTTAGCTGGAACCCTCCCGTGTCGGCCTCATCCCACCGCCCCGCCCTGCCGTCCTGCCCTGCGCGGCTGCGGTCGCCTATAAGGCTAGCCCAGGCCATTTGCCCTTTGCCCCCGTCCGTCCGTCCCTCACCTCACCTCACCTCACCTCGGCCCGCCTCCCTCATCAGGTAGCCGTAGCGAGCAGTATAGCACGCACAGCCGCCGCCCTGCCCTGCCCTGCCCTGCTCGGCGTAGGCACAGGCACAGCCCAGAGCGAGCGAGACAGAGGGAAAGAGACAGAGCCAGCCAGGTAAAAGGCAAAAGCACAGCACATTAAAAGAGAGGCCGGAAGCAGCGGCAGAGCGGAGAGAGAGAGAGAACTAGAAGCATATATGGCGATGCCCTTTGCCTCCCTGTCTCCGGCAGCCGACCACCGCCCCTCCTCCCTCCTCCCCTACTGCCGCGCCGCCCCTCTCTCCGCGTAAGCCACCTCCCTTTCGCCCGTCCGGGAAAAAACCCTCTTCTTCGCTCGGTTTATGCCACCCGGAGCCGTGCTGCAGCCTGCAGGTATCTGATGCCGCGAGCTTTGCCTTGCAGGGTGGGAGAGGACGCCGCCGCGCAGGCGCAACAGCAGCAGCAGCACGCTATGAGCGGCAGGTGGGCAGCGAGGCCGCCGGCGCTCTTCACCGCGGCGCAGTACGAGGAGCTGGAGCACCAGGCGCTTATATACAAGTACCTCGTCGCCGGCGTGCCCGTCCCGCCGGACCTCCTCCTCCCCCTACGCCGAGGCTTCGTCTACCACCAACCCGCCCGTAAGCAAGCACGGCCCCCGCGCCGCCTCCGCACCCCTTCACACTCACACGCACGTTTAACCGCTTTTGCACTGCACAACCCCGGCCGCCCGGCGGCGGCGTCCGTGCCTTGATCTGGTTGTTTACTCGGATCGAGGGATTCAGATGTCCTCTCCGTCCGTTTGTTAATCGGCTCCGGTCATTTCTTAATCTCGTCCTGGATTCGGTCACGAAAAGCTAGAGGTCAAGATTTTGCTCTCGATTACTATATCCTTGCCTCATGTTCTAATGGAGTTTATTTTATTGGTCTGATGTGATTAGATAGGATGCTAGCCAGGCTTGTCTCCGGCCAAAAGCGGCGGTTTAGTTTATTGATGATTGCTTCTTTCCTTGGGGGATTTATTCCTGTCTGGTTGTTGGGAGCCTAACCACGCTCCTATTGCTGCTGCGGTTTACTAACCATCTGCGCCAGTACACCTACTCCATGGACCCCAAAATACAGTTCTTCCAACCATTCCCCCCCTCCATCTGCTTTCTCGCGGGCAAATAAAAACGTGTAGAACGACGGTGTAGTAGGCAGATCTACTCCTTGTGCCGCTACGCTAGCCCGCTACCGAAGATCGGGCCCGTTTCAACCGGTTCGTTGGTCTGAGCGGAGCTAAGATGGGGCGCATTTCATTTTTTGGTCCTTTCGTCTGATTGGAGAAGTGCCCATTCCGGTATCGCTCCCCGGCCTCCAAATACGCACCGACACAGAACGTGTTCGTACGCACGTACACATGGTATGCGCACCGTGCTGCTGGCCATAGCCGTTGACTCACCGGGATTCACTCCTCTCTCGCGTGTGTGTGTGTGGCTTCCTTGCAGTTGGGTACGGGCCCTACTTCGGCAAGAAGGTGGACCCGGAGCCCGGGCGGTGCCGGCGTACGGACGGCAAGAAGTGGCGGTGCTCCAAGGAGGCCGCCCCGGACTCCAAGTACTGCGAGCGCCACATGCACCGCGGCCGCAACCGTTCAAGAAAGCCTGTGGAAGCGCAGCTCGTGCCCCCGCCGCACGCCCAGCAGCAGCAGCAGCAGCAGGCCCCCGCGCCCACCGCTGGCTTCCAGAGCCACCCCATGTACCCATCCATCCTCGCCGGCAACGGCGGCGGCGGCGGCGGGGTAGGTGGTGGTGCTGGTGGCGGTGGCACGTTCGGCCTGGGGCCCACCTCTCAGCTGCACATGGACAGTGCCGCTGCTTACGCGACTGCTGCTGGTGGAGGGAGCAAAGATCTCAGGTGAGCTTCATTATGTTTTCTCTGCAACCTCTGTCACGTATCCCACTGTTTAGTCCTAGCACATGGCGTAGTTAGCTCCCTGATCGGTGTCAGATGGGTCATGGCACCCGCTCGATGGGGGGGTGAATGCATGCTAATCTGTTGTGTGATGCACTGTTCCATCATTGCGCTAGATTGCCTTTTACGCTTTGCATTCAGAGTACTGCAGACGCTAGACAGCAGTGTGGATCAGATCGACTAGCGAGTAGTGCAGCACCAGAAGCACCTTTTATTATCTGCCCCAGTCGTTATCTGAGATCTGTCATCAGGCAAAGTAGTGGTAGCGAAGAACTGAAACATCTCTCTGCCTCTGCACTCGGTACTCTGCCAAAGAAAGTAGAAACACTCACACCTCTGCTTAGCCCCTCTGTGCTCGCTTCGATCTGGTCAATTCTTTCTGGAACCTGTGATTTCTCATCCTGAGAAGATGACGCTTTCTGGTACGCCAGATCGTGATGATGGAACACATCTGGGCTCTACGTTCAGAACTAGTAGTGCCTGCATCTCTATGTTCCTGCTCTGTCGTGTACTAGACATACAACATTTATTATTATTCTTCGGACGGCTGCTGTTTTTTTCTCCTTGCGCAGAACTGCTCACAGAAAACTGGCGTGTGTTTTTTTTCTTTTTTGGCCAGAAACTTCTCATCCGTGTGCCTGGAAGGAACCTAATAAAAAATCTGAAAGTTCTAGTAGCATGATAAATTGATAGTATCCGTTGGCCGTCTCATTTTGCACGCGAAGCTTTTGTGCAGCCGTCGGCACTTTGCAAATTTACAGTGCTTTACCCAATCTCAGTCATTGTAGGGTTACCTGCAGGGCACATGGTCTACGTGTTTGCTTACATGATTGGTCTTCCCACTGTTGTTTGTTGTTTCTCTACCTTTTGTCATGAATGGCCGCATGCTTTTTCAGAGAATTCCTGCTACACAATAGCACAACCAACAATACTACTGTTTCGGCAAAACATGGTTTGCTTGCATGGTGTGGCCAAGAGTTTGTCCTCTTGTTTGCCTCGTTGGTGGGTCATGCATGTTCATCTCTAGACTGACGTGCTCACTTGCTGACATACCTAGGTACTCTGCCTACGGGGTGAAGTCTCTGTCGGACGAGCACAGCCAGCTCTTGTCCGGCGGCGGCGGCATGGACGCGTCAATGGACAACTCGTGGCGCCTGTTGCCGTCCCAAACCGCCGCCACGTTCCAGGCCACAAGCTACCCTCTGTTCGGCGCGCTGAGCGGTCTGGACGAGAGCACCATCGCCTCGCTGCCCAAGACGCAGAGGGAGCCCCTCTCCTTCTTCGGGAGCGACTTCGTGACCCCGAAGCAGGAGAACCAGACGCTGCGCCCCTTCTTCGACGAGTGGCCCAAGTCGAGGGACTCGTGGCCGGAGCTGAACGAGGACAACAGCCTCGGCTCCTCGGCCACCCAGCTCTCCATCTCCATCCCCATGGCGCCCTCCGACTTCAACACCAGCTCCAGATCGCCGAATGGAATACCGTCAAGGTAAAGCCGTCGATCCGTAGGCACACTTGTTTTTTTTTTCTTCTTTTCTTCAGGTTTGAGCCTTTCGTTCTGCGAACCTTCTTCTAAATTCCCGCACGGCCTTGCAGATGAACCTGAGTAACCATGCGGACCCCAACATCTCAGAGCTGACGACTCTTTGCTGCTGGCCTGGCCTCATCGTACCTTGAGGCGTCAAGGAATACTTCATTACCACTAGTATCATGCTCCTGGATTTTCGAACAATATATATATGCTTATGTACCGCTATTTCTCTCATCTTTTACACTTCTTTACCCGTTTGGAATTGTATGTTCTGCGTGGCACGGTTGTTCATTTGACCTTTTTGGATTTGATTGAAAGCTCCGTTTCTTGCTTACTCCAGCGCATCGTGAGCAATGTCCCTGTCTCCGCTGCATGTGAAAGATCTACCGCTGCATGCATCAGTAGTTCAAAGATGTTCAGTGCTGTACGTCTGTACAACACATTACCGTGAACAGCGTGAGTTTTGGAACGAGCCAACAAATAGCTCAGGAGACGTGAAACAAAACTCACCATTCCTCCCTCGCTAAGGGCAGCGCGTGGAGGTAGCTTAAGTTGCACGAGCAAACGTGACATGGCAACCAACTTTTGATCTGCTGCCAGCCAGCCAGCCTGCCTTTGCTTTGTTGCTTGTGGTTATGGGCAAACTCCACCGCCACGCTTCTTTTATTTTTTCTGATGATCGCTCTGACGTGTTGAGGCGGGAGGGAACATGATCCTGATGGGCACCCGTCAGGTCCAAGTCGTGGCCTCGTGGGTGTTTGGAGAAGATAAAGCGTGGCAACGCTGGATCTGCCGCAAAGCTTCCAGAGTTGGTGGAGGAACAGGCTCTAACCCTGGACGTGGGTCCTTGCACGCACTAGTTCGCTGGTCCAGTCCAGGGACAGGGAGCAGAGACGCAAGGCAGAGCCACTGTACTACGACGGCACTGCGGGTGAAGGCGCTTGCCTGGTGCGATTCGCATCACGTGTTGTATCGGGTTCCCTCCTTGTCGCTGACGCCTTTACCCTTTGGGCTTGCATGGACACATGGTTTTCCATGGATGCTTGGGTTCACGGTACCGACGCATGTGAGCGAGCCGGCCTTTGTGGTCTCGCGTCTCCCGGCACGACCGACGGCCAAAGCTGGGACGCGTAGGCTAGGGCGGGCGTGCCAGGTCAGGATCGCGCGAGGCCAGTGGCATGCCTGGTGTTGGCCGGAGTTAGGTCGTCGTCGGACGACTTTTGGTTGGTGCTGAGTGGTGACTACTGGCTAGAAAGCACGAACGGTCCCCCGGTTTGATGGAGCGTGCGATCTATCCATACCATGACATGAGCCATCCATCCATCCAGATTGCTTCGAGCCGCTGCCTTGTGTTGCCTGGGGTTGCTGACGGCACTGGCCGATCGCGCGCGGGGGTGGTCTGGATCTGGTGAAATGATGTCGTAGCGGCCCGTTGGCGACAAGGGAGAAAAGCCAAGCCTGGTTGCGTATCGCGCCATGGAGCAGTCAGCACTCGGCAGTGGTGGTGGTCTCTCCGGTGTACGGACGAACGGTCCCGGCGTTGGACCATATGCAAGTGTCCACGACAACGAGTCCACGTGAAGATCAACGGGCCCGGGCTCAGCTGGCCCACTGACCCTCGGTGAAGGAACACTGATCACGACCACGGGACGGCAGGACCACAAGACTCGTTAGTCATCATGCACGCTGGTTCCATCTTGTTTGGCCCGATCCACCAAATCTCCAACAGAATAGCCGAGCACGGCCCACGATACCCTGCTGAAGCCCGCCTAGGAAAACGCAGAGAAGGCGTACGCACGCAAAAGGCCTTGCAGTGCCACCGGCCGAGAGATGGCAATGGGTAAAAACCCGCCGAATATTACTTGCCCAAATCCATACCCGCGAAGAAAAAATACGCCCGTTACAAAACCCATACCTATGACGGGTATAAAATTTTGCCCAAACCCATACCCATGCGGGTTTTGGGTACCCAACGGGTTTCCCATACCCACTAACATTAACATAAAAAATAATTCATTATGTAAATGACAATCAATACATTAATAAGCTAGCATAAAAGGAACAAGTGATAACTAATTTTAGCCTAAAATTTGTTACATGAAGTTTATTTCAATTAGAACATATTCAATTAATAATATTATGAGACATATTTATAAGAAATGTTGATTTTAAGGCGGGTTTTAAAAACCCATGGGTTTGCGGGTATGGGTAGTGGAAGAACAAACACATGCCCACGTACCCGTTGGGTTTCCATTTAAACCCATTAACAAACCCATGGGTAGAGAAATTGACCCAAACCCATACCCTAATAGAGCAAAAACCCACCGGATTTCGGGTAGCGGGTACCCATTGCCATCTCTACTAGCCATCAGGCCTAAAATCTAGCCCGGCCCACAAACGGCGCATCACCGCCGCCGCGGGGGTGACAGACTTCCCGGTGGGGCCGTGGGGGAGACGCCACCGGCAGAGTCTCGCAGGCGCCTCCCGCAACTCCCACGAGATCCGAGTATCCGACTCGGACGAAACTCTCCTGGCTGGCCACCGTCGCGGCGTCGCGGCAACCGGCTGCGCACAGGGAGGCCGCACAGTGGTTTACGAGGGCGCGGTTGTCGGCTCGTCGCTGGTGGGGCTGGGCTGTGGTTCTGGTTCCTGAACCGGCGGCTGTACAAGGAGTACGAGGAGCGGCGGTTGCTGGTGCAGGTCCTCTTCGGCCTCGTCTTCGCCTTCTCCTGCAACCTCTTCGAGCTCGTTCTCTTCGAGATCCTCCCCTTCCTGTCCAAGCATGCACGCCTTCCTCACCTGGCACCTCGACTTCTTCTGCCTCCTACTACTCCTCGTCTTCGTACTCCTCTACTATTACTGCTATCTTCTGCTCCGTAACTCAGGTCACGATCGCCAATCAATCTCGCATTGCTTCATTTCTCTCTCCCTCTGTGCGGCTGTCATGCTCGGCTCATCGGTTGTTGACTGCAGGGGTGAGGAGGGAGCGGGCGTGGCTCGGCGATTCACTTCCCCATGCCTTCATCGGAGAAGGGTTTGTTGACGGTGCAAACGTACTAAGTAGGCTTAGGATATTGGTCTCAGTCTCTCAGACTTGTTCCTTTTTGCAGGCAAGCCAATTGTTTGTTGCTCAATCCATACCTAGTTGTGTCATAGTGTTTGACATCATGTGCGTCGTGCAGTTTTTTTTACGATGTCGCAGTTGTTGGTCAGTAGGATTGGGGTGATTGGAGTGAGTGTCATGGCTGTTCTTTCTGGTTTTGGTGCCGTCAATATGCCATACAGTTATCTGTCGCTCTTCATAAGGTTTGGAGCTTATCTCATCAATACTGCATTTTCACTTCTCACGACTAACTTTGATCTACATCTTTACGATGTTATACTGTCATTTTAACTATCATGATTTACAGGGAAACTCGATGCAACAGACATCAAAACCTTGGAACGGCAGTTATTGCAATCCATGGAGACATGTACTGCTAAGAAGAAGAAAATTATTTTGTCCCAGATGGAGATGGGAGAGTATTCAAGTATCAGAGGAGGTACTTGCTTTACTAGTCCCTGCCTTATGTTTCGTAGAAAACAATCCTATCTTCGCATTGGTTTAACATGGAAAAATACTAGGTGAAAAATATTAAAACTCAAAAGATTTAACTACATGATATTGCCATCTTTTGTTATGTGGTCATGTATTGGAATCGAAGGGGTACCTGATTGTTCCATCTAACAAGCAATGTAATACTACCTCCGTTCACAAATATATGACGCTGATTTTTTAAAAAAAACTTTGACCACAAATATAAAATTTTAAGTCACACACAAACTAGCTTAAGTGATAAAATAAATCACAACAAAATAAATGATAACTCATGTTTTAAATAAGATGATTAGTTAAAGTTTTTTTAAAAAATCAACGACGTCATATATTTATGAACAAACGAATTAAGTCACAACAGTGGGGTTGCAACTTGCAAGTGACATTTTTTTATGGTTTGATGCATACCATGCATGAGCGAATAAAGGACATTTACTTGCAGAAGCTAAAGGCCAGATCGTTTCTGAAACGTATAGTGGGAACAGTCGTTCGATCTGTGGCTCTGTGCAGGAAGATCAAACTGAGCAGGGTATACTTGTATCCTTGTTGTTGGAATGTGAACCCCAAACCCTAGAGTAGGGTTGGACAGTGTATTAATAGACCAGATAACTGGGCCAAGCCCATTACAAGAGACGGGTATTTCCCATTACAAGAGACGGGTATTTAACACCCCCCGCAGTCACAACTCTATCCTGTACAGATGTTGAGACTGGATCGAAAGTCTAAAAATACACTCGACGGTAACCCCTTTGTGAAAATGTCGGCGAACTGCAGCGTGGTGGGGACGCTGAGAACCCGAACGTCACCGGCAGCGACACGCTCGCGGACGAAATGCAGGTCGATCTCCACGTGCTTCGTGCGCTGATGCTGCACGGGGTTGGTGGAGAGGTAGACCGCGCTGACGTTGTCGCAGTAGACGAGGGTGGCGCGCTGGAGGGGACTGTGGAGCTCGTGGAGGAGCTGGCGCAGCCAAGAGGCCTCGGCCACGCCGTTGGCCACGGCACGGTACTCGGCCTCAGCGCTGGAGCGAGAGACGACGGGCTGCCTCTTGGCGGCCCAAGAGACGAGGTTGGCGCCCAGGAAGACGGCGTAGCCGGAGGTGGACCGGCGCGTGTCGGGACAGCCAGCCCAGTCAGCGTCGGTGTAGACCACGAGCTCCGACGTCGGGGATGGCCGGAGTAGGAGGCCGTAGTCGAGGGAGCCGCGGAGGTAGCGTAGAATCCGCTTGAGCGCAGTGAGATGGGGCTCCCGCGGAGTGTGCATATGCAGGCACACCTGCTGGACGGCGTAGGCGACGTCGGGCCTGGAGAACGTGAGGTACTGGAGCGCGCCGGTGAGGCTCCGGTATGACGTCGCGTCGGCGACCGGAGGCCCGTCGTCCTCAGAGAGCTTCGCCTGAGTGTCGACGGGCGTGGAGCAGGGCTTGCAGTCAGACATGCCAGCCCGCTCCAGGATGTCGATGGCGTACTGGCGCTGGTGGAGGAAGAGACCCTGAGGCCGACGTTCGGCGGTGATGCCGAGGAAGTGGTGGAGGGGCCCCAGGTCCTTCATCGCGAACTCCCGCTGAAGGGCGACGATCGTTCGGTGAAGGAGGTCGGCGGTGGATGCTGTGAGCACAATGTCGTCGACGTAGAGCAGGAGGTAGACGGTGTCATCGCCGCGCCGGTAGATGAACAGGGACGTGTCCGACTTGGCCTCGACGAAGCCGACGGAGGCCAGGTAGGAGGCGAAGCGGCTGTACCAAGCCCGTGGCGCCTGCTTGAGGCCGTACAGGGATCGGTTCAGCCGGCAAACCAGGTCCGGACGGTCAGCGTCGACGAAGCCGGTGGGCTGGCTGCAGTAGACAGTCTCCGTCAGAGTGCCATGGAGGAAGGCATTCTTGACATCGAGCTGATGGATCGCCCAGTCGCGGGAGAGGGCGAGGGAGAGGACGGCGCGAACAGTGGCGAACTTGACGACAGGGCTGAAGGTCTCGTCGTAGTCCACTCCGGGGCGCTGGGTGAAGCCCCGAAGGACCCAACGGGCCTTGTAAGCGGTCGAGGGAGCCGTCCGAGGTCAGCTTGTGGCGAAATAGCCACTTGCCGGTGATCACGTTGGTGCCTGGTGGACGCGGCACCAGGTCCCAAGTGTGGTTGGCCAGGAGGGCCGCGTACTCCTCCTCCATAGCGCGACGCCAGTGTGGGTCGGCGAGGGCAGTGCGAACGGAGGAGGGTACCGGGGAAGCGTCGGATGGAGTGCTGGTCGTAGTGGCTGCCAGGATGAGCCGGTCGACGGGGCGGAGAACGCCAGCAGCGCGTCGAGTCACCATCGGGTGGACGTGCCCGGGGTCGCGATGGATGGCGACCGGGTGGTATACGGATGACTCGGAGTTAGCCACCGGAACGTCGGGAGCGGCTGGAGGGGCCGGCTCACGGCGGTGATAGACGACGGCGGGGTCGGCGAATCGGGCCGCGCTCGTCGACGGGCCCGCGTCGGGGGGCGCCGAGGTAGTGGCGTGGCCGCGGCGATGGTAGACGAGGGCGGGGTTGGCGAATCGAGCCGGAGTCGACGGGGTCGCGCGTGGCGCAGGCAGGATCGTCGGGGCCGCGCGTGGCGCAGGCGGGGTCGACGGGGCCGCGCGTGGCGCAGGCAGGACCGACGGGGCCGCGCGTGGCGCAGGCATGATCGTCGTGGCCGCGCGTGGCGCAGGCGGGGTCGATGGGGCCACGCGTGGCGCGGAAACGGGCGCGAGCTGTGGCGTCGTGGCTGCACGAGGAGCAGGTAACGGCGCAAGACGGGGCACCGGGTGTGGGGGTGGAACCGGGTCAGACTCGAGGAGGGAGTCAAGATCGGTGGGTGGGGTGGAGCCAGCAAGGGGAAACACATCTTCGTCGAAGACGACGTGACGAGAGATGATGATGCGGTGGGAGGTGAGGTCCAGGCACCGATACCCCTTGTGGTCCGGGGAGTAGCCGAGGAAGAGGCAACGGGTGGAGCGAGGAGAAAGTTTGTTAGGGGCGGTAGCGGAAATGTTAGGGTAGCAGGCACAGCCGAACACGCGCAGGTGGTGGTAGGAAGGGGATGTGCCGTATAGGGCGAAGTGAGGTGTAGGGTGGCTCACCGCCTTCGAGGGAAGACGGTTGAGGAGATGCGTGGCGGTATGAAGGGCCTCTGCCCAGTAGGTGGCAGGGAGAGACGCCTGAAAGAGGAGGCAGCGGATCATGTTGGTGGTGGTGCGAATTGAAAGGGAATTAGGCTTACACCTAGTTCCTAAATAATTTTGGTGGTTGAATTGCCCAACACAAATAATTGGACTAACTAGTTTGCCCAAGTGTATAGATTACACAGGTGTAAAAGGTTCACACTCAGCCAATAAAAAGACCAAGTGTTGGATTCAATAAAGGAGCAAAGGGGCAACCGAGGGCACCCCTGGTCTGGCGCACCGGACTGTCCGGTGTGCCACCGGACAGTGAACAGTACCTGTCCGGTGTACCAGGGGACTCAGACTCAAACTCTTCACTCTCGGGATTTCTCGGAAGCCGGCGCGCTATAATTCACCGGACTGTCCGGTGTGCACCGGACATGTCCGGTGCTCCAAGGAAGCGCGGTCTCCGGAACTCGCCAGCCTCGGGTTCGCGTGGCAGCCGCTCCGCTAAAATTCACCGGACTGTCCGGTGTGCACCGGACTGTCCGGTGTACCAGCGGAGCAACGGCTCCCTGCGGCGCCAACGGCTCCCTGCGGTGCATTTAATGCGCGCGCAGCGCGCGCAGACGTCAGACTTGCCCATGCCGGTGCACCGGACATCAAACAGTACATGTCCGGTGTGCACCGGACACCCAGGCGGGCCCACAAGTCAGAAGCTCCAACGGTCAGAATCCAACGGCAGTGATGACGTGGCAGGGGCACCGGACTGTCCGGTGCGCCATCGAGCAGAAGCCTCCAGCCAACGGTCATGTTTGGTGGTTGGGGCTATAAATACCCCAACCACCCCACCATTCATTGCATCCAAGTTTTCCACTTCTCAACTACTACAAGAGCTCTAGCATTCAATTCTAGACACACTAAAGAGATCAAATCCTCTCCAATTCCACACAAAGCCCTAGTGACTAGTGAGAGTGATTTGCCGTGTTCATTTGAGCTTTTGCGCTTGGATTGCTTCTTTTCTTTCTCACTTGTTCTTGAGATCACAACTCCATTGTAATCAAGGCAAGAGGCACCAATTGTGTGGTGGCCCTTGCGGGGAAGTTTTGTTCCCGGCTTTGATTTGAGAAGAGAAGCTCACTCGGTCCGAGGGACCGTTTGAGAGAGGGAAGGGTTGAAAGAGACCCGGCCTTTGTGGCCTCCTCAACGGGGAGTAGGTTTGCAAGAACCGAACCTCGGTAAAACAAATCTCCGTGTCTCATTTGCTTATTCGCTTAGGATTTGTTTTGCGCCCTCTCTCGCGGACTCGTTTATATTTCTAACGCTAACCCGGCTTGTAGTTGTGTTTATATTTGTAAATTTCAGTTTCGCCCTATTCACCCCCCCTCTAGGCGACTATCAATTGGTATCAGAGCCCGGTGCTTCATTAGAGCCTAACCGCTCGAAGTGATGTCGGGAGATCACGCCAAGAAGGAGATGGAGACCGGCGAAAAGCCCACTACAAGCCACGGGAGCACTTCATCGGAAGAGTCCCGCACCAAAAGGAGGGAGAAGAAGAAGAGCTCCTCCAACAAAGGGAAGGAGAAGAAATCTTCTTCTCATCACAAAGAGAAGAAGGAAAAATCTTCTTCCCACAAGCCGCATCGGAAAGGCGACAAGCACAAGAGGATGAGGAAGGTGGTCTACTACGAGACCGACACTTCATCAACATCGACCTCCGACTCCGATGCGCCCTCCGTCACTTCTAAGCGCCAAGAGCGCAAGAAGTATAGTAAGATCCCCCTACGCTACCCTCGCATTTCCAAACATACACCTTTACTTTCCGTCCCACTAGGCAAACCACCAACTTTTGATGGTGAAGATTACGCTAGGTGGAGCGATTTAATGCGATTTCATCTAATCTCGCTCCACAAAAGCATATGGGATGTTGTTGAGTTTGGTGCGCAGGTACCATCCGTAGGGGATGAGAACTATGATGAGGATGAGTTAGCCCAAATCGAGCACTTCAACTCACAAGCCACAACAATTCTCCTCGCCTCACTAAGTAAAGAGGAATATAACAAAGTACAAGGGTTGAAGAACGCCAAGGAGGTTTGGGATGTACTCAAAACCGCGCACGAGGGAGATGAGCTCACCAAGATCACCAAGCGGGAAACGATCGAGGGGGAGCTCGGTCGGTTCCGGCTTAACAAAGGGGAGGAGCCACAACACATGTACAACCGGCTCAAGACTTTGGTAAACCAAGTGCGCAACCTCGGGAGCAAGAAGTGGGACGACCACGAAGTGGTAAATGTTATTTTAAGATCTCTCATTTTTCTAAATCTCACTCAAGTTCAATTGATTCGTGGTAATCCTAGATATACTAAAATGACCCCCGAGGAAGTTATCGGGCATTTTGTAAGTTTTGAGTGCATGATAGAAGGCTCGAGGAAAATCAACGAGCTTGGCGACCCATCCGAAGCTCAACCCGTTGCATTCAAGGCGACGGAAGAAAAGAAGGAGGAGTCTACACCAATTCGACAACCAATAGACGCCTCCAAGCTTGACAATGAGGAGATGGCGCTCGTCATCAAGAGCTTCCGCCAAATCCTCAAACAAAGGAGGGGGAAAGACTACAAGTCCCGCTCCAAGAAGGTTTGCTACAAATGTGGTAAGCCCGGTCATTTTATTGCTAAATGTCCTATGTCTAGTGACAGTGACCGAGGCGACGACAAGAAGGGGAGAAGAAAGGAGAAGAAGAGGTACTACAGGAAGAAGGGCGGCGATGCCCATGTTTGTCGCGAGTGGGACTCCAACGAGAGCTCAAGCGACTCCTCCGACGACGAGGACGCCGCCAACATCGCCGTCACCAAGGGACTTCTCTTCCCCAACGTCGGCCACAAGTGCCTCATGGCAAAGGACGGCAAAAAGAAGAAGGTTAAATCCAACTCCTCCACTAAATATGAATCGTCTAGTGATGATAATGCCAGTGATGAGGAGGATAATTTGCGTATTCTCTTTGCCAATCTTAACATGGAGCAAAAAGAAAAACTAAATGAATTGATTAGTGCTATTCATGAAAAGGATGACCTTTTGGACTCCCAAGAGGATTGTCTAATTAAAGAAAACAAGAAACATGTTAAGGTTAAAAAGGCTTATGCTCTAGAAGTAGAAAAATGTGAAAAATTGTCTAGTGAGCTAAGCACTTGCCGTGAGATGATTGACAACCTTAGAAATGAAAATGCTATTTTAAATGCTAAGGTTGATTCACATGTTTGTAATGTTTCAATTCCCAATCTTAGAGATGATAACATTGACTTGCTTGCTAAGATTGATGAATTGAATGCATCTCTTGCTAGGCTTAGATTAGAGAATGAAAATTTAATTGCTAAGGCTAAAGATTTTGATGTTTGCAATGCTACTATTTCCGACCTTAGAACTAAGAATGAAATGTTGCATGCTAAGGTTGTAGAACTTAAATCTTGCAAACCCTCTACATCTAATGTTGAGCATGTTTCTATTTGCACTAGATGTAGAGATATTGATGTTAATGCTATTCTTGATCATATGGCTTTAATTAAACAACAAAATGATCATATAGCAAAATTAGATGCTAAAATTGCCGAGCACAACCTAGAAAATGAGAAATTTAAATTTGCTCGTAGCATGCTTTATAATGGGAGACGCCCTGGCATTAAGGATGGCATTGGCTTCCAAAGGGGAGACAATGTCAAACTTAATGCTCCTCCAAAGAACTTATCTAACTTTGTTAAGGGCAAGGCTCCCATGCCTCAGGATAACGAGGGTTACATTTTGTACCCTGCCGGCTATCCTGAGAGCAAAATTAGAAAGATTCATTCTAGGAAGTCTCACTCTGGCCCTAATCATGCTTATATGTATAAGGGTGAGACATCTAGCTCTAGGCAACCAACCCATGCTAAGTTGCCTAAGAAGAAAATTCCTAATGCATCAAATGATCATGCCATTTCATTTAAAACTTTTGATGCATCTTATGTGCTTACTAGCAAATCCGGCAAGGTAGTTGCCAAATTTGTTGGGGGCAAACACAAGGGTTCCAAGACTTGTGTTTGGGTACCCAAAGTTCTTGTGTCTAATGCCAAAGGACCCAAAACCGTTTGGGTACCTAAAGTCAAGAACTAAAATTGTTTTGTAGGTTTATGCATCCGGGGGCTCAAGTTGGATACTCGACAGCGGGTGCACAAACCATATGACTGGGGAGAAAAGAATGTTCTCCTCATATGAGAAAAACCAAGATCCCCAACGAGCTATCACATTCGGGGATGGAAATCAAGGTTTGGTCAAAGGACTTGGTAAAATTGCTATATCTCCTGACCATTCTATTTCCAATGTTTTTCTTGTTGATTCCTTAGATTACAACTTGCTTTCTGTTTCCCAATTATGTCAAATGGGCTACAACTGTCTATTCACTGATGTAGGTGTCACTGTCTTTAGAAGAAGTGATGATTCAATAGCATTTAAGGGAGTGTTAGAGGGTCAGCTATACTTGGTAGATTTTGATAGAGCTGAACTCGACACTTGCTTAATTGCTAAGACTAACATGGGTTGGTTCTGGCATCGCCGACTAGCCCATGTTGGGATGAAGAATCTTCATAAGCTTCTAAAGGGAGAGCACATTTTAGGATTAACAAATGTTCATTTTGAGAAAGACAGGATTTGTAGCGCATGCCAGGCGGGGAAGCAAGTTGGAGTCCATCATCCACACAAGAACATCATGACGACCGACAGGCCGCTTGAGCTACTCCACATGGATCTATTCGGCCCGATTGCCTACATAAGCATCGGCGAGAGTAAGTATTGTCTTGTAATAGTGGATGATTATTCTCGCTTCACTTGGGTATTCTTTTTACAGGAAAAATCTCAAACCCAAGAGACTTTAAAGGGATTCTTGAGACGAGCTCAAAATGAGTTCGGCTTAAGGATCAAGAAAATAAGAAGCGACAATGGGACGAAGTTCAAGAACTCTCAAATTGAAGGCTTCCTTGAGGAAGAGGGCATCAAGCATGAGTTCTCTTCTCCCTACACACCTCAACAAAATGGTGTAGTGGAGAGGAAGAATCGAACTCTATTGGACATGGCAAGAACCATGCTTGATGAGTACAAGACACCGGACCGGTTTTGGGTCGAAGCAGTCAACACCGCCTGCTACGCCATCAACCGGTTATATCTTCACCGAATCCTCAAGAAGACATCCTACGAACTCCTAACCGGTAAAAAGCCCAACATTTCATATTTTAGAGTTTTCGGTAGCAAATGCTTTATTCTTGTTAAAAGAGGTAGAAAATCTAAATTTGCTCCTAAAACTGTAGAAGGTTTTTTACTTGGTTATGACTCAAACACAAGGGCATATAGGGTCTTTAACAAGTCCACTGGACTAGTTGAAGTCTCATGTGACGTTGTGTTTGATGAAACTAACGGCTCTCAAGTAGAGCAAGTTGATCTTGATGAGATAGGTAATGAAGAGGCTCCATGCATCGCGCTAAGGAACATGTCCATTGGGGATGTGTGTCCTAAGGAATCCGAAGAGCCTCCAAATGCACAAGATCAGCCATCCTCCTCCATGCAAGCATCTCCACCAACTCAAAATGAGGAAGAGGCTCAAGTTGATGAAGGGCAAAATCAGGAAGATGAGCCACCTCAAGATGATAGCAATGATCAAGGGGGAGATGCAATTGATCAAGAAAAGGAAGATGAGGACGAACCAAGGCCGCCACACCCAAGAGTCCACCAAGCAATCCAACGAGATCACCCCGTCGACACCATCCTCGGCGATATTCATAAGGGGGTAACTACTCGATCTCGGGTTGCTCATTTTTGTGAACATTACTCTTTTGTTTCCTCTATTGAGCCACACAGGGTAGAGGAAGCTCTCCAAGATTCGGATTGGGTGGTGGCGATGCAAGAGGAGCTCAACAACTTCACTAGAAATGAGGTATGGCATTTAGTTCCACGTCCTAATCAAAATGTTGTAGGAACCAAATGGGTCTTCCGCAACAAGCAAGATGAGCATGGTGTGGTGACAAGGAACAAAGCTCGACTTGTGGCCAAGGGATACTCCCAAGTTGAAGGTTTGGATTTCGGTGAAACCTATGCACCCGTAGCTAGGCTTGAGTCAATTCGCATATTATTAGCCTATGCTACTTACCATGGCTTTAAGCTTTATCAAATGGACGTGAAAAGTGCCTTCCTAAATGGACCGATCAAGGAAGAGGTCTATGTTGAGCAACCTCCCGGCTTTGAAGACAGTAAGTACCCTAACCATGTTTATAGGCTCTCTAAGGCGCTTTATGGGCTCAAGCAAGCCCCAAGAGCATGGTATGAATGCCTAAGAGATTTCCTTATTGCTAATGACTTCAAAGTCGGCAAGGCCGATCCTACACTCTTTACTAAAACTCTTGAAAATGACTTGTTTGTATGCCAAATTTATGTTGATGATATTATATTTGGGTCTACTAACGAGTCTACATGTGAAGAGTTTAGTAGGATCATGACACAGAAATTCGAGATGTCGATGATGGGGGAGTTGAAGTATTTTCTAGGATTCCAAGTCAAGCAACTCCAAGAGGGCACCTTCATTAGCCAAACGAAGTACACTCAAGACATTCTAACCAAGTTTGGGATGAAGGATGCCAAACCCATCAAGACACCCATGGGAACCAATGGGCATCTCGACCTCGACACGGGAGGTAAGTCCGTGGATCAAAAGGTATACCGGTCGATGATTGGTTCATTGCTTTATTTATGTGCATCTCGACCGGACATTATGCTTTCCGTTTGCATGTGTGCAAGATTCCAATCCGACCCTAAGGAATCCCACCTTACGACCGTAAAACGAATCTTGAGATATTTGGCTTACACACCTAAGTTTGGGCTTTGGTACCCTCGGGGATCCACATTTGATTTGATTGGTTATTCGGATGCCGATTGGGCGGGGTGCAAAATTAATAGGAAGAGCACATCGGGGACTTGCCAGTTCTTGGGAAGATCCTTGGTGTCTTGGGCTTCAAAGAAGCAAAATTCGGTCGCTCTTTCCACCGCCGAAGCCGAGTACATTGCCGCAGGTCATTGTTGCGCGCAATTGCTATGGATGAGGCAAACCCTGCGGGACTATGGTTACAAATTAACCAAAGTCCCTTTGCTATGTGATAATGAGAGTGCAATCAAAATGGCCGACAATCCCGTCGAACATAGCCGCACTAAGCACATAGCCATTCGGTATCATTTTCTTAGGGATCACCAACAAAAGGGGGATATCGAGATTTCTTACATTAATACTAAAGATCAATTAGCCGATATTTTTACCAAGCCACTTGATGAACAATCTTTTACCAGACTTAGGCATGAGCTCAATATTCTTGATTCTAGAAATTTCTTTTGCTAGCTTGCACACATAACTCATTTGAATACCTTTGATCATATCTCTGTTATATGCTATGACTAATGTGTTTTCAAGTCTATTTCAAACCAAGTCATAGGTATATTGAAAGGGAATTGGAGTCTTCGGCGAAGAAAAAGGCTTCCACTCCGTAACTCATACTTCGCCATCACTCCAAGCAACTCTCTATCCTTTGGGGGAGAAATGAGCATCAAAGAAAAGGACTTCATCCTTGGGGGAGAGAGTAAACGCTCGAAAGCAAAAGGACCGGACTTCGTCTTTGGTATAATCTTAACTCATTTACTTATGACCAAAGGGGAAGCAATTACTTCGAAAGGCTCTAATGATTCCGTTTTTGGCGATTCATGCCAAAAAGGGGGAGAAATGAGCCCAAAGCAAAAGGACCGCACCACCACCACCAAATTCAAAAACTTAGTGCTTTCCAAAAGTATTTATCATTTGGTGTCCTATTGTGTTCAAAAGGGGGAGAAAGTAGTATTTCAAAAATGGTATATCAAAACCCTCTTGAACACTAAGAGGTGGATCTCTTTTAGGGGGAGTTTTATTAAGTCAAAAGAAGAGCATTTGAAACAGGGGGAGACAATTTCAAATCTTGAAAATGCTTTGCAAACTCTTATTCATCTACCTTTGACTATTTGCAAAAGAACTTTGAAAAGGATTTACAAAAGAATTTGCAAAAACAAAACTCGTGGTGCAAACGTGGTCCAAAATGCTAAATAAAGAAAGAAACATTCCTTGCATATCTTGTAAGTAGTTATATTGGCTTAATTCCAAGCAACCTTTACACTTACATTATGCAAACTAGTTCAATTATGCACTTTTCTATTTGCTTTGGTTTGTGTTGGCATCAATCACCAAAAAGGGGGAGATTGAAAGGGAATTAGGCTTACACCTAGTTCCTAAATAATTTTGGTGGTTGAATTGCCCAACACAAATAATTGGACTAACTAGTTTGCCCAAGTGTATAGATTACACAGGTGTAAAAGGTTCACACTCAGCCAATAAAAAGACCAAGTGTTGGATTCAATAAAGGAGCAAAGGGGCAACCGAGGGCACCCCTGGTCTGGCGCACCGGACTGTCCGGTGTGCCACCGGACAGTGAACAGTACCTGTCCGGTGTACCAGGGGACTCAGACTCAAACTCTTCACTCTCGGGATTTCTCGGAAGCCGGCGCGCTATAATTCACCGGACTGTCCGGTGTGCACCGGACATGTCCGGTGCTCCAAGGAAGCGCGGTCTCCGGAACTCGCCAGCCTCGGGTTCGCGTGGCAGCCGCTCCGCTAAAATTCACCGGACTGTCCGGTGTGCACCGGACTGTCCGGTGTACCAGCGGAGCAACGGCTCCCTGCGGCGCCAACGGCTCCCTGCGGTGCATTTAATGCGCGCGCAGACGTCAGACTTGCCCATGCCGGTGCACCGAACATCAAACAGTACATGTCCGGTGTGCACCGGACACCCAGGCGGGCCCACAAGTCAGAAGCTCCAACGGTCAGAATCCAACGGCAGTGATGACGTGGCAGGGGCACCGGACTGTCCGGTGTGCACCGGACTGTCCGGTGCGCCATCGAGCAGAAGCCTCCAGCCAACGGTCATGTTTGGTGGTTGGGGCTATAAATACCCCAACCACCCCACCATTCATTGCATCCAAGTTTTCCACTTCTCAACTACTACAAGAGCTCTAGCATTCAATTCTAGACACACTAAAGAGATCAAATCCTCTCCAATTCCACACAAAGCCCTAGTGACTAGTGAGAGTGATTTGCCGTGTTCATTTGAGCTTTTGCGCTTGGATTGCTTCTTTTCTTTCTCACTTGTTCTTGAGATCACAACTCCATTGTAATCAAGGCAAGAGGCACCAATTGTGTGGTGGCCCTTGCGGGGAAGTTTTGTTCCCGGCTTTGATTTGAGAAGAGAAGCTCACTCGGTCCGAGGGACCGTTTGAGAGAGGGAAGGGTTGAAAGAGACCCGGCCTTTGTGGCCTCCTCAACGGGGAGTAGGTTTGCAAGAACCGAACCTCGGTAAAACAAATCTCCGTGTCTCATTTGCTTATTAGCTTAGGATTTGTTTTGCGCCCTCTCTCGTGGACTCGTTTATATTTCTAACGCTAACCCGGCTTGTAGTTGTGTTTATATTTGTAAATTTCAGTTTTGCCCTATTCACCCCCCTCTAGGCGACTATCACGAATCATGCGCTCGGCCCGGCCGTTCTGAGCAGAGGTGTAGGGACACGAGAGACGCAACTGGACACCGCGAGTGAGGAAGAAAGAGCGGGAGGCGTTGTTGTCGAACTCGCGGCCATTGTCGCACTGCAGGGCACGGACCGGGCGCCGGAACTGGGTGGATACCCGGGCGAAGAAGTGAGTGAGGGTGGTAAACGTGTCGGACTTCAGCCGAAGGGGGAAAGTCCAAAGGAAATGGGAGTAGTCATCCAGAATGACCAGGTAGTACTTGTAGCCGGAGAGGCTAAGGACAGGAGATGTCCAGAGATCACAATGGACAAGATCAAAGGCCTGAACAGCCCTGGACGTGGAAGTGGAAAAAGGAAGACGGGAGTGACGGCCGAGCTGACAGGCATGACAGAGGCGCTCAGAAGAGGCCCGAGTATATGATATGTCGGAGTGGCCAGAAAGCTGGGACATGACGTCAGGTCCAGGGTGCCCGAGGCGACGGTGCCAAATGGCGGAGGAGGTGGTGGTAGTAGCAAGGGCATGTGATGGGGTGGTAGTAGTAAGTACAGGAGAGGAGGCTACTCTGGTGTGGGGAGTGGAGGGCAAGTGAAGAGAGTAGAGGGTGCCGGAGCTGTCACAGCGAGCGAGCACAGCATGTGTGGGAAGGTGGCGTATGGTGAGGCCCCGGGGGTCGAACTCCATAGAGCACTGGTTGTCACTAGTGAAGCGACGAACCGAGAGGAGGGGATGAGTCAGTCCGGGAGCAACAAGGACGTCGTTAAGGCAGAATGGTCCTGGAAGAACCGATGTACCTACTGAGGTGACCGGGAGGGTGGAACCGTTGCCGACGACGATGGAGGTAGGATGTGAGGGGTGGGGTGGATGGGAGTGGAGTAACGAACTAGTGGTGGGGGTAGTGTGAAAGGAGGCCCCGGAGTCAACCACCCAATCGGTGGTGGTTCGGGGAGGTGGTGGTGGCGAAGGTACGGTGTGAGCGGAGAGGGCCAAAGGAGGTGCCCCGATAGAGGCACAAGGAAGGGAGGAAGATGACACGGGCTCAACCGCTAGGGAGGCGATCGCAGCACGTGGGAAGACAAGCGGGCCAGGCACGTGACGGCCCCCCTGAGGGTGGACCTCGACGCAGTCCCGAAGGATAGGGTTCCAGACTGGATCGAAGGACACGAACATGCCCCGGATGAGTTGGCCGTCGTGGAGGAGAACACGCACAGTCACGAGAGCGGCGGGTGGGGTGAGGCTCATGTATGGTGGGGAAGCGGCATGGAGCGGCCCGAGGCCGGCGAGGTAGGGGGGCCCTCCGTGGGCGAGGCCGCCGCGGATCGCAGCAAGGGCGATGGGGAGGTGCATGCCAGGGCTGGTGGTGGCAGCGGTGGTGTCCATGGCAGCCAACATAGCCGCAGTGGTGGCGGCGGTGGACGTGTCCATCGGGGCGACGACTGGAGGGCGCCGCAGCAGGGGCTCCGCTGGACGGGGTGGGACGCGGTTCTGCTGGCTTCCAGGGGGCGACGATGGCCGGAGACGTACAGGTGACGGGTGCAGCAGGGCCGGGCGCGGTCGGCCTGGCGGCTGCGGCCTGGTCCGGTCGGAGAGGCGAGGGGCGGCGTCGGGGCGCCGGGTCGGCAGGCGGCGCGGCGGCCTGGGCCGGTCGCGGGCGCCTGGGCAGGAGCGGTGGCGCTGCTCGGTCGCGGGCCGCTGGGCGTCGGGGAGGCGAGGCGGGCGCGACCCTGGGCGCGGGGCTGCGCGGCCCTGAACGGGCGGCTCGGCAGGGCGCCGGGGCGTGCGGCCGGACGGGGTGCAGAGCACGGCGCGCGGGCGTCGGGTCCTCGGCGGCAGGTGGCGACGAGGCGGTGCGGCGGCCTGGGCGGGTCGCGTCCTGCTCGGCTGGGCGCTCGGTGCAGGAGGGCGGGGCAGGTCCTGGTCGCGGGGAGGCCGGGGCTCGGCGCGCCTGGCCGGGTCCTCGGCGGCAGTCGGCGACGAGCGGCGGCTACGGGAGCGCGGCTCCGGAGGCAGCGGGCGGCCTGGAGCAGGCGGGCGCGCGAGCGCAGGCGGCGGGCGGCCTGGCGCAGGCGCGGCCTAGCGCACGGCGTCGCGGGAGTGCGACGGATGCGCGGGTACGGGAAACAGGGGAGGGCGGCGCGCCGGGGAGGGAGGCTGGCGGCCGGAGGTGGGAGGGAGAGGAGACGGCAGCGCGCCGGGGACAGGGAGGAGGTCGGTCGTTTGGGACCGACGGCTGAAAAAAAAACCTAAACCTAAACCTAGCTCTGTGATACCATGTTGGAATGTGAACCCCAAACCCTAGAGTAGGGTTGGACAGTGTATTAATAGACCAGATAACTGGGCCAAGCCCATTACAAGAGACGGGTATTTCCCATTACAAGAGACGGGTATTTAACACTTGTTTCCTGCTTTTGTATGCTTTACATGGTTCTTTGCTGGTGATAAGCATTGATTCCCAGTTATATCTTGAAGACATAAAAAACCTAGAAGCAGAAGTCCAGGCACTGGAAGAGCTTTCCAAACAGCTGTTCCTTGATATATATATTTGAATCCGTCAATGTCAGGGCCTAAGGAGGCCCACGCAGGGGCTGCGGCAGCAGCAGCCATGGGCCCTCCAAGGGGGATTAGATAATGATAGTTATAGATAAGATTAGAAGATTAGTTGAGATTATCTAGGAGATTAGTTGAGATTATCTAGGAAGGTTATCAGATAGTAGTTGTTGAGAGTTTTTAGGAGAGTTTTAAGGAGATAAGGATCTCTAGTTAGATAGGGACGGCTAGCTAGCCTATTTATGTAATCAATGGATGAGAAATAAAGTAGGCAAGAATTAGAAGGGAGAAACCCTCCTCTTGCTCGGCCGTGGGCAGAGGCCCCCGGCCGACGTTCCTGCCCATCGATACCCCTCTCCAATCCCTCACCGATCTAGCGACCATAACATCTGGTATCGGAGCCTTAGTGACGGTTGACCTCGGCACACGTCGACGCGACCTCACCCTGTCGGACGGCCATCAACAGTGGCACCAGGCCACTATCTCGAAGTGCGAGCATGATACGTGTCTCGCGGGCGACGAACTTCAACTCTACGGCAGCGGCGGTAGGGAAGGCACTCACCTCGTCATCAACAAGGGCGCACTATTTAGCGCCACCACATTCCGCTACCGGCCGCCACGAGGGCGCCTCCGCTGGTTATTGTTGCGACCTATTCCAGGTGCCCATCCATGTGCTCCCCTTTCGTGCAGATGGCGTCCATGGGATCCAGGTGGCTGCACACGTGCGTGTCCGCCTTATCTTATGGGGTAAAAAGAAATCAGATTCGGAATAATAAGATAAGCCGAGATGTAAAAGGCTTGTCTTCTAGGTGTTTGGTTTTGGGTCAAGTAGACTCGGTCTTTAAGCACCCGTTATGCGGCAGCTCGAGGGCGAGCTGCTTGTCCAGGAGGGGTGTAGTGTCAGGGCCTAAGGAGGCCCACGGAGGGGCTACGATAGCAGCAGCCATGGGCCCTCAAGGGGGATTAGATAAGGATAGTTAGAGATAAGATTAGAAGATTAGTTGAGATTATTTAGGAGATTAGTTGAGATTATCTAGGAAGGTTATCAGTTAGTAGTTTGTTGAGAGTTTTTAGGAGATAAGGATCTCTAGCTAGATAGGGGCAGCCAACCGGCCTATTTATGTAATCAATGGATGAGAAATAAAGCAAGCAAGAATTAGAAGGGAAACCCCCCCTCTTGCTCGGCCGTGGGCAGAGACCCCCGGCCGGCGTCCTGTGAACAGTAACCGCGAGTACTGTTCACGCATGAACAGTACCGCACCACCTCCACCAGCATCCCCAACCATCGAATTCCCTCTCCAATCCCTCACCGATGTAGCGACCATAACATCTGGTATCGGCTAGCTTGGGTTTCGATCTGATCCCATGACTTCTGCTGCCAATTCCGCGACGTCATCCTGGCAACTGGCGTCCCCATCTCCATGGATTGCGCCGCATGTCACCTTCGTCACGCCGTCCTGGCAACCGACGTCCCCATCTCCATGGGCTGCGACGTATGCCACCTTCGTCACGCCATCCTGGCAACCGACGTCCCCATCTCCATGGGCAGCATCGCCTGCCAATTTTGTCACCACATCCTGGACGTCGGCGTGCCCATCTCTAGGGACAACGCCAAATTTCGTCACATCATCTTCGTTGACGGCGTCTCCGTCCCCATGTGCGACGCCACTAGGGGCAGCCACGACTCAACAATCACCAACTCCATCGATGGGGGACTTGTGGACCAACATAAGGGTTGATCTCGCAAAGATGCAAGCCACGCTCCAGAAGGTTGAGCAAGGGGTGCTGCAAATCAAGGCAGCAGTGCAGCATGAGCAGCACCAGCTGGCGTTGTCCGCACAGCTCCAGACGTCGGCGGCTGTGGGCATACAAGCTGCTGCTCGTGGCTTCCTTGCACGACGTAGAGTGCGGGAGATGCGCCGGCATATGCTCGAGGCTGCCTTGATGACGGTTGACCTCGGCACACGGGTGCGCGACCTCGCCCTGTCAGACGGCCATCAACAGCGGCACCGGGTCGCTATCTCCAAGTGCGAGCATGGTACGTGTCCCACGGGCGACGAACTTCAACTCTACGGCAGCGGCGGTAGGGAAGGCACTCACCTCGTCATCGGCAACGGCGCACTATTTAGCGCCACCACATTCCGCTACCGGCCGCCACGAGGGCGCCTCCGCTGGTTATTGTTGCGACCTATTCTAGGTGCCCATCCATGTGCTCCCCTTTCGTCCAGATGGCATCCATGGGATCCAGGTGGCTGCACACGTGCAAGTCCAATGCGCGGAGGGTGTCCGCCTTATCTTATAGGGTCAAAAAAAATCGGATTCGGAATAATAAGATAAGACGAGATGTAAAAGGCTTGTCTTCTAGGTGTCTGGTTTTGGGTCAAGTAGACCCGGTCTTTGAGCATCCGTCATGCTGCAGCTCGAGGACGAGCTGCTTGTCCAGGAGGGGTGTAGTGTCAGGGCCTAAGGAGGCCCACGCAGGGGCTGCGGCAGCAGCAGCCATGGGCCCTCCAAGGGGGATTAGATAATGATAGTTAGAGATAAGATTAGAAGATTAGTTGAGATTATCTAGGAGATTAGTTGAGATTATCTAGGAAGGTTATCAGATAGTAGTTGTTGAGAGTTTTTAGGAGAGTTTTAAGGAGATAAGGATCTCTAGTTAGATAGGGACGGCTAGCTAGCCTATTTATGTAATCAATGGATGAGAAATAAAGTAGGCAAGAATTAGAAGGGAGAAACCCTCCTCTTGCTCGGCCGTGGGCAGAGGCCCCCGGCCGACGTTCCTGCCCATCGATACCCCTCTCCAATCCCTCACCGATCTAGCGACCATAACAGTCAAGCTATGGTATTTTTTTGTGTGTGCCAAGCAAGCTTGGAAAATTGAAGGGTTGCGGCCAAAAATGCGCTCGCGCTCCCGTGCGGCGCTCCGCCGCCGCTCGCTCGCCTTGGGCCGCCGATCTTCCTCTGCCGCCACCCGCCAGCCATCCCGCCCCGCAGTTCTGCCCACCGCTCCAGCTCCAGCCCCATCCTCCGGCGGCATCGCCGCTGCAGCCACCCCCGTCCTCACAATCGCCTCAACATCTGGTTTGGAAGCTGGGGAGGGGAACTACCATAGTTTCCCCCTCACGGTAAGCCCTACAAAGGGGGATTTTTGCTTGCAGGAGCAGATCAAGGATGCTTTGCCCCATGTTTTTCATTCCCGCAGAGACAAAGTTCCGTCAGATTTGGATCTGCAGAAGCACGCCGCAACTGCTAATGGCACGTCTCTGCTTGCTGCGTCAGCTTCAGCGCCAAAATCAACAAGGAAGTTTTATTCAGAGACATCTTCAATCGGAGATCCTGTAGATCTATTGGCACCGGCCCGAATCCCGGTCTTAGAGAAGAGGAAATGGGCAGTGGGCAGCTCGCCGGTTTTTCCGCCTGACTGCAATGAAGTTGATTTCAATTTCAATGCGAGCAATGCTACTTCACATCAGCTGGCTGTGGACGGCGGACATGACTTGAGAAGTTATGGCCGACTTCATTTCGGTCAGCACAAGGCTGACGCCCCGGTACTGGAAGAAGGTGGATGGAGTGTGGTGAGGCCTAAATTCTGGTGGCGCAAGACTGTTGAAAATCTTAAGAGATCTCCGACTCAGCAGCAACATGACACGAAAGGTACCAGCACCTTCAAGACAAAGCTTCAGGGTAAATGCTACAACTGCCTCTCGCCAGATCACTTCGCTTTTCGTTGCTCGGCGCTTACTCGTTGCTGGCAGTGCCTACATTTTGGCCATAGGGCTAGGGCATGCCCAGGGATTTACTACAGAAGCAGGCACAATTCAACTCCTCCCCAACCTGAACCAGTGCAGCATTCAATGCAGTACACCAGCAATGTCAACTCCAGGCACCAACAACACCAGCGACAGCTCAACTCTCTTCTTAAGGAACAGAAACAGGCCCCTGAACCTGTGCTCAACTTTTCTCCAGTTCAACACAACAAATCCTACCTCCGTGCAGCTCAGGAGGGCCAGAACATGGAGGCTCGCTACCCAGGTGACCCAAGGGCAAGACCGTCGCGCGCCTTCTGTGCAGTTTCGGCGACTGGCTCAATCCGTCGTCGCAGGGATGATCTCATCAGCAAGGCGGTGGTGTGCTCATTCGATGGAAATAGCCATGAGGTTGACACCATTGTGGCAGGAGACATGTTGAGAGAGAAGTTCAATCTCTGCCATGGTCAGTATCAACTTGTCAAACATTTCCCAGAACAGTTTTTTATTATCTTTCCTGATGCAAGAACCAAGCAATGGGCTATTGATAGAAGATCAGTTTCTTATCGTGGGCGTGAGTTTCATTTCGGTGACTGGTCAGAAGAGAGCTATGCTAGAAAGACCAGCTGGGAGTTTAGAGTTAAGGTCCGGGTGGAAGGGATTCCTGTTCACTGCTGGGGTGAGGAGGTGGCATCAAGGGCCTTAGGCAGGAGCTGCACTATTCATTATGTTCAGGAGCGCTCTAGGCGTAGAGAGCGTACCCGTTCTTTTGACCTTTGGGCATGGTGCTCTGACCCCTGTGAAATCCCTAAGGAGGTGTGGCTAACGGTGTCTGAACCCGACCCTGAATTACCACCTATAAGTACCCCTCTGCCTCTTGTGGGTGCTCACCATGCTGAACCGACAGATCTGAAAAAAGGCCATGTGTACACGCTTCGCAACCATATTGAAGTGGTTGAGGATCTCTGCTTCATTCATGGGAGGAACACTAGGGGTGGGCCTATGAATCGGAAGCCTCGCAGAGAGTTCGTGTGGAGCTATGGTGTTTCTGACTCTGCTGGTGAAAAGCGGGAGCGTTCAGAGGAGTTCAGAGGCAGGGAGACCATGCGTCGGGACTGGGACCATGATGATGATGAAGATTTTCACCAGCATAGGCATCAGGGCACTCGTCGGCAGCGTAGCCTCTCTGGGTGGGCGCGTTCCTCGCGATGCCGTGGTGGTGTGGAGGACTGCTACAGCTCGAGTGGAAGATACAGGCCATCCACTCCTTTCCGGCGTAGGGGGATGGGGATGGGGCAGCCAGGGCGCTGGACTCCCAAGATAAAGAACAAAAAGGTCTCTTTTGCAGATCCTGTCATCACTGCTATCTGGCCTACAGATGTTTCTAAAGGGCACATCTCTGCTGAAAATTCCATTTCACTGGGAGGTATGGATCTTGGCACTCAAGCTATGGAGGAATACCAATGTTCTGCACATCCCAAGGTATCTGTCCCAATTGCATCATATTCTGTTAATGCTCTAATCCATTCATGGTCGACTAGGGGGACAGATTCTGCTCCAGTCCCTATTATTAGTGGTAGTCATCTTGCAAATGAAACAATACAAGGAGATTTATGTATCCAGAATGTGCAAGTCGAGTCCAATTTTTCCAATTCTGAACCAAACAGTCAAAGGAATGTCGTTGCTAATGAAGATCGACAATGCATTTTACCTACTAATGAGGTTCCACCTATTGGACACGAATCATCAACACATTCCACCCCTCGGCCACTAGAAAATCAGCTGAACTCAAATGATAGGTTGCAGATTTTCATTGAATCAATCACAAACACACCAGAACCGCCCCTCATCCTGTCCCCTCCGAACAGCAACACACTTGCCACATCACCAGTACTAGGGGGGTCAGATAATCTAGATGCTAATGTAACTATAAATGCTGGCACACCTGGTAAACGCTCGAGTAGCAGACTCGCAGCAAAACAAAGATTAAACGTGGGGGGTAGCCGTGACGCCATTTCCAAAGCACAGGAAATTCTCATTGCTAAGTTAAATAATTCTGCAGCCATACAATATCAAGGTTCAAGTGCGTCGATCTCCAATAACCATGTAAATTCTTTTGAACAGATTGAAGGCCTTTTCTCAAGACCTCTCAACAAGGATCAGATGGAGGTAATTATGGAGCTGGCAAATCAAGGGAAGGGGAAGAAAGGGAGCAAGCTCAGGGGCTGCAAAGTGGCGCCACTTAAGGCTCCCATAATCAAGGCTGCTTCGGGAATATGAGATGCTCATCGTGTTGGAGTTATCAGTGGTTTCCAGTTTTTATATTATGTGTCTGAAGTTGTTCCTACCTTCCTCTTGTCTAGGGGTAGAGCATGGTGTGTTGCAGCCTCTTTTGCCAGACTTTTGGCTGCTGCTTGATATTTGGTGGTCCTGTTGGTGGTTTTCGAACCATTCGATCTCGACCCCCACTCATCTGTATCGTACTATTTTATGGCTGGAACTAATTTGTGTGTTGTGGGTCATGTGTTTCTGTTCTTCAATATTGGTGGTGATCATGGCTGCTAGTCGGCATCAGATGTTAATTATGTTATCGCCTTTATGTGGCAATGTCTGTTCAAGTGGAGAAATGGTTACTATCCAATGAATACAAATTGCTGTATTTTTTCTTGGAATGTGAGAGGTCTGAATGATCCCGCTAAGCGAGAAAGTGTGAGGCAAACAATTCTTTCTACGCACGCAACTTTAGTTTGTCTTCAAGAGACAAAAATTATGAACTGGACTAACGATTTATTAAAGGACACTGTGGGTTACAAGCTTGCAAAGCAGACTGCGCACTTGCCCTCTATTGGAGCATCGGGTGGAATTCTTATTGCTTGTGATGAGGACTTTTTTGATATTACTCCAGTTACTTACGCTTCAACCTACTCATTATCAGTTCGAGTGAGCTCTAGATTGGAGGATGTGGTTTGGGACCTCACGGCTGTTTATGGCCCCCAGTAGGAGAACGAAAAAATGTGTTTTCTATCTGAGTTGTGTTCCATCTCTAACTTGATGAAACCTGAATGGTTGATTTTAGGAGACTTCAACATGATAAGGAGAGTGAGGGAAAAAAATAAGGGAGCAATCAACAAAAGAGTAATGAGGAAGTTCAACCAAACTATTGACGCTCTACAGCTCCTAGAACTGGACCTTATCGGTAAAAAGTTCACTTGGTCAAATGAACAGGATGATCCTACGATGTCTAGGATTGATAGATTGATGGCAACTACTGAGTGGCATGGGCTCTATCCAGCGGCTAATTTGCAGGCATTGTGTTCCATGACTTCGGACCACTCTCCGTTATTAATGCAGGGCCACTCTCCTTGTAATTTCTATAAGGGGTTCCGTTTTGAATCCTACTGGGTACACATTGACGGGTTCAAAGATGTAGTCCAACAAGCTTGGACGACCACAGTTAACTCCTCTGATGCCATTCTTCGGTTACATGTTAAAATGGTCCGCACGGCCAAAGCTCTTAAAGCTTGGAGACGACGCACGGTCGGTAACATCAAAGTGCAATTGGCTATCATTAAGATTGTCCTTACCATGCTGGAAAAGGCACAGGAAAATAGAACACTTTCTAGTGAGGAACTTGACTTCAGGAGAAGGCTAAAAATCAAAATTCTTGGCCTTGCAGGCATCCAATTATCTATTGCTAGACAACATTCCAGACAGACCTGGGTGCGGTTGGGTGATGCGAACACAAATTTTTTTCATTTGATGGCCAATCACAGAAAAAGAAAAAACTTTATCAGATCCTTGAATTGTGGAGACTGCCTGTTAACTAGTCAGGAAGATAAGCTACGAGAGGCTCATAGACATTTCCTAGAGATCCTTGGCACTAGAGGCGGGAGGACTAGTGTTGTTCGTTGGGAAAATCTAGGCTACTCGCCTTTTGAGTTATCCGAGTTGGACACCATGATCAATGATGATGAGATTAGGAATGCGGTTATGGGCATGCATTCAGAGAAAGCGCCTGGACCTGATGGTTTTATAGGGCTTTTCTACAAGGAATGTTTTGAGGTGATTAGAGAAGACCTTTCCAAAGCGATCAATGATTTTTATCATCATAAATGCAAAAGTTTGCATTTGGTCAATGAGGCAAACATTGTTCTTCTACCAAAAAGGGAGAACCCTGACAGGATAGATCTATTTAGACCAATCAGCCTTATCAATAGTTGCATGAAGATTATAACCAAAATAATGGCAACAAGGCTGGCGCCGCGTATGAATGAAATTGTCTCCACTACCCAAAATGCCTTCATTCAAAAGCGATCAATTCATGATAACTTCCTCTACGTCCAGAAAGTGATTAAAAAACTTCACAAGAGCAAACAAGCAGCCCTATTTGTCAAGCTAGACATATCAAAGGCTTTTGACTCTCTTAATTGGGCATATCTTCTAGACGTCTTAAAAGCCCTAGGCTTCACCCAAAAATGGAGAGATTGGATTGCTACCATCCTTGGATCATCTTCATCCAAAATCATCATTAATGGTCAGCAAACCAAAGAAATCAAGCACATGAGAGGGGTGCGTCAGGGTGACCCACTATCGCCTTTTCTCTTCATCCTCGCAATGGATCCCCTACAACGAATGATTGAAAGGGCAGCTCATGAGGGGCTACTGGGCCAGGTATTACCCAATGGGGCAAAGTTTCGTTGTTCTCTTTATGCAGACGATGCGGGGGTGTTTGTTAGAGCAGACAAACTAGATCTCAAAGTTCTAAAAAGAATTCTAGAAGCTTTCGAATGGTGTTCAGGTCTGAAGATCAATTTTGAGAAAACAGAGATTTTCCCAATACGTTACCCTGAATCTTTATGGTCAAATTTAATGGAAGTTTTTCCAGGCAAGTACTCTAACTTCCCTGGCAAGTATCTCGGGCTACCGCTTCACTTCAGGAATATTAAAAGAATAGAGTTTCAACCTCTAATTGAGAAAATAAATAAAAGGCTTGCTGGGTGGAAAGGTAGGCTTCTTTCAAAGGCAGGAAGGGAAACCTTGGTTAAATCTGTGTTGACAGCGCAACCGATTTATCTTCTAACTGTTTTCCCAGCTCAGAAATGGTTACTTAAAAGGATTGACAAGATAAGAAGGAACTTCCTTTTGGAAAGGAGAAAATTTGGATTCATGTAGTGGGGGTCATTGCCTGATAAATTGGGCTACAACTTGTTTGCCAAAGAATAAGGGAGGTCTTGGCATACTCGATCTAGAGCGCTTTGCAAGAGCGTTAAGGCTTAGATGGCTATGGCTACGATGGACGAATAGAGACAAAGCATGGATTGGGTTGCAATTACCTTGTGATAAAGCAGATGTCGATCTATTTAATGCATCTACGATTGTAACAATTGGTGATGGCAAAATGGCTGATTTCTGGAGATCAAGCTGGATTCAGGGTCAGGCCCCAAAGAACATTGCGCCAACCTTATTCATGAAAGCAAAGAGGAAAAATATCTCAGTGTGCCAAGCCCTTACAAACAATCGCTGGATGCACTTTTGTTCTCCTTACACACATGAGGATGAGATAAAAGAATTCATTTCCCTCTGGCAAGGTATCAACAGCACTCATGAACTCAATGATCTCGACGATACTATTTTATGGAGGTGGACGACGGATGGGAGTTATAGTTCAAGTAGTGCATACAAAATTCAGTTCGCAACGAATTTTTGTAAAATCAAAATTTCTCCTATCTGGAAAGCGAGAATTGAGCCAAAATGTCGTTTTTTTCGCGTGGACCATGTTGCATAACAGAATTCTGACTGCGGACAACCTACAAAAGCGGGGATGGCCTTGCAATCCAATTTGTTGTCTTTGCAACTTATCACAAGAAAGTATGTCTCATTTAGGCAAAGACTGTCCGTTTTCTGTAGAGGTTTGGAACATGATCCTATCTTGGGCCAATCTGTCATTTCTAAGTGGCGTTTCTAACCTCGGCTCGTTGTATGATTGGTGGAAGAGATTAAGGAACCGTTGCTGCAAGGAGTCAAAGAAGATTTTCGATGGACTCATCATCTCTTTTTGGTGGAATATATGGTTGGAAAGAAATAACAGAATCTTTCAGAGACTTCAACGATCTGCTATCCAGGTTACGCAATTGGTGAAAGATCAAATTGGAAGTTGCAGTGTATGTTAGATTGAGTTAGTGTATGTTTTTTCTTCTTTTCGTTTTTTTCTTTTGCTCCGTCTTCTGAAGTCTGTTATCTATTTCTCTTCTAATATATTGAAGAGGCAAGTCTTTTGCCGCTTCCTTTCAAAAAAAAGATATCTAATTATGAATTATAACATTCTGTACTAGTAAGTTGGATACACCCCACTACTTTCTCAACCTTGTCGTTCATCCTGTCATCTTACGGAATCATCTGATAGTGGCCTTGACGCCTTCAATAAGTATTCAGTGATAGTGATATAGCTGCTAGTCGATACTCTATGCCATAAAATCTTAGAAAAATGACATAAATATTCTTACACGACTTCACTGTCTCAGTTTTTTCTTTGTTTTTTTGCCCTATATAGTCGTGTAGATGAGTGTGCACAACTTGCTCTTGATCTTTCAGACTCCCACAGATTTCACAGGACTTAACTTTTGAATTAATTTCACAAAACGACAACTATGTGCACATAAGTATCAAGGAACTACAATTTCATGTATCATTTTTAGAAACTTGAACTAACTGAGGCATATGTTTCAAGCAACTCTAACATTTTGCATGTGGAGACCTATATTAGACACACAAGTTATGCGTGAAACCTATGTCAACTTGGGTGTGAATGCCATGTGGACCAATGTCAAATGTTGTAGGATTGTGAAATTGATGGCGCAAGAAGCTGTAGTTCTCTGAAGTAATCCTAGAAGTTGTTGCTTTGTAGTTAGCAACAAATGTGAAAGGGCCTCCAGGCTCCAGATGAGTTGGTTGGTTAGATGGTCTGAGTAGCACTCCTTAAGTTCTGGGTTCGACTTAGGTGGAAACGAATTTCAGGTTCTCGTGTCCCATGCCAAAGCACAGGTCTAAGGCCCGACCTTAATCGTGGTGAAAACGGTCGGAAACAACCGGTACACACAAACCATTTCCATTATCGTATTTTCTCTCGGAAACGAAATCGAAAACGATAACTTCGAAAACAGAAAATACATCGGTGATTCAGAAACTACGGAAACGAAATTTCGGTACGGAAAACACACCAGTTACGATCAGAATATATAGTACACTAGTAAAAATCGTAACATGTAAAAATTCACACAAGCCATACATCCACATAATTATTAGTAATATATAAATATTCACAAAATCATTAAGATTAAAGCATATCTCACAAAAAATTAAAGCAATATCTCATAAATACAAGTGACAAGCATTGTACACACATACATATAGTTAGGAAGTCAACATATTTGGTATCATCCTGGAGGCCCTCGCGTAAATTATGAATATATGTATCAAGAGCAATAATTGAAAATAAACTATAAATAAGACCCATAAAAGTTTTAAAAAACTCTACTATATACCATTAGATAGATCTTGATTTTAGGAAAATAATAAAATTAGTTCCATATTTTTCTAAGTTAATACGAATTTATTACGAATTTACAAAGATTAGTGCAATTTTATTTTTTTCTAAAAAATAATCGAATTTGTTACTGACGGTAAAATATCGAATAAATACGGCAATTTTGAAAAACGATCGAAAGAGACCTAAACCGTTTCAGAACGTTTCTATCGATTTCGTTTCCATATTTTCGGCAATAATTTTTGTTTCCGTTTAGCCCCGAATTTCGGCAAAATTTCGAAAATGATTCCCGGTAACCGAAAATTAATGTTTTCGTTTTCACCCCTAGTCGTCTCACACAGGCTACAGGGCCGCTGTGTATGAGTGAGACATGGGTTGTGGGTTTTTTCGACCTGCGTGAGAAGGTCTTTTTAATATAATGTCGTGGGGACGGTCTTACCATATAGGTGTGTTTTTTTAAGTTAGAAGCAAATAGTTATGTTTTATGATACTAATTACCTTTTTTGTCTCCAACATCTATACTCTAAACTACATCACTTGTGTGCAATAGAATCTTTTACTTTAGTGTACTGGCAGGCCAGCTTCATAGTCCTTTGCAATTTTGCATCTTGCATGTCGTTTACTCGTTTAACATTCGTGACTGTTGGGCATGTTTGTTTCAGTGGATCTTTGTTAGGCTAAGTAATCTAGCTTTTAAATTGTAGGAGAGCATATGAATTTCTATGCTCTCCTACAATTTCATTGTAGAAAGCTGCTGTGTATTTTCGAACTTGGAGAGGCCATCTTCAGAATCTACTTGGATATGCTTTGTCTGTATATTGTGTTTATAAGATGCTCAAGGTATTACTCCAAATTGTATCAGTATACATATTGCATATATTGTTTATTTGGACATTTCGATATCATCTCATTTCATGTACCAATAACTCCATGAGTCACGCAGAAAACACTGAACTTGACGGGCATAAATATATGTTTAATCACTCCATTTTGCAACAGTTTTATCTAGCTTAACCATGTTGCTGCAAAGATTATTTTATGGACCTTTGTTTTCATTCTTAGATTCACGCTTCACATTTGTGATTTAACCTTAAGTATATTAATTTTTATTTTGCAGTCCTTGCAGAGCGCAGTCTTTAAGAAGGTACATACTTCTCTGCCTTTATGGATCAAAATGCACTTGCTTGATATTTTTAAATCTGCAAGCATTTTAATTATTTTCCATACATTTTATTTTTCCCAGTCAGGTTCTGTTGATCCTGTAACAATAACGATAACGATTTTCTTGAGACATTTTGACATTGGCATTGATGTTGCGCTGTTATCTCAGGTAAGTAGACCATAACTGAAATAACTGCAAAATAAATCTGGAAATTGCCTGTATGTAGTGTACTCTACATAAATAGAATGTGGATGACTCGCTGCTTACTTAAATGTAATATTGGGTTTGGCTTGTTTTTTATCATTTCTGTCCTCTTCTAGTTGTATATTTGTTGAGGTTCCGACCGTTGTCCTGCTTTTGCCTTGTACTTGAAGTACATATCTTTGATGTTCATTGGGATGTTAGTTGTCATATCTGTTCGAGGTTTCTTGGCAAATGTTATGAAAGTGAGTATCATTCATGGATGCTATATTTATTTTGTATGTGAGTTTGGTGCCCTCGGCCCTCCATTGGTTTGTGGTCTTAATTTCTTCTGTATTACTATGAAGAATCTAACTCTAAACTTGAGCTGTCGTGTCTCATTTTCTGTGCAGTTCTTCTTCGCTAGTTCTAGAGTTGGGAGTCGGTCTACAACCAATGTTGTCCTTGTCCTATCAGAGATCATGGCCAGGTACTTCATATCTTCCATTCTCCTCATAAGAAAAAGCCTGGCAAATGAATATAGGTATTCCGTAAGACCATAACTGAACATGTTTCATTAGTTTAACTTGATTTTCTCTCTGTATTTACTCTAATGATCCTGTTGTTATGGTCGCTACATCGACGAGGGATTCGAGAGGGATATCGATGTGCAGGAACGTCGACCGGGGGCCTCTGCCCACGACCGAGCAAGAGGAAAGTTTCTCCCTTCTAATTTTTGACTCATTTATTTCTCATCTATTAATTACATAAATAGGCCAGCTGGCCGTCCATGTCTAGCTAGAGATCCTTATCTCCTTAAAACTCTTCTAAAAACTGTCAACAAACTACTAACTGATAACCTTCCTAGATAATATCAACTAATCTTTTAGATAATCTGAACTAATCTTCTAATTTTATCTCTAACTATCATTATATAATCCCTCTTGTAGTGTCCATGGCTGGAGCTATAGCGCAGCCCTTCCGTAAGTCTCCCTAGGCCCTGAGACCTACACTACTTTTTGAAATCAAGTAAAAGAAGGAAACAATATTTAAAATGTGACAGTTTATATCAAGACTTAAGAAAGAGCAGTGAATATGTCAATCTAACAATTGATGTCACAAAAAAAGGTGTTCTGACTTTTTTGGGCCCGTTGTGAACAACCTTGTTGAGTGAAATGATGCTATGCTTCTTTTGATGTCTTCTATGTTTCATAAGGTTTGAATTTTTCAATCATGATCAAGTTCCGTCAATATAATATATGGTTGTTAATGCATTTGTGCGCAGGGTGATCATTACTGCGGTGTTTTGGGTGGTGATATCCAATTTGACTTCTACCACCGCTGGTTTGATGCTATATTTTTGGCTAGTGCATTCCTGTCATTGGTTCTGATATCTGCCCAATACACCACCAGGCAGACAGACAAGCGTCCGATTGATTGATGCATCTTGCACACATTTGTGCATGTTGTCTTTTAACCACTATTCATCCAAGGTATGTGCTTATCTTCTAAACTGCACCAATTGATTGTTCTAACTTCTCTTAATATTATCCCACTTGTTTTGTCAGGTTGACCCATTTTTTGCACCACAGATTCCAAGGGCACTGTTTGTTCATACACTTGCATACACATGCAGTTATACATAACCTAACATGTCAGTTAACTTGATCAAAAGTCTTTATTTTGTACATAGTTTTGTGCCCGTGCGTTGCCACGAAAGTAAAAAAAACTGTATAAAACAAAGATACGGAACGACAAACATCACATAATTTTTTTTCAACAATCAATCTCTTCTCTATCTATATTTGTACTAATATTTTGAATTATAGATGAGTAAAATGAGATTAACCCTGGACAGCAACTGTATCAGTTAGAGCATCTCTAAAAGACTCTTTATATCCTTCATAATATATATAAATAGAGATTTACCGTTGGAGATTAAAAATATATAGAAAGTGGTTTTAATGTAAACGACTCTCCAAATAATAATTTAGAGAGTGAAATTTAGAAAGGCTCGTGGACATGCTCTTACAGGCTCATTTGTTCCACTATTACTGTAACTTTTATATTTTTAGTATCTGTATTAGTAACCTATTAATTCCTCATTATTTTCTATGTTAAGTTAGAGGATCATTCGTGTTTTTCACCTTCGGATTAGCGTATGGACGTGTGTTTGTATATATCCGTGTCTATGTGTTTCAGTTGATTTTCCTAAGGATGAAAAGGCTAAAAAAGTTGAGATAGTGAGCATATTTGAAGATGAGTTTTGAAGTGAGCATAAGACTGTCTCCAGCAACGTCCTATATATCCATCCTCTATATCGGTTCTTTACAGTCTCCTCTAGAAGATTTCATCCTCTATATCTCCTTCCTCTCCAACAACGTCCTCTAAATCACGTCCCCTATACTCAAATACCTATATTAGAGACATTTTTATTTTTATTTTTTATACATATGTATTTGTCATACTCTCAAATGTATTGTATATATTTTAGTTTTGCTAAACTGGTTATTTAAAGTATTTAAATGAATAGATGACTGTTTAGAGAAACTCTATATATAGAGAATCTAGCAGCGTTCTCTAAATTTAGAGTATCGTCTAGAGGACACTGCTGGAGAGCTGTTGACGCCTTTTTGGAGGCGCCAATTACTCAAGAGAACCATCGGCGGTGCTCTCTGCACAGGGGCGGACGGTCCGCGCGCGGGGGCCGGACGGTCCGCGGCCTGGTGCGAGGCGGCGGTGCTTTCTGGTCAGGCGCGGACGGTCCGCGGCACAGGGCCGGACGGTCCGCGGCCTGGTGCAGGAGCCCGAGTTCCCTGCCTGACGGCCGGACGGTCCGCGCCCTAGGGCCGGACGGTCCGCGCGTGCGCAGGGGCGGCGGAAGACCGCCGACGACGCCTGGATCTCGCTCCCGGGAGGGACCCCGTCGGGGAGGAGAGATCCTAGGTGGTGTCTAGGCTCGGGCCGGCCGACCTAGACTCCTCTAATCGACGTAGAGTCGAAGAGAGACGAAGAATTGGGGATTGGAAGGCTAAAACCTAAACTAGACTAGAACTACTCCTAGGATAAAATGCGAAATAGAAGTTGTATTGATTCGATTGTTGATTGTTGCAAATCGGCCGTATACCTCTCTATTTATAGAGGAGGGGGGCTGGACCCTTTACAAACTAATTTCCGAGCTTATCCCATGATTTTAGCTAACAACCGTAGCATAAAACTCGGAACCCTAATCTGTTCTGCGCACGCGCGGACCGTCCGGCCCACAGGCGCGGACCGTCCGGACCGCGGACCGTCCGGCCTCAGGGCCGGACCGTCCGCGCTCAATTTGGTGCTCAACATATGCCCCCCTGCCTTTTGGTGGAGCTGAGCGAACCAAAAGCAACTAACTCGATGTTATCACATCGGTTTTCTTAGGCATCTTGCCACTTACTAGGATGGTACGCAGTGGCCTTGGTCTCGATGATTGACTCAACGGACGTGATCCCTTTAGATTTGATCGAACTGTCAGTCCCAACATCGCCGAGTGTCATACTGGTCCTGACCATTTCGTCACCTTGCCTTCCTAATTCTCTAAGTGTTCTGGCGTAGCTCCGTAGTCGACCAGGTCTTCTCCTTGCAGGTCGTCTTCCTCCATGGGCGTCGGTACGTCGTCGGAGGTGTCTTGGTGTAGTGCGGATGGTTCGGCCTCAGGGGTCGGATGGTCCGCGTCATGTGCAGATGATCCGGCCTTTATAGCCGGACAGTCTACCATACCTGCAGAGAGATGCACATTTGTCGTTTTATTTACTATCTTTGTGTCCGTTTGACTTTTCTCAACGGCCTTTGGTCTCCATCTCTTTTGCGGTGGCGGATACTGCGGATGCGTGTCATTGAATATTCTTTCTGCCTCTTTTTCCTGATTCTCCTTTGCTCTGAGGCGCTGTAATTTTCGCTTTTGCGATCGTGTCAGTCCCGATGGGCACCATCGAGGCATGGAGTATTTTGGATCAGCTATTTTATTGACAGTCGTACTTTCTTTTTTGTTTGTGTTGGCCGATTCCCCAAAAATCATCGGCCCTTCGTTACTTTGTACGACGACATCTGTCGTTCCTATTTTAATGACATCTCCCTTTTTCGTACTGTTGGAGGTTGTAGCTGTATGCCCCCCTGCCGGATTAGTCAGCCTTTGGGGCCGAGTTGTTCGGCAATCTTGCTGGGCCTGTGCTCATGGACCAGATTGAGGGGTTCTCAATCGGTCTTGTACTGGAGGTGTCAACCTATTGAATACAGATGTTTGGGGTGCCCCCCAAGCGGGGTACTGTGGCATCCCAAATGGGTATGGTGGCATGCCCCACATCTGATTTGGGGCATATGGTGGAGGTATGTATGTATATGGATATGGCATAGTTGTATATGGTGGTGGAGGTGTCCATGCAGGTACGTTAGGTCTTAATTGAACATTATGACCTTCCGTCCTTTCCGATTGGTGTGGTGGTCCAATCGGCCTAACCTGCCGTCGCACCTGGGTGGGTAAGCGAGGTCCCTTTGGTGGCCGGTCGCTTGGGCCAGCCTTCCTTTTCACATATTTAGACAATAATTGATCAAAGGTCGGGCTAGATTTTACCAACCGACCAGTTGCTTTGAACGTGTTAGTTTTCCACGTACCTATTTCTGGTCGTCGTGGTTTGAAGGTACGTGGTCGTCGTGGCTCTTCGGCGTTGCCGGACCGTCCGCTGGAATGCTCCGGACCGTCCGGTAATGTTACGGACCGTCCGCGCCTGGGCACCGGACCGTCCGCGATGCGTAGTATGGGTTCTCGCTCATGTCCCTTTATCTGCGCTTGCCCCCCAGCGCTGGAGTTTGTGATGGTTATCTTCAGTGTCTCCCCTCCATCAGGAGTCTTCTCGGCCATCACTTTCCTGCAAGAAATTTTGTTGTTTCCATCGACCTCCCGTGCGTTGCCGATGATGACTTCTTTGTCTTTGCCCTTATCGGCTGTGTTGGGCCGAATTAGGACCTTTTTGCCATTAAAGTCGATCACATTCATTGGGAAGGGCTCCGTGTCCTCCTGAAATTTCAATCGTCCCTCATTAATGGCCGATTGAATTTGTCGTCGGAACACATTACAATCATTAGTGGCATGGGAAAATGAGTTGTGCCACTTGCAGTATG
Organism: Zea mays; assembly: GCF_902167145.1. Classification (NCBI taxonomy): domain Eukaryota; kingdom Viridiplantae; phylum Streptophyta; class Magnoliopsida; order Poales; family Poaceae; genus Zea; species Zea mays. The sequence continues at coordinate 12,740,743 of NC_050097.1, forward strand.
CACGACGCTTTAGTTCGTCGGCAGGTGGAACGATATAATCGATTTTAATGTTACCATTTTTTAGTAATTCATCGAATATCTTATCACATTTGCCGACATTAAATGTAAATTTAACCTCCTCCTGTCGTTCCTTTTGAACTGACTGCAAGGAGTAGCAAGCCGAAGATTTGGCCTGCTCGGGCCAAACTATTTCGGCAGTGTAAACTTTCTTTGGTTCATCGTCCGAACTACTTTGATTGTGTTCTACTATAGGGACATTATGATGAACCGTTCTGACTAGTTCTTTGCTTCGGCTTTCACAAGCCGAAGCTCTCTGATGTAATTGTGCTAGAGTAAAGAACTGGATGCCTTCTAATCTCTCTTTTAAATAATAGCGCAATCCATCAAAGGCTATTCCCGCCAGTTGTTTATCTGTTAAATGAATTTGAAAGCATCGGTTTCTCGTATCCTGGAATCTCCGGATATAATCACTAACCGATTCATCCTTTTCTTGTCGTAGGGTCACTAAGTCTACTAAATCTAGCTCATAATCACCAGAGAAGAAATGTTCATGAAATTTTTGCTCTAAGTCTCCCCATGACAAAATGGAATTAGGAGGGAGCGCGGCATACCATGTGAATGCAGTCCCTGTTAAGGATAATGAAAATAAACGCACACGGAATGCTTCGGTGTCGGCCAATTCTCCTAATTGTGCTAGGAACTGGCCTATGTGCTCACGCGTGCTCTTCCCTTGGTCACCCGAAAACTTTGCAAACTCGGGTATCCTGGTTCCCTGTGGGTATGGGTGATGATCAAATCGGCTGTCATAAGGCTTCCGATATGATTGCCCCCCAGGGATCATGCTTACTCCGAGCTTATCTCGGAACGCCCCGGCTATTTCTTCCCTCACTATACCAATGGCAGCCGGTGCAAGACCACCGACTCTCCGGTCAAACATAGGTGGGGTTGGTTGCATGTTAGTATGTTGTCGTTCCCCCCATTGATTTGAGCTACGTGGTGCATTTCCATTTGCCCTATATGGCTCATATGTTTGATCGTTTCTTTCCGGCCTTCTAGGTGGGGCCGGAAAGCTTTCCTGGGCTCTGGATCCTGAATTAATGGGCTGGTGCATTGCATAATGTGATGGGAAGTATTGTTGGGACGGGCGAGGATTCAAGTAATAATCCCCATCAAAAGACTCATGCGCGGACTGTCCGGATACGTACCCGGACCGTCCGTGATTATATGCGGACCGTCCGTCGTTGTATGCGGACCGTCCGACTGGATAGTTTAAATTCGGTGCCCTATGTGGTGGCTCGGGTGCGTGTCTAGGTAACTCATTAAAAATGGGCCCGACTGTGGCTGACCCGGACGGTCCGCGCTCGCGAGCGGACGGTCCGGACATGTGTAGATCGGCTGGTTTACTGCCGATTTGCGTTTGCTCAGGGTACGTGTCCATCGGCATCCCATAAGGGGGTTGTGACTGGTCGTGACAACCTTTAACCGATGTATTACGTGTATTATCTCCTAATTCAACCTCGTGTGAAGGAAAATTTGCTATACTAGATTTATCAAATGCACGTACTAGTCTCCTACAATCGTTTTGCATAACCCCTATGATATTTTGCATCTGTTCTCGCTGTTCGTCTATGTAAGCTTTAAGAGATTGGAGTTCGTTGGTGCTACTTACATTTGGGGTAATCGTAGTAGGTCGGAGCGAAGCCAGATCTGTCGCCCGTTGCCGAACGACTTTGTTGTTCCTGTCCACTTTGAAGTCAGCCAGAAACTTCGCCTTTGCTTCTTGGATCAGCTGCTCCTGGCGCTCCTCGAACAGAAGCTGTTCTTCAGCCGTCAAGGCTTCCCATGTCGGTGTGATGATATTGCTGGTGGAAACCTCAGAGCTATCTTTTGAACCGGCCATTGAGGGCCGATTTGATAGGTCTATATGTGTTGTCCCCAGCAGAGTCGCCAAAAAGTATGTTGACGCCTTTTTGGAGGCGCCAATTACTCAAGAGAACCAGCGGCGGTGCTCTCTGCACAGGGGCGGACGGTCCGCGCGCGGGGGCCGGACGGTCTGCGGCCTGGTGCGAGGCGGCGGTGCTTTCTGGTCAAGCGCGGACGGTCCGCGGCACAGGGCCGGACGGTCCGCGGCCTGGTGCAGGAGCCCGAGTTCCCTGCCTGACGGCCGGACGGTCCGCGCCCTAGGGCCGGACGGTCCGCGCGTGCGCAGGGGCGGCGGAAGACCGCCGACGACGCCTGGATCTCGCTCCCGGGAGGGACCCCGTCGGGGAGGAGAGATCCTAGGTGGTGTCTAGGCTCGGGCCGGCCGACCTAGACTCCTCTAATCGACGTAGAGTCGAAGAGAGACGAAGAATTGGGGATTGGAAGGCTAAAACCTAAACTAGACTAGAACTACTCCTAGGATAAAATGCGAAATAGAAGTTGTATTGATTCGATTGTTGATTGTTGCAAATCGGCCGTATACCTCTCTATTTATAGAGGAGGGGGGCTGGGCCCTTTACAAACTAATTTCCGAGCTTATCCCATGATTTTAGCTAACAACCGTAGCATAAAACTCGGAACCCTAATCTGTTCTGCGCACGCGCGGACCGTCCGGCCCACAGGCGCGGACCGTCCGGACCGCGGACCGTCCGGCCTCAGGGCCGGACCGTCCGCGCTCAATTTGGTGCTCAACAAGAGCGTAGAGGACTATTTGATCCTCTATATTTAGAGTAGAGGACCCCTTAGAGGTCTTTCCTGGAGTTTGCCTAATATTTTTAATATTAGAGAGCAATTTTTTAACCTTCCCTAAAATCAAGATTGGAAGTGAGTTTTGGAACCTTTTGAAGGTGCTCTTATGTACCTTGAGATGTGTTGCTGATGAAAAGCAAGCATATTCTTGCATGCAGTCTAGTTTCTAGAGCACCCTTGGCACGCAGTATAATTTCTGGAGCACCCTTGATTCATTTCGATTGGTTGAACCTACGATCTCCCTTGACCCTTGGTGTCCACACGGGCCTACCCCGTGTCTGTCCGACCAATGGCCATGCAGATCCACTCTAACCATGCAGCGATAAGCCCGATCATCGGTTCTAGAAAGACAGAGACAGAGGAGGAGGAGCTAGCTTGCCGGCCACCGCCAGCGCCGTGGCTCCATCGCTTGTCGCGTTCGTTCATCTCCTCGATGGAGAAGGTGGGAGTCCCTCGGCGCCAGCATTTTCGTCGGCTTCATCGGCGACCCGTCCCCCACGGACCAAGCGACCAGCTCGTGGTGGCCCTGCCTTCATAGAGAGGCAAAGTCTGGCTTGCCCGCTGGAAAGCGTGAGGACGCAGGATAGGTCAGGTGGAGCCCTCCCCCCCGCGCCGCACGCGGGGACTGATGAGTTGGGGGAGGCTCCGCTGCTTGCGAAATATATCTAGCGAGAAGTTGTCTGGGAGACAGCGAGATGCGTGGCGGCGGGTTGCGGCTGCGTAGGCATGTCCTTATCTACGGCGATGCGAGAAGCGAACGGGCGGAACACATCACACGCTGGAGTCTGTTTGATCTATTATGCATTGCGGGGGAGATCACACGCTGGAGTCTGTTTGATCTATTTTGCATTGCGGGGGAAGACGCCGCGAGTCTGTTGCCGCGGGGAGATCGCACGATGCATGAAATCCATCGGAAGGGGAGATGGGGCGGTTGGCTGGACGAGGGGCGCGTGTGCTGGCGAGAGGGAGGCTCGAGTCATGTTAGTGTCGTGATCTATAATATTGACTTAATAGATAGGGGAGATGTTTTTCGGTGTCATTGTTCATGGTAAACAGTTACTCCGTACGGAAGTTTTTTTGTCTGCTTAGGGGGTGTTTGGTTTGTAGGGACTAATGTTTAGTCCCTTAATTATATTCTTTTTTAGTATATAAATTGTTAAATATAGAAACTAAAATAAAGTTTTAGTTTCTATATTTAGCAATTTTGAAACTAAAATGGAATAAAATGTAGGGACTAAACATTAGTCCCTAGAAACCAAACACCCCCTTACTCACCGCCAGAGCGACCATGAGTCGAGTGGTGATGCTGTAATGGGATTTATTGTAATGCAGTCCGCACTACTTTTTGACAAGGACAATTGAGGGAGCCCATGTTAGGGATTGATTATGACTTTGTAAAATAGCTTGAAAATAGTGTCCTAGCACTACTGCACTAGCAAGGTACTACCTCCTTCATTTTATATTCTGAAAGGTAGATCCGTTATTCATGTGACTACTGTTCAGGATGACAACTAAGAGTACCCTCTATATTGATTATGTTTTTTTTTTGCTGACCTATCCCGTGCTTACATGGTCATGCTTCAACATTGAAACAGCACACAGAAATCAACCCCCTTTTTTCACTACGAAATCCTCGTGCTGTTGTGGAAGTGGTTAGCGTGGTGTTCGTGTCGTTATTGATCTCTGAATGAGACCGGCCTGTTTGTAATGTAGCCGTTGGTTCTGTTTGCTGGGGAAGCTTTTGTTTTTCTTTTGCATTTTTTTGTACGTTTCGCCCCCATGCTTTAATTTGGTCACCTTTTATGCTGAAGTCGTTTGCATTCGTTGGATGCATGGTACAGTGATGGATCGGCAAACTGATCGAGTTCGTACCGATAGCCTGCCGGTTTCTCCATTTCCCCGCTTGTTTGATCAATCATTCAATCCACATGTGTTGGGTTGAGTTTGTTTGAATACCATGAATCCACGTGTTGTGTTGGATTACACCAACATGTGAAAAAAGATAACACAAAGGTGTCCAAATAATGAAGCCCTTGCATTATTGTGCTTATACACTGGGAGTTCGAACCAAATGTCTGACCAAGCAGTTGCATACTTGTACAGGCCAGCAGCAGGTACATGCCGAATTAAGCATCCATCGCTGAGCAAGAACTGTCGGCAAGAGAGTACATGGTCCCAGAGCCTTTGCCGGTCAGTGGAGAGTGGAGACCGCCGTAGCATGCATGGGAGAGAGCTCGACACTGGCGCGCGCCATGACACCAAGCAACGCGCCAAACGCCACTGCACAGTGCACACACTGCCTGCTGCCGCCCCCCCTCGCTACGCTCTGCCTGTGCCGCGCAAGTGCCGACCGGTGTGTCCAGCTTTGTCACATGAGAAAGAAGCTGCGAGTGGCGCGAAGGCAGGCCTCTGCTGCCACTCCCTGGACGCCATACGTACGGCGCCACTGATGCACGTCTCGATGAAAAAGAAAAGAAGCTGCGCGTCGCTTGCGTAGTGGTATAGTACTATAGTAGGTCGACCGCGAGTGCACATGCACACACGGGCCGGCCAGTCGGTCGCATCGCATCGCATTCGAATGCATGTACGCACGCACGCACGCTCGCATCGACGGTCCCGGTGGTACTAATGTTTGCAGCGTCAGCGAGACGACCGGGCCGGATCGGAGCTGGCCTCTTTTGAAGCACGCGTGTACGTGGGCTGCCGCGGTGCTTCTTTTGGTTGGCATGCCAGAATGACAGGGGAAAGGGAAAGATGGAAGCGTAATTAAGTAAGCCTTTGTTCGTTTACACCAATCCCGCTCTGGATTAGCATGGATTGGAATTAAATCCATGCCTCAATCCATGCCCCAAAATATTCCATGACTACTTAATTTTTTTTATTCGGTTAAACCCATTATGGAATATAACCCAAAGGTTTGGGAATTTTTTAAACTATGGAAGACATGGATTCTATCCATAGCCCATTAGGTATGGAACAAATCCATGAGATATTGCACAAGTTTACATTAGAATCCATGGATCAAAAGAATAACTAGCTTTGAAAGTCACATGGATTTGTTGATGGATTTAATCCCACCATGGGATTGGGTGTGAGATATGGATTCACCCAATCCATATCCGGATTAAATCCATGGTGGGATTATATCCCATGTAACCGAACAAGGCCTAAGCGGGGGGCGTTGATGCGAAAGGCGAGGGAGACGGGCGGCGGTGCGCACTGGGCAGCATACTTTGGCTGCCTCAGCTCAGGGCCGTACGTGCGGTTCGCCTGACACGGTCAATGCTGCTGCTGGTGCTGCTGCACCATCGACCGCTCCGCGCGCTCGTCACGTAGGAAACCCACCCCCTCAAAATGGCGCGACCGATTTGACGTCCGAGGCAGAGGAGCACACAAAGCAAAAGCCATTAAGGAAAAAAAAGGGGACCATCAGTACTTGAAGCGTGCGTGCATGCACGTCAGGTGTCATGCTGGACCGGGGAGCTGCCTGCTGCTGTGTATGCTCATTCATTAACAAAAAAAAAATGCTGCAGCGCGATCTAAGGAGCACGGCCGGAGGACTGCAAATTATGCAGGAAAAGATGCACAGAGCGCGCGTGCTCGCGGACCCGATCGAGCCGGCTCTGTTGACGCGACCTGGGCTGCTGTCCCGTGCTCGTGTATGTGTGAGTGTCATCACGGCGGCGGGGGCGCCGGTGTGGGCGCCGCAACGTGGCCGCTCGATCTTGACCGGGCCGAGCAGCCGCGCGCTAGCTGTGTGCTCGACGGAAGAGCTCCAATCAGTCGTGCTCGATCGTGTCAGCAGTCCGCTCCGCTCGGAGCACGAGTCGCCTGAACTGGACTCGAGTGGCCTTTTCCCCAAAGGCGGTTCTCGGCGACGTGATACCCGTCCAGCAGGCGACCATCACCACCACCACCACCACCACCAGACGGAGCTAGCTAGCTTTGTTTAGCTCGCCACGCATCCGCCTCGCTTTTGCCAAAGATTTGTGCGCATGCGTATGTCTATAGATCGCGTACGCATGTGCACGTGTAATAGAACGTGTGCGTACACACGTGTGCACGGCAAGGGATAGACATGTTTGTCTAAACAAACATCGTCTATATCACATGTTTCTTTCGCTTAATGTCCTATCGGACATGAAGCTCCATCAACCTGCCTTAAAACGCCGGAAAAGCACGTTTCCGGCCGTTTTCAAGCTCGATAATAGCAAGTATATGAGACCAAAACTACACTGAACATGCCACTTCCATCGTTCTAGTCTACCGTCCAACTTCACAGTCTGCTAATACAATCTCTAGCAATGTCATTTATATCCATTCTCTATATTCATCCTTTACGATCTCCTATAAAATATTTCCTCTTGTATATCTAATCTTTCTCCTGCAGCGTCCTCTATAAATAAATACCTATATTAGACATATTTTACTTTAATTTTCTGTACATATGTATTTGTCATACTCTCAAATGTATTGTACATATTTTGGTTTTGCTAATTTTGTTGTTTAAAGTATTAAAATAAATAGAGGAGAGAAACTACATATATCAAGGATCCAACAGTGTCCCCTAAATTTAGAAGACACTCTTGACGTGCAGAGGACGAGAATCTCCCTTAAAATTTAGGATATAAAACGTCATACCATACCATACCAAGCCGCTGGAGGAGGTCAAAGCCAGCCGGCACAGTGGGCTACGTTTCACATAGGATCTAGGCCGGCGAGCAGGCTAGCCAGCCGGCCAGCCCGGTACGGCGCATCAAAAGTTGCGACCGCGGCATGCACGCAGGCAGCATAGCGTACGTATTTCAGTTCAGCTGCACTGGATCACTGGACCGACCCTCCCTCCTCATCACGCTTGCTGCTTGCGTTGCATGCATGCAGCATGCAGCGATAGCACGGCACGATACACACCTGCCGCTCTGGCAGCCGCACACGCGGCCCGCTTGGCAGCGCCCGACACGATCCAAGCCGCCGTGGTGGAACCCGACGGCGCGCCAAGCTTCGACGCGCCTGATTTGCCAATTGGACTTGTACCGCACCCAGCGACGCGGGGGCGCGCGCCGAGCCGGCCGGGAGCCCGGAGCCCGGAGGCGCCCGCCCGTGTGCTCTGGGGATTGGACGGTGACGGCATCAAAATGCGGGAGGGATGCGCGATCGAGGTGATCTGGCGGGGAGAGGAATCTGCTTTCGCCTGCTCGCGATGCGATGCTCGTCGTCGGGATCAGAAAAAAAAAAAATCCCTGTTGGGCCGGGGTTTGTGACCGGATCGAGCATCTGTTGTTGTTTCACTTCTCTCATGAGAAGACCCGGGATGGGAGTACTGTGCATGGGTGTGTGGGGTGATCGCAAAACCTGATGATGGAAGTGATACGACGGCCGGGGGCACGGCAAATGCTCTCTCTTTTTGCCTTCTCAAGAAAGAGAGCGACGATGGATCACTCAGTGTCACGTTGCCCGCTTTCCTCTTTAGCTTTTGTTCTGTCGTCCTAACGTTGGCGCAAGTGTGCGCGCTTCGCTTTCTCAGGAAACCACGCACGTCAGGATCAGGACTGGACAGCCGCGATGCATTTGCCAGATCCACCGGTTCATGCACACCACACCACACCACGGTCTGTTTGAATACATGTATGTGCAGAGAGAAAGAGGTAAGTGTCCCAAGTATCTGTGATCTTTTGCGCACATGCACACCCCCAAAAAACAAGTCTTCAAAAAAAATTTAGGAACGGATGGATGGATATATGATATAGCGCACGAGGCTTGCGGGAATCTATATAAGTACTCCCTCCGTTTCTTTTTATTTGTCGCTGGATAGTGTAAAATTGCACTAACCAGCGACAAATAAAAAGAAACGGAGGGAGTAACTGTTTTGGTCGCATGTGTGCGACGCCTCTTGGAGCAAGATTAGACTAGTCAGTCGGCTGTGCCTGTGCGTGCTGCAGAGACTGAGACTCCCCCTCCCCCCATGCGTGCTCAGTACTGCATGATGCTGCACCACTCACTACGTACGTACTCAGTAGAGTAGACTGTCAGTACTGCCGATGTCGTACTTATACCTCTCTCTCTCTCTATCTCTTCAAATGTACCTGTACCATTATTATTTTTTCAAGTGTTAACTCGACATGTGAACGTTAATTGAAAGTTTTTTTTTGCATGCTGCTATACTACTCTGTATATGTATATTTGCCTTCAGTAGAGGTCGTCAATATATATGTCAAAAGATTTAATTTGTTTTCTCGAAATAATATAATGCTCTATCTATCTATCTATATATTTTTTTATAAAAAAATTGCCTTCTTAATTACACTGCAACATTAGGACGAGCTGCACTTCTTACGCTGCAAATGTGCTAGTACGTGCGAACAAAATTGTCCGGTTCCACTGCACTGCACACACGGCAACTACGAGATTTCCCAAACTTTCCAGTTCGCACGTAGGTCTCGGGCGGCGTTAGCAGCTTCCAGCTCGCCGTCACGGTGCCCGTGTGAAGTTGTTTGTGACGACGACCGAGGACCGAGGACGACGGCCAGCGTTCACCAGGCCACAGCCGCCAGGACCAGGATGACGCCACATCGTATCGTATCGTTGCTACCTGCTTGCTACTCCGTATGCTATAGGCTCAGCGGCTCAGGTGAGGTGGGCACCACAAGACGACAAAGCCCACAGGTCTACCAGGCCCACACCGAATCCTCGGGTGGGTTCCCGCGCCCAGGGAGTCAGGGGGGGAGTGACCACACGCCCCCAGCCCACACCCGACCCGAACCCGACGCTGGGGGTCCGTTGTATGTTATGTACATGTACCCACGTCAACTCGGGCCCACGTATCATCCAAGGCGGGTTTTGCTGTAACCATGGTCGTATCGTACCATCTCCACGGTCGAGAGCATGCGTACAATTACAAACCGGGATTGAACTATCAACCAAACAATTTAATAACCAAATGAAAAAGAGGATGCGTACAAGACACCGGTTTCTTTTTCTTTTTTCTTTTCTTTTGGTGAATGGACACGATGCACGTCATTCTCTACTTTTACCAGATAATGCTGCTGAACATGTTGTACGCTGATGACAGATTTTTAGCTGCTTGTCATGTGTTGAACACAATTTTTGGTTACTAGTACTAGGAGCATATATGGCTGGCTCATCGTCGAAACGGAAGCAGAGAGATATATACAGTTGATGATGATGTGGTCTTCGATGTTTGTTTGTTTAATTCCCTCTGGTCTAAAAAGCACGGCAACCGAGTCACACCACCCTCTAAAAGAAAACTGGAAAGTGACAGAACCTCCAACAAAAAAACCACTACGTACGTGGCAGACTAGCAGTCCGTGTCTACTGGTACTCCTCTGACAAATCCATTGTAGTTAAGGTTTATTTCGTTTAATAAAATGGTACTCGACAATATATACAGCTCTGAACAACCTCTAAGTTTCTATTAGATGTTTATTATTACACTGCCAAAGATACGATATTTATGATGACAAATATGGTTGTGTTGACTTGAGGGGACAATTTACTCACTACGTGGCAAATTATATCTGCTTGGATTGCACAAACAGATCTCATTCAAATTGTGCAGTTTTTTAATTACTAGTGGCGAATGTACATTTGTATATACTAATGACGAATATAAGGTATGTATACTTTGACTGTGTGAACAAAAGATTGAACTCGTAAGCCTACAACCACAAACTTCACTATCACACCAAAGGCCATTTTCATCACTTCTAAAAAAGGGCATCTTAACAAAACCACATATGTTCAGTAGGCTATAAATTGATTCTACACAACATCTCTTCTATGAAAGAAAATATTGTCTAAGCTTTACAACCAGGACAATTTTTTATATATATAGTCAATGTGTGATTGTTGCGTAATAACATGTTCTATTGCCGCACTTACGATAAAATCCATTTAATAGACAGGTGATTGATTGTGTAGTGTAGCGTGGCACTGGTTGGCTAAGTTCTATAACGCGGCAGCAACAATAACCAATGCCAAAATCGATACATAGGTTATGCTATCATCTAAGCTTTTTAATTATCATATTTTTTTTAAATAAAAAACAATATATGTACAGATACTTCTATAGATGGTCCTTAAGAAAGATAAAAGTTACATTTTGTGTTGTCCAGTAAGTTATTCTAAACTTTAGCTACAAGATAGCTTTTGTAAATCAGGTTTGAATGCTTGGAAGTACTGCTCATAGATTTATCTTAAAATATAACTTATAGATATGTATTTTCTATACTTCATAGATATACTATGATAAAAATAATACCATTTTGGAATAGTTCACTTTTAGACAATCTTAAGACCTCAATTATTTGTGATTCGAGGAAGTAGATCCATCACCATCATGGAAACCAATCCATTGGATTACATCAAGATTTTGTTATAGTCTTTATGACACATCAATCTTACTTTATCAATGCAAGACTTTTAATTAAGTTACAACATTATTATTTTTAATACTAATTTTCACTATTGGGTACAATACAACTTTGATGAACTATATCAACAGGTAGTGGCATGTGCCCCTAAGAGTTAAATTGCCTAACAATGGACCCTAAACATACGGTGAAGGTTCTATGCAAGCAAGACAAAGTTATTAGCTAGCACAATAAGAAAATGGCATGGTAACGACAAAAATGCTATGTAATCGATGTAAAATGGTCGTGGGACCACATGTTCTAGTGTTGCAGCTTACAACAAAAAGTCATTTGCCAAACATGTGAGTGATTGTGTAGCGGAGTGTGGCGTTGATTGGCTAAGATATATAACAACAACAGTTATAGGTACCAAATTGATACATAGACCATGGTATTGTATAAGCTTGATAATCATCATGATTTTATTAAAATAAACAATATATATGCTTTTCTAAATGGTCCTGAAAAAGAAAGATTATGTTGCATTTTGTTTTGACAAGTCAATGATACCAAATTTGGATACAAGAATTAAATGCTCGGTAGTGATATAGATTTGTCTAAAAGATAGCTTAGAAATATACATTTTCTATACTTTATAGATATATTATAATTAAAATTAGTACCAATTTAAAATATTTAGATTTTAGAAATCCTTAATAATTTAGTTATTTATGATTGGAGGAACTAGATTTGTCACAATCATGGAGACCAATCCACTATACTATATGAAGATTTAGTTCTAGATTTTTTACTCACCAACCTTAAAGTTATTAGTGGAAACCTTTTAGGTCCCGTTTGTTTCCTTTCATTTCGAGGAATTGGAATCTTACTGATGGACTAAGTTATTTTTTTAGAATGTGACATTCCACCACTTTCCAAAGTTATCATATAAGCCTATCTCAAATTCATGGGGTGAGAGATGGAAATTGATTCTATAGATTTACATGCTATTTTTCCGATGTACAACTTATATCACAATCTTCTACTTGCTTCGCTATAACATAAATGTAGTATATAACTATCTCCCTCATATGATTTAGGATAATATACAAATATATTACATATATAAATATATGAACTTAATTAGTTTTGTTTAAATTATAATTATTAAAATGGAATTAAATTCCAACAAAACAAACAGGGCCTTAATGAAGTTGTAGCATTGTCATTGTTAACACTAACCTTTCGCTCTCGTCTATTGATAACTATTCGAGAAGAATACTAACAAACAGGACCTTAATGAAGTTGTGGGTCTAATATACTAGAAAATGACAATATAATCGAGAAGAATACTAACAAATACATTGTATAGTGTAGGATGGTTGCATAAACATGTGTTCTAGTAATGCGTTTATGGCAAGAAATATTTGTTGGACTAGGCGAGTCATTGTGTAGTGTAGCGTGGCATAGTCGACTAAACTTTATAACGATAACGACAAAAGGTCAATAGCTAGTGCTGAAATAATACATAGATCATGGTATCATCATGATTGTCGGGTACTCAGGAACCGAGTACCTGAAATAGTCCCATGGCCTCTTTAAAAAATGGCCTACCTGCCGACCAAGTTTTTGCTGAGCAACCATATGAGGCGGAGCGACCGACCAGGACCCTACCAAGTAACCCTGCGAGACAGAGCGATCGACTAGGTCCCCGCCGAGCAACCTTGCAAGGTATAGCGACCAACCAGGCCCCCGCGAGGCGGAGCGATCAACCAGGTCCTCGATGAGCAACCCTACGAAGCGGAGCAGCCAAAGCGATCGACCAACTCATGACCGAGCTACTCGGCAAGGTGGAGGTCCCAATCCTGTACTACTAACCCTATTAGCTACGACAAGACGCGGCATTCGCAGACCACGTTTGTACATACGTTCGACATACCGAAGGCGCGCCGAGAGGTTGCTGTCGACATGACTGTACGCCCTGCGAACGGTCCCACGTCAGGATAAACAACATATTTTAAGCACTTCTACAAATGGCCCTAAAAAGAAAAAAATTAGTAACATTTTGTCTTGTCGTATCTATTGTTCTATTACTTGGGGACCAAATAACTTTTGGACATCGGATTCAAATGCTTGGTGTGTGTGTGTAAACCTATATTAAAATATATATTATATACTTTGTAGATATATTACAACAAAAACATGTATCAATTTAGAATAGTTGACTTTAGACATCCTCCATAGTACATTTACTTATGATTAGATGAGGTAGATCTGCCACCATCATGCAGACCAATCCACTAGGCTATAAGAAGATTTAACTCTAGTATTTTTCACATATCAATCTTAAAGTTGTTAGTAGAAGCCTTTTAATCAAGTTATAGTATTGTCATCGGTAACACTAATCTTTCATTGTCATAGTAGATGATCGTACAGACATGGGATGGGGGAGACGATCGTACGGTCAGGGGGTACGGGGTGTAGCCATGGTATCACCAGGTGCCCCTGTTAGGTTCTTAATAGAGTAGTATAGATTATAATAAAAATAGTATCAATTTTGAATAATTGACTTCAGACATCCTTAATACTTCATTTTATTGGAAGAAGTAGTTCTCTCAACATTTATTTAGTTTTTTTCATACATCAATCTTAAAGTTATTAGTCCAAGACTTTTGATGATATTGTAATAGTATCATCATTGACACAAACATTTCACAAACGTCTATTGACAATTATTTACATTGGCCCCACATGTTCTAACTCATTAGGAACTGACAATAGTATCGAGAAGCATGTTACATGAGCTGGAATACAACTTAATGAAGTATGTTGATGGATAGGTGACATGTACACTAAGAGTTACAATTCATGGCAATGGACCCAACAACTTGGTGTTGGCCAAGCATATGATAAATGTTCTACATATCCTAAACAGAGTCTAGCAAAATATGTCAATGTCATGATAATGACACATAAACTATGTAGACTATGTGAGATGGTTACCTAAATAGGTATTACAACATTTTTAACAAGAAACATTTGTTGAATTGGCGAGTTATCATGACCGAACGGTTGTTCCAAACAAAAAAAATCAAGGAAACCTCTTAATGACCTTCCATAGTCCCTCATAGCTAGGAACCATCTCATCACTCTCTCTAGAAGGCTCCTAGTCCTCTATGCTAGGACAAGAACTCACAAATTCACAAATCATATTCATTTCCTCCAATCAACCTTTATGTACTTGGAGTTTACCACAGTCAGCCCTCCATGTTGACATAGAAATATCTTCCAAGTTCTCACTCGATAAGTGTTACCCTAGCCTTTTACAACTTATCCAAGCCTTATGAGCATAGGTGAAGACTCCAAGATCCATCCCTTCTCCCTAATCGAAAACCTAAAATTCATCGTTCTCGTAGACTGTACGTGAACCTATCAGACCACCTGCTAGATCCATGACTCAGCAAAATTTGTTAAGTGGTCTATCCTCTTACCTTTGTCCCACTTGTCCACATGAGATGGAGATCTTTCTCAACTGAACCAACTCACTCCCACCTGCTCTCTCAACCACTAACTCATTCCCCCATCCTCTCCCTATCTCTTAACATAAATAAAGGATGAGCTAGAGAGAAAAAAGGAACAAGAAGAAAATGAATAGAAAGAAAAGAAGAAAAGGAAGGTCAAGTCTCACAATCACAAATGCACATCGTCATCTTTATCCATCTCCATCTTTGGTCAGCACAAGAGCTCTAACCTCATTTTATTGAAATCATCTCTTAACCTTAACTCTTTAATCTATCTATGCATGAACACAAGATGAAGGCCTACAGTTGATTCATTATCTCAAGTATAAGCTCAATGTTATCTCTATCTCAAACTTCTCATGAATCTATTAGATTCCTCTATAATGACACTTATATGATTTTTAAAAGAACAATCATGAAAAGGCTAAATCCATCTCTTTGCTTAGAAACAAGGAAGAACAAGGTTTAATTAATGGTTTCAGAATCATCCACCCCTAATATAAGTTTTCTTCCTGAGTCATGGATTACATCCCCTTTTTCATGATTTATTTGATTTATGAATCATAGGTTGCACTTGACATATAGTGCTCAAATAGGAATCACCACAATACCAACACACCACCTAAATAGTTCTATAAACCTTTACACATGCATGGTAAACATCATACATAATCTAGAGTATACCACATAGAAACACCATGAACATCTCAAGAACATAGGTTCTATCGATGTTCATGCGAATTATCTGCCATGACACTATATTATCTATGAGAAAACCCAGTTCATTAAAATAGCCTAATTCCCATGGTTAATGTTCTCATGGACCATCCAGAAGAACATCTAATTGATCAAATATTCTTTCTTGAGAACCCTTTCAAATTCATGCACCCATGGACTCTCCACTAGATTCTTGGATCGTCCACGAGAACACTAAAGACAAAAATGACTAAGTATTATGTGCTCGAACCATTTCGAGAAAAACTTTGACACACTAATGGACCATCCAACAAATCATTAGAATGTATGCTAGATCACCTACATACCAAACCAAAAACACGAGCTTTGGGTTTGATCCCTTGGAGGGTCCAGTGGCTCCATGGGCCATTCGGAATATTACATGAATATTTATTCGTGTTGAACTTAACCCTAGGATCTAACCACACTACCATACATCTACATAAATATTAGTACACCACTAATCCACACTTTGATCTCCTCCAAAAACTCTCAATCTCAATTCGCTTCCATACGGTCTTTCTCTTTCAATTCTATCGATCAAGCTCAACTCCAACTCTTTCGATGCCTTCTTATATGTTAACAAGGATGTTTGGAACATATTTGCATTGTCAAAACCAACCTTAGTCAATTGGGCTTCATGACAGACGACCGCCTCTACTATTACTTCTATTTTGAATACTTACTGATTTATTCACTATGAGCCATGCATACAATTTTAAGACGACTAATTATTTAATCCAACTTCACTAATTTAGACCCACTCGCCTAATTTAAACATACCTTCTACGTAAGCACCGGAATTGGGCATGCTTAATATGCTTTGTTGGGTTGCATGGTTAGAATTCGATCATGAGGGGGATCCGGACTCACTCTCGTCGCGTGTGTAGGAGCTTCACTGTGATTGATCAATCATATAAAAATTTCATGAGTTTATCTTGATTCTTCTAGACTCAATGTAGTTGAGATGAATGAACTTATTTATGAGGTGAACTACAATTAATATCAGTAAGACATTAAGTGTTGACTTCAATCATTGCTTTGATAGAATTGATATGTTAGTTTCATGAGGACACCATTCTTAACAAACGTGATGCTTGCTTTTATGCAAGTTTTGCAAAAAGCCTAGTTATCCCTTGCATCTATGAAATATTTATGTTGGAATAATAAGCCCTGTGAGTATGTAATATACTGAAGGTGTTTTTGTTAAGGAAGAGAGATAGAATGATCAAGTTGGGGGTGGGGGTATTTCTACAGCTGTCTTGTACGCTGATTGTTTGGCATGAAGACGTATCGTGTGATCCACTACCGCCGCCGCTCCCCTCTGGGCACCATCCTGTTCGTTTCCCTTCCCGTCCGTGGTGCCGCGCTGCTCTCATTTGGTTTCGAGAATACCATCGGCCGCCACGAAATCACACATTCACACTGCACGGCCCACAGTCAGAAGCATCATCGACGGACGGCCGGCCGTACGTCGCAGTTGGGGGGCTCCGTTGCCATCCAATCGCAAGGCAACCAGGAGGAGGCGACCGGAGTTAGCGACGAAAGAGCCCAAGTCGTCGCCGCTACTGACGACGATTTGCGTTCTGGCGTTCGCTAGTCTGTGTATGTTCGTTGTCGACTTTGTCGTAAGGGGCGCCTTCTCTCTTGCCTCCACGTCAGCCGCGGTCTTTCCTAGTCATCGCTAGCTAGTCTGTGTGTGCTGTGTTGTCGTAAGGGGTCGTCGTAGGCCTTTAAAAAGGAGGAGAGTACGTCCAGCGCACGAGGCCGTCTTCTCTTCCCAAACCCATCCCGCCGTTCTCTTCCTGCTTCGTTCTTCTCTCCACCCGTCGCTCCTCCCTCCTCTCGGCGAGGGAGACCCCCCTCTCTTCACAGCGTGGATTATTCCATTCTTCGTCTGCCGGTAAGTCACCCGCACTACTACCGCGTGCTCGGATGGCCGGATTCCCATGTCGGGCCTGTTGGCCCTTGCTTCCAGGCATTGCATTGGTTTTGTTCTTCTCATCTGAACCAAATTCCTGACCCCTTCCACTGTTTCTATATACCAAGTTTGCCGTGGCGCGTCATCGATGGCTTGACTCTGATCGTCGTCGGCGGTGTTGCTGTTTTCCAGAGCTCCAAGATCGACACCGACAGCATAGCACCTCCTGGTACAATACAAGTCGTCTCCTCCCTCTCTCTCTCTCTCTCTCTCTCTCTCTCTCTCTCTCTCTCTCTCTCTCTCTCTCTCTCTCTCTCTCTCTCTCTCTGCTTTGTTTGCTCGATTTTCTTCTGTTCTATTTCCTGCGTGCGCGCGGTTGAAGTTATACACACACAAAAAAAAAACAGTATTTCCTAGTAGTTTTTAGTTGGGCCGGTGACTGCGTAATCCTCTAACGGGTTGGGCGACTCCGACCCCCAAAGGCCAAACCGTCTCGGTCGACGGGGGGTGCTGGGCTCGTCGACGTCGACGCGGCCGGCGGCGCGCGGCCAGCCGGTGAACGAAGAAACCCGTACGCGGGCCGGCGGGGCAATGCAAACAGCTAGATGCGCTGACGCGGCGGCTGTGCGGGCGCGCACCCTGTTTTCACGGCGGGAACCTTCGCGGACGCTGCCTGCCAGTGCCAGCCAACACGGCCACACACACTCTCTCTAGCTATTGTGTCTATCAGTTACGGAGCAGTACCTGCAAGCACCGGCGCATCGCCGTTTCTAGCTCCATCCCCTAGTTATTCATTATTCAATTACCACCTGGCAAGGTTTAAGGTTGGTTGGCAAGGCATGGCATGGCATGCAGCGCCGCCGCAGGCCTGCATGCAGCAGCAGCAGCGTTTCGTCGGCGTCTCGGCGCGATAGCATCTGCAGCGCGTCTTTAAAGTTTCGAGGGATTGGAAGGATATTTTTTTTTGAAAAAAAAACGCTACATTCAGATTTCAGAATCCGGAAAGGGGAAAGGGCCTGGTGGTGGTGCTGGTAAAATCTTACGCGGGTCCGGCGGCCCGTTGCCGCCTGCTGCTGGCTGCTGGGCGGTTAACGGGGCCCGGACGGCGCCTGAGGACACCACATAAAGTCCAGGCAGGCAGCTATACGCTGATCTCGGCGAGAGAGAAGGGGGGAGGGGAACACGGCAGCACCATAGACTGTTGCTACTCACATCTGCGACTGCGACTGCGACTGCGAGTGGGTCGGGGACGTACGCCTCGTGCGCCGAGCTGCTGGCAGCTGCTTCGTTTGGAGTCTTCCCCATACGCGCCTGTCCAGCGTGGGGGGCTGCTGGGCCACGCACAGGGGCCAGTAGCAGCAGAGCAAGGGCAAGGGCAAGGGCGGCCCTGCTACGGTATAGATTTACATGCACGCGCCGCATAAACAAAGACATGAGAAGCTTCGCTGCCCGCGCTCTACGCCGTATTTACCTGCCTGTGCTGTGTGCCGCGCTGCATCGTATATAGTCTGCTCTCTACCAGTGAGCAGCAGATGCTATACCACGACAACAGCGGCAGCAGCAGCAGCTAGCTGTTGCATTACATCCGCCCATTGCCTGCCAGCATGCCTTTACTGTTCAGGAGCAACAGCATATGTGTGGAGCGCGGATAAATACACTGCCATTGCTTGCTCGCTCGCTTTGCTCCGCCCTGTGCCTGTGCCTGCTGCGGCCTCGTTTACGTCTAGCGTCGGTGGAGCTGCACGCAAGCTCTACTACTGCTCTCAGCTCTCTATCTGGTCCTCCGCCCCTAGCAGCTATATATACAGTGTGCCTCTCGCATCTGCAGCGTGCATGGAGTTGCCCCCTGGACGGGACAAGGCTTCCTTTGCCGGCGTGCGGTGTGGTGGAGGCCTAGCTTGTTGACGGCAGAGCACAGGTACGTACGGCCGTTCGTCGTCGATCGTGCGTGCGTGGTCACTGGCCCTGGCCTGGCGCTGTTTACTGTTTGTGCTCTAGCGACTCAACGTAAGTGATATATAGCGCGCACGTACAGTGGTCCTTGTCGTTGTACTTTATTTATCCAGTGTATTTATTTACGGGTATGATGTCAGCAGGACGACCAAAAGCACCAGCTATATATCCTGCCTGCAGATACATATAGATAGATATACATGCATTTCATCTCTATATATCTTCATTTCACTTCTCGGAGATTAAAAAAAAACTGTACATGGAACTTTAGTTCAATCTAACCCCCTTTTGCAGCACATTTGCAGGCTGTAGCGCGCGCCACATAGATAGTAGACAGGCGAGGGGCGATAGAGCAGTGTGCGCGACTAGCTAGCTAGCTAGCTTGGGGCAGCCGAAGATGCTGGCATGCATTGCGTGCTCCTCCAAGGAAGGCGCAGAGGACGGCTCCCGTGCCGCGGCCACTACGACGACGCCTCACGGCAAAGAAGCCGTCAAGTCTCTCACCTCACAGGTACCATCGTCTATCGTCGTCCCTCTCAATCTCATCTGAGATCTACACCCACGTACGTACAGTTTTTTATTTATTGAGCATGCAGATATCTCCATCTACATGCATGCTACTGTCACTACTGCTACGTTGTACGTATTGTTAATATTTTGAAAGGCTCGCTAGTCGCTACATACCAGAGCTAGTAGTAGTACTGTGTACGAGAGGGGGCGGGAGAGAGAGAGAGAGAGAGAGAGAGAGAGAGGCCAGGATCGATAGGAATTGCCCCAGCAAAGGCGGCCAGTAGTGAGTGGACTCCCTGCTGTGCGAGCGAGCGAGCTGCGGCGCCGGGCCCTGTCGCACCCGAATTGAATTCATAGCCTAACCGTGATTCCGTGAAAGGAGATCGAGGAGGAAGACGCCAACTACATCCAAAAGCTAAGGGCCGGCCGGTGGTTGACGAGGGCGCATGAGACAAACAGCGCGTCGGCATCGACGCGTCGTCACTCCTCCCTGCAGTGCAGGCGCTGCTGGGTGCTGGCTGTATCTGCGCGCGTCGACCCTACGGGTACTTGGCTAAGCCGCGCGCGCACCAGCTGACTGCAGCTAGCTATCGCCCCGTTGCTGAGTACGTCACAGGAGTAGTCCCGCCGCGCCGCCCCGCCCCACGCATGCACGTACGCAGAGCCAGAGCCTTCCACTGGACGCGTACGTACATGCACATGCACATCACCGGTCGTCGTCGTCACGCTTAGCTCGCTCGCTGGCTGCGTCTCCATGTCGTAGTCACACTACTGCAGCTAAACCACAAACGAACCCTCTGCATGCAAGCAGCATGCCTTTCCGTTCGTCGGTTCGCGCGCGCGAGCGACGAGCTAGCCTCCAGCAAGCTGTAGCTTTTCCCTTTTCCTTTTCCCCAATATACGTACTATATACGTACGTACGTTTTTACCACACTGCTACATACACCCCAAAAGCCATGTATATATGGCCGGCACCCCTCCTGATGAAAAGCGTACGTGCTTGCAGCTGGCCACAGAGAGACGAGCTAGCTGCTTTGAGCAGATCGATAGCTACAACAACAGCAACAACTGTTTTGTCAAGCTTTATCTGCTGCAGTGATAAGACTGCTCCTAAACCATGCACGCCCAAAAGCGCAGCGTGAATGACAGCGATCAATCCCCGCTTTTGTCAGTCTAAGCTAGCAGCTCATGCATGCCTTGCCTGCCGGCCTGCTCACGAGACACGGCGTCGAGTTCCTCGCTCTTGTGGCCTCATGCATATCGGCAGATAAAGCAGCCGGTCAAGCTAGGGAGGACGATCGAGTGGATGCCTGTGTGTGGTTCAGGCCTTTTTCGTGCTTGGATCCCCCCATCCCTTCGCTGCCTTTGCAGACGCAACGCTTTTGCCTGTGCTGGATTTGAGAGTTTGCTCCCAAACATTCTCCCCTAGCCTAGCTTTATTCACTCCACACTCGCCACCACTACTGATCACTCATTCTCTTTGCTCCAAAGGAAAAGGCCAGGCTACGCTCCATGCTAGCTACATGCTGCTGCGCGCCCTGGAAGGCTGGAACCGGATCACGCCATGGCTGCCTCTTTTTCCTCGTGGAAAGGCATGCCGCGCGGCTAGCTGCAGTGTATGTAACCTGGCCCCCCTGGGACGTACTGGGATTTGGCTTGTTGCTGTCGTTTCTTGAGCTCTCGGCAATCGGCATTCGCCATCGAATAAAGGCCGGCGCCGCGGGCCACGGCGGCCGCGCGTGGTCCACGGCCTCGGACTCCCCCACCCCACCCAGGGCCCAGCCTGGGCCTCCCCCTGCCGGCCGGCCGGCCGCCCCCCCTGGTCACGCAGACACGGAGCATGGATCATGCCGCGCGACGTCGACGTGCCTTGCCGCCGCGACCCAGGCATCTGCGCCTGTAGTGTTTCCGTGCGCGCACGCAACGCATAACACATGCACGCGTCGCGCACTTGCACCGCACAGCGCAGGAGCCCGGAGCGGACGATGCCATAGCTGCGTGCCCTGCCATTATGAGCCGCAATCCTTGCATGCATGACACTGTGACACAGCATGGTTCCTTGTTGCAGACAAAAGGGTAAAGATTTGGGCCGGTCCCTAGTAGAATCAGATAGCCAGAGAGTGGTCCTCTGTCTACGTACGCGAGAGTTGCAGTTACGTTCTTCACCAACCTGCTTTCTTTCTTTTCTTCTTCTATCTTGTATCTGTGCATGCGTAGCCGTGTCCAGCCCAATCAACGTAGCTGCTTTGATTTAAGCGTGTGCGTTACGTGTATGCTTTGTTGAGAACTCCATCATTAGCTAGGTGATAGTCATGTGTTGGATCCTTCATTAGTCAACAGTCAACATGGATCCTTCTTGATCATGCAAACCTAATCATACTTGTAATTTTGAGATTTCCTTCCTATGGAACCCCTCTAAGAGCAACTCCAGTAGTTCTCTAATAGATTTCCTAAATCATCAATTTAAGTAGTTAACACAAAAACTCATCTCCAACGGTTCTCTAAATAAACTTTCTAAATTTAACAACTTCTCATCTAACCTTATTTACTCTCTACATTTGACAACCATTTAGCAACTCCCTAAACAAAAATGTTTACTACATTATGTAGATAATGAAGGTAATTGATGACATTTATGACTTTATTTTTTATGTGGATAGATACAAAACAAAACTACAACCTATATTTAGAGAACTATTGGAGAACTCACATTTTTTTACTCCCAAAGTTATTTAGCAACTTCTTAAATCTGTGATTTAAAGAGCTAAAATTTACATAACTATTGGAGTTGCTCTAATTCCCTTATCACAAATCAGACCTAGGGTTTAACAAAAAAAAAGTTTTTTCAGCTGTACTTTCGTCCACAACTTTCTTTTACATAATATATATCAAATTGCTACAAAAAACAATAACATGGTAAAGGATTTTTGAAATATTTATCTGTTCGTACGAGTTGTACCTAGTAATTGTCCATATAGTCTGACTGATTTTATATTATTGGTCAAAGTTAATTGAATTTAACTTTTGTAGAAATCATAAATACTCCCTCCGTTCTAAAATAATAATCTAATTGTATGCCCATTTGAAGATGCCCATTAATTAACTAAAACAAATTTTAATTTGGGACTGAGTGAGTATGTAGTATGCCTATTAAAACCGAACAGGGGGCAGTACTTGATAGCTACTTATATGCAGTTCGAGTCAGAGCTTACGTGCATTACACTTGTTCACTCACTCTGACCTATGATATGACTCTTGGAATGGTGGTGGTGGCGGCTAACTAGGCTCTCACGATGCGATGCGATGTGCTGTCTTCAGCTCAAGGACATGGTGCTCAAGTTCTCCGGCTCCAGCAAGCAGTGCAAGGGGACGGCCGGGACCCAGTCGTTCAGGAGCAGCGGGGACAGGTACCGCCGCCCCTACCCCGGCTTCATCGACGACACAGGCTTCACGCCCGCGAGCAAGGTTCTCGGCGAGGACTACTACCCAAGGACCGCATTGGCGGGGGCAGCAGGCGCCGCCGGTGGCGCGCGAACGGCTTCGTCGGATACGTTGGACATGGGCAGGAGCAACCGCAAGAGCCCCGGGAGTAGCGGCTGGATTCCGGGCACCGACGAGGCAGCGGCGGGCGGGGACGATGTCCTCGCTCTGGAGGACGCCGCCGCGCCCAGGGAGTGGACGGCGCAGGTGGAGCCCGGCGTCCAGATCACCTTCGGTACCATCCCGACCGGCGGCAACGACCTCAAGCGCATCCGATTCAGGTGTGTACGTTGTGCTCAACCTACTGTAGCCACTGTTTCCGCGTGCTCAATCTACTGTGGACATATATGCATGCTACTGAGATCATTGATTCTTGCATTATAACTCTCGTCCTTGCACGTGCATATACTACTACGTACGTCGCCGTCGTAGTCGGGAGATGTTCAACAAGTGGGAGGCACAGCGGTGGTGGGGCGAGAACTACGACCGCATCGTGGAGTTGTACAACGTGGTGATGTTCAGCGGCCGGCAGCAAGGGTGCTCCACTCCGGTGTCCTCCGTCGACGACTTGGCGCTGGTCGGTGTAGCTACAGTACACTGCATCCGTTGTTTCGATCCGATTTAATTAACTTCACAGATTGAAGTGTTGGATTGGATGCACGCAGAGGGACTCGTCCTACTCCCGTGGCGGCTCGACAAGCAGGGGCAGCCCGATCACAGCGCCGCCGCCGCCGCCGCCACTGCCGCCGGTGGCAAGCAAAGAACCGATCACCCGGAGCGCGTCGTACAAGGCAACGGCAGCAGGGTCCTCCTCGGCACCGTACGCGGCCGCGCATTCCACCAGGGCGGCAGCGGCATACTTCCCGTCCGCGGCCGTGCCCGACCCGTCGGACCACGTCTGGGCGCACCACTTCAACATGCTCAACTCCGCTGCTGCGGCGGCCGGCACGTCAGCGGCGATGGGCGGCGGGGCCCCGTCGTCCTACGACCCGTCGCGCGCCACCACGTCGTCCAGGGACGAGGCCTCCGTGTCCCTCAGCAACGTGAGCGACCTGGAAGCCACGGAGTGGATCGAGGAAGACGAGCCGGGCGTGTGCCTCACCATCCGCGAGCTCGGCGATGGCACTCGCGAACTCCGCCGCATCCGGTTCAGGTATGCATGGCACTGATCAGTCATGGACATGCGGAAGCATACATCACTGGCTCAGTAACCAAAATCCTTCTTGATCACTCGGTTCATTCATGTGATCATGTCTGTTCCATGTTTCTGTGATGCTGCAGCCGGGAGATATTCGGCGAGGATAGGGCCAAGGTGTGGTGGGAGCAGAACAGGGAGAGAATACAGGCGGAATATCTGTAGCAAGCGATCAGACACTGAGCTGATGCAATTTTCAGGCCTGATGGGATAATCAAATATGTTTGTGAGAGGATAGATTAGGGAGATGATACCGCTATATACATGGTGAAAACAACGTGAAGGGGGAAACTGTGAAAGTGAAAGAAATGGTACCTGTCCTTAGTTGCCTAAACTAATAATAAGTTTGTACATCGTTGGTACAATGGTACCGTGTCTGGTTTAAAGTTACTTTGTACTGTACGTGTACTGTACATCTTGGTTCCTTCGGTGGTTTAATTTGTTTTTTTAACTCTGTCCATTTCTTGCGTGTTTATTACGTCCTAACTCGCAAGTATATATTCTTTCTATTCATAAATATATGATGTCGTTGATATTTTTAAAAAACTTTGACTACATGTTTTATTAAAAAATAATGAGTTATCGTTTTTTTATTTATTTATTTTATCATTTAAGGTAGTTTGTGTTTGATTTAAAATTTTATATTTTTAAATACATACTTTGAATAAAACAAATGGTTAAAGTTTTCAAAAAAAAAGTCAAGGTGTTACATTTTTGTGAACGGATGTAGTAGTACTGATTTTGTTGTGGGTGGAAATACAATAATTAATGCTGGCAAATTGGGGTGGAGACGTGGAGTTTATTTTTTAGTGCCGGAATAATGATCTAGACCCTAGGAGCACGGCCGGGATAAAGTTGAAGTAAGGACTGAAGAGAAAATAATATAAGAAACTCTATTTTAAATTATATTTTCCCTATAAGAATCGTTTTAGATTAAACATGCATCCATTAATTATATGTCTGTATTTGTTATCATTTATTCGAATGTGTACAGAAAAAGCTAAAAAGAACTATATAGACGGGCCCCCGCCGCCCATCGCAGCTGACGTCCTGAAGTCCAAGTCTCCACAGAATCATGGGCACGACTTCGCAGGGTCAAGTATGCAACGTACAAGCAAAGGTTGTACCAGACTACCGTGGGGGCCATCCTCCGCCTCATCACCATCTGGACCCACCTATAAGCCCTTTACGGGGTAGATTTTGTGGTATATCTAGGCTACTGTACTTCACCATACTGTAATGACCCTGTTGAGAGGAATATTCCGGGAATGTAGCAGGTAACCGGGGTTATAACGACAATTGGGGACCCAACTACCCGCCCCGGTTACCTATAAATACCCCCGTATTGTACACAGATAGAACACATGTAACAAGACGATACAGTTCCATACCTACTATTTTGTTGTGCACGTGAGTTCTCCCATTTCCGAGTGATTGAGCCCACCTGTCCATGTGTCAGCTGGTCTCAACAATGGATAAAATCGCAATTACATAATAACGAAAGCTAAAATCACAATAAATTGCATCCAATTTTTTTTTTTGTCTTTTCACATCAGATTTACATACCTTCAACTGCACATAACGATGCAAGGGTACAACATAGTTCTTTTTTTAAAATGGAGGGGTAAAATAATAAAGTTAAAAACAATGGGTAAAACACAATTACAAGTTCTAAGAGGGGTATAATTAAAATCGCCTCAAAAGTTATTGTCTACTCTTACTCATTTTTTTACTCTACTGATATCTCGTGGCTGTTCAGTATTTTTTGGTTGAATAACTTTCAATTCTCTTGAGTTCTATTTATTAATAAAACCACTGTCAATGTTTCTAACAAATTGACCAAACCAGTGTCTACACACGGGTGAGCTGAAGGCGAACATGTCCATATTCGGTACGGCTGTTCGGGGGCATTTCGATAGGCGTCTGTTGGAGTGTTGCAGAGGTACACCTCAGGATATTTAGTTTGACTAAAGTTTAATTTATGTCATATTAAATATTTAAATATCAATTATATACGTATAGTTAATTAGATTTAATAAATTTATTATGTCTTTTAGTCTTTATATGTATAATTAGTTTTTTAATTAAAATATATTTAATATCCGTAATTGTTATTTAAATATTTGATGTGAATGTGACTATAAACTTTCAAACACATTCAGAAGTGAGGGTTTATACTTTAAAGAAACAGTCTGTTCGATTGTCTTTAATACGTACTGTTTTCTGCTACTTCTATAATGTTTTTGTCTTTATAAATTATAGCTATAATAGTTCAAACAATCAATTTTAATTCGAAGCGAATATCAAAAAAAAATGCAAATCAATCTATTGGCATTGTAGTGGCACGTAGGACAGAAACAAGAAACAATGACTATCTATTTACACCCAGTTAAATAGGAGTAATTACTTTCATTTGCATGATTGCATCTGCGATACTTGAGTGCTCGTGCCCTGAGCCTATGGAGGCTGTGATGGTGGCATGTGTAAATGCGTTGCCTAGCTTAAGTTCGTTTCTGTTGAATTTCCACGTGTATTTATTCATTTTCATACATATGTATATCTTGATTCTGTTTTTACAGCCGGCTGTCTGATCCCATTCACATTTTCAGTAAACTTCCTTTTTTCTGAACAAAATCATTTCCACTAAATAAATATAGAAATAGAAATTAAAAGATATTTTCCCGTCGTTTCCGTTCATTTCGCTCGCTACTTATATCATTCTTTTTTGTGTCACACAAATGCAAATATGTGTTCGTCCTGCTGTCGTGCTACAAGTCGCGCTAGGCCGCTGGCCCATTGCACACACGGCCCAAAATAGTCTTGCAAAGTCCAAGGAAACGACGGGTTCACAGCCGCTGCGCTCAATTGACCCTCCCCTCGCCGGCGTCCGGCGATCGCCGGCATCCGAGCGATGGATCACCCATCCACGTGATGGATCCGACAGCTCCTTCCCCGGCCCCCCCTGCGGGCGATGGGGCACAGCCATCGGACCAGAACCGGCAGCGACCAAGGTCTGCACTCCGTGGCGCCCTCGGGGTGGCCTTCCCCATCGCGGTATCGTTCCTCTTCTCCTTCCTCGTTGGGCTCGCTGGGCTCGCGCTTGGTGGCCTCTCGTCCACCGCATCGGTCTCCATGCCCTCCACCTGCCGCATCCTCTCCAGTGGTCAGTCGCTGCT
This sequence comes from Zea mays, assembly GCF_902167145.1. Lineage (NCBI taxonomy): Eukaryota > Viridiplantae > Streptophyta > Magnoliopsida > Poales > Poaceae > Zea > Zea mays. Next base: position 12,768,333 of record NC_050097.1, read on the forward strand.
TCCTACCCGGTTTATTTCCGTAACTGCAGCTTGTAGATCTTAGTGTTTTGTTAAGGTTAGCGAAATTAATACCATAGATTAGCTGTTCTGCGATATGTTCCAAGAGATTACTGCAAATTTAAGCTTAGTCGTCCTTTTGAGGTACATATTTGATATTTTTTTTATCTAACATTCGTCTGGTTTTACACAGTTCAGATGGTATGAGCTTGCTATGTTAGCTAGGAAATTGCGGTTGCACTAGAAATATTAGATACTGAGATTCCATTGGACCTCATCTAGAATGCTTATAATGTGATTGCTTAGCCTTCCAATATTTGTGATTGATGCGTTTGCTGGTACATTGTAGGCGTTGACCTTAGGTCATCAAAAGTTTGCGAGCTTGGGTTATTGAACTATAGAGCTAAGCATGTCTTCTACCCATCGAGTAAGAGGAGATTCCGCTGCCATGATGACTACTACTGGGCTTCAGTTTTACAGGTTACAATTTGTGCTGTAATGCACTTCAATGGTTACATCTCTAGGATAACTTTTAAAAATGTTGTTGAAGCTGATGATTGGCTAAAATTTACAACCCCCTCCCCCCTCCCAAAATATAATTTGTTTTGGACTAAACATACATTAATTACTTAACATATGAATGTAGTTTACATGTATGTCTACATTCATTATCATTTGAATGAATGTAGACGAAAAAAAGAGGTCTAGAAAGAACTATATTTTGGGACAGAGGGAGTACATGTTAAATCTAATGTTAACTGGGTATATTTATGAGGCCATTCCCACACTCATTTTCTGTAGATTTAAGTCTGTACAATACTCTGTTTTTCTTGACGAGGTTTAGAAGTTATGCATATTTTCTAGTTTGTTCCACAGATATGCAAAGAAAGGCAAAAACTTCTTTACATGCTGTGCACCAACTTTCAATTTTGTTCATCCTGTTAACCACCCATACTTCTTTTATTATGCTTTTGATATTCATGAAGGCTTGCCATTTGTGTTTATTTGACTCAGTTATCATTTGTGCTGTGAATTGGATTGTAGGTTGAATACACAGAATATTTTTCTGGCCAATTATCTTATGCAGTGGCCGAGGCCCCGAAAGAGGCTCTTCCTCATAATTGTCGGCCTGATTTTGGTGCTGCATGGTCAACAACATTAAAGTTCAAGGTATTTTTATTACGAGTTATCTAGTTCCCTGTATGTAGTATTTACTTCCTATGTCCTAACCAGTAGCGAAGCTAGAGCGAAATTGAGGAGGGTGCATAAGATTTTTTTTCTTCTAAGGGTGCATATATGGTGAAATTTTAACTAAATCTATAGGATTTGCATTTTTTTGGGAGTGCATCTGCATCCATCACATTCAACCTATCTTCACCCCTGGTCCTAACACACTATAAAAGTGCTCAGGGTTTCTCCTGTTTTCATGTGAATGTTCAGTTATGCCAACACATTGTGCTCAAGTAATGTTTAGTTGTCAACTGGAAGTTCAATTTCCTTATTTCCATTTGATGACCTCCTATATTTGTAGGTCAATGAATCATACAGCTGCAGATATATGCTAGGTAGTAACAAGGCTGATATTCACTCGAACAAGCTATTCAATTGTACTGCTGAGGAACCTTCGACTGGGGAGCTGTTCAAAAGGATACTTATACTGTGAGTATTATTGTTTTCTCTCAATCCCCCGTGTCAACTACTTGGGCCTTGCAACATATGATAATGTCAAGCTATTTCAAAGATCACTTGATCAAGCTTAAGGCTAGAATTGTATAATCTATTTGCTAGTTTGTTGCTGTACTCTCTTCCAAATTATTTTTATAATCTATTACTAGGTGAGTACCCGTGCGTTGCAACGGGAACATATAATAACATAATAATTTATATACAAAATGTGTTTTATATTGTTATAAAAAATATTTCATAATCCATTTGTAATCCTAGCCATACATAAATTTTGTTATTTTAATTTAGTTGTTTCACTACTCCATTGCAATCATCAGCATCATGCAGACTTCGATATATGCCACGATTTGCATGGTTTCATCATTGAAGAGCACGTGTCAAACCTGCCGGTAGAAGTTCCCTCGTACATTGTCAGTCATCAGGTACGCACCACCATACACGCTTGCTTAAACAAAAAAGCAAGTGTATGTGTTTGTGAAGAGAATTAAAGGCATGCCGGCACAAAAGCTACCCCGACGATGGCGAGTGGTCATTGTTATCGGTCCTACTCTGCGTCACCTCTGGTGCCAAGATGACGCCATAGTCCTTGATATAGTAGTCGTCGAACGCGCACGACATGGCGAGTACTGATGACTCTTGGCTGGGCTGCCAAACGAAGTGCACCCCGGGCTCATCAGCGAGGTAGTACACCTAGCCGTTGCACCACCGGATGTGCTACTCCTCTACATAAATCTTGTTCAAGGACACTCACACAACGTCAGCAACGACCGTCGTCCCAGCGCACAAGAATTCATGGCCGGTCAGTAGTGACTTACGTGGAAGGTTGAGCTTCAGGTGGATGATGAGCTGGACGGTGTGACGGCGCCGTTGTTGGATGCTGTGCCCAGAACAACCCGAGAGTCGCCGGCGTTGGCGACGATCATGAGGTCCCCCTATTTGAAGATGGACAGCGCGGTGCAGCCGCTCTGGACCGCGTCCAAGCGACGGCTGCGCCTGCGCCGGAGCTTGCCGAACACAGCGACGCATGCGGTCACGTAGTACTGCTTCCAGAGGTCGAACTGGCAGTCGCCAAGCTTCTTTTCATCGTCGATGAGCAACGCCAACGCGAGCGCCTCCTGCCAGTGGTGTTTGTTCGGGGTTTCCAAGTAAGAAACATGGATTCATCTTTGGCGTTGGTTTATGAAAATGACTCACAAGTCAAAGCCATGGAAAAATATTACGGAGAATAAATGTCACACATATAAAAAAGAATTTAAGTTGAAAACATTATTCAAACAAAAGAAATTGCATGCAAGGCTCTTTTTTAAATACTACTCCCTCCATCCAAAAATATAATTCAGGAATCTCGTTGATAATTATCTACTACTACACATTGTGCAAAGGTAGCAGGTGGGATTTGGGAGAGATGTAGTATATATTTTTACTGTAACAAATATTGACATAAACACACATGTGGTATAGTGGTAGCTACGGGCACATTTGCTTGAGAGGTCGCAGGTTTGAATCCCATTGGAGCCACATTTGTGTTTTTTTAATTTAATTTTAGCTAGGCGTGGGATGCACGTGGGAATGAGAATGAGATTTGCGGGGAGGGGGGAATGAGAAAGACAGTGCGGGGAGGGGGTAATGAGAATGACAGAACACGGAATGGCAGCCGGGAATGAGAATGAGAATGAGCTTTGCGGGGAGGGGAGAATGAGAAAGACAGTGCGGGAACGGGAATGGCAGAACACGGAATGACAGCCTACCCGTTACCGCCTTAATAAGTAGTAGAGACTTTATCAGATGGACAAAATCCGTGTATGCTTGTAGGGCACTTTCACTGTGTATAGTTTAGGTGACACTACCTCCAGTCGGTAAGTTGTGACGTTCAGACATCCCTTGCTGGTCTATATGGGTTAGTACAGTTCTCCTTCTCCAGTTGGGAATGTGACAACCATAGGGATTGGACGCAACTTATATCCTTTCTAGGCCTATGTTAATTACTGGCACATCTTTACTTTTCGAAAACGGTTCCTTGTTTACATTTTTTAACATAATATTCCTTGTTTACATTTAGCTGGATGCTACTTTTGTTTTGTATTTCCTTTTGGCTGACTTGACATCGAAACGCTATAGGTTTTCAGAGATGTATGTGTCAGAAGATTTCAGTTCAGGGCGAATGCTTGTATATGTGGCAGCAGGTGTTGTGCTGGGCATGCTGAGTTCGATGTTCATTACGGCCTTATTCAGAGGTATGTATGGGTTGTTGCTCGCTGCCGCCAGGTGGGCTGTGAGGAAGCATTGCATCAGAGTATTTGCCAGCCGGTTGAAGCGTGCCTGCCTTCTTGTCGCCTATGTATCCGCTGTTGGCTGGATCACCTTGCAGTACAGCAAATTTATCGGGTTGAAAGAACTCTTGTCGGATTCTGAAGTCATGGAGAGGTTCTTTTAGGCTGTAGATGTATTCGCCGGTGTATATTGTACTTGTAATACCATTCGGTTATTTAGGAAGGTTTCTTCTTCTTCTTTTTGATGTGAAACCAATGCTCTGTTGTACGAGTATGTACATGCCAGTTGCCAGCTACACTGCTGCTCTGTCACAAACGTGTTGTTCATGCCACATTTTATCAGGGACAGCTAGCTGACGACCTGAGTACCTGACGTCTCTGACGATGCATCCTTTTTTCTCCTTGGGAAATGGATGGAATTGTATGTTGCAAACTGTTGAATGGTTCCATTTCACCACCAATTCCGTATAGACTTGATTGAGGGTTTTTCCATTTTTTTTGGTCTGGGCGGCGTTCCAAATTTGCTGTAACTGCACGTGCAGCACGCACCTTTCGTTCCAAACAACGTGTTTCATGGATCTATTCATCGTGTAAAGCTAGTTAACGTCGCAGTTAGCCTGGCACTCCCATTCCCGGCCATTGTAACTGTAACGCTAACCAGCATATTACGACATGTCTGGAAACCTTTAGACGAGAGCAGTTTCATTGAATTTTCCTTAGTGCCGAGAAAGATTCCACCAGCTGTCCATTTCGCAGACGATTTGCTTCAGCTTGACCTTTTATCCCTTTCTGAATGGAAATCTGATGTGCGTTCCTATTTTCCGTGTTCGATTGCCATTCTTCCAGCCAGGGCGAATGGTCAAGTCGCCGTCGGCCACCCGGTTGACCTCCAAAGGCGCGCCGGGCGGACGACTAGTAGCCGCGCATCCCGTGGCGTCCACGCTCGCCTCGCCTCGCCGCACGGGGCCGGCGGACGTGCTGGACCCGTTCGCGGATCGCTGGCGGTCACGTTGTGGGTCAACCACTCAACCGTTATTAGTCCATGACAGGCCATTAACGATTTCTCGCGAACGGCACCGGAAGACGTCGAAGCTTCTGGCCCGGTCACGGGCGCATCCGTTGGTGCCTTGGTCAACGAAAGTGCTAATCCAAACTGCTAGAATAAATTTAATATTTTAAAATATATAAGTATAAATTTTGATATTGATCTTTCTTATATTATCTAGCACATTAATATAAATATGAATAAAATATTATATAATTTTTTTATGTATGATTTGTTCCCTACAATATAAAAAATTTAAAAAATTACTGAATTTATTTTCAAATCCATACTGAAGTTTATATCTATTATTTAAGAAAATATAGGATAAATTTGATGTTTATTTTTTATAAATCTTTATAAGCTGAATGTTAAAAACAAGAATATAAATTTGTATTATAGATTCTGTATCCTATTTATTCGCAATTAAAAAAAACGACTAAAAAACTGTTACCGAATAAAATACCATTTCCAACCATTTTCATCCGCTTGTGTACTCGTCTCTATTGCTTCGGTCCCGATCACATCATGTTCCTGCTGTCCTGCACGTGCACGGCACTTGGAGACCACGGCTCACCGCAACGCTACTCCGCCCCGGAAGCATCGTGCTGGGGGTAGCGTGGTACGGCCAGCCAACCCGGGCCCCCGGGCCCAGGACGCGCCCGTATAAAACCCACCCCAACGGAAAAGCCCCATTGTTCAGCAACAACAACAACACAAATCATCGGTTCCGTTCCGTCGCAGAAATAGAAAAAAGGCTTTCTTGTCCCACAGGGCAGGGAGACCGAGAGAGCAGTCTAGTGATTAGTTGATCACCAGACGTCCAGACACCATGAGCTCCCGCATGGCTGGAGCAGCGCTTCTGCGCCACCTAGGCCCGCGCCTGTTCGCGGCCGGGCCTGCGGTGTCCGGGCTCACCGCGAGGGGCGGCATGCCCGCGGCCGCGAGGCTTCTCCCCGCGCGGATGGCCAGCACCGCCGCGGAGGCTGCCAGAGAGGACGCCGGTGCAAATAAACGGCACGGCGGCACCGAGAAGCATGAGGAGGAGGCAGCAGGCGGGCAGAGCAAGAAGGCCGTCGTCAGCTACTGGGGCATCGACACGCCCAAGCTCGTGAAGGAAGACGGCACGGAGTGGAAGTGGACCAGCTTCCGGGTGAGTACCGTACCGCACATTTCGCAATCACACTCTGTTCCACGACGCTTGCTTGCGCTGCACCTGCATGATTAGTCTCTAAGCTGTGTGGCTGACTGGGCTGCTGCAGCCGTGGGACGCGTACACGTCGGACACGTCCATCGACATAGGGAAGCACCACGCGCCGACGACGCTGCCCGACAAGGCGGCGTACCTGATCGTCAAGTCGCTGCGCGTGCCCATGGACCTCTTCTTCCAGCGCCGGCACGCCAGCCACGCGCTGCTGCTCGAGACGGTGGCGGCCGTGCCGGGCATGGTGGGCGGCATGCTCCTCCACCTGCGCTCGCTCCGCCGCTTCGAGCACAGCGGCGGCTGGATCCGCGCGCTGCTCGAGGAGGCCGAGAACGAGCGCATGCACCTCATGACGTTCCTCGAGGTCACGCAGCCGCGCTGGTGGGAGCGCGCGCTCGTGCTCACCGCGCAGGGCGTCTTCTTCAACGCCTACTTCGTCGGCTACCTCCTCTCCCCCAAGTTCGCGCACCGCGTCGTCGGCTACCTCGAGGAGGAGGCAGTGCACTCGTACACCGAGTACCTCAAGGACCTCGAGGCCGGCATCATCGACAACACCCCGGCGCCGGCCATCGCCATCGACTACTGGCGCCTCCCCGCCGACGCCAAGCTCAAGGACGTCGTCACCGTCGTGCGCGCCGACGAGGCGCACCACCGCGACGTCAACCACTTCGCGTCGGTACGCACTCTGCACCTTGCAACAGGATTCATTGCTGTGAGCAATCTCCAGCAGTTCTAGCTAATTCATTGGTTTATGTTTGCTTAATGGAGTACATTATTTTGCAGGACATCCATTACCAGGGGATGAAGCTCAAGGACACGCCCGCACCGCTCAGTTATCACTGACAAGTAGGCGTTGCCTGCCTGCTGCTCAATTCAGAGTTCTTACACGTTAGACTGTCATTGGTCTTAATATGTTGTTGTGCTAGCCAAAGTTGCTTAGCAGATCAAGACTGGTTTGCTACTCGGAGGTGAACTAGTTGCCTATATGGTTTGTACGTACCAGTATATTGTAGATATTTGAAATAACAAATATAAGAATCCGGTGTGATGTTACTTATTAAACAAATTGAACCAATGTTATAAGAAAGGATAACCAAGTTTGAACCAATTCGTTTCTCAGTGGCATCCAACCACATATAGCATACGCAACTATGAAATCTCAGCACAACTCCATAATTGCAACCCAAACCTTCCATCACAATTGTTTTGCCCTAGCGCCAACGTAACGTACTCTTTAGGGCCTGTTTGTTTGCAGCTTTTTTGAAAACTTCTAACTGAGAAGCTAATGATAGTTTTTAATGATTTTATTAGCTTCGTAAACTCATAAAATGAGGAAGCTACCCAAAATCTACAAAACCTCTACTTTTCACATTCTCATATAAACTCAGTTTTTCTGAGCTTTTGACTTTCGGGAAACTACATAAAAAACTAATTATTTGTTTGAGCTTCTACCTTCTCGCGCTAAGAAGTTATCTAGAAGCTCAAACAATTAGGGCCTTAGCATGAATGACAAGGTTCTACGTGGGCATGCTCCAATAAAAAATACCTACTAATCTACCATGCTCCTAGGTTCCCATCTTTTCATTTTATAGACAAATTTCAAGCTCTGAAAAACTTTTGTACAAAACATTTTTTAAAAAGGCCGCTTGCAATTTTAGAAAAAAAATATCCGAAACCAATAAGAACTATTTAAAAAACTAACTTTTTAGAAAAAAAGACTTCATCAAACTTTAATGTTTTATTAGGGTCAAATTTGGTTAAACCTAGAATAGTTTGACTTGGAGCCAATTCAAAAAAACCTTTAGGACAGAGGGATGTAATGGACTTGTGAAAGGGAAATGTGTCCTTGAGTCATTTCTATAAATGTTTGGTAATTAGATGTCCAACACATATCTATTGAGTCCTTATGTACTAAATGTGTGAGAAGTGAAAATCAAAGAACAAGATATGTTTCTAGACTTAGTAAATTGTTTTTGAATACTAACGTGTTTATCTAAGAGCTAGAAACAATGCCAAGAAAAGAAGAAAGGAGTTGGAGAAGAGTTGACTGTGTACAGCCAAAACCAACTCGGGCCTGGTGCACCCGACAGTGTCCGGTGCCCTAGGCGGCTCGATGGTGAACTGACTGCTCTCGTGAATCGGCCGGGTGACTTCGCTAAAAATCACCGGACTGTCCGGTGGTGCATCAGCGCCCGCGCCCAAGTCCTCGACGACGAACTCGTTGCTCTCGGAAAAAAGAATTAAATGCCACGGCTAAAATTCACCGGACTGTCCGGTGCACCACTCGACAGAAGGCAGAAATTGCCTTCCAAGTTGGCCTCCAACGGCTCCTAGCTGCCTTGGGGCTAAAAGGGACCCCTAGGCGCATGGAGCAATACACCAAGCCTTCTCTAAGCATTTTAAGACTCCCAGACTCCGCCTCCACGCATTTGATCGATTGTGTTAGTGATTTGAGCTCCGTCTGAGTTATGAACTCATTGTGCTTCATTTTGAGCTCAAGTCTGGGCTTGTGTACGTGTGTGTGCTGCGGATTCGAATCTTGTGTGTGTTGCTCTCCCATCCTTACTCTTGTGCTTCTTTATGATCTATATTGTAAGGGCGAGAGGCTCCAACTTGTGAAGATTCCTCGCAAACGGGAAGACTACTTAAAAAGAAAAGACCGTGGTATTCAAGTCGATCATTGGATCACTTGAAAGGAGTTGAGTGCAACCCTCGTCCATTAGGACGCCACAACGTGGAAGTAGGCAAGTGCTAATTTGCCGAACCACGGGATAAAAATCGTGTCTCTTGTGTTGCTTTTCTCCATTATTGCTTTGTTCACAAGAAGACCGCTTCATAGCAACTTGATTAACTCACACTAACATTTCTATAATCAAGTTTGTGGCTATTTAGTGATTGATTTTACAGGATCACCTATTCACCCCCTCTAGGTGCTCTCAATTGGTATCGAAGCCGTACTCTTCATCTAAGGGACTAACCGTCCGAAGAGATGGATCCTAAGGGAAAGAGGATGGTGGTCAATGACAAGGAGAAGGAGTCCCTCTTCAACGAGCCAAGAGACGACAAGCCCACTGACTCAGGCTCGAGTCACAAGAAGAGGGACGAGAAGAAGAAGAGGCGCATTAAGAAGATCATCTACTACGACAGCGTCGCCTCCTCTTCTTCACAAAGGGCGACGACGACGACAACTCCTCGTCCAAGAAAAAGACGGTTAATCAAAATTATTCTTTTGATTATTCTCGCATTCCCTATAATTCAAATGCGCATTTACTATCAATTCCCCTTAGAAAACCTCCACACTTTGATGGAGAGGACTATTTGTTTTGGAGTCATAAAATGCGTAGTCATTTATTCTCTCTCCATCCTAGCATATGGGAAATTGTAGAAAATGGGATGCATTTCGATAGCACTGATAATCCTGTTTTTATAAATGAACAAATTTATAAAAATGCCCAAGATACTACTGTTTTGCTAGCGTCTCTTTGCAGGGATGAGTACAATAAAGTGAGTGGCTTGGACAACGCCAAACAGATCTGAGACACCCTCAAGATATCACATGAGGGAAATGATGCCACCATGATCACCAAAATGGAACTGGTGGAGGGCGAGCTAGGTAGGTTCGCGATGATCAGGGGAGAGGAGCCAACACAAACCTACAACAGGCTCAAGACCCTGGTCAACAAAATCCGAAGCTACGAAAGCACAAGATGGACGGATCATGGTGTCGTCCGACTCATGCTCAAGTCATTTACCGTTATTGACCCTCATCTTGTCAACCTTATTCGTGAAAATCCCAGGTACACCAAGATGATGCCCGAGGAGTTACTCAGAAAATTCGTAAACGGACGCATGATGGCGAAGGAGGCGCGATACGTGGACGATGCGCTAAATGGTCCACTGCCCATCTACGAGCCGCAGCCCGTTGCTCTCAAAGCAACTAGCAGCAAGGAGGCGCTACCAAGCAAGGTAGCACAAGTGGAGGTTGTCGAGCTCAATGAAGATGAAGTGACGCTTATCATCAAGCGCTTCAAAGACCGCGCTAAAAGGACACAAGGAGTACCCCAACAAAAATAAAACAAGGGGAAAGCGCTCATGCTTCAAATGCGGTAAGACTGGTCATTTCATAGCTCAATGCCTCGATAATGATAATGACCAGGGACAAGAAAAGCACGGGAAGAGGGAGAAGAAGAAGAACTACAGGAAGGTGAAGGGCGAGGCGCACCTTGGAAAGGAATGGGATTCTGACTACTCTTCATCCGACTCCGACGATGAAGGACTGGCTGCCTCGGCCTTTGACAAATCTTCGCTCTTCCCCAACGAAAGCCATACTTGCCTTATGGCTAAGGAAAAGAAGGTACGTATTCGAGATACCCCCAAGTACTCTTCTTCTAGCGATGAGGAATCATCTGATGATGAAGTAGATTACACCGATTTATTTAAAGGACTAGATAGAGCTAAAGTAGACAAAATAAATGAACTAATTGATGCTCTTAATGAAAAGGATAGACTTCTAGAAAAGCAAGAGGACATATTGTATGAGGAACATGATAAATTTGTTAGTGTTCAAAAATCCCTTGCTCTAGAAATTAAAAGAAATGAAATGTTGTCCTCTGAGTTGTCTGCTTGTCATGAATCTATCTCTAGTCTAAAGGAGTTAAATGATGACTTAAATGCTAAACTAGAGAAAGCAAATGCAACTAGTTCATGTGTAGAACATGTAGTTATTTGCAATAGGTGTAAAGATGTTAATTTTGATGAACATGTTGTCACCATCGCAAAATTAAATAATGAGGCTGCAAGTCAATGCTCAACTTAAGACTTACAAAGATGATTTTGACAAACTAAAATTTGCTAGGGATGCCTACACTGTTGGTAGACACCCCGCAATCAAGGATGGGCTTGGTTTTCGAAAGGAAACCAAGAACTTAACGAGCCAAAGGACTTCCGTTCTCAACAAGGAGAAAGGGAAGGCCCCTATGGCTAGTAGTTCTCAAAAGAACCATGCCTATATGTATGATAGGAAATTTACTAGGCATGCTCATAATGATAGATGCCATGATCATGTTGTTTTACCTGGTTATCATACTTCTCATGCTATGATTGCTTCTAGCTCCACTTATGATTATGGTAGAAATAGGCCTAGGCGTAATCATGCTGTGTCTCATGCGCCTAGGAGAGTTTGCAATGGTCCTACTACTGTTTACCATACTTGCAATACTTCCTTTGTACTTTTATGTAAGAACGCAAAAGTAGTTGCTAGGAAGTTGGGATCCAAAAGCAAGGGAGACAAAACTTGCATATGGGTTCCAAAAACTGTTGTGACTAACCTTGCAGGACCCAACAAGAGTTGGGTACCTAAAACCCAAGCTTAAATTCCTTGCAGGTTTATGCATCCGGGGGCTCAAGCTGGATTATCAACAATGGATGCACAAACCACATGACGGGGGAGAAGAAGATGTTCACCTCCTACGTCAAGAACAAGGATTCCCAGGATACGATCATCTTTGGAGATGGGAATCAAGGCAAGGTCAAAGGCTTGGGCAAGATAGCCATCACTAACGAGCACTCAATATCAAATGTATTTTTAGTAGAGTCGCTCGGGTACAATCTTCTGTCTGTAAGTCAATTGTGTCACATGGGTTATAATTATCTGTTTACAAATATTGTTGTATCTGTCTTTAGAAGGAGTGATGGTTCATTAGCTTTTAAGGGTGTATTAGATGACAAGCTCTATTTAGTTGATTTTTCGAAAGAGAATGCCGATCTAGATGCATGCTTAATTGCTAAGACTAACATGGGCTGGCTTTGGCATCGCCGTCTAGCACATGTTGGGATGAAGAACCTTCATAAGCTTCTAAAGGGAGATCATGTGTTAGGACTAACCGATGTCTGTTTTGAGAAAGACAGACCTTGTGCAACATGTCAGGCAGGGAAACAGGTGGGAAGCACTCATCACAGCAAGAATGTGATGACGACATCAAGACCACTGGAGCTTCTTCACATGGATCTCTTTGGACCTGTTGCCTACCTCAGCATCGGGGGAAGTAAGTATGGTCTTGTAATTGTTGATGATTTTCCCCGCTTCACTTGGGTATTCTTTTTGCAGGATAAGTCAGAAACCCAAGGGACCCTAAAGCGCTTCTTAAGGAGAGCTCAAAATGAATTTGAGCTAAAGGTGAAGAAGATAAGAAGCGACAATAGGTCCGAGTTCAAGAATCTACAAGTTGAAGAGTTTCTTGAGGAGGAAGGCATCAAACACGAGTTCTGTGCTCCCTACACACCACAACAAAATGGTGTGGTAGAGAGGAAGAACATGACATTAATCGACATGGCAAGAATGATGTTTGGAGAGTACAAGACGCCTGAGCAGTTTTGGTCGGAAGCTGTGAACACAGCTTGCCATGCCATAAATCGGCTCTACCTGCACCGTCTCCTCAAGAAGACTTCCTACGAAATCCTTACTGGTAACAAACCCAATGTCTCTTATTTTCGTGTATTTAGAAGCAAATGCTACATTCTGGTGAAGAAAGGTAGACATTCTAAATTTGCTCCTAAGGTAGTAGAAGGGTTTTTACTAGGATATGACTCAAATACAAAGGCGTATAAGGTCTTCAACAAATCATCGGGATTGGTTGAAGTCTCTAGCGACGTTGTATTTGATGAGACTAATGGCCCTCCAAGAGAGCAAGTTGATCTTGATGATGTAGACAAAGAAGAAGTTCCGACGGCCGCAATGCGCACAATGGCGATAGGTGATGTGCGACCACAGGAACTACAGGAACAAGATCAACCATCTTCCTCAACAATGGTGCATCCCCCAACTCAAGACGATGTACAGGTACCTCAAGAAGAGGGGTAGGATCAAGGGGGAGCTCAGGAAGAACAGGTTATGGAGGAAGAAGCACCACGAGCCCCTCTAACTCAAGTCCAAGCGTCGATCCAAAGACATCACCCCGTCGATCAAATTCTGGGTGACATCAGCAAGGGAGTAACTACTCGCTCACGATTAGCTAATTTTTATGAGCATTACTCATTTGTCTCTTCTATTGAGCCTTTCAGGGTAGAAGAGGCCTTGCAGGATCTATACTGGGTGTTGGCCATGCAGGAAGAGCTCAACAACTTCAAATGAAATGAAGTCTGGAGCCTGGTGCCACGTCCAAAGCAAAACGTTGTGGGAACCAAGTGGGTGTTCCGCAACAAGCAAGACGAGCACGAAGTGGTGACAATAAACAAGACTCGACTTATGGCAAAAGGTTATGCCCAAATCGCAGGTTTGGATTTTGAGGAGACTTTTGCTCCTGTTGCTAGGCTAGAGTCAATTCGGATATTATTAGCCTATGCTGCTCATCATTCTTTTAGGATGTTCCAAATGAACGTAAAGAGCGCTTTCCTCAATGGGCCGATTAAGGAGGAGGTATACATGGAACAACCCCCTGGCTTTAAGGATGACAGGTATCCCAACCACGTGTATAAGCTCTCTAAGGCGCTCTATGGACTTAAGCAAGCCCCAAGAGCATGGTATGAATGCCTTAGAGATTTTCTTATTTCTAACGCTTTTAAGGTTGGGAAAGTCGATCCCACTCTTTTCACAAAGACATGCAATGGTGATATTTTTGTGTGCCAAATCTATGTTGATGACATAATATTTAGTTCTACTAACCAAAAGTCTTGTGAGGAGTTTAGCAGGGTGATGACGCAAAAGTTCGAGATGTCGATGATGGGCGAGTTGACCTACTTCCTTGGATTCCAAGTGAAGCAACTCAAGGACGGCACCTTCATCTCCCAAACGAAGTACACTCAAGATCTTCTCAAGAGGTTTGGGATGAAGGACGCAAAGCCAGCGATCGACGGGCACTTTAACCTCAACAAAGGAGGTAAGTCTGTTGATCAAAAGGCATACCGGTCAATGATAGGGCCATTACTTTATCTTTGTGCTAGTAGACCGGACATTATGCTTAGTGTATGCATGTGTGCTAGATTTCAATCTGACCCCAAGGAATGTCACCTTGTGGCCGTTAAGCAGATTCTTAGATATTTAGTTTCTACGCCTTGCTTCGGGATCTGGTATCCAAAGGGGTCTACCTTTGACTTGATTGGATACTTAGACTCTGACTATGCCGGGTGTAAGGTTGATAGGAAGAGCACATCAAGGACGTGCCAATTTCTAGGAAGGTCCCTGGTGTCCTGGAGTTCCAAGAAACAAACATCTGTTGCCCTATCCACCGCTGAGGCCGAGTATGTTGCCGCAGGACAGTGTTGCGCGCAACTGCTTTGGATGAGGCAAACCCTCCGGGACTTTGGCTACAATCTAAGCAAAGTCCCACTCGTATGTGACAATGAGAGTGCAATCCGCTTGGCAGATAATCCTGTTGAACACAGCCGCACTAAGCACATAGACATATGGCATCACTTACTGAGAGACCACCAGCAAAAGGGAGATATCGATGTGTACCACATTAGCACCGAGAACCAGCTAGCCGATATCTTCACTAAACCTTTAGATGAGAAAAGGTTTTGCAGGTTGCGTAGTGAGCTAAATGTCTTAGATTCGCGTAACTTGGATTGATCTAGAGCATACATGTAGTTCATGTCTTTGATCATGTTACCTTAAGCATTTACATCATTTGTTATCTATTTATGATGCTCAAGTTGTACAAGTCATCCTCGGACCTCACAAGTCCGTATGCAAATGATGCATATATTTAGGGGGAGATGTGCTACAACTTGACTCCTTTGAGACTAACTTGTTTGCTTGAGTACACTTGAAGTAGTCTCATAGGTACATTGAAAGGGAAAGTGAACTTGGACGACGAAAAGACTTCCACTGCACTCTGGTATTAGTGTAATTAATTCTAAGTTCATACTTATGCTCTCATTGCCTTTTTTCTCGTATTTGACATTTTTGTGAGGCAATGGGGTTAAAGGGCCAAAAGTTATCCCGTTTTGGTGCTTAATGCCAAAGGGGGAGAAATTAAGGCCAAAGCAAATGGATCAGCCAACCACTTGTGAATTTTGAAAATGGTAGAGTTAGAATTTATGATTTGTCCAAAATACTCTTATTGCAAGATTTGGTCTCTTATGGGGAGAATTTTGATTATGGGAAAAGGGGGAGTTTTTGACACTTGATCAATTTCACTCTTGAAATATCTCTATATTTGCACAAACAAGCGTGTTTGACTTAGAGATAGGGAAAAGAATTTGATTTGCAAAAACAAACCAAATGGTGGCAAAGAATGATCCAAATATGCCAAATACTAAGTAAAGAGAATTTGGTCTTCAATTTGAATTGATATTGCACTTCTTTTGTTGCTTTTGATGTGTTGGCATAAATCACCAAAAAGGGGAGATTGAAAGGGAAATGTGCCCTTGGGCCATTTCTATAAATGTTTTGGTGATTAGATGTCCAACACATATCTATTGAGTCCTTATGTGCTAAATGTGTGAGAAGTGAAAATCAAAGAACAAGGTATGTTTCTAGACTTAGTAAATTGTTTTTGAATACTAACGTGTTTATCTAAGTGCTAGAAACAATGCCAATAAAAGAAGAAAGGAGTTGGAGAGGAGTTGGTTGTGTACAGCCAAAACCAGCTCGGGCCTGGCACACCGGACTGTCCGGTGAGTGTCCGGTGGTACACCAGACAGTGTCCAGTGTCCTAGGCGGCTCGACAGTGAACTGGCTGCTCTCGGGAATCGGCCGAGTGACTTCGCTAAAAATCACCGGACTTTACGGTGCGTCATCAGCGCCCGCGCCCAAGTCCTGGGCGATGAACTCGTCGCTCTCGAGAAAAGAATTAAATGCCACGACTAAAATTCACCGGACTGTCTGGTGCACCACTCGACAGAAGGCAGGAATTGCCTTCCAAGTTGGCCTCCAACGGCTCCTAGCTGCCTTAGGGCTATAAAAGGGACCCCTAGGCGCATGGAGCAATACGCCAAGCCTTCTCTAAGCATTCTAAGACTCCCAGACTCCGCCTCCACGCATTTGATCGATTGTGTTAGTGATTTGAGCTCCGTATGAGTTGTGAACTCACTGTGCTTCATTTCGAGCTCAAGTCTTGGCTTGTGTACGTGTGTGTGCTGCGGATTTGGATCTTGTGTGTGTTGCTCTCCCATCCTTACTCTTGTGCTTCTTTGTGATCTATATTGTAAGGGCGAGAGGCTCCAACTTGTGGAGATTCCTCGCATACGGGAAGACTACTCAAAAAGAAAAGACTGTGGTATTAAAGTCGATCATTGGATCACTTGAAAGGGGTTGAGTGCAACCCTCGTCCATTGGGACGCCACAACATGGAAGTAGGCAAGTGTTACTTGGCCGAACCATGGGATAAAAATCGTATGTCTCTTGTGTTGCTTTTCTCCATTATTGCTTTGTTCACAAGAAGACCGCTTCATAGCAACTTGATTAACTCACACTAACATTTCTATAATCAAGTTTGTGGCTATTTAGTGTTTGATTTTACAGGATCACCTATTCACCCTCCTCTAGGTGCTCTCAACTTGAAGCGATTTTATAAAATGAGAAGCATTATGAATTGTCAATAAACAGAGAGTGGTGTGGAATGAAAATTCATGTTTGTGATCAAATAGCATTGTGATCTTACTGAAGGTGCAAGATACAAAGTTGCTATGTATGGCAAGATGAAAAGGGCAAATGATGCTTAACTAGATGGACCATTTAAAGGTAGAAAGACAAGAAAGTGGCTTAGATAACAAGGACCGAATATGCTATTACAGACGAGGCAGACATGGGTCTCGAAATTAAGAAACTGAGTGAACAACTCGTTGACTATGATGTATGATCAACTCCTTCATTATGCAGACAATAGAGACTAGTGAGAGATAGTTATCATTGAGGCCTATGAGAATGTACTCCAATTCTTCATCTTTTAAAGGTCAGTCAACTATTGTCATCTCATTTGCTAGGGCCAATCGTATATTGACGATTCTTGCTCTTATTTGCGAGGCAAATATGTCCTAGATCTATGTCCAGGCTTCAGTTGTAGTTTTGAATAAAGAAACTTGAATCAAGTTATTTTTTGATAGCGGTGAGAGAAGATAGCTCAAGACTTGTTGATCTCTGCCTTCACAATCTTCATACTTTGGGTTGTCTATCTCGATCTCTTTTCCGTCATCACCCTTCTAGAAGATGTTGGTCGCTAGTGCTTTTGATGTCACCGATCTGGAAGCCAATTAGTTTTGGGTCGTGAATATCGACCTTAATATGCGCATGCCATAGTGCATGGTTGGACTTCGTGAGGTTCTCATAAACGGATATGCCAAGAAGAGGATTCACGAAGGTAGATGATGATGAACTTGCCATGACTTTGATTACCATGTAAAAAATATAAAGGCACTTGAAAGAATCACAGACAGACCAAACTCAGGTTTGCATGTGTTACATGTTGATCTATTAGATGAGAAACAACCCTTGATGATGGCTTATGTTTATAGGAGCAGATTATGGGTCCTAGATAAATACAATACACGTTCAAACTAGATTCTAGTCTAACTTAAAATAAGAACATCTATTTGGTTACAATTCCTCGTTCTATATGGTATCTTTACACTCTCCATCCTATGTTGTGAGTCAGGGTGTTGCTTGCAGTCAAACAAACCATGAAGGACTTAGTGTAGCAACACTAGGTTTTGAAACTCAACTTGTATCCAAACATTTCCCAACTGCAAATCATGTGCTAGGACAACTAGAGTTCTAGATGTTAAAGATAGAATGCTTTATATGTTAAAGATAGAATGTTATATATAGTAAGGAAAGGTTATGCCCCTTGATTCTATTAGGCTTGGAGTTGTGCTTTCTAATATTGGTAGTGTTGTTACCTGCCATGTAAAGGCTTAGAGTTGTGTCCCTTAATATCGGTAGTGTTGTTAACTACCATGTAAATCATCCTAATGTACATCTTTATATATACATGAGTACATCCTCAAGAGGGTCTTGCCTTATGCCACTTTAACGTGGTATCAAAGACAAAGAATTTTTCTAACTCCCCACCACACATCCTTCTTCCTCCTCCCATATCAGACACCACTACTACCACCATGGTGTTGATCCTGATACACCAAATCGTCACGATTCTACTAACTAAATCTAATTTCATCCTATGGCATGCCAAATCCTTTTGTATCAATGAAAGATAAAGCTTCTAGGATACCTTGATGGATCCAATGTTGCACCTGAAAGCAGATCACTGCGACGATCGCAAGTGCCACTGAAGTCCCCAATCCAGTGTATGCTTGCTGGTATGATCAAGACCAACAAGAGTTGAGTGAACTTTTATTGTCGATGACTGAGGAAGTCCTTCATGATTTCATCAATGTCATGTCTTTCAAGGAGGTCTAGGACTCCCTCCAGAAAAAACTCAACTCGTCCAAGAAGGTGTGCACTATACAAATATGCGTGGAACTTGCTACGTCGAAGAAAGATGATCTGCCCACTACTGACTTCTTTCGTAAGATCACAAGGCTCTCGATCGAGCTCACCATCACCGACGCTCCTCTACGTGATGAGGAGGTCCTTGCCTATCTATTGGTGGGGCTCCCAGCTAGACCTGATAATGGGTCACCCGACCCGACCCGCCTGAGAAAACCCTGACCTGACCAATGCAACTGGTGGGTATGTGCCATAGTTTTGGCCTGCAACAATCCAAGAGCTGGGTACAAGCCATGATTTGTGACCTAAAACCCGACCCAATAAAAAAACCTAACCCAAAGCCAAAAAAACCAACTTGACACGCTCAACAAGGAAGCACGAGCCAACTCGACTTGACACTAGGCATGGGTCGGGTATGGGTCGTGTCAAACGACCCATGGGCTAACCTTGACCCGACCCGACCCAACGTTTGAACAGGTTTACTCCCAGTCTACTATGACCTACATGTCATCTCCATGATGACAAAGACCAAGACACTCTCCCCCGACAACATGTTCGCGCACCTGGTTGCGTTTGAGGCTCGTTGACTCCAACACATGATCGATATCGCGACTAAGTCTTTGGCAAGTCCATCATTTGACAAGATTTGTAGCAATTTGAACTTAATTTCGTATTGTCAGGTTGAGAGGGTGTTAAATATAGAAACTTATATATCTTAAAGATAGAAAATTATACATAATAGGAAAGGACCAGTGTCCCTTGATTCTATTAGGCTTGGGTTGCGTCCTTTAATCTTGATAGTGTTGTTACCTATCATATACAAACTTAGGGTTGCGCCCCATAAACTCGACAATGTTGTTATCTGGCATGTAAATCATCATCTTATATATATCTATATAAATAAGTATAGTAAGATAGCCTTGTCTTGTGCCACTTTTAAGACTGGCTCCCTTTAGAACATCCTTGCATTGCGCTACTAGACAAACCATGAAATGAGCAAAACCAATGAATCGAAATCGAACCCCTTCCTGTGATCTGACTGCATCTCTATTCCCTAACTCAATAACTAATGTACTAGCCTATTGTCGACCGCCAACACCCATGTGGCAAGATTAAGCGCGGCTAAAGGACATGATGTCAAAATCTCATGATTTAAGACGTACTTGGCATAATCGATGTTCATGAGGAGCCGAAGGCAACGTACACACAAGCGACATACTTAGTGTTGGTGGGGAAGTGGAGGTGAGCTCGTCGATGATGAGCACCTCTAGGAGCGACTAGAGGATGAGGAAGATAATGAATTGAGGGTTCGAGAGCAGCATGTCACCGACGAACATCTGGATGCATGGTTGCATAGATTAGCATGGATACACAGAATTTAGAAAGGCTTTATTTGTTTTCTCCTCTCCCTTTAATAAATCTAGTGACACATCAGCAAAATAGTTATAATTAATATATTGTACATTAAAAATATCCTAAACAAAAAAAAATCTTCCATATGGCGAAGCTGATTACAATAGCCCTAGCAAGAAGCCAAAAGGTCAAATGACGCATACACATAGTGTAAAAATATTATTACCTCTCCAATGGTATTTTATAAATGGTCAAAAAAATCTAGATTTTTCCCAAACCGTATGCAATACATAATATACATTCCATCAACACGAAATAAAATAGAGCGAGGCGGCCGAGTTAATCCAGAATCGCATCCCTTAGGCACTGTTTGTTCATTGTTCTTCATAGTCGCTTAGCCTTACTTCCACCAGTTACTAACTACTGTAAACTTCCGCGTTATTTCTTGGCACTGTTCTCATGTTCTCGCATTGTTTACCCAACCCGCGTAGTTGCCGTGTGCATGTTAGGCTAGTAGTATCAATATCATGGTGCGGAGGATGCACGCTTAGCCGCCGGTTAGTTGCACCAATAACAATAATATAGATTGTTTTTTATGTATTAATCATTGAAGGGGCTCGGAATTCTAATAATTGCTTGCTTGGTGGTATCCTTCTTATAATCTACGCTACCATGTACGTAGATAATTTTTCCCTGAGCAGGACCTGAAAGTTGCTGGCTTATGTGCTTTTGGTATCCTTTTGTTAGTGGTTACATTAGCTCTGTTTTGTTAGTGCCTAGATTAGGGATCTCATATATATATTGTACTACTAGCATCTTCCCTTTTGCGCTGTTGCTTTAATTTCTTTACACCGTGGGAGACCGTTCGAGGAGAAAATTACGTGTGTGATCGGTTGCTTGTACTAGTTTTAGACTGCATTGTAATCTACCTTACTATATAATACATAGAGCCCAAGTTCTGCTTTAAGGACTGTACAAAATATCACGGTCTGCATAAGGTTATAGATGTTAGAATATAATATAAGTGAATTGTATGTCTCCTCCTACCAGCTTAAGCTTTTGAGTTGAATTGGTTGATGTATATAACTTAATATGGTATTAAAGCTAGATGTAATAGTTCAAATGTACCAAATGTAATAGTTTAAATGTACCAAAATTTGTCTTTTTTGTAACTGCTAGAGTAAGATAAATTTGACCATGAAATTTTGTATATATATATATATATATATATATATATATATATATATATATATATATATATATATATATATATATATATATATATATGAAGTAAGTTGAGATGTACATTTACATTTTTTTTAGAATTTTTTGAAACTTTTTTTAATAGGTTTGTACAGAATTTACACCAAAACATGGTTTTCTCTCCGTGGCAAACAGAAGCATGTAACTGAACTAGATTAAGTAATTCGGCGCGTGTAAAGATTCTTCTTTTAAATTGACTACTATAATACCGTTACGATAACACAAGATAAATATTTTATTTTATTTTAGCCAAATAGCTAGAAATGTATGATTTGAAAAAGAGTCCTATATTTTTTTATAGCTCGATCGCTCGTCCTACTTTAGTTAGCGGAGTGGTATTATATGAGAACGCTGCGCTGTGTGCGATTACCTATCATGTTAAACTTGGGTGGTTTTTCATGACCCTCTATGGGGTAACGTCCCTGTCGGGGACCATAATTAGGGGTACCCACAAGACGCCTAATTCTCAGCTGGTAACCCCCATCAGCATAAAGCTGCAGAGGCCTGATGGGTCCGATTAAGTCAGGGATCAGTCCATACGAGCGACTCGATCACGCCTCGCCCGAGCCTAGCCTCGGACAAGGGCAGCCGACCCCGAGGGATTTCCGTCTCGCCCGAGGCCCCCCTCCAACGGCGGACACATCTCCGGCTCGCCCGAGGCCTTGCCTTCGCTAAGAAGCAACCCTGACTAAATCGCCGCGCCGACCGACCGAGTCGCAGGAGCATTTAACGCAAAGGTGGCCTGACACCTTTATCCTGACGCGCGCCCCCCGGCAGAGCCGAAGTGACCGTCGTCACTTTGCCGCTCCACTGACCGGTCTGACAGAAGGACAGCGCCGCCTGCGCCACTCCGACTGCAGTGCCACTTGACAGAGTGAGACTGACAAGCAGTCAGGCCCTGCCAAAGGCACCATAGGAAGCTCCGCTCCGCCCGACCCAGGGCTCGGACTCGGGCTAAGCCCCGGAAGACGGCGAACTCCGCTCCGCCCGACCCAGGGCTCGGACTCGGGCTAAGCCCCGGAAGACGGCGAACTCCGCTCCGCCCGACCCAGGGCTCGGACTCAGGCTAAGCCCCGGAAGACGGCGAACTCCGCTCCGCCCGACCCCAGGGCTCGGACTCGGGCTAAGTCCCGGAAGACGGCGAACTCCGCTCCGCCCGACCTAGGGCTCGGACTCGGGCTAAGTCCCGGAAGACGGCGAACTCCGCTCCGCCCTATCCAGGGCTCGGACTCGGGCTCAGCCCCAGAAGACGACGAACTCCGCTTCACCCGACCCCAGGGCTCGGACTCCGCCCTGGCCTCTGCCGAACGACCTCCGGCTCGCCCGACCCAGGGGCTCGGACTCGGCCTCGGCCACGGAAGACAGACTCGACCCCGGCTTCGTAGGAGCCTCCACGACACCCAACCTAGGGCGCAGGCCAGCCACGTCAGTAGGAAGCGCCATCATCACTCTACCCCGAGCCGACTCGGGCCGCAGAGAACAAGACTGATGTTCCATCTGGCTAGCTCTGCCAGATAGGCAATGATGGTGCCCCGCATGCCCTGTGACAACGGCGGCTCTCAGCTCTCTTACGGAAGCAGGAGGACGTCAGCAAAGACTCAACCGCTCTGACAGCTGTCCCTCCGTCAGGCTCCGCCGCTCCTCCGACGGCCACGACATCACACCAGCTGGGTGCCAAGATCTCTCCGGCTGCCACATCGGCATGTACTTAGGGCGCTAGCTCTCCCCCGCTAGACACGTAGCACTCTGCTACACCCCCATTGTACACCTGGATCCTCTCCTTACGCCTATAAAAGGAAGGACCAGGGCCTTCTTAGATAAGGTTGGCCGCGCGGGGACGAGGACGAGACAGGCGCTCTCTTGGGGCCACTCGCTTCCCTCACCCGCGTGGACGCTTGTAACCCCCTACTGCAAGCGCACCCGACCTGGGCGCGGGACAAACACGAAGGCCGCGGGATTTCCACCTCTCTCATGCCCGTCTCCGGCCACCTCGCTTCCCCCCTTCGCGCTCGCCCACGCGCTCGACCCATCTGGGCTGGGGCACGCGGCACATTCACTCGTCGGCTTAGGGACCCCCCGGTCTCGAAACGCCGACAGTTGGCGCGCCAGGTAGGGGCCTGCTGCGTGTTGACGAACAGCTTCCCGTCAGGCTCCAGATGGGCAGTCTCCAGCAACCTCTCCGGCCCGGGACGGTGCTTCTTTTCGGGAGTCTTGAGTTCATGTCCTTCGACGGCAGCTATGACATGATACTCCTTCCACCGCCGCGCGACAACGACAATGGCGGCCGACGACCCGTCCGCCGGCGGCGGAATCGACGACATCTTCCCCGCGTGGTGGAAGAACAGCATTCGAGCTTGCCCCGTCCTCTCCCCCGCCAACGGAGGAGGAGGCGGGGCAACCAAGGCCAAGCGGGAGGCCGCGCTTCGTCGGCTGTCGAGCGAATCGACGTCCCCAGCGCCCCAACGGGGGGCGCGTCGGGCGTCGACCTCGCATTTGAGACGAAGGCGAGCGCCGTCCCCCCGCGACACGCCAATCCCGAGCAAGTGGACGACGCCAGCGCGCTCGCGGAGAGCTTGCAGGACGTCGCCCTCGTACCTGAGACGACGGTGCAATCAGTCCCCGACGTGGCTATGTCGCTGCTCGTCGACCAAAAGGTACCGACCGATTCCCATCCTACGTCATTTCGACTCAGCCTCAACCCGCCTAGCGACCTCGCTTTGGCGGGCGCTCTCGTTGAGGCGAGTGCAACCCCTCTGGGGTTTCGCATGCGGTCGCCTTGGGACCGGCTGACAGACGTCTCGACCTACGGGCCCTCTGGGTCCGAGGAAGATGACGACCCCGACATCTATTGGGATTTCTCTGGATTTGGCAACCCCAGTGCCATGCGGGACTTTATGACCGCATGTGACTACTGCCTCTCCGACTATTCCAACGGTAGCCGCAGCCTCGACGACGAGGACTGCGGCCCAAGCCGCGAATGTTTCCACGTCGAGCTAGGGGATCCCTCCGAAGGCAACCATCTCGGCATGCCGGAGGACGATGATCTCCCTAGGCCAGTGCCTCGCGCTGACATCCCGCGGGAGCTAGCTGTGGTCCCCGTTCCGGCGGGGGGTCACGACCCACAGCTCGAGCAAGTCCGCGGGGCGCAGGCCAGGCTCGACGAGGGAGCAGGAGCGCTTGAGCCGATCCGCCGGGACGTCGGGCAGGTATGGGCGGGCCAACCCCCGGCCGGAGAAATACGTCACCTGCCCCAGGGTCTCCAGCACCGCGTCGCCAACGACGCCAGGGTCAGGCCGCCGCCCGCATCCAGTGGGGTCGGTCAGAACCTGGCTGCCGCAGCGATGCTTCTCCGCGCGATGCCGGAGCCATCAACCACCGAGGGTCGGCGAATCCAGGGAGAGCTCAAGAATCTCCTGGAAGGCGCTGCGGTCCGACGGGCCGAGAGCTCTGCCTCCCGAAGGCAGGGATACCCCTCGGAACCTCATGCCGCGACTTCCCGATTCATGCGGGAAGCCTCGGTCTACATCGGGCGCACTCGCAACACCGCGCCTGCGGCCCCGGGCCACCTCGGCAACGAGCACCATCGTCGCGATCGTCGGGCCCACCTCGACGAGAGGGTGCGCCGAGGTTACCACCCCAGGCGTGGGGGACGCTATGACAGCGGGGAGGATAAGAGTCCCTCGCCCGAACCACCCGGTCCGCAGGCCTTCAGTCGGGCCATCCGACGGGCACCGTTCCCGACCCGGTTCCGACCCCCGACTACTATCACAAAGTACTCGGGGGAAACGAGACCGGAACTGTGGCTTGCGGACTACCGCCTGGCCTGCCAACTGGGTGGAACGAACGACGACAACCTCATCATCCGCAACCTCCCCCTGTTCCTCTCCGACACTGCTCGCGCCTGGTTGGAGCACCTGCCTCCGGGGCAGATCTCCAACTGGGATGACTTGGTCCAAGCCTTCGCCGGCAATTTCCAGGGCACGTACGTGCGCCCCGGGAATTCCTGGGACCTCCGAAGCTGCCGGCAGCAGCCGGGAGAGTCTCTCCGGGACTACATCCGGCGATTCTCGAAGCAGCGCACCGAGCTGCCCAACATCACCGACTCGGATGTCATCGGCGCGTTCCTTGCCGGCACCACCTGCCGCGACCTGGTGAGTAAGTTGGGTCGCAAGACCCCCACCAGGGCGAGCGAGCTGATGGACATCGCCACCAAGTTCGCCTCTGGCCAGGAGGCGATCGAGGCTATCTTCCGAAAGGACAAGCAGCCCCAGGGCCGCCCATCGGAAGATGCTCCCGAGGCGTCAACTCTGTGCGGCGCCAAGAAGAAAGGCAAGAAGAAGTCGCAAGCGAAACGCGACGCCGCCGATGCGGACCTTGTCGCCGCCGCCGAGTACAAGAACCCTCGGAAGCCCCCCGGAGGTGCTAACCTCTTCGACAAGATGCTCAGGGAGCCGTGCCCCTATCATCAGGGGCCCGTCAAGCACACCCTCGAGGAGTGCGTCATGCTTCGGCGCCACTTCCACAGGGCTGAGCCACCCGCAGAGGGTGGCAGGGCCCGCGACGACGACAAGAAGGAAGATCACCAAGCAGGAGAGTTCCCCGAGGTCCGCGACTGCTTCATGATCTACGGTGGGCATGTGGCGAATGCCTCGGCTCGGCATCGCAAGCAAGAGCGCCGGGAGGTCTGCTCGGTGAAGGTGGCGGCGCCAGTCTACCTAGACTGGTCCGACAAGCCCATCACCTTCGACCAAGCTGACCACCCCGACCACGTACCGAGCCCGGGGAAATACCCGCTCGTCGTCGACCCCATCGTCGGCGACGTCAGGCTCACCAAGGTCCTAATGGACGGGGGCAGCTGCCTCAACATCATCTACGCCGAGACCCTCAGGCTCCTGCGCGTCGATCTGTCCTCCGTCCGAGCAGGCGCTGCGCCCTTCCACGGGATCATTCCCGGGAAGCGCGTCCAGCCCCTCAGACGACTCGACCTTCCCGTCTGCTTCAGAACGCCCTCCAACTTCCGAAGGGAGACTTTGACGTTCGAGGTGGTCGGGTTCCGAGGAACCTACCACGCGGTACTGGGGAGGCCATGCTACGCGAAGTTCATGGCCGTCCCCAACTACACCTACCTGAAGCTCAAGATGTCGGGCCCCAACGGGGTCATCACCGTCGGCCCCACGTACAAACACGCGTTCGAATGCGACGTGGAGTGCATGGAGTACGCCGAGGCCCTCACCGAGTCCGAGGCCCTCATCGCCGACCTGGAAAGCCTCTCTAAAGAGGTGCCAGACGTGAAGCGCCATGCCGGCAACTTCGAGCCAGCGGAGACGGTTAAGGCCGTCCCCCTCGACCCCGGTGGCGACACCTCCAAGCAGATCCGGATCGGTTCCGGGCTCGACCCCAAATAGGAAGCAGTGCTCGTCGACTTTCTCCGCGCAAACGCCGACGTCTTTGCGTGGAGTCCCTCGGACATGCCCGACATACCGAGGGATGTCGCCGAGCACTCGCTGGATATTCGGGCCGGAGCTCGACCCGTCAAGCAGCCTCTGCGCCGATTCGACGAGGAAAAGCGCAGAGCGATAGGCGAGGAGATCCACAAGCTAATGGCAGCAGGGTTCATCAAAGAGGTATTCCATCCCGAATGGCTTGCCAACCCTGTGCTTGTGAGAAAGAAAGGGGGGAAATGGCGGATGTGTGTAGACTACACTGGTCTCAATAAAGCATGTCCGAAGGTTGCCTACCCTCTGCCTCGCATCGATCAAATCGTGGATTCCACTGCTGGGTGCGAAACCCTGTCCTTCCTTGATGCCTACTCAGGGTATCACCAAATCAGGATGAAAGAGTCCGACCAGCTCACGACTTCTTTCATCACGCCCTTCGGCATGTACTGCTATGTCACCATGCCGTTCGGTTTGAGGAATGCGGGCGCGACGTACCAGCGGTGCATGAACCATGTGTTCGGCGAACACATCGGTCGCACAGTCGAGGCCTACGTCGATGACATCGTAGTCAAGACAAGGAAGGCCTCCGACCTCCTCTCCGACCTTGAAGTGACATTCCGATGTCTCAAAGCGAAAGGCCTCAAGCTCAATCCCGAGAAGTGTGTCTTCGGGGTGCCCCGGGGCATGCTCTTGGGGTTCATCGTCTCCGAGCGGGGCATCGAAGCCAACCCGGAGAAGATCGCAGCTATCACCAGCATGGGGCCCATCAAGGACTTAAAAGGTGTACAGAGGGTCATGGGATGTCTCGCGGCCCTGAGCCGCTTCATCTCACGCCTCGGCGAAAGAGGTCTGCCTCTGTACCGCCTCTTGAGGAAGGCCGAGTGTTTCGCTTGGACCCCTGAGGCCGAGGAAGCTCTCGGGAACCTGAAGGCGCTCCTCACAAAGGTGCCTATCTTGGTGCCCCCCAGCTGATGGAGAAGCCCTCTTGGTCTATGTCGCCGCGACCACTCAGGTGGTTAGCGCCGCGATTGTGGTCGAGAGGCAAGAAGAGGGGCATGCATTGCCCGTTCAGAGGCCAGTCTACTTCGTCAGCGAGGTACTCTCCGAGACCAAGATTCGCTACCCACAAGTCCAGAAGCTGCTGTATGCAGTGATCCTGACGAGGCGGAAGTTGCGACACTACTTCGAGTCTCATCCGGTAACTGTGGTGTCATCCTTCCCCCTGGGGGAGATCATCCAGTGCCGAGAGGCCTCGGGCAGGATTGCAAAGTGGGCGGTGGAAATCATGGGCGAGACAATCTCGTTCGCCCCTCGGAAGGCCATCAAGTCCCAGGTATTGGCGGACTTCGTAGCCGAATGGGTCGACACCCAGCTGCCGACGACTCCGATCCAACCGGAGCTCTGGACCATGTTTTTCGACGGGTCGCTGATGAAGACGGGGGCCGGCGCGGGCCTGCTCTTCATCTTGCCCCTCGGGAAACACCTACGCTACGTGCTACGCCTCCATTTCCCGGCGTCCAACAATGTGGCTGAGTACGAGGCTCTGGTCAACGGGTTGCGGATCGCCATCGAGCTAGGGGTCAGACGCCTCGACGCCCGCGGTGACTCGCAGCTCGTCATCGACCAAGTCATGAAGAACTCCCACTGCCGCGACCCGAAGATGGAGGCCTACTGCGATGAGGTTCGGCGCCTGGAAGACAAGTTCTACGGGCTCGAGCTTAACCACATCGCTCGGCGCTACAACGAGACTGCGGATGAGCTGACAAAAATAGCCTCGGGGCGAACGACGGTTCCCCCGGACGTCTTCTCCCGGGATCTGCATCAACCCTCTGTCAAGATCGACGACACGCCCGAGCCCGAGGCACCCTCGGTCCAGCCCGAGGTACCCTCGGCTCAGCCCGAGGCACCCTCCGCTCAGCCCGAGGCACCCTCGGTCCAGCCCGAGGTACCCTCGGCTCAGCCCGAGGCACCCTCAGCTCGGCCCGAGGCGCCCTCGGTTCAGCCCGAGGTACCCTCGGCCCCCGAGGGCGAGGCACTACACGTCGAGGAGGAGCAGAGCGGGGCCACGCCTGATCGAAATTGGCATACCCCGTACCTGCAATATCTCCGCCAAGGAGAGCTACCCCTCGACCAAGCCGAGGCTCGGCGGGTAGCGCGACGCGCCAAGTCGTTCGTCTTGCTGGGCGATGAGAAGGAGCTCTACCATCGCAGCCCCTCGGGCATCCTCCAGCGATGCATCTCCATCGCCGAAGGTCAGGAACTCCTGCAAGAGATACACTCGGGGGCTTGCGGCCATCACGCAGCACCTCGAGCCCTAGTCGGGAATGCTTTCCGGCAAGGCTTCTACTGGCCAACGGCGGTGGCTGACGCCACTAGAATTGTCCGCACCTGCGAAGGGTGCCAATTCTATGCGAAGCAGACCCACCTGCCCGCTCAGGCTCTGCAGACGATACCCATCACCTGGCCCTTTGCTGTGTGGGGTCTGGACCTCGTCGGTCCCTTGCAGAAGGCGCCCGGGGGCTACACGCACCTGCTGGTCGCCATCGACAAATTCTCCAAGTGGATCGAGGTCCGACCTCTGAACAGCATCAGGTCCGAGCAGGCGGTGGTGTTCTTCACCAACATCATCCATCGCTTCGGGGTCCCAAACTCCATCATCACCGACAACGGCACCCAGTTCACCGGCAGAAAATTCTTGGACTTCTGCGAGGATCACCACATCCGGGTGGACTGGGCCGCCGTGGCTCATCCCATGTCGAATGGGCAAGTAGAGCGTGCCAACGGCATGATTCTACAAGGGCTCAAGCCTCGGATTTACAACGGCCTCAACAAGTTCGGCAAGCGATGGATGAAGGAACTCCCCTCGGTGGTCTGGAGCCTGAGGACAACACCGAGCCGAGCCACGGGTTTCACGCCGTTCTTCCTGGTCTACGGGGCCGAGGCCGTCTTGCCCACTGACCTGGAATACGGCTCCCCGAGGACGAGGGCCTACTATGGTCAAAGCAACCAAGCTAGCCGAGAAGACTCACTGGACCAGCTGGAAGAGGCTCGGGACAAGGCCTTACTACACTCGGCGCGGTACCAGCAGTCCCTGCGACGCTACCACGCCCGAGGGGTCCGGCCCCGAGACCTCCAGGTGGGCGACCTGGTGCTTCGGCTGCGGCAAGACGCCCGAGGGAGGCACAAGCTCACGCCCCCCCTGGGAGGGGCCATTCGTCATCGCCAAAGTTCTGAAGCCCAGAACGTACAAGCTGGCCAACAGTCAAGGCGAGGTCTACGACAACGCTTGGAATATCCAACAGCTACGTCGCTTCTACCCTTAAGATATTTTCAAGTTGTTCATATACCTCGCACACACGCAAAGTTTAGTCATCAAGGAAGGGTCGGCCTCGCCTCGGCAAAGCCCGACTCTCCCTCGGGGGCTAAAAGGGGGGAAACCCCCTCTGCGTTAAAATTTTCCTCGAAAAAAGATCTCTTTTACCAGAATATCTTTCGTGCTTTTTGACTACTTCGAAAAGTGGATCCTGAAAACGACGAAGTACACGTAAGCAGCCAAGGCTGACCGAGCCGAGGGACTCCTACGCCTCCGGGATACGGATACCTCACTCATCACCTTCTGCGATAAGTAACTCGCGTTCGGATAAAGTGATTCCGCGGATCGAACAAGTCTTTACGTTCGGAAGCTCTTCTGCCGAAGCGATCCTTCGAGCCTTCTCGACTGAGTCGGTGACAGGGCCTCATGGACGGGTGAAAGTACGCGTAAGCGGCAAGGCCGACCGAGCCGAGGGACTCCCACGCCTCCGGGATACAGATACCTCACTCATCACCTTCCGCGAGAAGCAACTCTCGCTCGCACAAACATCCCTGTTACCGACAAAAAAGTCCAGATACTCGAAACAAGAGGAAAAGAGACGCAGCTTTACAACGCAGCGAGGGTGTGTGTTCTAGCCTCGGCGGCCGCAGAAGGCACACGCTACAAGACAATCTGATCCTGCAGGCTCGGGTCTTCACGCTGGAAGGGGGCTGTAGCACCCTCGGCATCGACGACACCTTCAGCGAGGTCCGACCCAGCCTCGGACGGTGACGCGGTCCAGGGACTTCTCCGGGAATCCGGCCCGAGCAGGCGGCTCGGCCGGTTACCCCTAGGGCCTCGGCCAACCATCTTCCAAGGGCGCCAGCCCGATCCGAGGCCTCGGCTGATCAACTCCGGCGTCGGTCCCGCTGACGGACAACCCGGCTAGGCTCCGGCCAACCAGGTTTTCATTTTCGAGCCAACTCCGCCTCTGTTCGTGCTGATATCGCTACCCCTGGCCTCGGCTCGTCGAAGAGCGGCCAAGGGGTCTCTTTAACTAAGCTAGAGGAGCCTCAGACAACAAGGCCGATCGAGCCGAGGGACTCCTACGCCTCCGGGATACGGATACCTCACTCGTCACCTTGACACGGGGCGACTCATGCTTGGTGAAGCGGTTCAGATAATCAACATGCGAGTCTTAGTGCTCGAAAATGAGGAAAAAACACGACTCCGTGCCAAAATTACATACATGTTCAGGCCTCGACAGCCACAATGAACAAAAAACCCTGGCATTCAAAGTGCCATTACAAACGGAACTCCGGTTCCCCCTCCGCAGGTACGAACAACCCCACTCGATAGGGGTGGGCCTGCGGAGCAACAGAAGAAGCCAAACCGCCGCGCGGGGTGCACACAACCGCCCAGCGGTTACAGGCGACCCCCCACTTTTGCCCAGACCAACGGGCGGAAGGGGCGGGCAGCCATGCAGGCGGCATGCAACCGCGCCAAGTGGACGCGCTCCTCCAACTCCCAACACGCCAGCATGGAGGCCCAGGCCCACGCGTCACGCAAACGGCGCGCCGGATGCTGCATGCAAGCAACTACACCGCCACTTGCGCCACCACCGCGCCTCTTCGGTTGCGGAACCAATGCCGTGACTCGAGGCGACCCAGCGCACGACCCAGCAGCGCCAGCATGGCGCGACGGTCAATGCAGCCGAAAGTGGGACGACAGTAATGACGGTGGCAGGCGGGCGGGAGCAGCGGTCACGTCGTCGGCCAGGCTCACGTCCCATCCGGGGGCATCAAGAGAACCCCCTCTCACGGCGTGAAGACAGGGCGCCCGTGATCCGCTCCTCGAACGGCTCGCGCACGCGCAACGGCCGCCCCGCCAACCACTCGCCCCATCGCATTAACTCCGCGGCGGGACAGGCAGCGCTTCTGGCGGGAGAAGCGGGCGACGCTTCGCCTTCGCCGTAATAACCGCGCCAAAAAAGGTACGCCACGTCGTTCGATTTCGTATCCTTTTCCTTTTTTCCTCTTTCTCTATCTCTTGCAACAGGGACCGGGAAAGGGGGATACCCCGAAAAGGATCCTTCCTTGTGAAGGAACCGGGCTCCGAGCCCCCCTACTGATCAGAGGTTCGAAGGCTGGCCCCCCGAGGGGTTCAACAGCCGCCTCAGATCGCGTGGGCCCTACACCCACTACTGGTCAGAGGTTCGAAGGCCGGCCCCCCGAAGGGCTCCACGGCCGCCTCAGGCTACTCGGGCTCTGCGCCCATTACTGATCAGGGGTTCGAAGGCTGGCCCCCGAAGGGTTCACAGTCGCCTCAGACGCCGAGCGAGGGATGACCAGGGGTACGTTCGATACATAACCAAGGCTCGGGCTGCGCTCCCGAGGTACCCTAGGACATTTCCGAGACCAGCGGGAGCGATCTTGTAACGGAATCCCATCGGAGGGAGGCATCGAGCCCTCGGACCCCGTCGCCAGGGGACCGGGTCCGGCAGATCACCCGCAGGTACTTTTGGGCGTGCCTCTGGGCCCCTAGCCGACCCCCAACGAACGGGGCACGGACATCCACTCGGATTACCCGCTTGCAGCTCACCAGAGACACCATGTTCGGTGCCCATCGAGGGTAACATGGCGCTCTCCCCCTCCTCCTTGCGGAAAGGCGATGTAGGGGCGTATGTAAAAAAGCCGAGTCTGTCCCTGATCGCCCTCTCGCCCTGTGCGGAGGCTCGGGGGCTGCTCTCGCAAACCCGGCTCCGGCCGAACCGTTGACAGCGTCAACATACCAGCCCGAGAACTTGGGCCCCGACCGTGCACCCGGGCTACGGCCAGTTCGCATGAGGGAACAACCAGACCAGCCGAAGCATTACGCAAGGCATTAAGACCTCGAAGGAGTGAAACCACTCCTCCGAGGCCTCGGGGGCTACACCCGGCGGGTGCGCTCGCGCGCACCCACCGGAACAAAATGCAACCGAGAAAGGCTGGTCCCCTTGCAAAAAAGTGCGACGAAAGCCTCCAAGCGAGTGCTAACACTCCCTTCGAGGCTCGGGGGCTACTGTCGGGGACCATAATTAGGGGTACCCTCAAGACGCCTAATTCTCAACTGGTAACCCCCATCAGCATAAAGCTGCAGAGGCCTGATGGGTCCGATTAAGTCAGGGATCAGTCCATACGAGCGACTCGATCACGCCTCGCCCGAGCCTAGCCTCGGACAAGGGCAGCCGACCCCGAGGGATTTCCGTCTCGCCCGAGGCCCCCCTCCAACGGCGGACACATCTCCGGCTCGCCCGAGGCCTTGCCTTCGCTAAGAAGCAACCCTGACTAAATCGCCGCGCCGACCGACCGAGTCGCAGGAGCATTTAACGCAAAGGTGGCCTGACACCTTTATCATGACGCGCACCCCCCGGCAGAGCCGAAGTGACCGCCGTCACTTCGCCGCTCCACTGATCGGTTTGACAGAAGGACAGCGCCGCCTGCGCCACTCCGACTGCAGTGCCACTTGACAGAGTGAGACTGACAGGCAGTCAGGCCCTGCCAAAGGCACCATAGGAAGCTCCGCTCCGCCCGACCCAGGGCTCGGACTCGGGCTAAGCCCCGGAAGACGGCGAACTCCGCTCCGCCCGACCCAGGGCTCGGACTCGGGCTAAGCCCCGGAAGACGGCGAACTCCGCTCCGCCCGACCCCAGGGCTCGGACTCGGGCTAAGTCCCGGAAGACGGCGAACTCCGCTCCGCCCGACCCAGGGCTCGGACTCGGGCTAAGTCCCGGAAGACGGCGAACTCCGCTCCGCCCTATCCAGGGCTCGGACTCGGGCTTAGCCCCAGAAGACGACGAACTCCGCTTCACCCGACCCCAGGGCTCGGACTCCGCCCTGGCCTCTGCCGAACGACCTCCGCCTCGCCCGACCCAGGGGCTCGGACTCGGCCTCGGCCACGGAAGACAGACTCGACCCCGGCTTCGGAGGAGCCTCCACGACGCCCAACCTAGGGCGCAGGCCAGCCACGTCAGCAGGAAGCGCCATCATCACTCTACCCCGAGCCGACTCGGGCCGCAGAGAACAAGACTGATGTCCCATCTGGCTAGCTCTGCCAGATAGGCAATGATGGCGCCCCGCATGCCCTGTGACGACGGCGGCTCTCAGCTCTCTTACGGAAGCAGGAGGACGTCAGCAAAGACTCAACCGCTCCGACAGCTGTCCCTCCGTCAGGCTCCGCCGCTCCTTCGACGGCCACGACATCACACCAGCTGGGTGCCAAGATCTCTCCGGCTGCCACATCGGCATGTACTTAGGGCGCTAGCTCTCCCCCGCTAGACACGTAGCACTCTGCTACACCCCCATTGTACACCTGGATCCTCTCCTTACGCCTATAAAAAGAAGGACCAGGGCCTTCTTAGAGAAGGTTGGCCGCGCGGGGACGAGGACGAGACATGCGCTCTCTTGGGGCCACTCGCTTCCCTCACTCGCGTGGACGCTTGTAACCCCCTACTGCAAGCGCACCCGACCTGGGCGCGGGACGAACACGAAGGCCGCGGGATTTCCACCTCGCTTCCCCCCTTCGCGCTCGCCCACGCGCTCGACCCATCTGGGCTGGAGCACGTGGCACATTCACTCGTCGGCTTAGGGACCCCCGGTCTCGAAACGCCGACAGTCCCACTAATATAGGTTTGTGTGGTTTTCACTGCATATATATATGATGTAACATGCCACTCATACGGAGAGGGAAACATACTACACGTTTCACGTGTGACGCATGGGATCATCGAAACTAATGCTTATAATAGTAGAGATAAAGAAGAGATATACGCATTTGACCCAAAGGTTACAAATAACTTTGTTGAAATTTGCACTTACGATTTATCTTTTTAGCACGTGGCAAAGCCATGCATGTTAGTACTAACTATCTCGAGCAGCTTCCTTATTCTCATATTTTATTTCAAACTTCACTCTATAAATAATATAGTCTATAATAAAAATAATATAGTTTATAATAAAAAACAGTATTTTATACAGTTATATGCTATGCACGATCAGCAGAACATAACCGGTGAAGTATGCATGGGATTCACCATTCAGCGGTGACCGGACATATTACCCCGTTAAAAAATCAACGAGTCTTTTTTTATAGAATATAATTAGGGCCCCTTTGGATTGAAGGAATTTTGGAGGAAAAGTGTAGGATTCCAATTCCCGTAGGAAAAAATCCTACTCATGTCTTTGGATTGCAGGAACGAAGCAAAGGAAAAGTGAAGGAAAGTTTCCCATATGGCTGATTTTGTAGGGAAAACGCAGGAAATAAAACATTGGCTTGGACCTCTTTTTTCAATTCCTGTCGCGTAGGATCGAGGCAAATCAGTACTTTGTTGCTGCTATACTTTCCTATGATTCATCCAAAGCATCGTTTTGTGACTGCTAATCTAATCTAAGAAGAATTATGAATTCCTATTCCTATAAGTTTCCTACGCTTCATCCAAAGACTTGCTTTCACATTTTTTCTGTGTTTTTCAATCCTCTGTTTTCCATATACATTCCTATAGAATTCCTATATTTTTCCTATTCCTATGTTCTCACAATCCTGCATTCCAAAGAAGCCCTTAGGGTCTTCAGAGTATTTGTTTTGAATTTCTCCTATTGGTATTCGAACATAACAATAACTTACTGTTACTAAATACTAAGGACATGTACAAACTAAATATTATGTTGTGGTTCTCAAACACTAGATGCACTAAAAAACTCGTTCATACAACCTAATATATCTAAGCTTTATATGTGCATTGTATGAGTGGAACTGTATTTTAGACTTTTAGAACTGTGCTCGAGACATTTCTTCACCAAAACATGTTTCTTGTGTTTTTTTGCACCTACCTCTTAGATACCAATTAAGATATGAGTCATTTAATTTATGTGGGTTGTGTTGTACATAATAGATTTTTTGGATCATCCTTCAGAACCCTAGCCGCTAGATGTACAACAAAAACAAAAATCATACCCTCACTTGGTATGCCATCATGTTCGTTGGTGAAGCTCTGCGCTATGGCAGCAACGGTTAGAAAAGCGACGTCGATGACGGTGAAGACCGATAGTGTACTTCCCGCTGCTAATAGCCCACCCTCTCGACAGTTTAGGGTTTGAGTGGGAAACCTTAGACAGTACTTTGACTCGTGCTTTGGCTGTCGGCTTCCCACCTCTTTCTATAGTGCTGCATAATAGGGATCCAGCAACCTTGTTTTTTAACTAGACGCCTCCAATCAGGACGGAAGGTCAAAGGCCCAGTTGTCCGTTAGGCCAACTGGTGAAGATCAATTCTAACAGTTCAAGCCCTAAGTAGAGGCTCCAACAGAGATGCCACATTAATTTTTACTAGACACATTAAGGATTATCTCCAGCAGCTTACTCATCCTCGTTCATTATTTCAATTACTCTTTATTATAAAGTTATGATCAAATTTTAAATTTTGACGTGAGGTGGTTCTATAAATTAATTTACTCCTTTGCAACCGAGGTAGTACTGTGTCTATATTTGCAATTTCTTTTAGCATATGCATAGGAGATTCTACTATTGTCTATTGGCCAATGATTTTACATTGCATATTCTTAAACCTCGCATTGTCCCTTTCGACGTGCTAGTTTAGAATTGTGATTATTGTTTGCAAGTATTATCTTTTGTAAGGATTGTTTACTAGCGCTATTGATGCGGTTGTTGGTACTTGGTACATACCGTAGTCGCTGACGACGGACTTTGTTGCCACTTGAACAGTAGAATAGAATATGCAGGCTACCACGATGGCTACTTGTTGTGCTCCGTTTGGTCGGTCAAATCATTATATGGCACGTACAGAGATAGTAGATTAGTAGTAGATACCTGCCCTGGATCGAGCTCACCTCATCGCGAAACCACCTTTTGCGCGGCTGCCGGCTGCGCTTCTACTCCATCTGTCCAAGAAGCTTCGCTGCCAGCCGCCGGCCGAGTCCAACAGTCCCACATGCACCTATAAGAACCACTCCACAATGGAAGGACGTTTCCTTGTACCAGAACACCAAAAGCCATCTGATCTCCACTCCTGCGAAGAGATCTAGCACATCGCCACATCCACACACACTTCCAGCTCCTCCAAATATTTCGCGCCACTTGCGGGCTCTGACGGTTTAGCTCCACTCCAGCCATGAGCTCCCGAATGGCCGGAGCAGCGCTCCTGCGCCACCTAGGCCCCCGCCTCTTCGCGGCCGAGCCGGTGACCGGGCTCGCGGCGAGGGGCGTCATGCCCGCGGCCGCGAGGATTCTCCCCGCACGGATGTCCAGCACGGCCGCGGAGGCCGCCAAAGAAGCTGCCGCGCCACAACAGCGCCAAAAGCCCGAGGCCGCGGCCGCGGCGCCGGAGGGGCAGGACAAGAAGGCCGTCGTCAGCTACTGGGGCATCGAGCCGCGAAAGCTCGTGAAGGAGGACGGCACGGAGTGGAGGTGGTTCTGCTTCAGGGTGAGCTCTTGATCTGCTCTACACATTTGCACGGGCGGGTTCTAATTTGTGATGGTCGCCGTTTGAATGTTTGCTTTTTCGTCGATTCATGTACGTGCAGCCATGGGACACGTACAGAGCGGACACGTCGATCGACATGAAGAAGCACCACGAGCCGAAGGCGCTGCCGGACAAGCTGGCCTACTGGCTGGTCAAGTCGCTGGTCGTGCCCAAGCAGCTCTTCTTCCAGCGCCGGCACGCCAGCCACGCGCTGCTGCTGGAGACGGTGGCGGCCGTGCCGGGCATGGTGGGCGGCATGCTGCTCCACCTGCGCTCGCTGCGCCGCTTCGAGCACAGCGGCGGCTGGATCCGCGCGCTGCTGGAGGAGGCCGAGAACGAGCGGATGCACCTCATGACGTTCCTGGAGGTGGCGCAGCCCAAGTGGTGGGAGCGCGCGCTCGTGCTCGCCGCGCAGGGCGTCTACTTCAACGCCTACTTCGTCGCCTACCTCGCCTCGCCCAAGTTCGCCCACCGCTTCGTCGGCTACCTCGAGGAGGAGGCCGTGCACTCCTACACGGAGTACCTCAAGGACCTCGAGGCCGGCATCATCGACAACACGCCGGCGCCGGCCATCGCTATCGACTACTGGCGCCTCCCCGCCGATGCCAGGCTCAAGGACGTCGTCGCCGTCGTGCGCGCCGACGAGGCGCACCACCGCGATGTCAATCACTTCGCATCGGTACGGCGCGGGCTTAGTGGCTTGCAAGAATCCGCCTACTTTTTGTTCGGCCAATCTGAACTAATTGATCGGTTTCTTTGGATTGCAGGACATCCATTACCAGGGCATGAAGCTGAGGGACACGCCTGCGCCTCTCGGCTACCACTAATTAGTCAACGTGGCCTGCTAGTTTAGCAATGTCGCCTGTATTACGGGTCGGTCATGATGTTAATTAACCTACTGCCTTATTTGTGATCAATTTGTCTGCATTATTTGTGTATAAATAAATAATATAGTTGTGTCACGTGCTAATCGATCGAGTCTGATTTAAAAATAGTAATCGGTATTGTGTGAAAGCAGCAGCAACGTGTAGATGTAATGTAGATCGAGTCTGACTTAAAACAAATTTCCTATATATCGGAACCAAACCCAAATTGCTGTAGCCTCTCATATTTATCAGCAGCAGGTCCACACGAACACAAACAGAAGGCATAATTGCTTGGAACTCGACTTCTATCCATGTAGACGGCTGATAAATATGCGGGCCTGCAGCAGCTTGGGTTTGCATCTGGTGTGCAGTGAATTTCTTCCACCTCGCTAATAAACATAGAGAAGAAGATTATCCAAACAAAAAAATGGGATTCAACTCAATATGAACCTATTCCATCGAGGTGATTCCTTAAACTAAGAGTGGAATACATGGTGTGCATTATAATTTAGTGATTCTCTAAGCACTCATGTATCTACTCACTTGTATTGTTTCTTAGCTCCCACACAAGAAAAATGATGTTGGAGGTGATATTTATAGCCCCAATGTCAAAAATGATCGTTGGAACAAAGCAGATTTTTCTGTGTAGCACTAGACTGTTGGAACCGGACCGCCGACACATGGCGTGTCCGTCGAGGCCACCCGCACACACGGTGCACCCATCCAGGCTGTCGGGCCGCGATACACGCGCCCGCACGTATACCAGCGGACTCTAGGTCTCTTGGGCCAACACTCCCCCAAAAAGCTATTAGGGGGTTGCACCCTCAACCATATAAATCATGCTTTTCCACTCTCACCAGACAATGTGGGACTATTCTCAACAATCTCCCCCTCACACATTGTGA
The DNA here is from genome assembly GCF_902167145.1 of Zea mays. Classification (NCBI taxonomy): domain Eukaryota; kingdom Viridiplantae; phylum Streptophyta; class Magnoliopsida; order Poales; family Poaceae; genus Zea; species Zea mays. The sequence goes on from NC_050097.1 coordinate 12,807,549, forward strand.
GCCGAGATTTGTCTGAGAATGCACTAGACCAACCTGGCTCTGATACCAATTATTGGAACCGGACCGCCGACACATGGCGTGTCCGTTGGGGCCACCCGCACACACGGCGCGCCCATCCAGGCTGTCGGGCCGCGACACACGCGCCCACACGTATAGCAGCGGGCTTTAGGTCTCTTGGGCCAACACTCCCCCAAAAGCTAGCCTATTAGGGGGTTGCACCCTCAACCATATAAACCATGCTTTTCCACTCTCACCAGACAATGTAGGACTATTCCCAACATAGACATGTCTGGTGACTATAACGGACACGTCAGCTAGCAGTTGTGAATAGTTGTTGTCCATCGTTGAGTTTACAATATCTAGTGTTAACATTGGTGTCACACAGAACATATTTGGTGAGTTTAACCTGGGTTGGTTGCATTTGCAACCTCTTTGAGTACCATGCCTAATGTGGTATCCAATGTACCACTTAACATGTCTCGTACATTGTAAACCTATATGTACATGCTATAGGTCTTACTGAATACCTGTCTAGTGTGGTGTCCAGTGTTATATACATTGCACACTTAAGTGTTTGGCGTACTCAGTTTTCTAGCCCTTCTTCAACACCATAATACATGTCTGCTGCTTCATCTGGTGCACTACTAGACACGTCTGGTGCTGCTCTATAGCCTATTTCTATATTTCTGCATGTTTCTTTTGTTATGCTTTTTTTGTCTTATATCTTGGACTCTTGCATAATATCCATAGGTATTCAATGAGTCTTATAATCTCTTGCTTTGAGGTGTTGATTTTCTTGATCTTCATGTTGCCTTCATCCAAGTCCATGTTGCATCCTATGAACTATATTCATAAACACTAGAACACATCATTAGTTCAAATGGGTGTTTTGATCATCAAACACCAAAACTCTTAATAAAATGGGCCACAATCCATCTTCCTTACCATCTCCCCCTTTTTAGTGATTGATGACAACACAACCAAAGCACGCAAATAATCAAATATAAAAAGTAAAAAAATCTACTCTCTAGGACGTATGTGCAAACGCAAGATTCATATAATATTAAAAGATACCAAGTGATAGCTTACACTTTAAAGAATTTCTTACTTATGCAAATTATCCCCATATTGTGGTATTCTAGACGTAACCCCCCCTAACTCCATAAACTACATCCTTCCTACCAACAACCAAAACCCATAAAAAAGATACTTATAGAAGACAATACCCAATATTTCATGAGGTAGTATAACTTCATTGGGAGAAGATCTCGACATTGATGATCTAAGGCTCCGGGCGAACAGTTTCTCTCAATCACTACACCACTGCTCTATTGGTTATCTCGTGTGACACACGAATGGCCTCAACAAGAAGGCTTATCCCTACAAGCACAATTAAGAACACAAGCAAGAACAGGAAGAACGTAATCAAACTAGTATTGATCACGAGATGGGGTCTCACAAATCAATGAATGGTGACACTGTTCGATGATAGAATGAATCTAAGCAAAACCCAACCCTAATGGTGGTAGCTGCTACTGATCAAATACGGTTTAGGGCATGTAAGACCCCTAGACGCGTCCCTAATGGGCTCCAACGAGATACACAAGCTAACAACACAAAAGACAGTGTCGTAGCACCGAAACCGAATCTGTGTGCTGACTTATTTCGATGATATTTGTTGACCTCGAAGGAATTTTAAGTCGGGACTAGTTGGGTTGGATAGTGCCGGGGTTTCAAAAACCATAGGACAGTAAGATTTATGTTCTAAAACCATAGGACTCACTCCGAATGGTGAGCTATTGGGACTCAAGCGATGGGTTTGAGACAGTGGGTTATATTGGTTCAGGCTTGCGCCCTAGTCCAGTGTAGCGCTAATCGTAGTATTGCTGAGGGCATGTTACAACTAGTGTGCTTGTGTGTGAAGAAAGAGGGGGTCATTCACTTTTATAGCTCAACAGTTAGACTCTATAGTGGGGACCTGTATTCTACCGGAGGGAGCTCTACCGGTGGTCCTTGGGGGTGTTGTTCTTCTGACGTCGTCCATAGGGTCGTGTGTAGCCGTACTCCCATCATGGCGTACTATCCCATCATCTCGTCATTTGGGTCCCTGTAGCGAGTCTCCCGCTGACATCCACATAGTAGTGCGTGGGGCGGGTCAGTCATATGGAGTTGACATGTGTCGTGCGGTCTTGCCCATCATCACGAGTTTGTGTCACTCATCGGCATGCGTAGGGGTACACCTGGTCTGGTGTATCTGTTGCGCATTATTTGGTATTTGGGTCACTATATAAGCTCTAGTTTTGAGGTCTTCCGTGAATAGGGTTGATTGTCCCCTCGAGGCAGTGAGGTTGTGCCCGGTGTCGTACTTGAGGTGGTGTAGTCATGTCGACAAAGACCCCTCGATGCGCCCTCAGTCTATCGTTCGTATGCCTGGTCATGGCATGGGGTGACACGTTTTGTCTCAGTCAGCGTGGACTTGTAGCGTTAGACTTGGATCTCCCTCTCACAGACTTACTCGGCAGGGACTTGGTCAGTGGCCCCACCTCATAGACTTGCTAGGCGGGGACTTTGTTGGTCGCCCCGTCTCATAGACTTGCTCAGTGAGGAGTTGGTCGGTCGCCTCGCCTCACAGACTTCCTTGATAGGGACTTGGTCGGTCGCCCCGCCATGTAGAATTGCTCGGCGGGGACTTGGTCGGTCAGAAGGTTACATGCCTTATTTGGGTACCCCGTTCCTAGGGACCCGATAGCATCCCCCGAACCTCCAAGTGGCTCCTTCGAGGTCGTACGAAGGCTTTCGTTGACTATCTAGTACCTCGAGTGCGCGTGAGCGCATCTACTAGATGTAGCCCGTGAGCTCTGAAAAGGCTAGATGTCATATTCACAATGTAGGATATCGATGCTCCTGAAAAGGCTACGTAATGGCTCTAAAAAGGCTAGAAATCATACTCATAATATAAGATATTGATGCTTTTGAAAAGACTATGTAATGGCTTTGAAAAGGCTAGATATAATATTCACAATATAGGACATTGTAAAAGACAATATTCGTTTATTGATATGTCTATTCGCATTTAATTCTTCTGCAAAGGACTATGTACAATGAATTGCACAAAATTTTGGTGGAGTTTCCCCTATTTATATCAATCCAACATATACACATGTAGAAGCATATAACATACAAGTACATATAAGTTTATACAATTCCATACAAGCTCATAAAAGTCCATACAAGCACATAAAAGTCCATAGAGGTCATCCAAGTCAATAAAAAGTCCATACAAGTCCATAGAGACTAGACAAGTCCATAACAAGTCTATACAGTCCATAACAACTCCATACAGCCCATACAAGTCCATAACAAGTCAACACCTCCTAGTCTTACCCTTGCCTAAAGCGTCGGTGCCTGGAATGTAACGTTGTGGAGAGCGGTGTTGCCTACGTTGTTCTGGCTGTAACGATTGTGTCGAAGGAGCCCCCTGAAGCTGTGAAGGCCCGATTTCGTCCTGATCATCGTTGAAGCCAATACATTGTCATGTGGATGGTGTTGTTGTGTGGGTATACGACAGGACATGTACGTCCTATGCAACCATGGTCCTGCAACCACAACGAGTGGCAGCTCCACGTAGATAAACGATGTACGCTAGAAACATGATACTTAATAATATATTCGAAAATTTTGAGTGTGGCAAAGAAAACATGTACGCGCAGAAACATGTTACTTTACAACTTATTCGTAACAACCATAAACGCTTCACGTAGGCTTACCTCCAAGAAGCTACACATGTTGTCGCCCATAGTCAAAAGCTGGCGATCAATGTCCTGTACTGAGCGTTTTAATGTGTTGCCCTATACAACACAATTTGCATCAAATATAGATCGCAAACATGTCAAGTTTTAAAATTGAGTAAAAAAGTTTTAAAATGTACCACTCAATCCAAGATGGATACCGCCTCCACTTGGGTTCCGAGTCTAGTGGACTTGTCGTATGCCGTGTCTTTGTTATCGAAAGAATCAAAGGCGGTATAGTCATCCGCTATACACTGCTAGTGAAGCTTACAACGAGTCGCACCCTAGTACCAAGCTTGGTACCGCTTGTAGTCGTTGTTGTTGTGCAACTCACCGTTTTCAACCACATTCTCTTGAGCCAAATCCCATTCTTGAATAAATCCCATATGATGTTGACGAAAGTCTGTTATCTTCTTTTGCTTTCGCCAGTCAAACCTGCACACAAACCATATCATGCAAACAAAAAAAAAGATTAAGAAATACTGGTTGTTACGAGGCAACTGGAATAAGAGAATTTGTATAGAGCAAACTTACTTGTGCAGTTCCCTTGAAGTTGGAAAATCTTTAACCTGCCGTAGTTGGTTCCTACCAAACTCTCTCAACCTTGTGCGACAGGTGCCACTCAACACACTAGAAACATATCATAGGACATCTCATCCTATACAGTGCCTCGTCGTCGTTGCATATTGGACTAAAGATCATCCCAACCAACTCTGGTGCATTGTATGGTTGCTAACTAAAATACTAATTAAAATACAAACTAATTAACTAAAATACTAAATACCTAACAAAAAACTAACTATATATCTACAATACTAAATAAATTACCGACGATGGCGGGACCGCGGAGGTGCGCGGTGCGGCGTGGCCTGCGGCGCAGCTGAGCCGAGCAACCGGCAGGGAGGGCACCGATGGCTCTGGAGACGGCCGACGTGGGAGGCACGGGCGTGCCGAGCCGCAACGACGTGGGGTGAGGCAGAGGCCGACGCGGGGTGGGGCAGAGCCACGGCGCGGGCAGGGGCATGACAGGGCCGACGACTGAGAGAAGGGAAACAGGAGAAAAGAAGGGCTTGGTTCGGTTTAAAGGGGGTAGGCACCACAGATCTTGGCGCTTACCCCCATACACGTGGCAGTATGGTTTAAACGGGGTAGGCACCAAGATCTGTGGTGCCTACCCCCTACCATGTGGGCGCCACGCCACCGCCATGCCATAGGTCGTGGCCCAGACCTAGGCGCTAATAGCATTGGTGCCGGCTAGTGTTAGCTAGGTGTCAATGCTGTTGATCTAAGGGTCAATTTTTTGAAATGAAAATAAAAAGGACGTATTTGTGAAAATAAAACCAAAAAGGGACTAAATTGCAAATAAGTTGGAGGAAGTGAATAATTTTTTCAACTTTGGTTTGCCTTCAATACAGCAAAAGCAGTCCCCTATTTGCTGTGAGATTTCTATTATTAAATCCAGGTTGTGGTGAGAAAAAGTTGTTGCACGTTAGATCACTTTGGTTTAGCTTCTACTTTTCAAAAGCAAAAGTTGGCTCTACATGCTGAACCAAACACATCCAAAGAATGAGCCAAATCAAGATACAAATTGGACTTTTCAGAAGTTGTAATTAACATGAGATGAGAACTTCTTTTGAGTGCTACAGTAGTCAATCATATTCAATACAAATGGTATATTATAACAAGGTTAAAAGGTTAAAAGGTAATGTTTTTATATACAAGTTGTGAGAACATTTGTTTAAGGCACACAGTAGATAATGTTTTTATATACAATGGTATATTATAACAAGGTTAAAAGGTTTGGCGTAGGGTAGTCAATGATAAAAATTTGACATTTAACACCGCGTATAATCTAGTAATATATACATGATTAGAAAATAAAAATGTCACATAATGCATTTAATTCATTAAATTAAGTTATAAGTTGAATAAATTTGTTTTTGACCTAAACATTGAGTATTACTAGTCAGTTGCCCGTGCGTTGCGACGGCTAACAACAACACCCACGTACTCTATCCACCAAAAAGATCTCAAGGTTTTTTATTGATTGTCTCGGCTCTCCGCATAATTTTTTTGTTTGACTAACTGATGTTGTTGTTTACTCCATCCAATATGTCTTCATACAACACGGCTAATGAAGGGAGCGATTAGAAGAAAATTCACAACGACTGACTGAACGAACAGAGACTATAGAATGATATAAATCCACCATACAGAGACCAAATAACAGGAAGTTTGTGAGCTTAAGTTTCCAAAACAAGTCACATAAACTCAAACTTATAAAAAAGATAGATCAAAACATGGAGTGGTTGCTAAAGTCAGGCATCAATAAAAACTGGATGCGCTCCATACAAATTATGGTACTTCGTAGCAATTACTAACGTTTAAAACCAACAAATGACATTTCCTTTTACTGTTAGCATGACAAATCATTGTTGCTCCATCCAATTCAGCACCATCAAACACCATGGAGTCAATTGCGCTAATGTGGTCTTAGAAACGACCTAATGCATGCAAGAGCCAAGAACACAAGGGACGAGAACCCTGTTGTAGTGCATGCATGGATATCCAAATCCTAACACATATTTTGCATGATCCATGAGACATCATCAGAAGAACACAAACCACATGCAGACAATAAATAAAGTATTAACACACTCAAATTATGTTCAGTCCTTAGCACAATAAAAAACTAACACCCAATACAACAGAGGAACAACACAATATTTTTTGCAATGATAGAAGGATGTAGGGATGATGAAAGTCGCCTAGTGTGGGGTGAATAGGGCGAATCTGAAATTTACAAAGTTTAAGCACAACTACAAGCCGAGGTTAGCGTTAGAATCAAAATCGAGTCCGAGAGAGAGGGCGAAGACAAATCACAAGCAAATAGTGAGAATGACACGGTGATTTGTTTTACCGAGGTTCGGTTCTTGCAAACCTACTCCCCGTTGAGGTGGTCACAAAGACCAGGTCTCTTTCAACCCTTTCCCTCTCTCAAACGGTCACTTAGACCGAGTGAGCTTCTCTTCTCAATCAAACGGGACACTAAGTCCCCGCAAGGACCACCACACAATTGGTGTCTCTTGCCTCGGTTACAATTGAGTTGATCACAAGAAAGAATGAGAAAGAAAAGAAGCAATCCAAGCGCAAGAGCTCAAATGAACACAAGTCACTCTCTCACTAGTCACTATTTGATTGGAATGATCTTTGGACTTGGGAGAGGATTTGATCTCTTTGGTGTGTCTTGTATTGAATACTATAGCTCTTGTAAGGTGTAGGAAGTCTGAAAACTTGGATGCCATGAATGTGGGGTGGTTGGGGGTATTTATAGCCCCAACCACCAAAAGTGGCCGTTGGGAGGCTGTCTGTCGCATGGCGCACCGGACAGTCCGGTGCGCCAGCCACGTCACTCGACCGTTAGGGTTCGACCGTTGGAGCTTCTGTCTTCTAGGTCACCGGACAGTCCGGTGTTGCACCGGACAGTCACTGTACACTGTCCGGTGCGCCTTCTAGCGCTGCTCTGACACTGGCGCGCACTGTAGCGCATTGAATGCGTTTTGCAGACGACCGTTGGTGTGAAGTAGTCGTTGCTCCGCTGGCACACCGGACAGTCCGGTGGTGCACCGGACAGTCCGGTGAATTATAGCGGAGTGGCTCCCAGAATTCCCGAGACTGGCAAGTTTGGAGTTGGATTCCCTGATGCACTAGACACTGTCCGGTGCGCCAGACCAAGGCTGCCTTCGGTTTAACTTTGCTCCCTTTGTTTGAACCCTTTCTTTTGACTTGTATTGGTTTGTTGTGAACCTTTGGCACCTGTAGAACTCATAATCTAGAGCAAACTAGTTAGTCCAATAATTTGTGTTGGGCAATTCAACCACCAAAATTCTTATTAGAAAAGGTTTGACCCTATTTCCCTTTCAATCTCCCTCTTTTTGGTGATTGATGCCAACACAAACCAAAGCAAATATAAAAGTGCAGAATTGAACTAGTTTGCATAATGTAAGTGCAAAGGTTGCTTGGAGTTGAAACCAATATACTTATCTCAAATAGATGTGCATGGATTGTTTTCTTCTTCATTAAAATTTTGGACCACATTTGCACCACGAGTTTTGTTTTGCAAATTCTTTGTAAAATTCTTTTCAAAAATCTTTTGCAATTAGTCAAAGGTACATGAATAAGATTGAAGAAAGCATTTTCAAGATTTGAAATTTTCTCCCCTGTCTCAAATGCTTTTCCTTTGACTAAAAAAAACTCCCCCTAAATAAAATTCTCCTCTTAGTGTTCAAGAGGGTTTTGCAATTTTTAAATATACTACTTTCTCCCCCTTTTGAACACAATAAGATATCAAATTGAAAACTTCAGTTTTAAATTTGGTGGTGGTGCGGTCCTTTTGCTTTGGGCTCATACTTTCTCCCCCTTTGGCATGAATCGCCAAAAACGGATACTTGTGAGTGAGATATAAGCCCTTTCAAACTTTCTCCCCCTTTGGAAAACACAAAAATATGAGTGAAGATTATACCAAAGTGGAGAACGATGCGGAGTACCGGCAAATACAATTGGAGTTGAGTTGAAGCGCCTTCTTTGCCGAATACGCCATTTCCCTTTCAATACCTATGATTAAGCATAAGATGATACTTGAAAACACATTAGTCATAGACATAAAAAGAGATATGATCAAAGGTATATAAATGAGCTATGTGTGCAGGAATCAATCAAAATTCCTAGAATCAAGAATATTTAGCTCATTCCTAAGTTTAGTAAAGGATTGCTCATCTAAAGGCTTGGTAAAGATATCGGCCAATTGATCTTTGGTGTTTATATAGGCTATCTCGATATCCCCCTTTTGTTGGTGATCTCTCAAAAAGTGATACCGAATGGCTATGTGCTTAGTGCGTCTGTGTTCAACGGGTTTATCTGCCATGCGGATTGCACTCTCATTGTCACATAGGAGAGGGACTTTGCTAAACTTGTAGCCATAGTCCCTAAGGGTTTGCCTCATCCAAAGCAATTGCGCGCAACAATGGCCTACGGCAATGTACTCGGCTTCGGCAGTAGAAAGAGCTACTGAGATTTGCTTCTTTGAAGCCCAAGACACCAGGGATCTTCCCAAAAACTGACAAGTCCCTGATGTGCTCTTTCTGTTAATCTTACACCCTGCCCAATCAGCATCGGAATATCCTAATAAATCAAATGAGGATCCCTTGGGGTACCAAAGACCAAACTTAGGTGTTTGAACTAAATATCTCAAGATTCGTTTCACGGCCCTAAGGTGAACTTCCTTAGGGTCGGCTTGGAACCTTCCACACATGCATACGGAAAGCATAATGTCCGGTCGAGATGCACATAAATAGAGTAAAGAACCTATCATCGACCAGTATACCTTTTGATCTACGGATTTACCTCCCGTGTCGAGGTCGAGATGCCCATTGGTTCCCATGGGTGTCTTGATGGGCTTGGCATCCTTCATTCCAAACTTTGTAAGAATATCTTGAATATACATCGTTTGGCTAATGAAGGTGCCCTCTTGGAGTAGCTTGACTTGAAATCCTAAGAAATACTTCAAATCCCCCATCATAGACATCTCGAATTTTTGAATCATGATCCTACTAAACTCTTCACAAATAGATTTGTTAGTAGACCCAAATATAATATCATCAACATAAATTTGGCATACAAACAAATCATTTTCAATAGTTTTAGTGAATAGAGTAGGATCGGCCTTTCCGACTTTGAAGCCATTAGTGATAAGAAAATCTCTTAGGCATTCATACCATGCTCTTGGGGCTTGCTTGAGCCCATAAAGCGCCTTAGAGAGTTTGTAAACATGGTTAGGATACTCACTATCTTCAAAGCCGGGAGGTTGCTCAACATAGACCTCTTCCTTGATGGGTCCATTGAGGAAGGCACTCTTCACGTCCATTTGGTAGAGCTTAAAGTCATGGTGAGTAGCATAGGTAAGTAATATTCGAATTGACTCAAGCCTAGCTACGGGTGCATAGGTTTCACCGAAATCTAAACCTTCGACTTGTGAATACCCTTTGGCCACAAGTCGTGCCTTGTTCCTTGTCACCACACCATGCTCATCTTGTTTGTTGCGGAAGACCCACTTGGTTCCTACAACATTTTGGTTAGGACGTGGAACTAAATGACATACCTCATTCCTTTTGAAATTGTTGAGCTCCTCTTGCATCGCCATCACCCAATCCGAATCTTGAAGTGCTTCCTCTACCCTGTGTGGCTCAATAGAGGAAACAAACGAGTAATGTTCACAAAAATGAGCAACCCAAGATCGAGTAGTTACCCCCTTATTAATGTCTCCTAGGATGGTGTTCACGGGGTGATCTCATTGGATTGCTTGGTGGACTCTTGGGTGTGGCGGTCTTGGATTTTGTTCATCCTCCTTGTCTTGATCATTTGCATCTCCCCCTTGATCCTTGTCCTCCTCTTGAGGTGGCTCATCTTCTTGATCTTCTCCTTCATCAGCTTGAGCCTCATCCTCATCTTGTGTTGGTGGAGATGCTTGCATGGAGGAGGATGGTTGATCTTGTGCTTGAATGGGCTCTTCGGATTCCTTAGGACACACATCCCCAATGGACATATTCCTTAGCGCGATGCACGGAGCCTCTTCATCATCTAATTCATCAAGATCAACTTGCTCTACTTGAGAGCCGTTAGTCTCATCAAACACAATGTCACAAGAAACTTCAACTAGTCCAGTGGACTTGTTAAAGACTCTATATGCCCTTGTGTTTGAATCATATCCTAGTAAAAAGCCTTCTACAGCCTTAGGAGCAAATTTGGATTTTCTACCTCTTTAACAAGAATGAAGCATTTGCTACCAAAGACTCTAAAATATGAAACATTTGGCTTTTTACCGGTGAGGAGTTCGTAAGATGTCTTCTTGAGGATTCGGTGTAGATACAATCGGTTGATGGCGTAGCATGCGGTGTTGACCACCTCGACCCAAAACCGATCCGAAGTCTTGTACTCATCAAGCATGGTCCTTGCCATGTCCAATAGAGTTCTATTCTTTCTCTCCACTACACCATTTTGTTGTGGCGTGTAGGGAGAAGAGAACTCATGCTTGATGCCCTCCTCCACAAGAAAGCCTTCTATTTGTGAGTTCTTGAACTCCGTCCCATTATCGCTTCTGATTTTCTTGATCCTCAAGCCGAACTCATTTTGAGCCTGTCTCAAGAATCCCTTTAAGGTCCCTTGGGTTTGAGATTTTTCCTGTAAAAAGAATACCCAAGTGAAGTGAGAATAGTCATCTACAATAACTAGACAGTACTTACTCCCGCCGATGCTTATGTAAGCTATCGGGCCGAATAAATCCATGTGGAGTAACTCCAGTGGCCTGTCAGTCGTCATGATGTTCTTGTGTGATGATGAACACCAACTTGCTTCCCTGCTTGGCATGCGCTACAAATCCTGTCTTTCTCAAAATGCACATTTGTTAGTCCCAAAATGTGCTCTCCCTTTAGAAGCTTGTGAAGATTCTTCATTCCAACATGGGCTAGTCGGCGATGCCAGAGCCAACCCATGTTAGTCTTAGCGATTAAGCAAGTATCGAGTTCAGCTCTATTGAAATCAACTAAGTATAGCTAACCCTCTAATACTCCCTTAAAAGCTACTGAATCATCACTTCTTCTAAAGACAGTGACACCTGTATCCGTAAAAAGACAGTTGTTGCCCATTTTACATAATTGAGATACGGAAAGCAAGTTGTAATCTGAAGAGTCTACAAGAAAAACATTGGAAATAGAATGGTAAGGTGATATAGCAATTTTACCCAATCCTTTGACCACACCTTGATTTCCATCCCCGAATGTTATAGCTCGTTGGGGATCTTGGTTTTTCTCGTAGGAGGAGAACATTCTTTTCTCCCCAGTCATATGGTTTGTGCACCCGCTATCGATGATCCAACTTGAGCCCCGGGATGCATAAACCTACAAAACAGATTTAGTTCTTGATTTTAGGTACCCAAACAGTTTTGGGTCCTTTGACATTAGATACAAGAACTTTGGGTACCCAAACACAAGTCTTTGATCCCTTGTGTTTGCCCCCAACATACTTGGCAACAACCTTGCCTGATTTGTTAGTTAGCACATAGGAAGCATCAAAAGTTCTAAATGAAACATTATGATCATTTGATGCTTTAGGAGTTTTCTTCTTAGACAATTTAGCATGGGTTGATTGCCTAGAACTAGATGCCTCACTCTTATACATAAAAGCATGATTAGGACCAGAGTGAGACTTCCTAGAGTGAATTCTCCTAATTTTGTGTTTGGGATAACCAGCAGGGTATAAAATGTAACCCTCGTTATCCTGAACCATGGGAGCCTTGACCTTAACAAAATTAGACAATCTTTTGGGCGGGGCATTAAGCTTGACATTGTCTCCCTGTTGGAAACCAATGTCATCCTTAATGCCAGGGCGTCTCCCATTATAGAGCATGCTTCTAGCAAATTTAAAATTTTCATTTTCTAAGTCATGCTCATTAATTTTAGCAGTTAATGTAGCTATGTGATCATTTTGTTGTTTAATTAAAGAAAGGTGATCATGAATAGCATCTACATTAACATCTCTACATCTAGTACAAATAGTAACATGCTCAACAGAGGATGTAGAGGGTTTGCAAATATTTGATTCAACAATCTTAGCATGCAAAATATCATTCTCATCTCTAAGATTGGAAATAGAAGCATTGCAAACATCTAAATCCTTAGCCTTAGCAAACAATTTTTCATTTTCAATTTTAAGGCTAGAAAGAGAAACATTCAATTTGTCAATCTTAGCAATTAAATTAGCATTATCATTTCTAAGACTAACAATTGAATCATCACAAGCATCAAGCTTCCCAACCTTAGCAATTAAATTTGCATTCTCATTTCTAAGGTTGGAAATAATATCATGGCAAGTGCTTAGCTCACTAGTTAATTTTTCACATTTTTTAACTTCTAGAGCATAAGCATTTTTCACCTTAACATGCTTCTTGTTTTCTTTAATTAGGAAGTCCTCTTTGCTATCCAAGAGTTCATCCTTATCATGAATAGCACTAATTAATTCATTTAATTTTTCCTTTTGTTGCATGTTTAAGTTAGCAAAAAGAGTAAACAAGTCATCCTCATTATCACTAGAATTAGCCTCATCACTAGATGTTGCATATTTAGTGGAGGATTTGGATTTCACCTTCTTCTTTTTGTCGTCCTTTGCCATGAGGCATTTGTGGCCGACGTTGGGGAAGAGGAGCCCTTTGTTGACGGCGATGTTGGCGGCGTCCTCGTCGGAGGAGGAGTCGGTGGAGCTCTTGTCGGAGTCCCACTTCCGGCAAACATGGGCATCGCCGCCCTTCTTCTTGTAATACCTTTTCTATTCTCTCCTCTTTCCCTTCTTGTCGTCACCCCTATCACTATCACTAGATAATGGACATTTACCAATGAAATGATCGGGCTTAGCACATTTGTAGCACACCTTCTTGGAACGGGGCTTGTAATCTTTCCCCTTCCTTTGTTTGAGGATTTGACGGAAGCTCTTGATGATGAGCGTCATCTCCTCATTGTCGAGCTTGGAGGCGTCGATGGGGATTCTACTTGGAGTAGAATCTTCTTTCTTCTCCTCTGTTGCTTTGAATGCAACGGGTTGTGCCTCGGGTACGGAGGAGGATGCGCCTTGCTCGATGATCTTTTTGGAGCCTTTGATCATTAGCTCAAAGCTCACAAATTTACCTATCACTTCCTCGGGAGACATTATTTTGTATCTAGGATCACCACGAATTAATTGTACTTGAGTAGGATTAAGAAAAACTAGTGATCTTAGAATAACCTTGACCATTTCATGGTCATCCCATTTGGTGCTCCCGAGGTTGCGCGCTTGGTTCACCAAGGTCTTGAGCCGGTTGTACATCGCTTGTGGCTCCTCCCCTTGGTGAAGCATGAATCGACCGAGCTCCCCCTCGATCGTCTCCCTTTTGGTGATCTTGGTCACCTCATCACCTTCGTGCGCCGTTTTGAGTACATCCCAAATCTCTTTGGCGCTCTTCAACCCTTGCACCTTGTTATACTCCTCTCGACTTAGAGAGGCGAGGAGTATAGTGGTGTCTTGGGAGTTGAAGTGCCGGATTTGGGCAACTTCGTCCGAATCGTAGTCCTCATCCCCTACGGATGGTACCTATACACCAAACTCAACAACGTTCCAAATACTAGTGGGGAGTGAGGTTAGGTGATGCCTCATTTTGTCACTCCACATGTTATAATTGAAAGTCGCCTAGAGGGGGGGTGAATAGGGCGAAACTGAAATTCTCAAAAATAATCACAACTACAAGCCGGGTTAGCGTTAGAAATATAATAGAGTCCGCGAGAGAGGGTGCAAAACAAATCGCAAGCAAATAATGAAGTGAGACACGCGGATTTGTTTTACCGAGGTTCGGTTCTCTCGAACCTACTCCCCGTTGAGGAGGCCACAAAGGCTGGGTCTCTTTCAACCCTTACCCTCTCTCAAATGGTCCCTCGGACCGAGTGAGCTTTCTCTTCTCAATCACTTGGAACACAAAGTTCCCGCAAGGACCACCACACGATTGGTGTCTCTTGCCTCAATTACAAGTGAGTGTTTGATCACAAGAAAGAATCAAGAAAGAAGAAAGCAATCCAAGCGCAAGAGCTCAAAAGAACACAAGCAAATCACTCTCTCTAATCACTCGGGCGTTGTGTGGAATTTTGGAGAGGATTTGATCTCTTTGGTGTGTCTAGAATTGAATGCTAGAGCTCTTGTAAGTAGTTGGGAAGTGGAAAACTTGGATGCAATGAATGGTGGGGTGGTTGGGGTATTTATAGCCCCAACCACCAAACTTGACCGTTGGTGGAGCTGTCTGTCGTATGGTGCACCGGACAGTCCGGTGCACACCGGACATGTCCGGTGCGACAGCCACGTCACCAACTAGCCGTTGGATCGACCGTTGGGGTTCTGTCTTCTGGACCCGCCTTGATGTCTGGTGCACACCGGACATGAACTGTAGATTGTCCGGTGCGCCTGCTCCCGCGTGCCTGACAACTGCGCGCTTCTGGCGCGCATTAAATGCGTCGCAGGAAGCCATTGGTGCCGAAATAGCCGTTGCCCCGCTGTTACACCGGACAGTCCGGTGTACACCGGACAGTCCGGTGAATTTTAGCGGAGCGGCCGAAGTGAAAACCCGAGGCTGGAGAGTTCCTGAGGCCTCCCGTCCTTGGAGCACCGGACATGTCCGGTGCATACCGGACAGTCCGGTGAATTATAGCGGAGTGGCCTTTGGAAATTCCCGAGAGCGAAGACTTTGAAGTCGGAGTCCTCTGGTGCACCGGACATGTCCGGTGGCACACCGGACAGTCCGGTGCGCCAGACCAGAGGAGCCTTCGGTTGCTCCTTTGCTCTTTTGTTGAACCCAACACTTGGTCTTTTTATTGGCTAAGTGTGAACCTTTTTCACCTGTATAACTTATACACTAGAGCAAACTAGTTAGTCCATTTATTTTTGTGTTGGGCAATTCAACCACTAAAATTAATTAGGGACTAGGTGTAAGCCTAATTCCCTTTCAATCTCCCCCTTTTTGGTGATTGATGCCAACACAAACCAAAGCAAATATAAACGTGCATAATTGAACTAGTTTGCATAATGTAAGTGCAAAGGTTGCTTGGAATTGAGCCAATATAAATACTTACATGATATGCAAGGATTGCTTCTTTGTTTTTAACATATTGGACCACATTTGCACCATATGTTTTGTTTTTGCAAATCCTTTTGTAAATTCTTTTCAAAATCCTTTTGCAAATAGTCAAAGGTAAAATGAATAGGATTTTCAAAGCATTTTCAAGTTTTGAAATTTTCTCCTCTTGTTTTAAATGCTTTTCCTTTGACTAAACAAAACTCCCCCTCAAATAAATTCTCCTCTTAGTGTTCAAGAGGGTTTTAAGACATCAATTTTGAAAATACTACTTGCTCCCCCTTTAGAACACAAAGAGATACCAATTTTGAAATTTTCCATCCAATTGAAAATCATTAATTTTAAAATTAGGGTTAATTTTAAAATTAGGGTGGTGGTGCGATCCTGGTGCGGTCCTTTTGCTTTGGGCTCATTTTTTTTCTCCCCCTTTGGTATGAATCGCCAAAAACGGAATCATTAGAGCCCTTTTGTTGACTATTTTCTCCCCTTTGGCAAATAAAACATATGAGTGAGGATTATACCAAAGACGGATAGTGGAGCGGAGTGACGGCAAAGGATGAGTAGTAGAGTGGAGTGGAAGCCTTTGTCTTCGCCGAAGACTCCAATTCCCTTTCAATATACCTATGACTTGGTTTGAAGTACACTTGAAAACACATTAGTCATAGCATATAAAAGAGATATGATCAAAGGTATACTTATGAGCTATGTGTGCAAGTTTAGCAAAAGAAATTCCTAGAATCAAGAATATTAAGCTCATGCCTCAGTCTGGTAAAAGATTGTTCATCAAGTGGCTTGGTAAAGATATCGGCTAATTGATCTTTAGTGTTAATGTACGAAATCTCGATATCCCCCTTTTGTTGGTGATCCCTAAGAAAATGATACCGAATGGCTATGTGTTTAGTGCGGCTATGCTCAACGGGATTATCCGCCATGCGGATTGCACTCTCATTATCACATAGAAGAGGAACTTTGGTTAGTTTGTAACCGTAGTCCCGCAGGGTTTGCCTCATCCAAAGCAATTGCGCGCAACAATGGCCTGCGGCAATGTACTCGGCTTCGGCGGTAGAAAGAGTGACCAAATTTTGCTTCTTTGAAGCCCAAGACACCAAGGATCTTCCCAAGAACTGGCAAGTCCCTGATGTGCTCTTTCTATTAATCTTACACCCTGCCCAATCGGCATCCGAATAACCAATCAAATCAAATGTGGATCCCCGAGGGTACCAAAGCCCAAACTTAGGTGTGTAAGCCAAATATCTCAAGATTCGTTTTACGGCCGTAAGGTGAGATACCTTAGGGTCGGATTGGAATCTTGCACACATGCAAACTGAAAGCATAATGTCCGGTCGAGATGCACATAAATAGAGCAATGAACCAATCATCGACCGGTATACCTTTTGATCCACGGACTTACCTCCCGTGTCGAGGTCGAGATGCCCATTTGTTCCCATGGGAGTCTTGATGGGCTTGGCATCCTTCATTCCAAACTTGCTTAGAATGTCTTGAGTATACTTTGTTTGGCAAATGAATGTGCCCTCTTGGAGTTGTTTGACTTGAAATCCTAGAAAATATTTCAACTCCCCCATCATAGACATCTCGAATTTCTGTGTCATGATCCTACTAAATTCTTCACATGTAGATTTGTTAGTAGACCCAAATATAATATCATCAACATAAATTTGGCATACAAACAAATCATTATCAAGTGTTTTGGTGAATAAAGTAGGATCGGCTTTGCCGACTTTGAAGCCATTTGCAATAAGGAAATCTCTAAGGCATTCATACCATGCTCTTGGGGCTTGCTTGAGCCCATAAAGCGCCTTAGAGAGCCTATAAACATGGTTAGGGTACTCACTGTCTTCAAAGCCGGGAGGTTGCTCAACATAGACCTCCTCCTTGATTGGTCCATTGAGGAAGGCACTCTTCACGTCCATTTGATAAAGCTTGAAGCCATGGTAAGTAGCATAGGCCAATAATATGCGAATTGACTCAAGCCTAGCTACGGGTGCATAGGTTTCACCAAAATCCAAACCTTCGACTTGTGAATACCCCTTGGCCACGAGTCGAGCTTTGTTCCTTGTCACCACACCATGCTCGTCTTGCTTGTTGCGGAAGACCCACTTGGTTCCTACAACATTTTGATTAGGACGTGGAACTAAATGCCATACCTCATTCCTTGTGAAATTGTTGAGCTCCTCTTGCATCGCCATCACCCAATCCGAATCTTGAAGTGCTTCCTCTACCCTGTGTGGCTCAATAGAGGAAACAAAAGAGTAATGTTCACAAAAATGTGCAACACGAGATCGAGTAGTTACCCCCTTATGAATGTCGCCGAGGATGGTGTCGACGGGGTGATCTCGTTGTATTGCTTGGTGGACTCTTGGGTGTGGCGGCCTTGGTTGTTCATCCTCCTTGTCTTCATCATTTGTATCTCCCCCTTGATCGTTGCCGTCATTTTGAGGTGGCTCATCTTCTTGATCTTCTTGTTCAACATCTTGAGCCTCATCCTCAATTTGAGTTGGTGGAGATGCTTGCATGGAGGAGGATGGTTGATCTTGTGCATGTGGAGGCTCTTCGGATTCCTTAGGACACACATCCCCAATGGACATGTTCCTTAGCGCTATGCATGGAGCCTGTTCTTCACCTATCTCATCAAGATCAACTTGCTCTACTTGAGAGCCGTTAGTCTCATCAAACACAACGTCACAAGAAACTTCAACAAGTCCTGAGGACTTGTTAAAGACTCTATATGCCCTTGTGTTTGAGTCATATCCTAGTAAAAAGCCTTCTACAGTTTTAGGAGCAAATTTAGATTTTCTACCTCTTTTAACAAGTATAAAACATTTGCTACCAAAAACTCTAAAATATGAAATATTTGGCTTTTTACCGGTTAGGAGTTCATAGGATGTCTTCTTGAGGATTCGGTGAAGATATAACCGGTTGATGGCGTAGCAAGCGGTGTTGACCGCTTCGGCCCAAAACCGATCCGGTGTCTTGTACTCATCAAGCATGGTTCTTGCCATGTCCAATAGAGTTCGATTCTTCCTCTCCACTACACCATTTTGTTGTGGAGTGTAGGGAGAAGAGAACTCATGCTTGATGCCCTCCTCCTCAAGGAAGCCTTCAATTTGAGAGTTCTTGAACTTCGTCCCATTGTCGCTTCTAATTTTCTTGATCCTTAAGCCGAACTCATTTTGAGCCCGTCTCAAGAATCCCTTTAAGGTCTCCTGGGTAAGAGATTTGTCCTGCAAAAAGAACACCCAAGTGAAGCGAGAATAATCATCCACAATAACTAGACAGTACTTACTCCCGCCGATGCTTATGTAAGCGATCGGGCCGAATAGGTCCATGTGTAGGAGCTCCAGTGGCCTGTCACTAGTCATGATGTTCTTGTGTGGATGATGAGTGCCAACTTGCTTCCCGGCTTGGCATGCGCTACAAATCCTGTCTTTCTCAAAATGAACATTGGTTAGTCCTAAAATGTGTTCTCCCTTTAGAAGCTTGTGAAGATTCTTCATTCCAACATGGGCTAGTCGGCGGTGCCAGAGCCAACCCAAGTTAGTCTTAGCAACCAAGCAAGTGTCGAGTTCAGCTCTATCAAAATCTACCAAGTATAGCTGACCCTCTAACACTCCCTTAAATGCTATTGAATCATCACTTCTTCTAAAGACAGTAACACCTACATCAGTAAATAGACAGTTGTAGCCCATTTGACATAATTGGGATACGGAAAGCAAATTGTAATCTAAAGAATCTACAAGAAAAACATTAGAAATAGTATGGTCAGGTGATATAGCAATTTTACCCAATCCTTTGACCAAACCTTGATTTCCATCCCCGAATGTGATAGCTCGTTGGGGATCTTGGTTTTTCTCGTAGGAGGAGAACATCTTCTTCTCCCCTGTCATGTGGTTTGTGCACCCACTGTCGAGTATCCAACTTGAGCCCCCGGATGCATAAACCTACAAAATAATTTTAGTTCTTGACTTTAGGTACCCAAACGGTTTTGGGTCCGTTAGCATTAGAAACAAGAACTTTGGGTACCCAAACACAAGTCTTTGATCCCTTGTGTTTGCCCCCAACAAATTTGGCAACTACCTTGCCGGATTTGCTAGTAAGCACATAAGAAGCATCAAAAGTTTTAAATGAAATAGCATGATCATTTGATGCATTAGGAGTTTTCTTTCTAGGCAACTTGGCACGGGTTGGTTGCCTAGAACTAGATGTCTCACCCTTATACATAAAAGCATGATTAGGGCCAGAGTGAGACTTCCTAGAATGAATTTTCCTAATTTTGCTCTCAGGATAACCGGCAGGGTATAAAATGTAACCCTCGTTATCTTGAGGCATGGGATCCTTGCCCTTAACAAAGTTAGACAAGTTCTTAGGAGGGGCATTAAGTTTGACATTGTCTCCCCTTTAGTAGCCAATGCCATCCTTGATGCCAGGGCGTCTCCCATTATAGAGCATACTTCTAGCAAATTTAAACTTTTCATTTTCTAAGTTATGCTCGGCAATTTTTGCATCTAATAATGCTATATGATCATTTTGTTGTTTAATTAAAGCCATGTGATCATGAATAGCATTGATATCAACATCTCTACATCTAGTACAAATAGAAACATGCTCAACATTAGATGTAGAGGGTTTGCAAGATTTTAGTTCTACAACCTTAGCATGTAACATATCATTCTTAGTTCTAAGGTCGGAAATAATAGTATTGCAAACATCAAAATTTTTAGCCTTAGCAATCAAATTTTCATTTTCTACTCTAAGGCTAGTAAGAGACTCATTCAATTCCTTAATCTTAGCAAGCAAATCATCATTATCATTTCTAAGATTGGGAATTGAATCAATACAAACATGAGAATCAACCTTAGCAATTAATCTAGCATTTTCATTTCTAAGGTTGTTAATGGTCTCATGGCAAGTGCTTAGCTCACTAGACAATTTTTCACATTTTTCTACCTCTAGAGCATAAGCATTTTTAACCTTAACATGCCTTTTGTTTTCCTTGATTAGGAAGTCCTCTTGGGAGTCCAAGAGATCATCCTTTTCATGGATGGCACTAATTAGCTCATTTAATTTTTCTTTTTGTTCCATGTTAAGGTTGGCAAAAAGAATACGCAAATTGTCTTCCTCACCACTAGCATTATCATCACTAGAAGATTCATATTTAGTGGAGGACTTAGATTTAACCTTCTTCCTTTTGCCGTCCTTTGCCATGAGGCACTTGTGGCCGACGTTGGGGAAGAGGAGTCCCTTGGTGACGGCGATGTTGGCGGCGTCCTCGTCGTCGGAGGAGGAGTTGGTGGAGCTTTCGTCGGAGTTCCATTCGTGGCACACGTGGGCATCGTCGCCCTTCTTCTTATGGTACCTCTTCTTTTCTCTCCTCTTGCCCTTCTTGTCGTTATCCCTGTCACTGTCACTTGATAATGGACATTTAGCAATAAAGTGACCGGGCTTACCACACTTGTAGCAAACCTTCTTGGAACGGGATTTGTAATCCTTCCCCTTCCGTTGCTTGAGGATTTGCCGAAAGCTTTTGATGATTAAGGCCATCTCCTCATTGTCGAGCTTTGAGGCGTCAATTGGTTGTCTACTTGGTGTAGACTCCTCCTTCTTCTCCTCTGTTGCCTTAAACGCCACCGGTTGGGCCTCGGACGTGGAGTGTTCATCAAGCTCGTTGATCTTCTTTGAGCCCTTGATCATACATTCAAAGCTCACAAAATTCCCGATTACTTCCTCGGGGGTCATTAGTGGGTATCTAGGATTACCACGAATTAATTGAACTTGAGTGGGGTTAAGGAAAATGAGAGATCTTAGAATAACCTTAACCACCTCGTGGTCGTCCCACTTTTTGCTCCCAAGGTTGCGCACTTGGTTCACCAAGGTTTTGAGCCGGTTGTACATATCTTGTGGCTCCTCCCCTTGGCGAAGACGAAAACGACCGAGCTCTCCCTCGATCGTTTCCCGCTTGGTGATCTTGGTGAGTTCATCACCCTCGTGCGCGGTCTTGAGAAGGTCCCAAATCTCCTTTGCATTCTTCAATCCTTGCACTTTGTTGTATTCCTCCTTGCTTAGAGAGGCGAGGAGTATGGTTGTGGCTTGGGAGTTGAAGTGCTCGATTTGGGCCACTTCGTCCGTATCATAGTCTTCATCCCCTACGGATGGTACCTGTGCTCCAAACTCAACAACATTCCATATACTTTTGTGGAGTGAGGTTAGATGAAATTTCATTAAATCACTCCACCTAGCATAATCTTCGCCATCAAAAGTTGGCGGTTTGCCTAATGGAACGGAAAATAATGGAGTATGTCTAGATGTACGAGGATAGTGTAAGGGGATCTTACTAAACTTCTTGCGCTCTTGGCGCTTAGAAGTTACGGACGGCGCATCGGAGTCGGAGGTCGATGTTGATGAAGTGTCAGTCTCGTAGTAGACCACTTTCCTCATCCTCTTGTGCTTATCGCCTTTCCGATGCGACTTGTGAGAAGAAGATGTTTCCTTCTTCTCTTTGTGGTGAGAAGAGGAAGATCTTTTCTCCTTCTGTTTGGAGGAGTCCTTCTTCTTCTCCTTCCTCTTGGTGCGGGACTCTTCCGATGAAGTGCTCCCTTGGCTTGTAGTGGGCTTGTCGCCGGTCTCCATCTCCCTCTTGGTGTGATCTCCCGACATCACTTCGAGCGGTTAGGCTCTAATGAAGCACCGGGCTTTGATACCAATTGAAAGTCGCCTAGAGGGGGGGTGAATAGGGCGAAACTGAAATTCTCAAAAATAATCACAACTACAAGTCGGGTTAGCGTTAGAAATATAATAGAGTCCGCGAGAGAGGGTGCAAAACAAATCGCAAGCAAATAATGAAGTGAGACACGCGGATTTGTTTTACCGAGGTTCGGTTCTCTCGAACCTACTCCCCGTTGAGGAGGCCACAAAGGTCGGGTCTCTTTCAACCCTTACCCTCTCTCAAACGGTCCCTCGGACCGAGTGAGCTTTCTCTTCTCAATCACTTGGAACACAAAGTTCCCGCAAGGACCACCACACGATTGGTGTCTCTTGCCTCAATTACAAGTGAGTGTTTGATCACAAGAAAGAATCAAGAAAGAAGAAAGCAATCCAAGCGCAAGAGCTCAAAAGAACACAAGCAAGTCACTCTCTCTAATCACTCGGGCGTTGTGTGGAATTTTGGAGAGGATTTGATCTCTTTGGTGTGTCTAGAATTGAATGCTAGAGCTCTTGTAAGTAGTTGGGAAGTGGAAAACTTGGATGCAATGAATGGTGGGGTGGTTGGGGTATTTATAGCCCCAACCACCAAACTTGACCGTTGGTGGAGCTGTCTGTCGTATGGTGCACCGGACATGTCCGGTGCACACCGGACATGTCCGGTGCACACCGGAAATGTCCGGTGCGACAGCCAAGTCACCAACTAGCCGTTGGATCGACCGTTGGGGTTCTGTCTTCTGGACCCGCCTTGATGTCCGGTGCACACCGGACATGAACTGTAGATTGTCCGGTGCGCCTGCTCCCGCGTGCCTGACAACTGCGCGCTTCTGCCGCGCATTAAATGCGTCGCAGGAAGCCGTTGGCGCCGAAATAGCCGTTGCCCCGCTGTTACACCGGACAGTCCGGTGAATTTTAGCGGAGCGGCCGAAGTGAAAACCCGAGGCTGGCGAGTTCCTGAGGCCTCCCGTCCTTGGAGCACCGGACATGTCCGGTGCACACCGGACAGTCCGATGAATTATAGCGGAGTGGCCTTTGGAAATTCCCGAGAGCGAAGACTTTGAAGTCGGAGTCCTTTGGTGCACCGGACATGTCCGGTGGCACACCGGACAGTCCGGTGCGCCAGACCAGAGGAGCCTTCGGTTGCTCCTTTGCTCTTTTGTTGAACCCAACACTTGGTCTTTTATTGGCTAAGTGTGAACCTTTTTCACCTGTATAACTTATACACTAGAGCAAACTAGTTAGTCCATTTATTTTTGTGTTGGGCAATTCAACCACTAAAATTAATTAGGGACTAGGTGTAAGCCTAATTCCCTTTCAATAATCTTCACCGTCAAAAACCGGTGGTTTGCCTAATGGAACGGAAAGTAATGGAGTACGTTTAGAAATGCGAGGATAGTGTAGGGGAATCTTACTAAACTTCTTGCGCTCAAGGCGCTTAGAAGTTACGGACGGCGCGTCGGAGCCGGAGGTCGATGGCGATGAAGAGTCGGTCTCGTAGTAGACCACCTTCCTCATCTTCTTTTTCTTTTCACCACTCCGATGCGACTTGAGAGAAGAGGATTCCTTCTCCTTCCCTTTGTTGCGGGACTCTCCCAATGGAGCCTCCCCGTGGCTTGTAGCGGGCTTGTCGCTGGTCACCATCTCCTTCTTGGCATGATCTCCCGACATCACTTCGAGCGGTTAGGCTCTAATGAAGCACCGGGCTTTGATACCAATTGAAAGTCGCCTAAAGGGGGGGTGAATAGGGCGAATCTAAAATTTACAAAGTTTAAGCACAACTACAAGCCGGGGTTAGCGTTAGAATCAAAATCGAGTTCGAGAGAGAGGGCGAAGACAAATCACAAACAAATGGTGAGAATGACACGGTGATTTGTTTTACTGAGGTTCGGTTCTTGCAAACCTACTCCCCGTTGAGGTGGTCACAAAGACCGGGTCTCTTTCAACCCTTTCCCTCTCTCAAACGGTCACTTAGACCGAGTGAGCTTCTCTTCTTAATCAAACGGGACACTAAGTCCCCGCAAGGACCACCACACAATTGGTGTCTCTTGCCTCGGTTACAATTGAGTTGATCACAAGAAAGAATGAGAAAGAAAAGAAGCAATCCAAGCGCAAGAGCTCAAATGAACACAAGTCACTCTCTCACTAGTCACTATTTGATTGGAATGATCTTTGGACTTGGGAGAGGATTTGATCTCTTTGGCGTGTCTTGTATTGAATGCTATAGCTCTTGTAAGGTGTAGGAAGTCTGAAAACTTGGATGCCATGAATGTGGGGTGGTTGGGGGTATTTATAGCCCCAACCACCAAAAGTGGTCGTTGGGAGGCTGTCTGTCGCATGGCGCACCGGACAGTCCGTTGCGCCAACCACGTCACCCGACCGTTAGGGTTCGACCGTTGGAGCTTCTGTCTTCTGGGTCACCGGACAGTCCAGTGTTGCACCGGACAGTCACTGTACACTGTCCGGTGCGCCTTCTGGCGCTGCTCTGACACTGGCGCGCACTGTAGCGCATTGAATGCGTTCTGCAGACGACCGTTGGCGCGAAGTAGTCGTTGCTCCGCTGGCACACCGGACAGTCCGGTGGTGCACCGGACAGTCCGGTGAATTATAGCGGAGTGGCTCCCAGAATTCTCGAGACTGGCAAGTTTGGAGTTGGATTCCCTGGTGCACCGGACACTGTTCGGTGGCACACCGGACAGTCCGGTGCGCTAGACCAGGGCTGCCTTCGGTCTAACTTTGCTCCCTTTGTTTGAACCCTTTCTTTTGACTTGTATTGGTTTGTTGTGAACCTTTGGCACCTGTAGAACTCATAATCTAGAGCAAACTAGTTAGTCCAATAATTTGTGTTGGGCAATTCAACCACCAAAATTCTTATTGGAAAAGGTTTGACCCTATTTCCCTTTCAGATGGCAACGGGCACTTTTTACCCGCGTGCCCGCGGGTAAAAACCCTATAGGGTGCGGGTTTGGGTGTGAGTTTGTACCCGTGGGTACGGGTACGGGTTTGATTCTCAACCCGACGGGTTTTTTCTCGTGGGTATGAAAATGTTGTACCCGTGCCCGCAAACCCGCATACCCGCGCGTGTGTGTATATATATATGTATATATATATGTATGTATATGTATGTATATGTATATATATATGTATGTATATATATATGTATGTATATATATATGTATGTGTATGTATGTATATATGTATATATATAATATGACAACTTGTGGGTACTGTGCCCGCGGGTGTACCCGCGGGTGCCATAAACCCGCGGGTAGCAGGTTTGGGTAACATACGCTACCCGTCGCGGGTAGCGGGTGCGGGTACGGGTTTAACATTAATCTCGCGGGTACGGGTTTGTAATCTCTATACCCGCGGGTTTTAAACCCGTTGCCATCCCTAGAAGGATGGGTGAGATGTATATAGAAGTGGTAGAATCATACCGAGTCGAGACCATGGTAAGGGAAATGTCATGTAGACAGGCAATGACAATCCATTGAACGGGTACCATATGCAGCAAATCAGGGACCCCATACCTCACCTCCCCCACTTCCAAGGTTTCATAGAGCAGGAAGGGAAGGGAAGAGTCAGGCATACCTGTTCGTTGCCGGAGAAGGACACGACGAAGATCTGGCATCTGGAGGTGACATAAGTACTATACCGCTAGATACATATAGGAGAGAGCAAGCAAACAGAGAAAGAAGCCCAGCTGGAGCAGCTCCAAACCTGGAGGCACCCGCACTAGGCGTCAGTCCAGGAAGGGCGAGAGAATTTGAGTGCCTTCCCAGCCCTAGACCCGCCGAGGCAACACAACACCACCACCAACTCCATAGCATATGTCGACTGCTGTCGCGCTATGGGCCTTGGTTGTCTAATATCTCAGGTCTGGTCTCCTCATCGCCAAGATAACCTAAGTGTGGCAGTTGCCACTGTGCCCTCCTCGGCGGCACGGATGGAGAAAGGCCAGGAGCAAGACCGTCTCGCCCGTACACACGTTGACGAGCGTCGGTCGGCTCGCGGCTGCGACCGTGGTGGGGGCAGTAGGTTGGGGAGGAAGAACATGGCGAAGGTCAGGAAGACGAACGGAACGTCCGACGACAGCGAAAACGATGGCGTGCGCATGGTGTGAAACGTCCTCGTGGACGTGCAATAGCCACTGCGTGGGTCGATGTCGGGACTGGTGTCAGACGAATATGGGGAGGAGGCACCTGCTCCCACGCCCTTTATCGAGAATGGGGTGTGAAAGTCGCCTAGAGGGGGGGTGAATAGGGCGAAACTGAAATTCTCAAAAAATAATCACAACTACAAGCCGGGTTAGCGTTAGGAATATAATCGAGTCCGCGAGAGAGAGCGCAAAACAAATCGCAAGCGAATAAGGAGTGTGACACGTAGATTTGTTTTACCGAGGTTCGGTTCTTGCAAACCTACTCCCCGTTGAGGAGGCCACAAAGGCCGGGTCTCTTTCAACCCTTCCCTCTCTCAAACGGTCCCTCGGACCGAGTGAGCTTTCTCTTCTCAATCACTTGGAACACAAAGTTCCCACAAGGACCACCACAAGTTTGGTGTCTCTTGCCTCAATTACAAGTGAGTTTGATCGCAATGAAAGAATCAAGAAAGAAGAAAGCAATCCAAGCGCAAGAGCTCGAAAGAACACAAGCAAATCTCTCTCTCTAATCACTAGGGCGTTGTTTGGAATTTGGAGAGGATTTGATCTCTTTGGTGTGTCTAGAATTGAATGCTAGAGCTCTTGTAAGTAGTTGGGAAGTGAAAAACTTGGATACCATGAATGGTGGGTGGTTGGGGGTATTTATAGCCCCAACCACCAAACTAGCCGTTTGGTGAGGCTGTCTGTTCGATGGCACACCGGACAGTCCGGTGCACACCGGACATGTCCGGTGCGACAGCTACGTCACCAAAAGCCGTTGGGTTCGACCGTTGGAGTTCTGTCTTCTGGGCCCGCCTGGATGTCCGGTGGCGCACCGGACATGTACTGTAGATTGTCCGGTGCGCCAGCATGGGCGTGTCTGACCACTGTGCGCGCAGCGCGCGCATTAAATGCGTCGCAGGTAGCCGTTGGCGCCGAAATAGTCGTTGCCCCGCTGTTACACCGGACAGTCCGGTGTACACAGGTCAGTCCGGTGAATTTTAGCGGAGCGGCTGAAGTGAATTCCCGAGGCTGGCGAGTTCCGGAGGCCGCTCTTCCTTGGAGCACCGGACATGTCCGGTGTACACCGGACAGTCCGGTGAATTATAGCGGAGTTGCCTCTGGAATTTCCCGAAGGTGACGAGTTTGAGTTTGGAGTCCTCTGGTGCACCGGACATGTCCGGTGGCACACCGGACAGTCCGGTGCGCCAGACCAGAGGTGCCTTCGGTTGTCCCTTGCTCCTTCGTTTGAACCCAATATTTGGTCTTTTTATTGGCTAAGTGTGAACCTTTTGCACCTGTATAACTTATACACTCGAGCAAACTAGTTAGTCCAAATATTTGTGTTGGGCAATTCAACCACCAAAATTAATTAGGGACTAGGTGTAAGCCTAATTCCCTTTCAATCTCCCCCTTTTTGGTGATTGATGCCAACACAAACCAAAGCAAATATAAAAGTGCATAAATGAACTAGTTTGCATAATGTAAGTGCAAAGGTTGCTTGGAATTGAGCCAATAAATGTTACTTACTAGATGTGCATGGATTGTTTCTTTATTTTTAACATTTTGGACCACACTTGCACCACATGTTTTGTTTTTGCAAATTCCTTTTGTAAATCCTTTTCAAAGTCCTTTTGCAACATAGTCAAAGGTAGATGAATAAGATTTTTGCAAAGCATTTTCAAGTTTAAAAATTTTCTCCCCTTGTTTCAAATGCTTTTCCTTTGACTAAACAAAACTCCCCCTAAATGAGATCCTCCTCTTAGTGTTCAAGAGGGTTTTGATATATCCTTTTTGAAATACTACTTCCTCCCCCTTTAGAACATAATAAGATACTACTTTGAAATTTGACCAATGAAAATCTCCAAAAAAAATTTAAAATTAGGTGGTGGTGGTGCGGTCCTTTTGCTTTGGGCTCATATTTTCTCCCCCTTTGGCATGAATCGCCAAAAACGGAATCATTAGAGCCCAACGAAGTACTTTCTCCTCCTTTGGTCATAAAATAAATGAGTGAAGATTATACCAAAGTTGGAGAGATGCTCGGAGTGACAGCGAAGGATGAGTAGTAGAGTGGAGTGGAAGCCTTTGTCTTCGCCGAAGACTCCAATTTCCTTTCAATATACCTATGACTTGGTTTGAAATACACTTGAAAACACATTAGTCATAGCATATATAAAAGAGATATGATCAAAGGTATACTTTTGTGCTATGTGTGCAAATTAGCAAGAGAAGTTCCTAGAATCAAGAATATCGAGCTCATGCCTAAGTTTGGTAAAAGTTTGTTCATCAAGAGGCTTGGTAAAGATATCGGCTAATTGATCTTTAGTGTTAATGTAAGAAATCTCGATATCCCCCTTTTGTTGGTGATCCCGAAGAAAATGATACCTAATGGCTATGTGTTTAGTGCGGCTATGCTCAACGGGATTATCCGTCATGCGGATTGCACTCTCATTATCACATAGAAGAGGAACTTTGGTTAGTTTGTAACCGTAGTCCCGCAGGGTTTGCCTCATCCAAAGCAATTGCGTGCAACAATGGCCTGCGGCAATATACTCGGCTTCGGCGGTATAAAGAGCAACCGAATTTTGCTTCTTTGAAGCCCAAGACACCAACGATCTTCCCAAGAACTGGCAAGTCCCCGATGTGCTCTTCCTATTAATCTTACACCCCGCCCAATCGGCATCCGAATAACCAATCAAATCAAATGTGGATCCTCGAGGGTACCAAAGCCCAAACTTAGGAGTATAAGCCAAATATCTCAAGATTCGTTTTACGGCCGTAAGGTGTGATTCATTAGGGTCGGCTTCGAATCTTGCACACATGCAAACGGAAAGCATAATGTCCGGTCGACATGCACATAAATAGAGCAATGAACCAATCATCGACCGGTATACCTTTTGATCGACGGATTTACCTCCCGTGTCGAGGTCAAGATGCCCATTGGTTCCCATGGGTGTCTTGATGGGCTTGGCATTCTTCATTCCAAACTTGGTTAGAATGTCTTGAGTGTACTTCGTTTGGCAAATGAAGGTGCCCTCTTGGAGTTGCTTCACTTGAAATCCTAAGAAATACTTCAACTCCCCCATCATAGACATCTCGAATTTTTGTGTCATGATCCTACTAAATTCTTCACATGTAGATTCGTTAGTAGACCCAAATATAATATCATCAACATAAATTTGGCATACAAACAAATCATTATCTAGAGTTTTAGTGAATAAAGTAGGATCGGCCTTGCCGACTTTGAATCCATTAGCAATAAGGAAATCTCTAAGGCATTCATACCATGCTCTTGGGGCTTGCTTGAGCCCATAAAGCGCCTTAGAGAGCCTATAAACATGGTTAGGGTACTCACTGTCTTCAAAGCCGGGAGGTTGCTCAACATAGACCTCCTCCTTGATCGGTCCGTTGAGGAAGGCACTCTTCACGTCCATTTGGTAGAGCTTGAAGCCATGGTAAGTAGCATAGGCCAATAATATACGAATTGACTCAAGCCTAGCCACGGGTGCATAGGTTTCACCAAAATCCAAACCTTCGACTTGTGAATACCCCTTGGCCACGAGTCGAGCTTTGTTCCTTGTCACCACACCATGCTCGTCTTGTTTGTTGCGGAAGACCCACTTGGTTCCTACAACATTTTGGTTAGGACGTGGAACCAAATGCCATACCTCGTTCCTCGTGAAATTGTTGAGCTCCTCTTGCATCGCCATCACCCAATCCGAATCTTGTAGTGCTTCCTCTACCCTGTGTGGCTCAATAGAGGAGACAAAAGAGTAATGCTCACAAAAATGGGCAACACGAGATCGAGTGGTTACCCCCTTATGAATGTCGCCGAGGATGGTGTCGACGGGGTGATCTCGTTGGATTGCTTGGTGGACTCTTGGGTGTGGCGGCCTTGGTTGTTCATCCTCCTTGTCTTGATCATTTGTATCTCCCCCTTGATCATTGTCATCATCTTGAGGTGGCTCGTCATTGTGTTCTTCATCTTTATCAACTTGAGCCTCGTCCTCATTTTGGGTTGGTGGAGATGCTTGCATAGAGGAGGATGGTTGATCTTGTGCATGTGAAGGCTCTTCGGATTCCTTACGACACACATCCCCAATGGACATGTTCCTTAGCGCGATGCATGGAGCCTGTTCTTCACTTATCTCATCAAGATTGACTTGCTCTACTTGAGAGCCGTTAGTCTCATCAAACACAACGTCACAAGAAACTTCAACAAGTCCTGAGGACTTGTTAAAGACTCTATATGCCCTTGTGTTTGAGTCATATCCTAGTAAAAAGCCTTCTACAGTTTTAGGAGCAAATTTAGATTTTCTACCTCTTTTGACAAGAATAAAACATTTGCTACCAAAAACTCTAAAATATGAAATATTGGGCTTTTTACCGGTTAGGAGTTCATAGGATGTCTTCTTGAGGATTCGGTGTAGATATAACCGGTTGATGGCGTAGCAGGCGGTGTTGACCGCCTCGGCCCAAAACCGATCCGGTGTCTTGTACTCATCAAGCATGGTTCTTGCCATGTCCAATAGAGTTCGATTCTTCCTCTCCACTACACCATTTTGTTGTGGAGTGTAGGGAGAAGAAAACTCATGCTTGATGCCCTCCTCCTCAAGAAAGCCTTCAATTTGAGAGTTCTTGAACTCCGTCCCGTTGTCGCTTCTAATTTTCTTGATCCTTAAGCCGAACTCATTTTGAGCTCGTCTCAAGAATCCCTTTAAGGTCTCTTGGGTAAGGGATTTTTCCTGCAAAAAGAACACCCAAGTAAAGCGAGAATAATCATCCACAATAACTAGACAGTACTTACTCCCGCCGATGCTTATGTAAGCAGTCGGGCCGAATAGGTCCATGTGTAGGAGCTCCAGTGGCCTGTCACTAGTCATGATGTTCTTGTGTGGATGATGAGTGCCAACTTGCTTCCCGGCTTGGCATGCGCTACAAATCCTGTCTTTCTCAAAATGAACATTGGTTAGTCCCAAAATGTGTTCTCCCTTTAGAAGCTTATGAAGATTCTTCATTCCAACATGGGCTAGTCGGCGATGCCAGAGCCAACCCAAGTTAGTCTTAGCAACCAAGCAAGTGTCGAGTTCAGCTCTATCAAAATCTACCAAGTATAGCTGACCCTCTAACACTCCCTTAAATGCTATTGAATCATCACTTCTTCTAAAGACAGTAACACCTATATCAGTAAATAGACAGTTGTAGCCCATTTGACATAATTGGGATACGGAAAGCAAATTGTAATCTAAAGAATCTACAAGAAAAACATTCGAAATAGTATGGTCAGGTGATATAGCAATTTTACCCAATCCTTTGACCAAACCTTGATTTCCATCCCCGAATGTGATAGCTCGTTGGGGATCTTGGTTTTTCTCATATGAGGAGAACATCTTCTTCTCCCATGTCATGTGGTTAGTGCACTCGCTGTCGAGTATACAACTTGAGCCCCCGGATGCATAAACCTATAAAACAATTTTAGTTCTTGACTTTAGGTACCCAAACGGTTTTGGGTCCTTTGGCATTAGAAACAAGAACTTTGGGTACCCAAACACAAGTCTTAGAGCCCTTGTGTTTGCCCCCAACAAACTTGGCAACTACCTTGCCGGATTTGTTAGTTAAAACATAAGATGCATCAAAAGTCTTAAATGAAATGTCATGCTCATTTGATGCATTAGGAGTTTTCTTTCTAGGCAATTTGGCACGGGTTGGTTGCCTAGAGCTAGATGTCTCACCCTTATACATAAAAGCATGGTTAGGGCCAGAGTGAGACTTCCTAGAATGAGTTCTCCTAATTTTGCTATCGGGATAACCGGCAGGGTACAAAATATAACCCTCGTTATCCTGAGGCATGGAAGCCTTGCCCTTAACAAAGTTAGACAAATTTTTAGGAGGGGCATTAAGTTTGACATTGTCTCCCCTTTGGAAGCCAATGCCATTCTTGATGCCAGGGCGTCTCCCATTATAGAGCATACTCCTAGCAAATTTAAACTTTTCATTTTCTAAGTTATGCTCGGCAATTTTAGCATCTAATAAAGCTATATGATCATTTTGTTGTTTAATTAAAGCCATGTGATCATGAATAGCATTGATATCAACATCTCTACATCTAGTGCAAATCGAAACATGCTCAACGGTAGATGTAGAGGGTTCGCAAGATTTTAATTCTACAACCTTAGCATGTAGTATATCATTCTCATTTTTAAGGTTAGAAATAGTAACATTGCAAACATCAAAATCTTTAGCCTTAGCAATTAATTTTTCATTCTCAATCCTAAGGCTAGCAAGAGAATCATTCAATTCCTTAATCTTAGCAAACAAATCACCATTATCATTTCTAAGACTATGAATTGAAGCATCACAAACATGAGAATCAACCTTAGCAATTAATTTAGCATTTTCATTTCTAAGGTTGTTAATGGTCTCATGGCAAGTGCTTAGCTCACTAGACAAATTTTGACATTTTTCTATTTCTAGAGCATAAGCATCTTTAACCTTAACATGTTTCTTATTTTCCTTGATTAGGAAGTCCTCTTGGGAGTCCAAGAGATCATCCTTTTCATGGATGGCACTAATTAGCTCATTCAATTTTTCCTTTTGTTCCATGTTAAGGTTGGCAAAAAGGGTACGCAAATTATTTTCCTCATCACTAGCATTATCATCACTAGAGGACTCATATTTAGTGGAGGATTTAGATTTAACCTTCTTCCTTTTGCCGTCCTTTGCCATGAGGCACTTGTGGTCGACGTTGGGGAAGAGGAGTCCCTTGGTGACGGCGATGTTGGCGGCGTCCTCGTCGGAGGAGGACTCGTTGGAGCTCTCGTCGGAGTCCCACTCCCGACAAACATGGGCATCGCCGCCCTTCTTCTTGTAATACTTCTTCTTTTCTCTCCTCTTTCCCTTCTTGTCGTCGCCCCTGTCACTGCCACTAGATATAGGACATTTTGCAATAAAATGACCGGGCTTACCATATTTGTAGCATACTTTCTTGGAGCGGGGTTTGTAGTCCTTCCCCCTCCGTTGCTTGAGGATTTGGCGAAAGCTTTTGATGATTAAAGCCATTTCCTCATTGTCGAGCTTGGAGGCGTCAATTGGTTGTCTACTCGGTGTAGACTCCTCCTTCTTCTCCTCCGTCGCCTTAAATGCCACCGGTTGTGCTTCGGACGTGGAGGGTTCGTCAAGCTCGTTGATCTTCTTTGAGCCCTTGATCATACATTCAAAGCTCACAAAATTCCCGATAACTTTCTCGGGGGTCATTAGTGTGTATCTAGGATTACCACGAATTAATTGAACTTGAGTGGGGTTAAGGAAAATAAGTGATATCAAAATAACCTTAACCACCTCGTGGTCATCCCATTTCTTGCTCCCGAGGTTGCGCACTTGGTTCACCAAGGTTTTGAGCCGGTTGTACATATCTTGTGGCTCCTCCCCTTGGTGAAGACGGAAGCGACCGAGCTCCCCCTCGATCGTTTCCCGCTTGGTGATCTTGGTGAGTTCATCACCCTCGTGCGCGGTCTTGAGTAGGTCCCAAATCTCCTTTGCATTCTTCAACCTTTGCACCTTGTTGTATTCCTCCTTGCTTAGAGAGGCGAGGAGTATGGTTGTAGCTTAAGAGTTGAAGTGCTCGATTTGGGCTACTTCGTCCGTATCGTAGTCTTCATCCCCTACGGATGGTACCTGTGCTCCAAACTCAACAACATTCCATATACTTTTGTGGAGTGAGGTTAGATGAAATTTCATTAAATCACTCCACCTTGCATAATCTTCGCCATCAAAGGTTGGCGGTTTGCCTAATGGAACGGAAAGCAATGGAGTAGGTCTAGATGTACGGGGATAGTGTAAGGGGATCTTACAAAACTTCTTGCGCTCTTGGCGCTTAGAAGTTACGGACGGCGCATCGGAGTCGGAGGTTGATGTTGATGAAGTGTCGGTCTCGTAGTAGACCACTTTCCTCATCCTCTTGTGCTTGTCGCCTTTCCGATGCGACTTGTGAGAAGAAGATTTTTCCTTCTTCTCTTTGTGGTGAGAAGAGGAGGATCTTTTCTCCTTCCGTTTGGAGGAGTCCTTCTTCTTCTCCTTTCTCTTGGTGCGGGACTCTTCCGATGAAGTGCTCCCTTGGCTCGTAGTGGGCTTGTCGCCGGTCTCCATCTCCCTCTTGGTGTGATCTCCCACATCACTTCGAGCGGTTAGGCTCTAATGAAGCACCGGGCTTTGATACCAATTGAAAGTCGCCTAGAGGGGGGTGAATAGGGCGAAACTGAAATTCTCAAAAAATAATCACAACTACAAGCCGGGTTAGCGTTAGGAATATAATCGAGTCCGCGAGAGAGAGCGCAAAACAAATCGCAAGCGAATAAGGAGTGTGACACGTAGATTTGTTTTACCGAGGTTCGGTTCTTGCAAACCTACTCCCCGTTGAGGAGGCCACAAAGGCCGGGTCTCTTTCAACCCTTCCCTCTCTCAAACGGTCCCTCGGACCGAGTGAGCTTTCTCTTCTCAATCACTTGGAACACAAAGTTCCCACAAGGACCACCACAAGTTTGGTGTCTCTTGCCTCAATTACAAGTGAGTTTGATCGCAATGAAAGAATCAAGAAAGAAGAAAGCAATCCAAGCGCAAGAGCTCGAAAGAACACAAGCAAATCTCTCTCTCTAATCACTAGGGCGTTGTTTGGAATTTGGAGAGGATTTGATCTCTTTGGTGTGTCTAGAATTGAATGCTAGAGCTCTTGTAAGTAGTTGGGAAGTGGAAAACTTGGATACCATGAATGGTGGGTGGTTGGGGGTATTTATAGCCCCAACCACCAAACTAGCCGTTTGGTGAGGCTGTCTGTTCGATGGCGCACCGGACAGTCCGGTGCACACCGGACATGTCCGGTGCGACAGCTACGTCACCAAAAGCCGTTGGGTTCGATCGTTGGAGTTCTGTCTTCTGGGCCCGCCTGGATGTCCGGTGGCGCACCGGACATGTACTGTAGATTGTCCGGTGCGCCAGCATGGGCGTGTCTGACCACTGCGCGCGCAGCGCGCACATTAAATGCGTCGCAGGTAGCCGTTGGCGCCGAAATAGCTGTTGCCCCGCTGTTACACCGGACAGTCCGGTGTACACCGGACAATCCGGTGAATTTTAGCGGAGCGGCTGAAGTGAATTCCCGAGGCTGGCGAGTTCCGGAGGCCGCTCTTCCTTGGAGCACCGGACATGTCCGGTGTACATCAGACAGTCCGGTGAATTATAGCGGAGTTGCCTCTGGAATTTCCCGAAGGTGACGAGTTTGAGTTTGGAGTCCTCTGGTGCACCGGACATGTCCGGTGGCACACCGGACAGTCCGGTGCGCCAAACCAGAGGTGCCTTCGGTTGTCCCTTGCTCCTTCGTTTGAACCCAATATTTGGTCTTTTTATTGGCTAAGTGTGAACCTTTTGCACCTGTATAACTTATACACTCGAGCAAACTAGTTAGTCCAAATATTTGTGTTGGGCAATTCAACCACCAAAATTAATTAGGGACTAGGTGTAAGCCTAATTCCCTTTCAGGGTGGCGCGGAGGCAAAGGCATGAGGGGAGAGAGAAAAGAAGCAGGATGGCGAACAAGGTGACGACAACTGAGGCGAGGACCATCATTATCGTGTGTAGGTATAGATGGATAAATGAGCAGTGTCTGGCGGGCCGGCCCGAGGCATGACCCATTTAATAGTGTCTGGGCTAGCCCGACACGAGTGTCGTGTCGTGCTTGGGTCGTAGCCTCAGCCCTTAGTGCTGGCTAGACCCGACACGATTATATTTTTTATGTTATAAAAATCGTACATACATATGTACAATTTATATTCGATATTAAAAACACTTGAGCATGATGTTGTACTAGTTAGACGACTTCATCCAGTGTTTCCTGCCCTTCTTCCATCAGGGCATGGGTTCGAACCACACCTCTTGTATAGTTTTTTAAAATATTTTACTCTAATTTAACCAAATGGCCCGACGGGCTAACGAGCCGGTCTGGTACGGTCATTAGTCCAGCGTGTCGTGCTTGGTCTAGAGCTACGGCCCGCGGGCGTCGGGCCCGTGCCGGTCCACCCGTTTGGCCATCTATATGCGGAGGTGTGGTTTGGGACATGAAAGTTAGTTGTGCGGAGATGATGAGCGTGCGGGTTAAATTGAAATAGATGTGAGGGGTTATTTATAGAAAGATTCCATGGAACGGTCGTTAAAACTGGTGCTTTAATATAGTATAGTATAGTAGAAAAAAGATGGAGATTTAATTTTTAGATAAAATTTTATGGTAGTTGGAGGCCTATCTAAAACACACCTGAGTCCGCCGCCCTCTGATAGCAACTAGCAAGAGATAGATGAGAGATGCAAATTTGTTTGCCACGCGCTTCGTGTACGATTGTTTATTGAGTCAATAATGTCACGTTTGCGTGGCAACTTGCAAGAACAATGCCAGCAAAGATTAGTTAAGCAAGGCTCCGGAAGTTTCCAGACGAATTCTAGTGTATACAACATATATTTTTATCTGGTAGTCATATACGGTGTGATTAGCTAGATGCACAAATGCAGTCTGCCTCATACGAGATTGCTCGTTGGAACCCGGCGCTACAGGCGTACTTAGGGTCTGTTTGGTTGGGCTGTGACTATGAAAAAAGCTGTTGTGGGCTGTGAGCTGTATGAAAAGCTGTTATGGGCTGTGAGCTGTTAAAAAGCTAAAAACCGTTTGGTCGAAATCACTAAAAATCGTTAAAAGTTATTCGATATACGTTTTCACAGTTCAATCTAAAAGTCACTAAAAGCAGGTCCAAGGGTACTTTCATTTTTGCACTACGAGAAAGTCGGCTTTTAGAAAAAACTGCTTCCTTGATTCAGCTCTTTGGTTTGGCTTTTGACTTTTAGAGGACAAAAGTCAAAGTCAAAAGTCAAACCAAACACACCCTTACGCATGCAGCCAAGGGTGGTCATTTTGCCCTTCGCTGCAGCTGTGGGTGCAGGGTTTGGCTTTGCGTGCACATGCAAGTAAACAAGAGTTGTTTTTTTTTGTCAATACATCTAGTGAGTTTGGATGATCAAGCGATGCGCAGCCAACCAATCACACCGATAGATATAACTTTTTCCTTAGTTTCAAGGGTAGTTGTTCACATTTGAGTCAGCGACGGTCCTAACATTTTAGGGACCCAGAATAAGGTTTTAAATAGAGACTCTTCAAATTATTTTTAATATATAAATGTTACTAATTAAACGCTCAAAATACATCTAAAAATATTTATATCAAATAATACATAAATAAAAAATATATATTATAGTATTACTTTGAAATTTTCTTCTAACATATTTAGATATTCATTACTTTGTTGATGAGCTATTTGATCACATGACTAGAATTGGACCTTATGAATTCGAGGACCGAGGCGACCGCCCCTCTACCCCACCCTCACGGCCACCACTGATTTAAGTGTAAAAAATACACTCTATTGCTTAGATAGGTGTTAACTCGCCTAACGAAAAAAAAGAAAGCATCTAAATAGGACTATGAGTATAGAGAGTAGTTGCCTCGTTTGACTGACAGCCTGGTCTTGGACTCTTGGTGGAAGCTGGATCGCTAGTCTTTCTTGGTCTACAAGACAAACAACAAATGAGGCAAATGGATATGAAGGATCCTTTTGCTTTGATTTCTTTGTAGTCCGCGTAGAGTAGTACGTATACTCGTACTACCATGCATGTGTGTTTGTACTCCCGCATAGAGTAGCAGTCTAGCACGGCTATTTCGTACTACCATGGATATGATCCACGTGGGGGTGTGAACGGAATATTTCAACTCAAACGTTACAAGTATTCTAATCAGGTGCTTGTACGTGTCATTTTTATTTATGTTTGAGCAGTATAAAACATAAAGATTGGTGTGTTTTGTTGGCTAAGTAGGTGTAATTAAAGTCAACAACTATGGTTCAAATCTTATTTATGTGTAATTTTAGGTTTTTTATAATATGAATGGAAGAGAACAGGTGACACACAATAATAGTGAAAATTGATTCTTTTTTATAGTAGAGTATAATTTAATTAAACATATTAGTCAGTTTTATTCATGCATGTATCTAGTGGGAAAGTGAAAATAGAAAAACAAAATTGCAAGATTTCCATGTCTCAGTGAGACATCTGATGCGTGTACCAATTTCGCATCACAAGTAGATACAGATTTTAGCGTGCAAAACGTTACACGTGAGAACCCTAATGACACAGGCTGCTTCCAACCATAAGAAAAAAATCACGGGGTAATTAAAACCATTCGACTTGGAGAAGAAGAAAGGACCTCCTGGGTTTCTGGAAGCCCGGGGAAGCAAGGCTCCTTCCCCGTCACTGACGGGGCGGATCCACCAGTCCTGTATAAAAGTCCTTCCCCAAAACATCCGCCTCACTTCCAAACTGCAACGAAAACCCACGTCTAAAACAGGTGGCCCACCAACGATTCACTTCCCCGATCCCAGGGGGCGGCGATCGGAATTCGCAACTTCTCCCACGCGGCGAACACGGCAGAGATGATGAGCTCCCGGGCCGGATCCATCCTCCTCCGCCACGCCGGCTCCCGTCTCTTCACCGCAGCGGCGATCTCTCCGGCGGCGGCCTCGAGGCCACTGCTCGCCGGCGGCAATGGTGTTCCGGCAGTCATGCTACGGCTTATGTCCACGTCCTCCCCCGCCGCTCCCACGGAGGCGAAGGACGAGGCAGCCAAGGCCTCCAAGGTGGGAGGAGACAAGAAGGCGGTGGTGATCAACAGCTACTGGGGGATCGAGCAAAACAACAAGCTAGCGCGGGACGACGGCACCGAGTGGAAGTGGACTTGCTTTAGGGTACGCGCCCTGCCTTCTCGGGCTCGCTTTGATCATTGTGCAGTTTATCTGCCCTAATTTGCGGTTCGTCTCGGCGGTGGATCGATTCGCGCTAGTTGTGAGTGATTAATCTGTTGTTTTTGTTGAAGCCATGGGAGACGTACACGGCGGACACGTCCATTGACCTCACCAGACACCATGAGCCCAAGACGCTGATGGATAAGGTCGCATACTGGACCGTCAAGTCGCTGCGCTTCCCCACGGACATCTTCTTCCAGGTTCGTGCCCACGCGCGCACGCTCTCTGTTCAATAGCGCGGATGATCAGTTCGGCTTGCGTTTCTAATTAGTAGGATCACTAAAAACTGATTATACTAGTACATGCGCCATGAGAGGTTAAGCATAATGGCTCCTGGCTGTGCTCCTGCTTTGTGGGAAGTCGCAGCTTGTATTTGCAATTTGCAACGTGGATGAAATCGAGTAGTTTACCTCGACCACTTCGGGGACCCGATTTTATTCTATCGACGAAGGTGGGCACTGCCGCACTGAGCAGTGACGACTGACGCGGACATCAGCAAATGGATCTATAATGGTATGGCAAATGGATCTATGATGGTATGGCAGCCTAGAGCTGAAAGTTGGATGTTGGTCCCGGTCATATCTTAATTTGAGCTAACTTTTTTCAGGTCGACACGATATGAAATAATTTTGAGCTAGACTATATTGTAACTAGATACTAAGAAAATAGATCTAGCTCGGTCCGAAACAAGGCGGACCGATGATCATGCAGTGCTGGCTCATACGGAACACGTAAAAAACTTATATATATTTGTGACTTTGCTATAGACAAAATTATATAAGAAAGAGAAACCAATGTTTTCTATAACTTTTGTAAATAGATAAAAGTATTGGAGCATAAAATAATTATTTAAACATTAGTTTTCTAATTCGTATCTCACTTCGTACTATATCGCCTTTAGCATGGTCCATTTAATCATATCGTGTCGTGCCAGTGATCTTGACTAAGTTTGAGGCATGACATGGTGACCTATTTTTTCGTGCTGTATTGTACTTTAGACTCTTATTATTTTTCTTCGTGTTGTATTGTACTTTAGACTCTTATTTTCGTGCCGTGACGTATTAGCCCCGGTCCAAACTGCAGCCCAATAAAATAAAGGCTTGCTGATATTTGTTTGTATCAGCAATTCATCTTTTTAATCTGGCTTTTAGAACTTGGTTCGTAGATGCATGTCGAAATGATCTGCATATTTTGAAGGAAGGTTGAAAGGTCGATCATTCATGTGCTGTTGTAAGCTGACCCTGTGAATTGGGCGAATTGTCTGCAGAGGCGGTATGGCTGCCGGGCGATGATGCTGGAAACCGTGGCTGCGGTGCCTGGGATGGTGGGCGGCATGCTGCTCCACCTGCGCTCACTCCGCCGCTTCGAGCAGAGCGGCGGCTGGATCCGCGCTTTGCTGGAGGAGGCCGAGAACGAGCGCATGCACCTCATGACCTTCATGGAGGTGGCGAAGCCGAGGTGGTACGAGCGCGCGCTCGTTATCACCGTCCAGGGCGTCTTCTTCAACGCATACTTCCTCGGCTACCTCTTGTCCCCGAAGTTCGCGCACCGCGTCGTCGGCTACCTGGAGGAGGAGGCCATCCACTCGTACACCGAGTACCTCAAGGATCTGGAGGCCGGCAAGATCGAGAACGTCCCCGCCCCGGCCATCGCCATCGACTACTGGCGCCTCCCCGCTAACGCCACGCTCAAGGACGTAGTCACCGTCGTCCGCGCCGACGAGGCTCACCACCGCGACGTCAACCACTTTGCATCGGTACGGATACTTCCGAATTCCAATACCAGCAACTCTGCTTGATCTCATCTCGTTATGGGATTGGTTCTGAAATCTGAATTGGTATGAGCTTGTGCCGTGCAGGACATCCATTGCCAGGGAATGCAGCTGAAGCAGTCCCCTGCGCCGATCGGATACCACTGAGGATGTTTGTGCTCTTCTTAATTTTGCATCGCTAATAAGCAATTGTCTTTAAGGGAAGGAAAGGATGCTTATTGAGTTACGAGTACTGCTACGGCGATTAGGATATTTTCCAACCAGTTGTTTGAGAGTGAAACCTATTATATGTACGCATGTTACATGTACATATCTCTAAGTGCGAGAGGTGCTTTTCTGGCGTTTATCACTTCTTCCTGGAGTTCCTTTGTTCTTCATGTCAGCTGAATTGGGCTCGCTAATATCGAATGTACAATTTTTGCATAATCCCTATCTTGTTTGTAGATAATCAGTTGTGCTTAATTTCATTGTCGTTGTTTGTGATTGGATAGGGATGACAACAAGCCCTAAATTTTATACTATAAAATTTAAGTATCAATTAGGATCGAGCGTATGTTCAAATCAGATTATGATCGAGCTCTATTTTTATTAAATATTTGAATTAGAAATAATTTAGGATTCTAACTAAGGCCCTGTTTGTTTCAACTTATAGATTATATAATCTGGATTATTTGCTCTGGATTAAATAAGCTAGGTGCTGCTGTTTGTTAGCTCGGATTATTTGGACTTGACTTATTATTCATATGCATGCAAATACAATAATACCCTTGGCTGTTTTACTTGTCTGGTTTCATCAGTTGGCACTACGCAGTTTATACACAACAATTTATACACGTTTATAGATGCTTTTTTCCAAATAGCTCATACACGTTTTGTCCAACAATTGTTTAATGCGTAATTTTAAAAAGACAAATAATTCATACATGTTTTGTCCAAACCAAAGTACTCAATATAAAATTACATTCTCATATCAAATAGTGCATTGGCAATTTGATCTCGAAAGTTATTCATGTCTCCCTCTTCTTCTCCCAATTGGCCTTCAGCATTGTGATGACTTGGAGGAATCGGCATATAGTTCTCGTCTTGATCACAACGATCAAACTCATCATCGGCCATTTTACTATCTCAAATGAAATTATGTAGAGCCATGCATGCATGTATTATTTTTGATTGCTTCAATATCGGATAACTTGGCAAGTCCAACAAAATTCTCCACTTCATCTTCAATACACCGAAAGAACACTCAATGTGATTACAAAGAGAAGAGTGCAATTGGTTGAATACCTCCTCTATGCTTCTCTCGCTCACTCTGAAGCTCTCGCTGATAGAGGCAGCAAGTACCAACGGAACGTACCTGTAGGTGCGCCAGTGCTGGACTCGAGGGAGACGGAGCTGCATCCAACGCCGGTGGCTCCCGTGGTGCCTCGCGCCAGGCTACAAGTACTTCCGCGCCCAACACCACGCCCCAAGCTGGTTGATGCACGCCCAACGTCGGTAGTTCTGCGCCCCCGTGATACACTGTCGCCGCGTCCAACACCACGCCCCAAGCCGTCACCCACGTCAAGGCTGCAGGCGTCTCCTTCCTCCTCCGTGCCGACATGGTCTCCATTCCTCAAATCGAAGATGAGCTCGCGCCGCAACAACAAATTTCGGTGCTCCCAAGCTTCATAAAGGCTATCCTCGGTGTCGTTAGGATCCATGGTGGCGCAGAATCGAGCAGATGTTGTAGCTGGCGGCTAGGGTTTGAAGTGGAGGAGGAGAGGTCCGGCCGGTGGCATTCTATCGTGCGTATTGAGGGTTGGATCCGATGGCATTACTTGATGGCAATTGGAAGTAATATTAAACAACTTGGTATGGGTAGTGGGTCTTTTACAAACAATAAGCTGAAATAAGCACCCCTTAATGAGCTTATAGGATTATTATAATTTCAAGT
Source organism: Zea mays (assembly GCF_902167145.1). Taxonomy (NCBI): domain Eukaryota; kingdom Viridiplantae; phylum Streptophyta; class Magnoliopsida; order Poales; family Poaceae; genus Zea; species Zea mays. The sequence goes on from NC_050097.1 coordinate 12,850,475, forward strand.
GCTAGATTATATAATCTTATTATATAAGTTGTTTGTTTGTTTCCTCTAGATTATTCACATTGGATTATATAATCTATATAGATTATAATCCCAAACAAACAGGGCCTAACTATGAAGAAGTAATTGGATCGCCATTCATTGTCACCCCGGGCGTCTGATGTGCTCTGGATTGGTGATTATGACGCTTGATTGCCGTGCCAACCTTTGCCGTTGTCCCAAATGCAGATTATCGAGGGATGTGAGAACTGAAAGCACTTCGCCCAATCTGCCGTGCTTCCCTCGTTCTCCACCTGCTGCGGCCAATCCGCCGTGCTTCTCTCGTGGCCTTGGGCTCCACCACCTACAAGCCCGCGTCATCTCGCAACCCAAATCTGCAAAGCTGCCACGCCCCAGCTTCGCACCACCAACCCGACTCCTCGACGCGGAGAGCAGATTCGCGTGCAAAACTCCCCGCGCGTCCGCCGCCGAAAGCCCACGCCCCGACCCGCAGGTGGCTAACGGCTAACCCCGACCACACCGACAACTCAGCGTCGAGCGGACTTCACTAGCTGAGCTAATTCTGCGCTTGATTTGCAGGGTGAGACCGGGCCGAAGGGTGGATTCTGGACCAAGTGTATGGTGAGTTCGTGATGACTGTTGGTTGAACCAAAGGGGAGTTTGTTGGTTTGGTAGGGTTTCGGTGTGATTGAGTGAATGGGCGCAGGTGGAGACCGCGGAGGCCGAGGTTCAGGGTTAGGGACCGGAAAAAAGCTCAACCTCGACGACCGAGGTCGAGCCCTGTCTGGGAGCGGCTCGCGAGCTTCCCCGTGGCTGGACACAACACTTCTCTACTACTATTAAGAACATACAGCGTGATTGGTTGAGTGGCTCCCGTGAGCCGGTCTCCCACGCGCCTGGCTGGCCAGCGAAGGCCGTTTACTCCATCTCCGTGCGTGCAGATGGATGGTAGAATATTGGTCTAGCCTGCACCTGCACATGCAGGTCGGTATCGTTACATACAAGCAACCAATCACAATCTTGTATCCGGTCAAAGCGTGTGGAGAGCCTAGTTGTTTCTATACAATCAACCAATCACATAGATAGTGTAGACGTCCACACTGATATGGTGCACGGTTCTGCCTCCCACTCGCACCCGCACCGCCATCCGCGTCGCGATCTCCTACCAACAATGGCCGCCATCAACGGAATCTATACTACCAACAACGGCGCCATGCACGGTTCTGCCGAGAATCATTTAGCTTCCTGATTTGTTTCCTGAAACACGGCTGTTGTCCGTGCTGCCGCAGATTTGTGCCGAGGATCGCCCCACCATCAATCACGGAAGGTGGCCGATGATCTCCGCCCCAGCCTCCTCCCATGCCGTCAATGGAAGGTGGCCTCGGATCCGCCCCATCGGCGGCGAGGGAGGTACCGGTGCCAGTGGCGGCGGAGGGCGACGCTGAAGAGGCCGATGGTGCGGAGGAGGAGGAGAGGGACCTGCGGGAGGCGTTCGACGTGTTCGACGGCAACAGGGACGGGCTCATCTCCGCCGAGGAGCTCGGCACCGTGCTGCGCTCGCTCGCCTGCACCGGCAGGGCCGCCGCCGATTGCCACGACATGATACGCCTCGTTACAAGGGCCCATTCTTTGGTGGAATCCGTCTGTCTCTCTCTTCTCCATCCGTGACACGTCCAGCAGCTCTATCGAGGTCGAGGACTAGCCGCCGCCGCCGCACCTGCACGCACGCCAAGGGATGGGAGAGCGAGAGAGGGATCCGAGGAGGTCAAAGATGATCTACCGCAAGTGGTCACTGCTCTCATCGACGGTCGTCATCTGGTGCGGCGTCGCCACCGCCGGCCTGGCCGGTATCTTCCTCTTGGGCGGCAAGGTACTGCCCTCAGTCCCCATTCCTGGATCACGCGCTCGCCCGATCCCGTCCGTGCACGGTGCTTGTTTCGGCTGCTCCATCGGTTTGATGCTGTATGACGCATGGATCTGGTTAATGCATTCGTGTGGGATGTGGTTGATGTCACATTCGAACATGGATACCTGATTGTACCTATCTGCGAAGAAATCACGAACTGCATACTAGATTAGGCATCTTAAATGCAGATGGTTAAATCACTATAATCTATTGATTCCCTGTGTTGTTGTTGTCTTCATTCTCAATGGAAAGGGTTTGGTTTGCCCCTTTTTTGTAATAGCACAACAGCTGACCAGCATGTTCTCAAATGCAGTGTTCGTCAATTTGCGTAGGACGACCATGGATACATTTAGAAATCATGAACTGCATAATAGATTAGGCATCCTGAATTACCATTCTAACTGGTCCTTGTTATCGATCTGCACATAGTTTGCTGAAGAAATTTGATGTTATTCCTATTCAACGGACTGGGGGTTGTGATAGCTAGCTGATAGTCGGGATAAAGCTGACTTTGGATTTAAATAACCGATTTTAGAGTTTTCCCCTACAAATATCATTTGGTAGATCTGTTAATGCATCCTGCACGAGATCTTGTTCTGACGCGTTGTTTCACATGCATGTTGGCAGGAGAAATTCAGTCAGTAGAGAGGCTTAGGCAGCAGGACAGAGCCACGATCGGCATGCAAAACTAGAGAGGAAGCATATGTAAGCATGTTCGATATATACAGATCAGAAAAGCTTGCTATGTATGTCAGCAGCAATAAAACCTGTGCTGGTAGTGTTTGGTTCTAGAGTCTATTTGGATGGAATAGTTCCATTCCAGATTCTGAGTATGGAATGGCTCTATTCTGTGTTTGGCAATCAGAACAGAGCCACTCTGTTTCTCTGTTTGGTTCTAGAATTCTCTGTTTGGTTCTAGATTTACCAGTCATTGCTGCAGGTACATATATTTGGCTTGAATGCTCTAAATTATTGACCTTGTTTTTCTTATTCTAAATTCTTTTAAAATATTGATGCACACATTTAGCTTCTTACTACCGGAGAAATACTTATATGTCTGTAGCATGTATTGATTCATTGTCCTTTTGTACAGCTGCTAATATATCTACTTTGCCATCTAAGCTCGGAGGTGAGAAGGTAGTTTATGATGCTACCAAGAAAATCTTCTCAAGCTCCAGTGGTCTAGCTGAAGATATTCTATTCTTATTCACAGATTGGTTGTCACTACTTAGAGAGATTGTCAATATTGAAACAAGGGTACACACCTAATTCTTTGTATTCCTCTTGCAATCATCCACTTTCCTCTGAATTTGCTTGGGACTCATGTTGGGTACTTGGGTTTCAACTATAGCCTACCGCAACTTGCTTGAGACTAAATTGCTTTGTTGTTGCTGTTGAATCCTCTGCTACTCCAAGCTTCTTTGATGTCGAGTGTAATGTTGTAACTGGCTATCGTTTGTTGGCCGAACATTTGGCTAGCGTGGATGATATATATTGCAATGTGAATCCAATAAGCAGGAGAGTGATCAATGTATGTAATCATTGTACACTAACATTTGTCGAATATTTTGTATATCGTTTTAAGGCACCTAAATATTTTCTGAAGAATTGTATAAGTTTGTAGTTTTTTGTGATAGTCTTAACATTTAAATGATGCAATTGACATGACACTATTAAAATCATATATAGAAGTCTGTATAGTACTGTGTAGTGTTGAAATAGTTAGATTAAAATAACAATTTATATATGTCTGGATCATAAATAGATTACGAAACGTTTTCTCACAACAGTATAACACACATTTGTACATAAGTTATTGTGATATTATATGTTTTCGCTGCAACGCACGGGCATTTACCTAGTTATTATATAAAAATCTATTTAGCATATAGTGTCACTACTAAATATACTATTAGTTTATGTTTCTTGAGATTAGTATACAAAATTAACCTATTTCTATATTATATTAGTAATATATTTATTTTACTAATATAAAATTTATTACTTAAATTATTTTTGAGATTTTATATTATATTTTATGGAACGAGTTTATATTTGTGGTTAGACTCGTTAACTCAACGAACCGGCATCGAGTCAATTTTCCAGGCTCGGCGAGCGAGTCGTTTCCACCCCTAGCCAAGGTGGTCAAGCTCGGCCTTGCCGCTGTGCTGGCCTATGGGCTGTTCGACGCCGTCACCTACACGACCTCCGTGCTCGCATTCCTCGGCTACGAGAAGAGTACAGGCAAGAACCCTGCGACCAATCTCAAGGCGCTGCTCGGTGTATGTTATCTATGGGCTATGGCTTCCCTGTGTTGTTCGCTCATGCATGCAGCATAGGTGCTGTGATCCACATTTTTTTATCTCGGTTGCTAGTGGCAAATTAGATGGGGATGTTCCTGATTGAACACGGCTAACTGGAATCCCGTATCCTTGATATCTTTAGGCTAGTTGTAGAATGCAATTCTGAGGTGCTTTACTAACAGATAACTTGGCATAAAACTGTCTCATACTGAGAAAAGACGTTCATTTTCTTTCTGTAGATGATATGTTTTTTTGTAGTAGTTATTTCAGTGTGATCGATCTGGCGTTCTCTCATCAAAGGGTGTCAACTAGTGCTAAGTTTGAGCTGTTGTTGTCATTAGCCATGTTACTGTCTGCATGTTTGCCCAATGCAAAAGTGTTAGTATACTAAGATTGGTCTTCATCTATTTTCCCTTTGTCAGATTGTTATCCTAATGTGGACTGGTAACAGCGTCACAAGGCCATTCCGTGTCGCCGGTACGGATACTTTGGCCCCAGGCTATCAACAAAGGCTTGAAAAGCATTCAGGAGAAACTTAACCTTCCAAGCCAAGTGTATGCCTTTGCACTTGTGGTTGGTTCTGTGGCCTCAGTATGCTTCACAGTTGTTGGTGTCTTGATCCTCTCAAAGTGGGGAAAGGGTCGCCTCTCATGCACATCCACAGTTTTGTTCTGTTGCAATGTTCTGTTTCCATGCTCTTTTCCATGGGTGTGAGTTTTCTACACATTAGTTTGAAGTAATTGATATTTGACTAATTCAGTTTTCTGTGGATAAAATCCTTCTAACTTGGTTAATAATTAAGATAATTTAGTTTTGGTCTTTTGATTTGTGGGTTACCACATTAAAAGAGCAGAGTCTCAATATTCCTGGTTCTTAGGAGTATAGGAACTTGGGTTTTTGTTTTTGTGGAACGATTTTGAGGGGTTTTGAGTGTTGCAAAGCCTGGAAAAATATTTGGACAATCTTATGTCATAAGAAATGAGACATCTTGACTTGATTAGTGTTATTATTCAAAAAAATGTGGGTAACTCGGTATTAATACATTACAACTAAGTTAATAGTTCGATAATGTGAACTATGGAAAAACGCTTCAATAACAATTAACAATCAGAAGTAATGGCAGAAGTTTTAGTACATATGGCTGACATGTTAACACCACTGAATTATATGCAGATAATTCAAACTCAACACTTCAGTGCTTCAGTTGTCCTGCTATTGTCACTCATACAACTTTCTAGCTTTGGTGTATGTATATTGTTTGGTCAGGGAAACAGGGAAAACTGAACATCAAGATGAAGTAACTAAATGTCTAGATATGCATACACCTTGAGTTTAGACTGTTGGAGCTCTCTCATTCTCCTATCCCTATCCACATTCTACATGTGTAAATATCAAGAATTAAAACAATGCCCACATTTATTCAAAAGCTTCTTTCAGCAAATATAACATGAGCAGATAGTAAATAAAACTTGTGAGCTTGTGGGCATTGGACAAGCATGCTCAGGAGCCACAGGGGAAAAATAGTAATCTAATAGCAAAGAGTGAACTTCCCAAAACTGTCAGCTTTGTGAACAAATTTATACTATCTGCTGATTTATTTTCAATTCTAGTTCACATGCTTGCATTCCTCTAGAAGAGAGGTCATATCCTCCTTTAATATTTAAGTCTAGTAGGAGCGAGTCTTCAGTTTTTGGTGTGCATTTGACTTCCTTAGCCTCCTGACTTCCTAGATGGTAGAGCTGAAGGCCTAGACTATCTTTATCGTTTTCATCGGACATAGCTTTCACCAATTGCTCCCTATGTTCTTTGCATACTTGAGTTGCATTGTTCATGAAACCATCTAGGTTGAAGTCCATGAGCTGTGATCTGGTTGATTCTATGCCATTGGATGCATTTGTGTGAAAGGAAATATTTGTCTGAGCTTTCTCTAGTATTGTCTTTAAGTACTTCCCTTGGGCCTCAATTCGCATCTGCAGCTTCTTTTGCACCTGATTACAGACATAAGCACTTGTAGCGTTTATGGAAGAAAGTTTTGGAGTGCAGATCTCATGACAATGATGTAAATCTATCTTGCCTCAGTTTGTTCTTGTAGTTTCCTTTGGACTTGAATTTGATACCTTAGTGCATCGCTAAGTGCTATTTCTCTGATTCACATAAGAAATGTGATACAAATGGTTAGTTCAATCAATGCAGAAAAGTTCAATCAAATAAAATGGGCCCACTGCAGTCAATTAACAGGCATTCAATAGGATTCACATTCCTGGGCTTCTATATATGGAAGTTTGCATACAATGTTTTGGAAATAAAATGAAATATAAATTGCTTGCATTTAGTGTAAGTTAATACTCGCTCCCTTCTCGAATATTTGTCGTCCGCTAGTTCATTTTTGAACTAAAACATGATAAATAAAAAAACGGAAGGAGTACATGTTTGTAACAGGAGAGCCCATGAATACTTGCTTGTAACAGGTGGAGCGCTAAGTATGCTTAGGAGAACTTTAGGCAACTTGTATTCTTTAGCACTTCGACGCAGTTTGTATGGTAATATCTACTGATAGACAGAATCCTGGTTTTGGATTTTTAATTTTTCCTGCTTTTGGTTACACCTCTACAGTCCCATACTCGCAGTCCAATAGTACATGGTCTGATAATAAACCAATTAAGAAGGACTCATGTCTCAGTCATTATGACTTGAGCATAGGAGTTGAGATCAAGAAATATTTGAGTTGCAGCTTAAGGTCCAGAGAGGAAATCCCCATACACTTGCTTGTAACGGTATGAATGTATGATCATTTTTTTTTCAAGGTAACATTTTCTAGCATCTTCACCTGTCTACTTGACTGAATGCAGTATATATTAGTTGTAATAACTACTGGCCTTCTGCTGTGCACAAAAGGCGGGTATTACCACTTGCAGAAATTTGTCGGGTAAAGGTAATTGCCAGTTACCTTGTGTTCTTCCCTTGATCAGGAACACCTGGAGGAGGATGCGCTGTGGTTGAACCGAAGCCCTGTGAGCGAAGTACTGATGACAGAAAGAGCGGAAGATAAGATAAGAAAGGAACCCTTGCGCGGCAAGGCCTGGTGACATAGAGGTAGTGCGAGGCTCATACCGCCGCCGCTGGCAGGTTCCAGGCCTGTGCTTTTCTTGCCCTGTATCCCCAGTCTATACTTCTGCGCACATCAGACGAGCCTCAGTGTTTCGGCACAGTGGTGCAACAGAAAAGGAGAGTGCTGGTAGGTAACGCTGAGGCGGTGAAGAAAGAGAGGTCAGACGGACCTGGAGGTGGCTTTTTAACTGGTAAAGAGTGAGGTCTTTCATGCCCATCAATCTGAGCACCGACTTGGGTGTTGCTCCTGTTCGCAGGAAGCACAAGAAATGGTCAGTACTCCACAGCGTAGGCATGTCGGTGGTGTGTTGGAGGAGGCAAGATTCAGATGATTATTATATGAGCTCGAAAAGCTAGAGAATGGATGTTCAGACTTGAGAGCTCTGATTTGAGAGGAATTGCACTTGTCGTTTTCCCAAGGCGACGCGGCCTTTTTCCAGAGTTTTTTTTTTTTGCACCGCTCCTATTTTTTTTCAACTTCCTTTTGGTCATGTCAACGGAACTGCCTTTTCCTCTGACTGCATGCTATAGACTTGGCAATGGCAGAAGCGCAAAGCCAGGCAGCGAAGGATTCGGACTGCAAAAAAAAAAAAAAAAAAAGAATGCACACCGACATGCTCTGTAGCACAAGCACCATACTGGCGAACTGGAGAGGTCTCGGCTCATCAAGCAATCGCCTTGGTGTCGGACGGGGTCATCAAGACAAGACGACTAGACGAGCACTACATATAGACGGGAACGTACGGGAGGAAGGAAGGAAAACGAGAGCGAGGACTCACTGTCCGGTCCGCCCAGCTTGGTGACGGCGTCGACGAAGCGCTGGTGGAGGTCCGGCGTCCAGCGCAGCCGCGGCTTGGGGTCCCGTGACGCCGCCCCGTCGTAGCCGTAGCTCCCCTGCATCGTCGTTCCTTCCTGGCGATCGCCGCTTCCTAGCTATCCGGTGGCCAAAGACACGGCTAGTGGTAGGCTCGAGTGAGACGAGCTCTTGCTGAAGAGAGAATGAATGTAACGTTACCGCCTCCTGGTCGTAGGTGTAATAAGTTGTAACGCGAGCGTCGTTAGCAAGCACAGGGGTTTGTGTATGTGAGGACAAGAGGAGGAGCGAGAGGAGGAGCGCAGAGCGTGGCGGGGAAGGAGGGCGTCATGTGTGCGAGGAATCTAGGACGACTTGTTGGCACTTGGCAGCTGGGCCGGGGTGCGTGCGAGATGCAATGCAAGAACAAAGCGGACGGGCATCACGCCTCCAGGTCCAACCCGGGGGCGCCACTCGGCCGCCGCTCATTGAGGCCCAGGCGCCAAGACGGCGGCTCCACCCACATCACAATTGGCAACAAGAAGCACACGGCTGGGGTTGGGACGCGTCGAATTTTTCACCAGAAAATACCGTCTGATCCTGGCGTTTCGTCAGATGCTATGCTACGTGAACGGCAAAACCTAGCAGCAGCAGCAGCACTCAGACTGGACAAGAGGAGGGAAATCTTTGCGTGGGAACCAAACTGAACGCGAATCGCACGAGTCGGATGACATATCCTCGTCCGGAGCGGACTCGACCGCGAGTCCAGCTGTGGCTGCGGAATATTCCGGCGGAAGCGCGGGGAGAACGACGGCGGCCTCCGGTGGGACCCGGGGCGAGCGGGAGATGCGGCGAAGATGTTCGGCGCTGATGTCGCTGGAATATTCGCGCCAGCTGTGGCTGCCGGTGTGACCTGCTGACCAGACGACCAGTGGCAGTGGCCACCGCCTCTCCATCACAGATTCGCGGACGATTAGCCGAGACTAATCGCTATTCTCAACACTTTTAAAACCGTGCGTGCAGAATGCTAAGGGCGCGTTCGTTTGCACAGCAATAGACATGGATTTATTTCAGCTCATCAAAATCTATATAAATTAAAGAAGTAATCCGGCTAGAAATTAATCCGGAGCTTCAATCCCTAACAACCGAACAGGGTCTAAGCCTGCTAGATTCGAGCATCTGCGTGACTCTACTTTGGCTCTTCTCGTACGATGCGACTTGACGATGCATTTGGGCGTTCCTGTAGCGACACTCTCCTGATTAGTCCCACGGAAACGCAACTCTACCACTATCAGCCGCCGATACTGATCGGTGAACGGGTGATGTGATGGCTCCATTTACAACATCCGTTGATAAAAAACCGCCTCACTTTGCCACTTCAGTGATACATCAAACAGCATCAGCCACAATTCAAGACATAAAGGGCATAGGTTCTCTTATTATTGAATATAAACTCAAGCACTGCAAATCGCTGCGTAGAGTACTGTATCAAGTAGAAAAGGCAGGCCACGGAATTTACACAAACTGCATGGCCAACATACCACCTATCATCGAGCTGGAACACAGGGGGTGTGATGTGTATGTAGTTGCATGCTTACCCACAAACCCGACAAATAACATACACGTGTGACAAGACGGGGCCAAGATTGGTCGACACCATGTAATGTGATCACCAAAACCAAAAACAAAAAAGTGATTAAATCAATAGGGCAGCACGTGTAAGAAGCAGGCCGACAGAGGAGGAAACCGCAGATGACGGGTATTTTCCAGTATGAAAGATCGAGGCCTATTTGAAGCCGAAATGATGCTTGTTGTAGTTGGCCAAGCTCTCGATGCCACCAGCTTGTTGTGTTGACGGTGGAATACCAGACATTCCTAGGCCGGATCCGGCGCCCATGGTCCAAGAGGGCAGGGCCTTCTCATCGGACCCATCGCCAAGGCCACCGACGATGCCAATATCAGCTAGGTTCACCTTCTTCGCTGCAGCTTGTCAGAAACAAGGAGAACCATGAACATGTCTGAACCATAAACAAATTTACACCAAGCTGATAGATGCCATGGCAACAGGGGAAACAGGAACGAGGAACATACGTGCAGTTATGTTCAGATCAATCAATCCCCGGCTCAGCGAGTCTGCCCATATGCCGGACTTGACCTGAAAATTGTCTTTCTTTGCGCTAGGCTTGGAGGCTGCCGCGGGTGCTTGGCCTGTCTTTCCAAGGTTGCTACCCGAAGAAAGATCGAGAGGGTCCTTGGCTGCTTCCTCGGTGCTAGATACAAATGCACCGAAATCAGATGCGTCGATCTTGGGAGCTGCCAAAGGTGTTTTTCCAACATTGGCACTCGAAGAAAGATCAAATGGGTCTTTCGCTGCTCCCTCGTTGTTTGATACAAAGGCAGCAAAGTCGGATGCAGCATGAAGGTTCTGGTTCGATGTGCTGATATTTCCAGTAGAACCGTGGGTGGGTGCTGCTGCGGTAGATGATCCAGCATTTGAGCTGAAGCCACCAAATGGGTCAGGTCCATCAAAATTGTTCAAAGGAATAGCGCCAAAAGGATCAAAAGGTTCCGGAGCTGCCTTCTTGGATACGGAAGTATTTACTTCAGAAGATGTCCCGGCACTTGGTGGTGGAATAAACCCAGCCTGTGGTGGAAATGCTGCAGGAAAAGATGCCTTTTCCGCAAAAAGGTCAACATTGACCTGCAGTATTTTTCTATTATAAGCAAACATGTATCATGATAGAGGATTGCAGAACTACATGATTTAATAACATTTTTTTTTGAAAAAATTGCCACAAGACAATTAACTTTGCTGGTATTTGCTATTTCACACAAAACTTGCACAGTTTAGCTACATACCATCACAAAACTCGCTCTTTGCCAAAGGGCACCACAACCATTATTTTAGTTTCCCACTGTGTATTTATAGTAAAAAAATAAACATGGTGCCCAAACCCCTGTCTATAAGCTGCATGTCTGGCGCTAACCAGTAAATTTCAAAAACAAAGGTTCAATTATCTTGTCAGGGTAAGAATGTTTGTCTTGTAGCTGTCATGAAAATTGTGTTGAGGACATTATGTTGTTTGTACAGAATTCATGTTTATGTCATTGTTTTAGCACTGCTTATTTATTTAATGGCATGTGGTCTATATGAAGCTACAAATGCAAGATGGACATCTCAGTGTGTGTAATGCATAAAATTACTGAAGCTCAAACAAAGTTCCTCACTTATTTGAGTCTGTGAGTCTACTTAGTTGAATTACGTTTACTTCTTATCCCGATGACAACTAATGGGATCAAGCATAAGCGTTTTGATGACACAAGAGTAGGCAAATTTATTATTTCAAAAGTTCTATTATGTCATCGAGTTTCTTTAGATGGACATACATCTGCCAAAGTAGTTGTGGTGTCACGTGCAGCAACCTGAAGAGCAAAATAGTCTGTTCACCAACACTCATCTGAATTCAATGAATTCCTATTCTAGTGGAGTAGTGGTTGTGGTGCCCTGTGGCAAAGAGCCACAGTTCTTTGTACCTAGGTTAACAATGAAATTTCATTGTGATATAGTGAATGGCAGTAAAGTTCAGTTTCAGTCTCCAGTGGAAAAATTTTGCCTTAATTTTAGTTTGGAACACTGCAACAGTGCCTCATAGTTTTCTTCATCATCTTCTGAGTGATCCAATTAATTGTAGGAATGTATAATAGTAGATAATATTCTAACGTGTATAAAGAAGCCTTAACATGTGGAGAAACAAACCTTGACATCTGTATTTGCAGCTGTCTCTGTACTTGCGGTTGCCGATTGAAAATCTGCATCAGCAAACAGATCAACCTGTGGTTCTGCAGCATTGTCTGTAGCTGGAGTTGCTGCAGATGCATCAATTAAATCGTCCATCAAGTTTGGGCCAAACAGATCCACCTCATTTGACTTAGCAGTTGTTTTGCCTACAAAAGACAAACAGCAATGAGATTATGGGAATCACAAATACATGTGGAGAAACAAGTAGTTGTGTTTTACGTCGTACAAATTTAATATAGTTCCTAAACTAACAAGGTCCTGGGTGGAAGGACAAGCCCAGGGACTCATGTGATCTCCCTTGAACTCTGTTTTTGCTCTACTTAGTGAATAGGAAAACTGGCATCTTTTGTGTGCGTTATTATAAAAAGAAAACACAAACAGACAACTGCAATATACCTGTCTTAGTTAATTTTGGAAGAATTGCCACACGAATCTAAATTTTGATCCTTTTGCAAGGGTACAAAAATGGCAATATATGCATACTTATTACTAAATCATACTTGATGAGGACCTGTTTCAGGTGTTAATTCAGTTATGAAAAAGAAATACGATTCACATAGTTAATCATGGTACTGTTCTTAGGATATCATTCACTTCTCTCCCTTTTTTCTGAAAATAAAACATCATGCATCATGTTCATGATTAGAACTGGATAGCAGCCAAACATACAAGTTCACTTTTTGCATAATACTGCGACTAAGCACAAAATAGGTAAAAGATTTTACCATTTGATCCACGAGGATCGAAGTCATCAAAGTCGTCCTCAGTGTTATTTGTATTAGATGGGGGTCTCAAAGAGCTGGGTGAACTATAATCCTCATTCCTGGTAATTCAAACAAATCAACATCAATGATGGATCAAAAAATATTAACACAATACAGAGTAAGCCTGTGGATACAAGTCCAGACATGAATAACTGAACATGACATGGTCATGCATGATCCACACAATGATCTCCAATAAAAATAGGACAATGCTTTCATGACAGTGAGTAGTATTTTTCAAACCATATTAAATTTTACTTCATTTGGGATTTGATTAATATGTTAAACACACAGCAACGATACAGCTCGTAGAAACCCAACTTAATGCATGAAGAAAATGCAAAGTAATTTGGAACTACCTCCTATCAGGCTTCGCATCCTTCCTCAGCTTGCTGCCAAATTTCCGACTGCCGCTATTGCTTGTGGAAGTTTTAACAGATTCTTTGTCCCTGTAACTATCACCGTATGAGTCAGCTTCCTTTGTACCACTGAAACTCCCATAACGTTCGCCTGAACTGTAGTTGCTACCAAATGAGGCTGAGCTTGATTTATATGTTATGCCTGTGGATGATAGTCCAATGTACCTTCAACCGCAACAAATAGTATTGAGATGAGTGCACAATCCAAATCATGGCGAGCACTCAAAGCTTTTCCAAGACAACTTACTTATCACGATTACTGGCTGCTTTATCTCTCACGGCCTTTATTTTCTCCTTGTCATTTATGATGCCCACAATGGTTTCTACTTTTTTCCTCACATTTATTCCAGCGTCTTTACCATTAGGCTCAACATACTCAAAACTTGAAAGAACCTTCAGGAACACAACACAAGAAAGAAAATTCAATTGCATTCAAGACCAAACAAATGACAAAGTATAGATAAAAGCAAAGAAAATCCATACCGAGATCTTAGAATAATGATCAAGAATGTCATCAACTGCCCTCTCAGAACCATTGGCTATAAAGTACTCGATAATAGTTAATGCCTGAACACAAAGTCTTATCTTAATAAACAGAACTATTGATATTGATTAAGAAAATCAGATACACAAGTTGCTCCTCTTGGTGGTTTGTATGGTCAATTTAGAATATGGAATAAAGACCTATCACTTGATGGGAAAAAGTAATATCACAGAATGATCATGGAGGGTCAATAACCTTATACACATGACGCCAATTCGCGCCTCTCTCAGACAACCTAGTCCATAGGACATTCATTACCATCTGGCACTCAGCGCTGCAGATTTTAGAAGCATAGTTTGAGCATCGACAATAAGCAGTTGTGAAGACACAGCACAAGTGACTAGAACTTACAACTTCTTGGTAGCGTGTGCAAGTTCTGAAAGAGCACTTCCATGGGGGCCCCACGGTTCATCACTTGTTGCATCAAGTACCTGAATTTTTAAATGTAACAAGGAAAGGCATACATGGTTACTCCACATAATATGTCGTGTGAAGCACTTTTTATAATTTTACTTAATTAAAGCAAGCAAACACAAGTTTGTAATAATACGCTGCATGCCATCATATTTAGGTGTCGTTTGGTTCACGAAATGTAACGTAAATGGTAATGGTAACGATTCACACTCGAATACCAGCGGTAACAAAGGTATCCATTTGTAGTATGGTATCGATTACGGTTAGACTCAAACAAACATGATCTAACGTTATTGGTTACCCATTACGTTACCAATATGTGAACCAAACGGCACCTTAGTGTACAGAAAAAGTGGTGTTTCAGGTACCATATAGATTACTAATGATACAAAATTCAACATAAATTTTACTGAATTGATAATATCATAATTTGGCAATGTAAACTCGTGTCCATTCAAACTGTAGAAATAAAATAATTAAGTCATACAGAAAATACATCCAAACTACAGGATATCGTGAAATGATTGCTCTCTCACCCACCACATGAACCAATCAAAGAACTACGACTCCATCACATAAAGGGGAATTTTTTTACAGAGAGATAGTGCTAAGATCTGAGCCAAGCGAGATCCGACCTTCTGCTCGATCTCGGGGACCTTGAGTACCTTCAGATTGACCTCCCTCTTTCTGCACGAATACACGCGCAACACGCAGATCAAGATCCGAAGGTTCGAATCCAATAAACATCTCTCAGAATCTAACGACGGCAACGAGATCATAGACAGGGTTAGAACTTACATTTCACGCACAGTCTGATCGAAAACCTTCATGAAATCCATCGCCGGCGAGGAGTGGCTGCAGCAAGCTGCAGGTTCGTTGAGATCAGATCTAAGCTTCGCCCGAGTGTATTCGAAAAGGAGCTATTCCGTGCTCGCCTGGGCGCGCTTATGCGCTGGGCGACGGGGTACCGCCTCGCCTAGGGGGTAGGTGGGTACCTAGGCAGCGACCAACTGTTTCCGGTGAATGGTGGACAGATCCACCAAGTCAGGGAGGCGTGGGGGCGGCGCGGAGGTCCGGATACGATGGGGGAGGAGCTAACGTGAGGCAGCGGCGGCCGGCGGGATAAGAGGCAGCGCCAGGCGGCACAGGCAGGCAGATCCGCCAAGGCAAGGACGGGGGGGCAGGGGGGGGGGGGGGTGCGGCGGGTAAGGAGGTAACGTCGGCGGGGGCGGCGACAGCCGGTGGGGTGGGGGAGGAGGCGACGTCCAGAGCGCGGGCTAGCGGCAGGCTTTACTCGTGAGCAGAGAGGAGTTCCGGAGAGGAGAGGATACGATGCTACGGCGGGATACTTGGGCCGTTAAGAGCAACTCCAAAAAGAACGTGTAAATTAATTCCAAAATAAATATTAGTCAATAATAGAATTTTTTCTTACTCCAACAGCTCTCTCATTCTTCCCAAAAAAATTCGCGTCCCGCATCCACAGCCTATTCTCCCTTATATTTTGGTGTGTTTCATCCCTCCCCAATCCGTTCCTCAACGTATCGAATAATCCAGAGCCTCTCGACGACTGTACAGATTGCGTCATATGTCACTTTTAGAGAAACGGTTGGAGTACCATCAAGATTCACTCTTAAAACTTTTTAGCCTACTCTTAATAATCAGTTTTTGGGGTAAAAAATTTAACATCATTTTAGAGTTGCTCTAAGGGGTCGATGGATTGAGGGAGATTAGGGGTTCAATTCTAGAGATTTTTTAAAACATCCAATTTATATCACAAATTTAATATTTTAATATATATATAGAATTTAAAGCTAAATTTTAACAATATTATTAAGAATATTATAAAGTATTTAAATAATTTTTTGTATAATTTTTTATGTACATTATTTTATCTCTGCAACAAAAAAGTTGAAAAACATCTGGATCCGTATTTAGATAGACATTCGAATTTTATATCGATTATTTTAAAAAATATAAAACGAATTTAATATTTATTTTTTGAATATTAATAGCCGCAATGCTAGAGACAAGAATATAAATTTATATAGCAAATTCTATATGTTATTTGTTCACAATCGAAGAAAGAAGACTAAAAAATTGACATCCGAATATGTATCTGGATCTATCCCTATTCAATCCCTAATAAATCAAAATATCTCTCAATCTGTATCAATCTCTTTCAATCCATATAGATTGAAAATAACCAAACAAGCCAGGGACCTTCCCCTAGCTCTCCCATGTTTAAAAAAAACTAAAATCTCTTCTCTTCTTCTATACAAATCAACATTTTCGAAGTCCTCTCGTGTTATTCTTTCCATTTACAATGTAAACATAAAGTAAAATTATACACAAATAAAGATTTGAATCTTAGTTGTTAACTCCACATTTACACTCATTTAACCAATAAACACACATGTTTTTGTATCTTATTAAAATAAAGTTCAAAAAGTGTGTTGGCACTGATTTGGGCGTCAAACACTAGAACGAACCACCTGACGGTACTCTCTGTGGATGTGCGGACGGTCCGCGGCACAGGACTGGACGGTCTGCAACCTGGGCGTAGGAGTAGCTCCTTCTCTGCGTATATCCGGACGGTCCGCGCCTGGGGCTCGAAGGTCCGTGATGGCGCAGAGGGTCGTCTTCTTCGTAACAGACCTAGATCTCACATTCCGGATGCGTCGAGGAGGAGAAATCTTAGGGTGTGTTTTGGCGTCAGCAGGTCACCCAATACGCCTCTAGTCGATATAGAGCTGAAGAGATGTGAAGATTTGAGGTGTACACTAGTACAAAAAGGCTCAAAGCCTGCGGAGTGATATATTTTTTACAAACAGATTCGGTTATCAACCGTATGTGTTATTTCTAGTGGCGGTTCCTTAAGAAAACCGCCACTAGAAATTGTATTTCTACATGCGGTTCCTTAAGAAAATTGCCACTAGAATTCATGGATTTTACATGCAGTTTTCTTAAGGAACCGCCTGTAGAAATCGATTTCCCGTGGCGGTTTTCTTAAGGAACCACCACTAAAAATCATTTTTATCCTTAATTTTTCAAGTTTTTCAAATGACCTCGTATGACATAACCATCAAAATAAAAGTTGTAGATCTCAAAAATTTATGAAACTTTGTAGTTGATAACTTTTTTTATTTGAACTCATTTCGGTTCTAAAAAAATAAATCTAAGTATGTCAAATTTATAATTCAAATTTTGTAAACTATCTCGGATGAAAAGTGTCAAAATGAAAGTTATAGAACTTCAAAAGTTATTCAACTTTGTAGTTGACAACGTTTTTATTTGAATTCATTTGCGGTCTCAAACAAGCA
The DNA here is from genome assembly GCF_902167145.1 of Zea mays. Classification (NCBI taxonomy): domain Eukaryota; kingdom Viridiplantae; phylum Streptophyta; class Magnoliopsida; order Poales; family Poaceae; genus Zea; species Zea mays. The sequence continues at coordinate 12,867,842 of NC_050097.1, forward strand.
ATTTACACTCAATAGGTTGTAATATGTGGAAAAAACTACAAACTAGACACAAAGCATGTCATAGGCAGAGTGGTAGCGAAAGGTACACGCGAGGGTGAGGTCGGCAGTTCGATTCCTAATAATCGTGTAGCGCGCGAAAAATGTTGCGACTTGTGACGGAGACGGGCGGGTGGGGTGGGCTCCTTAAGTAATTTTTTTTGCTGTTTTTAAAACATGTTTAATGTTTCTGAAAATAATTTTCACTGGCGGATTTATTACGTCGACCGCCAGTGAAAATCGATTTCCACTGGCGGTTCAGTTACTCATATGTAAAAAAATGATTTTTACTAGCCCGTAGCACCGACGGTTCTAAAAAACGCCAGTGAAAATAGGTTTACAACTGTCACTATAGAGCTTCTTTGTACTAGTGGTAGGAAGGCTAGGCTAGGGCTAAGTTAGGGCTACTCCTAATACATAAGGAAAAACGACAAGTAGAGTTAATTGGATCGATTGTAGGGGGTCTGGACCCATTACAAGTCGGTTCTCGAGTTAATCCTGCATGTTTAGCTAACAAATCCCGCAAGAAATCTGGAACTCTAACTGATTCAGTGCACGCGCGAATAGTCCGCGCCGCTATGGTGGACCGTCTGACCGCCAGAACATTTTTCGTGCTCAACGTATGCCCCTGCCTTTTGGTGGAGGTTGACAAACCAAAAGCATAGGCAGTGTCATCACCTTTCGGGAAACAATAGATATCACAAGTCATTTTGTTCCCAAAGCAAGAACTAAGTCTGATGCAAGTCACCGGGTTTTTAAACCAATAGGGGGATCGTTTAATATAGCTCTAATGCATAAAGGCTGTTTCGGATTGCATCTTTCTCGATCATGACCATCTAATCAATGGATCAAAAGGTATAATACCAGCTACACATCTCTCATTTGCATGAATTATATTTGGGTTATCCTTCGCATTTTCTATGTACCACTGAAGTAGTTCCTCTTGGGAATTGTTGGCCTAAACATTTGTAAATTTTGGAGTTGTTGTAACTATTCAAACATTAACTTTGTTACTCCCTGAGAGCACCTAGATGGAGGTGAATAGGTGATCCTGTACAATCAAACACTAAACAGCCACAAACTTGACTATTAAAGTGTTAGTGCGACTAAGTAGCTATGAAGCGAGTTCTTGTGAACGAAACAATCACAGAAAAAGCAACACAAGAGACACGCGATTTTTATCCCGTGGTTCAGCCAAGTAACACTTGCCTACTTCCACATTGTGGCGTCCCAATGGACGAGGGTTGCACTCAACCCCTTTCAAGTGATCCTATGATCAACTTGAATACCACGGTCTTTTCTCTTTTGAGTATTTTTCCCGTTTGCGAGGAATCTCCACAAGTTGGAGCCTCTCGCCCTTACAATATAGATCACAAAGAAAGCACAAGAGTAAGGATGGGAGAGCAACACACACAAGACTCAAATCCGCAGTGCAACCACGCACTCAAGTGAAGAAGTGAGCACACAAACACAACGCAAGGAGTTTACAACTCGAATAGTGCTCAAATCTCAAGAACGATGAACCGATTGCGTGAATGCAGAGTCTAGGTGTCTTAGGATGTTTCTTGTAAGTTTGGTGTTCTGCTCCATGCGCCTAGGGGTCCCTTTTATAGCCCCAAGGCAGGTAGGAGCCGTTGGAGTTCAACATGGCAAGCAAATCCTGCCTTTTGTCGAGTGGTGCACCGGACAGTCCGGTGCACCACTAGACAGCCACTGTAGCAGTCCGGTGCTCGATTTCCTTCCATTATGGGCACAGCCAACCGTTGATGCCCCAGGCCCGTTGGTGCACCAGACACTGTCCGGTGCACACCAGACAGTCCGGTGTGCCCAACCGACCGTTGGGGCGAGCCACATGTCACGCGTTGATCGCGTGGACGACCGTTGGCTGCAGGCGCCGTTGACTCACCGGACAGTCCGGTGCACCACCGGACAGTCCGGTGAATTATAGCCACGTCACCTTTTTCATTTCCCGAGAGCGACGAGTTCGTCGCTGACGACTCACCGGACAGTTCGGTGCACCACCGGACAGTTTGGTGATTTATAACCGCGTCCCTCCGTCGTTTCCTGAGAGCAGTCGGTTCACCGTCGGCAAGCGTGGGTCACCGGACACTGTCCGGTGCACCACCAGACAGTCCGGTGTGCCAGGCCCGAGCTGGTGTTGGCTATACACAACCAACTCTTTTCCAATTCTTTTCTTCTTCTTTTGTCACTTGTCGGGTACCATAATTAGGGGTACCCCCAACACCCCTAAACACGACTGATAAACACCTTCAGAACAGACCATAAAGACTGACAGTTTGGGTCAAAGTCAAAGCTTCGTCTACCAAGGGACACGATCTCGCCTCGGGCGGGAACAATGGTCCCGGACGAATTCACGTCTCGCCCAAGGGTCTCCTCAGGCAGTGAGCACACCCTCGGCTCAGCCAAAGGCAAGCCTTGTCGTGCAAGCGACCTTGGCCAAATTGCCTTACCAGTCGACCGTATTGCATGCACATTTAATGCTGGGATCGCCTGACACCTTATCCTGACACGCGTGCCTCAGTCGACAAGGTCGAAGTGACCGCAGTCACTTCGCCCTTTCACTGACCGATCTGACAGGAAAACAGCGTCGCCCGCCTCGCTCCGGTTGCTGTGCTAACCACCCGGGTGAAACCGACAACAGCCAAGTTCAGCCTCGGGCGCAACAGGAAGCTCTGCCTCGCTCGACCTTAGGCCTCGGCCTCAGGAGGAGATCTCCACCTCGCCCGACCCCAGGGCTCGGCCTCAGCCTCGGCCTTGGGAAGAGTCACGTCCTCGCCCGACCTTGGGCCTCGGCCTCGGAGGAGCCGCCGCCTCGCCTGACCTCAGCCTTAGATTGACCGCGTCACAAGGGATACATCATTACCCTACTCCTAGCTAGCTCAGGCTACGAAGGAACAAGACCGGCGTCCCATCTAGCTTACCCCGGTAACAGGCAATGATGGTTCCCTGCGTGCGTCCATGACGTCGGTGGTTCTCAAGCCCCCTACGGAAGCAAGGAGACGTCAGCAAGATCCATGCAGCGACGACAGCTGTGCTTCTACAGGGCTCATGCACTTCTCCAACGGACACCTTAACACGAGCATAGCGACCAAGCACTTCCCTGCTGGCCACGTAGCACATAACTACACCCCCATTGTACAGCTGGGCCATCTCCTTATGTCTATAAAAGGGGATGTCTAGGAGCACGGCGGGGAGGGAAAGAGAAAGGAGGCACAGCGAGAGGAGGAGTAGATGCACGACAAGGGGATGGGAGAAGACGGGCAGGGCTAGACCCTCTCTCTCTCTCGTTCTCTCTTACTCGCTCCCTCGCAACGCTTGTAACCCCTACTACGAGCACCCTGGTGCAGGATAATACAAGGCTCATTTTCCCCTTGTGTTCCATCTCGCACCAACCCATCTGGGCAGGGACACGCAGCGACAAATTTACTGGTCGGTCCAGGGACCCCCCCGGGTCCGAAACGCCGACAGTTGGCGCCCCAGGTAGGGGCCTGCTGCGTGTTAACAAACACTTTCCTATTGAGTTCCATATGGGTAGACTTCAGCAACCTCTTCAGCCCGGGACGGTGCTCCGCTTCGGGAGTCTCGAGTTCATGTCCCTCGACGGCAGCTACGACATGGTACTCCTCCCCTCGCAGCACGACAACAACGACAGTCGGCTCGCCCGGCGGCGGCGAACTCGACGATGCCATCCCTCCGCGGCAGAGGAGGAACTCTTGGGTCGTCCCCGCCACCCTCCTCGCCGGAGGAGACGGAGACGGGGCAACCGTGGCCACGCAGGAGGCGGCACCTTATCGGCTGTCGAACCGGAGCGAGTCAACAACGCCGGCACTCCTCCGGGGGACATGTCGGGTGTTGTCCTCGCGCCTGAGACAATGACGAGCGTCGCTTCCCCGCAACGTGCCAGCCCCAAGCGGACTGATGACGCCAGCACCCTTGCAAAGGACCTGCTGGGCGTTAGCCTCGTACCTGAGATGACGGTGCGTTCCGTCCCCGACGCGACTTCACCACCATCCATCGACCAAGAGGTACCGTCTGTATTCCACCCTGTTCCCTTTCGATTCAGCTTCGATCCACCTAGCGACCCTGCTTTGGTGAGCGCTTTCGCAAGGGCATATCCAGACCATCCGGGGTACCATATGTGGTCAACCTGGGACCGACTGACAGCCGTCTCAACCTCCGGACTAGCGGGTTCCGAGGAAGAGGACGACCCCGACTTCGGTTGGGATTTCTCTGGCCTCGGCGATCCCGATGCCATGTGGGACTTCATGTCCGCATGTGACCACTGCCTCTCCGGTTGCTCTGACGATAGCCACAGCCTCGACGATGAGGGTTATGGCCCGAGTCGCGAATGTTTCCACGTCGATCAGGGAGATAACGACGAAGGCAGCCACCTCGGCATGCCGGAGGTTGGCGATCCCCCTGGGCCCGCATCTCGCGTTGACATCCCGCAGGAGCTAGCTGTGGTCCCAGTCCCTGAGGGGGATCAGGACACACAGCTCGAGCAAATCCGCGAGATGCAGGCCAAGGTCGACGGGGAAGCAGGGTGACTTGTGCAGCTCCGACAGAACATCGAACAGGAGTGGGCAGGCCGAACACTCGCCGGAGGAGCCCGTCATCGGGCCCGGGACGTCCAGCGTCGTATCGTTGAGAATGCCAGGGCAGCGCTGCCCCCGGCCGTCAGCGGGTCCGGCCAGGACCTAGCTGCAGCGGCGATGCTACTTTGAACCATGTCGGAGCCATCCACCACCGAGGGACAGCGTATACAGGGCGAACTCAAGGATCTCCTGGAAGGTGCCGCAGTTCGATGAGCCGAGAGCTCTGCCTCCCGAAGGCGAGCCGACCCCTCGGAGCATCATGCGGCGTCCCCCCGACGCATGTGGGAGGCCTCGGTCCATCCCGAGCGCACGTGGGACGAGGCACCTGCCGCCCGGGATCGCCTCGACGACGAGCAACACCGTCGCGACCATCGAGCCCGCCTCGAGGAGAAGGTGCGCCGAGGCTACCACCCCAGGCGCGGGGGATGCTGCGACAGTGAGGAGGATCGGAGTCCCTCGCTTGAGCCACCCGGTCCACGAGTCTTCAGTCGGGCCATACGACGAGCGTCGTTCCCCGCCCGGTTCCGAGCCTCGACTACCATCACCAAGTACTCAGGGGAGACGAGGCCGGAGTTGTGGCTCGCGGATTACCAGTTGGCATGCCAGTTGGGAGGGGCGGACGACGATAGCCTCATCATCCGCAACCTCCCCCTTTTCCTCTCTGACGCTGCCCGGGCCTGGCTGGAGCATCTGCCTCCTGCGCAGATCTCTGACTGGGACGACCTAGTCAAGGCTTTCGCGGGAAATTTCCAAGGCACGTACGTGCGCCCTAGGAACTCATGGGATCTCCGAAGCTGCCGCCAGCAGCCAGGGGAATCCCTCCGAGAGTACATCCAGCGGTTTTCAAAGCAGCGCACCGAGCTACCCAACATTACCGACTCGGATGTCATCGGGGCTTTCCTTGCCGGCACCACTTGCCGAGACCTGGTGAGCAAACTGGGGCGCAAGACTCCCACAAAGGCGAGCGAATTGATGGGCGTCGCCACCAAGTTCGCCTCGGGTCAGGAGGCGGTCGAAGCCATCTTCTGGAAAGACAAGCAGCCTCAGGGAGAGCCGAAGGAAGACGTCCTCGAGGCGTCCGCCCAGCATGGCGCGAAGAAGAAGGCCAAGAAGAAGGCGCAAGCGAAGCGCAACGCCGCTGACGCGAATCTCGTCGCTGCTGCCGAGCACAGGAATCCTCGGAAGCCTCCTGGAGGGGCCAGCGCGTTCAAAAAGATGCTCAAGGAGCCATGCCCCTATCATCAGGGTCCCGTCAAGCACACCCTTGAAGAATGTGTCATGCTCCGGCGCTACTCCCATAAGGCCGGGCCCCCGGCGGAAGATGGCAAGGGCCAAGGCAACAACAAGAAGGAGGGCGACAAGGAAGAGGAGTTCCTGGAGGTCCACAACTGCTTCATGATCTACAGCGGGCAGGTGGCGAATGCCTCAGCTCGGCACCGTAAGCAAGAGCGCCGGGAGGTCTGCTCGGTAAAGGTGGCAGTGCCAGTCTACCTAGACTGGTCCGACAAGCCTATCACCTTCGACCGAGGCGACCACCCCGACTTTGTGCCGAGCCCAGGAAGGTACCCGCTCGTCGTCAACCCGATCATCTGCAATGTTAGGCTCTCCAAGGTCCTCATGGACGGAGGCAGCAGCCTCAACATCATCTACGCCGAGACCCTGGAACTCTTGGGGGTTGATCGGTCCGAGGTCTGGGCCGGTGCGGCACCCTTCCACGGGATCGCACCCGGAAAGCGTATCCTGCCCCTCGGGCAGATTGACCTACCCGTCTGCTTCGGAACTCCCTCCAACTTCCGAAAGGAAACCCTCACCTTCGAGGTGGTTGGGTTCTGAGAGACCTACCACACGGTGTTGGGGAGACCGTGCTACGCCAAGTTCATGGCCGTCCCCAACTACACCTACCTCAAGCTCAAGATGCCGGGCCCCAATGGGATCATCACCGTCGGATCCACGTACCGCCACGCGTACGAATGCGACGTGGAATGCGTGGAGTACACTGAGGCCCTCGTCGAGTCCGAGGCCCTCATCGCCGACCTAGAACACCTCTCCAATGAGGCGCCCGACGCGAAGCGGCACGCCGGCAACTTCGAACCAGCTGAGGCGGTTAAGTCCGTCCCTCTCGACCCCAGCAACGACGCCAGCAAGAAAGTCCGGATCGGCTCCGAGCTCGACCCCAAATAGGAAGCAGTGCTCGTCGACTTTCTCCGCGCAAACGCCGAAGTTTTTGCGTGGAGTCCCTCGGACATGCCAAGCATACCAAGGGAGGTCGCCGAGCACTCACTGGACATCAGAGCTGGAGCCCAACCCGTGAAGCAGTCCCTGCGCCATTTTGATGAAGAAAAGTGCAGGGCCATAGGCGAGGAGGTCCACAAGCTACTGGCTCCAGGGTTCATCAAAGAGGTATTCCATCCCGAATGGTTAGCTAACCCTGTTCTTGTAAAGAAAAAGGGTGGGAAATGGAGGATGTGCATAGACTACACTGGTCTAAACAAAGCATGTCCAAAGGTTCCCTACCCTCTGCCCTGCATCGATCAAATTGTGGACTCCACTGCTTGGTGCGAAACCCTGTCTTTCCTCGATGCCTACTCAGGCTATCACCAAATCAAGATGAAAGAGTCCGACCAGCTCGCAACTTCTTTTATCACACCTTTTGGCATGTCTTGTTATACTACAATTCCATTTGGCTTGAGGAATGCAGGTGCCACCTACCAGAGGTGCATGAACCATGTGTTCGGAGAACACATCGGCAGGACGGACGAGGCTTACGTCGATGACATCGTTGTCAAGACAAAGAAAGCCTCCGACCTCCTCTCTGACCTTGAGACGACATTCAAGTGTCTGAGAGCGCAAGGCGTGAAGCTCAATCCTGAGAAGTGTGTCTTCGGAGTCCCCCAAGGCATGCTCCTGGGATTCATCATCTCCGAGCGGAGCATAGAGGCCAACTCGGAGAAAATCGCGGCCATCACCAACATGGGACCAATAAAAGATTTAAAAGGAGTACAGAGGGTCATGGGATGCCTTGCTGCTCTGAGTCGCTTCATCTCACGCCTTGGCGAAAAAGGATTGCCCCTGTACCACCTCTTAAGGAAGGCCGAGCGCTTCACTTGGACCCCCGAGGCCGAGGAAGCCCTCGGAAACTTAAAGGCACTCCTTACCAATGTGCCCATCTTGGTGCCTCCCGCTGCGGGAGAAGCCCTCTTGATTTACATTGCCGCAACCACTCAGGTGGTCAGCGCCGCGGTCGTAGTCGAGAGACGAGAAGAAGGGCACGCACTGCTCGTCCAGAGGCCAGTCTACTTCATCAGCGAAGTGCTATTCGAGACCAAAGTCCGCTACCCGCAGATCCAGAAGCTACTCTATGCAGTGACTCTGACGCGGCGAAAGTTGCGACACTACTTCGAGTCCCATCCGGTGACTGTGGTGTCATCCTTCCCCTGGGAGAGATCATCCAGTCCCGAGAAGCCTCGGGTAGGATAGCAAAATAGGCAGTGGAACTCATGGGCGAAACACTTTCATTTGCCCCTCGGAAGGCCATAAAATCCCAAGTCTTGGCTGACTTCCTGGCTGAATGGACTGACACCCAGTTACCGACGGCCCCAATACAGCCCGAACTTTGGACCATGTACTTCGACGGGTCGCTGATGAAAACCGGAGCAGGCGCGGGTTTGCTCTTCATCTCACCCGTCAGAGAACATGTCTGTTACGTGCTGCGCCTCCATTTCCCGGTGTCAAACAACGTGGCCGAGTACGAAGCCTTGGTTAATGGCCTGCGCATCGTCGTCGAGCTAGGGGTTCGGCGCCTTGACGCTCGTGGCGACTCGCAGCTCGTCATTGACCAGGTCATGAAGAACTCCCACTGCCGCGATCGAAAAATGGAGGCATACTGCGACGAAGTTCGGCGCTTGGAAGATAAGTTCTACGGGCTGGAACTCAACCATGTGGCTTGACGGTACAACGAAACCGCAGATGAGCTGGCGAAAATAGCCTCGGGGCGAATGACAGTTCCCCCGAACGTCTTCTCCAAGGATATATATCAGCCATCCGTCAAAGTCGATGACGCGCCCGAGCCCGAGGAGGCCTTGGCCCAACCAGAGGTACCCTCGGCTACCGAGGGTGAGGCCCTGCGCGTCGAGGGGGAATGGAATGGGGTCACATCGGTCCCGAACTGGCAGGTCCCGTACCTGGAATATCTCCTCTAAGGAGAGCTGCCCCTCGACAAGGCTGAAGCTCGGCGATTGGCTCGGCGCACAAAGTCGTTCGTTTTACTGGGTGATGAAAAGGAGCTGTACCACCGCAGCCCCTCGGGCATCCTCCAACGATGCATATCCATTGCCCAAGGATAAGAGCTGTTACAAGAAATACACTCGAGGGCTTGTGGTCACCATGCAGCACCTAGAGCCCTCATGGGAAACGCTTTCCGACAAGGTTTCTACTGGCCAACCGCAGTGGCCGACGCCACTAGGATTGTACGCTCCTGCCGGGGGTGTCAATTCTACGCGCGACAGACACACCTGCCCGCTCAGGTACTGCAAACAATACCTATCACTTGGCCGTTTGCCGTGTGGGGTCTGGACCTCGTCGATCCCTTGCAGAAGGCACCCGGGGGCTTCATGCACCTGCTGGTCGCCATCGACGAATTCTCCAAGTGGATCGAAGTCTGACCCTTAACCAGCATCATGTCCGAGCAGGCGGTGGCGTTCTTCACAAATATCATCCATCGCTTTGGAGTCCCAAATTCCATCATCCCCGACAATGGCACGCAGTTCACCAGGAAAAAGTTCCTAGACTTCTGCGAGGACCACCACATCCGTGTGGACTGGGCCGCCGTAGCCCACCCGATGACAAATGGGCAGGTGGAGCGCGCCAACGGTATGATCTTGCAGGGACTAAAACCGAGGATCTACAACGACCTCAACAAGTTTGGCAAGCGGTGGATGAAAGAGCTACCCTTGGTGGTCTGGAGCCTGAGGACGACACTGAGCCGGGCCACGGGCTTCACGCCGTTTTTCCTAGTCTATGGGGCCGAAGCCATCTTACCCACGGACTTGGAATACGGTTCCCCGAGGACAAAGGCGTACAACGACCGAGGCAACCAGACCAGCCAAGAAGATTCCTTGGACCTGCTGGAAGAGGCTCGGGACATGGCCTTACTACACTCAGCGCGGTATCAACAGTCTGTGCGACGCTACCACACCCGAAGGGTTCGGCCCCGGGACTTCCAAGTGGGGGACTTGGTACTTCGGCTGCGACAAGACGCCCGAGGACGCCACAAGCTTACTCCTCCCTGGGAGGGGCCGTTCATTATCGCCAAAGTTCTGAAGCCCGGGACATACAAGCTGGCCAACAATCAAGGCGAGGTCTACAACAACGCTTGGAACATCGAACAACTACGTCGCTTTTACCCTTAAAATGTTTCAAGTCGTTCATGTATCTCGCTTTTCTTTACATACACGAATAAAGTCTAACCATCAAGGAAGGATCGGCCTTGCCTCGGCAAAGCCCGACCCTCCCTCGGGGGCTAGAAGGGGGATCCCCCTCTGCGTCAAAATTTTCTTCGGAAAAGTTTTCTACCAAGAAAAGTTTTCTACCAAAACGAATTTCATGCTTTTCGACTATATCGATAACGGAACCCTGAAAACGAGCGCGAGAGACCTTGAACGGCAAGGCTGACCGAGCCAAGGGACTCCTACGCCTCCGGGATACGGATACCTCACTCATCACCTTCCGCGAAAAGTAAACCACGCTCGGATAAGCGATCCTGCTACCGAACAAGTCCCAACGCTCGGGTAGAAAACAACTTTCGTGCTTTCGACTATATCGATGGCAGGATCCTACAAACGAGTGAGAGAGCACGTAAACGGCAAGGTCGACCGAGCCGAGGGACTCCTACGCCTCCGGGATACGGATACCTCACTCATCACCTTCCGCGAAAAGTAACTCTCGCTCGGATAAAGCGATTCTGCTACCGACGAACAAGTCCAAATGCTCGAAACGAGAGAAAAGAAAATGCAGCTTTATAATCCAAATGCTAAATATGTTTAGGCCTCAGCGGCCGCAAAAAACATATGCATGCTTTGGACAAACTGTTCCTGCAGGAATCAGACATCGGCAGGGGGAGGAGCGGCGCCCTCGGCGTCGTTTCCACCCTCGGCGGAATCTGGCCTGGCCTCAGACGATGACTCGAGCGAGAGGATCTCCACCTCGAAGGAGGACGCCAGCACCGCGCTTGGGCCCGCGACGGCTGCGTCAAGCCTCTAGACCTCGGCTAAGGCAGCCTAATCTTAGTCGGGTAAGCAGTACCCCTCGCTGACCCGCTCGAGATCCACGTCGTAGTGGGAAGCGAGCACGACGAAGGCCCACCTAACGCCGTGGTGCAGCGCCCCGTAGTCTGCCATGCACGTGGCCGCCCAAGGCCCGCAGGTGACTCTGGGGGAGCTACCCGAGGGGACGTCATCAAGGCCGAAGGCCCGACAAAAGGCCGAGATAGCCTCGGACATGGCCACGCGGTCGGCCTCCTTCTGCTCAGTCGCCTAGGCATTCTTGACGGACTCGCTAAGAGCCGTCCCCAACCCTGCAGACAGCTAAACAAAATTATTCAGACATGAGGTGAAGAATGAAGCTAAGTCAAAGCTACAAAGCGGGCGACACATACCTTCGGCCCGAGCGAACGCCTTGGCTAGCCGCCCCGTAGCCTCAGCCAGCTGACCCTTAAGGCCTCAGCCCGGCTCACAGCCTCGGCAGCTTGGCTCCGAGATTGGTCCAGCTCGCCGAGGACCTGGCCGAGCTCCATCCGCTACTGCTGCATCTTCTCGGCCTGGGAAGCCACCTGCTCCCGGGCCGACGAAGCCTCAGTCCGTGCCGACGCTGCCTCTGCCCGCACCGCCGCAGCCACCGACTTTAGCTCATCATAGAGCAGCCGAAGGTCCGCCACCTCGGTGCTCCGTTGGGCAAGACGCTCATTGGCCTCGGCAAGCACGGTCCTCTGGGACCGCAGCGAATCCCAGACGTCCCTCTCGCGGCGGAGGAACAGCGACTTGGCAGTGCTCACGTCTGCAAGTCCCTGAGGAAGGAAAGCAGGGTATTACAAATAGTGCCCTGGTCATGCAAGGTCTACGCCTAAATTCTTACCTGGAAGACCCTAGGAACGTCCCTGGAAAGGGTCTCCATGGTCGATCAAAGCGACCTCGTCGCCGCCTCGATATACTCACGGAAATTATCCCGAGTCCTCTCCTCCAACTCATCGTCGAGGGAGAGGAGGGGCTCCGAGTCCGAGGTGGCATGGCTCCAGAACCGGAGTGGTCGCCCACACCACTCATCGAGGTTGAGCCACGCGGGGATAAGGCCGTTGCTCCCCAAGACGGGCCACAGTTCTGCGCGCACCTCGACCAAGGCGTCGGGTCCCCCTGCGGCCAGTGCTTCGGGTACCACCGCGATCGACGTGTTGGGCCTCTCCTCGGCTAAGGAAGCGGGCCTCCGATCGCCGACCTCGGCAACGACGGCCACCCTTTCCTCATGGCCGAGAATGGGGAGGTCGGGGACGACCACGGGCGGCGCCGCCTCAGCCATCCCATCAGCGGCGACGGGCGGCTCCACGGATGAATCAGCAATGGCCCCGGCGGGAGCCGATGCCGGCACCGACAACAAGTCAGCCGGGCTCGAGACCGCGGCCGCGTTAGTGGCCTCCCCCGGCATGATGGCCGCCCCGACAGAGGGGTCAGCCTGGGAGGCTTGCCCCATGGCAACCCGTGCTGCCTGGGCCCCCCGCTCGAGGGCGCCTTATGTAGAGGCTAGCCAACCGGCATGGCGCGCCGTGGCACCGGTTGCGGAGGCCAGCCCCGTCTTAAGGGCCTTCCTGGGGGCTAGACCAGCCGAGCCCTGCATCCGCTTGCTGAAAGAAAGAGAGAGAGAGAGAGAGCAAGATCAAGACACGCAGGGAAAAAACCAAAACAGAGGTATTCCCAGATACTTACCCGCTCCGGACCAAGGCCAGTCGTGCCTGCGGGGAGGCCCCTCGGGCCCCAGTCCCCTCAGGCGCTACTGAGGGTTGCCCTGACGATAGCTTTGGCGCCGCCTCCGCCTCGGATGCCCGAGGCGCCGAAGGGGCGGCCTGCCCAGGCGTCGTCACGGCCAGGGGACCAACCTCCTGTACAGACGGCACGGGCACTTGCCCTTGGAGGACAAGCAGATCGGCCTGACTCCCCGGAGTCGCCCCAGCTACCTCGGCCAAGGGGTCAAGTACCCCCTCGACCTGCCTCCGCTCCTCGGACTGGGACCTTGGTGTCCCGGCCCCAGGCACTGATGGTGCCAGCCCACTAGGAGGCTGGCTCGGCGACCCCTGGCCCAGCCTCGGGTCTGGGCTGAGGCCAAGTCGGACTGCCATGTCATCATCCTCGTCATCATCATCATCATCGTCGTTGTCGTCGTCGTCAGGCGTCTTCGGCGACGGCTCCCTCGGGAGCCCGTCCCTCGCCTGCCTCCGACGAAGCTTCTCCAAGGCGTCCTGGGCTCGCATCCGCTCGCGAGCCCGAGCCTTTTTCGCGTCCTTCTTCTCCTTTTTCTTCTCCACGGTGATCCTCTGCGCGGCTCGGCCCACCGCGTCCTCCAGGACCGGTGGCCGGACGGGTTTATAAATCCTCAACCCCTAGGGACGAACAAAAATCCCAATAGTAAGGATCAAAGGCGTGAAGAACTCAGCGCAAAATAGAAGAAGGATCAGACACTTACCAGGGACACATACCCATGGTCGGGGCGCATCGCGGGTTGGGTAAGGGCGCCAACGTCCTGCTTCCCTACCGTACCTGCTACCCGCTTGAGGAGGTCGTCGGCGGAGAGGGAGGTCGAGGACATCTCCGAGCCCTCCAAATCGACCCCCGGCTTCATCTCTGCAAGCCGCAACGGCCGCTCTGCCAAAGGGAGCACCCTCCGGCGATGGATAGCGGCGACAACCCCCGCAGCGGTAAGGCCCCCATCTCGTAACTTCTACAAGGCCTGCAGAATAGGCTGGAGCTTCTCCTGTTTCTCGTGCGTGGCCCCCCGACACCAGTTAATGTCGGCGGTAGTCACCACTCATTGAGAAAATGGCGGAAGCCTCCCGTCGTCGTTACGGAGATAAAACCACCGGTTCTGCCACCCCTTGTTCGAAGACGCAAGGGAGGCGGGATGTACTGTTGCGCGCGCCCCGGCCTCAGCTGGAGGGTGCAGCCACCGGCCCGCACCGCCATACGGACCTTCTTCGCCTCCGTCGTTGCGACAAAGAACTCCGCGGTGAAGAGATGGAGCCACAGATCCCAGTGAGGGTCAATCCCCAAAAAACCCTCGCAGACCGCCGCGAAGATGGCCGCTTGCGCAATTGAGTTGGGGTTGAAATTGTGCAGCTCCACCCCGTAGTAGTGCAGGAGCACCCGCATGAAGCGGCTCACTGGCACGCCAAACCCCCGCTATGAAAGGGGATAAAGCTGACCACGTACCCCGGCGGCGGAGTCGAGCTAACCCCACTCCTGGGGGCGATCCACTTTGGCTGCGGCTCGCCGGAGAGGGGATGCAGCAAACCATCGGCGACAAGGGCCTCCAGGTTCCCCACAGAAACACTAGAGAAAGGCCACGGGTCGCGAGGCAGAACAACGGTCACCTTGTCAGCCATCACCGAGCGGAAATGGTGGCGGCGCAGGGGATGAGGTGTGCGGTTTTCTTTTCTCTGGATATTCTCTTAGGTTGCGGAAACCGAAGCAGAAGGCAAGCACAAACGACAGGGTAAAGAACCACCGCCGGCCCCTCTTCCGGGTATAAAAAGGCCCGGGCAAGGTCCGTTCAAAACTTCGCCCGAACCCGTCACGAAATTCAAACCCGAAGGTGAAACGGTCTTTATGTTCCTCGAACGACTCGCGCACGCGCAACAGACGCCCCGCAAATCGCCCGTCCCGTCGCATTAACTCCTTGGCAGAGCAAGCGACACCTTTGGCAAGCGAAGCGGGCGAAGTTTCACCTCCGTCATGATGACCGCGTCAAAAAGGTGTGCCACGTTATTTAAATTCATATCCTTTTCCATTTCCCCGCTCTCTCTCTTGCCACAGGGACCGGGAAAGGGGATATTTCGAAAAGGATCCTTCCCCACGAAGGAAACGAGCCCCCGAGCCCTCCTAGCGATCAGGGGTTCGAAGGCTGCGCCCTGCGGGGTCCAGCAGCCGCCCCAGAGCACTCGGGCCCCCGAGCCCTTCTACTGATCAGGGGTTTGAAGGCTGCGCTCTGCGGGGTCCAGCAGCCGCCCCAGAGCACTCGGGCCCCCGAGCCCTCCTACTGATCAGTGGTTCGAAGGCTGCGCCCTGCGGGGTCCAGCAGCCGCCCCAGAGCACTCGGGCCCCCGAGCCCTCCTACTGATCAGGGGATTCGAAGGCTGCGCCCTGTGGGGTCCAGCAGCCGCCCCAGAGCACTCGGGCCCCCCGAGCCCTCCTACTGATCAGGGGATTTGAAGGCTGCGCCCTGCGGGGTCCAGCAGCCGCCCCAGAGCACTCGGGCCCCCGAGCCCTCCTACTGATCAGGGGTTTGAAGGCTGCGCCCTGCGGGGTCTAGCAGCCGCCCCAGAGCACTCGGGCCCCCGAGCCCTCCTACTGATCAGGGGTTCGAAAGTTGCGCCCTACGGGGTCCAGTAGCCGCCCTAGAGCACTTGGGCCCCCGAGCCCTCCTACTGATCAGGGGATTCGAAGGCTGCACCCTGCGGGGTCCAGCAGCCGCCCCAGAGCACTCGGGCCCCCGAGCCCTCCTACTGATCAAGGGTTTGAAGGTTGCGCCCTGCGGGGTCCAGCAACCGCCCTAGAGCACTCGGGCTCCGCGCCCATTACTGATCAGGGGTTTGAAGGCTGGCCCCTCGGAAGGGCTCGACAGCCGCCCCATAGCACTCAGGCTCTGCGCCCATTACTGATCAGGGGTTCGAAGGCTGGCCCCTCGGAAGGGTTCGACAGCCGCCCCAGAGCACGCAGAGTGAGGGATGACCCTAGTACGTTCGTTACATGGCCGAGGCTCGGGCTACGCTCCCGATGTACCCTAGGACATTTCTGAGACCAGCGGGAACGATTTGTAATGGAATCCCACCGGAGGGAGGCACCGAGCCCTTGGACCCTATTGAAATGGGTTCGGGTCTAGCAAATCCCCTGCAGGTACTTTTGGAGCGCGCCTCTGAGCCACTAGCCGACCCTTAATGAACGGGGCACATGCGTCCACTCGGATCACCCATTAGCAACTCACTGGAAACACCATAATCGGTACCCTCCGAGGGTAACATGGCGCTTTCATCCCCTTCCTCCTTGCGAAAAGGCGACGAAGGGGCGTATGATAAAAGTTTAGACAATCCTTGATCGTCCTCTCGCTCCGTGCAGAGGCTCGGGGGCTGCCCTCGCACCCGGCTACGGCCAAAACTGTTGACAGCGTCAACAAACCAGCTCGAAAACTCGGAGCCTGACCATGCACTCGGGCTGCGGTCAGGCCGCATGAGGGAACAACCAGGCTGACTGAGGCATCACAACAAGAATTAAGACCTCAGAGGAGTCAAATCACTCCTCCGAGGCCTCGGTGGCTACACCCGGCGGGTGCGCTCGCGCGCACCCACCGGAATGAAACATAACCAAGAAAGGCTGCTCCCCTCGCAAAAATCCGGCAGAACCTCCAAGCGAGTGCCTGCACTCCCTTCGAGGCTCGGGGGCTACTGTTGGGTACCATAATTAGGGGTACCCCCAACACCCCTAAACACGACTGATAAACACCTCCAGAATAGACCATAAAGACTGACAGTTCGGGTCAAAGTCAAAGCTTCGTCTACCAAGGGACGTGATTTCGCCTCGTTCGAGCCCGGCCTCGGGCGGGAACAGTGGTCCCGGACGAATTCACGTCTCGCCCGAGGGTCTCCTCAAGTAGTGAGCACACCCTCGGCTCAGCCAAAGGCAAGCCTTGTGAGAGCACCTAGAGGGGGGGGGGGGGTGAATAGGTGATCCTGTAACACTTCAAAACTTAAGCCACAAAACTTGGTTAATCATTAGCATAATAATTGCCAAGTGGCTATAGAGAAATCCTCAACAAAACACAATAACCAACAAAGATCAATCACAGAGATGGCACAGTGGTTATCCCGTGGTTCGGCCAAGACCAACGCTTGCCTACTCCACGTTGTGGTGTTCCAAAGGACGAGGGTTGCAATCAACCCCTCTCAAGCGGTCCAAAGACCCACTTGAATACCACGGTGTTTTGCTTGCTTTTTCTCAATCCCGTTTGCGAGGAATCTCCACAACTTGGAGTCTCTCGCCCTTACACTTGAAATTCACAAAGAACACGGAGCAAGGGAGGGATTAGCAATGCACACAAGACACAAGAATCAGAGTGTCAACACGCACACAAATCGCAACAAGAGCTCGCAACACGACTCAATGAGTTCACAACTCCACAAGAGCTCTATATGCTATCACAATGAAACGAATGCGCGAAATCGATGTCTTGGTGCTTAGAAATGTTGTAGGAATGCTTTGTGTCCTCCTCCATGCGCCTAGGGGTCCCTTTTATAGCCCCAAGGCAGCTAGGAGCCGTTGAGAACAATCTAGGAAGGCTGATCTTGCCTTCTGTCGACTGGCGCACCGGACAGTCCGGTGCACACCGGACACTGTCTGGTGCCCGATTTCTTTCCTTAACTGGCGTAGCCGACCGTTGGCCGCCAGAGAGCCGTTGGCGCACCGGACATGTCCGGTGCACACTGGACAGTCCGGTGCCCCCTTCTAGCCGTTGGCTTGGCCACGTGTCCCGCGCAGATCGCGCGGCCGACCGTTGGCTCGGCCGACTGTTGGCTCACCGGACAGTCCGGTGCACACCGGACAGTCCGGTGAATTATAGCCGTACGACGCCGGTGGATTCCCGAGAGC
Organism: Zea mays; assembly: GCF_902167145.1. Taxonomy (NCBI): domain Eukaryota; kingdom Viridiplantae; phylum Streptophyta; class Magnoliopsida; order Poales; family Poaceae; genus Zea; species Zea mays. The sequence continues at coordinate 12,885,390 of NC_050097.1, forward strand.
GGCCACTTCGCTCGAACCAGCCTGGCGCACCGGACACTGTCCGGTGCACCACCGGACAGTCCGGTGCTCCCAGACTGAGCAGAGTCTTGGCTGCTCGAGCCAAGACAATTCCAATTGGATTTTTCCTGTTTCCAGCACTTAGACACAATACATTAGTCCATAAAACAATGTACTAAGTCTGAGAAACATACCTTTATCCTTGGTTTGTACTTTGTCCACCATTTTACATTTAAGCACTTGTGTTGGACATTAAATCACCAAAATACTTAGAAATGGCCCAAGGGCACATTTCCCTTTCAATCTCCCCCTTTTTGGTGATTTATGCCAACACAACATAAAGCAAGTAGAACAAGTACAAAATCAATTCAACTAAGAACTCAAAATTGTTTTGGTTCAATTTTGACATATATGGATCATCCTTTGCCACCACTTGGTTTGTTTTTGCAAATCAAATTCAAATTTCTATCTCTAAGTCAAACACACATGTTAAGACATAAAGAGAGTCATTCCAAGAGAAATTGATTCAAGATTTCAAAAACTCCCCCTTTTTCCCATAATCAATACTTCTTCCTACAAGAAGCCAACTTTTGACAAGAGAGACAATAAAAGAGTTTTGACAAACCAAAAGCTCTATTATACTATTTTCAAAATCTCTCAAGTGGTAGCTGATCCATTTATCGCTCTGGTCTTTATTTTCTCCCCCTTTGGCATCAAGCACCAAAACGGAATCAATCTCGGCCCTTTAACCCCATTGCTTCACCAAAATCATCAAATGAGAACACAAAGGCAATAAGAGTATAAAGATGAACTTGGAAAAGTTACTCTTTTCATCGGAGTGCAGTGGAAGTCTTGCATGGTCCAAGTCCACCTTTTCCCTTTCAATTCTCCTTGGAGACTAAAACAACCAAACTCAAGTACATGGTTAGTCTCAAAGGGTCAAGTTGTAGCACAGCTCCCCCTAAATATGTGCATCACTTGCAAAAAGGACTTGTGAGGTCCAGGAAGTGTTTGTACAACTTGAGCACCACAATAAGCAACAAAATGCAGAATGAACATGATCAAAGGCATAAACACATGTATGCTACAATTCAATCCAAGTTCCGCGAATCTAGGACATTTAGCTCGCCACGCAGCCTGCAAAAGGTCTTTTCATCTAAAGGCTTAGTGAAGATATCGGCTAGCTGGTTCTCGGTGCTAACATGAAACACTTCGATATCTCCCTTTTGCTGGTGGTCTCTCAAAAAGTGATGCCGGATGTCTATGTGCTTTGTGCGGCTGTGTTCAACAGGATTTTCCGCCATGCGGATAGCACTCTCATTATCACATAGGAGTGGGACTTTGCTCAGATTATAGCCAAAGTCCCTGAGGGTTTGCCTCATCCAAAGTAGTTGCGCGCAACACTGTCCTGCGACAACGTACTCGGCCTCAGCGGTGGATAGGGCAACGGAGGTTTGTTTCTTAGAGTTCCATGACACCAGGGACCTTCCTAAGAATTGGCACGTCCCTGATGTACTCTTCCTATCGACCTTGCATCCAGCATAGTCGGAATCCGAGTACCCAATCAAGTCAAAGTTAGACCCCTTTGGATACCAGATCCCGAAGCAAGGCGTAGCGACTAAATATCTAAGAATTCGCTTCACAGCCACTAAGTGGCACTCCTTAGGATCGGATTGAAACCTAGCACACATGCATACGCTAAGCATAATATCCGGTCTACTAGCACATAAATAAAGCAAAGAACCTATCATGGACCGGTATGCTTTTTGATCAACGGACTTACCACCTTTGTTGAGGTCGGTGTGTCCGTCGGTTCCCATCGGTGTCTTTGCGGGCTTGGCGTCCTTCATCCCAAACCGCTTTAGTAAGTCTTGCATGTACTTCGTTTGGGAGATGAAGGTGCCGTCCTTGAGTTGCTTCACTTGGAACCCAAGAAAGTAGTTCAACTCCCCCATCATCGACATCTCGAATTTCTGCGTCATCACCCTGCTAAACTCTTCACAAGACTTTTGGTTAGTAGAACCAAATATTATGTCATCGACATAAATTTGGCACACAAAAAGATCACCATCGCAAGTCTTAGTGAAAAGAGTTGGATCGGCTTTCCCAACCTTGAAAGCATTAGCAATTAAAAAGTCTCTAAGGCATTCATACCATGCTCTTGGGGCTTGCTTAAGTCCATAGAGCGCCTTAGAGAGCTTACACACGTGGTCGGGGTACCGTTCATCCTCAAAGCCAGGGGGTTGCTCCACGTACACCTCCTCTTTGATCGGCCCGTTGAGGAAGGCGCTCTTCACATCCATTTGGTACAACCTGAAAGAATGGTGAGCGGCATATGCTAGCAAAATACGAATTGATTCTAGCCTAGCCACAGGAGCGAAAGTCTCCTCAAAGTCCAAACCTGCGACTTGGGCATAACCTTTTGCCACAAGTCGAGCCTTGTTCCTCGTCACCACCCCGTGCTCGTCCTGTTTGTTGCGGAACACCCACTTGGTTCCCACAACATTTTGCTTGGGACGAGGCACCAGTGTCCAAACTTCATTGCGCTTGAAGTTGTTGAGTTCCTCCTGCATGGCCAACACCCAGTCCGGATCTAGCAAGGCCTCTTCTACCCTGAAAGGCTCAATAGAAGAGACAAAAGAGTAATGCTCACAAAAATTAACTAATCGAGATCGAGTAGTTACTCCCTTGCTAATATCACCCAGAATTTGATCGACGGGATGATCTCTTTGAATCATCGCTCGAACTTGGGTTGGAGGTGCCGGTTGCGCTTCTTCTTCCATCACATGATCATCTTGTGCTCCCCCTTGATCACACGCCTCCTGTTGATGAACCTGTTCATCGTCTTGAGTTGGGGGATGTACCATAGTTGAGGAAGAAGGTTGATCTTGCTCCTTTTGTTCCTGTGGCCGCACATCTCCAATCGCCATGGTGCGTATAGCGGCCGTCGAAACATCTTCTTCATCTACATCATCACAATCAACAACTTGCTCTCTTGGAGAGCCATTAGTCTCATCAAATACAACGTCGCTAGAGACTTCAACCAAACCTGATGATTTGTTGAAGACCCTATACGCCTTTGTATTTGAGTCATAACCTAACAAAAAACCTTCTACAACTTTGGGAGCAAACTTTGAATTTCTACCCTTCTTCACTAGAATGTAGCATTTACTCCCAAATACACGAAAGTACGATACATTGGGTTTGTTACCGGTTAGTAGCTCATACGACGTCTTCTTGAGGAGGCGATGAAGGTAGACCCTGTTGATGGCGTGGCAAGCCGTGTTCACGGCTTCCGACCAAAAGCACTCGGGGGTCTTGAACTCTCCTAGCATCGTCCTCGCCATATCGATGAGCGTCCTGTTCTTCCTTTCTACCACACCATTTTGTTGTGGTGTGTAGGGAGCGGAGAACTCGTGCTTGATCCCTTCTTCCTCAAGGAACTCCTCCACTTGAAGGTTCTTGAATTCGGACCCGTTGTCGCTCCTTATCTTCTTCACCTTGAGCTCAAACTCATTTTGAGCTCTCCTTAGGAAGCGCTTGAGGGTCCCTTGGGTTTCAGACTTATCCTGCAAAAAGAACACCCAAGTGAAGCGGGAAAAGTCATCAACAATAACTAGACCATACTTACTTCCTCCTATGCTCAGATAGGCGACGGGTCCGAAGAGGTCCATATGCAGCAGCTCCAGAGGTCTTGACGTGGTCATCACATTCTTGCTGTGATGTGCTCCTCCCACTTGTTTACCTGCTTGACAAGCTGCACAAGGTCTATCTTTTTCGAAATGAACATTGGTTAGACCTATCACGTGTTCTCCCTTTAGAAGCTTGTGGAGGTTCTTCATCCCCACATGTGCTAAGCGGCGATGCCACAACCAGCCCATGCTAGTCTTAGCAATTAAGCATGCATCTAGACCGGCCTCCTCTTTTGCAAAATCAACTAAATAAAGTTTGCCGTCTAATACACCCTTAAAAGCTAGTGAACCATCACTTCTTCTAAAGACAGACATATCTACATTTGTAAATAGACAATTATATCCCATATTGCATAATTGACTAACAGATAGCAAGTTATATCCAAGAGACTCAACTAAAAACACATTAGAGATAGAGTGCTCATTTGAAATAGCAATTTTACCTAATCCTTTTACCTTGCCTTGATTCCCATCACCGAATATTATTGAATCTTGGGAATCCTTGTTTTTGACATAGGAGGTGAACATTTTCTTCTCCCCCGTCATATGGTTTGTGCATCCGCTGTCGATAATCCAGCTTGAACCCCCGGATGCATAAACCTGCAAGGCAAATTTAGGCTTGGGACTTAGGTACCCAACTCTTGTTGGGTCCTACAAGGTTAGTCACAATTGTCTTAGGGACCCAAATGCAAGTTTTATCACCCTTGCATTTTGCCCCTAATTTTCTAGCAATTATCTTCCTATCCTTTCTACAAATAGCAAATGAAGCATTCAAGGCATGATAAATTGTAGAGGGTCCATTCATAACTTTCCTAGGAGCATGAACAAAATTCTTTCTAGGCACACGATGAATATTTTTCCTAGGCATATCTCTACAATGCATATAGGAAGAACTTGAAGCATACATAGCATAGGAGTCATAGGCATGTGAATCAAACGCATTACAACTCCTATGAGACTGTCTTCTATCATTGTACATAAAAGCATGATTCTTTTTAGCATTACTTGCCATAGGGACCTTCCCTTTCTCCTTTGTGGAGATGGAAGCCTTATGGCTTGTTAAGTTCTCGACTTCCCTCTTGAAGCCAAGACCATCCTTAATTGAGGGGTGTCTACCAATTGTGTAGGCATCCCTTGCAAATTTTAATTTGTCAAATTCACTTTTGCTAATCTTAAGTTGGGCATTAAGACTAGCAATTTCATCATTTAATTTTGCAATAGAGGCTATGTGTTCACTACAAGCATCAAAATCTTTACACCTATTACAAGTTTCAACATTTTCTACACAAGAATTAGATTTACTAGCTACTTCTAGTTTAGCATTTAAATCATCATTAAAACTTTTTAACGTAGCAATAGTTTCATGACAAGAAGATAATTCACTAGAGAGCATTTCATTCCTTTTAACTTCTAGAGCATGAGATTTTTGTGCTTCTACAAATTTGTCATGTTCTTCATATAACAAATCCTCTTGCTTTTCTAAAAGCCTATCCTTCTCATTCAAGGCATCAATCAATTCATTGATTTTATCAATTTTATTTCTATCCAATCCCTTAAACAAGCTAGAGTAATCTATTTCCTCATCACTAGATTCGTCTTCACTTGAAGAAGCATAAGTAGAGTCTCGAGTACATACCTTCTTCTCCCTTGCCATAAGGCATGTGTGACGCTCGTTGGGGAAGAGGGATGACTTGTTGAAGGCGGTGGCAGCGAGTCCTTCGTTGTCGGAGTCGGACGAGGAGCAGTCCGAATCCCACTCCTTGCCAAGATGAGCCTCGCCCTTTGCCTTCTTATAATTCTTCTTCTTCTCCCTCTTGTCCCCTTGGTCCTGATCACTATCATTGTCGGGACAGTTAGCAATAAAATGACCAAGCTTACCACATTTGAAGCATGAGCGTTTCCCTTTGGCTTTGGTCTTGCTTGGCTGTCCCTTGCGACCTTTAAGCGCCGTCTTGAATCTTTTGATGATGAGGGCCATCTCTTCATCATTAAGTCCGGCTGCCTCAATTTGTGCCACCTTACTAGGTAGCGCCTCCTTGCTTCTTGTTGCCTTGAGAGCAAGGGGTTGCGGCTCGTTGATTGAACCATTCAAGGCGTCGTCCACGTACCTCGCCTCCTTGATCATCATTCGCCCGCTAACGAATTTTCCAAGGACTTCTTCGGGCGACATTTTGGTGTACCTGGGATTCTCACGAATATTATTCACCAAATGAGGATCAAGAACGGTAAAGGACCTTAGCATCAGTCGGACGACGTCGTGGTCCGTCCATCGCGTGCTTCCGTAGCTCCTTATTTTGTTGATAAGGGTCTTGAGCCGGTTGTATGTTTGAGTTGGCTCCTCGCCTCTTATCATCGCGAACCGCCCAAGCTCGCCCTCCACCAACTCCATCTTGGTGAGCAAGGTGACGTCGTTCCCCTCATGAGAAATCTTGAGGGTGTCCCAGATCTGCTTGGCGTTATCCAAGCCGCTCACTTTGTGGTATTCATCCCTGCACAATGAAGCTAGAAGAACAGTAGTAGCTTGTGCATTCTTATGAATTTGTTCATTAATGAACATGGGACTATCCGAACTATCAAAGTGCATTCCACTCTCTACAATCTCCCATATACTAGGATGGAGAGAGAATAGGTGACTACGCATTTTGTGGCTCCAAAATCCGTAGTCCTCCCCATCAAAGTGTGGGGGCTTGCCGAGTGGAATGGAGAGCAAATGTGAATTTGAACTTTGCGGAATACGAGAGTAGTCAAAAGAAAAGTTCGAATTAACCGGTTTCCTTCTCTCGTAGTCGTTGTGGTCGTCGTCCTTTTGGGAAGAAGTAGACTCATCGCTGTCGTCGTAATAGATGATCTCCTTGATGCGCCTCATCTTCTTCTTCTTCCCTTCCTTCCATCTATGGCCCGAGCCGGAGTCGGTAGGCTTGTCGTCCTTCGGCTCGTTGACGAAGGATTCCTTCTCTTTGTTGTTGATCATGATTCCCTTCCCCTTAGGATCCATCTCTTCGGGCGGTTAGTCCCTTTGTGAAGAAAACGGCTCTGATACCAATTGAGAGCACCTAGAGGGGGGGGTGAATAGGTGATCCTGTAACACTTCAAAACTTAAGCCACAAAACTTGGTTAATCGTTAGCACAATAATTGCCAAGTGGCTATAGAGAAATCCTCAACAAAACACAATAACCAACAAAGATCAATCACAGAGATGGCACGGTGGTTATCCCGTGGTTCGGCCAAGACCAACGCTTGCCTACTCCACGTTGTGGTGTTCCAATGGACGAGGGTTGCAATCAACCCCTCTCAAGCGGTCCAAAGACCCACTTGAATACCACGGTGTTTTGCTTGCTTTTTCTCAATCCCGTTTGCGAGGAATCTCCACAACTTGGAGTCTCTCGCCCTTACACTTGAAATTCACAAAGAACACGGAGCAAGGGAGGGATTAGCAACGCACACAAGACACAAGAATCAGAGTGTCAACACGCACACAAATCGCAACAAGAGCTCGCAACACGACTCAATGAGTTCACAACTCCACAAGAGCTCTATATGCTATCACAATGAAACGAATGCGCGAAATCGATGTCTTGGTGCTTAGAAATGTTGTAGGAATGCTTTGTGTCTTCCTCCATGCGCCTAGGGGTCCCTTTTATAGCCCCAAGGCAACTAGGAGCCGTTGAGAACAATCTAGGAAGGCTGATCTTGCCTTCTGTCGACTGGCGCACCGGACAGTCCGGTGCACACCGGACACTGTCCGGTGCCCGATTTCTTTCCTTAACTGGCGCAGCCGACCGTTGGCCGCCAGAGAGCCGTTGGCGCACCGGACATGTCCGGTGCACACCGGACAGTCCGGTGCCCCCTTCTAGCCGTTGGCTTGGCCACGTGTCCCGCGCAGATCGCGCGGCCGACCGTTGGCTCGGCCGACTGTTGGCTCACCGGATAGTCCGGTGCACACCGGATAGTCCGGTGCACACCGGACAGTCCGGTGAATTATAGCCGTACGACGCCGGTGGATTCCCGAGAGCGGCCACTTCGCTCGAACCAGCCTGGCGCACCGGACACTGTCCGGTACACCACCGGACAGTCCGGTGCTCCCAGACTGAGCAGAGTCTTGGCTGCTCGAGCCATGACAATTCCAATTGGATTTTTCCTGTTTCCAGCACTTAGACACAATACATTAGTCCATAAAACAATGTACTAAGTCTGAGAAACATACCTTTATCCTTGGTTTGTACTTTGTCCACCATTTTACATTTAAGCACTTGTGTTGGACATTAAATCACCAAAATACTTAGAAATGGCCCAAGGGCACATTTCCCTTTCACCTTGTCGTGCAAGCGACCTTGGCCAAATCGCCTTACCAGTCGACCGTATTGCATGCACATTTAATGCTGGGATCGCCTAACACCTTATCCTGACACACGTGCCTCAGTCGACAAGGTCGAAGTGACTGCAGTCACTTCGCCCTTTCACTGACCGATCTGACAGGAAAACAGCGCCGCCCACCCCGCTCCGGTTGCTGTGCCAACCACCCGGGTGAAACCGACAACAACCAAGTTCAGCCTCGGGCGCAACAGGAAGCTCTGCCTCGCCCGACCTTAGGCCTTGGCCTCGGGAGGAGATCTCCGCCTCGCCCGACCCCAGGGCTCAGCCTCAGCCTCGACCTCGGGAAGAGTCACGTCCTTGCCCGACCTTGGGCCTCGGCCTCAGCCTCGGCCTCGGAGGAGCTGCCGCCTCGCCTGACCTCAGGCTTAGATCGACCGCACCACAAGGGATACATCATTACCCTACTCCTAGCTAGCTTAGGCTACGAAGGAACAAGACCGGTGTCCCATCTAGCTTACCCCAGTAACAGGCAATGATGATTCCCTGCGTGCGTCCATGACGTCGGTGGTTCTCAAGCCCCCTACGGAAGCAAGGAGACGTCAGCAAGATCCATGCAACGCCGATAGCTGTGCTTCTACAGGGCTCATGCACTTCTCCAACGGACACGTTAACACGAGCATAGCGACCAAGCACTTCCCCGTTGGCCACATAGCACATAGCTACACCCCCATTGTACAGCTGGGCCATCTCCTTATGTCTATAAAAGGGGATGTCCAGGAGCACGGCGGGGAGGGAGAGAGAAAGGAGGCACGACGAGAGGAGGAGTAGACGCACGACAAAGGGACGGGAGAAGACGGGTAGGGCCAGACCCTCTCTCTCTCTCGCTCTCTCCTACTCGCTCTCTCCTACTCGCTCTCTCGCAACGCTTGTAACCCCTACTACGAGCACCCTGGTGCAGGATAATACAAGGCTCATTTTCCCCTTGTGTTCCATCTCGCACCAACCCATCTGGGCAGGGACACGCAGCGACAAATTTACTGGTTGGTCCAGGGACCCCCCGGGTCCGAAACGCCGACATCACTGTTTCTAGCACTTAGGTAAATATGTTAGTACTCAAAAACAATTTACTAAGTCTAGAAACATACCTTATTCTTTGATTCACACTTCTTACACATTAGAACTCAATCAATATGTGTTGGACATCCAATCACCAAAACACTTACAGAAATGGCCCAAAGGCACATTTCCCTTTCAATCTCCCCCTTTTTGGTGATTTATGCCAACACATTAAAAAGCAACAAAAGAAGTGCAATATCAATTCAAATTGAAGACCAAATTCTCTTTACCTAGGATTTGGCATATTTGGATCATTCTTTGCCACCACTTGGTTTAATATTATCAAGTAGTTGGCTGATCCATTTGCTTTGGCCTTATTTTCTCCCCCTTTGGCATTAAGAACCAAAACAGGATCATTTTTGGCCCGTTAACCCCATTGCCTCACCAAAATGTCATAAAGAGCAAAAAAAGGCAATGAGAGCATGAGTATGAACTTGGAAATAAATACACTAATACCGGAGTGCAGTGGAAGTCTTTTCGTCATCCAAGTTCATCTTCCCTTGCAATGTACCTTCTAGACTACTTCAAATGTACTTAAACAACCAAGTCAGTCTCAAAAGGGATCAAGTTGTAGCACAACTCCCCCTAAACATGTGCATCATTTGCATACGGACTTGTGAGGTCCGGGGGTGACTTGTACAACTTGAGCACCACAAATTACTAATAATTGATTTAAATGCTTAAAGTAACATGATCAAAGGCATAGAACACATGTATGTTATAGATCAATCCAAGTTACGCGAATCTAAGACATTTAGCTCACTATGCAACCTGCAAAACCTTTTCTCTTCTAAAGGCTTAGTGAAGATATCGGCTAGCTGGTTCTCGGTGCTAATGTGGTACACATCGATATCTCCCTTTTGCTGGTGGTCTCTCAGGAAGTGATGCCAGATGTCTATGTGCTTAGTGCAGTTGTGTTCAACAGGATTATCCGCCAAGCAGATTGCACTCTCATTGTCACATAGTAGTGGGACTTTGCTCATATTGTAGCCAAAGTCCCGGAGGGTTTGCCTTATCCAAAGCAGTTGCACGCAACACTGTCCTGCGGCAACGTACTCGGCCTCAACGGTGGATAGGGCAACAGATGTTTGTTTCTTGGAACTCCAGGACACCAGGGACCTTCCTAGAAATTGGCACGTCCCTGATGTGCTCTTCCTATCAACCTTACACCCAGCATAATCGGAGTCTGAGTACCCAATCAAGTCAAAGGTAGACCCCTTTGGATACCAGATTCCAAAGCAAGGCGTAAAAACTAAATACCTAAGAATTCGCTTAACGACCACAAGGTGACATTCGTTGTGGTCAGATTGAAATCTAGCACACATGCATACACTAAGCATAATGTCCGGTCTACTAGCACAAATGTAAAGTAGTGAACCTATCATTGACCGGTATGCCTTTTGATCAACGGACTTACCTCCTTTGTTGAGGTCAATATGTTCGTCAGTCCCCATCGGTGTCTTTGCGGGTTTAGCATCCTTCATTCCAAACCTCTTGAGAAGATCTTGGGTGTACTTCGTTTGGGAGATGAAGGTGTCATCCTTGAGTTGCTTCACTTGGAATCCAAGGAAGTAAGCCAACTTGCCCATCATTGACATCTCGAACTTTTGCATCATCACTCTGCTAAACTCCTCACAAGACTTTTGGTTAGTAGAACCAAATATTATGTCATTGACATAAATTTGGCAAACAAAAAGATCACCATCATAAGTCTTTATAAAGAGAGTGGGATCAACTTTCCCAACCTTGAAAGCATTAGCAATTAAGAAACCTCTAAGGCATTCATACCATGCTCTTGGAGCTTGCTTAAGTCCATAGAGTGTCTTAGAGAGCTTATATACATGGTCGGGATACCTGTCATCCTCAAAGCCATGGGTTGTTCCATGTATACCTCCTCCTTGATTGGCCCATTGAGGAAAACACTTTTTACATCCATTTGGAACAGCCTAAAAGAATGGTGAGCAACATAGGCTAATAGTATCCGAATTTACTTTAGCCTACCAACAGGAGCAAAAGTCTCCTCAAAATCCAAACCTGCGACTTGGGCATAACCTTTTGCCACAAAACGAGCCTTGTTTCTTATCACCACTCCATGCTTGTCTTGCTTGTTGCGGAACACCCACTTGGTTCCCACAACGTTTTGCTTTGGACGTGGCACCAGGCTCCAGACTTCATTTCATTTGAAGTTGTTGAGCTCTTCCTGCATGGCCAACACCCAGTCTGGATCCTACAAGGCCTCTTCTACCCTGAAAGGCTCAATAGAAGAGACAAACGAGTAATGCTCACAAATATTAGCTAATCGTGAGCGAGTAGTTACTCCCTTGCTGATGTCACCCAGAATCTGATCGACGGGGTGATGTCTCTGGATCGTTGCTCGGACTTGGGTTGGAGGGGCTCGTGGTGCTTCTTCCTCTATTACTTGTTCTTCCTGTGCTCCCCCTTGATACTACCCCTCTTCTTGAGGTCATGTTCACCGTCTTGAGTTGGGGGATGCACCATTATCGAGGAAGATGGTTGATCTTGCTCCTATAGTTCCTGTGGTCGCACATCACCTATCGCCATCGTGTGCATTGCGGCCGTCAGAACTTCTTCTTCATCTATATCATCAAGATCAACTTGCTCTCTTGGAGAGCCATTAGTCTCATCAAATACAATGTCGCTAGAGACTTTAACTAATCTCGATGATTTGTTGAAGACTCTATACGCCTTTGTATTTGAGTCATATCCTAGTAAAAACCCTTCTAGTACCTTGGGAGCAAATTTAGAATGTCTACCTTTCTTCACCAAAATGTAGCATTTGCTCCCAAATACACGAAAGTAAGAGACATTAGGTTTGTTACCGGTAAGGAGTTCGTAGGAGGTCTTCTTGAGGAGATGGTGCAAGTAGAGCCGATTAATGGCATGGCAAGCTGTGTTCACAGCTTCCGACCAAAACCGCTCAGGCGTCTTGTCTCTCCAAGCATTGTTCTCGCCGTGTTGATTAGCGTCCTGTTCTTCCTCTCTACTACACCATTTTGTTGTGGTGTGTAGGGAGCGGAGAACTCGTGCTTGATGCCTTCCTCCTCAAGAAACTCTTCAACTTGCAGATTCTTGAACTCGGACCCATTGTCGCTTTTTATCTTCTTCACCTTGAGCTCAACCTCATTTTAAGCTCTCCTTAAGAAGTGCTTTAGGGTCCCTTGGGTTTCTGACTTATCTTGCAAAAAGAATACCTAAGTGAAGCGGGAAAAAATCATCAACTATTACAAGACCATACTTACTTCCCCCGATGCTGAGGTAGGCAACGGGTCCAAAGAGATCCATGTGAAGAAGCTCCAATGGTCTTGATGTCGTCATCACATTCTTGCTGTGATGAGTGCTTCCCACCTGTTTCCTTGCCTGACATGCTGCATAAGGTCTGTCTTTCTCAAAACAGACATCAGTTAGTCCTAACACATGACTCCCTTTAGAAGCTTATGAAGGTTCTTCATCCCAACATGTGCTAGACGATGATGCCATAGCCAGCCCATATTAGTCTTAGCGATTAAGCATGTATCTAGATCGACATTCTCTTTCGAAAAGTCAACTAAATAGAGCTTGTCGTCTAATACACCCTTAAAAGCTAATGAACCATCACTCCTTCTAAAGACAGATACATCAACATTTGTAAACAGACAATTGTAACCCATGTGACACAATTGACTTACAGATAGAAGGTTGTACCCGAGAGACTCTACTAGAAATACATTCGATACTGAGTGCTCGTTAGTGATGGCTATCTTACCTAAGCCTTTGACCTTGCCTTGGTTCCCATCTCCAAAGATGATTGTATACTGGGAATCCTTGTTCTTGACGTAGGAGGTGATCATCTTCTTCTCCCCCGTCATGTGGTTTGTGCATTCGCTGTCGATAATCCAGCTTGAGCCCCCGGATGCATAAACCTGCAAGGAATTTAAGCTTAGGTTTTAGGTACCCAACTCTTGTTGGGTCCTACAAGGTTAGTCACAATAGTTTTTGGAACCCATATGCAAGTTTTGTCTCCCTTGCATTTGGATCCCAACTTCCTAGCAACTACTTTTGCATTCTTACATGAAAGTACAAAAGAAGTGTTGCAAGCATGAAAAATAGTATTGCACACTTTTCTAGAAGCATGAGTAGCATAATTTCTCCTAGCCCTACTTCTACCATAAGCATAAGTAGAGCTAGAAGCAACCATAGCATGAGAAGTATGATAACCAGGTAAAACGGCATGATCATGGCATATATTATTATGAGCATGCCTAGTAAATTTTCTATCATACATATAGGCATGGTTCTCTTGAGAACTACTAGTCATAGGGGCCTTCCCTTTCCCTTTGGGATCAGAAGTCTTTTGGCTTGTTAAGTTCTTGGTTCCCTTTCGAAAACCAAGTCCATCCTTAATTGAGGGGTGTCTACCAACAGTGTAGGCATCCTTAGCAAATTTTAATTTATCAAAATCAACTTTGCAAGTCTTAAGTTGAGCATTAAGACTTGATACCTCATTATTTAATTTAGCAATAGAAGTATGATGTTCATCACATGCATCAACATCAAAGTCCTTACATCTATTACAAATAGTGACATGTTCTACACATGAGCTAGTTTCATTAACTTTCTCTAGCTGAGTATTTAATTCATCATTTAAATTCTTTAAACTAGAGACAGTTTCATGACAAGCAGACAACTCAGAAGACATCATTTCATTTCTCTTAATTTCTAAAGCAAGGGATTTTTGAACACTAACAAATTTATCATGTTCCTCATATAAAGTATCCTCTTGCTTTTCTAGTAGTCTATCTTTTTCATTGAGAGCATCAATTAATTCATTAATTTTCTCTACTCTAGCTCTATCTAACCCCTTAAATAAATCAGAGTAATCTACTTCATCATTAGAAGATTCTTCATCACTAGAAGAAGAGTACTTGGGGTTATATCGAATGCGTACCTTCTTCTCCTTAGCCATAAGGCAAGTATGGCGTTCGTTGGGGAAGAGCGAAGACTTGTTGAAGGCCGAGGCAGTCAGTCCTTCATCGTCAGAGTTGGATGAGGAGCAGTCAGAATCCCATTCCTTCCCAAGATGTGCCTCACCCTTTGCCTTCCAGTAATTCTTCTTCTTCTCCTTCTTCCCATGTCTTTCTTGTGCCTGGTCATTTTCATTATCGGGACATTGAGCAATAAAACGACCAGTCTTACCGCATTTGAAGCAGGAGCGCTTTTCCCTTGTTTTATTCTTGTTGGGGTACTCTTTGCGTCCTTTAAGCGTGGTCTTGAAACGCTTGATGATAAGCGCCATTTCATCCTCATTGAGCCCGACAGCCTCCACTTGTGCTACTTTGCTTGGTAGCGCCTCCTTGCTGCTAGTTGCTTTGAGAGCATCGGGCTTCGGCTCGTAGATGGGCAGTGGATCATTTAGTGCATCGTCCACGTATCATGCCTCCTTCACCATCATGCACCCGCTCACGATTTTTCCGAGGATCTCCTCGGGCATCATTTTGGTGTACCTGGGATTTTCACGAATAAGACTGACAAGATGGGGGTCAATAACAGTAAATGACCTGAGCATGAGTCGGACGACATCATGATCCGTCCATCTTGTGCTTCCGTAGCTTCGGATTTTGTTGATCAGGGTCTTGAGCCTGTTGTAGGTTTATGTTGGCTCCTCTCCCCTGATCATCGCGAACCTCTCTAGCTCGCCCTCCACCAGTTCCATTTTGGTAATCATGGTGGCATCATTTCCCTCATGTGATATCTTGAGGGTGCCCCAGATTTGTTTGGCGTTGTCCAAGCCACTCACTTTATTGTACTCATCTCTGCAAAGAAACACTAGCAAAATAGTAGTAGCTTGGGCATTTTTATGAATTTACTCATTAATAAACACAGGATTATCGGTACTAACAAAATGCATCCCATTTTCTACAATTTCCCATATACTAGGATGGAGAGAGAATAAATGACTACGCATTTTGTGACTCCAAAACGAATAGTCCTCTCCATCAAAGTGTGGAGGTTTTCCAAGGGGAATTGATAGTAGATGCGCATTTGAATTATAGGGAATGCGAGAATAATCAAAGAAATAATTTTGATTAACCGTGTTTTTCTTGGACGAGGAGTCGTCGTCGTCCCTTGGTGAAGAAGAGGAGGCGTCGCTGTCATAGTAGATGATCTTCTTAATGCGCCTCTTCTTCTTCTTCCCGTCCCTCTTCTTGTGACTCGAGCCTGAGTCAGTGGGCTTGTCGTCTCTTGGCTCGTTGAAGAGGGACTCCTTCTCCTTGTCGTTGACCACCATCCCCTTTCCCTTAGGATCCATCTCTTTGGGCGGTTAGTCCCTTAGATGAAGAGTACGGCACTGATACCAACTGAGAGCACCTAGAGGGGGGAGGGTGAATAGGTGATCCTGTACAATCAAACACTAAATATCCACAAACTTGATTATTAAAGTGTTAGTGCGTCTAAGTAGCTATGAAGCGAGTTCTTGTGAACGAAACAATCACAGAAAAAGCAACACAAGAGACACATGATTTTTATCCCGTGGTTCGGCCAAGTAACAGTCCGGTGCTCGATTTCCTTCCATTCCGGGCACAGCCGACCGTTGATGCTCCAGGCCCGTTGGCGCACCAGACACTGTCCGGTGCACACCGGACAGTCCGATGTGCCCAACCGACCGTTGGAGCGGGCCACGTGTCGCGCGTTGATCGTGCGGACGACCGTTGGCTGCAGGCGCCGTTGACTCACTGGACAGTCCGGTGCACCACCGGACAGTCCGGTGAATTATAGCCACGTCGCCTTTTTCATTTCTCGAGAGCGACGAGTTCGTCGCTGATGACTCACCGGACAGTCCGGTGCACCACTGGACAGTCTGGTGATTTATAGTCGCGTCCCTCCATCGTTTCCCGAGAGCAACCGGTTCACCGTCGGTAAGCCTGGGTCACAGGACACTGTCCGGTGCACCAGGCCCGAGCTGGTGTTGGCTGTACACAGCCAACTCTTTTCCAATTCTTTTCTTCTTCTTTTGTCACTGTTTCTAGCACTTAGGTAAATATGTTATTACTCAAAAACAATTTACTAAGTCTAGAAACATACCTTGTTCTTTGATTCACACTTCTTACACATTAGAATTCAATCAATATGTGTTGGACATCTAATCACCAAAACACTTATAGAAATGGCCCAAAGGCACATTTCCCTTTCACTCCCTCCATCCCAAATTATGCCATTCTAACTTTCTTGGAGAGTCAAAACATCTTAAGTTCGACCAAATTTATACAATAAAATAATAACATTTATGATACCAAATTATCAGTGAATTCTCATCAATTATATTTTCATGTTATAAATATTCGATGTCATAAGTCTTTGTTTCGTTTTATTGAGATATCTTACTCTCAAAAAAGGTTGTAATGACTTATAATTTATAACGGAGGAAGTAGATATTTGATGCAATGTGTTATTCATTGACCAATACCGTGTACACCAAGGATAATGAATAATTCTGCACCATTACAAAAGTCACCACAAACAAGAGTATTGTTAGGTCGTTTTCCACATGAACTTAGCTTTTTAAGCAAATATGAAAGTGTTTGGCCCTTTCTAGATCCTTGAGGTAATATATCAAGGTTCTAGCAACCACTATATATTATTTTGGTATCTAGCTATTCACAAGAAATAAAACAAACAACCATAATGTGTTCCAACAAACATAGAGGAAATTATCCAAAACCGAATCACACCAATATAAGATACATGTTTCCTCACCCCACATTTGTCCAACCTCTCGGCAACAAATTGTATCACCAAAAAACTGATCTTGTGCAAGCGTTGTTACGTGTTTGGCTATATCCATGTAAATATAAAAAGCAAAGCAGGTGGCCTCGCCCCGAGGCGGCAAGGAAATATTTAGATCAAACAATAGTGATAGATACCAAATGGTCATGTTGTAATTTTTTTGTGTTAATGTCTCCTTACTATCAGTCTCCTACATGAATAATTGAAGAATGAGTGTCATTTTCTGGACAACCCTTGTGTTGTTGAATAGTACAAGATAATGTAACTACAAATTAGATGGTTTATTGTCATTAAAAATGTAAGTTTGTATTCATTGATTTTGGGCCCATATAGTTAAATTTTAGATACAGAATAGAAATTCATAAGACCATAGTAGTAAGCATATGTGCACCATGTGCACGCTTAAATTTGCCTCTGATGTGTATTAAAAAATACTTATGTCTTCAGCCATCAACAACAAAAATGTCCAGACAAACACCATCCTTTATGGAGTAAACATGAGCTTCCTGGATATCTAGTCCAACCCTAGGGAGCAACACAGTTAGTTGTTGAACCACCACTTGTCATGAGAAAATTTGAACCAAACAAGAAGATGACTGGTATGTGAACTGATAAGGTACTTGGCGTCACCCCATGCACTTAGGAGCTTGGGCTTATCGATGGAGGAGAAAATGGGCTCATGAGTACTTGAGTTCGAGGGAGGTGAAAATGGTGGGAAGGTGTTGAACATCGGGATGAGAGAGGAGACATAGCGTGAGGTTGACCATCTATAGGTCCTTGGTCGTGAGTTGGAGGTGAAGTTGTGCGGCCGCATGCAGATGTCGAAGATGAAGGCTTCTAGAGCCAGGGCACGAGAAAATGGGTGCCCACGCCATCGATCTCTGGGAGCACCTTGTGGAAATGGTCGAATATGATGGCACACTTGCCGCCGTCGACAGTGTATGGCGACACGAAGGTGAGGGAGGCCAAGCTCCGCGCCCCACCACATCAAACCACAGCGACCTCGACTGCAAAACCATGCCAAAAATGCACAAATCAGACATTTTTTTTTTGATAAAGGAAGATTTTATTAATAACTTCAAGCACATTACATCGAGGAGATACACGCCCTTGAAATTTCTTCCAGCCTCTGCTTAATAAGCACACAGCTTTGTAAATGAAAAAAAACCCACACACTCTAATGGTAATCAATCCGAAGACTAGACCGCCACCCATGTGCCCGGGAAAAAAAGTCCTTGGCCACCCGCACCAAGTATTGCGTAGCCTCCACAACCATAGGTCGCAACTCTGCCTTCTGTAAAACAGCCCATGTACGAAGGCAATGGGCAATGGTATGGATAACCTGCAAGGGAGAAGAATTTTTTTCTTTTCAAAGACAATATCATTCCTGTTCAACCAAAGAGACCAACAAGTTGTAGCAGCGCCAAGTAAGATTATCTTTCTAATATTTCTATCAAAGCCACTAAGCCAGGTACCAAACAAATTAGAGACATTAAACAGTTTAGATATCCTGAAGGCCATGTGAATTAAAGCCCACGTCATACGAGCAAACCGACAATCAAAAAATAGATGTTGAATTGTCTCATCTTCATGACAAAAGCAACATGTTTTGTTTTCATGCCAGTTACGTCTCGCTAAATTATCCTTGGTAAGAATCACTCCCCTCCTGAGATACCATAAAAAGATTTTGATCTTAAGAGGGGCTTCTAAATTCCACAGTCTTTTATTTAAACTTGGTACCTCACGCCTAATCAATGCTTGATAATGTGACTTTACTGAAAATTGTCCTGACTTGGACAAGGTCCAATAGAAGGCATCCTCATCTTGTGTTAGGTGAATATTAGCGATGCGTGAAAGTAATTCATTCCACGCCACCAATCTCGACCCAAACAAAGTTCGTCTCCAATAGGTGTTAGATTGTGTTGTCGTTAGAAACTCACCAATGGTTACGTGCTTCTTTCTAGTTATACTATATAACCCAGGGTATTGGTATTTTAAAGCGTTTGATCCAAGCCATGTGTCTTCCCAGAACCTCACCTGCGACCCATTGTTAATTTTGAAGGTTCCAAAGCGAAGAAAGTCTTGCTTCACCTTCATCAAACAGGACAAAAAATGTGAGTCTCCTACTTTCCATTCAGCTCGAACAAGTGGTTTAGAGCCCAAATATTTATTTTTTAAAATTTGTTGCCAATTCCCCTCTGATGTTAATAATTTAAATAGCCATTTACTTAGTAAGGCTATGTTCTTAAAATTCAAATCATGAATCCCAAGGCCTCCTTGATCCTTAGGTTGACATAGGATACTCCATCTAACAAGGCGATATTTTCTTTTATTCTCATCACCTTGCCAGTAGAAACGAGAGCGAAAATAATCTATTTTTTTAAGAACGCCTTTGGGAATCGCAAAAAAGGACATCATATACATTGGAAGGCTACTGAGCACTGAATTAATCAATGTCAATCTACCTCCAATAGAGAGAAGTTTCCCTTTCCAACTGGCAAGCCTCTTCTCCACTCGTTCTTCAATATTCCTCCAGTCAGAGTTTTGAAGCTTCTTGTAATGGATAGGTATGCCTAAATATTTTAAAGGTAGATCTCCATGTTTGCAACCAAACAAATCCAAGTAAGAGTTTAAGGAGTCTTGAGCATCCCCAAAGCAGATCAACTCACTTTTATAGAAATTTATTTTGAGTCCTGAAATTTGCTCGAAGGCACAAAGCAATAGCTTCATGTTGCGAGCTTTTTCTAAGTCATTGTCCAAAAATAGGATGGTGTCGTCTGCATATTGTAGGATAGATAGGCCTCCATCAATTAAGTGAGGCACTACCCCACTGATTTGCCCTTGATCCTTAGCTCTTTTAACTAAGACCGAAAGCATGTCTGCAACAATATTAAATAGGATAGGTGACAAAGGATCCCCTTGTCTAAGACCTTTCCTAGTTTGAAAGAAATTCCCAACATCATCATTCACGTTGACTGCAACGCTGCCACCCGAAATAAATGATCTTACCCAAGAAATCCACTTGGAGGAAAATCCTTTCATCCGAAGGGCTTGGAGCAGAAAAGGCCATTTTACCTTGTCATAGGCTTTTTCGAAATCGATCTTAAAAACAACCCCACTCATTTTTTTCTATGTAACTCATGTATCGTTTCGTGCAGAATGACAACTCCTTCTAGGATGTTCCGTCCCCGTACAAAATCAGACATAAACGAACCAAAATATATAGCTCCATATATAGTTGATACCTTGAGTAAGGGTTGATGTTGATTGGATTACGTCGTAGTACTGTCTTGAGTGGAGCATTCGAGACGATGTCACTTAGGCGGTATGCGGCAATGAGGGAAGGGAGGGATGAGCTGTAGCACCCAAAAAATTTAAATCTTGAAATTATCTCAAACTCGCTCTAAATTCAAAATGAATTTTAAATTTTGTTTCAAAATGTTTGTTTGTGAGTTGATCTCAACAAATAAAATATAGTGGTCTATATCCTCCTCAAAATATCCAAATATTTCCCCAGTGATCCCCCTCAAGTTCTTTCCAGAAATACTGCCCAAATATTCCACCGATAATTCTCCAAATATTTTCCTCCTGAGAAATACCTTCCGAATCATTTTTAAAGTCTCTACAAATATTTTTTTCATAAATTTCCTCATGCTCATACGTATACGTACGCCTTCGATGTCATATGGTGAGCTCTACAAGCTAATTTCACTTATACATGACTAATTGAAAGGGAAATAGGCTTACACCTTTTCCTAATTGATTTTGGTGGTTGAATTGCCCAACACAAATAATTGGACTAACTGGTTTGCTCTAGATTATATGTTCTACAGGTGCCAAACGTACATCTACAACTATACTAAATCGACTGTCCGGAATACCGTAGATTATTCCGGACAGGAGAAGCTTTTTGGAAAATCAGGCCAAGTGCGGACCGTCCGGGCCTTTGCGGCGAACCGTCCGCGACACCTAAATAACCCTCGGACAGAACCAATGCAAAAACATGTGTCTCTACTGTGGACCGTCCGATGGAAGAGCCAGCACCGTCCGAGACCATGCGCGGACCGTCCGGGCTCAAGCGCGGACCGTCCGGGCTCAGGCGCGGACCGTCTGGTAGGTGAGGAACCGAAAAACCCGAAGGTGACGGGTTCGGCCAAATGAATTATAGCGTCCTCGCGGACCGTCCGGGGTGCACGACCAGACCGTCCGCGACTGGCTTTATCTGACATCTGACGACGCATTAAATGCAATATAGCCGTTGATATAGCCGTTACTGCTGATCGTTGCGTTTTCAGCCGTTGATCTGCAGGGGCGGACCGTCCGGACCAGGCAGGCGGACCGTCCGCGATCGGCAGAAAGGAGCAACGACTAGGAAGTGGTTGGTGGCTATAAATTCAACCCCAACCACCTCCATTCACTTCACCCAAGCATTCCAACCTTCAACATTCAATACAAGAGCTAGCAATCCATTCCAAGACACAATCAAAGCCTCCAATCTCTCCAGGTTCCACAATTGAGACAAGTGATCATTAGTGATTAGTGACTTGAGAGAGAAAGTGATCCGTGTGTTATCTGTCGCTCTTGTCGCTTGGCTTTTGCAATCGTGCTTTCTTCCTTCCCATTCTTATTCTCAAGGCACTTGTAATCAAAGCAAGAGGCACTAAGTTTGTAGTGGTCCTTGTGGGGTCTAAGTGACCCGTTTGATTAAGGAGAAAGCTCACTCGGTCTAAGTGACCGTTTGAGAGAGGGAAAGGGTTGAAAGAGACCCGGTCTTTGTGACCACCTCAATGGGGAGTAGGTTTGCAAGAACCGAACCTCGGTAAAACAAATCATCGTGTCTCACTCTTTATTTGCTCACGATTTGTTTTTAGCCCTCTCTCTTGGACTCGTTTATATTTCTAACGCTAACCCAGTTTGTAGTTGTGCTTAAGTTTATAAAATTCAAATTCGCCCTATTCACCCCCCTCTAGGCGACTTTCAATTGGTATCAGAGCCCGGTGCTTCATTAGAGCTTAACCGCTCGAAGTGATGTCGGGAGATCACGCCAAGAAGGAGATGATGACCAGCGAGAAGCCCGCTACAAGCCATGGGAAGGCTCCATCCGGGGAGTCCGCCAACAAGGTGAAGGGATCCCCTTTACACAACAAGTTGGGTCGGAGCGGTGACAAGAAGAAGAAGATGAGGAAGGTGGTCTACTACGAAACCGACTCTTCATCGCCATCCACCTCCGGCTCCGACACACCGTCCGTAACTTCTAAGCGCCATGAGCGCAAGAAGTTTAGTAAGATTCCCCTACGTTATCCTCGCATTTCCAAATGTACTCCATTACTTTCCGTCCCATTAGGCAAACCACCTATGTTTGATGGTGAAGATTATAATATGTGGAGTGATAAAATAAGGCATCATCTAACCTCACTCCACACTATCATTTGGGATGTTGTTGAGATTGGAGTACAGGTACCATCACCGGGGGATGAAGATTATGATTCGGACGAGGTTGCCCAAATCCGACACTTTAACTCTCAAGCCACCACTATACTCCTCGCCTCTCTAAGTCGAGAGAAGTATAACAAGGTGCAAGGGTTAAAGAGCGCCAAGGAGATTTGGGACGTACTCAAGACCGCGCACGAAGGAGATGAGGTGACCAAAATCACCAAGCGGGAGACGATCGAGGGAGAGCTTGGTCGGTTCCGACTCAACCAAGGCGAGGACCCTCAAGCTATGTACAACCGCTTGAAGACCTTGGTGAACCAAGTGCGCAACCTCGGGAGCACCAAATGGGACGACCATGAAATGGTCAAGGTTATTCTAAGATCCCTCGTTTTTCTTAATCCTATGCAAGTTCAATTAATTCGAGGTAATCCTAAATATACACTAATGTCTCCCGAGGAAGTAATAGGGAATTTTGTGAGCTTTGAGTTGATGATCAAAGGCTCAAAGAAGATCATCGAGCTAGATGGTCCCTCCACGTCCGAAGCACAACCGGTCGCATTCAAGGCGACGGAGGAGAAGAAGGAGGAGTCTACATCAAGTAGACAACCCATCGACGCCTCTAAGCTCGACAATGAGGAGATGGCGCTCATCATCAAGAGCTTCCGCCAAATCCTCAAACAAAGGAAGGGGAAAGATTACAAGCCTCGTTCCAAGAAGGTGTGCTACAAATGTGGTAAGCCCAGTCATTTCATTGCTAAATGTCCGTTATCTAGTGATAGTGACAGGGGCGACGACAAGAAGGGGAGGAGAAAGGAGAAGAAGAGATACTACAAGAAGAAGGGCGGCGATGCCCATGTTTGCCGGGAATGGGACTCCGACGAGAGTTCCACCGACTCCTCCTCCGACGAGGACGCCGCAAACATCGCCGTCACCAAGGGTCTTCTCTTCCCCAACGTCGGCCATAAGTGCCTCATGGCAAAGGACGGCAAAAGGAAGAAGGTAAAATCAAGATCCTCCACTAAATATGAAACCTCTAGTGATGAGGGTAATGCTAGTGATGAGGAGGATAACTTGCGCATTCTTTTTGCCAACCTAAACATGCAACAAAAGGAAAAATTAAATGAATTGATTAGTGCTATCCATGAAAAGGATGAACTCTTGGACACCCAAGAGGACTTCCTAATTAAGGAAAATAAGAAGCATGTTAAGGTTAAAAATGCTTACGCTCTAGAAGTAGAAAAATGTGAGAAATTATCTAGAGAGCTAAGCACTTGCCATGATACTATTGTCAACCTTAAAAATAAGAATGCTAATTTAATTGCTAAGGTTGATTCAAATGTCTGTGATGTTTCAATTCCCAATCTTAGAAATGATAATGTTGACTTGCTTGCTAAGATTGAAGAATTGAATATCTCTCTTGCTAGCCTTAAAAATGGAAATGAACAATTGATTGCTAAGGCTAAAGATTTTGATGTTTGCAATGTTACTATTTCTAACCTTAGAAGTGAAAATGATATATACATGCTAAGGTTGTAGAATTAAAATCTTGCAAACCCTCTACATCTACCGTTGAGCATACTTCCATTTGTACTAGATGTAGAGACATTAACATTGATGCTATTCATGATCATATGGCTTTAATTAAACAACAAAATGATCATATAGCTAAATTAGATGCTAAAATTGCCGAGCATGACTTAGAAAATGAAAAGTTTAAATTTGCTAGAAGCATGCTCTATAGTGGGAGACGCCCTGGCATCAAGGATGACATTGGCTTCCAAAAGGGAGACAATGTCAAACTTAATGCCCCTCCTAAAAGATTGTCCAATTTTGTTAAGGGCAAGGCTCCCATGCCTCAGGATAACGAGGGTTACATTTTGTACCCTGCCGGCTATCCCGAGAGCAAAATTAGGAGAATTCATTCTAGGAAGCCTCACTCTGGCCCTAATCATGCTTTTATGTATAAGGGTGAGACATCTAGTTCTAGGCAATCAACTCATGCAAAATTGCCTAAGAAGAAAACTCCTACTGCATCAAATGATCATAACATTTCATTTAAAACTTTTGATGCATCTTATGTTTTAACTAACAAATTCGGCAAGGTAGTTGCCAAGTATGTTGGGGGCAAGCACAAGGGGCCAAAGACTTGTGTTTGCGTACCCAAAGTTCTTGTATTTAATGCCAAAGGACCCAAAACTGTTTGGGTACCTAAAATCAAGAACTAAACTTGTTTTGTAGGTTTATGCATCCGGGGGCTCAAGCTGGATCATCGATAGCGGGTGCACAAACCATATGACAGGGGAGAAGATGTTCTCCTCCTATGAGAAAAACCAAGATCCCCAACGAGCTATCACATTCGGGGATGGAAATCAAGGTTTGGTCAAAGGACTTGGTAAAATTGCTATATCACCTAACCATTCTATTTCCAATGTTTTTCTTGTAGATTCATTAGACTATAATTTGCTTTCAGTTTCTCAATTATGCAAAATGGGTTACAACTGTCTTTTTACAGATATAGGTGTTACTGTCTTTAGAAGAAGTGATGATTCAGTAGCATTTAAGGGAGTGTTAGAGGGTCAGCTATACTTAGTTGATTTTAATAGAGCTGAACTCGACACTTGCTTAATTGCTAAGACTAATATGGGCTGGCTCTGGCATCGCCGACTAGCTCACGTTGGGATGAAGAATCTTCACAAGCTTCTAAAGGGAGAACACATTTTGGGACTAACAGATGTTCATTTTGAGAAAGACAGGATTTGTAGCGCATGTCAGGCAGGGAAGCAAGTTGGTGTTCATCATCCACATAAGAACATCATGACGACTGACAGGCCACTCGAGCTCCTTCACATGGACCTATTTGGCCCGATTGCTTATATAAGCATCGGCGGGAGTAAGTACTGTCTAGTTATTGTGGATGATTATTCTCGCTTCACTTGGGTGTTCTTTTTGCAGGAAAAATCTCAAACCCAAGAGATCTTAAAGGGATTCTTGAGACGGGCTCTAAACGAGTTCGGCTTAAGGATCAAGAAAATTAGAAGCGACAACGGGACGGAGTTCAAGAACTCTCAAATTGAAGGTTTCCTTGAGGAGGAGGGCATCAAGCATGAGTTCTCTTCTCCCTACACCCCACAACAAAATGGTGTAGTGGAGAGGAAGAATAGAACTCTATTGGACATGGCAAGGACCATGCTTGATGAGTACAAGACTTCAGATCGGTTTTAGGCCGAGGCGGTCAACACCGCCTGCTATGCCATCAACCGATTGTATGTGCACCGAATCCTCAAGAAGACATCATACGAACTCCTAACTGGTAAAAAGCCCAATGTTTCATATTTTAGAGTCTTTGGTAGCAAATGCTTTATTTTTGTTAAAAGAGGTAGAAAATCCAAATTTGATCCTAAGACTGTAGAAGGCTTTTTACTAGGATATGATTCAAACACAAGGGCATATAGAGTCTTCAACAAGTCCTCTGGACAAGTTGAAGTTTCTTGTGACATTGTGTTTGATGAGACTAATGGCTCTCAAGTAGAGCAAGTTGATCTTGATGAGATAGGTGATGAAGACGCTCCATGCATCGCGCTAAGGAACATGTCCATTGGGGATATGTGTCCTAAAGAATCCGAAGAGCCACCACATGCATAAGATCAACCATCTTCTTCCACACAAGCATCTCCACCAAATCAAGGCGAGGATAAGGCTCAAAATGATGAAGGAGAAGATCAAGATGTTGAGCCACCTCAAGAGGAGAGCAATGATCAAGGGGGAGATGCCCATGATCAAGATGAGGAAGAAGAACAAGTTCCGAGGCCGCCACACCCAAGAGTCCACCAAGCAATCCAACGAGATCACCCCGTCGACACCATCCTCGGCGACATTCATAAGGGGGTAACCACTAGATCTCGTATTGCACATTTCTGTGAGCATTACTCTTTTGTTTCCTCTATTGAGCCACACAGGGTAGAGGAGGCACTACAAGATTCAGATTGGGTGGTGGCGATGCAAGAAGAGCTCAACAACTTCACTAGGAATGAGGTATGGCATTTAGTTCCACGTCCTAATCAAAATGTTGTAGGAACCAAGTGGGTTTTCCGCAACAAGCAAGACGAGCATGGTGTGGTGACAAGGAACAAAGCTCGACTTGTGGCTAAAGGATATTCACAAGTCGAAGGTTTGGATTTCGGTGAAACCTATGCACCCGTAGCTAGGCTTGAGTCAATTCGCATATTACTTGCCTATGCTACTTACCATGGCTTTAAGCTTTATCAAATGGACGTGAAAAGTGCCTTCCTAAATGGACCAATCAAAGAAGAGGTCTATGTTGAGCAACCTCCCGGCTTTGAAGATAGTGAGTATCCTAATCATGTGTATAAACTCTCTAAGGCGCTTTATGGGCTCAAGCAAGCCCCAAGAGCATGGTATGAATGCCTAAGAGATTTTCTTATCACTAATGACTTCAAAGTCGGAAAAGTCGATCCTACTCTATTCACTAAAACTCTTGACAATGATTTGTTTGTATGCCAAATTTATGTTGATGATATTATCTTTGGGTCTACTAACGAATCTACATGTGAGGAATTTAGTAGGATCATGACACAGAAATTCGAGATGTCTATGACGGGGGAGTTGAAGTATTTCTTGGGATTTCAAGTAAAGCAACTCCAAGAGGGCACCTTCATTAGCCAAACGAAGTACATTCAAGACATTCTAACCAAGTTTGGGATGAAGGATGCCAAGCCCATCAAGACACCCATGGGAACCAATGGGCATCTCGACCTCAATACGGGAGGTAAATCCATCGATCAAAAGGTATACCGGTCGATGATAGGCTCTTTACTCTATTTATGTGCATCTCGACCGGACATTATGCTTTCCGTATGCATGTGTGCAAGATTCCAAGCCGACCCTAAGGAAGCTCACCTTACGGCCGTAAAACGAATCTTGAGATATTTAGTTTATACTCCTAAGTTTGGGCTTTGGTACCCTCGGGGATCCACATTTGATTTAATTGGTTATTCGGATGCCGATTGAGCGGGGTGTAAAATTAATAGAAAGAGCACATCGGGGAATTGCCAGTTCTTGGGAAGATCCTTGGTGTCTTGGGCTTCAAAGAAGCAAAATTCCATCGCTCTTTCTACCGCCGAAGCCGAGTATATTGCCGCAGGCAATTGTTGCGCGCAATTACTTTGGATGAGGCAAACCCTTAGGACTACGGTTACAAATTAACCAAAGTTCCTCTTCTATGTGATAATGAGAGTGCAATCCGCATAGCGGATAATCCCGTTGAACATAACCGCACTAAACACATAGCCATTCGGTATCATTTTTCTAAGGGATCACCAACAAAAGGGGGATATCGAGATTGCATATATTAACACCAAGGAACAATTAGCCGATATCTTTACCAAGCCACTAGATGAACAAACCTTTAACAAACTTAGGCATGAGCCAAATATTCTTGATTCTAGGAATTTCTTTTGATGTTTTGTACACATAGCTCATTATTATACCTTTGATCATATCTCTTTCATGTGCTATGACTAATGTGGTTTCAAGTATATTTCAAACCAAGTCATAGGTGTATTGAAAGGGAATTGGAGTCTTCGGCAAGGCAAAGGCTTCCACTCCACTCTATAACTCATCCTTCGCCGTCGCTCCGAGCAACTCTCCGTCTTTGGTATAATCTTCACTCATGTTTTATTTGTCAAAGGGGAGAAAGTAGTTTTACAAGGGCTTTTATTTCACTCAAGTATCCGTTTTTGGCGATTCATGCCAAAGGGGGAGAAGGTATTAAGCCCAAAGCAAAAGGACCGCACCACCACCAAATTTTTGAAAATTTAAGCTAAGGAAAAATCTTGAAATGATGAATTTTTTAAATTGCTATCTTATTTTTGATAGAATTTCAAATTGGTACACCCTCTTCAAAACTAATATCTAAAACCCTCTTGAACACTAAGAGGAGGAATTTATTGAGGGGGAGTTTTGTTTAGTTAAAGGAAAAGCATTTGAAACAGGGGGAGAAAATTTCAAATCTTAAAAATGCTTCTCAAAAATCTTATCCATTTACCTTTGACTATTTGCTAAAGGACTTTGAAAAGAATTTACAAAAGAATTTGCAAAAACAAAACATGTGGTGCAAGCGTGGTCCAAAATATTAAAAATAAAGAAACATTCCATGCATATTTTATGAGAATTTATTGGTTCAATTCTTAGTAACCTTTGCACTTACATTATACAAACTAGTTAAATTATGCACTTCTATATTTGCTTTGGTTTGTGTTGGCATCAATCACCAAAAAGGGGGAGATTGAAAGGGAAATAGGCTTACACCTTTTCCTAATTGATTTTGGTGGTTGAATTGCCCAACACAAATAATTGGACTAACTGGTTTGCTCTAGATTATATGTTCTACAGGTGCCAAAGGTTCATCTACAACTATACTAAATCGACTGTCCGGAATAATGTAGATTATTCCAGACAGGAGAAGCTTTTTGGAAAATCAGGCCAAGCGCGGACCGTCCGGGCCTTTGCGGCGGACCGTCCGCGACACCTAAATAACCCTCGGACAGAACCAATGCAAAAACATGTGTCTCTACTGCGGACTGTCCGATGGAAGAGCAAGCACCGTCCGAGACCACGCGCGGACCGTCCGGGCTCAGGCGCGGACCGTCCGGTAGGTGAGGAACCGAAAAACCCGAAGGTGACGGGTTCGGCCAAATGAATTATAGCGTCCTCGCGGACCGTCCGGGGTGCACGACCGAACCGTCCGCGACTGGCTTTATCTGACATCTGACGACGCATTAAATGCAATATAGCCGTTGATATAGCCGTTACTGCTGACCGTTGCGTTTTCATCCGTTGATCTATAGGGGCGGACCGTCCAGACCAGGCAGACGGACCGTCCGCGGTCGGCAGAAAGAAGCAACGGCTAGGAAGTGGTTGGTGGCTATAAATTCAACCCCAACCACCTCCATTCACTTCACCCAAGCATTCCAACCTTCAACATTCAATACAAGAGCTAGCAATCCATTCCAAGACACAATCAAAGCCTCCAATCTCTCCAGGTTCCACAATTGAGACAAGTGATCATTAGTGATTAGTGACTTGAGAGAGAAAGTGATCCGTGTGTTATCTGTCGCTCTTGTCGCTTGGCTTTTGCAATCGTGCTTTCTTCCTTCCCATTCTTATTCTCAAGGCACTTGTAATCAAAGCAAGAGACACTAAGTTTGTAGTGGTCCTTGTGGGGTCTAAGTGACCTATTTGATTAAGGAGAAAGCTCACTCGGTCTAAGTGACCGTTTGAGAGAGGGAAAGGGTTGAAAGAGACCCGGTCTTTGTGACCACCTCAACGGGGAGTAGGTTTGCAAGAACCGAACCTCGGTAAAACAAATCATCATGTCTCATTCTTTATTTGCTCACGATTTGTTTTTAGCCCTCTCTCTCGGACTCGTTTATATTTCTAACGCTAATCCGGTTTGTAGTTGTGCTTAAGTTTATAAAATTCAAATTCGCCCTATTCACCCCCCTCTAGGCGACTTTCACTAATACATGCTTATCTTCCACTAATCCTCGCCTCCTTCGACTAATCCTCGCCACCTCCCCCTAATCCCCCACCTTGCCTATAAATAGAGGGGCAAGGGCCTCCCCTCAAGCCAGACTAAGCCATTTCATGGCAACTCTCTCCCTCCACTCCCACTCCCACTCCCACACAAGCATAACACAAGCACAAGGATCGTCTAGTCGTTCATTCGATCGTTCGTCCACCTGTTCGTAGTTTGTTCATTTGTTTGTCTGATTGTTCATGGTTCATTCGTTCTTTCGTCCGACCGTTCGTCCAAATAATCTTTGTTCAACCATTATGCTGCCAAAATTCTGATCGTTCGTTCGATCATTCGATCGTTCATCGTTCGTTCATAGTCCCTATTTATCGTTCGTTCATAGTCCCTATTCATTGTTCGTTCATAGTCCCTATTTATCGTTCGTTCATAGTCTCTATTCATCGTTCGTTCATAGTCCCTATTCATCTTTCATCGTTCGTTCATACAGACTATTCTTCATTACTATTTCATCGTTACTATTCAGTGTTACTATTGATCATCGTTACTATTTATCATTACTATTCATCGTTAATATTTATCGACCATCCGATCACCCAAATATTGAACTGCTCATCCATCATACTGTCCAGCTCACCTAAGACCTGTCAGACCAATATTCCAGTCATACGAACTGCGGTGACTGTGATTTTCCTTCCAGTAAGAATTTCCCATATGGTCACCCATCCCAGATTTGAGAAAGGCGAACCATGTTTGTATGGATACGCCATCAATCCTATAAAACCTGGCCCAAGATACCACAGCCCACTGTGACGGAACCTCTCAAGTCATTAGGCCCACCTGCAGTTGTCCTTGTCCAACGGACCTCAGACAACCCTGCAGATGCCCCTGATCACTTGACAAGTTCGGTATCTGTTTTCCTTACCTTGCCCAAGAGCGTTTCACCCGTCACGCAGAGATTACAATACATCGGAGGTACGAAAATGCGGAATCAGTTACAATAACTTACTTTATTTAAAAGCAAGGAAGAGTAGTATTTATTACAGACCAAAGTTGAAATATAGGAGTGCTGAAGTATTATTATTACATCACTGGGAGGCAAAAACCCCTCCCGATAAACTGTAAAAAGTTTTTCTTAACGGAGGACCCTTCCTCCCGCAGCTTCAGTCTTGGTTTTCCTCTTTAGGCACCACCTTGGAACAGAAACAACAAAAATTTGCTGCTTCTTCACCTAAAACAACATGGGACAAAGCCCTAAGTACGAAGTGTACTTTCGCAAGTCTTACCCGTCCAAAATAAAAGACTCTCAAGGATATGCTGGCCTTTTGGCGATCAAGGTATGGCTTATCAATACTCAAAGACTCTGTTTGCAGAAATGCTTACTAATAGTGGATCCTTAAAAATCCAGTTTTATTTGTCAGGTTAAGTAAAGTTACCTGTATCTAGGGTTCTTTCTACCCTAATTCAATCACTTGACCTGTACTAGCCAATTTCTTTTCAACCCTTCTTATTCACTGGAATGCTACGTGTAAGTCAGTGACCAAGTCTTCATGTCCGCGAAGTTATGGCGATCCGAATCGATTATACTCAACTGAGGATCTCCAATCACACGACATATGTAGCACTTAACCCTTGCATATGTCAACTCACCACCGGGGTTCTTAAGACCAGATCAGGTTCACGCCAACCGAGAGCACAGATACACCACCGTCCAGCCTCTTGCCACGGAGGGTACACGCTACTCTTGCCATCTCTCCACTCCCATTACGTGTTATCTTATTCTGGTATTAGTCTGCCCGAGGCAAAGCTTACCCATGATGAGGCATGTGACCAGTTAAAGGGTCCTCGGTCAGCAGGCCTACATCGAGAAGGTCCTTAATCGACTCAGACGAAGACACTACACCGAGACTCTCTTCTCGTGCAAGTCACCCGCCTGGTCTTAGCTTTATCATTTCAAACCCAAAGTTTGGTACCTAGCAGAGGTACATCTTTTCCGATGTTGAACCCATCATGGCCATGATGGATCCACCATCAAGTTTTATTTTTGAAAACCTCCCACCCACTTTGAAGCATCATCTTTTGTTAAAACAAAACATTTTGTTTTTCTAAAACAAAGCTAAGCATAAGAAAAACCTTTTGTAAATCAGGGGATTAAGGAGAAGTAATCAAATCCAAGGAAGGAAATGCAGCAACTGGTTTAACACACAACTCCTATCACCTAATGCATCAAGTAAGTGAGAAAGATTTTAAAATAACAAGGGGTGGCAAATGCACCGGGGCTTGCCTTGTGTGATAGGTGAATCAGGCTCTGCTCCACAGATATCAAAGTAAAAGCAGTTTCCTGACTGAGGTTCTTCAGGTGGTGGTGGTGTAGTCCTCGCTTCTTCAACCTCTATTTCCTCTTCGTTCTCTAGATATAGCTATATATAATCATGAATGCTCATGTGCTCATGAAGATGCAAAGATAATAAAAGTTTATTATTGAAAGGGAAATAGGGTCAAACCTTTTCCTAAATGATTTTAGAGGTTGAATTGCCCAACACAAACAATTGGACTAACTAGTTTGCTCTAGATTACATGTTCTACAGGTGCCATAGGTTCAACACAAACCAATAAAAAGTCCAAGATAGGGTTCAAAAAGAAAGGAGCAAATCCAACCGAAGGCTGCCCTGGTCTGGTGCACCGGACAGTGTCCGCTGCACCAGGGAGAATCACTCTGAACTGCTCAGCTTCGGGTTTCTAGAAATTGCTCTCCGCTATAATTCACCGGACTGTTCGGTG
Organism: Zea mays; assembly: GCF_902167145.1. NCBI lineage: Eukaryota > Viridiplantae > Streptophyta > Magnoliopsida > Poales > Poaceae > Zea > Zea mays. The sequence continues at coordinate 12,918,058 of NC_050097.1, forward strand.
TAGCACCGGACTGTCCGGTGTGCCAGCGGGAGCAACGACTACAACACCAACGGTCGTCTGCAAAAGGATGACAGAGCTCCAACGGTCGAACCCTAACGGTTGGGTGACGTGGCTGGCGCACCGGACAGTGTCCGGTGGCGCACCGGACTGTCCGGTGCGCCCATTGACAGACAGCCTCCCCAACGACCATTTTGGTGGGTGGGGCTATAAATACCCCCAACCACCACACTTCAAGGCATCCAAGTTTTCAGCCATTGCATTCAATACAAGAGCTTTAAACTTCACTCCAAGACACAAACAAGAGATCAAATCCCCTCCCAAGTCCAAAGATCACTCCAAACAATTAGTGACTAGTGAGAGAGATATTTGTGTTCATTTGAGTTCTTGTCGCTTAGATCGTGTTTCTTCTTCCTCTTTCTTGTTCTCAAGCAACTTGTAATCAACGCAAGAGACACCAAGTTGTGGTGGTCCTTGTGAGGGGTCTAAGTGACCCGTTGATTAAGGAGAAAAAGCTCACTCGGTCTAGGTGACCGTTTGAGAGAGGGAAAGGGTTGAAAGAGACCCGGTCTTTGTGACCACCTCAACGGGGAGTAGGTTTGCAAGAACCGAACCTCGGTAAAACAAATCAACGCGTCACTCTTGTCATTTGCTTGTGATTTGTCTTCGCCCTCTCTTTTTGGACTCGATTTTATTTCTAACGCTAACCCCGGCTTGTAGTTGTGCTTAAAGTTTATAAATTTCAGATTCCGCCTATTCACCCCCCTCTAGGCGACTTTCAATTGGTATCAGAACCCGGTACTTCATTAGAGCCTAACCGCTCGAAGTGATGTCGGGAGATCACGCCAAGAAGGAGGTCGTGACCGGTGAGAAGCCCGCCACAAGCCACGGGAAGACTCCATCGGGAGAGTCCAGAAACAAGGGGAAGGGATCCCCTTCACACACGAAGTCGCATCAGAGCGGCGAGAAGAAAAAGAAGATGAAGAAGGTGGTCTACTATGAGACTGACTCTTCTTCGCCATCTACCTCCGGCTCCGACGCGCCGTCCGTCACTTCTAAGCGCCATGAGCGCAAGAAGTTTAGTAAGATCCCCTTACGCTACCCTCGCATTTCTAAACGTACTCCTTTACTTTCCGTCCCATTAGGCAAACCACCCGTTTTTTATGGTGAAGATTATTGTATGTGGAGTGATAAAATGAGGCACCATCTAACCTCACTCCACACTAGCATTTGGGATGTTTTTAAGTTTGGAGTACATGTACCATCCGTAGGGGATGAAGATTATGATTCGGACGAGGTTGCCCAAATCTGGCACTTCAACTCCCAAGCCACTACTATACTCCTCGCCTCTCTAAGTCGAGAGGAGTATAATAAGGTGCAAGGGTTGAAGAGCGCCAAAGAGATTTGGGACGTGCTCAAGACCGCGCATGAAGGAGATGAGGTGACCAAGATCACCAAGCGGGAAACGATCGAGGGGGAGCTCGGTCGATTCATGCTCAACCAAGGGGAGGAGCCACAACCCATGTACAACCGGCTCAAGACCTTGGTGAACCAAGTGCGCAACCGCAGGAGCACAAAATGGGATGACCATGAGATGGTCAAGGTTATTCTAAGATCACTTGTTTTTCTTAACCCTACACAAGTTCAATTAATTCGTGGTGATTCTAGATACAAGCTAATGTCTCCCGAGGAAGTTATAGGAAAGTTTGTGAGCTTTGAATTAATGATCAAAGGCTCCAAACAAATCATTGAGCGAGGCACCACCTCCACACCCAAGGTGCAACCCGTTGCCTTCAAAGCAACGGAGGAGAAGAAAGAAGAGTCTACATCAAGTAGGCTCCCGATCGATGCCTCCAAGCTCGACAATGAGGAGATGACACTCATCATCAAGAGCTTCCGCCAAATCCTCAAGCAAAGGAGGGGGGAAAGACTACAAGCCCCGCTCCAAGAAAGTTTGCTACAAGTGTGGTAAGCCCGATCATTTTATTGCTAAATGTCCATTATCAAGTGATAGTGACAGGGGCGACGACAAGAAGGGGAGAAGGAAGGAAAAGAAGAAGTACTACAAGAAGAAGGGCGGTGATGCCCATGTTTGTCGAGAGTGGGACTCCGACGAGAGCTCCACCGACTCCTCCTCCGACGAGGACGCCGCCAACATCACCGTCAACAAAGGCCTCCTCTTCCCCAACGTCGGCCACAAGTGCCTCATGGCAAAAGACGGCAAAAAGAAGAAGGTAAAATCTAGAGCTTCTACTAAATATACAACATCTAGTGATGAGGCTAGCTCTAGTGATGATGAGGATGATTTGCTTACACTTTTTGCCAACCTTAACATGCAACAAAAGGAGAAGTTAAATGAATTGATTAGTGCTATTCATGAGAAGAATGAACTTTTGGATAGCCAAGAGGACTTCCTTATTAAGGAAAATAAGAAGCATGTTAAAGTTAAAAATGCTTATGCTCTAGAGGTAGAAAAATGTGAAAAATTGACTAGTGAGCTAAGCACTTGCCATGACACTATCTCTAACCTTAGAAATGAAAATGCCAAATTAATTGCTAAGGTTGAGAAGTTAAATATTTGTGATGATTCTCTTGTCAACCTTAAAAATGATAATGCTAGTTTAATTGCTAAGATTGACAAGTTGAATGAATCACTTTCTAGCCTTAAAATTGAGAATGAAAAATTAATTGTTAAGGCTAAAGATTTAAATGTTTGCAATGTTTCTATTTCCAATCTTAGAGACGAGAATGTTGTTTTACATGCTAAGATTGATGAATTAAATGCTTGCAAACCCTCTACATCTACTGTTAGTCATGTCTCTATTTGCACTAGATGTAGAGATGTTAATGTTGATGCTATCCATGATCACATTGCTATGATTAAACAACAAAATGATCATATAGCAAAATTAGATGCTAAAATTGCCGAGCATGAATTAGAGAATGAAAAATTTAAATTTGCTCGTAGTATGCTTTTATAATGGGAGACGCCCGGGCATTAAGGATGGCATTGGCTTCCAACAGGAAGGCAATGTCAAGCTCAATGCCCCTAAAAGATTGTCTAATTTTGTTAAGGGCAAAGCTCCCATGCCACAAGATAACGAGGGCTATATTTTATATCCTGCTGGTTATCCTGAGGACAAGATTAGGAGAATTCATTCTAGCAAGTCTCACTCTGGCTCTCATCATGCTTTTATGTATAAGAGTGAGGCATCTAGTTCTAGGCGTTCTACTCATGTTAAAATGCCTAAAAGGAAATCTCCTATTGCATCAAATGAGCCTAATGTTTCTTTTAAAACTTTTGATGCTTCTTATGTGCTTACTAACAAATTAGGCAAAGTAGTTGCCAAATATGTTGGGGGCAAACACAAGGGCTCCAAGACTTGTGTTTGGGTACCCAAGGTGCTTATTTCTAATGTCAAAGGACCCAAGACCGTTTGGGTACCTAAGAACAAGGCCTAAACTTGTGTTGTAGGTTTATGCATCCGGGGGCTCAAGATGGATCATTGATAGCGGGTGCACAAACCACATGACTGGGGAGAAAAGGATGTTCTCCTCCTATGAGAAAAACCAAGATCCCCAACGAGCTATCACATTCGGGGATGGAAATCAAGGTTTGGTCAAAGGACTTGGTAAAATTGCTATATCACCTAACCATTCTATTTCCAATGTTTTTCTTGTAGATTCATTAGACTATAATTTGCTTTCAGTTTCTCAATTATGCAAAATGGGTTACAACTGTCTTTTTACAGATATAGGTGTTACTGTCTTTAGAAGAAGTGATGATTCAGTAGCATTTAAGGGAGTGTTAGAGGGTCAGCTATACTTAGTTGATTTTAATAGAGCTGAACTCGACACTTGCTTAATTGCTAAGACTAATATGGGCTGGCTCTGGCATCGCCGACTAGCTCACGTTGGGATGAAGAATCTTCATAAGCTTCTAAAGGGAGAGCACATTTTAGGACTAACAAATGTTCATTTTGAGAAAAACAGGGTTTGTAGCGCATGTCAAGCAGGGAAGCAAGTTGGTGTTCATCATCCACACAAGAACATCATGACGACCGACAGGCCACTTGAGCTACTCCACATGGACCTATTCGGCCCGATAGCTTACATAAGCATCGGTGGGAGTAAGTACTGTCTAGTTATTGTGGATGATTATTCTCGCTTCACTTGGGTATTCTTTTTGCAGGATAAATCTTAAACCCAAGAGACCTTAAAGGGATTCTTGAGACAGGCTCAAAATGAGTTCGGCTTAAGGATCAAAAAGATTAGAAGCGACAATAGGACGGAGTTCAAGAACTCACAAATTGAAGGCTTTCTTGAGGACGAGGGCATCAAGCATGAGTTCTCTTCTCCCTACATGCCACAACAAAATGGTGTAGTGGAGAGGAAGAATATAACTCTACTTGACATGGCGAGGACCATGCTTGATGAGTACAAGACACCGAACTGGTTTTGGGCCGAGGCGATTAACACTGCCTGCTACTCCATCAACCGGTTATATCTTCACTGAATCCTCAAGAAGACATCTTATGAACTCCTCACTGGTAAAAGCCTAATGTTTCATATTTTAGAGTCTTTGGTAGCAAATGTTTTATTCTTGTTAAAAGAGGTAGAAAATCTAAATTTGCTCCTAAGGCTGTAGAAGGTTTTTTACTTGGTTATGATTCAAACACAAGGGCATATAGAGTCTTTAACAAGTCCACTGGACTAGTTGAAGTTTCTTGTGACATTGTGTTTGATGAGACTAACGGCTCTCAAGTAGAGCAAGTTGATCTTGATGAACTAGATGATGAAGAGGCTCCGTGCGTCGTGCTAAGGAACATGTCCATTGGAGATGTGTGTCCTAAGGAATCCAAAGAGCCTCCACAAGCACAAGATCAACCATCATCTTCCATACAAGCATCTCCACCAACTCAAGATGAGGAACAGGCTCAAGATGATGAAAATGAAGATCAAGAGGATGAGCCACCTCAAGAGGAGGACAATGATCAAGGGGGAGATGCCAATGATCAAGACAAGGAAGATGATCAGGGTCCAAGACCGCCACACCCAAGAGTCCACCAGGCGATTCAAAGAGATCACCCCATGAACACCATCCTCGGTGATATTCATAAGGGGGTAACCACTCGATCTCGAGTCGCTCATTTTTGTGAACATTACTCTTTTGTTTCCTCTATTGAGCCACACAGGGTAGAGGATGCACTTAAAGATTCGGATTGGGTGCTGGCGATGCAAGAGGAGCTCAACAATTTCACGAGGAATGAGGTATGACATTTAGTTCCACGTCCTAACCAAAATGTTGTAGGTACCAAGTGGGTATTCCGCAACAAGCAAGATTAGCATGGTGTGGTGACAAGGAACAAAGCACGACTTGTGGCCAAGGGTTATTCACAAGTCGAAGGTTTGGATTTTGGTGAAACCTATGCACCCGTAGCTAGGCTTGAGTCAATTCGCATATTACTTGCCTATGCTACTTACCATGGCTTTAAGCTTTACCAAATGGACGTGAAAAGTTCCTTCCTCAATGAACCAATCAAGGAAGAGGTCTATGTTGAGCAACCTCCCGGCTTTGAAGATAGTGAGTACCCTAACCATGTCTATAAACTCTCTAAGGCGCTTTATGGGCTCAAGCAAGCCCCAAGAGCATGGTATGAATGCCTAAGAGATTTTCTTATCACTAATGGCTTCAAAGTCGGAAAAGCCGATCCTACTCTCTTTACTAAAACTATTGCAAAAGATTTGTTTGTATGCCAAATTTATGTTGATGATATCATATTTGGGTCTACTAACAAATCTACATGTGAAGAGTTTAGTAGGATCATGGTACAAAAATTCAAGATGTCTATGATGGGGGAGTTGAAGTATTTCTTAGGATTTCAAGTCAAGCAACTCCAAGAGGGCACCTTCATCAGCCAAACAAAGTACATTCAAGACATACTACCAAGTTTGGAATAAAGGATGCCAAGCCCATCAAGACACCCATGGGAACCAATGGGCATCTCGACCTCGACACGGGAGGTAAATCCGTAGATCAAAAGGTATACCGGTCGATGATAGGTTCTCTACTCTATTTATGTGCATCCCGACCGGATATTATGCTTTCTGTATGCATGTGTGCAAGGTTCCAAGCCGATCCTTAGGAAGTTCACCTTAGGGCCGTAAAAAGAATCTTGAGATATTTAGTTTATACACCTAAGTTTGGCCTTTGGTACCCCAAGGGATCCTCTTCTGATTTATTAGGATATTCAGATGTTGATTGGGCAGGGTGTAAAATTGATAGGAAGAGCACATCAGGGACTTGTCAGTTTCTGGGAAGATCCCTAGTGTCTTGGGCTTCAAAGAAACAAAACTCGGTAGCTCTTTCTACCGCTGAAGCCAAGTATATTGCCACAGGCCATTGTTGCATGCAATTGCTTTGGATGAGGCAAACCCTTAGGGACTATGGCTACAAATTTAGCAAAGTCCCTCTCCTATGTGATAATGAGAGTGCAATCCACATGGCGGATAATCCCGTTGAACACAGCCGCACTAAACACATAGCCATTCAGTATCACTTTTTGAGAGATCACCAACAAAGGGGGATATCGAGATAGCCTATATTAACACCAAAGAACAACTAGACGATATCTTTACCAAACCACTAGATGAGAAAACCTTTACCAAACTTAGGAATGAGCTAAACATTCTTTATTCTCAGAATTTTGATTGATACTTTGCACACATAGCTCATTTATATACCCTTGATCATATCTCTTTTATGTCTATGACTAATGTGTTTTCAAGTGTATTCTCATGCTTAGTCATAGAATTCAAAGGGAAATGGAGTATTCGGCAAAGGCGACGCTTCCACTCAACTCCATCGGTATTATTTACTCTTTGCCGGTATTCCGCCATCTCTCCACATTGGTATAATCTTCACTCATATTTATTTATTTGCCATTAGGGAGAAAGTAAAAGGGCTTATATTTCACTCACAAGTATCTGTTTTTGGCGATTAATGCCAAAGGAGGAGAAAGTATTAGCCCAAAGCAAAAGGACCGCACCACCATGCCAAATTTCAAAAAATTTTGAAGTTTAAGTTTTTAAATGTTTTTCAATTAGTATCTTTGAAATTAGTATTTCTCTAAGAAATTATATCTCAATTGGCAAAACCCTCTTGAACACTAAGAGGAGAATTTCATTGAGGGGGAGTTTTGTTTAGTCAAAGGAAAAGCATTTGAAATAGGGGGAGAAAATTTCAAATCTTGAAAATGCTTCCTTAAATCTCATTCATATACCTTTGACTATTTGCAAAAGGATTTTGAAAAGAATTTCCAAAAGATTTGCAAAAACAAAACAAGTGGTGCAAGCGTGGTCCAAAAATTTTAAATAAGAAGAAAACAATCCATGCATATCTAGTAGAAATAATTATTGGTTTCACTCCAAGCAACCTTTGCACTTACCTTATGCAAAACTAGTTCAATTCTGCACTTATATATTTGCTTTGGTTTGTGTTGGCATCAATCACCAAAAAGGGGGAGATTGAAAGGGAAACATGGTCAAACCTTTTCCTAAATGATTTTGGTGGTTGAATTGCCCAACACAAACAATTGGACTAACTAGTTTGCTCTAGATTACATGTTCTACAGGTGCCATAGGTTCAACACAAACCAATAAAAAGTCCAAGATAGGGTTAAAAAAGAAAGGAGCAAATCCAACCGAAGGCTGCCCTGGTCTGGCGCACCGGACTGTCCGGTGTGCCACCGGACAGTGTCCGGTGCACCAGGGAGAATCACTCTGAACTGCTCAGCTTCGGGTTTCTGGAAATTGCTGTCCGCTATAATTCACCGGACTGTTCGGTGTAGCACCGGACTGTCCGGTGTGCCAGCGGGAGCAACGGCTACAGCGCCAACGGTCGTCTGCAAAAGTGAACAGTGAACGCTACAGTGCGCGGACAGCGCGCGCAGAGTCAGAGCAAGCGCCAGAAGGCACACCGGACAGTGAACAGGACCTGTCCGGTGCACCACCGGACTGTCCGGTGCACCATCGGACTGTCCGGTGGCCCAGGATGACAGAGCTCCAACGGTCGAACCCTAACGGTTGGGTGACGTGGCTGGTGCACCGGACTGTCCGGTGTGCCCATCGACAGACAGCCTCCCCAACGACCATTTTGGTGGGTGGGGCTATAAATACCCCCCAACCACCACACTTCAAGGCATCTAAGTTTTCAGCCATTGCATTCAATACAAGAGCTCTAGACTTCACTCCAAGACACAAATAAGAGATCAAATCCTCTCCCAAGTCCAAAGATCACTCCAAACAATTAGTGACTAGTGAGAGAGATATTTGTGTTCATTTGAGTTCTTGTCGCTTGGATCGCGTTTCTTCTTCCTCTTTCTTGTTCTCAAGCAACTTGTAATCAACGCAAGAGACACCAAGTTGTGGTGGTCCTTGTGAGGGGTCTAAGTGACCCGTTGATTAAGGAGAAAAGCTCACTCGGTCTAGGTGACCGTTTGAGAGAGGGAAAGGGTTGAAAGAGACTCGGTCTTTGTGACCACCTCAACGGGGAGTAGGTTTGCAAGAACCGAACCTCGGTAAAACAAATCACCGTGTCACTCTTGTCATTTGCTTATGATTTGTCTTTGCCCTCTCTTTTCGGACTCGATTTTATTTCTAACGCTAATCCCGGCTTGTAGTTGTGCTTAAAGTTTATAAATTTTAGATTCCGCCTATTCACCCCCCTCTAGGTGACTTTCAATTATCTAATATCTTGAATATAACTTTCCTTCATGGATCTCCGAGAAACTAGGGTTTTCGGAGTCTATAGTGAAGTTCATAGGGCAGGGGGCTAGGGTTTTGGGTTCTAAGTACCAAACATGGTCCAAATCATACCAAACTTTACCCAAGGCTTTTAAATATTACTTAAAGCTTGTTTAAAAAGTTTGGTGAATTTTGGGATTACAAATTACTCTCTAAAATTCTAGAAGTATGAAGTTTGGGTATTTTAAATGCCCCAAAATTCCTTATTGGAACTAAAAATCAGGAAACTATTTTTATTAAATACTATAAGAAATTAGAAGCCTAGCAAAATTGGTCTAGTATTTTTAGCATTTTTCTATAATTTGCTAGGAATTCCCTAAGTCCATAAGAAAAAGAAAAATGAAAAGAATTAACAAAGCTGGGCCGAAACTGGCCCAAGTTGGCCCATCTACAGGTAGAAGCGCGCCCACGCGCGCCCGCGCGTGCCAACTTTGTAGAAAGGGCCCTGACCTTTTGAATAACCTACAAGAGCCCGCGACACTGTTTATTACCGTTGCTGACGTTTACAGAAAACCCCTTCTACTTCTGATTCTTCATAGTGCCAAGTCCTCGACGGGGAGCGGTGGAGGACAGAGCTCCGACGAGCCTACACCGGCTGAATCCCGCAACGACCGGTGCTCCCGTGTGGCAGACATCAAATCGGACCCCTCCTAATCATTTCCCCTCACTTAATTTCACTAATGAGGTTCTAAATCATCCGGTCCACGACGCTGCACGGACAATCGGAGGAACAAACATGTCCCCGATGATCTGAGGTAGCTTAACTCAATCGAACTGGTCGAGGAGCATCAAGAGAACCTAAGGATGCTAAAACAAAGGAGTAGGGGGTATGAACATACCTGGAACAGGCTAGCCACGTCGAGGGTGTTTCTACGATGGCGGAAACCGATTTGGGGGAAATCCCAAATTGGCGAGCTCTAGGGGATGATTCGAGGCACGGTTTGCTGGATGAGGCGCTTGACTGCTTAACGGAGCCAAGGGTATGCACAATTTATAGCGGGCATGGGCGGTGACCGGTGAATTGGATGAATTGCGCTGGCGGTCGAGAGGGGAATGAGTCACTGCGGCGATCTACCGTTGCAATCGCAGGGCGACTAAACTACGGTGGTCATTGGATGGTTACTATGGCTCATACTGACGCGATAACTTCCTAAGGCGTGGCGTCCTCACGGTGAACGGCGAACCCGCTGGTGAGTACCGCACGGCCACATCGCCGGTGTGTACTGATGAACAAGCAAGCCCACAGTACATTCTAGCCCATCCTTAGCAAGATTTTTCACCCCGTGATCGTTATCCGTGTTTGATTTAGCGTGAATCACGGCATTAGCACGAATCCACGCGTGGGGTCGCCGACGGCGAGGTCTCTGAGCTAGTGATCCAATCCAGTTACTGTACCATCGCGACACTTCATCAGAACAACTAACATAGCACAACTAGAGCAGAATTTCTCCAAATTTTATGTGACAACCTCATAATTCATCTGCATCAAAGTTATAGATCTATAATCCATCTTTACCTTTGCTATAGCATTCATTCCCAAATTATTACTAGATCATGCTCGAATCCTAGCTCAAAGATTGCTCAATCACACTGTCAGTCTGAATTCAGACTTAAGGCAGTCTGACAGCCTATCTTTGGGCCTAATTATCTCTAAACATTTCATGGTACCAGGGCTTAATCTCTATAGCAAAGTTGTTCCCTATAGTGGCTCTACAAACTTGATGTGTTGACCCTATGCAAACTCCTCATAATTTGGAAGATACAAGCTTCTAAAGTTGGTTCAAATACACTGAATGTCAGACTTAACTCCATAGGATTTAAGTGGTGCTTTTTGCAAATAAGTCCAATTCACATCTTTTGACTTAGAAATCCTCAAATATATGAACCATATGACTTAAGGTACTCTAATGCCTTGGTTTTTGCACTTTAGTCCAAAAGTGCACTGGTTTTGCACTTAGCCCCCTAGGGTTTCAGTCCAGGGTTTTCCAGGGTTCTATTTAGGGGTTTAGGTACTTCTAGGGTTTGGATATCACCTAAGTTCATTAATGGTGATATTTTATGATTATTACAACTAATTTTTGAAGTTTTCTCTTATTTAGGCTTTGCTTATTCTTCTGAGCCTCATTTAGGGTTAAGTACTCTACTCTAAGGTTTCACCCATGAAATGCCACATCAATACAACTTGTTTGAAATTTTTGCCTAGTGAATGCACTCTAGGTGTGACAAACACATGATATGCCAATGCTTATGATGTTATGCTCAAATTTTAGTGGCAGTAACACCAGGGGTGTTACACCCACCCGGACCAGAATACCAAAGTATTCCAGCTATTTAGGCCCCGCCTTACTGTTGTCTTATGTGACATAGTAGGTAGGAACAGTTGCCACCAACATAAACCTCTGCCCAAGAATGGCCCAGAAATAATTCATGGCACCCCGCTCAAAAATACATTTATCTCTAAATATTCAAATTTTAGAATATTCCAGGAATATTCCCTTTCCCTTTTCTTTTTATTCCTATGATTATAAAATCCAAAACTCCTCCATCCAAACTCAGATTCTAATCATTCTTATTTCTAAATTCTTATCAAATTATTCCCTATCCAACCATGGCATCCCTTAAGCATGGTTCATATTCCAGAAAAGTCCCAAAATACTCTTGTTCCATATTCTGCCTATAATTTCCCTATTCAGACTAAGTCAGATAATTCATTCGCCACTATTCTCACCAACAGTGAACTCTACTGTACTAAACCACATGCACCCAGCTATAAATACACCTAGCTACCCTCTCCCTCTCCACACACTCAACACCCTTAGCCAAGGCAAACCCCCACCCACTCAATTACTCCGCTCTGCCGGCTACACACATAGTGTCGCTTCGCCTCCAATCCACCCTCTTGGTAAGCACCTCCACTCCACCACCAGTAATATCACAACACCACATGACATATATTCTGCTCAAGACTGTACCCATCCATATATCACCATTCTAACCACTATACTAAATATTTGTTGATATACTTGCTGGTTTGTATGTTTGCTTGTTCATGTTGCATAGTTATTGGAGCGTTTGTGCCGTCTCGTGAAGGCCAGATCTGCAAGTCTAAGCCAAACGATGGAGCCAGAAGCCAGTTCCGCGAGCTCTCACCCTTTCACCGGTTAAAGCAACGGCAAGCTCACTGATCCCTTTGATGCATAAATTACCTATGCTTTTCAACCAGAACCCTCAACCTGTTATTTTATGCATGATATGATTTTGCTGCTAAGAGACAAGTTATTATGGCCACCCAGCCTTAGAACTTTGTCGCAATTAATATTTATACTCCTTGACATCTTTGTCACAAATGATTTGAGAAAAGATGTGAGTTTTCAAAAGAAAATGTTTTTCAAAATGGGTATGATGAAGGGTTGTCACCCTTATCACCTTTGAGCGGGATGATCAAGGACTCCTTGGTTTAGGGGAAGGCCTAAGGTGTTGGCTCAGCCGGGTTAGGTGTGAGCATAAAGGATTGTCCCTCTCGCCTAAGGATCAGTTTGTCATCACTCCTTACCTATACTCTTATCAAGTACAACTGCTTGAGACTGTATGGGCAGTCACTCAATCTGAACTTGCACGGTCCGAACCCCAGGATTATGACGACTGGGGAGCACAAGGAGGATAAGGAAGGGGAATGTTTTGTCTGGTTTGGGCATGGTGGTGGCCTTGTTCCTTTCGGTATAATCGTTAAGGTAAGGACGTGCAAGGAAGGAAAGAGATTCGGATTCGGGTCTCATTGGCTATGAGATCGCAGAGCCGGACTAGTGGGTAAAGTGTACAGCTCTGCACAGAGTTTAAAAATCTATTCGAATAGTCTGTGTCCACAGGTATGGATGCGTCATGGCATGGATTTGACAATTAGTGTTTTGTTTTCCAAAAATGCTTTTGAAAAGTGGTTTTAAAAGGTCCGTCGATTGAGCCGTGGGCTATGGTGGACGGGAAGTCCAGTAGCTGTTTTTTGAAAATGAAAAACCGGTGGAAAATTGCTGAGATACCTGGATGGTTTATTCCAGGGGATTTTGTTCTATATTGAAAAACTTCCTGCTCCTTTGGGAGATGATGTGCTTTGAAAAATATAAAATGTTTTACAAAATAACCCTGCATCAAATATTGCTCTTTCTGCAATATATCTGATTTCCCTATTTCGTGGGTGAAGGTGGGCTACTGGGTACGTAAGTACTCACTCTTACTTATTTGTTGTTTTTCAGAGAATGAGATTGTTGATTGGGTAAGAGTTATGCCTGTTCCCAACCTTGCCTGTGGCTGTTGGACCGCTGATTTGCTTCGTTGCGTATACCGGGCTGCTTCAGCCCTACTCTGATGATATGTCCCAAGTTGTGGACCAACTCTTAAAGTTTATCGTCACCTTTATAGGTTTGTCTCGTTTAAGCAGATCTAGAACCATATGATGTATAAATGTGTTTACTAGCCTCCTGGGACTAGTAATTGTATCACATTTGAGTCCCAGAGGATTGGGACGCTTCATGAGCAGAGGATGAGAAGGAGGGTAGGGAGGAGGTTTTGCTGAGCAGGGCTAGTCCTCCAGCAAGCGGGCATGGTGGGGTTATGGTGGTCGCTATCCGGCGACATAGTCGAATGACATGGCTCACAGTTGTTGTCCAAGAAGATGCGACCCGACAAGTCCCTGAGGCATGCGCCATCCGGAGGAGGAGTTGAGCATGGGCGAGCCCACTGACCTCACGCGACGACGCGACCCTCGATCTAGTGGGGATCCGTGGCCCAATGCAACCCTGCAGGGTCCGTCGAGAAGGCAGTGGTACGGTGATGGGAGCAGGGCATGGGTGGAGGCACTAGGGAGCTAGACATGGGATCTAAGTTGTAGGCGCCACCTAGGGTTTTGGAGTGGAACGAGGTTGAGGGGGAAGAGACACAAAGTTGTTGCATTGCATGGTTTTGAAATGGAGATGGATGGGACGGGATCATGTGGCGACATGAGAGAGAGAGGCAAAGGTCGTGAACGGTGCAAGAGGATGTGTGCAGTGTTCACCTTCGCACGAATCGCGTGACACATGACACACGAAAATTGTGCTTTAAAGAAGTAGAGAAATAAAACTTTTGGTCAATCTATATGATTGGTGCTCCCCTATGCTTGGTACACTTTGGCATGTTCAATCTATGATTTTCATGTTCCCAGTTCTTGATCATTCAAACTTGATCGCAAGGATGTGAGTCTAAAATAGTTAAGTCATTACCAGAAGTAGAGACACCCTTTTTAGTTATTCCAATTATTTTAGACGCTTTGTAGGTACTATCCATAGCTTTCAGTTTGTTAGGGCATGTTTGTTTCAGCTTATAGATTATATAATCTAGATTATAATCTAAAATTTATAATCCAGATTATAATATACATGTATCTGTTTGGTAGTCTAGATTATACAAATGTAGAATATTCACAAATACAACATTACCCTTGTTTGTTTATTTGATGTGAGGAAAAAGGATGACATATTGTAATTTCTATTTACATAACCATGTGTAGTGGGTTTGTGCCAAAAATAATCTCAAATAAGCTACTCTTGAGGAGATTATGAGATTATCATAATCTAGGCTTTAGATTATATAATCTGAACTTATAATCTAGGTGTTTGTTTAACTGCTGGATTATTTGCGTTGGATTATATAATCTGGAGAGATTATAATCCAAAACAAACATGGCCTTAGTTAGCTCACCATTATATTTTACAAGAATTTTCATTTTAGCGAGTAAATTGCCATAACCTTCTTATGAGCTAGCTAACTTTGCTTTTAGATCTTCTGTTATTTAGATTATGTTTTGATTTTATCATTGAGCCACGTTCCTTTCGGTACACGGTGGCGGCTATACTGCAAATATGATTGGACAATTTCATAAGTGATAGTCTAACTAACTTAAACACTTAGTAAAGCACATAAACTAACAACCACGTGTATCACTAAGCACTATGCAAGTGAAGAGCACTAGAATGGAATTGATAGTTGCCTAGAGGGGGAGGTGTCTCACCGTACTAGGTAGTTGTTTGGTTTCCTGCCTAAGGCGCCACAACGTGCCTACGCATTAGGCAGGAAACCAAACATCCCCTAGGTCTCTCATGACCTTCTCAAGTGATCCAATGACTAACCCTATCCCTAGTTCCTTTAATTTAATGTTCTTCACAAGGTACTTCACAGAGATTGGAGACTCTTGCTATTCATAATGAATGGGAGTTAGAACTCCAATGAAAGCAAAAGGGAGGAGGAACGCACACAACAGCACAACAACAACACTAAATAATCAAGAACACAAGCATACAACTTGCATCACAGCTCTCTCTAGAATACTCTTGTGAATCTGGGTGCTTGGATTTCTCTGGAGTGTTGCTCTAAGGCTTAGGAATGGATGTGTTGCTCTTGAGTGACTTGGGCGCTCAACTAGGGAATATTTATAGCTCCAAATGGCCCAAAGAACCGTTGAGAGAACTCACAAAAATTTGCTCTCGACTGGCGCACCGCATCAGTCCGGTGCACCACTAGACCTCAATGGTCGTCTGATATCAATGGGATTTGCTCCATCCTTCCCTTCTCGTGGGGTACCGACCTAGTCCGGTGCAACACCGGATCACCCACTTGTCAGCTAGTCGTTGAGATGACCATTGACGACCTATGAGAGTTGTTTGTCCTGAGGTCCGGTGCACCACTAGACTAGGTCAGTGTGCTAGGCCATCGAAGATATTTTGTAGAGCTCTTTGGAGCTTCGGTCTAATGCGCCATCGGACTGGTCCGGTGCGCTAGGCTGTCGAAGTCCCATTCCAAACCATTGTGGAATTTAGATTCGGTGTTCCACGAGACTCGAAACTGGTCTGGTGTTCCCCTAGACAGCCAATCCTTGTGTATTTTGACTTTATCTTCTCCAAATTAATTTCACTTTCTCCAAGGTATTTGAATTTTCCAGCTTAATTTATGTTTATGTATATTTAATCGCTGCATACACAACTTATCAAACATGTTAGTGCATAGTATTGTGTTGGTTATTAATCACTAAAATATATTTATAGAAAAATGTCTTAATGCACATTTCTCTTTCAATCGACTCTTTTTTGTGATTGATGACAATATAACCAAAGCAAATAAAAATAGTTTGCTATTCAATGAGATCAAAAAGTTGAAAATTAAAATATAAACTAAGTTTGTTTTTAACAACTTTAACATGTTTAGACCAATATAGCACCACTTAGCTTTTTTTGATTGAATCAAACTCATTTTAAAGTCTGTGAAACAATATTTTATTTTATAACTCTAAGGCTCCCCTTTGGCATAAAAGATTTTGATAGAAGAGTCTCCTTTTAACTGTTAAGATTTTAGTTGTTAAGAGGGTTTTTACATACCAATTGATATATTTTACAAACCAATTAATAGAAATGCTGTGAGTAAATTACTTTAAAAAAATAATAACTCAGCATGCGTACATACCATCAAAAAATACTTTTAAAAACCTCAAGTGGTGAGTTCAAGTGGATAGCATGCGTAAATTAATAACTCAGCTTCCTCAACGTTTGGTTGACACAAATGTGCGTAAAATCGTAACTCAAGTAGAGGATTTCAATGGTCATTGTCCGTCCCAGAAAATTTTTGCTTTTCCTGCTGTGTTCCACGAAGCGTTAAGGGTTAGGCTTCTTAACAACAACGATGTGGGTCCGAACACATGCGTGCAAACAATTAGAATGAGTAGTAGGCCCTGGCCTCCCTCGGAGGCAGCAGCCGTCATGTGGACGGGGGCGTACTGTATTTCATTTATTCGTTTCTTTTTTTTAGGTTCGTAGGGTTTAGCTATTTATTCTTAGCTGATGCAACGCATTTTTTATTATGGAAACCATTATATGTCAATTATTGACTCAATGAACAGTTATTTAAATAATGAAGCTAACTAGATGGAGCTAACTAGATGGAAACAAATAACATGACAATAGATAACACTAGCCACTATTTTCAAGGCTTAGCACACATTGATAATTTGTTGACATATTTTCTTTTTCTGTAGGAGTCTTCAGCTTGCATAATTGATGATATTGGTTTGTGATTAAAAGCCACTTCATTTCAAGTAAGCCAAAGAGACTAAAATAAAGTTGATATCCTAGTAAGTAGTAATTTTCTGTATCATAGATCACTATTAATTACCCAAGATCCGATAATATGATTAATGTTAACGGGCATTTCTATTTTTTATGCAAAGTAAATTATTCTCCAAATATTTTTGGCAATATAACAATAAAAAGGTGTTGTATACTCTCATTTCGGTTACAAAAGCAACAAGTCAAAAACTCCACTAATTCAAAGATAACTTAGTGGGTGTTTGGTTGCTCCTGCTAAAGTTTAGCCCGGGTCACATCAAGTGTTTGACTTTTAAATAGGAGTATGAAATATAGACCCAACCAAGTGGACTAGATTCGTCTCGTCTTTTAATTTTCGGCTGACAAATTAGTTTTATAATCCGACTACATTTAATACCCGGAACGGAGGTGTTGGGGACTTGTTCTCAAATGCTATGAATTAAGAACAAGGCAACATAAAATGTTAAATGTTAATGTCCTTCGTCCAACGAAGCATTATTCCCTTAAGGATTAATGAACCTTGGGCGAAGGTTGAAGACAATATGATTACGAAGGTTGAATCTTCGTAATTGAATTCTAGCAGATTGTATAAAATAACATAAAATATGGAGTGTCAAAGGTAAATGAATCATAAACGAACAACATTACTTTCATATTATATTTATTCCATATATTTAAGCATTGGATACAATTATACCTCTGCCTTGACAAAGATTGGTTCCCGAATGATGCGATCGCAAAATACCAGAAATCCGTGAACAGTAAAGGAATACTGTTCACTATTTATAGGCACGAGACACAGCCTGTGGGGAATTACAATTATGCCCCTCATAAGGGATTATAACAGCGACTCAAACATTTATGGACTAAAAGGTCATTCTACTTTTAAGTCGGTTTGTAATTCCGAAGCTTCATGAAGAGGAACCTTCGGTCATCTCATGCGGACAGCTTCAGCCGAAGCTGCTTCTTCCTACAAGACCTTCAGCGACGAAGCATAGTCCCAACAGTAGCCCCTTTCGCGGCGCTAGATCGTTTTTCGTAACGAGCTTGATCCGTGAAAAAAGTCTCTTAAGCTTCGGGAAGCCGAAGGTCCAAAAAACACCTTCCCTGAGCTCGTTGTCGAGAAACGATTCAGTTTCCGAGCGCGTAGCGGTCCCACCTTGCAGAGTTACTGTTTGGTCTCTGCGGTCCACCGCGCAGCGGGTGCAAGCAGCTGTTCGCCTGGTGTAAAAATCCTGTCGATTCACCTTCTTACCTGCATCACTACATAAACAGACGTGTAGGTGTGAAGTTACCACAGCATTCATTGCTATTTGCACTGTTTTGCTGCCAAAATTTTCAACCATAGCCGAAGCCTGATTCTCGAAATCAGACGAAGCTCCAGCTTGAAGCCTGCTTCGTCAGAAGAAAAGGCTTCGGAAGAAAATATTTAGTTTTCAAAAAATCTAGAATTAAATGGCTAGAGTGTGTTCTACCGCTAGAGTTGAGCGTGAGGGAGGCGAAGCTGAAGGATAGGAGACTGTTCCCATCTCCAAAGCGATGCAACGATCCGGACTGGTAACCCCGGAAGAAATCCCCACTGCTGAGACAGAACAGGCGACTGCCGAAGCGGAAGAAGGAAACATTGAGGAAACTGATCCCGAAGATGATTATCGTATTGCCATGCCAAGTAAGCCCAGCCACTTGGACTTCAGAAAGTCGACTGTTTCGAAGGCTGATCTCTCCAAGATGGTGTAGTCGGGTTATTTCAGTGAAAGTCAGAAGAAGCTACTACGCTTCGGGGGGGAAGAAACTACCCCGAAGCCAGAGAAGGATGAAATAGTCATTTTCAAGAGCTTTCTAAAGGCTGGGTTGAGATTCCCCCCGCATGGGATTATTGCAGATGTATTGAAGAGGTTTGGGATCTACTTTCATCAGCTGACTCCTAACGCTATCGTTAGGCTTAGTGTTTATATCTGGGCCCTCCGAAGCCAGGCGGTGGAGCCGTTTGCCGACAGCTTTTGTCGAGTTCATGAGCTGCACTACCAGACGAAGGCTAGAAAAGATGGATAGCATGATAACTTTGGTTGCTATAACTTTGCTTATCGGAAAACCACAAAGTTTCCTGTCATCAGCTATCGAAGCAAGTGGCCGGCAGGCTGGAAGTCGGAATGGTTTTATGTGAAAGTTGATGACGACAAGGAGAAGCTTGTGCAGAGTCCGCTTGAATTAATCTTCGGAGAAACCCGACCTCAGTGCAACATGACACCAGAAGGTCCAACTCAAAAAGTGTTGGCTGAGTTTAAAATTATTTCAGAGCATATCAGCACAAGAGGCCTGGTTCAAGAGTTCTTGGCTTTCAGGGTTTTTCCTACTTTAAAAGAATGGGAAATGCCGAAGCTAGAGGGGGAGAAGAAAGAAGAGGAACTTGTGCGGTTACCTTACTATTACAGGTTTAAGAAATATTTTAAAACACCTTGCCAAGAGTGGCTGGACACAATTGAAATAATGTGCAATGAAATACTCGGTAATTACTCCAAAAAAGAGGATCAGTTGATGACTGCGGCCTTCGGTACCCGTCCGAAGCGAAGACTGAATCGAGTGCTGGACGCCTTGGGTTTTGAATACCCTGACTACGAAAATCTGAATAAAGGTGTCGAAGGCCGGAAAAGGAAAAGAGTAGCCGAAGCTTTGAATGAAGATGAGAAAGAACCACCAAAAAAGAAGAATATTCTGAAGAAGAAGAAAGTATCATCTCCGAAGCAAAAAGTATCCGACGAAGAGGAGACTCCCGCATCACGCTCTGCCACTGACGTGGAAGAGATTTTGAAGGTAATGACTGAATCCCTGCCTGTGAAGCTAAGTGTCACACCCGGATTTCGGGGCACCAAGACCCGGGCGCGAACATAATCACCAGGTGTGCTGGGACCAAGTCTCACACATATGATGAATCATGGCACAGGATCAAATGTCACATCTTTACTATATAATAAGAGTTCTATACAAAATAAATAAATAAATAATTACATTATAAGGAGACAACGGTCCAGCAACCCAAAGTTGACTGGGAGACGACGGCCTAGATCTCTCACGAACCCATCGCAGCATCCTCCTTGCGCCTCATCCTGCGGTGTTCTTGACCTGTGGGGGGGTGTGAGACAGCAAGAGTGAGCTCACATACGTTCATCGCTCAACAAGTTGTGGGGAATAATGTGCATGAACTCGCCAAAGGTGGGAGCTCACGTGAAGTGTAAGGCTTACCAAAGAGGATGGTTGAAGCTGAGCATTGCTTTTAAAGTTGGTCAAAATTTTATTAGCAATTACTAAATATAAGTAAATACCAACCCAATTAAGTAGTAGAACAAAAGTAACAACATCACCTGCGATGCAATGCATATGACAAATTGAATTTAGTTCCATAAATTAATCATGTGAGGGTCCGAGCTGCTCATGACCGTGAGCACGGCTAGTATACCAGTTTTACACTCTGCAGAGGTTGCGCATCTTTACCCACAAGTCATGTTACCCATCTGCCAAGGGATCGCGACTTCCCATACACCTCTACCGAGGAGGCGAGGCAGGGTAACACTACGAGGCCTTTACAAAGTTCCACTAGCTTCAGAAAACCCGCTACAGTTTATAGGAAGCTCCAATGCAGGAATCCCTTGCAGGACCGCCATCGCAGCAAAATCCTCCCGAGGGCCTCCCTACACTGACCACTCCCCTACTACCCTTGCCCCTTTCGGGTAAGGTAGTCCTCCACTAGCTTTCCTAATTAATCAGCCAAGGGTGTCCCATTATACCCTTGTGGTACCACTGTTTTCCCGGGTGGTCGCTCCATGTTCCAATTAACATAATGATCTTATCATGAACGATAAATAACAACGGATAACAAAAGTATAATCATGAGTAATGTATCTTCATACCCAAAACCACATAAAGCACTAGCAAGTACTACCCAAAAAGTTCAGTGGTAACAAGGTATAAAGATAATCAAACTAGGGTAACCTATTGGGTCCCATCAAAATTAACCTATGCAGATCATTATGATTAATTAGAACATGAGTGGGTAAAAAGAAGTGATCAAGGGCACAACTTGCCTGGGACTTGAGATTCCAGGTACCAACTTGCTCTTCAGATGACACGTGTCCTCACTGCTAAACGTAGCAATACAGACAAACATGTATATGCAAAATTAACATCACACCAAACATAAGAATAAACTATGTAATAATAATCTATGCGTTGCTATGAGATCGTAGGAACAAGAACCACTAAATTCGGAGCTACGGTTATTAAGTTAGGAATTTCTGAAGTTATTTAATACCTAGAATATAGTTATTCATGTGAATAATTTTAAATCAAGTTTCATGGTTAGACAAAGGTATTAGGTAATAAACAATACTTAAACAAAATTAATGCCACTGGAATGAATCAATTTGGATCTAAATTCATCAAGTTATGAATTTCACAAGTTTGGGACATTATTTTGCATTAAAAGGAATTTCTGTATTTAATTTAATAGATTTCTGAGTTATTTGGACTGCAACAACTATTTAAAAGAAACCTAGGGGGTTCTGCGCAAAAGACACAAAGACTCAGAACTCCCACAGTGTGGACTGCGGGTTGGTTTATTAGAAATCCAGGGGCTCTTATGCATTAAGGCTCGGCGAAGGGGTACGCTAGGATCCGAGCCGCCCGATCAAACGTTAACGGATCAGATTAGAATCCCAATCCCACAAGTCGTTACACGCCCGCAGCCAATGGATCACGATCCCACGGCTGTAGACAAATTATAACGTTGCACGCGCTTGGGACCCTATTCACGATCTGCGGTTGAGATCGCGCAAGGCACACGAGCCCTACGATCGACAATTAGCGATCCCGATTAAATCCCGCCAAAGCGGTATGCGAGCACTGATCTGGTTCACCCATCCATGCATCAACGGCCGATGATGTCCCAACCGGGTATCCAGTTACAGCCATCCATCCCGAGATAAACGGCGCAGAGGGCTTCTTCTACCTCCAGCTACCGAACACGGCGGCGTGCCCGCACTCCCGCACCCACGGTAGCGTCATGGATGATGAAGTCGCAAGGAGGCCCGGGTTATCCAATTTCAACGCCGGTCGATGCTAAATGATGCAGATACTAAAGCGAACACGTGGGGGAAGGTATTACCGAAGTTCATGGTTGTGGAGATGCTTGACCCCGAGAGACGTCGTGCTGGAGTTCCTTCCGCCAGTAAGAGCACGACCGCGCTCGATGATTACCGACGAGGTCCACCGATTCCCCAGTACGGCCAAAATGCTGGTGCAATCCGAGATTCCACCGCGGCTGAAATCATTCAATGCAACGATGGCTCGCTCGTAGTTCCTCCCGTTGGTTAATAGCGAAATAGGGGAAGAGAAGCGCACGGCTCAACGACAGTAGATGAGGGGACGAGGGAGCCGATCGACGCGTATAAATACTCAGGAAGTTAAGAACCAATGCTAACAACCCTCCCGAAGACTCCGGTTTGTTTTGGTGGAGCGCAGAATTCGGATCTCAACAACCGATAGTGGACGGAGGAAGGAGACGCTGGTGACCCGACCCCACACGCCAATGTCGAGTATGAGGGAGGGAAAGAGGACGCGCAGGGGATGGGAGTCCGCGCGGTGGCCGGCTTTGCTCGGAGAAGCCCCACGGTGAACGCGCATGCAGCTGGCGTCATGGTCTGGTGGAGAGGATGGATCCGAAGAACGGGGAAGACGGACTGACCGATGGGTCCCGCGGAGTCAGTGAGACAATCCCGAGTCCGCGCGGTATTGGACAGCTGACCGGTGGGTCCCGCAAATCAGTGATTCAGCGCCGCGCGGTGGAGAGGATCCCAGGCCGCGCGGGAGGGGGTGAGATGATGGGCCAAATTGGTGGATTTGGGCCCAACAGTGGGATTTCTATTTTTCTTTTATTCTGATTTTATTTCCTCTTTATTCCCTTTTTGAATTCAAACTTGAATTTGGATTTGGTTATGAGTTCCTCCCTTGAGCTAATTACACCATTTCAAACTCTAGTTTTGAAACAATATATTTTTATTTACTTATATATTTTTTTCTCCTCATAATATTCATTTCTTCTCTTTTCTAAATTCTAGAATTCCTTTTAGATCTCAAATTCCACTCTAGGTTTAACTTATTCATTTCTATATTTTTTTTACATTGTCACAAGTAATGCACACACAATAAAATCCCAACATGATGCACAATTTAGTTGAGTGTCTTTTGTTGATTATTTATTTGTTGTTCATGTGATGTCCTCATGGTATGATAAATATGGATAACACACATATATACAAAGGGATATCATTTCTCCTTTTTGGTTATCCTCCACAAATTACAAGTTGGGTATTACAAATCCTACCCCCCTTAAAAATAATCTCGTCCTCGAGATTTGCAAGGAAAGGGTGTATACTCAACACATACGCAAACAAAATCTCAGCATGATGCATACTTCATTAGCAAGACATGGGGTCGATTAGACCTTATTATTCCTTCTAAAATAATATCATATCATCCACTAATTAAAGTAACATCTAGATCTTACAAATAGTAGTAATTTATATATATGTTTATGTAGCTTGGTGGAGCTGGTGGTGGTGGTGGAGGTTGTTGTTGTCGTTGTCTCTCCGACCGCGCTTGCCTTATTTCTTGGCGGACCTGACGTATTTCCTCGCGTTCTTGTCTTATCTGATTTTGCATCTCGGTCACCAGGTCTGTTAATTGTTGTATTACCAGTCTTTGGGCAGCAACCACTTGATCGATTTCAACAGGTGGAGGATTTAGAGAATTCATTTCTGTTTGTTGTTGCGTGATAATCTTTCCTTTCCTGGTATTGACCATGAAAGTTAGAAGCATATGGTAAGATAGTTTTGCAAGGGAATCATTTGGTAGGCAGAATGAATAAGCTAATAGTTGGTTATGTACTAAAGATCCTTTGGCGGGGCTTGACCAGATGTTTTATGTCAAGACTGGGGTAACTAGTTGTATGAGGTGAATGTCCCAAGGTAAGATAGAATCTGTCAAGATGAGATAGATATGGAATACTAGATACATGTTAATGAGAATAATCAAGATTGTCTAGTTATTATATAATTATATATTTTTATATACCTATGTGTATATGCAGATGCAATTGTGGATATTACTCCACAACTCATCACACTCAATCAAAGATCCAAATCAGACAAATATCATAAGAACAAACACTCAAGTGCATAGATACCTATAAAAATAGTTTTTTTTTCTTCCTAAGAGTAGGTATCCTATTCCTAAAGGTCACCATAGGTACAGGATTTCAAAGTGTGAAATCCACATTTGTCTTTAGAATGAAAAGGTAAGAATAATCAGAGTAAGCGGAAATAGATGAGAAAAGATTAAGAGAAGTTTAGAAAAGAATCAGAGTAACAAAGGTAAGTAGATAATGGTTGTCCAGTTCTATCTAGGTTTCGTCCTACAGTCAACATTCCTCTGATACCACTTCTGTCACACCCGGATTTCGGGGCACCAAGACCCGGGCGCGAACATAATCACCAGGTGTGCTAGGACCAAGTCTCACACATATGATGAATCATGGCACAGGATCAAATGTCACATCTTTACTATATAATAAGAGTTCTATACAAAATAAATAAATAAATAATTACATTATAAGGAGACAACGGTCCAGCAACCCAAAGTTGACTGGGAGACGACGACCTAGATCTCTCACGAACCCATCGCAGCATCCTCCTTGTGCCTCATCCTGCGGTACGTGTTCTTGACCTGTGGGGGGGTGTGTGACAGCAAGAGTGAGCTCACATACGTTCATCGCTCAACAAGTTGTGGGGAATAATGTGCATGAACTCGCCAAAGGTGGGAGCTCACGTGAAGTGTAAGGCTTACCAAAGAGGATGGTTGAAGCTGAGCATTGCTTTTAAAGTTGGTCAAAATTTTATTAGCAATTACTAAATATAAGTAAATACCAACCCAATTAAGTAGTAGAACAAAAGTAACAACATCACCTGCGATGCAATGCATATGACAAATTGAATTTAGTTCCATAAATTAATCATGTGAGGGTCCGAGCTGCTCATGACCGTGAGCACGGCTAGTATACCAGTTTTACACTCTGCAGAGGTTGCGCATCTTTACCCACAAGTCATGTTACCCATCTGCCAAGGGATCGCGACTTCCCATACACCTCTACCGAGGAGGCGAGGCAGGGTAACACTACGAGGCCTTTACAAAGTTCCACTAGCTTCAGAAAACCCGCTACAGTTTATAGGAAGCTCCAATGCAGGAATCCCTTGCAGGACCGCCATCGCAGCAAAATCCTCCCGAGGGCCTCCCTACACTGACCACTCCCCTACTGCCCTTGCCCCTTTCGGGTAAGGTAGTCCTCCACTAGCTTTCCTAATTAATCAGCCAAGGGCGTCCCATTATACCCTTGTGGTAGCACTGTTTTCCCGGGTGGTCGCTCCATGTTCCAATTAACATAATGATCTTATCATGAACGATAAATAACAACGGATAACAAAAGTATAATCATGAGTAATGTATCTTCATACCCAAAACCACATAAAGCACTAGCAAGTACTACCCAAAAAGTTCAGTGGTAACAAGGTATAAAGATAATCAAACTAGGGTAACCTATTGGGTCCCATCAAAATTAACCTATGCAGATCATTATGATTAATTAGAACATGAGTGGGTAAAAAGAAGTGATCAAGGGCACAACTTGCCTGGGACTTGAGATTCCAGGTACCAACTTGCTCTTCAGATGACACGTGTCCTCACTGCTAAACGTAGCAATACAGACAAACATGTATATGCAAAATTAACATCACACCAAACATAAGAATAAACTATGTAATAATAATCTATGCGTTGCTATGAGATCGTAGGAACAAGAACCACTAAATTCGGAGCTACGGTTATTAAGTTAGGAATTTCTGAAGTTATTTAATACCTAGAATATAGTTATTCATGTGAATAATTTTAAATCAAGTTTCATGGTTAGACAAAGGTATTAGGTAATAAACAATACTTAAACAAAATTAATGCCACTGGAATGAATCAATTTGGATCTAAATTCATCAAGTTATGAATTTCACAAGTTTGGGACATTATTTTGCATTAAAAGGAATTTCTGTATTTAATTTAATAGATTTCTGAGTTATTTGGACTGCGGCAACTATTTAAAAGAAACCTAGGGGGTTCTGCGCAAAAGACACAAAGACTCAGAACTCCCACAGTGTGGACTGCGGGTTGGTTTATTAGAAATCCAGGGGCTCTTATGCATTAAGGCTCGGCGAAGGGGTACGCTAGGATCCGAGCCGCCCGATCAAACGTTAACGGATCAGATTAGAATCCCAATCCCACAAGTCGTTACACGCCCGCAGCCAATGGATCACGATCCCACGGCTGTAGACAAATTATAACGTTGCACGCGCTTGGGACCCTATTCACGATCTGCGGTTGAGATCGCGCAAGGCACACGAGCCCTACGATCGACAATTAGCGATCCCGATTAAATCCCGCCAAAGCGGTATGCGAGCACTGATCTGGTTCACCCATCCATGCATCAACGGCCGAGGATGTCCCAACCGGGTATCCAGTTACAGCCATCCATCCCGAGATAAACGGCGCAGAGGGCTTCTTCTACCTCCAGCTACCGAACACGGCGGCGTGCCCGCACTCCCACACCCACGGTAGCGTCATGGATGATGAAGTCGCAAGGAGGCCCGGGTTATCCAATTTCAACGCCGGTCGATGCTAAATGATGCAGATACTAAAGCGAACACGTGGGGGAAGGTATTACCGAAGTTCATGGTTGTGGAGATGCTTGACCCCGAGAGACGTCGTGCTGGAGTTCCTTCCGCCAGTAAGAGCACGACCGCGCTCGGTGATTACCGACGAGGTCCACCGATTCCCCAGTACGGCCAAAATGCTGGTGCAATCCGAGATTCCACCGCGGCTGAAATCATTCAATGCAACGATGGCTCGCTCGTAGTTCCTCCCGTTGGTTAATAGCGAAATAGGGGAAGAGAAGCGCACGGCTCAACGACAGTAGATGAGGGGACGAGGGAGCCGATCGACGCGTATAAATACTCAGGAAGTTAAGAACCAATGCTAACAACCCTCCCGAAGACTCCGGTTTGTTTTGGTGGAGCGCAGAATTCGGATCTCAACAACCGATAGTGGACGGAGGAAGGAGACGCTGGTGACCCGACCCCACACGCCAATGTCGAGTATGAGGGGGGGAAAGAGGACGCGCAGGGGATGGGAGTCCGCGCGGTGGCCGGCTTTGCTCGGAGAAGCCCCACGGTGAACGCGCATGCAGCTGGCGTCATGGTCTGGTGGAGAGGATGGATCCGAAGAACGGGGAAGACGGACTGACCGACGGGTCCCGCGGAGTCAGTGAGACAATCCCGAGTCCGCGCGGTATTGGACAGCTGATCGGTGGGTCCCGCAAATCAGTGATTCAGCGCCGCGCGGTGGAGAGGATCCCAGGCCGCGCGGGAGGGGGTGAGATGATGGGCCAAATTGGTGGATTTGGGCCCAACAGTGGGATTTCTATTTTTCTTTTATTCTGATTTTATTTCCTCTTTATTCCCTTTTTGAATTCAAACTTGAATTTGGATTTGGTTATGAGTTCCTCCCTTGAGCTAATTACACCATTTCAAACTCTAGTTTTGAAACAATATATTTTTATTTACTTATATATTTTTTTCTCCTCATAATATTCATTTCTTCTCTTTTCTAAATTCTAGAATTCCTTTTAGATCTCAAATTCCACTCTAGGTTTAACTTATTCATTTCTATATTTTTTTTACATTGTCACAAGTAATGCACACACAATAAAATCCCAACATGATGCACAATTTAGTTGAGTGTCTTTTGTTGATTATTTATTTGTTGTTCATGTGATGTCCTCATGGTATGATAAATATGGATAACACACATATATACAAAGGGATATCATTTCTCCTTTTTGGTTATCCTCCACAAATTACAAGTTGGGTATTACACTAAGTCCATTGGGGCCTCAACTGACGAAGTTTTTTCAGAAGGAAAAGGAGCCCGAAAAAACGAAGAAAACAACTAAAACAAAGAGACAAAGAATCATCGCAGTGACAGAAGTTATTGACAAGACACCACCGAGAGCTTCAGCTCGGAAGATACCATCGGCTGAGGAAATAACAAATATTGAAGTTGCACCTTCGGAGATCGCGGCTACCGAAGCTACCTCAACCGAAGATTTGAATTTGGAATCCACAATCGAACATATCGACAAAATGCTGCTAGACATGGCCACAGAAGAAGCTACTGCTGCCGCCGAAGAGACCATGGCCGCAGTGTCTGGGAAAGAAAAGGAAATTGCTGACGAAACTTCAGAGGACGAAGCCTTCATGTTTCAAAATTTAGTTGGACAAGAATTGTCAAAAGCCGAAATAGAAGAGCTTAAAGAATATGCCAAATCTTGCGGATATAAACCAGGAGCACTCCTCTTCGGGGGTATTGACGATGAAAAATTAGACTGTATCCGGGATCAAACTGGAGCTAAGATTATTGGTACTCTATCAAAGAGTATCGGTTTTCCGAAGCTAGAAACGGATATAAGCCGCTACCGACGACAACATATCGTTGGTAGTTTATTTTATTCCAATTTCAAGGTGAACTACTTTTCCCTTGACATTTATTGTTTTTAATAATGGAGACATTTCTAACGAAGGTTGTTTATGTGCAGAGTATGCTGTTGAGCAAGGCTTTGAAAATGCAGCAGGATCTGGAAGACAAAAAACACGAGGTTATAATTGAAAATTTAGAGAGCAAAATAAAAGAACAATCAGCTACTATTGAAAAGAAAAACTTCGAGCTTCAGACAACTGAAGGCTTATTGGCAGAAGCCGAAGCTAAATTAGCAGAATTGAATTCGAAGCTTCTCTGCCAATCTGAACAGTTTGAACAAGAAAAGCAAGAACTTAATGCGAAACTTGAAGCCGAAGTCCAACAAAATTCAGATTTGAAAAAATTATTGGCAAGCCTTCAAGACAAATGTTTGGAATTTAGCAACAAATGTATTCAACGACTGAGAAAAATCTTCCACTCAGTTGGAGCTAGCAGTGAGAAATTCACCCCGTCAGCTGAAGATTTACCACAGACCTTCGAACATATTGAGGGTGAAATTGATGAGCTTGACGAAGTTATAGCCGGGCACGGTGACTTCTGTGCCTGGGTAGCTTCTCGGGGCACTGTTGCAGCTTTTCTGAAAGCTGGCTGCGATCATGGAAAAATTGTTAATAGGCCCAATTTCACTCTACCACCATCAATTTTAGATGATATTCCTGACCTCGCCCGAAGCATTTCTAATAGATTTGTAAAGATGATATGGACAAAAGGTGGGCGAGAAAAGGCCGGAGACGAAGCTCGGAGTCATCTTGAACCAGTAAGAAATCATACCTTGTGTTTACCTTTTCCTTCAAATTTGGTTTTGACCCCCAACAACTTAATTCATGTAGGATGACGAAGCCGAGACTGGTGCTTAAAGAGTATGACGCCGAAGCTGAGGCCCCATGAAGATCAGTAGAAGTAAACTGTAGAAAAACTCAAGAAACTTTTGAAATAACTTTTGTAAATATGGCTAAACAGCTCTTAATGAATTTTGTTCATACCTTGTAATATGCTCTTACCCTTCCATTAATGTATGAGGTGCTTTGATGTGAACGAAATTATCTTTTTGAGCCGAAGGCGAAAAAACACCTTCCCTTCTTTTCGTACACAGCGAAGCATAAAAACAGCTTTTCCTTTTTACCGAAGCTCTTCTTTTCGTACACGACGAAGTACAAAAGATAGTTTTTTCCTTTTTGCCGAAGCAACCACTTATGCTATGATGATGGCTATCCTACATATGCCTGGATGAATGTTTATGAATGCAAATGTTATGATGTAATGTAGTGTGCAAATGAATGTCCAAACACATATCCGAAGCCATAATCACAACCGTTATTTCCTTAGAAACAATCACATATCAGCGCTGACTTTTCGTTGTAAGCCTCCCTTAGGAGCTTCTTCGCCTTTTACTTCAGCGGAATCAGCGTTGACTTTTCGCTGTAAGCTCTGCATTCCCTTAGGAACGACTTTGGAGCTTCTTCGCCTTTTACTTTCGGCGGAATCAGCGTTTATTTTTCGCTGTAAGCTCTGCATTCCCTTAGGAACGACTTTGGAGCTTCTTCGCCTTTTACTTTCGGCGGAATCAGCGTTTATTTTTCGCTGTAAGCTCTGCATTCCCTTAGGAACGACTTTGGAGCTTCTTCCCTGTTTCTTTTCGGCACTCGATGGTGCGTTCTCAGTTTTTACATTTACATCTTTTGAGGGATTTTGCTCTTATAGAGCTAAAAAAGGAAATTACATGTGGTGGCCCCATTAAAAACCTTTCTCCCCCTTCAGAAAGGAAAAGGGTGCCATGAAAGAAAAAATAAAAAATATAAAAAATTACATCAAGTTATACATAATATCGTCGAAGCTCATCCGTATTCCAAGATCTAGGAATGTCGTTGCCGTCCATATCCTTCAATCTGTATGAACCGGGTCTTGACGAAGATACTACCAAAAAAGGTCCCTCCCATTTCAACTGCAACTTGCCCACTGTATCTGGGTTAGCCACTCTCCGAAGCACCAAATGTCCTGGCTCAATATTCTTTAGCCGAACCTTTCTATCACGTCATTTGATTGTTTCGGCTTGATATTTATTGATGTTCTCCACAGCCTGAAGCCTGATCCCTTCTATAGCATCTTTTTCCACAGAATGATCAGCTTCAGAATCTGATTCTGCCGAAGCTACGACTCTTATTGATCCAGTTTTTGCTTCCTCCGGAGTTATTGCTTCGTCACCAAACAATAATTTGAATGGAGTAAAGCCTGTTGACCTTGATGTTGTTGTGTTGTGGCTCCACACCACTTTGATTAATTGATCTGGCCACTTTCCCCTGGGTTGATTGAAGATTAACTTCATTATTCCTGTCATTATGATGCCATTGGCTCTTTCAACAAGTCCATTTGACTCCGGATGTCTAACTGACGCAAAATGGATCTTCGTGCCAATTTGATCACAAAATTCTCTAAAAGCTTCAGAGTCGAACTGTGTTCCATTATCTACAGTGATGGCCTTTGGTACTCCGAAACAACAAACAATATTCTGCCATAAAAACTTTTGAATTGTGGCCGAAGTTATTGTGGCTAAAGGCTTAGCCTCAATCCATTTAGAAAAATATTCCACGGCCACTACAACATATCTTAAGTTTCCTTGGGCCGGTGGTAACGGACCTAACAAGTCAAGACCCCACCTTTGCAATGGCCAGATGGGTTGTATCAGCTGAGTTAGAGACGAAGGTTGTTTCTGATCTCTTGCACATTTCTGACAACCTTCGCACTTTTGAACTAATTCCGCTGCATCCGAAGCTGCCTTCGGCCAATAAAATCCTTGACGAAAAACTTTTCCAAGTAACGGCCTAGATCCAATGTGAGATCCACACAGGCCTGCATGTATTTCTTTCATCAATTCTATGCCTTCGGCTCTGGATAAACACTTGAGTAATGGAGCACACACTCCATGCTTGTACAACTCTCCTTCTATCATGACATATGGACGAGCTCTTGCCTCTATCCTCCTGTTATAAGCTTCGTCATCTGAAAGGAAATTACCCTGAAGGTAAGAGATGATCTCAGTTCTCCAGTCTTCACTATAAACAGGAGATATATTGAGGACTGCTCTTTCAAGAAGCTTCACTGAAGGTGCTTTTATTGTTTCGAAGAACACATCCGAAGGTAAAGGCAACCCCTGTGCTGTTGACTTGGCTAGCAAATCAGCATGCTCATTTTGTCCTCGAGGAATATTTTTGACAGAAAATCCTTCGAAGGAGGCTTCAATTCTTCGGACCGTGTCTAGATATTTTTCGAGCTTCGGATCTTTAGCCTTACAACTCTTGTCGATATGACCTGAAACAACCTGGGAATCAGTTTTAAGAATAGCCCTTCTGATTCCCATTGCTTTTAGCTTCCGAAGACCCAAAAGCAGGGCTTCGTATTTAGTAATATTGTTTGTGCAACTAAAATCGAGTCTTGCTGCATAACAAGTTTTAACTTTAGATGGTGAGACCAACACAGCAGCTGCTCCCGCTCCGAAGGTTCCCCAAGACCCATCGCAAAACATTGTCCATACTTCGGCATCTTTATTTGTTTCTTCATCCTGAGCCCCTGGCATCCAGTCGGCAATGAAATCTGCTAACACTTGAGACTGGATCGAAGATCTATGCACATAATCAATGCAAAATTCATTGAGCTCTGCAGCCCATTTTCCAATCCGTCCAGTAGCTTCTCTATTTCTCATAATGTCCTTCAACGGCTGCGAAGAAGGAACAACAATATTGTATGCTTGAAAGTAATGTCGAAGCTTCCTGGATGCCATCAAAACAGCATATAACACCTTCTCCAATTCTGTATAGTTTTTCTTTGATACACTAAGAACCTCAGATACAAAATATACTGGGGCCTGCTTCTTGATTTGGCCATCAAGCTTCTCCTGGACAAGTGCTGCACTTACCGCTGAGTGCGAAGCTGCCACATATAATAACAAAGGAGCCCCTGGTGTTGGTGGAGTTAATGTTGTTAGATCTATCAAATATTGCTTCAGTTCCTCGAAGGCTTTTTGTTGGCTTGATCCCCATTGAAAGACCTCGGTTGATTTCAGCACTTCGAAGAATGGTAAATTTCTCTCTGCTGATCTGGATATGAATCTATTGAGAGATGCCAGCCTCCCCGTCAATCTTTGGGCCCCCTTTTTGTATTTGGTGGCTCCATTCGAAGTATGGCTTCAATTTTACTTGGATTAGCTTCGATTCCCTTTGTTGAAACCAAGCATCGAAGAAATTTCCTCTTCTTTACTCCGAAGACACATTTTTCTGGATTCAGCTTTAGACCAGCTTGTCTAAAACTGGCGAAGGTCTCCTGCAAATCAGCAATGTGATTTTCCTGTTTCGTGCTTTTTACAATGATATCATCAACATAAGTTAGCATATTTCTGCCTATCTGAGACTGGAGAACCTTCGCAGTCATTCTACTGAAA
Source organism: Zea mays (assembly GCF_902167145.1). Taxonomy (NCBI): domain Eukaryota; kingdom Viridiplantae; phylum Streptophyta; class Magnoliopsida; order Poales; family Poaceae; genus Zea; species Zea mays. The sequence continues at coordinate 12,951,100 of NC_050097.1, forward strand.
CTTCCTCCAGCGTTCTTGAGCCCCTCAGGCATCCGAAGGTAACAATATGTTCCACTTGGGGTTATGAAACTGGTCTTCGGCTCATCCTCCTTCTTCATCCAAATTTGATGATAGCCTGAATAACAATCTAGAAGACTCATAAGCTCTGACGAAGCTGCTGCATCAACTAAGGAGTCTATCCTTGGCAATGGGAATTCGTCCTTCGGACAGGCCTTGTTGAGATCCGTAAAATCAATACACATTCGCCATTTGCCATTGGCCTTTTTTACCATAACAGTGTTAGCTAGCCATTCTGGGTACTTTACTTCTCTGATAACTCCTGCACTGAGAAGTCTTTTGACTTCATTCCGAGCCCCTTCGGCCTTGTCATCAGACATTTTCCGAAGCCTCTGCTTTCTGGGTCTGAAGGATGGGTCAACATTGAGCGAGTGTTCAATAACATCCCTGTTAACTCCGCAAAGATCATTAGCTGACCATGCAAAAACATCTTTGTTGTTGAACAAAAACCTTATCAAGGTTTTCTCCTGTTCTTCGGATAATTGGGAGCCCAACAGCACCTTCTGCTCTGCTATGTCTTCACATAAGAGCATGGGCTTCAGCTGATCTGCCGAAGCTGCTTTCTCCCTTCTGAATTTGTACTGTTCACAAACTTCAGCTCCATCTATATTATGGATTGCTTTTGAGTCAGTCCAGTTTCCCTCAGCCCTTCTGGCAGCTTCCTGACTTCCATGAATAGCAATGGGTCCTTGATCCGAAGGTATCTTCATGCAAAGATAAGCAGGATGAAGAATTGCTTCGAAAGCATTGAGGGTGCCACGACCAATAATTGCATTGTAAGGGTATTCCATGTCAACAATGTCAAACACAACTTGCTCAGTTCTGGTGTTGTTGATGAATCCGAAGGTCACTGGCATGGTGATCTTGCCCAGTGCTACAATCTGTCTTCCTCCGAAGCCACAGAGAGGGTGTGTAGCATCATGAATCTTATCTTCTGGCTCTTGCATTTGTCTGAAGGCCTTAGCAAATATAATATCAGCTGCACTGCCTGTATCAACCAAAACATTGTGGACCAGAAATCCTTTGATAACACAAGAAATAACCATAGCGTCGTTATGAGGAAAATCCTTGAGCTGAAGATCCTCTTGGGAGAAGGTGATTGGAATATGGGACCATTTTGACTTGATGAAGGGTCTCTGCACTCCAACATGTTGTACCCTTCTCTGTGCCTTTCTTCTGCTTTTTGTTGGCTGGTTCTGAGCACGAACCACCTGTTATCGGGAGCACCAGCTTCGGGGCCGAAGCAGCTCCAGCTTGATCGTTAATCGAAGCCATCAGCTCAAAAAGTGGAAGTGAGTTGACCGGAGGTGGGCGCCAATGTTGGGGACTTGTTCTCAAATGCTATGAATTAAGAACAAGGCAACATAAAATGTTAAATGTTAATGTCCTTCATCCAACGAAGCATTATTCCCTTAAGGATTAATGAACCTTGGGCGAAGGTTGAAGACAATATGATTACGAAGGTTGAATCTTCGTAATTGAATTCTAGCATATTGTATAAAATAACATAAAATATGGAGTGTCAAAGGTAAATGAATCATAAACGAACAACATTACTTTCATATTATATTTATTCCATGTATTTAAGCATTGGATACAATTATACCTCTGCCTTGACAAAGATTGGTTCCCGAATGATGCGATCACAAAATACCGGAAATCCGTGAACAGTAAAGGAATACTGTTCACTATTTATAGGCACGGGACACAGCCTGTGGGGAATTACAATTATGCCCCTCATAAGGGATTACAACAGCGACTCAAACATTTATGGACTAAAAGGTCATTCTACTTTTAAGTCGGTTTGTAATTCCGAAGCTTCATGAAGAGGAACCTTCGGTCATCTCATGCGGACAGCTTCAGCCGAAGCTGCTTCTTCCTACAAGACCTTCGGCGACGAAGCATAGTCCCAACAGGAGGTTCAAACATTCGATGGGACATGGGCTAAATTTTAGCGGGGTGTAACCAAACACCCCCTTAGTCAAAAGTTTTCTGCCCAGTTATTGTGAACCACTCCATCGTCTTCTGGTTGATGAGGCAAAACTCCACTAATCAGAACACTAAATAAAAAACAAGAGGACGAAACAAGACTAAGTTAAGACTGTTATCTTTTGTGAGTATCGCTCTCCGATCTAAATTCCAAAAAAAATCTCAAACCTAAATTCCACAAAAAAAAAGAATCGCTCCCCAACCTAAATTCTAAAATTTTTTGTTTTACTTTCAAGAGAAGCTTAAGTCTCCAAATCATCTTATTCCGATTGTTGTTAAGCATCTTATTCCGATTGTTGTTAAGATTGTACGTCAACAAATGGTAGATAGATTGAACTCAGAAAATTCTATTCTTATGCTCATCCAGTGGTTTAATTCCCGTAATTTAGCAAATATAGCAAGTTTTGCCACTCCAGTGGTTTAATTTCCATAATTGTTCTGCAAAAAGATAAATTAAGGTTTGTATCCGGAAAAACTTGTGCAACAAGCCGACTTATTACGCACAATATTAAAAAGGTTTAGAAACTGCTCACTAAAAGATATGTTGGTTAACCATTTATCCTACAAAATCTAGTAGCTGAGGCAACGAATACCTGGCACGGTTACTTGAAACTAAAAACCGCTGTTCAAGCCAAAGTAGTACAAAACAGACTAGAACAAGCAGTAATAGTTCAAGCCAAAGTAGTTCTTCAGTACATTAAAAAAAGTCTCATATCAAATGCTTCTAGAGCTGAGCAGGGCTACGGGCTAAAAGCAAGCTCACTTCTTGCCGCCCCGCTTCCTTGATTTCTTCTTGCCCTTCTTGTTCTGCGTTCTCTTTGTTGCAGTTGCAGTCGCAGTCGAACAAGACGTTACATCTTCTTCCTTGGCTGGTTCCACCGCGTCCATCCCTGCTGTGTCAGGTTCATCATTATCAGAGCATCCACTCCATTCATCAGCCATGTGCGTGGGGAACTGGGCAGCAGGTGCTTTGTCCTTCCTTTTGACAGATTCTTTTCCCGAAGTTTTCTCATACCGCAGGAAACTGATGATCTTCTGCAGCTTGTTCTCCCCATCATCCCACGTCGAGTAAAGGTCTTCGACAGTTAGATAAACTTTCTTATCCCTGTAATGACAGGGCAGTTCGAATCCTCAGATGGGTGCAGCTACTTTCAGGCACAATGAAAATTAGTAGTTAAAGCAGAATTTGTAAAAAAAAAGAAAATACAGAAATCACTACTAATCTTCAAATAGGCAGATAACAAGGCAATAAATATGGAAACGATGGTAATAATTCCAGATGCATTCATTACTGATTTTGCAGGAAAACTTTTACAAGAATACTTCATGCATCAACAGAAGGATGCTGATAGTTAAACATCACACTCTAATACCCAACTACTAATTAGAGAGTAGGTGCATTATAATACCAGTACAGTTTCATAAATGCTGAAACATACCTAAGATACTTCTCTTGAAATTGACTGCATATGTGCCTGATCTCTACGAATAATTGAACATCCATATTTTCTGGAAGGTCTCGACGCTCAAGCCAAGAAAGAAGACTTTCAAGGAATAGAATAATAACCCTTGAGTCCTTCTACAAAGATTAGCAGAAAAAAATATATGAACCTCACATTCACACGGCATTGAGGAAAAAAGTAAAACCACTAACTCACCTGGTCATGCATAAAGACTTGAAACGACTCAAACTTCTCCCAAAAGGTAATACTCTCATCACTCAAATGCGTTTCAATTCTACTGACCATCTCATTATCTTGTATTCTAGCAATAGACAAATTTCCACAAGTATCATTCCAAGCTTTTGTATCTTTTTGCATGGAAAATTTCTGCTCTTCTGGACAAAGTAATGCCATTACTTTGCTAATATCACTCAAATCAGTATAGCTAAATCTATAAGCTTTTAAGCCTGAGCTAATTAGCGGGCCTTTGGGCAAACCAAGAATGACCATGGTGTCTCCAATTGCAGCAAGTGCATCACCAAATACTCTTGTGAAGTGTGCTACTGTACCATTTCTAAATTTCAGAGTAGGTACAATCTTCTTGGAGAAATCAGGAGGTAAATCCTCAAAAATTCTGTGCTTAGCAAGAAAATCTGTGACCTCATAGCAGTCCCCCAACTGAAGAGTTAAAGTCAGCAGATAAAGCATGATTACTAGTCTCAGAAGGACTGGAACGTATCTAATTGCTGGAGCTATTTCCCGAATCCACTCTTGAATAGCATGCTTGTTTGTCAAAATAGACCTAATTGACTGGCATATGAATACCCCTGGTGAGAATGTCATACAGTCCAGATCCATATCCTGGTCACCCAGACCAGAAACCAGGCAATTACCTAAGAAAGCCTTGCTTGTACGGCACTTTAGCATCTTAACCAACAGAGATTTTGTGCAAAGCGCACAGCCATTAACCATAAAACAGGACATTGCAAAAAAACCAAGACATTCCATTAAATTCATATAGCATATTGGAGACATATAATCCTTCTCAATCCACCATTTTACATTGGTAGTAAATTCAAGAGCCACTTTAAAGGTCTGGACCAATGAGCATCTTCCAACACCAGTGTCAAGAAAACTCTTCAAAGATTGAAAAAATTGTGCCCACTCAGCGTCACGATTCAGGTATTGTTCAAGTGTTAAATTCAGCATATCACCATATTTTGCTGTGTAAAGAAGAAACATGGCTATTCTTCCAAGATGACCATGAGTCAAATTCTGATTCCCTGCCATAGTATATGAGCCAACAGAATCCACAATCAAACCATATGCAGGAGATGAGTCAAGTATGTCGGAAAAGCACTCTGCTGTTTCATCCCCCCAGGCCCGAAAAAGTAATTCAAAAAATTTCTGTTCACAGAAATTGACCGTTTTTCTTAAAGAATTTGCCAAACAGAACTCTTTTAGAAACATTGCAATTTCATATAAGATAACAATACTTCTCCACTGGGCATATGGAGATGATGCTATCTCCCTAGAAGTTTCAATAATAGATTCCAACTTACGAAGGACACTAAGGCCAACAGAAGAAAGCTCATTTACCATAAAAGTCCGAGCACATGACTGACAATGCACAGTATGCAGCCAACATCTGTTGCCATCTTGTTCCAAAGAACTTCTGCCTGTGTTAGTAAGCCAACCAGAGTCCACATTAAGTACCACATATCGGTTGTCACTGTCTTTTCTCAACCCGAATAATTTAGCACAAAGGTCTTCACACACAGCTGCAGAATCATTAGATTTAATATCCTCAGAAGGATTAAGATGAGCAAGCACTTTGACTAAAATCAATTTCCACTGGTTCCAAATACAGGACAGTGTTTCCAACGACATCTGATCACAAGCCATCATATTATAGCACAGCTGATCAGATACTGGCTCTAACTCAAGGTTATATCTAGAGGTTTGAGACTGAAGATGAACATCAATAATGTAACGAGCAGAAATAAGTTCAACTAACATGTTTCCACATTTTCTACCCTCAAGCAAGCTACAGGTCAAGCTGGCAAGAGATCTATGGGAATCTGACAACAAGTCTGCTTCAAAGCAAGCAAGGCAGAAAAAGTCTTCAGATACTTTCTTCGCCATTTCTTTAACTTTTGTAAGCAATTGTTCCTTCTTTTCAAAACTTTCTGGAGGCCATCCTCTACTGTGTGGAGACCACAAGGAATTCGCTGTGACATAGAGGAGGAGAAGGTGTGTAGCATTTACAAATGACTCTGCTTTCTCTAGTATGTTTACCTCCAATAAGACATCACCTTTACGCTGTGCTATACCTGCAGCTTCAAGAAAATTACCCATTTCCATCTCTATACTCAACAATTCATCCAAAAGATTCCTAGAACTCAAGAATGCACGAATGTGATCCACATTGTTGAAAGCCTTGACATATGGCATCATGTGCTTTATGTCTCCACATTTAAAATAATGCAGAGCACAGCTTTCGAGATATGTCTTTCTAACAGCAACAAAGTCCGAACTAAAATTCTCACACTGTTCCTTTTCTAACTGTCGCAGGAATTGAAGGCCCAGACTCAATGCTTTACCTTTTGAGCAGCAGGAGAAACACTTTGTATAACACCTAGCTCTGAAGTAAACTTCTGCTGCCAGTGACCAGCATTCAGTAATAGCAAAACAGTCTCCAGCATCTTCAAGCCTTTTAGTTCCAAATTTTTCCATATATATCATTCCTAAATCCACAGAGATACAACAGCGTCATTACAATGTCTACTCAGTATTGTGTGTTTTGTGACAGAACTATGTTGGAAAAAAGTTGAATGGTGTCTACACTCTACAGTCAAGGAAGGTCGTTCCCAAGGCAGCACGAAGGGCATTTGACTCACCGTTACCCCTTATCTGAAATAAAAAGTACTGTAGGACATCCCTACAGTACGTTTACCCCCTCAAAAAAAAAGGCAGCACGAAGGGGATTTGACTCAATGTTCTTCCTTGTAAGGTGGTAAATTTGGAGAGAGTAGAATGTGAGGACCTTTGGTGAACAAAGCTCCTCAGCAGCAACTCATGCAGAAAAATCGTGGGGAGCTAATACTTATATGCTGGCAGATTTCAGGGAACTTTGGCAAACTTTTTTTGAAAAAAAAACTATAAGAGATTTTCTTGAGTTATCTTCTAGATCTGTTTGCAATTTATATTGTTTAGAGTGACGGTCAAGTCGTTCCAAGCTCTGCAGTGTTTGATGCACATACCCCTCAAGCCAAACACACTAGGCTCCTCTACAAATAACAGGCTAAGGAAGTTTTCTATAAAGAACTCTCAATTTATATAAAGTTATATAAATGAGACCCTGATAATTTTGATGAATAAGAAAATTAAGTAAAATGATCACACCTGCTCTTTTGTAGTCACCTAGTTTGATGTAGCAAGTGGCAGCTTTCTCATGCATGCCAATAGACTCATAAATCTCTGATGCTTTCTGCAAGTTAGCTTGGCCCCTTTCTAAATTTGTGGAGATGACACGGTCAGCAGTTGCAAGTAGTCCAGCTGCTCTTGCCCAGTTCTCTCTATATGCATCACCAGCCTTTTCAAAGCACATTGTTGCCATCTCAAATTGCCCCTCATTAAACAACTACAAAAAAACACTAGTTAGATAGACTTGCAATTGTCGAAGAAAAGTACAGTAACGAAGGAGGTTTTGTATCATGCTATGGTTAGAATAAGCATGTGATAAAATGTTGAATGTAACAAAAATAGCATCTAGATGTCCAATACAAACCTTGGTACCTCTTAACCTCCAATCATCAGTACTGCTCCCTGTCTGCATTGCTTGAATCAGTGAGGAATCAAGTAGCCTAACCTCTACAATGCACAATTTCTTCCAATAGTCAAACATTGGTTGACAGTAGTCATCAGCATTTTCACATATCCAGAGTCTTTGCCTAGTTCGTGTGATAGCGACATACAGCTGCTTCAGTTCTGAACATAGTAGATAATGCTTGTTTCTATCGAAACCAGGATGAGATATAACTTCAGATGATGACGTAACATCTCTTGTTTTCATGTAGTCATATACTACCCTCCATTTATTCCGTAATGGCGATGAACTAAAAAAGTTGTAGAGTAGCACGTCCTACAGAATATATTTTGTAAGACAGAACATCTTCAGTTAAACTTCAGAAATCATAGTTGAAAATAGTCAAGACAAGAGTCAAGTTTGAGACACATACCTGGAATTCAAGGCCCTTGCATTCGACAATAGTCAAGACAAGAGCTTGTTTACCAACGAGGTTAACAATTTGTTTCTTCGTTGCAACATCACGAACCAATATGACTTGCTCAGCACCAAAACCATGCTGGTCAGCATGTTCACCTCTACTTTCTCCAAAAATAGTCATAATTGCATTCTCATCGTTACCAGACTCCAAGAGAACAGGCGCTTCACCGTATACAAGCCCAGTTTCTGGATTAAGCTTGTCAACACATGATGGGAAAAAGTAGTACAGAAGGCTCATTATACTCTGAGCCATACGAAGAACACCACAATGTGTGCGAAAATTCTGACTTAGTTGGAACATATCCGTGAGATGAGCATGATTTCCATGTTTAATCACTTGGTTGCATGCTTCACTTTCTGATATAAATGAGGTATAAAACAGTGAGCGAACATCTTCAAACCTGAAATCAACACCCCTTGCTATAGTTTGTGCCGTGTCACCAGCAAAAACAAAGCCCTCCTTAAAGTTTCTGCAGACATACTTGAGAAGTGCTATTTGTGACATGGTAAGATCCTGCACCTCGTCTATGTAAATGAAATCCACTAAAGCCCCATTGTAGCCCTCAGAAACTAGACTTCTGTGAAGACTGTTGACAAAATCCGACAAATCAAATTCCCTAGCAGTGCGCTTCATACTCTCATAATCAAGGAAAACATCATAAATTTTCTCTCTCATTTTACTGTTTAGAGATGAAAATCTTTTATCAGAGAGCATCACATAATCAAGCCTTTCAAGCTTGCCACTGCACGGCATGTTAGCTCTGTATCCACCCTTTATGTGAGAAATTATTTCAGTGAAGACAGTGGATGCATCAAGTTTCTTCGTTAGTTCTCCATTGAAATGGGGCCAATAGAAAGCAGCAAACTTCTCAAATGTAACTTCTTTTGATTCAATAAAAGCTTGCATAGCTCGAGTTTTGGAATGACCTCTCTCAATGCTAGGATTGAAATCTCCATAGAACATATCAAAAAATGAACTCTTCATTGTTCCATCAAGCATCATCAAGAATTTACGGTATGTTATTGTAAGAGGATAGTGCTCATGCTGTAGATCACTAAAATTATCAGGTACATCTGTAAACTCTTCGGGGTCGTCAATTACATCATACATATGAAGAGGGTTGGGCTGGTCAGAAACATCACCAGAGCAAAACCTACAAAGGGTTAAAGCAAATATTATAAAGATCATGCTAGCACAAGGAGGTCAAAGTTACTAATGTAGCTTGCATATTTTAAAGAAACATCTCAGGGAGAAACTATAGACTGCGAGTCATTGGAGGGTGCATATACTCAAATTGACATCATTACCTTTTAAGTCTGCAAATGTGATTTTTTATAGCTGAACAAAGCTTAGGGCTTACGGTGATAAGGACTTGTTTTACAAAACTTTCTCCTTTTCTTGTATCCATTGCCAACCTATCTTTTGGATCAACCACAGATAAATCAACTTCCAACTCTATCCCTTGAGATGCAATAAAGGAGTGTTGCTCAATTTGATACAGTTTCATTGTCAAAACAGTGGTTTTCCCAGTGCCTGACCTCCCAAGAATGAAACTAGTGAGTGGAAATCGAATTATCGCCTCCTCTTCATCAGTTAGTTCAAAGGGGATCTCAATTTCAGTCCCATCAGTAGCTGTCAGCAAATGATGTGCTACACCAGATGATAAAGAGTAAAATTTCATCAGCAAGAAGCTTTCACTAACTTTTGTGTTCTCCAAGGCACATGAGAAGTCCAAGTGATCATGATCTACTTGATCATCAACTTTGCAGTCCTTCTTATACCGAACAATATCATGTTCAGCATCCCAAACTATAGGAAACTCCAGCTTCCTGTCGCCAACATTAACAAAGCAACAAAATAAGAAAAATATACATGTTGAAATGTTGGAATACAAATAAGAAGAAAGCAATAAATCATTGAGGCGCAGAAAGGTGAAGGGAAAACAAACAAAAAAGATTTCATGTGCAAATCCAAAAAATATTAAACTGTACAACGGCTGTTGCAATCGTTCTTCCTGCCCCTGTAGCTAAATATCTTAGCAATGTAGGGTACAAAAGGAAATCCCTTCCACAAGAGGGGGAAAAACTATGCTCCTATTGCATGGCTAAACAATTGAATCCCATTATATTAGTAGCTTTGTTTTGAAGAATTTTAGGCTCTATACTTTACATAAAACCAAATCAAAACAAAATCCAAAAAGTCAAGAAACAAGCATACCCTTCTGTCTGCACACTTCTGCAGTGGTCAAGGTATTCATCTGTATACATGGAGAAGAGATTTTCCAGATGTTGAACAGTTCTAGCGACATGCTGCTGTGACAAAAGGTCCCATACTCTTATCATCTGGAAGTATCTTTCGTTTTTTTCTAGATCAATACTCCAAACAAGATACAGATCTCTGATCCTGTATGCTTTTGCAAGCTGGAAAGCATCAGTCACATCAAGATTCTTTATTGGTATCCGCCAACCACCACCAAGTTTAACAAGCTTTTGGAGTACCTCCTTCTTTAGGAGTGGAGATTTTAGTTTCATGAAAGACCTTCTAAAGTTGTCGCTCAGAACAACCTGTTGAGTTGTACAATACAAACACAAAAAAGAGAACCTTAGTTAAACAAAACTACCCAAGAAAAAATGCTAAGAACTGAAAATTGTTATACTCTCTTCTTTTTGTTATGTTTGTCCATAGGGCAGACCTCCTGCTGGAGTCCCCCACATGAGGCCTTATTTGTTTACATGGGGATCGGAGGGGGGTTAGATTCATTTCTATTCAATTTTGACTAGCAAACAATTCAATCCCCTTCAATCCTATTGAATCCACTCATAACCGAACAAGCCCGAAGTGGTTATAGGGAAAGGATAAAACTGATGAAACCCCCCTCCACAAGTACGTAAAACCGCAAACTGGTGAATCTGTATGACCATTCTCACAACTGCACCAGTTCTACCCTTCTATATTTGTCTATAGCACAACAACAAAACTAAGTACTAGTTACTAGAAAAACCAAATTGAAATTAGGAGCAGGGATGTGGAAACATTGCAATAACATTCTTGATATCCTAGATAATCAGTTAACAAACTTTGTGAATGCATTTCCCATTGGATATTGAACAGAGAGAGTATTAACTATTAACATGGTTATGGTTTGCACTTCATATAAACCATGTTGCGTCTATACTTAACTATATATGCTATTTAGTTGCATGCACCGACCAATTTAATACAAAAGGTTAAACTTATAGGAAGAGGTGGACAATTCACTTATATATTTCAACACTCCCCTCATGTCCAGCCTCTCTTAGGTCTCAGATGTAAAATAAGAGAGCAACAATTATTTTATTATATTATAATTGCGCTAACTAGGATTTGAACTCGTGACCTCTGGCTTCGATACCAATATACCATATTAAGTTGCATGTACGAATCAATTCAACCCAAAAGATTAATCTTATAGGGAGAGATGGACAATTTACTTATATTACATTCCAACATGTACTACATACATGATTTTTGAAACATTGCAACATAGTATTTCAACAACGACTCGACGAGGGCACCAGCCCCCTTGGGTGCCAAATCTGCACTCTTCATGCATCACAATTATAAATAGCAGTGGCCCCGTAAATATTAAGAAACCACTTTCTATCCAGTAACAACATAAAACCTAAATAAACTATAAATTTAAGTCAAATAACAACATCAAATAAATAATGTGCTAGGTGGCCAATGACCAAGGAAAATTTTTTGGTTGATATAAGTGGTGGATTAACATAAGATGTCACTCCAATACAAGTCTATGTCAATATGTTCAATAACTAAGACTATGTAGGCTGAAAAGATCGAACAACCTATCAAACATCATAAAACATTGACGACTATCAATGTTCATTATTAAATACTCCCCTATTTCCAAATAAGGTTTGTATTGATTGGTAAAGTCCCCAAACTAGATTTTAATCCATAATTTTTCTTATAGCAACAGAAGCAAAACAATAATTTGGTACTTCAAATGTGAACCCAATATGCATTTTGTAAGGCTAAATGTAGGGTAAAGATTAGGTCTGGATATTAAAAATATGTACATTCAGAAATTGAGTAACTCCAGTATAAGTGTAAACCATATGTTAATTATATGAAGCAGTTGGACTACACATCTTTTTTCGAAAAAAAAGACCGCACATTATTTTTAGCTAATATTTCCAAGAATGCATGGAAGTACAACAATTCAAAGTGATTATACATAACAGACATACTTACCTTCCATCTGGTATTGCTGAAAACTGCTGAGCTGGAACAAAGTAGATCATCGAGTTCATCAAGTTCATTCTTTACATGCAAAATCAACTTACACAATTCAGGGTCAGTAGTGGCATTGGAAATACATTTACGTCTCTGCGCATCAGAAACAAGGTCTGTCCAGACTGTCCCACTTTTATACAGTGTATTAGCATTCCCAAGAATCCAGAGACAATGCCTAGATCAAACAAAGTATTCATTAGATGTCATATGGTTATCGCCATCAGATGTACCTTCAACAACTGTGAAACAAAAAATAAATCCACACCTTGCTCTTGTAAGAGCAACATTTGTTCGTTGGATGTCAGCAAGAAATCCAACATTGCCCCTCTCGTTGGATCTAACTGTTGATAGTATGATAATGTCATCCTCTTCTCCTTGGAAACCATCAATTGACTTGACCCTGACATGAAAGTTGTCAGATGTATCATACTTTTTCCCAAGTCTATCTTTGATAGCGGCAACTTGAGAACTGTAAGGTGAAACTACACCAATGCTAATCCCTTGGTCTCTCTTTCTCCAAGCTGCTAGGGAAAAGGGAACTGATAAGATCACTGATTCTCCTCGTGGATCATTTATTTCATAACATTACTCACTTGCACGAATATAATTTTCACAATCAATAGATACAGCTTTACTAAAGTTGATCTACGAGGTGGGTAGCATGTAATTCTATATCATGCTTCACATTAAAAAATGACAGAAAACAATTAATATATAATTGAGACAAACAAAGATTAGCATTAAAACAGAAGAAATATGATAATTGACATTTCATAATGCAAAATTTAACCAGCACAGCTCTATAATGCATAACAGAATACATGTTATGTTAGCCTAGTCAAAGGACCTTTAGTTTAGATATTGGGTTATTTGTTCGTTAGAAACAAAAAGTATCAGAGATATTAAGAAGCGCTTCAGCTAAACATACATTTAAAGATGGTTCGGATCAAGTGCATAACAACAGCAACTTCAACCAAGTTCTGCCAACTGTTTCCTGCACCTTCCTTTTGTTCCCTCCCGTCAGTGATATTTATGAAAGCATAGCTACCAAAAAGAAGGCCAGTGCAATCCTTGTTGTAGGAAGAATGGACATTGGGACCATCTAAAATCTTTTTGTCATAAAATTTAGCATTTGGAAATAAGCTGATACAAGGGCTCATGCGATACTGTATATTCAGCAAATGCTTTTCAAAATTCAGTATGACTAATCTCTCAAAAAGACTGATTCCAAATCCAGCTTCCTTGCATACCTAAATATAAACAATGAAAGATGAGAATAAGAACCATCAAAATAGATGAACAAGAGTATAACCAAATGCTGACATAAACTTTTTGTAGAAAACTAGTGTCAACTGTCAAAGCATTTCATCATAGGAATGTCATTAAATTGGTAACGCGTTGCAGACCAACGAATGTAAATTATACAACATAATAAGGGTAAGGCAGAACATTACTTGGCTTCTAACCAGTGGCCTCAACTGGCAGTCATCCCCCACCAAAACAACATGTTTCAACCAACACAAACGTAGTGGAATCACCAATTCACATTCTTTCACTTGAGCAGCTTCATCAACAATCAACATATCAAGCGGAGCAATCTCTGCATTATGCAACCGATAAGAACTAGAGGCTGTACAGAAAATTAGAGTTGCATTACGCATGCAATAATTCTGAATCCAATTCCTGTTCACACCAACAGGTAAATTAAGTGAACTCTGAAGATCTTTCAGCAATTTAAGGCATAGAGACCTTGCATCACCTAATTCCTTCTCAATGTAAGATATTGGCTCATAAATAGAGTTCTCAGTTGATCGAAAATCAAATCCCCTTTTCGCACTCTCATCAGTTAAATCTCCATCACATAAGAAGGCATTAATTTTTTCTAGTAAACGTAACACCATAGATATATTGCTGACATTTTCATGTGAAAAGCACTTCTTTGGAAGGTGAACCCACAAAGTCATCATGCATTTCTTTACAGCTTTTGCTGCAACATCAAACTGCTTTTTCAGGAAATCCAAAAAGCATACAGAATCACTGCCGCCATCACATTCAAGAAGCATATCGTATCGAGAACCACATTCCTCAAAAAATGATATCATTGAAACAATTATGTGCCTCCATCCTGACAATAATGAAAAGCACTCTGTAAGCTCATCCACACGATAATCCAAGAAAACTTCCTGGATCTCCTCAGAAATGTCCATATTGTCCCTGTTCCCTAATAACAAAACATCTCCAAGAGAAAGAGGTAGACCACATATGTCAATCTGCTTGCTGAATTCCTTCAAATTTTGAAGGAATCGAGTACAGACACCAACAACAGCAACATTTGTGGGAGTGCATGTAAGAGTTCGGCATTTCAAACAAGCCAAAGCCCACAATAGAGCACTAACAGTCTTGGTCTTTCCAGTACCTGGTGGGCCCCATATAAGTTTTGTGAGGTTCAAATGTCTACATCTTACAGCAGAGATGATAGATTCAATGGCATCCAATTGTGACTGATTTAGATTAACTGGTGGTAGCTCTGCAGAAGACATTAAACAGTCATCCTTTTTAGCACAGACAGAACAGACATCTTCACCCTGCAATGGAACCAACAAAGAGTTAATTAGCAATGACATGGCATGAAAATTAGGAACATACAAAATAATAACTTGAAAGGTATATTACCATATTTCTGGGGGCTAAAAGTGACTTGATTATTGTAAAATTATTATTCATGCTTGAGTCAAAGCAAAGTGCTTTCCATATACGCATGTTAGCCATTATATTATCAAGAAATGTTGCATGCACAAGTTTACTAAAGTCTCCTTCTAAACCAGTACTATTTGAAACTTTCACTTTGAAGCCCTTCTGATATTCATCATTCATAGAAACTTCAGTAACCATTGCCAAGCAATATGTTAAACCATAGCGGTTGAAGTCATCTGCAGCTTCAGGCTTCATGTTAGACAAAACAAATATGTCACCGTTCCTAGCGGTGTAGGTCTCGGTAGAAAAACCAGCACCATTGTCCCAAAAGTCAACATCCATAGAATGCAATCCTGATTTCCCTGCAACTTTAAAGGAAAGTATTTTCGAAGACGGTGCTTCTGCAATGAGCTCAAGGCACGAGTTTAGGCATGATCTTGTTTCTTCGATCAGAGGTGTCATATATGATCGCAAGTAGTCATCAAGAGAACCAAAGCTGAAAGGGATCCTCTCCACCTGAATAGACAAACAGTTGGTGAAAAAACAAAGGTGGACATAAAGCAGTGGACACAGTATATTTGCTCATTACTTAGAAAACTTGCAAAGAAATTTTGGGATCATATGATGGCGAGTCATAGCAATATACCATGGTGGTTCTGTTACCTAGTATAGTACCTTAATGTTTTAATTTTGGGCCTGTGAGGCCGGTAAGAACTTAACTGGGCATGTGAAGTAATTTCACGCATGTGCATTCTCGGGGGGAAAACTCATGAGGTTAGGTGGGACAAATGAGAACTAATGATTTTTTTGCTATTATAGTATTCATATGAAGCGACTTCTCCACGAGTATTAACAGATTAGGTTTCTCTATAATGCTACTTACACGTGAGAAATTTCTCTAAAATAGAATTTCACCATTATTTGATTAGTTTTATTTTTTTCTTGTTTCTATCACTTAAAATGACAGCTGTACCCTTACCTTCAATAGTGGTACCCTATGTGGGTGGCTATGTTCACGAACCTCACCAGCCCCTACGTGCGCCTCCCCCAGCCACGCGCCGCCCTCCCTGTGGCTGTGACACCACCAATGCCCAGTGTATGACCAGCGTGCATCATCTAGGGGCTAGGGGTCCTAACAAACTATGGTCAGATTGTTCTCACATGGAGTTGAGGAAACGCCAGTGACTCTAGGCGCCGTCTCCTACATCCGAATGGCCAGCTTCTACCACGCAGCCACAAGCCGTGCCAATAAACAGCAGGATACACATCAAAACCAAAGGAAACATCTAACCATGACTCCACGAATCGACCTCCTCACACAAATGACGCAATAACTACCCGAAAGAGAGAGAAACACACATAAAAACAAAATCGCTAAAGTTGGCAACCACCCTTCAAATTATAATCGAAACCAAGAGCGCGCCAACCGAAGGATCGATCGATCACCTTCGTCTTGTAGAGGTCGTCGTTCGTGATCTCCTGCACCGACCAGGAGAGCACGATGTCACCCAAATCCATCTCCTCCCTCATCGCGCTCGAAGACTGTTCACCCGCTCGCGCAAGGACGAGCAGGCCGCATATATTCACAGTAGCAGGGAAGGGATGGAGGGGCGTCGAACTCGAGGAGTTGCTGCAAGTGAAGTGAAGGCAGTGCGACTGATGCTCAGTGGAAAGCCGCATAGGTGATCAGAGTGGTGGGGTTTAAATGATCTTTTGCTTCTCGTGAAAGAAATGAGTACTGAGGAAGTGAGGAGGCGGTTCGTCTCTCCCCTCTGTTCCGCGGCCGTGGCCTCGTCTCCTCGGGCTTCGAGTCCGTCACTCGTCAGTCCCTTTTCGTGGAGATTGGAGAGGGCAAAGGGCTGGGCTGACGAGGATTGAGCGCTAAAGGAGAAGGCAGTTTGCTTGTCGATCTTACTATTAGATTATCTCCGGCGAGAAAATTGCATATTTGAGATTCTAAATATTATGCTTTATAATAATGCCATCTAAAATATTTGTTTCGTACAATGGTACTACAAACATATTTTAATTGATTATACTGTCATTAACCAATGTATTCTCTCTTTTTTAATTTATTTCCATGTATTTAGCATCAAAGAGACAAAAATACCCCTGTATGCTTTTACGATCTCTTTCCTATCTCTATCTACAAATTCTCTCGCCGAGTCTCGTGCTATGGACGATTCGCACAGGAGCCACCAGACGGGCCGCGCAGTCCGCCAAGGTCGACCTCGCCACATCGTCCGCCAGATTCACCCTCGACACGCCGTCCACTGAGCTCACCACGATCGAGCTGAAGGAGGACGCGCGGGCCGTGCCAACAGTCGTGCTCAGCGAGGATGTGCTAGCCAAAGTCGTGCTCGCTAGGGCCGCCTCGCCGGCACTCCCTGGGACAGCCATGGCTGCCGCGTTGAGCACCGTTCTGGCGTAGCCGCATAGGTCGCGTTGGCCAGTACCGCCTCGCCTGCTCTCCCTGTGAGGATCGAGTTTATTGGATCTTCGGTATCCCGAACCAAGGGCTTCGTAAAATTATTATCCTCAACCTTGCAATTGGATTTGCGGTATTATAACTGCCGTTTGTTTGCAAATTTGATATCGTGCAGAGGTTTACTCGCTGCCGAGTGTCATCAACCGAAAACTAAAGTACAGGGTGGCCGTTTTGTTTCGTTGAAGAACTACTCTTCGTTACTCATAACAGATCCAACTCGGGACTCCCCATTCTTCTTCGTTCGGCTTCTTCCCACGCTCGGCTGCAGCTGAGCTCGTCGGCAATGGAGCCGCCGCCAGTCCCGGCGCTGGTCCTCGCAATCGACGAGTTCGCGGCCAACATCGAAGGTGCGTGCCAGCCAGAGGAGTCCGTGGAGAGGGAGTCTCCCCAGCGTCGTCCGGTGTTTGCTACTGTCCCTTCACTGGCCGATGTTTGCATGTTCCTCAATCCGCCGTCGATGGGCAGGCGAGAGCGGCGAGGAGGACGCCGAGGAGAGCGAGGACAGCCGCGTGCCTACCAGCAGCGCCATGGCGCGCGCGGTAGAGTCTAGTCCTGTCCAGCGACTCCTCCGCAGTGCCCAAGTCGTCCCCGCCCTCGGGGACCGGGCTCGGGTCCTTGGACGTCGGCGACGGCGGCAGCCTGGCGACGATGAAGAAGCCGTTGGACACCTCCTCCGCCAGTTCGGCGTCCTCGTCGGAGCTGGTGGTGTCGTCGAAGGCTCGCTGACATCCTCCTCCGTGGATGAGAGCTGCGTCGCGATCCGCGGGACGACGAGCACCCTAGTGCGTGCGTGCAGCGGTGTGGAGGCGACCGCGGCCGAGAGCAGCGAGGAGGACGTCGTCGTCCTATTCATCTTCCTAATCTCATTCAAATCGTCCCAGAACAGCTAAACTCGTCCACGGTACCAAACGAACGAACGAGCTGCTGTTATAATACTACAGTTGCAATTGACACATTCGGGTGACTATATTTATGAAGCCGAGTATTCGGGATACCAGCCATCCAAAAAGCTCGTGAGGATCATAGATGTCGTCTCTTTTCAAGTTCTATTTTTTAGATGAAAATATATTTTATATAAACTCATTATTTTTTTTTGTGATGAGGTGTGAATCAGCACATTTTTATGATTATTTGTGGCTATTTAACATTTATGAGATGAATCCATTCGTTTCGAGTAAATTGTCCTCTACACGCTACTGTTCGTGATCGTCTCTGTTGGTGAGCAGCACCATGAGGCTCAGGACAGGAATGACGACGATTTTTACCCCAAGAGAAAGGGCCAGTGAGGTCTTGTACCATGTAGCTGCATCCATCATCAATCGCACGTACGGTAGCATTAGTGTTTGCAATTTACTGTTGGTTGTTGGTTGATTATCATTGTAGCAGACGATCTCTATAACGAGATGTTCGGCGAGCAGTAGCAGTTGTTCAGCCATCAGCACCACCAAACCTGGTGGTGAGCTGTTAGGCGAGCAGCAGCAGACGGCGAGATGTTGGCGTGATCCTGGTGGCCAGATCTTTTAAATTACAAAACTAATTAAATTTATATATTTATATATGTAATATATTTATATATTATCTTAAATCATATGAGATAGATAATTATACACTACATTTATGTTATAGCGAAGCAAGTAGATGAGTATGCTATAAGTTGTACATTGGAAAAATAGCATGTAAATCTATAGAATCAATTTGCATCTCTCACCTCATAAATTTGAGATAGACTTATATGATAACTTTGGAAAGTGGTGCAATGTCACATTCTAAAAAAATAGACTATTCTATTAGTAAGATTTTAATTCCTCGAAATGAAAGGAAACAAACGGGACCTATTGTGTACTTGACAGAGTTTTAAAACTGTCCTGTTTCAGACAAAATACACGAGATTAGACTAGAAAAAAAAAGAATACATAGTTAATGGCAGTATAATCAATTAGAATATGTTTGTAGTACCTTTTGTACGAATCAAATCTTTCAGATGACATTATTACGAAGCATAATGTTTAGAGTCCTAAATATATATGTCGGGTACCGTAATTAGGGGTACCCCCAATACTCCTAAACACGGCTGGTAAGCACCCTCAGCACAAACCGCAAAGACTGATGGGCACGGTTCAGGTCAAGGCCTCGTCTACCAAGGGACGCAATCTCGCCTCGCTCGAGCCCGGCCTCGGGCGGGAACAGTAGTCCCGGACGAATTCACGCCTCGCCCGAGGGCCTCCTCAGGCGATGGGCGCACCCTCAGCTCGCCTGAAGCCCAGCTCGGGCAGGCTTCGTCGTGAAGCAACCTTGACCAAATCGCCTTACCAACCGACCGTATCGCAGGCGCATTCAATGCGAAGATCGTCTGACACCTTATCCTGACATGTGTGCCGCAGTCGGCAAGGTCGAAGTGACCGCAGTCGCTTCACCCCTTCACTGACCGATCTGACGGGAAAACAGTGCCGCTTGCCCTGCTCCGACTGCTGTGCCAACCACCCGGGTAAGGCTGACAACAGCCGAGTTCAGCCTCGGGCGCAACAGGAAGCTCCGCCTCGCCCGACCTTAGGCCTCGGCCTCGGGAGGAGGTCTCCGCCTCGCCCGACCCCGGGACTTGGCCTCAGCCTTGGCCTAGGGAGGAATCGCGTCCTCGCCCGACCCCGACCTCGGCCTCAGGAGAAGTCTTCGCCTCGCCCGACCTTGGGCTCAGACCGACCGCGCCACAGGGGATACATCATTACCCTACCCCTAGCTAGCTCAGGCTACGAGGGAACAAGACCGGCGTCCCATCTGGCTCGCCCCGGTAACAGGTAATGATGGTTCCCCACGTACGTCTATGACGTCGGTGGTTCTCAGCCCCCTATGGAAGCAAGGGGACGTCAGCAGGATCCCAACCGCACCGCCAGCTGTGCTTACTACAGGGCTCCGGCACTTCTCCGACGGCCACGTTATCACGTACACAGGGCTCAAGCACTTCTCTGACAGCCACATTAGCATGTACACAGGGCTCAGGCACTTCTCTGCCAGACACGTTAGCGCATAGCTACACCCCCCATTGTATATCTGGACCCTCTCCTTGCATCTATAAAAGGGAGGTCCAGGGCCTTCCTGCGAGGAGGTCGCGCGGCGGGGGAGGGACGACCTAACGAACAGGCTCTCTCTCTCGCGACGCTTGTAACCCCTACTACGAGCACCCCCAGTGCGAGATAATACATTCCCCCTTATGTTCCATCTTGCGCCAACCCATCTGGGCAGGGGCACGCAGCGATAAATTCACTGGTCGGCTCGGTTGAGGGTCCCCCGGGGTCCGAAACGCCGACAGTTGGCGCGCCAGGTAGGGGCCTGCTGCGTGTTAACGAACACCTTCCCGTTGAGTTCCAGATGGGTAGTCTTCAGCAACCTCTTCAGCCCGGGACGGTGCTCCGCTTCGGGAGTCTTGAGTTCATGTCCTGCGACGGCAGCTACGACATGGTACTCCTCCCCTTGCAGCACAACAACAACGATGGTCGTCAGCTCGCCCGGCGGCGGCGAACTCGACGACGTCTTCTCCCCGTGGCGGAAGAGCAGCATCCGGGTTTGCCCTGCCACCCTCCTCGTCGCAGGAGGAGGAGACGGGGCAATCGTGGCCAGGCAGGAGGCGACACCTCGTCGGCTGTCGGTCTAGAGCGGGTTGACGACGCCGGAACCCCAGCGGGGGACATGTCAGACGTTGTCCTCTCACCTAAGACAACGACGGATGTCGTTTCCCCGCAACGCGCCTACCCCAAGCGGACTGACGATGCCAATACCCTCGCAAAGGACTTGTTGGGCGTCAACCTCGTACCTGAGATGACGGTGCAGTCCATCCTCAGCGCGACTTCACCATCGTCCATCGATCAAGAGGTACCGTCCGTTTTCCACCCTATGCCTTTTAGATTCAGCTTCGATCCACCAAGTGACCCCGCTTCGGTGAGCGCTTTCGTAAAGGCATATCCTAACCTTCCGGGGTACCATATGTGGTCATCCTGGGACCAACCGACGACCGTCTCAACCTACGGGCCCCCGGGTTCCGAGGAATAAGACAACCCCGACTCTGGTTGGGATTTCTCCTGGCTCAGTAATCCCAGCGCCATGCGTGACTTCATGACCGCATGTGACTACTGCCTCTCCGGTAGCTCTGATGATGGCCATAGCCTTGACGACGAGGGTTGTGGCCCAAGTCGTGAATGTTTCCACGTCGATATGGGGGATCGCGACGAAGGCAACCACCTCGGTATGCCGGAGGATGACGATCCCCCTGGGCCTGCTTCTCGCGTTGACATCCCGCGGAAGCTAGCTGTGGTCCCAGTCCCTGCGGGGGGTCAGGACACACAGCTCGAGCAAATCTGCGAGATGCAGGCCAAGCTCGACGAGGAAGCAGGGCAACTTGTGCAGCTCCGGCAAAACATCGAGCAAGAGTGGGCAGGCCGAGCACTCGCCGGAGAAGCGCGTCATCGGGCCCAGGACGTCCAACGTCGTATCGTTGACGATGCCAGGGCAAGGCTGCCCCCGGCCTCCAGCGGGGTCGGCCAGAATCTAGCTGCAGTAGCAATGCTACTCCGAGCAATGCCGGAGCCATCCACCACCGAGGGCGGCGCATCCAGGGATAACTCAAGAATCTCCTGGAGGATGCCGCGGTCCGACGGGCCGAAAGCTCTGCCTCCCGAAGGCAAGGGTGCCCCCCGGAGCATCGCGCAACGACTTCCCGACTTATGCGGGAGGCCTCGGTCCGCACCGGGCGCACGCGGGACGGGACGCCTGCAGCCCCGGATCGCCTCGGCGACGAGCACCACCGCCGCAACCGTCGAGCCCGCCTCGAAGAGAAGGTGCCCCGAGGCTACCACCCCAGGCGTGGAGGACGCTACGATAGTGAGGAGGATCGAAGTCCCTCGCCCGAACCACCAGGTCCGCAAGCCTTCAGCCAGGCCATACGACAGGCGTCGTTCCCAGCCCGGTTCCGGGCCCCGACTACCATCACCAAGTACTCGGGGGAGACGAGGCCGGAGTTGTGGCTTGCGGACTACCGGCTGGCCTGCCAGCTGGGAGGAACGAACGACGACAACCTCATCATCCGCAACCTCCCCCTGTTCCTCTCCGACACCACCCGGGCCTGGCTGGAGCACCTGCCTCCCGCGCAGATCTCCAACTGGGACGACTTGGTCAAGGCCTTCGCTGGAAACTTTCAAGGTACGTACGTGCGCCCTAGGAACTCATGGGATCTCCGAAGCTGCCGCCAGCAGCCAGGGGAATCCCTGCGAGAGTACATCCCGACGGTTTTCGAAGCAGCGCACCGAGCTGCCCAACATCACCGACTCGGATGTCATCGGGGCGTTCCTCGCCGGCACCACTTGCCGTGACCTAGTGAGCAAACTGGGGCGCAAGACTCCCACCAAGGCGAGCGAATTGATGGACATCGCCACCAAGTTCGCCTCTGGTCAGGAGGCGGTCGAAGCCATCTTCCGGAAGGACAAGCAGCCTCAGGGAAGGCAGCAGGAAGACGTCCCCGAGGCGTCCGCCCAGCGGGGCACGAAGAAGAAGGCCAATAAGAAGGCGCAAGCAAAGCGCGACGCCGCTGACGCGGAACTTGTCGCTGCTGCTGAGCACAGGAACCCTCGAAAGCCTCTCGGAGGGGCCAACCTGTTTGACAAGATGCTCAAGGAGTCGTGCCCCTATCATCAGGGTCCCGTCAAGCACACCCTTGAGGAATGTGTCATGCTTCGGCGCTACTTCCATAAGGCCGGGCCCCCGGCGGGAGATGGCAAAGGCCAAGACAACAACAAGAAAGAGGGCGACAAGGAAGAGGAGTTCCCCGAGGTCCACGGCTGCTTCATGATCTACGGTGGGCAAGTGGCGAACGCCTCGGCTCGGCACCGCAAGCAGGAGCGCCGGGAGGTCTGCTCGGTGAAGGTGGCGGCGTCAGTCTACCTAGACTGGTCCGACAAGCCCATCACCTTCGACCAAGGCGACCACCCCGACTGCGTGCCGAGCCCAGGAAGGTACCCACTCGTTGTCGATCCTGTCATCGGCAACGCTAGGCTCACCAAGGTCCTCATGGACGGAGGCAGCAGTCTCAACATCATCTACACCGAGACCCTCGGGCTCTTGGAGATCGATCTGTCCACGATCCAGGCCGGTGCGGCGCCCTTTCACGGGATCGTCCCCGGAAAGCGCGTCCTGCCCCTTGGGCAACTCGATTTGCCCGTCTGTTTCGGGACTCCCTCCAACTTCCGCAGGGAAACCCTCATGTTCGAGGTGGTCGGGTTCTGAGGGACCTACCACGCGGTGCTGGGGAGATCGTGCTACGCCAAGTTCATGGCCGTCCCCAACTACACATACCTCAAGCTCAAGATGTCAGGCCGAAGTTTTTGCGTGGAGTCCCTCGGACATGCCCGGCATACCGAGGGATGTCGCCAAGCACTCACTGGACATCCAAGCTGGTGCCCGACCCGTGAAGCAGCCTCTGCGCCGTTTCGACGAAGAAAAGCGCAGAGCCATAGGCGAGGAGATCCACAAGCTGATGGCGGCGGGGTTCATCAAAGAGATATTCCATCCCGATTGGTTAGCTAACCCTGTGCTTGCAAAAAAGAAAGGTGGGAAATGGTGGATGTGCGTCGACTACACCGGGTTGAATAAAGCATGTCTGAAGGTTCCCTACCCTCTGCCTCGCATCAATCAAATTGTGGACTCCACTGCTGGGTGCGAAACCTTGTCATTCTTCGACGCCTATTCAGGTTATCACCAAATCAAGATGAAAGAGTCCGACCAGCTCGCGACTTCTTTCATCACACATTTTGGCATGTATTGTTATACTACTATACCATTTGGCTTGAGGAATGCAGGTGCGACATATCAAAGGTGCATGAACCACGTGTTCAGAGAGCACATCGGCCGAACGGTTGAGGCTTACGTCGATGACATCATTGTCAAGGCGAGGAAAGCCTCCGACCTCCTCTCTGACCTTGAAACGACATTCAAGTGTCTGAGAGCGAAAGGCGTAAAACTCAATCCCGAGAAGTGTGTCCTCGGAGTCCCCCGAGGCATGCTCCTGGGGTTCATCGTCTCCGAGCGGGGCATCGAGGCCAACCCGGAGAAAATCGCGGCCATCACCAACATGGGACCGATCAAAGATTTGAAAGGAGTACAGAGGGTCATGGGATGCCTTACGGCTCTGAGCCGCTTCATCTCGCGCCTCGGCGAGAAAGGATTGCCCTTGTACCGCCTCTTAAGGAAGGTCAAGCGCTTCACTTGGACCCCCGAGGCCAAAGAAGCCCTCAGAAACCTTAAGACACTCCTTACCAATGCGCCCATCTTGGTGCCCCCCGCTGCGGGAGAAGCCCTCTTGATCTACGTAGTCGCAACCACTTAGGTGGTTAGCGCCGCGATCGCAGTCGAGAGACGAGAAGAAGGGCATGCACTGCTCGTCCAGAGGACGGTCTACTTCATCAGCGAGGTGCTATCCGAGACCAAGATCCGCTACCCACAAATCCAGAAGCTACTGTACGCAGTAATTCTGACGTGGCGAAAATTGTGACACTACTTCGAGTCTCAGCCGGTGACTGTGGTGTCATCCTTCCCCTGGGGGAGATCATCCAGTGCCGAGAGGCCTCGGATAGGATAGCAAAGTGGGCAGTGGAACTCATGGGCAAGACAATTTCATTCGCTCCTCAGAAGGCCATAAAATCTCAAGCCTTGGCGGACTTCCTGGCTGAATGGGTCGACACCCAATTGCCAACAGCTCCGATCCAGGCCGAACTTTGGACCATGTACTTCGACGGGTCGCTTATGAAAACCGGAGCAGGCGCTGGCCTGCTCTTCGTTTCACCTTTCGGAAAGCATCTTCGCTACGTGATACGCCTCCATTTTCCGGCGTCAAACAACGTGGCCGAGTACGAGGCTTTGGTTAACGGGTTGCACATCGCCGTCGAGCTAGGGGTTCGGCGCCTCGACGCTCGCGGCGACTCGCAGCTTGTCATTGACCAAGTCATGAAGAACTCCCACTGTCGCGACCGGAGTATGGAGGCCTACTGCGGCGAAGTTCGGCGCCTGGAAGACAAGTTCTACGGGCTGGAACTCAACCATATCGCTCGACGGTACAACGCGACTACGGATGAGCTGGCGAAAATAGCCTCGGGGCGAATGACGGTTCCCCCGGACGTCTTCTCCAGGGACATACATCAACCCTCTGTCAAGATCGACGACACACCCGAGCCCGAGGAGACCTCGGCCCAGCCCGAGGTATCCTCGGCCGCTGAGGGAGAGGCCCTGCGCGTCGAGGGAGAGCGGAATGGGGTCACGCCAAACCCGATCTGGCAGGCCACGTACCTGCAATATCTCCTCCGAGGAGAGCTGCCCCTCGACAAGGCCGAAGCTCGGCGACTGGCATGGCGCGCCAAGTCGTTCGTTTTACTTGGTGATGAAAAGGAGCTCTACCACCGCAGCCCCTCAGGCATTCTCCAACGATCCATATCCGTCGCCGAAGGACAAGAGCCGTTGCAAGAGATACACTCGGGGGCTTGCGGTCACCATGCAGCACCTCGAGCCCTCGTGGGGAACGCCTTCCGACAAGGTTTCTACTGGCCGACCGTGGTGGCCGACGCCACTAGGATTGTACGCTCCTGCCAAGGGTGTCGATTCTACGCAAGACAGACACACCTGCCTGCTCAGGCCCTGCAGACAATACCCATCACCTGGTCGTTTGTCGTGTGGGGTCTGGACCTCGTCGGTCCCTTGCAGAAGGCACCCCGGGGCTTCTCGCACCTGCTGGTCGCCATCGACAAATTCTCCAAGTGGATCGAGGTCCGACCCTTAACCAGCATTAGGTCCGAGCAGGCGGTGGCATACTTCACAAACATCATTCATCGCTTTGGGGTCCCGAACTCCATCATCACCGATAATGGCACGCAGTTCACTGGGAAGAAGTTCCTGGACTTCTGCGAGGACCACCACATCCATGTGGACTGGGGCGCCGTAGCTCACCCCATGACGAATGGGCCGGTGGAGCGTGCCAACGGTATGATTCTGCAGGGACTTAAACCGAGGATCAATAACGACCTCAACAAGTTTGGCAAGCGGTGGATGAAAGAGCTACCCTCGGTGGTCTGGAGTCTGAGGACGACGCCGAGCCGAGCCACAGGTTTCTCGCCGTTCTTTCTAGTCTATGGGGCCGAGGTCGTCCTACCCACGGACTTAGAATACGGTTCCCGAGAACAAAGGCGTACGACGACCGAAGCAACCAGACTAGCCGAGAGGATTCACTGGACCAGCTCGAAGAGGCTCGGGACGTGGCCTTGCTACACTCGGCGTGGTATCAGCAGTCTCTGCGACGCTACCACGCCCGAATGGTTCGGCCCCGAGGCTTCCAAGTGGGAGACTTGGTACTTCAGCTGCGGCAAGACGCCCGAGGACGCCACAAGCTCACTCCTCCCTGGGAAGGGTCGTTCATCATCGCCAAGATTTTGAAGCCCGGGACATACAAGCTGGCCAACGATCGAGGCGAGGTCTACAACAACGCTTGGAACATCCAACAGCTACGTCACTTCTACCCTTAAATTGTTTCAAGTCGTTCATGTACCTCGTTTTCTTTACATACACAAATAAAGTCTAACCGTCAAGGAAGGATTAGCCTTGCCTCGGCAAAGCCCGACCCTCCCTTGGGGGCTAGAAGGGGGAACCCCCTCTGCGTCAAAATTTTCCTCGGAAAAGTTTTCTACCAAAACGACTTTCGACTATATCGATAACGGAACCCTGAAAACGACGAGAGGGACCTTGAGCGGCAAGGCCGACCGAGCCGAGGGACTCCTACGCCTCCGGGATACCGATACCTCACTCGTCACCTTCTGCGAAAGGCAACTCACGCTCGGTTAAGCAGTTCTGCTATCGAACAAGTCCTAAACGCTCGGGTAGAAAACGACTTTCGTGCTTTCGACTATATCGATAGCGGGATCCTAAAAACGACGAGAGTACACGTAAGCGGCAAGGCCGACCGAGCCGAGGGACTCCTGTAGCATCCCAAAAATTCAAATCTTGGAATTTTCCTAAACTCGCTCTAAATTCAAAATGAATTTCAAATTTCATTTCAAAATGTTTGTTTGCGAGTTGATATCAACAAATAAAATATAGTGGTCTATATTCTCTCCAAAATCCTCCTCAAAATATCCTACAAATATTTCCCTAGTGATCCCCCTCAAATTGTTTCCAGAAATACTGCCCAGATATTTCCCTGGTGATCCCCTTCAAGTTCTTTCTAGAAATACTGCCCAAATATTCCACCGATATATCTCCAGATATTTTCCTCCTGAGAAATACCTTCAGAATCATTTTTGAAGTCCGTACAAATATTTTCTTCATAACTTTCCTCATGCTCATTCGTATACGTATGCCTTCGGTGTCATACGGTGAGCTCTACAAGCTAATTACACTCATATAAGACAAATCCATGCTAATCTCCCACTAATCCTCTCATCCTCCCACTAATCCTCTCATGCCTCCCCCTAATCCTCCACCATGGCTATAAATAGAGGGGCAAGGGCCTCCTCTCATCCCACCCCAAGTCATTTCATGGCAACTCCCTCCCTCCCCCCCACACCCACACGCCCACTCCCACTCCACCTCCCACACAAGCACACACTAGCACAAGGATCGTTCGGTCGTTCTTCGATCGTTCGTCCCCCTGTTCTTAGTTTGTTCGTTCGTTCATCCGATCGTTCGATCGTTCGTCCGATCGTTCATGGTTCGTTCGTCCGATCGTTCGATCGTTCGTCCAAATAATCTTTTTCCTGCTGTTATGCTGCCGAAATTCCGATCGTTCGTTCGTTCGATCATTCGATCGTTCATCGTTCGTTCATAGTTCCTATTCATCGTTCATCGTTCGTTCATCGTCACTATTCACCATTCATCGTTCGTTCATACGAATTATTCACCATCACTATTTACCATTACTATTCATTGTACTATTCATCATTACTATTCATCGATCATCCGATCACCCCAAATTTCAACTACTCATCCATCATGCTGTCCAGTCCACCTAAGACCATCCAGACCCATATTCCAGTCATACAAACTCTGGAGACCCATATTCCAGTCATACAAACTCTGGTGACTGTGATTTTCATTCCAGTAGTGAACTTCCCATCTGGCCACCCATCCTAGATTTCTCCAAGTTGAGCACTCTTAACTTTGGGATTCTTTCAAGCCAGACTTCCAAAAAAGAAAGGCAAACCATGTTTGTATAGATACGTCTTCAATCCTATAAAATCTGACCCAAGATACCACAACCCACTCGGACCAGAATACCACAACATTCTAGCTATTTGGGTCCCGCCTCACTGCTGTCTGATGTGACACAGTAGGTAGGAACAATTTCCACCAACATAAACCTCTGTCTAAGAAAAGCCCGAAAATAATTCCTCGCACCCCGCTCAAAAATACATTTGTATTTTTGATTTTCTAAATATCTCTAAATATTCAAATTCTAGAATATTCCAAGAATATTCCTTTCCTTTTCTTTTTCTCCCTATGATTATAAAATCCAAAACTCCTCCATCCAAACTCAGATTTCAGTCATTCTTTTTCTAAAATTCTTGTCAAACTATTCCCTATCCAACCATGTCATCCCTTAAGCATGGTTCATATTCCAGAAAACTCCCAAAATACTCTTGTCCCATATTCTGCCTATAACTCTCCTGTTCATATTAAGTGAGACGATTCATTCGTCACTATTCTCACCAACAGTGAACTTCACTGTGCTACACCACATACACCCAGCTATAAATACACCCAGCTACCCTCTCCCACTCCACACACTCAACACCCTCAGCCAAGGCAAACACCCCACTCACTCAGTTACTCCGCTCTGCCGGCTACACGCATAGTGTTGCTTCGTCTCCAGTCCACCCTCCTGGTAAGCACCCTCGCTCCACCACCAGCAGTATCTAACACCACATGACACAGATTCTACTCACGACTCTACCCATCCATATATCGCTATTCTGACCACTATACTAAATATTTGTTGGTATACTTGTTGGTTTGTATGTTTGTTTGTTCATGTTGCATAGTTATCGGAGCGTTCGGGCCGTCTCGTGGAGGCCAGATCTGCAAGTCTACGCCAGGCAGTGGAGCTAGAAGCTAGTTCCGTGAGCTCCTCTTCCCCCTTCGCCGGATAAGCACGACAAGTTCACTGGATCCCTTTGATGTATAAATTACCTATGATTTTTCAACCACAACCCTCAGCCTGTTATTTTATGCATGATATGATTTTGAGACAAGTTATTATGGCCACCCAGCCGCTTGCCGCAATCAATCTCTGATATATTTGTTACAAATGATTTGAGGAAAAGTGTGAGTTTTCAAAAGAAAATGCTTTTCAAAATGTGTATGATGAAGGGTTTTCACCCTTATCACCTTTGAGTAGGGATGATCAGGGACTCCCTGGTTTAGGGGAGGGCCTAAGGTGATGGCTCAGCTGGTTTAGGTGTGAGCAGAAGGATTGTCCCCTCACATACGGACTGGTTTGTCATCCTTCACTACCTGTACTCATGATAAGTACAACCACTCGAGACTGTGTGGGCAGTCACTCAATCTGAACTCGTACGGTCCAACCCTAGGGTTATGAAGGCTGGGGAGCACCGGGAGGATAAGGAGGGGGAATGTTTTGTCCGGTTTGGGCATGGCGGTGGCCTGACTCCTTCCGGTATAACCGTTAAGGTTAGGACGTGCGAGGAAAGAAAGAGATTCGGCATTCGGGTCTCACGACGGTGAGATCGCAGAAACTGGGCTAGTGGGTAAAGTGTACATCTCTGCGCAGAGTTTGAAAACCTATTCGAATAGTCCGTGTCCATAGAAATGGACGAGTCTGGTATGGTATGGCAATTAATGTTTTGTTTTCAAAAAAGGGTGCGTTTGAGAAAAATGGTTTTTAAAGGTCCGACGGTTGAGCCGTGAGCTATGGTGGACGGGAAGTCCAGTAGCTGTTTTTGAAAATGAAAACCAGTGGGAAACTGCTGAGATACCTGGATGGTTTAGTCCAGGGGATTTTGTTCTATATTGAAAAACTTCCTGCTCCTTTGGCAGAGGATGCGCTTTGCAAAATACAAAATGTTTTACAAAACAACCCTGCATAAGATATTGTTGTTTCTGCAAAATATCCTGAGCTCCAGATATTCCATGCATTATATCTGATTTCTCCATTCCGCGGGTGAAGGTGGGCTGCTGAGTACGTTTGTACTTACCCTTGCTTATTTGTTGTTTTTCAGAAAAAGGAGATCGGGTAAGAGTTACGACTGTTCCCAACCTTGCCTATGGCTGTTGGACCGCTGATTTGCTTCGCTGCGTATATCTGGCTGCTTCAGCCCCACTCTGATGATATGTCCCGAGTTGTAGACCAACTCTTAAAATTGTTCGCCACCTTTATAGGTTTGTCTCATTTAGACAGATCTGGAATCATCTGATGTATAAATGTGTTTACTAGCCTCCTAGGACTAGTAATTGTATCACATTTGAGTCTCAGAGGATCTGGGGCGCTTCAGGTGGTATCGGAGCCAGGTTGGCCGCAGGACATAACCCTTAGCCTGATCAAAAGTTTTTGAGTCAAAACTATTTTATTAAAAAAATCTTGCTCTCATCCCTTGATTTCAAAAATGCTTTCCCCCTTTCCTTCTCTCAGAAGTCAGATGGAGGTCCGCTGCCAAACCAGCTTTTTCCAGAATGAAGATGGTTTCCCCAAGTTGCTGAGAGCATGCACAGTTCGCCTCGGAATCAGAAGCCAGCCAGAGTATGATGGTCGTGAATTCATCGAGCATGGCACAGAGAAGTGTGTCATGACTGTATACATTGGATCCAGTCCACACCATGTGGAATGGAGTGTCACTGCTGCTGGGCACAGATTCAAAGACACCTGCCAAGTCGTCGACCGCAAGGCATTGAGGGCCCTGTGTCAGATCTATGAAGAAGAAGTGACCGACACACCGCTCAGATTCTTTCCGCCCTTTCAGAGAGACCGTCCTGTTTGGATGGCCAGGATGAGTGCATTGGAAGGTCAGCAGCTGCTTGAGGACGACCCCACAGTCGCGTACCTCACTGCATATCTGCTCACCTTAGATGCACAGTATGATTTCTTGCCCGAGCAGAAGATGCAGAGAAGAGCAACCGTCAGCTCCATGTGGATCTCACCACAGCTCAAGCCCGTGTAGCTGCCTTGGGAAGTCGTGAAGTCATTGCTGTTGAAGCCCTGAAGCAAGCCAAGGATGAGCACATCCAAAAGTTGATGGAGGCCTACTTGGTAACCCATAACCAACGTGGAGCCCTGCGGATCCAAGAGCCCGCTTCATCCAACCCAGTTCAACCCATGAGAGCTGAAGATCCCTAGATTCTTAAAGGTCACCCGGTCTCTATCAAAGGAGATAAGAAGGCTTGGGAACTGCCGGAAGGAGCCATAGTCTTGGAAGGAATTCTAGTCTTCCCTCAGGCTATGAATAAGCAAGAGCACCCCGAGTCCTCCCAAGATCCCCCGCCAGAGTTGTTTGAGCCCCTCACTATGAAGAAGATTCCAGCACCCTCCCTTGAGATCAAAGAAGAAGCTGCAAGCACCCCGCCAGCACCGCCGCCCTCTGAGGAGCTACAAGAGCCAGTCCATCTTGAAGAAGAGTTCGACACCGTCTTGCCATCTCAGACGCCGCCAGAAGAAGTCATCAACATCAGCTCCCTCTTGACCCATCCAGGAGATGTCTCAGATTGAAGGTTGCCAGCCTCGCCAGAAGAGAAGCTGCCTGGTCTAAAGTTAGTTATGCCCAGTCCTCTGCATGCATTGGGTAGTGAAGTTTTTCTTCACTTTGGCTAGAGCCCTGCATGTATGAGAGGTAATCGTGTAGACTCGTGTTTTGCAAAACTCTAATTGTTTGGCCCCTAGGGCATTTCAAAATGAATTTCGCTTGATGTTTTCCTCCCTTTTGAGTGCATATGTGATGCTTTAACATTAGTGCTCATAAGTTGCATTTAGCATAATTCTCAATTCAGGAGCTGAGCAATAGTAGTTATGCTTAGCCCCCGAATCTGAGTAGTCCGTGCTTTGGAAAAACTCTATTCTTTCCTTATTCAAAACATTTGCTTTGTTTGTTCTTATCATTGCTGAGCTTATGTGTTTTCTTTCTTTTTAAGAAAGGTTTTCTCTAAAAACATAAATCATAAATTAGATCTAATCCTCACCTTATGCTTCCATTCTCATCTTAACCTATCTCAAGAGAAAAGCACTGAAAGGGAATTAGGCTTACACCTAGTTCCTAAATAATTTTGGTGGTTGAATTGCCCAACACAAATAATTGGACTAACTAGTTTGCTCTAGTGTATAAGTTATATAGGTGCCAAAGGTTCACACTTAGCCAATAAAAAGACAAAGTATTGGGTTCAACAAAAGAGCAAAGGATCAACCGAAGGCACCTCTGGTCTGGCGCACCGGACTGTCCGGTGCACCATCGGACAGTGTCCGGTGCACCAGAGGACTCCCAGCCAAACTCGTCACCTTCGGGAAAATCCAGAGGCGCTCCGCTATAATTCACCGGACTGTCCGGTGTACACCGGACAGTGTCCGGTGCTCCAAGGAACGGCGCCTCAGGAACTCGCCAGCTTCGGGAATTCACAACGGCTAGTCCGCTATAATTCACCGGACATGTCCGGTGTACACCGGACTGTCCGGTGTGCCATTGAAGCAACGGATACTTCGGCGCCAACGGCTACCTGCAGCGCATTGAATGCGCGCCAGCGCGCGCAGAAGTCAGGCACGCCCATACTGGCGCACCGGACACTCTACAGTACATGTCCGGTGCGCCACCGGACATCCAGGCGGGCCCAGAAGACAGAGCTCCAACGGTCGGAACCCAACGGCTTTGGTGACGTGGCTGGCACACCGGACATGTCCGGTGTGCACCGGACTGTCCGGTGCACCATACGACAGTCAGCCCCACCAAACGGCTAGTTTGGTGGTTGGGGCTATAAATACCCCCAACCACCCACCATTCATTGCATCCAAGTTTTCACATTTCCAACCACTTACAAGAGCTAGGCATTCAATTCTAGACACACTCAAGAGATCAAATCCTCTCCCAAATTCCACACAAAGCTTTAGTGACTAGTGAGAGAGATTTGCTTGTGTTCTTTCGAGCTCTTGCGCTTGGATTGCTTTCTTCTTTCTTGATTCTTTATTGCGATCAAACTCACTTGTAATTGAGGCAAGAGACACCAATCTTGTGGTGGTCCTTGTAGGAACTTTGTGTTCCAAGTGATTGAGAAGAGAAAGCTCACTCGGTCCGAGCGACCGTTTGAGAGAGGGAAAGGGTTGAAAGAGACCCGGTCTTTGTGACCACCTCAACGAGGAGTAGGTTTGCAAGAACCGAACCTCGGTAAAACAAATCCGCGTGTCACACCTCTTATTTGCTTGCGATTTGTTTTGCACCCTCTCTCGCGGACTTGATTATATTTCTAACGCTAATCCGGCTTGTAGTTGTGATTATTTTGAAGAATTTCAGTTTTGCCCTATGCCCCCCCTCTAGGCGACTTTCAATTGGTATCAGAGCCCGGTGCTTCATTAGAGCCTAACCGCTCGAAGTGATGTCGGGAGATCACGCCAAGAAGGAAATGGAGACCGGCGAAAAGCCCACTACAAGCAACGAGAAAGCTCTATCAGGAGAGTCACACAACAAGGAGAAGAGGAAGGAGAAGAAAAAGGGAAAGAAGACTTCTTCCCACAAGTCGCATCGGAGTGGCGACAAAATTAAGAAGATGAGGAAGGTGGTCTACTACGAGACCGACACTTCATCACCTTCTACCTCCGGCTCCGACGCGCCCTCCATAACTTCGAAGCGCCATGAGCGTAAGAAGTTTAGTAAGATCCCCTTACATTATCCTCGTACTTCTAGACATACTCCATTACTTTCCGTTCCATTAGGCAAACCGCCAACCTTTGACGGTGAAGATTATGCTAGGTGGAGTGATTTAATGAAATTTCATCTAACCTCACTCCACAAAAGTATATGGAATGTTGTTGAGTTTGGAGCACAGGTACCATCCGTAGGGGATGAGGATTATGATGAGGACGAGGTGGCCCAAATCGAGCACTTCAACTCCCAAGCCACAACAATACTCCTTGCCTCTCTAAGTAGGGAGGAGTACAACAAGGTGCAAGGATTGAAGAGCGCCAAGGAAGTTTGGGACGTGCTCAAAACCGCACATGAGGGTGATGAACTCACCAAGATCACTAAACGGGAAACGATCGAGGGGGAGCTCGGTCGCTTCCGTCTACGCTAAGGGGAGGAGCCACAAGACATGTACAACCGGCTCAAAACCTTGGTAAACCAAGTGCGCAACCTCGGGAGCAAAAAGTGGGATGACCACGAGGTGGTTAAGGTTATTCTAAGATCTCTTATTTTCCTTAACCCTACTCAAGTTCAATTAATTTGTGGTAATCTAAGATATACACTAATGACTCCTGAGGAAGTAATCGGGAATTTTGTGAGCTTTGAATTTATGATTAAGGGCTCACGAAAGATCAACGAGCTTGACGGCCCCTCCATGTCCGAAGCACAACCAGTTGCATTTAAGGCGACGGAGGAGAAGAAGGAGGAGTCTACATCAAGTAGACAACCAATCGACGCCTCCAAGCTCGACAATGAGGAAATGGCGCTCGTCATCAAGAGCTTCCGCCAAATCCTCAAACAAAGGAGGGGGAAAGATTACAAGCCCCGTTCCAAGAAGGTTTGTTACAAATGTGGTAAGCCCGATCACTTTATAGCTAAATGCCCTATCTCTAGTGACAGTGACAGGGGTGATGACAAGAAGGGGAGAAGAAAGGAGAAGAAGAGGTACTACAAGAAGAAGGGCGGCGATGCCCATGTTTGTCGAGAGTGGGACTCCGACGAAAGCTCTAGCGACTCCTCCGACGAAGAGGACGCCGCCAACATCGCCGTCACCAAGGGACTTCTCTTCCCCAACGTCAGCCACAAGTGCCTCATGGCAAAGGACGGCAAAAAGAAGAAGGTTAAATCTAAATCCTCCACTAGATATGAGTCCTCTAGTGATGATAATGCTAGTGATGAGGAAGATAATTTGCGTACTCTTTTTGCCAACTTAAACATGCAACAAAAAGAGAAATTAAATGAATTAATTAGTGCCATCCATGAGAAGGATGATCTCTTGGACTCCCAAGAGGACTTCCTAATCAAGGAAAACAAAAAGCATGTTAAAATTAAAAATGCTTATGCTCTAGAAGTTGAGAAATGTGAAAAATTATCTAGTGAGCTAAGTACTTGCCATGAGACTATAGACAACCTTAGAAATGAGAATGCTAATTTATTAGCTAGGATTGATTCTATTGGTTGTAATGTTTCAATTCCCAATCTTAGAAATGATAATGATGATTTACTTGCTAAGATTGAAGAATTAAACATATCTCTTGTTAGCCTTAGGAAGGAAAATGAAAAATTGATTGCTAAGGCTAAAGATTTTGATGTTTGCAATATTACAATTTCCGATCTTAGAGATAAGAATGATATATTGCGTGCTAAGATTGTTGAACTTAATTCTTGCAAACCCTCTACATCTACCATAGAACATACTACCATTTGTACTAGATGTAGAGATGTTAACATTGATGCTATACATGATCACATGTCTTTAATTAAACAACAAAATGATCATATAGCAAAATTAGATGCTAAAATTGCTGAGCATAACTTAGAAAATGAAAAATTTAAATTTGCTAGAAGTATGCTCTATAGTGGGAGACGCCCTGGCATCAAGGATGGCATTGGCTTCCAACAGGGAGACAATGTCAAACTTAGTGCCCCTCCTAAGAAATTGTCCAACTTTGTTAAGGGCAAGGCTCTCATGCCTCAGGATAAAGAGGGTTACATTTTATACCCTGCCGATTATCCCGAGGACAAAATTAGGAGAATTCATTCTAGAAAGTCTCACTCTGGTTCTAACCATGCTTTTATATATAAGGGTGAGACATCTAGCTCTAGGCAACCAACCCGTGCTAAGTTGCCTAAGAAGAAAACTCCTAGTGCATCAAATGAACATAGCTTTTCATTTAAAACCTTTGATGCATCATATGTTTTGACTAACAAATCCGGCAAGGTAGTTGCCAAATATGTTGGGGGCAAGCACAAGGGGTCAAAGACTTGTGTTTGGGTACCCAAAGTTCTTGTTTCTAATGCCAAAGGACCCAAAACCATTTGGGTACCTAAAGTCAAGAACTAAAAATGTTTTGTAGGTTTATGCATCCGGGGGCTCAAGTTGGATTATCGACAGCGGATGCACAAACCACATGACAGGGGAGAAGAAGATGTTCTCCTCCTATGAGAAAAACCAGGATCCCCAACGAGCTATCACATTCGGGGATGGAAACCAAGGTTTGGTCAAAGGATTGGGTAAAATTGCTATATCTCCTGACCATTCTATTTCCAATGTTTTTCTTATAGATTCATTAGATTACAATTTGCTTTCTGTATCTCAATTATGCAAAATGGGTTACAACTGTCTTTTCACTGATGTAGGTGTCACTGTCTTTAGAAGAAGTGATGATTCAATAGCATTTAAGGGAGTGTTGGAGGGTCAGCTATACTTGGTAGATTTTGATAGAGCTGAACTCGACACTTGCTTAATTGCTAAGACTAACATGGGTTGGCTCTGGCACCGCCGACTAGCCCATGTTGGGATGAAGAATCTCCATAAGCTTCTAAAGGGAGAGCACATTTTAGGACTAACCAATGTTCATTTTGAGAAAGACAGGGTTTGTAGCGCATGCCAAGCAGGAAAGCAAGTTGGTGCCCATCATCCACACAAGAACATCATGACGACCGACAGGCCGCTTGAGCTACTCCACATGGATCTATTCGGCCCGATTGCTTACATAAGCATCGGCGGGAATAAGTATTGTCTTGTAATAGTGGATGATTACTCTCGCTTCACTTGGGTATTCTTTTTGCAGGAAAAATCTCAAACCCAAGAGACCTTAAAAGGATTCTTGAGACGGGCTCAAAATGAGTTCGGCTTAAGGATCAAGAAAATTAGAAGCGACAACGGGACGGAGTTCAAGAACTCTCAAATTGAAGGCTTCCTTGAGGAGGAGGGCATCAAGCATGAGTTCTCCTCTCCCTACACGCCACAACAAAATGGTGTAGTGGAAAGGAAGAATAGAACTCTATTGGACATGACAAGAACCATGCTTGATGAGTACAAGACTTCGGATCGGTTTTGGGCCGAGGCGGTCAACACCGCTTGCTACGCCATCAACCGGTTATATCTTCACCGAATCCTCAAGAAGACATCGTATGAACTCCTAACCGGTAAAAAGCCCAATATTTCATATTTTAGAGTCTTTGGTAGCAAATGCTTTATACTTGTTAAAAGAGGTAGAAAATCTAAATTTGCTCCTAAGACTGTAGAAGGCTTTTTACTAGGATATGATTCAAACACAAGGGCATATAGAGTCTTTAACAAGTCCTCGGGACTAGTTGAAGTTTCTTGTGACGTTGTGTTTGATGAAACTAACGACTCTCAAGTAGAGCAAGTTGATCTTGATGAGATAGGTGATGAAGAGGCTCCGTGCATCGCGCTAAGGAACATGTCCATTGGGGATGTGTGTCCCAAGGAATCCGAAGAGCCTCCAAATGCACAAGATCAACCATCCTCCTCCACGCAAGCATCTCCACCAACTCAAAATGAGGATGAAGCTCAAGTTGATGAAATAGAAGATCAAGCAAATGAGCCACCTCAAGATGACGGCAATGATCAAGGGGGAGATGCAAATGATCAAGACAAGGAGGATGAAGAACAAAGGCCGCCACACCCAAGAGTCCACCAAGCAATCCAACGAGATCACCCCGTCGACACCATCCTCGGCGATATTCATAAGGGGGTAACTACTAGATCTCGTGTTGCACATTTTTGTGAGCATTACTCTTTTGTTTCCTCTATTGAGCCCCACAGGGTAGAGGAAGCGCTACAAGATTCGGATTGGGTAGTGGCGATGCAAGAGGAGCTCAACAACTTCACTAGGAATGAGGTATGGCATTTAGTTCCACATCCAAATCAAAATGTTGTAGGAACCAAGTGGGTTTTCCGCAACAAGCAAGATGAGCATGGTGTGGTGACAAGGAACAAAGCTCGACTTGTGGCCAAGGGATACTCCCAAGTCGAAGGTTTGGATTTCGGTGAAACCTATGCACCCGTAGCTAGGCTTGAGTCAATTCGCATATTATTGGCCTATGCTACTTACCATGGTTTTAAGCTTTATCAAATGGACGTGAAAAGTGCCTTCCTCAATGGACCAATCAAGGAAGAGGTCTATGTTGAGCAACCTCCAAGCTTTGAAGACAGTGAGTATCCTAACCATGTTTATAAGCTCTCTAAGGCGCTTTATGGGCTCAAGCAAGCCCCAAGAGCATGGTATGAATGCCTAAGAGATTTCCTTATCACTAATGGCTTCAAAGTTGGAAAGGCCGATCCTACTTTATTTACTAAAACTCTTGAAAATGACTTGTTCGTATGCCAAATTTATGTTGATGATATTATATTTGGGTCTACTAACGAGTCTACATGTGAAGAATTTAGTAGGATCATGACACAAAAATTCGAGATGTCTATGATGGGGGAGTTGAAGTATTTCTTAGGATTTCAAGTGAAGCAACTCCAAGAGGGCACCTTCTTAAGCCAAACGAAGTATACTCAAGATATCCTAAGCAAGTTTGGGATGAAAGATGCCAAACCCATCAAGACACCCATGGGAACCAATGGGCATCTCAACCTCGACGAGGGAGGTAAATCCGTCGATCAAAAGGTATACCAGTCGATGATAGGTTCTTTGCTATATTTATGTGTATCTCGACCGGATATTATGCTTTCCGTATGCATGTGTGCAAGATTCCAAGCCGACCCTAAGGAAGCTCACCTTAAGGCCGTAAAACGAATCTTGAGATATTTGGTTTATACTCCTAAGTTTGGGCTTTGGTATCCTCGGGGATCCACTTTTGATTTGATTGGTTATTCCGATGCCGATTGAGCGGGGTGTAAAATCAATAGAAAGAGCACATCGGGGACTTGCCAGTTCTTGGGAAGATCCTTGGTGTCTTGGGCTTCAAAGAAGCAAAATTCGGTCGCTCTTTCTACCGTCGAGGCCGAGTACATTGCCGCAGGCCATTGTTGCGCGCAACTACTTTGGATGAGGCAAACCCTTAGGGACTATGGTTACAAATTAACTAAAGTTCTTCTTCTATGTGATAATGAGAGTGCAATCCACATGGCGGATAATCCCGTTGAGCATAGCCGCACTAAACACATAGCCATTCGGTATCACTTTTTAAGGGATCACCAACAAAAGGGAGATACCGAGATTTCTTACATTAATACTAAAGATCAATTAGCCGATATCTTTACCAAGCCTCTTGATGAACAAACTTTTAACAAACTTAGGCATGAGCTAAATATTCTTGATTCGAGGAACTTCTTTTGTTGATTTGCACACATAGCTCATTAATATACCTTTGATCATGTCTCTTTCATATGCTATGACTAATGTGTTTTCAAGTTTATTTCAAACCAAGTCATAGGTACATTGAAAGGAAATCGGAGTCTTCGGCGAAGACAAAGGGCCTGTTTGGTTTGTGGCTAAATGTGCCACACTTTGCCTAAGGTTAGTCGTTCGAATTGAATAACTAACCTTAACCAGAAAAGTTAGGCAAAGTGTGGCAACTGAGGTAGTGAACCAAACAGGCCCAAAGGCTTCCACTCCGTAACTCATTCTTCGCCGTCACTCCAAGCAACTCTCCATTTTTGGGGGAGAAAGCATGAGCACAAAGCAAAAGGACTTCATCTTTGGTATAATCTTCACTCATTTCTTTATAACCAAAGGGGGAAAGAGTAATTCAAAGGGCTTATATTTCATTCTAAATTTCCGTTTTTGGCGATTCATGCCAAAGGGGGAGAAAGTATTAGCCCAAAGCAAAAGGACTGCACCACCACCTAATTTTAAAAACTAATGATTTTTCAATTGGTAAATTTCAAATTGGTATCTTATTGTGTTCAAAAGGGGGAGAAAGTAGTATTTTCAAAATTGATACATCAAAACCCTCTTGAACACTAAGAGGAGAATCTTATCTAGGGGGAGTTTTGTTTAGTCAAAGGAAAAGCATTTGAAACAGGGGAGAAAATTTCAAATCTTGAAAATGCTTTGCAAAATCTTATTCATTTACCTTTGACTATTTGCAAAAGAACTTTGAAAAAGATTTACAAAAGAATTTGCAAAAACAAAACATGTGGTGCAAGCGTGGTCCAAAATGTTAAAAACAAAGAAACAATCCATGCATATCTTATGAGTAGTTATATTGGCTCAATTCCAAGCAACCTTTGCACTTACATTATGCAAGCTAGTTCAATTATGTACTTCCATATGTGCTTTGGTTTGTGTTGGCTTCAATCACCAAATTAAAAGGGGGAGATTGAAAGGAAATTAGGCTTACACCTAGTTCCTAAATAATTTTGGTGGTTGAATTGCCCAACACAAATAATTGGACTAACTAGTTTGCTCTAGTGTATAAGTTATATAGGTGCCAAAAGTTCACACTTAGCCAATAAAAAGACAAAGTATTGGGTTCAACAAAAGAGCAAAGGATCAACCGAAGGCACCTCTGGTCTGGCGCACCGGACTGTCCGGTGTGCCACCGGACTGTCCGGTGTGCCATCGGACAGTGTCCGGTGCACCAGAGGACTCCCAGCCAAACTCGTCACCTTCGGGAAAATCCAGAGGCGCTCCGCTATAATTCACCGGACTGTCCGGTGTACACCGGACTGTCCGGTGTACACCGGACAGTGTCCGGTGCTCCAAGGAACGGCGCCTCAGGAACTCGCCAGCTTCGGGAATTCACAACGGCTAGTCCGCTATAATTCACCGGACATGTCCGGTGTACACCGGACTGTCCGGTGTGCCATCGAAGCAACGGATACTTCGGCACCAACGGCTACCTGCAGCGCATTGAATGCGCACCAGCGCGCGCAGAAGTCAGGCACGCCCATACTGGCGCACCGGACATTCTACAGTACATGTCTGGTGCGCCACCGGACATCCAGGCGGGCCCAGAAGACAGAGCTCCAACGGTCGGAACCCAATGGCTTTGGTGACGTGGCTGGCGCACCGGACATGTCCGGTGTGCACCGGACTGTCCGGTGCACCATACGACAGTCAGCCCCACCAAACGGCTAGTTTGGTGGTTGGGGCTATAAATACCCCCAACCACCCACCATTCATTGCATCCAAGTTTTCACATTTCCAACCACTTACAAGAGCTAGGCATTCAATTCTAGACACACTCAAGAGATCAAATCCTCTCCCAAATTCCACACAAAGCTTTAGTGACTAGTGAGAGAGATTTGCTTGTGTTCTTTCGAGCTCTTGTGTTTGGATTGCTTTCTTCTTTCTTGATTCTTTATTGCGATAAAACTCACTTGTAATTGAGGCAAGAGACCCCAATCTTGTGGTGGTCCTTGTAGAAACTTTGTGTTCCAAGTGATTGAGAAGAGAAAGCTCACTCGGTCCGAGCGACCATTTGAGAGAGGGAAAGGGTTGAAAGAGACCCGGTCTTTGTGACCACCTCAACGGGGAGTAGGTTTGCAAGAACCGAACCTCGGTAAAACAAATCCACGTATCACACCTCTTATTTGCTTGCGATTTGTTTTGCACCCTCTCTCGTGGAATTGATTATATTTCTAACGCTAACCCGGCTTGTAGTTGTGATTATTTTGAAGAATTTCAGTTTCACCCTATTCACCCCCTCTAGGCGACTTTCAAGCACCTTACTCAAGAAAATACCGGGAAGCTTACCCTTGAAGCATGGAATAAGCTACAGAGGAACCTATCCAGTCGCTCAGTCAAAAGGACCGACCGTGAGAATCAAAGCACTGCCCCTGAGTCAAAGTAAACAGGAAAATAGGACAAAAGGAGTTATTACCATACATAGAGGCAAATATTCTTGGAACCAGATACCACAAACATCAGGGTCATTGACCCCACCACTCACCCATGCCCCCGCATACGTGCCCCGCCTCCATGCGCACTACCACCGCCCCCACACCCCCTTTGCAGCGCACTACCGCCCCCACCCCTTTTGCAGCGCACCCACCACCATTACCGCCAGCAACACCACCACCCCTCCATCACACTTGTTGCCTCGTGTCACCTGCTCCATCACTACCACTCCACACCCCCCCCCGAGCACCCCCGCTCGCCTATAAAACCCCCCACCAGCTCCCTCAACTCCCATCTCGCTCAAAGCAAAGCACACTCCAGATAAATCCCCTCTGCCAAATCGCAAGCAACTCCATTTTCCACTCCCTCGCCCCTAAGATCACAATGCTTGGTGATTCTTGGGTTGAAGACTGTTGTACATGGTTCAACATCTTTGGTTTCCTCCTCTGTATGATGGTAATACTCTTTGATAGAATCCTCCAGTGGGAA
This sequence comes from Zea mays, assembly GCF_902167145.1. Classification (NCBI taxonomy): domain Eukaryota; kingdom Viridiplantae; phylum Streptophyta; class Magnoliopsida; order Poales; family Poaceae; genus Zea; species Zea mays. Next base: position 12,993,856 of record NC_050097.1, read on the forward strand.
GAGCAAACAGAAAGAAAGGGTCAGTGAAAAGAAGATAGTGAAGAGAAGATAAGAAGAAGGTTCTCCCAGAATCAACCCTGTGTCAGTCATTTCTCCGCAGCCTGCTCAAGCAGCAACAACAGAAGAAGGCCCCGTAACACCCTTGTTATGAGGTACTTCAAGGAGTTAAAATCCCCAAGATTCAAGAGATCTACCCTCATTCTTTTTAAGTGGGGTAGTGTTCCAGCAAGGTTCCTGCTATGGAGAAGAAGAAGAAGGCCTGTAGCAAGCTTGTGGAAGACCCCAGATCATCGAAGCATATAAGTTCCTGGATGAGAAGTGGTCACCCAAGTTTTGTTGATGAAGCACCAGAAGACTAATCAAGGAAGGAATCCATGTGGGAGTTCGCAAAAGAAAGGTTGCATGTTGGCATTGTTGCTTCTTCAAAATGCTAGCTGCCAAGCGAAAGCTAGAAGCCTGAAGATGATCTTTGATTAGCCAGAATCAGCGTTTGCAATCAGCAACCGGATGCTCTTGAAAGGCCAAATTTTGTTGAAGTTCCATCTCCTCGAAGAGTTGCAAAGTGAAGATATGTAGCTGAAGTAAAGCTATACTCATAACCCTTCTAAGCTGAATCTCGAGGACGAGATTTGTTTTAAGTGGGATAGATTTGTAGCATCCCAAAAATTCAAATCTTGGAATTTTCCTAAACTCGCTCTAAATTCAAAATGAATTTCACATTTCATTTCAAAATGTTTGTTTGCGAGTTGATATCAACAAATAAAATATAGTGGTCTATATTCTCTCCAAAATCCTCCTCAAAATATCCTACAAATATTTCCCCAGTGATCCCCCTCAAATTGTTTACAGAAATACTGCCCAGATATTTCCCTGGTGATCCCCTTCAAGTTCTTTCTAGAAATACTGCCCAAATATTCCACCGATATATCTCCAGATATTTTCCTCCTGAGAAATACCTTCAGAATCATTTTTGAAGTCCCTACAAATATTTTCTTCATGACTTTCCTCATGCTCATACGTATACGTATGCCTCCGGTGTCATACGGTGAGCTCTACAAGCTAATTACACTCATATAAGACAAATCCATGCTAATCTCCCACTAATCCTCTCATCCTCCCACTAATCCTCTCATCCCTCCCCCTAATCCCCCCACCATGGCTATAAATAGAGGGGCAAGGGCCTCCTCTCATCCCACCCCAAGCCATTTCATGGCAACTCCCTCCCTCCCCCCACACCCACACGCCCACTCCCACTCCACCTCCCACACAAGCACACACTAGCACAAGGATCGTTCGGTCGTTCTTCGATCGTTCGTCCCCCTGTTCTTAGTTTGTTCGTTCGTTCGTCCGATCGTTCGTTCGATCGTCCGATCGTTCATGGTTCGTTCGTCCGATCGTTCGTCCAAATAATCTTTTTCGTGCCGTTATGCTGCCGAAATTCCGATCGTTCGTTCGTTCGATTATTCGATCGTTCATCGTTCGTTCATAGTTCCTATTCATCGTTCATCGTTCGTTCATCGTCACTATTCACCGTTCATCGTTCGTTCATACGAATTAGTCACCATCACTATTTACCATTACTATTCATTGTTACTATTCATCGATCATCCGATCACCCCAAATTTCAACTACTCATCCATCATGCTGTCCAGTCCACCTAAGACCAGCCAGACCCATATTCCAGTCATACGAACTCCGGTGACTGTGATTTTCATTCCAGTAGGGAATTTCCCATCTGGTCACCCATCCTAGATTTCTCCAAGTTGAGCACGCTTAACTTTGGGATTCTTTCAAGCCAGACTTCCAAAAAAGAAAGGCAAACCATGTTCGTATATATATGTCTTCAATCCTATAAAACCTGACCCAAGATACCACAGCCCACTCGGACCAGAATACCACAGCATTCCAGCTATTTGGGTCCTGCCTCACTGCTGTCTGATGTGACACAGTAGGTAGGAACAGTTTCCACCAACATAAACCTCTGCCCAAGAAAAGCCCGAAAATAATTCCTCGCACCCCGCTCAAAAATACATTTGTATTTTTGATTTTCTAAATATCTCTAAATATTCAAATTCTAGAATATTCCAAAAATATTACTTTCCTTTTCTTTTTCTCCCTATGATTATAAAATCCAAAACTCCTCCATCCAAACTCAGATTTCAGTCATTCTTGTTTCTAAAATTCTTGTCAAACTATTCCCTATCCAACCATGTCATCCCTTAAGCATGGTTCATATTCCAGAAAACTCCCAAAATACTCTTGTCCCATATTCTGCCTATAACTCTCCTGTTCATATTAAGTCAGACGATTCATTCGTCACTATTGTCACCAACAGTGAACTTCACTGTGCTACACCACATACACCCAGCTATAAATACACCCAGCTACCCTCTCCCACTCCACACACTCAACACCCTCAGCCAAGGCAAACACCCCACCCACTCAGTTACTCCGCTCTGCCGTCTACACGCATAATGTTGCTTCGTCTCCAGTCCACCCTCCTGGTAAGCACCCTTGCTCCACCACCAGCAGTATCTCAACACCACATGACACAGATTCTACTCACAACTCTACCCATCCATATATCGCTATTCTGACCACTATACTAAATATTTGTTGGTATACTTGTTGGTTTGTATGTTTGTTTGTTCATGTTGCATAGTTATCGGAGCGTTCGTGCCGTCTCGTGGAGGCTAGATCTGCAAGTCTACGCCAAGCAGTGGAGCTAGAAGCCAGTTCCGTGAGCTCCTCTTCCCCCTTCGCCGGATAAGCACGGCAAGCTCACTGGATCCCTTTTATGCATAAATTACCTATGATTTTTCAACCACAACCCTCAGCCTGTTATTTTATGCATGATATGATTTTGAGACAAGTTATTATGGCCACCCAGCCGCTTGCCTCAATCAATCCCTGAAATATTTGTTTCAAATGATTTGAGGAAAGGTGTGAGTTTTCAAAAGAAAATGCTTTTCAAAATGTGTATGATGAAGGGTTTTCACCCTTATCACCTTTGAGTAGGGATGATCAGGGACTCCCTGGTTTAGGGGAGGGCCTAAGGTGATGGCTCAGCTGGTTTAGGTGTGAGCAGAAGGATTGTCCCCTCACATAATGATCGGTTTGTCATCCTTCACTACATGTACTCATGATAAGTACAACCGCTCGAGACTGTGTGGGCAGTCACTCAATCTGAACTCGTACGGTCCAACCCAGGGTTATGAAGGCTGGGGAGCACCGGGAGGATAAGGAGGGGGAATATTTTGTCCGGTTTGGGCATGGCGGTGGCCTGACTCCTTCCGATATAACCGTTAAGGTTTGGACGTGCGAGGAAAGAAAGAGATTCGGCATTCGGGTCTCACGACGGTGAGATCGCAGAAACCGGGCTAGTGGGTAAAGTGTACACCTCTGCGCAGAGTTTGAAAACCTATTCGAATAGTCCGTGTCCACAGGAATGGACGAGTCTGGTATGGTATGGCAATTAATGTTTTGTTTTCAAAAAAGGGTGCGTTTGAGAAAAATGGTTTTTAAAAGGTCCGGTGGTTGAGCCGTGAGCTATGGTGGACGGGAAGTCCAGTAGCTGTTTTTGAAAATGAAAACCAGTGGGAAACTGCTGAGATACCTGGATGGTTTAGTCCAGGGGATTTTGTTCTATACTGAAAAACTTCCTGCTCCTTTGGGAGAGGATGCGCTTTGCAAAATACAAAATGTTTTACAAAACAACCCTGCATAAGATATTGTTGTTTCTGCAAAATATCCTGAGCTCCAGATATTCCATGCATTATATCTGATTTCCCCATTCCGCGGGTGAAGGTGGGCTGCTGAGTACGTTTGTACTCACCCTTGCTTATTTGTTGTTTTTTCAGAAAAAGGAGATCGGGTAAGAGTTACGACTGTTCCCAACCTTGCCTGTGGCTGTTGGACCGCTGATTTGCTTCGCTGCGTATATCGGGCTGCTTCAGCCCCACTCTGATGATATGTCCCGAGTTGTGGACCAACTCTTAAAGTTGTTCGCCACCTTTATAGGTTTGTCTCGTTTAGACAGATCTGGAATCATCTGATGTATAAATGTGTTTACTAGCCTCCTGGGACTAGTAATTGTATCACATTTGAGTCCCAGAGGATCTGGGGCACTTCAACTCCTACGCCTCTGGGATACGGATACCTCACTCATCACCTTCCATGAAAAGTAATTCATGCTCGGATAAGCGATCCTGCTACCGAACAAGTCCTAACGCTCGGGTAGAAAATGACTTTCGTGCCTTCTCGACTATATCGATAACAGAATCCTGCAAACGAGTAAGAGTGCACGTAAGCGGCAAGGCCGACCGAGCCGAGGGACTCCTACGCCTCCGGGATACGGATACCTCACTCATCACCTTTCGCGAAAAGTAACTCTCGCTCGGATAAGCGATTCTGCTACCGACGAACAAGTCCTGATACTCGAAACAAGAGGAAAGGAAACGCAGTTTTATTACACGACGATAAGATGTTTAGGCCTCAGCGGGCGCAAAAGACATACACATACTTCAGACAAACTGTTCCTGCAGGTTCAGACATCGGAAGAGGGAGCAGTAGCACCCTCGGCGTCGTTTCCACCCCCGGTGGAATCTGGCCCAGCCTCAGACGGCGGCATGGGCGGAAGGATCTCCACCTCGAAGGAGGACGCCAGCACCACGCTTGGGCCCTCACGGCCAGGCTCTCCGCAAGGGTTCCGGCCCGAGCAGACACCCCGGCTAACCGCTCCATAGCCTCAATCAGCTGTCCCCCGAGGACTTCAGCCCGGCTCACGGCCTCGGCGGCACGACTCCGGGATTAGTCCCGCTAGCGGATGACCTGGCCAAGCTCCAGCCGCCGCAGCTGCACCTCCTCGGCCTGTGAAGCGTCCCGATCCTCTGGGACTCAAATGTGATACAATTACTAGTCCCAGGAGGCTAGTAAACACATTTATACATCAGATGATTCCAGATCTGCTTAAACGAGACAAACCTATAAAGGTGGCGAACAACTTTAAGAGTCGGTCCACAACTCGGGACATATCATCAGAGTGGGGCTGAAGCAGCCCGATATACGCAGTGAAGCAATTCAGCGGTCCAACAGCCACATGCAAGGTTGGGAACAGTCGTAACTCTTACCCGATCTCCTTTTTCTGAAAAACAACAAATAAGCAAGGGTGAGTACAAACGTACTCAGCAGCCCACCTTCACCCGCGGAATGGGGAAATCAAATATAATGCATGGAATATGTGGAGCTCAGGATATTTTGCAGAAACAACAATATTTTATGCAGAGTTGTTTTAAAAAACATTTTGTATTTTTGCAAAGCGCATCCTCTCCAAAAGGAGCAGGAAGTTTTTCAGTATTATAACAAAATCCCCTGGACTAACCATCCAGGTATCTCAGCAGTTCCCACTGGTTTTCATTTTCAAAAACAGCTACTGGACTTCCCATCCACCATAGCTCACGGCTCAACCGCCGAACCTTTTTTAAAAACCACTTTTCAAAAGCATCTCTTTTTTTGGAAAACAAAACATTAATTGTCATACCATACCAGACTCGTCCATTCCTGTGGACACAGACTATTCGAATAGGTTTTCAAACTCTGCGCAGAGGTGTACACTTTACCCACTAGTTTGGCTCTGCGATCCCATGGCCAATGAGACCCGAATCCGACTCTCTTTCTTTCCCCGCACGTCCTAACCTTAACGGTTATCCGGAAGGAGTCAGGCCACCACCATGTCCAAACCGGACAAAACTTTCCCCCTCCTTATCCTCCCGGTGCTCCCCAGCCTTCATAACCCTGGGGTTGGACCGTATGAGTTCAGTTTGAGTGACTGCCCACAGAGTCTCGAGTGGTTGTACTATTAAAGAGTACAGGTAGTGAAGATGACAAACCAGTCCTTATATGAGGGGACAATCCTTCTGCTCACGCCTAAACCAGCTGAGCCAACACCTTAGGCCCTCCCCTAAACCAGGGAGTCCCTGATTATCCCACTCACAAGGTGATAAGGGTGAAAACCCTTCATCACACACATTTTGAAAAGCATTTTCTTTTGAAAACTCACACATGTTCTCAAATCATTTGGAACATAAATATCAGGGCTTGATTGCGGCAAGCGGCTGGGTGACCATAATAACTTGTCTCAAAATCATACCATGCACAAAATAACAGGCTGAGGGTTGTGGTTGAAAAATCATAGGTAATTTATGCATCAAAGGGATCCAGTGAGCTTGCCGTGCTTATTCGGCGAAGGGGGAAGGGGAGCTCACGGAACTGGCTTCTAGCTCCACTGCCTGGCGTAGACTTGCAGATCTGGCCTCCACGAGACGGTACGAACGCTCCGATAACTATGCAACATGAATAAGCAAACATACAAACAAGCAAGTATACCAACAAATATTTAGTATAGTGGTCAGAATAGTGATATATGGATGGGTAGAGTCTTGAGTAGAATCTATGTCAAGTGGTGTTGTGATATTACTGATGGTGGAGCGGAGGTGCTTACCAGGAGGGTAGACTGGAGGCGAAGCGACACTATGCGTGTAGCCGGCAGAGCAGAGTAACTGAGTGGGTGGGGTGTTTGCCTTGGCTGAGGGTGTTGAGTGTGTGTGGAGAGGGAGAGGGTAGCTGGGTGTATTTATAGCTGGGTGTATGTGGTGTAGCACAGTGAAGTTCACTGTTGGTGAGAATAGTGACGAATGAATTGTCTGACTTAGTATGAACAGGAGAGTTATAGGCAGAATATGGGACAAGAGTATTTTGGGAGTTTTCTAGAATATGGACCATGCTTAAGGGATGACATGGTTGGACAGGGAATAGTTTGATAAGAATTTAGAAACGAGGATTATTGGAATCTGAGTTTGGAAGCCTGGTTCGAAGGAATCTTAAAGTTAAGCGTGCTCAACTTGGAGAAACCTGGGATGGGTGACCAGATGGGAAGTTCCCTACTAGAAGGAAAATCACAGTCACCGGAGTTCGTATGGCTGGAATATGGGTCTGGCTGGTCTTAGGTGGACTGGACAGCATGATGTATGAGTAGTTGAAATTTGGGGTAATCGGCTAATCGATGAATAGTAACGATGAATAGTGACGACGAAAAAGTTACTAGATATCATCGATGAGTAGTAACGATGATGAATAGTAACACTGAATTGTAACAATGGTGAATAGTGTCAGTGAATAGTAATGATGAATAGTGATGGTGAATAGTCGTATGAACGAACGATGAACGATGAATAGGAACTATGAACGAACGATGAACGATGAACAGGAACGACCCTTGTGCTAGTGTGTGCTTGTGTGGAACATGGAGTGGGTGTGTGTGGGGGGGGAGAGAGTTGCCATGAAATGGCTTGGGGTGGGATGAGAGGAGGCCCTTGCCCCTCTATTTATAGCCATGGTGGGGGGATTAGGGGGAGGGATGAGAGGATTAGTGGGAGGATGAGAGGATTAGTGGGAGATTAGTGGGAGATTAGCACCGTATGACACTGGAGGCATACGTATACGTATGAGCATGAGAAAAGTTATGAAGAAAATATTTGTAGGGACTTGAAAAATGATTCTGAAGGTATTTCTTAGGAAGAAAATACTTGGAGATATATCGGTGGAATATTTGGACAATATTTCTGGAAAGAACTTGAAGGGGATTACTCGGGAAATATCTGGCAGTATTTCTGGAAAGAATTTGAGGGGGATCACTGGAGAAATATCTGGACAGTATTTCTGGAAAGAATTTGAGGGGGATCACTAGGGAAATATTTGTAGGATATTTGGAGGAGGATTTTGGAGAGAATATAGACCACTATATTTTATTTGCTGATATCAACTCGCAAACAAACATTTTGAAATGAAATTTGAAATTCATTTTGAATTTAGAGCGAGTTTGAGAAATTTTTAAGATTTGAATTTTTGGGATGCTACAAATCTACCCCACTTAAAAGGAATCTCGTCCTCGAGATTCGGTTTAGAAGGGTTATGGGTATAGCTTTACTTCAGCTACATATCTTCACTTTGCAGACTCTTCGAGGAGATGGAACTTCAACAAAATCTGGCCTTTGAGGGGCATCCGGTTGCTGATTGCAAACGCTGGTTCTGGCTACTCAAGAATCATCTTCAAGCTTCTAGCTTTTGCTTGGCAGCTAGCTTATTGAAGAAGCATCGATGCCAACACACAAACCTTTCTCTTGCGAACTCCCACATGGATTCCTTCCTTGATTGTTCTTCTGGTGCTTTATCAACGGAACTTGGGTGACCACTTCTCATCCAGAAACTTATAAGCTTCGGTGATCTGGTCCTCCACAAGCTTGCTACAGGCCTTCTTCTTTTTCTCCATGACAGGAACTTTACTGGAACACTACCCCACTTAAAAAGAATGAGGGTAGAACTCTTGAATCTTGGGGATTTGAACTCCTTGAAGTACCTCATAACAAGGGTGTTACGGGACCTTCTTCTGCTGTTGCTGCTTGAGCAGGCTGCGGAGAAATGACTGACACAGGGTTGATTTTGGGAGAACCTTCTTCTCATCTTCTCTTCACTATCTCCTTTTCTCTTCTCACTTTTCACTTTTCACTGCCTCTTTCTTTCTCTTTGCTCTTCCCACTGGAGGAGTCTATCGATGAGTATTACTATCATACACTGGAGGAAACCAAAGACTATGAACCATGTGCAACAGTCTTAAACCCAAGAATCACCGAGCATTGTGATCTTAGGGGTGAGGGAGTGGGAAAATGGAGTTGCTTGCAATTTGGCAGAGGAGATTTTATCGGGGCTGTTTTTGCTTTGTGCGAGATGGGAGTTGAGGGAGCTGGTGGGGGGGTTTTATAGGCGAGCGGGGGTGTTCGGTTGCGGAGTAGTGGTGATGGAGTAGGTGCTACGCGGCAGCGGGTGCGATAAGGGGAGGGGGCCTGGTGTTGCCGGCGATGATGGCGACGGTGGGTGCGCTGCAAAGGTGGCGTGGGCGGCGGTTGTGCGCTGCAAAGGGGGCGTGGGGCGGTGGTAGTGCGCATGGAGGCGGGCACGCGTGCGGGGGCACGGGTGAGTGGTGGGGTCGATGACCCTGATGTTTGTGGTCTCTGGTTCCAAGAATCTTTGCCTCTTTGTATGGTAATAACTCCTTCTGTCCTCTTTTCCTGTTTACTTTGACTCAGGGGCAGTGCTTTGATTCTCACGGTCGGTCCTTTTGACTGAGCGACTGGATATGTTCCTCTGTAGCTTATTCCAGGCTTCAAGGGTAAGCTTCCCGGTATCTTCTTGGGTAAGACACTTTTCTCTTCAGATGGGTTAAGATGAGAATGGAAGCATAAGGTAAGGATTAGCTCTAATTTGTGATCTATGTTTTTAGAGAAAACCTTTTTAAGAAAAATGAAAAGAAAACACACAAGCTCAGCAATGATAAGCACAAACAAATCAAATGTTTTGAATAAGGGAAGAATAGAGTTTTTCCAAAGCACGAACTACTCAGATTCGGGGGCTAAGCATAACTACTATTGCTTGGCTCTTGAATTGAGAACTATGCTAAATGCAACTTATGAGCACTAACGTTAAAGCATCACATATGCACTCAAAAATAGGAGAAAACATCAAGCGAAATTCATTTTGAAATGCCCTAGGGGGGCACACAATTAGAGTTTTGCAAAACACGAGTCTACACGATTACCTCTCATACATGCAAGGCTCTAGCCAAAGTGAAGAAAAACTTCACTACCCAATGCACGCAGAGGACTGGGCATAACTAACTTCAGACCAGGCAGCTTCTCTTCTGGCAAGGCTGGCGCACAACTTCAATCTGAGACATCTTCTGAATGGGTCAAGAGGGAGCTGATGTTGATTACTTCTTCTGGCGGCGACTGAGATGGCAACACGGGGTTGAACTCTTCTTCAAGCGGGACTGTCTCTTGTAGCTCCTCAGAGGGTGGCGGTGCTGGTGGGGTGCTTGCAGCTTCTTCTTTGATCTCACGGGACGGTGCTGGAATCTTCTTCATGGTGAGGGGCTCAAACAACTCTGGCAGGGGATCTTGGGAGGATTCAGGGTGCTCTTGCTTATCCATAGCCTTAGGGGAGACTGGAATTCCTTCCAAGACTATGGCTCCTTCCGGGAGTTCCCAAGCCTTCTTTTCTCCTCTGGTAGAGACCGGGTGACCTTCAAGAATCTGGGGGTCTTCCACTCTCCTGGGTTGAACTGGGTTGGATGGAGCGGGCTCTTGGATCCGCAGGGCTCTACGTTGGTTGTGGGTTACCAAGTAGGCCTCCATCAACTTCTGGACGTGCTCATCCTTGGCTTGCTTCAGAGCTTCCACAGCAATGACTTCATGACTTTCCAATGCAGTTGCATGAGCTTGAGCTGTGGTGAGATCCACATGGAGCTTACGGTTGAGCTTCTCTGCATCTTCTGCTCGGGCAATCATCTGACGGTGGTGCTGAGCCAAGAAATCATACTGGGCATCCAGGGTGAGCAGGTATGCAGTGAGGTACGCAACTGTGGGGTCGTCCTCAAGCAGCTGCTGCTCTTCCAATGCACGCATCCTAGCCATCCAAACGGGACGGTCTCTCTGAAAGGGCGGAAAGAATCTGAGCGGGGTGTTAGCCACTTCTTCATAGAGCTGACACAGGGCCCTCAATGCCTTGCGAGCGACGACTTGGTAGGTGTCTCTGAATCTGTGCCCAGCAGCAGTGACACTCCATTCCACATGGCGCGGACTGGATCCAATGTATACAGTCATGACACACTTCTCTGTGCCATGCTCGACGAATTCACGACCATCATACTCTGGTTGGCTCCTGATTCCGAGGCGAACTGTGCATGCTCTCAGCAACTTAGGGAAACCATCTTCATTCTGGCAAAAGCTGGTTTGGCACTGAACCTCCATCTGACTTCTGAGAGAAGGAAAGGGGGAAACATTTTTGAAATGAAGGGATGAGAGCAAGATTTTTTTTAAGAAAATAGTTTTGACTCAAAAACTTTTGATCAGGCTAAGGGTTACGTCCTGCGGCCAATCTAACAGCTCTGATACCACCTGAAGCGTCCCGATCCTCTGGGACTCAAATGTGATACAATTACTAGTCCCAGGAGGCTAGTAAACACATTTATACATCAGATGATTCCATATCTGCTTAAACGAGACAAACCTATAAAGGTGGCGAACAACTTTAAGAGTTGGTCCACAACTCGGGACATATCATCAGAGTCGGGCTGAAGCAGCCCGATATACGCACTGAAGCAATTCAGCGGTCCAACAGCCACAGGCAAGGTTGGGAACAATCGTAACTCTTACACGATCTCCTTTTTCTGAAAAACAACAAATAAGCATGGGTGAGTACAAACGTACTCAGCAGCCCACCTTCACCCGCGGAATGGGGAAACCAAATATAATGCATGGAATATGTGGAGCTCAGGATATTTTGCAGAAACAACAATATTTTATGCAGAGTTGTTTTGAAAAACATTTTGTATTTTTGCAAAGCGCATCCTCTCCAAAAGGAGCAGGAAGTTTTTCAGTATTATAACAAAATCCCCTGGACTAACCATCCAGGTATCTCAGCAGTTCCCACTTGTTTTCATTTTCAAAAACAGCTACTGGACTTCCCGTCCACCATAGCTCACGGCTCAACCGCCGAACCTTTTTTAAAAACCACTTTTCAAAAGCATCTCTTTTTTTGGAAAACAAAACATTAATTGTCATACCATACCAGACTCGTCCATTCCTGTGGACACAGACTATTCGAATAGGTTTTCAAACTCTGCGCAGAGGTGTACACTTTACCCACTAGTTCGGCTCTGCGATCCCATGGCCAATGAGACCCGAATCCGACTCTCTTTCTTTCCCCGCACGTCCTAACCTTAATGGTTATCCGGAAGGAGTCAGGCCACCACCATGTCCAAACCGGACAAAACTTTCCCCCTCCTTATCCTCCTGGTGCTCCCCAGCCTTCATAACCCTGGGGTTGGACCGTACGAGTTCAGATTGAGTGACTGCCCACACAGTCTCGAGTGGTTGTACTATTAAAGAGTACAGGTAGTGAAGATGACAAACCGGTCCTTATATGAGGGGACAATCCTTCTGCTCACGCCTAAACCAGCTGAGCCAACACCTTAGGCCCTCCCCTAAACCAGGGAGTCCCTGATTATCCCACTCACAAGGTGATAAGGGTGAAAACCCTTCATCACGCACATTTTGAAAAGCATTTTCTTTTGAAAACTCACACCTGTTCTCAAATCATTTGGAACATATATATCAGGGATTGATTGCGGCAAGCGGCTGGGTGGCCATAATAACTTGTCTCAAAATCATATCATGCATAAAATAACAGGCTGAGGGTTGTGGTTGAAAAATCATAGGTAATTTATGCATCAAAGGGATCCAGTGAGCTTGCCGTGCTTATTCGGCGAAGGGGGAAGGGGAGCTCGCGGAACTGGCTTCTAGCTCCACTGCCTGGTGTAGACTTGCAAATCTGGCCTCCACGAGACGGTACGAACGCTCCGATAACTATGCAACATGAATAAGCAAACATACAAACAAGCAAGTATACCAACAAATATTTAGTATAGTGGTTAGAATAGTGATATATGGATGGGTAGAGTCTTGAGTAGAATCTGTGTCATGTGGTGTTGTGATATTACTGATGGTGGAGCGGAGGTGCTTACCAGGAGGGTAGACTGGAGGCGAAGCGACACTATGCGTGTAGCCGGCAGAGCAGAGTAACTGAGTGGGTGGGGTGTTTGCCTTGGCTGAGGGTGTTGAGTGTGTGTGGAGAGGGAGAGGGTAGCTGGGTGTATTTATAGCTGGGTGTATGTGGTGTAGCACAGTGAAGTTCACTGTTGGTGAGAATAGTGACGAACGAATTGTCTGACTTAGTATGAACAGGAGAGTTATAGGCAGAATATGGGACAAGAGTATTTTGGGAGTTTTCTGGAATATGGACCATGCTTAAGGGATGACATGGTTGGATAGGGAATAGTTTGATAAGAATTTAGAAATGAGGATTATTGGAATCTGAGTTTGGAAGCCTGGTTCGAAGGAATCTTAAAGTTAAGCGTGCTCAACTTGGAGAAACCTGGGATGGGTGACCAGATGGGAAGTTCCCTACTGGAAGGAAAATCACAGTCACCGGAGTTCGTATGGCTGGAATATGGGTCTTGCTGGTCTTAGGTGGACTAGACAGCATGATGTATGAGTAGTTGAAATTTAGGGTGATCGGCTAATCGATGAATAGTAACGATGAATAGTGACGACGAAAAAGTTACTAGATATCATCGATGAGCAGTAACGAGGGTGAATAGTAACGATGATGAATAGTAACTCTGAATAGTAACGATGGTGAATAGTGTCAGCGAATAGTAATGATGAATAGTAATGGTGAATAGTGATGGTGAATAGTCGTACGAACGAACGATGAACGATGAATAGGAACTATGAACGAACGATGAACGATGAATAGGAATTATGAACGAACGGACGAACGATCGAATGATCGGACGAACGAACGATCGAAATTTCGGCAGCATAACGGCAGGACAAAGATTATCTGGAAGAACGATGAATAGGGACCATGAACGAACGATGAACGATGAATAGGAACTATGAACAAACGATGAACGATCGAATGATCGAACGAACGAACGATCGGAATTTCGGCAGCATAACGGCAGGACAAAGATTATTTGGATGAACGAACGGACGAACGATCGAGTGATCGGACGAACGAACGATCGAAATTTCGGCAGCATAACGGCAGGACAAAGATTATCTGGAAGAACGATGAATAGGGACTATGAACGAACGATGAATAGGAACTATGAACGAACGATGGACGATCGAGTGATCGAACGAACGAACGATCGGAATTTCGGCAGCACAACGGTAAGAAAAAGATTATTTGGACGAACGATCGGATGAACGGACGAACGAACCATGAACGATCGGACGAACGATCGAACGATCGGACGAACGAACGGACAAACTAAGAACAGGGGACGAACGATCGAAGAACGATCGAACGATCCTTGTGCTAGTGTGTGCTTGTGTGGAACATGGAGTGGGTGTGTGTGGGGGGGAGAGAGTTGCCATGAAATGGCTTGGGGTGGGATGAGAGGAGGCCCTTGCCCCTCTATTTATAGCCATGGTGGGGGGATTAGGGGGAGGGATGAGAGGATTAGTGGGAGGATGAGAGGATTAGTGGGAGATTAGCATGTATTTGCCTTGTATAAGTGAGATTAGCTTGTAGAGCTCACCGTATGACACTGGAGGCATACGTATACGTATGAGCATGAGAAAAGTTATGAAGAAAATATTTGTAGGGACTTGAAAAATGATTCTGAAGGTATTTCTTAGGAAGAAAATACTTGGAGATATATCGGTGGAATATTTGGACAATATTTCTGGAAAGAACTTGAAGGGGATTACTCGGGAAATATCTGGCAGTATTTCTGGAAAGAATTTGAGGGGGATCACTGGAGAAATATCTGGACAGTATTTCTGGAAAGAATTTGAGGGGGATCACTGGGGAAATATTTGTAGGATATTTGGAGGAGGATTTTGGAGAGAATATAGACCACTATATTTTATTTGCTGATATCAACTCGCAAACAAACATTTTGAAATGAAATTTGAAATTCATTTTGAATTTAGAGCGAGTTTGAGAAATTTTAAGATTTGAATTTTTGGGATGCTACAGCCTGGGAAGCCACCTGCTCCCGGGCCGACGAAGCCTTTTTTTGAGCCGACACCGCCTTCGTCCGTGCAAACACCGCTGCCTCCGGCTTCAGCTCATCGTAGAGCGACCGAAGGTTCTAAAACCGAGCAAGGGAGGCTTTAAACGGCAAGGCCGACCGAGCCGAGGGACTCCTACGCCTTCGGGATACGGATACCTCACTCGTCACCTTCCGCGAAAAGCAACTCACGCTCGGTTAAGTGGTTCCGCTAGCCGACAGGCATGCCCTAGTGCTCGAAATGAGGAAAAACACGACATTACGCTAAAATGCCCAAATGTTCAGGCCTCAGCGGCCACAATGAACAAACACCCATACTCAGGGTACCATTACAAATGGGACTCCGATTCCACTCCCGCGGGTATGAACAACCTCCACACCAGAGGGCCTGCGGGATAACAAACTCCAGGTGGCTCGCCGGCGACCGCTGCACTAGCAGCGCGACAACGACCTCCGTCTCGGGCGGCTAGACAGCTGCAGCGATGGCCTCAGGGCAAGCGCTGCTGCGGGAAGGCCCTCGCCCACAAGGGACGAGGACCAGCTATTAAAGCCAAAGAGCCAGAGGTCCGGAGCGCAGGTGGCGCTGATGGTCTCGTCGGCGGAGGAAGTCGCTTGTGCAAGGGGAAGCCTCACCTATGGCGACCACCACCTCAGCACCGACGGTAGCGGCCACTTGCCCACCAACACCGCACCGGCGTACGGCGGCCGCCCCAAAGCGCAACGGCAGGTCCTCACTCCCGTCCTCGCCACAGAACGAGAACGGGACCGTCCCAGAACACGAACGTCGCCCTCGCGGCGTACGACGTGTTGTGCGACCCCCCGGTACAGCCAACGACGCAGGGAGGACCTGGACGTGGCCGGCCTGCGCGCGGCGCGACCGACACCAGTGCGGCGGATGGGTAGCCACGCTCCGCCCCAGCGGTAGGAGGTGGCACCGGAAGCAGCGCCAGAGCCGCTCAGGCCGGGGAGCCAGACACACGGTAGCTGCCAGCGCCACAGACGACGAACGCCCTTCTCCCCCAATCACTGAGGGAAGGAGTGGGTCGCTGCCCACGCGAAGGCAGGCCCCGACTCGGCACACCCCCCTCCCCAGCACGGATGATGAACATCCTTGAAGCTGAGGGCAGGGGGAGGGCCACGGCCCGACTCGCTCTTCCCCACCACAAGGCCTACGGTCATCATCCTGGGTGACCGCCAGCGGTTGACTGCAGCCGGGCTGCATGATGAAAATCCTTGAAGCCGAGCGATGGCTGAAGAGCGCCAACCCCCGCGAGGTCGCGCTCCTCCAACAACAGCAAGAGGAGGGCAACACGGATGCACCCCATCTGGGGGCTCGGAAGGTGGAAGGGCGCAATGCATGAGGGGAGTGCGGAGGCATGTCTACTGCCCGAGGGATCGATCCCTTTTTAAAGGCGGCTCTCCCCACTCGCATCCCCAAGCGTCACGGGCAAAATCTCCACCGACGTGCTCCAGGGTCCTCCCCCTACGACACGGGGGCTGGGTCCCACATGTCATGCGAGCTGACCCGAAACGCGAAGAAGGCAAACCGCCGCACGCGGAGCATGTAACCGCCCCACGGTTATAAGCACTCCTCCATCCTCGCTGAAGCCAGCGGGCGAAAGGGCGGACTACCATGCAGGAGGCATGCAACCGCACCACGGTTGTGTACCCTTTCGGCTTCATCGCATCCGGCATGGAGGCCCAGGCCCACACGTCATGTAACCGGCGCGCCAGTTACTACGTGCTAGAAACCGCACCGCCACTTGCGCCAATGCCGTGTCTTCTCGACCGCGTAACCAGTGCCGCGACTCGAGGCAGCCCCGCACGTGACCCAACAGTGCCAATTAAGTGCAATGATCATGGGTCAGTCAGCCGCAGGTATAGGCACGGCGGTTACTATGGCCAAAAGTAGGCCGGCAGTAATTGCAGCGACAGACGAGCGGAAGCAGCGGTCAAATCACCTACAGGCTCGCATCCTTTCCTGAAACGGCAGGGGAGCCCTCTCCCGCGGAGTAAAGACGGCGCGCCCGTGTTCCGTTCCTCGAACGGCTCGCGCACGCGCAACAGACGCCCCGCGAATCGCCCGTCCCGTCGCATTAACTCCTCAGCAGGGCAAGCGACACCTTTGGCAGGCGAAGCGGGCGTCGTTTTACCTCCGCCATGATGACCGCGTCAAAAAAGGTGCGCCATACTATTTAAATTCATATCCTTTTCCTCTCCCTCTTTCTCTCTCTTGCTACAGGGACCGGGAAAGAGGATATTTCGAAAAGGATCCTTCTCAGCGAAGGAAGCGGGCCCCGAGCCCTCCTACTGATCAGGGGTTCGAAGGCTGGCCCCTCGGAAGGGTTCGACAGCCGCCCTAGAGCACTCAGGCTCCATGCCCATTACTGATCAGGGGTTCAAAGGCTGGCCCCTCGGAAGGGTTCGACAGCCGCCCTAGAGCACTCGGGCTCCGCACCCATTACTAATCAGGGGTTCGAAGGCTGGCCACTCGGAAGGGTTCGACAGCCGCCCCAGAGCACACATAGTGAGGGATGACCCTGGGTACGTCCGTTACATGGCCGAGGCTCGGGCTACGCTCCCGAGGTACCCTAGGACATTTCCGAGACCAGCAGGAGCGATTTTGTAACAGAATCCCACCGGAGGGAGGCATCGAGCCCTTGGACCCTATCGAATGGGTCCAGGTTCGGCAAATCACCTGTAGGTACTTTTGGAGCGCGCCTCTGGGCCACTAGCTGACTCTTATCGAACGGGGCTCAGGCGTCCACTCGGATCATGTCGGCGTTTCGAGACCGGGGGGTCCCTGGACCGACGAGTGAAATGTCGCCGCGTGCCCCAGCCCAGATGGGTCGGCGCGAGACGGAGCGTGAAGGGGGGAGGCAGGAGACGGGCGTGAGAGGTGGAAATCCCACGGCCTTCGTGTTTGTCCCGCGCCCAGGTCGGGTGCGCTTGCAGTAGGGGGTTACAAGCGTCCACGCGGGAGGGAGCGAGCGGCCTCACGCGAGCGCTTGTCCCGTCCTCATCCCCGCGCGGCCAACCCTCTGTAAGAGGGCCCTGGTCCTTCCTTTTATAGGCGTAAGGAGAGGATCCAGGTGTACAATGGGGGGTGTAGCAGAGTGCTAACGTGTCTAGCGGAGGAGAGCTAGCGCCCTAAGTACATGCCATCGTGGCAGCCGGAGAGGTTTTGGCACCCGGTTCGTGTGGTGTCGTGGCCGTCGGAGGAGCGCTGGAGCCTGGCGGAAGGACAGCTGTCGGAGCTGTCGAGTCCTTGCTGACGTCCTCTTGCTTCCGTAAGGGGGCTGAGAGCCACCGTCGTCATAGAGCGTGCGGGGAGCCATCATTGCTTGTCTGGCGGAGCGAGCCAGATGGGACGCCGGTCTTGTTTCCCGTAGCCTGAGTCAGCTTGGGGTAGGGTAATGATGGCGCCTCCTGTTGACGTGGTCGGTCCGTGCCCTAGGTTGGGCGATGTGGAGGCTCCTCCGAGGTCGAGGTCGAGTATGTCTTCCGAGGCCGAGGTCGAGTCCGAGCCCCTAGGTCGGGCGAGGCGGAGACCGTCGGCTAAGGCCAGGGCTGAGTCCGAGCCCTGGGGTCGGGCGAAACGGAGTTTGTCGTCTTCCGGGGCTGAGCCCGAGTCCGAGCCCTGGGTCGGGCGGAGCGGAGTTCGCCATCTTCCGGGGCTGAGCCCGAGTCCGAGCCCTGGGTCGGGCGGAGCGGAGTTCGCCGTCTTCCGGGGCTGAGCCCGAGTCCAAGCCCTGGGTTGGGCGGAGCGGAGTTTCCTATAGTGCCTGAGGCCGGGCCTGGCTACCTGTCAGCCTCACTCTGTCGAGTGGCACAACAGTCGGAGTGGCGCAGGCGGCGCTGTCCTTTTGTCAGGCCGGTCAGTGGAGCGGCGAAGTGACTACGGTCACTTCGGCTCTATCGACTGGAGGACGTGCGTCAGGATAAAGGTGTCAGGCCACCTTTGCATTAAATGCTCCTGCGATTTGGTCGGTTGGCGTGGCGATCTGGCCAGGGTTGCTTCTTGGCGAAGACTGGGCCTCGGGCGAGCCGGAAGTATGTTCGTCGCTGGAGGGGGGCCTCGGGCGAGACGTAGATCCTCCGGGGTCGGCTGCCCTTGCCCGAGGCTGGGCTCGGGCGAGGCGCGATCGAGTCCCTCGAATGGACCGATCCCTGACTTAGTCGCACCCATCAGGCCTTTGCAGGTTTGTGCTGATGGGGGTTACCAGCTGAGAATTAGGAGTCTTGAGGGTACCCCTAATTATGGTCCCCGACAGTAGCCCCCGAGCCTCGAAGGGAGTGTTAACACTCGCTTGGAGGCTTTTGTCGCACTTTTTTGCAAGGGGACCAGACTTTCTCGGTTGCGTTTTGTTCCGGTGGGTGCGCGCGAGCGCACCCGCCGGGTGTAGCCCCTGAGGCCTCGGAGGAGTGGTTTGACTCCTCCGAGGTCTTAATGCCTCGCGCAATGCTTTGACTGGTCTGGTCGTTCCCTCATGCGAGCTGGCCGTAGCCCGGGTGCACGGTCGGGTCCCAAGTTCTCGGGCTGGTATGTTGATGCTGTCAACGGTTTGGCCAGAGCCGGGTTTGCGAGAGCAGCCCTCGAGCCTCTGCACAGGGCGAGAGGACGGTCAAGGACAGACTCGACTTTTTTACATACGCCCCTGCGTCGCCTTTCCGCAAGGAGGAAGGGGGAAAGCGCCATGTTGCCCTCAGAGGGCGCCGAACATGGTGTCTCCGGTGAGCTGCTGGCGGGTAATCCGAGTGGACGCCCATGCCCCATTTGTTAGGGGTCGGCTAGAGGCCCGGAGGCACGCTCAAAAGTACCTACGGGTGATTTGCCGGACCCGGTCCCTTTTCAACGGGGTCCGAGGGCTCGATGCCTCCCTCTGATGGGATTCCGTTACAAGATCGTTCCCGCTGGTCTCGGAAATGTCCTAGGGTACCTCGGGAGCGTAGCCCGAGCCTTGGTTATGTATCGAACGTACCCAGGGTCATCCCTCGCTCTGTGTCTGAGGCGGCTGTGAACCCTTCGAGGGCCAGCCTACGAACCCCTGATCAGTAGTGGGCGCGGAGCCCGAGTGGCCTGAGGCGGCCGTTGAACCCTTCCGAGGGGCCGGCCTTTGAACCTCTGACCAGTAGTGGGTGCGGGGCCCACGCGCTCTGAGGCTGCTGTCAAACCCCTCCGAGGGGCCAGCCTTTGAACCTCTGATCAGTAGGGAGGCTCGGAGCCTATTTCCTTCACGGAGAAGGATCCTTTTCGGGGTATCCCCCTTTCCCGATCCCTGTTGTAAGAGAGAGAAAGAGGAAAAGAAAAAGGATACGAAATCGATTGACGTGGCGTACCTCTTTGGACGCGGTCATTATGGCGAAGGCGAAGCGTCGCTTGCTTCTCCTGCCAGAGGCGCCGCCTGTCCCGCCGCGGAGTTAATGCGACGGGGCGAGTAGTTCACGGGGCGGCCGTTGCGCGTGCGCGAGCCGTTCGAGGAACGAAACGCGGGCGCGCCTTCTTCACGCCGTGAGAGAGGTTTCTCTCGTTGTCCCTGGATGGGACGTAAGCTTGGCTGACGACGTGACCGCTGCTCCTGGCCGCCTGCCACCGCCATTACTGCCGGCCCATTTTTGGTCGTATTGACCGTCGCGCCAGGCTGGCACTGCTGGGTCGTACGCAGGGTCGCCTCGAGTCGCGGTACTAGTTTCGCAGTCGAGGAGGCGTGGTAGTGGTGCGAGTGGCGGTGCAGTTGCTTGCACGTAGCAACCGGCGCGCCGGTTGCATGACGCGTGGGCCTGGGCCTCCATGCTGGGTGCGTTGGAAGTCGAAGGGGCGCGCCCACTTGGCGTGGTTGCATGCCGCCTGCACGGCTGTCCACCCTTTCACCCGCTGGTCGGGGCGAAAGCGGAGGGACGCTGGTAACCGCTGGGCGGTTGCATGCACCATGCGCGGCGGTTTGGCTTCTTCTGCCCTGGGCCAGCTTGCATGAGGCGTGGGACCCAGCCCCCGCGCCATAGGGGGAGGACCTTGGAGCATGTTGGAGAAGACTCAGCCCACGACGGCTAGGGACGCAAGTAGGGAGAGTCGCCTTTAAAAGGAGGGTGACCCCCTTGAAAGGCGACCATGTCTTCGCGCTCCCTTATGTGTCGTGTCTTTCCACCTTCTGAGCCCCCGGATGGGGGACACCCGCAATCCTTCCGCCTTGTCGTTGGAGGAACGCAACTCTGTGGGAGTTGGTACCTTTCAGCCATCGTTCGGCTTCAAGGATTTTCATCAGTCAGCCCGGCTGCATCCCCTCGCCGGTGGTCACCCAAGACGGTGACCACTAGCCCCTGGGTGGGGAGAAGAAAGCCGGGCTGCGATCTTGGTCCCGCCCTCAGCTTCAAGGATGTTCATCATCCTCGCTGGGGCGGAGGCCGGGTTGAGCCGGAGCTCTACCTCCTGCGCGGGTTCGTGGGTCAGCCTCTCCTTCAGCATTCAAGGGAGAGGGCGCTCACTGGCCATGCGAGCGGGGCAGACTTCGATAAAGCGGGGCTGGCCGACGGCGGGCGTCGTCAGCTTCAGCGCGTTGGGCTCGCCGGCTTGGCTCCCGGTGCCCCCTTATGCCGCGAGGGCGGTTGTCGCGCCGCGCGCATGGGAGGACCGCCCAAGACGTCGCGTGCTGCTAGGGCGGCGTTCGTGTTCTGGGGCGGTCCTGCCTTTGCACCGGTACGCCGCCTCCGCGCGGAGGTCGGTGCTCCACTCGTCCGGAAGGATCTGAGTGGGGACCTGCCGGAGGGCTGACGGCTCCTGTCGTTGGTGCCAAGGTGGGGGCGGCTCGAGAAGTCCCCGTCGCCGACGGGATCATCGCCACCATCCGCGCTTCGGGCCTCCGGCTCTTTGTACTTGTCCTCGCCCCTCGAGCGTCGGCGTGGGCGAGGGCAAGGTTGCAGCAGCGTTCGCCCTGAGGCCATCACTGCTGCAGTTCGGCCACCCGGAGCAGGGGTCGTTGTCGCTGCTGCCGGAACGGGCGACGACAAGCCACCCGTCGGTCTTCTGTTACTCCGTAGGCCCCCCAATCGTGTGGGGTTGTTCGTACCTGCGTAGGTGGAACCGGAGTTCCGTTTGTAATGGCACCTTGAATGCCGATCTCTTTGTTCATTGTGGCTGTCGGGGCCTGAACATGTATGTATTTATGGCACGGAGCCGTGTTTTTTCCTCATTTTCGAGCACTAAGACTCGCCTGTTGGTTATCTGAACCGCTTCACCAAGCGTGAGTCGCCCCGTGCAAAGGTGACGAGTGAGGTATCCATATCCCGGAGGCGTAGGAGTCCCTCAGCTCGGTCGGCCTTGTTGTCCGAGGCTTCTCTTGCTTAGTTAAAGGAACCCCTCGGCCGCTCTTCGGTGAGCCGAAGCCAGGGTTAGCGGTGTCAGCACGGACAGAGGCAGAGTTGGCTCGAAAAGAAGACTTGGTCGGCCAGAGCCTGGCCGGGTCGTCCGTTAGCGGGACCGACACCGGAATTGAGTTGTCGAGGCCTCGGGCCGGGCTGATGTCTTCGGGGGACAGCTGGCCGAGGCCTCGGGGTGACTGGCCGAGCCGCCTGCTCGAGCCGGATTCTTGGAGAAGTCCCTGGTGGCGATGGCCCGGGCATGATGATGACGTCGTCCTTCAGAGTGGAGATCCTCGGACCGCGTCGCCGTCCGAGGCTAGGTCGGGCCTCGCCGAAGGTGTAGTCGACGCCGAGGGTGCTGCTGCTCCCTTCAACTGTCAAGATCCGATACTGCAGGATCGGATTATCTTGTAGTGTGTGTTTTCTACGGCCGCCGAGGCCCAAACACACCCTCGCCGTGTTGTAAAGCTGCGCTTCTTTTCCTCTTGTTTCGAGTATCTGGACCTTTTTGTCGGTAACAGAATTGTCTATGCGAGCGAGAGTTGCTTTTCACGGGAGGCGATGAGTGAGGTATCCGTATCCCGAAGGCGTAGGAATCCCTCGGCTCGGTCGGCCTTGCCGCTTACGCGCGCTCTTGCCCGTCCATGGGGTTCTGTCACCGACGCAGTCGAGAAGGCCCGAAAAATCGCTTCGGGAGAAGAGCTTTCGAGCGTGAAGAATTGTTCGGTCCGCGGAATCACTTATCCGAACGTGAGTTACTTATCACAGAAGGTGATGAGTGAGGTATCCGTATCCCGGAGGCGTAGGAGTCCCTCGGCTCGGTCAGCCTTGGCTGCTTACGTGTACTCCGCCGTTTTCAGGATCCACTTTCGAAGTAGTCGAAAAGCACGAAAGACATTCTGGCAGAAAAGATCTTTTTTCGAGGAAAATTTTGACGCAGAGGGGGTTCCCCCCTTTTAGCCCCCGAGGGAGGGTCGGGCTTTGCCGAGGCAAGGCTGACCCTTCCTTGATGACTAAACTTTGCGTGGGAACGAGGTATATGAACAACTTGAAAGCATCTTAAGGGTAGAAGTGACGTAGCTGTTGGATGTTCCAAGCGTTGCTGTAGACCTCGCCTTGACTGTTGGCCAGCTTGTACGTTCCGGGCTTCAGAACTTTGGCGATGACGAACGGCCCTTCCCAGGGAGGCGTGAGCTTGTGCCGCCCTCGGGCGTCTTGTCGCAGCCGAAGCACTAGGTCGCCCACCTGGAGGTCTCGGGACCGGACCCCTCGGGCATGGTAGCGTCGCAGGGACTGCTGGTACCGCGCCGAGTGTGGTAAGGCCATGTCCCGAGCCTCTTCCAGCTGGTCCAGCGAGTCTTCTCGACTAGCTTGGTTGCTTTGGTCGACATAGGCCCTCGTCCTCGGGGAACCGTATTCTAAGTCTGTGGGCAAGATGGCCTCGGCCCCATAGACTAGAAAGAACGACGTGAAGCCCGTGGCTCGGCTCGACGTTGTCCTCAGATTCCAGACCACCGAGGGGAGTTCCTTCATCCATCGCTTGCCGAACTTGTTGAGGTCGTTGTAGATACGAGGCTTGAGTCCTTGTAGAATCATGCCGTTGGCACGCTCTACTTGCCCATTCGTCATGGGGTGAGCCACGACGGCCCAGTTCACCCGGATGTGGTGATCCTCGCAGAAGTCCAGGAACTTTCTGTCGGTGAACTGGGTGCCGTTGTCGGTGATGATGGAGTTCGGGACCCCAAAACGATGGATGATGTTGGTGAAGAACGCCACCGCCTGTTCGGACCTGATGCTATTTAGGGGTCGGACCTCGATCCACTTGGAGAATTTGTCGATGGCGACCAACAGGTGCGTGTAGCCCCCGGGTGCCTTCTGCAAGGGGCCAACGAGGTCCAGACCCCACACAGCAAAAGGCCAGGTGATGGGTATCGTCTGCAGAGCCTGAGCGGGCAGGTGAGTATGCCTCGCGTAGAACTGACACCCTTCGCAGGTGCGGACAATTCTAGTGGCGTCGGCCACCGCCGTCGGCCAGTAGAAACCTTGTCAGAAGGCGTTTCCAACAAGGGCTCGAGGTGCTGCGTGATGGCCGCGAGCCCCCGAGTGTATCTCTCGTAGGAGCTCCTGACCTTCGGCGATGGGGATGCATCGCTGGAGGATGCCTGAGGGGCTGCGGTGGTAGAGCTCCTTCCCATCCCCCAGCAAGACGAACGACTTGGCGCGTCGCGCCAACCGCCGAGCTTCGGCTCGGTCGAGGGGTAGCTCTCCTCGGTGGAGATATTGTAGGTACGGGGTCTGCCAGTTTCGATTAGGCGTGACCCCGCTTCGCTCCTCGACGCGCAATGCCTCACCCTCGAGGGCCGAGGGTACCTCGGGCTGAACCGAGGGTGCCTCGGGCCGAGCTGAGGGTGCCTCGGGCCGAGCCGAGGGTGCCTCGGGCTGAGCCGAGGGTGCCTCGGACTGAGCGGAGGGTACCTTGGGCTAGGCCGAGGGCGCCTCGGGCTCGGGCGTGTCGTCGATCTTGACGGAGGGTTGATGCAGGTCTCGAGAGAAGACGTCCGGGGGAACCGTTGTTCGCCCCGAGGCTATTTTAGCCAGCTCGTCCACAGTCTCGTTGTAGCGCCGGGCGATGTGGTTGAGCTCGAGCCCGTAGAACTTGTCTTCCAGGCGCCGAACCTCATCGTAGTAGGCCTCCATCTTCGGGTCGCGGCAGTGAGAGTTCTTCATGACTTGGTCGATGACGAGCTGCGAGTCACCGCGAGCGTCGAGGCGTCGGACCCCTAGCTCGATGGCGATCCACAACCCGTTGACCAGAGCCTCGTACTCAGCCACATTGTTGGACGCCGGGAAATGGAGGCGTAGCACGTAGCCTAGGTGCTTCCCGAGGGGCGAGATGAGGAGTAGGTGTAACACCCTGAATTTGGGGGTATAAAATTTCTTTGCTCATATTCACAAATTCAGGTGTTACTTCCTTTTCTCATCCTTCCTAATTCTTTTCTCTCTCATTTCTATAGGAGCTAAGTGCTTATTTTACTTGTAATTATAGTCTATTATGTTAAACCCTAAGGGAGTATGAATTGTTGCATCATGTTGAACCCTAGATTTCACTTTTGCTTGGTGCATAATGCTTGGAAGGTTTGGTTTGAATTTGTGGCTTGTTTGAATTTGAATCAAATAGGGAAAGTAAAAAGAAAAGGGAAAAACAATTCAGAATAAAAGAAAAAGGCAAAGAGGCCCAACCCAGCCGCCCCCTCGGCCTTTCGGCCCAGCCGGCCCATTCCCCCGCGCGCGCCTCTCTCCCCTCCTCTCTCTGCGCAGCGGGCCCGGCCTGTCGGCGCGGTCGCCTTCCGCGTACCCGCCTCCCTCTCTCACTGCTCGCCCGGCCCCACCCGTCGGCGCTGCCGCTTCCCCCCGCGCGCCCGCTCCCTCGCTCTCTCTCTGCCCGTGGGCCCAACCCGTCAGCCCCGCTTCTCTCGCGCCCGCACCCGCTTTCTTCTCTCTCTCTGCGTTGCGGGCCCGGCTTGTCAGCCCCGTCGTCCCCGCGTAACCGCCGCCGAGCTGCTCGCGCCCGCCTTCCCCGCGCCCACGTCGCGCGTGGGACTCGCCCCACCTCGCCCTCGGCCACTTGTGCCCCGAGCCCCACTCGCCCTCACCCTCTCCCCCCATTTGCGCCCAGTAGACCCTCTTTCCCCCTCGCTGCGCGCACGCAGAGCGCCGCCGCCATAACCCCGCCGTCCCGAGCTCGGTTTCTCGTCGCCGTTGGAGCTCCGCCGCGCCCTTAGCCCCGGTGAGCTCCGCCCCGACGTCCGCAACCCGGAACGCGCCCCAATTCCCTCTCCCCCTCCCTATTTCTCTCTGCCCGCGCTCACCCGTCGTCCGCCGTGCAGCCGCCACCGTCGACCCGGGTCCCCGTCGCGTCTCTGTCGCCGCCGAGGAGTCCCCGGAGCCCGCCTTGAGGTAAGGGACCTCTCCCGCCCCTATCGCCCCTTGTTTGGCTCTCTGTTGCGTTTGATTGCTCGCCGGAGTAGAATAGCCCCGCCGCCGAGCCGCCCCGCCGTGAACCGCCCCCCTCCGGTGCCTCTGCCCCGACCCAGACCCCACCAATGGAGTCCCCGTGCCCTCCCCGACCTCCCCGACCACTCGGATTGCACCAGAGCCCCGCCAGTCGCCCGTGCCCCTCGTCTCCGGCGAGCCCTCCGCCGCGGGGACGAGCGCCGCCGCCCCAGCTAGCCGTAGGGAAGACCCAGGCCGCCCATCCGATCTCCGCCGTTCAACCCAGATCGGGCGGTCCTGATTCAACTCGCCCGGACCTAATCCTGGCCGTCCGCCAGCGATCCAGTGGCCCAGGCCCACTACCCCCTCACCCCGTCTCTCTGTCCGCCCGGCCCCGCTTGTCAGTCCGCCCGCGCGCGCTGTCCGCCTAGCCCCGCCTGTCAGCCCGCCCGCGCGCTCGCTCTGCCCGCCGGCCCCGCCTGTCAGCCCCGCGCCCGCGCTGCCCGCCTGGCCCCGCCTGTCAGCCGCTCACGCCGCCGCGCGCCCGCGCGCCCGCCGCGGGATCTAATCCTAGCCGTCGATCTGAGATCCAACGGCTGTAGGCGCCCGATACCCCTTCGCCCGCGCATTTTCTTAAAGAGCCCCCCTGTTTTCTAGAAATTGCGCCCGCCGTCCCTGGTTTCTCGCAGTTAAGTCCCTGGCCCTTTTATTTAATTAAAAATAAGTCCTTAGGGTATAATTTTAACCCCTAAACTTGTAAAATTCATAACTTTGTCATATGAACTCCAAATTAGGTGCTTCAAATTGCAAAATGTTCATAATATTATTATCTATCTGTTTATGCAATGTTTCCCTGTTGTTTCCATGTATTAATTAGTAGCTAATCACTAGGATAGGATTAAGACTATTGAAACCTTTTTAAGATAATTGGAAATGAGTAGACTTTAATAAAAGTTGGATTACTTAAGTTTATGGACTTAAACACTTAAGTTTAGGAACTTAAACCAGATAATTATTTAATCCCACCACTAACTTAGACCTGATTAGTGGATAGTGAATCACTTTGTGTAGTCCTCTACCCCCAGACCTAGGGAACTTTAGAGTGCCTATCCCTTTTCTGTTATGAACTTGTGACCCCTCTCTGCTGCATATGTTTGGTATATTGTTTTTGTTTGTTATTTTCCCAAGTGCATAGTGTGAATGATTGCTTTGCGTAGACAACGAGCAGTCTGTGTTTCCCGAGGCAGTTGCAGAGGAAGTCCCTGATCAGCAGTTTGGTGAAGGCAAGTGTCCTCTGTCCCATTATGTCCTATTCATTTATAACTTACTATCCCGCATTACTTACTTGAAACCTAAGGATTGACTAGCTTTGCACTTTACTTTATCCTTGATGACCTTATGGGCTATTATGGTTAGCACTTTGCTATTGCTTTAACATAATCAATGAACATGATGTGGCTATTTATGATACTGTTATCCTGTTGATATTGATGATCTTGTGATACTCTAGGGGGCTCAGGCTGTTCCCTGAGTACCTCTCCGTAAGGACTGGTTCGTTGAGAGACCACCCGGGATAACAGTGCAACCATGAGGGTGAAATGGGATGCCCTTAGCTGATTAATTAGATGAACTAGGGGTGTAGCTGCTTAGCCGTCGTGCCGTCAATGGGGTCCAGGCACAGTGCTTGCTCTGCCGAGGCTGAGTGCCGAGGTTCTTTCGTTTTGCTCTTTGTTAGTCACTCTCCTGCGGGGAGGGGTACTGTGTTTATCAAACTGGAGAAACCTAACAGGCAGCTACGATCTCTGGGGAATCTTTGTAAAAGCTACGTAGTGAGGCCCTGCCGGACCACCTAGGTAGTGGTCAATGGGGATTAGCTCTCCCCGGGTAGAAAGGGAATCATGACTCATGGGTAAAGTGTGCGACCTCTGCAGAGGGTAGTGAAACTGGTATATCAGCCGTGCTCACGGTTAAGAGCAGCCTTGGGATCCTCTTTGATTAGGGATACAGATGGTTCGAGATACAATGGTTATGATATGGTTTTGGTTCGACTATGATGATGATGTTCCTCGATGAGGAAATGGTTTACGGATTGGTTAATGCTAAAATCTGGCTTCTACTAATGATAAATACTTGACCAACTAAAAGCAACTGCTGGAGCCTAACCCCACATAAAGCTAGTCCACCTCAGCCAAACGGGACATTTGCTGAGTACATTGATGTGTACTCATCCTTGCTTTACCACAAAACACCAGGTTGTCCGCATTGTAACCACTGCTCAGGAGAAGGCGAAGCCGTGGAAGGAGACTTCCAGGAGTTTCAGGACTACGATGAATTCTAGGAGTGGGTTGGCGGCAACCCCCAGTCAGCTGCCTGTGGAGGCTTTATCTTTACTGCGTTTCGTTTAGCACTTTGATTTACCTGTTAAGACAATGACTATGTGGATGTCTATGACTCTATGATGTAATAAGTACCCTTTTATGTTATTATTCGAGCATTGTGTGATGATGTTCATTTATGTAATCGCTGTGTACGTGAGTTCTGATCCTGGCACGTACATAGTTCGCATTCGGTTTGCCTTCTAAAACCGGGTGTGACATAAGTGGTATCAAAGCCCATGCTGACTGTAGGACCGCTGACCTAGAGTAGCACTGGTCGTACTAAGGACTATTGACCCTTCCCCTCACCTTGACATCTGATGTTACTTCAAAAAGTCGGTCACCTCGACCAACCCTATATTTTACTATCTATCTATACAATACCTTGTTAAAATTTTTATCTTATTCTGTCTTTGGTTTATTCACTTGTCATATTAGTTCTGCTCTTACTCTTATGCTTACGGTGTCTTTTGTAGATGGCTCGTCTTAGACACACTGCACGTAAGTCGGTGATTCCTTTCCTGCCGTCTCGACTTGCGGAGCGTCCTCTGCACCGCACCGTGTCCGGACAGTCGAGTCACCTGGAGAGGCTGCACCACCGCCTGCGTGAGGAGCAGGAACGTCGGCGCCAGCACGGAGAGCAGCAGGGCTCTTCCTCCTCACCCCAGCAGGAGGTGGAGACCGTGAGGCCCCGTTCCTCTGTTGCCCAGCTGGAGGCGCCCCTTGTTCCACCGCGGGACGTCCCGGCTGTTGGAGGAGCTGTTGGAGGAGACCCCGACGACGACGACTCAGACCACAGCACGGAGTCCTCTGAGCCGCAGGAGGCGGAAGGATGGGTCGCCCGACCCATCACCCGTGACGCCGCTCGCGGTTGTCACTTCCACGACGCACTCGACACCTTGCTGCGCCAGGCTTTCGACCGGCACACCTGGTCGATCGAGTATCGTTGTGTGGTCTACCAGCACAGTCGCGGGAGGTACCCGGACCGCTGGGAGGCTACCTGCCTAGTTCGCCGTCCGGAGGATGACCTCCGGGGTGCGGAGGCCGTTTCGGAGCACTATTCCATCTCCGAGAGGGACACTGCAGAGGCGGCTATGCAGGATGCAGCACGACGTGCACTCTCTCAGTACTGTTCTTTGTTCGGTGGCGTGGCCGACGGTCTTAACCTTCGGTACTACCCCCGCCGCCCTACTGGCAGCACAGAGAGTGTGGTTGTTTCACCTGTTGGTGAGGCTAACCCTAGGTTGAGCAGCACAGTCAACCTAGTCGCAGTGCTTAACACGGAGCTGGATCACTCTCTGGACGAGCTAAGCAGGGCTCGAACGGAGATTGTGGAGTTGCGTGCTGAGCTGGCAGAGCGCCATCACCAGGAGGGTGGTTCTCCCGCACCTGTTGGGACTCAGCACCCATACCGCTCACCGCCACGTGGTCACCACACTTATGGTTCCCCTGTCTGTAAGACCAGGATAGATCTGGATCCTTAGATCGTTAGCGTCGGAGTTTGTAATAATTCTTAAGTCAGATGTCTCAGTCTTAGGTAGTCAGTTTAGTTTGCTTATCAGTTGCTTCCATTTAGTTTAGTTTGCTTATCAGTCGCTTTCATGCTTGTTATGATGAACTTGTACTGGATTTGAATCTTTGTAATGACTGTAGCCAACATGTGGGTTTCCCCTGCAGTTTGGCTTAGCTAGTAATATTAACGAAGTCAGTTGTTTAGTTGGGAAGCCATTTACTCTTACTTTCCTTTCTTATCTGAGAAGCTGTGTTGAATCATGAATGAGGATCAGTGAAGCTCTTTGTTCACTCAGTGTCATGAAGAATTCTGTATTCTCTTTTCTTATGCTGAAGGGTTGTAAGATCGATGCTGATGTGTGAATGTCTTCCACAGATGTCTGACAACAGGCGCCGATGCAACAGGCGTGCTCAGCTAGAGCAGCATGACCAGCAGGAGGAAAATCAGAGGCAGCCTCCCCCACCACCCCCGATGTCAGTGGAGCAGATGTTCTTGATGCAGACCCAGGCAGTGCAGGCCATTGGGCAGACTCTGGCAGCCATGCAGCAGGCTCAACAGCAGCCCCAACCCCAGTTGCAAGTGCAAATGCCCCAGATGCCACGAGATAAGCGTGGTGAGTTCATGAGAGGGCACCCTCCTACCTTCGCCCATTCTGCTGAGCCCATGGATGCAGAAGACTGGTTGCGTGCAGTGGAGAGGGAACTGCGCACCGCCCAATGCGACGACAGGGAGAAGGTTCTGTATGGACCCCGCCAGCTGAGGGGAGCAGCACAGTCCTGGTGGGAGTCCTACCTCGCCACCCATGCTGACCCCGAAGCCATCACCTGGGAGGAATTCAGCGAGAGTTTCCGTCGGTACCATGTGCCAGAGGGACTGATGATCGTGAAGAAGGAGGAGTTTCTGGCTCTGAAGCAGGGACCCCTGTCTGTTAGTGAGTACAGAGACAAGTTTCTGCAGCTGTCTCGTTATGCACCTGAGGATGTCAACACTGATGCCAAAAGGCAGTACAGGTTCATGAGAGGTTTGGTGGATCCCCTGCATTACCAGCTGATGAATCACACCTTCCCCACCTTCCAGCACCTGATCGATAGGGCAGTTATGACTGAGAAGAAGCGTAAAGATATGGAAGATCGGAAGCGCAAGATGAGTGGACCCCAGTCCGGAGGCATCAGCCGTCCACGTTTCTCAGGCAGTTCATCTCAGCAAGGCAGACCTGGTCACCCACAGGGATATCAGAATCAGAATCAGCGTCCGCATCAGCAGCAGTTTCAGAGGCAGTACCCGCAGCAGCAGCAACAGTATCGTCAGCACAGCCAGCAGGGAGGTAATCAGTATCAGAAGCAGAACAACCAGGCACCTCGCCTTCCTGCCCCAGCAGCGAATCAGAGCAACCAAGCAGCCCCAGCACAAGGAGGAGGCAGAGGATGTTTCCACTGTGGAGAACAAGGCCACTGGGCGATGCAGTGCCCGAAGAAATTGGCGCAGCAGCAGGCCAACCCCAATGCTCCAGCAAGGCAAGGTGTACTGCAGCCGGCAGCAGGCAATCGTAACCAAGCGTACAACCGCGGAAAGGTGAACCACTTGGAGGCCGAAGCGATCCAGGATGCACCAGATGTGGCAGTAGGTATGTTCTCAGTCGAATCTCATCCCGCGAAAGTGCTATTTGATACTGGTGCAACTCATTCTTTTGTCACTGCAACATGGGTAGAATTGCATAACATCTCAGTAGAGGCAATGATGCCACCCATGAGGATTAATTCGGTTGGTGGCAGGGTGCAAACAGATAAAATATGTTCAAACATAATGGTGGAAATAAGGGGGATAGGATTCCCCAGTGACTTAATAGTAATAGGCACCCCTGGGATAGATGTCATACTAGGGATGAATTGGTTAATGAAGTATGAGGCGAATGTTAGTTGCGACAAGAGGACCATAACATTGAAATCCCCGTCAGGAGAAGAGGTAGTGGCCGAGCTAAGGATGCCTAAGTCAGAAGAAGGAGTCTGTCACCAGATTTCAGTTGATAGTAAGGAGCCCAACCCGCTCGAGGCTATCAAGGTTGTGTCGGACTTTCCGGATGTGTTTCCCGAGGAGCTAACGGGCATGCCACCCAAAAGGAAAGTCGAATTTGCCATAGAGCTTATCCCTGGTACCGCCCCCATTTCAAAGAGAGCCTATCGAGTGTCTGGACCAGAATTGGTGGAACTCAAGAAGCAGATAGATGAGATGCTAGAGAAGGGTTACATCAGGCCAAGTACCTCGCCTTGGGCCGCTCCAGTGTTGTTTGTAGAGAAGAAAGATGGTACCAAAAGGATGTGCATAGATTACAGAGCCTTGAATGAAGTCACTGTCAAGAACAAGTACCCCCTGCCAAGGATAGAAGATTTGTTCGACCAGCTCAGAGGTGCCAGCGTATTCTCGAAGATAGATCTGAGATCTGGTTATCATCAACTCAGAATCCGACCCTCGGATATACCGAAGACGGCATTCATCACCAAGTACGGGTTATATGAGTTCACAGTTATGTCCTTTGGTTTGACAAATGCGCCAGCCTTCTTTATGTACCTGATGAACAGTGTGTTCATGGATTATCTAGACAAGTTTGTGGTAGTGTTCATCGATGACATTCTCATATACTCTCAAAGTGAAGAAGATCATGTAGAGCATTTGAAAATGGTATTGCAAAGACTTCGAGAGCATCAGTTGTATGCCAAGCTGGGCAAATGCGAGTTCTGGATTCATGAAGTCTTATTTCTGGGTCACATCATAAACCAAGATGGGTTAGCAGTGGATCCAAAGAAAGTAGCAGATATCCTGAACTGGAAAGCACCGAAGGACGTTCGTGGGATCAAGAGCTTTATTGGAATGGCCGGATATTATAGGCGTTTCATTGAAGGCTTTTCGAAGATTGCTAGACCAATGACAGCGTTGCTAGCGAAGAAAGTTGAGTTTAAGTGGACCCAAAAGTGTCAGGAAGCATTTGAAGAACTGAAGAATAGATTGACTACAGCTCCTGTGTTAGTCCTGCCTGATGTTCACAAGTCATTCTCAGTGTATTGCGACGCTTCGTACACCGGATTGGGATGTGTACTGATGCAAGAAGGGAGAGTTGTAGCATACTCATCTCGACAGCTGAAGATCCATGAGAAGAATTACCCCACACATGACCTGGAATTGGCAGCAGTGGTTCATGCTTTAAAGACCTGGAGACATTACCTGTATGGGCAGAAGTGTGACATCTACACAGATCATAAGAGTCTGAAGTACATATTCACCCAGTCAGAGTTAAACATGAGGCAGCGAAGATGGTTGGAATTGATCAAAGACTATGAGTTGGAGATACATTACCATCCGGGCAAAGCCAATGTTGTTGCAGATGCTCTGAGCAGGAAAAGTCAAGTCAATATGTTGGCCTCGCACCCAATGCCGTATGAGTTAGCCAAGGAGTTTGACAGACTGAGCCTCGGTTTCCTGAATAGTACGCAAGGAGTGACAGTGGAATTAGAGCCCACCCTAGAGCGGGAGATCAAAGAAGGGCAGAAGGATGATGAAAACATCAACAAGATCCGGCAGCTGATCCTAGAAGGAAGAGGCAAAGACTTTCGAGAGGATGAAGAAGGAGTAATCTGGTTCAAGGACCGATTGTGTGTTCCCGACCTCAAACCTATTCGGGAATTGATCCTCAAGGAAGCTCATGAGACAGCCTACTCCATACACCCAGGGAGTGAGAAGATGTACCAGGATTTAAAAAGGAGGTTTTGGTGGTATGGTATGAAAAGGGAGATCGCAGAATATGTCGCCATCTGTGATAGCTGTCAGAGAACCAAAGCAGAGCACCAGAGGCCTGCCGGATTGTTGCAGCCATTGCGGATTCCTCAGTGGAAGTGGGATGAGATCGGGATGGATTTTATAGTTGGCCTACCTCGCACCCGGGCCGGTTATGATTCCATCTGGGTGGTTGTGGACCGCTTAACAAAGGTGGCCCATTTCATACCTGTGAAGACAACATACACCGGAGCAACGTTAGCTGAGTTATACATGTCACGAATAGTCTGCCTTCATGGTGTGCCGAAGAAGATAGTGTCAGATCGAGGAACGCAGTTCACATCTCATTTTTGGCAGCAGTTACAAGAAGCTTTGGGCACACA
The DNA here is from genome assembly GCF_902167145.1 of Zea mays. Lineage (NCBI taxonomy): Eukaryota > Viridiplantae > Streptophyta > Magnoliopsida > Poales > Poaceae > Zea > Zea mays. The sequence continues at coordinate 13,027,939 of NC_050097.1, forward strand.
TTTGAACTTCAGCTCAGCTTATCACCCGCAGACAGACGGCCAGACTGAAAGAACTAACCAGATCTTAGAAGATATGTTGAGAGCCTGTGCGTTGCAAGACAAGTCAGGATGGGACAAAAGGTTACCTTATGCAGAATTCTCCTACAACAATAGTTACCAGGCCAGCTTGAAGATGTCACCGTTTCAGGCACTCTACGGACGGAGTTGTAGGACTCCGCTGCACTGGGACCAGCCTGGAGAGAGACAGGTGTTTGGCCCCGACATCTTGCTTGAAGCCGAAGAGAATATCAAAATGGTTCGGGAGAACCTGAAGACAGCCCAGTCAAGGCAGCGAAGCTATGCAGACCGAAGGAGAAGAGAACTGAGTTTTGAAGTGGGAGACTACGTCTATCTGAAGGTGTCACCTATCAGGGGAGTCAGAAGGTTCGGAGTCAAAGGCAAGCTAGCACCCCGGTACGTCGGACCATATCAGATTCAAGCCAAGCGTGGAGAAGTGGCCTACCAGCTCGACCTACCAGAGAGTTTGTCAGCAGTGCACAATGTGTTCCACGTATCGCAATTGAAGAAGTGTCTGCGAGTACCAGAAGAACAGTTGTCAGTGGAGGGTTTGGAAGTCCAGGAGGATCTGACATACATAGAGAAGCCAACGCAGATTCTGGAGTTTGCAGACAGAGTCACCCGGAGGAACACCATCAGAATGTGCAAAGTCAGATGGGGTCACCACTCCGAAGAAGAAGCAACCTGGGAACGAGAAGATGACCTGAAGGCCAAATACCCTGAACTCTTTGCTGACCAACCTTGAATCTCGGGGCGAGATTCTTTTAAGGGGGATAGGTTTGTAACACCCTGAATTTGGGGGTATAAAATTTCTTTGCTCATATTCACAAATTCAGGTGTTACTTCCTTTTCTCATCCTTCCTAATTCTTTTCTCTCTCATTTCTATAGGAGCTAAGTGCTTATTTTACTTGTAATTATAGTCTATTATGTTAAACCCTAAGGGAGTATGAATTGTTGCATCATGTTGAACCCTAGATTTCACTTTTGCTTGGTGCATAATGCTTGGAAGGTTTGGTTTGAATTTGTGGCTTGTTTGAATTTGAATCAAATAGGGAAAGTAAAAAGAAAAGGGAAAAACAATTCAGAATAAAAGAAAAAGGCAAAGAGGCCCAACCCAGCCGCCCCCTCGGCCTTTCGGCCCAGCCGGCCCATTCCTGCGCGCGCGCCTCTCTCCCCTCCTCTCTCTGCGCAGCGGGCCCGGCCTGTCGGCGCGGTCGCCTTCCGCGTACCCGCCTCCCTCTCTCACTGCTCGCCCGGCCCCACCTGTCGGCGCTGCCGCTTCCCCCCGCGTGCCCGCTCCCTCGCTCTCTCTCTGCCCGTGGGCCCAACCCGTCAGCCCCGCTTCTCTCGCGCCCGCACCCGCTTTCTTCTCTCTCTCTGCGTTGCGGGCCCGGCTTGTCAGCCCCGTCGTCCCCGCGTAACCGCCGCCGAGCTGCTCGCGCCCGCCTTCCCCGCGCCCACGTCGCGCGTGGGACTCGCCCCACCTCGCCCTCGGCCACTTGTGCCCCGAGCCCCACTCGCCCTCACCCTCTCCCCCCATTTGCGCCCAGTAGACCCTCTTTCCCCCTCGCTGCGCGCACGCAGAGCGCCGCCGCCATAACCCCGCCGTCCCGAGCTCGGTTTCTCGTCGCCGTTGGAGCTCCGCCGCGCCCTTAGCCCCGGTGAGCTCCGCCCCGACGTCCGCAACCCGGAACGCGCCCCAATTCCCTCTCCCCCTCCCTATTTCTCTCTGCCCGCGCTCACCCGTCGTCCGCCGTGCAGCCGCCACCGTCGACCCGGGTCCCCGTCGCGTCTCTGTCGCCGCCGAGGAGTCCCCGGAGCCCGCCTTGAGGTAAGGGACCTCTCCCGCCCCTATCGCCCCTTGTTTGGCTCTCTGTTGCGTTTGATTGCTCGCCGGAGTAGAATAGCCCCGCCGCCGAGCCGCCCCGCCGTGAACCGCCCCCCTCCGGTGCCTCTGCCCCGACCCAGACCCCACCAATGGAGTCCCCGTGCCCTCCCCGACCTCCCCGACCACTCGGATTGCCCCAGAGCCCCGCCAGTCGCCCGTGCCCCTCGTCTCCGGCGAGCCCTCCGCCGCGGGGACGAGCGCCGCCGCCCCAGCTAGCCGTAGGGAAGACCCAGGCCGCCCATCCGATCTCCGCCGTTCAACCCAGATCGGGCGGTCCTGATTCAACTCGCCCGGACCTAATCCTGGCCGTCCGCCAGCGATCCAGTGGCCCAGGCCCACTACCCCCTCACCCCGTCTCTCTGTCCGCCCGGCCCCGCTTGTCAGTCCGCCCGCGCGCGCTGTCCGCCTGGCCCCGCCTGTCAGCCCGCCCGCGCGCTCGCTCTGCCCGCCGGCCCCGCCTGTCAGCCCCGCGCCCGCGCTGCCCGCCTGGCCCCGCCTGTCAGCCGCTCACGCCGCCGCGCGCCCGCGCGCCCGCCGCGGGATCTAATCCTAGCCGTCGATCTGAGATCCAACGGCTGTAGGCGCCCGATACCCCTTCGCCCGCGCATTTTCTTAAAGAGCCCCCCTGTTTTCTAGAAATTGCGCCCGCCGTCCCTGGTTTCTCGCAGTTAAGTCCCTGGCCCTTTTATTTAATTAAAAATAAGTCCTTAGGGTATAATTTTAACCCCTAAACTTGTAAAATTCATAACTTTGTCATATGAACTCCAAATTAGGTGCTTCAAATTGCAAAATGTTCATAATATTATTATCTATCTGTTTATGCAATGTTTCCCTGTTGTTTCCATGTATTAATTAGTAGCTAATCACTAGGATAGGATTAAGACTATTGAAACCTTTTTAAGATAATTGGAAATGAGTAGACTTTAATAAAAGTTGGATTACTTAAGTTTATGGACTTAAACACTTAAGTTTAGGAACTTAAACCAGATAATTATTTAATCCCACCACTAACTTAGACCTGATTAGTGGATAGTGAATCACTTTGTGTAGTCCTCTACCCCCAGACCTAGGGAACTTTAGAGTGCCTATCCCTTTTCTGTTATGAACTTGTGACCCCTCTCTGCTGCATATGTTTGGTATATTGTTTTTGTTTGTTATTTTCCCAAGTGCATAGTGTGAATGATTGCTTTGCGTAGACAACGAGCAGTCTGTGTTTCCCGAGGCAGTTGCAGAGGAAGTCCCTGATCAGCAGTTTGGTGAAGGCAAGTGTCCTCTGTCCCATTATGTCCTATTCATTTATAACTTACTATCCCGCATTACTTACTTGAAACCTAAGGATTGACTAGCTTTGCACTTTACTTTATCCTTGATGACCTTATGGGCTATTATGGTTAGCACTTTGCTATTGCTTTAACATAATCAATGAACATGATGTGGCTATTTATGATACTGTTATCCTGTTGATATTGATGATCTTGTGATACTCTAGGGGGCTCAGGCTGTTCCCTGAGTACCTCTCCGTAAGGACTGGTTCGTTGAGAGACCACCCGGGATAACAGTGCAACCATGAGGGTGAAATGGGATGCCCTTAGCTGATTAATTAGATGAACTAGGGGTGTAGCTGCTTAGCCGTCGTGCCGTCAATGGGGTCCAGGCACAGTGCTTGCTCTGCCGAGGCTGAGTGCCGAGGTTCTTTCGTTTTGCTCTTTGTTAGTCACTCTCCTGCGGGGAGGGGTACTGTGTTTATCAAACTGGAGAAACCTAACAGGCAGCTACGATCTCTGGGGAATCTTTGTAAAAGCTACGTAGTGAGGCCCTGCCGGACCACCTAGGTAGTGGTCAATGGGGATTAGCTCTCCCCGGGTAGAAAGGGAATCATGACTCATGGGTAAAGTGTGCGACCTCTGCAGAGGGTAGTGAAACTGGTATATCAGCCGTGCTCACGGTTAAGAGCAGCCTTGGGATCCTCTTTGATTAGGGATACAGATGGTTCGAGATACAATGGTTATGATATGGTTTTGGTTCGACTATGATGATGATGTTCCTCGATGAGGAAATGGTTTACGGATTGGTTAATGCTAAAATCTGGCTTCTACTAATGATAAATACTTGACCAACTAAAAGCAACTGCTGGAGCCTAACCCCACATAAAGCTAGTCCACCTCAGCCAAACGGGACATTTGCTGAGTACATTGATGTGTACTCATCCTTGCTTTACCACAAAACACCAGGTTGTCCGCATTGTAACCACTGCTCAGGAGAAGGCGAAGCCGTGGAAGGAGACTTCCAGGAGTTTCAGGACTACGATGAATTCTAGGAGTGGGTTGGCGGCAACCCCCAGTCAGCTGCCTGTGGAGGCTTTATCTTTACTGCGTTTCGTTTAGCACTTTGATTTACCTGTTAAGACAATGACTATGTGGATGTCTATGACTCTATGATGTAATAAGTACCCTTTTATGTTATTATTCGAGCATTGTGTGATGATGTTCATTTATGTAATCGCTGTGTACGTGAGTTCTGATCCTGGCACGTACATAGTTCGCATTCGGTTTGCCTTCTAAAACCGGGTGTGACAGTAGGCCTGCGCCGGCTCCTGTCTTCATCAGCGACCCGTCGAAGAACATGGTCCAGAGTTCCGGCTGGACCGGAACTGTTGGGAGCTAGGTGTCGACCCATTCAGCCACAAAGTCCGCCAAGACCTGGGACTTGATGGCCTTCCGAGGGGCGAACGAGATTGTTTCGCCCATGATTTCCACCGCCCACTTTGCGATTCTACCCGAGGCCTCTCGGCACTGGATGATCTCCCCCAGGGGGAAGGATGACACCACAGTTACCAGATGAGACTCGAAGTAGTGTCGCAACTTCCGCCGCGTCAGGATCACCGCGTATAGCAGCTTCTGAACTTGTGGGTAGCGGATCTTGGTCTCGGACAGTACCTCGCTGATGAAGTAGACTGGCCTCTAGACGGGCAATGCATGCCCCTCTTCTCGTCTCTCAACCACAATCGCGGCGCTAACCACCTGAGTGGTCGCGGCGACGTAGATCAAGAGGGCTTCTCCGGCAGCGGGGGGCACCAAGATGGGCGCGTTTGTGAGGAGCGCCTTCAGGTTCCCGAGGGCTTCCTCGGCCTCAGGGGTCCAAGTGAAGCACTCGGCCTCCCTTAAGAGGCGGTACAGAGGCAGGCCTCTTTCGCCGAGGCGTGAGATGAAGCGGCTCAGAGCCGCAAGGCATCCCATGACTCTCTGTACGCCTTTCAAGTCCTTGATGGGCCCCATGTTGGTGATGGCCACGATCTTCTCCGGGTTGGCCTCGATGCCCCGCTCGAAGACGATGAACCCCAAGAGCATGCCTCGGGGAACCCCGAAGACACACTTTTCGGGATTGAGCTTCACGCCTTTCGCCTTGAGACATCGGAATGTCACTTCAAGGTCGGAAAGGAGGTCGGAGGCTTTCCTCGTCTTGACTACGATGTCATCGACATAGGCCTCGACCGTCCGGCCAATGTGTTCGCCGAACACATGGTTCATGCACCGTTGGTACGTTGCACCCGCATTCCTCAAGCCGAACGACATGGTGACGTAGCAGTACATGTCGAAGGGTGTGATGAAAGAAGTCGCGAGCTGGTCGGACTCTTTCATCCTGATTTGGTGATACCCTGAGTAGGCATCGAGGAAAGATAGGGTTTCGCATCCAGCAGTGGAATCCACGATTTGGTCGATGCGAGGCAGAGGGTAGGGAACCTTCGGACATGCTTTGTTTAGACTAGTGTAGTCTACACACATCCGCCATTTACCTCCTTTCTTTCTCACAAGCACAGGGTTGGCAAGCCATTCGGGATGGAATACCTCTTTGATGAACCCTGCCACCATTAGCTTGTGGATCTCCTCGCCTATGGCTCTGCGCTTTTCTTCGTCGAATCGGCGCAGAGGCTGCTTCACGGGTCGGGCTCCATCTCGGATGTCCAGCGAGTGCTCGGCGACATCCCTCGGTATGTCGGGCATGTCCGAGGGACTCCACGTGAAAACGTCGGCATTCGCGCGGAGAAAGTCGACGAGCACTGCTTCCTATTTGGAATCAAGCTCGGAGCCGATCCGGATCTGCTTGGAGGCGTCGCTGCTAGGGTCGAGGGGGACGGATTTAACCGTCTCCGCTGGCTCGAAGTTGTCGGTGTGGTGCTTCACGTCTGGCACCTCCTTAGAGAGGCTCTCCAGGTCGGCGATGAGGTCCTCGGATTCGGCGAGGGCCTCGTCGTACTCCACGCACTCCACGTCGCATTCGAACGCGTGTCGGTACGTGGGGCCGACGGTGATGACTTCGTTGGGGCCCGACATCTTGAGCTTGTGGTAGGTGTAGTTGGGGACGACCATGAACTTCGCGTAGCATGGCCTCCCCAGTACTGCGTGGTAGGTTCCTCGGAACCCGACCACCTCGAACGTGAGGGTCTCCCTTCGGAAGTTGGAGGGCGTCCCAAAGCAGACGGGAAGATCGAGTTGTCCGAGGGGCTGGACGCGCTTCCCGGGGATGATCCCGTGGAAAGGCGCAGCGCCTGCCCGGACCGAGGATAGGTCAACACGCAGGAGCCCGAGGGTCTCGACGTAGATGATGTTGAGGCTGCTGCCTCCGTCCATGAGGACCTTGGTGAGCCTGACGTCGCCGATGACGGGGTCGACAACGAGCGGGTATTTCCCCGGGCTCGGCACGTGGTCGGGGTGGTCGGCTTGGTCGAAGGTGATGGGCTTGTCGGACCAGTCTAGGTAGACTGGCGCCGCCACCTTCACCGAACAGACCTCCCGACGCTCTTGCTTGCGGTGCCGAGCCGAGGCGTTTGCCGCTTGCCCACCGTAGATCATGAAGCAGTCGCGAACCTCGGGGAACTCTCCTGCCTGGTGATCTTCCTTCTTGTCATCGTCGCGAGCCCTGCCACCCTCCGCGGGTGGCCCGGCCCTGTGGAAGTGGCGCCGAAGCATAGCACACTCCTCAAGGGTGTGCTTGACGGGCCCCTGATGATAGGGGCACGGCTCCTTGAGCATCTTGTCGAAGAGGTTGGCACCTCTGGAGGGTTTCCGAGGGTTCTTGTACTCGGCGGCGGCGACAAGGTCCGCGTCGGCGGCGTCGCGTTTCGCTTGCGACTTCTTCTTGCCTTTCTTCTTGGCGCCGCGCTGAGTTGACGCCTCGGGGGCATCTTCCGGTGGGCAGCCCTGGGGCTGCTTGTCCTTCCGGAAGATAGCCTCAACCGCCTCCTGGCCAGAGGCGAACTTGGTGGCGATGTCCATCGGCTCGCTCGCCCTGGTGGGGGTCTTGCGACCCAGCTTGCTCACCAGGTCGCGGCAGGTGGTGCCGACGAGGAACGCGCCGATGACATCTGAATCGGTGATGTTGGGTAGCTCGGTGCGCTGCTTTGAGAATCACCGGATGTAGTCCCGGAGAGACTCTCCCGGCTGCTGTCGGCAGCTTCGGAGGTCCCAGGAGTTTCCAGGGCGCACGTACGTGCCCTAGAAATTGCCGGCGAAGGCTTGGACCAGATCTTCCCAGTTGGAGATCTGCCCCGGAGGCAGGTGCTCCAACCAGGCGCGAGCGGTGTCGGAGAGGAACAGGGGGAGGTTGCGGATGATGAGGTTGTCATCGTCCGTTCCACCCAGTTGGCAGGCCAGCCGGTAGTCTGCGAGCCACAATTCTGGTCTCGTCTCCCCCGAGTACTTTGCGATAGTAGTCGGGGTTCGGAACCGGGTCGGGAACGACACCCGTCGTATGGCACGGCTGAAAGCCTGCGGACCGGGTGGTTCGGGCGAGGGACTCCGATCCTCCTCGCTGTCGTAGCGTCCCCCACGCCTGGGGTGGTAGCCTCGGCGCACCCTCTCGTCGAGGTGGGCCCGACGGTTGCGGTGATGGTGCTCGTTGCCGAGGCGACCCGGGGCCGCAGGTGCTGTGTTGCGCGTGTGCCCGGTGTGGACCGAGGCTTCCCGCATGAATCGGGAAGTTGCGGCGTGATGTTCCGAGGGGTACCCCTGCCTTCAGAAGGCGGAGCTTTCGGCCCGTCGGACCGCGGCGTCCTCCAGGAGATTCTTGAGCTCTCCCTGGATTCGCCGCCCCTCGGTGGTTGATGGCTCCGGCATCACGCGGAGAAGAATTGCCGCTGCAGCCAGGTTCTGGCCGACTCCACTGGAAGTGGGTGACGGCCTTACCCTGACATCGTCGGCGATGCGGTGCTGGGTACCCTGGGGTAGATGACGCATTTCTCCGGTCGGAGGTTGGCCCACCCATTCCTGCCCGACGTCCCGGCGGATCGGCTCAAGTGCTCTTGCTCCCTCGTCGAGCCTGGCCTGCACCCCGCGGATTTGCTCGAGCTGTGGGTCATGACCCCCCGCCGGAACGGGGACCACAGCTAGCTCCTGTAGGATGTCAACGCGAGGCACAGGCCTAGGGAGATCACCGTTCTCCGGCATACCAAGATGGTTGCCTTCGGAGGGACCCCCTAGATCGACGTGGAAACATTCACGACTTAGGCCGCAATCCTCGTCTCTGAGGCTGCGGCTACCGTCAGAACAGTCGGAAAGGCAGTAGTCGCATGCGGTCATGAAGTCCCGCATGGCACTGGGGTTACCAAGTCCGGAGAAGTCCCAACAGAAGTCGGGCTCGTCATCTTCCTCGAACTCCGAGGGCCCGTAGGTCGAGACGTCCGTCAGCCGGTCCCAGGGTGACCGCATACGATACCTCAGAGGGTTTGGACTCGCCTCTACGAGAGCGCTCGCCAAAGCGAAGCCGCTTGGCGGGTCGAGGCTGAATCCAAAAGGCGTGAGATGGGAATCGGTGGGTACCTCTTGGTCGACGGGCGGTGACGTAGTCACGTCAGGGACTGACTGCGCCGTCGTCTCAGGTACGAGGGTGACGCCCAGCAAGCCTTTCGCGAGCGTGCTGGCGTCGTCCGTTTGCTCGGGATTGGTGTGTTGCGGGGAGACGACGCTCGTCTTCGTCTCAGACGCGAGGTCGATGCTCGACGTGCCCCCCGTTGGGGCGCCGGCGCCGTCGACTCGCTCGACAGTCGACGAGGTGCTGCCTCCTGCTTGGCCTTAGTCGCCCCGCCTCCTCCTCCGTCGGCGGGGGAGGGGACGGGGTGAGCTCGAAAGTTGTTCTTCCACCACGCGGGGAAGACGTCGTCGATTCCACCGCCGACGGGCGGGCTGTCGGCCGCCATTGTCGCTGTCGCACGGCGAGGGAAGGAGTATCATGTCGTAGCCGTCGTCGAGGGATATGAACTCAAGACTCCCGAAACGGAGCACCGTCCTAGGCTGGAAAGGTTGTTGGAGACTGTCCATCTGGAGCTTGACGGGAAGCTGTTCGTCAACACGCAGCAGGCCCCTACCTGGCGCGCCAACTGTCGGCGTTTCAAGACCGGGGGGTCCCTGGACCGACGAGTGAAATGTCGCCGTATGCCCCAGCCCAGATGGGTCGGCGCGAGACAGAGCGCGAAGGGGGAGGCAGGAGACGGGCGTGAGAGGTGGAAATCCCGTGGCCTTCGTGTTTGTCCCGCGCCCAGGTCGGGTGCAATTGCAGTAGGGGGTTACAAGCGTCCACGCGGGAGGGAGCGAGCGGCCTCACGCGAGCGCCTGTCCCGTCCTCTTCCCCGCGCGGCCAACCCTCTGTAATAGGGCCCTGGTCCTTCCTTTTATAGGCGTAAGGAGAGGATCCAGGTGTACAATGGGGGGTGTAGCAGAGTGCTAACGTTTCTAGCGGAGGAGAGCTAGCGCCCTAAGTACATGCCATCGTGGCAGCCGGAGAGGTTTTGGCACCCGGTTCGTGTGGTGTCGTGGCCGTCGGAGGAGCGCTGGAGCCTGGCGGAAGGACAGCTGTCGGAGCTGTCGAGTCCTTGCTGACGTCCTCTTGCTTCCGTAAGGGGGCTGAGAGCCACCGTCGTCATAGAGCGTGCAGGGAGCCATCATTGCTTGTCTGGCGGAGCGAGCCAGATGGGACGCCGGTCTTGTTTCCCGTAGCCTGAGTCAGCTTGGGGTAGGATAATGATGGCGCCTCCTGTTGACGTGGTCGGTCCGTGCCCTAGGTTAGGCGATGTGGAGGCTCCTCCGAGGTCGAGGTCGAGTCTGTCTTCCGAGGCCGAGGTCGAGTCTGAGCCCCTGGGTCGGGCGAGGCGGAGACCGTCGGCTGAGGCCAGGGCTGAGTCCGAGCCCTGGGGTCGGGCGAAACGGAGTTCGTCGTCTTCCGGGGCTGAGCCCGAGTCCGAGCCCTGGGTCGGGCGGAGCGGAGTTTGCCGTCTTCCGGGGCTGAGCCCGAGTCCGAGCCCTGGGTCGGGCGGAGCGGAGTTCGCCGTCTTCTGGGGCTGAGCCCGAGTCCGAGCCCTGGGTCGGGCGGAGCGGAGTTTCCTATAGTGCCTGAGGCCGGGCCTGGCTGCCTGTCAGCCTCACTCTGTTGAGTGGCACAGCAGTCGGAGCGACGCAGGCGGCGCTGTCCTTTTGTCAGGCCGGTCAGTGGAGCGGCGAAGTGACTGCGGTCACTTCGGCTCTGTCGACTGGAGGACGTGCGTCAGGATAAAGGTGTCAGGCCACCTTTGCATTAAATGCTCCTGCGATTTGGTCGGTTGGCGTGGCGATCTGGCCAGGGTTGCTTTTTGGCGAAGACTGGGTCTCGGGCGAGCCGGAAGTATGTTCGTCGCTGGAGGGGGGCCTCGGGCGAGACGTAGATCCTCTGGGGTCGGCTGCCCTTGCCCGAGGCTGGGCTCGGGTGAGGCGCGATCGAGTCCCTCGAATGGACCGATCCCTGACTTAGTCGCACCCATCAGGCCTTTGCAGCTTTGTGCTGATGGGGGTTACCAGCTGAGAATTAGGAGTCTTGAGGGTACCCCTAATTATGGTCCCCGACAGATCACCCGTTAGCAACTCACTGGAAACACCATGTTCGGCGCCCTCCGAGGGCAACATGGCGCTTTCCCCCCTTCCTCCTTGCGGAAAGGCGACGAAGGGGCGTATAATAAAAGTCGAGACAATCCTTGATCGTCCTCTCGCTCCGTGCAGAGGATCGGGGGCTGCTCTCGCAACCCGGCTACGGCCAAACTGTTGACAGCGTCAACAAACCAGCCAAAAAACTCGGAACCTGACCATGCACCCGGGCTACGGCCAGGCCGCATGAGGGAACGACCAGGCCGGCCGAAGCATCACGAAAAGAATTAAGACCTCAGAGGAGTCAAACCACTCCTCCGAGGCCTCGGGGGCTACATCCGACGGGTGCGCTCGCGCGCACCCATCGGAACAAAGTATAACCGAGAAAGGTCGGTCCCCTCACAAAAAGTGCGGCAAAGCCTCAAAGCGAGTACCAACATTCCCTTCGAGGCTCGGGGGCTATTGTCGGGTACCGTAATTAGGGGTACCCCCAACACTCCTAAACACGGCTAATAAGCACCCTCAGCACAAACCGCAAAGACTGATGGGCACGGTTCAGGTCAAGGCCTCGTCTACCAAGGGACGCAATCTCGCCTCGCCCGAGCCCGTCCTCGGGCGGGAACAGTAGTCCCGGACGAATTCACGCCTCGCCCGATGGCCTCCTTAGGCGATGGGCGCACCCTCAGCTCGTCCGAAGCCCAGCTCGGGCAGGCTTCGTCGTGAATCAACCTTGGCCAAATCGCCTTACCAACCGACCGTATCGCAGGCGCATTCAATGCGAAGATCGCCTGACACCTTATCCTGACACGTGTGCCGCAGTCGGCAAGGTCGAAGTGACCGCAGTCGCTTCACCCCTTCACTGACCAATCTGACGGGAAAACAGCGTTGCTTGCCCCGCTCCGACTGCTGTGCCAACCACCCGGGTAAGGCTGACAACAGCCGAGTTCAGCCTCGGGCGCAACAGGAAGCTCCGCCTCGCCCGACCTTAGGCCTCGGCCTCGGGAGGAGGTCTCCGCCTCGCCCGACCCCGGGACTTGGCCTCAGCCTCGGCCTCGGGAGGAATCGCGTCCTCGCCCGACCTCGGCCTCGGCCTCAGGAGAAGTCTCCGCCTCGCCCGACCTTGGGCTCGAACCGACCGCGCCACAGGGGATACATCATTACCCTACCCCTAGCTAGCTCAGACTACGAGGGAATAAGACCAACGTCCCATCTGGCTCGCCCCGGTAACAGGTAATGATGGTTCCCCGGGTGCGTCCATGACGTCGGTGGTTCTCAACCCCCTACGGAAGCAAGGGGACGTTAGCAGGATCCCAGTCGCACCGCCAGCTGTGCTTACTATAGGGCTCCGACACTTCTCCGACGGCCATGTTATCGCGTACACAGGGCTCAAGCACTTCTCCGAAAGCCACGTTAGCATGTACACAGGGCTCAGGCACTTCTCTGCCAGACACGTTAGCGCATAGCTACACCCCCCATTGTACATCTGGACCCTCTCCTTGCATATATAAAAGGGAGGTCCAGGGCCTTCCTGCGAGGAGGTCGCGCGTTGGGGGAGGGACGAGCTAACGAACAGGCTCTCTCTCGCGACGCTTGTAACCCCTACTACGAGCACCCCTGGTGCGAGATAATACATTCCCCCTTGTGTTCCATCTTGCGCCAACCCATCTGGGCAGGGACACGCAGTGATAAATTCACTGGTCGGCTCGGTTGAGGGTCCCTCGGGGTCCGAAACGTCGACAATATAATTGTCTCATCTCCAATAGATCATCTATCTTATCTCTTATTTTAATTTTTTTTACAAACAGGATCAAATAGTGTCATCTACAATTCTGTTTTTTCTATTTATGCTCCAATAAAAACCGTCTTACTCTCCAAACCGTCTTACTCTCCCTCCGTTCGTGACGAGGAGCTAACAATTTTACGTTTAGAACACTGTTTTATTTCTTTCAAACTACAAGAGGTTTTGATATTTCTGTAATTATATTTTTATTATAAATTTTACATAAAGGAAGTTTTAGTATTTCTATAATCATATTTTTACTATAAATTTTACATAAAGAAGACAGTATAGATAGAAAAACCAAACGTCTTATAATTTTTTAAAGGAATACCATTTACAATAGTAAAAAATAATTATGAGTATCTACATTGAAATCCATTCTTTTCAAGTAAAAAAGAAAAAAAATTAAGACATAGCTTTTACAACGTTTGAATACAAAAGTGTCGGGGACCATAATTAGGGGTACCCTCAAGACTCCTAATTCTCAGCTGGTAACCCCCATCAGCACAAAGCTGCAAAGGCCTGATGGGTGCGATTAACTCAGGGATCGGTCCATTCGAGGGACTCGATCACTCCTCGCCCGAGCCTAGCCTCGGGAAAGGGTAGCCGACTCTGGAGGATCTCCGTCTCGCCCGAGGCCCCCCTCCAGCGATGAACATACTTCTGGCTCGCCCGAGGCCCAGTCTTCGCCAAGAAGCAACCCTGACCAAATCGCCACGCCAACCGACCGAATCGTAGGGGCATTTAATGCAAAGGTGGTCTGACACCTTTATCCTGACGAGCGCCCTTCAGTCGACAGAGCCGAAGTGACCACAGTCACTTCGCCGCTCCACTGACCGGCCTGACAGAAGGACAGCCGTCTGCGCCGCTCCGACTGCTGTGCCACTCGACAGAGCGAGGCTGACAGGCAGTCAGGCCCGGCCTCAGGCACCATAGAAAACTCCGCTTCGCCCGACCCAGGGCTCAGACTCGGGCTAAGCCCCGGAAGACGGTGAACTCCGCTCCGCCCAACCCAGGGCTCGGACTCGGGCTAAGCCCCGGAAGACGGCGAACTCCGCTCCGCCCGACCCAGGGCTCGGACTCGGGCTCAGCCCCTGAAGACGGCGAACTCCGCTCCGCCCGACCCAGGGCTCGGACACGGGCTCAGCCCCTGAAGACGACGAACTCCGCTTCGCCCGACCCCAGGGCTCAGACTCAGCCCTAGCCTCAGCTGACGGTCTCCGCCTCGCCCGACCCAGGGGCTCGGACTCGACCTCGACCTCGGAAGACAGACTCGACCTCGACCTCGGAGGAGCCTCCACATCGCCCAACCTAGGGCGCGGACCGGCCACGTCAACAGGAGGCGCCATCATTACCCTACCCCAAGCTAACTCAGGCTACGGGAAACAAGACCGGCGTCCCATCTGGCTCGCTCCGCCAGACAAGCAATGATGGCGCCTCGCACGCTCTATGACGACGGCGGCTCTCAGCCCCCTTACAGAAGCAAGAGGACATCAACAAGGACTCAACAGCTCCGACAGCTGTCCTTCCGCCAGGCTTCAGCGCTCCTCCGACGGCCACGACACCACACGAACCGGGTGCCAAAACCTCTCCGGCTGCCACGATGGCATGTACTTAGGGCGCTAGCTCTCCTCCGCTAGACACGTTAGCACTCTGCTACACCCCCATTGTACACCTGGATCCTCTCCTTGCGCCTATAAAAGGAAGGACCAGGGCCCTCTTTCAGAGGGTTGGCCGCGCGGGGAAGAGGACGGGACAGCCGCTCGCGTGAGGCCGCTCGCTCCCTCTCCCGCGTGGACACTTGTAACCCCCTACTGCAAGCGCACCCGACCTGGGCGCGGGACGAACACGAAGGCCGCGGGATTTCCACCTCTCTCATGCCCGTCTCCGGCTGCCTTTTCCCCCCTTCGCGCTCGGCCTCGCGCCGACCCATCTGGGCTGGGGCACGCGGGGACATTTCACTCGTCGGCCCAGGGACCCCCCGGTCTCGAAACGCCGACAGTTGGCGCGCCAGGTAGGGGCCTGCTGCGTGTTGACGAACAACTTCCCGTCAAGCTCCAGATGGGCAGTCTCCAGCAACCTCTCCAGCCCGGGACGGTGCTCCGTTTCAGGAGTCTTGAATTCATGTCCCTCGATGGCAGCTACGACATGATACTCCTTCCCCCGCCGTGCGACAGCGACAATGGCGGCCGACAGCCCGCCCGCCGGCGGCGGAATCGACGACGTCTTCCCCGCGTGGTGGAGAACAACATTCGAGCTCGCCCCGCCCTCTCCCCCGCCGACGGAGGAGGAGGCGGGGCAACCAAGGCCAAGCAGGAGGCGGCACCTCGTCGGCTGTCGAGCAAGTCGACGGCGCCGGCGCCCCAACGGGGGGCACGTCGGGCGTCGACCTTGCGTTTGAGACGAAGACGAGCGCCGTCTCCAGGCAACACGCCGATTCCAAGCAAACAGACGATGCCAGCACGCTCGCGAAAGGCTTGCTGGGCGTCACTCTCGTACCTGAGACGACGGTGCAGTCAGTCCCTGACGTGACTTCATCACCGCCCGTCGACCAAGAGGTACCGACCGATTCTCATCTCACGCCTCTTGGATTCAACCTCGACCCGCCAAGTGGCTTCGCTTTGGTGGACGCTCTCGTAGAGGCGAGTCCAAACCCTCTGGGGTATCGTATGCGGTCACCCTGGGACCGGCTGACGGACGTCTCAACCTACGGGCCCTCGGGGTCCGAGGAAGATGACGAGCCCGACTTCTGTTGGGATTTCTCCGGACTTGGTAACCCTAGTGCCATGCGGGACTTCATGACCGCATGCGACTACTGCCTTTCCGACTGTTCCGACGGTAGCCGCAGCCTCGGCGACGAGGGCTGCGGCCCAAGTCGTGAATGTTTCCACGTCGATCTAGGGGGTCCCTCCGAAGGCAACCATCTCGGTATGCCGGAGAACGGTGATCTCCCTAGGCCTGTGCCTCGCGTTGACATCCTACGGGAGCTAGCAGTGGTCCCCGTTCAGGCGGGGGGTCATGACCCACAGCTCGAGCAAATCCGCGGGGTGCAGGCCAGGCTCGACGAGGGAGCAGGAGCACTTGAGCCGGTCCGCCGGGACATCGGGCAGGAATGGGCGGGCCAACCTCCGGCCGGAGAAGTGCGCCATCTACCCCAGGGTATCCAGCACCGCATCGCCGACGATGTCAGGGTGAGGCCACCACCCGCTTCCAGTGGGGTCGGCCAGAACCTGGCTGCAGCAGCAATGCTTCTCCGTGCGATGCCAGAGCCATCAACCACCGAGGGTCGGCGAATCCAGGGAGAGCTCAAGAATCTCCTGGAAGGCGCCACGGTCCGACGGGCCGAAAGCTCCGCCTCCCGAAGGCAGGGGTACCCCACGGAACATCGCGCCGCGACTTCCCGATTCATGCGGGAAGCCTCGGTCCACACCGAGCGCACGCGCAACACAGCGCCTGCGGCCCCAGGTCGCCTCGGCAACGAGCACCATCACCGCGACCGTCGGGCCCACCTCGACGAGAGGGTGCGCCGAGGCTACCACCCCAGGCGTGGAGGACGCTACGACAACGGGGAGGATCGGAGTCCCTCGCCCGAACCACCCGGTCCGCAGGCTTTCAGACGCGCCATACGACGGGCGCCGTTCCCGACCCGGTTCCGACCCCCGACTACTATCACAAAGTACTCGGGGGAGACGAGACCGAAACTGTGGCTCGCGGACTACCGGCTGGCCTGCCAATTGGGTGGAACGGACGATGACAACCTCATCATCCGCAACCTCCCCCTGTTCCTCTCCGACACCGCTCGCGCCTGGTTGGAGCACCTGCCTCCGGGGCAAATCTCCAACTGGGACGACCTGGTCCAAGCCTTCGTCGGCAATTTCCAGGGCACGTACGTACGCCCTGGAAACTCCTGGGACCTCCGAAGCTGCCGGCAGCAGCCGGGGGAGTCTCTCCGGGACTACATCCGGCGATTCTCGAAGCAGCGCACCGAGCTGCCCAACATCACCGATTCGGATGTCATCGGCGCGTTCCTCGCCGGCACCACCTGCCGCGACCTGGTGGGCAAGCTGGGTCACAAGACCCCCACCAGGGCGAGCGAGCTGATGGACATCGCCACCAAGTTCGCCTCTGGCCAGGAGGCGGTTGAGGCTATCTTCCAGAAGGACAAGCAGCCCCAGGGCTACCCACCGGAAGATGCCCCCGAGGCGTCAACTCAGCGTGGCGCCAAGAATAAGGGCAAGAAGAAGTCGCAAGCGAAACGCGACGCCGCCGACGCGGACCTTGTCGCCGCCGCCGAGTACAAGAACCCTCGGAAACCCCCCGGAGGTGCCAACCTCTTCGACAAGATGCTCAAGGAGCCGTGCCCCTACATCAGGGGCCCGTCAAGCACACCCTTGAGGAGTGCGTTATGCTTCGGCGCCACTTCCACAGGGTCGGGCCACCCGCTGAGGGTGGCAGGGCTCGCAACGACGACAAGAAGGAAGATCACCAGGCAGGAGAGTTCTCCGAGGTCCGCGACTGCTTCATGATCTACGGTGGGCAAGCGGCGAACACCTCGGCTCGGCACCGCAAGCAAGAGCGTCGGGAGGTATGTTTGGTGAAGGTGGCGGCGCCAGTCTACCTAGACTGGTCTGACAAGCCCATCACCTTCGACCAAGCCGACCACGTGCCGAGCCCGGAGAAATACCCGCTCGTTGTCGACCCCGTCATCGGCGACGTCAGGCTCACCAAGGTCCTCATGGACGGAGGCAGCAGCCTCAACATCATCTACGCCGAGACCCTCGGGCTCCTGCGTGTCGATCTGTCCTCGGTCCAGGCAGGCGCTGCGCCTTTCCACGGGATCATCCCCGGGAAGCGCGTCCAGCCCCTCGGACAACTCGACCTTCCCGTCTGCTTCGGAGCACCCTCCAACTTCCGAAGGGAGACCCTCACGTTCGAGGTGGTCGGGTTCCGAGGAACCTACCACGCAGTCTTGGGGAGGCCATGCTACGCAAAGTTCATGGTCGTCCCCAACTACACCTACCTCAAGCTCAAGATGTCGGGCCCCAACGGGGTCATCACCGTCGGCCCCACGTACCGACACGCGTTCGAATGCGACGTCGAGTGCGTGGAGTACGCCGAGGCCCTCGCCGAGTCCGAGGCCCTCATCGCCGACCTGAAGAGCCTCTCTAAGGAGGTGCCAGACGTGAAGCGCCACGCCGGCAACTTCGAGCCAACGGAGACGGTTAAGTCCGTCCCCCTCGACCCCAGCAGCGACGCCTCCAAGCAGATCCGGATCGGCTCCGAGCTCGATCCCAAATAGGAAGCAGTGCTCGTCGACTTTCTCCGCGCGAACGTCGACGTCTTCGCGTGGAGTCCCTCAGACATGCCCAGCATACCGAGGGATGTCGCCGAGCACTCGCTGGATATCCGAGCCGGAGCCCAACCCGTCAAGCAGCCTCTGCACCGATTCGACGAAGAAAAGCGCAGAGCCACAGGCGAGGGGATCCACAAGCTAATGGCGGCAGGGTTCATCAAAGAGGTATTCCATCCCAAATGGCTTGCCAACCCTGTGCTTGTGAGAAAGAAAGGAGGGAAATGGCGGATGTGTGTAGACTACACTGGTCTAAACAAAGCATGTCCGAAGGTTCCCTACCCTCTGCCTCGCATCGATCAAATCGTGGATTCCACTGCTGGGAGCGAAACCCTGTCTTTCCTCGATGCCTACTCAGGGTATCACCAAATTAGGATGAAGGAGTCCGACCAGCTCGTGACTTCTTTCATCACGCCCTTCGGCATGTACTGCTATGTCACGATGCCGTTCGACTTGAGGAATGCGGGTGCGACGTACCAGCGGTGCATGAACCATGTGTTCGGCCAACACATTGGCCGAACGGTCGAGGCCTACATCGATGAAATCGTAGTCAAGACGAGGAAAGCCTCCGACCTCCTTTCCGACCTTGAAGTGACATTCCGATGTCTCAAGGCGAAAGGCGTGAAGCTCAATCCCGAAAAGTGTGTCTTCGAGGTGCCCCGAGGCATGCTCTTGGGGTTCATCGTCTCCGAGCGGGGCATCGAAGCCAACCCGGAGAAGATCGCAGCCATCACCAGCATGGGGCCCATCAAGGACTTGAAAGGCGTATAGAGAGTCATGGGATGTCTTGCGGCTCTGAGCCGCTTCATCTCACGCCTCGGCGAAAGAGGCCTGCCTCTGTACCGCCTCTTAAGGAAGGCCGAGTGCTTCACTTGGACCCCTGAGGCCGAGGAAGCCCTCGGGAACCTGAAGGCGCTCCTCACAAATGCGCCCATCTTGGTGCCCCCCGCTGCCGGAGAAGCCCTCTTGATCTACGTCGCCGCGACCACTCAGGTGGTTAGCGCCGCGATTGTGGTTGAGAGACGAGAAGAGGGGCATACATTGCCCGTCCAGAGGCCAGTCTACTTCATCAGCGAGGTACTGTCCGAGACCAAAATCCGCTACCCACAAGTTCAGAAGCTGCTATACGCGGTGATCCTGACGCGGCGGAAGTTGCGACACTACTTCGAGTCTCATCCGGTAACTGTGGTGTCCTCCTTCCCCCTGGGGGAGATCATCCAGTGCCGAGAGGCCTCGGGTAGAATCGTAAAGTGGGCGGTGGAAATCATGGGCGAAACAATCTCGTTCGCCCCTCGGAAGGCCATCAAGTCCCAAGTCTTGGCGGACTTCGTGGCTGAATGGGTCGACACCCAGCTCCCAACAGCTCCGATCCAACCGAAACTCTGGACCATGTTCTTCGATGGGTCGCTGATGAAGACAGGAGCCGGCGCAGGCCTACTCTTCATCTCGCCCCTCGGAAAGCATCTACGCTATGTGTTACTCCTCCATTTCCCGGTGTCCAACAATGTGGCTGAGTACGAGGCTCTGGTCAACGGGTTGCAGATCGCCATCGAGCTAGGGGTCCGATGCCTCGACGCTCGCGGTGACTCGCAGCTCGTCATCGACCAAGTCATGAAGAACTCCCACTGCTGCAACCCGAAGATGGAGGCCTACTGCGATGAGGTTCGACGCCTGGAAGACAAGTTCTATGGGCTCGAGCTCAACCACATCGCCCCGCGCTACAACGAGACTGCGGACGAGCTGGCTAAAATAGCCTCGGGGTGAACAATGGTTCCCCCGGACGTATTCTCCCGAGACCTGCATCAACCCTCCGTCAAGATCGACGACACGCCCGAGCCCGAGGCACCCTCGGCTCAGTCCGAGGCACCCTCGGCTCAGTCCGAGGCACCCTCGGCTCGGTCCGAGGCACCCTCAGCTTGGCCCGAGGCACCCTCGGTTCAGCCCGAGGTACCCTCGGCTCCCGAGGGTGAGGCACTGCGCGTCGAGGAGGAGCGAAGCGGGGTCACGCCTAATCGAAACTGGCAGACCCCGTACCTGCAATATCTCCACCGAGGAGAGCTACCCCTCGACCGAGCCGAAGCTCGGCGGTTGGCGCGGTGCGCCAAGTCATTCGTCTTGCTGGGAGATGGGAAGGAGCTCTACCACCGCAGCCCCTCAGGCATCCTCCAGCGATGCATCTCCATCGCCGAAGGCCAGGAGCTCCTACAAGAGATACACTCGGGGGCTTGCGGCCATCACACAGCGCCTCGAGCCCTTGTAGAAAACGCCTTCCGACAAGGTTTCTACTGGCCGACGGCGGTGGCCGACGCCACTAGAATTGTCCGCACCTGCGAAGGGTGTCAGTTCTACGCAAGGCAGACCCACCTGCCTGCTCAGGCTCTGCAGACGATACCCATCACCTGGCCGTTTGCTGTGTGGGGTCTGGACCTCGTCGGCCCCTTGCAGAAGGCACCTAGGGGCTACACGCACCTGTTGGTCGCCATCGACAAATTCTCCAAGTGGATCGAGGTCCGACCCCTAAACAACATCAGGTCCGAACAGGCAGTGGCATTCTTCACCAACATCATCCACCATTTTGGGGTCCCGAACTCCATCATCCATCGACAACGGCACCCAGTTCATCGGCAGAAAGTTTCTGGACTTCTGCGAGGATCACCACATCCGGGTGGACTGGGCCGCCGTGGCTCACCCCATGACGAATGGGCAAGTAGAGCGTGCCAACGACATGATTCTACAAGGACTCAAGCCTCGGATCTACAACGGCCTCAACAAGTTCGGCAAGCGATGGATGAAGGAACTCCCCTCGGTGGTCTGGAGCCTGAGGACAACGCCGAGCCGAGCCACGGGCTTCACGCCGTTCTTTCTAGTCTATGGGGCCGAGGCCATCTTGCCCACAGACTTAGAATACGGTTCCCCGAGGACGAGGGCCTATGCCGACCAAAGCAACCAAGCTAGTCGAGAAGACTCACTGGACCAGCTGGAAGAGGCTCGGGACACGGCCTTACTACACTCGGCACGGTACCAGCAGTCCCTGCGACGCTACCACGCCCGAGGGGTCCGGTCCCGAGACCTCCAGGTGGGCGACCTGGTGCTTCGGCTGCGACAGGACGCCCGAGGGCGGCACAAGCTCACGCCTCCCTGGGAAGGGCCGTTCGTCATCGCCAAAGTTCTGAAGCCCGGAACGTACAAGCTGGCCAACAGTCAAGGCGAGGTCTACAGCAACGCTTGGAACATCAACCAGCTACGTCGCTTCTACCCTTAAGATGTTTTCAAGTTGTTCATATACCTCGCTCCCACACAAAGTTTAGTCATCAAGGAAGGGTCAGCCTTGCCTCGGCAAAGCCCGACCCTCCCTCGGGGGCAAAATTGGGGGAACCCCCTCTACGTCGAAATTTTCCTCGAAAAAAGATCCTTTCTGCCAGAATGTCTTTCATGCTTTTCGACTACTTCGAAAGTGGATCCTGAAAACGACGGAGTACACGTAAGTAGCCAAGGCTGACCGAGCCGAGGGACTCCTACGCCTCCGGGATACGTATACCTCACTCATCACCTTCTGCGATAAGTAACTCGCGTTCGGATAGGTGATTCCGCGGATCGAACAAGTCTTCACGCTCGAAAGTTCCTCTGCCGAAGCGATTCTTCGGGCCTTCTCGACTGTGTCGGTGACAGAACCCCATGGACAGGCAAGAGCGCGCGTAAGCGGCAAGGCCGACCGAGCCGAGGGATTCCTACGCCTCCGGGATACGGATACCTCACTCATCACCTTCCGTGAAAAGCAACTCCCGCTCGCACAGACAATTCTGTTACCGACGAAAAAGTCCAGATACTCGAAACAAGAGGAAAAGAAGCGCAACTTTAGAACACGGCGAGGGTGTGTTTGGGCCTCGGCGGCCACAGAAAACGCACACTACAAGATAATCCGACCCTACAGGCTCGGATCTTGACAGTTGAAGGGAGCAGCAGCACCCTCGGCGTCGACTACACCTTCGGCGAGGTCCGACCTAGCCTCCGACGGCGACGTGGTCCGAGGATCTCCACTCTGAAGGACGACTTCATCATCACGCCCGGGCCATCGCCGCCTGGGTCTCCTCCAAGAATCCGGCTCGAGAAGGCGACTCGGCTGGTCACCCCGAGGCCTCAGCCAGCTGTCCTCCGAAGACATCAGCCCGGCCCGAGGCCTCGGCAGATCAACTCCGGCGTCGGTCCCGCTAACGGACGACCCGGCCAGGCTCCGGCCGACCAAGTCTTCTTTTCGAGCCAAATCTGCCTCTGTCCGTGCTGACACCGCTACCCCTGGCTTCGGCTCATCGAAGAGCGGTCGAGGGGTTCCTTTACTAAGCAAGAGAAGCCTCGGACAGCAAGGCCGACCGAGCCGAGGGACTCCTACGCCTCCGGGATACCGATACCTCACTCGTCACCTTTGCACGGGGCGACTCACGCTTGGTGAAGCGGTTCAGACAACCAACAGGCGAGTCTTAGTGCTCGAAAATGAGGAAAAAACACGGCTCCGCGCCAAAAGTACATTCACGTTCAGGCCCCGACAGCCACAATGAACAAAAGACTGGCATTCAAGGTGCCATTACAAACGGAACTCCGGTTCCACCTCCATAGGTACGAACAACCCCACTCGATCGGGGGGCCTGCGGAGCAACAGAAGACCGACGGACGGCTCGCCGTCGCCCGCTCCGGCAGCAACGACAACGACCCCCGCTCCAGGTGGTCGAACTGCAGCAGCGATGGCCTCAGGGCGGACGTTGCTGCAACTTTGCCCTTGCCCACGTCGACGCTTGAGGGGCGAGGACAAGTACAAAGAGCCGGAGGCCCGGAGCGCGGATGGTGGCGGTGATCCCGTCGGCGACGGGGACTTCTCGAGCCGCCCCCACCTCGGCACCAACAACAGGGGCCGTCAGCCCTCCGGCAGATCCCCACTCGGATCCTCCCGGACGACCGGAGCACCGACCTCCACGCGGGGGCGCCGTACCGGTGCAAAGGCAGGACCACCCCAGAACACGAACGCCGCCCTAGCAGTGCACGACGTCTTGGGCGGTCCTCCCTTACGCGCGGCGCGACAACCGCCTTCGTGGCAGGAGGGGCACCGGGAGCCAAGCCGGTGAGCCCAACGCGCTGAGGCTGACGACGCCTGCCGTCGACCAGCCCCGCGTTGTCGAAGTCCGCCCCTCTCGCAGGGCCAGTGAGCACCCTCTCCCTCGAACGCTGAAGGAGAGGCTGACCCACGAACTCGCGCGGGAGGTAGAGCTCTGGCTCAGCCCGGCCTCCACCCCAGCGAGGATGATGAACATCCTTGAAGCTGAGGGTGGGACCAAGATCGCAGCCCGGCTTGCTTCTCCCCACCCAGGGGCTGGTGGTCACCGTCTCGGGTGACCACCGGCGAGGGGATGCAGCCGGGCTGACTGATGAAAATCCTTGAAGCCGAACGATGGCTGAAAGGTACCAACTCCCACGGAGTTGCGTTCCTCCAACGACAAGGCGGAAGGACTGCGGGTATCCCCCATCCGGAGGCTCGGAAGGTGGAAAGACACGATGCATAAGGGAGCGCGAAGACATGGTCGCCTTTCAAGGGGGTCACCCTCCTTTTAAAGGCGACACTCCCTACTTGCGTCCCCAGCCGTCGTGGGCTGAGTCTTCTCCAACACGCTCCAAGGTCCTCCCCCTACGGCGCGGGGGCTGGGTCCCACGCATCATGCAAGCTGGCCCAGAGCAGAAGAAGCCAAACCGTCGCGCGCGGTGCATGCAACCGCCCAGCGGTTACGAGCATTCCTCCGCTTTCGCCCAGACCAGTGGGCGAAAGGGCGGGCAGCCATGCAGGCGGCATGCAACCGCGCCAAGTGGGTGTGCCCCTCCGACTTCCAACGCACCCAGCATGGGGGCCCGCGCCCACGCGTCATGCAACCGGCGCGCCGGTCGCTACGTGCAAGCAACTGCACCGCCACTCGCACCACTGCCACGCCTCCTCGACTACGGAACCAGTACCGCGACTCAAGGCAACCCTGCGTACGACCCAGCAGTGCCAGCCAGGCGCGACGGTCAATACGGCCAAAAATGGGCCGGCAGTAATGGCGGTGGCAGGCGGGCGGGAGCAGCGGTCACGTCGTCAGCAAAGCTTATGTCCCATCCTGGGGCAGTGAGAGAACCCTCTCTCACGGCGTGAAGACGGCGCGCCCGTGTTCCGTTCCTCGAATGGCTCGCGCACGCGCAACGGCCGCCCCGCGAACCACTCGCCCCGTCGCATTAACTCCGCGGCGGGACAAGCGGCGCCTCTGGCAGGGGGAGCGAGCGACGCTTCGCCTCTGCCATAATGACCGCGTCAAAAAAGGTACGCCGCGTCATTCGATTTCGTATCCTTTTCCTTCTCCTCTTTCTCTCTCTTACAACAGGGACCGAGAAAGGGGATACCCCGAAAAGGACCCTTCTCTGTGAAGGAAACAGGCTCCGAGCCTCCCTACCGATCAGAGGTTCGAAGGTTGGCCCCTCGGAGGGGTTTAACAGCCGCCTCAGAGCGCGTGGGCTCCACACCCACTACTGGTCAGAGGTTCGAAGGCCGGCCCCTCGGAAGGGTTCAACGGCCGCCTCAGGCCACTCGGGCTCCGCGCCCACTACTGATCAGGGGTTCGAAGGCTGGCCCTCGAAGGGTTCACAGCCACCTCAGACATAGAGCGAGGGATGACCCTGGGTACGTTCGATACATAACCGAGGCTCGGGCTACGCTCCCGAGGTACCCTAGGACATTTCCGAGACCAGCGGGAACGATCTTGTAACGGAATCCCATCAGAGGGAGGCATCGAGCCCTCGGACCCCGTCGACAGGGGACCGGGTCCGGCAGATCATCCGCATGTACTTTTGGGCGCGCCTCTGGGCCTCTAGCCGACCCCTAACAAATGGGGCACGGACGTCCGCTCGGATTACCCGCCAGCAGCTCACCGGAGACACCATGTTCAGCGCCCTCCGAGGGCAACATGGCGCTTTCCCCCCTCCTCCTTGCGAAAAGGCGACGCGGGGGCGTATGTAAAAAAGTCGAGTCTGTCCCTGACCGTCCTCTCACCCTGTGCGGAGGCTCGGGGGCTGCTCTCGCAAACCCGGCTCCGGCCAAACCGTTGACAGCGTCAACATACCAGCCCGAGAACTTGGGACCCGACCGTGCACCCGGGCTACGGCCGGCTCGCATGAGGGAATGACCAGACCAGACGAAGCATTGCGCGAGGCATTAAGACCTCGGAGGAGTCAAACCACTCCTCCGAGGCCTCGGGGGCTACACCCGGCGGGTGCGCTCGCGCGCACCCACCGGAACAAAACGCAACCGAGAAAGGCTGGTCCCCTTGCAAAAAAGTGCGACAAAAGCCTCCAAGCGAGTGTTAACACTCCCTTCGAGGCTCGGGGGCTACTGTCGGGGACCATAATTAGGGGTACCCTCAAGACTCCTAATTCTCAGCTGGTAACCCCCATCAGCACAAAGCTGCAAAGGCCTGATGGGTGCGATTAAGTCAGGGATCGGTCCATTCGAGAGACTCGATCACTCCTCGCCCAAGCCTAGCCTCGGGCAAGGACAGCCGACCCTGGAGGATCTCCGTCTCGCCCGAGGCCCCCTCCAGCGATGAACATACTTCCGGCTCGCCCGAGGCCCAGTCTTCGCCAAGAAGCAACCCTGACCAAATCGCCACGCCAACCGACCGAATCGCAGGGGCATTTAATGCAAAGGTGGCCTGACACCTTTATCCTGACGCGCGCCCTTCAGTCGACAGAGCCGAAGTGACCGCAGTCACTTCGCCGCTCCACTGACCGGCCTGACAGAAGGACAGCGCCGCCTGCGCCGCTCCGACTGCTGTGCCACTCGACAGAGCGAGGCTGACAGGCAGCCAGGCCTGGCCTCAGGCACCATAGGAAACTCCGCTTCGCCCGACCCAGGGCTCGGACTCGGGCTAAGCCCTGGAAGATGGCGAACTCCGCTCCGCTCGACCTAGGGCTCGGACTCGGGCTAAGCCCCGGAAGACGGCGAACTCCGCTCCGCCCGACCCAGGGCTCGGACTCGGGCTAAGCCCCGGAAGACGGCGAACTCCGCTCCGCCCGACCCAGGGCTCGGACTCAGGCTCAGCCCCTGAAGACGGCGAACTCCGCTCCGCCCGACCCAGGGCTCGGACACGGGCTCAGCCCCTGAAGACGATGAACTCCGCTTCGCCCGACCCCAGGGCTCGGACTCAGCCCTGGCCTCAGCCAACGGTCTCCGCCTCGCCCGACCCAGGGGCTCGGACTCGACCTCGGCCTCGGAAGACAGACTCGACCTCGACCTCGGAGGAGCCTCCACATCGCCCAACCTAGGGCGCGGACCGGCCACGTCAATAGGAGGCGCCATCATTACTCTACCCCAAGCTTACTCAGGCTACGGGAAACAAGACCGGCGTCCCATCTGGCTCGCTCCGCCAGACAAGCAATGATGGCGCCCCGCACGCTCTATGACGACGGCGGCTCTCAGCCCCCTTACGGAAGCAAGATGACGTCAGCAAGAACTCAACAGCTCCGACAGCTGTCCTTCCACCAGGCTTCAGCGCTCCTCCGACGGCCACGACACCACACGAACCGGGTGCCAAAACCTCTCCGGCTGCCACGATGGCATGTACTTAGGGCGCTAGCTCTCCTCCGCTAGACACGTTAGCACTCTGCTACACCCCCATTGTACACCTGGATCCTCTCCTTGCGCCTATAAAAGGAAGTGTAAGTGCAATCAACCCTAATTGAGGGTTTTGGTGATTAATGACAAAACAAACTAAGATTCTAACAAGTTTGCTCCTAGTATGTACACAATATTTCTACAGACAGGAGAAGCACAGATCTTACGAGCATAAAAGTATAAAGCACAGTGGATTTAAAATTCCACATCAAATGGCGTGCTCCAAGTGCTAAGAAATAACGGTGGTGCTAAATTTATAATTCTTGAGTCATAGGAATCGCCGTACAATTAAGAGGGATCCGCGACGGTTAAGTAAGTTGTGAAACGAGCCAAGTTCAAAATCTTTTGAAAACTTCTTGGAGATCATTTTCCCAGATCATGAATGCCTTTGAGAAAAACAAATTTTACTTCCCACAAAGACTCCCCTTTTGTTCTCTTCAAAATACTCAAATTTTGGTTTCAGCCCCCAAAACCGGTTCAACCGGTCCTGAAACCGGTTCAACCGGTTTCGGTACTGTTCACCTGCCACCTCTGCTCTGACCTGCCTGACAGTCAGAGCTGTCAGAAAAGTCGCAGCAGATATTTTTCAGAAACCGGTTGAGCCGAATTTTTTCCCTACTCAGCCGGTTTTGAAACCGGTCGAGTCTCCGGCTGAGTAGCTCAGTGGACCGGGATCCCCCTGGTAGAAACCGGTTCAACCGGTCTGAAAAACGGTTCAACCGGTTTTTGCTCCTTTTCTCCCAACGGCTGCCAGCTTTTGGGGGATCCTTTATATACCCCCTCACACTCTCTCTCTCATTTACTTCTGCCTCTCCCACGAATTCTTGGCTGACCAACCTTCAAACAAGCACATTCATTTCACCTTTCACACCCGCAATCGCATCTCCTTCAATCATTTGAAGGACCCTTGGTGTGAGGTGAACTCGATCGAACTCGCTGTCAATTTCATCTCGATTCTCCCATTCTCTTGTTCTTGAGCTCGTTGCAAACTTAACCGTGTGCGGATTTGTTACTCTTGGAACCTCGTGTTCCTTGACGGTTAGAGGTTGCTTGGGAGTCTCCAAATTTGTGGACGGCCCCAAGAAGTTTGTATCACCCGCTCCTTGAGCTGATTTGAGAAGAGATTGCCTTGACCTTTGTGGTCGGCTTGTGGAGGATTAGGGTTGGAAAAGACCCGGCCCTTTGTGGGTTCCTCAACGAGGAGTAGGACACCTTTGTGGTGGTTGCCGAACCTCGGGTTATATCACGTGTTCTTGTGTGTTCTTGTCAAGCGCTTTATATTCAGTGGTTGGTTCATATTATTCATTTGAGTAGATTTTGTGTAGGGCAAATCTTTAGCTATATTCTTCACCACTTCGCATTTGTTCAATAGATTATCAAATTTAAGTTGAGCAGGTTCAAACTTGTTCAGTCGTGATTAAAATCGACTGAACCGGTTTGCACCCGTGCAACTTTAATTTAACCTATTTCGAAGTTTTTAGTGAAAATTTTCAGGTGTAGCCTATTCACCCCCCCTCTAGGCTACTTTCAATTGGTATCAGAGCTACGTGCCTCGTTTTACGCTTAACCGCGTGAGGAAACGATCATGTCTACACAACGGGACCATGTGGATCCTCTCCTCGAGGAAATCCCTGTCACATCTTCCGGTGAGGAAGTGGACCCCAAGGTCCTCGACCTCGCCATGAAGATTGCCGAGAGAATGTTCCTCAAAATGAAAGAAGAAGAATCAAGAAGAAAGGCCGAAGAAGATAAAGGTAAGGGAACATTTGATTATAATGACGATCTAGTGGATCTTTTGGTGTCTAAGGTATTTAGCAAGGTAAGTATCAACACCGAAGGATCATCTACCAAAAGCAAAGGTAATGAATTTAGCAAAGTTCAATTCGATTACTCTAGAAATTATATTCCCAACTTCTCTTCCGCCCCACTTGGAAAGTTACCAACTCTTAGTGAGTTGAACTATGATGAGTGGGCCGACAAGATGAAGTCGCATTTAATCGGTGTGCATCCTAGTCTTTGGGAGATTGTTAATGTAGGTATGTATAAGCCCGCCCAAGGAGAAGAGATGACTCCGGAAATGATGCAAGAGGTTCATCGAAATGCTCAAGCAGTGAGCATAATTAAAGGAAGTCTTTGTCCGGAAGAATACCGGAAAGTTCAAGGAAGAGAAGATGCCCGTGACATTTGGAATATTCTTAAAATGTCACATGAAGGAGATCCCAAAGCTAAAAGACATAGAGTTGAAGCTTTGGAAAGTGAGCTTGCAAGATATGATTGGACAAAGGGTGAGTCGCTTCAATCACTCTTTGATCGGTTGATGGTGTTGGTCAACAAAATAAGAGTTCTTGGGAGTGAAGATTGGAGTGACTCCAAGGTCACAAGATTGTTCATGAGAGCTTATAAAGAGAAGGATAAGAGTCTTGCAAGGATGATAAGGGATCGTGATGACTATGAGGATATGACGCCTCATCAATTATTTGCAAAAATTCAACAACACGAGTCCGAAGAAGCCCCCATCAAGACAAGAGACTCTCATGCCTTAATCACAAATGAACAAGACAACCCCAAGAAGAACAAAGACCACAAAGCAAAGAAAGTGGTCGAGACCTCAAGTGATGAAGATAGCTCAAGTGATGAAGACACAGCTATGTTCATCAAAACATTCAAGAAATTTGTAAGGAAGAATGACAAGTTCCAAAGGAAAGGAAAGAAGAGGGCATGCTATGAATGTGGCCAAATCGGTCATTTCATAGCGGATTGTCCTAACAAGAAGGAACAAGAAGCCAAGAAGGAATACAAGAAGGACAAGTTTAAAAAGGGAGGCAAGACCAAGGGATACTTCAAGAAGAAGAAGTATGGTCAAGCCCATATTGGTGAAGAATGGAACTCCGATGAAGAGAGTTCTAGTTCCGAGGAAGAGGAAGTGGTGGCAAATGTGGCCATCCAATCTACATCAAGCGCGCAACTCTTCACCAACCTACAAGACGACTCCTACACTCCAACTTGCCTCATGGCAAAGGGAGATAAGGTAACCTTATTTAGTAATGATTTTTCAAATGATGATGATGATGATCAAATTGCCATGAAAAATAAAATGATTAAAGAATTTGGCTTGAATGGATACAATGTTATCACCAAATTAATGGAAAAGCTAGATAAAAGAAAAGCAACTCTTGATGCTCAAGAAGACTTGCTTATCCTTGAAAAGGAAAGAAACCTAGAGCTTCAAGAGTTGATTCACAATAAAGATGAAATGCTAGATGTCTTGACTAAGGAAGTCTCTTTAGTCAAGATAACTATAGAGAATAAAGATAAAGAGGTAATTAACATGAAAACCTCTATAACTAATCTTGCAAATGAAAAAAATGCACTTGAATCAAGCATGTTAAGCTTGAATGTTCAAAATCAAGAACTTCAAGTGCAACTTGAAAATTGCAAGAACATCAATGCCTCATCTTTAGTTTTTGAATCTAAGTCTAGCTCAAATGATATTTCTTGCAAACATTGTGCCAAATATCATGCTTCTTGTTGTCTAACTAACCATGCAAGGAAGAATAGCCCACAGGTGAAGGTCAAAGAAAT
Source organism: Zea mays (assembly GCF_902167145.1). Taxonomy (NCBI): domain Eukaryota; kingdom Viridiplantae; phylum Streptophyta; class Magnoliopsida; order Poales; family Poaceae; genus Zea; species Zea mays. Next base: position 13,058,162 of record NC_050097.1, read on the forward strand.
TTTGAAAAGATGCTCTAGCAATGATGGGTTAAAGAAAGTTGAACCCAAGTACAAGTCCCTTAAGCCCAACAATGGAAGAAGGGGGCTTGGGTTCAACTCATCCAAGGAAAACCCTAGCATAGTGCATAAGGGGTGGAGATTCCCCAAGTTCATAGAGGGAACCACTCTATATGATGCCTTGGGGAGGATCCACTCCTCAAATGACAAGTCACCTCAGGTAAAGGTTAACTTGAGTTCCACAAAGAGTAAGATGAAGGAAGTGGGATCCTCAAGTGGACAAAAATCTAATGCTCCCATTTCCCACTCATATCTTTGTGATTATATGTTGACTTGGGATTTAGTGAAATTTGTTGTGAAATATGTGGGTGCCTACACTAAACGAAAAGTCATGAAAAGAAGTGTGTGGGTACCCAAGGCTATAACTAACACTGTAGGACCCAATTCAATTTGGGTACCTAAAAGCATAGCCTAAACTTGTTTTGCAGGTCTACTCCTCTGGTGGGTCAAGTTGGGTGCTTGACAGTGGATGTACAAATCACATGACCGGGGAGAAAGACATGTTTCATACATTGCAACTAACTCAAGAAGCACAAGAAATTGTGTTTGGAGATAGTGGCAAGAGTAAGGTGATTGGTATTGGTAAAATTCCTATCTCTGACCAACAATCACTTTCAAATGTTTTATTGGTAGATTCTTTAAGCTATAATTTGTTGTCTGTTTCATAACTTTGTGGAATGGGTTATAATTGTTTATTTTCGGATGTGGATGTGAAGATCCTTAGAAGGGAGGACTCCTCAGTTGCCTTTACCGGTCGCTTGAAGGGCAAGCTTTATCTTGTTGATTTCACAACAAGTAAAGTGACGCCTGAGACTTGTTTAGTGGCAAAGTCCGACAAGGGTTGGCTATGGCATCGCCGGCTAGCCCATGTCGGTATGAGGAATTTGGCCAAACTTCAAAAGGATAATCACATCATTGGACTAACAAATGTTGTATTTGAGAAAGATAGGGTTTGTGGCGCATGCCAAGCAGGAAAGCAACATGGAGTCCCACATCAATCAAAGAATGTGGTCACAACAAAGAGGCCATTGGAGCTTCTTCACATGGACCTCTTCGAACCTGTGGCCTACATTAGCATTGGTGGTAGTAAGTATGGTTTAGTCATTGTTGATGATTTTTCTCGATTCACCTGGGTTTTCTTTTTGAGTGACAAAGGTGAAACTCAAGAAATTTTGAAGAAATTCATGAGGAGAGCTCAAAATGAATTTGAGCTCAAAATCAAGAAAGTGAGAAGTGATAATGGGACGGAATTCAAGAACACAGGTGTCGAAGAATTCTTAGGAGAAGAGGGAATCAAACATGAGTTCTCGGTGCCTTACACTCCACAACAAAATGGTGTTGTGGAAAGAAAGAACCGAACTCTAATTGAAGCTGCAAGAACCATGTTGGATGAGTACAAGACACCTGACAATTTCTAGGCAGAGGCAGTCAACACTGCCTGTCATGCAATCAACCGTCTCTATCTTCATAAGATCTACAAAAAGACTGCTTATGAGCTTCTCACTGGTAACAAACCTAAAGTTGATTATTTTAGAGTGTTTGGTTGTAAATGTTTTATTCTTAACAAGAAAGTCAAGAGCTCAAAGTTTGCTCCTAGAGTGGATGAGGGCTTCTTGCTTGGTTATGCATAAAATGCGCATGGATATCGTGTTTTCAACAATACCACCGGTCTTGTTGAAATAGCGATAGACGTGACATTTGATGAGTCTAATGGCTCGCAAGGGCATGTTTCTAATGACACTGCAGGAAATGAAGAACTACCTTGTGAGGCCATAAAGAAACTTGCAATAGGTGAGGTGAGACCTCAAGAAAGGGATGATGAGGAAGGAACCTTATGGATGACCAATGAGGTTGTTGATGTGGGTGCAAGGGTGGTGAGTGACAAAGTCTCCACCCAAGCAAACCCATCAACCTCAAGTCATCCAAGCCACGAAGAAAATCATCAAAGGATGTCAACAATGGTAGAGGATGAACAAGAAAGTATTGATGGTGAAGTGCCTCTTGATCAAGTGAATGATGAGGAGGAGCAAATACAAAGACATCCATCAGTGCCTCATCCTAGAGTCCATCAAACAATTCAAAGGGATCATCCAGTGGACAACATCCTGGGTAGCATCAGGAGAGGGGTAACAACTCGATCTCGTTTAGCTAATTTTTGTGAATTTTACTCGTTTGTTTCCTCTCTTGAGCCACTTAAGGTTGAAGAAGCATTGGGTGATCCGGATTGGATAATTGCCATGCAAGAGGAGTTGAACAACTTCACTAGGAATGAAGTCTGGTCCTTAGTCCAAAGACCCAAACAAAATGTGATTGGGACTAAATGGGTCTTTAGGAACAAGCAAGATGAACATGGCGTGGTTACAAGAAACAAGGCACGGTTGGTTGCCCAAGGCTATACTCAAGTGGAAGGACTTGATTTTGGTGAAACATATGCGCTGGTAGCAAGGTTAGAATCAATTAGAATATTAATTGCCTATGCTACTAACCATGATTTCAAGCTATATCAAATGGATGTCAAGAGCGCTTTTTTAAATGGACCACTACAAGAGAGAGTATATGTGGAGCAACCACCGGGTTTTGAAGATCCAAAGAAGCCAAATCATGTTTATCTACTTCACAAGGCACTCTACGGGCTTAAACAAGCCCCTAGAGCTTGGTATGACTGTCTTAAAGATTTTTTAATTAAGAATGGGTTTACAATAGGAAAAGCTGACTCTACTTTATTTACTCGAAAAGTTGACAATGAATTATTTGTGTGCCAAATATATGTTGATGACATTATATTTGGTAGTACTAATGAAAAATTTTGTGAAGAGTTTAGCAAAGTAATGACGAACAGGTTTGAGATGTCTATGATGGGCGAGCTTAAATACTTCCTGGGATTTCAAGTTAAACAGCTCAAGGAAGGTACTTTTCTATGTCAAACCATACACAAGATATGCTCAAGAAGTTTGGCATGGAAAAAGCAAAACACGCCAAGACTCCAATGTCTTCAAATGGACATCTCGACCTAAATGAGGAAGGTAAACCTGTAGATCAAAAATTATATAGATCAATGATAGGATCGCTGCTTTACTTATGTGCATCTAGACCTGATATAATGTTGAGTGTTTGCATGTGTGCACATTTTCAAGCAAATCCTAAAGATTGCCATCTTGTAGCCGTTAAGAGAATTCTAAGATACTTAGTTCACACCCAAAACCTAGGATTATGGTATCCCAAAGGCTCCCTTTTCGATTTGCTTGGCTACTCTGACTCAGATTATGCCGGTTGCAAAGTAGATCGAAAAAGCACTACTGGGACTTGCCAATTCCTTGGAGGTCCTTAGTGTCATGGAGTTCCAAGAAACAACATTGTGTTGCACTTTCCACTGCAGAAGATGAGTACATAGCAGCTGGGGCATGTTGTGCACAGTTGTTATGGATGAAGCAAACCCTTAGAGATTTTGGTTGTGAGTTTAACAAAATTCCACTTTTGTGTGACAATGAGAGTGCCATAAAACTTGCAAACAATCCGGTGCAACACTCTAGAACTAAACATATTGACATCAGACACCATTTCTTGAGAGACCATGAAGCCAAAGGAGATATCGAACTATTTCATGTGAGCACCAAAAATCAACTAGCCGATATCTTCACAAAACCCCTTGATGAGACTAGGTTTTGTTTTCTTAGGAGTGAGCTAAATATCTTATATTCTCGAAACGTGACTTAATAACTAAAATTTTGATCAAACTTGACAGATTAAAATTGATTGTTTGAGCAATATGAAATGAGAAATAACATTTTTATCTTTAAAATATCTCATGTCATATTTGCTATGTGCTATTATAGCCCTTCCGGGCAATATCTGGAAACTGGTTGAGTAAACCGGCTGAGTAGGCCACTCAACCGGTTTCTCCCTGGTGGAAACCGGTTGAACCGGTATAAAAACCGGTTGAACCGGTTTTGGCCTTCGCGCCGTCAGTCAGCGCGCAGTCTGCGCTGACAGCTGCGCAGTCTGCGCTGTCAGTTTTTGCAGTCTGTGCTGTCAGACTGCCAGAATTTTTTGCGCAGTCAACACCGTTTTCTGCGCAGTTTGACCAGAAACCGGTTGAACCGGTTTTTGAACCGGTTGAACCGGTTTTCTGTCTTTCTAGCGGCCGACTTTCCCCCTTTTATTTCTCTCCCTCTCTCCTCTTCCCTTCTCAGTCTCATATTCCAGCCGCCGCCGCCCTCTCTTTCTCCTCTCTCACCTTCACACTCCACTCCAAAAACTCTCTTGTGCCCTCACACTTTTGGAAGAGTTGTTGGACATCCGTTCATCCCGGCGTTCTCCATCATCTTCCTCCATCTCATTGGGATTTCTTGACCCAATCTCCGGATCGAGGTATTGCCCTATTTCATTTCCTTGTACTCGATCCTACACGTTCTTGATTATCTAATGTATCATTCGTTGGGTATATTTTAGTTTAAGTGATTGCCACACTTAGATTATCTTCATTTGTCACAAACATTGTTAGAGGTTAGCGATTTGATATTGTTCGTTGTAGTTGAACCGCTCATATGAACGGTTGAAGTGCATGCTCAATATCTTATGTGTTTCTACTCAAACGTGTTTGATCCTTGCTCATCACAGGTTTTATTTTTTATTTTCTTAGAATGGTGCGTCGAAGGAACCCGTCTGTGGTTGAATCCGACTCCTCGGATGACCAGGAAATCCATGGAGATACTCCCCCACGCTCTCGATCCAAGCGAGGGCGCGGAAGCGGCAATGTCATGCCGGGTGCTGAGGCCTCCAGGTCTCAAAGTGCTCGTGGTCGGACATCCCGGAATCCTTCTGGTCGGTCTCGACCTGCGACGAATCCGCAGGCGTGGGAGCCTGCAAGTGATGGTGAAGGCGGGAAGGATGATGAGGTTGATCTTCCCCCGGCCCACGCTCCTGTGATTCGTGGCTTGGTCCTCCACCGGGCAGAGGCTCGGCGTGCTGGCAATGAGCTAGTCACTGATTTCACTACCAGTGGAGGCTCTGCTATCCTCTAGGATCTTCGTTTCCAAAATCTTGTATTGCGCATTCGCGATGCCAGGATCGATGGAAATCGCTTTTGGACACTTCATCACATGGATTTCTATAATTCTGTCATTCTCCCCAAGAAGCATCAACCTATCCTGCATCAACGCTATATCAACTGGGAAGGTTGTGAAGTCATTGGGGACCCAGAAATGACACAGGCATTGAGGGCCTGTGAAAGGAAATAGATGAAGAGTATCATGACATTCCAATATGATTGGAATGATGAAGTTATTGCTCAATTCTACTCAACTTTGTGGATAAAGCTAGCTGACGAGGAGAGTCATTACAACTACCCTTATCTGAACTTCTTCATTGAAGGTAGTTGGTATAAGGTGAGCTATCGTCGATTTGCTCACATTCTTGGCTTTTCTGACAATGATATCTCTGGCGACAAGATCAAGATTCATGATTTCTGGCAACCTACTAGAGATGAAGCCAAGGATCTTCATCTTTCTCAGTCTGGGAAGTATTGGGAGTCAACAAACATTCATAAGTATTATCGTTATATCAACTCCCTCTGCAGGATGACCCTCATTCCAAAAGGGGGTAATCAGATGAACATTCTTGGGGAGAGCAAGGTCTTGCTCTCCTTTATGAAACCCAGCAGCTCAGAAAGCATAAATGTCTTTGATATGATTTGGCAGGAAATCATTCATGCCGCCTGCTTTCCTTTGAAGGGGTGTCTTCATGCTCCGTTTATCATGAAGATGATTGAGGTTGTGACTCAGTTCAGATTTGACAAAGGTACCAGACATCAGTCATACACCCCTTTCTGGATTGATCCCAACAATCCAGCAGGGCGCCTCAGGAAAGCCCCCTCCAGTTCTCGTGCTCATACATCTGCGGGTCCGTCTGCTGGTGCTGGTGCTGCTGCTGCTGCTGGTGGTGCCTCGCGCCCTTCCCCTGGCCGCGGATCTCCCACACCACGTGGTCGTGGTCGAGGTCGAGGTCGTGGCCGTGGGATGGGTGCCCGCTTGGCCCACGGGTTTGCGGCTTTCTTCTCCATGTGCCGAAACATTGCTGTGGATGTCCATGAGGTGGCTCGACGTCAGCGGGAGACCGACGACAACCTGCGTCGTCAAGCTTCCGCTTTGGGTACTCCCTTCGCCCCCCGCTCTCCTGATGTACCTCTCCACCCTCCTCCTCCAGATGTCAACGAGTGGTACCAGCAGGCATATGGGGTGCCTTTTACGACAGCTGATGACGTCGAAGAAGAAGAAACTTATTTTGATGATCCGGAGCAGTTTGTCCCGCCTCCGTATCACGGGGATCCGGGCCAATCGTCCTCTTACCCTCCGCCCCAGGACCCGTCTGGCAGTGCTCCTCCTCCGGCCCAGTCTGGAGAGGAACACTTTGCCTCTGACCTGGCGCACCACCTCTTCGCTCCTCATCCTCCTCCTCCCCACTGGTGATCATTGGATTGGCACTTCTCTCTCTCTTTTTGGTTCTTGTTGCCAAAAAGGGGGAGAAAGTTTATTATGCAGTACCCTTTATGCAGTACCCCTTTATTTTTGTAATGAACAATCGGTCTGTAATAACTATTTGATGCATGCATGGCTCGAATGCCATAAACACTTTTATGATGTGATGAGATGAGTTCTCATTGTTGTAATAGCTGTAGAATTTTTCATATCATATGCTATGCAATAATGAGCTTGAATGTGTAATTTTTACTCTTTCTATCCAATTATGTTTCATACCTCATTATTTTTGTGTATGGTGTTGATTGTTCTCTCTCTCTAAATATGTTGCAAATTGACATATCAAGTCAATGTTAATATCGCAAAACTCATACACATATTTAGGGGGAGCTACACATACACAAAAGATTTTATCTCGCAAGTACTTGTAACTTTTAATTCTTATTTCCATTCTAGTTTGTTTTGGCATCAATCACCAAAAAGGGGGAGATTGTAAGTGCAATCAACCCTAATTGAGGGTTTTGGTGATTAATGACAAAACAAACTAAGATTCTAACAAGTTTGCTCCTAGTATGTACACAATATTTCTACAGACAGGAGAAGCACAGATCTTACGAGCATAAAAGTATAAAGCACAACGGATTTAAAATTCCACATCAAATGGCGTGCTCCAAGTGCTAAGAAATAACGGCGGTGCTAAATTTATAATTCTTGAGTCATAGGAATCGTCGTACAATTAAGAGGGATCCGCGACGGTTAAGTAAGTTGTGAAACGAGCCAAGTTCAAAATCTTTTGAAAACTTCTTGGAGATCATTTTCCCAGATCATGAATGCCTTTGAGAAAAACAAATTTTACTTCCCACAAAGACTCCCCTTTTGTTCTCTTCAAAATACTCAAATTTTGGTTTCAGCCCCCAAAACCGGTTCAACCGGTCCTGAAACCGGTTCAACCGGTTTCGGTACTGTTCACCTGCCACCTCTGCTCTGACCTGTCTGACAGTCAGAGCTGTCAGAAAAGTCGCAGCAGATATTTTTCAGAAACCGGTTGAGCCGAATTTTTTCCCTACTCAGCCGGTTTTGAAACCGGTCGAGTCTCCGGCTGAGTAGCTCAGTGGACCGGGATCCCCCTGGTAGAAACCGGTTCAACCAGTCTGAAAACCGGTTCAACCGGTTTTTGCTCCTTTTCTCCCAACGACTGCCAGCTTTTGGGGGATCCTTTATATACCCCCTCACACTCTCTCTCTCTCTCATTTACTTCTGCCTCTCCCACGAATTCTTGGCTGACCAACCTTCAAACAAGCGCATTCATTTCACCTTTCACACCCGCAATCGCATCTCCTTCAATCATTTGAAGGACCCTTGGTGTGAGGTGAACTCGATCGAACTCGCTGTCAATTTCATCTCGATTCTCCCATTCTCTTGTTCTTGAGCTCGTTGCAAACTTAACCGTGTGCGGATTTGTTACTCTTGGAACCTCGTGTTCCTTGACGGTTAGAGGTTGCTTGGGAGTCTCCAAATTTGTGGACGACCCCAAGAAGTTTGTATCACCCGCTCCTTGAGCTGATTTGAGAAGAGATTGCCTTGACCTTTGTGGTCGGCTTGTGAAGGATTAGGGTTGGAAAAGATCCGGCCCTTTGTGGGTTCCTCAACGAGGAGTAGGACACCTTTGTGGTGGTTGCCGAACCTCGGGTTATATCGCGTGTTCTTGTGTGTTCTTGTCAAGCGCTTTATATTCAGTGGTTGGTTCATATTATTCATTTGAGTAGATTTTGTGTAGGGCAAATCTTTAGCTATATTATTCACCACTTCGCATTTGTTCAATAGATTATCAAATTTAAGTTGAGCAGGTTCAAACTTGTTCAGTCGTGATTAAAATCGACTGAACCGGTTTGCACCAGTGCAACTTTAATTTAACCTATTTCGAAGTTTTTAGTGAAAATTTTCAGGTGTAGCCTATTCACCCCCCCTCTAGGCTACTTTCAGGAAGGACCAGGGCCCTCTTACAGAGGGTTGGCCGCGCGGGGAAGAGGACGGGACAGGCGCTCGCGTGAGGCCGCTCGCTCCCTCTCCCGCGTGGACGCTTGTAACCCTCTACTGCAAGCGCACCCGACCTTGGCGTGGGACGAACACGAAGGCCGCGGGATTTCCACCTCTCTCACGCCCGTCTCCGGCTGCCGTTTCCCCCCTTCGCGCTCGGCCTCGCGCCGACCCATCGGGGCTGGGGCACGCGGCGACATTTCACTCGTCGGCCCAGGGACCCCCCGGTCTCGAAACGCCGACAAAAAGCTAAGAGTAACTCTAAACAACTTGGCTTTAATCCATATCGGCTTCTACTAATTCTACAATATTTTTATCTTTATGGATTGAAGCTACATCTAGATCTTGAAAAAAAGCTCGAGGTTCATGAGCCGGCTCAAACTTGGGACAGCTCACGAGCCTCATTTTCTATCTCGCTTGTCCACCGAGCTGAGTCAACTCGTACCGGCTTGCAAGCCGCCGACTCGCGAGCTATGCCAAATTAATCAAACTATACAAAACTGATAGATAATAGGTATTTTAATTATAATGTTGAATGATGCCGAGCCTCCTCTTTCAGCTTGTTGAGTAAACAAGCCGAGCCGAGTTTGATTTGTCAACGAGTTGCACCACACCGAGCTGAGCCGAGCTCGGCTCGTTTCCAGCCCTAGCTGCAGCAGTCCGAACACCTGACTTTAATCCGAAGCGAATGTCCCTGCTTCTGTCAAAGTAAATTTAGCTAATATTAGTGTTGGCGTTTCGAGACAGGGGGGTCCCAAAGCCGACGAGTGAGTGTGCTGCGTGCCCCAGCCTAGATGGGTCGAGCGCGTGGGCGAGCGCGAAGGGGGGAGAGGCGAGGTGGCCGGAGCCGAGCGTGAGAGAGGTGGAAGTCCCGCGGCCTTCGTGTTCGTCCCGCGCCCAGGTCGGGTGCGCTTGCAGTAGGGGGGTTACAAGCGTCCACGCGGGTGAGGGAAGCGAGCGGCCCCAAGAGAGCGCCTGTCCCGTCCTCGGTCCCGCGCGGCCAACCCTCTCTAAGAAGGCCCTGGTCCTCCCTTTTATAGTCGCAAGGAGAGGATCCAGGTGTACAATGAGGGGTGTAGCAGAGTGCTACGTGTCTAGCGGAGAGAGAGCTAGCGCCCTAGGTACATGCCAATGTGGCAGCCGGAGAGGTCTTGGCACCTTGCTGGCGTGATGTCGTGGCTGTCGGAGGTGCGACGGAGCCGGGCGGAGGGACAGCTGTTGGAGCGGTCGAGTCCTTGCTGACGTCGCCCTGCTTCCGTAAGAGAGCGGGGGGCCGCCGTCGTCACAGAGCTTGTGGAGCGCCATCATTGCCCATCCGGCGGAGCTGGTCGGATGGGACGCCGGTCTTGTCCTCTGTGTCCCAAGTCGATTCGGGGTAGGATGATGATGGCGCTTCCTGTTGACGTGGCGGGTCTGTGCCCTAGGCGGGGTGACGTGGGGGCTCCTCCGAAGCCGAGGTTGAGTCTGTCCTCTGTTGCCGAGGCCGAATCCGAGCCCCTGGGTCGGGCGAGGCGGAAGTCGTTCGGCAGAGGCCGGGGCGGAGTCTGAGCCCAGGGGTCGGGCGAGGCGGAGTTCGTCGTCTTCCGGGGCCGAGCCCGAGTCCGAGCCCTGGGTCGGGCGGAGCGGAGTTCGCCGTCTTCCGGGTCTTAGCCCGAGTCCGAGCCCTGGGGTCGGGCGGAGCGGAGTTCGCCGTCTTCCGGGTCTTAGCCCGAGTTCGAGCCCTGGGGTCGGGCGGAGCGGAGTTCGCCGTCTTCAGGGTCTTAGCCCGAGTCCGAGCCCTGGGGTCGGGCGGAGCGGAGTTCGCCGTCTTCCGGGTCTTAGCCCGAGTCCGAGCCCTGGGGTCGGGCGGAGCGGAGTTCACCGTCTTCTGGGTCTTAGCCCGAGTCCGAGCCCTGGGGTCGGGCGGAGCGGAGTTCACCGTCTTCCGGGTCTTAGCCCGAGTCCGAGCCCTGGGGTCGGGCGGAGCGGAGTTCACCGTGGCGCTTTTGGCAAGGCCTGGCTGCCTGTCAGACTCACTCTGTCGAGTGGCACCGCAGTCGGAGTGGCGCAGGCGGCGCTGTCCTTCTGTCAGACTGGTCAGTGGAGCGGTGGAGTGACGGCGGTCACTTCGGCTCTGCCGGGGGGGCGCGTGTCAGGATAAGGGTGTCAGGCCACCTTTGCGTTAAATGCTCCTGCAACTTGGTCAGTCGGTGTGGCGATTTAGTCAGGGTTGCTTCTGAGCGAAGCCAAGGCCTCGGGCGAGCCGGTGATGTGTCCGCCGTAAAATGGGGGGCCTCGGGCGAGACGGAAGTCTCTCGAGGTCGGCTGCCCTTGGCCGAGGCTAGGCTCGGGTGAAGCGTGATCGAGTCACTCGTGTGGACTGATCCCTGACCTAATCGTACCCATCAGGCCTTTGCAGCTTTATGCTGATGGGGGTTACCAGCTGAGAATTAGGCGTCTTAAGGGTACCCCTAATTATGGTCCCTGACAGTAGCCCCCGAGCCTCGAAGGGAGTGTTAGCACTCGCTTGGAGGCTTTCGTCGCACTTTTTTGCAAGGGGACCAGCCTTTCTCGGTTGCGTTTCGTTCCGGTGGGTGCGCGCGAGCGCACCCGCCGGGTGTAGCCCCCGAGGCCTCGGAGGAGTGGTTACACTCCTTCGAGGTCTTAATGCCTCGCGTAATGCTTCGGCTGGTTTGGTCGCTCCCTCATGCGAACTGGCCGTAGCCCGGGTGCACGGTCGGGGCCCAAGCTCTCGGGCTGGTATGTTGACGCTGTCAACGGTTTGGCCGGAGCTGGTTTTTGCGAGAGCAGCCCCCGAGCCTCTGCACAGGGCGAGAGGACGATCAGGGACAGACTCGACTTTTTGCATACGCCCCTACGTCGCCTTTCCGCAAGGAGGAGGGGGGGAGTGCGCCATGTTACCCTCGATGGGCACCGAACATGGTGTCTCCGGTGAGCTGCAAGCGGGTAATCCGAGTGGACGTCCGTGCCCCGTTCGTTGGGGGTCGGCTAGGGGCCCAGAGGCACGCCCAAAAGTACCTGCGGGTGATTTGCCGGACCCGGTCCCCTGGCGACGGGGTCCGAGGGCTCGATGCCTCCCTCCGATGGGATTCCGTTACAAGATCGTTCCCGCGGGTCTCGGAAATGTCCTAGGGTACCTCGGGAGCGCAGCCCGAGCCTTGGTTATGTATCGAACGTACCCCTGGTCATCCCTCGCTCGGTGTCTGAGGCGACTGTGAACCCTTCGGGGGCTAGCCTTCGAACCCCTGATCAGTAATGGGCGCGGAGCCCGAGTAGCCTGAGGCGGCCATGGAACCCTTCGGGGGGCTGGCCTTCGAACCCCTGACCAGTAGTGGGTGTCGGGCCCACGCGATCTGAGGCGACTGTTGAACCCTTTGGGGGGCCAGTCTTCGAACCCCTGATCAGTAGGGGGGCTCGGAGCCCGGTTCCTTCACGGAGAAGGATCCTTCTCGGGGTATCCCCCTTTCCCGGTCCCTGTTGCAAGAGATAGAGAAAGAGGAAAAAGGAAAAGGATACGAAATCGAACGACGTGGCGTACCTCTTTTTGACGCGGTTATTACGGCGAAGGCGAAGCGTCGCGCGCTTCTCCCGCCAGAGGCGCCGCGTGTCCCGCCGCGGAGTTAATGCGACGGGGCGAGTGGTTGGCGGGGTGGCCGTTACGCGTGCGCGATCCGTTCGAGGAACGGGTCACGGGTGCGCCGTCTTCACGCCGTGGGAGGAGGCTCCCTTGCTGTCCCAGGATGAGACGTGAGCCTGGCCGACGACGTGACTGCTGCGCCCACCCGCCTGCCATCGCCATTACTGCCGGCCCACTTTCGGTCGCTTTGACCAACACGCCGGGCTGGCGCTGTCTGGTCGCCTCGAGTCGCGGCATAGACTCCGCAACCGAAGAGGCGCGATGGTGGCACAAGTGGCGGTGCGATTGCTTGCATGCAGCAACTGGTGCGCCGGTTGCTTGACGTGTGGGCCTGGGCTCCCAAGCTGGCGTGTCAGAAGTCGGAGAAGCGCGCCCACCTGGCGTGGTTGCATGCCGCCTGCATGGCTGCCCGCCCCTTCCGCCCATTGGTCTGGGCAAAAGTGGGGGGTCACTTGTAACCGCTGGACGGTCGTGCGCACCACGCGCGGCAGTTTGGCTTCTTCCGCCCTGAGCTGGTTTGCATGACATGCGGGACCCAGCCCCCGAGTCGCAGGGGAGGGCCTTGGAGTGTATTGGAGAAGACTCAGCCCGCGGCGTCCGGGGGCGCATGTAGGGAGAGTTGCTTTTAAAAGGAGGGAGACTCCTTTCAAAAGGCAACCATGTCTTCTTCCTCCCTTATGCGTCGTGTCTTTTCATCTTCCAAGCCCCCGGATGAGGGGTATCCGCCGCCTTTCCGCCTCCTCGTTGGAGGAACGCAACTCCATGGGAGTTGGTACCTTTCAGCCATCGTTCGGCTTCAAGGATTTTCATCACGCAGCCTGGTTGCTTTCTCCCGCCGGTGGTCACCCAAGACGGTGACCTCCAGCTCCTGGATGGGGAGAGGCAAACCAGGCTGTGATCCCGCCCTCAGCATCGGGTGTGTTCGTCATCCTCGCTGGGGCGGGGGTCGAGGCGAGCCGGGGCTTTACCTCGTGTGCGGGTCGGCGAACCACCTCCGCTTCCAGCTTCTGGTGGTGGCAATCGCCCTCCCGCGCTACGACGGAGCCGTCCTCCAGTCATGCCGGGGAAGGCGAACTGTTGTTGTCCAGCTAGGATGCAACATTCCGTCTTCCTCCTTGCACTCGCGGCGAGGACGGCAGCGAAGATCTACCGGAGCGCTTTGGAGCGGCCCGCTCTTTGGCTTTGATGGCTTGTTCGTGTCCTTTGAGCGGGACCACGAACGAGAGCCTTCCGGTGGCCGCGTTCTCCCGGGGCCATGGCTGCTGCTGCAGAGGTCGCTGGCGAGCCTCCCGGCGCTCGCCACCTCGCAGGCCCGAGGTCGCTCGTACCCACGGGGACGGAACCGGAGTTCCGTTTGTAACGGCATTTCGAATGCCGGTGGGTTTGTTCATTGCGGCTGTCGGGGCCTGAACATGTATGTAATTTTGGCACGGAGCCGTGTTTTTTCCTCATTTTCGAGCACTAAGTCTCGCCTGTTGATTATCTGAACCGCTTCACCAAGCATGAGTCGCCCCGTGTCAAGGTGACGAGTGAGGTATCCATGTCCCGGAGGCGTAGGAATCCCTCGGCCCGATCGGCCTTGTTGTCTGGGGCTCCTCTAGCTTAGTTAAAGAGACCCCTCGGCCGCCCTTCGATGAGCCGAGGCCAGGGGTAGCGATATCAGTATGGACAGAGGCGGAGTTGGCTCGAGAATGGGAACCTGGTCGGCCGGAGCCTAGCCGTGTTGTCCGTCAGCGGAGCCGACGTCAAAGTCGATCAGCCGAGCCCTCGGGTCGGGCTGGCGCCCTTGGAGGCCGGTTGGCCGAGGCCCCAGGGGTACCCGGCCGAGCCGCCTGCTCGGGCCGGATTCCCGGAGGATTCCCTGGACCGCGTCGCCGTCCGAGGCCGGGTCGGACTTTGCTGAAGCCGTTGTCGATGCCGAGGGTGCTACGGCTCCCTTCAGCGCGAAGACCCGAGCCTGCAGGATCAGATCGTCTTGTAGCGTGTGCCTTCTGCGGCCGCCGAGGCCAAAAAACACACCCTCGCCGTGCTCGCGAAGCTGCGTCTTTTTTCCTCTTGTTTCGAGCATCTGGACTCTGTCGGTAACAGGGATGTTTTGTGTGAGCAAAAGTTGCTTCTCGCGGAAGGGACGAGTGAGGTATCCGTATCCCGGAGGCGTAGGAATCCCTCGGCTCGGTCGGCCTTGCCGCTTACGCATACTTTCACCCGTCCATGAGGCCCTGTCCCCGACTCAGTCGAGAAAGCTTGAAGGACTGCTTCGGCAGGAGAACTTCCGGACGTGAAGACTTGTTTGGTCCACGGAGTCGCTTTATCCGAGCGCGAGTTACTTATCGCAGAAGGTGATGAGTGAGGTATCCGTATCCCGGAGGCGTAGGAGTCCCTCGGCTCGGTCAGCCTTGGCTGCTTACGTGTACTCCGTCGTTTCCAGGATCCGCTTTCCGAAGTAGTCAAGAAGCACGAAAGTCATCCTGCTAAAAAGAGATCCCTTTTCGAGGAAAAATTTGACGCAGAGGGGGTCTCCCCCCTTTTAGCCCCCGAGGGAGGGTCGGGCTTTGCCGAGGCTAGGCCGACCCTTCCTTGACGACTAAACTTTGCGTAGGTGCGAGGTATATGAACAACTTGGAAACATCTTAAGGGTAGAAGCGACGTAGCTGTTTGATGTTCCAAGCGTTGCCGTAGATCTCGCCTTGATTGTTGGCCAGCTTGTATGTTCCGGGCTTCAGAACTTTGGCGATGACGAATGGCCCTTCCCAGGGGGGCGTGAGCTTGTGCCTCCCTTGGGCGTCTTGTCGTAGCCGAAGCACCAGATTGCCCACCTGGAGGTCTCGGGACCGGACCCCTCGGGCGTGGTAGCGTCGCAGGGACTGCTGGTACCGCGCCGAGTGTAGTAAGGCCCTGTCCCGAGCCTCCTCCAGCTGGTCCAGCGATTCTTCTCGGCTAGCTTGGTTGCCTTGATCGGTGTAGGCCCTCGTCCTCGGGGAGCCGTATTCCAGGTCAGTGGGCAAGATAGCTTCAGCCCCGTAGACCAGGAAGAATGGTGTGAAACCCGTGGCACGACTCGGCGTCGTCCTTAGGCTCCAGACCACCGAGGGGAGTTCCTTCATCCACCGCTTGCCGAACTTGTTGAGGTCGTTGTAGATCCGAGGCTTGAGCCCCTGTAGAATCATGCCATTGGCACGCTCTACTTGCCCATTCGACATGGGATGAGCCACGGCTGCCCAGTCCACCCGGATATGGTGATCCTCGCAAAAATCCAAGAATTTTTTGCCGGTGAACTGGGTTCCGTTGTCGGTGATAATGGAGTTCGGGACTCCGAAGCGATGGATGATGTTGGTGAAGAACGCCACCGCCTGCTCGGACCTGATGCTGTTCAGAGGTCGGACCTCGATCCACTTGGAGAATTTGTCGATGGCGACCAGCAGGTGCGTGTAGCCCCCGGGCGCCTTTTGCAAGGGACCGACGAGGTCCAGACCCCATACAGCGAAGGGCCAGGTGATGGGTATCGTCTGCAGAGCCTGAGCGGGCAGGTGGGTTCGCTTCGCATAGAATTGGCACCCTTCGCAGGTGCGGACAATTCTAGTGGCGTCAGTCACCGCCGTTGGCCAGTAGAAGCCTTGTCGGAAGGCATTCCCGACAAGGGCTCGGGGTGCTGCGTGATGGCCGCAAGCCCCCGAGTGTATTTCTTGCAGCAGTTCCCGACCTTCGGCGATGGAGATGCATCGCTGGAGGATGCCCGAGGGGCTGCGATGGTAGAGCTCCTCTTCATCGCCCAGCAGGACGAACGACTTGGCGCGTCGCGCTACCCGCCGAGCCTCGACTTGGTCGGGGGGTAGCTCTCCTCGACGGAGATATCGCAGGTACGGGGCCTGCCAATCTCGATCTAGCGTGGCCCCGTTCTGCTCTTCCTCGACGCCCAGTGCCTCGCCCTTGGGGGCCGAGGGTACCTCGGGCCGTGCCGAGGGTACCTCGGGCTGAACCGAGGGTACCTCGGGATGTGCCGAGGGTACCTCGGGCTGAACCGAGGGTACCTCGGGATGTGCCGAGGGTATCTCGGGCTGAGCTGAGGGTACCTCGGGCTCGGGCGCGTCGTCGATCTTGACAGAGGGTTGATGCAGATCCCGGGAGAAGACGTCCGGGGGGACCGTCGTTCGCCCCGAGGCTATTTTAGCCAGCTCGTCTGCGGTTTCGTTGTAGCGCCGAGCGATGTGGTTGAGCTCGAGCCCGAAGAACTTGTCTTCCAGGCGCCGAACCTCGTCGCAGTAGGCCTCCATCTTCGGGTCGCGGCAGTGGGAGTTCTTCATGACTTGGTCGATGACGAGCTGCGAATCACCGCGGGCGTCGAGGCGTCTGACCCCTAGCTCGATGGCGATCCGCAACCCGTTGACCAGAGCTTCGTACTCGGCCACATTGTTGGACGCCGGGAAATGGAGGCGCAGCACGTAGCGCAAGTGCTTTCCGAGGGGCGAGATGAAGAGCAGGCCCGCGCCGGCTCCTGTCTTCATCAGCGACCCGTCGAAAAACATGGTCCAGAGCTCCGGTTGGATCGGAGCCGTCGGCAACTGGGTGTCGACCCATTCGGCCACGAAGTCCGCCAATACCTGGGACTTGATGGCTTTCCGAGGGGCGAACGAGATCGTTTCGCCCATGATTTCCACTGCCCATTTTGCGATCCTGCCCGAGGCCTCTCGGCACTGGATGATCTCCCCCAGGGGGAAGGATGACACCACAGTTACCGGATGAGACTCGAAGTAATGTCGCAGCTTCCGCCTTGTCAGGATCACAGCATACAGCAGCTTCTGAACTTGTGGGTAGCGGATCTTGGTCTCGGACAGTACTTCGCTGACGAAGTAGACCGGCCTCTGAACGGGCAATGCATGCCCTTCTTCTTGCCTCTCGACCACAATCACGGCGCTAACCACCTGAGTGGTCGCAGCGACGTAGACCAGGAGGGCTTCTCCATCTGCCAGGGGTACCAAGACAGGTGCCTTCGTAAGAAGCGCCTTCAGGTTGCCGAGGGCCTCCTCGGCCTCGGGGGTCCAAGCGAAACACTCGGCCTTCCTCAAGAGGCGGTACAGAGGCAGACCTCTTTCGCCGAGGCGTGAGATGAAGCGGCTCAGGGCCGCGAGACATCCCATGACCCTCTGTACACCTTTTAAGTCCTTGATGGGCCCCATGCTGGTGATGGCCGCGATCTTCTCCGGGTTGGCTTCAATGCCTCGCTCGGAGACGATGAACCCTAGGAGCATGCCTCGGGGCACCCCGAAGACACACTTTTCCGGATTGAGCCTGACTCCTTTCGCCTTGAGACATCGGAATGTCACTTCAAGGTCGGAGAGGAGGTCGGAAGCCTTCCTTGTCTTGACTACGATGTCATCGACGTAGGCCTCGACTGTGCGACCGATGTGTTCGCCGAACACATGGTTCATGCACCGCTGGTATGTCGCACCCGCATTCCTCAAACCGAACGGCATGGTGATATAGCAGTACATGCCGAACGGCGTGGTGAAAGAAGTCGCGAGCTGGTCGGACTCTTTCATCCGGATCTGGTGATACCCTGAGTAGGCATCGAGGAAGGACAGGGTTTCGCACCCAGCGGTGGAATCCACGATTTGATCGATGCGAGGCAGAGGGTAGGGAACCTTCGGACATGCTTTGTTGAGACCAGTGTAGTCTACACACATCCACCATTTCCCCCCTTTCTTCCTCACAAGCACAGGGTTGGCAAGCCATTCGGGATGGAATACCTCTTTGATGAACCCTGCTGCCATTAGCTTGTGGATCTCTTCGCCAATCACTCTGCGCTTCTCCTCGTCGAATCGGCGCAGAGACTGCCTGACGGGTCGGGCTCCGGCCCGAATATCCAGCGAGTGCTCGGCGACATCCCTCGGTATGCCGGGCATGTCCGAGGGACTCCACGCAAAGACGTCGGCGTTTGCGCGGAGAAAGTCGACGAGCACTGCTTCCTATTTGGGGTCGAGCCCGGAACCGATCCGGATCTGCTTGGTGGTGTCGCCACTGGGGTCAAGAAGGACGGCCTTAACCGTCTCTGCTGGCTCGAAGTTGCCGGCATGGCGCTTCACGTCTGGCACCTCCTTGGAGAGGTTCTCCAGGTCGGCGATGAGGGCCTCGGACTCGGCGAGGGCCTCGGCGTACTCCACGCACTCCACGTCGCATTCGAACGCGTGTTTGTACGTGGGGCCGACGGTGATGACCCCGTTGGGGCCCGGCATCTTGAGCTTCAGGTAGGTGTAGTTGGGGACGGCCATGAACTTCGCGTAGCATGGCCTCCCTAGTACGGCGTGGTAGGTTCCTCGGAACCCGACCACCTCGAACGTCAGGGTCTCCCTTCGGAAGTTGGAGGGCGTCCCGAAGCAGACGGGGAGGTCGAGTCGCCCGAGGGGCTGGACGCGCTTCCCAAGGATGATCCCGTGGAAGGGCGCAGCGCCTGCTCGGACGGAGGACAGATCGACGCGCAGGAGCTTGAGGGTCTCGGCGTAGATGATGTTGAGGCAGCTGTCCCCATCCATCAGGACCTTGGTGAGCCTGACATTGCCGACGACGGGGTCGACGACGAGCGGGTACTTTCCCGGGCTCGGCACATGGTCGGGGTGGTCGGCCTGGTCGAAGGTGATGGGCTTGTTGGACCAGTCTAGGTAGACTGGCGCCGCCACCTTCACCGAGCAGACTTCCCGGCGCTCTTGCTTGCGATGCCGAGCCGAGGCATTCGCCGCATGTCCTCCATAGATCATGAAGCAGTCGTGGACCTCGGGGAACTCTCCTGCTTGGTGATCCTCGTTGTTGTCGTCGTCGCGGGCCCTGCCACCCTCGGCGGGTGGCCCGGCCCTGTGGAAGTGACGCCGAAGCATAATGCACTCCTCGAGGGTGTGCTTGACGGGCCCCTGATGGTAGGGGCACGGCTCCTTGAGCATCTTATCGAAGAGGTTTGCACCTCCGGGGGGCTTCCGAGGGTTCTTGTGCTCGGCGGCGGCGACAAGGTCCGCGTCAGCAGCGTCGCGTTTCGATTGCAACTTCTTCTTGCCTTTCTTCTTGGCGCCGCGCGGAGCAGACGCCTCGGGAGCCTCTTCCGATGGGCGGCCCTGGGGCTGCTTGTCCTTTCGGAAGATTGCCTCGACCGCCTCCTGGCCAGAGGCGAACTTGGTGGCGATGTCCATCAGCTCGCTCGCCCTGGTGGGGGTCTTACGACCCAGCTTGCTCACCAGGTCGCGGCAAGTGGTGCCGGCGAGGAACGCGCTGATGACATCCGAGTCGGTGATGTTGGGCAGCTCGGTGCGCTGCTTCGAGGATCGCTGGATGTAGTCCCGGAGCGACTCCCCCGGCTGTTGCCGGCAGCTTCGAAGGTCCCAGGAATTCCCGGGGCGCACGTATGTGCCCTGGAAATTGCCAGCGAAGGCTTGGACCAAGTCGTCCCAGTTGGAGATCTGCCCCGGAGGCAGGTGCTCCAACCAGGCACGAGCAGTGTCGGAGAGGAACAGGGGGAGGTTACGGATGATGAGGTTGTCGTCGTCCGTTCCACCCAGTTGGCAGGCGAGGCGGTAGTCCGCGAGCCACAGTTCCGGTCTTGTTTCCCCCGAGTACTTCGTGATAGTAGTCGGGGGCCGGAACCGGGTCGGGAATGGCGCCCGTCGGATGGCCCGACTGAAGGCCTGCGGACCGGGTGGTTCGGGCGAGGGACTCCGATCCTCCCCGCTGTCGTAGCGCCCCCCACGCCTGGGGTGGTAGCCTCGGCGCACCCTTTTGTCGAGGTGGGCCCGACGGTTGTGTCGATGGTGCTCGTTGCCGAGGTGGCCCGGGGCCGCAGGCGCGGTGTTGCGCGTGCGCCCGGTGTAGACCGAGGCCTCCCGCATGAATCGGGAAGTCACGGCATGAGGTTCCGAGGGATATCCTTGCCTTCGGGAGGCAGTGCTCTCGGCCCGTCGGGCCGCAGCGCCTTCCAGGAGATTCTTGAGCTCTCCCTGAATTCGCCGACCCTCGGTGGTTGACGGCTCCGGCGTCGCGCGGAGGAGCATCGCTGTGGCTGCCAGGTCCTGACCAACCCCGCTGGAGGCGGGCGGCGGCCTGACCCTGACATCGTTGGCGACGCGGTGCTGGAGACCTTGGGGCAGGTGACGTATTTCTCCGGCCAAGGGTTGGCCTGCCCACACCTGCCCGACGTCCCGACGGATCGGCTCAAGCGCTCCTGTTCCCTCGTTGAGCCTGGCCTGCGCCTCGCGGACTTGCTCGAGTTGTGGGTCGTAACCCCCCGCCGGAGCGGGGACCACAGCTAGCTCCCGTGGGATGTCGGCGCGAGGCACCGGCCTAGGAAGATCACCGTCCTCCGGCATGCCGAGATGGTTGCCTTCGGAGGGATCCCCTAGCTCGATGTGGAAACATTCGCGGCCTGGGCCGCAGCTCTCGTTGCCAAGGCCGCGGCTTCCGTCGGAACAGTCGGATAGGCAGTAGTCACATGCGGTCATGAAGTCCCGCATGGCACTGGGGTTGCCAAGTCCGGAGAAATCCCAACAGATGTTGGGATCGTCATCTTCCTCGGACCCAGAGGGCCCGTAGGTCGAGACGTCCGTCAGCCGGTCCCAAGGCGACCGCATACGAAACCCCAGTGGGGTTGCACTCGCCTCAATGAGAGCACCCGCCAAAGCGAGGTCGTTTGGCGGGTTGAGGCCGAGTTGAAATGACGCAAGATGGGAGTTAGTCGGTACCTTTTGGTCGACGAGGAGCGACGTAGTCACATCGGGGACTGGTTGCACCGTCATCTCAGGTACGAGGGCGACGTCCTGCAGGCTTTCCGCGAGCGCGCCGGCGTCGTCTTCTGGCTCGGGGTCAGCGTGTCGCGGGGGGACGGCGCTTGCCTCCGTCTTGAACGCGAGGCCGACGTCCGGCGTGCCTTCCGTCGGGGCGTCGGGGGCGTCGATTCGCTCGACGGTCAACGAAGCGCGGCCTCCCGCTTGGTCTTGATGGCCCCGCCTCCTCCTCCGTTGGCGGGGGAGAGAACGGAGCGAGCTCGAACGTTGCTCTTCCACCACGCGGGGAAGATGTCGTCGATTCCGCCGCCGGCGGGCGGGTTGTCGGCCGCCATTGTCGTCGTCGCGCGGCGGTGGAAGAAGTATCATGTCGTAGCTGCCGTCGAAGGATACGAACTCAAGAGTCCCGAAACGGAGCACCGTCCCGGGCCGGAGAGGTTGCTGGAGACTGCCCATCTGGAGCTTGACGGGGAGCTGTTCGTCAGCACGCAGCAGGCCCCTATCTGGCGCGCCAACTGTCGGCGTTTCGAGACAGGGGGGTCCCAAAGCCGACGAGTGAGTGTGCTGCGTGCCCCAGCCCAGATGGGTCGAGCGCGTGGGCGAGCACGAAGGGGGGAGAGGCGAGGTGGCCGGAGCCGAGCGTGAGAGAGGTGGAAGTCCCGCGGCCTTCGTGTTCGTCCCGCGCCCAGGTCGGGTGCGCTTGCAGTAGGGGGGTTACAAGCGTCCACGCGGGTGAGGGAAGCGAGCGGCCCCAAGAGAGCGCCTGTCCCGTCCTCGGTCCCGCGCGGCCAACCCTCTCTAAGAAGGCCCTGGTCCTCCCTTTTATAGTCGCAAGGAGAGGATCCAGGTGTACAATGAGGGGTGTAGCAGAGTGCTACGTGTCTAGCGGAGAGAGAGCTAGCGCCCTAGGTACATGCCAATGTGGCAGCCGGAGAGGTCTTGGCACCTTGCTGGCGTGATGTCGTGGCTGTCGGAGGTGCGACAGAGCCGGGCGGAGGGACAGCTGTTGGAGCGGTCGAGTCCTTGCTGACGTCGCCCTGCTTCCGTAAGAGAGCGGGGGGCCGCCGTCGTCACAGAGCTTGTGGAGCGCCATCATTGCCCATCCGGCGGAGCTGGTCGGATGGGACGCCGGTCTTGTCCTCTGTGTCCCGAGTCGATTCGGGGTAGGATGATGATGGCGCTTCCTGTTGACGTGGCGGGTCTGTGCCCTAGGCGGGGTGACGTGGGGGCTCCTCCGAAGCCGAGGTTGAGTCTGTCCTCTGTTGCCGAGGCCGAGTCCGAGCCCCTGGGTCGGGCGAGGCGGAAGTCATTCGGCAGAGGCCGGGGCGGAGTCCGAGCCCAGGGGTCGGGCGAGGCGGAGTTCGTCGTCTTCCGGGGCCGAGCCCGAGTCCGAGCCCTGGGTCGGGCGGAGCGGAGTTCGCCGTCTTCCGGGTCTTAGCCCGAGTCCGAGCCCTGGGGTCGGGCGGAGCGGAGTTCGCCGTCTTCCGGGTCTTAGCCCGAGTTCGAGCCCTGGGGTCGGGCGGAGCGGAGTTCGCCGTCTTCAGGGTCTTAGCCCGAGTCCGAGCCCTGGGGTCGGGCGGAGCGGAGTTCGCCGTCTTCCGGGTCTTAGCCCGAGTCCGAGCCCTGGGGTCGGGCGGAGCGGAGTTCGCCGTCTTCCGGGTCTTAGCCCGAGTTCGAGCCCTGGGGTCGGGCGGAGCGGAGTTCGCCGTCTTCAGGGTCTTAGCCCGAGTCCGAGCCCTGGGGTCGGGCGGAGCGGAGTTCGCCGTCTTCCGGGTCTTAGCCCGAGTCCGAGCCCTAGGGTCGGGCGGAGCGGAGTTCACCGTCTTCCGGGTCTTAGCCCGAGTCCGAGCCCTGGGGTCGGGCGGAGCGGAGTTCACCGTCTTCCGGGTCTTAGCCCGAGTCCGAGCCCTGGGGTCGGGCGGAGCGGAGTTCACCGTGGCGCTTTTGGCAAGGCCTGGCTGCCTGTCAGACTCACTCTGTCGAGTGGCACCGCAGTCGGAGTGGCGCAGGCGGCGCTGTCCTTCTGTCAGACTGGTCAGTGGAGCGGTGGAGTGACGGCGGTCACTTCGGCTCTGCCGGGGGGGCGCGTGTCAGGATAAGGGTGTCAGGCCACCTTTGCGTTAAATGCTCCTACAACTTGGTCAGTCGGTGTGGCGATTTAGTCAGGGTTGCTTCTGAGCGAAGCCAAGGCCTCGGGCGAGCCGGTGATGTGTCCGCCGTAAAATGGGGGGCCTCGGGCGAGACGGAAGTCTCTCGAGGTCGGCTGCCCTTGGCCGAGGCTAGGCTCGGGTGAAGCGTGATCGAGTCACTCGTGTGGACTGATCCCTGACCTAATCGTACCCATCAGGCCTTTGCAGCTTTATGCTGATGGGGGTTACCAGCTGAGAATTAGGCGTCTTGAGGGTACCCCTAATTATGGTCCCCGACAATTAGAAAAAACATCTCCAATAGAGTTTATAAATAACTCTTCAAATTTAGATGTTCTCTTGCCCTCCACCTCTGTTCTCTATTTTTATATAGCCTGTTACGTAGGTTTACCGAGACCGTTGGATTAGCCTACACTTTTTCTGTAAAACCTATCTTAGAGAGTAGCTAAATCAGTAAATTTGGCTAGTCTTTTTAGCTAGATTAGGCTAATCCAACAGATTTGATAAACCTACGGACTGAATAGAGAGCGAAGCAGGCTATTCAAAAATGGAGAACGAAGGTTGAGGGATATAGAGCCACTAAATTTAAAGAGTCGTTTACAGAGTCTATTGGATACACTTTTCTTCTAATATTAACTAAATTTACCCTTACAAAACCATATATCTAGTCTCTTGGAGTTGCTCCAAGGGAAGCAATTTGTCAACTCCAAAAAAAACTAACGGGGCGTTTGAATCCCTTCGTTTTAGAGGAATTAGAATTCAATCAAGAAACTTATTTAGTTTGGAATTTGACATTCCACCACTTTTCAAAGTTCAGATATAAGCCTGTATCAAATTCATGGGGTGGAGGATGGAAATGATTTTATACATTAGTAGAATTTGTTTCTACTCTGTAACTTACGTGACACTCTTCGCCTCTCCCCTATAGTAAAAATATAGCACATAAATATCTCCGGCATCTTGCTAATAATAGTATACAAATATATTTAGTATAAAATGAATTAACTTAATTGATATATGACTAAATTATTATTATTAGAATGTAATTCAATTCCAATGATTCAAACATGACGTAAATGGCTTTAAGCTTGTCGCTAAACGCATAATTATAGTCCCTCAATGCATAATAGCTTGGAGAAATGTCACGTTATTACTGCCAACTGTAGAATTGGTTTTCAAGCTATACTGACTTCGGTCAGATTTTGCCATATCTATCAACCACGCTTTACGCTTAGAGACATCAGCGAGGTTCTGATTCCTATGAACGATGGAAGTGGAACGGACCTAATTCTTTCTCGATATATATTTTAATTAAATACAAGAAAAAACATCCATGTTGGGCCTATAGAGATGGCGATTGTAATTTGTCTTCGTCATTGATCCTCGTCTCCCTCGTTGTTTTGCGTGTATGTTCGATGACCCTATAGAAGGAACCATAACTTAAATAGCTGCACACAATGATCTGGCACACGCCATCTACAGTCTGACGCACATCATCGGACCAGTGATCGATCTCTCTTGAACTGTCTACTAGAACATAAGGCGCCCTTACGGGCGCCCTATCTGGATGATGTAGAATTCGTAAAAATGCAGGCAACTAAAGCCATGGAGTTATCTAGTCAGGGAGAATGCACATCCTGACAGCTTAGTTCTTAGAACAAACATGGGGAGCAAAAACAAAGACAATAAGATATGTTCTGGTCTGCCACTTCAAAAGTGAATTGGTGGAAGTTCAAGCTATGTGAAAAAGCATCACCAAGTCAAAAGACAAGAAGAGTAAAACGAATCACAGGGAAAGCAAAAGGAAGCATAGACAGTACCACTATACAGGGAGGTACAAATCATGAGGTGTCTGAAGGAATTAAGGGATCTGGTGCAAGTGATTCAAATATTGTAGGCTGTGACGTTGTAATGCGCCTTAAAAGGAATATGACCTATATGTTTATTTCAAGAATTTTTAAAAGTTCAATTCAATAAAGCTGGGAGCTCAACTACACTTAGGACCAAAAGTAAAGTAGTTGTTGTATCAACAACAAAACCATTTAGTGTACCTGGCCCTGATCTAAACCAACTTGCCAGAGTAGAAAAACAATTCACATCTGCACAAGAAGATCATAACTCTAGCTTGACAAAGGACCACTGAGAGAGCTAAACAATATATGCTCCCATTTTAGGACACAAGTATCAAAGAAGCCACTGAAGAGAGGACTTGTGAAATCACCAGGTTCTAAAGAACTTGTCTGTCTGTTAAGAAATGAAGATGTAGGATCTGGCAGTTCAGATGGAATATTTTCACAAACTCTCATACATGAATGTGCCACAACTATATCAATAGCAAAAATAAGTTACAAATGACTACCTATGTATTTAATCATCATCTCCATATTTTTGCTTTTGAAGTAGTGAATTAGCATAAGGTCTATTAACCGAAACTTCAAAGAACCACATATAGTGAAATCATTTAGTTCCTTACAGAGCGCGAGCAGCACAAGCACGTTCTCCTGTCCGTGTCGTGGCGATGGCCAATCGTGTCTACGTGATGCTCACCATTGGTACACCAGGACACCTACAAAGAACTAAATAAAGGAGAGAATATGTTAGTATAAAATTTGTGTCTATACAAATTGTAGAGTATGTTAATAGCAATACAACGCTAATGTATTGTAACTGTAGAATATGTTAAAAGCACACAGAGTAGGAAAACTTACATGATTTGGTTGAACGTGCTTTCCACTCAGGAGATCAAGCAAGACATTGCTAAAACTGTAAATCACATTCTCAGGACTTACTTACTATGCCTGTAGAACAGATCAAAGTTTAAAACAAATGAAGAGGCGCATTTCCAAAATGTTGCATAGGATACTATTGCTAGTGCGTAACACATTTACCCGTCTTAAGATTTTCAGGAGGCATGGATGCCAAATTAGGATTTTAGCTCTTTCCATCTCGGTTGTTCTTCAGCAGACCAGGACACTGTAATCTTGGGTTACCGTTCTACAAAATTGGCCCATGGTCAAAACCAAAAAGGATTAACGCATATTGTATTCCCACCACAAACAAAATTACTGCATAGGATATGTAATGCCAAGGGGTTTTGCACAATATAAAGAAACACAAGTAAAATAAAAAATAGTACCTCTCTGATTGTACAAATGAAAGCAGAGCAGCCAATTGTAGAAACACATAGCACGATGCCATGATCTTATCATTCAACATATTATTAGGGTGTCTCTGTATAGGTTGCTTAACTTTAAAAAAAATGCAATGGAGTTAATCTGGTGTAGAACACTGAACATGTTGCACCCTACAGTGATGGAGATAAAATATGTTCTCATTAGCTTCGGTAGAAAACAAATGTTTAATGTTCAAAACGTGGTAAAAGATCATGGCTTCATGGGGCAACTACTCAAGTAGCTAAAATCAGCGTGCCAGTCCTAAGTACTAATTGATTAAAGGCTAGTCACTTGTTAGAAAAGCATAGTAATCACAATCAGAGAGTGGTAGTGTGCATCTTTAGTACAAAACCAAACTTACTGGAACTATGTTGTTCGAGAGCTGGAAATTCTAACTTCTAGTAAATGTTCCTCCATTAATTCTCTCGTTAACTAAAGTTTCTCCTGTGGTCCAATAGTTAAGTCATAACAAAGCAAAATGTAGCAAGAATCTAAAATCCTCCATAAACTAAATCATAGCAGATCAAACACACACGAAATTTATCAGGAGGTGCCACCACCATGCCTTTCAATAGCAAAGATAGCTGAAATGAAATAATCTAGAATCAATTCAATTCTATCTGAAACAATTTCATTTATGAATACAACATTCTAAGACAATTCATGGAGTCAAATGTTGTAGTGCAATTGACTTCAACGTTGGAGCCTAAGGAAGACATGGTGGTAGCGGTTTGGAGTAAAAGGAGTGAAACAGTAAGTGGTAGGAGCTAATTGGAGAGTGAGGGATGTAAATGAATCCAAACATCCCCTCTATTTATAGATTAGATTCCAATTTTTTTATATTTATATTTTTTTGGTCTTCAAAATAAGGTGGATCAATCAAAACGTGACACATGACTAAAAATGATCGGTATAATGTAGCAATCGGTACCAACCAATTTAGATCTAATATGGTTGGTACAGGACCAACCAATCAATAGACCCATTGATCGATTAAACTGAATTACCTACGTCACTACTTATTACCTCCTCGCGTTGAAACCAGCCTTACTCCTTTATTTGCTATTGAAACCATCGAGAAGAAAATGGAAGGAAGAGGGCGATAGAAGCGGATAATTGGCCCCTGCCACAAGTGTGCAGGCCGACGCACCTTCGGCCTTCAAGGCCCCGCCCACTTGTTGCGCACTGGGTTGAATACAATGATACAAAGCTCGGTGGCTTCCACTGTTCTGAATTGTCTGACCCAGAATCGTTTGGAACTATCAATTCAGTACTCACAGCTGACAGCTACATCAGGCCTCGTTTTGTTCCCGTCGGAACGAGTACCAGAAATGGCCCTTTTAGGTCTAACTGTCTAGCCAGGCTAACCGAATGGATCTAATTCCTAAACAATATACATTCACATCCAAGTAGCCTAGCAGACGAGTTGCACTGTAAACATCAGGCTCCAGTGTACTAGAACTTAAATGCGGTATCGTTTGGATGTCCATGTATCTTTTAATCCATGTGTCATGAAATAGTTTAGCCTGTATCTAACACCAAACTATTTCAACACATCTGGAGTGAGAGGAATATATGACCATAGCCATCCAAACAAGCCACGCATGTGTGCATCTCCATAGCAGAAACAAAGGGGAAAGGAAGGCTTCGGAAATCTCCTGACAGCAGTAATGAGTCAAAAGCACGCAGAACGGCAGAAACAGTTTCTGCCTCTGGCGATGATGCCGATCACCTGACAACAGTAATGAGTGTAACTGCTAGCCTCTTCAGGAACGAGAATAAAGAAATTCCTTGTATACGGCAGATGGTGGTTCGTGTGCCTACTCCGTGGCAATCAGAAACGGAAGTCCTCTGAAAGGAGTAAAGACACTTCGATCAATTTCAAGCACCGGAGGTCAACCAGTAAAACAGAATCCACTTAAGTCCTGACCAGTCAAATTTGGAACAAAGGACAATTACTTACCAGCCACCTCTTCTAGAGAAGTAATCACTGTCCAAGGAAATGGCGAGAGCAAGAGCCACTACCCTTTCAGGCAAAGTCAGCTGGCGAACAACATGCAATTCTTTGGTCTGGAGCTTTTGTGAGACATTAACTAACTGGGAAAAGTGGGCACCCACATACCCAGATATAATAAACGGTAAGTGAGCAAACTTGTCGCTTTGTACATCATCACCAAACCGGATAGCATACTGGCCAGCATCCGTGAAGAGCTACAGTAGTTGTAAGAACAATATGGTGTTTATCATTCTAAACTCATTAGTTTTTACAATCCTATTCCTTCTATAGTCTAGGAGCAAATGCAGTACAGTTGATGGAAAAGAAGAAGAAAAGTCCAAAAAGACGCAGGTTGTAACACAATTAAATCAGATGAACCGTACTGCAACATGGATCTGTTGTGACTTGTGAGATAGAACCATCATAGCTGTGTCATCAGGCAATGGCAAAGCCCAGTACTGTATAAAAGGCTACACAGAAAAAAAATCTAAAGAAAGCAAAACCATCACAACAATTTAGATAGACAGTTCTTAATGATCTAAGTGTAAATCATTAATATGTCAATGGAAACATTGTTTGCTGTCAAACATGCAATTGGTTCATAAGGTCATGGATGGACATGGATGTCCATCGGGTATAACAAAAGGGTATGCTTTGATCATTATATGATGAAAAGGATATTACCTCAAAGCCGATGCCCCTCCAATTACGATCAATCTGAGCCAACAGTTTGTCATCTTCATCCACTAGGCTAAAGGTCCAGTTCCAGAATCCTGGATTCTCAACAACTGCAAATTGCCTATTCCTGAAATATTATGAGATTATTTCAGGCAGTATAGTAAGACAGGAACTACTCAGCGAACTGGGAGAATTGAACTTAATCAACAAAATATATCAGAATACCATATTACCCTAAGTACAGGTCATAGATTCTCTGCCAAAGGTGCCAACGCCTGTGGACTACGCCTATCTCCTGACAAAACCCAAACAACAAAGCTTTATCAGCACTTTCCCATAAGAATCATATGCAGATGATAGTCCTACCCTAGTTAGAGCAATCTAATGAAGAATATCTACATACCTTACCATCCACTTCTGCATAAATTGAGCTGTTGATCCACCAAAATGGCCTACGAACCTAAACCCAGTAGTATAATTCAATATTTTTTCCTTAAAATGGCATAGTGTCTTGCAGAAATATTACCTTAAATATCTCGTTACCCATAGCATCCGTTATTTCTGCAACAAATGGCCGTCTTGTTCTGAGTAGCTGAAACATGAACAAAAGGGGATTGGATTTGCTCATTTGCACTACTAATCTCCAAGAAGTAAAAATCAATTATAAGGATGCACTCTTTTCTTCCAAAAATCAAAAATATAAAGCCAATTCATATTTAATTAACTCTTGGCAACACGGTATCTATATGTACTGTTGAGGTGTATAAGTGGATTGACTACTTTCTCTCATTAACTTAAGTTTTTGGGTTGAACTGGTTAGTGCGTCCACTCTAACATGATATCAAAGCCAGAGGTCTTGAAATCGAATCCTGGTAGAGGCTTTATTTGTGCCTCCACCCATTTATTTCCATGTTTGCGCATTTCTCTCTGGCTGCATTTGCGCCTTTCTCTCTGGTTGCACGTGAGTGGGTGTGTTGAGGTGTATAAATGGATTGGCTACCTTCTCCCATCAACTTAAGCTTTTGAGTTGAACTGGTTAGTGTGTCCACTCTAACATAAACCAGTTATGAACTATAGTTCCATCAACCGCTACAGGGGAATATATTTAATTAAGTGTCTTGTTGTGTGGTCTTACAGAAAATGTCGCTGCCAACTCTAGCTGCATCAACCGTTACAACAACAAATTCTTTGCCACACCACCCAAGATAAGATAAGAGCAAAACAATACAACGGAACCCTGAAGAAGAAACTCTAGTTATCAGTCCGACCTACTCAACAATGGTTCGTGATAGGAAGTGAAAGCCTGCCAATACATGTTCTCTAGCACAGGGGAACAAAGATATTTTTTCAGTCTCTCAGTAGCATATGATGCATGAGGCACTGATGATGATTCATATGGAGATAAAACAGTAGATAGTGAGAAGGTACAATCAACAATACTGTCTGCACATAAGTATATAAGAATAACTAAATCCAAAAATCCCAAGTATTTAAGATTACCCGGCGAGACCCCTGTATTCGTACTGATAGCTCCTTGAAGGTGCCTCCCTGGTCGCTCCTGCAGCCTCCACAGAATTCGCGAACGCGCATAGCGAAGGCTCCGCACCGCTGCCGGCGTTCCCGGGTGACGCGCCGATGCCCCACCTCCTCGCGTCCTCCTTCTGCTTCTTCAGCACGTCTACCCACAGCTTCCGCAGCCACTCCCGGGGCACCGCTGGTGACCCATCCCAGCCGCCGCTGGCGAACCCATGGGATCCTGCCTTGACGAGACTAGGGTTGGACCTCCCCGCCGCGGAGGCCCTCCCGACCTCGATGGAGTGAGAGAGCAGCCTGGGTAGCCACCGCATCGCCGCAGCGCAGAGAGGCCGGGAGCCGTGAAAGTGATGAAGCTAAGTTATGACTTAACTAATGATGGATGAGAGGATCAGACGGTCTTATTCTATGCTCGAATTGCTTGTGGAGTGTCTTAACCAACTGAGAGGCTTCCTTATATTCTGATGTTGTTCTATATATGTATGAACTGTGATGTCATTTGGATTTCGATAATATGTAACATAATCTCCTATGGCTATCATTTTGTGGCTTGTTACGTGGACTTTCCTTCAAGAAAATCATGAATCGCTTCAACCAGCGTTCCAAATTATAGTGACTTTAGTTTTATTCTAAGTCAAACTTCTTTAAACTTAATCTAACATTTTAAAAATATAAACATGTATACATCCTAATAGTCCAATTAAATTAATATACTATCAGGTCATTTTTTTGAGAATTCAGTAAAACTCATTTGATGTTGTAGATGTATTATTAATATTTTCTTTTTAAAAAATCATGAAAGTTAGAAAAAAGCCTAACTTAGGAGTTTGGTGAAGTAAAAAAAATCCCTAAAATTTGGAATAGAGGTAGGACTACCGTGGAGCGACTTTGCCTTTGCCTGATTGCGAAGTCAAGGGTAGAGTAACTGGATCATCGTCAACGACTGCTATGTAAGCAGTGTTTCTGTGCAAGCGTGGAAGTAAACCATCTGACTCATATTACTATCCAACTATAGATACAATTATGATTTGTTAGGAGTTTTTTTATAAAGACTAGCTGAATGTCTGTGCGTTGCAACGAGAATATATAATACCAGTATACTACGATAACTTATATACAAAATGTGTGTTATACCGTTATGAGAAAATATTTCATAATCAATTTGTGATTCTGGTCATACATAAATTTTGTTATTTATAATATATTTGTTTCACCACTACATTGCAACCATCAGTATCATACAGACTTCGATATATGTCACGATTTGCATGGTCTCATCATTGGAGAGCACGTTCCACACATACCGGAAGAAATTCCCTCGTACATCGTTAGTCATCAGACACGTACCACCATACGCTTTTGCTTAAACAAAAAGGCAAGTGTGTGTTTGCGAAGAGAATTAAAGACAAGCCGGCACAAAAGCTACCCCAACGGTGGTGAGGATGACGAACTGGTCATTGTTGTCGGTCCTCCTCTGCGTCACCTCTGGCGCCAAGATGACGCCACAGTCCTCGATATAGTAGTCGTCGAACGCGCGCGACATACCGAGTACTGATGAATCTTGGCTGGGCTGTAAAACGAAGTGCACCCCGGGCTCATCAGTAAGGTAGTTGAAAGGGAAATGTGCCCTTGGGCCATTTCTAAGTATTTTGATGATTAAGTGCCCAACACAAATGGTTTAAGTGTGAAATTGTGCCAAAGACTCAAGAAGTGAAAATCAAGACACAAGGTATGATTCTAGACTTAGTACATTGGTTTTTATGTACTAACATATTTGTCTAAGTGCTAGAATCAGAGAAAATACAAAAGGCAAAAAGACTTGGCTGGAGCAGCCAAGACTCAGCGCAGTCTGGGTGCACCGGACAGTGTTCGGTGGTGCACCGGACAGTGTTCGGTGCGCCAGGCTGGCGTCTGGTCAACTGGCCGCTCTCGGGAATTCTTCGGCGGCGTACGGCTAAAATTCACCGGACTGTCCGGTGAGCCAACGGTCAGCCGCACCAACGGTCGGCCGCGCAATCCGCGCGTGACGCATGGCCGAGCCAACGGTCAGATGGGGGCACCGGACTGTCCGATGCGCCAACGGCTCCAAGTCTTCAACGGTCGGCTGCGCCAGTTTAGGAAGGCAATCTGCACCGGACATGCTACAGTGCCTGTCCGGTGGTGCACCGGACTGTCCGGTGCACCACCCGACAGAAGGCAAGAATTACCTTCCCTGATTGCCTCCAACGGCTCCTAGCTGCCTTGAGGCTATAAAAGGGACCCCTAGGCGCATGGAGGAGATACACAAGCATTCTTTGATCATCTCTAAGCACCAAGACTTCATTCTAGCGCATTTGATTCTTTGTGATAGCAATTTGAGCTCCTCTTGAGTTGAGAACTCCGTGTGTGAACTTAGAGCTCAAGTTGTGACTAGTGTGCGTGTTTGTGCTGTTGCTTTCGAGACTTGTGTGTGTTGCTTTTCCCTCCCTTACATCCGTGCTTCTTTGTGATCGTCATTTGTAAGGGCGAGAGGCTCCAAGTTGTGGAGATTCCTCGCAAACGGGATATAGTGAAAGAAAGAAAAACACTGTGGTATTCAAGTGGATCTTTGGATCACTTGAAAGGGGTTGAGTGCAACCCTCGTCCATTGGGACGCCACAATGTGGAGTAGGCAAGTGTTGTACTTGGCCGAACCACGGGATAAACCATCGTGTCTCTTGTGCTTGTTCTCATTATGACTATTGTGTTTCACAAGAGCTCGGTCCTTAGCCACTTGATTTCATTGTGCTAACACTTAATCAAGTTTTGTGGCTTTAAGTTTTAAGTTTTTACAGGATCACCTATTCACCCCCCCTCTAGGTGCTCTCAATTGGTATCAGAGCCGTTCTCTTCACGAAAGGGACTAATCTCCCGAAGGGATGGATCCTAAGGGAAAGGGGATGGTGATCAACGACAAGGAGAAGGAGTCCTTCATCAATGAGCCAAAAGACGACAAGCCCACTGACTCGGGCTCAAGTCACAAGAAGAAGGATGGGAAGAAGAAGAGGCACATCAAGAAGATAGTCTACTACGACAGCGACGAGTCCTCTTCTTCCCAAAGAGACAACGACGACGAGAAAAAGAAAACGGTCAACTCAAACTTTTCTTTTGATTATTCTCGTATTCCGCAAAATTCCAATGCTCATTTGCTTTCCATTCCTCTTGGTAAACCTCCACACTTTGATGGAGAGGACTACGGATTTTGGAGTCACAAAATGCGTAGCCACTTGTTCTCTCTTCATCCAAGTATATGGGAGATAGTAGAAAATGGAATGCAATTTGATAGTATGGATAATCCCATGTTTATCAATGAACAAATTTACAAAAATGCACAAGCTACCACTGTTCTTTTAGCATCCTTGTGCAGGGAAGAGTATCATAAGGTGGGCGGCTTGGATAATGCCAAGCAAATTTGGGACACCCTCAAGATCTCACATGAGGGGAACGACGCCACCATGATCACCAAGATGGAGTTGGTGGAAGGCGAACTAGGAAGGTTCGCAATGATCAGGGGGGAGGAGCCAACTCAAACGTACAACAGGCTCAAGACCCTGGTCAACAAAATCAGGAGCTATGGAAGCACGAGATGGACAGACCACGACATCGTCCGGCTTATGCTAAGGTCCTTCACTGTCCTTGATCCTCATCTTGTAAACTCTATTCGTGAAAATCCTAGGTACACCAAGATGACGCCCGAGGAAATACTCGGAAAGTTTGTAAGCGAGCGAATGATGATCAAGGAGGCAAGATATGTTGATGAGGCGTTGAATGACCCAATGCCTATCCACGAGCCTCAAACCGTTGCTCTCAAAGCAACAAGCAGCAGGGAGGGGCTACCTAGCAAGGTGGCACAAGTTGAGGCTGCCAGACTAAATGAGGATGAAATGGCCCTCATCATCAAGCGCTTCAAGATGGCGCTCAAAGGTCGCAAGGAGCATCCCAACAAGAGCAAGACGAAGGGAAAGCGCTCCTGCTTCAAGTGTGGTAAGATTGGTCACTTTATTGCTAACTGTCCCGATAATGATAGTGACCAGGAACAAGGAAAGAATGGGAAGAGAGAGAACAAGAAGGTTTACAAGAAGGCTAAGGGCGAAGCACATCTTGGAAAAGAATGGGACTCGGATTGTTCTTCGTCCGACTCCGACGACGAAGGACTCGCCGCCACGGCCTTCAACAAATCGTCTCTCTTCCCCAACGAGCATCACACCTGCCTCATGGCAAAGGAGAAGAAGGTAAGTGTAACACCCGGTTTTAAGGAACAAAGCCGGGTGCATCTCATACATGCGCCAAAGAAGACAACATATATAATAACAGAGTGTATAGAGATAAATGTCACGAAACATCAGAGTATTTATTACATAGCGGAAGACTTATTACAAAGTAAAAGAATAGATATAAAACGAACTAAGGATCGTCGGCGCCAATGTCGACTGAGAAACGCCACCTAGATCAGATCGAACTCCTCAGTGTTAGGCGGCTCCTCTTCGACCACCTGTTCTTCTCCTGTGGGGGGGTTGTGAGACAGCAAGAGTGAGCTCACATACGTTCATAGCTCAACAAGTCGTGGGGAATAATGTGGCATGAACTCACCAAAGGTGGGAGTTCATGAAGTGTAAGGCTGATCAATGAAATAAAGGTTGAGGCTGAGCATTGCTTTTATAAGTTGGTCAAAATTTTATTAGCAATTACTAAGTGTAAGTAAATACCAAACCTTAATAATAATAAAGAAAAGTAATAGTAAAATAATCCCAAATGTGATGCAAATGTCAAATTAACTTTAAGTTCCACAAGTTAATTGAAGCGTCCCCAATCCTCTGGGACTCAAATGTGATACAATTACTAGTCCCAGGAGGCTAGTAAACACATTTATACATCAGATGATTACAGATCTGATTAAACGACAAACCTATAAAGGTGGCGAAAAACTTTAAGAGTTGGTCCACAACTCGGGACATATCATCAGAGTGGGGCTGAAGCAGCCCGATATACGCAGTGAAGCAAATCAGCGGTCCAACAGCCACAGGCAAGGTTGGGAACAGTCATAACTCTTACCCGATCTCCTTTTTCTGAAAAAAAATAAATAAGCAAGGGTGAGTACAAACGTACTCAGCAGCCCACCTTCACCCGCGGAATGGGGAAATCAGATATAATGCATGGAATATGTGGAGCTCAGAATATTTTGCAGAAACAGCAATATTTTATGCAGGGTTGTTTTGAAAAACATTTTGTACTTTCGCAAAGCGCATCCTATCCAAAAGGAGCAGGAAGTTTTTCAGTATTATAACAAAATCCCCTGGACTAAACCATCCAGGTATCTCAGCAGTTTCCCACTGGTTTTCCTTTTCAAAAACAGCTACTGGACTTCCTGTCCACCATAGCTCACGACTAAACCGTTGAACCTTTTAAAAACCATTTTTCTCAAACGCACCCTTTTTTGAAAACAAAACATTAATTGCCATACCATACCAGACTCGTCCATTCCTGTGGACACAGACTATTCGAATAGGTTTGAACTCTGCGTAGAGGTGTACACTTTACCCACTAGTCCGGCTCTGCGATCTCATAGCTAGTGAGACCCGAATCCGAATCTCTTTCTTTCCCTGCACGTCCTAACCTTAACGGTTATCCGGAAGGAGTCAGGCCACCACCATGTCCAAACCGGACAAAACTTTCCCCCTTCTTATCCTCCCGGTGCTCCCCAGCCTTCATAACCCTGGGGTCGGACCGCACGAGTTCAGATTGAGTGACTGCCCACACAGTCTCGAGTGGTTGTACTATTAAAGAGTACAGGTAGTGAAGATGACAAACCGGTCCTTATAAGAGGGGACAATCCTTCTGCTCACGCCTAAACCAGCTGAGCCAACACCTTAGGCCCTCCCCTAAACCAGGGAGTCCCTGATCATCCCTACTCAAAGGTGATAAGGGTGAAAACCCTTCATCATACACATTTTGAAAAGCATTTTCTTTTGAAAACTCACACCTTTTCTCAAATCATTTGTAACAAATATATTAAGGATTGATTGCGGCAAGCGGCTTGGGTGGCCATAATAACTTGTCTCAAAATCATATCATGCATAAAATAACAGGCTGAGGGTTGTGGTTGAAAAATCATAGGTAATTTATGCATCAAAGGGATCCAGTGAGCTTGCCGTGCTTATCCGGTGAAGGGGGAAGAAGAGCTCGCGGAACTGGCTTCTGGCTCCTGGCGTAGACTTGTAGATCTGGCCTCTACTAGACAGTACGAATGCTCCGATAACTATGCAACATGAACATGCAAACATACAAACAAGCAAGTATACCAACAAATATTTAGTATAGTGGTCAGAATAGAGATATATGGATGGGTAGAGTCTTGAGTAGAATCTGTGTCATGTGGTGTTGAGATACTACTAGTGGTGGAGCGGAGGTGCTTACGAGGAGGGTGGACTGGAGGCGAAGCGACACTATGCGTGTAGCCGGTAGAGCGGAGTAACTGAGTGGGTGGGCGTTTGCCTTGGCTGAGGGTGTTGAGTGTGTGTGGAGAGGGAGAGGTTAGCTGGGTGTATTTATAGCTGGGTGTATGTGGTGTAACACAGTGAAGTTCACTGTTGGTGAGAATAGTGACGAATGAATCGTCTGACTTAGTCTGAACAGAGAGATTATAGGCAGAATATGGGATAAGAGTATTTTAGGAGTTTTCTGGATTATGAACCATGCTTATGGGATGACATGGTTGGATAGGGAATAATTCAGTAAGAATTTAGAAACGAGAATTATTGGAATCTGAGTTTGGAAGCATGGTTCGAAGGAATCTCAAGTTAAGCGTGCTCAACTTGGAGAAACCTAGGATGGGTGACCAGATGGGAAGTTCCCACTAGAAGGAAAATCACAGTCACCGGAGTTTGTAAAACTAGAATATGGGTCTGGCTGGTCTTAGGTGGACTGGACAGCATGATGGATGAGTAGTTGAAATTTGGGGTGATCGGATGATCGATGAATAGTAACGGTGAATACTAACGGTAAATAGTAACGGTAAAAAGTAACGGTAAATAGTAACGGTAAAAAGTAACAGTAAACAGTAACGGTAAATAGTAACGGTAAAAAGTAACGGTAAATAGTAACGGTAAAAAGTAACGGTAAGTAGTAGCGGTAAATAGTAGCGGTAAAAAGTAACGGTAAATAGTAACGGTAAATAGTAACGGTAAAAAGTAACGGTAAAAAGTAACGGTGAAAAGTAAAGGTAAAAAGTAACGGTAAATAGTAACGGTAAATAGTAACGATAAATAGTGATGGTGAATAGTTCGTATGAACGAACGATGAACGATGGATATGAACTATGAACGAACGATGAACGATCAAATGATCGAACGAACGAACGATCGGAATTTCGGCAGCATAACGGCAGGAAAAAGATTATTTGGACGAACGAACGGACGAACGATCGAACGATCGGACGAACGGACGAACGAACCATGAACGATCGGACGAACGATCAAACGATCGGACGAACGAACGATCAGAATTTCGGCAGCATAACGGCAGGAAAAAGATTATTTGGACGAACGAACGGACGAACGATCGAACGATCGGACGAACGGACGAACGAACCATGAACGATCGGACGAACGATCGAACGATCGGACGAACGAACGAACAAACTAAGAACAGGGGGACGAACGATCGAAGAACGACCGAACTATCCTTGTGCTAGTGTGTGCTTGTGTGGAACATGGAGTGGGAGTGGGCGTGTGGGTGTGGGTGTGGGGGGGGAGGGAGTTGCCATGAAATGGCTTGGGGTGGGATGAGAGGAGGCCCTTGCCCCTCTATTTATAGCCATAGTGGGAGGGATTAGGGGGAGGGATGAGAGGATTAGTGGGAGATTAGCATGGATTTGTCTTATATGAGTGTAATTAGCTTGTAGAGCTCACCGTATGACACCGGGGGCATACGTATACGTATGATCATGAAGAAAGTTATGAAGAAAATATTTGTAGG
The DNA here is from genome assembly GCF_902167145.1 of Zea mays. Taxonomy (NCBI): domain Eukaryota; kingdom Viridiplantae; phylum Streptophyta; class Magnoliopsida; order Poales; family Poaceae; genus Zea; species Zea mays. Next base: position 13,096,641 of record NC_050097.1, read on the forward strand.
GACTTGAAAAATGATTCTGAAGGTATTTCTCAAGAGGAAAATACTTGGAGATATATCAGTGCAATATTTGGGCAGTATTTCTGAAAAGAATCAGAGGGGATCTATAGGGAAATATTTGTAGGATATTTTGAGGAGTATTTTTGGAGAGAATATAGACCACTATACTTTATTTGTTGATATCAACTCGCAAACAAACATTTTGAAATAAAATTTGAAATTCATTTTGAATTTAGAGCGAGTTTGAGAAAATTTCAGGATTTGAATTTTTGGGATGCTACAAATCTACCCCACTTAAAATGAATCTCGTCCTCGAGATTCGGCTTAGAAGGGTTATGGGTATAGCTTTACTTCAGCTACATATCTTCACTTTGCAGACTCTTCGAGGAGATGGAACTTCAACAAAATTTGGCCTTTCAGGAGCATCCGGTTGCTGATTGCAAACGCTGATTCTGGCTACTCAAAGATCATCTTCAGGCTTCTAGGTTTCGCTTAGCTTATTGAGGAAGCATCGATGCCAACACGCAAACCTTCCTCTTGCGAACTTCCACATGGATTCCTTCCTTGATTAGTCTTTTGGTGCTTCATCAACAAAACTTGGGTGACCACTTCTCATCCAGAAACTTATATCCTTCGATGATCTGGTACTCCACAAGCTTGCTACAAGCCTTCTTCTTTTTCTCCATAGCAACAACCTTACTGGAACACTACCCCACTTAAAATGAATGAGGGTAGGACTCTTGAATCTTGGGGATTTGAACTCCTTGAAGTACCTCATAACAAGGGTGTTACGGGGTCTTCTTCTACTGTTGCTGCTTGAGCAGGCTGCAGAGAGATGACTGCCATAGGGTTGATTCCGGCAGAACCTTCTTCTTATCTTCTCTTCACTATCTTCTTTTCACTTCTCACTTCTCACTTCTCACTGCCTCTTTCTTTCTCTTTGCTCTTCCCACTCGAGGATTCTATCAAAGAGTATTACTATCATACACTGGAGGAAACCAAAGACTATGAACCATGTGCAACAGTCTTTAACCCAAGAATTACCAAGCATTGTGATCTCAGGGGCGAGGGAGTGGAAAATGGAGTTGCTTGCGATTTGGCAGAGGGGATTTTATCTAGTGTGTTCTTTGCTTTGAGCGAGATGGGAGTTGAGAGAGCTGGTGGGGGGTTTTATAGGCGAGCGGTATTGATGGTGGTGCTCGGGTGCGGAGTGGTGATGATGGAGCAGGTGACACAAGGCAACAAGTGCGATGGAGTGGGGGATGGTGTTGCTGGCGGTAATGGTGGTGGGTGCGCTGCAAAAAAGGGGGTGGGCGGTGGTAGTGCGCATGGAGGCGGGGCACGTATGCGGGGGGCATGGGTGAGTGGTGGGGTCAATGACCCTGATGTTTGTGGTCTCTGGTTCCAAGAATCTTTGCCTCTCTGTATGGTAATAACTCCTTCTGTCCTCTTTTTCTGTTTACTTTGACTCAGGGGCAGTGCTTTGATTCTCACGGTCGGTCCTTTTGACTGAGCGACAGGATAGGTTCCTCTGTAGCTTATTGCAGGCTTCAAGGGTAAGCTTCTCGGTATCTTCTTGGGTAAGGTGCTTTTCTCTTGAGATGGGTTAAGATGAGAATGGAAGCATAAGGTGAGGATTAGTTCTAATTTGTGATCTATGTTTTTAGAGAAAACCTTTTTAAGAAAAAAGAAAAGAAAACACACAAGCTCAGCAATGATAAGCACAAACAAATCAAATGTTTTGAATAGGGGAAGAATAGAGTTTTTTCCAAAGCACGGACTACTCAGATTCGGGGGCTAAGCATAACTACTATTGCTCGGCTCCTAAATTGAGAACTATGCTAAATGCAACTTATGAGCACTAACGTTAAAGCATCACATATGCACTCAAAAGGGAAGAAAAACATCAAGGGAAATTCATTTTGAAATGCCCTAGGGGGCCACACAATTAGAGTTTTGCAAAACACGAGTCTACACGATTACCTCTCATACATGCAGGGCTCTAGCCAAAGTGAAGAAAAACTTCACTACCCAATGCATGCAGAGGACTGGGCATAACTAACTTCAAACTAGGCAGCTTCTCTTCTGGCAAGGCTTGCACACAACTTCAATCTGAGACATCTCCTGGATGGGTCAAGAGGGAGCTGATATTGAAGGCTTCTTCTGGCGGCGACTGAGATGGCAGCACGGGGTCGAACTCTTCTTGAAGCGGGACAGGCTCTTGTAGCTCCTCAGAGGGCGGTAGCGCTGGCGGGGTGCTTGCAGCTTCTTCCTTGACTTCAAGGGATGGTGCAGGAATCTTTTTCATGGTGAGGGGCTCAAACAACTCTGGCGGGGGATCTTGGGAGGACTCGGGGTGCTCTTGCTTATCCATAGCCTGAGGGAAGACTGGAATTCCTTCCAAGACTATGGCTCCTTCCGGTAGTTCCCAAGCCTTCTTCTCTCCTCTGATAGAGACCGGGTGACCTTCAAGAATCTGGGGGTCTTCAGCTTTGATGGGTTGAACTGGGTTGGATGGAGCGGGCTCTTGGATCCACAGGGCTCTACGTTGGTTATTGGTTACCAAGTAGGCATCCATCAACTTCTGGACGTGCTCATCCTTGGCCTGCTTCAGGGCTTCAACAGCAATGGCTTCACGGCTTTCCAAGGCAGCTACACGGGCTTGAGCTGAGGTGAGATCCACATGGAGCTTACGGTTGAGCTTCTCTGCATCTTCTGCTCGGGCAATCATCTGACGGTGGTGTCGAGCCAAGAAATCATACTGTGCATCCAGGGTGAGCAGGTATGCAGTGAGGTACACGACTGTGGGATCGTCCTCAAGCAGCTGTTGACCTTCCAAGGCACGCATCCTGGCCATCCAAACTGGACAGTCTCTCTAAAAGGGCGGAAAGAATCTGAGCGGTGTGTCGGCCACTTCTTCTTCATAAAGTTGACACAGGGTCCTCAATGCCTTGCGAGCGACGACTTGACAGGTGTCTTTGAATCTGTGCCCAGCAGCAGTGACACTCCATTCCACATGGTGCGGACTGGATCCAATGTATATAGTCACGACACACTTCTCTGTGCCATGCTCGACGAATTCACGACCATCATACTCTGGCTGGCTCCTGATTCCGAGGCGAACTATGCATGCTCTCAGCAACTTGGGGAAACCATCTTCATCTTGGCAAAAGCTGGTTTGGCAGCGAACCTCCATCTGACTTCTGAGAGAGGGAAAGGGGGGAGCATTTTTTAAATGAAGGGATGAGAGCAAGAATTTTTTTAAGAAAATAGTTTTAACTCAAAAACTTTTTGACCAGGCTAAGGGTTACGTCCTGCGGCCAACCTAACAGCTCTGATACCACCTGAAGCGTCCCCAATCCTCTGGGACTCAAATGTGATACAATTACTAGTCCCAGGAGGATAGTAAACACATTTATACATCAGATGATTACAGATCTGATTAAACGACAAACCTATAAAGGTGGCGAAAAACTTTAAGAGTTGGTCCACAACTCGGGACATATCATCAGAGTGGGGCTGAAGCAGCCCGATATACGCAGTGAAGCAAATCAGCGGTCCAACAGCCACAGGCAAGGTTGGGAACAGTCGTAACTCTTACCCGATCTCCTTTTTCTGAAAAAAATAAATAAGCAAGGGTGAGTACAAACGTACTCAGCAGCCCACCTTCACCCGCGGAATGGGGAAATCAGATATAATGCATGGAATATGTGGAGCTCAGAATATTTTGCAGAAACAGCAATATTTTATGCAAGGTTGTTTTGAAAAACATTTTGTACTTTCGCAAAGCGCATCCTCTCCAAAAGGAGCAGGAAGTTTTTCAGTATTATAACAAAATCCCCTGGACTAAACCATCCAGGTATCTCAGCAGTTTCCCACTGGTTTTCCTTTTCAAAAACAGCTACTGGACTTCCCGTCCACCATAGCTCACGGCTAAACCGCCGAACCTTTTAAAAACCATTTTTCTCAAACGCACCCTTTTTTGAAAACAAAACATTAATTGCCATACCATACCAGACTCGTCCATTCCTGTGGACACAGACTATTCGAATAGGTTTGAACTCTGCGTAGAGGTGTACACTTTACCCACTAGTCTGGCTCTGCGATCTCATAGGTAGTGAGACCCGAATCTCTTTCTTTCCCCGCACGTCCTAACCTTAACGGTTATCCGGAAGGAGTCAGGCCACCACCATGTCCAAACCGGACAAAACTTTCCCCCTCCTTATCCTCCCGGTGCTCCCCAGCCTTCATAACCCTGGGGTTGGACCGCACGAGTTCAGATTGAGTGACTGCCCACACAGTCTCGAGTGGTTGTACTATTAAAGAGTACAGGTAGTGAAGATGACAAACCGGTCCTTATAAGAGGGGACAATCCTTCTGCTCACGCCTAAACCAGCTGAGCCAACACCTTAGGCCCTCCCCTAAACCAGGGAGTCCCTGATCATCCCTACTCAAAGGTGATAAGGGTGAAAACCCTTCATCATACACATTTTGAAAAGCATTTTCTTTTGAAAACTCACACCTTTTCTCAAATCATTTGTAACAAATATATTAAGGATTGATTGCGGCAAGCGGCTTGGGTGGCCATAATAACTTGTCTCAAAATCATATCATGCATAAAATAACAGGCTGAGGGTTGTGGTTGAAAAATCATAGGTAATTTATGCATCAAAGGGATCCAGTGAGCTTGCCGTGCTTATCCGGCGAAGGGGGAAGAAGAGCTCGCGGAACTGGCTTCTGGCTCCTGGCGTAGACTTGTAGATCTGGCCTCTACGAGACAGTACGAATGCTCCGATAACTATGCAACATGAACATGCAAACATACAAACAAGCAAGTATACCAACAAATATTTAGTATAGTGGTCAGAATAGAGATATATGGATGGGTAGAGTCTTGAGTAGAATCTGTGTCATGTGGTGTTGAGATACTACTAGTGGTGGAGCGGAGGTGCTTACGAGGAGGGTGGACTGGAGGCGAAGCGACACTATGCGTGTAGCCGGTAGAGCGGAGTAACTGAGTGGGTGGGCGTTTGCCTTGGCTGAGGGTGTTGAGTGTGTGTGGAGAGGGAGAGGGTAGCTGGGTGTATTTATAGCTGGGTGTATGTGGTGTAGCACAGTGAAGTTCACTGTTGGTGAGAATAGTGACGAATGAATCGTCTGACTTAGTCTGAACAGAGAGATTATAGGCAGAATATGGGATAAGAGTATTTTAGGAGTTTTCTGGATTATGAACCATGCTTATGGGATGACATGGTTGGATAGGGAATAATTTGGTAAGAATTTAGAAACGAAAATTATTGGAATCTGAGTATGGAAGCATGGTTCGAAGGAATCTCAAGTTAAGCGTGCTCAACTTGGAGAAACCTAGGATGGGTGACCAGATGGGAAGTTCCAAACTAGAAGGAAAATCACAGTCACCGGAGTTTGTAAAACTAGAATATGGGTCTGGCTGGTCTTAGGTGGACTGGACAGCATGATGGATGAGTAGTTGAAATTTGGGGTGATCGGATGATCGATGAATAGTAACGGTGAATACTAACGGTAAATAGTAACGGTAAAAAGTAACGGTAAAAAGTAACGGTAAAAAGTAACGGTAAATAGTAACGGTAAAAAGTAACGGTAAATAGTAACGGTAAAAAGTAACGGTAAATAGTAACGGTAAATAGTAACAGTAAAAAGTAACGGTAAATAGTAGCGGTAAATAGTAGCGGTAAAAAGTAACGGTAAATAGTAACGGTAAATAGTAACGGTAAAAAGTAACGGTAAAAAGTAACGGTGAAAAGTAACGGTAAAAAGTAACGGTAAATAGTAATGGTGAATAGTGATGGTGAATAGTTTGTATGAACGAACGATGAACGATGGATATGAACTATGAACGAACGATGAACGATCAAATGATCGAACGAACGAACGATTGGAATTTCGGCAGCATAACGGCAGGAAAAAGATTATTTGGACGAACGAACGGACGAACGATCGAACGATCGGACGAACGGACGAACGAACCATGAACGATCGGACGAACGATCAAACGATCGGACGAACGAACGATCAGAATTTCGGCAGCATAACGGCAGGAAAAAGATTATTTGGACGAACGAACGGACGAACGATCGAACGATCGGACGAACGAACCATGAACGATCGGACGAACGATCGAACGATCGGACGAACGAACGAACAAACTAAGAACAGGGGGACGAACGATCGAAGAACGATCCTTGTGCTAGTGTGTGCTTGTGTGGAACATGGAGTGGGAGTGGGCGTGTTGGTGTGGGGGGGAGGGAGTTGCCATGAAATGGCTTGGGGTGGGATGAGAGGAGGCCCTTGCCCCTCTATTTATAGCCATGGTGGGAGGGATTAGGGGGAGGGATGAGAGGATTAGTGGGAGGATGAGAGGATTAGTGGGAGATTAGGATGGATTTGTCTTATATGAGTGTAATTAGCTTGTAGAGCTCACCGTATGACACCGGGGGCATATGTATACGTATGAGCATGAAGAAAGTTATGAAGAAAATATTTGTAGGGACTTGAAAAATGATTCTGAAGGTATTTCTCAAGAGGAAAATACTTGAAGATATATCAGTGCAATATTTGGGCAGTATTTCTGAAAAGAATCAGAGGGGATCTATAGGGAAATATTTGTAGGATATTTTGAGGAGTATTTTTGGAGAGAATATTGACCACTATACTTTATTTGTTGATATCAACTCGCAAACAAACATTTTGAAATGAAATTTGAAATTCATTTTGAATTTAGAGCGAGTTTGAGAAAATTTCAGGATTTGAATTTTTGGGATGCTACATTAATCATGTGAGGGTCCGAGCCGCTCTTGACCGTGAGCACGGCTAGTATACCAGTTTTACACTCTGCAGAGGTTGCGCATCTTTACCCACAAGTCATGTTACCCATCTGCCAAGAGACGGCCAATCCCATACACCTCTACCGAGGAGGCGAGGTAGGGTAACACTACGAGGCCTTTACAAAGTTCCACTAGCTTCAGAAATCCCGCTACAGTTTATAGGAAGCTCCAGTGCAGGGTTCTTGCCTGACCGCCATCGCAGCAAAATCAACCAAGGACCTCCCTACACTGACCACTCCCCTACTGCCCTTGCCCCTTTCGGGTAAGGAAGACCTCCACTAGCTTTCCTAGTTAATCAGTCAAGGGCGTCCCATTAAACCCTTGTGGTAGCACTGTTTTCCCGGGTGGTCGCTCCATGTTCCCATTAATTTAATGATCTTAACATGAACAGTAATAGTAACAAGATAATAACAGAATAATCATGAATAGTGTATCTTCATACCCAAATCCACATAAAGCAATAGCAGGTACTACCCAAAAATATTTCAGGGGTGAACAAGGTATAAAGATAACCAAAACTAGGGTAACCTAAAGGATCCCATCAAAATTAACCTATGCAGATCATTATAATTAATAAGAACATGGCTGGGAAAAGTAAGTGATCAAGGGCACAACTTGCCTTCAATGAGCTCCTGCTCAGCTATCTCTACTTGCTGAACCTCAGATTCTACAGTGGCTTGCTCGTCTATTCGCATCAACACAATACATACATAGTATAGCCAAAATCAACATCACACCAAACATGTAAATAAAATATACAGTAAAAATCTACACATTAAAATGAAATCATAGGAACTGGAATCATTAAATTTGGAGTTATAGAATTCAAGTTATGGATTTCCTAAGATTTAATGTGCTTGAAATAGGATTAAATGATAAATTAATTTTCTAATTGAGTTTATGTCAAAACAGAGACACTAAATGATAGATAATAACATTACAAAATTTTAGGAACTGGAATGGTTCAATTTGGAGTTCATATGCATTTTCTATGAATTATACAAATTCTGGCATTTAATTAATACTAAAAATCCATTTTTAAATTCATTTCTCTGGTTTTATTTGTTCTCTGGACTAGGCGTCAATTTTCAGAAAGTCTAGGGGTTCCGCGGTAAAAATCTATAGACACAGAGCGCAGTGAGGGTGGACGGTGGGTTCTATTTTTAATAAAGACAGGGTTGTTTTTGCAAGACGCGCAAGATGAAGGGGTATGATCTAATATGGGCCGTTGGATCAAAAACTGGTGGTACGGATTAGATCTGGAGCACATTTAATCCGCGAGTGACCCTGGCCAACCGATCAGCGATCAAGCGCCCGGATTAGATCTGCCATCGCCTGAACCGGTACCTAACGACACCCGCCCGATCAAAAATGGACGGACCAGATTTAATGCTGGCCGAAGCAATGCGTACCGCTCGATCTAACATAAACGCACTGGATTGATTCACCAGGAAATGTTACCCTGATCTAATCGAGGCCATCCATTGGTCATCCAACGACCGAACCCACCCCTACTCAACTCCGACAGAGGGCTGCGGCGGCGCGCGCATGCCGGCGACGCCATGGCCGGTGTGCGGCAAACCGGCGATTCCGTCCCAAATCTGGCTAAATTGGTGATGCTACGTGACCCTGTGTATGCGTCGAGAACATTGGCTACGGCGCCCAGAAGGTTGCCCACGGCGATGGCGCGGCACCGCAATGGCATGGTTCCGGTGAGCACATTCAAAGGGGGTTCATCGGCGCTGACAAGATGACGCAGCCGCCCCCATAGTGCTCCGAAGTATAGCGAAGGCGACGAACGACCGGCGAACCGCACCCCCCATGGCCGCCCCACGAGAGCAGAGGCCCAGTCATGGTGAGTCCGGGTGCGGCTACCCACGGCAGTGCCCGCGGCAGGAGTGGCATGGCTGCGAGGCGCGACGAATTTAGCCCAGGGTCAAGTGAAAGCGCAGGTGGTCGGCCATCTATATAGGGCGAGCGAATCGACCGGCGAGTTCCACGACGGAAAAGCTGCGCGACCCGTGTAGAAGCAGGCGCGCGAGGGGAAGAAGAACGTGCTGACCAGGTGGGTTCTTATCCTCCCAGCGAGGACGACGAGAGGTGGTTGAGGATCCGCTAATAGCGCGCTGGCGAGATTCGCGGCACGACGTTGGATCCGTGCAGCAGGCTGGAGCGCGCGGCCATGGTGGAGCTCAGGGCAGCGCGAGCGAGATCCACGGGGAAGAAAGAGACCGACGGCAAGAGGGGTCCACAGGCAGTGACAGAGCAGAGAGACAGGCGTGCGCTCAGCACTGGTTTGGGCCGAAATCAAGTTCGTTGGCCCATCCATGTACAGTATCTTTTCTTTTTTTTATCCTTTTGTATTTCATCTTTCTTTTCTTTTCTCTTTATTCAAAATGCAAATTTGAATTTGCTCATTGTAGTGAACTTGTACTCATATTTGAACGTAATCTTTGATCATGCCATTATGTTATGATTTATTTATTTAAGAATTTACTTTATACCTTATAGTAATTCTTCCTCTCTTCTCTTCTTTTCTTTGTTACTCTCCCACTCTTAAATATTCCAAATAGATATTAAATCTTCAATTTGTGACATTAATTTATTTTCTTATTGTGGCTATTATTTTTACTAGATGCACATACAACAAAACCAACATGATGCATGGTTATTCTCAATATTATTAATTGTTTGCTTGCTTTTCGATGTGGTGTTCTCATATTTAGTTGAACAGAGGCAAAAATACGTAAGGGAATTCTCTCCTTAATATAGTTTATAAAGTTGGGTATTACAAATCCTACCCCCCTTAACAAAAATCTCGTCTTCGAGATTTAGGAAGGACTAGGGAAAAGAGGGGGAAAATCTATGCGAAGTTTTTCTTCTCTTTCCCATGTTGCTTCATCCTCTCCATGGTGACTCCATTGCACTTTGCACATCTTTATAACTTTGTTCCTCATGACACGAGTCAGTGTATCAAGAATCTTGATAGAATACTCCGTGTAAGTCAAATCACCCTGAACACTGAGCTCTTCCATTGGTAACTGTTCCTCAGGAACACGGAGACACTTCTTAAGTTGAGACACATGGAATACATTATGCACATAAGATAGATTATCAGGTAGCTCGAGTTGATAGGCCATATCTCCAACTCGCCTAAAAACTCTGAATGGTCCAATAAAACGAGGGGACAATTTGCCCTTAAATTTAAATCTCCTCATTCCACGAAGTGGTGACACCTTGAGGTACACATGATCACCTTCCTCAAATTCCAGTGGTCTTCTTCTATTATATCAGCATGGCTCTTTTGCCTGGTTTGAGCTACCCTCAAGTTCTCCCTGATCATACAGACTTGCTCTTCTGTCTCTTGAATAAGTTCATGTCCAAAGAACTGTCTTCCTCCAGTCTGGTCCTAATATTGAGGCGCCCTGCATTTCCTGTCATACAGAGTCTCGAACGGTGACATCTTCAGACTGGCCTGTTAACTATTATTATATGAGAACTCAGCATAAGGTAGACTCTTATCCCAACTACTACCATGCTGAAGGGCACAAGTTCTCAACATGTCTTCCAATACTTGGTTAGTCCTTTCAGTTTGTCCATCAATCTGAGGATGGCCGAATTAAAATTCAACTTCGTATCCATATTCTCATGAAAACTTTTCCAAAATCTGGAGGTAAACTGTGATCCTCTATCCGAAATGATCTTCTTTGATACTCCACGTAAACACACAACCCGAGCCATATATAACTCTGCCAATTGAGATCCCTTATAAGAAGTCTTGACCGGAATGAAATGAGCCACTTTGGTCAGTCTATCCAAAAAAAACCCATATAGAATCATATCCTTTCAAGGTGCGAGGTAATCCAACAATGAAATCCATACCAATTTCTTCCCACTTCCATTCAGGTATCTTCAGTGGATGCAGTAGTACAGTTGGCCTCTGGTGTTCAGCCTTAACTCTCTGACACACATCAGACTTAGCCACATGTGCAGCAACATCTCTTTTCAGTCTATACCACCAATACTTCTACTTCAAATCTTGATACATCTTAGTGCTTCCAGGGTGGATGGAGTAATCAGAATCATGAGCTTCTTTCAATATAGTCTCACGGAGGCTATCAATCTCTGGAACACATATCCGATCTTTGAACCATATAGATCCTTTATCTCCTGGATTTTAGCATCACCAACCTGACCTTTACGAATTTCTTGCTCCAAGGTAGGTTCCAATTCAATAGTAACTCCTTCCATATGTGTAATAATTCCTAGGTTGAGTCTCTCAAAATCTTTTGCTAATTCATCAGGTAGCTGGACAACGAAAGCGGAGTGAACATGCTCCTTCCGACTCAAGGCATCTGCGACCAAATTTGCCTTGCCTGGGTGGTAATGAATTTCCAAATCATCATAATCCTTAATAAGCTCCAACCAACGGCGTTGCCTAAGGTTGAGATCCTTCTGAGTGAATATGTACTTCAAGCTCTTATGATCCGTGTATACTTGGCACTTAGTTCCCATGATGTAGTGTCTCCAAATCTTGAGTGCATGCACAACGGCAGCCAGTTCCAAGTCATGGGTGGGGTAGTTCAATTCATGTTTCCGCAACTGACGAGATGCATAGGCGATCACATGACCTTCTTGCATAAGCACACATCCAAGTCCTTGGCCACATGCATCACAGTAAATGTCAAATCCCTTCTGTAGATCTGGCATAACCAATACTGGTGTTGACATCATTCTCTCCTTCAATTGATCAAAACTCTCTTGGCATTTGTCATCCCACTTGAATTCTCTTCCTTTCTCCAAAAGCGAGGTCATAGGCTTGGCAATCTTAGAGAATCCTTCAATAAATCTCCGATAATATCCTGCGAGTCCCAAGAAGCTCCGAATCTCCGTAACTGTAGTGGGCACTCTCCACTCCATAATCTCCTTCACTTTAGCAGGATCCACTGCTATTCCTCCATTAGAAATGATATGACCAAGGAATGGCACCTTGTCAATCCAAAACTCACACTTGCTGAACTTAGCATAGAGTTGATTATCTCGCAGCTTCTGTAGCACCAACCTTAGATGTTGTTCATGATCACTTTCATTCCTAGAATAGATCAGAATATCGTCGATAAACACCACGACGAATCTGTCCAAATACTCCATAAACACTTTGTTCATCAAATTCATGAAATAAGCGGTGCATTGGTTAATCCAAATGACATAACAGTAAACTCGTATAATCCATATCGGGTTGAGAAAGCCGTCTTAGGAATATCCGATGGTCTAATCTTCATCTGATGGTATCCCGATCGGAGATCAATCTTCGAGAATACCCTAGCTCCTCTCATCTGATCAAACAAATCCTCAATACGGGGTAATGGGTACTTGTTCTTCACCGTGACATCATTAAGTGATCTATAGTCCACGCACATTCGTTGCGATCCATCCTTCTTCTGTACGAATAACACCGGTGCTCCCCAAGGTGAGGAACTCGAATGAATGTACCTAGCCTCTTGTAACTCTGTTAATTGCTTCTTAAGTTCCTTTAGTTCTTCTACGGACGTCCTGTATGGCTGTTTAGAAATAAGGGCAGTCCCAGGTAAGGGATCAATGACGAACTCATCTTCCCTATATGGTGGCATCACTGGTAACTCCTCTGGGAAGACATCCGGAAAATCTCTAACCACACGAATGTTGTCACCCACAAACTTCTCATCTACTAAAAATGCCATTATTCTGATGGTGGTTAGGGGTGGGCATTCGGGTTACCCGAAAAATTCGGGTCGGGTAATTCGGGTTTTTTTAATTTCGGGTTTTAAAAACTGCTACCCGAAGTATACCCGAAATAAACGGGTACCCGAAAATTCGGGTATCTAAAAAATCGGGTTCGGGTAATCCCGATTTACCCGATTACTACACTAGTTAGAAAAATACCCATCTATACTGTATGGCTCCTGTATATAATATTACATCCATAAATGAATATTCAAGTAGGAGAGGCACACGTAAACACCGACACATGCAATGACGAAATTAAGCCGCCCTAACCGTCTAACCGTGATCGGCTACCGATAAAAAAAGATTGTTAAAACAAGCTAGTGTGATGTGAAATGGAACAAGCCTCCAGTTTGTTATTACCCAATCAAAGTAATGAACGTCATCACAGCTAGCACTTGGTGAATAAATATATAATATTCGCAAGCATCCTAGTACGTACTGCCTGAGTATACCATTTGGCACTGCTTGGGGTAATCACATGGATTGAGGTGCCAAGCTACATTTCATCGTCAGTCATTAGCTTCTTGCATTACAGTACAGTACTCTCCAGTGTGCAGTTGCATGGCATGCAAAGCCAGTGAACATCTCATAAACATCAATAGCACAAATAACATATACTGTAATAATTTCGGGTAGTTCGGGTAAATCGGGTACCGGGACATGTTACCCGATTTACCCGAAAAAATTTCGGGTTTTCATACTTAGGATCCGAACTAATGTTTGGGTAATTCAGGTTCGGGTAGATCGGGTGCGGGTTCGGGTAGTTCGGGTTTGGGTAATGGGTATCGGGTTTTTTGCCCACCTCTAATGGTGGTAGTTACTACAACTTCAACTTCAAATTTTTGTCCTTTGTAACTGGTGAGTTCTACGGTTTCCTTAGCACCGTGTGTATACTGCCTTTGCCTTTCTTAACCATGACATACCAAGGATCAAATCTATACTGCTCTCTTCTAACAGTACATGGGTAGCCCATTTGGGTTAGAAACACAGGGTAAGAAAGAAAGAGTTATAGACAAGGTAGTGATTACGAAGCATGTTACTTTGGGGGATTTATTAGCTAAGTGTGTCACCTACTAAAGCTAATTCATTACCTTATGTTGGTACATGCTAAGATGCCCGTCTATACTATTTCAATCAATCAAAGAAGCAAATCAGGCATTGATCATCAGCACAATCAACCAACATTTTTAATAGATAAAATAATTTTATTTTTTTGTCTTAGGTCTCCTATCTCTTAAAAAGGTCATAAATGTAGGATTCCAAGGTGTGAAATCCATCTTGTCTCAGAGTAGAAAAGGTAAGAATGATCAGAGTAGAACAGTAGAAGGTGAGATAGGATCAAGGTAAGTATAGAAAGAGTCAGAGTAAGGTAAGTATAGAATGAATCTGAATGAGATAAGTAGGTAAGGGTTGTCCATTTCTATCTAGGTTTCGTCCTACAGTCAACATTTCCTCTGATACCACTTCTGTAACACCCGGTTTTAAGGAACAAAGCCGGGTGCATCTCATACATGCGCCAAAGAAGACAACATATATAATAACAAAGTGTATAGAGATAAATGTCACGAAACATCAGAGTATTTATTACATAGCGGAAGACTTATTACAAAGTAAAAGAATAGATATAAAACGAACTAAGGATCGTCGGCGCCAATGTCGACTGAGAAATGCCACCTAGATCAGATCGAACTCCTCAGTGTTAGGCGGCTCCTCTTCGACCACCTGTTCTTCTCCTGTTGGGGGGGGGTTGTGAGACAGCAAGAGTGAGCTCACATACGTTCATAGCTCAACAAGTCGTGGGGAATAATGTGGCATGAACTCACCAAAGGTGGGAGTTCATGAAGTGTAAGGCTGATCAATGAAATAAAGGTTGAGGCTGAGCATTGCTTTTATAAGTTGGTCAAAATTTTATTAGCAATTACTAAGTGTAAGTAAATACCAAACCTTAATAATAATAAAGAAAAGTAATAGTAAAATAATCCCAAATGAGATGCAAATGTCAAATTAACTTTAAGTTTCACAAGTTAATCATGTGAGGGTCCGAGCCGCTCTTGACCGTGAGCACGGCTAGTATACCAGTTTTACACTCTGTAGAGGTTGCACATCTTTACCCACAAGTCATGTTACCCATCTGCCAAGAGACGGCCAATCCCATACACCTCCACCGAGGAGGCGAGGCAGGGTAACACTACGAGGCCTTTACAAAGTTCCACTAGCTTTAGAAAATCCCGCTACAGTTTATAGGAAGCTCCAGTGCAGGGTTCTTGCCTGACCGCCGTCGCAGCAAAATCAACCAAGGACCTCCCTACACTGACCACTCCCCTACTGCCCTTGCCCCTTTCGGGTAAGGAAGACCTCCACTAGCTTTCCTAGTTAATCAGCCAAGGGCGTCCCATTAAACCCTTATGGTAGCACTGTTTTCCCGGGTGGTCGCTCCATGTTCCCATTAATTTAATGATCTTAACATGAACAGTAATAGTAACAAGATAATAACAGAATAATCATGAATAGTGTATCTTCATACCCAAATTCACATAAAGCAATAGCAGGTACTACCCAAAAATATTTCAGGGGTGAACAAGGTATAAAGATAACCAAAACTGGGGTAACCTAAAGGATCCCATCAAAATTATCCTATGCAGATCATTATAATTAATAAGAACATGGCTGGGAAAAGTAAGTGATCAAGGGCACAACTTGCCTTCAATGAGCTCCTGCTCAGCTATCTCTACTTGCTGAACCTCAGATTCCACAGTGGCTTGCTCGTCTATTCGCATCAACACAATACATACATAGTATAGCCAAAATCAACATCACACCAAACATGTAAATAAAATATACAGTAAAAATCTACACATTAAAATGAAATCATAGGAACTGGAATCATTAAATTTGGAGTTATAGAATTCAAGTTATGGATTTCCTAAGATTTAATGTGCTTGAAATAGGATTAAATGATAAATTAATTTTCTAATTGAGTTTATGTCAAAACAGAGACACTAAATGATAGATAATAACATTACAAAATTTTAGGAACTGGAATGGTTCAATTTGGAGTTCATATGCATTTTCTATGAATTATACAAATTCTGGCATTTAATTAATACTAAAAATCCATTTTTAAATTCATTTCTCTGGTTTTATTTGTTCTCTGGACTAGGCGTCAATTTTCAGAAAGTCCAGGGGTTCCGCGGTAAAAATCTATAGACACAGAGCGCAGTGAGGGTGGACGATGGGTTCTATTTTTAATAAAGACAGGGTTGTTTTTGCAAGACGCGCAAGATGAAGGGGTATGATCTAATATGGGCCGTTGGATCAAAAACTGGTGGTACGGATTAGATCTGGAGCACATTTAATCTACGAGTGACCCTGGCCGACCGATCAGCGATCAAGCGCCCGGATTAGATATGCCATCGCCTGAACCGGTACCTAACGACACCCGCCCGATCAAAAATGGACGGACCAGATTTAATGCTGGCCGAAGCAATGCTTACCGCTCGATCTAACATAAACGCACTGGATTGATTCACCAGGAAATGTTACCCTGATCTAATCGAGGCCATCCATTGGTCATCTAACGACCGAACCCACCCCTACTCAGCTCCGACAGAGGGCTGCGGCGGCGCGCGCATGCCCGGCGGCGCCATGGCCGGTGTGCGGCAAACCGGCGATTCCGGCCCAAATCTGGCTAAATTGGTGATGCTACGTGACCCTTTGTATGCGTCGAGAACACCCGAGGACTTACCAGTGTTGGCTACGGCGCCCAGAAGGTTGCCCACGGCGATGGCGCGGCACCGCAATGGCATGGTTCTGGTGAGCACATTCAAAGGGGGTTCACCAGCGCTGACAAGATGACGCAGCCGCCCCATAGTGCTCCGAAGTATAGCGAAGGCGTCGAACGACCGGCGAACCGCACCCCCCATTGTCGCCCCACGAGAGCAGAGGCCCAGTCATGGTGAGTCCGGGTGCGGCTACCCACGGCAGTGCCCGCGGCAGGAGTGGCATGGCTGCGAAGCGCGGCGAATTTAGCCCAGGGTCAAGTGAAAGCGCAGGTGGTCGGCCATCTATATAGGGCGAGCGAATCGACCGGCGAGTTCCACGACGGAAAAGCTGCGCGGCCCGTGTAGAAGCAGACGCGCGAGGGGAAGAAGAACGTGCTGACCAGGTGGGTTCTTATCCTCCCAGCGAGGACGACGAGAGGTGGTTGAGGATCCGCTAATAGAGCGCTGGCGAGATTCGCGGCACGACGTTGGATCCGTGCGGCAGGCTGGAGCGCGCGGCCATGGTGGAGCTCAGGGCAGCGCGAGCGAGATCCATGGGGAAGAAAGAGACCGACGGCAAGAGGGGTCCACAGGCAGTGACAGAGCAGAGAGACAGGCGTGCGCTCAGCACTGGTTTGGGCCGAAATCAAGTTCGTTGGCCCATCCATGTACAATATCTTTTCTTTTTTTTATCCTTTTGTATTTCCTCTTTCTTTTCTTTTCTCTTTATTCAAAATGCAAATTTGAATTTGCTCATTGTAGTGAACTTGTACTCATATTTGAACGTAATCTTTGATCAGACCATTATGTTATGATTTATTTATTTAAGAATTTACTTTATACCTTATAGTAATTCTTCCTCTCTTCTCTTCTTTTCTTTGTTACTCTCCCACTCTTAAATATTCCAAATAGATATTAAATCTTCAATTTGTGACATTAATTTATTTTCTTATTGTGGCTATTATTTTTACTAGATGCACATACAACAAAACCAACATGATGCATGGTTATTCTCAATATTATTAATTGTTTGCTTGCTTTTTGATGTGGTGTTCTCATATTTAGTTGAACAGAGGCAAAAATACGTAAGGGAATTCTCTCCTTAATATAGTTTATAAAGTTGGGTATTACAGTAAGCACTCGAAATACTATTGCATATGCTTCTTCAAGTGATGATGAATCTAGTGATGATGAAGTAGACTACGCAAGTTTATTCAAAGGCTTAGATAGAACTAAAATTGATAAGATCAATGAATTAATTGATGCGTTAAATGAGAAGAATAGATTGCTAGAAAAGCAAGAGGATCTTTTATATGAAGAGCATGATAAATTTGTAAGTGTGCAAAAGTCTCTTGCTTTAGAAGTTAAAAGAAATGAAATGCTTTCATGTGAATTATCTACTTGTCATGAGTCTATTTCTAGTCTAAAGAGTGTCAATGATGACTTAAATGCTAAGTTAGAAGTAGCAAATAAATCTAACTCATGTATTGAACATGTTGTTATTTGCAATAGGTGTAAGGATTTTAATATTGATGCCTGTAGTGAACACTTAATTTTCATTTCTAAATTAAATGATGAAGTGGCTAGTCCTAATGCTCAACTTAAGACTAGCAAGAGTGATTTTGATAAACTGAAATTTGCAAGGGATGCCTACACCATTGGTAGACACCCCTCAATTAAGGATGGGCTTGGCTTCAAGAGGGAAGCCAAGAACTTAACAAGCCAAAGAGCTCCCATTTTCAACAAGGAAAAGGGGAAGGCTCCTATGGCTAATAGTAGTCAAAAGAATCATGCATTTATTTATGATAGAAAATTTTCTAGAAATGCTTATCATAATAGGAGTTATAATGCTTGTGATTCACATGCCATGATTGCTTCAAGTTCTTCCTTTGTGCATGGTAGAGATATGCCTAGGAAAAATGTTGTTTATCATATGCCTAGGAGAAATGTTAATGTGCCTAGGAAAATGCATAATGAAAATGCTACTGTTATTCATGCCTGCAACACTGATTTTGTTCTCACATGCAAAAATAAGAAAGTAGTTGCTAGGAAATTAGGGGCAAAATGCAAGGGAGACAAAACTTGCATCTGGGTCCCTAAGGCTATTGTTACTAACCTTGTAGGACCCAACAAGAGTTGGGTACCTAAAACCCAAGCCTAATTTGCCTTGCAGGTTTATGCATCCGGGGGCTCAAGCTGGATTATCGACAGCAGATGCACAAACCACATGACGGGGGAGAAGAAGATGTTCACCTCCTACGTCAAGAATAAAGATTCCCAAGATTCAATCATATTCGGTGAGGGGAATCAAGGCAAGGTTAAAGGACTAGGAAAGATAGCTATTTCATCCGAGCATTCCATATCTAATGTGTTTTTAGTTGAATCACTCGGGTATAACTTGTTGTCCATTAGTCAATTATGTAATATGGGTTACAATTGCTTATTTACAAATGCAGATGTGTCTGTCTTTAGAAGGAGTGACAGTTCATTAGCTTTTAAGGGTGTACTAGACAACAAACCCTATTTAGTTGATTTTTCGAAGGAGGAGGCCGATCTAGATGCATGCTTAATCGCTAAGACTAGCATGGGCTGGCTGTGGCATCGCCGCCTAGCACATGTGGGGATGAAGAACCTTCATAAACTTCTAAAGGGATAACATGTGTTAGGTCTAACAAATGTAACGTTCGAAAAAGATAGACCTTGTGCAGCTTGTCAAGCAGGTAAACAGGTGGGAAGCTTCATCATAGCAAAAATGTGATGACCACATCAAGACCTTTGGAGCTACTTCACATGGACCTCTTCGGCCCCGTCGCCTACCTCAGCATTGGGGGAAGTAAGTATGGTCTTGTTATTGTTGATGATTTTTCCCGTTTCACTTGGGTATTCTTTTTGCAGGATAAAACAGAAACCCAAGGGACCCTAAAGCGCTTCTTAAGGAGAGCTCAAAATAAATTTGAGCTCAAGGTGAAAAAGATAAGGAGCGACAACGGGTCCGAATTCAAGAATCTTCAAGTGGAGGAGTACCTTGAGGAGGAAGGAGTCAAGCACGAGTTCTCCGCTCCCTACCCACCACAGCAAAACGGTGTGGTAGAGAGGAAGAACAGGACGCTTTTAGACATAGCAAGGACGATGCTTGGTGAATTCAAGACGCCCGAACGGTTTTGGACGGAAGCTGTGAACACGGCTTGCCATGCCATAAACCAGGTCTACCTTCATCGCCTCCTCAAGAAGACGTCATACGAACTCCTAACTGGTAACAAACCCAATGTGTCATACTTTCGTGTATTTGGGAGTAAATGTTATATTCTAGTGAAGAAAGGTAGAAATTCTAAATTTGCTCCCAAAACTGTAGAAGGGTTTTTGTTAGGTTATGACTCAAATACAAAGGCGTATAGAGTCTTCAACAAATCATCGGGTTTGGTTGAAGTCTCTAGCGACGTTGTATTTGATGAGACTAATGGCTCTCCAAGAGAGCAAGTTGATCTTGATGATGTAGATGAAGAAGATGTTCCAACGGCCGCAATACGCACCATGGTGATCGGGGATGTGCGACCACAGGAACACAAAGAGCAGGATCAACCTTCTTCCTCAACAATGGTGCATCCCCCAACTCAAACTGATGAACAGGTTCATCCCAAGGAGGCATGTGATCAAGGGGGAGCACAAGACGATCATTTTATGGAGGAAGAAACACCACAGGCCCCTCCAACCCAAGTCCGAGCGACAATTCAAAGGAATCATCTCGTCGATCAGATATTGGGTGATATAAGCAAGGGAGTAACTACTCGCTCTAGATTAGCTAATTTTTGTGAGCATTACTCTTTTGTCTCTTCTATTGAGCCTTTCAGGGTAGAAGAGGCCTTGCTAGATCCGGACTGGGTGTTGGCCATGCAGGAAGAGCTTAATAACTTCAAGCGAAATGAAGTTTGGACACTGGTGCCACGTCCCAAGCAAAACGTTGTAGGAACCAAGTGGGTGTTCCGCAACAAACAGGACGAGCACGGGGTGGTGATAAGGAACAAGGCTAGACTTGTGGCAAAAGGTTATGCCCAAGTCGCAGGTTTGGACTTTGAGGAGACTTTTGCTCCTGTGGCTAGGCTAGAGTCTATTCGTATTTTGTTAGCCTATGCCACTCACCATTCTTTCAGGTTGTTCCAAATGGATGTGAAGAGCGCTTTCCTCAACGGGCCAATCAAGGAGGAGGTGTACGTAGAGCAACCCCCTGGCTTTGAGGATGAACGGTACCCCGACCACGTGTGTAAGCTCTCTAAGGTGCTCTATGGACTTAAGCAAGCCCCAAGAGCATGGTATGAATGCCTTAGAGACTTTCTAATTGCTAATGCTTTCAAGCTTGGGAAAGCCGATCCAACTTTATTCACTAAGACTTGTGATGGTGACTTATTTGTATGCCAAATTTATGTCGATGACATAATATTTGGTTCTACTAACCAAAAGTCTTGTGAAGAGTTTAGCAGGGTGATGACTCAAAAATTTGAGATGTCGATGATGGGCGAGTTGAACTACTTCCTTGGGTTCCAAGTGAAGCAACTCAAGGATGGCACCTTCATCTCCCAAACGAAGTACATGCAAGACTTGATCAAGCGGTTTGGGATGAAGGACGCCAAGCCCGCAAAGACTCCAATGGGAACCGACGGACACGTCGACCTCAACAAAAGAGGTAAGTCTGTTGATCAAAAGGCATACCGGTCGATGATAGGTTCCTTGCTTTACTTATGTGCTAGTAGACCGGATATTATGCTAAGTGTATGCATGTGTGCTAGATTTCAATCCGATCCAAGGAAGTGTCACCTTGTGGCCGTTAAGCGAATACTTAGATATTTAGTTGCTATGCCTTGCTTCAGGATCTAGTATCCAAAGGGGTCTACCTTTGACTTAATTGGATATTCAGACTCCGATTATGTTGGATGCAAGGTTGATAGGAAGAGTACATCAGGGACGTGCCAATTCTTAGGAAGGTCCCTGGTGTCTTGGAGTTCTAAGAAACAAACTTCCGTTGCCCTATCCACCGCTGAGGCCGAGTATGTTGCCGCAGGACAGTGTTGCGTGCAACTACTTTGGATGAGACAAACCCTCAGGGACTTTGGCTACAATCTGAGCAAAGTCCCACTCCTATGTGATAATGAGAGTGCTATCCGCATGGCGGACAATCCTGTTGAACACAGTCGCACTAAGCACATAGACATCCGGCATCACTTTTTGAGAGACCACCAGCAAAAGGGAGATATCGAAGTGTTTTATGTTAGCACCGAGAACCAGCTAGCCGATATCTTTACCAAGCCTCTAGATGAGTCAACCTTTTGCAGGCTGCGTAGTGAGCTAAATGTCTTAGATTCGTGTAACTTGGATTGATCTATAGCATACATGTGTTTTATGTCTTTGATCATGTTCTTTTATGCATGTTGTTGGTTATGTATGGTGCTCAAGTTGTGCAAGCAATCCCCGGACCTCAAAAGTCCATGTGTGAGTGATGCACATATTTAGGGGGAGATGTGCTACAACTTGACCCTTTGAGACTAACCGTGTGCTTGAGTTTACTTAAATTAGTCTCAAGGGTGGATTGAAAGGGAAAGGTGAACTTGGACCATGCAAGACTTCCACTGCACTCCGATGAGAGGGTAATTAACTCCAAGTTCATCTCTTTGCTGTTATTGCCTTTTTTGCTCTCAATTGACGATTTTGGTGAGGCAATGAGGTTAAAGGGCCAACAATGATCCCGTTTTGGTGCTTGATGCCAAAGGGGGAGAAAATTAAGGTCAAAGCAAGCAAATGGATCAGCTACCACTTGAGAATTTTGAAAATAGTAGAGTTAGAGCTTTTGTTTTGTCAAAATACTCTTATTGTCTCTTATTGTCAAAAGTTGGTCTCTTGTGGGGAGAATGTTTGATTGTGGGAAAAAGGGGGAGTTTTTTTTAATCTTTGATCAATTCCTCTTGGAATACCTCTCTTTATGCCTCAACAAGTGTATTTGACTTAGAGATAGGAAATTGAGTTTGATTTAAAAAAACAAACCAAGTGGTGGCAAAGAATGATCCGAATATGTCAAATTTGAATCAAAAACAAATCTTGTTCTCATTTGCATTGATGTTGCACTTCTATGTGTTGCTTTTTGTTGTGTTGGCATAAATCACCAAAAAGGGGGAGATTGAAAGGGAAATGTGCCCTTGGGCCATTTCTAAGTATTTTGGTGATTAAGTGTCCAACACAAATGGTTTAAGTGTGAAATTGTGCCAAAGACTCAAGAAGTGAAAATCAAGACACAAGGTATGATTCTAGACTTAGTATATTGGTTTTTATGTACTAACATATTTGTCTAAGTGCTAGAATCAGAGAAAATACAAAAGGAAAAAAAGACTTGGCTGGAGCAGCCAAGACTCAGCGCAGTCTGGGTGCACCGGACTGTCCGGTGGTGCACCGGACAGTGTCCGGTCTGGCCGTTCTCGGGAATTCGTCGGCGGTGTACGACTAAAATTCACCGGACTGTCCGGTGGTGCACCGGACTGTCCGGTGAGCCAACGGTCGGCCGCGCAATCCGCGCGTGACGCGTGGCCGAGCCAACGGTCAGATGGGGGCACCAGACTGTCCGGTGCGCCAACGGCTCCAAGTCTTCAACGGTCGGCTGCGCCAGTTTAGGAAGGCAATCTGAACCGGACATGCTACAGTGCCTGTCCGGTGCACCACCCGACAGAAGGCAAGAATTGCCTTCCCTGATTGCCTCGAACGGCTCCTAGCTGCCTTGGGGCTATAAAAGGGACCCTTAGGCGCATGGAGGAGATACACAAGCATTCTTTGATCATCTCTAAGCACCAAAACTTCATTCTAGCGCATTTGATTCTTTGTGATAGCAATTTGAGCTCCTCTTGAGTTGAGAACTCCGTGTGTGAACTTAGAGCTCAAGTTGTGACTAGTGTGCGTGTTTGTGCTGTTGCTTTTGAGACTTGTGTGTGTTGCTTTTCCCTCCCTTACATTCGTGCTTCTTTGTGATCGTCATTTGTAAGGGCGAGAGGCTCCAAGTTGTGGAGATTCCTCGCAAACGGGATATAGTGAAAGAAAGAAAAACACCGTGGTATTCAAGTGGATCTTTGGATCACTTGAAAGGGGTTGAGTGCAACCATGTTCCATTGGAACGCCACAGCGTGGAGTAGGCAAGTGTTGTACTTGGCCGAACCACGGGATAAACCATCGTGTCTCTTGTGCTTGTTCTCATTGTGACTATTGTGTTTCACAAGAGCTCGGTCCTTAGCCACTTGATTTCATTGTGCTAACACTTAATCAAGTTTTGTGGCTTTAAGTTTTAAGTTTTTACAGGATCACCTATTCACCCCCCTCTAGGTGCTCTCAGTAGTACCCCTAGCCGTTGCACCACCGGATGCGCTACTCCTCTACATACATCGTGTTCGAGGACACTCATACAACGTCAGCAACGGTCATCGTCTCAGCGCACAAAAATTCATGGCCAGTCAGTAGCGACTTACGTTGCAGGTTGGGCTTCAGATGGACGATGAGCTGGACGATGTGATGACGTCGTCGTCGAATGCGGTGCCCAGAACAACCCGAGAGTCGCCGACGTTGGCGACGACCATGAGATCCCCCTGCTTGACGATGAACAGCATGGAGCAGCCGCTCTGCACCGTGTCCAAGTGGCGGCTGCGCCGGAGCTTGTCGTACATAGCGGCACATGCGATCACATAGGACTATTTCTAGAGGTCGAACTGGCAGTCGCCAAGTTTCTTCTTATCGTCGATGAGCGACCCCAACGCGAGTGCCTCCTGCTAATGGTGTTTGTTCGGGGTTTTCAAGTAAGAAACATGGATTCATGTTTGACGTTGGTTTATAAAAATGACTCACAAGTCAGATCCATGGAAAAATATTACGAAGAATAAATGTCACGCATGCAAAAAAGGAATTTAAGTTGAAAACATTATTCAAACAAAAGAAATTGCATGCAAGGCTCTTCTTTAAATACTACTCCCTCAATTCAAAAATATAATTCAAGAATCTCGGTGATACTTATCTACTACTACGTATTGTGCAAGGGTAGCAGGTGGACTTGGCGAGAGATGTAGTATATGTGTTTTCTGTTATAGATGTAGATATAAACACACATATGGTGTAGTGGTAGCTACTGCTAGCATTTCCTTGAGAGGTCGTGGGTTTAAATCCCCTTGGGGCCGTGTATTTTCGGCTGTATAGGGGAATGAGAATGAGTTTTGCGGGGAGGAGGGAATCGGAAAGGCAGAACAGGGAATGACAGAATGTGGAATGGAAGAGACCCAGGGAATGGCAGACTATTATTGCAGCCTTAATACGTAGTAAAGATTATTGAGCTGATGGTGGAAGAGTTTAAGTGTTAAATGTGACTTACGGTTGGACCATGATTTAATGGATTAGATGGTTTGTTTGCACGCTAGCACAAAATAATTGTTTGCATATGAGTCGTTCAGGGCACAATCAAGGTCACCGTCCAATACAGGGAACGCAACATTATTGGTTCACGTTCCTGGTCTTATGGTCTATGTCCACTCAAAACAATAAAGCAGACAGGGACAGAAAGCAAATTGAATTGGCACCTTGTCGCCACCAAATAGGAACGTAACCATCTCGTTTTTGCCACTAGGAAGAAAAATCATCTGACTTTGGTCTCTCATTTGAACTGGTCCTGGTTGCAAAACGCAGAAACAAATGGCAAAAATGAGATTGCATGATTCTGGCAAAAATGTGCTGCAAGTATTTCTAAGTCCACCAAGTAAAAAAGAACATAGACTTGCAGCATACGTTCTGCCCTACATATTCTCAATCGCTTCAGTCAGTCAGTCTTACTAGTAGCCAGCCATTGGCTTCATTTTTTAGCCAAAGACAAACAGGAGGAGGGAGGAGGGATGGTTCTCCTTCGTCCCTGGCACATCCTCTTCTTCCTCACATGCTTCTCCCCATCCTTTGTTCATCCTATGGAACCAGGCACCTACCGTTGCTCCAATGTTTCCATCCCATATCCTTTTGGCGTTGCTGGTAAGAGCCCCTCCCTGTCCCGTGGATTTAAAGTTGTGTGTGGACACAGTGGTCCGTTGCTGTCCATCGGAAACAGCATGCTTGGGATTCTTGACATCTCGTTGCTTGATGGTCTTGTGAGCATATTGGCTAGTGCTAGTTCTCAGCAGTGCATAGGAGGGGAGGCGAACTCTAGCGTTAACCTTGAGGGGACCGTCTTCACATTCTCAGACACAAGGAACAAGTTCACAGCTCTGGGTTGTAACGTGGTGGCCATGCTTTTGAATGGCAGCACGGGGTATAGCGGTGGCTGTGCTTCCTTTTGCTCTAGCGGAAATAGCATCATCGACGGCTCATGCTCTGGTGTGGCTTGCTGCCAAGCGCCTGTTCCCAAAGGGCTAAAGAAGCTGGACTTAGAGTTCAGTAATATTAATATAACCAACAGCGGCATCGATTACGGGCCATGTGGTCAGGCCTTCATCGTGGAGCAGAATTCATATGTGTTTTCACTTCCTGATCTGAACTACACAGTTGACACAAAACCTCAATACCGACATGTTGTGCTCGAGTGGTCTGTGAACGGCAGCAGCTGTGAAGAGGCGAAACTGTCCGGATCATACGCCTGCGCAGAGAATGCCTACTGCTACAACTCATCAAACGGAATCGGTTACCGCTGCAATTGCTCCAGTGGATTCGAGGGGAACCCATACCTGCAAGGGCCAAATGGATGCACAGGTAACAAACTCTTCTATCTATCATTATAATTTCGCCTCGAATCCACTAGCTTTTGTTTCTTGAACAGTCCATGTCTGATATCTGGTTTTTTTCTCCTTCATGTGGCTATTGGCAAGATATTAATGAATGCATCACCAGAAATCCGTGCACCAATAGGTGCTCAAACACAATAGGTGGTTTCCAGTGCACGTGCCCAGCAGGGATGAGCGGCGACGGCCTCAAGGAAGGAAGTGGTTGCAATGGAGTAAGCACACTAGTGATTGCAATAGGTAAATGTCTAATTAATAAAGCCATAACTTAACAAGTGCTAATAAGTGTGGTTAATCAATCTTGAAGCATGCCGAGTTGAATCGATGCTGCAGCCAAAATTTTGTTTTTTTTTAAAAAAAAATCTGAATTTTATTGCGCCCTCTCTCTATCGCAGTTGCAGGATTAGCTCTGCTAGTGCTTCTCCTCATCCTTGGCTTCTGGACTCACTGGCTTGTTAAGAAGAGGAAACTTGCAAAGACAAGGCAAAGGTACTTCATGCAAAATGGTGGCCTGATGCTGAAGCAGCAGATGTTTTCTGAGGAGGCGCCGCTGCACATATTCACCTCCAGTGAGCTTGACAAGGCTACCAGCAACTTCAGTGATGACAATATTGTCGGCAGAGGAGGGTTTGGGACTGTGTACAGAGGCATTCTGTCCAATCAAGTGGTTGTGGCGATCAAGAAGGCGCAGCGAGTTGATCAAACCCAGACGGAACAATTCATCAACGAGATGATCATTCTTTCACAGGCGAACCACAAAAACGTGGTCCAGCTATTAGGCTGCTGTCTCGAGACTGAGGTTCCCTTATTGGTCTATGAGTTCATCACCAACGGGGCCCTTTTCCACCATCTTCACAATACGTCGGTCCCCATGTCATGGGAGAGCCGTCTAAGCATCGCGGTTGAGACTGCGTCGGCACTTGCATACTTGCACTTAGCTGCAAAGATGCCAATTATTCACAGAGATGTCAAGTCGTCCAACATACTCCTAGATGACAACTTCACTGCCAAGGTGTCCGATTTCGGTGCCTCAAGGCCAATACCGCACAACCAGACCCATGTGACAACATTGGTGCAAGGGACACTAGGGTACATGGACCCTGAGTACTTCCAGACAAGCCAACTGACTGAGAAGAGTGATGTGTACAGCTTTGGCGTCGTACTCATCGAGCTACTGACAAGAAAGAAGCCTATCATGGATGATATCGCGGAAGACATTAGAAGCCTAGCGCTGCAATTTAGTATGCTATTCCATGGAAATAAGCTGTTGGAAATCGTTGATCCTGTAGTAGCTGAAGAAGCTGGAGTCAGACATGTTGAAACGGTTTCGAAGTTGGCGTTACGATGCTTAAGGTTGAAAGGGGAAGAACGCCCAAGGATGATAGATGTTGCGATTGAACTTGAAGCACTGAGAAGGCTGATGAAACAACACTTCATCTTGAAGAACGAGTCTTTGCTTCAGGAGTCATGTTGCAATGAAGAAATGAGCATCGACGCACCATCAAGTTTGTTCCTTGGCGTTGATGGCATTTCTGACGATGAAGGCATGGAGATCATTCCACTTACATGTCCATCCAAAATTCTCACATCCTATCCCTAACTCGCAACTATCACAAATAAAAAGGATTTTAGCTGACTTCTACCTTCTCAATTGCCAATTCCGTCTTAGTAATCTCTTCGTCTTATGATTAGCTTCCAACGTAACTACCCGGTTAATGGAATATGACTGAGTTATTTGGCTTATCGTCATTCAGCTATGTTCTCTTTTTGTTCCTCTTGCAGTTCAAAAGGCGATGGTAGTTTCGCTATGTTGGTATCTCTACTGTATCGACTGTCAACAAAGAAATCAAGACACATATGTACCATTCTAGTTCTTCATTCTCATACGTTCTATCATACAGTGCTGCGGGTTTAGATTTGTTTTTGACTACATTACCTATCCCTTAGGCAATTGAAGGATTGAATATACGACCAGAGAAGGGTGAATAGGAGCTCATAAAAATTTATGTGACGAAACATTCTTGCATTGCTTCCCAATGCTACACCTAAAGCTTTTAAAACTCCAAAAGGCACAAAAGAGATGTGTAAGCGCTAACTAGTGGCAATATGTCGTTTGTAATCACCGAATAATACATCAAAGCGCTCAAATCAGCTAGAGATGGCCTAATAAGAGAATCTTCCAAACTTGAGAAAACGAGTGCTTAACTTCATTCGAGATGAAGGGATTGTTCAAACAAATACCAACCAACGAGTGGTTTTATATTTTGAAATGTTCTTAGAACATACACGAATTTGACAAAACAAACAGATCACAAAACAGATACCGAAAAATGCAAAACGACCCAAAACCATACCACTTACTCAAGCTGTTTTCAACATCTCGAACTGAAGTTTTAAAATGCAAAACCAATCTAAAAAAATTCTAATTGGGCTAAAATTTTGCATACACCTTCACAAGGGAGTTTTAAAGGTGTCTTCAAAATTTGAACTAAAAAATTTAAACGTCAAAGTTAGATCTGAAAACACAAATTCGAATTTGGGTTTTCTCAAAATTGATCAAGGGATTAGAAACTTGTGCTCTAGGTGAATCAGACCATACCACTTGGTGGCAATGATCCCAGAAGGTCCTAACATGTTTCTATTAAGCCAAATAACTCCAAGAACTCATATTCTCAAAAATTCTCAAAAACTCAAACTAGAAGATTAGAGAGAAGAAACAACTCAAGATCAAAACCTATCAGATTTGACATGAATAAAAAAACCTAGGGGCAATTCCCTATGTGCCATCGGGAATTATACTCATCCCTTATGTCACTGACGCCACATGTCATACACACAAAAAAAATCCCTATATGTCACTCAATGGCACACAAGAAATGGGTATCAGTTCTGATGGCACATAGGGAATTTTTCCAAAACCTAGAGGGCAACATGTGGTTACGACCACACTTTCTCAAAATCGTGTGAACTTAGATATCAAGGTCCAAAATATCTAAGGATCTCCTAACAAAATGAGAAGGAAAATGAAGATTACAAGTGAAAGAACTGCTAGAGAGATGGTCAAATGTTTCAGCCCTCCTCTACTATTTATAGAGGGTTATTCCTCTTTTCTAAACTACATCTAGATACATTATGACGACCACACACTTTTTATGATGTTGTTTCACCTTGACGCACCATCCGTGATGGCGGCACATGTTGTCTTTGATTCCCTTCGGAATTGTGCCGCCGGGTTTTGAAGCTGTAAGTGCAATCAACCCCAAGTGAGGGTTTTGGTGATTTAATGACAAAACAAATAAGGGTACTAACAGTTTTTGTTCTCAGTGTTTGATTAGAAGGAAACAAGAACTTAAGGAAGCACCAAGGACTTCATGCAACAGACGTATAAAATTTATGTAAAATCTTGTGTTGCATGATGTAATTCTTCCTTGTTCTTTTCCGCACAGGTACAGGTGTTTGCTATAGCTCAAGTCCTCTAATTCAAAAGCTATTTTTGAAAACCAAAAATCACTTTAACATTATTTGGCTGACCATGGTTTGGGTTGAGAAACCTAGAGTGTTCTTGCTGAAAAGCAGCTGAACTTCTTCAACTGCAGCTGAGCTTTCCAGCTGAACTTAACTTCAGCTGTGATGAGCTTCTTCAGCTGTAGCTGAGCTTTTCAGCTGAGCTGGACTTCAGCTGAGTTGAACTTTCAACTCCAGCTAAACTTCAACTTCAGCTATGGACCTCTCTGACCATACCCAGCTGAACTTGCCCCAGGGCAGTTGAGCTGGGGTTTTCTCTCCAAAACTCTCTGGTCTAGACCAGCTGAACTGGTCCTGGGGGGCAGCTCAACTGGTCTCTGACCCTCTGACTTCTGATCTGCAGTCTGCCAGTCAGACTGGCAGTCAGGTCGCCAGGGGTGTCAGGGGGCGGTTCAACCGCCCTAGGGGGGCGGTTCAACCGGTCCTGGCCTGTCTGACCCGCCTACAGGTCAGTCTGCCAGTCAGTCTGGCAGTCAGACTGGCAGACAGACTGCTGACCTGTCAGGGGGCGGTTCAACCGCCCTAGGGGGCGATTCAACCGGTTTTCAGCGGGGTTTTTGGTCAAACGGCTAGTTTTTGAGCCGTGACTATAAATAGACCCCCTCTCTCTCTTCTTTAATACGGCTGAACACTCACTCATTTATTGCTCACCTAACTTGAGACAAAGCACTCATCTCTCCATCTCTCTCACACTTAAATCTTCCTCAAGATTCAACCTTGTTGGAGGAGCTCTTGGGTGTGAGGTTTGTGCTTGTGCTCACGATTTGGTTTTCCTCTCCCATCTCTCTTACAAAGACTTGAGCTTGTGCAAACCCCTCTTGTGCGTTCTTGGTGTTCTTGAAACCCTAGGTTTCAAGATCTTTGAGGTTGCTTGGGAGTCTCCAAATTTGTGGACGACCCTAAGAAGTTTGTATCACCCGCTCTTTGAGCTAAGATAAGAAGAGATTGCCTTGACCTTTGTGGTCGGCTTTTGGAGGATTAGGGTTGAAAAAGACCCGGCCCTTTGTGGGCTCCTCAACGGGGAGTAGGACACCTTTGTGGTGTGGCCAATCCTCGGATTAAATCTTGTGTCTTGTGTTCTTGCTTGTTTTGACTTGAGATATTTTTACTTGCAAGGTTGACATAAAGATTTTTCCGTAGAGCTTATCTAGAAGTAAAATAGCCTTTACATATTCATCTTTTCATCCTCACTTAGCTATATCTTACTTCTCTCAAGAACTTGTGAAATACTTTTTCGAG
This sequence comes from Zea mays, assembly GCF_902167145.1. Taxonomy (NCBI): domain Eukaryota; kingdom Viridiplantae; phylum Streptophyta; class Magnoliopsida; order Poales; family Poaceae; genus Zea; species Zea mays. Next base: position 13,127,562 of record NC_050097.1, read on the forward strand.
TAGATTTTAGTCTAAAGTTTATAAAACAGTTGGATTGGTTCAGAGTGGTTCAACTTGCGCACGTAGCTGTTGAACCGGCCTGCACCAGTCGAACTGTGTATCTAACAATCTTTCGAAGTTTGTTGTGAAAATTTTCAGATTAGCCTATTCACCCCCCTCTAGGCTACTTTCAATTGGTATCAGAGCTTCGTACCTTGTTTTACGCTTAACCGCGTGAGAAAACGATCATGTCTACTCAACGGGACCATGTGGATCCTCTCCTCGAGGAAATCCCCATCACATCTTCCGGTGAGGAAGTGGACCCCAAGGTCCTCGACCTCGCCATGAAGATTGCCGAGAGAATGTTCCTCAAAATGAAAGAGGAAGATGCTAAGAAAAAGGCTGAAGAAGAAGAATCAAGAAGAAAGGCCGAAGAAGATAAAGGTAAGGGAACATTTGATTACAATGACGATCTAGTGGATCTTTTGGTGTCTAAGGTATTGAGCAAGGTAAGTCTCAACACCGAAGGATCATCTACCAAAAGAAAAGGTAACGAATTTAGCAAAGTTCAATTCGATTACTCTAGAAATTATATTCCCAACTTCTCTTCCGCCCCACTTGGAAAGTTACCAACTCTTAGTGAGTTGAACTATGACGAGTGGGCCGACAAGATGAAGTCGCATTTAATCGGTGTGCATCCTAGTCTTTGGGAGATTGTTAATGTAGGTATGTATAAGCCCGCCCAAAGAGAAGAGATGACTCCGGAAATAATGCAAGAGGTTCATCGCAATGCTCAAGCAGTGAGCATAATTAAAGGAAGTCTTTGTCCGGAAGAATACAGGAAAGTTCAAGGAAGAGAAGATGCCCGTGACATTTGGAATATTCTTAAAATGTCACATGAAGGAGATCCCAAAGCTAAGAGACATAGAGTTGAAGCTTTGGAAAGTGAGCTTGCAAGATATGATTGGACAAAGGGTGAGTCGCTTCAATCACTCTTTGATCGGTTGATGGTGTTGGTCAACAAAATAAGAGTACTTGGGAGTGAAGATTGGAGTGACTCCAAGGTCACAAGATTATTCATGAGAGCATATAAAGAAAAGGATAAGAGTCTTGCAAGGATGATTAGGGATCGTGATGACTATGAGGATATGACGCCTCATCAATTATTTGCAAAGATTCAACAACACGAGTCCGAAGAAGCCCCTATCAAGTCAAGGGACTCTCATGCCTTGATCACTAATGAACAAGACAACCCCAAGAAGAACAAAGACCACAAAGCAAAGAAAGTGGTCAAGACCTCAAGTGATGAAGATAGCTCAAGTGATGAAGACACAACTATGTTCATCAAAACATTCAAGAAATTTGTAAGGAAAAATAACAAGTTTCAAAGGAAAGGAAAGAAGAGGGCATGTGTTGGGGACCTTCGGCATCCGAAGGTCCTCAAAAACAGGATTTAACAGTATTTCTGGAAGTATAATGTGTGAGCAGGTACCTTCGGGATCAAGTCGGTATCACGGCAGGAGAAGATCAGGATAATACGAAGGTCTTGGTACAATGCCGAAGATGTTAGCAGGAAAGCTTCGGCGTGGTTGCAGAAAATGAAACCGACTTAAAGATGAAAAGGCTATTCAGACCTCGATAGATTACTATAGAATTATTATCAAATGTAAAGGGCATGAATGTAATTTTGTATGGGCTGAGTCCCGTGCCTATAAATAGGTGAACAGAACCCCCGTACTGTTCACGCTGACTTGGCATTCGCTTTTTGCGTCACGCTTGTACTGTCATATCCTTCCAATTGAAGGTACACTTGTAATTCAATGATATTTCTGTTTATGTCTGATAATAATATATAATTGTTCATGTTGTCTTTTATATTCTTTATATTTCATCCTTCGTCATTGTTTAATGAATTTATGAAGGTACGTCCTTCATAACCTTCGTCCGTAAACCATTATATCCTAAGGGAAATAATGCTTCGGAGGACGAAGGACTTTAATGATTAACATTTTCTATGTTGCCTTGTTCTTAACTCATAGCACTTGAGAACAAGTCCCCAACATTGGCGCCCACCTCCGGTGAACTCACTTCCACTCTTTGAAGTTTTTTGAACACCTTCGGCGATCATAAATCTTCGTTATGGCGCCGAAGAAAGCTTCAGCGACTGGGGCTGCAGCTCTGCAACCACTGGACCACAATCAGGAGACAGTTTCCCTGCGGGAGGCCCGAAGCCAGAAAAGGAAGGTTGTCAGTCCGACACCACCAGAGGACGAGATAGATCAAGAAATCAGAGATATGGAGTTGCTTCATCAACAAGTACAGAGGAAGAAAGAAAAGATGGCCAGGCTAGCTGAACTGCAGAGGCAGATAGACGAAGCCTCTGAAGAAGTTCGTCATCTTGCTCAGGATGAGCAACACCGAAGGCCTCAGCACCAAGACCTTCATCAGGAGGGTTTTCCCAACGAAGATGACTGGTATGACAATTTCCATCATGGGAATTTTGTTTTTGATGATGCTTCTCCTCTGTCCGCTGAGCTGCATGCTACACCTTGGCCTCCGTCCTACAAGCCGCCTCAGCTTCCCGTATTCGATGGTCACTCAGACCCGAAGCAGTTTTTGATGAGCTACGAAGCAACAGTATCTTCGTATGGTGGCAATGCTTCAGTCATGGCCAAATCTTTCGTTATGGCTGTCAGAAGTGTTGCTCAAACCTGGTATTCCTCCCTTCGACCAGGAACGATCACTTCATGGCAGAAGCTGAAGGACTTGTTGTTAACTAGCTTTCAAGGATTTCAGACGAAGCCGGTCACTGCTCAGGCTCTGTTCCAGTGCACCCAGGATCACGAAGAATACCTTCAGGCGTATGTCCGAAGGTTCTTGCGTTTAAGGGCACAGGCACCAACGGTGCCCAATGAAATTGTCATCGAGGCCATGATCAAGGGGCTTCGGCCAGGACCGTCAGCTCAATACTTCGCCAGGAAGCCTCCTCAAACTTTGGAGAAGCTGCTCCAGAAGATGGACGAGTACATTCGGGCCGATAATGATTTTCGCCAAAGAAGGGAGGAGGCTTTCAGGTTTTCTGAAATGACCAGGGGCTTCGGAGGGAGGTTCTACCCGAGGCACGTGAGATCAATTCATAACTCTACACAAAATGATGATAGAGGAGGTCAACAGCAAAGGCCACAATGCTCCTCACAGGCTTCGGGGCAACAGCAAAGCTCCTTCCGACCACCAGCTCCAAGAGGCAGAGGCGCCAGGGGCTTTGGAGGAAGATTTGGCGATCAACCGAGAAGAATCTTTTGCTTATTCTGCGGTGAGAATAAATGCCATACTACCAGGATGTGCCATGTTACTATTCAGAAGCAAAAGGAAATAGCTGAAGCCGCAGCACAACAAGCTCAGCCGAAGCAGGTCATGCATACAGCTTCGTATCATTCGCCCTATATCCCAGAATATGTGGGCAACCATCCTGCAGTTTCTGTTGCTTCGGCGAGTCAGCCTCAAGCTTCCTGGCAACAGCCTCCGCCTCCACCTCCGTTGCAACAAGGCCAGCAGCCAGAAGGGAGCCAGTATGCTCCACACCAGAGGGACTTCAGAGAGCAGTCCGAAGCTCGTACAGTCAATAGCACTGTGCCAGAGTCAAAGCACATCTATTGACGAATATCCTACCTTAATAGCAATCTTTTTCATTCAGTTTTATTTTCTGTAATAAAGGACATTGTTTAGGTTTCATGTAATTAGTTTCATTGATTCCTACAAGAAAAATATGTTTTCTTCACAGGCTTAAATTGATTGAAGTTCAAAGACTTGTGATAATAAAAAGGACCTTCGAACTATCGAAAATTCTTCGAAGCAACAAAAAGTCGTTCTAAGGAACGCAGAGTAAGTTTGCCGAAGTCACAAAAAGTCGTTCCAAAGGGAGCGCAGTGTAAGTTTTCTGCTCCAAAGTCGTTCCAAAGGGAATGCAGAGCATACAGCGAAAAGTCAACGCTGATACCGCCTAAGTAAAAGGCGAAGCGCGAAAAGTCAACGCGAATACCGCTGAAAGTAAAAGGCGAAGAAGCTCCTAAGGGAGGCTTACAGCGAAAAATAAACGCTGATTCCGCTGAAGTAAAAGGCGAAGAAGCTCCTAAGGGAGGCTTATAAAAGATTGTGTTTTATTGCAGGGATGCGTATGTATCTTCGGAATAAACATCATCTCACATAACATAACATCATCGCATCATTTCGCATAGCATAAGCATCATACATCATTTTGCACATGGCACAAGAGGTGGACACATTATCAATCTACAGAAGAACGCTTTGAAAAAAGGGAGAAATCATAGTCACAAAAAGATACATCATTGATCTTCGGAAGTGTAGCTTCGGAAAATATTTTCACGAAGCCTGGATATTATTCATCAGAACATTGGATATTGTTGTGACAAAGAAAAATTCTTCTTCACGAAGCATGAAAAGAAGGAAAGGTGTTTTTTCGTCAAAGACTCAAAAGCGGTACGTGTAAAGTTTCATGCATCGTAAAGAATTGACTAACAAAAATAGGTATATTACATTTGGGGTTACAAAATGTTACACTATATTACATTTCAGAAGTTTTTACAAAAATACTTAATCTTCTCTCAAAACGACTTCTGCAGCCTCGTTCAGGAGCCGATTGACGACTTCGTCCATAATATCTTCAGCCATCTTTTTAATTTCGTCGTCTCCCTTCGGCTGAGGGCCCGAAGACGCTTTAGTCGGATCTGAAGTAAGACAGGATACAGCTACATTGCTATTACAAATCGCAAACAAATCTTAAAGCCTAAGATTACAATACGATAAAAACTATTAGTTAATACCTAATTGACCTTCGGCCTCTGCGCTCTTTTCAGCAGCCTCAGCTACTTCTCTAGCATCGTGAATGCCCTTTTCACTTCTTCGAATAATTTCTCCGGCCATTTCTCGGCCACCATTATCCCAGATATCGGTAAAAAAATTTCCACCAATTATACTAGCTTCGGCCGAAGGATCTCTTGCATCTTCAAAGGACAAAGCAGCTTCGGATTGTGCTAAAATTTTTACATGTTCGCAGCCCTTCTTCTCTAAGATGGTGGCAATCCCTCTGGCACCAGAGAAGGCGCATATATCTCCTCGGCTATTTAAAATTTCTTCGAAGGCTTCAGCTTCGTGGTCGATCCATTCGATGACACCTTCGGGATTGCCTCTCGAAAAGTTTTCCTCACTTGAGAATGCACCGACCTTGGCGAAGCTAGCCTTTAGCCTCTTAACACAATCTATAGATTTGTTATAGCATCTCTTTTTGGACGAACGAAGCTCTTCAACAGTCACTTCTAGGTGATCTGCCCATTGATCGCTGAGTTCACGCTTTGTTTCTTCAAGTAAGCGTTCTTCCTTGGCTCTGGCCAGTTGTTTCCGAAGATCTTCAATTTCGCGCTTCTGAGCTTCAGCTTGACCTTTAAAAGCAGCTTCGTCTTCCTTTATTTTATTTATCAATGAGTATAATATTTTATCTTTTTCGAGACCTTCGTTCCTCAGTTCAATTACTTCGGAACGAAGGTTGCTCAGGGCTATAGTACACCCTTCGTCTTCAGCATCTTTCTGTGCCCTGAGGGCATTGCTAAGTATCAGGCCCTGCAAAGAGAAATATGTGTGCGTCAATAGGTTTAAACAAACGAAAAATTTTGGACTCAACAAAAAATACAAGGATTTCATTTGTCGCACCTTTAAGCTATTGTAAGCCAGGCTGTCGGCCAGATCGTTCTTCGACAGCACCGAGAGCCCGTCTTCTAAAGTTGGGAATTCGAAGCTCTTGCTCATCTCCCGACAGACAGAAATTTCCTTGCTATCGGGAAGACAATACAAGAAGTCTTCTTCTCCACTGCCATTGAATATTAACGCCCCCTTTGGATATTTCAGTTTTTGGGCGTAGTGTTGGGCCTCTTGCTCTTCTTTTTCTGATAGTTTTTTCCCCGAAGCATGACGAACAATATAATCACGAATTTTGGGGGATGCTTCGGGGGCAATAACACCGGTTTCTTCAACAAAAGTTGGCTTTCTTATTTTTTCTGCCTCACTTTCCAAGGGTTTTATCTTTGCGGGCTCTGAGGGCCCAGCTTCGGCTTCAGTCTCTTGCTCTGGAGCTTTAGAACCAGAAATTTCAGTTGATGTTTCAGGAATGACAGCAGCCTTCTTCGGAGGTGTGCTTGAAGATTTGATCGTTTCCAGTACATCTAGCACATTAGCCATTCTCTTTCTTTTCGGAGTCACTGCTGGCACTTTTTGATTTTTTACTGTCTCAATGTTTGCTGCAGGACTCAAAACTTCTGATGTTTTGGAGCCCTCAGTTGCTTCTTTTACCTCTTCCATTTTTTCTGAGGACGGCGCTTCGGCCTTCTCTTTCGTTTCTGATAACAAAATTTTTGATTGTTCCAATTCTATCTTTGTTGGCGCTTCGGCCGTTTCTGCGACTTCTGGCAGCAAGGTTGACTCGGTTGGTTTTTCAGCTTCGGTGGCCGAAGAAGTTTCTCCGGTAAACTCAGGCACCGAAGCTGGTTCAATATAGCGCGGCCGATGCGTAAGGACCTTTATCTTCTTTCTTTTCGGTTCTGGCTCGCTAGGAGCAGTTGCAGCTTCTTCTTTTGCAGAGGTTGTGTTTTTCCTCTTCTGCCTTCGAATGGGATAGCAATAGTCAGGGTAGACAAACCCGATTGCATCAAATACCCGATTCAGCCTCTTCTTTTTTCGGCCTCCGAAGGCTGCTGACATTGCAGTGTCTTCGGCCTTCGAATAGGTCCCAAGCAGCTCATCACTTAAATTTTCAATGCTTTTTAACCAGTCATCATCTGGCTCAATGAATTTATCTCCAAACTTAAAAGTGTACTTCAACCTGATAAGTCCACCTTCGTCGGCCTCTTTTATGGTTTCTTGTGGCATTTCTCATTTCTCCGCAAGCGGCCATACCCTGAAGGCGATATGCTCTTGTACTAAGTCCCTCGTTCCAATAAAAGAACAGATAACGCCGAAGGCCCTTTGGCATTCTTCGGCAGCCTCACTCATTTCAACCTTCGGCCTCCGAAGGCCGAAGCTTTGCCAAATAGGGCGCATAATTATACCTTTGATATCTTCTCGCGCTGTCAGATCATTCTTCACATAAAACCATTCTGTCATCCAGTCGCCGGGCCATCTCTTCCGAAAGGTCGGCACGGGACAGCTTGACCCGGACCGAGAAACGAAATTGTAGCAGCCAAAATTATTGTGATACTGTTCCTTACCCCAAGGTTTTGTTTCGTATGATAATTCGTGTATATTGCAGAAACTTTTTGCATCAGGCTTTAGACCTTGGCTTCTCACGGCCCACACGAAGATATTTAACCTTATAATTGCCTCGGGGGTAAGTTGATGCAGATAGACTTCGAATATTTTCAGTACCTCCACAACGAAGCTGCTCAAAGGAAATCGCAGTCCAGCTTTCAAAAAGCTTCGATACACTACGACTTCATTCTCTTCAGGGTGTGGGCAAGTTTTTTCCCCTTCGTCGGCCCTCACAATGGACAAATCCCGAAAATACCTTCCTCTCATGTTGATAAGATGATTCTCTTTGATAGTTGATTTACCATAAACTGAATGGCTTGGTCGCCATGGACGATCTTCGGAGTCTTCACCACCACTGTCCACATCATAGCTGTCACTGTCACCAGTATCCTCAGACAAACCTTCCAGAATCTCCTTGGTGATTTTTTCTGTGTTGGTCTTTGACATCGCTATAAGAAACCTCAAATTTTTCTCTTCGTCGAGGCTCAGCTTCGTCTCAGCAGCAGTCTTCTTATCTTCGGACATCTTCGGAGACACTAAAAAACTATTTTCAAAGCCGAAGCTTCAAAACTAAAAGCTTAGCAAATCGCAGTATGCAAGAGCTAAAAATTGAGTGAGCGGGAGTAGTTGGCCAGAAAGCGTGTCAAATGAGTTTGCGGTATGGCCGTATTTATACGCCAAGAGCGTTGAAAATTCAAAGACCCCGCTTGTCAGTGAATGTTGCTATTCTAGCAAAGGGAAGGTGTTTTTTCGGACCTTCGGCGTAAAGCCTCCGTCCATGTCGCAATCTAAATTCGTTATTTTAAACAAATTAATATTGCGAGGGGCTACTGTTGGGGACCTTCGGCATCCGAAGGTCCTCAAAAACAGGATTTAACAGTATTTCTGGAAGTATAATGTGTGAGCAGGTACCTTCGGAATCAAGTCGGTATCACGACAGGAGAAGATCAGGATAATACGAAGGTCTTGGTACAATGCCGAAGATGTTAGCAGGAAAGCTTCGGCGTGGTTGCAGAAAATGAAACCGACTTAAAGATGAAAAGGCTATTCAGACCTCGATAGATTACTATAGAATTATTATCAAATGTAAAGGGCATGAATGTAATTTTGTATGGGCTGAGTCCCGTGCCTATAAATAGGTGAACAGAACCCCCGTACTGTTCACGCTGACTTGGCATTCGCTTTTTGCGTCACGCTTGTACTGTCATATCCTTCCAATTGAAGGTACACTTGTAATTCAATGATATTTCTGTTTATGCCTGATAATAATATATAATTGTTCATGTTGTCTTTTATATTCTTTATATTTCATCCTTCGTCATTGTTTAATGAATTTATGAAGGTACGTCCTTCATAACCTTCGTCCGTAAACCATTATATCCTAAGGGAAATAATGCTTCGGAGGACGAAGGACTTTAACGATTAACATTTTCTATGTTGCCTTGTTCTTAACTCATAGCACTTGAGAACAAGTCCCCAACAGCATGCTATGAATGTGGCCAAACCGGTCATTTCATAGCGGATTATCCTAACAAGAAGGAACAAGAAGCTAAGAAGGAATACAAGAAGGACAAGTTCAAAAAGGGGGGCAAGACCAAGGGACACTTCAAGAAGAAGAAATATGGTCAAGCCCATATTGGTGAAGAATGGAACTCCGATGAAGAGAGTTCTAGCTCCGAGGAAGAGGAAGTGGTGGCAAACGTGGCCATCCAATCTACATCAAGCTCGCAACTCTTCACCAACCTACAAGACGACTCCTACACTCCAACTTGCCTCATGGCAAAAGGAGATAAGGTAACCTTATTTAGTAATGATTTTCCAAATGATGATGATGATGAACAAATTGCCATGAAAAATAAAATGATTAAAGAATTTGGCTTGAATGAATACAATGTTATCACCAAATTAATGGAGAAGCTAGATAAAAGAAAAGCAACTCTTGATGCTCAAGAAGACTTGCTTATCCTTGAAAAGGAAAGAAACCTAGAGCTTCAAGAATTGCTTCACAATAAAGATGAAATGCTAGATGTCTTGACTAAGGAAGTATCTTTAGTCAAGATAACTATAGAGAATAAAGATAAAGAAGTAATTAATATGAAAACCTCTATAGCTAATCTTGCAAATGAAAAGAATGCACTTGAAGCAAGCATGTTAAGCTTGAATGTTCAAAATCAAGAACTTCAAGTGCAACTTGAAAATTGCAAGAACATCAATGCCTCATCTTTAGTGCTTGAATCTAAGTCTAGCTTAAATGATAATTCTTGCAAACATTGTGCCAAATATCATGCTTCTTGTTGTCTAACTAACCATGCAAGAAAGAATAGCCCATAGGTGAAGGTCAAAGAAATTTTGAAAAGATGCTCTAGCAATGATGGGTTAAAGAAAGTTGAACCCAAGTACAAGTCCCTTAAGCCCAACAATGGAAGAAGGGGGCTTGGGTTCAACTCATCCAAGGAAAACCCTAGCACAGTGCATAAGGGGTGGAGATCCCCCAAGTTCATAGAGGGAACCACCCTATATGATGCCTTGGGGAGGATTCACTCCTCAAATGACAAGTCACCTCAGGTAAAGGTTAACTTGAGTTCCACAAAGAGTAAGATGAAGGAAGTGGGATCCTCAAGTGGACAAAAATCTAATGCTCCCATTTCCCACTCATATCTTTGTGATTATATGTTGACTTGGGATTTAGGAAAATTGGTTGTGAAATATGTGGGTGCCTACACTAAACGAAAAGTCATGAAAAGAAGTGTGTGGGTACCCAAGGCTATAACTAACACTGTAGGACCCAATTCAATTTGGGTACCTAAAAGCATAGCCTAAACTTGTTTTGCAAGTCTACTCCTCTGGTGGGTCAAGTTGGGTGCTTGACAGTGGATGTACAAATCACATGACCGGGGAGAAAGACATGTTTCATACATTGCAACTAACTCAAGAAGCACAAGAAATTGTGTTTGGAGATAGTGGCAAGAGCAAGGTGATTGGTATTGGTAAAATTCCTATCTCTGACCAACAATCACTTTCAAATGTTTTATTGGTAGATTCTTTAAGCTATAATTTGTTGTCCGTTTCACAACTTTGTGGAATGGGTTATAATTGTTTATTTTCAGATGTGGATGTGAAGATCCTTAGAAGGGAGGACTCCTCAGTTGCCTTTACCGGTCGCTTGAAGGGCAAGCTTTATCTTGTTGATTTCACAACAAGTAAAGTGACGCCTGAGACTTGTTTAGTGGCAAAGTCCGACAAGGGTTGGCTATGGCATCGCCGGCTAGCCCATGTCGGTATGAGGAATTTGGCCAAACTTCAAAAGGATAATCACATCATTGGACTAACAAATGTTGTATTTGAGAAAGATAGGGTTTGTGGCGCATGCCAAGCAGGAAAGCAACATGGAGTCCCACATCAATCAAAGAATGTGGTCACAACAAAGAGGCCATTGGAGCTTCTTCACATGGACCTCTTCGGACCTGTGGCCTACATTAGCATTGGTGGTAGTAAGTATAGTTTAGTCATTGTTGATGATTTTTCTCGATTCACCTGGGTTTTCTTTTTGAGTGATAAAGGTGAAACTCAAGAAATATTGAAGAAATTCATGAGGAGAGCTCAAAATGAATTTGAGCTCAAAATCAAGAAAGTGAGAAGTGATAATGGGACGGAATTCAAGAACACAGGTGTCGAAGAATTCTTAGGCGAAGAAGGAATCAAACATGAGTTCTCGGTTCCTTACACTCCACAACAAAATGGTGTTGTGGAAAGAAAGAACCGAACTATAATTGAAGCTGCAAGAACCATGTTGGATGAGTACAAGACACCAGACAACTTTTGGGCAGAGGCGGTCAACACCGCCTGTCATGCAATCAACCGTCTCTATCTTCATAAGATCTACAAAAAGACTGTTTATGAGCTTCTCACTGGTAACAAACCTAAAGTTGATTATTTTAGAGTATTTGGTTGTAAATGTTTTATTCTTAACAAGAAAGTCAAGAGCTCAAAGTTTGCTCCTAGAGTGGACGAGGGCTTCTTGCTTGGTTATGCATCAAATGCGCATGGATATCGTATTTTCAACAATACCACCAGTCTTGTTGAAATAGCGATAGACGTGACATTTGATGAGTCTAATGGCTCGCAAGGGCATGTTTCTAATGTCACTGCAGGAAATGAAGAACTACCTTGTGAAGCCATAAAGAAACTTGCAATAGGTGAAGTGAGACCTCAAGAAAAGGATGATGAGGAAGGAACTTTCTGGATGACCAATGAGGTTGTTGATGTGGGTGCAAAGGTGGTGAGTGACAAAGTCTCCACCCAAGCAAACCCATCAACCTCAAGTCATCCAAGCCATGAAGAAAATCATCAAAGGATGACAACAGTGGTAGAAGATGAACACGAAAGCATTGATGGTGAAGTGCCTCTTGATCAAGTGAATGATGAGGAGGAGCAAATACAAAGACAACCATCAGTGCCTCATCCAAGAGTCCATCATACAATTCAAAGGGATCATCCGGTGGACAACATCCTGGGTAGCATCAGGAGAGGGGTAACGACTCGATCTCGTTTAGCTAATTTTTGTGAATTTTACTCGTTTGTTTCCTCTCTTGAGCCACTTAAGGTTGAAGAAGCATTGGGTGATCCGGATTGGATAATTGCCATGCAAGAGGAGTTGAACAACTTCACCCGGAATGAAGTCTGGTCCTTAGTCCAAAGACCCAAACAAAATGTGATTGGGACTAAATGGGTCTTTAGGAACAAACAAGATGAACATGGCGTGGTCACAAGAAACAAGGCACGGTTGGTTGCCCAAGGCTATACTCAAGTGGAAGGACTTGATTTTGGCGAAACATATGCGCCGGTAGCAAGGTTAGAATCAATTAGAATATTAATTGCATATGCTACTAACCATGATTTCAAGCTATATCAAATGGATGTCAAGAGCGCATTTCTAAATGGACCACTACAAGAGAGAGTATATGTGGAGCAACCACTGGGTTTTGAAGATCCAAAGAAGCCAAATCATGTTTATCTACTTCACAAGGCACTCTACGGGCTTAAACAAGCCCATAGAGCTTGGTATGATTGTCTTAAAGATTTTTTAATTAAGAATGGGTTTACAATAGGAAAAGCTGACTCTACCCTATTTACTAGAAAAGTTGACACTGAACTATTTGTGTGCCAAGTATATGTTGATGACATTATATTTGGTAGTACTAATGAAAAATCTTGTGAAGAGTTTAGCAAAGTAATGACGAACAGGTTTGAGATGTCTATGATGGGCGAGCTTAAATACTTCCTGGGATTTCAAGTCAAACAGCTCAAGGAAGGTACTTTTCTATGCCAAACCAAATACACACAAGATATGCTCAAGAAGTTTGGCATGGAAAAGGCAAAACACGCCAAGACTCCAATGTCATCAAATGGACATCTCGACCTAAATGAGGAAGGTAAACCTGTAGATCAAAAATTATATAGATCAATGATAGGATCACTGCTTTACTTATGTGCATCTAGACCTGATATTATGTTGAGTGTTTGCATGTGTGCACGTTTTCAAGCAAATCCTAAAGATTGCCATCTTGTAGCAGTTAAGAGAATTCTAAGATACTTAGTTCACACCCAAAACCTAGGATTATGGTATCCCAAAGGCTCCCTTTTCGATTTACTTGGCTATTCTGACTCAGATTATGCCGGTTGCAAAGTAGATCGAAAAAACACTACTGGGACTTGCCAATTCCTTGGGCGATCCTTAGTATCATGGAGTTCCAAGAAACAAAATTGTGTTGCACTTTCCACTGCAGAAGCTGAGTACATAGCAACTGGGGCATGTTGTGCACAGTTGTTATGGATGAAGCAAACCCTTAGAGATTTTGGTTGTGAGTTTAACAAAATTCCACTTTTGTGTGACAATGGGAGTGCCATAAAACTTGCAAACAACCCTGTGCAACACTCTAGAACTAAACATATTGACATCAGACACCATTTCTTGAGAGACCACGAAGCCAAAGGAGATATCGAATTGTTTCATGTGAGCACTGAAAATCAACTAGCCGATATCTTCACAAAACCACTCGATGAGACTAGGTTTTGCTTTCTTAGGAGTGAATTAAATATCTTGGATTCTCGTAACTTAACTTGAAAACGGTCACAAAAATTGTTTGATTCACTATTTTTGATTGATAGTTTTAAAGCTATGTGATGATCTTTCAAAAACTTGGTGAAAATGTTAAAATTCGAATGCATTTTAGTGTTAAGATTTTTTTTTGGGGGCTCAACTGGCTTGACCAGCTGAACTTTCTAGTTCAGCTGGAGGAGGCCAGCTGAACTTCGGAGCTGAACTTCAGCTCAGCTGCTTTTAACCAGTTTTTACCAGGACCATCCTGGTTAAAACCGGTTGAACCGGCATAGTGGACCGGTTGAACCGGTCTCTGACCGGTCTGTCCGCGCAGGTCTGTCCGCGCAGGCCTGTCCGCGCAGGTCTGTCAGCTGCACCTTTTTTCAGTCGCGCAACATCTTTTTCTCTATTGACCGGTCGCTTCCTCTTCTGCTGGCAGCCTGGCGTGCAATTTTTTTTATCCGGTCACATCCTGCAGGGCGCACAACATTTTTTTTGAACGGTCACTTCCTCTGCTGGGCGCTCAATTTTTTTTGGTTGCTGCCGCTCAGCAGGGTCTGCGCGCGCCACTTTTTCTGTCCGGTCGCTTCTTGTCAGCGCGCCAGAATTTTTTATTTGAGGGTTGTCTGGTCTCAACTTTGCATGCAAATGTCAGGGCGCCATGCAGTATCCGCTGTGCTCTAGCGTCAATGCGCGCACAGTTTTTTTTGTGGTGTCCGGTCAACAGCTGCTGCGCATGCAGGAATTTGTTTTTATTTGTTCTATCCGGTCACTTCTCCTCTACTGGGCGCGCAACATTTTTCTTGGATGCTTCTGCTCAGCCCGCGCGCCATGCTGCAGCCTTTTTCTCTCTGTTCGGTCACTTCTCCTCACAGCCATGCATGCGTGTCAGGGGCGTCAGCGTTTTTTTCGTCCAGTCGCTTCCAGCAGCTGCGCGCACATTTTTTTTACAGCCACACTCTACTGCCGTGTGCGCAGCCTTTTGTTCTTGTGACCAGTCGCTGTGTCACCCGCGCAGCAAGGAAACTTTTTTTTTGTCACTTCCGTGCAGCAGTGTGAGGGATACAGGGCGCGCAGAACTTTTCTTTTGCGCAGTTCTTTTTCTTTTGTCGTCTGGTCTCATCTGCGCAGACACTTGGTTTTGTTTTTTTCGCATGGAATCTCTGCAGTACACTTTTTTAGAATCCTGCGTCAGAAATTTGAATTTTTTGGCATCTTCCCTCTGCTGTTTCTGGCTCTCTGGCCACACTGGTCAGAACCAGCTGAACTGGCCCATGGGGGCGGTTGAACCGGTCCTGAGGACCAGCTCAACTGCCTATATATATTTGACACTCCCCTTCTCTTCTCCCACTTCATTCACTCTCGCCTTAGTCGCTTCACAACCTTTAGAGCCTCTCTTTCACACACCTCAACCGGTTCACAGTTTCACCACCTTTTTAATCATGGTGCGTCGTCGCAACCCTTCAGTGATTGAGTTTAGCAGCGACTCGGACGAGATTCAGGAGGAATCTCCCGTCCCCTCTCCTCCGCCTCGTCGCTCCCTCTCTAAGAGAGGACGTGGCTCTGGTCGGATGGATGGCGAGGGCTCTTCCATGCCCTCGCAGCCGACTTGCGGGAGACGCCAAAAGGTTGGCGCCTCTCGTCCTCGTCATAGCACGTCTTCCTCTGGGTATGCTCCCTGCCAGGAGGAGGATGGGGCTTTCGACGACTTCGTCGACCTTCCGGCGCCTGATGCTCTCTACGTCACCGGACTGCACATGCATCCGGCGAACGTCAGCCGCGGTCCGCATGAATCTCCCGTCGACTTCACTCTGAAGGGAATAGACACCCTTCAGCGCCTGAGGTTCACCAACCCTACTCTCACTCCTCGTCATCCTGGTGTCCAGGATCCTCGGTTCTGGAATCTTTTCCAGGCTGACTTCTACAATTTTGTCATTCTTTCCAAGAAACACTCAGTCGTTAGACATAGGTTTATTGACTGAGAGGGTTGTGAGAATATGGGAGATGCTGACATGTCGTCAGCTCTCGTAAACTTAGAGAGAAAGGGGTTACGAAACATTATGACCATGGAATACCCCTGGAACGATGAGGTGGTAGCTCAGTTCTATGCCACCCTCTGGATAAAGAAAGTAGATGAGGAAGCCGATGGGTATGATTACCCAGTCATGTATTTCTTAATCCAGGGTAACTGGCACAAAGTCAGTTATCGTCGTTTTGCCCATATTCTGGGCTTCTCTGATGCAGATATTCAGGGCAGCAACATGCGAGTGCATGACATTCGGCTGCCCATGCGGGAAGAGACGGAATTCATTCATGTCTCTACTGAGCGGGAGTTCTGGACAACCGCTAACATGCATAGGTACTACAGGTACCTTAATTCTTTGTCCCGGATGACCGTTCTCCCGAAGGGCGGAAATCAAATGAACGTCCTTGGGGAGAGTCGAGTCTTCCTCCTCCTCCTTGCTCCAAACAGTCTCGCCCGCATCAATGTGTTTGATATGATCTGGGAAGAGATCGTCCGTGCTTCCTGGTCTCCTCTCAGAGGGTGTCTTCATGCACCCTTTATCATGAAGATGATCGAAGTGGTCACCCAGACCCACTTCGAAAAACCCGTCAAACACTCCCGCTACGTACCCTACTGGGTTGATTCCTCCAACCCAGCTGCTCGTACGAAGCGGGCTCCCTCACGGTCTGGAGGCCCTGCCTCCTCCACTGAGCCACCTCGCCAGCCTCCTCATCATCCATCCTCCTCTCCCCCCGCTGCTGCCTTGCGTCCCTCTCCTGGCCGCGGATCTCCCATGCCACGTGCTCGTGGTCGTGGTCGAGGTCGTGGCCGCGGGATGGGTGCTCGCTTGGTCCATGGGTTTGCGACATTTTTCTCCATGTGCCGCAACATTTCTGCTGATGTCCATGAGGTGGCACGGCGTCAGCGGGAGACTGACGACAATTCTTCGTCGTCAAGCTTCATCCATGGGCATGCCTTTTGTCCCTCGTTCGCCTGATGTGCCTCTCCATCCTTCTCCCCCGGAGATCAATGAGTGGCACCAGCAGGCCTATGGGGTGCCTTTTATGTCTGCAGACGATGACGAAGAAGAAGCCTATGTTGATGATCGTGAGGAGTTTGCCCCGCCTCCCTACCATGGGGATCCGGGTCAATCATCCTCCCACCCTCCGCCTCCTTACCCGGGTCCGGGACCCATTCCTGGTGACCCTAGGCCATCCGGCTCTGGTTACCACCACCCTCCACCTCCTCCTGATCATCGTACATCTTCGGCATCTGTTTTTTCTGCGGCTGATGAGCCACCTCGGGACTCCACTTTTGAGGAGGACGCGATGAGGACTTTTTTCCCTGACTACACTTCATATCCTCCATCATATCCTCCGTCATATCCTCCTCCTGGAGGATATTGATTCTTCTATCCTTGTCTCTCTCTCCGTTTTTGGTACTTGTTGCCAAAAAGGGGGAGAAAATCCAACTTCTAGTTTGTGGTTCTTTCGGTTTTCTTTTTGGATTTTTTTTTGGCCACTGTTGTGGCTTGTACCCTTTTTACCATTGTATGAAATAAAACTATTGGATTGTTATTCAAAGTAATATGATGGTCTTCTGGCCATCATCTTTTGTCCTATCAGTTTGTAATGTCTACTCTGCTATGAAGTAAAAATAATGGGTTTTTAGAGATAGTCATGTGCATCACAACTCCTGTTATGACACTCTTGCACCCCTCGGATGATTGTATTTAGTATGGTTGTTGTCACTATCTCTAAATGTGTTGCTCACATGACATATTATGTCAAGACGTTGGATTCACAATCGTGCACACATTTAGGGGGAGCCATCTACATACAATCATTCAAAAGAAATTTTCTATTGCAAATATATATCTTTTGACCTTAATTGTTTTTGGCATCAATCACCAAAAAGGGGGAGATTGTAAGTGCAATCAACCCCAAGTGAGGGTTTTGGTGATTTAATGACAAAACAAATAAGGGTACTAACAGTTTTTGTTCTCAGTGTTTGATTAGAAGGAAACAGGAACTTAAGGAAGCACCAAGGACTTCATGCAACGGACGTATAAAATTTATGTAAAATCTTGTGTTGCATGATGTAATTCTTCCTTGTTCTTTTCCGCACAGGTACAGGTGTTTGCTATAGCTCAAGTCCTCTAATTCAAAAGCTATTTTTGAAAACAAAAAATCACTTTAATATTATTTGGCTGACCATGGTTTGGGTTGAGAAACCTAGAGTGTTCTTGCTGAAAAGCAGCTGAACTTCTTCAACTACAGCTGAGCTTTCCAGCTGAACTTAACTTCAGCTGTGATGAGCTTCTTCAGCTGCAGCTGAGCTTTTCAGCTGAGCTGGACTTCAGCTGAGTTGAACTTTCAACTCCAGCTGAACTTCAACTTCAGCTATGGACCTCTCTGACCATACCCAGCTGAACTTGCCCCAGGGCAGCTGAGCTGGGGTTTTCTCTCCAAAACTCTCTGGTCTAGACCAGCTGAACTGGTCCTGGGGGGCAGCTCAACTGGTCTCTAACCCTCTGACTTCTGATCTGCAGTCTGCCAGTCAGACTGGCAGTCAGGTCGCTAGGGGTGTCAGGGGGCGGTTCAACCGTCCTAGGGGGGCGGTTCAACCGGTCCTGGCCTGTCTGACCCGCCTGCAGGTCAGTCTGCCAGTCAGTCTAGCAGTCAGACTGGCAGACAGACTGCTGACCTGTCAGGGGGCGGTTCAACCGGTTTTCAGCGGGGTTTTTGGTCAAACGGCTAGTTTTTGAGCCGTGACTATAAATAGACCCCCTCTCTCTCTTCTTTAATACGGCTGAACACTCACTCATTTATTGCTCACCTAACTTGAGACAAAGCACTCATCTCTCCATCTCTCTCACACTTAAATCTTCCTCAAGATTCAACCTTGTTGGAGGAGCTCTTGGGTGTGAGGTTTGTGCTTGTGCTCACGATTTGGTTTTCCTCTCCCATCTCTCTTACAAAGACTTGAGCTTGTGCAAACCCCTCTTGTGCGTTCTTGGTGTTCTTGAAACCCTAGGTTTCAAGATCTTTGAGGTTGCTTGGGAGTCTCCAAATTTGTGGACGACCCTAAGAAGTTTGTATCACCCGCTCTTTGAGCTAAGATAAGAAGAGATTGCCTTGACCTTTGTGGTCGGCTTTTGGAGGATTAGGTTGAAAAAGACCCGGCCCTTTGTGGGCTCCTCAACGGGGAGTAGGACACCTTTGTGGTGTGGCCGAACCTCGGATTAAATCTTGTGTCTTGTGTTCTTGCTTGTTTTGACTTGAGATATTTTTACTTGCAAGGTTGACATAAAGATTTTTCCGTAGAGCTTATCTAGAAGTAAAATAGCCTTTACATATTCATCTTTTCATCCTCACTTAGCTATATCTTACTTCTCTCAAGAACTTGTGAAATACTTTTTCGAGTAGATTTTAGTCTAAAGTTTATAAAACAGTTGGATTGGTTCAGAGTGGTTCAACTTGCGCACGTAGCTGTTGAACCGGCCTGCACCAGTCGAACTGTGTATCTAACAATCTTTCGAAGTTTGTTGTGAAAATTTTCAGATTAGCCTATTCACCCCCCCCCCCCTCTAGGCTACTTTCAGAGGCCCTAACCCACAAATAATCGCTCTAGATGGTTTTGAGTCTCAACCACTTTAAACCCCGTGGGTAGCGTACTCCATACGTGCCCCCCACGTCCTGGGCATGTGTCCCGTCGGTCCGCAACCGTGTCAACGACATGATCCACTCCACCATGTCCTTGCATCTTTTAGTATCCCAGGTGTCAACCACCATGACAAGTCATCCGACTTCTCTAGTCCCTCGGTTAAGACTCGTGTCGACATGAATCAGTCCATAAGCCTCAAACTACATGTGTCTCTCTTCTGTGGTAAAGCTTCATGCCTAACTTTAATGAAATATATATGGAAATATGGCAATGGTAGTTTGATTATATTGTTTTTATTAGTACTTCTTATGTGTGATTTGTCATTCATGAATAAATAGTGTGTGGTTACTAGGCAGACAAGATGTTTGTAAGGCATGACTTACACCAAATTCTAAGAACATGAGAACTAGAACTACCATTTTATTTTATTTTTTCATCTAATCCAAAATCTAGTCTGTAAAGACTTATTAGCAATTAGTTCTTAGTAGTAGCCTAAAGCCATAAACAAAGATTGATTTGAACATTTTTACAATAATTAATCATAATTCATAATCAAATGTACATAGTCAAGAAGATCATCTTGGCATATGAGAAGAAGTATTAGAATTTTGTATGGTCTAGTTCCTCTAAGGTCATATATATATATATATATATATATATATATATATATATATATATATATATATATATATATATATATATATATATACACACTAGGTACCTGAGATTTGGGGAGGGATTGTTATAAGTTCTATGGTCTAGTTTCTCTGAGAACATATGTACAAATTCTAATGGAAAATTAAATCTCAAAGCTGCAATTCCTAGAAAAGACAAAAAAATAATATTGAGGAGTTTCTAGTTTGAAAAACCCCTAAGGTAGTCAAATAGTTTTTTCTCTTCTCGTTGTTGCCCTACCGCCAGAGTCTCTGTATCCCGAACATCCGTGTAAACTAGCGGTTGGGAGAGCATGTCTTTGAAGCCCTCGTTCTTGCAATCATGCACAACAAAAGAACGAATAAGGTTTTTAGAAAGCGCTTTTCTCGTGACTATGTCCAACTTCTACGATGGATCGTCTTTCATCCAAGTGAGGCGGTGCTATGTCCCAATGTATTTATATATCATTAGTTGCTCTAAGTTCTTTCACTACTCATCAATGACTTTGTACCACCATCAACAACATCGTCTTCCTCTGTGGTCGAAAGGTATACACCATGTGATTAAATGTTTTTGTTCATGCTGATTAATTTAATTATTATAAGCGCTATGATTACACTGGCATTTACTGTTCACGTTGTTTAATATGACTAGTCTATGGGCTATGTTTATACTAGTATTTATATTTATGTTTTTAATTTAACTGGTATACGAGCTATACTTATATTAGTTTATGAGATTGTCACAGTATATGTGTTCTGATTTTAATATAAAATTTGCTTATTTTGTCAACAAAAAGATGACATTTTGGCCTCCATGCTACATTGTGTGCTTACTTCTGATGACTGCAAACTGGGAATTGATCTGGACTCATGTAGATGTTTCTCTTCTTGTTCACTGTTTTCCTGTATCGATTCATCTTTTATTCCGACAGCCTGGTCTATGGTGAATGACCTTCTTAGCTCTTGTAAAACAGAAGCCACCACCACCATGGCAGGCCGTTCTTCTCCCTTCACGTTTAAGCATCTCACTGAAAGCTCTGCAACGGCATAACATTGGTCTTCACCTGCTTCGGCCAAAATGTGTGGCTCTATCTCCTGAAGTAGGCGCCCTTTATTAAATAGAACCACCAGATGCATAGCCAAGTTACATGAATCTTCCGGCCTTGCTGCAGAAATAGGTTTTTGCCTGGTCAACAGTTCTGCAAGAACGACTCCGAAACTGTAAACGTCACTCTTCTCGGTGAGTTGGCTGCTTTGGAAATATTCGGGATCGAGGTACCCAATAGTCCCCTGAATAAGAGTAGTTATATGGGTTTGATCAAATGGGACTGATCTTGATGCACCGAAGTCTGCTATTTTAGCCACGAAGTTCCCATCCAACAGAATGTTGCTTGATTTGATGTCTCTGTGTATGATAGGTATAGAAGACGCGGAGTGCAGATAGGCAAGTGCGTCTGCAGTCTCTGCAGCTATCCTTAAGCAGTCTTCCCATGTTAGAGGGCGAGTTGCATTTCTGTTGTGGATGTGCTGGAAGAGTGTTCCATTAGATATGAACTCATAAACCAGCAATGGTACCTGTGTCTCTAAACAACATCCCAAAAGCTTGACAACATTTGGGTGATCAATCTGTGACAAGATGGCAATCTCATTGACAAATTGCTCCACTTGGCTCTCATCGAACACCTTGGACTTTTTTATGGCGACTACAGTTTGATCTGGAAGAATGCCCTTGTACACTGTGCCTTGTCCACCTCGGCCAAGTATTCGACTCTCGCTATAGTTGTCAGTAGCAGCCTTGAGCTCTTCCGCACTGAATATCTTTGATGAATATTGGTCCTCGCCTTGAGATGTGATTGTTGAAAATCTCTGCTGCAGGAGTAAGCCACCATTCTTCCTGAATAATTCCGCTCTCTTTCTTCCTAGCTCTCTTTTCTTTACTGCCCAGCAGTAGCACGACGCAGCAGTGGTCGTTGTAACCATAAGCACAAGACTTACACCTGCATGTGTGGGAGTAACACTACTGAGACCACTACAAATAGGACTGAATGACTGATGAGTGATGACTGTTGAATTGATTATTTTGCTGCAGATTGTGCATGGTACAAGATTACTTGGCATGTTTAATCTTTTTTGAAGGAGTTTGTTGATTAATATGCATTGATGTAATGTGGTATGCATGTGCTATGCATTGAGGTTTGTTGAAGTTACCCAAAACTGTGTCAAGAGGGAAGTGCTTTTGACAGCTAAAACAGCAGCCTCTACCGTTTTTCCTGCCATCGCCACTCATCCCTTCAGGGCAGGCGCACGAAACAACTCCTTCCAAATCAATGCAATACTTAATGTATGTACAAGGGTTCTTTTCCGGGTGATCACACACGTTGATACCTGATAGATAGCCAAGGATCATCAACGACGTCTCAAAGGATAAATCAATGTGCATTAGGATAAATCAGAATGAAAATTAAAACTGTTAATTCTCTACTCCAATGCATCCCAATACATGTGGACCAGAGTGAATTGAAGTACTGCTAAACAAATCTCAAAGGATGATAGTCATGATGAACTAATTGATTCGTACACTCGTAGCAACGAACAAGTTATACAGAACATGTACCTTGAGGTTGTTGTGAAGGAGAAACTGCAGCATGAAAGAACATTCATTGTTAGATCTTTCGTTAGTACCTCTAAATGTAATCAAGGAATATATAGGCATATATCTCCATTAGTTCAGGATTTACCTTTCATATAGAAATTAATACCTTGAACATTAGATGAGGTAAGTGCAGACAAAAAAGTGTCAATAACCTCCCTTATTTTTTGTATATGCCTTTTGAGCATACAGTAAATTTTAGACATAAATAATAATATTTTATTGAGCTTAAATGACTTTTTTTGGTATTGTGGTAACTATAAGGTCTAAATTCTTATTTTAATAAAATATGAAGTAGAGTTTTCATAAAAGGTACCATAAGAAAAAGACTTATTGGTTTTTTTATAAAAGTTGTACAAACTAATGAGACTAAAATTTGAAAAATCAATGACGTCATGACTCATGAAGCTTGAGTTATGGTAAGAGCTATTGTAAGCTAAAACTTTAACTAAATGTATATTGAAATACGTGGAGGTGTGGTATAGAAAAAGAAAACATATAGATATGGATGGAAAAAATACACACTACTAATGATCATACTCCGAATATTCTAACTTGTGCAATGGCATGGGTTGAGAGATTATAGTTTGCTATAAATTGACAATTGAAGTTTGAAACGTAGAACATTATTACCAGGTGTCGCAAGAGTGGTGTTGCAGCCTGTTCCTGTCCTGTAACCGTCACCAATATTATTCTCGGGGCAAGAACAAGTATAGCCTCCCAAAGTATTGTTGCAGAGGTTCTGATAGGTGCAATTATTACTATTGTAATTCCGGCATTCGTTGATATCTTGACAAAGGGAGCAACACACTTCGTGTCAGAAAGCAAGGTGAAAGTATTTGTCTCCATAACAGACAATAAAACTGTACTACGTTACAAATGAAAACTCTTGTACGAACCAGACTGAAAGAATAATACCCCTCCCTAAATTAAAATTCGTTTTAGCAAATTAGTAGGTTTATACAATATTTGATGTATATTTTTTGCTTATGTGTACGAGAGACATTAAAGAGTAGAAGAAGTGAGCTCTCGTGAAAGAGTCGGCTGCTACAAGGCTACAAGACGAAAGGATGAAAGGAAAGAGATAAGAAATAATCTAATAGCCAACCTTATAGCTCACTATTTTTGGTTCTAGATGATAGGACAATGATTTAGAGCCTACTATGAGTTCTATTATTAAACTTGCTCTAAAGGATTGTCGGGAAAGGGCAAAGTGAGAAATGAAATAAAGAAAATATAGGATAAAGGGCATGTTTGGTTTAGCTTTTTGTGACGAGCTTTTCTAAAAATCTAGATTCTTGGAAAATCTAGCTGTGAACTTGAATATCGTGGGTCTGATGTGCGAAAGAAGATAAAGAGATTTATAGGGTTTAGAATCTAAATGACGAATTCCTTTTATCATCATGACTCGATAGATTTTGTGTTTACATTGATTTAGATATTTTTTTACGAAAACGATTCTCACTAAGGAACAAAACATTTAGCTGCTAGAAGCTGATTCTGACGGCCTCAATCTGATTCTAAGCTCAAACAAACACCCAAATAATGAAGAAGAAATTTCACCTTGGCATCCGTCACTGACGTACGGATTCCCGTCGTACCCGCTAGGGCATTTGCAGAGATAGCCCGCTCCGGTGGGCGCGTCGACGCAGGTGCCGTACTTGCACAGTTTCTCGAAGGTGTAGCTCTGAGTTTGCTCGCAGCTGGTGCTCCCAATCGCCCAATCCAAAACCATCCTGCGCTCACCTGGTGGCAGCAAGGCTGTTTTTAGCGGCCGTACCTCATCGCCACTGAACGTGAAGACCGTCTCGTCTTTGTCCAGGAAGAACGCGGCGCTGCAGGTTCCGTCCTCCTCGCCGGTGCCGTTGGCCGTGGTCCTTTCGAACGACAGGCTGAACGCCTTGGCGCCGTTCACCTGGTCCATGGGGGCCTCGCAGCAGGCTTCCCCAAGGCAAGAGCCGCTGATTTGGAGGGTGTTGCACGTGGTGGTGCAGCTGGTGTATAGCGGGCTGGAATCACCGGGCACGATGAAGAAGTTAGCCATGAGCGTGCGGTTGCAGCCGAAGTTGACCAGCTTGTTACTCTTGGAGAAAGTGAAGGGCGTCCCTTCCAAGCTCCAAGTGAACGTCGTCGTCGTCCCTTCCGAGCTCTTGGCGCCGGTTCCAGTGTCCGGCGTCGGCTTGCCCTTGCCGTCGTAGCACACCTGCGTGATGGGCTCCGCGAAGACGACCACGTAGCTGCCCGACACCGACACGAAATCGATCATGTATGCATCGCCGCCGATGGACAGCATGGCCTCCCTGTTTGGCCCGCACGTCACCTCGAAGCCGGGTAGACGCGACGCGCCTCTAGATCTTGTGCCGAAGGGCTCCGGGATGTTGTCGCACGTCATCGTCCTCCTCACACCACGTGGCTGGACTGGTGGCAGCGCCAGATCCTGCGAGTGCGCGGCGCGAGGCAGGGTAGAGACGAGAATGAGCGCCAGGGCGAGTGGTCGT
Source organism: Zea mays (assembly GCF_902167145.1). NCBI lineage: Eukaryota > Viridiplantae > Streptophyta > Magnoliopsida > Poales > Poaceae > Zea > Zea mays. The sequence continues at coordinate 13,152,430 of NC_050097.1, forward strand.
GCAACCGCGTCAGCGGCTGATCGGCGGTTTCTTCCACGCGGCCGGCATGCCGGCGAGCGAGAAGGCATGCAGGGAACTGCTAAGGAATCATTTGCTAGTCTGGACTCTGGTCTCTGCTGGACGTGTATTGTTGCGTGATTTTCGTGGATTTCTTTCACGGGCATTTATCCATTTATTTTTGACGAATTAGAATTTACTTAATAAAATAATCTATTTAGTTTGAAATTTAACATTTTATCACTATTCAAAGTTTAGATATAAGTTTATCTTAAATTTATAGGGTGGAGGATGAGAAATGATTTTATGTATCACTAGAATTTGTTTCTACTCTATAATTTCTAGAACGTTCTTCGGCTCATATCTTTATATTAAAAATATAGTACATAAATATCTCTAACGTCTTGCTAATAATAATATACAAATATATTTTATATGAAACTGAATTAACTTAATTGATATATGCCTAAATTATTATTATTAGAATGAAATTCAATTTTAAGGATACAAACGAGTCGTCGGTCTTTTCGCTGGTGTACTATGATTAGCACTTAGCAGCACCAGTAGGTTAGGCAGCAGTCTTTTCGCTGGTGTACTATGATTAGCACTTAGCAGCACCAGGAGGTAACGGGCAGACAAATTCCAGTGGAAGACCTGCCACGATACGAGTCAACGCACCACGACGTTCGAAGCTACTATTCTTTTTCCAAGGAAAAAGCACGCATGAGGCAAGAGGCATGATGAATTGATGATAGGCAACAGGCAATAAGTTCTAGTGGGACTATCTTGTGGATCAGTGGATATGACAATAGTTTGCACTGGTGTTTCCACCGTCCGACCAAGGAACCACAATAATCCCTCCATTCCTTTATATTTCTCTTTTTTCTGTCCACACTCATCCGAATAATAATGAAGGTAAACTTACATACAAACAACATTCGTAGATCAATTAATGAATGATTATTTAGTCTAAAACAAATTATATTTTGGAACAGAGTTAGGCTCTTCACTACAACTAGGTAATTGCCCGTGCTTCGCAACGGAACCATTACAATGCAAAACACAATGGATTTGCACTTGCAATGGGGCCAGAAGCTCCAATATCTAGAAACGATTCAGAAGAGCAAATATCAGAAAGTGGAGCTTATTGCTTGTGAAATTGATCAAAAAAGCAAAGGACACTGACTTGAGACGACAGGAAAGAAAGGAGGTAAGGCAGAGCCCAAAGCGGATAGATAGAAAAAGATCCGCTGCTCAGTAAGAGGCTATTCATACTATTAACTCACCAAGCATTCTACCCGCTTTTCATAAAACTCGATATCATCTAGCACATGTAACAGGTGTCCATATATAGCATAGAAAAGATATAGCATGCACATTATGTCCTCCCCAATAACCTCGCATGCATGTCTCATGGCTTCAATATCCCATGAACTTAATGCATCATCATTGGACTGCTGAGAAAATAAAATACTATCAGGTAAAGTTCCCTCCTATGAAACATTGGATTTTCCATTAATCTTCTAGAGCACATTTGCCCACTTGTTGTGTCCTTGGCATTCCTTATTTTCCTCATGGAGGATACTTGCACATATCAACTGTTTCTCATGTCCTATTTCTTGTGAATTCTGGATAGGTGGATCCAAAATGGGCATTTCTAGTTCCCACTTAAAAAGAGTAGAGAAATTGAATCACTGCAAAATATCTGATAATTTTCACTCATCACCAGTATTTGTTTTTGCAAATCGCAATCAACTCCTCGCAGGCAGTCTAATAAATGAAACCATTCATGCTTATTGGCAAATCAAAAATAATTGGGAGATAAAATTCACTTTCTGTAACAAAACGAGTCCAGTGAGTTGAAACATGACAAAAAGCGCACCTAAGTAAATACTTTATTAGCTGGTAGTTGCTCGACAAGAAACCAAGAATCCACCACGTGTAGCAGTTGATGTTTTATCTTATTCACAAAATAGTGGTACAACTTAACAAAGAAACCTATTTCTCGTGGTTACTGTAGAGTGTAGACAATCGCAACAGCGCAGGGACGTAGCTCTAAAAAATAACCAGTAACCCAAACAATTCAACTCTCAAGCTAGCGAGTAGCAAGAGAGGCACATACAGACAGTATGCACACATAGGTGATTAGAGATGAAGCAACACGCATCGACACCCCTGAGGTCGCCGTAGACATCGATGAAGGTGGTGGCAACAAACGTCTCCACCTGGTTGTGGTCCTACAACACGTCGTTGGCCTGCACCATGGCGAAGGAGAACTCGCCCGCCGCGTGCTGTGTTAGATCCCACGACCACATCAGCTCGTCGGTGCCTATTTGTTCCATAAATAAAAGTGAGGTGAAATGGAGTTGGCTAAAAGCATATATGATTCAAAAGTTGGAAAGAATGTGATTCAATTGGGCATGCACACTGTTTCTTGGGGTTATGTGAGCTTTATCATGAGGTCTGAAAATGTGTGGTATTGTTAGAGCTAATGACAAAAACAAAACACCCAACGGCTAGACTGTTCAAAGAATATGTTACAATGGTTTAAATATAGTCATATGCCTTTTTATAGATGATCCAAACAAGGAGAATTAGTTGATCTCAGTAATGCTTGACCCAAATCTGATGCAAAACATAAGGTACGATAAGCAAGCCAGACTATGTACAGTGGACGGTTTCATCAAGGCCTCAAGGGTATTAACTGGAAGCAGCAAAAAATGGGGAAGACAGTTTGTTGCACTTACATTTTCTCTTTGAGTGATATTGTGGCATCAGGTTTGCCATCAAGAATATTCTCAAGAATTGTAGATGCAAAAAGAGCAGGTTCCTGATTCATCAAGCCGGTCTGGTCTCTAAGTTGCTTCAATTGCAGCGTCTTGACGTCCACATTATCAAGTAAAACTTGCCCTACAACACAATCATGACCACTTATTAAAATCAAATAGACTGACAAATTACAACAACATAAGGCTCACAGTTCATTTGCTCACCCTGATTAACCTTATCCCCAATGTAGCCCATCAGTCCTCTCCCAACACAAGAAACTTTTAGATTTCTTGTTTCTTAAATAAATCCTAAGGTACACGGTATAACTGAGAGTGTCAGCATTTGTATACAGGAAGTTTCGGTATTCTTCTAGTGAGACATTATCCAACGTGTCCTTCTCTGGTACACTTCCCTTTTATGTCGTTTGCAGCAAAGAAAGTCGGTGGGGACAAATAAAACATGGAATCAAACATTGATCCAAATACACCAAGCATACCATCTAAGTCTTCCTAGAATAGTCTCTTAGCACTCTCATTGTGTCGTACTTGGGGGCAAACTCACTAATTACGTTCAAGACCAAACACCCACAAGAAGCTTGACTAAGATAATTCTATCCACCTACTTTCTCGCATCCACCACAACGTTATTGAGACTCTTATTAATCAAAACTCCACCATTTCTATTTGCAGATGTCCCTATGCTATATACCAAAGCTTGAAGTTGATATTTCACAAGACAAGCAAAATTCTAACCATACCAGTAAAAACAATGAAATTACTCTACCAAGCATTGAGATCCACTACACAATTAAAAACACAAACCCCGTAGTGATTCTTCGCAAATATATTAACAATATTTTTTTCTTAAGTAAATGCAAAGCACATATGAATGAGGAAAATGAAGGATAGAATAACTAAAATGAGTCTATGCCCCTAAGAAAAATAATCCCAATTATATGAGAATTCAAGCCTTTGCTTGCAACCAGATAACTGAAATCGCAAGAAGCAACGGTGCATAGCTAATGAGCAAGCACCAAACGATGTCTTACAACAACATCTTAACTGAGCATGTGGTCCTGGTGGTGTAGACGTGATGATTGAGACAAACCAATTTTGCTATCTTTGAAATACCGCCAGAGACCATGTATCCAAGTATGCCATCAACAACAACGAGAAAAAATCAAGCAACATGGTGTACTTCCTACTTCAATGCAGCTACAATAATCAGCGACCTAGATCCAAGTATGTTTCTGATCTGGACTCTGAAAGTCTGAACAATTCCAAGTCGTACTCTTACACCATTCACTCAATGCCATCTTGCAGGCTATAAGTCTTGTATTTTGAGTGAGCAGTGTAGTATACTAATAAAAAAAGCACAAAAAAAGGAAATGTGTTACTGTCTTCCTGGGTATCCTCCATTAATTCAGAAAACATAGGAAAGCTGCTTTCAACGCAAGCTTATACCTTCTGGAAGCATATTGTTACTTGGGAGTTGTGGAAACATGGATTGGCTACAGAATGCAATAGCTGACATGTTGCTCTGTATCTGATTTTATGTTAATGTGAATAATTAGAAGAGCTTCTATTAATATATAGAAGTGGGGAACAGATTGCATCAACCAATAACCAGTTTATACAGTACAGTGCTACATCGTTGTGTTGGGGCCAGCAACACATGAGGAAGATGTTAACAAGATACTGGTAACCATAATATCGTCAAAGCATTGTTATACTAAATAGTCCACAAAGTCAAGACTTAAGCTTACACATGCAAGGTTAATAAAGAAGAAATTTTCAAAACAACAATAATCATGCAAAGTTGAATAATTTGTTGCACTGACCTGTGAGCACAAAGATTATATGTGGTTACTTTCAGGTAGAGTTCCTTCACCTATGTGTATTCCCCGTCAGATGATTTATTAGTCTTTTTTGCATCCTTCTCTGCGATCACACATGCCATTTGGACAGATCCACCACCATGATCAACCACTCCAACTATGTCTACATAAATCTTTCCCAAATTTCCCAACAGATAATTGATAGTAACCTATAAAGAGAGAAGAGTAATACATATTACTTGTTTCTGGAGTGAAGTCTGAATATAAAAGGAAACATACAACTGATTTCTAAACACTTCCACACTAACTGTGAATAAATCCTAAAAGGCTAAAACCTATATCTTACTCGCCTTGTTGTATTTAAACTAATAAACTTTTACAAATCTACAATGTTTTGAAATCATACTCTATATGGTTCTTCAGAAGATTGACAGATGGTAGGTACGTTTACATGCTAGTTACGTTTACACTATTTTTTGTTCACCGCCATCTCATCATGTAAACACTAAAAATTCAGAAGTCCAAAATTGATGTCAAATGAATATACTCACCTCTGCTGTCAATTTTTGTGCATAATCCCCTCAAACCCCTATGACAGCCTCATCGACATTGGCCACGTGTGGTGAGCATGGACCCCCTCAAAACCCTTCTTCCTCTCCAGCACTATCTCCATAGCTAGACTCCTCCGATCCGGCGTGATATTATTAGGTCTTTCAAGTTCATGTTCACCATCCGAACTTTCCTGTAAAGCAACCGCAATAAGATCCAATTTGGCCATCCTACAGTAAATAAAAAAAGTTCTTGCATGATTATCACCTCCAATTTGGTCATCCTCATTTTCAATCTAATTCCCAATTTGGTCAGTTTCTGCCAAATTGGCACCATTCCCTGCCCTGTCCCTAGGAACCTCGTTCCCTCATCTTGCTTGGACAAACAATCAGGAGTTAGAATGTAGAGTTTCACCTTCTTCGCTGCTCTTTTCCGCCTCCCCCCGCCCACCATGCTCCCCAACCGCCGCGGTGGGGGCCCGGCGAGGCAAGGAGACCCGAGCGAACCCCAGACCCAAACCTGAATCTACACCGCTCGTCGATCTGCAGAGACGACGGGGGCAGTGGGTCTGGTGCGCAGGGACCTCGTTGGGGGGTGACAACCTCATTGCAGGCCATCCCGGCGGCTGTAGCGGCGGGGACGCGGGGACTGGGGAGGCCGGGCTAGGGGAAAGGGGTTTTAGGGGGTAGGGCAGGGATGACGCGACAGATCTCGTGGAGGGGTGCGTGGGCGTTCGGTAGTGGCAAGTTTCGCGGCGGTGGGCGTGCGGGCGCTTCGATAGCGGTGGCGGGCGGTTGCGTGGGCGTTCGGTAGCGGCGACGGTGGGCGTGCGGGAGCTTCGGTAGCGGCGGGATTCGTGGCAGCGGGCGTGCGGGCGGCCGTTTCACGCGGGCGGACGTTCGGTAGCGGCGGGGGCAGTCTACAGTAATGTCTTAATAGTTAGTAGAGATTGGATTAAAAATGTTTAGACTGATGCAGTTGCAATTTATAGAGACAAGATACTATACAAAGTCGCAACGAACAGGCTAATATAAAGAAACTTCCATGCCTTCATATTTCTTCTACTCTCTTCAATTAAAAGTGTATTTAGTAGTGATCCAGAGTCTTATAAAATTATAAAAACGATCTGGATTGAGATTCTCTCAAGAAACATTTTAAGAGATAAATCAAACTAGTAGACTAACCCATATAAGAGACAAGAGAACAGAAGTAAATTGGTGCGAAACTACCCTTCAAACGCACTTCACCTGTTCGGCGCCGTTCCAAACGATTCTTAAGAGAATCACAATGGATTAAACCGACCCCTAAACTGTAATACATTGTGACTTCAGGCATGCTTGAAAGCATCCAATTTTTAAAAATCAAAGTGACAACAACTAAGGTGCATCCAAACATGCCAGTTTATGCTTTAGTTTCTAGAGACATAAGTCTTCCAAAGCTAAAAGTAGTTTTTGCCTGGTAAATTACTTAATGCCCTTAGTTGGTTTGGTGGAAATTACATTGATTGTCATCGCTTTCAAACCTATGCATGTGACCCCCTCGATGCCTGCTCTACCTGATTTTATTGTTTAATTAGTATTTCAAAATTTTCAATTAAAAATATGAGTTCAATAAACATTTTAAATTGGCTGCAAAATAAAATAAAGGGAATAATTGGATTAGTTACTTTTAAATAAAGTAAGGGTAGACTTGTCTTTGTATATAAAAAGCTAGAAACTGGTTTTCAAGAAACTGGGATTCGAACACGAACACCTAGTTTTTTTATAAACCAGTTTCTTAGAAATTGTGATGCTTTCAAACAGGCCGTTCGTAGATGCATAGCTTGTGGGGTGAATTGGACTTTGCTTAAAACTCTTACAAAAATTAACTCTTAATTGTAAGTCCAACTTCACCTAAGTGCCAAATATGTATACAAAAGTTTTGCACCCTAATTTACAACTCCATACACTACATGACAATTCTAAGAACGTAAATTTTTGAAGTAAGTTGCTTAAAAGTAAAAGAAAACTGTAATGCAAGGGTTAGAAGACTCCTCGACATTTTTCTAAGGTCTCGGAGATTGGCACTTGTTAATCCTCATTAGAGCACCCATACAAGGGTGTCACTCCCCCTTGGTCCATACAAGGACCAAGTGTTATCCATGAGTTGGTTTTTTGCCGCTCTAATACGATGAAGAACTCACAATTGTGTACAACCTGAGTAACCAATAAACTCTGCAGTGATCACCGCACTCACAATCACCGTTGAGTCATCTCAATGCCAATCACCAAGAGTGCGAAGTACTAGACTCTCACTTCTATGACAACCCTAATGTGAGTGGTGGATGCACACAAGTCTCTCTCTATGCACTAACGAGATTGCCAAACCAAAAGATTATCACTTCTCCAATCTCGTCACTATGCAAAGGGTCTTTCTTTCTCTCAAGGGATTGCTTCAACTATTATAAGGGCAAGACATCTCAACAAGCTAAGTTGGGGTATAAATTGCCCAAGGGCTTAAAACAGGCATCAGAAATCCACTTAGCATTTTTTGGGGGCAACGGGTGTGTCTAGTGCCAACTTTCCGATTGCATCGGACATGATGGTACCCTAGCAATTACTATACTTCACATCTGGTGTCAGCACCAGTGCTATATTAGATACATTTGTGAGTGTAAACCGAAAATAAACAAAAAAATGCTCTAGGTGCCTATCCAGCGAGTACTCAACCTCTTCTCCATAGTTTACATGCTCCATAAGTGTCTTGTCTAGTGTCACGTTCGGTGGCACACTTGACACACTGGTAAGTGTAAACTGTCCTTGAACACTTTTGCAAGCTTTCTGAGTACCTTGTTTGGTACACCATACCCAGTACACAATGGACACATTGGTGCAAGTGTAAAAATGTGCAGGGCATAACTCCATCCTATTTAGTGCATAACTCATATTCGGTGCAAGTTGATTGTCAATCCTCTACTGCTTTGTGGCAAGCTATTGCTACTATATCATATGCTCAATAAGTGAGGCTAGTTGATCATCTCTAGTGCTTGTTATTAGAGGTGGAGGGGCTATGCTAGATCCATCAGACTCAAAATCGTGTAATCTGAATGGAGGTGACAGTGGTGTCACTCTGTAGTCCTTGTCGGAGTACCGTTGGTGGCATATCTCTGTTTAAAGAGTTGTATTGTGAGAGAGTATTGATGTAAGGTTAAGAGCGATAAAAGATTAGCTACACGTACATGGGATAAGTCGCAACATTCATATGCGGACTAACCTAACATCAGTAGTCTTGCACCAATGGAAGTTTTATAGCTTTCAAATTAGGTAAGGTGACCAAGGAAAGGTTGAAAAAAGAGAGAACATGGAGAGAGGGATGATCGTAAAAGAGAGAATAGGGTCAAAGAGATAGTTTTCATTTCCTACAACTTGACTATTAGAATGAACCAAAGAAAATCACGAATGAGCTAAGAGTGGTGTATAAGAGAGACAACCTTATAAGAAAGTCAAAGAGACATATTAGTCATTCCCAACCATTCAACAATTAGAGCGAATACGAAGGAGCAAAAAAATGGTGCTACTGTTACAGCATAATTAGGATATAGGGTAAAATACATTTACAGTTCTGAAACTTGTCGCCCTATGTCATCCTGGTTAACAAACTTTTAAAGTGTGTCAATCCGATATTTAATTGTTGTTTGGGTCTCAGTTAGATCCAAACAGGTTGTGATTGACATATGGACCCCCAACATGTGAGCATGTGTATCTCTTTTGTCTCTCTTTTCCGCATGTACGGTGAGAGAGAACCAAGAAAGAGAGATAAAATAGATACATAGGCTAAAATGTGGGGTTCATATGTCAACCACGACGCGTTTCGACCTAACTAAGACCGGAACAACAATTAAGGACCAGACTGACACACTTTAAAAGTTTATGGACCGAGTTAACATATAACGTCATATAAGTTGAAGTAATGAAAATGTATTTTACTCTTAGGATATATCATCACAGGAGCGGTACACCGTCGGGTTTTTTTTTTGGAGGATGGGGGACAACTATCACGAGGGATACAATACAACTTAGTAAGGCCGCGAGGTAACAAACTAACAAGTGGCCCATCGAAACAGTAAATTGTTTCCCGGCCCGCTCGGCCGAACAAGTGACGTCCCCATTCTAAATCTAAGCCCACTTCTGACTAACCACAACGCAACGAACAAAGCGACAACATGAGAGGCAGACGAAGGCCGCCTTCCACTTTTCGATGGCGCCATGGAACAGCCTGAACTGCGATGTGAGACGTACGGCGCCGCGCCGGTGCAGGCACACATCGACGACGCAGCTAGAACATCGGGGGCGGGGGGAGGCCGGCGGCGGCGTGGGCGTGGCTCCCCCGTGCCTGGTGGCAGAGCTGGCGCAACCTGGTGGGCACGTACCAGATGGTGAGGCGCGGGTGCGCGGAGAAGACGGCGTCGATGTCGAAGCCGTGGCGCGCGGCGATCTCGACGAGCGGCGCGTAGCAGGCCTGCCTCCAGGCACCGACGTTCTCGCCACGGGCCTTGTACGCCCGGCGCAGCGCGTTGGAGGCCTCCTCGTCCAGGCAGTGCAGCGCGTAGCAGTGCACGTAGTGCCGCATCTTGGGCTTGTTGATGTAGCTCGCGCCGCACTTCTTGGCGTACCGGAACACCTGGTTGGTCACCTGCAGTGCAAGCAAAAAAAAAAAAGGTTCATCAGCCACGGTCGATTGGTTCCGGTGTCGTGAAACTGGCCGGTGTGGTCGGGTGCGCCTGGCGCGGACGCAGGAGCAGCGCATCGATGCAGCCGTCCAGGTCAGGGAAGCTATCATCATATCCAATCAGCCCTGGAATCCGGACAGGCCAGGCCGTGCATTCATTTCACTGCGGGCGAGCACGCGAGTCGCGACTACTCGTACGCCGGCCAAACTGCCAAAAGCGAGCTCACATGGCTCGTACTGGTACGCGCGAAACCGGTGGCAACAGCACACAGGCCACGGACTCCGAGAGGAGAGGGCGTCCATGCATGCCTATCTGTATCTGAGGCCTGGGGCCGGCCGGACAAGACAACACAAGCTGCACAGGCTTTGGCAGCCTACCGATGACTGACACGTCGCGCCTTTTTCCAGGTCATCTACGTGCGTGTGCGGCTGTAGCAAAATATACTTGAGTACACGTACGTAGAAGTACTTGACTACAGACTACTACGGCGTACTATATAGACCATCTTTTGCACATGTGCTACTGTAGACGTACTTACGGTACACAAAATATAATAGAATTCCACTGCAAAGGATTTCCTTCTTCCTTCTAGGTGATGTGAAGGGCCTTTTGCATGCCACTAGATCTTTTTTACTATGACTATGATGTTATTACAATGAATAGTATCTGTATTTCTAGGATTTGTGAAAGTTGAACTAGACTAACTTTGATCAAATTTACTATAGCAAATAGTATTGGTAATTATATACCAACTAGATATACTTCATTATTATTCTAACAATGTGCTTATTTAACATCATAAATGTTAGTATTTTTATATATAACTTTAGTCAACCCTTAAACCGTTTCACTACTAACAAAGTTGAGAATTACGTCTTCGTATTAAATTATTAATAGAGTTCTGACCCTTAACTTGTGTGACTCCAACTGTGTCTGAGAATATATAACACATGTTTTAGAGCAAATTATAAACAGTACCTAGCTTGTCAACGACCTAAAAAGTTTGTTTCATTACATTACGTTTTTTAACACTACAGTTTTTGTTTGTTTATCGTACATTCAATCTAGCTATCCGTATGCACCACCAAATGGATTTATACATATGTAATATAAAAACGTTGCCCTGCTAAATTAATAATAAGTGTGCGTACCTTGGTAGGGGACTTGTGGCCGCCCAGCTTAGCAAGGGACTGCACCTGCAGCAGGAAGACGCGGCACTGCTCGTACAGATGGAAGAGGTAGTCAAGCCCGTTCTTCTTGGCCCTGGCCACCTCGCCGGGCTCTGTGACCACGAAGGGGTGCTCCCGCTGCCTCTCCCCGCCGCCGGAGCCGCCAGCGGAAGACTCCGTCGAGTCTGACCCGCCGCCGCCGCCGTCCTCGTCTCCGTCGTTCTCGTCGTCCAGCACGTCCAACGGCCTCAGCTCCTTCTTCCTCCTCGCCTTCTTGCCCTTCCTCGCGCCAACCCCTTTCTTGCCCTTCTTCTTGCCGGCCGTCACCATCCTCCTGCCGGCCTCGCCTTCCGCCAAGCCGCCGCTGGCCGCGGCGTCGCGCTCGTCGGACAGCACTGCCAGTTGCGATATGATTGAACAAGAACAAATAACATCACAGGCCGGCAAGCAGAACTCAACTCAACATGACTGAATCATGGGCACTGTCCGCATGCATGCACGAGTGCACGACCACAGAGGCAAACAATTTGACCATGCTGTGTATACCTTCTTGTGACGCGGCGTCCAATGTGCTCCCGGTGTGGAAGCGGCCGCCGAGGGACATGACACGCCCGCGCTCGGCCCGCAGCGCGGCGCGGAGGCCGAAGCGCTCGCCGAGGAGCACGTCCCAGCGGAACAGCCCCGCGAGCGCGGCCATCATGTCGTCGAGCTCGCGCTCCGTCATGCCGAGGAGCGTGCTGGCCGTGAACCCGAGCTCCGAGATCCGCGCCACCGTGGACGGGCGCACGCCGTAGCCGGCCACCAGGTCCTCCAGCTCCCTCGGCGCGCTCAGCAGCGGCGCGTGGGGCAGCAGCTGCGGCGCGGGCGGCGGTGGGGGCGGAGGCGCGGGCGCGGCGGGCGCCGGCGGGCCCAGGTCCCACCGGAACGGGTGCGCCGCCGAGAAGGCGTCGTTGGGATCCATGCTCTCGACTCTCGAGGGTTGCCAACCTAACTCGTGCTCCTTGACTCCGTGTTGCTGTTGCCTGCCGCCTTGCCGTGCGCTGGATCCTGTTATATAGCGGCAACTGTTTTTTTTTTTTTTTTTTGCAATGCAATGCGAGGCCCGTGGACTTGCGAGACGCACTGCACTGTAGTCCTAGTCTACTAGCGCTTGGTGTTTGTCGGCTGCTCCAAGCGAGCGTGCTCTGCTACGACGTGAAAACGACTAGTCCTGTAGAAAGCTGCACCGCACCGTCGTCGTCGCTCGCCCCTCGCGATTTGATAGTCTAGATTCTACGCGCCCTACATTACGTGCTGGAACATAAAAAGAAGACACGGCGAGGCTGATAAATACTCCCACACCACCTGCATTGCCCAGTCCCGTCGCGGCGTTCGTGTCGTGGATGTGTCCCGTTGCACGTCTCGGTGGCTAGGCTTTCTTTTTCTTCCAGCTCCGTCTGAAATCTATGGGGAGTACTGTACGTGAGGCGACGTGGATTTCAGAGCTCACCGTGGATAAGGATACTTAGGGTTCATGGTTCAAGAGGTGCGGTGGCCGTTGCTTGAACGGCGGTGCCGACTGCAGGCGAAGCGAAGAGTGGATTTTGGAGTACAAACCGGACGTCTCTGCTGTTGCACGGGACGTTTGGCAATGGCACGGATTCGAGACCAGACTTCACAAGCTGCTTCTCAGCTTTCAATCAGCCACAGCCAGACAGCGTGCCCACGAGCACGACCAGCTTCACGGGCCAGATCCCCGGATTTTGTGCTCTGACAAGGGTGGGAGCCGCATGAAGCTGTGAATGCCAGCTTGTCCCGGCTCCTTTCTCTCGGGTGGAACCAAGCACAGAAGTTGGCCGGATTTTACCTAATGGTTAGCACGGGACTACGGGAGGAGTAGTGGCGGAGCCAGCAGGAAAATCTATGGGAGACAAAAAAACCATTTATATCGAAAAAACTAATATTGCATAAAATCTAAGATTCATATCAATACACGGTACAAAATAAAATAACTATATAAAGAAAAAAAATGAACAGGTCACTAAGTTCTTGCTAACTGTTGGGGCGAAGGCATAGGCGCCACCCTTCGCTCGAAGTCTTCCCTTCGCTCGATGTCTTCGCTGCAGCAACTGAGCCAACAGACAAAGCAGGCGAAGACACCCTTCGCATGTACCGCATCAGACGAAGACTGGCGACGAGGGGCACCCCACAGCGCAGCTTCGTCCAGCTCGGAGGCCCACGTGTGATCCGGTCCGTTGCTATGGGCCCCGCGTGGCCGCCGTGCGTTACGGGCCTAATTTGTAAAGACATCCCTGTAATTACGGTCTGTAACCCCGCTTTATGGGAATATTCCGGGGATAATCTAGGTAGCTGAGGGCACATGCGTCCTTAGCTCAAGGCGCTGCGTGCTCAGGTACCTATAAATACCCCTGTACAGTGCCCGTGAGAGGCCAGATGAACAGTGCTTTTGCCATCACGCGCTAAAACCCTGTTTGTGCCTACATTCCCCCTACTGTTGGATCGACTTGTGCCCGTGTGCAAGTTCCAACATTTGGCGCCCACCGTTCGTGCTACGAGAAAACCACCCGCGATGGCACCCAAGAGAGCTAACCCGAAGGCTGACGAGGCTGCGAAGGCAGCACTGCTCGCCGCAAGAAAGGGCAAGGCCCTCGCCCTCACCCACTCCACCAACCAAGAGGCCACTGAAGACAACGTTCCTCGCGCCTGCGAAGACGAACCCTCCACACCTGCGACCCTGAAGGACAACCGCAGCTGCCCTCAGGCTTCGCACCACCGGAGGGCGCAGACCTCACCGAGGACGGTGAAGTCCTCGGCGTCTCAGCAGAAGAGCAGCTACAGCTCCGCGCCCTGCGCCTCAAGAACCGCAATCTCCAGAGGCAGAAGGAGATACTGGAGGCCAAGCGCCAGCGTGTGTCCGCACTAGCCAAAGTGCGGCAAATGATACGCGACAAAGAGCAGAAGGCTCAAGAACTCGAGCGGGAGATTGCGCTGATGCAGCGCGAAGGCCATTCCGGCCTGCAGCACGAGGCACCCCCCAGCAGCGCGCACAACTCGAAGACACGCGCGAAGGACACTTCGGCCTGCATCATGGGCCACCCCTGCAACACCGCGCCCAACCGGAGGACCTGCGTTTCCCCCAGCGCGACTTCACCTTCCCGCACGCCGCGCCGTTCCAAGGGGTCAACTATCTCGATGAGCGAAGTCCCCTGGCGCCACACCTGCAAGTGACGCCTTGGCCAGCTAACTTCCGGGCAGGGACTTATCCCAAGTACAACGGCATCACCGACCCGGCTCAATACATAATGAGTTATCAGGTCGCCGTTGCATCTGCCGGAGGGGACGACGCCACAATGGCGAAGTCTTTCATCATCGCCCTCGAGGGCCCGGCACTCACCTGGTTCACCAGGTTGCCTCCGCTGTCCATTGATTCCTGGAGGAGTCTCCGGGACAAATTCCTGCTCAACTTCCAAGGGTACCGCCCAGACACCGACGCCCTGGCCGAACTCTCGCTATGCAAGCAGCTGGAGAAGGAGACTCTGAGGGAGTATTACCGCAAATTTTTAACACTCAAATCACAGCTGCCCTCAGTCGATGACCAGATTGCCATCCACTATGCTATCAGTGGCCTTCGCGCTGGCGTCCTATACAGCCATTGCATCAGAGATCCGCCAAAGAGCCTCCAGGAGTTATATCAGCTGTTTGAAAAGTACGCCAGATCCGAAGAACTCCACCAGCGCAAGATTGAGTCCCAAAGGAAGCCGAAAGATGTCCCACAGTCCAGCCGCACGTGGACAAGGACTCCGCAGCTAGACTCCGGTCGAGACGGCCGCAACCAGCAGCAAGTGCACAACATCGCCAACCAGCATCCCGCTGCTGACCCCCCTCGCCGCCAGGAATATCCCCCCCAGGGCCGCGGAAATGGCACTCGTGGTAGGGGCCGAGGGCGCACACAGCTGCCGCGCCGATTCTACTGCCTCTTCCACGGCGAAGACTGCGCCCACCAAACCAAGGATTGCCCCGAAACGAAGGCTACCAGAGAGAGGATGGCACGGGCGCAACCAGCCGACAACCCCAGAATTGTCGCGCACAATTACCAGCAACCCCCTCCACCATATATCCACGCTCCCGCCCCGCATCCACCGCACCACGCTTACCAACACCACCAGGAAGTACAAATCGTACCTCCTCCACCCCCACCACCACACCAGCAACATCAGAACATCCCCAATGCCCCAAAGCAGGAGGACTTCGCCGATCAACCATATCGCGGAGTCATCCATATGATAACTGGGGGATCCAGCACTGACTTCGACACCAAACGGCAGAAGCGGGACCATTACCGCAGCATCAACCATGTCGTCGTCACGGGTCCAGTTGTGCAGACTAAGTGGTCCCACATACCACTAACCTTCGACGCACGGGACGTCGACCTGCGCAGTGCCCCCCACTGCGACGCCATGGTGATCAATTGCAGCGTGGCAGGCTGGGACTTGCACAAAGTCCTAGTTGACAACGGCAGTCAGGCGGACATTATCTTCCTTCACGCCTTCGATCGCATGGGCATAAGTCACAGCCTGCTCAAGCCTTCGGACAACCCGCTGTATGGCTTCGGTGGCAAGGGCACCTTCCCCGTCGGCAAAATAGAGCTGCCTCTCTCCTTCGGTGTAGCACCCAATGCCCGAAGCGAGCAGATAACCTTCGACATTGTGGACATGGTATATCCTTACAATGCCATCATGGGCCGGGGCTCCATTAATAAGTTCGAAGCAACCATTCACGGACTGTACCTATGCATGAAGATACCAGGTCCGTTAGGCGTCATCACAGTCTTCGGCAATCAACAGACTGCGCGCAACATAGAGCGGGACTTCGTGCCCGGTCAAAGAAACGTGCACTGCCTCACGGCACAGCGCGAGGTCCCCGCGCTTGCCAGCCCAACCAATAAGCAGCACGACAAGGCCCAGCTGCAGAGCAACGACGGGACCAAGATTGTCCCCCTCGACCAGGCCACGCCCAGGCAGACAATCATTATCAGCGAAGACCTCACTTCGCATGAAGAAGAGAAGCTCCTCTGCTGTCTGGCCAAGAACAAAGATGTCTTCGCCTGGTCGGCCCTCGACCTGGTCGGGGTTAGCCGTACAATAATTGAACACAGTTTGGGAATCGACCCTTCGGTACGGCCGAAAAAG
Source organism: Zea mays (assembly GCF_902167145.1). Taxonomy (NCBI): domain Eukaryota; kingdom Viridiplantae; phylum Streptophyta; class Magnoliopsida; order Poales; family Poaceae; genus Zea; species Zea mays. The sequence continues at coordinate 13,168,648 of NC_050097.1, forward strand.
CAGCGCCTTCGCAAAATGTCCGACGAAAAGACGGAGGCCGCCAAGGCAGAGGTGCACCGCCTCCTGGAGGCCAAATTCATCGAGCCAGTGGCTTACCCCACATGGCTCTCCAATGTCGTCATGGTGCAGAAAAAAAACGGGAAGTGGCGAATGTGCATCGACTTCACCAGTCTCAATAAAGCCTGCCCAAAGGACAATTTCCCGCTGCCACGGATCGACAAAATAGTCGATAGCGCGGCCGGATGCGAGGTCATGTCCCTCCTCGATTGCTTCTCCGGTTACCACCAGATATACATGAAGGAAGAAGACAAGGCTAGCACCAGCTTTATAACACCCTTCGGCACTTATTGCTTCATCCGAATGCCGGAGGGACTCAAGAACGTCGGGTCCACCTTCTCCCGGCTCACCAAAACTGTGCTCGAGGGGCAAATCGGCAGGAACATATTTACATATGTGGACGACATCGTCGTCGCCAGCAAGAGCAAGGAGGACCACCTCGCCGACCTCGCTGAAACATTCGCGAACATGCGAGACGCACAACTCCGCCTAAACCCGGAAAAGTGCGTCTTTGGCGTTCGCCAAGGCAAAATATTGGGCTACCTGGTATCACACCGCGGCATAGAGGCCAACCCAACCAAGATTCAGGCCATCTTAGACATGACGCCTCCGCAGTCCGTCAGGGATGTCCAGCGACTAACAGGCAGATTGGCCGCCCTCAACAGATTCATCTCCAGGTCCGCCGAGCGAAGTCTCCCCTTCCTCAAGACACTCTGTGGTGCAAAGGACTTCGCCTGGGGACCAAAGCAGGCGGCAGCCTTCGCCTCATTGAAACAGTACCTGACAGAGTTGGCCGTCCTCACCAGCCCCGACCCCTTGCTCCCCCTGCTGCTCTATGTCGCGGCTTCGCCACATGCGGTCAGCGCGGCACTAGTGCAGGAGCAGACTGTCGAAGGCGTTGTCAGGCAGCGCCCCGTATACTATGTCTCCGAAGTGCTGACACCGTCCAAGTGCAACATGACAGAGCTGGAGAAGATTGCCTATGCAGTCGTCATGTCGTCGCGCAAGCTACGCCATTACTTCGAAGCATTCAAGGTCCGGGTCACCTCAAACAGGGGACTCGGCGAATTATTCAGAAACCCGGAGGCGTCAGTGAGGATTGCCAAGTGGGCGGCCGAACTCTCCGGCTACCACATCTGCTTTGAGCCCAGGACAGCAATAAAGTCTCAAGTCCTGGCAGACTTCGTCGTCGACTGGACCGGGCCAACAACAAAGCCAGACCCATCCGCAGGGAAGGTTTGGACGATCCATTGCGACGGCGCATGGTGCCATGCGGGGGCAGGCGTCGCTGCAGTCATCACCTCACCAGTCGGGGTCAAGCACAGATATGCAGCACGACTCAGCTTCAATCTGGAATCCGACAAATGCACAAACAATATAGCAGAATACGAAGCAGTCATCCTCGGCCTCCACAAACTGAGGACCCTTGGAGTCACCACCTGCATCATCAAAACAGACTCCAAGGTAGTTGCCGGCCAAGTCGAGAAAGACTACGCGGCAATGGACCCCTCGCTCATGCAGTACCTTGCGGCCATCCGAAGTCTCGAGAGGCAATTCAAGGGGTTCACCCTGCAGCACGTGGATCGGGCCAAGAATGAAGAGGCCGACGCATTGGCCAAGGCTGCCGCCAGGGGCGAAACTCTGCCCTCCGACGTGTTCTTTCACATCATCGGCACGCCAGCCGTCCGGAGCCCCGAAGGGCTCCAAATAACCAACGACAGCGAGGGCCACCGCATAGTCAACCTTATCATGACCGAGGACTGGCGGGCACCAATAACCCTGTTCCTACAGGGGTATTATCATCCAGCCGACATCAGTGAGGCCAAGCGCCTCAAACATCGAAGCCGAGACTTCGCACTGATTAAAGGCCAGCTCTACAAAAAAGGGGTCAGCCAACCAATGCTGAAGTGTGTCACCGAAGCCGAAGGCATGCAGATCCTACGCGAAGTCCACAGCGTCACGTGCGGATCACACGCAGGGCCAAGGGCCCTAGCTGCTAAGGTGATCCGCCAGGGTTTTTACTGGCCCGCAATGATTTGCGCCGCGAATCGGGTCACCTGGTCCTGCGAAGCCTGCCAGAAGTTTTCTCCTCGGTCAGGCAGCCCTTCGCAGTATACAAAGCTGATCGCCCATACATGGCCTCTCCAGCGCTGGGGCCTGGACATCGTCGGGCCCCTGCCCACCGCTCAGGGGAACCTTAAGTTCGCCTTCGTCGCTGTCGAGTACTTCACCAAATGGATCGAGGCGCGGGCTGTCTCTACAATAACATCAAAGACTGCCCAAAAATTCTTCTGGCAGAACATTGTTTGCCGCTTCGGAGTACCGTCCGAGCTGACAGTTGACAACGGCAAGCAGTTCGATAATCAAGACTTCAAAGATTTTTGCTTCTCCATTGGCACCAAGCTTGCCTTCGCTTCAGTCTATCATCCGCAGTCCAATGGGGTCGTCGAACGCGCCAACGGGAAAATCTTCACAGCTGTCAAGAAAATGCTCCTTGATGAAAAGAAGGGCAGATGGACCGATTTGCTACCAGAGGCAATATGGGCACTAAACACGACTGAGTGCAGGGCGACCGGGTTCACTCCCTTCCGCCTTCTATACGGATCGGAGGCCATGACCCCGCAAGAAATCAAGCATGGGTCCCCGCGAACAGTCCCGTCAGCCGTCCCCGACGTGGACGAGCCAACTTCAAAAGATCTCATCGACGGAGACCGGGTCTTCGCCCTACAGGCCCTAAACAAATACCAAGCCCAGACCAAAGCATGGCGCGACCACGCAGTCATCCCGAGGGAGTTCAGCGAGGGGGACCTCGTACTCGTCCGAACAGCTCGGACGGAGTCCAGGGGCAAGCTGGAGCCCAAGTGGGAGGGCCCCTTTATAGTCAAGACAAAAGCTTCCCCCAGCGCTTGCAGGCTCACAACGCCAAACGGCGAGGACCTGGAGCACTCCTGGAACATCGACAACCTTCGTAAATTTTTTGTTTGACTCATTAGGGCTGATTTCGCCCTTGTAATTCGCCAAAAACAATCTTGTACCGGCCCGCACTCTTTTCCTCCCGGGGGGTGAGGTTTTTAACGAGGCGGAGCCATGTAATATATGTGTGAAAAATCCCCCGCAAAAACATGCGTCGAAAAAAGACCGCGACGACGGTCTTCGACATTCGACCAATTCGAGGTCACCGCGAGGCTAAGCGCTAGCCACCCTCGCGTGTGACGAATCCGCGCAGAAGTCGCCTAAGGGTGCAGCCGGACTAGCACAACAAGTGCGACAAACACGAAGTCTATCACGAAGACTATCCGCGCAGAAGTCGCCTAAGGGTGCAGCCGGACTAGCACAACAAGTGCGACAAACACGAAGTCTATCACGAAGACTATTCGCGCAGAAGTCGCCTAAGGGTGCAGCTGGACTAGCACAACAAGTGCGACAAACACGAAGTCTATCGCGAAGACTATCCGCGCAGAAGTCGCCTAAGGGTGCAGCCGGACTAGCACAACAAGTGCGACAAACACGAAGTCTATCGCGAAGACTATCCGCGCAGAAGTCACCTAAGGGTGCAGCCGGACTAGCACAACAAGTGCGACAAACACGAAGTCTATCGCGAAGACTATCCGCGCAGAAGTCGCCTAAGGGTGCAGCCGGAATAGCACAACAAGTGCGAAAAACCCCGAAGTCTACCACGAAGACCATCCACGCAGAAGCCGCCTAAAAGGCGCAGCCGAACTAGTACAACAAAGGCAGAAACAAAACATACCAGGCAAAATACACAACGCCTTCGCAGGCACAGGCAGGCGAGGGCACACAACTTCATCGTACAAGCCTTTACACATATACGCGCGCGGGCGCCACACCCTACATCGGCTCAACCTTAGGAATAATTCCCATCTCCCTATAATTAAATAACATTATCCTAAGCTCCTCACCCGCAAAAAGACTCCGCAGTTCCCCTTCCCCTGTACTCGTAGCGGCCGGCAAAGATAACAGTTCCTGCCGACCAGCCCTGCTCACACGAAGCCGAGACCTTTCCTCCGTACTAACTCTACGCTTCGCAACCGCCCTTCGCCGTCGGTGCCCGGTGCTAGGACATGGCACATCTTGCGCGTCCGCAGCGTGCGGCGAGATCTCCGCTGCAGCCACATCCAAAGCCGCGAAATAGTCCAAATCCTCCTCCGACGACCCAGTCCACTCAACCGAGCTCCCAGAATCAGCAACATTAAAAAACTCAGAAAATTCAGATCCAGATTCACCACATTCATTACCACCTTCCGCGGTCGAAGCCGCCAAAAAATTAGCAGTAGCGGTTGCGTGCGCAGGCCCAAAATCTTGAACCTGCGCAGCAACCAAAATTCAGTAACATATCCAAAATTCCCCAACCCTATTACACCCGCTATGCCACCTGCGAAGGCCCTGACGCTGCGGGAGCCTCCGCCGCTGGCTCCGCCGCCGCTTCTATCGTTATTTCCACCGCCTCCGCCGCAAGACCTTCAGCACCCGGCACAGCAGCTGCGGGGGCATCAGGGGCGCCTTCGGCCACCTTTGGGGGCAGGTCTTCGCTGGCCGCAGCAGTTGTGGGGGCAGCCGTCGCGATCGGCGCGGTCTCCGGGGTTGGCTCCAGGGCGACCCCGGACACGGCCTCCGCAGGGATTGGCTCCGGGTCAGGCAGCGCGCTGTTCAGCGCCCCGAGGTCGTCCACCCGTTCGCCACGCAACGCCTAGAACAAAACACGCAAGATTCAGCAAACTCACGCACACCCCACATCCAACAAACGCCAAACAAACGAAAATATTACCTGAGCCATTGCCGTCTCCGCCCGCTCCCTGACCACCTCGCGACCGTGTGGACCCCACATCCGGTCGTAGAGGGCCCCGGTAGAATCCTTCACCACGAGGTCTTCAACCTTATAGACATCTCGATCAAAATCTTCATCAGCCTAGTCGAAGACCTCGAAGTGCCGGCACCCTTCGCGGGAGAGCGCGTTCATCGCCCCCTCGCAGGTGACCAGGGAGGCGTACGACATAACCCCCCCCCCCCACGACAGCGGGGAGTTCCTGCAGCTCCTCCTGCACCCACTGCAGACAGCGAAGCCCGGGCTCTCGGTCCGGCACCTCGAAGTCACCGATCCGCGCACCCAGCTCACGATATGTATCCATAAGCTGCGTGCGCGTCCGTTCTGCCTCCGCACGCACCGCGGCCTCGGCCCCCTTCGCGCGGCTCTCCAGGGCGTTGAGCCGCTCCTGCAGATGTTCGGCGAGCTCCTTGGCAAGATTGCCCTCCGCCCGCGCCAGTTTGGCCTCCGCCTGAGCAGCCTGCTGCTTGGCGATAGCCTCGTTGGCCTCCCTCTTCTCCGCCGCCAGCTGGCGCCGAAGGTCAGCCTTCTCCTTCTCCAGCACGGCCACTTTGTCCGTCAGTTTTCGGCACTTGCTGTCGGAGGCTGATTTCTCACGGACAGCGTCAGCATGTTGCGTCCGAAGTCTCTCGACTTCGGCAGACACCGCTGCCGTGAGGGCCCCCGACGCAGCACGGCTGGCGAAGTCAGCCACCTGCAGAGCACGTGTAAAGTCGTGCACACAAAAAAAGAGGGGGGCGGGGAGAGAGTATAGCTCAGCGAACCTGGCCCAGCGCCTCCGTCACCTGACTCAGCGCCTCCGTCACCCCTTTCAGCCGGTGGGTCGCCGCGCCCGCCTCGTCCCTGACAACCACGAGGGCCGACACCTCGCCCCCAGAGCCAAGAGCATCGCCCCCCGCCTTCGGCACTGTGCCAGCCGTGGGCGCAACCACAGCAAGCTGGCCCTCGTCCGACCCTGCAACGCACCAACAAATCAAAAAAAAACACACACACACAAGCCAGCGACTTACCACCAAGATAGTCCTCCACACAAATGTCGGTGGCGAAGTCGGCGACGCGCTTGCTTGCTGACGACAGCGCTCGGGCCGCCTTCGCAGCCTCCGCCACCCTGCTGAGCGGCGGCACAGCCTTCGACACTTTAGAGCCTCCGGCGCCCGCCGCTGCCTCTGGCGCCTTGCTGGATGCAGGAACGCCTGACTTCGCCGCCGGCGGCGGCTTGCCTCCGCCGGGGGCCGCATCCTTCGCCGACCCACGCTTTTGCCTCTTTGGCCTGGCTTCAACAAGCCTGATCGCCGCCTGCCGCTTTTGTGCAGCCCCCTAGCGGTCCTTGTCCATCACCGCCGACACAACAGCAGCAATATTCCACCCGTAAGGAAAAACTCTCCATTGGCGAACCATGCGAGATGTAAAAACGTCCCCGCTGGCCGCGTGGGGGATAGGAACATTCCTAGGCCAGCAACCCCCGGTAACCTTCAGCATCCGAGCCGAAGACTCCCGGAGTTCGAGCGAAGACATCCTTTCCCCCGGGGCCGCGCATGTCCTCATCAACTCTCTAGCAAACCCATCGGACACCCCAAGTCCTCCCATGGCAGTACCTAGTTTCCTCTTCTTAGAGGATGGGGCGGCCGCCGGCGCAGGGTCGTCTTTAGTCTCCACCACCGGTTTTTCCCCCCGGCGGTCCGCGTCGTCTTGACCAGGATAGCCGTCATATGGCAGTTGGTTCAATTCGAAGACCCTGTTCAAACGGTCATTCGACCCGCGGATCTCCCAGCTGCGCTGGCCCTCGGTCCTCGGCACATAACGCCCAACAAGCCGCACCGCCCCATCCTCAGCTTCACGCACAAAGGCGGCCGCATCACGGTTTCGCAAATTTAGCGCGAAGGCGGGACTCCGCACCATCTCTCCACCACGGAAAGGCATCTGGCGAGGGCATACTTCGCCCAATGCCCAACCACGCGCCAAGGGCCATACCCCGTACGCCACAAACTCTTCAACCAAGTCGCGCCCACTGCTCTGGCCGGCGGCACACCGAAGGGCCCCTTCGTCCACATCATCCTCCGCCACTTCAAAGGGCGGGTACGCCGAGTAAAAATGAGAGCACATTTTGGACACGGGAAGTCCCTCGTGGCCCTCGATGATACCCTCAGCAACGTAAAACCAAAATTCATTCCAGTTGCCCCACTTGTTGCGGGCGCAAGGGACCAACTCGACTACCGGCATCGTGGTCTTGCCGGTCTTCGGCGTGAATGTGCAGGACCCGAACTGAGCAACTTCGTCCCCGATCATCCTCTTCTGCCAGTGTAAACAATAATGCTTCGCAAAAACTTCGACCGAAGGCTGTCCGCCGTACGAAGTCGTCGCCCAGACATACTTCGACAAGGCCACCACGGCATTCGGCGTCAGCTGATGCATTTGCACGTTGAACCTGCGCAGGACTTCGCCAACAAACCGATGCGCAGGTAAGCGGAGACCGGCGGCGAAAAATGCCTCGAAAACAACCAACTCGCCATCCGGCTCGGGGACCTTCTCCGTCCCCGGGGCACGGGCAACTCCGCCGCCGAAGTAGCCCAACCGCTGCATATCCTCCACGCGGGCCGACGACATTCGCGACACGCCGAAATCAACAGTATCGCCGGCGCGCAACTCCTCCGGCATCAAACCGCTCAGCGTCTCCTCCGACGAGGCGGCGGCCGGCGGCGAGGAACCGGCCGGCGACGTAGCGGCAGCGGAAGAAGAGGAAGACGACATTGCTACGTACCGTCGGCGGCGGCGGGCAGTCTGCTTCACTCGCGCCAGATCTCCGGCGAACAAGAGCGCGGCGGGCAGACGAGCAGCAAGACGGCGGGCGGCTAGGGTTTTCGCGGAGCGTGGAAAGCAAAGTTCAAAAAGCGCCGGCCCCCGCCCCCCTTTTATAGGCAGGGCGCGGCTCTTCGGGAAACCCGCAATCCAACAGGGCGCGGCGCTCCGGGAAACCCGTAATCCAACAGTACGCCGTCAATCAACGGTCATATCAAAAACCCCCGTGGAACCACTTCGAGCGAGGGCAGCGTCTCCGCCATCTAGCGACGTCTTCGGCACCAGGTGACTTTGTCGAACTGGTCCCTCGGAGGGCAAATGTTGGGGCGAAGGCATAGGCGCCACCCTTCGCTCGAAGTCTTCCCTTCGCTCGATGTCTTCGCTGCAGCAACTGAGCCAACAGACAAAGCAGGCGAAGACACCCTTCGCATGTACCGCATCAGACGAAGACTGGCGACGAGGGGCACCCCACAGCGCAGCTTCGTCCAGCTCGGAGGCCCACGTGTGATCCGGCCCGTTGCTATGGGCCCCGCGTGGCCGCCGTGCGTTACGGGCCTAATTTGTAAAGACATCCCTGTAATTACGGTCTGTAACCCCGCTTTATGGGAATATTCCGGGGATAATCTAGGTAGCTGAGGGCACATGCGTCCTTAGCTCAAGGCGCTGCGCACTCAGGTACCTATAAATACCCCTGTACAGTGCCCGTGAGAGGCCAGATGAACAGTGCTTTTGCCATCATGCGCTAAAACCCTGTTTGTGCCTACATTCCCCCTACTGTTGGATCGACTTGTGCCCGTGTGCAAGTTCCAACACTAACCGAAACAAAGCCATACTTACCTATCGAATGTCTATCTCCTTGAACGGCGGGGGTATCGGGAATGGGGCGGTGTCAGGCGACCTCTCTGACAGAAAGTTAGGGCTCGCTGGTTCAACAAGCTCACCGACCACCGAGAATGGGTCACATCGTCGCGATGAGCGAGATGGAGCCTGCTAGATGTGTCGGCGTTGTGACCATATATGACAAATGGGATGAGGGTCTAAGGAGGGTTTAAGGTCGAACGACATCACACGTCAGAAAGGAGGCAGTGGCAGACGACGTCAGATAGAATGGGACTAAACAAATAAATGCAAGGACTGGAACGAGGGGGACGAAAGTCGGGAGGACTAGACATATGTGACAAGAAGAATAGAACATGGCTGATTTAATCCACCTAAAACTTTATTTCTTGTCTATACTCAACATTAAATGAACATTAGGTGTAGAAGGTTTTACTAAAATTGAGGGGGCCATGACCACCTTTGCCCCCCTATGGAACCGCCCCTAGGAGGAGAAGAGGCACGACAGGCGAGTGGTTGCGTGTCCATGTAAAAATCATTCAAACAAGTGTTAGAATCCATCAAGTCATCACGATGGAAGGTATTCGTCGTTTTCTAAACCCTAAAACATGCAGACATATTCATTTTCCTTTGCAGACAAATCCCACTATCGGGTACCATAATCAGGGGTACCCCCGATAATCCTAAAACATGTCTGGAAGAACACCTTTAAAAAGACCGGCAAGCGCGGATCAGAGTTAATAACCTTGTCTACCAAGGGACGTGATCCCGTCTCGCCCGAGCCCAGCCTCGGGCAGCAGCAGTAGCCCAGAACAAATTCACGGCTCGCCCGAGGGCCCCCCCAGGCGGTGGGCGCGCCCCCGACTCGGGTAAGCTTTGTCGTATAGCGGCCTCGGCCAAAACACCTTGCCGCCGACCGTATCACGTGCGCATTTAATGCAGGGATCATCTGACACTTTATCCTGACACACGCGCCACGGTTGGCAAGGTCGAAATGACTGCAGTCACTTCACCCTTTTACTGATCGTTCTGACGGATGACAACACTATTCACCCCGTTCCCACCACTGTGCCAACCACCAAGGTAAGACTAACAACAGTAAGTCATCGCCTCTCCCGAGTTTAGCCTCGGGCGCCACAGGGAGCTCCGCCTCGACCGACCCCAGCCTCGGCCTCAGGAGGGGTCGTCACCACGTCCGATCCAGGCCTCGGCCTCCGCTCCGGCCTCGGGAGGAGGTCTCCGCCTCGCCCGACCTAGGCCTCGGCCTTAGCTTCGGTCTCGGGAGGAGGTCTCCGCCTCGCCCGACCCTAGCCTCGGCCTCGGGAGAGGTCACCACCTCGCTCGAGACGGCCTCGGACCGACTACGTGAGCAGGGAAACCATCATTATCCTACCCCTAGCTAGTCATCTCAGGCTACGAAGGAACAAGACCGGTGTCACATCAAATTACTCCAGTAACAGGTAATGATGATCCCCGGCATGCGCTCATGACGTCGACTATCCTCAAGCTCTCTACGAAATCAAAGGAACATCAGCAGGACCAAGGGCTGTACCGCCAGCCACGACTCTATAGGGCTCAAGCACTTCTCCGCCGGCCACGATAGCACACAGCTACACCCCCATATGTACAGCTGGATCACCTCCTTTTATTTATAAAAGGAGATGCCCAGGGCCTTCCCACGGCACGCTGCAAGGACGATGGAGACAGACTCGCTCAAACATCGAACTCCTCTTCGCAACACTAGACTTCTCAAGAGACCTGTGACCCGTTCCCTCTCTCATGAAGCTTGTAGCCCCTACTGCAAGCACCCCGGTGCAAGATAATATAAGCCTCATCCCACCTCTTGTATTTCATCTTGCGTCAATCCATCTGGGCAGGGACACGCGGCACAAAATTCACTAGTCGGTTCGGTTGAGGGTCCCCCGGGTCCGAAACACCGACAGTTGGCGCGCCAGGTAGGGGCTCGCTGCGTGTAAACAATACTTTTCCGTGAAGTTCCAGATGGACAATCTTCAGCAGCCTCTTCAGCCCGGGACGGTGCTCCGCTTTGGGAGTCTTGAGTTCATGTCCCTCGACGGCAGCTACGACATGATACTCCTTCCACCGCAGCATGACGACAGCAACGGTCGTCGGCTCGCCCGGCGAAGGCGAACCCGACGACGACATCTCCCCGGGGCGGGAGAGGAACACTCGGGTCAACCCCGCCACCCTCCTCACCGAAGGAGACGGAGGCGGGGCAACCATGGCCAGGCAAGGGGCAGCACCTCGTCGGCTGTCAGGCCAAAGTAGGTTGACGGCGCCGGCACCCCAGCGGGGGACATGTCGGATGTTAGCCTCACACCTGAGACAACGATGGACGACACTTCCCCACAAAATGCCAACCCCAGGCGGACTGATGACGCCAGCACCCTTGCGAGGGACTTGTCTGGCATCAGTCTCGCGCCCGAGACAGCGACACGTTTCGTCTCCACTACGACTTCACCACCGTCCACCAACCAAGAGGTACCATCGGTTTTCCATCCTGTTCTTTTCAGATTCAGCTTCAATCTGCCAGGCGACCCGCTTCGGCGTACGCTTCCGCAAGGGCATATCCTGACCTCCTGGGGTACCATATGTGGTCAACTTGGGACCGACTGACGGCCGCCTCTACCTTCGAACCCGCTGGTCCCGAGGAAGAGGACGGCTCCGACTTCGCTCTGGACTTCACAGGACTCCATGATCCCGGGGCCATGCGAGACTTCATGTCCGCATGTGACCACTGCCTCTTCGGCGACTCTGACGATGGCCACAGCCCCAACGACGAGGGTTACGACCCGACTCGCGAGTGCTTCCACATCGATCGGGAGGATCACGACGGAGACAACCACCTCGGCATGCCAGGAAACAACGATGCCACTGCACCTGCATCTCGCGTCGAGATCCCGCGGGAGCTAGCGGAGTAGCTAACCCTGTACTTGTAAAGAAAAAAGGGGGGAAATGGAGGATGTGTGTAGATTACACTAGGCTGAATAAAGCATGTCCAAAAGTTCCCTACTCTCTACCTCGCATTGATCAAATCGTGGACTCCACTGCTGGGTGTGAAGTCCTGTCTTTCCTCGATGCCTATTTAGGCTATCACCAAATCAAGATGAAAGAATCCGACCAGCTCGCGACTTCTTTCATCACACCTTTCGGCATGTATTGTTATACTACTATGCCATTTGACTTGAGGAATGCAGGTGCTACATACCAAAGGTGCATGAACCACGTGTTCGGAGAGCATATCGGCAGAACAGTCGAGGCTTATGTTGATGACATCATTGTCAAAACAAGGAAATCCTCCGACCTTCTCTCCGACCTTGAAGTAAGATTCAGGTGCTTGCGAGCAAAGGGCGTAAAACTCAATCCCGAGAAGTGTGTCTTCGGAGTCCCCCGAAGCATGCTCCTGGGATTCATCATCTCCGAACGAGGCATCGAGGCCAACCCGGAGAAAATCGCGGCCATCACCAACATGGGGCCTATCAAAGATTTGAAGGGAGTACAAAGAGTTATGGGATGCCTTGCGGCTCTGAGCCGCTTCATCTCGCACCTCGGCAAGAAAGGGTTACCCTTGTACCGCCTCTTAAGGAAGACCGAACGCTTCACTTGGACTTCTGAGGCCGAAGAAGCCCTCAGAAACCTTAAGACACTCCTCACTAATGCACCCATCTTGGTGCCCCCCGCTGCGGGAGAAGCCCTCTTGATCTACGTGGCCGCAACCACTCAGGTGGTCAGCGCTGCGGTCGTAGTCGAGAGACAAGAAGAAGGGCATACACTGCCCATCCAGAGGCCAGTCTACTTCATCAGCGAGGTGCTATCCGAGACCAAAATCTGCTAGCCACAAATCCAGAAGCTACTGTACGCAGTAATTCTGACGCGGCGAAAGCGGCGACACTACTTCGAGTCTCATCTGGTGACTGTGGTGTCCTCTTTCCCCTTGGGAGAGATCATCCAGTGCCGAGAGGCTTCGGGTAGGATAGCAAAATGGGCAGTGGAACTCATGGGATAAACACTTTCATTCGCCCCCCGGAAGGCCATAAAATCCCAAGTCTTGGCCGACTTCCTGGCTGAATGGCCGACACCCAATTGCCGACAGCTCCGATCCAGGCCGAGCTTTGGACCATGTACTTCGATGGGTCACTAATGAAAACTTGAGCAGGCACAAGCTTGCTCTTCATCTCACCCCTCGGAGAACATGTGCGTTATGTAATACGCCTCCATTTTCCGGCATCAAACAACATGGCCGAATACGAGGCCTTGGTAAATGGGTTGCGCATCGCCATCGAGCTAGGGGTTCGGCGCCTCGACGCTCGTGGCGACTCGTAGCTCGTTATTGACCAAGTCATGAAGAACTCTCACTGCCGCGACCAAAAAATGGAGTCCTACTTGAAAGGGAAATGTGCCCTTGGGCCATTTCTAAGTATTTTGGTGACTTAGTGTCCAACACAAGTGCCTAATTGTAAAAAGGTGGACAAAGTACAAATCAAGGATAAAGGTATGTTTCTCAGACTTAGTACATTGTTTTATGGACTAATGTATTGTGTCTAAGTGCTGGAAACAGAAAAAATTGAGCTGGAGAAGAGATAGCTCGAGCAGCCAAAGTATGCTCAGTATGGGAGCACCGGACTGTCCGGTGGTGCATCGGACAGTGTCTGGTGCGCCAGGCTGGCTCGAGGGAAAAGGCTGCTCTCGGGACTTCGACGGCGGTGTACGGCTAAAATTCACCGGACTGTCCGGTGTGCACCGGACTGTCCGGTGGGCCGCTCACAGGCGAACTCGTCGCTCTCGGGAAACCATCAACGGCGTACGGCTAAAATTCACCAGACTGTCCGGTGTGCACCGGACTGTCCGGTGAGCCAACGGTTAGCCGGGCCAACGGTCGGCCGCGCAATCTGCGCGGGACACGTGGCCGTGCCAACGGCTAGAAGGGGGCACCGGACTGTCCGGTGTGCACCGGACATGTCCGGTGCGCCAACGGCTCTCAGGCTACCAACGGTCGACTGCACCATTTTTGGAAGGAAATCGGTCACCGGACAGTGTCCGGTGTGCACCGGACTGTCCGGTGCGCCAGTCGACAGAAGGCAAGATCAGCCTTCCAAGATTGCTCTCAACGGCTCCTAGCTGCCTTGGGGCTATAAAAGGGACCCCTAGGCGCATGGAGGAGAACATCAAGCATCTCCTAAGCATTCCTAAGCACCAAGACATCGATTCCACGCCTTTGATTCTTTGCAATAGCGATTAGAGCTCTAGTTGAGTGGTGAACTCATTGAGTTGTGTTGTGAGCTCTCGTTGCGACTTGTGTGCGTGGTGTTGCTGTGATTTCTTGTCTTGAGTGCGTTGCTAATCCCTCCCTTGCTCCGTGTTCTTTGTGAATTTCAAGTGTAATGGCGAGAGGCTCCAAATTTGTGGAGATTCCTCGCAAACGGGATTGAGTAAAGCAAACAAAACACTATGGTATTCAAGTGGGTCTTTGGACCGCTTGAGAGGGGTTGATTGCAACCCTCGTCCGTTGGGACGCCACAACGTGGAGTAGGCAAGCGTTGGTCTTGGCCGAACCACGGGATAACCACCGTGCCATCTCTGTGATTGATCTTTGTTGGTTATCGTGTTTTGTTGAGGATTACTCTTTAGCCACTTGGCAATTATTGTGCTAACAATTAACCAAGTTTTGTGGCTTAAGTTTTGAAGTGTTACAGGATCACCTATTCACCCCCCCTCTAGGTGCTCTCAATTGGTATCAGAGTCGTTCTCTTCACAAAGGGACTAACCGCCCGAAGAGATGGATCCTAAGGGGAAGGGTATCGTGATCAACGACAAAGAGAAGGAATCCTTCGTCAATGAGCCGAAGGACGACAAGCCTACCGACTCCGGCTCGGGCCATAGACGGAAGGAAGGGAAGAAGAAGAAGACGAGGCGCATCAAGGAGATCGTCTATTACGACGACAGCAATGAGTCTACTTCTTCCCAAAAGGACGACGACCACAACGACTACGAGAGAAGGAAACTGGTTAATTCGAACTTTTCTTTTGACTACTCTCGTATTCCGCAAAGTTCAAATTCACATTTGCTCTCCATTCCACTCGGCAAGCCCCACACTTTGATGGGGAGGACTACGGATTTTGGAGCCACAAAATGCGTAGTCACCTATTCTCTCTCCATCCTAGTATATGGGAGATTGTAGAGAGTGGAATGCACTTTGATAGTTCGGATAGTCCCATGTTCATTAATGAGCAAATACATAAGAATGCACAAGCTACTACTGTTCTTCTAGCTTCCTTGTGCAGGGATGAATACCACAAAGTGAGCGGCTTGGATAACGCCAAGCAAATATGGGACACCCTCAAGATTTCTCACGAGGGGAACGACGTCACCTTGCTCACCAAAATGGAGTTGGTGGAGGGCGAGCTTGGACGGTTCGCGATGATAAGGGGTGAGGAGCCAACTCAAACATACAACCGGCTCAAGACCCTTATCAACAAAATAAGGAGCTACGAAAGCACGCGATGGACGGACCACGACGTCGTCCGACTGATGCTAAGGTCCTTTACCGTTCTTGACCCTCATTTGGTGAATAATATTCGTGAGAATCCCAGGTACACCAAAATGTCGCCCGAAGAAGTCCTTGGAAAATTCGTTAGCGGGCGAATGATGATCAAGGAGGCGAGGTACATGGACGACGCCTTGAATGGTCCGATCAACGAGCCGCAAACCCTTGCTCTCAAGGCAACAAGAAGCAAGGAGGCGCTACCTAGCAAGGTGGCACAAATTGAGGTAGCCGGACTTAATGATGAAGAGATGGCCCTCATCATCAAAAGATTCAAGACAACGCTTAAGGGTCGCAAGGGACAGCCAAGCAAGACCAAAGCCAAGGGGAAGCGCTCATGCTTCAAATGCGGTAAGCTTGGTCATTTTATTGCTAACTGTCCCGACAATGATAGTGATCAGGATCAAGGGAACAAGAGGGAGAAGAAGAAAAACTATAAGAAGGCAAAGGGCGAGGCACATCTTGGCAAGGAGTGGGATTCGGATTGCTCCTCGTCTGACTCTGACAATGAAGGACTCGCCGCCACCGCCTTCAACAAGTCATCCCTCTTCCCCAACGAGCGTCACACATGCCTCATGGCAAGGGAGAAGAAGGTATGTACTCAAGACTCTATTTATGCTTCTTCAAGTGAAGACGAATCTAGTGATGAGGAAATAGATTACTCTAGCTTGTTTAAGGGATTGGATAGAAATAAAATTGATAAAATCAATGAATTGATTGATGCCTTGAATGAAAAGGATAGGCTTTTAGAAAAGCAAGAGGATTTGTTGTATGATGAACATGACAAATTTGTAGAGGCACAAAAATCCTATGCTTTAGAAGTTAAAAGAAATGAAATGCTCTCTTATGAACTATCTACGTGTCATGAAACCATTTCTACTTTACAAAGTGTTAACAATGATTTAAATGCTAAATTAGAAGTAGCAAATAAATCTAATTCTTGTATAGAACATGTTATGATTTGCACTAGGTGTAAGGATTTTGATATTGATGCCTGTAATGGACACCTAGTTTCAATTTCGAGATTAAATGATGAAGTAGCTAGTCTTAATGCCCAACTTAAGACTAGCAAAAGTGATTTTGATAAGCTAAAATTTGCAAGGGATGCCTACACGATTGGTAGACACCCCTCAATTAAGGATGGACTTGGCTTCAAGAGGGAAGCCAAGGACTTAACAAGCCATAAGGCTCCCATCTCCGCCAAGGAGAAAGGGAAGGCCCCTATGGCAAGTAGTACTAAAAAGAACCATGCCTTTATGTACAATGATAGAAGACAGTCTCATAGGAATTGTAATGCTTTTGACTCGCATGCCAATGACTCTTATGCTATGTTTGCCCCCAGCTCTTCCTATATGCATGGTAGAAATATGCCTAGGAAAAATATTCATCATGTGCCTAGGAAAAATATTCATCATGTTCCTAGAAAAGTTATGAATGGTCCCTCTACAATTTATCATGCTTTGAATGCTTCCTTTGCTATTTATAGAAAGGATAGGAAGATAGTTGCTAGAAAATTAGGGGCAAAATGCAAGGGTGATAAAACTTGCATTTGGGTCCCTAAGGAAATTGTGACTAACCTTGTAGGACCCAACAAGAGTTGGGTACCTAAGACCCAAGCCTAAATTTGCCTTGCAGGTTTATGCATCCGGGGGGTCAAGCTGGATTATCGACAGCGGATGCACAAACCATATGATGGGGGAGAAGAAGATGTTCACCTCCTACGTCAAGAATAAGGATTCCCAAGATTCAATCATATTCGGTGATGGGAACCAAGGCAAGGTGAAAGGTTTAGGCAAAATTGCAATATCAAATGAGCATTCTATCTCTAATGTGTTTTTAGTGGAGAGTCTTGGATATAATTTACTATCTGTTAGTCAATTATGTAATATGGGATATAACTGTTTATTTACAAATGTAGATGTGTCTGTCTTTAGAAGATGTGATGGTTCACTAGCTTTTAAGGGTGTACTAGACGGCAAACTTTACTTAGTTGATTTTGCAAAAGAAGAGGCCGGTCTAGATGCATGCTTAATGGCTAAGACTTGCATGGGCTGGTTGTGGCATCGCCGCTTAGCACATGTGGGGATGAAGAACCTCCACAAGCTTCTAAAGGGAGAACACGTGATAGGTCTAACCAATGTTCATTTCGAAAAAGATAGACCTTGTGCAGCTTGTCAAGCAGGTAAACAAGTGGGAGGAGCACATCACAGCAAGAATGTGATGACCACGTCAAGACCTCTGGAGCTGCTACATATGGACCTCTTCGGACCCGTCGCCTATCTGAGCATAGGAGGAAGTAAGTATGGTCTAGTTATTGTTGATGACTTTTCCCGCTTCACTTGGGTGTTCTTTTTGCAGGATAAGTCTGAAACCCAAGGGACCCTCAAGCGCTTCCTAAGGAGAGCTCAAAATGAGTTTGAGCTCAAGGTGAAGAAGATAAGGAGCGACAACGGGTCCGAATTCAAGAATCTTCAAGTGGAGGAGTTCCTTGAGGAGGAGGGGATCAAGCACGAGTTCTTCGCTCCCTACACACCTCAGCAAAATGGTGTGGTAGAGAGGAAGAACAGGACGCTCATAGATATGGCGAGGACTATGCTTGGAGAGTTCAAGACCCCCGAGTGCTTTTGGTCGGAAGCCGTGAACACGGCTTGCCACGCCATCAACAGGGTCTACCTTCACCGCCTCCTCAAGAAGACTTCATATGAGCTGCTAACTGGTAACAAACCCAATGTATCGTACTTTCGTGTATTTGGGAGTAAATGCTACATTCTAGTGAAGAAGGGTAGGAATTCCAAATTTGCTCCCAAAGCCGTAGAAGGGTTTTTATTAGGTTATGATTCAAATACAAAGGTGTATAGGGTCTTCAACAAATCATCGGGTTTGGTTGAAGTCTCTAGCGATGTTGTATTTGATGAGACTAATGGCTCTCCAAGAGAGCAAGTTGTTGATCTTGATGATGTAGATGAAGAAGACGTTCCAACGGCCGCGATACGCACCATGGCGATTGGAGATGTACGGCCTCAGGAACATTTGGAGCAAGATCAACCGTCTTCCTCAACTATGGTGCATCCCCCAACCCAAGATGACGAACAGGTACCTCAAGTGGAGGCGCATGATCAAGGGGGAGCACAGGATGTTCAAGTTGAAGAGGAAGAAGCACCTCAGGCACCTCCAACCCAAGTTCGAGCGACGATTCAAAGGGATCATCCCGTCGACCAGATATTGGGTGATATTAGCAAGGGAGTAACTACTCGTTCAAGATTAGTAAATTTTTGTGAGCATACTCTTTTGTCTCTTCTATTGAGCCTTTCAGAGTAGAAGAGGCCTTGCTAGATCCGGACTGGGTGTTGGCCATGCAGGAGGAACTCAACAATTTCAAGTGCAATGAAGTTTGGACACTGGTGCCTCGCCCCAAGCAAAATGTTGTGGGAACCAAGTGGGTGTTCCACAACAAACAGGACGAGCACGGGGTGGTGACAAGGAACAAGGCTCGGCTTGTGGCAAAAGGTTATGCCCAAGTCGCAGGTTTGGACTTTGAGGAGACATTCGCTCCTGTGGCTAGGCTAGAATCAATTCGTATCTTGCTAGCATATGCCGCTCACCATTCTTTCAGGTTGTACCAAATGGATGTGAAGAGCGCTTTCCTCAACGGGCCGATCAAAGAGGAGGTGTACGTGGAGCAACCCCCTGGCTTCGAGGATGAACGGTACCCCGACCACGTGTGTAAGCTCTCTAAGGCGCTCTATGGACTTAAGCAAGCCCCAAGAGCATGGTATGAATGCCTTAGAGACTTTTTAATTGCTAATGCTTTCAAGGTCGGGAAAGCCGATCCAACTCTTTTTACTAAGACTTGCAATGGTGATCTTTTTGTATGCCAAATTTATGTCGATGACATAATATTTGGTTCTACTAATCAAAAGTCTTGTGAAGAGTTTAGCAGGGTGATGACGCAGAAATTCGAGATGTCGATGATGGGCGAGCTGAACTACTTCCTTGGGTTCCAAGTGAAGCAACTCAAGGACGGCACCTTTATCTCCCAAACGAAGTACACACAAGATTTGCTAAAGAGATTTGGGATGAAGGACGCCAAGCCCGCAAAGACGCCGATGGGAACCGACGGACACACCGACCTCAACAAAGGTGGTAAGTCCGTTGATCAAAAAGCATACCGGTCCATGATAGGTTCTTTGCTTTATTTATGTGCTAGTAGACCGGATATTATGCTTAGCGTATGCATGTGTGCTAGATTTCAATCCGATCCTAAGGAGTGTCACTTAGTGGCTGTGAAGCGAATTCTTCGATATTTAGTTGCTACGCCTTGCTTCGGGATCTGGTATCCAAAGGGGTCTAACTTTGACTTGATTGGGTACTCAGATTCCGACTATGCTGGATGTAAGGTCGATAGGAAGAGTACATCAGGGACGTGCCAATTCTTAGGAAGGTCCCTGGTGTCATGGAACTCTAAGAAACAAACCTCCGTTGCCCTATCCACCGCTGAGGCCGAGTACGTTGCCGCAGGACAGTGCTGCGCGCAACTGCTTTGGATGAGGCAAACCCTCCGGGACTTTGGCTACAATCTGAGCAAAGTCCCACTCCTATGTGACAATGAGAGTGCTATCCGAATAGCGGAAAATCCTGTTGAGCACAGCCGCACAAAGCACATTGACATCCGGCATCACTTTTTGAGAGACCACCAGCAAAAGGGAGATATCGAAGTGTTTCATGTTAGCACCGAGAACCAGCTAGCCGATATCTTTACCAAGCCTCTAGATGAGAAGACCTTTTGCAGGCTGCGTAGTGAGCTCAATATCTTAGATTCGCGGAACTTGGATTGAAATGTAGCATACATATGTTTATGCCTTTGATCATGTTCATTCTGCATTTTGTTGCTTATTGTGGTGCTCAAGTTGTACAAACACTCCCTGGACCTCACAAGTCCTTTTTGCAAGTGATGCACATATTTAGGGGGAGCTGTGCTACAACTTGACCCTTTAGGACTAACCATGTACTTGAGTTTGGTTGTTTTAGTCTTCAAGGAGGATTGAAAGGGAAAAGGTGGACTTGGACCATGCAAGACTTCCACTGCACTCCGATGCAAAGAGTAACTTTCCAAGTTCATCTTCATACTCTTATTGCCTTTGTGTTCTCATTTGATGATTTTGGTGAGGCGATGGGGTTAAAGGGCCAAGATTGATCCCGTTTTGGTGCTTGATGCCAAAGGGGGAGAAAATAAAGGCCAAAGCAATAGATGGATCAGCTACCACTTGAGAAATTTTGAAAATAATAGATTAGAGCTTGTGGTGTGTCAAAACTCTTTTGTTGTCTCTTATGTCAAAAGTTGGCCTCTTGTGGGGAGAAGTGTTGATTATGGGAAAAAGGGGGAGTTTTTGAAATCCTTGATCAAATTTCTTTGAAAACCTCTCTTTATGTCTCTACAAGTGGTTTTGACTTAGAGATAGGAATTTGAGTTTGATTTGCAAAAACAAACCAAGTGGTGGCATAGAGTGATCCATATATGTCAAATTTGAATCAAAACAATTTGAGTTCTTTTTTTGAAGTGATTTTGTACTTGTCCTACTTGCTTTATGTTGTGTTGGCATAAATCACCAAAAAGGGGGAGATTGAAAGGGAAATGTGCCCTTGGGCCATTTCTAAGTATTTTGGTGACTTAGTGTCCAACACAAGTGCCTAATTGTAAAAAGGTGGACAAAGTACAAATCAAGGATAAAGGTATGTTTCTCAGACTTAGTACATTGTTTTATGGACTAATGTATTGTGTCTAAGTGCTGGAAACAGAAAAAATCGAGTTAGAGAAGAGATAGCTCGAGCAGCCAAAGTATGCTCAGTCTGGGAGCACCAGACTGTCCGGTGGTGCACCGGACAGTGTCCGGTGCGCCAGGCTGGCTCGAGGGAAAAGGCTGCTCTCGGGACTTCGACGACGGTGTACGGCTAAAATTCACCGGACTGTCCGGTGTGCACCGGACTGTCCGGTGGGCCGCTCACAGGCGAACTCGTCGCTCTCGGGAAACCATCAACGGCGTACGGCTAAAATTCACCGGACTGTCCGGTGTGCACCGGACTGTCCGGTGAGCCAACGGTCGGTCGCGCAATCTGCGCGGGACACGTGGCCGAGCCAACGGCTAGAAGGGGGCACCGGACTGTCCGGTGTGCACCGGACATGTCCGGTGCGCCAACGGCTCTCAGGCTACCAACGGTCGACTGCACCATTTTTGGAAGGAAATCGGTCACCGGACAGTGTCCGGTGTGCACCGGACTGTCCGGTGCGCCAGTCGACAGAAGGCAAGATCAGCCTTCCAAGATTGCTCTCAACGGCTCCTAGCTGCCTTGGGGCTATAAAAGGGACCCCTAGGCGCATGGAGGAGAACATCAAGCATCTCCTAAGCATTCCTAAGCACCAAGACATCGATTCCGCGCCTTTGATTCTTTGCAATAGCGATTAGAGCTCTAGTTGAGTGGTGAACTCATTGAGTTGTGTTGTGAGCTCTCGTTGCGACTTGTGTGCGTGGTGTTGCTGTGATTTCTTGTCTTGAGTGCGTTGCTAATCCCTCCCTTGCTCCGTGTTCTTTGTGAATTTCAAGTGTAAGGGTGAGAGGCTCCAAATTTGTGGAGATTCCTCGTAAACGGGATTGAGTAAAGCAAACAAAACACCGTGGTATTCAAGTGGGTCTTTGGACCGCTTGAGAGGGGTTGATTGCAACCCTCGTCCGTTGGGACGCCACAACGTGGAGTAGGCAAGCGTTGGTCTTGGCCGAACCACGGGATAACCACCGTGCCATCTCTGTGATTGATCTTTGTTGGTTATCGTGCTTTGTTGAGGATTCCTCTTTAGCCACTTGGCAATTATTGTGCTAACAATTAACCAAGTTTTGTGGCTTAAGTTTTGAAGTGTTACAGGATCACCTATTCACCCCCCTCTAGGTGCTCTCACTACTGTGACGAAGTTCGGCGCTTGGAAGACAAGTTCTATGGGCTAGAACTCAACCATGTTGCTCGACGGTACAACGAGACTATAGATGAGTTGGCTAAGATAGCCTCGGGACGAACAACAGTTCCCCCGAATGTCTTCTCCAGGGATATATATCAACCATCCGTAAAACTCAACGACGCGCCCGAACCCGAAGGGACCTCGGTCCAGCTCGAGGTACCTTCGGCAGCCGAGGGAGAAGCCCTGCACGTCGAGGTGGAGCAGAATGGGATCACACCACTCCTAAACTGGCAGACCCCTTACCTGGAATATCTCCTCCGAGGAGAGCTGCCCCTCGGCAAGGCCGAAGCCTGGCGACTGGCTCGACGCGCCAAATCATTCGTTTTACTGGGTAATGAAAAAGAGTTGTACCACCGCAGCCCCTCAGACATTCTCCAACGATGCATATCCGTCACCCAAGGACAAGAGCTGTTACAGGAAATACACTCGGGGACTTGCGGTCACCATGCAGCACCTCGGACCCTTATAGGAAACGCTTTCTGACAAGGTTTCTACTGGCCGACCGCAGTGGCCGACACCACTAGGATTGTACGCTCCTACCGAGGGTGTCAATTCTACGCGAGACAGACACACCTGCCTGCTCAGGCTCTACAGACAATACCTATCACTTGGCCGTTTGCTATGTGGGGTCTGGACCTCATCGGTCCCTTGCAGAAGGCACCCGGGGGCTTCACGCACCTGTTGGTCGCCGTCGACAAATTCTCTAGGTAGATCGAAGTCCGACCCTTAACCAGCATCAGGTCCGAGCAGGCGGTGGCATTCTTTACAAATATCATCCACTGCTTCGGGATCCCGAACTCTATCATCACCGACAACGGTACGTAGTTCGCTGGGAAAAAGTTCCTGGACTTCTGCGAAGACCACCACATTCGTGTGGACTGGGCCGCAGTAGCTCACCCAATGATAAATGGGCAGGTGGAGCGCGCCAATGGCATGATTTTGCAGGGACTAAAACCAAGGATCTACAACAACCTCAACAAGTTTGGCAAGCGGTGGATAAAAGAGCTACCCTCGGTGGTTTGGAGTCTGAGGACAACACCGAGCCGAGCCACGGGTTTCTCGCCGTTTTTCCTAGTCTATGGGGCCGAGGCCATCCTACCCATGGACTTAGAATATGGTTCCCCGAGGAAAAAGGCATACGACGAACAAAACAACCAAACCAGCCGAGAGGATTCATTAGACCAGTTGGAAGAAGCTCGGGACGTAGCCTTACTACACTCAGCGCCGTATCAGCAGTCTCTGCGACGCTACCACGCCCGAAGGGTCTAGACCCGAGGCTTCCAAGTTGGAGACTTGGTGCTTCGGCTACGACAAGACCCCCGAGGACGCCACAAGCTTACTCCTCCCTGGGAAGGACCGTTCATCATCGCCAAAGTGTTGAAACCCAGGACATACAAGCTGGCCAACGATCAAGGCAAGGTCTACAGCAATGCTTGGAACATCGAACAACTACGTCGCTTTTACCCTTAAAATGTTTCAAGTCGTTCAAGTATCTTGGTCCCTTTACATGTATAAATAAAGGTCTAACCGTCAAGGGAGGATCGGCCTTGCCTCAGCAAAAACCGACCCTCCCTCAGGGGCTAGAAGGGGGGAACCCCCTCTGCGTCAAAATTTTCCTCGAAAAAGTTTTCTACCAAAACGACTTTCGTGCCTTTCGACTATATCGATAACAGGATCCTAAAAACGAATGAGAGAGACCTTGAGCGGAAAGGCCGACCGAACCGAGGGACTCCTACGCCTCCGGAATACGGATATCTCACTCATCACCTTCCGCGAAGGGTAACTCGCGCTCGGATAAGTGATTCTGCTACCGAACAAGTCCTAACGCTCGAAATGAGAGGAAAGAAACGCAGCTTTATACTCAGACACCCAAAATGTTTAGGCCTCAGTGGCCGCAGAAAACATACACACACTTAAAATAACTGTTCCACACAGGCTCAGGCGTCGGCAGGAGGAGGAGCAGCACCCTCGGCGTCATTTCCGCCTGCGGCAGAGTGTGGCCCAGTCTCGGACGGCGACACAGGTGGAAGGATCTCCACCTCAAACAAGGAAGCCAGCGCCGTGCCTGGACCCTCGGCAACCGCATTAAGCCTTTCAGCCTCGGCCAGGGCGGCATCCTCGTCGTCAGGTAGGCAGTAGCCCTCGCTGACCCGCTCCAAATCCACGTCGTAGTGGGAAACGAGGACGGCGAAGGCCCGCCTAACACCATGATGCAGCGCCCCGCGGAGTCTGCAGCGCACATGGCCGCCTAAGGCCCGCAGGCGACTCTGGGGGGAGCTGCCCGAGGGGACGTCGTCAAGGCCAAAGGTCCGACAAAAGGCCGAGATGGCCTCGGACATGGCCATGCGGTCAGCCTTCTTCTGCTCGGTTGCCTGGGCAAGCGCCTTGCAGTTCTTAGCGGACTCGTTAAGAGCCATTTCGAACCCTGAAGACAACTAGACAATATTCAGACACGAGGAGAAGAGTTAAGCTAAGGCAAAATCACAAAAGCGAGCAAGACATACCTTTGGCCCGGGCACGCTGCTGTGACGCCATAGCTTGGGCGGACCAGTCTGACCCGACGGCTATGGCCAGACCCCTCGAATGGGTCCCGGCCCGAGCAGCCGCCTCAGCTAGCCGCTCCGTGACCTCAGTCAGCTGTCCCTTAAGGGTCTCAGCCCGGCTCGTGGCCTCAGCAGCTTGGCCCCGGAGTTGGTCCCGCTCACTGGTGACCTGGCCAAGCTCCAGCTGTCTCTGCTGCATCTCCTTAGCCTGGGAATCCACCTGCCCCGAGCTGACGAAGCCTCCATCCGCGCCGATGCCGCCTCTGCCCGCGCCATCGCTGCCTCTGACTTCAGCTCCTCACAGAGCAGCCGAAGGTCTATCGCCTCGACGCTCTGCTAGGCGAGGCGCTCGTTGGCCTCGGCAAGCAGGACCCCCTGCTGCCGCAGCGATTCCCAAACACTGCTCTCTCGGCGGAGAAACGGCGACTTGGCAGAACTCATGTCCGAGAGCTCCTGAAAAGAAAAATAAAATATCACAAAGAATGCCCTGACCACACGAGGTGTGCGTCTATATCCTTACCTGGAAGACCCTGGGAACGTCTTTAGAAAGGATTTCCGTGGCCATCCGAAGTGACGTCATCGCCGCCTCATTATACTCACGGAAAGAACTCCGCAGCTTTTCCTCCAACTCATCATTAAGGGCAAGGAGAGGCTCTGAGGTATCGCGGCCCTAGGACACGAGTGGCTGCCCTCCCCACTCATTGGGATTAAGCTGCGTGGGGATGAGGCCGCTGCTCCCCACGACGGGCCACGGGTCTGCGTGCCTCGTGACCGAGGCATTGGGTCCCTCTGCATCCGACGCATCGGGCCACTCCTCGGTCAAGACGACAAGCCTCCGCTCATCAACCTCGGCAACGACGGTCACCCCTCCTCGTGATAAAAAACGGGGAGTCGGGAACGACCAGGACCGAAGGAGCCGAGGGCGGAGGCACCTCAGCCATCTCAACATCAGCGGCGACGGGTGGCTCCGTGGGCACACTAGCGGCGGCCTCGACAGGAATCGACGTCGGCGCCGGCGATGGGGCAGGCGGGCTCGAGGCCGCGGCCACGTCAACCGCCTCCCCTGACACGATGGCTGCTCCAACATGGGGGGTCGACCTGGGAGGCCTACCCCATGGCAGCCCGTGCCTCCTGGGCTCCCCATCGGAGGGTGCCTTGCGCGGAGGCCAACCAACCGGCATGATGCGCCGTAGCTCCAGAAGAAGCGGCCAGCCCTGTCTTAAGGGCCTTCGTGGGGGCCAGACCGGCCAAGCCCTGCCTCCGCTTACTAAAAGGAAGAAAAGGCAAAATCAAGATACACAGAAAGATGACCGAATCAAGGACGCCCTCAGATACTTACCCGCTCCGGGGCAAGACCAATCGTGCCTGCGAAGAGATCTCTTGGACCCCAGTCTCCGCAGACGCTACCGAGGGTTGGCCAGTGGCCGGCTTCAACGCCGCCTCCTCCTCGGACACCCGAGGCACCGGGGGGGCGACCTGCCCGAGCGATGTTAGAACAGCCGAGGGGACAACTTCCCGCACGGCTGGCACGGGCACTTGCTCTTGGGGGACCTGCGGTTCGGCCTAACCCCCCAGGGTCGCCCCAATTATCTCGGCCAAGGGGTCAAGTACCCCCTCGGCTCGCCTCCGCTCCTCGGGCCAGGACCCCGGCGTCCTGGCCCCAAACACTAGTGGCGCCAGCCCACCTGGAGGCTGGCTTGACGACCCCTAGCCCAGCCTCGGATCTGGACTGAGGCCAAGTCGGGCCGCCATGTCGTCGTCTTCGTCATCATCATCATCATCATCATCATCGTCGTCGTCGTCGTCAGGCGTGTCCGGCGATGGCTCCAACGGGAGCCCATCCCTTGCTTGCCTCCGACGACGCTTCTCCAAGGCGTCCCGAGTCTGCATCCTCTCGCGAGCTCGGGCCTTTTCTGCGTCTTTTTTCTGCTTATCCTTCTCTGCGGCGAGCCTACACGCGGTTCAGCCCGCTGCGTCCTCCGGGACCGGTGGCCGAGAGGTTTTAAAGTTCCTCAGTCCCTGGGGACAAACAAAAAATCCCAAGGGTAAGGACTAAAGATGTAAGAAACACGACGCAAAATAGAAGAAGGGTCGGACACTTACCAGGGACACATACCCATGGTTGGGGCGCATCGGGGGCTGGTTAAGGACGCCAGCGTCCAGCCTCCCTACCGTGCTTGCTACCCGTCTGAGGAGGTCGTCGGTGGAGAGGGGGGACGAGGACATCCGTGAGCTTTCCAAATCGACCCCCGACTTCATTTCCGAAAGTCACAACCGCCGCTCTACCAATGGGAGCACCCTCCGGCGGTGGATAGCGGCGACGACCCCCGCGGCAGTAAGGCCTTCGGCTTGGAGCTTCTGCAGAGCATGGAGAATGGGCTGGAGCTTCTCCTTGTTCTTGGGTGTGGCCCCCCAGTGCCAGTTATCGCTGGCGGCGGTCACCACTCGTTGAGAAAAATGGTGGTACCACCCCGTCGTCATTCTGGAGATAGAACCACCGGTTCTGCCACCCCTTGTTTGAAGACACAAGTTGAAGCCGGGATGTACTGCTGTGCGCGCCCAGACCTTAGCTGAAGGGTGCAGCCACCAGCCCGCACCGCCATACGGACCTTCTTCACGTCCGTCGACACGGCGAAGAACTCCGCGCAGAAGAGATGAGTCCACAGGTCCCAGTGGGGGTCAATCCCCAAAAACCCCTCGCAAACCACCACGAAAATGGTCGCCTACGCGATGGAGTTGGGGTTGAAGTTATGCAGCTCCACCCCATAGTAGTGCGGGAGCGCCCGCATGAAGCGACTCGCCGGCATCTCAAACCCCCGCTCATGGAAGGGGGTGAAGGTGACCACGTACCCCGGCGGCGGAGTCAGGTCGGCCTCGCTCCCAGGGGCCAACCACTCAGGTTGCGGCCCGCCGGAGAGAGGACGGAGCAAACCCTCGGCAACGAGGGCCTGCAGATCCTCCACAGTGACGATGGAGAAGGGCCATGGGTCGCGCGACGGAATAACGGTCGGCTTGTCAGCCATTGCCGAACGGAGGCGGTGGAAGCGGAAGGGACGAGGTGCGCGGTTTTTCTCTTCTCTCTGTCTACTCTCTCAGGTTGCGAAAGCAAAGGCAGAAGACAAGAGCGAAAGCACGAATGGCAGGGTAAAGAACCACTGTCGGTCCCCGTCCCAGGTATATAAAGGCCCGGACAGAATCCGCCCGAAACTTTGCCCGAGCCCCTCGAGAAATTTTAAAATTCAAAATCAAAGCGGTTTTTCTGTTCCTCGAATGACTCACGCACGCGCAACGGATACCCCGCGAGTCGCCCATCCCGTCGCATTAACTCTCTGGCAGGGCGCACGTCACCTCTAGCAGGCGAGCGGGCGTCGTTTTGCCTCCATCATCACGACCGCCTCAAAAAAGGTATGCCACACTGTCTTAGTTTATATCCTTTTTTCCTTTCCTCTCTCTCTCTCTCTGCAGGGATCGGGAAAGGAGGTTTTATGAAAGACTGATCAGGGGTTCGAAGGTTACACCCTGTGGGGTTCGGCAACCGCCCAGAGCACTCGGGCTCCGAGCCCTTTACTGATCAGGGGTTCGAAGGCTGGCCCCTCGGAGGGATTCGATAGCCGCCCTAGAGCATGCAGAGTCAGGGATAACCCTGGGTACGTCCGTTACATGGCCAAGGCTCAGGCTACGCTCCCGAGGTACCTTAGGACATTTTCGAGACCAGCAGGGACAGTTTTGTAATGGAATCCCACCGGAGGGAGGCATCGAGCCCTCAAACCCTATCAAATGGGACCAGGTCCAATGAATCACCTGCAGGTACTTTTGGATCGCGCCTCTGGGCCACTAGCCGACCCTTATCGAACGGGGCTCGGGCGTCCACTCGGATTACCCATTAAAAACTCATTGGAAACACCATGTTCGGTGCCCACCGAGGGTAACACGGCGCGTTCCCCCCCTTCCTCCTTGCAAAAAGGCAACGAAGGGGCGTACTATGAAAAGCCGAGACAGTCCTCGATCGTCCTCTCGCTCTGTGCAGAGGCTCGGGGGCTGCTCTCGCACCAAGCTGCGGCTAAATTGTTGACAGCGTCAACAAAACTAAAAAAACTCGAGGCCTAACCACGCACCCGGGCTGCGGCCAGGCCGCATGAGGGAACAACAAGGCCGACCGAGGAATCACAGGAAGAATTAAGACCTCAGAGGAGTCAAACCCCTCCTCCGAGGCCTCGGGGGCTACACCCGACGGGTGCGCTCGCGCGCACCCCTCAGAACAAAATATTGCTAAAAAAGATCAGTCACCTGGCAAAAAGTCCGGTAGAGCCTCCAAGCGAGTGCCTACACTCCCTTTGAGGCTCGGGGGCTACTGTCGGGTACCATAATCAGGGGTACCCCCGATAGTCCTAAAACATGTCTAGAAGAACACCTTTAAAAAGACCGGCAAGCGCGGATTAGAGTTAATAACCTTGTCTGCCAAGGGACGTGATCTTGTCTCGCCCGAGCCTAGCATCGGGCAGCAGCAGTAGCCCAGAACAAATTCACGGCTCGCCCGAGGGTCCCCCCAGGCGGTGGGCGCGCCCCCGACTCGCCCGAGGTAAAGCTCGGGTAAGCTTTGTCGTATAGCGGCCTCGGCCAAAACACCTTGCCGCCGACCGTATCACGTGCACATTTAATGCAGGGATCACCTAACACCTTATCCTGACACACGCGCCGCGGTTGGCAAGGTCGAAATGACCGCAGTCACTTCACCCTTTTACTGATCGTTCTGATGGATGACAACACTATTCACTCTGTTCCCACCACTGTGCCAACCACCAAGGTAAGACTAACAACAGTAAGTCACCGCCTCTCCTGAGTTTAGCCTCGGGCGCCACAGGGAGCTCCGCCTCGACCGACCCCAGCCTCGGCCTCAGGAGGGGTCGTCACCACGTCCGATCCAGGCCTCGGCCTCCGCTCTGGCCTCGGGAGGAGGTCTCCGCCTCGCCAGATCCAGGCCTCGGCCTCCGCTCCGGCCTCGGGAGGAGGTCTCCGCCTCGCCTGACCCAGGCCTCGACCTCAGCTCCAGTCTCGGGAGGAGGTCTTCGCCTCGCCCGACCCCAGCCTTGGCCTCGGGAGAGGTCACCGCCTCGCTCGAGATGGCCTCGGACCGACTACGTGAGCAGGGAAACCATCATTATCCTACCCCTAGCTAGCCATCTCAGGCTACGAAGGAACAAGACCGGTGTCACATCAAATTACTCCAGTAACAGGTAATGATGATCCCCGGCATGCGCTCATGACGTCGACTATCCTCAAGCTCTCTACGAAATCAAAGGAACGTCAACAGGACCAAGGGCTGTACTGATAGCCACGACTCTACAGGGCTCAAGCACTTCTCCGCCGGCCACAATAGCACACAGCTACACCCCCATATGTATAGCTGGATCACCTCCTTGTATCTATAAAAGGAGATGCCCAGGGCCTTCCCATGGCACACTGCAAGGACGATGGAGACAGACTCGCTCAAACATCGAACTCCTCTTCGCAACACTAGACTTCTCAAGAGACCTGGGACCTGTTCCCTCTCTCACAAAGCTTGTAGCACCTACTGCAAGCACCCCAGTGCAATATAATATAAGCCTCATCCCACCTCTTGTGTTTCATCTTGCATCAATCCATCTGGGCAGGGACACGCGACACAAAATTCACTAGTCGGTTCGGTTGAGGGTCCCTCGGGTCCGAAACATCGACACCCACGATATCCAGATTCTCGTGACAGCTAGATTATCCAGGAATTCATATTATTAGAAAAACCCTTTTAGGAAAAAGTTGTGCCAAACTAGCCCTTGTTTGTGGTGCTAGCCCCCCTAACCACCATTGTCCCTTCGCCCTACGGTGTGTGGCAACGGCCCACGACAGCCAAAAAATGGCTCCTCGTCTGCAGCCTCACCTCCCCCCATTCCTCTCTTACACCCCTTCTCTTCTCTTTCACCTCGGTAATTGGGTGGTCGAAAGGGTATATCTAACAGTCTCTCTGTATTTTTTTTAATTGATATGAATTAAAATTTTAATAAAAATATCTTTCAAAATGCTTGATTAGATCTCCAAATGTAGCATCACTAAATCATGGACAAATTAGGTTTAATTGGTCCATCTTTCCATTTAGTTTTTATCTATGTTAATGATTTGGTGCGCAGCGTCTGAGATCACTGTAATGTCTCACTCATCGCAACTTAAGTCAAACCATTTAAGTTTAAACTGACTAAATTTATTTAAAAAATACTATCATTTATAATATAAAATAAGTATCACTAAAATAATTACAGAACATGTTTTTGCGATAATTTTATTTAAAAATATAAATGTTAATATTATTTGCTATAAATTTAGTTAAAATTTAGCTAATTTGACTAGCACGAATCCTACAAATGAATTCTTTTGTGGACAGTTTAAACCTTACTAAAATTATATAAGTTCGAAGGGAGTACACGGTACGAACGCCAGTGATGATCGCATCCATCCAAATCACAAGACAGAGAATCGGAAGATGTAATTTTATAAGGCACAAGGTACTGATTAGGTCTCTCACAAGACTTGAAGGAACTAAAGCAGACAATAATAGGCGATTGAGGTGCAGGAACTGCATTTGGAGCAAAACACCACTTTAATAGTGTCCGATGATTTCTAGTTGTATAGCCTGCATACAAAACAAACGAACAAGTCATAAACACATGCAAACGATTTCTTATAATTTGGGCAGAAAATAGTGGTAAGAACATATACATTCATACCCAATGACATAAGCAAAATTGTAAAATGAACATTTCAATCATTCAAACAAGACTATCAAACATAGAATGCACCTCACTGCCTAACAAGTACTAACAGAATACAGGCTATAGAGAACTCCAGTTGTATCAATACAACATTATTGAACATGAAGCAATAATTAACAACTATAAGCAAGACATCGAACTCATTTCTAGAATCAGACAAAAGATTTGAATGAACGATAAAATGTCAATCATCAGACCACTAGGAATGAATATCCCTCTAAAAGGTTTAAAATTAATAAAGATGAATTGGCAAATGTAACTGCTGACGTAGAAATAGAAGCAGAAAGTAGGGGAAAAAATTATATCCGTCAATCATGCAAACCGACAATCCCATTCGTGTCTATCCCATCAGACGAGTAGTCGGCTCAAACTAGCTTAAACAGCCTGACCAAAAAGCTCCATGGAACATATGCTGCGAGCGAATCTCATCATCAGTATGATTGGATGTCATCTTTCATCTAGCTGGTACTCCTCGATGTTAACTATATATGACTCCTATATAGAATTTTGTTTCCAAAAAATACTAGCGATCAACATTTAGACCTCCCAAACGATGGGCTCATTGCAATAAACAATTGAATTGATTTTGCCATTGATGTATTTGCAATTCAATACGAATGGATATATCCAAAATTTTCTCTCTCCAACCTCACGACTCCCTCCATCCTTCCTTTTTTAGGGTATTCAGAATCATAGTATAACACTTGATATTCTAAGCTCAATTAGAATTTCATTTGCTATGATTCTATCTTCTCCTTAATGAACTATTTATCCTTAAATTATCAAGGATAAAAAAACAAAATATCTCAAAAATGTATATAATGATCAAAGACAATTTTTTCTTTATTATATTATTCATATATGTTCATCTTTCCTACCTATTAGATTAGTCCTAAGATCCATTTCTAATTGAAAATACCTTATTAAATAAAATATAGAATTTGGAATAGATTCTTTTAGAAAAAAACTTTTGAAAATTAGAGTAACAAATTAAAAGTAGACACGGTGCCGACTGCCGAAGGCTCCCACAAATACATGAGTGGAGTCTCTAAATAAATAAAGGAAGTTCAACAAATTCTGTAAATATTTAATAATATCATTTAGTTAGGCATATCAAGCTAAATTTATATTTATGAAATATTTTTTCTAAGTGCAACTTGCTAGTTGATAACTAAGATTAATAATTATGACGTGTATATTCTCTTATTTATTTCAAGTGTAATTTAGAAGCCTTTCCACTTTTGCTTCTACCTATAAATCGAAGTCCCACTTTTGCTGCTACCTATAAAAAAACGAATCGCGATACTAGAATAAACAGAATTCAAAATTTCATTTGGTATATCCACGCAGCTCACTGAAACAAATCCTAGGAAAAAAGGACACAGTAACACAAGCATGGACCTCATCTAAATTTTAGCAATCCCGCAGAGCAACCAATGAAATAACAAAGTGCGACGAACGATCTGGGATGTACCTTTAAGCTGAGGGGATCTCGACCTCACCATCATCGATCTCCTGCTGCAAGTCCTTGGGGTCCTTCCCAT
Source organism: Zea mays (assembly GCF_902167145.1). Taxonomy (NCBI): domain Eukaryota; kingdom Viridiplantae; phylum Streptophyta; class Magnoliopsida; order Poales; family Poaceae; genus Zea; species Zea mays. Next base: position 13,201,636 of record NC_050097.1, read on the forward strand.
CGACGGTGCACCCGACGCTGACGCAGGTCCCCAGGATCTCCTTGACGGTCCCGGCCAACTCCTTGGCCATGGACCTGTTCCGCATGGTCTTGGCGATCTCGATGACGTCGTCGAGGCTGATGTTGCCGCTGTGCTTGATGTTCTTGACCTTCTTCCTGTCCCTCTCGGGTTCCTTGAGCGCCTTGATGACGAGCGCCGCGGCGGAGGGGACGACGGAGACCTTGGCCTGCCGGTTCTGCACGGTGAGCTTGACGGTGACGCGGAGGCCCTTCCAGTCCTTGGCGGTCTCCTTGGCGATGTCCTCACCGATCTTCTTCGGGGAGAGACCGAGCGGGCCGATCTTGGGGGCCAGCGACGACGCCGCGCCGACCTCGCCTCCCGTCACGCGGACGAAGACCTCCACCACCTGAGAGGGGTCCAATTTGGGCGGCATGGCTGCTGCGGCGGCGGCGGCGGGTACAGGTAGGGTTTGGTCGGGGAGCAAGGAGCTTGATGCTGGCGGCGGCCGTAGGGTTTCGGCTGGCGGCGGTTCGCGTTCTTTGTAATGCGGCTTGGCGGTGGCTGATGGGTTGGGCCTCTGCGGCAGTTGAGAGGCCCAGTTGAAACCTCATTAGCATCTCGCTGGGCTTCAACACCAACTTCACTGAGAACCTTAGATCGGAATGGCGCCTTTGTGTTAGGCTTTAGGCCCTTCTCAGCCACTGGGCCGAGGTAGTGTTAAACGGTCTGCTCCTTTCCCGATCGAATGCATGCTGCGCTGCTCCAGTCCACCGGCCCACGATTGGCGCGTGCAAGCAAGCCATTGCGCAAAATACCAACCTGTCAGGCCCAGTCATAAAGAGACATCCACATCGAGTCATCGAGACATCCTCCTTTTGAAGAAAGAAAAAAAAGGCCGAGGTAGATTAAAGCATCGGATCGAATTAGAAGCGAGCTATATTTTTATTTATTTTAAACTAAAATTTATTTAATACCTTAACATTTTATAGAGAGACATTTAAATCACGATCCATTACCGCCGCTAAATAACATACCATGCATCGGCATCAACCCGTAAACACGTGCGTCGACCTCATACTTGCAAGGGAAATGTGGCACCGGAGCGGATCATCCCATTGACGACGCAGGCAGGACGCGTCGCCGATGGCCGGCCGCGCACCTTGACGTGAATCGGTACTTCCTTCGCTGTGACTAAAATCGCTGACGCGAAAGTACGCACACTGACGGTCGGCGAAGGTGACAAGTCATGCATGGCCGATACGCTTATCTTCTCATCGTGCTGGAGATATCTCATCTACCTGTATTATTAGGATGCTACAAGCAGTACATGGAAAGGGACGACGCACAGGCATCTGCAGTCCAGTGGTTCGTGCCGCATTCGTGCGTGTGTGGTGTGGTGACTGGTGACGACGTCGGCCGTGGGCCGTGGCACGGCGCTGCACGGTACGGCTTTATGATGCGGGGCGCTGCGCAAGTGGTTGCGAACGGGGCGCGCGGCGCGACACAAAAGTCCTAGCGAAGGAATCGCGTTGCGGAAATGTGCTCGTACGTTGGCCGTGCCAGCTCCGATCCGATCCATCATACTCCTCTTTACGACATTCGTCGTCCTCCGTTTTTCTCTCCAGAGTCCAGAACCTTATTCCGTGTGCTCTCTGATTTTTGGCTTCTGGTCGCGTATGGACCCGTGATTCTCGTTCGTACAGGGAGCCACGTAGCGACCGCTCCGAGTCGCCACTCGCCGCACTTGTCGCCGATGGAACCCGACGGACGGACGGGGCGCAAGCGCAACCCGTACAGACCGCATCTGGTACGGTTCCGCACTTGTTGCCGCCGAACAACATCCCAGGTTTATTGTTTCGAACACGCACTCCCACTGAAGAAACCAACCGGGTTACGGATACGGTGGCGGTCGCTACACGACGAGACGAGGGACGGCTACAGCTGCCTGGATAGTGCATAGTACTATACTATGGACGTACGCGCGTCAGCGCGTGTGGTGTGCCTGCGCTTCGTACGTCACTTGTTCCGGCACGGTGCTTATCTTCCTGAGGATAGCATTTCTCGTGGGGAGCACGGGGTCGGGGAAACGTCTGCTGCTCCTCCTGCAGATATGAGTGACGACGTCGCCGACGGCCTGCAGCTGTGCCTGTTTGTGGGCAGCATGCCGGGCCCAACGCTTTGCCGTTCTTTTCGTCCCGGGCGGCATCACTTTCGGCGAGAATACAGTAACCTTTCAAAGATTCAAGGCCGGCTCTAGGGAGTCAACAGAAACGAAAGGGGAGGAAAGATAGGGTTGCTTTGCTTGGACACGGCAGCCAGTCCCTGAGCTTCAAACACGACTAATAATAATACAGTACTCTTTCCGTTTCTTTTTATTAGTCGCTGGATAGTACAAAATTGCACTATCCAGCGACTAATAAAAAGAAACGGAGGGAGTAATAATCAGGGAGGCACCTCACCTATTACTAGTCTATTGCTGCGGTGTCAATCTCATCCAGGGGTGGGGGTGCCCGTCCGAAACGCACCCCGGGGACGTCACGTGTGGTGTCTGGTGTGGACCGACGCCGAACGCGCCAGGCGCGGGAGACCGGGAGACGGTTGGTCGGCGCGAACCCAGCATCTGGAACGGCATATTCTGATGCCCTGCAAGACTACTCGGTACGATACAGTAGGGGCTGCGGTGCTGCACCCGGACCCAGATGAGCACAGGCACCGATTATTTTTTCTTTATTTCACTAAAGTTTTATATTTAGACTTTTGATAGAACCAAGACTGTTTTTTTTGTCTTACAGTATGATAATGTATATGACTTCGAGTTATCGGCGTCTAAGTCACCACAAAAATAATATAGCAGCATTCGACGACGCGATAGATCCTAATGTCAAGGTTTGACATCATGGACGCTGCATCTTATTTCGAATTATTGGCGTCTACGTCACCATAAAAGTAATATGGCAGCATTTGGCGCCATAGATTCTCGTACTTCTTTTTATATTATCTGTTAGAATATGTATTTAGTATTATTAGATAGATATTTAAACCTATTCTTATAATAAACTTATAAAAGTATGCAGCAACAACTTACCTTCTAAAATGATAATTTGAGATATAAAAAATAGGTAGGATATCTAACGGATATGTTCTAGAAACTTGCCACGCCGGTACAATACCCATCCATCCGCACGCCCCACGCAGGACTAGAGTTTCTGTTGCGATGGAAGATTTCAAACGAGCCTTCAATCAGTGAGGAGGGATCAAGTTTGATATGAAAGAGGGAAACATAAGAGGAATGAAACCAGAGGAGATCGTGGTTTTCTGCGAACAAAAACCCCATGATAAACGAATTAGAGTTTCTTTAGGCTATCTTCAGCAGTCCGTGTAAACGGCCGTCTAAAGTATTGTTTTGAATCATATATTATACTGTTTGCAGAATGAACTTTAAAATATGGTGTGAGATATGAAGTGAAATAAGAAGTCTGCCGAAGATAGTGAAATAAGAAGTCTGCCGAAGATAGTCTTGGATACCCATGTCTATCTATGACTAACAAAAGTATGTTGCAAGCACGTACGTCTTAGCAGCCGGTAAGGTCGTCTAGAAAACCGCTTTTGTTTATCATTGGCGACCGACATTTCCCCCTCTCGCAGATGAAACTAATGCAGGCTCCTCAGTCCAACCGTCCACCGTCCCGTCCGCAGTCCCCTGTCACGAATTGAATAATGTGATTCCTTACAGTAATTAAACCCATTACGGCGAAACAAACAGTGCCGCATCACGCGGGCTACGTGTGCTATTGTAGCCCGCACGGTCAGGTACAAACCGAGTTATCTGCAGTTTTGTACACGCACACTTGCCATGAGAGAAATGACACATGGATAGCACCATTCTCAAGGGGTAAGAGCCGCGCGCAATGATAGTAGTACTCGTAGTAGGAGCCAGCCAGCCACACATGACATGATCAGATCAGACGGCCCAGCGTTGATGGAGGTTCCAAGGTGACGTCGCTATCCGGACGGCGATGCTGCTGGCCGTTGGCAGGTAGTTGGACGCACAGCTGGACGTTCCGATCAGGAGCGGGAAGGTTGCCGTCACCGTCAGTGCTGCTGCTCCCCAATAGCCGCCGTAGCTGCTCCGTTGCCCTTTTGTTTACGCAGTAGCCAACAGCAACAGCAGGCGCCGTACCTGTACGACGGTGCGCCGGCATGGCACCGGCTCGCTCGGACGGTGGTGGCCTGCACGGTGCACGCTGGTGGTGGTCCCGGGGGGCCCCGGGCGCTATAAAACGAGGCAGCCGGTAGGAGTCCACGGAATCGAAAACCCACCGCACCCTTTCATCAGCCTGCCTGTCCACTGTTGGCTTGGTGACTTCCTCCGCTCCGCTCCGCTCCCCTCCGCTCCCGAACGGTCGATCTTTGCATGGCAGCAGCAGCTGGCTCCAAGGGGCGGGCGATCGCTGGAAGCTTCGTCAGCCGCGTCCTCGCCGGCAAGGCCGCCTCGCCGAGGTACTCAGACGGGCCACACTCACCCCACACGCGCGGGTTTCGGTTTGCCCTGTGATTCTGCTTTTTTTTTTACTATTTTTGAGCGTGCTTGTTCTTGATCAGTTCGTCGAAGATCTCGCCGTAGTTTTAGGCTTGTAGCAGAGCGATCTGTCTGTTCTTTTTACGGCCGTTCTTAGCTTTGCTCTGGGAGTCTGGGTCCGGTGATCCGGTCCCTCGGATCGATAGTGCTTATTTCGCCCCCCTCCGACTTGGGACTTGTTGGGAGGATCTTAGCTTCGTGGATAACTATAACTCTAGTTCTGCAGAGAGCCCTTGTTTCGTGTTGGTTCAGTGTGCTGCTGGTGCCAAGATTTTGGTCAGCAGAAATATCTAGAAGTTGGCGACAACAGAATGATTATCTTCTCACACGAGTATGTAGATATGGCAACCCTGAACATCTCCCAGCTTGTTTAATCCTCTGGCCGTCCGTCCGAGAACAATAGAACACATACTAGGAGTCTAGGACTAGGAGGGAGAGTATGTATCTTCAACTTGAATGCACACTACCATCTCCGTATAAGTGATAGAAGAACTCCATCCATCTCCGTAGAAGTGATAGAAGAACCCCAACCAAAGCCAGATCCATGTGCTTGTACTACACTAGTACCACGGAGTCCTTCTCTCCCTCCTCCGTAGATATTACTGTATTTGTTGTTCTACGGTTCTGCCCACTTCAGACTGTCAAATCTGCAAAACTGTCTGTCAGCCTCTGCCACTAGGAAAACTGGAAAAGCCAAACGCCACGCCACGCCACTAGCAGGCTGCAGGCGCACCCACACAAAGAAGATGAGGAGCAGTGGAGGCGCGCAGGACGTGCACATCAAGCCGCGCAGCAAACAGCAAGCGACCTCGCCTGATTGCCTTCCGTGTTCCATCGCATCGCTTTCCGAAAGGCGGATTGATGGGTGGGTCTGGTGCGCGGTAGTTGTCGCTCGGCTCCACCCTCACCCTCACCAGTGGGCAGTGCAGTGGCCAGTCACTCACTCCTACCCACCTGCCGATCTTGGCTGCCATGGCTCGCTTGCTTTGGTTCTCACTCAAAGGAAAGAAAGGAACCCTCTCCACGGTACGACCGGGACCAGAAGCATCCGCGTCTGCCGGGCCCCACCTACCGTCCTTTGGCATCCGGTCCGTACGATTCTGTTTCGATCCCATCGCGCCAGCTGCTGCGGGACGCCGGGCCGACGACCGATCGGGGCCGTCCGTCCGTCCGTGGGGTCTCGCAGTAGGTGACATGCCCATCGGACGGTGTTTGGTGTGGACGTGTGGTGGATGGTACATAGTACCGGGCGTGGTACGGTTTGCTGTGGTGAGTGAGTGAGTGGGATCATGGAGGGCCACCTGGCCTCGCCTCGCTCTTGTACGAAGTCATGCGCGCCCGCCCATGGCCCATTCGGCCCATGTGCGCGCGCAGCCCAGCCGTGCGTGGGAGTCCGATCGTGATGCGTTTGCTAGCTCTGATGCCATGGCGCCATTGTTTCAGCCTAGGTGTTGGGATTTTTCATCTTGTCATGAACGCGATGAACCTAGCGATCGTCACACGCTCTCTCTCTCTCTCTCTGGTTCCCGTGTGCAGGAGGGCCGTGCACGCCTCGGCGTACGACAAGAACCTGGAGGACCAGGTGCGCCCGGCGTTCGTGCCGGACGATGTGATCGGCAGCGCCGGGAGCCCCGACAAGTACTGGAGCCCCCACCCCAAGACCGGCGTCTTCGGCCCGGCGGCGGTGGACCCCAAGCTGGCCGCTGGTGGCGCGCCGGACGCCGGCGCGGATGCTGCAGGAGGCACGGTGCTGGACCAGAAGGTGTGGTTCCGCCCGCTCGAGGACGTCGAGAAGCCGCCCCCCGCCGCGTGAGCCGCGCGGCGCTGCTAGGCCAGCCCACACTGCTGCTCGCTCATAAAAAGGGCGGCGGGAGAGCCTGGCAGTGGCAGGCACTCTGCTCGTGCTCGGCCGGGCTGGGCTCCCTGCTTATATCACTGCAATATTATACTACTAGTAGTGGTGCTTGATAGCAGTGTGTGGCTGTGCTAATACCAGTATAATACTGGTTCTACTATAATACAGTCGTATCAGGCATGGCGTGCATCAGGACTGGTTGTGATAGTAGCAACGTGATGCTCGTGCCTGTAATAAGAACAAGCAGGCGATGTGTGCCTGTGATGTACCGGTGTCGTCAGTGTTATAAGTACTTGGGTCAATGGTTTCTGCATGTGTTTGTTACCTTGTTGCACTTGGCATCTAGAGCTCAAACTCTGGTCATTACAAGCCGAGCACACCACACCACCCAAATAGCCCTTGAAACCTCCTACACATGCATGGTAAACATCATACACAATCACCCTAAGAAAACCATTATCATTTAAAGAGCATATGTTCTATCTATCGATATTCATGCAGATCGTACGCCGTGACGGCAGATCTTCTGCGAGAACACTCGCTTCGCTAACACAACCTTTGATGTTCACGCAGACCATTTGCATGAACCTCGGACCGACCGAAGTATTCATTCTAGAGAGCCTGAGAGCACTGTCTCAAATTATTGCATAGTTTGGAAACTCAAAGGATTGAAACTACGTCAATTTCGAAGTGGATTTGAGTTTTCAAATTGACCCCAATCAACAAATTTTGCTCCCTACTATCTCCAGTTTCTAAGGAGATTTGAGTTTCCAAATTAGCCCATAAAGATCTTCACACACTGTCATGTGGGCTAGAGAGGGTACATCTGTTGCCAGGCAACACCAGAGCCAGGCAACAAGCTCAACAGTGAAACTTCTGAACTCCGAAACGTAATAAACTCCGTCCTCCTCGTCCTCGATCCGTCTCCTCAGCTTTCCCATAACCCTGATCAAGCTCTAGCCAATTTTGTTTGTTTCGGACACCTTCTTTCGTTGGCCGATCGAGCTGGAGATGCGTTATGCGTGTCGCATTCAGAATCAGGACCGTGTGGTTCAGTATAAAATAGAAATGTCATGTGTCAGATTGACTCCGAACCCCGTATGCTGCCAGTATGATCGATGGCTAACCATGCACGCTTGCCGCGTGACTGTGACTGAAGCGGACCGAACTCTGCAGGCAGGGGCGCATTACGAACGTACGCCCTGTGTGCCAGCCTGATCGAGCTCGCCGATTGGCCTACCCTTAGGAATTATTGTGTCTGACAGCGAGGTTTTCGCTGCCGCCCAAACGGAGAGGATTCATTCTACAATTCCTTGGTTTTCAAACTTGACATCATGGTTTACTACACATACGACGTGATAGTGATACGACACTTGCATGATGCATCATGTGCACACGTACTGGCAGCTCTTATCAATTGTATCATCGCTGTAGGAGCACGCTTGTTATTAGTTAGTTTACAGACGACGCACCTGTCGTGTCCTGATAGGGTGTCGTTATTATCATATCGTCTTTGCATATACAAACAGAAGCTGTACGTTGGGGCTGTTCTATCGTCGCATCGTCTTTCCATGAATATTTTTTTCTTTCTGATTCTTGGTTAGCTGTCTTTCATTTCGTGGGACAGGAACACGCTGATGCGCGTTCTGCTGGTACGCCTACGGTGTCGGCTTGCGACTGCGCGCGTGCGATATACAGCTGTGTGTCCCGGCCGATCAGAGATTTTTTTTAGATAATGGGATAGAGTGTTCCTGGTCTACATCACGAAGATGACGGCCTGTCACGCAAACACAAGACCAACAAATCCAACTCAAATAGCCACAAGCGGCGATACAAACCCCAAACGCAGTTGGGTGGACAGCGAAAAGTAAAAACAAAGCTCACAAAGCAATCCTATTACTAAACTGCCACCCATGAAAAGCGAAGATCTGCATCACCGTCGTCTCAAGCTTCCTGCAGGCCTCCCTGATGATCTTGGCGTCTTCCTCATGCCTTTGAAGTTGCGTCCAGAAACGACACCAGTAGGTTCCTCTGTAAAGTACCTGCATGTAAGTTTTGATCGGACTTTTATTAAAAACCACATCATTCCTACTTAGCCAAATTGCCCAGCATATGGCTATAGCCCCTACTAGAATCTTTAGTCTATCCTTGGGCGAGAATCCCCGGGCCCAAAGATTAAAAAGATCATAAACGCTATAAGGTGTCCTTAACCCAAAGGTAAGACTCACCGACCGCCACATGAATTTGGCAAAATGACACTCAAAGAACAGATGTTGTATGGATTCATTGCAATAACAGAAAACACAATATTTAGGACCGTTCCAATTACGCTTAGCCAAGTTGTCTCTCATGAGAGTGACACCCCTTCTCAAATACCACGCGAAAATCTTAATTTTCAACGGTATTTTCATCTTCCAAATTGTCTGGTCCTGCCGGCCTTGTCCACTGCAAATCATTACAGAGTATAACGATTGCACTGTGTACTCTCCGTTCTGGGTCAAATTCCAACGGAAGTGATCTTTCGCAAGGTTGAGGGACACATCAAGTACCAAGGCCACTAGTGAGTTCCACTGCCTCAACATATCACCTTGTAGACCTCTACGAAAAGAGACATTAAGGGGAGTAGAGCTGAGAACATTGGCCACTGTAGCATGCTTTCGCCTAGTAATGTAGTAAAGGGAAGGAAATCTGTGCTCTAGTGAAAAATCCCCTAGTCTTGTTACGAAAGTATTTTCTCTTTAAGATTTGTTGCCACATTCCCTCTTCGTTGGCTAGCTTGAACAACCACTTAACTAAACAAACACTTATTCTGGGAATCAATATTCTTAATCCCGATCCCCCTACCTCTTTTGGTTGGTAGAGGACGCTCCACTTTGCCAACCTATATTTTTTTCTTTTCATCCTCTGATTGCCAGTAAAAACGAGATATAAGGAAGTCAATCTTTTCCAGAACCTTACTGGGTATTTCAAAGAAAGATAACATGTATAACGGGAGACTAGAAAGAACCGAGTTAATAAGGACTAAGCGCCCTCCCACCGAGAGATGTTTTCCTTTCCAGCTACTCAGTTTCTTTTCTATTCTCTCTATAACACTATTCTACTCCGTATTCCTAAGTTTTCTGAAGTGCATAGGAATCCCCAAATATCTGAAGGGGTACGCCACCGCTTTACACCCGAAAAGGTCTGAATAGACCGATCAGAGATGCAAGGATCTGGGACTCACATAGCCTCGCCTCACAGGTGGTGCACGTTTTGATGATGCTGTTCATCCTTGCCCGGCCGCTACTTGTAAAGATTCCTCGTGCATGCATGTGTGGTTTGGTTTGAAATCGCTGTCTTAGGCAGGCATTCGAGTTTGATGAGGACGGCATGTGAGGGGGGAAAAAGATCACATGGCTGAATAGGAGAACGTGTGGTTGGTTTCTGTGCTAACCGCGCCACGCCTACAACGTGGTCTGTGGCTCGTGACTGAATCGAAGCTGCTGGTTTTCTGCTTGATTTGGATAGCCTGTGCGCTGTGGGATGTGGCTTATTATTATTAGCTCCCATGTGGATTCAATTCAAGAATATATAGTGATTGTGACACGGTGACAGCAAAGGGTTTTGAGCGCGCGATACAAGGTAGTAGTAGTATCATATAAATCCTAACTTGCTGATGTTTGTTTGATGGAGGGGATGAATTTGGTGCTGCTAGATTGAACAGATTGGGCGCTGGATTTGGGTGCCCGCTTATAATGAATCATAAGAGAGAATTCCATCTACCATTGTCTTATGTCTCTTTGTGTTCGTGTTGTCACGTGAAGGAAACAGAAAATAGGTCTTCGTCTACATCTTTCTCACTTCTACATTGCTAACGGAATGGTTTATATTTCGAATATGAGATCCACAACGATGCTGATACTTAACACATAGGTCTTCAGCAGATCATGTATATGGCAGAGCAAAATATTGTTCAACACAATTGTGTCGTTTCTCGCTAGTGTTGTGGGCGTGCCGCTTGGGTGGGTTAGCATGAGGTTCTATTTTAAATGGGCCGCTTGAAGTCCTGACTTATCGTCGCCTTCCCACAAAGTAAACCAGCTATCTATACCCGAAACATCTTGGCCCAACATTTTCACGGACATTTCGAGGCCCAAAAAGACTTGTGAACTTGTTCGTGCTCTCCTGGCTTTCCTCTCGAAGACTCAACAAGTCAACAGAACCAGCGAGTCGTCGTGAAACGAGAAGCAGCAAGCAGTCACTGCACTTTTGTTTCTGATGGACAATAACATGTGGCCATGTATGTCCCTGTCGCACATCCAGGTTTCAGCTTATATACTGGCAAAAATGAAAAAGAAAAGGAACAAAAAAAAAATCAAGGACCTCTGTCGGTAACACGACAACACCATGGAGCACACGAAATAACTCCTGTATTTGTGTGAGTTATTATGGATATTTTATACTGTAGAAATTGTGAGAAGAGGGTATAGGCAGTGGAGATTATGCATGGCTGAACCTTTATCTCAATTAATCACTTGTTGGTATAAATGGGTGGACAGGATAATTATTAGCACAGCGTTACTGTAGGAATGGGCAGTGGCGGACCTAGGGCCCGGCGACCCTGGGCGCCAGTCCGGGCTGCAATGGCCATATATATCCTTGAATTTCTATGTATTTCTATGACACCATATGCTCTAGAACGTACTATCTAACTAGATTAACGAGACTTGCTCAGGCTATGATTTAGCGCTGGGTCTGTCACTGGAAATGGGGAGAAGAGGGTATATGCAGCAACTCTATCTCACGTAGTTACATTATAGATAATACGAAAACGCAAGTTTTTGCTGTTCATCCTATTTTGATATAAAAAAATGTATCATACAGTTAGCACAGCGCGCTCTTGTATACAGTAACTTGGGTCGAACTGGCTTGCCAATAGTTCACAAAAGTAAAATGAGTAAACTGATACAGAAAAAACGAATGAAGAAGGCGAAGATCCAACGGCTGGGATAACGCCCAGCTGCTCTCGTCCGACGGTCCAAGAGCTCCTCTGAAGCCGAGGGTCGAGCAGTGCCGCGTGACGACGCTAAGGATTACACTTGGCTAAGGGCACGTCAGCCCCTGTGTAACAGGGAGCTGCTTAAGTGGAATACAGTGTTGAGAACTACGTTACCACGGATCACCAGATCCGCTCCCTTCCCTCCCGTCAACAGATTAGGTGCGAGAAGCTATAGAAGACTCGTCTCTCTCTTCCCATAAGCATGACATAATTGTCGGCGTTTCGACCCCGGGGTCCCTGGACCGATGAGTAAATTTGTCGTTGCGTGTCCCAGCTCAGATGAGTTGGCGCGAGATGGAACACAAGGGAGAAACACAGCTCGTGTTATCCCGCACCAGGAGGTGTGCTCGTAGTAGGGGTTACAAGCGTTCGCGAGAGAGAGTGAGCCTGTTCATCAGCTCGTTCTCCCGCGCGACCCTCTCATATGAAGGCCCTGGACCTCCCTTTTATAGATGCAAGGAGAGGGTCCAGGTGTACAATGGGGGGTGTAGCTATGCGCTAACGTGTCTGGCAGAGAGGTGCCTGAGCCCTGCGTACATGTCAACGTGGCTGTCGGAGAGGTGCTAGAGCCCTGTGTACGCGGTAACGTGGCCGTCGGAGGAGTGCCTGAGCCCTGTAGAAGCATAGCTGTCGGTGCTGCTGGGATCTTGCTGACGTCTCCTTGCTTCCGTAGGGGGCTGAGAACCACCGTCGTCATGAACGCACGCGGGGAGCCATCATTACTTGTTACCGGGGCGAGCCAGATGGGACGCCGGTCTTGTTCCCCCGTAGCCTGAGCTAGCTAGGGGTAGGGTAATGATGCATCCCCGTGGCGCGGTCGGTCCGAGCCCAAGGTCGGGCGAGGCGGAGACTCCTCCTGAGGCCGAGGCCGGGGTCGGGCGAGGACGCGATTCCTCCCGAGGCCGAGGTTGAGGCCGAGCCCTGGGTGTAGGATTACGGGGAGGCTACACTAGCGCAAAACAAAATTTTCAACCCCATAATACCAAGAACTACTGTGGTTATAGGTCATGGGATTACCACTAGACGCGCAGAGCAGCGGAAGACGTCTCGATGTAGACGAACGCGTCGAGCAGTGCCGTGCAGTCGCCGGCGTCCTTCACGTCCTCGCACGGTTCGTCCAAGTGCTCCAGATGCAGCACCTCCAAGGTATCCACACGTACAGGGAGGAAGCGCCGCGTACCGAACTGCTAGGTTCGCGACGGCGGCTTGGCAAGGGCGAGAGGCGAGCGACGGCTGCTTGTTTGCAGGTGGCAAATTAGGTTATCTCTTAACCGCGCCCCCGCCCCTCATTATATAGGCGTTATGGTGGGCTTCTGACGCCGAGGCCCATCATTAACCCTAAAGCCCAGTCTAATTTCGGATCTAATCCGAATTAGGCTTCCTTCCCCTTAAGTGTGTGACCCTATAAGTTCACGTACAAATAGACATAGCCCGAGTACTCTTACTTGGCCCAATAATTGTCAGCGGCCTCTAGCAAGACATGTCAACTCCTATGTGTACGTAAAGATCATATCAGACGAACCATTGCGACATTACGTACATGATGTTCCCTTTGTCTCACGATATTTGGTCTGGCTCTAAGCTGACCTCTCTTTCTCGATACTGTGAATTGGAATCTTTTCAATGGTTAACTCTTAACCCTAGCACGGCCATGCATTTCTTGATCCAATCACTCGAGGGGCCCAGAGATATCTCTCTCACAAAGAGAGGGACAAATTCCATCTTGACTGACCATGCCTCACAGCATGCTTCCTGACAAACCCAAAACTACCTTTATAACTACCCAGTTACGGGATAGCGTTTGATAGTCCCTAAGTAAGTCAATTCACATCTTGAGAACATGCGACAATCTCAGGTCTAAGGATACAGTATTCATGTTGCAAGAAGAGAACTATATTACAATATCTCACGTTGGGTCGGTCCAGCCTCATGTCATACATGCGCCCACATTATTAGTTTAACATCTCCATGTTCATGACTTGTGAAATGTAGTCATCAACTAATACATGTGCTAGTCATCGACTCTGACTAGGGACATCATTTAGAATAACCATATAAGTAAAGAATCTCACAAACAATTCACATAATTGCTAATCAATACAAGGTGCCTTCCATGGATATTCAATTAAGCAATATATATATCATGGATACAAAGAAATATGCTCATCTCTATGATTATCTCTAGGGCATATTTCTAACACTGGGGTCGGGCGAGGCGGAGACCACCTTCCGTGGCCGAGGTTGAGGCCGAGCCCTGGGGTCGGGCGAGGCGGAGACCACCTTCCGAGGCCGAGGTTGAGGCCGAGCCCTGGGGTTGGGCGAGGCAGAGACCTCCTCCCGAGGCCGAGGCCTAAGGTCGGGCGAGGCGGAGCTTCCTGTTGCGCCTGAGGCTGAACTTGGCTGTTGTCAGCCTTGCCCGGGCGGGTGGCACAGCAGTCGGAGCGGGGCGAGCGGCGCTGTTTTCCTATCAGGTCGGTTAGTGGTAGGGCGAAGTGACTGCGGTCACTTCGACCTTGTCGACTGAGGCACGTGTGTCAGGATAAGGTGTCAGGCGATCCTCGCATTGAATGCGCCTGCGATACAGTCGGTTGGTGAGGTGATTTGGCCAAGGTTGCTTCACAACGAAGCCTGCCCGAGCTGGGCTTTGGGAGAGTCGAGGGTGCGCCCGTTTGCTTGAGGAGGCCCTCGGGCGAGACATGAATTCGTCCGGGACTACTGTTCCCGCCTGAGGCCGAGCTCGGGCGAGGCGAGATTGTGTCCCTTGGTAGACGAGGCCTTGACCTGAACCGCGCCCATCAGTCTTGCGGTTTGTGCTGATGATGGTTACCAGCCGTGTTTAGGAGTGTTGGGGGTACCCCTAATTACGGTACCCGACAGTAGCCCCCGAGCCTCAAAGGAAGTGTGGGTATTCGCTTGGAGGCTTTGTCGCACTTTTTGCGAGGGGGCCGGCCTTTCTCGGTTATAGTTTGTTCCGGTGGGTGCGCGCGAGCGCACCCGCCGGGTGTAGCCCCCGAGGCCTCGGAGGAGTGGTTTGACTCCTCTGAGGTCTTAATGCCTTTCGTGATTCCTTGGCCGACCTGGTTGTTCCCTCATGCGATCTGATTGTAGCCCGGGTGCATGGTCAGGTTTCGAGTTTTTAGGCTGGTTTGTTGACGCTGTCAACGGTTTGGCCGTAGCCGGGTTTGCGAGAGCAGCCCCCGAGCCTCTGCACGGAGCGAGAGGACGATCAAGGGCTGTCTCGACTTTTATTATACGCCCCTTCGTCGCCTTTCCGCAAGGAGGAAGGGGGGAAAGCGCCATGTTGCCCTCGTAGGGCGCCAAACATGGTGTCTCCAGTGAGTTGCTAACGGGTGATCCGAGTGGACGCCCGTGCCCCGTTTGATAAGGGTCGGCTAGTGGCCCAGAGGCGCGCTCCAAAAGTACATGCAGGTGATTTGCCGGACCCGGACCCGTTCGATAGGGTTCGAGGGCTCGATGCCTCCCTCTGGTGGGATTCCGTTACAAAATCGCTCCTGCTGGTCTCGGAAATGTCCTAGGGTACCTCGGTAGCGCAGCCCGAGCCTCGGCCATGTAACGGACATACCCAGAGTCATCCCTCGCTCTGCATGCTCTAAGGCGGCTGTCGAACCCTTCCGAGGGGCCAGCCTTCGAACCCCTGATCAGTAGTGGGCGTGGAGCCCGAGTGCTCTGGGGCGGCTGTCGAACCCCTCCGAGGGGCCAGCCTTCGAACCCCTGATCAGTAATGAGCTTGAAGCCCGAGTGCTCTGGGGCGGCTGTCGAACCCTTCTGAGGGGCCAGCCTTCGAACCCCTGATCAGTAGGAGGGCTCGGGGCCCGCTTCCTTCACGGAGAAGGATCCCTTTCGAAATATCCCCTTTCCCGGTCCCTGTAGCAAGAGAGAGAAAGGGGAGGAGGAAAAGGATATGAATTTAAATGGTGTGGCATACCTTTTTTGACGCGGTCATTATGGCGGAGGTGAAACGACGCCCGCTTCGCCTGCCAAAGGTGTCGCTTGCCCTACCGAGTAGTTAATGCGACAGGACGAGCGATTCGCGGGGCGACCGCGTGCGCGAGTCGTTCGAGGAACAGAACACGGGCGCATCGTCTTCACACCGTGGGAGAGGGCTCCCCTGCTGCTCCAGGAGGGGACGTGAGCCTGCAGGCGATTTGGCCGCTGCTTCCGCTCGTCTGCTGCCGCCATTACTGCTGGTCCACTTTTGGCTATATCAACCGTCGCGCCTCCTCCTGCGACTGACTGACCCATGATCGTTGTGCTCGATTGGCACTGTTGGGCCATGCGCAGGGTTGCCTCGAGTCGTGGCATCGGTTCCGCCGTCGAGAAGGCGCGACATTGGCGCAAGTGGCGGTGCGGTTTCTCGCACGTAGTAACCGGCGCGCCGGTTACATGACGTGTGGGCTTGGGCCTCCATGCTGGATGCGACGAAGCCGAAGGGGTGCGCCCCCGCTGTGCGGTTGCACGCCACCTGCATGGCGGTCCGCCCTTTCGACCGCTGGTTTCGACGAGGATGGAGGAGTGCTTGTAACCGCGGGGCGGTTACACGCTCCGCGTGCGGCGGTTTGGCTTCTTCCGTTTCTGGTCAGCTTGCATGACGTGTGGGACCCAGCCCCCGTGTCGTAGGGGGAGGATCCCAGAGCACGTTGGTGAAGACTTTTTGCCCGTGACGCTTGATGATGCGAGTGGGAGAGCCGCCTTTTTAAAAAAAGATCGATCCTCCGGGCGGTAGCCATGCCTCCGCACTCCCATCATGCATCGCGCCCTTCCACCTTCCGAGCCCCCGGATGGGGAGCACCCGCGTTGCCTTCGTCTTGCTGCCGTTAGAGGAGCGCGACTTCGCGGGTGTTGGCACCCTTCAGCCATCGCTCGGCTTCAAGGATTTTCATCATGTAGCCTGGCTGCATTCCCTCACCAATGGTCATCCAGGATGATGACCACCAGTTTGGTGGTGGGGAGAAATAAGTCGGGCTGCGGCTTCTGCCCCGCCCTCAGCTTAAAGGATCTTCATCATCCTTGCTGGGGAGGAGGGCGGGGCAAGTCAGGGCCTGCCTCTGCGTGGGCCGGCGACCCGCTTCTTCCTCCGTCATTCGGGGGAGAAAGGCATCCTCTAGCTCTGCGAAGGAGGCGTCCTCCAGCCATGCGGGGGAAGGCGAACTGCTGCTGCTTGGACAGGGTGCAACTGTCCGTCCTCCACCCCTGGCGGCGGTTGTGCCGTGTGCGGGCCGGCCACGTCCAGGTCCTCCCTGCGTCGTCGGCTGCACAACACGTCGTACGCCGCGAGGGCGGTACTCGTGTTCTGGGACGGTCCCGTTCTCGTTCTCGTAGCGAGAACGGGAGTGAGGACCCGCCGGTGCGCTTTGGGGCGACCGCCACTCATTGGTGCGGTGTTGGTGGGCAGGTGGCCGTTGCCGTCGGCACGGAGGTGGTGGTCGCCATAGGTGAGGCTGCTTCTGCTAAAGCGGTTGCCCCCGCTGACGAGACCGTCAGTGCCACCTGCGCTCCGGGCCTCCGGCTCTTTGGCTTTAATGGCTGGTTCTCGTCCCCGTGAGGGGACGTGAACGAGGGCCTTCCAGCGGTAGCGTTTGCCCTGGGGCCATCGCTGCTGCTGTCTTGCCGTCCGAGACGGAGGTCCTTGCCGCGCTGTTGGTGCAGCGGTCGCCGGCGAGCCACCCGGAGTTTGTTG
This sequence comes from Zea mays, assembly GCF_902167145.1. Taxonomy (NCBI): domain Eukaryota; kingdom Viridiplantae; phylum Streptophyta; class Magnoliopsida; order Poales; family Poaceae; genus Zea; species Zea mays. The sequence goes on from NC_050097.1 coordinate 13,218,806, forward strand.
TCCCGCAGGTCCTCTGGTGTGGAGGTTGTTCATACCCGCGGGAGTGGAACCGGAGTTCCGTTTGTAATGGCACCCTGAGTATGGGCGTTTGTTCATTGTGGCCGTCGAGGCCTGAACATCTGGGTATTTGGACGTGAAGCCGTGTTTCTTCCTCATTTCAAGCACTAGGACTCGCCTGTCGGCTGGCTGAACCGCTTAACCGAGCGTGAGTTGCCTTGCACGGAAGGTGACGAGTGAGGTATCCATATCCCGGAGGCGTAGGAGTCCCTCGGCTCGGTCGGCCTTGCCGCTCGAGGCTCCTCTTGCTCAGTTTTAGAACCTTCGGCCGCTCTGCGATGAGCCGAAGCCAGAGGCAGCGGTGTCGGCGTGGATAGAGACGGAGTCGGCTTCGAAAAGAGGCTTCGTCGGCCCAGGAGCAGGTGGCTTCCCAGGCCGAGGAGGTGCAGCAGCGGCGGCTGGAGCTTGGCCAGGTCATCCGCTAGCGGGACCAACCCCGGAGTCACGCTGCCGAGGCCGTGAGCCGGGCTGAGGTCCTCGGGGGACAGCTGGCTGAGGCTATGGAGCGGCCAGCCGAGGCGTCCGCTCGGGCCAAAACCCTTGCGAAGACCCTGGTTGCGATGGCCCAAGCGCGGTGCTGGCGTCCTCCTTCGAGGTGGAGATCCTTCCGCCCGTGTTGCCGTCCGAGGCCGAGCCAGATTCCGCCGAAGGTGGAAACGATGCCGAGGGTGCTGCTGCTCCCTCTGTCGATGTCTGAACCTGCAGAAACAGTTTGTCTGTAGTATGCGTATGTTTTTCGTGGCCGCCGAGGCCTAAACATCTTAGCGCCAGATTATAAAGCTGCATTTTCTTTCCCCTTGTTTCGTGTGTTTGGACTTGTTTGGTAGCAGAGTCCCTCGTCCGAGTGTGAGTTACTTTTCGCAGAAGGTGATGAGTGAGGTATCCGTATCCCGGAGGCGTAGGAGTCCCTCGGCTCGGCCGGCCTTGCCGCTTACGTGTACTCTCGTCGGTTTTAGGACCCCGCTATCAAAGCAGTCGAAACGACATGAAAGCCGTTCTGGCAGAAAAGTTTTCAAGCGTTAGGACTCGTTCGAGCGTGAGTTACTTTTCGAGGAAGGTGATGAGTGAGGTATCCGTATCCCGGAGGCGTAGGAGTCCCTCGGCTCGGTCGGCCTTGTCGCTTACATGTACTCTCATCGTTTTTAGGACCCCGCTATCGAAGCAGTCGAAACGGTACGAAAGACGTTCTAGCAAAAGACTTTTTCGAGGAAAATTTTGACGCAGAGGGGGTTCCCCCCTTCTAGCCCCCGAGGGAGGGTCGGGCTTTGCCGAGGCAAGGCTAACCCTTTCTTGACGGTTAGACTTTATTTGTGTATGTAAAGAGAACGAGGAATATGAACGACTTGAAACATCTTAAGGGTAGAAGCGACGTAGCTGTTGGATGTTCCAGCGTTGTTGTAGACCTCGCCTTGATTGTTGGCCAGCTTGTATGTTCCAGGCTTCAAAATCTTGGCGATGATGAACGGCCCTTCCCAGGGAGGAGTAAGCTTGTGGCGTCCTCGGGCGTCCTGCCGTAGTCGAAGTACCAAGTGTCCCACCTGGAAGCCTCGGGGCCGAACCCCTCGGGCGTGGTAGCGTCGCAGAGACTGCTGATACCGCGTCGAGTGTAGTAAGGCCACGTCCCGAGCCTCTTCCAGCTGGTCCAGTGAGTCTTCTCGGCTGGTCTGGTTGCTTCGGTCGTCGTACGCCTTTGTCCTCGGGGAACCGTATTCTAAGTCTGTGGGCAAGATGGCCTCGGCCCCGAAGACTAGAAAGAACGGCGAGAAACCCGTGGCTCGGCTCGGCGTCGTCCTTAGACTCCAGACCACCGAGGGTAGCTCTTTCATCCATCGCTTGCCAAACTTGTTGAGGTCGCTGTAGATCCTCAATTTAAGTCCCTGCAAAATCATACCGTTGGCACGCTCCACCTGCCCATTCGTCATGGGGTGAGCTACGGCGGCCCAGTCCACACGGATGTGGTGGTCCTCGCAGAAGTCCAGGAACTTCTTTCTAGTGAACTGTGTGCCATTGTCGGTGATGATGGAGTTCGGGACCCCAAAGCGATGGATGATGTTTGTGAAGAACGCCACCGCCTGCTCGGACCTGATGCTGGTTAGGGGTCGGACCTCGATCCACTTGGAGAATTTGTCGATGGCGACCAGCAGGTGAGAGAAGCCCCCGGGTGCCTTCTGCAAGGGACCGACGAGGTCCAGACCCCACACTGCAAACGGCCAGGTGATGGGTATTGCCTGCAGGGCCTGAGCGGGCAGGTGCGTCTGTCTCGCGTAGAATTGACACCCTTGGCAAGAGCGTACAATCCTAGTGGCGTCGGCCACTGCGGTCGGCCAGTAGAAACCTTGTCGGAAGGCATTCCCCACGAGGGTTCGAGGTGCTGCATGGTGACCGCAAGCCCCCGAGTGTATTTCTTGCAATAGCTCCTGACCTTCGGCGATGGATATGCATCGTTGGAGAATGCCTGAGGGGCTGCGGTGGTAGAGCTCCTTTTCATCGCCCAGTAAGACAAACGACTTGGCGCGCCGCGCCAGTCGCCGAGCTTCGGTCTTGTCGAGGGGTAGCTCTCCTCAGTGGAGATATTCCAGGTACGGGTGTTGGGGCGAAGGCAAAGACGCCACCCTTCGCTCCAGGCCTTCGCTGCAGCCACTGGTCCGACGGAGGCAAAGCGGGCAGGGACACCCTTCGCAGGACTCGACACTTTGACGAAGACCTGCGGCGACGTCCTCTCACGGCGCGGCCTCATTCAGCCCCAAGGCCCACGTGTGATCTGGCCCATTGTAACGGGCCCCGCGTGGCCGCCTCTGTATTACGGGCCTGACTTGTAAAGGCATACTTGTAATTACAGCTTGTAACCCTGCTTTATGGGAATATTCCGGGGATAAACTAGGCGTCTGAGGGCACATGCGTCCTTAAGACAAGACGCTGGGCACTCGGACACCTATAAATACCCCCGCACAGTGCCCGTGAGAGGCTAGATCAACAGAGCTATTGCCCCCGTGCACGTAACCCTGTTGTCGCCATTGTTCACCCCCGTTGGCCCACTTGCAGCAGAGAGCAAGTTCCAACATTTGGCGCCCACCGTTCGTGCTACGACAAAACCACCCGCGATGGCACCCAAGAGAGCTAACCCCAAGGCTGACGAGGCTGCGAAGGCAGCACTGCTGGCCGCAAGAAAGGGCAAGGCCCTCGCCCTCACCCAATCCACCCACCAAGAGCCCATTGAGGACAATGTTCCCCACACCGGCGAAGACGACACCTTCCGCACCTGCGGAACCGAAGGACAGTCGCAGCCGCCCCCAGTCTTCGCCCCACTGGAAGGCGCCGACCTCACTGAGGATGGTGAGGCCCTCGGCGTCTCAACAGAAGAACAGCTGCAGCTGCGCGCCCTGCGCCTCAGGAACCGCAATCTCCAGAGGCAGAAAGAGATACTGGAGGCCAAGCGCCAACGTGTTTCCGCATTAGCCAAAGTGCGGCAAATGATACGCGACGAGGAGCAGAAAGCCCAAGACCTCGAGCGCGAGATCGCGCTGATGCAGCGCGAAGGCCACCTCGGTTTGCAGCAAGAACCACCCCTCCAACAACGCGCTCAGCCGGAGGATATGCGCGAAGGCTACCTCGGCCGACAGCACGGCCAACCCCTGCAGCACCGGGCGCAGCCGGAGAACCCGCGTTTCCCCCAGCATGACTACGCCCCCCAGCACGGCGCGCCATTCCAAGGGATCAACTACCTCGACGAGCGAAGTCCCCTGGCGCCACACCTGCAAGTGACGCCTTGGCCAGCCAACTTTCGGGCGGGGGCATACCCCAAGTACAACGGCAGCACCGATCCGGCGCAATACATCATGAGTTACCAAGTCGCCGTTGCATCAGCCGGAGGGGACGAGGCCACAATGGCAAAGTCTTTCATCATCGCCCTAGAGGGCCCAGCACTCACCTGGTTCACCAGATTGCCCCCGCTGTCCATTGATTCGTGGCGAAGTCTCAGGGACAAGTTCCTCCTCAACTTCCAAGGGTACCGTCCAGACACCGACGCTTTGGCCGAGCTCTCGCTTTGCAAACAGCTGGAAAAGGAGACTCTGCGGGAGTATTACCGCAAGTTCTTAACACTCAAGTCACAGCTGCCCTCTGTCGACGATCAGATCGCTATCCACTACGCCATCAATGGCCTTCGGGCCGGCGTCCTCTACAGCCATTGTATCAGGGATCCACCCAAGAGCTTGCAGGAGCTATATCAGCTCTTCGAAAAATATGCCAAATCCGAAGAGCTCCACCAGCGCAAGGTCGAGTCGCAACGGAAACCCAACAGTCAGACTCCGCAGTCCAGCCGCACGTGGACAAGGACTTCGCAGCCAGACTCCAGTCGAGACAGCCGCAGTCAGCAGCAAGTCCACAACATCGTCAACCAACAGCCTGCTGCTGACCCCCTCGCCGCCAGGAATATCCCCCCCAAGGCCGCGGAAATGGAACGCGCGGCAGGGGTCGAGGGCGGGCGCAGCAGCCGCCGCGCCGGTTCTATTGCCTTTTCCACGGCGAAGACTGCGCCCACCAGACCAAAGACTGCCCCGAGACGAAGGCCACCAGAGATAGAATGGCGAGGGCGCAGCCGGCCGACAATCCCAGAATTGTCGCGCATAACTACCAGCCACCCCCTCCACCATACGTCCACGCCCCCGCTCCGCATCCACCGCACCACGCTTACCAACATCATCAGGAAGTACAAATCGTACCTCCTCCACCCCCACCACCACACCAGCAACACCAAAACATTCCCCATCCCCCAAAGCAAGAAGACTTCGCCGATCAACCTTATCGCGGAGTCATTCACATGATAACAGGGGGGTCAAGCACCGACTTCGACACCAAGCGGCAGAAGCGGGACCACTACCGCAGCATCAACCATGTCGCCGTCACTGGCCCAGTCGTGCAGACGAAGTGGTCCCACATACCGCTAACCTTCGACGCGCGAGACGTCGACCTACGCAGCGCCCCCCACATCGACGCAATGGTCATCAACTGCAGCGTGGCAGGTTGGGACTTACACAAAGTCCTCGTCGACAACGGCAGTCAGGCGGACATCATCTTCCTCCACGCCTTCGACCGCATGGGCATAAGCCACAGCTTGCTGAAGCCTTCGGACAACCCGCTGTATGGTTTCGGCGGCAAGGGCACCTTTCCAGTTGGCAAGATAGAGTTGCCCCTCTCCTTCGGTGTAGCACCCAATGCCCGAAGTGAGCAAATAACCTTCGACATTGTCGACATGGTATATCCATACAACGCCATCATGGGCCGAGGCTCCATCAACAAATTCGAAGCCGCCATCCACGGGTTGTACCTATGTATGAAGATACCAGGCCCGCTGGGCGCCATCACAATCTACGGCAACCAGCAGACGGCGCGCAACATCGAGCGGGACTTCGTGCCCGGTCAGAGAAATGTACACTGTCTCACGACCCAGCGCGAAGTCCCCGCGCCGGCTAGCCCAACCGACAAGCAGCACGACAAGGCACAGTTGCAGTGCCAGGACGGGACCAAGACTGTCCCCCTCGATCAGGCCACGCCCAAGCAGACTGTAACTATCAGCGAAGACCTCACGTCACTTGAAGAAGAGAAACTTCTCTGCTGCCTGGCCAAGAATAAAGATGTCTTCGCCTGGTCTGCCCTCGATCTGGTCGGAGTCAGCCGAGCCATAATCGAACACAGCCTGGGGATTGACCCTTCGGTGCGACCCAAAAAGCAGAAGCTTCGCAAGATGTCAGATGAAAAGACAGAAGCCGCCAAGGCGGAGGTGCATCGCCTCCTGGAGGCTAAATTCATCGAGCCGGTGGCTTACCCCACGTGGCTCTCCAATGTTGTGATGGTGCAGAAGAAAAGCGGAAAATGGCGCATGTGCATAGACTTCACCAGTCTCAATAAGTCCTGCCCAAAGGACAATTTCCCGTTGCCACGGATCGACAAAATAGTCGATAGCGCGGCCGGATGCGAGGTCATGTCCCTCCTCGACTGCTTCTCCGGCTATCACCAGATATACATGAAGGAGGAAGACAAGGCCAGCACCAGCTTTATAACACCCTTCGGCACTTATTGCTTTGTCAGAATGCCGGAGGGTCTCAAGAATGCCGGGTCCACCTTCTCCAGACTCACCAAAACGGTGCTCGAAGGGCAGGTCGGCAGAAACGTATTCACATATGTGGACGACATCGTCGTCGCCAGCAAAAATAAGGAGGACCACCTCGCCGACCTGGCGGAAACATTCGCGAGCATGCGAGATGCACGACTCCGCCTAAACCCGGAAAAGTGCGTTTTCGGTGTCCGCCAGGGCAAGATATTGGGCTACCTGGTGTCCCGCCGAGGCATCGAGGCCAACCCAACCAAGATCCAGGCCATCGTCGACATGTCGCCTCCGCAGTCCGCCAGGGACGTCCAGCGCCTGACAGGCAGGATGGCCGCCCTCAATAGATTCATCTCCAGGTCCGCCGAGCGAAGTCTCCCCTTCCTCAAAACCCTCCGCGGCGCGAAGGACTTCGCTTGGGGACCGGAGCAAGCAGCGGCCTTCGCCTCATTAAAACAGTACCTGACGGAGCTGGCCATCCTCACAAGCCCAGACTCCTCGCTCCCCCTATTGCTCTATGTCGCGGCTTCGCCGCACGCGGTCAGCGCGGCACTAGTACAGGAGCAGACAGTCGAAGGCGCAGTCAGACAGTGCCCTGTTTATTACGTCTCCGAAGTCCTGACACCATCCAAATGCAACATGACAGAGCTGGAGAAGATTGCTTACGCAGTTGTTATGTCCTCGCGCAAGCTGCGCCATTATTTTGAAGCATTCAAGGTCCGAGTCACCTCGGACAGGGGACTCGGCGAACTATTCAGGAACCCGGAGGCATCAGTAAGAATCGCCAAGTGGGCAGCCGAGCTCTCCGGCTACCATATCAGCTTCGAGCCCAGGACAGCCATCAAATCGCAAGTCCTGGCAGACTTCGTCGTCGACTGGACTGGGCCAGTAACACAGCCGGACCCATCCACAGAAAAGGTCTGGACTATCCATTGCGACGGTGCATGGTGTCATGCGGGGGCAGGCGTCGCTGCAGTCATTACCTCACCAGCCGGAGTCAAACACAGATATGCAGCACGCCTCAGCTTCGCTCTGGAATCCGACAAATGCACAAACAACATAGCAGAGTATGAAGCAGTCATCCTCGGCCTCCGCAAGCTAAGGGCCCTCGGAGTCACCACCTGTATCATCAAAACAGACTCCAAGATAGTCGCCGGTCAGGTCGAAAAAGACTATGCAGCAAAAGACCCCGCGCTCATGCAATACCTCGCGGCTATCCGAAGTCTCGAGAGGCAGTTCAAGGGATTCACCCTACAGCATGTGGACAGGGCCAAGAATGAGGAGGCCGATGCATTAGCCAAGGCCGCCGCCAGGGGCGAGCCCCTGCCCTCCGACGTATTCTTTCACACCATCGGCACGCCAGCCGTCCGGAGCCCCGAAGGGCTCCAAATAACAAATGATAGCGAAGGCCACCGTATAGTCCACCTAATCATGACCGAGGACTGGCGGGCCCCAATAACCCTGTTTCTTCAGGGATACTATCACCCAACCGACGTCAGTGAGGCGAAGCGCCTCGAGCATCGGAGCCGGGACTTCGCGCTAATCGAGGGCCAATTATACAAGAAGGGGGTCAGTCAGCCAATGCTTAAATGCGTCACCGAAACCGAAGGCATCCAAATCTTGCGCGAGGTCCACAGTGGAACTTGCGGCTCGCACGCGGGGCCAAGGGCCCTGGCTGCTAAGGTGATCCGACAAGGGTTTTACTGGCCTGCAATGATCTGCGCCGCAAATCGAGTCGCAAGGTCCTGCGAAGCCTGCCAGAAGTTCTCTCCTCGGTCAGGCAACCCCTCGCAATACACAAAGCTGGTCGCCCATACATGGCCTCTTCAGCGCTGGGGCCTGGACATCGTCGGGCCCTTGCCCACCGCTCAGGGGAACCTCAAGTTCGCCTTCGTAGCCGTCGAATACTTCACCAAGTGGATTGAAGCGAGGGCTGTGTCCACAATCACATCAAAGACTGCCCAAAAATTCTTTTGGCAGAACATTGTTTGCCGCTTCGGAGTACCGTCCGAGCTAACAGTTGACAACGGCAAGCAGTTTGACAATCAAGATTTCAAGGATTTCTGTTTTTCCATTGGCACCAAGCTTGCCTTCGCTTCAGTCTATCATCCGCAGTCCAACGGAGTCGTGGAGCGTGCCAATGGGAAAATCTTCACAGCCATCAAGAAGATGCTCCTCGACGAGAAAAAGGGCAGATGGACCGACTTGCTACCGGAGGCAGTCTGGGCGCTGAACACAACCGAGTGCAGGGCGACCGGGTTCACTCCTTTCCGCCTTCTATACGGATCAGAGGCAATGACCCCGCAAGAAATAAAACACGGGTCTCCGCGCACAGCTCCGTCAGCCACCCCTGACGTGGATGAGCCAACCTCCAAAGATCTCATTGACGGAGACCGGGTCTTCGCCCTGCAGGCCTTAAACAAATACCAAGCCCAGACCAAAGCATGGCGCGACCGCGCAGTCATCCCAAAGGAGTTCAGCGCGGGGGACCTCGTACTCATCCGAACAGCTCGGACGGAGTCGAAGGGCAAGCTGGAGCCCAAGTGGGAGGGCCCCTTCATAGTCAAGACAAAAGCTTCACCCAGCGCTTACAGGCTCGCAACGCCAGATGGCGAGGACCTGGAGCACTCCTGGAACATTGACAACCTTCGTAAATTTTTTGTTTAAATCTTAGGGCTGAGTTCGCCCTTGTAATTCACCGCAAACAATCTTGTACCGGCCCGCACTCTTTTCCTCCCGGGGGGTGAGGTTTTTAACGAGGCGGAGCCATGTAATATATGTGAGAAAAATCCCCCGCAAAAGCATGTGTCGAAAAAAGACCGCGACAACGGTCTTCGGCATTCGACCAATTCGAAGTCACCGCGAGGCTAAGCGCTAGCCACCCTCGCGTGCGACCAATCCGCGCAGAAGTCGCCTAAGGGTGCAGCCGGACTTAGCACAACAAGTGCGCAAAAATCAAAGTCTATCGCGAAGACTATCCGCGCAGAAGTCGCCTAAGGGTGCAGCCGGACTTAGCACAACAAGTGCGCAAAAATCAAAGTCTATCGCGAAGACTATCCGCGCAGAAGTCGCCTAAGGGTGCAGCCGGATTTAGCACAACAAGTGCGCAAAAATCAAAGTCTATCGCGAAGACTATCCGCGCAGAAGTCGCCTAAGGGTGCAGCCGGATTTAGCACAACAAGTGCGCAAAAATCAAAGTCTATCGCGAAGACTATCCGCGCAGAAGTCGCCTAAGGGTGCAGCCGGACTTAGCACAACAAGTGCGCAAAAATCAAAGTCTATCGCGAAGACTATCCGCGCAGAAGTCGCCTAAGGGTGCAGCCGGACTTAGCACAACAAGTGCGCAAAAATCAAAGTCTATCGCGAAGACTATCCGCGCAGAAGTCGCCTAAGGGTGCAGCCGGACTTAGCACAACAAGTGCGCAAAAATCAAAGTCTATCGCGAAGACTAACCGCGCAGAAGTCGCCCAAGGGTGCAGCCGGCCTTAGCTCCACAAGTGCGCAAAAATCAAAGTCTATCGCGAAGGCTTTTCGCGCAGAAGTCGCCTAAAAGGCGCAGCCGACCCGCAAAAACCGCCCAAGGGCGCAGCCGACCCAGTATGACAAAAGCAGAAGCGACAGCAAGACCAATTATAATCACACTGGCACAGCACAATCAATCACGCCAGTCAAAGTACACAGCGCCCTCGCAGGCACAAGCACGCGAGGGCACCCCACTCCATTTTACAAACCCTTGCACATACACAAGCGAGGGCACCACGCCCTACATCGGCTCAACCTTAGGAATGATCCCCATCTCTCTGTAGTTAAATAACATTATCCTAAGCTCCTCACCAGCAAAAAGGCTTCGCAGCTCCCCTTCCCCCATACTCGAGACGGCCGGCAAAGACAGCAGCTCCCGCCGACCAACCCTACTAACGCGAAGACGAGCCCCTTCCTCCGCACTAATCCTACGCTTCGCAACCGCCCTTCGTCGTCGGTGCCCGGTGCTAGGACCGGGCACGCCTGGCGCGTCCGCAGCATGTAGCGCAGCCTCCGCCGCAGCCTCGTCCAGGGCCGCAAAATAGTCCAAGTCCTCCTCCGACGACTCCTCGGTCCATTCAACCGAGCTCCCAGAGTCAGTAAAATCAAAAAACTCAGAAACAGACCCACCACATTCATTTCCACCTTCCGCGGTCGAAGCCGCCAAAAAACCAGTAGTAGCGGTTGCGTGCGCAGGCCCAAAATCTTGAACCTGCGCAGCAACCAAAATTCAGTACATCATCCAAAAATCCCTCAACCCTAAACACCACCTACGCCACCTGCGAAGGCCCTGCCGCTGCGGGAGCCTCCGCCGCCGCCTCCGCCGTTGTCTCCGCTGGATCTTCAGCGCCCGGCACGGCAGCTGCGGGGGCATCAGACACGCCTTCGGCCACCCTTGGGAGTAGGCCTTCGCCGGCCGCAACAGGTACAAGGGCGCCTGGTGCATCTTCCGCGGTCACCGGGGCGACTCCAGTGGCGGCCTCCGCAGGGGTGGTCTCCGGCTCAGGCGGCGCGCTGTTCAGCGCCCCAAAATCGTCCACCCGCTCGCCGCGCTCCGCCTAAGACAAAACGTACAAAAATTCAGCAAACACACGCACAAACCGCATCCAGCAAGCACCGAGTAAACGACAACGTTACCTGAGCCCTTGCAGCCTCGGCCCGCGCCCGGACCACCTCTCGACCATATGAACCCCACATCCGGTCAAAGAGGGCCCCGCCGGACTCCTTCACCACGGGGTCTTCGACCTCAAAGATATCTCGCCCAAAATCTTCATCCACCTGGTCGAGGGCCTCAAAGTGCCGGCAGCCTTCGCGAGAGAGCGCGTTCATCGCTGCCTCGCAGGTGACCAGGGAGGTGAACGACATCAACCCCGCCAAGACAGTGGGGAGCTCCTGCAGTTCCTCCTGCACCCACTCCAGACAGCGAAGTCCGGCCTCTCGCTCCGGCACCTCGAAGTCGCTCGTCCGCGCACCCAGCTCGCGATATGAAGTCATGAGCTGCGTGCGCGTCCGTTCGGCCTCCGCTCGCGCCGCAGCCTCGGCCCCCTCCGCGCGGCTCTCGAGGGCAGCAAGCCGCCGCTGCAGCTCCCCGGCGAGCTCCTTGGCGACATTGCCCTCCGCCCGCGCCAGCCTGGCCTCCGCCTGCGCAGACTGCTCCTTGGCGATGGCTTCGTTGGCCTCCCTTCTCTCCTCCATCAGCTGGCGCCGGAGGTCTGCCTTCTCCTTCTCAAGGGCGGCCACCTTCTCCGCCAGCTTGCGGCACTTGCTGTCGGAGGCCGACTTCTCACGGACAGCGTCCGCGTGTTGCGTCCGAAGTCTCTCGACCTCGGCAGACAACGTCGCCGTAAGGGCCCCCGACGCAGTACGGCTGGTGAAGTCAGCCACCTGCAGAACACACATAAGGCCCGTGTTCCAAAAAAAAAAAAAAAAAAAAAAGCTCGGCAGACCTGACTCAGCGCCTCCATTACTCCTTTCAGCCGGCGGGTCGCCGCGTCCGCCTCGTCTCTGACCAACGCGAGGGCAGTCACCTCGCCTCCAGCGCCAAGGGTCTCTACCCCCGCCTTCGGCGCTGGCGCAGCCGTCGCAACCGCCGCGCCAGGCACAACTAGAGCGAGCGGGCCCTCGTCCAATCCTGCAACGCATCAACAGATTAAAAAAAAAAAGTGTATACATATAGACTCACCCCCGAGATAATCCTCCACATCAATCTCGGTGCCGAAGTCGGCAACGCGTTTACCGGGCGGCGGTAGCGATCGGGCCGCCTTCGCAGCCTCCGCCACTCCGCTGGCGGACGGCACCGCCTTCGACAGCTTGGGGCCTCCGGCGCCCACCGTCGCCTCCGACGCCTTGCCAGGCGCGGAGGCACCCGCCTTCGCCGGCAATGGCGGCTTGCCTCCGCCGGAGGCCTCAGCCTTCGATGCTCCCCGCTGCCTTTTCGGCCGGGCTTCAGGAACCCTCACGGTCGCCTGGCGTTTCCGCGCCGCCGCTTGGCGATCCTTGTCCATCACTGCCCACACAACATGACCGATATTTCGCCCATAAGGAAAAACTTTCCACCGACGAGCCATACGAGATGTAAAACAGTCCTCTTCATCCCAGGGGATAGGAATGTTTTTAGGCCAGCAACCCCCGGTAACCCTCAGCATCCGAGCCGAAGACTCCCGGAGCTCGGGCGAAGACATCCTCTCCCCCGGGGCCGCACACGTCCTCATTAACTCTCTAGCGAAACTATCAGACACCCCAAGCCCTCCCATCGCAGTACCTAATTTTCTCTTTTTCGAAGAGGTGGCGGCCGCCAGCGCAGGGTCGCCTCCGGCCTCCACCGCCGGTTTCTTCCCGCGGCGGTCTGCTTCGTCCTGACCAGGGTAGCCGTCGTACGGCAGTTGATTTAATTCAAAGACCCTGTTCAAGCGATCGTTTGACCCTCGGATATCGAAACTGCGCTGGCCTTCCGTCTTCGGCACGTAGCGCCCCACGAGTCGCACCGCCAAGTCTTCTGCATCACGCACGAAGGCGGCCGGGTCACGGTTCCGCAAACTCAGTGCGAAGGCAGGGCTTCGCACATCCCTTCCTCCGTGAAAGGGCATCTGGCGAGGGCATACTTCGCCCAGCGCCCAGCCGTGCGCCAAGGGCCAGACCCCGTACGCCGCAAACTCTTCAACCAAATCACGCCCGCTGCTCAGTCCGGCGGCGTACCGTAGGGCCTCTTCGTCTGTATCCTCTTCTGCCACTTCGAAAGGCGGATACGCAGAGTAATAGTGAGAGCACATTATGGACACGGGGAGCCCTTGATGGCCTTCGACAGTTGCCTCAGAAACATAAAACCAAAACTCATTCCAACTGCCCCACTTATTGCGGGCGCACGGGACCAACTCCACTACTGGCATCGTGGTCTTGCCGGTCTTCGGCGTGAAAGTGCACGACCCGAACTGCGCAACTCCGCCCTCAACCACCCTTTTCTGCCAATGCAAGCAATAATTCTTCGCGAAAACTTCAACCGACGGCTGCCCGCCGTACGAAGTCGTCGCCCAGACATACTTCGCCAGCGCCACTATGGCGTTCGGCGTAAGCTGATGTATTTGAACACTGAATCTGCGCAGGACTTCGCTGACAAACCGGTGCGCAGGCAGGCGGAGTCCGGCGGCGAAGAACGCCTCGAAAACAACCAACTCGCCCTCCGGCTCGGGGACTTCCTCCGTCCCCGGGGCCCGAGCGACTCCGTCGCCAAAGTAGCCCAACCGCCGCATATCTTCAATACGGCCTGACGTCATCCGTGACACACCGAATTCAACAGAGTCGCCGGCGCGCAACTCTTCCACCATCGCGTCACTCAACGTCTCCTCAGACGAGGCGGCGGCCGGCGGCGTGGCGGTGGCGGAAGAAGAAGAGGATGGCATGGCTACGTACCGTCGGCGGCGGCGGGCGGTTTGCTTCACTCGAGCCAGAACGACGGCGAGCAAAGGGAGCAGCGGAGGAAAAGGAGCAGCAAGGCGGCGGGCGGCTAGGGTTTTACGGAGCGCGGAAAGCAGAATTCAAACAGCGCCGCCCCCGCCCCCCTTTTATAGGCAGGGCGCGGCTCCTCGGGAAACCCACAACCCGACAGGCCGCGACGCTTCGGGAAACCCGCAATCCAACAGTACGCCGTCCATCAACGGTCACATCAAAAACCCCCGCGGAACCACTTCGAGCGAGGGCAGCGTCTCCGCCATCTAGCGACGTCTTCGGCACCAGGTGACTTTGTCGAACTGGTCCCTCGGAGGGCAAATGTTGGGGCGAAGGCAAAGACGCCACCCTTCGCTCCAGGCCTTCGCTGCAGCCACTGGTCCGACGGAGGCAAAGCGGGCAGGGACACCCTTCGCAGGACTCGACACTTTGACGAAGACCTGCGGCGACGTCCTCACACGGCGCGGCCTCATTCAGCCCCAAGGCCCACGTGTGATCTGGCCCATTGTAACGGGCCCCGCGTGGCCGCCTCTGTATTACGGGCCTGACTTGTAAAGGCATACTTGTAATTACAGCTTGTAACCCTGCTTTATGGGAATATTCCGGGGATAAACTAGGCGTCTGAGGGCACATGCGTCCTTAAGACAAGACGCTGGGCACTCGGACACCTATAAATACCCCCGCACAGTGCCCGTGAGAGGCTAGATCAACAGAGCTATTGCCCCCGTGCACGTAACCCTGTTGTCGCCATTGTTCACCCCCGTTGGCCCACTTGCAGCAGAGAGCAAGTTCCAACAACGGGGTCTGCCAGTTTCGGTTTGGCGCAACCCCATTCCGCTCCCCCTCGATGCGCAAGGCCTCACCCTCGGCGGTCGAGGATACCTCGGGCTGGGCCGAGGCCTCCTCAGGCTCGAGCGTGTCGTCGATCTTGACGGAGGGTTGATGTATGTCTCTGGAGAAGACGTCAGGGGGAACTGTTGTCCGCCCCGAGGCTATTTTCGCCAGCTCATCCACAGTCTCGTTGTACCGTCGAGCGATGTGGTTGAGCTCCAGCCCGTAGAACTTGTCTTCCAGGCATCGTACTTCGTCGCAGTAGGCCTCCATCTTCCGGAAGATGGCTTCGACTGCTTCCTGACCAGAGGCGAACTTGGTGGCGATGTCCATCAACTCGCTCGCCTTGGTGGGAGTCTTGCGACCCAGTTTGCTCACCAGGTCGCGACAAGTGGTGCCGGCGAGGAACACCCCAATGACATTCGAGTCGGTGATGTTGGGCAGCTCGGTGCGCTGCTTTGAAAACCGCCGGATGTACTCTCGCAGGGATTCCCCTGGCTGCTGGTGGCAGCTTCGGAGATCCCAGGAGTTCCCAGGGCGCACGTACGTGCCCTGGAAGTTCCCAGTGAAGGCCTTGACCAGGTCGTCCCAGTTGGAGATCTGCGCAGGAGGCAGATGCTCTGATAGTCGCCTAGAGGGGAGGGGGGTGAATAGGGCGAAACTGAAATTTACAAATATAAACACAACTACAAGCCGAGTTAGCGTTAGAAATATAAACGAGTCTGCGAGAGAGAGGGTGCAAAACAAATCGCAAGCAAAATGAAGAGTGTGACACGCGGATTTGTTTTACCGAGGTTCGATTCTCGCAAACCTACTCCCCGTTGAGGAGGCCACAAAGGCCGGGTCTCTTTCAACCCTTCCCTCTCTCAAACGGTCCCTCGGACCGAGTGAGCTTCTCTTCTCAAATCACTTGGGAATCAAACTTCCCGCAAGGACCACCACACAATTGGTGTCTCTTGCCTCAATTACAAATGAGTGTTTGATCACAAGAAAGAATGCGAAAGAAAATAAGCGATCCAAGCGCAAGAGCTCAAATGAACACTACAAATCACTCTCTCTAGTCACTAAGGCTTTGTATGGAGTTGGGAGAGGATTTGATCTCTTTTGGTGTGCTTTGCAATGAATGCTAGCTCTTGTATAGTGGTTGGAAGCTGAAAAACTTGGATGCAATGAATGGTGGGGTGGTTGGGGTATTTATAGCCCCAACCACCAAACATGACCGTTGGTGGAGGCTGACTGTCGTATGGTGCACCGGACAGTCCGGTGCACACCGGACATGTCCGGTGCGCCAGCCACGTCACCAATGCCGCTGGATTTTGACCGTTGGAGTTCTGACTTCTGGGCCCGCCTGGATGTCCGGTGCACACCGGACATGTACTGTTCAATGTCCGGTGCGCCAGAATGGGCGTGCCTGACTTCTGCGCGCTTCTGGCGCGCATTGAATGCGCCTGCAGGTGACCGTTGGCGCGAAGTAGCCGTTGCTCTGGAGTTGCACCGGACAGTCCGGTGTACACCGGACATGTCCGGTGAATTATAGCGGAGCAACCACTGCAAATTCCCGAGGCTGCCAAGTTCCGAAGCCGCGTCCTCTTGGAGCACCGGACACTGTCCGGTGTACACCGGACAGTCCGGTGAATTATAGCGCGCCGGCTTCAGGAAAATCCCGAGGCTGAGGAGTTCTGCGCGAGTTCCCATGGTGCACCGGACACTGTCCGGTGCGCCACCGGACAGTCCGGTGCGCCAGACCAGGGAGCCTTTCGGGATGCCTTTGGCTCTCTATTTTGAACCCAACTTTGGTCTTTTTAATTGGCTTGTTGTGAACCTTTGACACCTGTATAACTTATACACTAGAGCAAACTAGTTAGTCCAATTATTTGTGTTGGGCAATTCAACCACCAAAATTATTTAGGAACTAGGTGTAAGCCTAATTCCCTTTCAATCTCCCCCTTTTTGGTGATTGATGCCAACACAAACCAAAGCAAGTATAGAAGTGCATAATTGAACTAGTTTGCATAATGTAAGTGCAAAGGTTGCTTGGAATTGAGCCAATATAAATACTTACAAGATATGCATGGATCGTTTCTTTATTTTTAACATTTTGGACCACGCTTGCACCACATGTTTTGTTTTTGCAAACTCTTTTGTAAATCCTTTTCAAAGTTCTTTTGCAAATAGTCAAAGGTAAATGAATAAGATTTTGTAAAGCATTTTCAAGATTTGAAATTTTCTCCCCCTGTTTCAAATGCTTTTCCTTTGACTAAACAAAACTCCCCCTAAATGGGATCCGCCTCTTAGTGTTCAAGAGGGTTTTGATATATCCTTTTTGAAATACTACTTTCTCCCCCTTTTGAACACAATAAGATACCAATTGAAAATACTCTTTGAAAAACTAAGTTTTTGAAATTGGTGGCGGTGCGGTCCTTTTGCTTTGGGCTCTCATACTTTCTCCCCCTTTGGCATGAATCGCCAAAAACTGTCACACCCGGATTTTGGGGCACCAAGACCCGGGCGCGAACATAATCACCAGGTGTGCTGGGACCAAGTCTCACACATATGATGAATCATGGCACAGGATCGAATGTCACATCTTTACTATATAACAGGAGTTCTATACAAAATAAATAATTACATTGTAAGGAGACAACGGTCCAGCAACCCAAAGTTGACTGGGAGACGACGGCCTAGATCTCTCACGAACTCATCGCAGCATCCTCCATGCGCCTCATCCTATGGTACCTGTTCTTGACCTGTGGGGGGGTGTGAGACAGCAAGAGTGAGCTCACATACGTTCATCGCTCAACAAGTTGTGGGGAATAATGTGCATGAACTCGCCAAAGGTGGGAGCTCACGTGAAGTGTAAGGCTTACCAAAGGAGATGGTTAGAGTTGAGCATTGCTTTTAAAGTTGGTCAAAATTTTATTAGCAATTACTAAGTATAAGTAAATACCAGCCCAATTAAGTAGTAGAACAAAAGTAACAACCTCACCTGCGATGAATGCATATGACAAATTGAGTTTAAGTTCCATAATTTAATCATGTGAGGGTCCGAGCCGCTCATGACCGTGAGCACGGCTAGTATACCAGTTTTACACTCTGCAGAGGTTGCGCATCTTTACCCACAAGTCATGTTACCCATCTGCCAAGGGATCGCGACTTCCCATACACCTCTACCGAGGAGGCGAGGCAGGGTAACACTACGAGGCCTTTACAAAGTTCCACTAGCTTCAGAAAACCCGCTACAGTTTATAGGAAGCTCCAATGCAGGAATCCCTTGCAGGACCGCCATCACAGCAAAATCCTCCCGAGGGCCTCCCCAGGAATCCCTTGCAGGACCGCCATCACAGCAAAATCCTCCCGAGGGCCTTCCCAGGAATCCCTTGCAGGACCGCCATCACAGCAAAATCCTCCCGAGGGCCTCCCTACACTGACCACTCCCCTACTGCCCTTGCCCCTTTCGGGTAAGGTAGTCTTCCACTAGCTTTCCTAATTAATCGGCCAAGGGCGTCCCATTAAACCCTTGTGGTAGCACTGTTTTCCCGGGTGGTTCTCCATGTTCCAATTAACATAATGATCTTATCATGAACAGTGATAATAAACAGATAATAAAAGTGTGATCATGAATAATGTATCTTCATACCTAAAACCACATAAAGCACTAGCAAGAACTACCCAAAAAGTTCAGTGGTAAACAAGGTATAAAGATAAACAAACTAGGGTAACCTATTGGGTCCCATCAAAATTAACCTATGCAGATCATTATGATTAATTAGAACATGAGTGGGTAGAAAGAAGTGATCAAGGGCACAACTTGCCTGGCACTTGAGATTCCAGGTACCAACTTGCTCTTCAGATGACACGTGTCCTCACCGCTAAACGTAGCAATACAGACATACATGGTATAAATAAAATTAACATCACACCAAACATAAGAACAAACAGTGCAATAATAATCTACGCGTTGCTACGAGGTCGTGGAAACAAGAACCACTAAGATCGGAGTTATGGTTAAGGAGTTATGAATTTCTTAAATTATTTAGTGCTTAGAATAGATTAATCCTAATGAACAATTTTAATTCAAGTTTCATGGCTAAACAGTGGTACTAGGTGATAAACAATATTAATACAAAATTATTGCAACTGGAATCAATTAATTTGGAGCTAAAATGAATTAAATATGAATTATACAAATTTCTGGAATTATTTTTGTATTAAAAGTCAATTTCTATAATTAATTTTCTATTTTTATTGTTATCTGAACTGGGCATCAAAAACAGAGGAACTCGGGGTTTGCTTTGTAAAGATCCTCAAGACTCAGCTACACCTAGGAAAGGATCGCGGGTTGATTCACAAAAAGAGCAGGGGCTCATAAGCAAAAGGGGCGAGCCGAAGAGGTATCTTTGATTTTCAGCCGTCCGATTACAATCTGACCGACCAGAATAGATCAGCCCAGATATGAACCAGTACGCACCCATTGCCACAAGATTCATGATCTACGGACAGAAACGCGCCACACCATGATAAAGCCTTAGCCCTCGGATCCGATCCCAACGATCCAGGTTTAATCAGACCAAAGGGGTTTACGCATTCTAATCGCAGCCACTCGTTACCAGATCGACGGTACAGGGACCATCACCTAACCCATACCAGCCAGGCGGCGGCGCCGGGCATACCGCGGCGGAGGACATCACCGGAGCTCACATAACTCGACGCCCAACCACCCCAACCTTGAAATTGATCGGCACTAAACTTAGAGGGGAAGATGGTGAATCTGCAGAGAGGGGTCTCACCAATGGTTGGAGCAGCGAAGTGGCCTGACCACGACGAGATGCACCAC